>NC_090923.1:1016611192-1019011192 GCF_040938575.1 Ambystoma mexicanum | reverse complement strand
GTTATAAATAACCTATCATATGGTGGCAGCAATGGGATCAGATTCAGTTGACACAAGCTGGGGATCCCACCTAAGTAGAACAGAAATGTGTCCTGCAGGTGTTACATCTGGGTAAGAACGAAACAGTAATGCCTCTTCCACAAACAGGTTAAGTCTCCCAGTGTGTTAACCTCTTTGAAAGGATTTCTTTCAGGGAAAAAAGAAGCCTGAAGTAAAAAAAAGTTTGTTGCTTTATATTCTGAGGAGGAATCTGATCGCACTTGGGAAAAATATGGGTCCACTGTAAACTACCACCCTCTAGAACTGGAATGCTTTATTTGCAGAAGTCTAAGACACCCCACCCACCGTTGTTCCTCTCATAGGCCAGAAATCTCTAAATCATTAGAACAGTGAAATACATTAGATACTGAGTTCTCCTATGAAAACACTGTATCTTATCTTCTCAATTTAGAGAATCCATGCCTCAAGAGAAATCCAATACTATATTCTGTACTGGGGACAAAAACATGTATTTTTAAAACTTTGATTTTGTTTTTTCAACAAAAACATAAAGTCCGATCTCCCCCACTGCCCACCATAACACAATACAGTACACATCAGATATGCAGTTAACGTTGACATTCGCCACAGTTCCACACGACAGAGTCAATCGGCTGTTGTAATCAAATCTTGTACATCTGGACCCCAAACCTCGGGTGGGTGGGCATGTAATGGCAGAGTTCGAATAAAAGCAGTTTACACATCATGACAATATGCCACATCCTGCAACCACCCCTGCACGCTGGGAGGGTGGCGCCTTCCCCAGACCAGGGCCACCCTTCTGTGCGCTACCACCAATAACAACCAATAACAACCCTGCCACCTGCCTCATCCCTTGCCACAGGGCCCTTGTACATCCCAGCAGTGCCAGCGGGCTCGGACTGGCTCATAGGGCAATATGCCCATGGCCGATCCAAAAATGCAAAATGCTTGTGTGGGGCAGTTTTTTGGGTCAAGGGGCAGTTGGAGAGGCCACCAGGGGGCGCAGGCGTGATGGCTGCCTGATCGTTCGGCTCCCCTGAAGCCCCGAGAGATTTGTGGAGTAAACTGCGATAAAAGGAACGTTATCCTCCTATAAAGGCTGAATCCAGGTGGGGGAACTCCTGGGGACTCCGGAGATACCTTCCCGAGCTTTGGGGGTGCCCGGGTCCCCGAGGTATTTGACTTGGAGCTTCCGTGCTCCCCCTCCCCCCTCCAGGCCCGTGCCGCGCACGAGGTGAAACTCCGTGGCCGGGCACCTCCTCTCCGCACGAGGTGAAGCGCAGCGCCGGGATCAATCTGAGGAATCGACACCCTGCGCCTCTGCCGGCATCACTGAAAGCCCGTGGGAGCCCCTCGGAAACCGGGGCCCTCGTCCACAGGGGGCCTCCCCAGACGAGCCCACCTTCGGTTCCCGCCGCGGCGGTTTTGGACGTCAGTACACCCGGGCCTCCACGGCCGGACCCCGGCCTGCTGCACACACATCTGTGTATCTCGACCCGGGCCATCGCAGGAGCACGCCCGGGCCCCTTCCTCTCCTCACCCCCCAGGCGTTTGGGAACATCTTCGCAACAACTACCATAAGGACTCCCCCCGGCTGCTGCTGCGACACAACCCTTAGAGGCCTACACCTAACAGGCCCGGGCCGACGTGGGAGTGCGCCTGGGCCCCTCCGCGAGGCACCAGGCCCATCGCGGGGTTCGCCACCCTATTGATGGGCCTACTACTCGCCATCCACAGCGACACCCCGGCGACCTTTGAACGCACCCACCGGCCCCACGTCGGAGCAACCGTGAGTAGTGGCTGTCAGGGGGGGGGGTTGTGGCACAACTCGCCCATCCTCACCACCACACCTCATCGGAGTTGGCACGGAACTGGGGGACCATCTCCCCAAGCCCCGGGGGAGACCTCGAGGAACCACAAAGATCTAGAGGGGGGACACCCCATGAGTTGGAAAGAAACCCTGGCAAGATACCAATTCACTCCCCGAAAACAAGAGATGGAGATCAACCCCCCACTCACGCCAACCCACGACATGAACACCATGCAGAACAATATCCAGACAATCCTAGACAAAATCAGGGGGATGAGAACGGACATGGAAGCCAAGCTGGCTGACCTCACCGCCAAGGTCTCCACGTTGGAGGACAGAATGGAGGGGGTAGAGAATAACCAGGTGTCCACCGTCTTCATGGAGGCTCAGATGGAGGCAAGGTTTAAAGAGATGCAGCGGCGCGAGGGGGAGCTCCGCTTCAAAGTGGACGACATGGAAAATCGTGAACGGAGATGTAACTTGCGATTCTTTGGCCTGACAGAGGTGGAGGGGGAGACCCAGACCGGCCTGGAGGGCAAAGTGCAGGAGATCATTAGGATTGTCTTGGGAACTGACTCCGGAGAAACCATCCTGATTGATAGGGTTCATCGAGCTGGCGGAGGCGGTAGGTGCCCATGCTCCGTGCTTGCGAAGTTCCACTATTACAGAGACAAAGCAAAAATACTTAAAAGAGCTAGAACCCTAAGAGAGATACAATTCGACAACTCCAGGGTGGCAATCTACCAGGACCTATCCGCCCTCACGCTACAAATGTGGAAAAAATGCGGTCCGATCACTAGGTGGCTGCAGGAGAAGGGGGTCCGGTACCGCTGGGGACACCCATTCTACCTATCCTTCGAGTGGCAAGGGGAAAACTTTCAGCTTGTTACAGAAGAAGACATCCAAAGAGGCATTGACAAACTGATCTGGGTCCCCCCGGGGCCCTTGGGGGAGAACGGCGGATCCGACAGAGGCCCGAGCCGGGCCCCACGGGGCCCTGACCTTAGCCAGGGGAAACACAAAGTGAAGGGCACTCGGAAATTCAGAAAAACCAGGCACCCCTCGGAGGGACCTGGAGGACCCGCATGATTATGGGACAGAGGAGAAAAGAAAAGGAATGCAGTGCCGATCTGTTGTGGTTCATCGCTCACTCGCCCCCACAGCCACCGGCGAATTGAGGAGAAACATTTGTTCCACTTTTGCTGATGACAAGGCACGCGCGATGGATTCGAGTGATTGAGAGGGAAGGGGAGAAAGTTAAGAAATGTGATATTGTTGTGTTGTATTGCATTTGACCGCAGGGCCCTTATGGGCCCCTTCATGTTTGGGGGCATGCTATGTTGTATTGTGATGTTGCCACGGTTGGCGAGGCTTATGCCGAAATTGAGGGTTGAAGGTTTCGGGTCCCACCTGTCTGAAACACAGAGTGGTGTTGTTCTCGGTTGTCGGAGGGTGGCCAGGTGCATCCCCTGAGACCTTCGAAGACCCCCCCAACTCACACTGGAAGCTAGTTCACGGTTGGACCCAGCCCCTATGAGACACGCAGCAGGAGTAGAGAGGACTGGGGTGGGGGAGGTCTTGTAGAGGGATTGGACTCCGACTAAACCTGTAAAATGTTCCTATAGGTATAACCTGGAGGGTACGATCCACACTATTTATCTCTTGGGGCCCAGGCAGCGGCCCTGGTGGTTTGTTGACTAAACCCGATGTATGTAGGCGATGGAGACGGACGCCTACCAAAATGGGTGAAGGAAATGGGGAACCGGGGAGGGGGGAAGGGAGGGTGGAGGGGAAAGAATTAGGGAACGCCATGCCATGGTTCTGGGGTTCAAGTCAACAGATGATAACGGGGGCACTCACTGAGGCGTCACAGGGAAAGGATAGCAACGCCTATGGTTGAAGGTCGGATGAGTACGCTCAACGTTAAGGGTCTCAACTCACAAAACAAGCGGTCTCTCACAAGTAACTTATTCCACAAACAGAAATTACTGGCCCTCTTCCTACAAGAAACCGACTATAGAAGGGAGGCCGAGTCAACGATCAAAGGAAAGGAGATAGGCAGAAACTTCTGGGTCTTGCACAAATCCTCTAAGAAGGAGGGAGTGGGTATCCTCTTGGGTAAATCGCTCCATATCACCGATGTAGAGACGGAAAGGGGCTTTGGAGGCAGATTTCTTGCGATCAAGGGTTCAGCCCAGGGCACATGAGTCACACTAGCCACAATATACGCGCCCAACGCCGGCCAAGTCAAGTTTATCCGCAAGATTCTTGGGGTCATGGACGGGTGGGCCGAGGGAGCCACAATCCTGGGTGGAGACTTCAATCTCATTACAGACCCCCATCTTGACTGGTGGTCGGCCAAAGGGACGGGACCAAAAGCCCCCACAAAAGATAATCTCGCCTTAAGGGACCTCCTACAAGAGTACTACTTGATTGATGTATGGCGCAAATGCTGGCAAACCCCTGGGGGTTACACATTCTTCTCCCCTCCCCACCAAACATACACTAGAATTGACTTGCTGCTGATTTCGGAGGAGGGGGAGGGGGAGAGGTTGGAAACCCTACGGTTGAATCTGTGACCTGGTCAGATCATGAGCTCCTCGTTATGGAATGGCGGTTACAAGCCACCGTGAAATCACATAGGTGGTGCTGTAACGATACCCTCATGAGGGACCAGGTGTTTAGGGAATTCCTTAGGAACGAAATAAAAGCTTTCTTCTTATCGAACGAGACAGGGGAAGTCCCAATGGTTTCAGTGTGGGAGGCAGCGAAGGCCACCTTCAGGGGTCTCCTTATCACAGAGGGTTCAAGCAAGAAGCGAGAGAGGGCCATGATAGAATCCAGACTCCAGGAAGACCTGCGGGCCATGAGGGCACATCTCACCAAGGGAACCATAGACCGCGAAAACCTCCTGAGTGAAATGAGAGAGAAGAGACAAGCTCTGCATACAATCCTGATTGGAGAGGTAGTTAAAAAAATGAGATACACGAAGCAGAGATACTATGAAAGGGGCGACAGGGTTGGAACTCTTCTGGCACATAGGCTGAGGGGAAACAGGGCGGGCAGACACATAGAAAAGGTCAAGGACGGGGCGGGTAACACCCAGATAAAAACCAAACACATAGCCGAATCATTTGCAGCCTTCTATAGGGCCCTCTACACTAAACAAGAGGGTGAAGCACTGGATGAAATTAGAAAATATCTTGAAGACCACCCCCTACCCAAGCTCACAGGCCTAGAGAGGGAGACACTGGACAAGGAGATAACGGAGGAGGAGGTGGAAGAGGCCATCAAAAAGCTTAAAATAGGCAAGACCCCGTGGGAAGATGGGTACACAGCGGATTTCTATAAACAATTCCAGTCCGAACTAACCCAACCACTGACCAAATTATTTAACCAAATCAAAACCTTAGAAACCATTCCACCTACATTCCTGCAGGCCATAATCACAGTTATCCCTAAGCCGGGCAGAGACCCAGCGGAGTGTGGCTCATATAGGCCCATCTCGCTCCTGAACACAGATGCCAAGATCTTCACCAGGTTCCTGGCGACACGTCTAGAAAAGTGTCTCCCCCGGCTGATCCATCCCGATCAGGTAGGCTTTGTAGTAAATAGGCAAGGAGCAGATAGCATGTGCAAAACCCTACACATACTGAGCTCAAATGGAGTGAAATCTGACGGTGCCCTTCTCCTGTCTCTAGACGTGGAGAAGGCATTTGACAGGGTGAGCTGGGCCTTCATGGAGGGGGTTCTGTCGTCCTTGGGGATGGGACCCAGGTGGCGGGGATGAATGACGGCCCTTTAATCCCGCCCTTCCGCTAAAGTGGTGGTCAATGGAAGAGAGTCAGAGTCCTTTCCTTTAGAGAGAGGCACAAGACAGGGATGCCCATTGTCTCCCCTCATATACGCCCTGGTGATGGAACCTTGGGCTGTAGCAATCAGGACTAACAATCAGATCCAGGGTGTTAAAATAGGGGGAACTGACTACAAAATAACCCTGTTTGCCGACAATGTCCTCCTGTACCTCTCTAAACCATCCCAATCTGTCCCAGAGGTGTTGAACAGTCTAGAGCGATATGGGTCCCTGGCAGGCTACAAGGTCAATGTAGATAAATCAGTGGCTTTCCCGGCAGGCCAGCTCAAAGAGACCGAGAGACAATACATCAATAACCTTCCATTTTGTAAACAAACAGAGGGACTCTCTCACCTGGGGATCCAAATTCCATCAGACCTAGGGGATCTCTTTAAGGTAAACTACCCGCCCCTATGGAGGTCGATCAAACACGACCTGGGACGCGGGTCAAAATCCGGCCTCTCATGGATGGCTCGCCTCAACTCCATCAAAATGGTAATCCTCCCCAAATTATCTGTTTCAAATGCTGCCAACCCAGATACCGAACCCATTTCTCCTGGAGATCAAGCGGGCCCTCCTCCGTTATCTATGGGCCGGTAAATCCCTTAGAATTGCTTACGACACTCTCATAAGACCCAAAGATGAGGGTGGGGTTAATTTCCCCGATCTAAACACCTATTATGAGGCGTCACAATTGCGCGTCCTTGTTGACCATTTGATGACTGGCCCAAAGAAACAATGGGTAACATTGGATAACACACTCTTCTCGCCGGTCACATTGGACGAGTGGCTATGGGTCCCCAAGACATCCATTCCGAGAAGGGGTTTGAAACATCCAGTGTTGGGAGTGCTGTGGTCCATTTGGAAGGAAGGGGGTTACCTAAGATGGCTCACAATGTGGCCCTCACCTTTGAGCTGCATCTGGGCTCCGCCACTTTGGGAAGGGATCAACGAACCACTAGCCTTCCAGCAATGGTACGAGGTGGGTCTTTGTAGGGCCGGACAGCTTTGGGTGGATGGGGAGTTTATATCTCTTGGTGACTTGAAGGACGCCCTGGGCCTCCCTAACCTCTCCCCCTTTCGATATCTGCAGCTCAAGGGTGCCCTTACCGAGAGCAGATGGGGAGACACACTTAGGCGTAACTGATTTTGAGAAATTCCTCATAACACACAAAGGTACCAAGGGGGTGATATCGCGGCTTTTTAGCTTTTTGCTGTTCTCTACCCCACGGGACCCCCCATCTTTCCAAGTACAATGGGGGAAGGACCTAGGCACCCCGCATAACGGAAAAAAGATGGACCAAGATCTGTAGGCAGGCACACCGTTCCACAACTGCACCCCAATACCGCCACCAGGCCCTGAAGTTGATACACAGATGGCACTACCCCCCACAGAGGATAGCCAGAATGAGAAAAGGTTACGACCCCCACTGCTGGAAATGCCATGTTGAAAAGGGGGACAATGTCCATATGTGGTGGAAGTGCCAGGTGGCACAAACCTACTGGAGTGAGGTCCTGTCATGGATAAAAGGAGTAGACGGAATGGTGAGAACTCTGTCCCCCTGGCTGGTGTTGTTCGGTATTGAGGTTGAGGGGGGCCCCAAGGTGATACACGACCACATGTTGCAGGTCATGCTAGTCGCGGCTAGATGTTGCTGGGCCCAAAAATGGAAATCACCCCGACTCCTGGGGAGGGGGAGTGGGTAGCGAAAACACGGGCAATCTACGATATGGAGTATTTGACCCACCTGATCGATTAATCCAAATCTAACATCGAGGCCCTATGGCTGCCATTTTTTGATAAATACGGGAAAATAGCCTGAGGCATGAGTAACCATCTCAGACGGTCCTCTTGATGGGAACAATACTATCGGGGCAACCCCTTTGGAGTGGGAAGAGATCGATTGTTACAGGAAATGTGACTTTTATATGTTGGACCTTGTTTTTTGAGCACCGTCTCTCTTTTGGAAGCAACCCTATGCTTGCATTGCATCTTCAGATGTGGGCCAGTTTGATGAGTTATTTCACTATGCGACTAATAGTTTTCACCAGTGTTGCTGAATAAATATTCTTTAAAATGTACAATTTGCATCACATTTGATCAAAAACCTCCCCCTTGGCTACTATTCAAACAGCGTCACTAAAGGAATGAATTCCCATTTGCAACTGTGGGCCACTTTTTCGTTGGTACCCGAGACTATTTTATGCCCCAGTCCGACCCTGAGCGCCAGCATGGTATCCTGTTCCAGTCATTCCCCAATGATCAAGGAGATTTTCCCCAGTACCCCCGCCCAAAAGTCAGAGACCCGCTGACACTCCCAGGCCAGATGGAGAAACCATGCCAGGCCAGCGCCACACCTGGCACACGTATCCGGTGTAGAAGGAAAATGTCTATGGAGCCTGGCCGGAGTGTGATAAACCTGATGGAGGAAGTAATTTGGCATCCAGTGATACCCTGTCAGTTTGGCCCAAGACATATGCCCATTCCTCGTCCTACCCAGCGTCCCCTCCCACCGTCTCCTCGGAACCTCCGCCTCCCACAGCATTTCTGTCAGGAGACGACTGTAAATTCGCGAAACAAGTCGGCCCTCTTCCCAAGATTGGATCACCCCCTGTAAGATCGCCCGCGTGGATGTTTGTTTGGGAAAGGAGGGGAACAACGCCTTGAGTGCATTTCGCACTCGAAAATAGAGAAACATGTCCAAAGCTGATACGCATCCCCGCTCCATTACCCGCTGAGCGGAGATAAACTCGTCATTGACAAAGAAATCCCCAAAGGTGACGATGCCGAGTTTATCCACCCATTGAAGATAGCTTCGTTCCCCCATTATCGACATCCCAGCCATATATTGTACCGGAAGCGGTGGCGAGTATAGCGTGTGCACATTCAATTTGCCCACAATCTTTTCCAGATTGCGCAGGTGATCTTGACAAGGTTCATGGTACTAGGGGATACTCCGGGCACACCAAGGATCGCTGCACACAACAGGTCTGGGTCGGTGAACGCTCTCTCCACCTGTACATGCGGCAGCACAAAAAGAGTGGCATGCCAGTGGCCGAGAAAGTGTGCCTGCGCCACCCAGTAATACCATTCCAGATCCGACAGGGCTAACCCCCCGTCACCAATAGTTGCATTAGCATGGCATATGCCACCCTCGCCAGCTTCCCGACCTAGAGCAAATCCAGCATGAGTCCCCACAACCGTAAAAAGAAGGCTCTGGACAAAAACAGGGGAACGTTAAGGAAGAGGTACAAGAATTTAGGGAGCACAATCATTTTCACAATCGAAATGCGGCACAGTAGTGTGAGCGGGAGTGCCCACCATCTCGCTTCAGCCTCCTGGAAATACTCAATTGTCTTCCCATAATTGTCGCGGAACAAATCATCCCGGCTGCGTGACATCTCCACCCCCAGGAACCGGACCCCGGAGTACTGCCACCTGAGACCAAACTCATCCTCAAACCTCCCTGTCTCCTCTGTGAGGGGGATGTAAGGAAGGCATGATATCAAACAGTAAGACAGGCCCAAGTGATCACAGTTCAAGGGTGTTTATTAAACTTCAATTGGGTTTGAAAAACGCCTATCTAATCCTAAGTCTAAAGATGGAAGCAAGCTATAACCATCAAATAATGATACCGCAGTCCTAGTAGAGTCTTGTCAAAATAAAAGGGCCTATACTAATAAACCTATTGCCAATCCTTACTTCTAAATACAAATAGTGTGGGAACCAATGTTATGCAAAAGAAATGTGTTCAAGGAATGAGATGTCAGGATATTGGAGCCGTTGGCTTCCCTTCCCCATGTTTTCAGCACGGCACAAGGTGGCACACTCAAGCTTAGCACACTCTCTGGCTTCTCTGGCACGCACGAGGATGCAGTTCAAACCCTCTAAATCAGGGCCATCTGTGCCAAGGTTTCTTTGCCATTCCAAGTCTCTTATTTCATAGGGCCTGATGTGACACAAATACCATCAAAGTTCCTTTCTTCTCAGGATTTCACATATACAACTTCTCAGGTCATTTACTGTTCACCCTGGGTCCCCCTCCCCCGGGCTCAGGCCCACTTTAACACAAAGGCTTCAATTGGGCGGCCTCTGCCAGGCTCGGACCAAATGAATCTACTTTAACACAAAACCTTCAATTGGTCTCCCTCCACCAAATTTATTTACTTCATCAAAATGAAGACTTTCGACTGTGCGTGGGATTTTGCTCGACCTGTCGCAGGACCACTTCGATTCACCATTCTTTGTTTTCTTCTTAATAGAACCCTTTTAACTTTCACTTCTGGCACTTCTCAGCTGGATACCTTACAGAGACCTCCGATTGAGCACCCACGCAGTGCCGGACCACTCTCTCAAAGGTATCATATCTTGCTTTTAAAGTTCAATCACTCATCAGCAGTTCAACTTTACTTGCATCTTTTATCACATCTTTTATCACATGCGTTTTAACAATGTTCATTCCAGCGCTCGCCATACAATTTTGCTGCTTGCAACCATGGCTTTAGCACAGACCCGTCTTGTATCGTTCTCCCCAACTCACCGGCTGTGTTGATTTCACTGATGCTGCCTTGCTCTTGGAGCCACGGACGCTACCACAGCGGCTACTGTTTCTCCCCGCCTGGATTGTTGACGGGGGAGGGCCCTGGCCATCTCCGACAAACAATGCAGGATTCTTCAGCCTGGTTTCCTGGTCTTTCGCTTTCTGATCTGGAGGGCTCTTGAAAGTAACGGTTCCTTGTTGGAAAGAGCAAGCGAATTTCCCTCCTTGCAATCCCCTCCTGTTTTGCCATCTTTCTTCTCTCGTTCAGCTGCCATATTGAAACTGCTGTTTCCTCATGTGCTTTGCCTCACCCAGAGTGTGCTCTCGTCCTCTGCCTTTTATCCGTGTGGGGAAGCTGAATGGAAGTCAGGGGTGTGTGATGGTCAGTAATAACCTGACCTCGCCTGACCATTGTATTGGGACATGTCAGTATACTGCTTGGGTGTTAGTCTGTTTTCGCCCATAGCGGGCTATGCATGTGAAAGTGCTCTTGTTGTAAAAGGTGGGGAAGGGGGGGTTTGAGTTTGAGTTCCTAAGTAACCTACCTGGTAGGATGTTAAAAAGGTGTTACAAGGAATGTGGTACCACGTCTCGCCCATCGGTGTCCCACTTCCACTCCCCAAAGACCCCCATCCAGGTGATCCTCCCCACTGGCCCACCCACAGGAACTGGATTAAATAGCGATGGCCGTGTCCTGGCCACCTGGATGACAAATCCCCGGGGACTAGTAAGTGAGACACCTTCAGGTATCTCACATACCCTTCCCCTGTGCAAGGTGGCTATGGCTGTTCTTTGTCCAGGTCTTTTCTTGAAACCAAATCGGCCCGTATAGCCATTTGTTTACTCCCTCAGTCAATTAAGGCCCTTACTTGCCTCCCGTTTATCCAAGCCTTTTCTTAGGTAAAATCGGTAGGAGTTTGACATAAACAGATGCTAAAGGTCTCTAGCTCTTCCTTAGGTTCTTCCCACTCTTCGGCCTTTAAACAACCTATTTCCATAGGTTCCTACTTTATATTCTTTGGACAGTGTCCAGCTAAGTGTCCTGTTTTTCTACATGAGAAACAGACTGGAGGAGGTGATCTGCCCCCTTTTATGTCCTCCCTTCTACTTTCATCTTTGGTTTTTGGATCGGCTTCCTGATTTCCACTCTTTCTCATGTCAAGCCTTCTTTGCCTCGGAACGAACCCCCTGGTGTATCTATTCCCTGAGTTGGAGGTCGGTGGACAGGTTTATGATCCTTCCGTTCTGCCCAACGATGGATCAAGTGGAAATGTTTAGCTGCATTCGAATGGTTCAGTGCAGTTTCGATGGCTATGGCTAGGGTAGGTCGATTTAACTGCAGTACGGCTTTCTGCAAAAAAGGGAGTAAGGAGTTAGTGAATTGTTCCAGGGTGATTATCTCTATCAGTTCTTCTAAGGATTTGTCACAGTGTTTTTGACACGTTCACCCATTTCTAAGGGTGTTTAATCTGATGGCTCACAGTTTCTGACGATAAAGATTTCAGGTTTTTCTCCACTATTTTTAACAACCCTTCTTTGATGGATTGAAAGGTGGCTCCCTGTGCAAGATTAAGTAGTTGATAGGAGGGTTGGTAGGAGTGGCACACTTACAGGACAGTCAAACTGACGAGAAGTCCTGTACACCAGGCAAATGACATTTGGAGGGGAGGAGATACTTGGTTAGGGAATATATCAGGGGATCTCAGAAGGCCATAATAAAAGTCCTGGCAACCAAATATACCAGGCAGTTTGGAACCGAATACAACCTTTAAAATTGTGGGATGATACCTGGCAGGAGAGTACACCAGTGGATCTTTCAGCAGTGGGGCTATACATCATCTTTTAAGGTTCTCTTCCCATCCTAGTTGGTCAGCTAGATGTTCAAAGTTTAAGAAAACAATTCCTAAATCTTCACTTTCAAGATAAGGTTGAAGCACTCCTTGCGGTAGCAGGGGTCTGGCTTGCAATTCAACTAGCTTAGTCAAGTTTTCTTAAAGTCTAATCTCGGCCTGCATTTGATAGGCAGCTAACTGGGAGATGACATTGGCTAAGTCTGGCATTTCTTCCGGAGGTGTAAGGGTCGCTTCTGTAGATGGTGCTGAGTCGGAAAGGAAGCAGCTCTCAGTCCCGTCGGATAAGGTCTCGAAATCGTTGGACTCTTCCGACTCTGAGTCTGTCGAAATAATGGGCTGCGGTAAATTGATCTCTAAACCGGATGGTCCTACAACAGATAATGACAGGGTACCATAAAAAAAAGGTTCCGAAGGAAGGGGATTCAGGGCACTAGGTCTGATGAAGGAGAAGACAGGTCAAATGTTTAGAAGTATCCGGTCCCATGGTTGTATGTGGTAATGAGACAGAGGAATGGTGTCTAGCAACACTTGAGTCTTAAAGAACAGATCCTGTTGACCAGGCGGGACACCCAATTGAGAACACAACACCTCTTTTGGCATGGACACGCAGTCACAATCAGGGAGATCAACTATCTTATTTTCCCCTTCTGGTGGTACCACAATTATTAGCATGGGTTTCAATTTTTATCAGTTGATCATATCCCACCCTGACACCATATGTAAGGAACTCATGGTGGCAACAGTAAAGACAGGCACAAGTGATCACAGTTGAAAGGTGTTTATTGAACTTCATAATGGGCGAGAAAAACGCCTAATCTAAACCTAAAGCTAAGATAGGAGCAAGCTACCGCCATCAAATAATAATAAGGCAGTCCAAGTAGCATCTTGCCAAATAAAAAGGGCCTAAACTAAAAACCTATTGCTAATTCTTACCACTAAGTTGCAAAAGAGAGTGTGGGATAATGTTCACCAGAAAAGAAAGAAAGTGTTCGCAAAACTATAAGTCAGGATGGTATGGCTGGGTCTCCCTTCCCCACATTTCAAGCTCGGGACAAGGTAGAACTTCTGAGCACAGCACACTCCTGGGCCTCTCCAGAATGAGGCTCACAGTTCCAGTTCCACGATATCAGAACCTTCAAGGGTCAAGACTCCTCCTGCAAAAGTCTCTTGGATTAGAAGGCCTGATGGATCAAAACAACAAACAAACAAAAGTTTCTTTGAAAATCTTGTACCTTTGGGCGATTGTCCCTAGGATCTACCTCTGCCGGGCTTGGATCCTCCTTGCCAAATGGGCCTCCCTCTGTCGGGTTCACTACAGCCTCTCAGATATTGCTCATAATCTTCAGGAGCTTTATGTCCGTTTAGACAAACGACAATGTGGACAACCCTCTACTGGGTTCACTTGCGTCGAAACACTGTTCTCTGGTGTATTATTCTTCACCCCTCCTTGTAATACGGCAAACAAACAAACAAAGGTTTGTCGGGTGATTGCTCTTCGCCCCTGGGTTCTCCCTCTGCTGGGCTCGGATCCTTCTTGCAAGTTGGGCCCCTTTCTGCCACGTTCACTACATCCTTCTTTAACACAATTTATGTAATTTCAACACAGTTCGTGATTTGCTTATTTTCGTCAGAAAGCATGGGTTCCTTTCTCCTAGCTTTCTTTCGGCATCCCTTTGTCGGGTTCACACTTGCCTTATTTCACAGTTCACAATCTTCTCAGAAAGCGGGGTTCCCTTCCCCGAGCTTTCTCTCAACCATGAGTCAGAGACTTTCAATTGTACAAAGGATTTGATGTGACCTTTGTAGGACCACTCTCACATATTATGTCACCCCCTCCTATTGCCTTCTGGTACTTGCAGTTTTCAACACTGAAGGGGCCAGCGAGAGTCCTTCGACTGAGCACTCCTATGGCGCCTGACCCCTCTGCAGCTGGCCCTTCTCTGGGCTTTCACAAAAGTTTGCATGCACACACGTTCTTTGTTTCAGATTCCTGCTTTCATAAAATGTTGCCACTTGCAACCTTGGGCTCAACACACATCGGTTTGCTATCAGCTTCCTCCGACTCACCGGCTGTGTTGTACCCGCTGTCTGGTCTTTCCTCTGGAGTCAAGGACGGTACCACTGTAGCCAGCATGCCTCTCTGCCTGTGCTATCAATGTGGGAGGCCCTGTGTACAGTTGACATCTGTTCCTCCACACACCAGCTGTAACTTCTGGTCTTATGATTTCCCTTTTGGAGGCTTCGCAACTCAGAGTTAAAAAGGGCAAGGGTATTTCCCCCTCAGATGTCCTTCCAGGTATCGTCGCGTTTCTTCTCAGTTTGAACTGCTGGTTCGGTGTGGCTGTCTCCTCATGCGTTCGGCCTTGCTCAAAGTGTGCTTTCGTGCTCCACCTTTTATCGCTGTGGGGAAGGTAAAGGGCTGTCATGTGTGCGTGGTTGTTGATAATTGCCAGACTCTGCCTGATCTGTGTGTTGGGACATGTCAGGTAAACCGCTCTGGTGTTAGTCCATTGTCTGTTACGGTGTAAGAAAGTGTTTGTGTCAGAAAACGAGGGGAGAGTTTTTAAGTATCCTACAGGGTTGGAGGGGGAACAGGTGTTACACGGAATGGGGTACCATGTCTCGCCCGTCGGTTTCCCACTTCCACTCCCTGAAGACCCCCCATCCAGGTGATCCTCACCCACTGGTCCACCCCCAGGAACTGGATCCAATAGCGATGGCTGTGTCCTGGCCACCTGGATGACAGATCCCCGGGGACTTGTAAGTGAGACACCTTTGGTTTCTCACACCACCAACACCCATTTGTCAGAGGCGGTCTCCCCTCTGCCCTTTGCATATCACCTATTGGATAGGGACCGGCTCCTAGATATACAGAAGGACAGTGGCACAGCAGGTCGAGAATCGGACTTCTGACAAACATAACATAACAAACCTACCTCCCCACACCCCTGTACCCCTAGCCCTCCCCACCTTGTCCCCCTCTGCTAACTCCACACTCAGCCCACCACCCCAACCGGCAACCCCCAACCCGCCCGATAGAACCCCCCTCCATAACCATAAACCGTAACCAGAGCTGTGCTCTGGGCGCTAGTGCCCAACGAAGCCTGTGTCAGCTCAGCCACCCGCAGGCAGCAAAACATGTCTCCCAGGCAGCCTGAGTTAACAGATCGAGAAGCCCACAGCACACAGACTTTCATTCACCAACCCGACAACCCTTTTCCCCGGGCCATCTGCTGAGAAACCAGACCCCTGGGGTCCACTTGTCTCTCCCAGCTGTGGTCCCTCCGGGGTCTCGAAATATTAGGGCGAGGACGCCCGCCAATCTCGTCCAGAAAGGAGCTTGCTGCCTCTGGTGACATGAAATACTGTGTCTTCCCATCATGCTAGATGCAGAGCTTCGTGGGGAACAGCATGGAGTATGGGATACTGTAGTCTCTGAGATGCTGCCGCCAAAAAGTCTGGATAGAGCTGAAACTTATCACCTCAAATTGGAGGTCCCCATCTGCCTGGCCAGACGGAGGATCGTGTCTGGGTTCCTATAGTTCAGGAGATGGGCAATAATGGCCCAGGGTGCTGCTCCGGGTATTGGTCATGTAGCGGGTATGCAGTGAGTCAGCTCTACCACAAATAGGGGGGAGATCTCCAAGCCTCCGAAGACCTCCCTACACAGAGTCTCGGTGAATACCACCAATTTGGTCTTCCCCATAGGTTCTCTGATGCCAACCAAATGGATGTTATTTCTGCGGGCCCTTCCCTCCATGTCCTCATTCTTAGCCAACACTGCCTTGAGCTGCACCTCGAGGGTCGACACCCTGGCTGCGAGGGACACTGACCCATCCTCCAGCGCAGACACCCTGTGTTCCACTTCATCCAGGCGGTCACCATGCTTGTCCAGCCGGCAGAGGCGTTGCTACGGGGTGCCTGAGGGGGCTATAGCCCCAGGTCATTTGGTTGTAGCCCTGTATAGAAGCTCAGGGGCTATATCCAAAAAGCTAGCTAGACCCACGTCCCGACAGTCCCGACACTAGTGTAGCCCCAGATCTTTTCCAGACCTAGCAACACCCCTGCCAGCCAGTGTTGTAGCATATCGACCTTGGAGGAAAGCAAGTTCATCTTGGAGTCTAGCCCCCTGATGCCCACCCTGAGGTCCAGTAATATCTCCCTGATGTTTATCTCTGGCATCGGGGTGGCTCCTGCTGACGACTACATCAGCTCCGACGGCTTCTCAAAATGTCCACACTGCCTTGCAGCACTCTGGCTCCCAGCCCCAGCAGAGATCAGGCAGGGCGGGACTCCACAGCCCCAAGAGGGATGGGCGCCCACCAGGACTGGCCTCTCCACACCACACCAAGCACCGGCCATCAAGTGCCCCTCCACTCGGATCACGGCTGTTGTTCAACTCGTTGCTGCACCAGGGCCACTGCTTCTGCAGGCCAGTGCAGACCAGGACCTGCGGATAGTCTTAACTTGGCGCAGAGAGTTGACTCCAGACTGCCTTTGCCCGGAGTGTCAAGGCAGCAAGCTCCGACACCCTCCCTGTGTCGACTGCACAACAGGAGGCTCTCCCAGGCCGCCACTCACCCCCAATCCAATCCGAGCCCAACCAGCACTGTGGGTACAGAAAAAGAGAAGAAGTGGTGGACCGTCGCCTGCCGCCATCCCTCCACGGCTTCAGCTGGCAGCCCGGCACCGCGGTATTACAGGAAGTGTAGCGACGGGGGGGGATTGGGAAGCACCCTCTGCACCCGGCCGACAGGAGTCTGATGGAGCACACAGCCCAGCCCCCTTGTCCCCGGGGCGCATGGAGCAACTCTGGTTCTCCACGATGTCGAGGGCGGGCTCCAAACCCAAACTGCCTCTGATTCGAGGACCACAGAGCACCGCACTCAGGCCCTTACACCACCTCGGCCCGACCGGGTCCCACTACACACACCCATTTCTCTGGAGAGAAGTTGCAGGGCCAGACCACCTGCTGCAGCCAGGGGGGAAGGTGGGACACCAGCCCCAAACACCACCGCCAGCTCGTCAGTAGAGTCGGCCACAACGTGTGGACACCAGTAGGCTGCCAAGCTCCTCAGGCGAGACTTCACAGCAGGCCCCGCCGGTGTAGAGGATTTGAAAATTACATGGCTCGGGGAGCTCACTCTCTGCGCTTCACAACCGCTGGCAGGATGTATCGGGCTGCCTCAGAGATGAACTTTACCAGGATTAATTAGAGCCGACTTGCAGAGCTCAACGAGAGACCGCCATCTTAGTCAGGCTGTCTAGCGCCACCTCTCCAAAAACATTTATAAAATCCCAGTTGTCCTACAGGGAAAAATGATATGGGCCAAATTAGATACGGGGAGTAGGTGATGTGCCATATGGATCAACTTACTTTCCCAGGAGTGGAAACCAACTGGACAAAAGGATATAAATTGCATTCATGGCCGTAGGGAAGGACATCCACAAACCCAAATCCCTATTATGATCCTGGGAAGAAGTTTAGATTTAGTAGTGGCTGTGACTTCTGACCTACCAGCCCAACTAATCTTGGGAAGCGATGTACCACACTTTGACCAATGGGCCTCTTAAGTGGCCCAAATAAGAATTAAAATGCACAAAGATACTCTTATTTCAAGATTATCTAAAAATACCCAAATTGACTCAAAAGAAAATCTCATTCTCATATTCTCCAATCTATTCATGGGAAAGGGAGGGATTTCCATTAACAGACCCCATTTGGGAGTGGGAAACCTATACTAAAGAACCTCTTCCGTATATGCGGGAGACAATTGTTTTTCATCAAACCAATAACCCTAGAGCGGGAGGCCGGATCTTTGGTGGAAGGGTATGTGATGAATCCTATCGATTCATCACTAATTCCCCGGTACAGACCTCTTCCCATGTGGAGAGGGGACAGCAGCTGCTATCTGATCCTAACACTGGGCCTGGTAATATGAGGGAGGATCATGTGGGAGGAGACGATTGCCAGGGGGAGATGGTTACTCCACTGGAAGGGATACGGTATTCTCCCCATTCTCCTGAAGAAAACCCTGCGACACCCAAACGTCTGATGGCAACCTGCGATTCTAGTCACAATCCCATTCCTACCTCCAGCATACACCAGTCATGCATTACATCTTCTGTTTCTGGTGTTTTTCTAAATACAACTCCTAAACAACCTTATTTTACAAGACCTCAACTCCCATAAAGACAAAGAAAGAGGAGGGAGGAGTTGATAAAGATTGAAAGAAACCCAAAGCTGAATGTGTAGTCTAGTTGTTTGGTTAAATCACAAGTGCGCAGGACATTTAAAAATGGCATCCGCATTCCAAGTAAAGACAGAATTGGAGAGGACAGTGCCGAAAGAAGTCAAGAGAACAGGCACATCTATGCAGCAGCTCGCAAATGCGAGAATCACATACCGCCGTGGCGAGAAGGAAGGAGAGCCACGCAGTGGACACCTTTGGAGAACCATCAGTGTACCGGGAGCAGCAAAGGCGCTCCTGCAGATACAACCATGCCAAAACGCAGCATTCTCCAGTGCAGGTAACAGTGAGAAGCCAGCAGGAGAGTACGGAGCTGAAAGGAACGCTGGAGGAAGGTCGGCAGTGTTCAGGAGGCCGTCCCAGAGAGGAAGCTTCCTCGCAGAGACATGCCACAGGTAGGGACCACGGCAAAGTACCGGTGAGTCTACATAGAGGCATTGGGGACCCAGGAGCATACAAACAGGCATGTACACATGTAAATGAATTTAGAACATTTGAATACCGATCAGATATAGTGCAACGATAAAACTTGAACAAGTCCCCATATATGAGCTGTCGATGTGGGGTAAGTTGGAGCAAGTGTTACCCTAAGCAAATAAATACTAATGAGATAAAAATAGCGACAGAACTTGACAAGTCCCCATGTATTAGATATCAATGTGGGGAGAGTTGGAACAAGTATTACCATAAGCAAGCAAATAGAAATACCCCGAAGTGATACATCTGTGGCACACTTACAGGACAGTCAAACTGACTAGAAGTCCTGTACACCAGGCAAATGACATTTGGAGGGGAGCAGATACCTGGTTAGGGAATATATCAGGGTATCTAAGAAAGCCATAAAAATAGTCCTGGCAACCAAATATACCAGGCAGTTTGGAACCGAATACAACCTTTAAAATTGTGGAAAGATACCTGGCAGGAGTGTACACCAGTGGATCTGAAGAGCCCACTAAAGTATTCGTGGCAGGGGAGTATACCAGGAGGTCAATTTAAGGTGTAAAAAGGAAACATACCCATGTTGCAAAATACTTGGCAGAGAAGTAAACCAGGGAATCCAGAATGCACATGAGGGGGGTCTTGGTGAGAAGAGGCACCAAACGTTTGAAGTTGTGAAGTTTAAGAAAGACTTCTTGGGACAAGGTTCCTGCCAGGGGAGTACACAAGAAAATCTGAAGAGCTCACAAGAGGATTCCTGGTGAAGAAGCACATCAGATAATCCACCAAAGTACAGAAGAAGTTAAATACACTTGTGTGGCATTTCTCATCTGAATAAGAACTCTTATAACTACTGTATAAAGAAACCAAGGAGGAGATTAATGTTATAAAACCCTTTTGTAAATCCAGTACACAGAAACTAAGAAATAATTGAATGTTGTGGAATGTAATGCACAAGAACTTTCTTAACCTAATTTAAAGAGCCAAAGAAACTTCTGTTTGAAAGAGACAATTTTGCCATCCTAGCTGAATATTAAAAAAATGTTATTTGAAAGAGACCCTTTTGCCATTTTACCTGAACATTAAGAAACTGTTATTTGAAAGAGACACGTTTGCCATTCCACATAAAAATCCAGGGGAAGGGAACCACCCTCTGGATCCAAGGGCTTCTACTTGGAAAAAACATGTCTGTTGGATTTACTCAGTTACTTTTGATTATGAACACTTTTTGCCAACTCGAAGTCAGAGACATTTCCTTACACTCTTTGTTGTTTGTTTCTAGTGTGAGGGCCAGATTAGAATGTTTTGGACACAAGGACTGTTTTATAAGTTTAAAGGCTCGAAACAGACTGATCTTTAGTTTCCTAGGCAGGGAATCTCTCCTTAGGATAGGGATAGAGAGGCATTCACCCAACACATTTCTGTTTAATAAACATGTCTGAAACTATACCTCTCATTTCTGACCCCTCAGATACCATACCGCCCTGGCACTAATAATGCGGCTAACTATTTGTCTCCACATCCCCTGCCAGGAACAACGACGAGTCAAGGAGAGGAGAACACTGAAGAGTTTGTTCGGTTGGTTCAAGAAGCAGCAACTCCTAACTCGATGACGCTGGACGACATGAAAACAACTCTGGAAGAGGATGCATGCTTTAAGATCATTCATGCAGCCGTAACTAGTGCGGACTGGAAAGGCATGCTGGAAAAATTGGATAGACACACTCAGGAAGCACTAGTGGCCTTGGAACAACTGTGGGGGAAACAGCATGAGCTTTCGTTTACCGCCGATGGGCTAGTGTTCAGAGGATCCAAGATGGTGGTGCCCACCAAGTTCATGCAGAAAGTGATTGAGCTGGCACACCATGGCCATCAAGGAGTAACAAAGACCAAAGTATGGTTCAGGGACTGGAGGGCAAAGTGGACCAGTTCATTGAAGGGTGCATCTGGTGTCAAGGAGCCAAGCATTGAGTCGATGCAAAGGAGCTGTTGACCCTGGGACAAGGTGCATATGGATTTTGGGTCTACGTGCAGAGACACGCAGTTTCTGGTGGTGGTGGACCAGTGGTCCCGGTATCCCGAGGTTGAATTTGTGCCATCAACGTCCCTTGTGGATCCAATTCTAGTGCTAGAGAATGTGTTTGCTTCCCATGAGCTGCCAAATGAAGTGTGATCAGACAATGGGAACCCATTTCAGGGTGAAGGTTTGACTGATTTTCTAGGGAGCCCAGGGATTTACCACCAAAAAATTACTCCAGTGTGGCCCCGGGCTAATGGGGAAGCGGAACTGCTGATGCACACCCTAAATAAGGTCTTCAGGATCACTCATGGGCAAGGTGTGTGTAATAAGAGAGTGCTGTATCAGTTTCTGCTGGAATACAGAACAACACCCCACGGTTCGATAGGTGTGGCTCCGGCGGAGGCACTGTTGCAACGATACCCAAGAGGGTTCATCCCAAACCCAGTTGGTCGCAGTCCCGGAATCATTGATGAGCAAGAGGTATTTGAGTAACAGAAAAGAGCAAATGAAGGAGAAAGTGTTAGACGAGGTCTCCGAGAGTATCAGCTAGAATTTGGCAATGATGTTCTGGTGCGTTCGAGACACCCACGAGGAAAGATGGCCCTCTGTCACGAGTCCCATTCCTTCCAAGTGGTGGATATGAAAGGGTCCATGATAACAGCATCTAATGACAGAAATACTGTCACAAGGAATTCCAGTTTCTTTAGGAGGATAATGGGCTCACCAGAGGATGGTTGAGTGATGCAAGGCAGGAGAAGTGAGTGTCCAGTCCTGAGAATGGACGACTGGGGTCAAGATGTAGAGGGCACTGCGCCTCACATGGACAGTGGTGAAATAGCCCAAAGTGATCGAGAAGGAGGGCAAGACAGAATGAAGAGCATGGTGGAGCAAAGGTAGGAGAGAAGATACTCATTAAGGGAGTCGATGCTTCAGCCTACATACCTCCAGGAGTATGAGATGTCCGGATGAAGACCAGAAGGGAACAGCGAGTGAACTTTGTTGTTCCGCTGACTACAGGGGCCTGCCTCTGCACGGCCAGCAGTCTCACCTGACTTGGTGGGTTGCTGCTTCCCGCTGTGCCTCCAGCCTCTTCCTCTACCCCTCCCCCTCGACTGGAAGAAGGGGTTCGGCTTCCGGTCTTCCTAGTCTAGCCAACTTCTCCCGGATGGGTCGGGGATCCTTAACTGCAGGAGCTGAGCAGAATGGAAGGGACGAGGGTCTTCATCTGCAGGAAAGGGGCACTCTGGATGGGTTTGTGGTGCTTAACTGCAAGAACTGAGCAGAATAGAAGGGGGGACTAAGGGTCTCCTGGGAAAGGTTGGTGAGACCAGAAAGACTGTAAGCCAAACCCCTTCTTCCCGTCCAGGGGGAGGGGGAGAGGAAGAGGCTGGAGGCACAGCAGGAAGCAGCAACCCACCAAGTCAGGTGAGACTGCTGGCTGTGCAGAGACAGGGCCCTGTAGTCAGTGGAACAGCTGGCAGAGTGGCCCCTGCCTCTGCCAGCCCTGACAAAACCTCCAGACCCCAAAAACCTTCTTGAGGGACGACTGTGTTTTGTCCAGAGCTGTAAATGTGTTGACAAACGTGCTCATGTCCTTGAAGAAGGAATCGCGGAACAGCCTCCCCTTCATGGCTCCTACTGCTTTCGACGAGGTGAGTTCCCCAGTTTGAAGTTGATTTTCACCAGGATTGACATCCTGTGTTCAGTAGCCAGGTCGCAGTTGGCGTTTCCAAGGAGGCAAATCGCCTGTTGCACCCAACCCACTAGGACCTTGGGATTGACAGCTTGCTGCTGCTGCTTGGCCTCCTATGCCAGTTGCCAAACCTTAGCCCAACTAAGTTTTATACTTTATCCTGGCATGCCCTCCAGGAGCGGTCAATGCTGTTCTTGATATCTCCCCCAAAGCGCCCCATAAACGGGAGCATGCGCTCGTCGATCTCCAGAGTCTCAGCTACTTTGTTTGGCAGACGAGGTCAGGGGCACTCGGCCCTGAGCTTGTTGAGGGCCTCCTTGTCCAGGGGCATACATAGCCGCTTCCCCAGATTGGCGGCTATCCTCTCTGGTGGCTCCCCCTCTGCTGAACTGGGGTGGATGAGGCTCTCTGGGTCAAACAGGTCGTAATCTTCCCATGACATCTTCCTTTTCTTAGAGGCCCACGTCTGAGGACAGATCTTCCCTCTCATCCGGGCTATCTTCAGAGGGGTCTGCCCAGCTATCCTCATCTAAGCTGTCGGGGGGGGGGGGTATCTTCTCCCGACTTTGGCTTCTGCTGTCCTATGACCTCATGTGCTTGCAATGTTTCCTAAGTGGGGAGCCCAGGGGCGTCCATGCAATCCTGGCCCTGCAGGCTTTAGGTCTTTCCCCTTCTCTCTGAAAGTCTCTAAGCTTGTGCATGCCTTGCGAGAAGCCAATAAGCTCATCCACTATGTTCAGCTGCTTGCTGATTGGCCCTAAGCCGGCGCAGACTGCTTTCTGCATCACCCTCCCCATGGAAGAGTGAAGCCGCCGGCTGCAGTGCAGCCCGTCTGACTTCTCTGAAGCGATGTGCTCTCTGAGGCTCACAATGCTGTTGCCGGCACTGAGCTCTAGTAACAGGTAAACTTGGGCCTGCTCCCGTCACAAATAGCAACACTGCTAATAATGTGAAGATGACAAAGAAAAGGTTAGGTCTGGGCAGCTTGAAACTGGTTTTCTTGGGACTGTGCCCATAGGTGCGCTGCTGTCTGGCATATTGGGGCTGAGGCTGCACTTGGGCTGAGCACAGCTCGTAGTATGAGGATATTCTGTGAACAAGCTGGGTCACTATGAGTGTCTGATAACATGCTCTGTTATCAGAGCTGGCTGGCGCTGTAAACGTGAAGTAGTAACAGTGCCGGGCTTCTAATGCCGGTCAAAGTCACAGGCGTGCGGAAGTGTGCAGGCGAGCACCGGAACCTTAGGTCCTGCTGCGCTTGCCTGCGGCTTCCGTGAAACCTGCCCCCAGCTGCCTAAAACAAATCGCCAGAGCCAGGAGGCCGTTACGTTAATGTGCCTAAGCGGAAACGTTCCAGCACGCAAGCTCAGTGCCGCAGCAGCTTTGCTCTGCAAATAACGCACGCGCTCTGCCAATAACGTTTAATCAATACCAAACCATAGCTCTCAACTCACCTGCTTTTGGCGGGTGTCAGCCGCTTTGCAAGCAGCTGAATCACCTGTTACGGGTGACCCTCCCAATGTGCATTGCCCCTTTAAGGGGATGTGTTCCTCCCACGTGTGTTGCCCCTTTAAGAGGGGCCATGACTGTGTCATGGCCCAAGCTAATAAAAGGAGCTCCTGCAGGCACGTGAGACAGAGCGGCTGCAGACTCCCAAAGAGGAACGACTGAGTCCGTGTCTCATTATCCATGTAGGCCCCAGGCCTACACGTGGAGGCGCAGGCCTGCACGCCCAGCCACTGAGGGACTCGCCTGCCAGGATGGCAGTCGAGGTCCCCTCGGTCAGAGGCCTGGCAGGCTGTGACCCCACGCCAGGGTACCAGAGGCCCTGGCACCCGGGGCCATGCCGGATGTCCATGGCAGGCCCCCACACCCACCCACATAGTGGGACTGCACGGCGCTAGCCGAGATAGCGCCCAGGGGCGCCTGCCGGATGACCATGGCAGGCGACCCCCAACAATGGCGACGAGGACGACGAGTCCGCGTTACCCCCCCGCTACATGTAAGGGAGACGGGGGGGAGAGGAATATTCGGCCCCACCGCGGTTTCGCGTGGCCTGCGCCTCACCGCCGCGGTTTGGCTGGTGTAGGCCCGGGCTGCCCCGCAGTGGGGTACACTGGAAGAGGAGCATTCGGCCCCACCGCGGCTTCGCGTTGCCTGCGCCTCACCGCCGTGGCAAGGGCGGTGTAGGCCCGGGCTGCCCCACAGTGAGGTACATACCCGGCGGCGTCCCGCTGCTGGGGGATGATGAAAGCGATTTGCGGCATCCATCGCCGCACATGGGGGAGCAGAAGCCGTAACAAAGCGGCATGTGGCATACAGCGCCACGCCACAAGAAGCGGATGCGGGAAGAATGGCAATTGGATTTTTCACGGCCGCGGCCCTCTGAGGAGGGTGCTCGTGCGGCCGGGGTGTTTGTCCCATCTGCAGCCCTTCCTGGCCCACCCCTATCTGGTGCAGCATCTCCTGGCACCGGAGAGAGAAGAATAACGCGACCGCAGCCACGAGGAGGTGGAGCTGTAGGCCACCGCTGCGGTGAGTGGACATGCCCTGCATGCCTCCGCCTGCCCGCGGCCCTCCAGGGAGGGTGCTCGTGCGGCTGGGGGCAGGGCGTGCCTGCGCCCTGCAGCAGGAAAAGGCGACAAAGTGAAGAACTGGTGGCACCTACCCCCAGTGGATGCCGGCGGACCGGCAGGTGCCGTGATGAGGCAGGCCATGCCCCAAGAAGACATAGGGCTGCTGATGCCACCAGCAGAGAAGAGGGAGTCAGCCCGACCCCTGCAACACCCTCGCTGAAAAGAGAAAAGATGTCGAGCGACCAATGCCGCGACGGAAGAGGGTCTCCCGCTGGGGAGAGGGCAGTGGTTCCATGCCCCAAAGGAAAAGGGGGGCGGGAGTCCAACCCGGCCCTCTGCCCTGTCAGCGGGAAGTAGCTGCCCACTGCGCCCAATAAGCCAACCTGGGTCTGCCGGCGGTGGCGGTAAGGAGGCGCTGAGCGCTCGGCAGACGCAGACACCCGCTGTGACAGCTGGAAGCTTCCAGGCCGCTGGCGCTGCGATTCCGGGCCACCCAGAAGCACATTGTAAGGTGCTCCGCGTCGGAGCAGGAGGTGATGGCGATGGCCCTCTGCGCACTCCATGCTCAGGGGGCGACAACAGCAAATGGCTGTGGACAGCCATGTAGAACCAAGAACATGTTGCCGGAGAAAGATCCCCGACCCATCATCCAACAGGCTCACGTGGCCCGCAGGGCAGTGTGAATCGGAAGCGCCTCATGCTGTTTCGGCACACCCCTGCAGTGTCGAGGTGCTGGTGTCCCCACAGTGATCTCGGGCCTCATGGGGGTGAATGGAAGGCGCGCTATGTCAGAGCTGGAAAGGTGCCTGATGCTCCATGTCAGCCGGGGCCAGGCTGGAGGTGAGAAAGCAGTTGCTCGTCGAGATCCTGGGCCGCAGAACATGGCCCCGCAGTGATCGGCGAGGAGAACAATCTTGCAGTCGTGTGTTGGAACGGTGATGATAGAGGCCTTGGTAGGATCCCGGGCCAGGAGGCAGTTAAATAAGGCAAATCTACGAGCCCAGAGTTTTTCCAACCCAAGATCTGAAGTGCAAGGCATGTTGGCATTGGTGTCATCAGGGCCTGGAATGCGGCAGGCGGTGGGCCCAATAAGAGATAGAAAAGGGCCCCTTTTCGATGAGCCCAGCCCAGCAAAGTCAACTAGGAAGGGCTCCAACACCCATGCGAGAGGAGCGAACAAGGAACATGTGGCTGCCCGCTCCACCCTCGGTGCCACATCACCAGCGTCGCCCTGTCACGTGTGTCCCACTGCCATGGGCGCGTGCTTCTGCCGGAAAAGGTGACCTGGGGCACAAGGGGTAGCAACTGGTTGATCGAGTGCGGCAGTGCACAACACGAGTCGGCGCTGGGTTGGACGGGGGACTTACACTGGGTGAGCATCGGAACCCCGGGCTGCGAAATTTCTGCATCCCAAGCCCCGTGCACTGTACACTGGAGCGACAGGGCCACGGGGGAAATAGGACACCCTGACATGTAAGGCACTTGCCGGCCCCGCAAGTGGCCTCGACACCCTGCCACAAAGGTCCCCCTTCAGACCATCTGAGGACCAAGGAGTTGGTGGCCCTGCCTGCCAACATCTCCCGGTGTGCCATCAGGTCAAAGGACCAGGGCACCGTGGGTCTTGGGGATATACCTACCGATCCACTGAGCCCAACCACCAATGGGTCGGACCAGCGACTACGGGTGACCCTGACACTCCCATGAAGAAGCGGTGCACTGGGCAGGTCGGGAGGAGTCCGTTCAATGCAGAGGAATGGGAGTGATCACATATACCATACCGACACTGGCCACAGGGCAGAATTGATCCACCAGCACCACAGCCGTGCTCCGGGCACAGTGCACCTGAGCGTGCTGCACTCTGCGCGTCATGTACCTCATCACGAGCGCAGTGCCTAGGGTGCTGCACGGAAATGGACAAATGACTCTGTGCACCTATGACAGCCCTGAACAATTGAAGCATGGCATCGACCCAACATCAACCATGGCCTCACCGTGGCCAACGGGGAACTCTCACCTCAGGCCCTCACGGGTCGCAGGCATGAATACCAGGGCATCCGGCGTTCTGGGTACCGCAGAGTGCCTGACCAGGGAACCGGGCGGCCCTGGACCCCAACCCCAGGAACAGTGCTGCGGGTCTGAAGTGGGTTGCAGCTCAGAATGAGTGCTTGTGCGCCCTCTTGCGCTCCTAATGGGGGGGAGACGCTCCGGACTGGGGAACATCACCGGAGAGGGGGCAAGTGATGTCCTGTCACCCCGTGCCCGAGGAACAGCACTGTGCCCCACCAACCTCCCGTGGAGAAGCGTGGACGCCCGTGACCGGGGTCCCTCCGCGCTGAACAGCAGGGAACTATGCCGATGTGGCCCCTGGCACCAGCCAGGTGCGGCTTTGCCGGCCATGAACTGTACCTTCCCTGGACCTGGACCCGGAAAGTGACTCCTAAACAGACGCTGGTAGTAGAAGACGGACTGGTATCCGGCAGCCCTGCAAGTGCTTAAAGAGGACCCTGTAATCCCGTGTGTTGGCGTAAAGAGGGCTCTGTGATCCGGTGCATTGCCGCTGTAGACCTGTATATTAGTAACATGCTTAGAGTGGTCTCCGTAGTGAGCCATAATGTGAAGCGGTGGCCCCGCATATAAGCGGCGTACATAGCGCCAGCCGCAGAACATGGTGTTTTGTTAAGGGTGGCAGGTTCTAACCCCTGGTTAATAAAGGGTTTGTAAACGGTGGGGAAATGCCTACATTCCACCGGCAGCTCACCCCGCGACTGTTTCCCCACGTAGCAGGTTTATAAATGTTTGGGGGTGATGTTTTGTTATTATGTTGAGTTATTTATGCATGTGGCCGTGTCATAGCTTAGCATGTGGTTATTTCGGCACGGTCTGAAGCAAGAAGTAGTTTGTCGCTCTGTAACCAGTGGGACGCACGCATGTTCAGCCACGTTTGTTTGTTTGTTATGAAAAAGGAGGAGTGTTACGGGTGACCCTCCCAATGTGCATTGCCCCTTTAAGGGGATGTGTTCCTCCCACGTGTGTTGCCCCTTTAAGAGGGGCCATGACTGTGTCATGGCCCAAGCTAATAAAAGGAGCTCCTGCAGGCACGTGAGACAGAGCGGCTGCAGACTCCCAAAGAGGAACGACTGAGTCCGTGTCTCATTATCCATGTAGGCCCCAGGCCTACACGTGGAGGCGCAGGCCTGCACGCCCAGCCACTGAGGGACTCGCCTGCCAGGATGGCAGTCGAGGTCCCCTCGGTCAGAGGCCTGGCAGGCTGTGACCCCACGCCAGGGTACCAGAGGCCCTGGCACCCGGGGCCATGCCGGATGTCCATGGCAGGCCCCCACACCCACCCACATAGTGGGACTGCACGGCGCTAGCCGAGATAGCGCCCAGGGGCGCCTGCCGGATGACCATGGCAGGCGACCCCCAACATCACCCACCAAGTCCCTCATACACCCATTCACTTCTATGGGCTCTCACTCGACAAAAAGAAAATCAAGTGTTTTCCCCCACCTTGGTGACACAAAAGGTTGGGAGCTATGATCAAACACACGAATCACACATAAATACATGAGGGAAACAGAATGCTACTTATCTGCTGCTCGAGCAGCACAGAAAGAGGAAGAGAGTTACATACATGCCAACATTCTGGGGTACCTGGGAGGGAGATTTCGACTGGGAAATCAGGAGACCTATATTTTCGCATAGAAATGCATTGGGGCTACCATTATTTTAGGCGGGAGACTGTGAAAAATAACAATATTATTCACTGAAATATCGGGAGTCTCCTGCCTAAATCGGGAGGGTTGGCATGTTTGGAGTTTGCCAGTCAGGAGTGGTATAGCTTCAGAGGGACTGGTATTGGATGATGGCAGGGTCACATGGACTTTTTCTCACCCTACCAAGTTAAACTACAAAAAGACGGTTTCTTCATGGACATTGTAGTTGTTCCTTGTATTGTGTGTTTAACAGTGTTTTTTGTAAAGAAGCTGCTCGAGAAGTAAAGAGTTAAGTTGAGCACACTCTGAGCCTCCGGTCATTTGATCACCATTTATCACATCTGATTTCTTCCACCGCCTCCTCCCCAATAATCATGAACATGTTTATGCTCCATAATAAAAACTGTCATATCACAGGTAATATTTCCGCAGGATGGTGTTCATGGCTGCGTCTCCTTGATGTGAGATAAAGTGTAGAAAGTATTGAATGTTAACGCTCTAGTCGTTCTTTAGCACCGAGGTCTCCACCCACTGTTTCGCTGTCTCTGGTCCGAGACCATTTTGAATTGGGCTGATCTACATCATGAGCAACAATATTTTTACTCGTGAAAACCGACCCGTTTGTTTTGTTTCTTTACTTTTTTTCAAGTATACGAAGCGGTTCTGTAATTGTCTCCCACAAATCATTAAAACAATAGATCTTCGGGCAATTTGTGTGTGATTCGTTAAAAGTTCTACTAGAGCTCCTTTCACTTTTAACGAATGCCATGTAGTCCTTTCTTTGTTTTGATTGCTTACTGCTTAGTAAAGTTAAACTTCCTCCAGTGCAAGAAGAGACGTGGAGACCCTTCCCGATTACACGAGCCCTCCTCCTTATGGGTACATAGCCTAGAACGTTACTTCATTGGTAG
Source organism: Ambystoma mexicanum (assembly GCF_040938575.1). Classification (NCBI taxonomy): domain Eukaryota; kingdom Metazoa; phylum Chordata; class Amphibia; order Caudata; family Ambystomatidae; genus Ambystoma; species Ambystoma mexicanum. The sequence continues at coordinate 1,018,981,509 of NC_090923.1, read as the reverse complement.
GTGAGTTGACGGGAGCCTCTTTATAGGCTTTACGTCACAGGGCGTCGATGTGTTGTTGGGAGGAGGAAACGATGGTAAGTCCGTTTCTCTAATTGATGTTTAGTCACTACCCAACCTCCAGTTAAGGTTTAACAGGATATGCACTGATAAGGTGAGGGAATCTTTGGGCCATTCGCTTTTGCCCTGAAAAGTCAGGGGGGTAATAACAGTTTGAAAAATAAATTGCAACGAGTGATGTACATCTCGAGAAAAAACATGCAGTTAAAATTATTACGAGGCGACCAGATATTTCACATATTTCAAAGGTGATCACGTTTTCACTGCCAAATATTTCATCCTATAATTTTATAGCTATCAGAATACAATACATTGCCACTGGGTAATCGCTTATTATAGAGTGTTGCCAGCCATTGTATGCGCGAGAAGTCGGATGGCAGTGTTTTCATAGTCGGGCCAAGAGGCAGACCCTGCGGTTAATTACTATAAGCGAGAGGGCTATCACTGTATAACCCCGAGGGCGGGGTGAGGAGAGGTGTGGTCAGTTATTCTGTAAGTGAAAGGGAGCACAGGTGAGAGATCAAAGGGTTAGGTGGCTGAATTATTTTGCCTTTGTGAAATATTACGTCTCTGAGGTATGTATGTCCTTCAGCAATAATTGAGAGTTTCTTTCGTGACTGACTTTTATTTCTGATGCTCTTCATTGTATAAGGCATGTACTTCTCTGTGTTGTGGCAAAGTCTCTGAGCTATTTCCATTATTTGCAGCTGGTTTGTAGCACACCATGCAGAGTGTAACCCTGAACAATGGAGTGCAGATGCCACAGGTCGGACTGGGTACCTTCCGCATCATAGGCTATAATACCATCTACAGCACGCTCGATGCAGCCCTTCGATGTGGCTACCGCTCCTTCGACACAGCTGCTGTCTACGGCAATGAGGCAGACATTGGCCAGGCCCTGAAAGAACTTCTACCCCGGCATGGCCTGACACGCCAGGACATCTTTCTAACCAGCAAGCTGGCACCACGGGATCACGGGGAGGATGCTGAGAGGGCAGCCCTGCATAGTCTGCACGCCCTGGATTGTGATTACCTGGATCTCTACCTGATCCACTGGCCAGGCAAACAGGGGTGGAAAAGTGATGATCCTCGAAACCCGGAATGCCGGCGCCAATCCTGGGTAGCTTTAGAGAAGCTGAACAAAGCCGGCAGCCTTCGTACCATAGGCGTCTCCAACTACACCGAGGGTCACCTGAAGGAGTTGTTGGGGAACTGCCAAGTGCGACCAGCAGTGCTGCAGGTGGAGTATCACCCAGAGCTGGCCCAACGAGACCTACTGCGCTTCTGCCAAATGGCTGGTGTACAACTGCAAGCCTACACATCCTTGGGGAGTGGGCAACTGGTAGACCGAAAGGAGGTGCGAGCAGTGGCAGCAAAGTGTGGGCGGCAGCCATCGCAGGTACTGTTGCGATGGGCGCTACAGCAGGGGATTGGAGTGATTCCCAAGTCGACCCACCCGGAGCGCATCATGGAGAACTTCTGTCTGTTTGACTTTGAGCTGTCTCCTCAGGAAATTGAGGAGCTGGATACCTTGAACTGTGATAAGCGCTATTGCTGGGATCCTAGTGGAGTGGCCTGAAGAAGAGTAGATCCACTTTTAGGCAACTGATGATGCACAGCCAGGGACATTGTGGTACTATGGAAGACTTGACACTAAATTAATTGCTGGAAAGTTTTGATGATTTGCATAATCAAATGTATGGTTCTATTAATCGACATGAAAGAAATATTTCTAATGGGCAGAAAATAGGAGAAACTATATCAATATGTTGATTAGGTGGAGGGTCCTTGATGACTGGTAATTTTTGTAACATCTCAAAGTTGTGGCAATATGTAAACATGTTTATTTGGCAATAACTTGGATTTCTGAAACACTCTGGATTACTGTTCTGAACTGTGCAGCTGTTTTCCTCCATGAAGCCTAAATTATTCAGAACAATGTTTATCATCCGGAATCTTGCTTTAAAGAAAAAACGTCTAAAAACAGTTAATTGGAAATAGGAGGAATATCATGTTATTAATTTTCTTTAATCCTCATTAAAATGTTTTTGCTAGTCATCTACTCTTGGATTCTTGTAAACTCAGATTTGTTTAATTCATTCTAATGGATTAAATGCATATGGCAAAATACACAATGGCTTGGTTCTGAATAAGGGTGATATTGGTGCGATTGAATTCCTAGAAGATGTTTGGCACAATACCTCTTCATGAATTCCTCCACCCTGCCGACATGCGAGCATGTCAGGCAATTGTGAACGCTGCTGGCAGCATGGTAGACAGCCTGTTCAATGGATCCCTATTGGGTCCGCCGTCTATAAAGCCCATTGGGATTCCCAGCATTTGCGCCGGAATAAAAATCAATGCAGGCACAAGTGCAGGAGCATTTGTATGTCGAAGAGGAAGGAAGGTGGCAGAAACGCAAGTTGCATTACACCCTTCTCTACGCTATACAAATGATTGAAAACGAGGCGTGAATGAAAGGCGTAAAAGCCTTCCCCAAGCCTTTTACGCCTTTCATTCACATTACACCACAATGGAAGGTTAGCCCGTATATGTTTGCCTCGTAGACCACTCAACACATTACCCTCCCATCACCAAAGAAATCTATGATAGGTTCGAAGAGGGTTTGGATATCCTAGCACATGTTAGTTTGCCTGCTGAATGAATGTGATTTTAATGCAGGGGTCTGCTAACAGAGAGCTACTTCTGATCTGTGAACGTTTTCACGAGCTACAAACGGAAACGTGAAGCCATCCACAGATGATTTGAGCCTCTTGCACTACTTTGTCATGGGAAATTGGTCTATTTGAACCTTTGGCAGAAACACGTGTGTGATCGTCCTTCAGTCACAATTGACTCATACAATGAACACAACATGTTTACTGCTAAGAGTCACTGAAAAAAAGTTTCGAAAATTTAACTAAATATTTTTTGTGCACTTTATGATATGGTTGATTTTGCCACAGTAAATGAAACAAGTGGTTGTGTGTTTGCAATTTTTCTGCATCTTAAGTTTCAGAATAGTTGTTAATCACAGGAACGTTTCCACCTGTCCAGGAATGCAACCGTCTATATAAATGTGGTTGATAATAGTTTATTTATTTTATTTAGCACTTTCTTTCTTAGCCTTGACCTTTCAAAGCAACGACAGTAGCAGTTTACATCACTCAACTCAAATTTGGTCCTTTTTTCATTCTTAAATGCTCATGCAGCTTTACTCGGACCTAGGGTTATTAGTGCAGCTGTTCACTGGTTATTTCACACCCCTGCCTTATTTTTCCCCAGGTTCTACACACATTGCATTCTATGTTTTCTTTTGCACTTCTAACCTGCAGATCCACTGCATTGCCTTTGCAATTCATTTTCACCTCTGGTTGGACACAGACAGAGGACTCTTGGAATGGATGCTAATCCATTCATAGATAAAGAAAGAAGGCCCCACCTGCCACTAATTAAATCCTGTGCCGATCTTTCTTTTTCACATTTTAATTTGTTTTACTTTTTCACAGAAGGGCCCGTCAGCAGGTCTTTTGCACAATAACCACAGGTGTAGGGCAGGACAACATGCCCACTCTACACTTGGGCAGGAGCCCTGCTGGAGCCCCGCTCGTTTCACTCGCACCTGATTGTGCTCGGAGGCACATCGCCGCTCCCATGCTGCAGGAGCAGCTGGGACACAGACCCCCTTCCACATCCTGCCATCCTGCTTGTCCGCATACTTGCAGCATCTGAGCGCCTGCACCCGCAGTGCACGGTGCACCGCTGGCCATAGACTTGGCTCTACACCACCGACGAGGCAACGCCGACGAGATTCCAGCCACAAGATGGCCGCCGCTCAGTTCGTCCTCCCGACGCGCTCTATGGTTGCCTAGCAACCCTCATCTACATATCAATAGCGTCTGGCGACCGGAGGCGGAAGCCGGCCCTAGCTGCCTAAGGCCCCTCCTGTCTGCCCCTGTCCGCACCTAGCGGCACGGCGCGGGACACTGCTTCGCTCCTCACAGTGCGACCCTGGAGGAACCTCTGCTGCTTTCAGGACATTGCACACGTGCCGCCCACCGCCAAGCAGGCTTTGACTGGCAAGAGTTACGTGAACACTCTGGTAAGATCTGTGCCCGTATACCTGCACTCTTACGAAACCCCACATGTGTTCCTGCTCACTGTACATTACACGCGCATGGCACAACCCCCTATCACTTGTTGGCGATATGAGCCAGACGCAAACTTGTTCCTAGGGTGTTCCTAGCCCGTGCCTAACCACATGATGTGCACCTAGCTCGTGCAGCGTGCTCAACACCGTTGCTGCCTACGCATCGGTTCTCAGCAAACATTCACTGATTCTGCCTTTGATCCATGATGGTCGCATGTCTTACAGCATTGGTCAATACCCATATCACTAATCCACGCATTTAAGGTCTATGGCCTAAGCTGTGCCCCTGGTCGCCGATTAGACCACATTTACCATTGTGTTGTGCCTTTTGGTCGCCGATTAGACCACATTTACCATTGTGTTGTGCCTCTTGGTCACCTATTAGACCACATTTACCACTGTGTTGTGCCCCTTGGTCGCCTATCCGACCACATTTACCATTGTGTTGTGCCCCTTGGTCGCCTATCCGACCACATTTACCATTGTGTTGTGCCTTTTGGTCGCCTATTAGACCACATTTACCATTGTGTTGTGCCTCTTGGTCACCTATTAGACCACATTTACCATTGTGCTGTGCCTCTTGGTCGCCTATTAGACCACATTTACCATTGTGTTGCGCCTCTTGGTCGCCTATTAGACCACATTTACCATTGTGTTGTGCCCCTTGGTCGCCTATCCGACCTCATTTACAGTTGTTGTGCCTTGGTCACTCGACCGCCCACAGACTACGTTGCCTGTTATGATGCTCTGCATGGATACTCCGCAATCAAATTCAATCAATTTATGCTGTGCCTCTATTCGCTAATAGACCACCCCCGTCACCTTGTGTACCAGTAACACCTTAAACATCATGTATTGGTACCTATCAACGCTCATACACCTACTGTACCCTTACAGTAGTTATTGGTCTAGCCAGCCTGACCTACACTCTAAACAATACACTTCCACTAGATTAGGCATGGCACCCACCACCTCCTCCCTGAGGCCTAGCACCATGACACCCGCAAATCTATACTTGGATGATCCAGCACTCTGGATACGACACTTTGCCTCCAAACCAACACCCAACCAACCCTGTACTATCACCATCAGAAATTCTAGACTGAACTCTAGAACTAGACCACCCACCTACCCAGGCTCGTTCCACCCTAGCTCACTGAAGAGAAATACTAGTCTGAACATCCGAACCAGTCCACCTACCTCCCCGTACTCTCACCACCCTAGTATTTTAAGCAGGAACTCCAGACTAAGAGCCCGTACCATAAAACACTCGCATCTTGCCCATAATCATGCTGCTCCCCCCTTTGACATCAACAATCTAGCCCACAATCCACCGCCAACATTTGAAAAAAACTTCAAAAAAGATAAACTCATCAAAGCAGCACTAGTGAATGCCAGGTCTCTTCCTGCCCATGCTCTCGACATTGCTGACTTTATAACCTATGAAAACCTTGATGTCCTCGCAGTCACTGAAACCTGGCTCAATGCCGCATCCGGCCCATCTCTGGCCCTCGCAATACCTAATGATTATGCCATTATAAGATCTGACAGAAACACCACTCAAACAAAGGGAGGCGGACTTGCCTTCATATACAGAAATACCTTCGACATCAAAATCATCCAAGATGCGCAAATCCCGTCTGCCGAATCCTTGTCAATTAAGCTACCCCTTTCACCCAACCACACGGCCACCGTGCACCTCATTTATCGACCACCAGGACCCATCGCCTCTTTCACAGAGGACATTGCATCACTTATATCCATAAACACCAAACCTAACTCGCAAACCATCTTACTTGGGGACTTTAACCTCGGTCTCAACGATCCTAAAGACACCAATGCCCTTGACTTAGCCAATTCATTATCTGATTTGGGTCACACGCACATCATCCACGAATCTACCCATATCAAAGGTAGAACTCTAGACTGGCTCTCACACATCAATTGCTCTATTGACCTCCTATCTAATGACCCATGCATCTGGTCAGACCACCACAAACTAACCTTTACTATCAAAGCTAACACTACTCACTTAGCGCCTACCATCGCCCCTGCCATCTGCACGAGAAACAAGAAAGACATTACTCCCGACAAACTCCTACCTATTCTACTCCCCATATTGAATAATATTGATTCAGATGCAGACCCTACAGCTCTAGTAGACACCTACAACCAGGCTATACTTAAAGCTCTGGACTCCATTGCCCCGCTAAAACTGCGGAAACCGAAACCACAGTGTCACCTTAACACATGGTTCACGCCACAGTTAAGAGAACTAAGTAAAGCCAAAAGAACCGCTGAGGCACTCTGGAAAAAACATCCCACAGCTCCGAACAAATCTGAACTAACCTTAGTATCCTCTAGCTACAAAGAAGCCATACTCCTAGCCAAAAAAGACTCCTATAACAAAAGGATTACACAAGCGGAATCCAATACTAAAGAACTCTTCAAAATACTCAAAGAATTAGAATCCCCTATTGCCCCGACTGACAAAGGTATTACTGACGCACTATGGTGTAGCAACATCCAGAAAGCCTTATTAGATAAAATAGCTTGTCTACAATCCAAAATTAACACAAAAAAATCTGTGCTATCTGCAGACCCTAACCACAAACAACTGCCTAACATACTTCCAAACGACTTGTAAACCTTTCAGCTTCTCACCCCTTTCAACGTGGGAAGTAGAAAACATCATCAGGAAACTGAAACCTTCAAACTGCCAAGGCGATGCCTGCCCTGCCCCGATTGTTAAAGCAGCTGCACACGATCTGGCGCCATTCATTACCACTCTCATCAATGCCTCTTTCAAATCTGGAATAGTTCCTGACAATCTTAAAGACGCTTGGGTCATTCCACTCCTTAAAAAACCTACGCTTGACCCAGCTAACCCGTCTAATTACAGACCAATAACGACGGTACCTTTCCTATTAAAAATACTGGACAGAGCAGCCTACCTACAAATACAGGCTTATCTAGAAGCCAACAATCTCCTAGGGCTCAGGCAATCAGGCTTCCGACCAAGACACGGTACGGAAACTGCACTTATTGACCTTACCACCCAGATCCAACCTTGAAAGACCATGGCAAACTTGCACTCCTTTTATTGCTTGACCTGTCAGCAGCGTTTGATTTGGTTAACCATCAAACACTTTGCCAACACCTGAAATCTGCAGCCCACTTTTCAGATGCAGCCACGGCATGGATCAGCTCCTTCCTGGCGAACAGAACCATGAGGGTCTTCTCTCCCACAGATTCCGCCGAGCCGGCCCCAGTACCTTGTGGTGTCCCGCAAGGCTCATGCGTGTCCCCGACACTTTATAATATATTCACGAAACCCCTCTTCGATATCCTAGACTATCTGGGTGTCATGTATACCAACTACGCGGACGACACCCAGATACTCTTTCCTATCACGGGTGACTACGAAACAGACAGCACGACCCTCAATGAAATCTACTCCGTTATACAAGCATGGATGGCACACCATGGCTTGTGTCTTAATGACGATAAAACCGAGCTGATTATCTTGGGCACTCATGCCAAACTTAAAAATCTCAATCCTTCATTCAAAGCATTTACCATAGATGGCAATCTCATCTCAGTCTCTAATAACACTAAAACTCTTGGTATTTACATCGATGCTACCTTATCCCTCTCTAAACAAACTAACGCAGTAGCGTCATCAGCTGCCTACACTTGCAAGCTTATCACTGCATGCAGACCATTCATCTCCGCACCCAACTGTATCACTCTAGCGAGAGCTCTAGTCCTTTCCAAAATAGACTACTGCAACGCCCTTTACTTGGGCACCAGCCATAAAAATATGAATAAACTACAAGTAGTCCAAAACAATGCAATCAGAGCTGCCCTGAACATCCCCAAAAAAGCACACATATCTGAGACCAGACGTAACCTACGCTGGCTCCCTGTCAAGCACAGAATATCACTGAAAACGCTTGCCCTCACACACAAAGTCAGGGCTAACCTTGCTCCAGCATACCTCACTAACCACTTCACACTACACTCCGCCTTGAGACCTCTTAGAGCAGCCCAAACTAACACCTTGACCATACCAAGATTTAAACTCCTCAACTCGGGTGGAGCTAGCTTCCCAGTACAAGCATCCAAACTATGGAACACCATCCCCCCACATCTACGCGCAGAACCTTCATTCAACCGGTTCAAACATAGCACGAAGTGTTGGCTCCATAACACGGACTCCTGACAGCTTAACTTCTGCGCATGCACTTGCTTATTATGCCAGTTCCTACCTGTAACCATTTTGGAACCTGGCCGACCGTATTGTTTTGATTGCACACTTATGTAACTGTAACCTTCCTGTAACTGTAACGTAACTCTGTTTAACTGCTCCCCTGTAACCAGCTCTACCTTACGCGCCCATATGCCCCAGGGCCTGGCTGCGCTTTATAAATAAACTAAATACAAAATACAAATACAAATAATCCCCCAATGTATACCGAGGATACAAAGTGATCCCAACACTATCTATATGAGAATTGAAGAGAACAGCCTAACTTGCATCAACAATATGCACTTACTTATGGACAGCACCAGTCCAATATGGAGGTCGTTTCCATGACAGCACCACGTACATTCCTTTTGGACGTTAGCACCAAATAGAAGTCTCAAATCATCCTATATCATCTATTTTGATTTTGATTCAAACTACCTTGTGATATCCATGCCCAAGGGAATTATCCATCACTTTTAATCACAATATACAAAACATTCTCTCTGATTCAATTAGGGGATGAGAATAGAGGAAACAAGCAGCATATAATAAGGACAATTTGCAAAATTGCTCTCACATTACGAGTAATGTCTGTGATGACAAATATAACTATACATGAGAATGTGTATCCAGCTTCATCACGGTACATGGACCGAATGATAACACCACTCCAAGTTGACGGCCGGTTAGTTACGCCCTAGACTAGTCATATCCTATGCCAACACTAACAGTTAATCGCACACGTCACGCTAATGCGACTTACATCCACTCCTTCTAGGCACTCTGGAAAAGCCGGCACTAAGAGCAACGAAAACCGGAATGGGGAAATGAAGCTTGACAAACAAGGTATGACTACAGCATTTAGTGTATATTAAGAGCACAATGTTAGACGGGGCCAAACCTCTCTCAAGTACTGCATTTATACTTTCAACTAGCCCTCTGTAAATATCTCCCCCCTCGAGCTCTTCGCTCCTCTACCTCTAACTCCCTCAGGGTCAGTCACTTGTCAAAGAAACAATCTATCTGGGGGTAGATCTCTGTCTTCGGCTGGGGCCTCTCTTTGGAACAGCCTCCCTGCCACTCTGAAACTTGAGGAGAACCATCTCCGGTTCAGGAAGTACCTCAAGACCTTCCTCTTTGCTTCTGCCTTTGCCCCCCCCTACTCCCTTGCTGATCCGTTTTCTCTCTCGGCACTGTGCACCTGGCCACCCTCTGTCCCCCGCGCCCAGGTACCTGCTCACCCTGCCACCCTCCCGCACTGCATCCGGGCCACTGCTTGCACTGGGATCTGTATCTTTAACCATACAGTCCTCCTCCCTGCTTTTCTTCGGCACTTATCAGATATATCCTAGCACATGCTGGCTGCACTACCTCAGTTTATTGCATTTATTTATTTTATTTATTCACTATTATTTACCTGTTTCTCCTCTGTTCTGCACTATCCACCGCTACCCCCTTCCTTGCACTTCTTCCTTTTTTCCCCTTCCCATGCACTTGCACGTTCTCAATGTCACTGGGCCTAGTAAGATCGTTTTTTTGTTCTCCCATTTTCCCCTCCCTTGTCTTGTCACGCTCTGAAACACTTGTGTACGAGCACGATATAAATAAAATATATCATATGGAAGTAGCAGCACTGGCTACTATGCCGACTAGGCCAGGTTAAGACTGACAATGAATATGTCAGCCGATCTTTGCCAAACAGTAATTATGCACATGTGGTCCATGTTATAAAAAGCAAACAGACTTTGTTGTTAGCCAGGATATTAGGGGCATCATCAGAAGTCCGGTGATAAATGAAGACAGGTGCATGAAATTGTGATAATTACTGCTCAATTATAGACTGACGTGCAATAACAATAGAAAAAGCACCAACCTGGATCAGGCACTGCTGATTAGATGAATAGAGAGTCTACCTAGTCACCCTACCCAGCCCCAAGACTGGATAGCTGTCACGGCTCGCTCCCTTCGCTCCCGTTCCCGCCACTTGGGGGCATGTTTTGGGGTTTATTCCCTACTGGACATTTCCTCCGAACCTTATGCTACAGTGTCCTGATGAATTGGGATCGCTAAAACCTTATTTCCCAAATTACTTCCCTTCCGGATCCATTCCAGGTTTTTGGCAGCCAGCATGCTACTGCTACTTTAATCAAATGACTATGCTTCCCAGAATGCCTGGCTCACTGCTTCACCTCCTCCCTTGCAGGACAAGGCTGGGTGGAGGATAGGCAACACCTGTGGCTGCAGGTACAGCAGGCGGCACGCCTGAGGGGTGTGCTCGTTAAGCAGCTTTAAAAGCCTCAGTTTGCTTCAGTCCAGCGCTGGTCATTGTTGCTGTGTTCCTGTTGTGACTGGTCCCTTGTTCCTTGTTCCTAGCTTTTGTGCCTAGTACCTAGTTCTTGTTCCTTGTTCCTAGCTTTTGTGCCTAGTACCTAGTTCCTGTTCCTTGTTCCTAGCTTTTGTGCCTAGTACCTAGTTCCTGTTCATTGTTCCTAGCGTTTGTGTCTAGTACCTAGTTCCTGTTCCATTCCTAGCGTTTGTGCCGAGTTCCTAGTTCCTGTTCCTTGTTCCTAGCTTTTGTGCCTAGTGCCCAGTTCCTGTTTCTTGTTCCTCTGCCCTAGATTTCGGATTCTTGTGCTTAATTGATTTCTGCTCACTGGATTTCCCTTTCTGTCTTCCTCTGTCTGCAGGCAGCCTGTCTCTGTGCTTTACCCTTTGATGCTGCCCAATTCGCCTGTGTTTTCTGTTTCTTTGTTGCTGCCCTTTGCTACTGAAAAACCTGATGCTTTAGTCTTTCCCTTTATAGATTTAGCTTCCTGCCTCAATGTTTCCTTTTGTGATATCATTTTCCCTGCTCCTGATCCTTACTTTCTATTGGGATCCATTCCATGTTTTCCATCTCACTTCTGCATTCATTTCCCATGGATTATTAGGTGTGGGTGTTATTGTAACTAGTCCCAGTGTAAATGCCCTTTTTGTTTCCTCACTATTTTATATCACTATTTGTACTCGCCCCTTGACTAGGGTCTTATGTATTTAGTTTCCTCCACCCATTGCTGTTATGGCCTTCAGGGTTCCTGTTTGATCAACTGGGTTTGTGAGTTTACTGACATTCAAGTGGTCTTTCCGGTCCTCGTGAGTACAGTTTCTAAGTTCCTTATTCTGTATCATCCAGAGTGTCAGCTCACAGATCCTGTCCTTGCTTGCCCTCTACGTGGGTTTAGCGCTGTCAGTATCTGTAATAGCATAGTGGGTAAGGAGTTTGCCGACTTTCCTTTCAGTCATAAGGAGGTTCTAAGTGCTTACCCCACATTCCTTTTCATATATAGGTATTATTGTTTCTCCTGGGTTTTAGTATACACAAGTCTTGGGTTGTGTATGCACATATTTAGATTCATAGTTGTACACTGTGAGATTCCGTGCACATTGCCTTCTTCCTTTCTTAACAATAGCCAGGGCTGGATAGGATTTCCAGGGAACCCCTCAAGGGGAAGGAAACCCTGTCCTTCTCTATGGATGCAAGGAGGACTTCCGCGGTGGATGTGAAGGAAATCCCAATGTGGGCCGACTCAGGATAGCCAGGAGGGACCAATGCCGGATATAACTGGATATTTGCAGGGTGCTCCGCAGGTAAGAAAGCGATTCCGAGGAACCTCGTGACAGAGGCGGTACAGATGCTTAGAGGAGGTCGCTGCAGTCGCTGCAAGGAGAGACGGCCAGTGCTTCACTAGCAGACACCAAACGTTGTGTTGGTGCACAGAGGTGAAGGCCGGACCAGGTGGGGCATGGCTTCTGAGCTGCGAACAGACTGGTGGGCTCGGGAGCGGGTGCCGAGGGATACGCAGTAATAATCAGGGTTTGGGAGCGTAGCTTTGGGTCGAGTAGCAACGCGCTGCTGTTCTGCTCTTGCTGCTAGATGAATCCTTGCAGGAGCAGGGGGCGGAGTCTGGACTGGGGATCCCAGGTGAACGTCTGCAATGCTGTCTGCTGTTCCCGGCACTATGTTGGGAGGTCTGCGGATCAAGGAAGCAATAAAGCGCGACCTGTGCCAAGGAGACCATCGGTGCATGAGGGACAGAAATGAAGCCAGAGGTGATCCCAATGCACCCCAGAGTCACACATAAGGCACACCGCTACCGCAAAAACTGTTTCGAACACTATGCTGCCACTAGTCACTGTGAGCTGGAACAGGCAGCTGCTCATGCAACGCTTGCAAGTAGAGAGGCTGGACAACCAGGACAGGGAGTACAGGGGCAAGGGGGGGAGGAGGAGGAAGAAGAGGAGGAGGAGAAGGAGAAGGAGGAGGAGGCGAAGAGACAAAGAAAGGTGTGTCCCAATCCCCAGGGTCAGACCCTCACCTTGGACCCTCACTGACAGCTAGTTGATAACCCTGTACCGCTCACCACAATACAGGAAGACATAGGGAACAGGATCAACATCCGGAAAGCTGTGACCCCACTGTTGAAACTAGTGTCCATCCTACAATTCCTCGGAACTGGCACCTTCCAGAACTCTGTGGCCATGATTCCAGCATTCTGTGTGGTGCTGGCCCAGGTGCTTGAAGCCCTCCTGTGACAGGTGCAACGTCACATCTCACTGCCTACCACCCCAGCCCAGGTCAATGCCATGAAGGCACAGTTCCATGCCATTGCCCAGATGCCAAATGTGATCGCTGCCCTAGACTGTACCCATGGTGTGCTGGTGGCCCTCCAGGCTCACGAAGCAGTGTTTTCCGAAACCGCAAGCACTACCAATCCATGAATGTACCAATTCTAAAACCTCTGCACAATAGAGCTACATTTGAACTCTCATATACATCCAATGCAGGTTCTTGCTCGTAGTTTTCTTCACACATCTCTGTTTTAACTTGCACATATATAATTGGTTCTATGTGATATTTCCTCATTTTAAAGGCCGAACACAAACAAGGTGATTTATTTTGCCCGATTATGTGTGGTCTTCAAAATGCCGAAATATGACATTTTTCAAACCGCCTACCCACAAAAAAGACGATCCTGCCCCCACGCCCTCACGCACTGGTGGGATGTCTAGAAAATCAGAAGGGGTTTCACCCTCACAAACCCACCCTTTCATCACCTGCCACCCCCTTTCACAGCCCAACAGGTTCCACCTCCTCTCCCACACAGACAGTCACGCAAACAGACATGTATCTGCTCCTTCGCCCCATTTCTTGCCCCCATAAACCTACCCCCTCCTGTCCCACACACACACACAAACACCCTCTAATAGCAAAAAAAACACTTACCTCACTCCCCCAGCTTCCCTCGCCTGGCCGCGCCTGTCAGATCCTGAGCGCACTTGTATGCGGCAGGGGCATTCCAGTTTGATTTAGAAAGACCTGCGGATCGGTTTCCGAGTGGTCTTTCTAAACCGTTTTTTAAAAAATTCGGCTATATTAAAACGACTATTTCACTGAGTACCATATTATTTAATCAATACAGTGTTATTAAAGCAGTTTATTTTTCGCAAAATGTGCAACACACATGGGGAAGACATAGGTATGTGCTGGATTGTGAAGTCCTATTCCTAAACATCAATTTCCCTCAGAAACGCATTCAAAGGAAAGGAAGGGGACACAACTTAAAACATTTGATACAGTTGCTACATTCACTTAGTAGCCTCAACATGCATGTTTCAATCCCTTTGCATCAATATCTTGGAATATTCATCAGGGCACCAAATAACTCCTGCCTCAAAATATGATTGGATTTTTCTTCCCAAAAGTGCAAGCATGCAGATATTTAGTCCTTCCTACAGCAAAAATCATAACATGTAAGGCTTTACTAATATTATTTCTCGAATAAATAGAGCTTTGTCTATCTCTTACTAACAATGTATACTCACTTTTGAACTGTGAGCATTCCAGATTTTAAAATGTTGATTTCACAACCCTGTTGTAGTGTTCTTCTATATCTGCAAAGGACGATCATATAACTCTTCGACATAACAATGAACAGGGCAGATACTTTTCTATTTTGTGTTATAGCTATTGTACACAGGAACCCACTTGAAGGGGATTTTAAATAATATTTTAGCCCTGCTGAAGGCGGCTAGAGCTACACCCAACTGCTCAGAAGGCCGAAACACAGCTGTGCCAACAAGCTAAGAACATAGTAGTGCAACAGAAGAAACCACTCAACCAGCCAAGTTCGTTAGGCAGTTAGATTTAAATAGCCCTAATCGACTGTTAGGGCAAACTAATGGCAACAGTCTCCCACCTTTTTAAATTAGAATTGTTTACATATTTAATGTGTTGTATTATCCAGTGGAAAGTGTTTTGTCTTATGTTATGTATGCATTGATCTCCAGGAAAGTAAACAAAAAAGGAAAAATAGACCTCAGCTATGAGGTTGGAAAGGCACTTCTAATACAAATTGTATACACAAAAATCCATTTTATTACAAAAATAACATAATCGCATTCCTTGTATCGTTTAGTCATAAAAAACCCATATACATTTCAAATTTCAACATCACATAATTCATTCCACCAACATACACATTCTCTCAATATCACATCATAATAAATTATACAGTTAGATGGATTATAATAGCCATAAAACTCTTCCATCAAATAAACAAATCAGTTAATCCTTCACACCTTTCCCAAATACACGTGTGTTTTCATCTTTGAACAGCATGAAGCAGCTTATCAACAGTGTTAATTAAATAAACAAACCAGTTAATCCTTCACACCCTTCCCAAATACAAGTGTGTTTTCATCTGTTGAACAGCATAAAGCAGTTTATCAACACCCGGGCCCATAAGGCGTTTACCAGGGCGCATTTACTATGGGCTCAACATTAGCTCCTTTGTGTTGTCTGCCAAAGGCAATTTTCAGTCGCTTGCAGCCTGTCACTCTCTTTGACTTTTGCTGCCACTATTCTTTGTACCACTTAATCCTGACAAGTGATATTTTTTAAAATGTCTTACATGATGCAGGGAAATATGGTGGGTGAAGCTCTTAACCCCTGTGGCAATATAGAAAACATCAGAATACCGCTTTCCATCAGAATGAAAGGCGGTGTAACTCTTACATTCTGCTGTCAGTGGCACAGCAAGAAACCCATCGCCAATGTTGAGTGTGTTATCAGCTGAGCGTAAGCACCAACTATCTGCACAGTCAGTGGCGGAGCCAGGGGGGCTTGCCCCCCCTTCTCCCAGGCTCCAACCTGATGCCCGGTGCACCCTCCCCACGCTCTCGCTGGGATAGGCTCTCTGAGACTCGGAGCATCAGTCCGTCGTGATGCAGATGGAAAACGCTGCACATGAACAGGAAAAGAAACGAGGGGTCGAAAAGCGGATGCTAAAAAGCACATCGCACAGGCAGCCCGAGCTCCTTCGGAAGAAGAAGGCGCTACTGGTATATTCAGCACATCTACCTACATCACGAGGTTCTGCATCCTGCAATGCCATCCACCATTGTCCCATCAGAGCAAGAGTGTGATTAATAGCATGTGTGTTGGAGTATATCTATCTGAACATGAGGTATTGCAAATTCCAAAAAGCACTTAGGGGGACCTGTAAATAACATTGCATCATTTCACCCCTGCTCCTCCAAGAAAAGGGACCGTCCGTGTCAATTAAGAACACATGGGAAGTGGTTATTACAAATTGCACGTTTTTTTCCAGCTTCTGAATGAAGAAAAGAGAGTAGGACATGCCAGGATTAAAACATGCAAATGCAGATGGCAGCCCTTGAAGCCCACCTGGCCTGGGGTGATCCGTTTTGGCAAGGGTCTAATCATCCCAGGCCAGCCACTGCAGCAGCGTTTGTTCCTCCTTGCTCCAGTGCAGTCCACGTCTGGATGCTGAAAATCGCGCCGTTTTTCAAATGTTAATGTGTCCAGGTGCCCAGGCTGAGGTCTAGACTGTCTGGAGCCGATAGGGGCTAGGCGGGCGGGCAGACAAGCACGCAGGGCACCTTTGCTATTATGTAGCAAATGATCCATCTGCCCAGAAACAAGCGGCCGCAAGCCTGCCCGCCTTCCAGTCCGCCTGGGACCAGTTTGTTGTTACATATGCACATATTCTATGTCAAGACTCAGAGGCTCAGATTATGCTCTCACTTCTCTTTACTTATTCGAGCAGCAATTTAACCAACAAACAACCAACAAAATTACAAATCCCAACAAAACCATCGCATTTGTAGTCCGTTTTTCATAGGTTGTTCCAATCATGTGACTTCATCATCCAAGTACACTCTCCTATTCTTTATAACACTAACTGTCCCCATAGTCTTTCCTCTTTCTTTGCTGCTCGACCAGCCGAGATAAGTGCTCTAATTTTACCTTTACACTAATTGTGTTATATGTATGATTAATACTTGGATTAGGAGGTGCTTGCGCGCGGTTAAGTCATTTGAGACACATGGCGCATTAAGGTTGATTGGCGGAGCATATCCGCGGGAGAGGACACAACGGGACTTTCGTTCCGGTGTCATTTCGCATCGTTAGGAGGCACTGTAGTAACGGAAGTTCGCAACAGCGCTACGGGACTCTTTGGGTTCCGACGCCGTTGCGATCTTACAGTGTTAAGGAGCAGGAGCATTAGTGCACGCAGAAAAGGCTCAATTAATGATCCAAATACTTTTGAGCAGCCGTATTCTGAAAGTCTATTTGGAGAATGAGAGGCTCCACTAGAGAGAGAGCGGCGACCACCTGGTGCTCAGAAGTGGCAACTCAGACTGAAATAGATAAGAAAAAAGAGAAAATGGTAAGTTAAACCACAAATTAACTTAAAGTTAAATTTTACTAGTACTTTTCAAATAATAACTGAACAGGTGTTCATATAATGGTCCATGCACCTCTTGATTTTTATATTTTATTTTTTATTATTTATTTTTTCGTTATTCTTATTTATTTACTTTTAATTTTTATGGTATCAGGTACTACGCACACATCCTTACCTAATTGCACTGTTGCCCACTTGTATTCTTAATGTCATGTGAATAATTTCATGGGGTAAATCCCAGATCCATCTACAAAAAAACATCCTTACCTAATTGCACTGTTGCCCACTAGTATTCTTAATGTCATGTGAATAATTTCATGGGGTAAATCCCAGATCCATCTACAAAAAACTTAGAGAATATATCAATTCATTTGTATTGAATAATAAAGAACTATCTTCAACTGGAACTGACAAAGTAAGGGATATATGGTATCAGGGAAGTCATATGTGCTATCAGACAGGTTTTCACACATTTAGAGAAAAGCGTAGACATAAAATCCATTCATAATGTATCACAGGTTCTAGAACTGAAATACTGTATTAAACAAGACCGTAATTTTGAGCAGCCCAGGAACATGGCCGTGGTACCAGTAATTGAGAAAGGACTATAGATCATGCGGTATTAACTAGCATTAGTAACCTATTAAAATAAAAAGAAAAGTAACAGGCAACTATTAGGATATTATTTTCAACAAATGCCAAATTAGTAACTGTACATTGTACATCGGATCACTCTTTGCAACTAAAGAGGTGAATTCAGGATCGGAACCATGGGAAAACATGTGAAATCAGTTAGTTCTCCCACTCCAGTATGGCCGCGGGCAACTACGGTGAAACGAGACTGAGTTGCCAGGCAACCACAGCGTAGCATACAATAGTCTGGTGGGGACGCCGTAAACACAAGGACATTTTGGCACGGGAATCAGTGAAGGAAAGGTAAGCCCGCTCATGGGGGGGCTAGAAATACAAAGGGGTCTGGTTTATCCCGCACACGTGGGAACACGTGGAACATTTCTGAACAATTACTAAAGTGTGTGCTTAAAACGCAAGAAAACCGAAGCCTGTAAATTTAACGCTCTCAATTTGCTGAGTTTACCGTGGAGGCCAGCCTAGAACAACAAGGGAAAAAGGGAAAAAAAATGCTCATAGAATACTTTTCTAACCATTTAAAGATTTCTACTCTTTCTTTATGGGAACTATGAGAATTAAGAAACGTAAGCGAGTACAAATTTGGTTAATGTAAACACACAACAGGACGTACATTCTTCCCAACAACAATTCCTTTTGTTTTTTGTAGATGGATCTGGGATTTAACCCATGAAATTATTCACATGACATTAAGAATACTAGTGGGCAACAGTGCAATTAGGTAAGGATGTGTGTGCGTAGTACCTGATACCATAATAATTAAAAGTAAATCAAGAAGAATAACGAAAAAATAAATAATAAAAAATAAAATATAAAATATAAAAATCAAGAAGTGCATGGACCATTCATTATATGAACACCTGTTCAGTTATTATTTGAAAAGTACTAGTGAAATTTAACCTTAAGTTAATTTGTGGTTTAACTTACCATTTTCTCTTTTTTCTTATCTAATTGTTTTTTTCAATCCCTAACAATCCTACCCTTCACCCCTCCCTAAAATGGCCATTCTTTAATTTAATTTTATTTCATCGTTTTTAATTTGTGTTTTTCTGATTTCAAAAATTCATTGACTTGAATGTTTTTTACTTGATAAATCAATGACTCTCATATGTTGTCAATATGGGAATATCATGGTATGTGCTTAACATGTGTAAATTATCAAATTATAAAAAACGTTTTGTAATACGAATAGCCCTGATTTGAAAAAGATGATTTAGTCATCGAAACACGTGTAATCACAAAGGGCACCAGAATATCTCATAATAAACCACAAGATGTGGAGTTTCTGAACACTGTAAAGGGAGTCATTTGTCATCCTTTTCAGTTATTTGTGGGCGCTTGGGAATAAGCCAATGTAACACCCTAAAGAGTTTCGTTTTCCAAAACGGAGGAGAGGAACCAAGGACTCCGTTGTTACTTTTCCAAGCGACCCTGAAAAGTCATACCAGCAATATAACCAAGGGCGCTGAGGTCCAGCAACAGGACAACCCCACCGAAAGAGTTCCTCGAAAGATATACTATCAGACAGAAATAGACACTGCTGCACAGAGAACGGGCCCAGCCCAGGTAAAGTTGGTTAGACCCCTCATTATTCTGCCTGCTGGGGAGGAGATATTAAGGAGATTGTCAAATATCTCATTGACATGCTCAGTCCCAAGGAAAAACTGCTAACATATACTGAGACTCGCCAAGCTACAGTTAAATATATACTTTGACGGGGGCAGCCCAAGCAAACTGCAGAAACATTTATAAGGCACTGCAAAAAGATGAGTGATTACTCAGAAGGATCAGAAGGTCCTCACGTAAGCAGCTTGCGCATGAGCGAACAAAGAATGGAGAGTGCCGAGAGACCCCGTAGAGAGAGGGGCATGTTACGAGACCTGGCTGCTTTGTCGCAGGGCAAGGCACACAGGAAAAGAGGGGGAAGTAAGAATAAAACCTGCAGGGACCGTAGCGCCCAGACCCCATCCTCCCCCCGGTTCACCTCACAGATCCAGAGCGGGGAAAAGGAAGGCGAGGTCTCATGAGAGACAATTCACAAGCTCAAGTGAGTCTGATGACGATTACTGCAAAAGCAGTTCAAGATCTGAGGGATTCAGTACATCAGAACCTCAGACCTCCCCAGATGAGGATGAATGGGAGCCTAAAAACAAAAGAGGCAGGAGGGAAGAGGAGGACACACTGAAAGATGAGTTTGACCCAGGCGACCTGGTCCATCCAAGGTCCAAAGAGTGGGATCCTCCAGAAAAAATTGCGGAATACATCAGGAGACGGTTGAGGGCACCGTTGAGTAGACAAGCAAGAAGCAAACTAAAGGCAGAATGCCCGAGAACGAGGGTTCCAGACGGGGTAGCTGAGACCCCTGAGATTGATGTCAGGATCCTCATGTTCCTGGGCAGATATGGCAGGGACTGTGCGAGGTTTCCAGTTGGAGTTTTGGCGAGAACCATATCAAGTAATGTTACCAAGTAAGCTTCAGCAAACAGGACGAAGAGCTTCTAGACCAGAGGTCTTCAAACTGTGGGGCGCGCCGCCCCGGGGTGCGTGGCCGAATCCCTGGAGGGGGGCGGCCGCATCCCTGGGGGCGGTGGGGGGGCAGAGGCCAGCATGAAATGTAAAAAAAAAAAAAAAAGTTTTTTGTTTAGGAAATGGGAAGCGGCAGCTCACATGGTCAGACTGGACCATAAAACAGTCTTAGGCACCAATGAAAATGGCCAGCAGTTGCAAATGGATATTCAGTCCTTTAGTCACAGACTGTTTGAATAGTACCCAAGGGGTTGCTTTTTGTTCAAATGTAAACAAATTGTGATATTTAAAGAATATTTATTCTGCAACAATGGTCAAAACTACTAGCTGCATAGTGAAGTAACTCCTCAAACTGGCCCACATTGGCCAAAAAAGTGGCCCATTTTGACTGGCCTACACTAGCATTTTGCATTTTTTGGTACGGTCATCGCCCTACTGCCCTATAGGCCAGTCCAAGTCTACCCGCTCATCCATAATGGGTGAGGGGGCGTCCACCCACTGGCCACCTCACCCATTATGGAGGAGCCGAGGAGCCAGCCCAGTGAAACACTGAGCACTCCCTCAGTTGCTTTTTCCAGCTGAGGGAGTGCTCCTGGGCTGGCTGAACTGTCAAAGGCAAACACTGTTTGCCTTTGACAGTTCATTTCCCCAGCCGCACACGATCACTGAGCCATGCAACGCTGGGGGTGTTTTGCTTCGCCAGTCTTGCATAGCTCATTGGAAATGCTGGCTGGGGCACTGCATGTATGTATGGGCGAGGGGGTGCTCCTGCGCCTCCTCGCACATACGGGCAGAGCAACCTGGAGTGGGGCATTTTAGCAACCACGCGCAGGCCCCTGCAGAAGATATGTTTATGGTGATTTATTTTTTATTTAAATGTGTATGGATGTGTGTATGCTTGTGTTATGGGACTGTGGTGGGAGCAGGATGGGCGGCAGCACTGGGATAGTGGTTGGAGTAGGGTGCGGAGAGCCCAGGGTCTGTACTGGGAGTAGGGTGCGGTGACAGCACGCAAAAGTTCATAGCGATTTCTACATACTGTCCATCTGGCACTTTTGGGGGGGGCCCGGCCCGCCCAAACTTTGCTCGGGGGGGGCCAGGCCAAAAAGGTTTGAAGACCACTGTTATAGACAGAGAGGTAGAATTACTCAAGGTAAAGAACGCAATAGGTCCAGCATCAGAAGGTCTGGGAGGTTTTGTAAGCAATTTGTTTTTAGTGAGGGAAACACAAGGTAAAACCGGTGATAAATCTGAGAGGATTGAATTATTTTCTAGTGTACAGGCACTTCAAGAAGGAAGGGATCCATCTTTTGAGAGATGTCTCCAGAGGGGAGATTGGTTGGCGAGGATAGATCTCAGAGATGCACACTTGACGATTCCGATCCAAAGAGATCAGAGGAGGCTATTTTAGTTTATATGGAGAGGAGAGAAGTGGGAGTTCAAATGTCTTCCGTTTGGACTGGCGTCAGCTCCATGGTGTTTCACCAAGTTGTTGAAACTGGTGGTAAGATATCTGAGAGAGCAGGGGTTCAGGATGATCATTTATCTGGATGATATCTGCCTGATGTGTCAGGACAGGGAGATTCTAGTAAAACAGGTTCGGATAACTACAGTTTTGTTACAACAACTGGGGTTTTTGATAAACTGGGAGAAGTTGGAATTAGAGCCAGTGAAGGAAATGGAATTCGTAGGCTTCAGTTTAGAGACAATACAGGGTATTCTCAAACTCCCATTAGAGAAGGTGAATTCAATAAAGAAGGAGGTCAAGAGTAAGATGACAAAGCAGGAAATTTCATTGAGGGAAATAGCGAGATTGGTAGGCAGTTTGTCATCTTCAATTCAGGCAATATTCCCAGGACCTCTGCACTACAGAGCGTTGCAGAGGCTGAAGATAGGTCATCTCAGGAGAGGTTTATCTTACGAACAGAAGGTGGTTATGTCTCAGGAGGCGAGATTGGAACTGGTGTGGTGGTACTACCACATGGAGGCATGGAATGGCAGGGTGATATTTGGCTCATCCCCGGACCTGGTGATAGAGTCGGATGCCAGTCGGTGGGGATGGGCAGCAAGATGTGGAGACCAATCGACGGGGGGGAAATGGTCGAGCGAGGAGCTGGGTCTGCACATCAATGGCTTGGAGCTTCTGGTGGGATCCTTTGTAGTCAGGTGTTGGACCCGGGAAGGAGTGAAAGGTACCATTCTGTTAAAGATGGACAATGTTTCGGCAGTCTGATATATAAATCGACTGGGCGGAATGAGATCAAAGATGCTTACGGAGATGGCCAAAGAGTTTTGGCAAATATTCCTCCAGAAAGGAATAAGTGTGAGAGTGGAACACCTGCCAGGGGATCTCAAGCTGGTAGCAGATTGAAATTCAAGATATTTGAGGGACTCCAGCGATTGGCGACTGGACAACTCAGTATTTCAGGAGCTAATGCGCCGCAGGGGTCGGTGTCAGACAGATCTGTTAACGTCCAGATTGAACAAGAAGATCGCCAGGTTTTACAGCTGGAGACCGGATCCGGAAGCGACAGCGACAGATGCATTTCTCCAGGTTTGGGGACCAGCAAGAGAATATGCTTTTCCTCCGTTCGCCATGGTAGCGCGCACAGTGGCGCAGGTCAGGCGACAAGAAGCTACGGTGATTCTAGTAACACTAGACTGGAGAGGTCAGACTTGGTTTTCGGACCTTCTGGAGTTGTCGTTTTCGAGGCTCCAATTCTGTTGCCACGCAGAGAGGACATATTGTTAAATCCAGCAGGAGAAACTCATCCTTTGGTGAGGTCAGGGAATTTGAACCTCATAGCTTGGGCGATTTCATGAAAAATTGGTCTAAGCCAGGACTTTCAGGGACAGCTCAGGAGTTTATTAGAGAGTCATGGGCCCCAGCTACTGGGAAAGCCTATAGAGCGGCATGGAGTCAGTGGAGTGATTGGTGTGTGGAGAGAAAGGTTGATCCCGTACGAACAGATGTAGTTCATATAGTGAATTTTTTAGCAGCACAGGCGGCGCAGGCAAAGGCTTAAAGGACCATTAACAATTATAGAGCAGCGATATCGGCAGTTCATGTGTACATTGAGAGTAAGCTGGTAGGTGAGCATCCTCTGGTATGTAGGCTCCTGAAAGGGATCAGATACATGAGACCACCCAAACCCAAATATTCTCATTTGTGGGATGTGAGTGTGGTATTAAAGATGTTTGAGGCTTGGCCAGACAATGAGTATTTGTCTAGGAAAGCGCTATGGGCTAGGTTAACTACTCTGTTATGTTTGATTTCATGTAAGAGAGTGTCTGATGTGAAGGCTTTAGAGGTAAATAGGAAGTCCTTTTCACTTTCAGGAGTAGTGATTTATGTAGAGAAGAGAACAAACACAAACATTAAATCGGTTGAGTACATGGCCTTTCCGGGGAAACCTAAATTGTGTCCAGTTAGAGGTTTGAAAGTGTATGAAGAGAGAGCGAATAGGGTGAGACCTAAGGGAGAATATCAATTGCGGATAGTTATTAGGAAACCTTTTAAGGCGGTAGCATCAGCCACTTTGTCTAGATGGGTAAGGTGGTGCATGGCAGAGACCGGTATAGATGTAGGTCAGTTTGGGGCGCATTCCACAAGGGGTGCTATGGCATCGTCTGCTTTTATGGCAGGAGCCCACCTAGAAGATATTTTGAAGGCGGCAGACTGGTCTAATGAAGAAACTTTTAAGAATTTTTGTTTTAGATCGTTAGAACAAGTAGCGTCGTTTGTGGTAAGTAAGCTTTAAACGAGCATAATCTGTGCCTCCGAGTCTTGACATAGAATACAGATTTTCCATACATTCGTTACAGAAAGTCATGATTCTATTAAAGACTCGGGGGCGAAAGATTATTCCACCCTTTTTCAATCGCTACAATGAAATGTGCATATATGCTATTTGAAAATAATGTGATGTTGTATTTTGATATGGTGATGTTCTTGTTATGCGATTGCCCACCCGTTCATGATGAGATTAGTAATGGTTTATATTTGTTTCAGCAGGGACGGAGCAGAAAACGATGCCTTGAGAAGGAAGCAAGGGGAAGTTAAGTCGTTTACCGGTTGGGACGCAAGTTGGATCGTTCAGCAAAAGAAAGAGGAAAGACTATGGGGACAGTTATTGTTAGAAAGGATAGGAGAGTGTAATTGGATGATGAAGTCACGTGATTGGAACAACCTATGAAAAACGGACTACAAATGCAATGGTTTTGTTGGGATTTTTAGTTTTGTTGGTTATTGCTGCTCGTAAGTAAAGAGAAGTGAGAGCATAATCTTTTGCCTCCGAGTCTTTAATAGAATCACGACTTTCTGTAACAAATTTATGTAAAATCTGTATTATGTGTGCGCCCGCAGCACGCCAAGAGAAAGTCACTCAGCCAGTGCCACCAAGAGTCCCAGACCCACCATAATGCCTTTCCTGCCCAGTACCCACTGCTGCGTGCTGCGCCTCTGAGTCCTCGCTGCAGAATCGGCGAGTACTGCCATCTCTCAAGCACACGCTGGCATAATTTACCGAACCACTTCCCAACTGGATTTTTGAAGCAGCGGCTTGTTTTTACCAGAAATGGCCATTCGCTTTGGTTGGCCCCACAGGCACAATGGATGCCAGCTTGCTGTGTGGGATGCATTCATTTTAAATAATATTGCTTAATATTATAAAACTGATTTTTTTTTTTAATGCAGCTGTCGTGGGATACTAGACGCAAGTCTCTGTTCCTCTGCAAAGAAGCTGGGCTTGGAGAAAATTCTGAGCCGTCTGAAATGTGCAGAAATACAACAGTTTAGATGCAAAATAGTTTCCCGTTTAAGAGGTGCGAGCAGCCGAGCATTGCGCTACATCAAGTACCAGAGATGTCAGCAGGGCTTGATTGCAAGTAAAGCAAGTGCAGAACATATAAATTATAGGTTTCCTGGAGTAATTAACTTTATATAGGAATTATGCTGCAAGAGGCGTGAAATGCATAAGTCGCAGCAAGAATTATATGGAAATATACTACAGGTCTTGGAATAAGTGTTTATGCACGCTATATTGGCGCTTATAACATATAAGGTAATCAATATGCCAGAAGTTTCCCTCATGAGAACATTACATCCACAGGGAAAATGTTCATACCAGCTAGTTCTGGTATGGAAGCTTCAGTGAAGAACTGGGTGGTTTCTGAACAGAGCAGTGTTGTTTTTAGTTTTGGCTCATAGCGGTGGTGCTAGCCAACCATATAAAAGGAAACGGATTGGTATATAGAGAGTGAAGGGCGCTTGACCCTTTCCCCTGGAATTTCTGTGTGGATATATATATATATATATATATCAGTACAAGGATCAGTGCCCCATTCCATGTTATCTGAATTCTCGTCACATTAAGATGATCTAAAACAACTACTTCTTTTTATGCTTGGAGGTTGGGGGGCAGGTATCTGAAAGGCAATGGGTTAATGATGTTATTGCTCTGCTATGTTATGTTACTGGCATTTATATTGTGGTCTGTTACCATTTGCAGGGTCTCCAGGTGCTCTGGGGGGATTATAAAGAGGGTGCTAGTGGGTAGAGGGGGGAAAATGCAAGATAGCTGTGCTGCTGTGATTCAGGTTCTGTGTGCTAGTCTGTTTCTATGTAGGCAGGTTCAATTGTGCCCACATTGAAGCCTTGTGTGCGTGTGGGTTAAGGCTGAATTCTAATGTATACACATTGTGTTATGTTACAGATATATGAATAGGGAGCTGATGATAATAATAATTTTGCATTTATATAGTGCTACGAACCCTCAGGCATCTGAGGGCTGCTCATTATTACGCACGGTGTGTCATGCTCATTTATCGACCTAGGAAGGATGAAAGGCTGAATTTGGGTTTGCCGGATTCGAACCTGTCAAAGCGAGCGCTCTACTTGCTGTGCTATCTATAAAAAGGCCATCATTGGTGGCTTTGCCAATGGTTTTTATTTGATCACAGAGAGCGTTTGCAGTGGAGGGTACAAAACAGGAGGCAGAGGTGATGGACCTATTTGCTCAGGATCACACAGATTTCCTGCGGTGCGGGCACCCACACCGGTCTCAGACAGTTGTAATTTAGAAGGATGTTTGCAGGCAAGCTGCCCTTAGTCGCAGTTTCCGGGGAGCCAGGATTGTACCCCAAGATGCTTGTGCACTCTTTAAGAGTGATGTTTTAAGATGTGGCGTCTGAGCATGGAGCAACAGCAATATAGCGATTTGACCAGGATCACACAATGTAAATCAGGTGAGAGCTGCCCTGTCTCTGACACTGTCAGACCCTTTCCCTAACCTGCCGCTGGCCTGCCTGCCCTTAGTGAGCGTGCTGTGGTCCACGGCGCCCTGCCCCTGTCTTCATGCTGCCTGCATCGAGTCCAACAATACAAGGTTAGAGAGCAGGTGAGCCTTGTGTGTGAGTGAGAGAGACTGATTGGCTGAATTTCAGCGGACACCCCGGATTTTGCTGCAGGGTTGTGTTACTTGATTTTCGGTTGTCAGGGTCCGATGGAAATTTCGGCTTGCGACTCAATAGCAATACATGTACATAAAATGTTAAAGTGAACACATAATGTATTGTGTGACAATCGGTTTTAGATCCCAACGGCATTACTGAGAAACCAGAGCAAAGTCAAATGAGCATGTGATGTGCTCGCATGGCCTTGCAGAGGCTGGAAAATGCCAAATAAAGAACGTGTCTTGCTTCCAATGCTGTGTATGCCACCGACACCTCCGGCAATAGGTCAGTAAAAACTGGTCGCAAATAGTGACAGTGTGAATTCGCATTAAAATGTGGGATTTGCGTGTTGCGTCTAACCTATGTTTTTCAGGTTGCACAGATATTTCGGTGACAGGCATTCTATCACACTAAGCTGCCATATTGGAGATTAGTTGCAGATTTCATCAGCAGGCATAGTATTACCCTGAGCTAATTTACTGAGACTGGAAAAGGCCCAAGCTTCTCAGTCCTACTCACTGCCCCCCCCCATTACCCCATACACTCTTTTGTTAACCCTCCACACTGTTATGCACAAGCTAACCTCACCTTACAGACATGTACACCCATGTATTAGCTTCTCAACCCAGCCATAACCTCCGGCTTGCTACAGCCCTTACAGACGCTCTGCTTCTTTTCAGTCTCTGCAGAATATTGAATTATAGTGCAGACTTGTGATCCATGGTAAACAACATTTAGGTTGATCACCAGTGTTTTACTCGTATGTGCTACTTGCCATGTTAATGATAATGATTTATTTATATAGCGCTTTTACCTAAGCGCTGTACATAGAACATATTTACATACATAGAATTGTTATCCCAACCAAAGTTGGTACTCATTTATCGACCTCGGAACGATGAAAGGCTGAGCTGGCCATGCTGGGATTTAAACCTGCAACCTGCAGATCACACACAGATCATAGCAGCAAGCACTCAACCAACTAAGCTGTCTGGCTTGTTCAGCAAACCCTTACATGACATGTAATGATATAAACTGTTATGGCCCACAATTAACCAAATTAAAAACAAAATCTACAATCTTAATCCCCTTCATGCTTCTTTTACCATGGTATTATTATTTATTTAAAAGTGACCATTTTGATCACTGCCCACACCTAATACGTTTGCTACCTTGGCTCTTTTATATGCAGCCGTTGTGCATACAGTTCTGCCTTGAATATTAAATAGCCCAATTAGCAGTTTGCGGACAGTGAAGGAGAACAATGATGCTGAAACATACAAATGATAGTGTTTTAATTTGTAATTGAACACCAAATAAATGCAGACGTAATGCATGTAAAAGTATACCTCCCTATCAACTGTTCCTAGTTGTACCCGCTAAATTAAGAACGTGGTAGTGACCCCAACCTATCTCTGACCCGACCGGCGCAGCGCCCTACTGAGGAGCAACACGCCGCCCCCTCCCCCCGCCCCCCTCCGCCATTGTGCACAGTATGTCGAGCATTCTAGAATTATTATTCTCATTGGTCCAATTCTCTGGTGTGGTATCAGAAGGTTTTCGGTGAACCGGCTTCTTTTATTAATGCTGCAGTGAATACACTTCCAAATGCCAATTTCTCTTTGGTAAACACCTTTTCATATTCTTGCAGTACTAGTTCTATCGTGACTGCTTTCACCATGTACCGCAGCGCACACCTGAATATATTCCTTCTTCACTGACATTGGGGTTTTACATATTTTGTCTTTGTGCGGCACCTTTCACCGTTTGTTTCCTTTTCAAACCCAGCCATGTAATAGCGCTTCCCTGTCCAACAACCAGTGACTGGCTTCACACGCTCACACCCTTGGACCATACATCCCACCGTTGACTTGCACCACCAATGGTCAGATTCAATATCCTGCAGCTATTGCAAAATCTGCTAGGCAGGTGAAGGGAGGCGTGTTTGCGGGTCAATTTGGTGTTGTTGCTGTGTGGGGTGGTTGCCAAGTTCCTACCCATAGTTGCCAACATGACCCATTCCAATCTGTAGGTGATTATCCAGCCCTGTTTTTTTCTTTGCATTCTATGGGACGTGTAGTACGAGTTTCATAATTTTAAAGTGGAACTACACATCGCAGAATGCAAAGAAAAAAAAAACAGGCCCGGATACCCAAGAGTGGAATGGATCATGTTGGCAACCACGGTTACTCTGGAACCAGCCCATCTCCCCTGCCATATTACTCTTCGCTTCCTGAGGAGGTCTCTGCTACTGTTAGCTAGCGGCTGTAACCTTATTTTGTGTGGCGGGGGCCGTTGCGCATGCTCTCAGCCCTTCTTTTTCGAGTTTTGCTTTCAGTCATTCTGCTGTTTCCGTCCCTTTAGTGTCTGCCTCTAACTCTGCCCTGATGTCATCGCCCCAGACTCATGGCCTCTATTCCTTGGACTCTCGCCACATAGTGTTCCCGTTTGCCCCTCAGTTGTCATGGTTTCCCGCATCCCCTCACTCCCGACCTCTGGTTCCTGTGCCTCCCGTCCCCTTAACCTGCCCCTTGGGTAGACCCTTCTATGCCATTGCCATGACCTCGCTCCAGGGGAGCGCCTGTCGTGCTTGTTCCCAGGCGCCATTAGTTGTCTTTCTAGGGAATACCCATGAATCTGCGCATGCCACACTCTGATTTCTTTTGATGTTTTTGTTTCTGTGCCCCTTTCTGAAATGTTCCACACCCAATACATCTTTCGTGCATTTGCTATCGCCCATCTATCTTACCCAGTGTGCTTCCTGCCTTTGCAATAATGCAGAAGACAACTCGCGTGTGTCCTGGCCTATTTTACTCATACATTCATCTCATGCTGTAATTCCCAACATGCATTTCACCCTTACTGCCAACGCTTCCTTATTGAAATGCGGACTTCATTCGTTATTTTCAATGGAATGGTTTGTTTCAAGCGTGGCACGATATTATTAGTATTTCTAACTCCCCACAACACATTCACATCTCCGTCCAGAACTGGTAAACTTACTCTAAATAGGAAGCAAACACATTCACTGTGCGCGACCTGTCGTTTGGCATTGCTTCCCTGCCTTTCTGCATTTTCAAACTTTCCTCCATCCTCTTCACTGCACACGAATTGGGGTTCCCAGTCTAGGGGTGTCCAGGGTTGGACTGGGCCATAAAATGTTACGCAAATTGTGCATTTTAAAGAATATTTATTCAGCAACACTGGTCAAAACGACTTGCCGCATAGTGCAGTAACTCATCAAACTGGTCCACATTGGTGAAACTGGCCCACTTCGACCCCAAAAAAGTGGCCCACACCAGCATTTTATGTTTTTTGTTCGGCCATAGGCCTATTGCCCTGTAGGCCAGTCCGATCCTGGGGGTGTCCCTGTATCATTTCCCACAGCCTTGAACAGGGCCCTCACTGCTCTGGCTCCCTATTCCAAAATTGCTTTCTCCAGGATTGGTTTACTAAAGCTGGGGTACCACTACTGTCTAATCTCTTCCTTTCCTAGGGAGGCTCAGAGGCCTTATCTGACGCTACAAGGGACTTTCTAGGTGACCTAAGTGGGGTAGATTGTTCGCCCTGCCATGCCTTTCATCTGGATGATGATCTCTCCACCTTTTTCTCTTCTTTTCCCACGCCAGTTTCCTCTCTTCTCCTCCCTCCTATCTGTCTCTCTCTCCACCTCTGTCTCATCTCTTTCTCCAGGGGTGGACTGGCTTACAGGCCTAATTTCTGTGGTTACCAATGTTATGTCCGTATTTCCTATGGGACAGGGGTTGTTGGGCTTGCTCAAAATATGTAATTTGGGGCCACTTTGAAGAATATTTCTAGGGCCTTTTGTTTTCAAGTCCCTCAATATTTCTCCCTCTCTCTGCCTTACTACACAATATCTCGTGACCTTACTACTTCTCCCCCTCTCCTCACTCCACACTCCACCTCTCTCCTAATTCTCTCATCCTATCACTATTCCTGGTTCAATGTGAGGTGCTTTTTGGTGATACCCTTAGAATTCTACTCTCGCGACCGATACTTTTGCTACAAATCTATTTGGAAATTGGAATTTTTGAATTGGAGATTCTATTTTGTTAACCTTCAGTTTGTCGCACAGGTGTATGCAAACAGGGAGACCATGAGCTCCTCAACTCGGTTAGTAAAAATAGAAAACTTTTTGGTTTTGCTTATACCTTTCGCCAGTATTTCCTGTCTTCGCATATATGACTTATGCTATTCCCAACGAATAAATGAAAGCATTCAAGTCCGTCTGCGGTTAGATTTTTTTTATTTTTGTGATAATTCTAGGCCTTTTTGGATGACATGTGTTTCGGCATTACACTTTGCCTTTCTCAAATCTGGGAATTTCTGTGACAAAAAATATTGAAATAATAGAAAGATATAAAAAATGTGAAATCATGTCATAGAACTTAAAGATATTTGCATATTCATTTCCCTGTTCAAAAACGTGTGAGAGAGTGAATACATGAAGTAAAAAACACAACATATCTAACCTTATACCAATTTGTGCCGCATAAACCTACAGAGAAAGCATGCGTTAGAATGGGGTCGAAAATGCCCCTTCATACTGTTATAGTAACCCGTGGGATTACATGGTGATGAGAAAGTGAAAAGAAAATTGACATATACATACAATTACTTGTTAGTAATTTAAGCCCCATTTATCATTCTAATGTCCGTTTCATCTTATCCCCTACTTCGTCCTGGTAAGTATTTTCCTAAAGATTCCTCCCACTCATTCGCTTTCACAGAAAATAAAACCTAACTATTGTCATCGTTTGTTGTTTTGTTTAAGAAATGCATACGCATGAAACATTTGGTTGCAATTAATGGGCTTTCTTACCCTAAAGTATTGCGACCCCGATATTCTGCTTTATTGCAGTCCAGTTAGTAATTGGGGTCAAATCCCATCTTCTAGAAAAAGTAAACAAATTTAGGATGACCCTGGTTTAAGGCTTAGATCCTAGTTTCATGAAGTGCAGTGCGAGTTTGTTAATTTGCAATTTCCTTCTTATAGTATGTTACGAATTCCAGAGTAGACAAAAATAAAATAATATAATTTTAGTCCCTCTAAAAAGACGGTTTGACTATGAGGCATCCTCATGGTACTGTTCATTACACTTTGATAACTTTTAGCTTTGTTGCGTCGTGTTAAGGTTCTAAAAAGCATTCTGACCAAGCTCATTTAAAAACAGCATGTTCCCAAATGAGCGGCACTTGCATTGATTGGTCCCAGTTGAGGATGGGCTTGTGAGAGGACCCTAGGGCTTACCTGAAAAAAGTCCAATTCGTGCCCCAAGCATCGAGTCAGTTAGACTGCCTCTTGGATAATAGAAGAAGGACTAGATATGACACTGCATGTGAGGCAGAGTAGTCCTACCTTCATTTCCATCGGATTTCTGATGGAGGCCATGTTTTGGGCTAAGTTAGTCATGTGCATATTGCTTTGGGTGTTTGAACCCAAATTCGTTTTAAATCCAAGTATGTTGTAAGTGTTAATTCGGTAATAGATATCTAACTTTTTCTCTCTTGTTAAGGGAGGGAAGATTGCAATTAAACCCTGTACACTGTTCTATATTCCTGAATACCTGCTGCTTATTTACATCTGTGTAGAATGGCTTCTTTGTGAGTTGAGAAATTTGCAGGGGGAAATCTCAATTTAAGCGCTATCTTTTCAACAAGCCAAAACTGTTCTTTTCTCTGATATTTTGTATTCTGTGTTGCCATAAGTGAATTCAACTGCATTACCTACTTGCTGAATTGTGTCACCACATTGGTGATTGCTGCCCCATATATTAAAACATGTTTGATTTGAATTTTACATAAATAAATAAATATTACCTTTACCAACCAGTCTGATTCCTGATCCATTGTGACCTTGGGGGGGGGGGGTATTTTGAGAAGGATGTGATATGAGTGGTATATCACTGAGAATATTGAACCTATAGACAGTCACTATGGTCTCTGAGTCTTATGTTGATACACCATGCCGCTCTAAATTCCATGCCTCTGGAGAACCACTTGACAGATTAAAGAGAAAGACGTGGCCAGGACAGAGAGTGATAGCTATAAGGCCAGATTCAGAGGAACCAATACACATGCGTGTCTCAACACATATTGGGGAGCTGCTCATACAGTGGTCCCACAGGGGTCCCACTCAACTCCCACACACCATCTCCGGGGCAGATCAGTGTCTGGCGCTGCCCTGGTAGTCCTTTACCTCATGTTC
This sequence comes from Ambystoma mexicanum, assembly GCF_040938575.1. Taxonomy (NCBI): domain Eukaryota; kingdom Metazoa; phylum Chordata; class Amphibia; order Caudata; family Ambystomatidae; genus Ambystoma; species Ambystoma mexicanum. The sequence continues at coordinate 1,018,948,444 of NC_090923.1, read as the reverse complement.
TGGGTCCCCCTTGACGGGGGCAGACTTGTGACCCTGTCACCCCTACCATACTTGTGAGGACTGGTAACTGGGTAGTGTCATTGAAAAGTAAAAGCCCAAAATAAGAGAGAAGATAGTCCAAATGTATCAATTCCTGCCTTATTCTTCTCTTGAAATATGCTACTTGTGGCCGGAATCTGGGGCTGTCAATTCCTTCCATCTGATTTGCACGAGGTATGTGAGGATTGTAGAAGATGACTTCCTGGGTAAAACCTGTGTGCGGTTTGTGTTTGGGTTCCCTTGGGACTGTCCCCTGGCAAAGAGGAGAGACCAGCCAAGAAGGTTCTTGATGCTTGATGGTCCTGCTTCTGCAGCCGGCTATGCTAATGGGAAACACATTACGATGCATAATGAAGGAACAATAAGTACATTATTCTCGGAACAGGAAAGGATTCTGAGGAAGAGGCAAGCAATAGAACGATTGCACCAAACGGCCAGGCCAGCCCTCCCAGACCGTAGGGGGGACATCAATATATTACTTTCCCGATTCATGGAAATGAATGAGGTATCCATGTGACTCCCCTGTAATACAAGTCTTCCAAATTGCCCGCCACCTTATTTTTTTATGGAAAGTCCCTTGAGGCAAGGACAGTCAGACATCCTGCTTTCTCCAGCCAGGACCAATACCTTTACATGTTGAACTCCTGAACCCCACTATTGACCTTGGCCAGTTCTGCACAGGCCTCAGTGTCAAGGGATGTCCTTGTGTACATCTTCTGGAATGCGGCCTGTGGCATTACCAGGCTTTGGCCAGAAAGAAATTCACCTCAACCTTGTTGTTTCTGAAATGTTAGCAAAACGTCATTAGCCCCTCTACAAGTGGAAACATGAAGGACTGCACAGCCTTTTACTCCATGTGCATTTCAAATCCCAGTGAATTGAGCACATACCCGAACTGTATATATGTTACCGATATTTATATTAGTTAACTACCCATAATACGTTGTTTTGAACAGAAAAATAAAAAGAACTCCAACTACACCTTGAATTTATCTCTCTTTTTGCCTGTCTGCTGGCAGATCTATAAATAAAAATGTGTTTGTGTCGTATTGCCCATGGTTTAATTAGGTGGAGGCAATAAGATGGGAGGATTGCTCAGGGGCAATGCGCTAACGAGAAAAAGACAACACTGAGCAACATGGCTTTGATACCCTATCCTGTGCTTAGAGGGTGGGGTTCCGTATGAAGCACGATATAAATAACAATTCTTTTTAATTTTTATAATAAGCACCCCAAACATGATATGATATATGATAAGTCATTTATAATGCTCCTGTACAAAAGTGTTTCTAGGCGCGACAAGACAAGGAGGGGGCAACAGAAGGAGGAAAAAACAACAATCTTACAAAGCCTTGTCTCATTCAGATCGTGCAAGTTCAGGGAAGAGGGTGGGGAGAAATGCCGAGGAGTTGGAGGGGGGGACAAGTGCAGGTAACTCAATAAGTGCTGCTGGAGGGTGGTTCATAAGTGCAGAGAGAAGGGACTGCAGGGTTGCAGATAAAGACCCTTAAGTGCTGGGGGAATCCAGAGGCAGTGCCAGGGCAACTGGACATGCAGGAGGCTGGGCACGAGTTCAGTGGGTGACCAGTGCGTGCAGCAGTCAGGGATAACAGCAGTGGAGAGGAAGAGAAAAAGCGGAAGCAAAAAAAAAGGTCTTGAGTTGCTTCCGAAACCGGAAGTGGTTCTGCTCAAGTTTGAGAGAGGCAGGGAGGCTGTTCCAGAGAGAGGCCTCAGCCGAGGAAAGAGATCTGCCTACAACTCTATGCTTGAAGAAGCGTCGGACCGTCCGAGAGTTGAAGGTGGATGAGCGGAGAGTTCGAGAAGGAATATGTTTTGGGAGAGAAAGTTGGAGGTAGTGCATTCACAGACCCCAGCAAGCCTTGTGGATGACGCAAAGGGTCTTGAACTTGACCTCTGCAGCCACAGGGAGATAGTAAAGAGATTTCAGAGCTGAAGAGATACGATTGCTGGGCTTGAGGCCAAGGACAAGTCTCATAGCCCTGTTCTGGATAAGTTGTTACGAGTCGAAGATTAGAGACAGGCAGATTTAGAAAGAGGCTGTCGCAATATTCCAGCCTCGGGAGGACCAGGGCTCTAGAGACAGTGAGCTTCTGGGGGGAAAGTGAGAAAAGTCAGAATAGCTCTGAGGAGGTGCAGCTGATAGTGTGACTTCTTAGAGACATCAGGGATGTGATGAGAGAGGTAGAGGGTGGAATCAAATATGACACCAAGGTTCTTAGTCTCACAGGAAGGAGCAGGAAGAGGGCTCAGGGTTGGCAGCCAGAGAGAGAGAGGAAAGGAGGGAGCGGGTGTCTCGATGAGGAGGATCTCAGTCTTACTGGCGTTAAGGTAGAGATCATTGGTGGCAAAACATTCCTGAAATGCGGCCAGGCAGTCTGGTATGAGAGAAGGTGCAGATGTGGCTGACAGGAGCCTGAAGGAGAGCTGGGTGTCATCTGCATAACACTGAAAGTTAGAGCAGAATGTAGCGATGCGGTGGGCAGGAGGTGCCAAGCAGTGGTTGAAAAGCCATGGAGAAAGGTTAGACATGGAGTCTGCAAGTTACCATCAGGCCGAGAGGAGATGTTTGTCAGGTGGTGCTTTGGCTCAAGGTTCTTGTGGCCTGAGTTCACCCTTTTTAGAGAGATACACAGAACAGGGGGACTGCATGTGCTACATAAAAACTAAGAGCCCTGGGACATTCTGTTATGCCTGGAAGTATTAGGGGTAGCTTTCCTTGCAATGCTCAACTCTCATCATGCCGTAATGTGATATTTCAAACTTCAGCTGGAAAAAGGATGACACAGCTGTCAAATCACTGACATAAAATCTAGACACCCTAAATTCCACCAGTTAGTAAGAGGGTCTGCACAAGCAGCCTTACATTTCTTGGAAGCAGTTTTAACAGCAAAACATCTCCACTGTGGCACCTCCACTTCTTGTAGCTTGGGGCAACCACCTCACTATGCCCTTCACCATAATGTCAACACCCGCATTAGTCCCAAAAGTTATCCATATCCCCTCTTACATCAATCACACCACAGAGGGATGTCCAGCTACACATGCTTCCCACCACACTATAAACTTACAAATCCCACCAACCACTCCAAGCCTTAGTGGAAAACCAGAAGAACTACTCTGCTACCTTTTGAAGAGGAGTATAACCTCCCTTTCATTGGTGATAGAGAGGTGGAAATGTCATTTAGGGCATGTGCCCCGTTTTCCTGTCTAACATTATAAAAGTCAGAAGCATTGTTTATTGAGGTAGCCACGCTGCCCTTATTTAGACAGGTACTTTGGAAAATAGGTGACACTGCACACATTTATTTAGGAAAAGACAAAACATAAAGCAATGCTTATATTACGCACAGCATACAACATAGAGAACACAGGTCCCTCTGACATAAGATATATCACCCATTCTTAATAAACATTAGAAACATATATCAGAATAAGGTCCATATCAATAGCAAAAGCATCCATACTTTTCAAAATGAATGCTACATCATGCAATACAAATAAACTGCAGGCCTTAAATCTCCTGAAAATGTAGAAGTGTTGAGCAAATAAAAAATATAGTGCCGTGTGCAAACCCAAAAAGGGAGTGCTTGGGCAGAAGCAAATATGCTGTGATTCAGCAGTTTAAATAGCAGAATATATTAATTTTCAACAGTGTTGCTCAAATGAAGCTGGCATAAAATCAGAGAAAAGATAAGCCAGGCAGGGTAACCAACGAAAAAGTCTGCATCTAATCTATGTATTGGACAAAGTGAAGTAAATGCGTCTTTTCCAAAACCTGCTTCTTCCAGTTTTAAGGTTGTGAAATATATCTTGTGGTTTAGTGAAATTTGGAAAAAAGCAATGTCATACTGATTAGCATAGATGAGGTCATTGTGACAGGAAATCATCATGTGTTTCAGGATTTGTTTATATCCAATAAAAAGGGTCAGTACACTTTGCAGAAATGTCAACAATTGCATTTTAAGGGTGATATCAGAAGAGAAGTGATGGAATTTTTTACAATCTATAACACCATGATGGATACAGAAATGCAGTGAGATATTCTTTTGTCAGCCTGTAAGTTGGGTGATTAAAACAACATACTCCTGGCTAGTCGGTATCTGTGTCTGTCTTTTGCACATCGTGGGTTCCCTCCCAGGGAGGCTGGGAACACATAATTATCCTAAAAAAGGACTTCTTTAACATTTGCCAGACCCCAAAGTGATGCTTTGAATCTTTGACAGATTAACAGCGACCAGGACCCAAAATCTTCTCTGATGAGAGGTGCTGCCACGTACGGAAAATTTGCAACAAGAAAAGCATCAGAGGGGAAAAAAAAGGCTGGAGTCTGATTCCCATGTTTCAAAAGCATATTGTCCTCATGCTAGGTAGCGTGGCAGATGGAAGAGAAAGGACCCGACCTCCATAAATTCATGGTTATGTATCGCTGTGCAAACGACCGAACTAGGGGAAAAAATCAGAGTGCATGGGTAAATAAATTATAATATTTGAAACAGGTTTTCTGTATAAATAGAAGAATTTGTTTAAGGAAAGGATACCTCTGAATACTGATTGCAGGGGCTATTGAACGTGATGTGCTGTTCTCTGCAAAGAGACAAAATATGTATGCATAGTTATCCTGAGGCAAGGGCCTGAGATAAGCGCATCTCAAGCTCCAAGATGGGGCAAAACGGAGAGGTAAGTTACATCAACTGCAGACAGTGGGGAAAGACGATACGTAAGGAATTCAAAGTGCACCTTTTGTTGTAGTTTTTTTGTGATAGTAAAAAGATTTAGCATTTAGCATTAAGTGTATGTGGTGAATGAAGCTGTATTTCATTTTACTGCATACATTTTTTTTTCCAAACTTTATTTAGTCGTTCACAATCACAGTTTACAATTACATTTACCAACAGTATTATTTGTGTGATTACCTCAGTTGCATATGCATTTAATCCATCTGGCATCGTCTCACATGGTACCATGATTATGAGTTTAGTTAATGCAGTCCAACCATTTAACTATAACCCTTCCAACTCCTTCCTCCCCCTCCCTAACCCCAACAGATGTGGTTCAGTTTTATTCACCCGGGTGTGGATTATCATCAGGCGTTCTCCACGGATTTAGTACCGGATTTTCCTACCCTCCACTTCCTTTGCTCAGCATACCTGTACATTACTCATTAGTGCTGGCATATAGAACTGTCCTTATCTTTCCTTTATATACTCGTGGAAGGGGCTCCACACCGTCAGGAACTTCTGATACTTTCCCTCCTGCAAGGCCCCTACTTTCTCCATGGCCAGTACTCCCCATATTTTGACCCACCAGCACTCTATTACGGAACCTTCCACCTTTTTCCACCCTTGCGCTAGGGTCATTCTTGCTGCCATTAACAAATGCGTTAGGAGGGTGGCATTGTTACCGGTTGCTGCGTACACTCCTTCCGCTACTGCCCCCAGCAATACTACCTTTGGTGTATTTGGTAGTTGTGTTCCTGTAATCCCTATTATATGCCCTAGAACCTCTTTCCAATATATGGTCACCTTCCAACACTGAGGGGGGTTGTTAGCATTCATTCTGTGTAGCCTTTGGGGAGTCAGATACCATCTGTAAGATATTTTGTATGCAGTTTCTTTAATGGCTGTTCTCTAGGATGTCTTGGGCGCTCTCCTCCAGATTTGCCCCCATTCCTCCTCTGTTATAGGCGCTTTGAGATCTTTCCCCCAAGTATCCATGTACGAGAGCTTGTCTTCCATTTGTTCTTTATCCAGCAGCCTATACAGCATCGCTAAAGCTCTTGTTGTCATGCCTTCCTGCAGTGTCAGTTCTAATCCCACCGGGGTTCTTGTACCCACCTCCCCTACCTCCTTCTGGGCTATCCAGTGCCTGATCTGTACGTATCTATATCTTTTTCTTTCCCCTGTACCGAATTTCTGTTCACATTCTTCTAACAAAAGAGGGATGCCACCTTGGAAGAATTCCCTTAACGGGGGGCTCTGCGTTCAGTTGTCCCAGAATTTCTTCTGCCTACCTGGGGTGAAATCTGCATTGTGTGCCATTCGAGTGAATATTTTCTGCCTCTTAAATGCTTTATCCCAATCCCGCAGTGCCACTTTGGTGGCTTCCAACAATTGCCCTTGCTCTCAGAGTGTGTAGCTTTTTCAAAAGAATGGATGTGACCCTTTGTTCGATTCCCCCACCAGCCTTTTGGTCTGTCCTGCCCTGACCACTTTATCATCGGTGCTATTTTTGCTGCCAGGACATATCTCTCAATATCAGGGACCCCTTTGCCCCCCAGAAGTGGTGGCCGCGTCACAACTTTCTTTTGTATTCTTGGTCTTATTCCGTGCCACACATAGGTGATTATTTCCTTCTGTAATGCCTTACTCATTCGGGTTGGTATACCTACCAGTAGGGAGCCCACTATGTATAATAAGCGTGGAGGCAGTGTTATTTTAACTGCCACAATTTGCGTGAACCAAGAAAATTCCTGGGCATCCCATCTGTGCAAGTCCTCCTTCGATTGTTTCCACATTGGAGTTATATCAGCCCCATACAACCCTTTGTATCCCCTCCTTAGGTCTATGCCCAGGTACTCTATGCTCTCATTTTCCCATAACAGAGGGTACTTTTCACTCAATTTATCTATCTCTGCCAACTCTTCAGTTATATTTAATGCTTTAGATTTTGAGTAATTTATGATGAAGCCCGAGACCATGGCGTATTCCTGTAGCCTCTCCATTACCCTCGGTAATGTAGTTTTTGTGTTTTGCAGGAAGAGAAAAATGTCATCAGCATATAGCTTGATTTTATGTGTTTCCTCTCCGCAAGTCACTCCCATAATCCCTTGTTCTTGTCTAATTGCCTGCGCTAAGAGTTCCATGGCCATGGCAACTATTAGGGGGGATAAGGGACATCCCTGGCGTGTGCCTCTCAGTATTCTAATCCGTGCTGAGGTTTACCCATTCACCACAAAGTTTGTAGTCAGTATTTGAAAATTTGCCAGAACCATCCTAATGAATTCGGGTCCTCATCCAAACTTTCCAAGAACCACCCGCAGGTATTCCCAGTCTAGGCTATCAAAAGCACGTTGTGCGTCCAGCGCCGCTATGGAATACCTCTGCCCCGTCCAGGCCCCAGGTCTATTATGTCTACAGCCTGCCTTATGTTGTCCTGCGTGCGTCTTCCTGCTTTAAAGCCTGCTTGGTCCTCATGGATGACCCCAGATAATACTTTCGTTAGTCTTGCTACCAATACTTTAGCATACATTTTTGCATTGCTTTTAAGAAGGGAGATGGGACGGTAACTGGTGCAGTCTGTGGGGTTTTCACCCGGTTTGTGTATTAGGACTGTAATGGACCCCTGTCCTCAGTGATCCTGCCTTTTTCCCTTATGTGGTTGAAGACCTTTGTTAATGGGCCTAATAACTGGGACTGAAACGTTTTATAGTACCTATTCCCTAGCACATCCGGGCCTGGCGTCTTATTACAGGGCAGGAACGTTATTGCATTGCTAATTTCTTGTGCCATTATAGGACTGTAGAGGAGGTCCCAGACATGGCCTGCACCCCTTCCCCTTATTTCGAGGTACCAGGAGCGTACTCGCCAAGGTATGTGACGTATGAAGAGCAAATTAACCAACAAAGAGCTGCACTGGGACTCTGCCCAGTATACATCAGAAGATCCATACCTTTTGAAGCGCCTATAACCAGACAACCCTGGGCAGCACGGTACCCTATCAGACAGCCGTACCAGCCGCTGATACGAAACGAAGAGTACCGACAGACGGTCCATGAAGAGACCCAAAGAGCCCTAATGGAAGGCCAGTGGAAATGACTCAAGGGCCTGAACAGACTCGTGAATTAACAAAAACAGCTATCGAAGATAACACGCCAGTGCGAGTAACTACGAAAATAAATGTAATGGACACAGAGAAGAGACAATGTTAAAATGTGAGGAAACGTTGCTACGAGACAAGATGGGAACAACCGACCTGTCCAACGTGTGTAAATATGCTTGGAACGCAAGAGGCAAAAGAAACGACACTGCTTGCAATGCCTAGTGGAAGATTAGAGCGGCAAGCGCCAACCATATATCTACCTCAATAAGGCACATTATACAAGTGAGACTCCATTTTGTAAAAGCAGAAATGTACCCAGGCTGCCAGAAGCCTGACAGGCCAAGTTTCGTAACCCAGCCAAAGGCAAGAGAAGGAGCGGAATCGAAACTCAACAAAGAGCGGCTCATGCCTAGGAAATCAAGGTCAACCAGAGAGAGGGAGAAGAGCGTCAGCTAACTAGACTCAAACTTCAGAGCATATCAGCCTGCCTCATGAAGGTCAAGATAAGGGGGGCCCATGCAGGTGGCGAGGCTGAAACAGAATTAAATGCACCAAAAGCTGGAAACTGAAGCAGATTCATGGTGAACTAACACGTGACCAGCCAGGCGCGAAGAAGTACCACCGCCTGATGTCATCGAGGACCCAGGGATGCCATAATTTTTCCCGATAAGAGACTGCAGTTTCGAGGCCATCCTTAGCCAACTAATTGACACATCGCCCTAAAACACTGATTGATGGAAGGGAGGCAGGGTGAAACTTGGGACACCAGGCACATTGGTGTCCATTCTGCATGCCGCTAATTAAAATGGGGATTTATGTCTAGGGGTGTAACCTGCCCAATCACAATGGACCAAGTTATCTGGAGTCCTATAGATGGTAGAACCAATAAGATGTTGTACTTGTAGTGACGCCAATCACGTGTGAAGTAGAGGGAGGGGCATAGATGCCCACCCGATAAGAGTTATCCAATCCGCATGCCCTATTATCATATACAGATATAACGCCTATACTTAAGTTACCTTTCCTAACCAATTTTATTGCATGATGATTTTTTATAGAATTAGACATCAGTGATGACGAGTTTTGCCTATAACAATGACTGTTCGACTGAAGTTTGAGGAAGTCGGAGCGAGACAGGTTTCCATGTAATAATGTCCCTGCCAAAATATCGCCATGCAAAAAAATCGCTGAAAAATTGCAGTTTTTTGTGGGGACATTATTACATGGAACATGCGGAGGACACCCCTGCAACCCCCAAACCTTTTCTTTTTCTTCATTGGGAGCGGGGGACACGCCCGCAACCCCTGCTGCCCCTGTCCCCATATATATGGTCACCCAAATAATATCGCCACGACTTTTTCCCGGCGATATTATTTACGGCGACCATATATATGGGGATAATATTACCTGATACCCGAGACAGGTGTTCGCGCTGCTGCTGAGTTCCATATGCTGATGTATGTATCATTAAACCGACTTCCCTTTGCCAACTTATTAAGCCTTGGTTATTGAGTTGTGCTGGAGTATGTGAATCCTGCACCCTGTCCTCACATGGTGCAGCTATCTTGTTTTACAAGTTCTCGAGGGTGAGTACTGACCAATGGGCCCGTCAGTAATTTCCTCTCCTCCAGAACACTTGGTAGCGTGAGGATGGTTTCGGCCATCGATTATTGATAATCGATTGATATAGTTATAAGACACCCTTAGACCGACGGCACAAAGTAACTCTGGGCCTTCGGTTACATCACAAGTACTTTTGCCATTCCGGCTGAGTAGGCTGAGAAGCTCCCCGTGGACAATGATAGCGTAAAATTCCAAAAAATTTGCAGTGGGTCTGAAGGAACCCGCCTTTCCAAGCATAACCCTTCTCATTCCCACGGGCAGCGGATCGGACGTAAATTTTAAAAGCAAGAAGAGGAAGGGGCGGTGATCCTGAAGTTCCAGAGAGGAAAAGAGGCGATCGGTGAGTGAAACAACGAAACTCGTTACCTTGGCAAATGTTTCATAGACCTTAGAGTAAGAAGGGGGAAGGTAACAGAGGGTGGCGGAAAAAAAATAAAGTAGCTAGAAGTACAGAAGACGGCATATATTTAGAGGGTTAATGACTCGAGTATAAAAAGAAAATATATAAAACTTAAAGGATAACAGGGGGGCACCTGTGATAAAACGCAAAGAATACCAAGGGGGCACCTGGAAGAAAATGTAAGGATTACCGGGGGGACGGGGACACCCGAGAGAAAAACGAGAATTTGCCTTGTTCCTGCGCTTTAAAGAGTGGTCAGAAGGAACGTGAACCCAGAGCCCACAGAGGGGGGCAATACGCTACGGTGACGTTTAAAGACATCATAAGGGGGTTTGTTCAAATCCCATGGTGGCGTATCAATTAGAAGGCAGGTATATGTATGGCCAGCTGGTGTCCGTCTAGTCTGTCAAGTGTCTGTCACATGTGTCTTGCTGTATGTTAAATGTACAATAACTTTATTGATGATTGATTGAAATGCATTTTGGCTTTATGCGATTCTGTAACTAAGAGGGAATCGCCAGCGAATTGATGGTTTCTTTTGAGTAAATTGATAGAATAAATCTTGGCGGGAAAAGTTGGATTGGAGCTTGCCGTTGTGGTGCTCGCTCATACTAGTGGGAAGATTAAAAAATTGTGTAAACATTGTTGGTGTCGAAATAAAGAATGGAGGAAGTTACCCCACTTGCGCATCTGTGTAAGCAATTGCCTAAGCATGCAGTAAAATTGAAGAAATATAGCCAGGAGTGGGTTAAGGGTACCGCCAATAAGATGTTTATGCCGTGGCCCCAAAATGGGCCATTGTCTAAGGCTGTTTTACAGCACATGACAACATACCTGCATGCCACGTATGCCGGCAAAAAGCTCAAGAAACGCCTTGCCGTTCTCGAACTTTGGAAAATGTTTGAGCAAACAAAGGAGGAAGACCCACCTGCAGACTGGATATTAAATGTAGGCACGGAGGGGGGTGAGACGCCTACCGCGCCACAAGCCTCGCCAGAACCAGTCATTGAGGGAAGCAAGTCAGAGGGTCTTTACTCGATATGAGAACTCAAAGCAGCCACAGGGTACAGTAACCCCGCATAGGAGTCACCTACATGTAGTAGTGACGAAACTAAAGAACAGGAGCAGGAAATTGATTTGGCCTCCACAGTCCCGAGGGACAAGGAGAGGCGCGGCGATGGTAGTAAGGATCAGTCACAGGCTAGTGCACCTCTCGATAAAGAGAGAGAGGGAAAGAAGCGGAAAGGAAGTGATGAGACAGCATTCACGAAAGACGAATGGATGGGAGGACAGATGCTATTAAAGCTAGATGGAAAGGGAAGTGATGATGTAAGGACGAGAGGAAGGCACAATGAAGAGCAAAGAAAGGAGAAAGAAGCAAGGGATGAAAGGACGAGAAAGAAGGATAGATTAAGGAGAGAACAACTATATCGCAAAGAGCAAGGAATACCGCTCAGTCGCACACAGTATGCAGCTTATGAAAAATACAGGCTGAACATTTTAAAGTTGGAGGAAGAAAGGAGAGTGCACGAAAGGAAGGTCAAAAAGCGGGAAGACGAGGAGAGTAGAAGGGCAAAGGAACGTAGAAATGAACGAATGAGAGAAGTAGATAAGGTTAGAGAAGAAGCGAAAAAGCGAAAGGAGATAGATGAGGAATTGGAATGAAAACGCAGACAAAGGGCACGAGATCTTGAGTATTTGGAGTGGGTAGTCATTACACCCAATCCTACAGTAGAATGGGAAGACAAAAAAGAATTCTTTCCTGCAAGCGATGCGGGACAAGGTACAAGCGGGACAAATATTGACGATGACTTCGATAACAAAAGCATCGGGGAAACGATTGATAAAATATATGATGAGATGGGACTGGAACTAGGTTACCAAGGGGGAAGGAAAGATGAGCGCTTAGAGAGCACTCAGCTATATGACACTGAGGATACCACCCAAGGTAGTGGGAGCAGGGGACTGTCCCTTGACAGACTGGAGATCAGGCAAAACGAAGATGATGCAAGGAGTTGCGTAAACTGGGATCATTCATGGTCCGACTCCGGTGGGGATACGGAGGATGAGGCACATGAGGAAGGGAGGCGATGCGAAAAGCCGCTCCCTTGAGCCCAAGGGGTACGATGGTCTGACGCCAGTGAATCTGAACCTAGGACATCGAAGCCTACCAAAGCACACGGGAAACGTGAGGGAACACTCCACGATCAGAGGGGCGAGACATCATCCCCCTATACAGTCAAATTAACAGCATTTCCGGGTAGATGGCAAGGCGGTAATATTGCCCCACCAGTAGACAGAAGCGCAGGGGGAAAAGAAAAGGAAGATTGTGCATTTTAGTTCCCACTGCTAGAAAAAGGGGGAGTAAGACCGCAATATATTCCATGAGCACACATGGACCGAGAAAACTGAAAAAATAAGCTTCCAATGCTGACATCGGGGGCTGGGAAATGGATACACGAACTAGAAAAGATGACCGGGGAGTCACCTTATCCATAGGGGACATTAAAGGCCTCTTGATTGTCATACTTGGTGAAAGGGCTGAAGATGTGTGGAAACGGGCTCAGTATCCAAGGGTAACAATAACTAACACTACCCATGACAGAGCCCTATTTAATAATTGTAGAGCAGCAGTGTGGAGAGCGCTGCAAATGCTATACCCAGACACATCAGACATGGGAGCTATAATGACTCGGAAAATGAAAGAGTCAGAGGATCTGTTGATTTATATCCAAAATTTTCAAGACGCGTGGTGCTCGAAACGCATGAGTCTTGGTCAAAGTCTATCCGGTCTTTTAGCACATACTGTGTCAAGGGTTGCCCGAAATGGTGCAAAAACAGCTCAAGAAATTGTGAGGGATAGAAGCCAAACCGTGGGCCGAAATTCAATTGACAATTGCACACTACTGCAGATTCCTACATGAAAAGAATTGAAAAAAGGAAGCAACCCGTAAGGGGGAGGAAGCGAAGCTGGTACAAAAGAAGCTCTCGAAGTATACCCTCGAGGGAGCCATGTTGACCAGCCCAGCTGAACCCAGCATGCAGCAAGTGAATAACCAAGCTAATACGGGATATTACCCGAGGGGCAGAGGATTTAGAGGAAGAGGATGGCAAGGTGGCAAGGGAGGTTTCCATGGTAATCCGGGAGGCTTTCAAAATAGCCAAGGCGGATTTCAGAATGAACAAATGGGCGGTCAAGCCATACCGGATGGGCAGATGGTTCGACCACCACCAGTATGTTGGTTGTGCAGAATGACGGGACATGTGGCGCGCATGTGCAGAAACCAAGGTATGTGGCAAAATGGCCAAGGAATGGGAACAGGTTTGGTGAATCAGCCTACCTTCCCACAACAAGGCGGTTCACAGGATTACACAGTGCAACAGCAGGCTGCAGGCTTGCCGCAGGGTGCACAACAAGGGTTCCGACCTTCGAACATGGGGAATTTGCAACAGGGGCAGCCCCAACAGGCACCACCGCCGGTGCCTCAAGGAATGAACTCTGGAGGGGAAACCAACCCCAGGAATGGGGGTATTCCACAAACTTACAGTGGGCCGAACCTATACATAAAATAGGACATCTCACGGGAAACTCTGATGTGCTCTATCCTATCGGTGACACCAGACCCTTACAGGGAACCCAGGGTAAATGTCACCATAGGGGGTAAAGAATATTCCTTGTTAGTTGACACGGGTTCGACATGTTCGTGCATAAGAGAAGGCAAGTTTTCCTTTTCCGGCAAGGCAATAGATACTCAGAGTTTCACTGGAGCTCATAGCAGAGTTCCCTTCACAGACACACTCCCAGTCTCAGTGGGAGAGCGTGAAATGAATGTGCCCTTATTGTACTCACGTCAGTCCCCAGTAAACATCATGGGTCGAGACTTGATGACAAAGTTGAATATGACAATCTCATTTACTGAGGATGGTATAGTGTGCTCCACACCAGGAATGCACTATTCAAATGTGTGCGAAATGATCAGAGCGTACTCTGGACGTGCAGCCATGAGAGCTCTAACACTGGAGCCAGAAGTTTTCGCTTATGGTATGCAAGTGCTTATGGCGGGATTGCCAGGCCTCGCGGACAAAACAATGAGGACCCCTAACGAATTTCTATTTAGACCAAGAATACCCATGCATGAAGAAGAGGGACAAATATTTCCCTTGGAAATAAAAACTGCCGCGGTAAAAGGGGAAGGTGGTACTGGTAGAGGGATATGACGATGAAGGAAGGCAATGGTGCGCTATTATCGCCATTGAAGAAGGGTATTGAGTGACTGACGTCACTGACGACGATCTGTTCGAAGAACACCCTGACCTAGAAGAGACGAGAGTGGAAGTAAGTCTCATATTCTGGGTCAAAATCATCAAACGAGAAGTGCCACAAAGAATGATGTTGGCGCTGGTACGTCCAGAATACTTTGAGGATGACATGGCCCAGGTGCCCGTCACAGTATGCACAACAGGGCCTTATAATGTAGGAATCCTGAAAGGGGCGGGAGAAGTAAAAATCAAGCTAAAGCCCAAAGCGATCATACCAAGTGCGCGACAATATCCCATGTCCAGAGAAGCGGATGAAGGGATTGCGAAGACAATTTCCGCCATGATGGAGCAGGGCATCCTAGTGACATCAGAATCACCCTATAACACGGTGATCTACCCCATCAAGAAATCAAAAGGGGGGTCTTGGCGTTTAATCCAGGATTTAAGGGCATTGAACGATATTGTTGAAGCCAAGTTCCCTCTGGTCCCTAACCTGTCCACAATCCTATGCAACATACCCACTGAGGCAAAATATTTCATGGTGATCGATTTGAAAAATGCATTTTTCTCAATTCCGTTGCACCGTGACTCACAAGATATTACATCATTTACTTTCAGGCAAATGCGCTTGAAAAGCACGAGACTGCCCCAGGGGTATTGTGAGTCCCCATCCATTTTTAACAGAGTCCTGCAAATGGACTTAAGCAATATTGCGGTGGACAGTGTTGTTTTGCAGTATGTAGATGACATTCTGATCTGCAGCACCACTGAAGAGCAATGCAGGCGAGATTCTGTCCAGTTACTAACAATACTGGCGGATAAAGGATACAAAGTTGACAAGGAAAAGCTACAGTACTGTCAACAGGAAGTGTTGTGCATAGGGCAACTAATCTCTCATGAAGGGAAAAAGATAACCCCAGAGAGGGCTGAAGCTATCATGAACACGGCCAAGCCACGCACGATAAAACAAATGCAAAGCTTTTTAGGCCTATGTAACTATGTTCGAACCTGTGTCTTTGACTACAGCTCATACACCAAGCCCTTGCTTCAGGCCCTGAAAAAAGCACAGGCAACAAAGGAAGAAATTGAATGGACTGAGGCAATGGAAAAGGGTTTTGCAGAGCTCAAGGGGGCAATTTGTAAGGCCCCAGTGCTCGGGATCCCTAATTATGCAGAAGAATTCTACCTGTTCTCCCATACCGATGGCAACTTTATGACGGCGGTACTCGCTCAGCGAACATCGCTGGGGTGCAAGCCTCTGGCATATTACAGCGGGAGTCTGGACCCGGTCATGAGGGGCCACTTCCCATGCGAACAAAACTTAGCTTCCGCCGCATTTGCCATCGAGAAGGCGTCATCCATTGTGATGGGATGCTCCATGACACTGTATGTTGAGCACTCACTGTTCTCCATATTAGAGAAGCCAAAGGGCACATTGACATCACAGAGAGCATCTGCCTATGAGGTGATTATCTCTAATCCATCGATCAAAATAGTTCGATGTAAAACTGTAAACCCAGCGATGTTCATAATAGAACCTGTAGCCGAGGGTGAACCTGTCCATAACTGTGCAAACTTTGAAGAATTCTATGATGAGATCCTGAGGGTAAAAGAAAATGCTCTGCCAAGTGGGGAGGTCGTCTTCATTGACGGGTCTTCGAGAATCGACCAAGAAGATGGACAACGGTATACAGGCGTGGCCGTGGTGAAACACCTGGTGAATGGAGAGTTTCAGGTACTCGTCAGCGCATGAATACCATCTCACTATTCAGCCCAAGCTGCAGAACTCGTGGCACTGATACTTGCCATTGAAAATCATGCAGATCAGGAAGTGACGGTGTACAGTGACTCTGCCTATGTGACTTCCACTGTGCACGCAGGCTTAGCACGCTGGAAAAGGAGGGGCTACCTCCGAGCAGACAGCACGCCAGTGCAACATGCAGCCTTGTTGGATAGGCTGATAAAAGCACTACAGCTCCCAGTGGGCTTTGCGGTCGTGAAATGTGCCGCACATACCAAGGGGACAGATTCCGTGTCATGTGGAAAGCATGAAGCAGACACGGAAGCCAAGCGCATGGCATCCAGGAATGAGACAATCATGGACGTGGAGGTGGCAGGTACCCATGAACGAATGATGGTAGCACAAGCCACACCAGAAGCCTATGGCACTATGGGACAGACTCGGCTAATGGAGCTCAAGGGGGAGGTGCCTCAGGAGGAGAAAAATGTATTGAAGCATCAAGGGTGTTCTTTAAACCCTTCTTTCGGATTGTGGAGGCAAGACAGCACTGGTAAACCAGTAATGCCTGTCACCCTTCTAAAGGTAGCGTTAGAACAGCTTCACTACCCCTTACACATGTCAAAGGAAAATCTTGCTGCAACGCTCGCAGAAGACTGGTTCACGCCGAATTTAGCGGAGCATGTTGCATTTTTTACGGTCAACTGCATAATTTGCCAGCAATTCACCTCTGAGCACACACACATTAAAAGTAGTGAGAGGAATCATTCCCCGACCAAATGGACCTTTCCAGCACCTGCATATCGATTATGGCGATATGATTCAGATACGTAATGCGTACAGGTATTTAATTGTGATGGTGTGCCCTTTCTCAAGATGGGTAGAAGCAGGTCCCTGTACACACCCCGATGCAGCCTGTGCCGGAAAGTTCCTGGTGAGGGAAGTATTCCCTAGGTGGGGGGTGTGCGAGGTAATGAGATCAGATAACAGGGCCCATTTTGTAAATACAGTGTTTGAACAGATTAGCTTGTTGCTTTGTATAAAGCACAAGTTCTCGTCGGCGTATCACCCAAAGGGAAATGGTATATGTGAGCGGATCAACGGCCTGTTAAAAGAGAGAATAGCCAAGTTGAAGTTCACATTAAAGAAGGGATGGTTGCACTGTCTACCACTGGCATTGTATGCTCTTCGGAACCAACCAGGCTCCGACCATCATCTCACGCCGCACAAAATAGTTACTGGTAGAAGGATGAGGACCCCTCTTACCCCACGAGACAGAGCTAGATGTGATGCCCAGCCAACTAGGGAGGTTCTGGGAGCAGAGATGAAGGCTTATATTGACTGTCTCACATCCAGCTCCTCTGTCATTTCAGGCCAGCTGCATGGACGGCGAAAAGGGAACAGCACAGCACAAACCACAACAGACAGTGCTGATGCAGGCACATCTCGCAGCCTTTGTGTGCCCCTTGTCTTCCCTGGCGACAGCATCCTCGTAAGGAATTTTACAAGAAAGAGATGGGACGAGCCAAGGTTTAATGGCCCGTTCATCGTAGAGGACTGTACCCCATCCACTGTCAAGCTCAAGCGCAGAAGGGCCTGGATCTTCCTGAATGACATCAAGCCATTTATAGGAGAGAGCACTCCTACTGCTTCCACCTCCGAAGAATCTACAGACAACGGGGAAGGACCTCAGCACGTGCAGACAAGATCTATGGTGAGGAAGAAGGCCACATGAACAGAAAAGACAAACGAAAGAACTAATTGTGAAAATTGTGGCTATACATTGAACATTTCCTCTAAGCATGAAAAAGGAGTGCAAGACACCTAACGACCACTCTGTGCAGCTAAAATTTCAGGGTGAAGAAGAGAATCACATATTCCTAAACCACAGTGACACTGATAACTTGAACATGTTGAGCCGCACAAAGCCTTGAACATGAACTCTAAGACTCTGATAAGCAGCAAATAAAACATTTCTGAGAACCCAAAAAAATGTTATCCTGAAGCATCCAGTAACAAGACTTTGTTCGCAGAAGTTATGGTGCATCCCAGCAGAAGTCTCAAGTGGGATTTACTCACCTACTTTCAACTCGTGGTGTTAACATATCCGTCACTCATAGGGAGAGGAACAAGTGTCACAGAATTAATTCAAGATCCAGAGAACAAGGAAGTAATTAGGCAACTGCTGACTGTCATCACAGAGGTCTTCGCCGAGTTGCCCGAGCACAGCGGACAAAAGACAAATGTTACCACCTCATGTGATCATAGATGAATTGACTTACACCCTATTCTTCCGGATCATAGAGGAGTGCCCAGGAGCTGTTGGGAGAACCACAGACACCCTAAACTTCATCAGAGATCCCAGAAATAATGATTTTTTTAACCAAGTGTGGTATAAGCTCCACTGCGTCATAGCGATTCACGCAGAAGGAAAGTGTAAAAACTGTTCACGACAAAAGAAAGGCCTGTGATCGGGACTCAGCAAAACAAAGCAAATGTCCCTGTCCTCCGCAGACACGCAGCTAGCCCACAATGTCCTGATTAGACTAGTCGCAGACTATCCAGAAATGGTGGGAAGGCCTGCTGATGTTGACTTTGCCACCTTCCTCAGAGATCCAGTCAATTTCATACAAATGAAGACCCTTCTCCATGGCATCATGCTCCAGGTGGAGCTGTCCAACTTCCAGCGAGAATTCCTAAGGAGATTCCTGTGAGACTGTTCGCAGAGGGACAGATCGAGCAAATGAAAAGGGCCTGCGTACTAGAGGCCAGCAAGTAAGAACGAATGTCGTTGTCACCTGAATACAGCCTATACGCATACCAAGTCCTTTTCCACCTCATTGAGAACTTTCAGAACTAGTGGGTAGACCCATCAATGTCGACGTACCCACGTTTCTCAGGGACCCAGCAAAGAACACCCAGTTAAACAGACTCCTGAGAGCGATCATATCGCACTGAGAAGCAATTACGGACATCCACTGCTGAGGAGACCCCTAGAAGGAGGAGATCCGTAATAGAACTGTTCATCATCCTTCTGCCGGGAACAGAGCAAGGAAACAAAGACACAGTTCTTCATGCTTCTAACATAGGACAGACCAAGAAAAGCAGAAACGAGGATTACATCATCTTCTTATTTTATTTTTATTTTTTCTTCCATATTTTCATCCTCTTTCGCCGTGGAGCAGACCAAGGAGAGGGACACTGTCCTTCAAGCTGTCACTGAAGGACCGAGAGAAGGGAGCAGATCCAAGAACTTCACCATACTATTTTTCTTTTTCTTAATTTTTCTCATTTGTGTCTATTTTTTCATATGTTCACTTTTATTTTTGTTTTTATTTTTACGACATTCTATTTTTGTGTGATTTCCACCCTTGCAGCCTGTCGCTGCAAACAGATTCCTGCATATCCTCAGGGCTGCGGCGAGTTGGAAGAGTGTCCTGGGACTGTGATTAATATAAAAATGCAGGATGAATGTGCTATGCTAAAGACGGTAGTCTAACCTTTCTCCATAGTTTAGCTAAAAGGTTCGGTGTCGCATATCCAGAGACTACTGTTTACACCCGTAAAAGGGTAATTTGAATAGCACTCATCACTTTAGTATTTACTGAACTTTGGAGTGATGAGATCAGAGCAAGAAAAGAAATAAATAACTGACTATGGGCTTGGTTGAAATGGGAGCCCAGAACAGTGACTTAGTTTTGCCACCCGCAGAGGGGCGCCCCCCCTTCCCTGGAAGGAAATGCTGCAAATTATCATTAAAAACTATTATATGTATTTGCATTGTGATTATTGTGTTTTTGTCCCTAACTATCAGAACTGCATTTTTTATTGGTGCGCAAAGTGTCCCAATGTCAAGTGCACCCATCAGGTAATGACCGTCTGGGTCCTACAAAAGCACCCAGACCATATATAGTAATACCTGTACCAAGAAAAACTGATGATAAAGCAAATGATTTACAGTTGAATGTAATTAGCAGTAATATGTATACACTTGAAGTAATGAATGGAGAGAAAAGCTGGAGACAGGATTAGCACGGGATGAATGATAATGTAGCACTATCCACAGCACGCACCCACACACTGAGTGCACATGAACAAGGGCAAGTGTCAACGGCTACGAGACCACAGACCAAAACAACCGAAAAAGAAAAGTCACCTGTGGAACAAACAGCTCCAGAAAACGGGGAACCAAGCGAGAAACCGAACAGATGTGGCATAGCAAAATCCCTCAATAGAACGGAGGAAGCCGCAAAAGAACTCACTGAGAAAACACATACGTTAATTGAGTATGTGTTCCCGCTCATACTTAGAGCAAAGAAGCTACATGAGGAGCTGAGCAAGAAAACCACAGAAACTGTAATAACGAGCACGCCTGCTCCAACGCAATGAACAAGCCTCAGGCCATCAACACAACCATGAGTTGGGAGGTTGGGGAGCCAATGGCGGTTAGAGGAAGTCTATGACAACATACAAAAGGGACGGAAAGGAAACACAAACCCTTCTTCTACCACAGAGATGCAGTCGAGGCAGCCTGCTCCACTGAGACACCCAGAGAGGAAAAGCAGCACAGAGGTATTTAGAGACATAGGGCCTCATTACACGGATGGCGGAGAACCATGGCGCTATTAGCGCCATGGTTCATGCTGGTAAAATACCGGCACCGCCTTGGCGGAAAGGGGAATTACCGCCCCATTCCAAGGTTGGCGGGGCGGTAATTCCCCCTTCCACCATTGCCCTTCCCCATTCCCATTTTTGGCCCATAGGGCTCTATGGGAATGGGGAAGGCACTAATTACGGTACCGCAAATTGCGGTACCGTAATTAGCTCCCTCGGTCCCTTTGCGGGTTGGTTTTTAACACCTGCAAAAAGCAGGCGTTAAATCCCCAAACCCGCAAAGGGACCTCGTAGTAAGGCGGTAAGGATTTACTGGTACCAGTATTTTACCGGTACCGGTAAATCCTTACCGCCATCCGTGTAATGAGGCCCATAGTCATAGCAAACTACAGAAGAACGCTGAGAATCAAGAGAAACCTGCATGAAGATAACAATGAACTTAATGATTACCTGGACAGCACAGCCCATCTCGGAAACAACATATGGTACCAGCACATGAAGGAAGTAGGACGAAGGCAGTCGGATGGAGAATGCTTCGTCTGTGCTCTCCTACTATACAGCATGGGAAAATCCAAGATCTTCGTGGCTGTAGAAATTGACAGCACACTGTATGTCACGCGTAGCAATGTGCAACACCAGAGGACAATTTATGGGAATAGACACTTCACTGATATGGGCCACCGAAAAGGACTACCCAGACGAAGATGGCTACGTCCAGGACATTAGAACAAGAAACAGGGCGCACACCAGGAATCACGTGATCTGATACGAGAATCCTGATGTCAAAGGATCAGGGACACGATGGGTGACAAACCCGAGACTGAACATTCACAGAAAATCTGTAAAAGAGGCACAAATCTGGAAGACCATAGGCCAAATGCAGATCTGGGGATAGTGGTTTACCCAAATGCATTGGAAGAAGGGGTAGTGATCGGCTGAGCTTGGATGGTCCTTGGAGCCTGCAAAGAAGCAATAGAAAACTCTCAACAACTGTGCAAACCCCAAAGTTAGTAAAGTTACTAACATGGGTCGAAGATAGAGGGGGACCCCTGCAAATAGTACCACTGGAGAGCCCAAAACTATGCTTCAGAAACAATGGCACAAGGAAGATGGAGAGAACCAAAACTGCGGACAAATCTTTTGACACAAGGAACCGCAGGTATTATGGACCATTACTGGGCATGTGGATCCAAGGCATACATAAGGCTGCCGAAAAACTGGGGAGGCATATGCACACTAGTGGACGTCCACGTTCCCGCGCTAGTGATCCCTAAGAATGACCTGAAGTTGGACAGTTTCCCGAAAGCAGATGTTCATCTAAGAAGAAGGAGATCTGTGGTACTGGTATCCAGGATGAAGAGGGAAAATTACTTTTCTCCCAAATCAGAAGAGGCATTCCATGCAATCCCATACAAACGCAGGCTATTCAGCCTCACCTCAACAGTATTCACAACATTACTCCTGCCCCACATCCAAGTTGGAATGAATGCTAAATGGTTGCAGATAACTAAATGGGAGTAATTGCAGACCATCAATATCACTATAAAAGGATTCAATGCGATCAAAGAAGAGCTGAGAGCAATTAGACTGATGACCCTCCAAAACAGATATGTGCTTGACATGATCACTGCAATGGATGGAGGTGTTTGTGCAAAAATCGGAGAATCATGTTGCACATTTTTACCATCACACGATGAAGAAAACGGAACCCTAACAGAGGCCATAAGCATGTTGACAAACCTGAAAAACCAGATGATCGATGAAAGTGAAGAAGTGACGATGACAGCTGGTTTGGAGACCTATTCTCATCGGTCCCCCAATGGATGGCAGATATATTCAAGTTTCTGGGAGCTCTACTAGCAATGGTATTGCTAGGATCCTGTGTTATCAAGATAATCATTGCATAGTGCCAGAAAACTGCTAAGAAAGCCATAGGGATGAAAATAATGGTTGATGTCGAGCCAGGGTGGAAGCCCAGGGACCTGACCGATGAAGAAATAAGAGACTTTGTGAAGGCCAGCAAATTTGCGCCAGAAGGAACAAGGTTCACATACCCTAAGAAACGAAGAAGGTATGAAGGAAAATGGATCTACTGTAGCCCAAATGGACAATGCCAGCTAGTGACATGGAACAAAGATGAACATGTGAAAACAGCAGGGAGTTTGAAGGGAGTGATAAAAATATGGACTCCAAAGGCTCACACATTCACAACATCATGTACAAACCCTGAAGACGATGAACATGACACCGAAGAATCAAAAGAAATAAATGCAAAGGAGGTTGCAGAAGTGGTCGATGAACTGACCAGAAGGGGGAGTGTAGAGGAGGTCCCAGACATGGCCTGCACCCCTTCCCCTCATTTCAAGGTACCAGGAGTGTACTTGCCAAGGTATGTGATGTATGAAGAGCAAATGAACCAACAAAGAGCTGTACTGGGACTCTGCCCAGTATACATCAGAAGATCCATACCTGTTGAAGCGCCCATAACCAGACAACCCTGGGCAGCCTGGTACCCTATCGGACAGCCGTACCAGCCGCTGATACGAAACGAAGAGTACCGACAGACGGTCCATGAAGATACCCAAAGAGCCCTAATGGAAGGCCAGTGGAAATGACTCAAGGGCCTGAACAGACTCGTGAATTAACAAAAACAGCTATCGAAGCTAGCACGCCAGTGCGAGTAACTACGAAAATAAATGTAATGGACACAGAGAAGAGACGATGTTAAAACGTGAGGAAACGTTGCTACGAGACAAGATGGGAGCAACCGACCTGTCCAACGTGTGTAAATAGGCTTGGAACGCAAGAGGCCAAAGAAACGACACTGCTTGCAATGCTCAGTAGAAGATTAGAGCAGCAAGTGCCAACCATATATTTACCTAATAAGGCACATTATACAAGTGCGACTCCATTTTGTAAAAGCAGAAATGTACCTAGGCTGCCAGAAGCCTGACAGGCCAAGCTTTGTAACCCAGCCAAAGGCAAGGGAATGAGCGGAATCGAAACTCAACAAAGAGCGGCTCATGCCCAGGAAATTGAGGTCAACCAGAGAGAGGGAGAAGAGCGTCAGCTAACAAGACTCAAACTTCAGAGCATACCAGCCTGCCTCATGAAGGTCAAGATAAGGGGGGCCCATGCAGGTGGCGAGGCTGAAACAGAGTTAAATGCACTAAAAGCTGGAAACTGAAGCAGATTCATGGTGAACTAACACGTGACCAGCCAAGCGCGAAGAAGTACCACCGCCTGATGTCATCGAGGACCCATGGATGCCATAACTTTTCCCGATAAGAGACTACAGTTTCGAGGCCATCCTTAGCCAACTAATTGACACATCACCCTAAAACACTGATTGATGGAAGGTAGGCAGGGTGAAACTTGGGATACCAGGCACATTGGTGTCCATTCTGCATGCCGCTAATTAAAATGAGGATTAATGTCTAGGGGTGTAACCTGCCCAATCACAATGGGTCAAGTTATCTGGAGTCCTATAGATAGTAGAACCAATAAGACATCGTACTTGTAGTGACGTCAGTCACGTGTGAAGTAGAGGGAGGGGCGTAGATGCCCACCCGATAACAGTTATCCAATCCGCATGCCCTATTATCATATACAGATATAACACCTATACTTAAGTTACCTTTCCTAACCAATTATATTGCATGATGATTTTTTATAGAATTAGACGTCAGTGATGACGAGTTTTGCCTATAACAATGACTGTTCGACTGAAGTTCGAGCAAGTCGGAGCGAGACAGGTGTTCGCGATGCTGCTGATTTCCATATGCTGATGTATGTATCATTAAACAGACTTCCCTTTGCCAACTTATTGAGTCCTGGTTATTGAGTTGTGCTGGAGTATGTGAATCCTGCACCCTGTCCTCACATGGTGCAGCTTTCTTCTATTACAAGTTCTCGCGGGTGAGTACTGACCAATGGGCCCGTCAGTAATTTCCTCTCCTCCCGAACAGGACCTTGTAGAATGTCTCTACCCTCGCTGGTTATTTGAGGTAATTGCAGTTTTGACATATAATTTTTTGTCGCTGTGGATTCAAGCCTTTCAATTTCAACAGCCCTACATGAAATCTTTACATTATTTCCAATTTCCCCTCTTCTGTTACATACCGTTCTTCTTGTTCATTTTTCAATTGGGCAATGTAATTGCAGGACTTTTGTTTTCTTAATTTAGCAGCCAGAAATGTATTGGCTTTCCCACCCTGAGTGTAATATGTCTGTTTGATGCTTAATAATGCCTGTGCCGTGCGATCTGCCACGTGTTTTTCCAACTAAGCTCTAACTTTCCGGAGCGTTCTGAGTGATTTTTGCATTTGCCCAGCTTTGTGTTGCACTTCCGCTTCCTTGAGTTATGCCTCAAGAGTTTTTGTGATAAGCCCTCTATCCCTCGCGTATGCTGTGGCCTGTGATATAAATTCCTCCCGGACCACCACTTTCCCTGCATCCCATACTATTCTATCTCCCCATTGTCGTTGTCTTTAAAGTAATTATTTATTGCTTTCTCCATATGTTCTCGCAAGGCTACGTCTCTCAATATCATTTTGTTCAGCCTCCAATTTTTCTGTGTTTTCACCCTTCCATTTGCCATCTCAATATGGACTATCACTGGTGCGTGATCATAAAGATATTTCACTCCTATATGTACCCTAGCTATGCCTACCTGAGGGATCAATGTAGCCGAGACTAGGATCATGTCAATTCTTAATTAACCTTTGTGTACCGCTGAGTAGTGTGTGAATTCTCTGTCCTGCTCATGAAATAACCTCCATGTCTCTAACTCCTTGGTCCCTAAAGAATTTCCCTAATGCTTGCCTGTTTTTCATATCCATAGCTATGGCGGGGAGTGTTTTGTCTTGAGCAGGGTCCATTACACAATTAAAATCCCTGCCAATCACCATGTGCCCTGTGCACCAACCTCCCAGTTTTAGTGATATCTCCCCGAGGTATATGTCTTATTTCTTGTTGGGGGCCTATATTGCCACAAATGTGTATAATTGGCCCTCAACTGTACCTTTGAGTACTTGGTATCTGCCTTCAGCATCCCTGTACAGGGATTGTTTTTGGAATTTCAAATTGGCACCCAACAGTATCGCCACCCCCTTTGTCTTTTTCCCACTTGTCGCAAAGGATTGTCTGGGGAACGCTTTATGTGTCATCCTCTGTTTGTTTGCGCCAAGTAGATGTGTCTCTTGCAAGAACACTATTGATGCTTGAAGGTCTCTTAGTCTCCCTTTTATGGAGAGATGTTTCGCCAGCAGATTTAAGCCCAGTACATTCAGATCTACGTGATTTTTCCGTCGCGGAAAAGTCAGCGACGGAAGCGCTAGCATGAGAAATGTGCAAACCATAAAAGGTTTGCACATTTCCCATGCGAACACGCATTGAAACCACCACAGACCAAAACCCCACCCACACCTCCAACATACCCAAACCCTACTTAGCCTTCCAGACGCTGTGTCCCTGCGGCGCCAGTTCCCTTTCACTTCTGTGATCGGGAACCGGCGCTGCAGGGTCCTTTTTTCTCTTTTTTTTCGGGAGCTGCAGGGGTTTCCCCCGCAACCCCCGCTCACTATACTCTGGGCTTGCTCCATTGCTTCTCCTCTGACACACTAGGCTATTTAGTTATGTGTAAACTTCAAGATCTGGCGTGAAGGTGCGTGGTGTTCTTCCCACAGGGCATTCTGTGTTCTTTTGTCCTTGTGTGCCTGTCATTCGCTGGCCCCACACAGCCCTGATTTTTGGGTGTTGTTTTATCCCGGATTGCATCCTTTCTGCTTGGTCTGGACCCCCTTATTATAGGGTGTTGCACCTTAAGTATTGTCCCTTATTGAATGTCTGTGTTGTGTGCTTCCCCCAGCCTGACTCCTACCTTTGCTGCTCCATCGCATATTTTTATCTGGTATCCCGTGCCGGGCTTCCCCTCTCCCCACGTGTCTTGCTTTCTCTGTGCGTTCCTTTCGCTGGTGTCGACCCTGGGTTTATGTCTGGGCAGTCTATTCCGTTGCTGTGTTATAATGATGCTGGGCTTCCCCCTTTCTTTGCGCTTCTGTCTCTCTGCTAGGTTTTCCACCACCGTGTCTCAGTGGCATTGTATGCCCGTCGGACCGGGCAATCGTTGCAGTTCCTTCACTGCTCTTCGCTATGCTTTTACCGCTGTGTCTCTGCAGCGTTGTATGCTCACCGGGCAGGGCGCCCGTTGCAGTTTCTTTGCTGCTTCTCCACACTCCCTTGTGGCTCTGCACCCTTTCTTCAGCTCATACACCCCGTCGCTCCCCACACCTTCCCGGTCTTACTTGGACTCTGCTGGAGCCCATCACTGCTTCCGTGTTACCTCCTTCGATATTGGGCCTCCCGCTGTTCCACGTGGACTGACCCATCTGCTTCTCTCTCAAGAGCCGCTGCTGCACTGACGCAGGCTCCTGCCCTCGTCGATGTTCCGTCTGCAGATGCAGGCTTGCCTGTGGGCTATCACGTTGTTGGCGGTGTGTCCCTCACTGTGCGTCTCCTCTCTGCTGCTTTGCTGACGGGCTGGTGCAGCTTTTCTCTGTTTATTTCCCCTCCTGGGTTCTCAAGCTGGGCCCGTTACACTGCTTCCTCTGTGCCACGGCTCCGCTCTGCTCTTCAGGCTGCTGCCAGAGGTGCGTGGTAGCCGAGTTCCGTGGTGTTCTCCCTGCCGCTGTGCAGTTCACCCTCTCTGTGGGTCCTGGGGATCAGGAGAATGTGTAATCTCCCTTCTTTTGAGCTGCTTATGTCACCTTATTTATTCTGCCCGGACGGAGCACAGGAGTGTACACACTCACGGATCAGCGGCCATCTTGGAATCCTTACTGAATAGGTTTTACCACATATAAATGAAGAAAAGACAATTGGCTTTTTAATGGAAATATTTTTGGAACATTTGTTATGTTATATGTTTTATTTTGTGATTATGAAGACTAACCCATGTTACATGTGGTATGTGGTGTGTGTTGTGTCATTGGCCCTCATTACAACCCCGGCTCTAAACCATGGCACTATTAGCACCATGGTTGGTGCCGGTGTTGTAACGAGTCCGCCATGGTGGAATGGGGAAATACCGCCCCATTCCAAGGTTGGCGGGGCGGTATTTCCCCATTTAACCATGGCCCTTCCCCATTCCCATTTTCGCCCCATAGGGCTCAATGGGACTAGGGAAGGCGCTAAGTACGGTACCGCAAATTGCGGTACCGTAATTAGTACCAAGGTCCCTTTGCGGCACCCTACTTTAACGGCTGGTAAAACCAGCCGTTAAGGTCGGGTCCCGCAAAGGGACCTCGTAATCAGGCGTTAAGGGTTTAACGGTGCCGACACCTTTTACGGCGCCGTTAAACCCTTAACGCCAGGGTCCTAATGACCCCCATTGTCTGTTGAATTAAAAGAAAACAATTTTGTCTTTTATGTGCTAAGGGATTTTTATTTTACTTTTTAACAAAGCAATGCAGTTTTTTTCATAGTTGCCATAAACACAGAGCCACATTTTTGACCAGTTAAGAATAAGTGGACTAAGGGCTTAGTAATATTTGTTTAGATTTGGCATGATGGATGTAGGTAATCTGACGATTACAACATGGAATGTGAATGGTCTGCAGTGTCCAAAAAAGAGAAGGCAGGTCATGGCACGATTATGGAGATCTAGGGCTGACATTGTATTTCTACGGGAAACGCACTTGGTAGCAGAAACTACGCAATGGCTGATTAATTCTAAATATTCTAAAGATTTGTCAAATTGTTATTCTTCTAATTCTAGAGGAGTGAGCATCTTATTCAAGAAGGGACTACAGTTTAAAGTGGAGAAAGTGGCGATGGATTCGGAAGGGCGAATGATTTTTGCTGATATAAATTATAAAGGGGAATTGATTAGATTGGGTTGTATTTATGGTCCTTGTGTTTCTGGTAAAGTTTTTTTTTAGAACATTTCGGAGATGTTGAATGGAATGAATGGTGAGACAATAATTTTGGGTGGTGATTTCAATTGTATTCGTGACTTCAAACTGGATAGGATCAGTAAGTGTAGGTTTACTGGCGTGAATGTTTGTAGAGAATTTGACTTCTTTCTTGATAAGTTTGATTTGGTTGATGCATGGAGAGAATTACATCCATTGAAGAAGGAGTTTACATTTTTTTCTCCTGTGCATGATTCATTTACCAGATTAGACTATATCACTAAGGCTTTATTGGATAAAACTTGTGATGTTAATATAAGGGAGCGAGGGATTTCTGATCATGCTTCAGTGGATCTTTGCAGATGAATGTGGTAGCTCCGACTTTTAGAAAGTGGAGACTGAAGACGGGAATTTTGGAGGAAAAAGAGGTATTGGTGGACTTGCTGTCAAAAATGTCTGACTTCTTTGAATTAAAAGAGGGCTCTGCTGCAGTGGGGGTGGTGTGGGATAGTTTTAAAGCTACGATTAGGGGTTATCTGATTGATTGGACTTCCCGTCTTCGGAAAAAAATCTTTGAAAGACCTTAATGTGTTGGAGTCTCGGCTATCTAAATTGCAGCAAAGCTATGCACGAAATGGGAAGATAGAGGTTAGGGCTGAAATGAATCAGGTAAGGGAGAGATTGTCTAATGCAAATAATTTATTGGCGAAGAGGGGTCTCTTCTTTTCTAAGCAAAAATATTGGGAAGCAGGAGACAAGAGTGGTAGGTTGTTGGCGAATAGATTGAGAGGTATGCATAATGAGACTTTCGTCAAAGGAATTATAGATGATGATGAAAGATTGCTGTGGAAGAATAACGACATTTGTTCAGGTTTCAGAGATTACTACAAAGCATTGTATACGGGAGATGTTCCCATTGTCAGAGAAGATTTGGAAAATCTGTTTGCAGATATCCCTATTAAGAAATTACCGACTGATGATAATATAGGATTGGAGGCGAAATTAGAAGTTGATGAAATTCTTTTGGCGATTAAACAAATGCATTTGGGAAAATCTCCAGGATTAGATGGATTACCCGTTGAGTTCTATAAAAAATTCGATACGTTTTTAGCCCCTAGACTGTGTGTCCTGTTTAATTCCTTCTTGGAGGGTGAGCAATTGTGTCAATCCATGTCCGAAGCCATTATTTCTGTGATTCCTAAAGATGGTAGAGATACTAAAAAGTGTAAGAATTATAGACCTATCTCTTTGTTGAATGTAGGTATTAAATTATTTACGAAAATATTAGCTAATAGACTGAGTGGTTGTTTTGGGGAAATTATCCATGAATCCCAAGTAGGATTTATGAGAGGTAGGTCAGGTTATGATAATATCAGGATGTTGATTGATATAATAAGCCTTCATGGTAATGGAAGGGTTAACACTGCCTTAGTCTTTATGGATGCGGAAAAAGCATTTGATAGAGTGAACTGGGATTTTCTGGATTTCGCTATGGAAAGAATGCGTTTTGGGATTTGGTTCAAGGGAATAGTTCGGAATCTAAAGCACGTGTTTGGGTCAATAGGGAAATGTCAGATATATTCACTCTCGGTAGAGGTACACGGCAAGGATGTCCTTTATCGCCTTTTTTATTTAATACTGCTCTAGATCCTTTGTTGGCGTTAATACGTAATGATCAGAGAATTTGTGGTCTGCAGTTTGGAACGAAAGAAATTAAAACTCTTTCTTATGCAGATGATATGGTGGTGATACTTTCTGATCCTGACAAGGGGAGTATGGTTCTTAAGGAAATCCTTGAGAGAGTTGGTATGTTTTCTGGATATAAAATTAATTGGGACAAAACGGAAGTCTTTCCGCTCTCAACCGCAGTTAGAAGGGAAGATTTTGTGGGTTGGAATTGTAGATGGTCTGAGGATTGTGTAAAATACTTTGGAATTTTCCTGATTAAGGATGTGCGGAAATTGGTTCAGTTTAATGTGACTAAATTTTTGGATGCACTTAGGAGAGATACTAGGAAATGGTCTAGGTTAGACTTAGGGATCTGGGCAAAGATTAATACTATTAAAATATCTCTTTTGCCTAAGATTTTGGATGTCATACAGTCAATCCCTTTGTTTTTTTCGAAGAAATTGCTTAAAGATATTGATCGAGTGTTTAAGGATTTTCTTTGGGGTGAGAAGAAGGCTGCTAGAATTCCAAAATATATTTTACAGATAGATACTAAGGATGGAGGTTTTGGATATCCTGATTTGGACAAATATTATAAAGGGTTTGTTTTGAAGAAGGCTGCCCAGTATGTGATGATGGAGACTATGGAGGAACTGCTTTGGTTGACTATTGAAAGACATGCATTAAAACCTTTGAAGTTGGAAAGTATTTTCTCAATGAAAATGCTGCCTCGGAGTTCTGCTAAGATTCCGACCATTAAAGTATCTAAGGACTTGATGTCGTGGTGGGTGCTTAACTTTGAGGATAATATATTATTATATCATACTTCTTCGATTTGGCATAATTCAACGATACAGATAAATAATAAACCTTTGTATTGGAGGAGTTGGATCTCAAAAGGAGTGTTGACATTGGGAGATTTATTGCGAGATGGGGTCTTAAAATCCTTTGAGGAACTTCAAGGTGAATTTCATTTAAGTGGTCGGGAAGTGGAACGATATAGGGATCTTGAATGTTGCTTGACCCGAATGTTTGATATGATGGGTTTGCAGTTGAAAAAAGAACCGGTGGGTTGGACTATTTTCCAACTGTTACCGCATAATGTCTCCACGTATATAAAACTCATGCGTATAGATGATTCAGTATTACGGTCCTGGGACACATTGAAGCAGAAATGGGAAATGGATTTGGGTTTCACAATCAGTGATGGTGTTTGGAAATATATATGGCAGATTGGTCATAGTAGTAAGATGGATTTCAAATTGCGTCTTGTGCGTCAGAAAGTTTTGGGGAGGTTATATTGGACTCCAGTGCGAATGTTTAGTTTGGGATTAAGTGCAGAGGATGTTTGCTGGGGGTGTGGCTGTGAAAAGGGGACACTGATTCACATGTTATGGAATTGCTCGAGAGTGTCTACTTTTTGGTCGGAGGTGCTGGATAGATTAAACGTTACTTTGTCAATATCCTTTCCGAGAGGGCCCTTTCAGGTTTTATTGTTGGCAAAGAGAGGTTGTTGTTTGACAACCCGTTTATATGGGTGTTGGATAGATAAGGTGTTAGTAGTGGCAGTGAAACAAATCATGAAAGTATGGAAGTCTAGAAAAAAGCCAAATATATAGGACTGGCTTAATGATCTGATTATATTGTCCGAATATGAATTGATTCTATCCAAGAAGCAGGGTAAAGAAAAAGAATATTGGTTTTTGTGGAAACCTTTTACTGATTTGTATGGTGATATAACACAAGATGATGGAAGTCAGGTATGCGTGTATTTGGTTGATGGTTTGTTTGTTTGGTGTGGATTGTTTGTTGTTAGTTTTTTTTTCTTTTTTTTGTTTGTTTGGTTGTCTATTAGTTTGTTTTATTTGTGGTTGTTTTATGGATTTCGGGTCATTTTACTATGCGAGTATCTTTGTTTAATGATTATTTCTTATTGATTTGTTTACTCTGTCATTGTATTTCTTATTTGATGCTAATTTTTAATTAATTATTTTGGAAAATACTTCATGTGATCATCTTTATAATGCTTTTATCCTTTCTTGTTGTATTTGTTTGAAAATTGTAAATAAAGATGTAAAAAAAAAAAAAAAAGAATAAGTGATGAGGTTAAGTTAAAGCATGGATCTTTAAGCGTTTAATCCTAATTCAGCAACAGCTGGCGTATGTCTATTTTGTGATGTACCATTTTCACTTTGCGTCCAGCACAAAGACAGGAATTTCATTTTTTGTTTTAAAAGAAACACAGTTTGTCTTTGGCTAAGCTGTGCGCTGCATTTATAGAGATAAATCACATTCTTTTAATCAGTAAAGGCAGTTTCAGAAAAACAAACGGCCTGAATATGGATTGGGTTGATTGAAAGGGAAGCAGAGCACTCTTTTTTTATTAATAGCTCTGAGCTAAAAAGCTACGTTTTCCAAGTCTGTTTTATTTAGGCCTAAAGAATGTGCATATTTTATAATGTATTTAAGCTAAAATTGAAGGAGTTTTAAAGGATACATAATTTATGGCCTTGTCAAGCAGAGATAACATTTCCTTGCTTTGCCTGACAAACTTGAAACAAGTGGCCAGTGGTGCCAGAACTACAACCTTCAGCAGAAGACAATAGGGAGGGCTCATAAAGAGAACAGGGCTCAAGATAGTTCAGTGAGTCAAAGCATGGGTAGTTGAGATCCTTACATGGATTGCAGTAATATGTATTTAGAAGGCAAAAAGAGTTTGGTTAGTAAGTTTTTGTTAGAGATGTCAGTAGGGTTGGGGTAAATGAAAGTTGAATATTTATGGAGAAACACAGAGAAATTATATGAAGGGTTTATATTTTTAGAAAGAGGGATTGGGCTGTTTTGAAAGTATTTTTGAAATAATATGTGGAAAAGTGGCAGTATGTTTTTTGTGGTTGAACGATCAGTGGGAGTATTTGAAAAGTCATGCACACGCATGAGTGCCAATTTCGATTGGGCAATGATAAAAAGTATTATATGTAAATATAGGTCATGTAAAGGACTTTGAATTAAGGAGCTGTGTGATATATTGAGCTTCGCTGAAATACAATGTGAAGAAAAATGCAGTTTGCTTTAAGTTGACAGTTATGGGTTGATCATTTGGATATGAGAATGAGATGACAGGTTTTGAAATAATGGTTTGCAAAAACATACATAATAGGAATGACACAAAGAGGGTGTGTAAAAGTAGATATTGGACCTTTTAATGAGGTAAAGAGTGGATGGTATATTCTGTGAATAAAAGAGGAAAAAAGGTTTTAAAGTAGGTACATTTAAAAAAGATGAAATTCTTTTTAGCAGGTGTGATTTGAGGCACATAATAGTATATATGGGAAAAATAGATTGGAAAAATATAGGGTATTGCACCATAAGAGATCAGAATGAGTAGGGATAGAGATAATATATATGCGTGCATCATATATAGTGTAGATTTCTGAGCAAAAATAGGTTTTTTAGATTTGTACATTTTATTTTTTTAGAATGAAGCAATATGTTGCATATAGCAGCAAAGTGATTTTGGACTGACATTATCAGGAGAGGAAATATTAGAATGATTGTTGTGATATATTTTGAAAACATTTATTTTTAGTACAGAGCTTTAAGTGAAGCTGGGGATCCGTACCACTCTCATTAAAACAGTGTTTTAGAGCCAGTACTCATTAAATAGTTTTTCATTTTAAAGATTTTATTATGAGATATGTCAGCAATAATGGTGTTTTTTTGAGTAGAGGATGTCAGTTTAGTTTGATTTAACACCAGTTGGAGGAATTCGAGATTGGATGTTTAAGGAAAGAAAAAAGAGAGATGTGATTTTTTGTTATGTGTTATGTTGAGATGGTGCCCTTGGGACGCATTTGATTGATATGTATGGGATTGAAGGATATATGGATCCCTGTTTTTTTGTTTGGTAAGGGTCTATATTTTTGTGTATTTTTGTTTTGGCCAAAAAGATATGTATGATTTACCATGTTTGGAGAATATCTTTTCACACTAGATTTTGTTCCCATTCATTACCCATATATGGACCAGATTGGCCTCATTAGATCATCGTCTTAAAATTACACACACCACTTTTAAGGTTTTATTAGTTATTTTGGATTTCTTGGCGCTATGCCGGATACTTTCTTTTAGGATCTGTTCATAGACATTATATTGGCACACACCAGAGGCCCTCCCAATTGCTTAATCCCATTTAAACATTGTAGGTACCTTCATCAGTAACAGATGGGGCATTTTTAAAAGGCATATACTATATGTGTGCACAGGGTAATCACACAGATATGGGAGAAGGGCATGTTGAGCAATGGAAATACAAATTATTTTAAGCTCAGGCACATGATTGAAAAGTCATTTGCAAAATGGAAAGATGCCTTGCCCAATGATAGTCCAGCACACAATGAATGAGTACGGGAGGCGCCTCACACCCTTGTGTTAAGCATCATAGAAATGACTGCAACAACTGGAAGGGGTCTTAGATGTGTCAGTGCATTATCAAATGATAGAGCAGATGCACACAGTTTATTTTGAGGAGAGGGAGAGAAATGGTGGTAAGAAAAGAAACAGGCATGGGAGAGTGAGATAGAGATTACAATGAAGGCACAGGAGAGTGCTACAAATAACCAGACAGTGAGGACACTGGTCAGAACAGCAACTAAGGACAGAAAGAGGGGGGGCAGTATATCCCCCGCTGCTTAGCACAGAATCATTTAAATTATATGCCCAAGATCACACATGGTTCCAGGCATGTACTGAGAATAAAAGTATAATTATAAATGCAAATTACATAATAGAGAAGGTTAATCCAATAGTGAGTGACATCAGATCAGGCACAACACACTTTTACATGAGAACAGCAGAATTAATAAGATTATAAGCACTTTTTGCAATAGTGCCATGAAATGCACATGCACTAACACAAACATTTGTATTCCGAATACGGGAAAGCAATAGTAATGGGAGGGAGCACTCTCACCAGCACAGGATTGAACTCCCACACACCATATGACCATAGTAGCATGATCTTTTTATACCATTTATCACATTTTACATTTACAGACATTGAGGAGAGATTTGCGTAAGTTACCAGGGGATAACATACACTATTTTAGGGATTCATTATGTAATTACACAAAAAGTCACATTAGTATTTTACGGCCAGCAAATATAAGGGGTGTGCCATTAGACCAATGAAGTATTTTTTTATGGAGCACACACCCTGATTAGCATGTCTTTCAAGCGTAAGGGTAGATTGTTAAGATTACTTAGAGAGTTTTCATTTAGTTAACACATACCCATGGATAAGAAGGAAGGATCCATGGGTGCAAGCAAGCTAGGAGCTGCAGAAATTAGGGAATGCAACTGAAGATCAGTGCTGGCTCTGTGGTGAAGAATAAAGATAGACTAATTTGACAAACAAAGGCTTGCTTAATGGAATTCTATTTAGCAGTTAAGGATTGCAAACAGAAATAAGGAGGATTCAGCACAAGTACTGAGCATTCTATGGATCAGGAGTACTTATGATGAGTGATTTATTAGAAGTGAAGAGGAAGGGAACTTGCAGATGTGGAAAGAGAGGACACTGTGCACAACATTTGGAAAAAAATAGGGATATCAGGTAGGGGTTGTGTCATGTTATGGCCATAAAGAGGTGGGAGTGACATACACACATACACATAAACATACACACCCACCCTGAACACATGTATACCCCCACAACAGTAGACAATATTCCCACCATGCAAGTATAGAGCCAAATTAAGCAATAGTAACCCCATGTCCTGCTAAACACAACATAAAAGAACATAAAGTGCATATTATTTATGTAGTATATTTGGAGCAGTTTTAAAATTATGGAGGAGGGACTACAAACATAAAATAAAAGGACACACAGTAACATGCAACTGGAAAGTTCAGGAAGGAGGGGTTATGAGGAAAAACACAATGAGAGAACTACTGCCAGCATTATGGAGCAATGTATGAGAGTAAGTAACAAGAAACATATAAATGTGTGTTTATGTAAACATGTTGATTTATGTTACAGATAAAGTGTCATTTTTGAAGCGCAAGAGGGACTTTTATATGGCCTTACTGGAGTATAGTGATACAATTGGATGAAAGGTTATAAAAAAAGGAAAGCACTAGTGGATGAAAGAGGGAGATGAATAAAGAGAGAAAGGGTAGGTACCTGTGGACACAAGAAGTGTGTGTGATCTCCTCATTAATTATTCTTAGAGGAAAGAGGACCCAGGTGAATACAAGTGAAAGATTGTGAGAGATACAGTGGTTGATAGCATTTCTCCTAAGTAGAGTGTGGTAGGTGTAGATAAGGTATAGTATATGTATAAGTATGGCCATACCTAGTGAAGAAGCTAGCTAAAACTCCTGGATGTAGAAAGGTGGAGTAACCCTTTTATGATTATGCCATTGAAAAGTATTGAAAGTATGTTTGATGCATGTTATGTTTTGGTAAAGGAACAAAGAAATAATGTGTCATGAAAATGAAGTGGTAGGAATATATGACACACTTGCATGCATTTAAATAAGACATGCGCACTTGTTCAGCGTCATGGGTAGGTAAATTAGAGTAGGAAGGGCGACAAAAGTGTCTATTA
This sequence comes from Ambystoma mexicanum, assembly GCF_040938575.1. Classification (NCBI taxonomy): domain Eukaryota; kingdom Metazoa; phylum Chordata; class Amphibia; order Caudata; family Ambystomatidae; genus Ambystoma; species Ambystoma mexicanum. The sequence goes on along the minus strand of NC_090923.1, from coordinate 1,018,911,739 downwards.
TATCTTGCCAGGATAAACACAGCAAAGAAAGATGAGACTGCGGCCCCACGCTATCGGAAGAAGGATTACAACGTCAAGATTACAGAGAAGATTTTCATCAAAATTACAGAGAAGATTTTCATTTGACTAAAGAAAGCTAAAAGTAGGCCTGCTAGCATGCACATACAAAAAGGATAAAGCAAAGTGCACCATTGACTCTACCCTAAAAAGATGAGATTGCGTTCTACCTGGCCATTAATATACAGAGATGACCCCAGCATCATCATATTTAGGAAATATACAGTGGCAAGGCTAATGGCCTACATGCAAAGACAGGAGAAAAAGTACTTAAAGGAAAGTACAGTGTAATTTGTTAGTATATCATAACTTTTGCCTCCGTTTGGTTTCTATAGGAAGTGATTGACATTTTATCCACGGATGCGGCAAGAAGAAAGAAAAAGAGCGGCTGAAGAAGAAGGTTGTTCCTTTTGTGTCATTGTTCGTTTTGTCTTGTATGTTTCATTTTTTATTATTTTGATTAAAAAGAAGGGGACAATTTAACTCCAGTAGTGTTCAAAATGACACAACCGTTCACAATAAGTTCTATCAATCATAGAGGAGAAATGTTTCCTTTTTCAATTAAGAGATGACGTTTGAGCTCAGCACGGCACCAAGGAGCACACAATGCGGTGTGAACCCATGAAAAGGCTGGGGCACATGAGGGTAAAACAACAGATGTGTGTGCTTTTTGGTCCCACTTTACATGACCACCCAGATACAAACATAGAAAAACACAGGTGACACAAAGGCATGCACAAGAGGGAGTAGGAGCAGCCATGCAATTAAATGAAAGAAGAGGACATTTAGTAGCAAGTATTTGTAGTAGTTAGGAGTACATTAAAGAAATAGAAGAATTGAAGTAGTCATGTTTAGGTTTTAGGTGCAAGTGCTGATAATAAAATGCACTTATTTTTCAAAAAACTCACCCAGTTTTTTATATTTCAGATGGATAGAGAACGCCTGCACACGAGCCTACGAGCAGGGAGAAAGGCCCTACAAATGTCATAAAAAAGGGCTTAAGGGACCCATCCAGATGCCCATTGCTACTGAACGGAAGGAATATTAATAAGAAGAAACAATTTGCTTTATGGACTCCCCCACACTTATGTCCCCCAATTATGACAATGCCCCTTTCACTGACTATTTTTCTCAAGAAGACAATGCATCCTAAGGCATGGGCCTTAACTAAAGCAGCCAAAAAAAAGCAATAATGGACTGATGAAAGATCCTTGACCTAAATATGGAGAAGAAATGAGAACGCGATGGAAGATGTTCTAACAGAAGTTAAGCGAGAGGACAGCCAGGAAATGAACTCCAAACTGCTAGCAAATGGGACAGGGACAAAGGAAATGTTGTGGGGTGGAGAAGAAAAAGAATGTGGGTGTACACATGTATACTTAATAACCTACTATCTCCAGGAAAAGAGGAGAGAAGAAAAAAAGAATGAGCTGGTGGGTCCCCTCAAGAGAAAATATATACATGTTGTTTAACGATATCTCCCGATTCTCGTAGTGGCAGGATCACTCGTTGTAAATTAACATTTAATTGAATAATGGGTGGGAACAAGACGGAAGTAAACAATGTTACTTTCTGGGGATACATAAATACACACAAATAATAGAAGAGGACAAAATATGTGACATCTCTGAAAAACAAGAATACATATACAACAGATTAGAAGAATGTAACATGATTGGAGACACTATTGGTTCTTTAGGAGTGACTTTCACAATACCTCCCATATTTGAGATAGAGCACTGAGTTGAGGGGGGTGACGGAAATAGGGATGCATTGGTACACCATGCGGGGGAGGGTAAATAACAATAATGTGGTTGAATATATTGACTAGAGGGGGAATGAGGAGGAGTAGATCCTCCCTTTCTTTGTTGCTAGACAGGTGAGAATGTCATTTTGGGCATGTGCCCCGCTTTCCTGGCTAAAATTATAGAAGTCTGAAGCATTGTTAATTGAGGCAGCCAGGCTGTCCTTATTGTGGGCAGGTGCATTAGAAAATAGGTCACAGAAGAGATATCACCTATACCCAATAAACATTAGAAAAATATATCAGAATAAGGCTCATAGCAAAATAGGGATTGTTTGGACAGAAGCCAATATGCAATGATCCCGCAGTTTAAATAACAGAATATATTATTTTTCAACAGTGTTGCTTACAAATGAAGCTGGTATATAATCAGAGAAAAAATAAGCCAGGCGGGGTAACCAATGAATATACTGCATCTAATGAATGTCTTGGACACAGTGTGCTAAGAAGTCTGAAGCAAATGTGTCATTTCTAAAACCTGCTTTTTCCAGTTTTAAGGTTGTGAAATAAATCTTGTGGTTTAGTGAAATTTGGAAAAAGCAAAGTCATACTGAGTAGCATAGATGAGGTCATTGTGACAGGAAAGGATCATGTGTTTCGGGAAGTGTTTATATCCAATAAAAAGGGTCAGTACACTTTTTTTTGTAGGAATGTGAACAATTGCATTATAAGGTTGATATTAGAACAGAAGTGATGGAATATTTTAAAATCTATAAAACCATGATGGACGCAGAAATGCAGTGAGATATTCTTTTTGTCAGCCTGTAAAATGGGTGATTAAAACAACATACTTCTGGTTAGTTGTTATTTGTGTCTGTTTTTTTGTACAATGTGGGTTCTCTCCCCGGGAGGCTGGCAACAGGAAATTATCAAAAAGAAGGGCATCTTTAGCACCTTCAGAAATGGAACTTACAAACCCTTAACACCCTGGTCCAAAAGCAGCACATCAAACACTCCCAAAAGAAGCAACCCGCTAGATGGTTCACCACCAAACCCTGCCATCTTGAAAAATAAAATATGAGGCTAGAACAAGTCTGGTGGAAAAACGAACAGCCAATGGTTAGAATACTGTACCAAAATCAACTCAGGATCTACATAACAGAAACAATAAAGAACAGAAAAAGCCCTCTACGCAGAGTCAACACAATAAGCCCAGAATAACATTCACAATATTATCAAAGAAATCAAAAACCCTTCAGCTTGCAGTACCTAACCAGCCCAATCCCAAAAACTCTATGATTTCATCTATGTACTTTAGTGACAAACCTTTACATGCCTAATACCATCTAGACAAGAGAGACCCGACTGCAGCACCCAACCATACAATTGAGTGAGCACCCAGCAAAACATCAATACCCGCACTGTGAGCGGTCCACCCCTTCTCGATGCAAGAATTCATAAGCAAGCCAATGTTCAAAACCCAATGGTCTCATAAGAAGACCCATGCCCCCAAACATTTACATGACCATAACCCAGCAACCCGGATTTGCTCCCCAATTCCAATCACTCGTCAACTCATGAATAGAACATGGCGTCATTCTGCCAACGTTCAAAATAACTTACATTAATCCTAGACTTAAGAAAAAAACACAGCAAGTCCTGATGACCTGGTGAGATACTGCTCCGTCACCAAAATACCCATCATCACAAAACCCACCCCCAAAAAATCTATCAGCAACTCCGGGACCATTTGAAAAAAAACAACGACCAAAGCCAAATCGTAATACTGATTCAGATCTCTGAGCGGAACGGAATCCACTGTGGTGACTTGAGTGTGTGTCTGTATGAGTGCAGTGAGAGAGTGGTTTTGGGGTTGAGGGAAAAGTATTAGTGAAACAAAGGGGGGCAGTTTGGGGGAGAACCCTCCCACCCCCACCAAAAACCATGAAAACAGAATTTGTTATTTTGGTATTAGTAGTTTTGTATTCGTTGTAATTGCATTAGTTATTTTGGGATACCACATAATCACATGTAACCGAATAAAACATCATGTTTCTTTGGTACTTACTTTGGTCAGTCTGGTTCCTGCTCCTTGTCTTCTTACCTGGCCCAGGCACATCATTTGGCGACGACTCCGAGGTGTACTTAATTTGAGCCTTGAAGAGGGAGAGAGTGAAGGAGCCTGAAGAAAGGTGAATCCTGATGTTTCTCTAGCACAAGAGCAGACCAGGAGACGCTGAAGGGTCTGCAGCCAAGATGGCAGAGGCATCTGTGCAGTTCCAAGGTGTCCTGGAGAAACCATGAGAAAGTGTGGTGGTCCTGGGACATGGAGAAGGCTGGTGAGACAGAGCTGCATCAAGGAAGGCAGCCAGAGAAAGTGCATGCTGACCGTGTCCATTGTGGCCCAGTTTAAATCGCCACTGCATTGAGCGCTGTTGCATGCAGTAAAAAAAAAAATACAGGTCATTGTGGGACATGAGGTCCAGTCCCTCTCTAAGATGCTGCATCAAATATGGAGCGGGGGATGGAGGCCCGAGAAGAGATTTGGGCATTTGGTGAGGGTACCAGAGGGCTGTGGGTGGAACGTTAGGCTGGAGCACGTGCATTTTGCCCAGCGCCTTTGTCCCAGCAGCAAGTGTTCAGGGAAGCAGCGCTTTAGAAAAATAACCTTCATACATTCCATGAGCGTTGTGAAGCACACGGAAGAGCTGATATTTGTTCCGGGTACTGGAAAATAAAGTTTTCTTCAAACTGCGCTGGTCGCGGTCATCGGAATGGCAAGGGGAATCCTGTCCAATGGAGATACATGTTCATCAGGATAACTGAATCGCCTTTTGTCTGAGCGTTCAAATGAAGTTTGAGGTACTGTAATTGAAGCGATGCGTACAGCACCATTATTAAGAGGCAGTGTTGAGATTACGGAGCGCAGCGCTGGGTGAAGAGTTTTAATGGATTATGCCGGCATCTAGTAAGTATTTATGTCTATGCGGTGGCACTGCGATAAGGAGCAAACTAATGTTCAATGCCGGTTTGACTAAATTTGGAACATAGAGGGGCCGATTAATGGAACATACGTGCAGCGAAAATCTCAGGTCAAGCAGGCGCAAGGAGGCGCAAGCGTGAGAAAGCAAGCGCACGCGTGCGATTCAAGGAAGGCGCTGCGCTACTTTCCCACTGGTTGTGCGCCAAATCCGTGCATGGCGCACGCTGGCTCACACGTCTCCAAACAGCGTGCGCTAAGTGCATAGCGAAAGCGCACATAGCGCAGCGCACACAACAAAAGTACGCGGAACAGGGGACGTAACACGCAGAATGGGGAATAACGCATGAAAAAGAAGGCGTAACGGGGGAAGTACTGCTGGGAAGAACACGGAACGCCCACACGCACGCGAACCACACGTATTCATTGAATCGAATAGGGCAAACCCATGCACGGGCAAAGACACGCACAGGCCTAAACACGTCTGCAACACGAAGGCAGGCTGTAGCGTCCCTGCGCATTACAAAAGTGTGCACAAATAAAAAGCAGGCATATACTGAGTGGCGTACGTGTATTCCTGGGGTTCGCGTGAAGTTTCACATGCGATAGGCCCTGTGCGAGTGGGGTACGTGTATTTTGGGGGTGCGCGGGAAATTTTACACGCAATTTCAGCAGGGTACGTGTATTTTGGGGGTGCGCGGGAAATTTTACACGCAATTTCAGCAGGGTACATGTATTTCAGGGGTGTGCGGGAAGTTTTACACGATTTCAGCAGGGTATGTGTATTTCAGGGGTGCGCGGGAAGTTTTACACCTGATTGGCCTGGGTACGTGTATTTCAGGGGTGCGCGGGAAGTTTTACACGCAATTTCAGCAGGGTACGTGTATTTCAGGGGTGCGCGGGAAGTTTTACACGTGATTTCAGCAGAGTACGTGTATTTCAGGGGTGCGCGGGAAGTTTTACACGCAAAAGGGCCCTGTGCGAGTGGGGTACGTGTATTCCTGGGGTTCGTGGGAAGTTTTACACACGAAAGGGCAACGCCCATGCGCGATACGTCACAGACACGCTTACGCGCTGAGGGCCTTTGGTCCAATGAAATCGCGTACATGTGCTGACGTGCTTATGCGCTAAGGGCCTTTCCTCGAATTACACGCTGATGTGCAATTTTTTCACGTGCCAAATCACTCCGTATCAAGCTGGCCACGCGAAAACACACAGAAGACCACGCTCCTGCCCTGAAGGCCATTTTCCTGCCCCCAGAGCCCCGAGCACGCTCCCACCTGCCATCTGCTACTGCCTGCTGCCCACGTGCCCTGCTATTTGGTGCCTGCACATCAGCCATCTGCAGGGGTCCAGTTGCTGTGTCCACCCCTGCTGGAACAGAAGACTCCCGACTGGGATACCATCGCTCCACAGCCCAGCCCCAGGACCCAGTTGCCCACCCACACCTGCCTCGGGGGTCGCCATGTCGGTGCAAACACCATCTGAGACCACTGGCGACCCCCAGCCAGAGATGCAGAGGGCCCCCAGCTTCAGTCAGAAGGAAGTTGGTGTCCTGTTGGAGCATGTCCTGGGGCATTATGATGCCCTCTTCGGAACATCACGTGCCAACAAGGAAGGACGGGATAGGATCTGGGATGACTTTGTGGTTGCCATCAACGCGGAGGGGGTGGCAACCCGCAACATCAAGCAAGTCAAGAAGCGCTGGGAGGACTTGAGGTCCAGGACCCTCATAAAGGCCCGGCGCCTCGTGGAGGGGGGCCGGGGCAGCATGAGTACCATCCAGATGAGGGTCCTGGAACGCGTAGGCATAGTGCTCCATGGCCAGATCCTTCAGAGGCAGACTGGTCTGGAGTTGAGCAGTAAGTGGCCAAGCATTGCTGTGTGAGACAGGGCATGTTGCAGGGTGCTGGTTGTCTGATACTTGCCTGTATGTGTGGCATAGGCCATGTACGTATGTGTGTGTGCAGGGACATCATGGTCATGCATGTGAGACCAGTAATGTGTGAACCACATGGTAGGTGCATGCCTGTCTCTGTTATTGGACATGGATGGGGTGTGAGAGATGGGTGCTGCGGTCATGGACATGTATGGTGTCCATGTCTGTGTGTCTGACTTGTGTGTCTGTGACTTGTAAATGCCATGGATGCATGACACATGTCTGTGACAATGTTCAGATTCACTGATGCAGCCTACTCATCCTTGTATCCACTGTGTCTGGGGTGTACGAGGCCAGATGGATGAAACTACGGTGAAGTGTGTGCATGTGATAGGCATGACTCATGATGCATGTGAGTTTCAAACCAGCATTGTATGTTTCAAGAGTCCCTTGGACATGTGTGCTAGTGTTCATAGCATGCGCCATGCCTGTTACTGCATGTGTTTTGCCTGCACTGACACATGTGTTGTGGAGGGACATGATGGAAGTGATGTTTGACAGTGCCACTCATCTGCTATTGCTTCCTGTCTAGGGGACCATTGTACAGTACCCTGATGCTTGTGTTCTATATCTCCCTCTACACAGTGGCAAGTGATGAAGAGGGCGGAGACGGCGCTGTGGAGCAAAGCGGTGGGATGCCCCCACCGGCCGGCGACGCAAGGCCCAGTCACCCTCCCAGAAATTACCATCGTCTGGGAGTGAGGGGACTGGTGCTGCGTCTGCCACTACAGCTGCAGCGGAAGGGGTGGGTGAGCCCCCACAGGGGCTTGCAACGGCAGAAGACGGTCTGGAGCCATCCAGGTTGGTGGTTTCCACAGAGGAGGAGGAGGCCGCTACTGAGCCGCACATGGGGCCTGGTGGGGGTGGTACCACTGGTGCAAGTGGTGCAGTCCAGGGGCAGGGACAGGAGGCAGCATAGGTCGCCGTGGAGGGGCCTGTGCATGTCACTGTCCCTGACACTGTAACTGCACCACCATGCACCAGCAGGGATGCCCCATCCCAGGCCTGTCCGCAGGTAGGGGGGATGTCCATGTCATCTGACACTCCTCTACCTGCGGACGAGGGGACCCTGGCCATACGGAGAAGGTCCTGATTGGTGTCGCGTTGCGCACACGTGACATTTGTGATGACGTGCGCGCATCCCGGGAGGAAGACAGCAAATCATCACGAAGAGCAGCGTGCCAACGTGGCCCAGTTGGGAGTGTCCATGGTCGGGGGTTTTGTACATGTGTCGGCTACTGTGGCTGCCCTCTCCTCCTCTGTGGAGACTATGCGCCAGTCGTTCTCCATGCCGTCTTCCGGCCCAGATGTCACCAGGGCCCCCTGTGGACCTGCCCTGACCAACGCAGCCAGCTCGGTGGGGATCCCATCCCTGCCACAGTCGGGAGTCGGAGGTCCAGCAGGGGTGGACACCACAGCAACTGGACCCCAACAGATGGAGGATGTGCCGGCATCATCGGGCAGGGCACGTGCACGACGGCGTCGGTGGATTGTATCAGCCTGGATGCCGTCATGCTGGCAGAGGCAGTTGCGTCGGAGGTAGCGGCAGACTCAACGTGGGAGGCATGATGGCTCGGGGCCATCTACATCAGAGGGGCAGGCATCGGCCGGAGGGCAGGAGGACCCTGGAATGGGAGTGTCTTCTGTGTGGCAGCGGTTGGGCCAGCAGATAGGTGCGGAGCGGCGGTGGGCGGAGGAGGCACGGCTCACAAAGGTCAGGGCGGAGAACTCCATGCGCAGGGCGCTGAGGCGGGCTGAGTGCCTCGAGGGAATTCGCAGGGAGTTGGGGGTGGACATGGCGTTATCCCTGCGAGACCTCGGGGCCAGAGAACAGGCCCTCCTCCAAGACAGTGAACAGGAGTTCGATGATGCCCTGGCCCATGATATCAACAAGTGAGCCGTTGGACTTGCCCGCCGCCATTGTATATAGTTCATTAGTGTTAAGTTTAATTTCTTTTTTCTTTCATTTGGGGTGCATGGACTATGCCCCACATTTTTGTATATAGTTAGTAATTAGGTAGGTTTCATTGTAGGTTTCATTTATGTCGTTGGGCTCATGGATCCTGGATTTGCTATTTGTACATAGTTTTACAGTGGATTTTTCTCCTTCATCTTTTTTTTTCTTCACCATGGAGCAATGGATATTACGCTTTTCTTTATCTTTGGATTTGCTTTGTTGGACGGTGACTTTGGACACATTTTCATTTGGATTAATTTGGATTCTCATTTTATTTATTTATCATATTTTGGGACATGCTGCATTTTGATTATTATTGGCATTATTGTGTGTTTTAATTTCATTCCCTTCATTTTGACTTGAATACATTTTTGTTTCTTACTTCAATGTGTGGTCTTCTCTCATTGGTTTCATGCATGTCACAATGTGGGTTTTCTCAGTCATGTGTTGCCATTGTGTGGGTCTGACAGACTTGAACTCATGCGCATACTGCTTATTTGTGATCTATCATGTAATGGGGATTTCAATTTGGAGTGGATGTAAAGCTTAGTTGGGTGTTTGGACTGGGGTGGTGTGGGGTGGGATTTGGGTGGCCATAAGAGCCAGGGATCTAGATTGTGATGACGTGTTGGCTGGGGGACATGTGTCGGGGCCTGCTGGCAGGTGCCTGTCAATGATGGGGGTGGGGGTGCTGGGAGACATGTGTCGGGGCCTGCTGGCAGGTGCCTGTCAATGATGGGGGGGTGGGGTGGCTGGGGGACATGTGTCAGGGCCTGCTGGCAGGTGCCTGTCAATGATGAGGGTCTGGGGGGGCTGGGGGACATGTGTCGGGGCCCGCTGGCAGGCGCCTGTCAATGCTGGGGGGGTGGGGGTGCAGGGGGACGACATGAGTGGGGGCCTGCTGGCAGGTGCCCCTCACTACTGGGGTATGGGGGGCTGGGGGACATGTGTCGTGGCCTGATGGCAGGTGCCTGTCAATGCTGGGGGATGGAGGTGCAGGGGGACATGAGTGGGGGCCTGCTGGCAGGTGCCTGTCAATGATGGGGGTGTGGGGGGGCTGGGGGACATGTGTCAGGGCCTGCTGGCAGGTGCCTGTCAATGATGGGGGTGTGGGGGGACTGGGGGACATGTGTCGGGGCCTGCTGGCAGGTGCCTGTCAATGATGGGGGGGTGGGGGTGCTGGGGCACATGTGTCGGGGCCTGCTGACAGGTGCCTGTCAATGATGGGGGTGTGGGGGGGCTGGGGGACATGTGTCAGGGCCTGCTGGCAGGTGCCTGTCAATGCTTGCGGGGTGGGGGTGCTGGGGGAAATATGTCGGGGCCTGCTGGCAGGTGCCTGTTAATGATGGGGATGTGGAGGGGCTGGGGGACATGTGTCGGGGCCTGCTGGCAGGTGCCTGTCAATGCTGGGGGGGTGGGGTTGCAGGGGGACATGAGTGGGGGCCTGCTGGCAGGTGCCTGTCAATGATGAGGGTGTGGGGGGGCTGGGGGACATGTGTCGGGGCCTGCTGGCAGGTGCCTGTCAATGCTGGGGTGATGGGGGTACAGGGGGACATGAGTGGGGGCCTGCTGGCAGGTGCTCCTCACTGCTGGGGGGGTGGGGGTGGGGGTGCTGGGGGACATGACCAGGGGTGCAGGGTAGTCCCCTGTGGTGTGGGCTGCCTGCAGGGGCCATGCAGAGGGTAGAGGGGACACCGGGGAGGACCCACACTGCCAATTCACATGTAGGACTCCCCGCGCACCCCCGAAATATGCGTTCCCCGTTCTGGCAGCAAAATCGCGTGTAAAACTTCCTGCGCACCCAAGAAATACACGTACCCTGCTGAAATTGCGTGTGAAAATTCCCGCGCACCCCGGAAATACACGTACCCTGCTGAAATCGCGTGTGAAACTTCCCGCGCACCCCTGAAATACACGTACCCGGCCAATCGTGTGTAAAACTTCCCGCGCACCCCTGAAATACACGTACCCTGCTGAAATCGCGTGTGAAACTTCCCGCGCACCCCTGAAATACACATACCCAGGCCAATCGTGTGTAAAACTTCCCGCGCACCCCTGAAATACCCATACCCTGCTGAAATCGTGTGTAAAACTTGCCGTGCACCCCTGAAATACACGTACCCTGCTGAAATCGCATGTGAAACTTCCTGCGCACCCCCGAAATACACGTAACCCACTCGCACAAGGCCTATCGCGTGTGAAACTTCCTGCGCACCCCCAAAATACACGTACCCTGCTGAAATCGCGTGTGAAACTTCACGCGAACCCCAGTAATACACGTACCCCGCTCGCACAGGGCCAATCGCGTGTGAAACTTCCCGCGAACCCCAGTAATAGATGTACCCCGCTTTCTGTGCTGGTACAGGGTTAGCGCAGCCCTTTGTGCTGGATTGGGGATTTTGATGGCTTTTCCCTGCGTGAGGGGCATTCTTTGGGGCGTAACTGGCCCTGCTGCAGGGTCGCTGCGCCACTGTGCGCCACGGCTGTTTTTGGTAGCTAAAATCCATGAATACACTGTGCGCGGAAATGGATTTTAGCGCACGCGGCTGGCGCAGAGATTCACACGCGCACACTGTGCGCCAGCCGCGTGCGCCACTTGTGCGCTAAATTCTATGAATTACCCCCTTAAAGTGTATGCAGTGGCGCTACAAAACGAAACTTTTATGTGAACTGCAGGCTTACTGGAGTGATTTCGTTTAAGAGTCTAACAGGCAGTTTCATTGACACGGATGGGAGAACACATTGGGGGCGTTCTCATGGCAACAGCGAATTATGCCTTTATGTGTACTTATGGAGTGAATGTAGCGCCGTCCATGGATGGATTGTGCTAATGCTGCATTAATAGAGTTATGAAGTTAGGAGTTTTGCGCAACAAATAAATGAAGTAGAAATGCAGTGTTTAAAAGATTTGTAATGGTGCATTTTAACGTGCATAACAAATGCTGCAATGATGCTCTAGTGTTTTCAATGTTTTAAATGAAGAGTGGCGTGTGCATAGCGGTCGTGATAATGCATTCAGTGTGATAGTGCATTCAGTGCTGTGATGAGCTGTGAATTTAGGGTTAATGAGTAGCAATGAAGATGTGTATTCATATTTAGTGATGATACTATCATTATGATGTTGACTCACATGCACAGTGTTTGTGTAATGCAATTCTTTCTTTATTGGCACACATTTTCTAAGTATTTTTATTACAATGCAGGTTGGGATGTTTAGAATCGTATGTTGTTGTGCTTCAGCAGAGCAGTGCCTGATCACCGCTGCTCTGCCTGGTCCTTTCTCACGTCCCAAAGAAACCATCCAATTGTCTTAAGGTGAAATGTGCATGAAGAGTGTCAGTGCAAAGTGCATGTTTGAGATGTCTGCACTTAAAGTCATGAGTGGAAGTGTGTGCCCGTTTGGGAAGGTAATGTGCATGATGTTTGATTAGTTGTGGCTTCTACGCTGGCCAGGTGTGATGTTCACATTTGAATCAGGAGTTATTAATGTCTGTTTTTATTGTGGTGATATTGGTGACACATCTACAGTGAGCGTCCATGAGTTTTGCTGATCACAAGTAGTGTATATCCTGTGGTGGATATAGGAGATGCAGTGTAGTGAGACGCTAACAGTGAGAGAGCGTCCAAGTTTAGTGTTTGATTATGAGTCGCAGTTTGAGTGAGAGCGGCCATATGTGGAGGTTAATCCTGGAGTGGATAGCAGTGGACAAATAGATGCATGCGTAGGATTAGTACATTAGTAGAGTTTTATCCTTGGTGGATATGTAGGACACATTTACACATGGAAATCCTATAAAGGTGTAGAGGGTTGCATGGGACACTGAGGTCAAGTGTCCTACTAAGTAATCCTGGAGACATTTAAAAGTGTGTTCACTTGCTTGCGTGTTTTTTTTTCTTCCACACAATGTGTAGTGTTAATGACTCCAATCAAGCATTCCCACTAAGTCAGTGCCTTGTCTGGTATTGCTCAAGGGAAGCCCTTATTTATATGTTTTTATGACAAGTTATAATCTGGATGATGAACCCTTGTATAACACCACCCTCTTAGAATCCCCCTGACCCCACTGAGCCAAGAAGTAGGTTTGTTTTGCAAATTAGAAAGGTTTATTTGAAAAATTAAACAATATATATATATATCACACTTTTATAAATAAATTGATAATTGATAGCACACTTGTGAATATGAGCAGTAATCAGCAATAGGTAATCCTACAGTAGCACAGTTCTTGGTTACTTATGAATAAGAACAGAGGACTAAGGTAGCAGAGAATGCTTTATATGGTTCAAGGAAATGCAAGGTGAGTCAGAATGCAACACAGAAATAATTTGATATGATTTCAGCAAAAGATAATATGATTACTTTTTCTCTGACAATTCACTCCCCCCCTATGCAATGTAAGGAGATAGAAGTAACACACACAGTCTTCAGGAATACAATCACAGTACAATCCGAATTCAGTCACCCCGAGCAAGCTTAGAGAAACAGGGATGTCTTTAAACACAGGCAAAGTACTTTAAAGGTGGTATGCAAAGAAGGGAAAAATATGCTAAAAATGATTTTAATTCCCTATAAGAGATTCAGGGTCGGTGATAGCTACTTTAAATTAGTTCAGGATCACTTTAGCAATGCTCTATGAATGATTGTCAGGTTGCAAACGTATTTCAGCAAAGGAAAGCAAGAAGCTGCTATTTTGACAAGTGAAGAAATTTGAGCCAAATCGGAAATCGCAGCACTTTTTCCGAGTTCGTCGAGCGCGATTACAGAAAAAGTATGATGAATAGAAAGTTTGTTTGAAAGCCTAGAATCGTAGCTTTACAATGAAAGTTAAATCTCGCTTCTAGCACAAACGGTTCAAGAGATACGGACGATTTTATGAAGGTGGTTTTTCAGAAATGAAATATGATTCAAAATGGCAAATGACACTTTTACAGGTTTAAAATTGGAGAGGGAACACACGATTCCTATGATGCAGTTCTCAATAGGTTAAAATAGTTTGAATTAGATTATTTAAAACTAAGAGATTGGTTCTGCACAGTTCTGGCGAGATACTCACACTATAAATTTAAACGGAATGGCCCCGTCATGGATCTGGTCAATAGGTTTAGCTGTGGTTCTCCCTGCTCGGCGGGTCAATCAGGTACCGGTTCTGTTCACAGCGGTCTGGTCTGGGTCTCTGGTTCTGCTCACAGCGATATGGTCTGGTCTCTCTTGATACAGCACTGCTTTCTGGGTACTGGTTCTGTTCTGGATACACAGGACTCTTAGCAAGCAGCAAACCGCACAGCCCGGCAGTTGAATAGTTTGCAAAGGATTTTGAGGCCTGCTGAAGAGTTCAGCTCTTTGGAGTTTTTGTTCTGGAGTTAGTCTGGATCTCTGGAGTTCTGGATTCTGGAGTTCTCCGTCAGTGTGCTGCGCAGGAATTCAGTTGAAGGTTGGAAAATGAATGTCCCTGTCTAGCGTCCAGTGGCTCTTTTGTGGGTGCGATTTCTCGCCGTCGCCAAAACCAGTACAAAAGGGACCCTATAAAAACTCAAACAGAAAAGAGTTGAGTAAACATTGCTTTATTAACACACAAGCATTCGCGAATGGGCCACAAGTTCAACCGTCTCGCAAAGCAAGTCGTCAAAGTGCCGCCCTTTGCCCTGCACATCGTGGTCCTTTTATACCCATCTGTTTTATATTGTCATACATTGCTGCACATAGATTATGTCCACCACAAGGCGGTTCCTCCCAGTCATGACTTTGCATCAACGGTCAACAGTTCAACATCTGCTATTGTGGTTTCCTGTTATCTGTTATTCGCTCTCTCTCGTGCCCTTCTGTGTCCTTATCTCTGTGCACGAGGCTGTGCTTACTCATTCCTTCCCCACCCGTAATCTGCAGATAGTTTTAGCAGGCTCAACATGCTTCGACATACAGTGACCAAACACAATTCTTCTGTTAAAACAAGTTCTTGCCAGGTCAGCAGGTCTTAAATGTCGCTGTATAAAGAGAAGGCCTCTTCTTTTAACAAAGGGTACATTCTTTTAACACATATGGTGATTAGTACAAACTCCAAGTGTGAGCACAACATTACATATGTATGCGTACCTTCAATCCACCCTTTGCTCACACTTGAGCATCAATCTAAACAGTCCTAGCATAAGCAGATGGCAGGAAAGCAACATCATCACATACTGTATGTACCATAATCTTCTCCAGGCCTCCCATGTCAAAAAATTCCTGTTGTACATGGCTTTTATCCATAGGATTTAGGCGCGTTATGCTGGAAGAACACATGGAAACACAGCACGACACACATACCGGGAAACATTGGATGCAGAGACAAATTCCTACAACTATTGCCGCTAGAACCAGTATAGGCGTAAGAAGTTGCCATCCAATTTCTTTCAGGAGCTTCATCCACCAGCTATCTCCTGACCCTTCCTCCTGGTGGATGCTATCCGCCACTTTATGCAGTTTGTTTACTCCATCCAGGATTCCTGTACTCCCTTCTGGTATGTAAACACAGCATTGGGATCCCACCAAAAAACAGACTCCGCCCCTTTCTGCAGTGAGTATGTCTAAGACATACCTATTTTGGAGAGCCACTAGCCGAATTGCTTTCATTTCATAAGTGATGTTTTCCATTAGGTCTGCAGATTCTTCGATTACGAACTCAAGGGCCCTGTTTAGCTTTTGGATTTCTTGACTGTTCATAAAGATGCCCGCTGGAGGAACCAGGACCCCCATCAGATCTATAAACGTTTCCCATCCTGTAGGTTGATATGTAGGAATTTTTGGGTTTACTGCTCGTTTATTTCTGCTGTGTATTTCTTTATGCAGAGTAGACGGGGCATATACCATCACAGCCGGCATTATTCTGGCTATGTAACATACCCCAACAAAATCTTTGGCTAACCACAAATAAGCCCTCTTGTTACAGACGTAGGCATGTCCTTCAATCTGTAACAATCCCTTTGTGTAATTATTTAGATTCACCATTTGACTGCACCCCGAGATCATTCTTTGATTACCTCTTGCGCTCCTCTTAAAACATATATTCTTTGGCCTAAACTCTTGTGTGATGGTGATAGGGGGAGGAGGTTCTCTTACTATCTGTACCATAGCAGGTGCAAGCCCGATTGCCTCAGTTTTGATTTTATAGCGTATCTTTTCCTTTAGAAGGGTTTTGTTCTCTCCTCTAACATAACAAGCGGTATTCGGTATCATGTATTGCTGTGCTGACACTATTCTCATGTAAATTAATGTACACCCGGCATCCTCAGTAACTGGCGATGCGTACACTGGGATGCCTTCACTGCTATGTCGGGGCATGTGGGTGCAGATCCAGCAATCAGTTTTATTCACTACCCCATATGTTGTGTTTATTATCTTCACGTATTCATTTTTAGCATAGTCTTCCGGGTCGTGTTGGTCATAGGCATCTCGATTCCTGCTCTTGACCCAATCTGTTCTCCCTGTTTCATTTGACTCGGGCAACAGGTTCTTTAATTCATATCTAGATGGATGTTCCAGATACCAGAATATTATGGCAAATGCTATTAGTACTACTATCGTGCATACAGAAAACAAAATTTTGCCTCTTGTGGTACAAACTGGTATTTTCCTCTTACCTTCTGTGTTTGAGGAGCATACACTTATCCGTTCAGGGACTAAACCAGCATACACGGGTGTAGACATAGTTCAGTATATGGCTCAGTATACAGCGTATATCAGTTGCAACCTAGCGATATAGCAATATCCCCTATTTAAAGCACCAGTGTCCTTATTACTCTAATAGTGGTAGGTCTCACTGAAAACCTTCATCCGATCTGTCCCACGTCTCGTAGTGCCTGTACCAGGAGGGGAACGCCGAAGGCCCTTCAGGCTACAAGCCCGTCGTCTTCAGTAAGGCACAATTCTGCTAAAACCAACAAGAGAGTCCAAATGTTCATCTCCCTAATGATCAAAGTTCAAAACAGTGTCCTTACACGTTGCTTGGCACATACACGTCACGGGATCGGAGGCGATGGGCACACCTACTAGTGGCATCTGGCAGTACTGTTGCAACCTGGGGTTGGTTGGTTCCCTTTTCTGGATCCACGTGGTACCAGTGCGATTTGCCATCAACTTTTGCCGCAGTTTGTGTTGCGAGGAGCACCTGAAACGGGCCCCTCCATCTGGGTTGCAGTCCGCTGGTGCGATCGAAGGCTTTTATAACAACCCAGTCACCGGGCTGCACGTCGTGACCTTCTCCTATCAGAGGAGATGGAGCTACTGCGTTCACCTGTGCATTAATAGAAATCAGTCTATTAGTTAACCCAATACAGTACTGTTGTAATGCAGGCCATGCTTGCTCAGACAATCTCTTAGGTGATATGGGGGTCCCAATACTTGGTGGGCGCCCCATAACAATTTCGAAAGGAGATAAACCATGTGTACGCTTAGGCATAGTACGCATACTCAATAATGCAATAGACAATGCATCCGGCCATTTCAGTCAAGGGCATCCAGTGTTTCAATATGCATTGTGCTGTGGAGGTGGCACTATTGTCCCGCAGGGGATATGCTTCCACCCATCCTGAGAACCCACATCTCATCACCAAACAGTAGGAATGTTTATTTACAGGCTCCAGCTGTATAAAGTCCATATACACCACCTCAAAAGGACAGGTGGGTAACTTACTGTGGCCCGCCGGGGCCGGTACACCTTTCCCCACATTATATAAAACACATATTTCACATTGTTTTGCCCATTGGCGACAATACATTCCCAATCTTTTGTTGTACCACACAGTACTTAAAACTTCTTCCATAGTTCTTGCGTTAACGTGGGTTGGACCATGAGCCACGCTCACTATCACAGGTAAGTATGCGTCAGGTAGTACCCAGGTGTTCGTTTTGGTATGTGCCCATAGCCCATCTACCGTCTCCTCATATTGATCATCCTTGTGCCAAGATAGTCTTTCTTCAATGGTTGCATCTGCTTGGATTTCCTTTACGCGCTCCTTCGTCCCTTCCATAGTCACATCCCTCCCCACTATGAGCTGTCGGGCTTCCCACCGAGTGTCCCTTGTGGCAGCTAGTTTAGCCATCTGGTCAGCCAAAGAATTTCCCTGCGTGACATAATCCAGTGTTTTTTATGTGCTGAGCACTTCACTACGGCCACCATTTTGGGCAGCGTAAGGGCTTGCAATAATTCAGCAATCAATCGGGCATGTTTAATAGTATCACCTTGGGAGGTTAAAAACCCACGCTCTCCCCAGAGTTTACCAAAACTGGAAACCACCCCATGAGCGTAGGCTGAATCAGTATAAATTGTCACTTTCATACCGCTGCTTAACACTAATGCTCTCGTTAGCGCAATTAATTCTGCTGCCTGGGCCGATTTTTCACACACTTTCCCACTCTCAATCAACCGTTCCCCTGTAGTTACTGCATACCCTGCTGTTGTCTCCCCATTTGGCAGTTTGAAACAGGAACCATCACAGAATAATATACCCTCATTATCAACCAGCGGGGTGTCTTGCAGGTCTGCTCTACCCTTAGTGTGTTCTTCCATTTGAATCACACAATCATGCCTAATGTCATCAGGTGAGGTGGGCAAAGGAAGCAGTGTCGCTGGATTCAAAGTGTTACACCGTTCAATTTTTACATTACTGGCAAACAGGATCATCTCATACTGTGTGAGTCTAGCTGTAGTCAAATGCTGTGTATGCACTCTATTCAGAAGAACATCTACCGTATGTGGAACCTTTACTGTTACTTCACTCCCTAGGATGATACCTGCACTTTGTTTTAGGGCTGTCGCTGCTGCAGCTACTGCTCTCATGCATGGGGGTAGGCCTCGAGCTACTGAGTCCAGAGTGCTAGAAAAATATGCACATGGTCTCTGTTTACCCCCTTGTTCCTGTGTCAAGACTGACACAGCGCAACCTTCCTGTTCATCAACAAAAAGGCAAAATCTCTTAGTATAATCAGGTGTGCCTGTTTCCAGCTCCCGTGTCTACCAGACATCTCAAGTTTCGGTGGGGGCCGATCCTAATAGAGGCATAAGGCCCCCTTTGGTCTATAGGAACCTGCACCACTCCCGCTATCTCATTCCGGCATCCTCAGGACATATCGCTTGTGTTATCCTGAAAATCATCGTTATAGTATACCCCTTCTCCACATTCTTCACCCTGGCATACACCTTGTACTTGTGTCGTTTGTTGTGGCTGATACAGTAGATTGGGGGGAGGCGGGGCCGGCCAGGGAACATCCCCTCTTGCTTGTCCGTCAAAAGCATTGGGTTGAGGGGGTTTAAACATTCTATTGTAACTGAACACTGGACGCAGTCACTGGTAGTAACGCGACAGCGTCCTGATATGCTGAGGGCAGATCCGCAGTACTCTGTCCTCTCAATTTACAGTTACCCTCATAAAAGGTATATAGTTTAGTGGCCACTGTCCTAAATTCCAAAGGTGTCAAACGCCCCAATTGGTCCCGTAGGCTGTCATTGAGGGGTGTGCCATACAGCCCGGTCATAAGGATTTGCAAGTCTCCATCTCTATCCTTTTCTACAGTAGTCGTTCTCCTATGGTCTATCAACCTATCTGGGTCTCCATACTTCATTGGGAATTCCACCCTTTCACCCTCACTGTCTGCCGGTGGAGCTGTAGCTCCTGGAAACAATAATTCAGTCGTTGTTTGTTCTGCTTCTAGCCCTATCACATCTTCATATCGAGGCACCGGCACGGCAGGATACATACCCACACTGTTCTTAATCATCATATGTCTATCCAACTGATCTAGCCTCTCACCCTTCTCTTTTATCTCTAGATCATGTAATTTTTGATTTACCGTTCTCTTCTGCTCCTTTGCTTTTTGTTTATTCTGAGCATTGCGCCTGCGCATTGCTTCTACCCTCCATAGTCGTATAGCCTCAAACTGTGCGGGTCTAACCCGTCTTTTTACTAATTCTATTTCTACTTTGGATATGCGGTCCACATCAAAGGACCCGGTGTCTGGCCATTTATGCTCAATCAAATCTTTTGTGTATTCGGACCATTCTTTTAAGAACAATGTTGAATTCAATCCATGTTTAATCAACATATCAAATGCAGGGGTTCCTTCAAGAGGGGCATAGTGTCTCTTGCCTATACCACTCTTGCTGGAAGCCGCTTGACCCATTTTGTTGGTATACCACAATTGCCTAAAACACTCACCTTGCCCAAATATGCACCTATGGGCTAACAATAATAATACATCCTCCTGGCGTATCTAACATATCATATCATCATTTCAACATTACTTCTTCATAGACGGGCTTACCACCGTCCTCTTCACAAACCCTGAATCATTATTTCCTTATTCCATCATGCATTCGTCCATACCACTTATCTTAAGGGTCCCGCCAGAGTGTTCCGGACCCGAAGGGCGACAGCCTGCTGTTCCACCGCCAACGGAGCCGGAAAAACAAGGATGACGCGTTGGTTGCAATCAAAGGTGCGGATTCAGTTGTTGGGGCCCCGTGATCAATTCCTTCTCCGGTTCCGCCGCGGCGTTCCTCACCCAGTGACGGACTGTCGCTCCTTCGCGTCCCACTTCTGACACCAAAATTGTGGGTGCGATTTCTCGCCGTCGCCAAAACCAGTACAAAAGGGACCCTATAAAAACTCAAACAGAAAAGAGTTGAGTAAACATTGCTTTATTAACACACAAGCATTCGCGAATGGGCCACAAGTTCAACCGTCTCGCAAAGCAAGTCGTCAAAGTGCCGCCCTTTGCCCTGCACATCGTGGTCCTTTTATACCCATCTGTTTTATATTGTCATACATTGCTGCACATAGATTATGTCCACCACAAGGCGGTTCCTCCCAGTCATGACTTTGCATCAACGGTCAACAGTTCAACATCTGCTATTGTGGTTTCCTGTTATCTGTTATTCGCTCTCTCTCGTGCCCTTCTGTGTCCTTATCTCTGTGCACGAGGCTGTGCTTACTCATTCCTTCCCCACCCGTAATCTGCAGATAGTTTTAGCAGGCTCAACATGCTTCGACATACAGTGACCAAACACAATTCTTCTGTTAAAACAAGTTCTTGCCAGGTCAGCAGGTCTTAAATGTCGCTGTATAAAGAGAAGGCCTCTTCTTTTAACAAAGGGTACATTCTTTTAACACATATGGTGATTAGTACAAACTCCAAGTGTGAGCACAACATTACATATGTATGCGTACCTTCACTTTTTATGTCTTTAGAAAGTGGGTGTGGATGCTAACTTTCTATGCCCACCCCACTCACGATTTGATAGGTCAAGGATTTCTCTTTGACCTGATTTGAGAAGGGAGCAGTGAGTCATCAGGTGTCATCTTTATGGCATACAGAAAGAACACCCCCCTTTGCTTTTACTTTAGAAAATCATTTTCATAACTAAACACATTTCCCAGATACACAACTGTTTGACATTACATATACACATCATATATCACATAAGGTAGTTTCTGTTCCAAGAGCTTGGATTAAGAAATGACAACATTTTGTGCTTTTTGGTTGGTTTACCAATATTGGATTTTTACCAAAAATGACACAGATGTACGCCACCCTTCTACACATATTCCAGTAAATTCTCATTTTTCTAGCGTGAACCCCGTGTCTGCAATCTCCATAATTCATGGGGTTTTGCCTCAGAACATGGTACAGAGTTCTAACACGTCTTAAAATGTGCACAGAAAAATCACAAGAATAATGATATTAATTATATAATTTTGACAAGTCCGTACTATGAATTATCCATCTTTTTAAAATTATGCTCTGGCCCAGAGGGGTGTGGTTTCCCAAAGCACATGGTGGAATTTCTGGTTTGTCCACTTCCTCCTACTCAAGTTGCTCACAGAGGCACTGCCCCTCCCTGTTTCTCTCAAGAGGAAGTCATTTACGAACCCTCCTAATTTAACATTTGCCTGAGCCAAGGAAGAGTCATTGTTCAGTTTCCTGCAGTCCCCAGCTGCTCCTCCCCTAATCTAATCAGAGAGGTGTCATCTCCCTTTGGTGAGGGCAGGAGAATGCAGGCCAACTTGGGAAGAGTGGCTGAGCAAGTTTCAACTCCTGTCGGGGTAGTTGCCAGGCAGAATTCAATCTCTTTAAGCCAGGCTTCAGCCAAATGTCACTTTTGTTCCCACTTTTTCTTCATCCAAATCAAACTTACAATTTTTACACATGCAGCTACAACGCTGATTCTAGGTTCAAAACTATGACATTTAACAGTTGCAAACTATGTGACACTCAACAGTAGGTCACTCATTTATTTTAAACATTTAGATTTTAGTGTCTTTCAGTCCAATTTCACTCCAGCTGCTGACATCCACAGCTCAGTCAGTTTTGATATGAACATTATTTTGGGCTCTTTCTCTTTCCAGATTTTGTACGCACACAAGTCTACCTTGTGCCAAATGTCTGCTGGTGTTCCTTGAGATTTTTGAATATCTTGCAATGTTTAAAATAGGCATTTTAGCTTGCATTTCAGAGAAACAAAGGTGATTTCAAAGCGCTTTCTGAGCTAACCGGCACTGCTGTTTTTCCTTTGGCACACATTTCACCCATGGCACTCCTGGCCCATCACGCTCGTACTGGTGGGTGGCAGGTCAGGGGAACATTTTAGTGTGCGCCAAAACTGCACGGTTTTCCTGGATTCTGGCGCAATGTGGGCTTTTCTGCCAACTTGGATTTCCCACAGCACCAAATGTTGCAGCATAATAGTCCAAACGTGGGTCAATACCCCTGACAAGCCCCCCCGCCCGACTGCACTTTGATTTCGAGTCGAGGGGGAGTCGGGTGCAAAGGATGTTTTGATCCACGCGCTGGTATTTCCGCATCATATTCTTCCAATTCCGTAGATGGCACAGTTCAGCATCTTTTCCTCCATCCAGTTGGATCGATCGGTTCTCCTCGCCGGTCCTGATGGGAATATTGGGCGGTACCCCAGGCCCCTCGGATCTTTGCTCCCGGTCCCCGGGTCGTCCTCCTTGGTCAGTCTCCATGGTTTCATCTCTCCTAGGATGATAAAGCAAAGCGGCAGTACACATTCCTAGACATTTTTCCACCACTATTAATTATGTGGCGAACAGATACATTTTATACATCATGATACATTTGGCAGTCTTATTTTAAAAACAAGATATAATCAGGAGACATTTTCCTTCAAGAATCATAATATTTTAGAGACCATATGTGGTATATTTTAGGGTTGGAACTGAATTACTCTGGAGCGGCCCCCTCTGGGATTGCAGAGGACTCCTTCAGTTGCTTCAGAGTGTGCCTGGGATGGCAACACTTTAGCTGATTGATGTGGACCCACTTGTCTTCCCCCTCTGCCAAACTGCCTTTGGGGAGGCGGATCTTGTTTGCAACTGGGGAGATCTTGTCTATAATTTCAAAGGGTCCCTTCCATGTAGGCAAACATTTTCGCTGTTTGGCCTGGTTCCTTTGGAAATTGTATAGATAGACCCGGTCCCCCACCTTATATTCCTTCCTGGTGGTTTTCAAATCATAGTGAGTTTTCATGCTATCAGCTGATCTTTCTAGATTCCGCTGAGCATAGGCAAAAGCATGTTGGAGGTGTTTCCTCAAATTCTCCACATACTCATGAGTTGTGGAGGCATTGATCAACGTCTGCTCTTGGGTCCTTTTTTTTAGCATTTTTTTTTTTAAAGCGCTCACACAGCCCGCGGGCATCGAGGTGCTGTTACAGAACTGTTTGTTTTTTAGTTCGTAATTGTTTTTTTTCTTTCTCTTAGTTGCATATTTATAACGTGCTTAAACACCCAGAGGTTTCTAAGCGCGGACCTGGGGATCGAACCTGTGTTGCTCCGTGTCATCTTGTTTCCAAGGCGCGCACGTTGACGCTGAGCTATCCTCCCGTCCTGTAGAGCAAATGCTGGGGAAGCACCATCTTGCGTCCAGTCATCAACTCAAATGGTGACATTTTGGTTGCATATGAAGGGGTAGATCTGATGGCCATTAGGACCAGAGGTAATCGGATATCCCAACTTGGCCCAGAATCTGCCACAAACTTTTTTAATATGCTCACAATGGTTCTGTTGTATCTCTCTCTACTGCACCAGAAGAGGCTGGCCGGTAAGCAATATGTAGCTTCCTTTTGACCCCCAGTATCTCCCACATCTTTGTCATTACCTCGCTGGTGAAATGGCTACCTCTGTCTGACTCAATCCTTTGAGGTAGACCAAAATGGGAAAAGATGTGGTTAATCATCAGGGCAGCTGCTGTTTCTGCCTTGCAGTTTGGGGCCGGGAGACATTCCACCCACTTGGTAAACAAGCATGTGACCGTCAACATGTACTTGTTTCCCCCAGACGAGCGAATCACAGGGCCTATGGAGTCGATTTGCAAATCCGACCAAGGCAGTGTCATCCCGCTCTTTTGGAGAGGCGCACGGTGTGTGAGGGATGATGGCTGAAATTGTGCACACACCAGACACCCCTTCAAGTATTGGTCGAGGTCATGCCCCATGTGTGGCCAGTAAGCAACCTCTCTTAAGATCTCAAGTGTTGTATGAAACCCCCTATGACCAGCAGTGGCTGCATCATGGGCATGACGTAACATCAGGCTTCGGAATGAGGCAGGAACCACCCAATGATCAAGGCCAGCTTGGGATTTCCTTACCAACAAACCGTCTTGGATTCGGAACATTTTTGGACATTTCATCAACACTCTTAGGTCCTCTTTCCCAACGTAGTCGGTATCCGTCAGGGGAAAGTTCTCAGGGTCCTCAATGTGTTGGTAAAACTTACCAATTATTGGATCCCCCTTCTGAGCCGTAATTAAATCAGCATCAGGGGTCTCCTTACTCCATTGTGCAGTTGAAAGATCCTTGTGAGCATTTGTCTGGGACCTAGTGATAGCGGTGACCTGGATTTCCCCCAACAGGGACTCTATTTCTATTAGATCCCCTTGGATGGCCCCGTTTTGGCCAGCTGATCAGCTAAGTCATTTCCAGTTTTGTCTGGTCCCTCTACTTTGGAATGACCCTTGATTTTTTTCCAGTAGATGGTCATCCCATCCTATGTGACCAGATCATCAATATTTTGGATTAACTTCTCATGTTTCAGGGGTTTGTTATTAGCACATAACATGCCTCTGGTTTTCCAATTAACCAGGTGCTCCACGAACCCGTTCCGTACATAATCTGAATCTGTGATTATGACCAGTTCGTAGAGTTGATGTTGGGCAACAGTGAGTATGGCTTGATACACAGCCATCAATTCTGCCACCTGACTACTTCGGGGACCAATTTTGTACCCAGCGGAGGGTTCTGGGGACTCCTTCACCCATGCATTCCCTACGCCGGCTACCAGTTCTTTTTCCCCGTTGTTGTCAACATGTTAAGAGCATCCATCCACATAGACAGTGGGCATTCCCTCACACTTGTCCTCTTCAAAGACTTTGTGTGGGGAATTAAGGTATGCCTCCATGTTGTCCTTGATTTTTAGACTTTCGTCCTCGAGACAGTTTTCTCTGGCACAATCATGCAAGTCAGCCAGACCTTGCGCGAGGGGACTCTTCTTGTTTTGGACATATCTGACCTCCACAGGAAAGCCTTGCATTGACAGAATCCAGGAAGTAATTCGGGAATTACTCACATTTCCGGCCCGGATTCTGTCACTTTGGAGGTATTGCAGAGGCTAGTGTGGAGTCTCCACTATGATGTGTTCCACCTGGATGAACGGGCGGTAATTCTTCAATACCCACACCGTTGCCAGGAGTGCCTTCTCACAATCGTTGAATTTTTCTTCCACAGAGGATAAAGTTTTGCTCACATAGGAGATTACTTTATTGACCTTGTCATGCTTTTGGTATAATACTGCTGTCAAGCACGTATTAAAGAACCCTGTCTCCAGGAAGAACTCCTTGTTTCTGACAGGGTAAGCTAGGCAAGGCGCTTGTGAGAGGCTTCTTTTGAGTTGTCTTACTGCCTTGGATTGTTCTGGACCCCATTCCCACTTGACCCCCTCCTTCAAGAGATGAATCAGGGGTCTAGTGATCTCTGCATAGCCCTCAATGAACTTTCTGCTGTAATTAGTGAGTCCAAGGAGGCTCCTTAGTTCCCGCAGAGTTGTGGGGTCTTTCAGTTTCTGAAGTGCTTCCACTTTCTTTTCTTGGGGACAGAGACCCTGAGGAGTAATCTCATGCCCCAAGAAATTAACACGGGTTCTACACCACTGTGCTTTCTGAAAGGAAAGTTTGGCTCCGGTGGCCCTCAACTGTGTCAGAACATAACGGATCTCCGCTATATGTTCCTCCATAGATGAACTTTTGATGAGGACATCATCTACATAAGCCAGATTACCCCTTGCACCTGGGTTGGGCATGGCCTTATGTAGGAAAATGTTGAATTAATTGCCGGAGTTGAGGTATCCGAAGGGAGTTCGGGTCCATGTGTACTGCTGGCCACCAAAGATAAAAGCCAGTTTGTATTGGTCCTCCCTACTGACAGGCATGGTCCAGTATCCATTGGTCAGGTCTATTGCAGTGAATACCTGTGACCCCTGAATCTGGGCCAGCCCTTGTTCAATGTAGGGAAGAGGCCATCGGGAAGTATGGACCTGTTTGTTGAGCTCCCTAAGGTCAGCGCAGAGTCTCCACTGGCCGTTTGGCTTCAATATTCCCAGCACTAGATTATTGAAGGTGCTGTGGACTGGACGGATTATTCCCCGGGACTCAAGGTTCTTAATTATTTCAGTAAGGGACTCCATGGATGCGAGAGGCAAGCGATATTGCTTCACAAACACTGGAGTCATGCCAGGGTCTGTGGGAATTGTTGTTGCGTGGATGTCGGTGCGACCACAGTCATATGAGTCTACTGCAAAGAGATCTTGGAAATCCAAGAAAACTTATTTCAACGTTTGCTTCTGTTCCAGAGTCACACAGGCATCAGCTAGGTTGACTCTGTCTTCCACCATCTGCCTGAAGCCTGGAAAGACTTCTGGTTTCGCTATCTCCGCGGCCTCCTCCAGCTGGGTGGAGAAGTCCCTGGTCAGAGTGCTGATTTTGACTGGTGGCTTCAGGTGGGAAAGGCAGTCCTCATGGACCTGGAAAATCACCTCATCCCTTCTGAAGTCACAAGTCACATCTTCCTTGCCATAAGGGCAGGAAGTGTACGCCAGGAAGTTCCCTCCATGCCGGGTGAAAATCCTGTCTGGCATGGTATTGTCCTCACTGTCACTGTCAAAACAGTCCTTGGGGATTGGTCCTAACAGTTCATTTCCTAAATCAACGGAGAAATGTCGGTCACCAACCACCATTCCAATAATGGTGCCCGCGGCTAGAGTAATACTCTTTAAAGGATAGTTCCGGGACTTTTTTTTTATTGTCCCTACGGTTCGGCCATGTGTTTTTAAGCATAACTCGGTAGATCGTAGAAAACTTTCCTATGGACCTTACCCGACTTTTCGTCCATTAACGCACTCGAAATCAGCCGCCATTTTCTGATAATCCTATCATTTCCCCCCATCGCCCTGGCTCACCTGCTTTTGCGGCACTAAATCAAATCCCCCGCCCCTGAAACAGACTTTATCAAAACATTCATATTCCCCGCCTCTATCCGTGACGTGACTGAGCTGCGTAGGCAAACGCGCCCAGGCGTCTTCTACGCGACTCCACACAGAACCCGGAAATCAACACAGATGAGCTCACACAACACAGAGCGCCACAATTGGGAATATGAAACTGTACTTTTAAATTAAACCGCAAGATTGTAAATTTGGTAAAGTACATTTATTTGACATCAAATGTTTTGAGAATATTCAGCGATTTGCATTTTTATTTGCTCTCGATCCAAAATAGTTCGTCTTGAGGCAAGCGATGTTCGTGTGCAGTACACAGAGTGTTGGTTTACGATAAAATAAGCTCTTCGGTCGCACTGATAATCGCATGGCTGTTCCAACAACGAGGCACTAGGCCACCACAACGGTCTGTATGTTGCATCTAGCCGTTAGTACCGCGTAAGGGCATACTTGTACTTGGCGATCGTCCCATAAAATGGTCAGGGTGGTAACGTTGTTCACGCGGAGAAGCAACTGGTGGTTGAAAAACCCATCCGGCGGTGTCTGGTACTCGTGACACATGCAATAATGAAGGATGTACCTGTTTGAAAAACATAAAAAATGAAATTAGTCTCACAATCAGATCTTTATTAAAATTATTCATTTTATATATTCGGTCGGGAAATTATTTCATAGCTAGGACAGTGCAACTGGATATTATACGTCAAGGGGGGGCTGTAGGATACTGAGACAGTCCCCCAGTGCAGGGGTTGACAGGGAGGCAGTGCAGGTGGAGAGTGGAAGGGCCCAGGACCGAGGTCGCAGACAGTGGACCAGTTGTAGCAGGGGAGAGGGAGAGAGAAAGCAGAAGCAAAGAGGAAGGTTTTGAGGTGCTTCCGTAAAAGGAGATGGTTCTCCTCAAGATAGTGTGCGGTACAAAACAATATGCCACATAGAACGAACAAGTTTAAATTGCGGTATAAACTCATCTAAAGAGTTACTTACATTATATTTGCATTTTCCATTGTTTCTGTGCGTAGGGCAGCCCCGAAATACCACTCCTTCTATGCCGACGTTATTTCTTCTAATGAACGAACATTAAATGGCTATCGTTTCTGAAATTTTATTCATTATCGTTTCTTACGTTATTGCACCACACCCCCAAAAAGAAGTCTTTCGGGATGGTCCCGGCCTGTCAAGGTCAAATAACAATAGAACCTTATACTGAGTCGTGGGCCATTACGGCACCCGAGCAAAAAATCAAAGCAGCTGACCTTCACTTTGAACGAGCACACATTCCTAGTTAGCTACATTCAGTGTAAGGCCATCTCACAGGACTTGAAATTTACACTCCATCTTTGCATTTTGTCTGCGTGCTTTGCAGCCCCAGAGAACCATGAATACGGAGACATTCTATATTTTTTGAAAAATGATTTATATTACTGTTTGGTTTAA
Organism: Ambystoma mexicanum; assembly: GCF_040938575.1. Lineage (NCBI taxonomy): Eukaryota > Metazoa > Chordata > Amphibia > Caudata > Ambystomatidae > Ambystoma > Ambystoma mexicanum. The sequence goes on along the minus strand of NC_090923.1, from coordinate 1,018,883,085 downwards.
TTTAATGCGCAAATGAACAAGGTTGGATAGACACATTGCATGTACACTGAGCAATCACTTTTATTTACACAATACATAACTACACATATTCAATGGGCCTGCGACATGAGGAGACTCGAGAGCAAAGTCACAGGTGACACCCGGGTGGTTCGCATTACTGCACGGTGAAGGGAGGGGCAAGGGTGGAGAGACACATTGAATGTACACTGAGCAATCACTTTTATTTACACATTACATAGATACACATATTCAATGGGCCTGCGACATGAGGAGACTCGAGAGAACAGACAATCAAATTACAATCATTTAAACCGTGATGTGTATTTCTCAATGAGCTCTTCTTTAGGTGGACATGGAACAGAGGCAATGTTGGGTGGCAATGCAGTTGTCCCCTGCACAGGTTCATTCACAACTCCATGTATGTGCCTATCTAGGACATCAACAATAAGTCTCTCAATAAACTCATATTGCATATCCTCAAACACTGGTTTGATCACCCATTGTTTACTTCTTTTAGTGAAGGCCTTATTGTAGCGAAGCGTCCCTAAAGTTCCGGTCGTCCTACTTTGTTGACGGCCAACATTATGGTTATGTGCCAAGACCGCTAGAAGAGTCCGATTTATCATGCCCTCCATGCCAAAATGCAATCGTTTTGGCCTGTACTTTAGGCACATATTGTGGAACACCTCCAAATCTCCTGTGTGGCAGAATTCTGTGAGTCCTCTCAAATCTCTTGTTATAGTTTTATCAAATACAATCTTTTCAATGGCTTTGTGAGTGGGTGATGAAGGAATCAACCACTTCTTCTTCCGTGCCTCCTCTGTGGACAAATGGCCATGTTCACAATTGTGGAAATGTTGGTTTGTGTTCCAACGGTGAACGTTGGTACAGTGTAGCATTACTGACCGCCATTCTTCCAGTAGAATTTCCAACGACCCTCCACATGTTTTTGAGCTCCACCAAAGATGGTTGCTGATTGACTTGGACCACTGTGAAATACCTTGCATATCTTTTTTTTTACCTGCAGCCGACATTTTTTTATTGATTGTTTTTGCAAGATGCCAAACGTCAAATTGGTGATTTATATTTTTGTACTCTTCTCTCATTGTCTTGGCAATTGAAACGTGTCTGTCCGTGGCTATCAGGTCGATCACCATTCCCCGCGATTGTAGTTCTTGCAATGATGCTACAAAGCCAACTTTCTCCATGGCCACTGAGGATGTACTTTTTGACACCTGCACGATCACCGAACTCACAATTTTCTTACTTTCCATGTCCTGAAAGTGGTAGGTGCAGTACTTGTCTGAAAATCCTGGGCTGTCGCACTGTCCATCACCGGCTAGCCTGAACCGTTTGCCCGCGAATGTACTATCAATAGACATTTTTTCCATTCTCCAAGCTTCGCTAATGGCTGGAAATAGATAATCGGTTTGGTATTTGTAGAACTGAGTTTTCGCAATGAAATGGATTCCCACAAACTGAAAGAAAGACTCTAACTTTTTAAAACTTGAACCACTAAAAAGTGCAGCCGCTGCACAAAGTAGATTGCCTGCTGGCAGTTGCCCCAGCATGGGTTGTGCAGACCATGAGAAAGGATGATATTTTGTACAGGTGGCATGTATTTTAAGGTTAGTGCCTCGAATTGCACGAGTCACATTAATCAATGACTCCCCACATACTTCCCCACCAACCGAATGCCCACATTTCATCCGAATAATAATATCAATCAAACAACTATCGAATACAATGAATTTGGCTTCTTTCCTTTTACTGTCACTCTGCATCCCAGCTGGTTCGGCCTGTAACGTTGAGGACATGTCACTCACATGAAAGGTAGAATCTCTGATATCGTCTTCCGCTATGTTCAGTGATATTGATGGTGTTTCATTGTCGTCCACTTCATTCTTTTCCATTGCAACATCTGTTCCTTCTCCGGCGATGGGTGAATAAAACAATTTCTTCAACTTTCTCGCGGTCTTAGTTTTTGCGGGTGTGGATTCTGTGAATTGATCTCCGACTACATCCGAACTACCAGGAGGACATTCACTATCAATGGCTGGTGGTGGTATAGCTCCGTTGTCAATCACTTCATATTCTTCCCATTGGCACGATGCATCTCCAGTCTCAAGTCCCTGCCAAAAGGTTTGACAAGCAACATCTCTCGTTCGCTTCACTGTCTGTGTAGATCTAGTTTGTACACCCACTCGCAACTAGAGGACAGATTGGAAAAGGGATGTTCAGTTTAAACACAACTTACAGTATTGAACTATTAACAGTGAAAAACAACATAATATAGTGACCAGGACACTAACCTTCTTTTGCTTTCTTTTCTTTGAAACTTTCTTGCCTCGAACTTCAACATCAGGACGCTGTTGCTCCGACTCGTGTGTGCATGTCTCCACTTCCTCTTGCGCTGCAACGACTATATTTTCATGATAAGCACAACCATCACGCACTGACGCTCCATCGACTCCCTGAAACATAGAACTTTCATTAGTATGTATAATAATATCGAAAACACAAAATGTACTTGGGGACCAATACCCACGTACATCTCAATAGCAAAACATGAATGAACGCTTTGTGTAGAACATTCAAACGACAATTATTCACGCATAGTTGATCTAGTTAGATGGAACTGTCAAGATCCATACCTCGGGCTCCTCATAGACTTCCATTGATGATATTATTGAAGATGATGCTTCAGTAACTCCCTGAAACACAGTAATTGCATTAGTATGGTTTTCTATTTTGATAAAAAGAACAGAAACTTTGTGCAGGCGTCAACGGCTCATCTAAATAGACCTGCACAAATGATCAGTTGTCTAAAATAAATAATGGATATCTAAATATGATTCGATTTGCTCGATCGTTGGAAGTGTCACCACTCAGAGATCTGCATCAACTACTAGGGGCGATGTTCTTGTAGAAGAAGCTCCGTCATCTCCCTGAAACATAGTACTTGCGTTAATAAAGAAGGAAGTATAGCGGATGTAATCACGTCATATGATTTCGCTTGATCGAACTGTCAGGATCCATACCTCGAAATGCATAAGAACATCAAGGGACGATGTAACTGCGCTGCACACTTCTGCAAGCTGTTGCGCCGACCCGTAACTGCATGCTCCCCCTTCTTCTTGGACTAATGGTCCATCGACTCCCTGAAACATAGGACTTTCATTAGTAATGAACACAATATTGAAAAAAGAAGACACATAGGAGGGCGACGACAGAAGGACATATCAATGGCTAAAAACGAAAGAAACATTGTGTTTAACAATCACGCTACAAGAATGCAAGATCTGATGATCTCCATCGATGGAACTGTCCGGAAACGTACCTCGAGCATCTGAGTGACATCAACGGTAGTCGTCAATACGTTGGACTCCTCAGCATCTCCCTGAAAGACAGTACTTGCATTATTTTGGATAACAATAATTATAACTGAAAACAAAGACTAGAGGACGAGTACAAGGGTGTACCATTAGGTAAAATAATTACACGATAAATTAAAACTATTGATTTACATGCCTAAAACAAGTCAGTGGCAGAATAGCCAAGTAAGATTACCCGATAGGCGCTTGAAGTGGCTGATGACTGCAATAACGACACGGATGGAGAATCTTCCGCCTTCATATTGAGTGGATACATAAATGGGGAAATTATTGTTAGCTAATGCTACACACTACCGCAAGGCCGAGAGATAAATACGTAAACTTGACTCACCAGTGGAGGGATGTGGACGAATAGAGTGGGAATAGTGGTTGAGAGCAATTTTCGCCTCGCTCGCGGTGTGTTCTTCTTTATTAGCAATGATGTGGAGTACATGTCAGAGGTAAAGTGCCTGCTGCAGATGCGGTATCGATCACCCCTCTTGTCCGCAAAGACTTCTAGGACTCTACTTTCAAGCTCAGACGGTGGATATCCGCAATACCAGACCCATTCTCTTATCTGATCTATTGTCTTAGGGAAAACATGCATTATAGTACCTTCAGATTTATTATGGGTCTTCGAAGGGCAACCGCCAATGGAACAGGCAGGCATTGTGGAAAGTTCTGAAAAGTAAAGATCAACAATTCTCTATGAATACCAATGTAAACTCAGAACATGTGACTAGTTCCTTGCATGTACTGTCTTGAACGAAAAGAAATTGGAAGCAAAATGATTATAGTACATGGCCTTACCTTGACGAACAAACAGTTAGATGCAGGGATCAGAGTAGTTTCTTGTCGTAGAACAGGGAGCAGTTCACAGGTTGCAAACTGAGGAGTTTCCTCGAAGTGGTCACGGAAGTTCACAGAGACGAAGAGCAGATAACCAGCACCTTCACGGGTTGACTAGCAAAGCGCAAAGAAGTGCTCATTAGAAATATGAAGTGGGTTATAAAGAATTCGAAACAGGGGTGTGTTTGTGAATGAATGACGTGTATATGTCGTGGCATTATGCGGTTTGCAGGGGGCCGACCAGCATGAGGGGGGATGCTTGGCAGGAGACACGGGGTCTGGAGGTAGACATGGGAACAACAACCCATGCTCTATAGACCACTTTGAAGTGTACATGGTCTTTGGCACCTCTTGGCCTTTATCGCTCCCTGACAGCTCCACTTGCCAGCACAAGTACCCCGGTGCGAACTGCCTTTGATAGGGCGGGGGGTGGATTGGGGCGGTGGTCGTGCAGACAAGACACAGGAAGACTCGTGAATGGAGACACACTTATGTGGATTGCAGGGGGCCGTCCAGCGTGAGGGGGATGCTTGGCAGGAGACACGGGGTCTGGAGGTAGACATGGGAACAACAACCCATGCTCTATAGACCACTTTGAAGTGTACATGGTCTTTGGCACCTCTTGGCCTTTATCGCTCCCTGACAGCTCCACTTGCCAGCACAAGTACCCCGGTGCGAACTGCCTTTGATAGGGCGGGGGGTGGATTGGGGCGGTGGTCGTGCAGACAAGACACAGGAAGACTCGTGAATGGAGACACACTTATGTGGATTGCAGGGGGCCGTCCAGCGTGAGGGGGGATGCTTGGCAGGAGACACGGGGTCTGGAGGTAGACATGGGAACAACAACCCATGCTCTATAGACCACTTTGAAGTGTACATGGTCTTTGGCACCTCTTGGCCTTTATCGCTCCCTGACAGCTCCACTTGGCAGCGCAAGTACCCCGGTGCGAACTGCCTTTGATAGGGCGGGGGGGGTGTGGATTAGGGCGCTGGTCGTGCAGACAAGACTCGTTTGCCGCAGGGACTCACCAAGGAGAGGCCATCTAACTGCATGTAAGAGGCAGGCTGAAGGATCTAGTACATGGAAGGCAGGGGGGTGAGTTTATAAATACCTCAGCCTCCCAGGAGAATATATGGGTGCAGTTCACCCTGGAGACCCTGGATGCCTAGGCAGTTAGTCAGCAGCAGGCTGGCCTGTGGTGGCAAGGCGGCACGGGCCAGAGGGGGTCATCTCTGTACCCGGTGCCCAAAAGGATGATTTATTATGATCAACCATATTGATTATTTACCTATAACCATGTTTTGTATCAATAAAATCCAACGGCCTTCCTTTTATTGCCAACGCTTGAACAAAGTGGTGTGGTAAGTATTTTTGGGGGAGGAGGCAAGGCCGGGAGGCTTGATGCCAACCCGCAAAATAACATATGTATGTCTGCTGCATATGGGTTCAACGGTTATGTGTATTGAAGGTGGGCGGCCAGCGTGAGGGAGGATGCTGGCCGGAGACATGTGGTGTGACAAGACAAGGCACAGGAAGACTATTCAATGGAGACACACTAGATTCATTTAAAAAATCAAAACAACCATTGTTAAAATATATGTTGGGTTTTATTTTAGATCTTAATTTCAATTGAACATAAATAATAAACATTACACATTGTAAAGTTCCGGTTGCAGCACATCCAGGGAAAATCCGCGGTATTGTCCACTGTCGCTGGGGAAATGTTGTCTAATGGCAAGTACCGCACAGGCAGGTATTACTCTCCGAACGCGGTGTCCAAGCCTCCCGTGAAGCCACCAAGTGAAGCAACGATAGGCCACCAGCCTGTACCACCTGTGAAAATGAAAGATGCAAACTGTATTAAAATGACAAAACTTTCGTATCACTGTCGATTCAGGTAAAAAATGTCATTCTGCTTTGAAAAAAATTCATTCTAGAAAATGCACAATATGGAACCAATTTACATGCATTTGAATGATATGTAGATGTAATTTTATATGTGGGAGACGACCATGACATAGTAGTGGCATCACTGACATCACAACCAGAGTATACTTACTCGTTACTCGGATTACGCGGACGAACAGTGCCGCGAAGTTCGTGCATAAGCACCATCATCATCCTCAACACGGTCCGTGAGAGGCAGGCTTCCCTGAACTCTGGCAGCTCGGTGATGCATTGCGGACTTGGCTCGCCTTCCGAAATGTAGGCCAAGCACCCGGAATTTTCACGGCAGCAGCAGTTCTCCTCCTCAGTTGGCATTAGCTCGCACCGATTGCACGTGCACCAGGTGGAGACGCCGTCCATGCGACATGGTCCAGGCTCTTCATCCGTTGACTGGTCCTCCCAACTGCCGTCCGAATCCCCATCGTTTTCGCGTGCTTGCCTTTCCAGTAGTTCCTCCTCGGTGTACTCGGGCTCGTACATATACAGCATTATTGTAGCCATTGTGTGGTAAAGAAAGTAAAATAATTTACAGAGATGGTACAGGTGTTCACAAAGCCTAGAAGCGGCGAAGGTAGCTGACCAGAGCACAGAAACGAGTCACAGAATACTCAAAGTAACACAGAGAGAGTAATGGAATCGAAAATCTGCTGCTGTGTGTTGTGAAACGGTGTGTTTATTCTTATTGAGGAAAGAGGCGTCCTGCCATTTCCATGGCGACACTTCATTAGCTGAGGCACAGCGATTGTTGACACGAAACGTGCTTTGGCGTTGGGAAATGGGCGGTACGCGTCTGCTGATGTCAGGCTCAGGGGCGGGGGATTTGATTTAGTGCCGCAAAAGCAGGTGAGCCAGGGCGATGGGGGGAAATGATAGGATTATCAGAAAATGGCGGCTGATTTCGAGTGCGTTAATGGACGAAAAGTCGGGTAAGGGCCATAGGAATGTTTTCTACGATCTACCGAGTTATGCTTAAAAACACATGGCCGAACCGTAGGGACAATAAAAAAAAAGTCCCGGAACTATCCTTTAAGTCGCTGTTATCCACCTCTATTGGAATGGTGTCATGTTCTATGTTGACTAATGGTGTTGGGTTTACCCCCAACCCTTGCTGTTGGAGAGAAACATTTAGATGAATGTAAGCATCGGGGTTTTTCAATTTTTGTCCTCTTTTAACTTTCACTTCCAGGGAGAATTGTCGGGTCCTTTCTGGGATGGTGACTTCCTCTTTAATCTGAATTTCAACTGCATAAGGTAGCAATTGAGCTGACCTAAATGCTTTTTCTGGATCATCAAAGCCCATGGGATTATCCGCTAATCGGGACCAAGCTTTGAAGTTTATTAGGTCCAAACTAATGGCAAAGTGATTGAGAATGTCACTGCCTAAGTAAAAGGCGGCAGTGACGTCTTGCACGACCCAACAATTATGGACTATGCTCTTGTTGCCAATGGAGATTTTGAGCATACACCTGCTTGGCAGGAGATGTTTGGAATTGGGTGCTTCCAGGTTCATTTCCCATTTGTCTATCAGTTTGAATGTGGGAATGGCTGGATCTTTTGGGAGTTGGCGGAACATGGCTTCGCTGATGAAGCTCTTACCATTGTTCACACACACTTGGGCGAGAACAGAGTCCTTCCCATCATTTAACTGAACAGGGATGAACAACTGCTCTCCAATTTGCTGAACATCAGCCAGGCTCTGAGCTGATTTCACCTCTTTCTGGACTATAGGAGTGGGAGTTTCTGATTGTGGATTAGTAAAGAATTTCAGGGTGTTTCCTTCCAGTGTGGAATACCACCTTAAACTGGAAGGAAGGTTGATTTTCAGAAATAGAGAGGACCCCCCATCACCCGTAGGTTGTCCTACTGCTATTACTGTCACGTCTGGAATTTGGTTGTTCTGGAAGTGAAATTCTACTTGGTCAGATTTTTGTTCAACCATGTGGCAGGTGCCGTTTAAACTAACTTGGTTGACGCTCTGTTTTAATTTTATTGGTCGGCTAGTCTGGGTCCAGAGTACCTTATTTACACAATCTAATAGGGGTGACAACCTTCTCAGGAGGTCATTCCCTAGTAAACAAGGGGTGCCCTCTGGAGTCACTACTATGACCGGGTGTTTCACCTTGTGTCGCCTAATTTTGATGTCCAAATCCGCAGTCCCCTCGACGGGAATTTCCTTCCCGTCAAAGTTCTGGAGTTGTCCAGGAAGAGAGGTGAGAGGAATTCGGTAATTCTCCCCCCTTCCTGCATTTAGTTCATCAAAGGCTCTTTTGGACAGAAGGGTAGCTTGGGATCCAGTGTCCACCAGTGCCAAAATTGTACCCTGCCCCTGTACTTGTACCGGGGCATAGTATCTTCCCTCCTTCTCCTCAAGGGGGCACTGATAATGCACATTTTTGGACAACTGGTGGGCTAATTTTCTGGTTTTGGACATTGGAGAGAAGAGATTTGGGCAGAATTCTGTGGAGAGTCGTGGGAATCTGCAAGAAAAAGTTGGCAACTTGAAAGAGGATATTCGAGTTCCCCTGGTTCCCCTTTTTGGAGGCAGTCACCAGAATGGGTTTGAACCCGGGGATTTTGATGCTGTTGGTTCTGGGATAGGATGATGGGCGGCGACAGCTCAATCCCCACATCTACCCAGTCTATTGACGCAGTTTTGGGTTCCCCTGGTTCCGGTTCTGGGCCGCCCCCCCCTTTTTGGAGGCAGTCACCAGGATGGGTTTGAACCAGGGGTTTTCGGTCTTGTTGGTTCTGGGATAGAATGATGGGCAGCGACAGCCTGTGTTGGAATCCCTTGGGACCCACTTTTCCTTGGGAGGAGCTCCCCCATCTCTGAACGAGAAGATCCTTTTCCCAGGATCCTCTGAGGATCCCTCTCCCTCAAATTGGAAGACCTGTACCTCCTCCACAAAATGGGTCTGGTTGGGTCCTTTGTTTCTCCTACCTCCTCTTTGCTCCTTGGGTGGCAGACTTTCAGGGGTAGGAGATTTTGTTTCCGGTTCCTGGGTTTCCTGGGGCTGTTTACAAGTTGGGAAGGAAGCTTCCTCCAAGGCTTTACACCCCCCTTCCCCTTGTGCCTCCTCCCTGGAAACCGGTGGGTTATCGGGGTGCGGCCCCCGTCATTGTTCTGGAGCACCAGGCCCAGAGTTTGGGGCATTCTGCGGTGGCATGCTCATCTGAGTGTTCTGTTGAGCCCTCAGTATGTGACCCAGATCCCAGGCCATATTTTGGACCTGGCGCTCAAGTTGGGAAACCCGCTCAGGCTGATACAGGGTTCTGTTTTCTCCCCTGGGCTGATCCCGGGAAGGATAGCTATCCCTTCTCTGGTAATACCCTGGGTTGGGAAGATTTGGGTACCCCTCCACCCTTGGCCTCCCCTCTCCTGGATTAGGTTGTCTGGGCTCAGGGAATTGGGAAAAGGAGGATGGATGGTTTTGGGGTTGGAAATTGGATGGATACCTGGAAAAAAAGTTCTAATCAGTGTTTGGGGAATTTCTGCCCTCCTGTGGGAAGTTAGGAGGGAAGTTCCCTGGGTCAGGTGCTTGGCTGGATCCCCCCCTTGGGCTGGAGGAGTCCACACATAACCCAGGATGGGTCGGTTTCCCTTATAGCGGGGACTTACATAGTCAGGGGAGCGAGGGACCCCATTTGTGGGACTACCTCCTCGACTGTCTGTCTGTGACTGGCCCGAGGGCCTTCTGGGCTGTGAATTGTTCGGTGCAGGCAGGTTTTTAGGCCCCCCATCTCCAAATCTAAAACGGGGGGCAACCTTTACCTCTGCCACCTTGGCAGCAGCAGGGGTGCTGTTGGTTTTGGGGTTTTTGGGCTGATTCTTATTTTCCACTGGTTTCTGCACCATATAGATGTGGGTGGCTTGCTCAATGACCCAGTCTAAAGATCTTTTCTCGTGAAAGTCTCTCACGAGCTGGGTCATTATGTATTTGGGTAAGGCATGGAAAAACGTATTAACAAATTCTTTACTGTCCATGCGTACCCTTTTTGTAGTCTGCACAAAAGCACGCTTTAACTCCTGCACAAATTCTTGTGGGGCCTGATCCTCCCCACATTGCAAATTGTAGGCGAGCCTCTTGGGGATTTCTGTGAACAGAAAAATGTTTCAAGATGGCCGTCCTGTAGGTGGACCATCTTGAATGATTTGGTCCTCCAGCCCCGCAAAGAAACTGGAGTATTCTGGGGAGAATGTCCATTTTACATACTGAATGCAGCTATTGCTGTCTTTCAAATGGAAAGTCTCCATCATTTGCTCATAAAGCTCCAAGTGTTCCCAAACAGAATACTTGGTGTTCTTGTGATAAGGGGTGATGACACTTCTTATTGCCTTGATCTGCTTTAAGGGGTTTTTAAGGAAGGCCCTTTTTGCCTTATTGCCCTTTTTGGTTCGGGTAACCCTGGTCCACTCATCCTCTGACTCAGAGGCACTGCTCCCAGAGGTGCCCGTTTGATCCTCCAGGTTTTCCCGGATTCTGCGAGCCTGGGAATGGCTGGCAGAATGTGGGGACCTAGTCTCCTGTGTCCTGGGCCGCTCAGAGGAGTCTTCAGATCCCTCCTTTATGCCAGGATTTGATGGGTACCCCCCCCCCACTGACCTAACTGGGCAGAGGTTTTCAGGATGCCCTTAGTGGGCCTACTCTCCTGGAGTTCCCCACTAAATTGCACTGTGCTTAGGTGCCCATACCCGGATGCCCGCCCATCCATTCCTGGGAGGTACTGGCCTATGAACCCCATACTTTTGGCTGGATAGTAATCTGCCCTCCCTGTGGCCCTGTGCTCATGTGCGCCAGGGGACATGGGGGTGGCAGAGTCCCAGGACTGAGAGAGATGAAGGCCTCTGGTACTAGGGCTCCTGAGGTTATGCTCCGGTGTTTCCCTTTCCCAGCGAACTTCATCTCTGTCAGCCCCTGCTCCCTGTTGCAATGCAAGAGCCTGCGCTTTCAGTTCCTCAGTTAAGGCCTTACTAGACTCTATCAGTCTCTCCTGCATGGCTACCTGTTGCTGGAGCCTATTATTGTGCTGACAGAGAGCCTCATTTTCTCTCTGCGCTTCCTGGTTGGTCCTGGAATACTGGGCCAGTCTTTGCTGCAGGAGGGTTACCTCCTGAGTCCCATCCCTACTGGCCTGCTCCTTTCTTGCCAGAACATCTTCCACCCTCCTAGTGTGCTCTAACAAGTTCTGATGCTCTTTTTGGAGGTCACCCAGTCCCTGGAGGGCCAAGTGATTTTCTTCAATTTTTTCTTTTAATTGGCAGACTTCCTGGCCTAAGGTGTCCCTTTCCTGACTAAGAGCCTGCATCTGTGCTGCCAGGTTGTCCCTCTGCCTTTGAAAGGCACCAGCTTTCTGCCGTTCTTGATCAAACTCTGCCTGGGTATCCAGGTCTTTCAAAATCAATTTATTGTTTTCCTCTTTCTCTCTGTCTAGTCGGATTTGCAGGGTGGCTACCTGCTCTGTGCATGCCCTGTTAAAGTCTAGTTGTTGCTCCAGCTTTTTCTGGCTCTGCAGTAGGGAGTCCAAACCTTCTTGGTACTCCTTCTGCAAGGCCAGAAATCTGGTATCCTGGTCAGCCTTTTCCTGTTGCAGGATATCCATATCCTCCTTTATTTTAATAATATACTGCCTACTATCATTTTCTGACTCCTGGCTCCTCTGCAGCCTCTGCTCAGAAGAGACCAGGTCAGATTGGGCCTTCTCTAATGCCATCAGTTGCCTATTTGCCAGATCTTGGCCTTCAGCACATTTGTCCTGTATGGCTCCCATATATAAATATAAATATGCCGCTACCCTGGCAATCTTGTTGTGCTCATCCTTGGCCTTAGGGGCCATATATAGTTCACTCAGGGCCACATGTAAGGGACCCTGATCTCTCCATATATCTGACCCTGTTTCAGTGATCTGGGGTGCGATTGACTGCAACCAGACCACCTGGTCCTGATGAGCCCACTCACCTCTCACAAATAGCTTATGTAAGAGGTGTTCTCTGGCTATTTTGATATCTACCAACAGTTCAAGAGATATGGACGATTTTATGAAGGTGCTTTTTCAGAAATGAAATAATGATTCAAAATGGCAAATGACACTTTTACAGGTTTAAAATCGGAGAGGGAACACACGATTCCTATGATACAGTTCTCAATAGGTTAAAATAGTTTGAATTAGATTATTTTAAACTAAGAGATTGGTTCTGCACAGTTCTGGTGAGATACTCACACTATAAATTTAAACGGAATGGCCTTGTCACGGATCTGGTCAATAGGTTTAGCTGCGGTTCTCTCTGCTCGGTGGGTCAATCAGGCACCGGTTCTGTTCACAGCAGTCTGGTCTGGGTCTCTGGTTCTGCTCACAGCGATCTGGTCTGGTCTCTCTGGATACAGCACTGCTTTCTGAGTACTTTCTGAGTACTGGTTCTGTTCTGGATACACAGGACTCTTACCAAGCAGTAAACCGCACAGCCCGGCAGTTGAATAGTTTGCAAAAGATTTTGAGGCCTGCTGAAGAGTTCAGCTCTTTGGAGTTTTTGTTCTGGAGTTAGTCTGGATCTCTGGAGTTCTGGATTCTGGAGTTCTCCGTCAGTGTGCTGCGCAGGAATTCAGTTGAAGGTTGGAAAATGAATGTCCCTGCCTAGCGTCCAGTGGCTCTTTTTATGTCTTTAGAAAGTGGGTGTGGATGCTAACTTTCTATGCCCACCCCACTCACGATTTGATAGGTCAAGGATTTCTCTATGACCTGATTTGAGAAGGGAGCAGTGAGTCATCATGTGTCATCTTTATGGCATACAGAAAGAACACTCCCCTTTGCTTTTACCTTAGAAAATCATTTTCATAACTAAACACATTTCCCAGATACACAAGTGGTTGACATTACATATACACATCGTATATCACATAAGGTAGTTTCTGTTCCAACTCTGAAGTTTCTAAGAGCTTGGATTAAGAAATGACAAAATTTTGCGCTTTTTGGTTGGTTTACCAATATTGGATTTTTACCAAAAATGACACAGATGTACACTGCCTTTCTACACATATTCCAGTAAATCTTCATTTTTCTAGCGTGAACCCCGTGTCTGCAATATCCATAATTCATGGTGTTTTGCCTCAAAACATGGTACAGAGTTCTAACACCTCTAATGTGCACAGAAAAATCACAAGAATAATGATATTAATTATATAATTTTGACAAGTCCGTACTATGAATTATCCATCTTTTTACAATTATGCTCTGGCCCAGAGGGGTGTGGTTTCCCAAACCACATGGTGGAATTTCTGGTTTGTCCACTTCCTCCTACTCAAGTTACTCACAGAGGTACTGCACCTCCCCATTTCTCTCAAGAGGAAGCCATTTACGACTCCCCCTAATTTAACATTTGCCTGAGCCAAGGAATGCTCATTGTTCAATTTCCTGCAGACCCCAGCTGCTCCTCCCCTAATCCAATCAGAGAGGTGTCATCTCCCTTTGGTGAGGGCAGGAGAATGCAGGCCAGGTCTGGGAAGAGTGGCTGAGCAAGTTTCAATTCCTGTCGGGGGTAGTTGCCAGGCAGAATTCAATCTCTTTAAGCCAGGCTTCAGCCAAATGTCAATTTTGTTCCCAGTTTTTCTTCATCCAAATCAAACTTACAATTTTTACACATGCAGCTAGAACGCTGATTCTAAGTTCAAAACTATGACATTTAACAGTTGCAAACTATGTGACACTCAACAGTAGGTCACTCATTTATTTTAAACATTTAGATTTTAGTGTCTTTCAGTCCAATTTCACTTCAGCTGCTGACATCCACAGCTCAGCCAGTTTTGTTATGAACATTATTTTGGGCTCTTTCTCTTTCCAGATTTTGTATGCACACAAGTCTACCTTCTGCCAAATGTCTGCTGGTGTTCATTGAGATTTTTGAATATCTTGCAATGTTTAAAATAGGCATTTTTAGCTTGCATTTCAGAGAAACAAAGGTGATTTCAAAGTGCTTTCTGAGCTAACCGGCACTGCTTTCCTGGATCGTGGCGCAATGTGGGCTTTCCCGCCATCTTGGATTTCCTAAGCCCACAGCACCAAATGTTGCAGCATAATAGTCCAAACGTGGGTCAATACTCCTGACAGTAGGTATGTGACTTATTTATTTTTTGTGGCTCACACGCCGGCAGGTGATTGGTTATACTTACGGGATCCCAAGGAATCGACGTCTTGCTTCAGGTGCTACATAGAACTCCAACTGTGGAAGAATCTCGCGGCTCCTTGAGAGCACACATTTCTTGATTTGCAACTCGAGTCTCAGACACACTTCAAGACCAGATTGATCTCCTAGAGTATAATCCAGAGAAGGTGTCGTCTATTTAGAAGACGAGATACCATACCGATTCCTGTGCCCAAAGGGAAACAATCTATACCTTTGTTGACACGCCCATCATCGCAAAAAATCTTTTGTTTGTTGCGGTAACCCCTCCAAAGTCTGACATCGGGAATCGAATTGTCAAACTTCACATTGTGTGAAGGATAAGAATATTAGCCTAGTTTGGAACAGGCTAAAGTGAACGTGTTAAGGCGGTTTTCTGTTTTTATATATAGTTGTTTGTTGTTGGTTCCCCTGAAGAAGTGTACAGATATTTAAAAGTATTTGTCTTTTGAAGATAGACGAAACATGTTGGGTAATATGCACTGAATAATAAACAGTGTGGAGAAATGTTATTAGTTTGCAATTAATGTCCCCTTTAGGCAGATAAAGGGCAACTATCAAGTACGGATTCTTCCAGTAAGGCATCCCCATACGAGAGTAGGTGTCTGATGCTGCCCAACCAACTTTGTACTGCACTTTATTAGCGAATTTACACTTGACTATTGCACTGAGAAATGAATTGGTGTTAACACTGCACTTTTGGTTTTAGTTTTGTATAGGAAGGGTGTGGTGTTATGTATATTTTTATGTATGTTTTATACTTGCCATTATTTTTAGGATGTATTTTAGAATAGGCAAGATGCTAATATTGTAAATTAGCGCCTCTGAAAATGGTATGTGTGTTATATGTGTACATATCTATTTGTCAAATTTGTTTGTGCGTCCCTAGTGACTAAATAAATTATACATGTTTTAAAGAAATTCTTTGACTCAGGACCTATTTGGTACATGGACCGAGGCGGGTAGTTGATGGATTGAAGAGGAAGAGGGAGGAAGACTGTTGGGTTCTTTAGTTTTTGATTGTCCATTTGCGAGCTAAGGGCTGAATCCAGCGGTCTATAAATTAGCCCGATCCAGTCTCGTCTTTGTTTTCAGAGTTCATATCCGTCTGTTTAGTTGTCGTGCAGTTGTTGCTGGAGTGTTCCATGAAGAAGTTGTAGTTGTGGTTGGAGCCCTTGTTAGGGTCTGGGGTGCCGATTGATGTTGTTTAGAGATTCAGGATTGGAGGTCCTGTTTTGTGGCATATAGGGTACATGCCAGTGTGAGGTTTATTGGTGACTAGCGAAGAGTTGCTACATTGGTAGTTACGTAGACACTGGTAGGAGTTTAGAAAGTCAAATTTTAAAATAAACTCACATTTTGTATGCTATTCGTAGATTTTATTACAGCAAGCACTCATTTTTTACGACCTGTTGTGCTATCATATAGCTATGCACAGTACGCTTCTAGAGCCTCCCACAGGGTCTGTGTATTTTTATGCACCATGTCTGTGTGGTTGCACATTTTATTTAGTGTGTTCTTTTTGTGTAAGTTGCTTTTCTATCTACTTTCATTCTTTTTTATATGTTTTCTTGTGAGAGAAGGGATGAGGCGTAGTTTTGTCTTTTGGATGTCATCGTTTTTGTTTGGTTAGATGGATGCCTTTGGATGATGTTGGTTAGTGAGATTCCCCGATTGGTGGGGTGAGGTGGGTTCTCTGGTGTGGCAGACCTGTGGCCAGGGAATGGCAGTTTCTTGATGGTTGCGTGTGTAAATGGCAGTTTCTTGATGGTTGCGTGTGTAGGTATGTTTATTTTCTCCTTGTGTGGCAAGTTTGTGCTTGGCAGTGGCAGTACCGAGACCATGGCGTGGCAGGCCAGGGTAGGAGGTGTTTTGTTTTATTGTGATTGTTTGTCCTGCCATGTTGAAGGAGTGTCCTTCACAGTTTGTTTTTATGGAAGCAGATGTGTGCTGGCTACAGTGTTATGTGTCTGTATGAGTGCAGTGAGAGGCCTTGTAGAATGTGAAGAGGTATGTGGAACATGGGAGACCTGGAGGTTCCAAGAAAAGCAGTTAGGGACTTGGAGTAGAGATGGGAACCAGAGTGGATACCTATAACCTTCTGTCCCCCCTCTTACATGCTATGCTGTAACTAAGAAGAATAAACTATCCGGTTTCTTTAGTACTTACCTTGGTCAGTCTGGTTCCTGCTTCTTTTCTTCTTAACTCAGCCAGGCACATCATCCACCTTCCCTGCCACATGACACACGATAAAAACACAACCAATGCAAGCATACCATTTGTACTCATCCTTGCGGCCATCCCCATGGGCAGCAAAAGGAATGCATAGCCCCCTAATTTGCATATGTATTCACATCACTTTCATATCACAGAAAATGACACCACAGAGTGACCAGAGTCTTTGACGCTGAATGAATTCATGGGAAGTTGAAGTTGCCATGAGTAAACCAAGAGAGTAATAAACGTGATGTGCAGTAAATGAATGGTCACTGTTATTATTGCATATGGAGAAATACCACCATTCAGGCTTTTTTTTTAAAATATGACAGTCTGAACTGAATAACCTCTAGCTATTTCAAATTTCGGCTGACAAGGGGAAATAAGATAACATGATTTGCCCAGCATCACACACTTTCGAAAAGTGATGTTGCCGAGCATTTGTCCAGTCTGCCACTTAACTTGACCACATATCTTCAAAGCTTGAATTGCTAGACTAGAAAGGAAGACCACACATATCAGAATGAAACACGGCGTCAGGCTAAACAATGGCATCTGGGTTTTGTAAATGTACTGTTAAGACTTAAAGACACGCAACTAAATGTGCTTTGTAATAAGGTCACCGGGTTGTAGTCATTTCAATGTTTGACACTGGCATGCTGCATGTGACGTCAAGAAAATGTGAAGCTCCAAAAAAGGGCAAACACTTTTTGGCGTATACAATAAACACAAATCAAAATAAGGAAGACAGTTTAAAACGTTTTTTTCCCTGTGACGTGCTTTGTTGTGAAAGAAAGCACATAGAAGTGTAACTAAATTGAGCGTTGCATGGGCTTTCTTACCAAAATACAGCAACCAAATGTAAAAACTTATCAGTCTCTTATGGAAACAAGGGTTACTCAAATGAGCCATCACTAATAAAGAGCTGTCCATATGAATGCGTGTTAATTAATTAGGTGTTTGGTGGGCATTGAAGCAGATTGGGGAGGGATGTTGTCTCCAGGGCCCCACAGGGAGGTGGGCAAAGAGTCAGCAGGGCTTCGCAGGGGGGCAGTGGAGAAAGAAGGGACATGCACCAGGAAGCAGCATTCTTCATGCTGGTTAGTCTTTAGGTGGCAACTGCTTCCTCTAGGGGGAACCCATCAGCATGGGGCCCTGGGTGACTGCACAGATTGCCCATACCTAGTACTGACCCTGTGTACTGTAACAGACCACTAAGCTGGACTCGCTGTAGGTTTCAGTGTCTGACAGCACCACACCCATGCCCATTGCCTTGCTCTAATTGACATGATGGGCCCAATTTTCCCCATAGCCTACCACCGGTCCAGCATGAAAAACAATACCCCGAGAAATAAACATGGAATTCTATAAGAAATCTTCAACGAAACATGTAAGTAAATTTAATACGATTCACTCTCATAAATAAAGAATTCCATGCAAAATTCCGTTAAGGAGGCCTGAAATGATGTGCTTATCCCTATGGAATACATCCTTTGGGATACATCTTGCAAATTCATGGGCAATACAATTGAAGAAATTAACAACGTTTTTGAAAAGGTTTTGTTTATATGCAGTGATAACCAGGCCGTTGAACAGGCTGACACTATAAAGAGGCTGCCAAAGGCTAAAAGTCTGAAACTTCGGTGTTTGGTGAGCAACTCTTTTTTTTTACCACTTTCGGAATCATCATAAAGAAAAGTATCACTGCAAAGCGACTACAAGGCAATTGCAGTGTACCATAGAGAGTTATTTTGGCCTCAAGAAATTCCATCCCGGTCTGGTATTTTGAGGCGTATTACCTAGCTGGGCAACTACAATTTGTTATAACTTGGCTAGCTGACAAGGGCTTACTAGACACAGAGCTATTGCAGGAAGAAGCCTTAACCTTACCACTTGAAGGAGGCGCTGTGGGCAGGAAACGCCAGCCAGACAGTGTCGTCGGAGCTCCTGAAACTGGGGCGGAGGATCTGGCACAGGCTATGGAAGATGGTGGGAAAGCGGGACCCATACTCCGGCAACATACCCCTGACAGCCATATGCGGAAGAAACCCAGAGGAGGTGCGTGACCTCCGACTACATTGGGAAATGAAAGGTATAGTCACAGTGGGGGACCTATACAGAGAAGGGGCATGGGTGGGTTTTTCGGAATTGATGACAGAATACAACATTTGCAAAGGGCAATTTCTGGTGCACCACAGGACATTGAAGACAGCAGAGGATAGAGGACTGGCGCTTAGAGAGGGGAAGGAATAGGACGACATCTTAGACACACTTTATGATGTGGCTGAAGGGGAACACATGATCTCGAGAGCTTACAAGGTGATACTAGAGGTGATGGGACAGGTGGAGGTGCGGGTAAGAGTGAAATAGGAAAAGGATTTGGGAAGACCTTTTTTACGGAAGAGGAATGGGCCAAAGCGCTAGCGTACACAAGGAATGTACATTCACTACTTCTTTTAAGGGAACAATGGATTATCTTCTTGCACCCTGACCAAGATGGCCTTAGTGAGGGTATTGAGTGGAAGCATCTGGAAGCTCTGAGCTGCCTCAGAGTGGTCTTTCTAAATGTTTTGTTTTTGAATTTAAAGAAAAATCATTTTCACTGTGAACACCCTGGCACTTAGCATATAGCAGTAGTTCGCATGCAGAGTTATTCCAAACCCTCAGTGAGACCCAAACCCTCAGTGCCGGAATTGATACCAACTCCTTTAAAAGAAAAGGGTGTCACTCCTGATGTTCCACGCTAGGGTTTTAATACATTCCCTCACCTGGTATAAGTATCAGGAAAAACTATTAAAATAACAGACAGGGTGTGCAGAAGTTCAGAGGATGCATAGTTACAATAGTGAAACTCTATCCATGAAATTAAACTCACCAGCGCTGACAGTAGAAGCTCATAGTATTCATGACTCCTGGCTCACTAAGAGAGACACCCTGCTTTCTGATTCACATGAGGATGAGTTGGAGGATCCCAGTTTCAAATAGTACCAAGGAGGTTTACAGAAGGGTGAGAATGGTCCAGTCAGGTGTCCATACGAGTTCTAAGATTTAAAATGGTGCCTAGATTTGATATACCAGTATACAAACGCATTAAATTCAAAGAACTCTGCATCGCCCATATAGCCTTACACAGACAAGGAGCGAAATTCCTACAAGCCAAGATCAGCTACTACCAGCCAAGAAGGCATCTAAGATCAAGCGACGACCTACAAATAGAGACAAAACAGTATGAACAAAGGAAATTCGGAGGAACAGTATTCTCATGTCTAATTGTTAACCTTTGGAACACCATGCCCAAAGAAATTAGAGCCACATCAGCTTCAGGAAATGACTCAAAACCTCTTGATGCCCTCATCTCTGGTGACATCTCTATCTCTAATCCGGTCACCACCCCCTCTCCTAGTCCGACCACTCTCTCCTTTCCTCCCACCTGGTGCCCCTTGGCCCTCTATCCGAGCCATGCCCAGCGCTGCCAGCCTCCTTCGCCGTCATTCAGCCGGTGAAGCAGGTGTCAGACGCTGCTTTTGCCTTCACCTTCATCCCCCCTCCTGGCCCTGTTTCTGACTCTCCCTCTCACTCTGTCCTTGTTAACCTTGTTAACCTGCACCCCCCCATCTCGAACACCCATTGCCCCTGCCATGAGGGCACACCTAAATCCTGCCTCCAAGAACAACAGCTGGTATGAGTCCGATCTAGCATCTCTGAAACGTAAATGCAGAGTTGCTGAATGGAAGTGGCAGACCTTGGGCTTATCTTCTGACAAAATGGCCTGCCGCCTGCTCTAAAGGCAATATCGCTCCTCCAAATTTTCAAAATCTGCAAGTAACTCACCAATCCAGTTGCAGCTTCCACCTCTCTCCTTCCTTCCCAGGCTCTATGCACTGCCCTGGCCTCCCATTTCACATCTAACACTCAAGATATCATGTCTGCACTCTCCTCCAACCCCATCCCCACTCCCATGCCTGTTCCCCTGTCTCCCTTGGCCCCCCTTTGCCCACACCCCCACTTTCCTCCCTCTTGCCCATAGCACCAGATGAGGTCTCTAAAGTGGTCCACTCTGTGAAGGCCTCCTGCAAACAGGTGCCCCCTTGCTCCTCCAGAACCATTAAGGACAACATCTCCTCTCTCACCCCAGCTCTTGCTGTCTTCTGTAACCACTCCTTTGCCACTGGCTCTTTCCCTCTATCCCTCAACCACTCCCTATTTCCACTACCCCCTTCCTGGGTAAATTTTTGGAGAAGTTGGTCCTCCCTCAACTGACCCTCCACACTAATTTTGTTGGCTGCCTTCATGACCATCAATCTGAATTCCGGGCATCCAGAGGCACAGAAACTGCTCTCCTGAACACCCGTGCAACCATGCTTGCAAATCTCGACTCCAGTTCTCCTGCTGTTCTCATTCTCCTTGATCTTTCCTCTGCCTTTGACACGGTCAGCCATTCTATCCTCATAAAACAACTCTGTGACACCTTCGGCATCACCGACCGGGCCCTGGATTGGCTGACCTCTTTCCTCGCTAACCACCCTTCCCAGGTGCAACCGGGCCCTTTCTCTTCCACCAACACCCTCTCTACCTGTGGCGTACCCCAGGGCTCTATCCTATGGCCATGGCTCTTCAATGTCTATCTCGTCCCTCATGCTCAACTGATCTCATCCTTCTCTCCTCATTTCCAGTGTTATGCGGATGACACACAGCTTTCCTTCAAACTTCCCTCTACTACCCCCTCTTCCTCCCATCTATCGCTGACTGTCTGTCGGCCATTCAGACATGGTGTGCAGTGAACAATCTCTGTCTCAATGGCAGCAAGACGGAGATCCTCCTTATTGGGACACCTGTACCCTCTTTTCCTTCTGCCACCCTCTTTGGTCTGTCTACCCCCACCATCTTGTGAGGCCAAAAACCCTGGGGATTAACTTCGATTGCGCTCTCTCCTCCACCCCACACACCATGGACCTTACCAAGAAGTCCCACTTTCAGCTCCATCTACTCAGAGGCATTCTTCATTTTCTCACCTTCTCCCAGAAGATCAATTTCTCCAGAGCTCTGGTACCCTCCAGGCTGGACTACTGCACCAGCATATTTCTTAATCTCCCTTTTTCCTCCCTTCGCCTCCTCCAACTAATCCAGAATAGGGCTGCAAGACTTATCCTTGGCCTCAAGCCCAGGTACTGTATCTCTCCAGCCCTAAAATCTCTCCACTGGCTCCTGGTGACTGCAAGGATCAAATTCAAGACCCTCTGCATCCTACACAAGGCCTTCTGGGGCCAGGGACCACACTAACTCCAACTTTCCTTCCCTAAACACTCCCCTGCTAGAGTCCTACACTAGAGCCCTCTAATTCCAACTGTTTGACTGTCAAATGCTTTTCCAAGCAGAGAGTGGGGGGCAGGTCTCTCCCCTCGGCTGGTGCCTCCCTCTGGAACAGCCACCCTTCCCCTCTCAGACTTGAGCCGGATCTCTCCTTACATTCTTGAAACTGCTTAAAACTCTGCTCATCTCTACCTCTTTTCCTCTTTCCTTTCCCTGCTAATCACCCCACTGCCGCTGTGACAGGTGGCCTGATCCTCATGAATCCCACTGGATCCCAGGCCCTTCTTCCGAGTCAATACCAGCACCCCTGCCCCCCAGTGCCCCCAATTGCAATGCCCTTACGGGGACCTGCTTGGCGGCTCCACATCCCACCCTTGTGAGTCCCCTGCACTTAGCCTGAGTTTCTCCACCTGGTTCACCTTAGCACTTGACTCCTGGGTCTTCCGCCAGCACTTATCCACTCCTCTGCTCTCCTCTCCTTCCATACCCATCCCCTGCACTTCTTCTCATCCGTAGGTCCTTGACTGTATTTTTCAGTTTTTGACATTGTTTTTATTTCCCTTGTTCCCTTCCCATTTAGCCTTGTAGTGCTTTCAAACACAATTCTGTTGTATAAAGCGCCTTACAAATGCCCAATAAAATAAACAAATAAATAACGTCAGACGACACACACCAACACAAATACTAGCACACATCCGGGGCACTGAGTCCTACCCATATGGTTACAACATACGGGTGCCTCCCGAACCAACTCCTGCATGCAAGACAATGCTCACAGATGCCAGTTCCTCCATTCCCCACTAATACACTCAGCCCTGCTCCCTTGCAGAGCCACAGGAGCGCCTGGAGACTGCCTTTGGGTGGTACTGGTGCACAGTACAAATCAACATAACATAACACAGCCTTAGGCCAGTACTTGTCATCACACCTGAGCATATCCACATAACCCAGTCACCACAAACACAGTGATCACTACAAAGGTGCAGATGAAGGGAAGGTCTGCCCAATGGGAGGGGATACTGTGCTTTATAAACCAGGACACTCATTCAAGCTGTGTCCGTGTTGGGAGTAAGAGGTCTAGTTTTGGAGAAGGCTGCACACCGGAGAATGCTGAAAGAAGAGGAGACTGGAGGAGCGGAAGAAGATGGGGAGGTGGTGGCAGTAGATAGCAAAATGATGTGGTAGCATTAGGAGATATTAACCAACAGCAGGTGGAGGTAGTTAAAGAGGTAGTGATTCAGAAGAAGACAGTGAAGAGTTGGAGGATGTGGTTGTAACAAGAGGTGGCATCAAAGACATAGCAGAGTTGGTATGATCGGGAAGAGAGAGTAAACAAAGGTAATTGGCTGTACCATCAGAAGGCAAGAGTGGGAGGGTGGCAAAAGTAGCAAAGAAGGCAACAATATCAAAAGGTGAGCCTAGGGAGAGGGAGGGGATTATAGTAAACCAGTGGGCAATAGTTGAAGTCAAGAGTGAACAGGAGGAGGGAACATGGAGTCAGACGTTGAAAGAAGATCTTGGGACAGGAGGAGGAGAAGGTAGAATCCCATGGTGGGAAATAGCTGCAGATATCAGGACCTGGGAGTGACGCTGAAACAGTTCGGCAAGGTGAAAGGGGAGAAAACCAAGGTTCATATAACCCATCTTGGCATCCCTTTTGGTTCTCATTGATGGCCACTGCCGATGACCCGTCCACCCACAAGAACTGGTACCAAAGCTAGGTTAGGGTTATGGAACCCCAGAAAGCTTGCATCTCAATCAGTCTAAGGAGGAGAGTTTGGGAACCTTGTAAACCTGCAACATCAGATCCAGTGAGGTTAGACAACCTCCAGAGAATTTAAAGACTTGGTCAATGGCTTAAGAAGAATACGGACCTGCATACCCACATCTGGTGGGGTAGAAAATGGCCCCAAGAAGACCATGCAGATTAAGATATTATGTTTATTTGTGCTTTCGAGGGAGGTTCCTAGTTTTGGTTTAGTGTGCACTTACTTCTATTTAATTCCCAAATGAAACTTATTAAAGCAACAGTACATACTCTTGGTGTCTTTCGCTATCCAAGATGACATACGTGACAACCTCAATCCTAACATTCCCAATTTTTATCTATTTTATAGCTAGTAATTGAAATCATTTTATTTTTTAAATCCCCACCAATTTCCTATTTTTATAAGGGATTATTATAAAAATTGTGTGGATTATGTTGACAGATTTACTTGCAGTCCCATAGTTTGAATTACATGTATATTACTTCTCAAATTTGTGTACATTGTTTTGTGGGTGCGTGCAGATTACGTTACAAATGATCAGAGTATATGCAGTTTATCCAACATACCATGGAATGGGTTGGGCATTTGGTTATGTTTTGGTATAGTATCGGTTAATGTTGTTACTAATGTTGAAAGTTGATGGTCCCTACTTTTGAAATGTTGTGTTTCTGATTGGATGAGTGGGTGGACTGTTCTACAAGTATATCTATGTGGGAGTGAAGGTATTGTAATGTGACCTATCAGGTTTATCTTAATAATATGTAGTTGTGTATATTTAATACCTTTTACGAAATCATACATGGTGAGTTGGTGTGTGGACTTCCGAAAACATGATTTATGTGTTTTATTTGCGTTATAGCTACTTAATTTCAAGTTATGTACTTATTCCTTATGATTTAGTATTACTCTGTTTTTGTAAAACTAGTAATGTACAATCATTTGTAATTTGTTTTATTTTTCAGATGGGGAAAGCCTTTTGATTGTGGACCTTGGAAACGATTTAACAATGTTGAGAAAAGAAACATGGATTTTAGGCAGGTGAGTGGTGCTGTATGATTATAATGGCATATTTGTAGGGATACATTTATATAGCTAGATTGGTTTAGATTGCATGGTCATTTTTATGTATTATTTTATGCTGGAATCGGACATTATTCCCTGGCAGATGTTTTAGATATGTATTTGCTTTGGGGTCAATATTGGGCCTCATTACAGGTCCGGCAGTAATCCTGCCGGATCTGTAAATATTTACCGGCGCCTGACTTCCCGGTGCTTCCGGGAGACTACAACACCGGTGGCCCGGAAATTAAGGCATCGGTAAAATGTAAGTCCCCATTCCTTTTGAGTCCCAGAGGACCCTATGGGAGAGGGGGCACGGAAGCACTGTCACCGTTGCTAACGGTGCTTCAGTGACTGGTCTGCCTACCATGGCCGCTGTGCCCAGCAGGATCAGACCTGTCAGGCACAGCAGCTCCGGCAGGCAGACTCAGACTGTGGCGGTCCATAAACAAGGGTGCCACTATTCCTTTCTTGCACATTTGCACCGCGTATTCTGCATTAATCTGCAATGTTTTTATGATGGACTGATAGTGATTTTATATTACACAACATATTTCATGTTCATTGCGAAACTTTTTTCTGTTTTGTACTTTTGTGGCTAAGGACCATTTTAACATTTAAAATTGTAAGTAATTTTTGAAGCAACATTTTGAAATGTGAATTCTATTATCTGTCTAGTATTGTTTGATTTTTATTTTGGGGGTGTTTACAAGTATGAATACCGGATTGAAGAGAGCATCTGGATTGTGAGTGAGAAACTTGATTCAGCAGTTTCCACCGAAATATGGTAAGTAACTTTCATTTATAATTTGGCATAGTTTTAAGGGAAACTATATTGATTCTGCTAGGCTTAGTATGGAAGATTGCACTTTGTTGGCCTGCAGACGCTTTACCTTTTTTTTCAGAGAGTACCGTTTTTATATTGACATGTCCTTTCATAGGCAAGTATGGTTTCTACGTAGGTACACGGGTAAAATAATGATCAGCGTGTAACAAGATGATTGTTTTA
Organism: Ambystoma mexicanum; assembly: GCF_040938575.1. NCBI lineage: Eukaryota > Metazoa > Chordata > Amphibia > Caudata > Ambystomatidae > Ambystoma > Ambystoma mexicanum. The sequence continues at coordinate 1,018,857,377 of NC_090923.1, read as the reverse complement.
ATTGATGCCATGTTTGTTAGCAGGTATATTGTACTGTAGGGATTTTTCGTATATGCTTGATTTGTTTTTAATTTGTTTTGTAGGAGCAGTGTGATATTGGAACATTACTGATAGAGCTTGTTTTGATAATTGCAATTGATTTATGAAGACTAAAATGCATTTTTTGCAGCACCTTTAATTATTTGATGGTCCTTGTACAATTAGGACACTTGTCCCTGTGATATTGCCACTGAAGAGTCTTAGGACAGAGACTGAAAGTTCTACATTTTGCAATTGTTGATCTCTTTTTGCGTAATGGACATTTGTTCAATAGGTGCACAGGACGCATGTCATGTGGTTCTGAACTATACTCGTGATGATAGGGAGTCTGTTTTATCATCACACTCAATTTACAATGTATGTTATGATTTGGTCGCCCATGTCCTCTCTGCAGCAGCAGTCTCCATTAGGCCTAGCCGCGCTGTGTATGACTGGTGGTAGTGGAGGCTATGTCAGAATTAACCCTAAACTACGATTCCTAGCTTGCAAGGTGCCTAGGCCATTTTAGATATAGAAATATATTTCCTTCAGTTTAGTGGGCCTGTGTGCCTCATCCCTTCTGTTGTGCAAACCTTGGACCCGCTCTCGTTTGTGACAGCTTGACCTCCTGATTTCTGCCTCTGATCCTTCTTTCACTAACTTGCTCATGGACCATCCTCTGGATGCTGGCAGTGATCCTGTGACCCGGTCTGTTTTACAGGATTTCCTTAGTTTTTTTGTGTTGATCACCTTGCTGCTTGCCTTACCTCTGGCCCTCTTTAATAGTGCTTGTAAAGTCTATCCCTAAGGTCACTCTGCCGATCCATTCCTTCCTCTGTTTCTAGCCTTCTTCCACTGTATCAGCTTTGACGCTTGTTCGCCATCTCATCCTATCTGGGTGTCATGATCTCTGCTTCCAAAAGATCAGGACTTGCCCGACTCCCTTGGAAGCAGACCCATAACCTCGGTTCCGAGTGCCAGCCAGTCCCAATTGGGACCTTTTGGACCCTGTCCTGGCGCCAGTGGCACCAGGCTCATAAAGATGCCCAGTCCCAGCGCTGGAAGCGCCGGGCTCATAATGCTTGGGTGGACTTACCTGCAGCAGACCATGCTGCTTACTTACCTGCCAGTTGAACCCCTGATCCTCTTCTGTTTGGGACTACTTTTCCTGTTGGGTGGGGCAGGAGCCACTCCCTAGGTTCAGAACACTGGAACTCTTCTGGAAAGCAGGAACTCTTTTCTTACCTAGGCGTGGCTGTGGAAGGAGACACCTAAGCACTACAGGAGGCTATTTAAACCACACCCGATGGATGAATCTTGCTTTGCGTTATTCTGCATTCTCTGCAGCAGAACGCTCATCGTGTCTTCTGCTTCTGATCCTGGGCCTAAGGGAACAAAGGCTTACCATCCTGGAATCCAGTCTTCAGCAGCACCTGTAAAGACAAAGAAAGAACAGGTTAGCACTACGGTCTTCAGTGGCAGCGCATCTCTTACCTGGTCCATCGGCTGTCACCAACGCCTCGCGCTGCATTCTGGCATCTGAAAGACAAAGGCTTACCTACTCTTCGCATGCTTCGGAGGTCTTCGCACTGCATTCCGGCATCTGAAAGACAAAAGCTTACCAGCTCTTCGCACGCTCCGGAGGCCTTCGGCGCTGCATCCTGCATCTGAAAGACAAAAGAAGGTGCGTTTAAAGACATTGGGCAACTTTATTACTCACGTGCCATTACTCCTTCCCACGCTGAATCCAGTGGGTATTCCAGGACCCTTCAGCTTCTCTAAAGCTCCGAACTTGTACCTGCAAGATAAAAGGGACAGTAAGTGCGCATCGTGAAGCAGACTACAAGCGCTTACTTACGTGCTTCCAGGCGCTTCTATTCCTCACGCGGGTTCGATTCTCAACTCTCATCAGCCCGCCATCCGCCATCGCGGGAACCCTGCAAAACAAGAGATATCATTACAAAAGACTTTTAAGACATTTGAAGTGCCCAGAACTTACCGTTCGTGCAGTTAACGACGGACAGCAGTCCTCTGAGGTCAAGAGGCCTGCACCCTTCTCCAGTGAAGAAACTGGTTACGGCACCCTGCCCCGAGGCAGATGGAGAGCTCAGCGTTCACTTACCTAAGGTGAGGGCGTTAACCTTTGGGGTTCTACAGGAGAAGAGAAAGGGAAGAGGAGAGAGGCACCCAATAACCCCAGTTCATTAATCCCATATTTTCTATCTGCAGACATCTTACTCTTCGAGTCAGACATACAGTGCACAGAGGTCCAGCCCAAAGAGCCAACCGTGTGTTACACATCACCTTTGAAGATACGGCATTCACCCAGTCAAGACCGGCGCCTCTGCGGGAATCAGGTGAGCGTTACAGAACGCAAAGCCTTCCGCAAAACTCCCACCCAGGCGCTATGGAAACCTCGGATACTGACCAGCTAGCCCAGTTACTTGGGGAACTAAGAGCAGAAGTGCATGCAGCCCGTCAGGAAACGAATGCTCTAAGAAGGGAACTGATTATTTCCAAGGAGCGAACAGACGATCTCGCTAGACAATTGCTACAGTCACAAGCCGGACAAACTCCGTTACCGGCATCAGGGGCAAATCTTCCTTCAACATCCTCTACGAACCCAGTGCAGATCAACCTACCTGGGAATGTACCTCTGGCTCCGCCCGAACGATTTTCTGGTGACCCAAAGAGGTTTGCAGTATTTATTAATCAGTGGCGGTTGCACTTCTTATGCCGGCCAACAGCCTTTCCAACTGATCAAGCTAAGGTAGCTTTCGTGCTTTCGTACCTTAGTGGCAATGCGGCAGACTGGTCGATCCCTCTAGTTAATCAAGATGATCCGGTTCTCCATGATTTTCAAGCTTTTCAGCTCAGTATGGAAAAACTGTTTGCAAGACATTCACAGGGGCAGGCCTTGGACAATGAGCTCCTTTCATTGCGACAGGGTAATCAAGACCTTTTGGCTTATATTGCGTCTTTCAACAGACTGATAGTGGAAACTCGATGGCCTGAGGACAAAAGGATTACGCTGTTTTATAGAGGTCTACGTGGAGAGCTCAAAGATGTGTTAGCCCAAGTAGTGAATCCCCCGCAAGACTGTTCGGACTATATTGACTTAGTCGTTCAAATTGACCACAGACTGCAGAACAGGAAGGCCGATCGTTCCAAGTTTGATGCTCGAGTATTTTCCAAACCACCAACTCCTACCAAAGGAGTAGACTCCGGGGAACCCATGCAAATAGGGGGCCTGAAAGGACCACTAACACAAAAGGAGCGGGAAAGGAGAAAACAGCTGCAATTATGCCTCTATTGCGGAAACTCGGGGCACTTCCTTCGAGACTGTCCGGTGAAACCAGCCAAGAAGGCAGTAGGAGCTGCAGTTACCAGGGTCACAAACTCTGAGCAGGGAAACGACCTCGCCCGACAAGAATAGAGGTCCTCTTGCCGAGCGTTAAAACCAGTTCCGTGCCCTCGCATTTCGTGATACCTATGGTCCTCATTAGCCCTGAACATCCGGATCGATTACATGCGATTGAAGCTTACGTCGACAGCGGTGCCATCGGCAATTATGTGGATCATGAAATGGTTTTGAGGATGAATCTGACTCTTTGTCCAAAGGCTGTAAAGGACGTCATTACTACGGTGGATGGTACGGAGATAGCCTCCGGACCAGTAACGCATACCACCCAAGAAGTGACGCTAGTAAGTCAAGATGGACACCATGAGAAGATCGTGTTCGATGTGATCAAGGCCCCTCAGTTCCAGATTATTCTAGGAATTCCTTGGTTAGAGAAGCACAATCCTCAGATCGATTGGCGAGCAAGAACGGTTCAGTTTCCAGAATGTGTCTCTACTTGTCACCCTCGACCTGGTGTTGCACTGGCAGCAATTTCCTCGGAGGCTCCCCAGTTACCTCCTGAATACCTAGAATTCCAAGATGTTTTCCGGAAGGATCAGGCTAACTCTCTACCTCCTCATAGGTCTTATGACTGCCAGATAGACCTGATACCTGGATCTACTCCTCCTTGTAGTAGAATTTATGCCCTCACCGAGCCTGAGAATCTTCACCTCCGACAATACCTGGATCAATACCTAGCGAATGGGTTTATTCGTCCTTCCAAGTCCCCTGCTTACTCAGCTTTGTTCTTCGTTCCAAAAAAAGAAGGGGACCTTAGAACTTGTATAGATTATCGCGCCCTGAACCAGATCACCGTTAAGAATAGATATCCGTTACCTTTGATCCCTGAACTCCTGGACCAAGTCAGAAAAGCATGCATATATACAAAGCTGGATCTTAGAGGAGCCTACCACTTGGTACGAGTAAAAGAGGGCGATGAATGGAAGACGGCCTTCTGCACCAAGTATGGGCTATTTGAATATCAGGTCATGCCCTTCGGACTTTGCAATGCCCCGGCCGCCTTTCAATATTTTATGAACGATGTCCTCAGAGAGCTCATAGATGTGTGTGTTGTTGATTACATTGACGACATCCTCGTTTATTCTTCATCGGAAACTGAACATCGGAAACACGTGAAAATGGTCCTCGAGAGATTGCGTCAACACAAACTTTTCGCTAAATTGGAAAAATGTGTTTTCAACGTGACTGAAGTTGAATTCTTGGGATTCATATTATCACCTAGCGGAGTGCGTATGGATTCAAAGAAGGTCGATGCAATTCTCAAATGGCCATCGCCATCCTCCGTAAAAGGTGTTCAAAGCATGTTAGGCTTCGCTAACTTTTACCGCAGGTTTATCCCCGAATTCTCTCGAATAGTCCAGCCCATCACCGCCTTGTTAAAGAAAAACAAACGTTTTGAATGGTCTACCGAGGCGGAACAAGCTTTCCAGAATTTGAAGACTAGATTTATCTCTGCACCGATCTTAAAACATCCTCGCCCAGAACTCCCCTACATCGTTGAAACTGATGCTTCGAGCCTTGCCATGGGGGCAGTTCTATCACAAAAGGACCCAGTAACCAATCAGTTGCATCCCGTGGCATTTTGGTCCCGCAAATTCTCGCCTCCTGAAATCAATTACACTATTACTGATAAGGAACTTCTAGCTATCAAGTCCGCCTTTAAGGCTTGGCGGCATTATCTCCTGGGGGCCCGACACACCGTTACTGTGATTACAGATCACCGAAACCTGCAATATTTGAAAACCGCAAAAGCTCAATCCTCTAGGCAACTCCGTTGGGCACTATTCTTTGCCGAGTTTGACTTCATAATTACCTATCGACCTGGTACAAAAAACGGTAAAGCTGATGCCCTTTCTCGGATGGGAGTGGAAGAACATTTGATCAATCCTAAACCTGTACCTATCATTCCCGAACAAAGAATTCTAGGTGTAATCGCCACACAATCCATAGAGGAAGTTAAGGATAAAGCCAGGCTACTGGTAACTCCAGCAGACATACAGAATTGGCATCTGCAGGGAAAGGACTTTACGGTGAAGGACAACCTATTATATTTCCAAGAACGGTTATACCTGCCCAGCACAGATTTACAGAAAAAGGTAATCTCTTGTTATCACGATTCTTTAATGGAAGGACATCCCGGTATGACCAAGACCTCGGAAAAGATCAAGCGCTACTTCTGTTGGCCGTCTTGGAAAAAAGATATCAGAGACTTTATAATGTCCTGTGGAGTATGCGCCCAAAACAAGAGTCAAAAGGAAAAACCAGCCGGCCTCTTACGCCCTATTGACATCCCGCCTCGCCCTTGGCATACGCTTTCTATGGACTTCATCACCGATCTACCTCCATGCTCCGGATACAATACGATCCTAGTAATCGTGGACCTATTCTCCAAGATGGCGCATTTCATTCCACTCAAAGGCTTACCAACAGCAGCAACTCTGGCCCGAGAATTTCTCGAAAACATCGTCCGACTGCACGGTTTTCCTTCAGTTCTAATTTCGGATCGAGGTAGTCAATTTATTTCTCATTTTTGGCGAAGTTGCTGTCGGTCGGCTCAAATTGATGTGAGACTTTCGACCAGCCACCACCCTCAAACCGACGGACAAACCGAGAGGACCAATCAAACTCTGAAACAGTATTTGCGCTGCATGCTACAACAAACTGAAAAAACTTGGAAAGATATCCTTTGGATAGCCGAATATGCCTACAATAACTCTGTCCACTCGGGAACTGGGAAGACCCCGTTTTTTCTTTTATACGGTAGTCACCCTCGAACCTCGGAGTTGGATCCACTCCAAGATCTTGGAACACCAGCAGTAGACCACCTGCATTCTACAATCACCCAAGCCTTTAAGGAAGCCGTTTCTCACCTTCAAAGGGCTAAAGAACAATACAAGAAAGGAGCAGACCAACATCGGAAGGAAGCCCCCCAATATCAAGTAGGAGATCAAGTCTGGTTATCCACCAAATATCTACCTCTAAAAGGACCAAGCACATTCAACCCAAGATACCTTGGTCCCTATTCCATCACTACCATAGTAAATCCAGTAGCGGTCAAGTTGGACTTGCCCCCTCACATGAAGATACATCCGGTCTTCCACGTCTCTCTATTAAAACCCGTGCAACCTCAAACCCGACTAACTACATCTCCAAAACCTATTCTAGTTGATGGAGAACTCGAGTTTGAAGTCAAAAGCATCCTGGACTCCAAGATCTCCAAATCTAAACTATTTTACCTGATTGACTGGAAAGGCTACGGTCCCCAAGAAAGATCCTGGGAACCTGCAGAATATGTCCACGCGCCTCGTCTAATCAAAAGATTTCATCGAACATTTCCTAACAAGCCCAAACCCCCGGAGAAGCCCGGTTTGGGAGGGGCCTTGAGGGGGGGTGCTGTCATGATCTCTGCTTCCAAAAGATCAGGACTTGCCCGACTCCCTTGCAAGCAGACCCATAACCTCGGTTCCGAGTGCCAGCCAGTCCCAATTGGGACCTTTTGGACCCTGTCCTGGCGCCAGTGGCACCAGGCTCATAAAGATGCCCAGTCCCAGCGCTGGAAGCGCCGGGCTCATAATGCTGGGGTGGACTTACCTGCAGCAGACCATGCTGCTTACTTACCTGCCAGTTGAACCCCTGATCCTCTTCTGTTTGGGACTACTTTTCCTGTTGGGTCGGGCAGGAGCCACTCCCTAGGTTCAGAACACTGGAACTCTTCTGGAAAGCAGGAACTCTTTTCTTACCTAGGCGTGGCTGTGGAAGGAGACACCTAAGCACTACAGGAGGCTATTTAAACCACACCCGATGGATGAATCTTGCTTTGCGTTATTCTGCATTCTCTGCAGCAGAACGCTCATCGTATCTTCTGCTTCTGATCCTGGGCCTAAGGGAACAAAGGCTTACCATCCTGGAATCCAGTCTTCAGCAGCACCTGTAAAGACAAAGAAAGAACAGGTTAGCACTACGGTCTTCAGTGGCAGCGCATCTCTTACCTGGTCCATCGGCTGTCACCAACGCCTCGCGCTGCATTCCGGCGTCTGGAAGACAAAGGCTTACCTACTCTTCGCATGCTCCGGAGGTCTTCGCACTGCATTCCGGCATCTGAAAGACAAAAGCTTACCAGCTCTTCGCACGCTCCGGAGGCCTTCGGCGCTGCATCCTGCATCTGAAAGACAAAAGAAGGTGCGTTTAAAGACATTGGGCAACTTTATTACTCACGTGCCATTACTCCTTCCCACGCCGAATCCAGTGGGTATTCCAGCACCCTTCAGCTTCTCTAAAGCTCCGAACTTGTACCTGCAAGATAAAAGGGACAGTTAGTGCGCATCGTGAAGCAGACTACAAGCGCTTACTTACATGCTTCCAGGCGCTTCTATTCCTCACGCGGGTTCGATCCTCAACTCTCATCAGCCCGCCATCCGCCATCGCCGGAACCCTGCAAAACAAGAGATATCATTACAAAAGACTTTTAAGACATTTGAAGTGCCAAGAACTTACCGTTTGTGCAGTTAACGACGGACAGCAGTCCTCTGAGGTCAAGAGGCCTGCACCCTTATCCAGTGAAGAAACTGGTTACGGAACCCTGCCCCGAGGCAGATGGAGAGCTCGGCGTTCACTTACCTAAGGTGAGGGCGTTAACCTTTGGGGTTCTACAGGAGAAGAGAAAGGGAAGAGGAGAGAGGCACCCAATAACCCCAGTTCATTAATCCCATATTTTCTATCTGCAGACATCTTACTCTTCGAGTCAGACATACAGTGCACAGAGGTCCAGCCCAAAGAGCCAACCGTGTGTTACACATCACTTTTGAAGATACGGCATTCACCCAGTCAAGACCGGCGCCTCTGCGGGAATCAGGTGAGCGTTACACTGGGCTCCTCTTTTTTCTCCAGCTATGGACTGATGTTTTTCCTTTGTCCTATCTGGAACTGGACTTTGAGAAACTCTTGTGCAATTAAAGGACCCTTGAAATCTCAGACTCATGCCCCCTTGCCCTGAACCTCTGGATATCGGGAGCTCCTATCTACCACATGATTGGTTGCCTTCTGGTGGAAACGTGGACCTGTGCATCTTTGCCTGGTACCGACATTCAGGTTTGTTCTTGTGCCGGTGGGACCCTGCCCTGGCCCTTATGCACTCCCGCACCATTCCCTCTTGCTACTGCGGTCTTTTGGGGGGTAGGACCAGCTATCCCCGTCCTCTAGGTTTCTGGCCTCCCGGACTATTGTAACAGCTAAAGGGGATATACTCTGCTGTTGTGCGGTACACAAAAAAATAATTCTCAAAACTCTTATCAATTTCTTCAAAAAATTGTATTTATTCTATATATAAACCCAACTGTTGACCTGTGTTTCGGCCTCCAGGCCTTTCTCAAACTTGGGCTGTTTGAGTTCGCAATGCATTCTTATAAGACATCCTTCCCTCTAGTTGGGTGCCTTTCATTTGATTTTTCACTTGAAATCATGCCACCTTATTTAACTGGGATAGATCCCTTATTCCAGTTTCCTCGCAGACTCTCGTCTACATCCCGCTTTCTGGTCTCTCATTTTAACAGCTGTGCTGGGTTGTCAGGGAGGCAGGGAGGCCGGTGAATTGGGTGATCGTACAAATTGACCTTTTGATGAACCAGTTGCATTTATTTTTACAGCTTGGGATGGAACATCCTCCACAAGAAGTTGGCCTTCTTTTGTCACCACCGTTTGGCAAATGCCTACTGCTCATGTTTTATTGCAGAGCTGCAAGTTCATATCAAAGGGGTCTGTGAGGGAAGAGCATCTGGGCATATCTACTACATGACACCTTGCACCTGGGCATATCTACTACCTGACACCTTGCACCTGGGCATATCTACTACCTGACACCTTGCACCTGGGCATATCTACTACCTGACACCTTGCACCTGGGCATATCTACTACCTGACACCTTGCATCTCGGCATATCTACTACCTGACACCTTGCACCTGGGCATATCTACTACCTGACACCTTGCACCTGGGCATATCTACTACCTGACACCTTGCACCTGGGCATATCTACTACCTGACACCTTGCACCTGGGCATATCTACTACCTGACACCTTGCACCTGGGCATATCTACTACCTGACACCTTGCATCTCGGCATATCTACTACCTGACACCTTGCACCTTGGCATATCTACTACCTGACACCTTGCACCTGGGCATATCTACTACCTGACACCTTGCATCTCGGCATATCTACTACCTGACACCTTGCACCTGGGCATATCTACTACCTGACACCTTGCACCTGGGCATATCTACCCCCTGACACCTTGCACCTGGGCATATCTACTACCTGACACCTTGCATCTCGGCATATCTACTACCTGACACCTTGCACCTGGGCATATCTACTACCTGACACCTTGCACCTGGGCATATCTACTACCTGACACCTTCCACCTGGGCATATCTACTACCTGACACCTTGCACCTGGGCATATCTACTACCTGACACCTTGCACCTGGGCATATCTACCACCTGACACCTTGCACCTCGGCATATCTACTACCTGACACCTTGCACCTGGGCATATCTACTACCTGACACCTTGCATCTCGGCATATCTACTACCTGACACCTTGCACCTGGGCATATCTACTACCTGACACCTTGCACCTCGGCATATCTACTACCTGACACCTTGCACCTGGGCATATCTACTACCTGACACCTTGCACCTGGGCATATCTACTACCTGACACCTTCCACCTGGGCATATCTACTACCTGACACCTTGCACCTGGGCATATCTACTACCTGACACCTTGCACCTGGGCATATCTACCACCTGACACCTTGCACCTCGGCATATCTACTACCTGACACCTTGCACCTGGGCATAATAACTACATGACACCTTGCATCTCGGCATATCTACTACCTGACACCTTGCACCTGGGCATATCTACTACCTGACACCTTGCACCTGGGCATATCTACCACCTGACACCTTGCACCTGGGCATATCTACTACCTGACACCTTGCATCTCGGCATATCTACTACCTGACACCTTGCACCTGGGCATATCTACTACCTGACACCTTGCACCTGGGCATATCTACTACCTGACACCTTGCACCTGGGCATATCTACTACCTGACACCTTGCACCTGGGCATATCTACTACCTAACACCTTGCACCTGGGCATATCTAATACCTGACACCTTGCATTTCGGCATATCTACTACCTAACACCTTGCACCTGGGCATATCTACTACCTGACACCTTGCACCTGGGCATATCTACTACCTGACACCTTGCATCTCGGCATATCTACTACCTGACACCTTGCATTTCGGCATATCTACTACCTAACACCTTGCACCTGGGCATATCTACTACCTGACACCTTGCACCTGGGCATATCTACTACCTGACACCTTGCATCTCGGCATATCTACTACCTGACACCTTGCACCTCGGCATATCTACTATCTGACACCTTGCACCTGGGCATATCTACTACTTGACACCTTGCACCTGGGCATATCTACTACCTGACACCTTGCACCTGGGCATATCTACTACCGGACACCTTGATTATTTGTAATAAGTCTTATGATGAAATTACTTGATGGAGGGTGCGAGTTGGGTGGCTTTCGGAGGCTGGGGACCACCGTCCACTCCCATGTGCATGTCCCATATGCAGAGTGCAGGGCATCCTCTTGGTCCCCAAATACAGGACCCGCCTTGTGCACAGACAGATGACTTAACCACAAAAAAACATTACCTGGTATTCTATATGCTGTCCTATCACCACCAAGTATATGTAAGGGCAACATTCTGCCCCTGTACAATAGTCCCTAAAAAACATCAGTGGACATTTTTATTTAAAAAGTTAAGGTTACTACTGAAATAAGTTAAAATCTACAAATGTTGGAAATAGAAATTTCAACTCAAAGTTGTAATGTATTATTAAACGCTAAACATACCAGACGATGAAACCATACATGTTGAAACATTAACTCACCCTCCTAAACAATAAGTAAAAAGTAATATCAGCACAAATGTATATTTTTACAACATACGCCAGCAACAAGCCAACAAACATTGCAAGCATTCAATATATTCTAAAAACACACAACATTGTGCAAGGATGTCTGTGCATTAGGACTGGGCATGCACACAATTCTGCAACTGTCACATGGCTGCGAAACTAAACAGAGTGGCAGATGATAACGCCATTTTATCCTCACATTCTGGGTCTGTTTGAATGGAGATATATAGCTGATGATTGCAGACCCTTTAATGTCAGGGTGAGTGCTGTGAAAAAGGAAATGAGCACCGCACCCAGTGTGCTGTATGTACTTACGTTTAAAGCGTTCAACATTTTTCCCACATAGATATTTTTCAAATGTGAAATTCGGGGATAATTCTTCAAAATGCTCTTCGTTACAGGCTTCAATAGGCTGGGAGCACAACACAGAGCTCGCCCCAACACCACCAGAAGCCCTATTTCCTTTAATCTGCCTGAGATTGCCTGCAGAGGTCAGGAGACCCAGAAGAAGCATCCAGAATCGATCTAGGGACTGCCCCCATAACCTCGGACCACAAAAGCACTATCTCTGGAAGGTACTCACCCTCCAAAAAGGGCTTCTACTGAGCTGGGAGCAACAAAGAGCTCACCTCAAGACCCCCAGATGCCCTCTTTCCATCTGCCCGAGGCTGCCTGCATAGGTCAGGAGACCCAAATGAAGCATCCAGGATCGATCTAGAGATTGCTCCCATGATCTCTGTCAAAGTTATTTCCGGGTTACTGTGCGTATATAAGCACTGTGCTTTAGGCGTCCATTCGCCCAGGCGTCCAGAGCAAAGGGAAAACAGAGCTACAGGTTGCTACTTTATCCTTTTCTATTTCATTCTGTGTTCCCTGTTAGCCCCTGTTTGCCACAGGTTGCCACAAAAATGACTTGCATACAGCACACAAACAACATTCTAATCAAACTCCAAAACTCCACTAAAACAACTATTTTCACACACCTGCACCTGTGAGTACCTCTAGCTTCCCAATTACTGAACTGTCTCCCTACACGGTACTACTCACCAATAATGCATTCACTCCTGCTCCTCCTACTCACTTCTCCCAATGCTTTCTCCAATCACGGTAAAATGCCTTCCTTCCTATCCCAATTATAAAACTCACAACTCGAAACTCCTACTACTTCATCTCTTCCACCTCCATCCAACAGACAAAGCTGACAAGCTAAGTATGCCTCTTCTAACACCTATCCACCTCGCCTCTCGTCCTCTGTGACTCAACTTCTATAGCCTTCCTTAACTCATCAACTGAAAATTGCTCTGTGGAATGATCAGCCTGTATGCAACAAAAAGTCTATCACTGACTACTTTCACTCCAGCTCTCCTCCCCTAGACCTTCTTGCTATCACTGAAACCAGTATTTCTCCATCTGACACTGTAATTCTGGTGGCCCTACATGACTCCAAACTATCCTTCATTCACTCTCCTCGACTGACTGGCAAAGGTGGAGGCATCGGACACGTACTCTCTTCCCGTCTCAATGCTACCTCTTTTGAATTCGCCATCTTTACTTTTGCTCTGCCTTACTCGGTTCACATCATCTCCATCTATCGCCCTCCTCGTCCCACAGGCCCATTCTTTGATGATCTTGGGCAACTCCTTGATTCTCTTTCACTAAACAGCACCTCATTCTCTTAGGTGGCTTTAACCTTCGCACTCCAACCACTTCTCAGAAATCTGAACTTCAGTCTTTTCTTAGTGACCACGCTCTCCACTCTATCCATAACCTACCTACCCACAGAGGGGGTACCTCTTTGGATCTTTTATCCATCTCCACCTCTCTTTCTCAGCCACTAATACGGTTGTATACAAATTTTTTGTTTTACAACTGTTCGAATTACAATTGACATTTTCACAATTGACCGAATTGTGAAGGTCAATTGTAACAACCCCCCACCCAACCTAAAACCCCCCAAAACCTCTTATATATATATATATATATATATATATATATACTAAAAAAAACTTTGTTAAGGGGACGCTATGGTTAAGTTGCCCTACTAAAAACCTGTGCAGTTCACTAAAAGACCTTTACACACGTGACATTATGGCTCAAAGTAAAACAGAACAACCCCTGAAATTCGTCAGTTATGGTAGGCTAAGCAACCGTAACTCGCGCCACCACCTTGCACTGCTAAGACTAACACCCAGGACATCAAAGATGACATCACAAATATCATTGATGACATCACTGATGACATCACATTTGCATTTACTTTTCATACAAGGGTTTGTGAATGTAATGTTGGCAAAAATGTATTAGGGATTATCGGGAGATATGTAATAAACTACATACTTCATTACACAATGTAGTGTTCTAAAGAACATTCCATTGCAGTGTTCTTTCTAGTACAGGAATCTACTCATACAGAAATGTAGGTATTGGCTGCAGCATACACCATAAAGGTGCATTATTTGTAATGTTCCAAAGCTATATAATGAAATGGTGAATGTTTCTGTATCAGACTTTTCCGTACTGTGAAACATGTACTAAGTAGGTAATAATGCATCACTTACTACATATTTCTACTAATACACATACAACATGATTAGACTACAATGCATACAAATATGGGGCTTATATGTGGAGAGTAAAGTAAGCAAACAAGAGGCAGTTTCATTAGCCACTTTGTATAATCTACATGATTGTATTCACGCACAAAAATGATTGCTGTGTTCCAGGCCTACTTCTTCCCCTATATATGTACATCATAAGATGTGAGTACATTCTAAGGAAAGTAGTGTAAGAACATGTGAGAATAGCAACATCTATAAATGTATTACCTTTTGAATGTTAAGTTTCTGACTGTCAGTAAATAAAATCACCTGGCCTAGATATGGCAGTGAACAAAAAAGAAGGGGGTGGACATGTGATGTCATAAGTGAAAAATGTAAAGTAGGTTTATTTAACAACAAACTGTCAGAGACCATCAGAGTAATCCCATTTTCAATGCAATGATAACAATGGTTGTAAGGGCAACATTGCAAATGTTAATGAAGAGCAACACTTTGCTTTTTTCCCGTACAAAAGTTTTGGGTTCTTGGTTGAAGCAGCCACTTTGGTTACACAGTGATTTCCAAAAAGGCGCTATAACCTTCAGGCTACAGCACCATAAATGATGTCATGTTGCTCCGAATAGCGAGTTCAGCGTACGGACAAAGCGGGCTTAGGGTGTCATTCCACATAATTGTTATGGACAGGCAACTGCCCACGAGCAGTTGTATTTGCTGGCCGAAAAAGCCCTCACTCAGCATCTGGAATCCGTGGTACGGACAATACGGCAAGATGTACCTGGGCGGGAAACGTAACAGGAAATAAGTATTAATAACCAACCTCTACCAAAAAATGTCAAAAAAGACACAAAAAATGTGCAAAGTAATACACAAATGTAAGAGCTCAAACATGAAATTTTACCGGAATCTTTCTAATAACCATGAGTAACTATAGTAACAGGCTACAAACGCAGAAATTCTGCATGCACCGTAAGAGAAAAAAAATGGCAACTACACAGTAAGACAATAATGCAGTTATGAAAGCAAAATGAATGAACAATTAAAAAAATATTACGTCTCGTGATTTCATACAAAAGCAACATAACGTGCAAACTTGTACACAAAGCTATGTGGGCAAACATAACTTTTCAAATAAAAATATTAATGCTAAAAAAGGATGAGAGTAGTCATAGTCTACAAATGCGAGACCTGTGCATTCTGCAATATTACCGGAAAAAATGTATCAGAGCAGAAAGATAATACGTCAGTTAAAGTGCGGTTGGCTGTAGAGTGGGCAAAAGTAAACTTACATAATATTTACTGCCTCCATTCTTATTCTGCAAGTCAGACACCAATGTGTTCGCATAGAAGAATCTTCGAGGACTGATATTGCATGTCCCGGACAAACTTTTTAAAACATAACCTTATCAATTGCTATTTTTTTCGACACTTTCATTCCGTGAATGTCTTCAAAGGTTTTCCGTTTGCTCAATTTCAAAAAACTATTGCCCCTTATACATTCACTCGGATTCGCAGGCGTCCAACCAAAAAAGTAACTCATGTGACCTTCACTCAGAAGCCAAATACATTCTTACTTTGCATCAACATATTGAAATCCAATTATGAGAACCGCTACTCCCATACACCTCCAGATTCGCTGTTTCCAGCAAAGAGTGCAGATGGTGGCCTTAGTTTTCAAAACTTAGGATGCCAGTCTGACGGCAATATTATTTCAAAAACATTTTTGCAGTGGTACAGCGAGCATGAACTTGCTTTTAAACGTATGACTTTGGTGACAAGAAAACTCCACTTTTACAGTTTGTGCTTCCACATCCCATCCTACCCCCTCAAAGGTCACCTTCTGAAATAGTATTATTTAAGTGTGACACGGCAATGCTGTCTTGTTTTATATGTGTTTCTGGCGATGTCTGCATACACCAAAACATGAATAAAAGATAACTGGGGCACCAAAGAAAGCTGACATACTTTATGCTGTTGCACAACCAATCAGGGAAAGTGCCACATGGTCGCGGGCACAAACTTTTCCCCCCATTCAGTCTAAGGGGACAAGAGACCTTTTGACAACCCCCCCACCCCCTTATAACTTTCCTCCCCCTGCACCAAACTTTCCAAAGAAATTGAGAGTGTTGGATAGATTTTTTTTGCAAACTTTGGTGAGGAAGGCATACAAAAACTGCTCTTCCTATGGAAACTGCAACTGCACCATAACAACACAGCCACTAACGTGCCTAATATGCTGCAGTGCTTGAGGGCAGAGACATTTTGATATATGTCCATGCACCCAAAACTGTACACCCTCCCCAGAACCATCTAACTACTAAGCTATAGTACGGGTGTATGCATTGCTGTAGTATTATGTGGTGGTGTTGGACAGGGCCTAGAGGTTTAGGAGTGTGGCATACGGCCTAAGGCCTGCAGCCATGCAACCAAAACTCTACCTCCTGCTCACAACCACCTGAGTGATGTGCGGAACTACGGTTGTATCGGTAGGTGTGGTATGCTTCTCTAGTTCTGGCCAGAGGCTAGACTCCTAGCTGTATGTCCATAGATATTGCAATGTGTGGGTGTGCAGTGTCTTATATCTGCAGTGCGTATAACTTTGTTCTTAGGTGCATGCACCCAAGACTGTACACACTCCCCACAACCATGTAATCGGTAATCAATACTACAGGTGTATCCATTGCTTTGAAATGCTGCAGTGGTTGTGGCCAGGGCCTAGAGTCTTGGAAGTATGGCCTTCGGCCTACGGCCTACGGCCATGCATCCAAGACTCTAGGCCGTGCCTACAACCACTGCAGCATGTCACACCCATGGCAGCGTACTAATCAATAGCACACCCATAGTAAAAAATAATGTAATAACGACACGTACTCAATTACAATGGTCGCTAACGCCACGTGTGCCCTTACAACAGTTTCAAGGTGCCTGTACAGAGCATGCACTGAAATAGTACCCTTAGTAGACTCCTCATTTTCTGCACATACAAACATCCCAAACAATACATCAATTACACCTGCCGCTCAAACAAGTACAGTTTTTAACCCATCTCTTACTCTCTGAACCTCCCCAAGCACTGTAGGAGATCAAAATAGTTTCCTAAACAGCATTTTGCATGGAAAATACATCATTAACACCTGCCGCCCAAACAAGTACATTATTTAACCTATCTCTTACTCTGTGAACCTCCCCACGCACTGTAGGAGAGCAAAACAGTTTCCAAAACAACATTTCGCCTCTGGTGGCGACCGCGCTGTTGTCGGATCCAAGATGTCGGGCACATCCACACATTCTGACACACATCACGGCTCGCTGCAGCCAATCGGCGAAGACATCGCGTGTCCGCGGTCATGACGCCACCCCACTGGCCAATCGGTATCTTGTCCGCAGAGCGAACAGGGAAGTGTGACCGCGGAGCGGACATAGATATCACTAATCTTTTTAGACATATTTTTGGGTCGTTTTAAAGGAAACTACTGGATGAATTGTCACCAAATTTACAAAAGCACGCTTTTGGGACCAAGCCCCTGCCCTTGCCGCACATTTGGTAAAAATCTGTCCAACGGTTTGACCTGTAGGCCTGCGCAAAGTTTTTCCCCCATTCAGTCAATGGGAAAAAAAGACGTTTTGGGACCCCCCCATAACTTTTGCCCCCCTGCACCAAACATCACCTTTGCAAAAAGATTCAAAGTGCCCATATACTTTTTTTGCAAAGTTTGGTGAGGATTCGTCCAGGGGGAGCGGAGTTATAGGCCGCCCAAAAAGTGCAACTAATTACCAAAGCGATATATATATATACATATTTTTTTTTAAAAAAGGAGGAAAAAGCAAACCGCACTCCCACAGGCAAAGGCACTAATGCCATATTCCAAAAGTCCAGACAAAACACAACAGACACAGTGTGTAAATTACTGGTGTCTTTAATGTTATAAAAATGAAAAAATGCATCATGCATCATGCAAAGCAATGCACAACACATAAACAGCACATAGAGACAAAACACAAGCAGGACGCCATGGTGTAGCAACCTGCAGACATATATATATATATGCAGTCAATTGTGAAAAGGTCAATTGTGACCCTTTAAAATCGGTCAATTGTTCATTCGAACAATTGTAAATGAACACTTTGCTGTATACCACTAATACTACTGTCACACCATCCATATCTGATTGCTCAATTGTTCCCACCACCTCTCCTTTCCACCCTATGACCTTTCCTCACCACCTGTTTCACTTATTACTAAAAGGAAATGTAAACCCTCTGCCATTACCCCCTTTCTCTCTGACCTACAGTTTTCACTCTCCTCCTTCACACCCGACACCTCTTCCACCAGCACTAACTTCTCTAGCTTCCAATCATTACTATATGACTAATTCTCCTCTCACTTCTGACTGCTGACTTTCACCCCTAAGTCTCAGCATCCTCTGTCATTGGTCACCCCATTCATATGCTCTGTCCACACAGACATGCCATGGCTGCTGTGCAAATGGAGGTGTACCCACTCGCATGAGGACCTGCAACTTTACCTCTCTGCCCTGAGCTCTCTTAGGTCCACTCTTGATAGAACGAAAAGGGAATTCTAACCCTCATTACCTCTAACTCCAACCATCCTCGCCGGCTATAGGGCATCCTAAACGCACTCCTCACTCCTAAGTATATGACTATCGACTCTACTCTCACAGATAATGTAACGCTCACCTGACTCCCACGGAGGCGCTGGCCTGGTTCGCGCTGCTGTGACCTCTTCTAAGGTGATGCGCAGGGTTCGGAAGACGGTCTGGACCGGGCCCCCAAATTTGGCTTGTCTGGCTCGCAGAAGTATCCTTCTGTAGGCGAAAATAGGGGATTAACTGTCTGCGGGGTAATGCAATCAGCCTCCAACTTTCCCCTCTCACCCTCCTCGAAACCCTTCTGTGATTCCTCGTAGCGTCTCACCTTAGGGTCTGGAAGGATGAGCTCTCCATCCTGCCTCTGATGCAGGGGCGCGTTGGTATCCAGTTACTTCACTGGATTTTCGGATTGGTGAGAACCAAACTTGCTTGGCTTCCAGGTAAGTTTTTGATAAGAGCTTTCCCTTGTGTCCATGCATTAATGTACTAATTCTAGTGTCTTTTTCCCCATAGGGGCCGGGGTACGGAATGCCGGGGAACAGGCACCGACCCGAGATGAGAGGTGAAATCCTTGTAGAAATCAGGTAAGTCTTTAATGAGCGTTTTTTGGTAATGTCTTTTCATTCGCTCATTAACGCTGATGTCTCTTTTTCCCCTTAGGGGCCAGGGTCCGGAAATGCCAGGATGCGGCGCGGACCCGAAATGAAGAGGGAATGAATCAACAGGTAAGTCTTAACATGGAGATTTAGCTTTCCTTATTCCCTTCTCTCTCTCACCTTTTGTTCTGGCTTTTTTCTCCCCAGTCACTGGGGCGTGACTGCGAATCCGGATGATCGCTGCTGAACATGGAGGCGCCCTGTAAAGGTGAGTGGAATGCGGCACTGCAGCGATCGAAGCGATGAGCTTTTAAATAAAAGTCTTCCTTTTCAGGATTGTCGGCGAGATGTCTCCGGGATGCGGATTTAGCAGGTAAGGACTTTTCCTTCTGTTCTCTTCTTCTCTTCCTTTGCAGGTGATCCAGGATGCTGGCAGGCGTGGCAGAAGTCAGGATGCAGGAGCAGACACGGTGAGCGTCCAGCTGCTAGATGCAGAACAACGCGAAGCACGTGTGGCTGTTCGGGTGGGGTTTAAATAGCCTTGGAAGAAGTTCCAGGTATGTATCCTTCCTCCAATCAGGTATGTATCCTTCCCCGACCATGCCCGGATGGTAAATTAGTCCCACAGTTAAAGTAGTTCCTTTCAGGCCTCAAGGAGGCCGGGATCCTTCAGCATGGTCTGCATCAGGTAAGTGCACCCAAGCACTTCCATAATGAGCCTGGCGCCTATGGCGCCAGGACTGATGTCTTTTATGAGCCTGGTGCCATAGGCGCCAGGACACTGTCCAAAGGGCCCCTATATGGGGTTGCTGGGTCCTTCCTGGGGGACTGGATGTCCGCTTTCGGGGACGCAGGGCTTGAAACGGCTCCCCGGGAGCGGGCATCATGACAGATAATGCCCTAGCTGAATACTTCGCTGCAAACATTTCCAAAATGAGAAGCTCTCACTTGACCTTCCTCATACTCCATACTCCTACATTTTACACTCTACCTACTCGACCATCATACTCTGGCTCTATCTCCCACTTTAGTCACACTAATACTGATGAAGTGCTATCTATACTAATGAAGGTTAAACCCTCTTGTGCACCTTCCAACCCTCTTGCTCCTCAGCTAGTCAACCCTATTGCCCCTCTAGAGGCCTCTCCCCTTGATTAACTGTTCAACCTTCTTGCTTTCCCTTTGTTTTCAAAACAGCAAAGGTCATCCCTCTCCTAAAAAGGCAAGGCACTGACCCGAACCTACCGGCTTCGTTTCACCCTCTGTTTCTCCTTCTGCACTACACTAAAGTGCTCGAAAGAGTTGTGTTCAACTGTCTTACCAATTTCTTACACAGCCACAACATTTGAGATCCCCTACAAGCAGGTTTCCCCTCCTGTCACTCCATGCAAACTGCTCTCACGAATGTGTCTGACTTCATCACCTCTGCTAAGCACTCCAACCTATCCTCTATCCTAATTCTCCTTGACTTGTCTGCTGCCTTTGACACTGTTAATCACTCAGATCTCCTTAACACTCTCTAATTGGGATTTGTAATCAAGCCTTTGCCTGGATTTAATCTTACCTTGCACCTTGCCAATTCTCTGTCTCCTGGAGCAACAACACCTCCCAACTCACTCCTGTGCGGTGCATTTAAAGGCCCCAAAGAGAAGTGCCTTTCCCATAAATGGCAGGATTTTAAACACTGAAAAAAAAGACGGCCTGGCCTGTCTTTTTGGTTTTCAAGAAGTAATGTGGAAAGGGGCCTACCTGTCATTACCAATGGATAAGCAGCATTTTAATTTTCAAAGGAAGGAGGAAACAGAAGTCCCTATCACATGGAAAACAGGATTTTTAAACAATGAAAACAAAAACGGCTTGCACATGTGTGTGCAAATAAAAACGGGTTGAAAATGTAAAAGTGAAAAGAAAATATCACTGCTCACAGAAAAATGTCAGGAAAACAAAACATGATGCGTGGGTTGACAAAGAGCAATGTATATTATGTTTCACCCACAAAACTCCAGTGACATTTGAAGGACCACTTTGTCTTCATGAAAAAATGCCAACCCAAGGCAAACCCTTCTGCTAGCTGTGGGCAAAACTTCACAAGGAAATCTCCCACTCCCAGCCTGGATGTCACATCTCACTTCTGACTATCAACCTCAATAAAAATGTCCTGCTAAAGGCTTCGAAATTCAGTGTTCTCCAGACCTGCTGGCTCTGAAAGCAAAAGTTACCCTTGGCTGGAGCATGACTAATATGTTTGAAAATGGGGGCACCCACTTCAAAGTGCAAGCTTCCAACACAAAGGAGATTATGGGCACAGGCTGACCCAGTGAAAACAAATGGCTGGAAGGCAGGATTCATGGCCATTTGTCCCACATGAAGATTCACAATTAATTTAAAAGGACTATTATTATTTAGGCCTTTTTCTCAACCATCATAAGGCGGTTGGATTTCATCTATATACCATATTTTACATAATATTCAGGCAATTTTGGGGATATAAAATCCACCTTCCTGTGACTTTTGGAACTGTAAAGGCCAGTTAAACTAGGTTTCTGGCTGATCTGAACATGTTCCAAATGTGGGAGTTGATGAGCGGGTGGAGAATGAAATTAGGTATATGCTTAATAATTTACGTATTAATAACTGTTGTGCTTTTTATGGAAACGGCAGAAAGGTGCTACATGGCCCTGCTACATGATACAGATTTGGTGGTCGGCTTATCTAATTCCCCATGATTAACTGAAACAGAAAATATGTTTAGTCTGGCATTTGCTAGTAAAATTATGACAAAAAGTTGAAAGGAGAACAAGGATGATGACAAATGGGAATTGCCATATGTTGCCCCAGACCCCTAAACCAATCCTGACTTGGAGGCTGGGTTTGGGAGGATAGAGAAGGGTAACTGTCCATCCTAGTGGCGGATATTATTGCAGGGTGCTTCCCCAAGATTGTAAAATTGGTGGTGTCATCCCTGCACAAGGATAGAAAAAGGAGAAAGACAGGATGACAGGGAGAAGAGAGAAGAGACAGACCATCGGGAAGGCTGCTAAAACATACCATCTGACAGCTGTAAGTAGACACCAGAGGAGATTGCTGAGAGTGCATCTGAGTGCATCTGAGTGGAGCTGTCTATCTCTAGGAAGACTGCAAAGCTGACTGGGTCTTATGGTGGAGTGCGGGAGGCCATATTTGAGAATGGAGTGACCAGACCCATGCCCTATCTTTCCAGAGTGTCCTGAGATGCAGCTGGCTTTCCTGAACCTTTAACAGAGGCTTGATATGTAAGTAGAACTGAGCCCTGGGTAACCAAAAGGTGGGGCAATCTCTTGCCTTGAATCCTGTCCCCTTATAGTGGGTGGGGGGGGGGTCAAAACTGTAGATCCTTAGCCTATGTAACCAAAAATATGAATTTAATTAATTTCCTATTTGGCTGAACACTACAGGGTGACATTTTTTAAAATTCAAAATTAACAAAGCTCACCTTCCAGTGTCTGCTGAAAACCATAGCCTATAAATCAATTGGGCAGTCCTTGTTGTTCAGCTGACCCCGACACAGGCTTTTTAATAAGGGGGGGTCTGAAATCCTAAATTCCCCAAAGCATTCCAATTTTCTGCCTGACTTACTAACCTAGACCAAAGCAAAGGGGGGGGGGGGTGAAAAACAAAGCGATAAATCACCCTTTGTTTATTTTAAACCAAAAGTGTGGGTGAAATTATAATTGCCATATGTATTTTTACCAATCTTGAAATCCTACTGCTACCCTTTTAAGCTTGCAGGAATATCAAAATTGCACATTACATAAGTGCCTTTGTTATTGATCAGTGTTATTATTTCGTGAAGTGAAATTTGCAGAAAGAATTGTGATTTTGATCTTTTTAACACACTTTTGTGATTTATTTATGCTGAGAGAAGTTGATTGAGTTGTGCCACGGATAAAGTGGTGTTTTTCACTTTTTGTGTTAATTTCTATTACTGTTAATTTAAATAGATACCAATATATTTCCCATACACCGGCCTGGTTCTTGGCTCATTGTTTGCTCCGGGGAGAGGAATCCAAGGGGCATGATATGAGTCTGAGATAGGGCTAAAAAAAGAACCTGTTAAACAGTTTGTTGCATAAATCGCAGGAGGATAGCTCAGTGGCAACGTGCTCACCTTGGAAGCAAGATGACACGGAGCAACACAGGTTCGGGAGCTACACAGGTTCGGTCCCCGGGTCTGCGCTTAGAAACCTCTGGGTATTAAGCGCGTTATAAATGACCTATCATATCATATCATAACCACGTGAGTGGGGAAGGAAGGAACTCCCCATGTAGAGGGTGGCTTCTCAATAAACTGTTACACTCCTCTAACTTTTGGTGTTCCACAAGGCTCTGTCTTTGGCCCGTTCCTCTTTACACTCCACACCTCTGCTCCTGTGGCACTAATCTCTTCCTTTGGGTTCTCGTACCAACTCTTTGTAGACGATACCCAAATCTTCTTCTCTTTTTCTGAACTCTCCTCTGTTCTCTCTATCAAAATTTCAAACTGTCTCTCTGCCCTTAAATATTGGATGGCTTTGCACTTTCTGATGCTAAACTCTACCAAAACAGAGGTGCTCTTCTTCCCTGCCAAAAACTCTCTTTCAACTCTTCCTCTGCCTATCCAATTCCCACCAGACACTTTCCGCTACTCTTTTTCAGCTAGAAACCTTGTCATCATCTATGAGCCTTCTCACACCTTCTCTACATTAATCTCCAAAACTGGAACAGCAGGTCGCCCGAGCCTTCTAAATATTAGGAAAATCAGGCACGTCCTTCCTTTCAACACTGCCAAGCATCTCTTAACCACTCTTATCTTCTCTAAACTGGACTGCCATGTCAGAATCTTCTTTGGTCTACCCAACTATGCTTTCTGTCCTCTCAACAAGATCATTAACTGTTTTACCAGGTCTCTCTTTGAACTTCCTCACTTCACACCTACTTCCTCATACCATCACCAGGCTGGATGGCTGACAATGAAAAACGGCGCCAGATTTAAATTTCTTCTCCTGATTCACAAGGCTATCGGCAGTAAGGCACCACTGTATCTATCCTCCTCTACCCAACCCTACAAGCCTTCCTGTAATCTTTGCTCTCCCCGTGCTTCCTCTCGCGTCTGCTCCTTCTCTCTTATTGCTCCACTTGCATGGAATTCTCTTCCCCCGGACATCAACGGAACCCTCTTAGCCTACCTCTCATCTTCCTACTAGTCAACATGTCACCCTCGCCTCTAACCTGCCTCTGTCCCTCACTTCCTCTGTCTCCACTCTAGCACTTCACCCATCATGGTCACATCCTGAGCACAGCTGGTCGCACCGCCTACCTGCACTTAAAAATGACCAATGTGTATTGTCCTTAATCTATGTATGTCTATGTATGTATTGTCGCCGGTGACTGTTCCATTTACTCCCTTCCAGAACCCAGTCAGAATGTCCCTAAGACTCACTCCATTTTAAGAATCTCACCATTTTCTATCAAATCTGATTTCTTATCTATTGTATGTTCTTTTGTGATAAAAAGAGCATTGTTCCTACTGTATATAAAATAAATAAACTAAATAAATAATATACAAGGCAACCAGGAATACTCAAGGGTGCTTTTTGTCCCCTTTCCCTGACAAGTTTATAACGGCATATTCGGACCAAGTACAATAAAAATGTACTTACTATATTGGTATGATATCCATATATTTTGATAATGTGGTTTTCTCAGTAAAACTAGTGTAAGATTTTTGTTATGAATAAAATATACACTGGAAGTGATTATTGGAAATGAACATTGTACAATTTTTAAAAGAGGCGCTTCATGAAGTTAGTACAATTAAATGATTTCCCTTTTTTTAGATGAGTCTTTTGCTGAGAAAACACACACACAATTCTTTTTAAATGCCCTTTTTTATCGGAAAGGGTCGCGCTCAGATGAAAATGAATGAGATGCTGCTATAATTCACAAAGAATTGAAAACAAGAAACACAATTATAGACCCTCCAGTCTTGTCTTCTAGTCCTTTATTAAGACTTTCTGAACCCCAGCACACACAAGTCTATCTGCATCACCGTCACATCCCCCCTAAGGAGGATAGGCCCTGAATATGATTTTGATATTCCTGTCTGACAATGGATGTCTCCAAACACCAGGCATCTCCCTGCCACTGTCACTGCAGCTCCCATTCTACATTTAACCATAACAAGCGCCCTCTACAAGCCTACAAGACATCAGGTTTTGTGTTTGTTGGTTACGCTGCTGTCAGCAAGGACTTTGTATCTTTAGGAAGCGCGCATCTGAAAATGTAATGCTTGTTGATAGAGAGACAGTGGAACAGAGTGAGGCAGAGAGAGAGAAAGAAAGTGCACAAAGAGAGAGAAAGAGAGAGAATGAGAGGGAGAGCGCTAGATCGCTGTATGGTATGCCGATAAGCCAAACTAACACAGCGAGTTAAGGTTTCAGCAAAGTTGGTTTTAAATCATGTTTAGTGTTCAATAATACAATAAACCGTAGTGTTTGCATTCCCATTGTTTGTAGTTTTTAACTTTTCATAGGTATTAACCTTCATCTTTTAAAAACAATTATGTTCCCCGTTGAGACATTTGATGATGGCACCACCAATAAAACACAACACAATAAACAATAGAATTTATTCTGTAGTCTAAAACCATGTGGACAGATTCCAAAACAATTTAAATGTGTTTCAATATCATGTGAATTGACACACAATTGAAAAACTCTTCTTCTTTCTCATGTTTGACAACCCACAGGAGCGAACTTTGCTCCATTACGTGATTTGGTGTCGGGGAGCCGTTGCATGTAGAATGCACGCATGCGGCTCCCCGCTGCCAAATTTTGGTCATTTGTACAACCGAGTGCACATGTGAAGGACAAAAGGCAGCGTACACGCGGGGAACAGCCAGTGCTGCCACTGACATCTTCGATGGGCTGTTGGGGAAAGGACTGGCATGATGTATTCTATAGCTGGTGTTGCAAGTCATTGAAAGGGGAGATACTTTGTGTCTTCTTTTCATATTTATTAAATCTTGCTTATGATATGTAGCTCTGTACGGTGGGGGTGATTACTGGGTCAGACTAATGCCACTCAACAAAAATGCCATCCTATATTGGGTATTTATAATGCGCCTATACACAATGTGTTTCAAAGGGCCTTCAATATCACCACCAGCGCTAGATAGTGCTTCATTGTTGGGTGCGGTCATCATCTTCATCACCTCTTTCTGTGTCAGACACCGGATCATCTCTTCTTCGGGTGCTCTTCTGGAATTGGATCCAGACGTACAACAGCAAATGCAGAAGAACCATCGAGACAAAAAAAACAGTATCACTACACTGTCTAGGCCTCATGACTTTAGCGTTCTGACTGCTTGAACCAAATGGCAGCTTGTCGTGAATTTGCTGTGACTCCGGAAACCCGGAAGCAGCAGTTGCAGGGGGCGATGAGGTAAAGAGCGGTCGGGCCAGGGGTGAGGTCAGGAGTCGGGACTAAGCTTGCCAGGTACAGGTGGCAAAGAAGTGGAAGGGGGGAGGGGCCAGAGTGGACCGGGCCAGTGGGAGCCCGGGGATTGTGCTGCAGTGCCTCCTTAAAAAGAGGGTGTTGGGGAAGAAAGGAGGTAGTGAGTGTCCAGGAGGCTATTAGGACACCCCACACATCAGAGAAGGGATGGGGGACAGATCGGACCCAGCAACCTGTTTCCCTGCAGTCCCAAAGCTGCACCCGGGAAATGGGTTTTGGCAAAGATGGCCTGCAGGGAAAACCCATGGACTTGATTTTAGCGCTCACAGTGCTGTCTGGCTTGAGGACAGATGACACGATGTTGTCCAGGCCACCATCTGTCACCACCTGATCACTGGGATCTTAATTAAATGAGAGTCCTACATACAGCGCACCCGACACAGGAATGCCCAGAGTAGCCTGTGACATTGGGGGTACATGTCAGAGGCACCCTATTGGTACTGGAGAGGAGCAAATAGCTTCCAGGCCTGAGACAGATGGAGATGCCCCTTCACCCGTCTTCACCTCCAGAACTATGAGGTATGGTGTCCAGATGTAGTGTCATGAGCCAGGGGCTGCACAGGGTCAGCTGATGTGAAGAGAGTGGGGAATAGATCAACACTTTTGCCACCATTGAATCTGGCTTAGTGGTCAGTGTGGCTTGTGGAGGTGCATGGGGGGCTCTGGTTCTTTTTTGGTACACAGACTGGGATGGACAACCTGCCCCAATTTCATAGAGGGCTGGGTATTTGAAAACTTTTTCTCCTTATGGTTTGAGCCCTCAAATGAAGGCAGCAGTGGCCTTTCCTCTCCTCAGATCTGGCTGGTTACAAGCAGGAGCTGTTCGTTTCTCTGGGTGGCTTAAGGACACACATACCTGGTGCCACGCGGGCATCAATGCCCGGAGGAGTTGGGAACCAGATGATGGTGTCATGGACCTACATCACCAGCGCTTTAAGGTTGGATGGCTAGAGCGCCCTTGCCATTGCAGAGATCAACTGAACGTTATGCTGGATTAGGCTGTGCTGAATGAACAGGCGGGCGGGGCGGGATCAGACTGACCACGCAGCAGCTCCTAAGTGTGGGACCGTGCACGGTTTTAAAAAAACTCTGTGACTCAATGACAGTAGTCACCACTACCCTGGATGAAGTTGCTCAGATGCAGCTGTTGTATAAAGGTTGTTTGACATGCTGTGTGCACCTATCCCGGAGTTGCCTGCACCCACTTGCACCGTTTGTAGCCTTTTTGGGAGGAGGAAGGGTTCTGAGTGGGATGCCTCTGTTGTGTATCAGGAGGGATGACACTGTCACTGTGCCCATTGAGACCCACTCCGGGTTTACATTAAAGGTCGCTGTGTACTGCGGATTAGATTCACTGATTTATATGAATGTTTATCTAATACATTGACTGCAGGGGATATACAATGATGGACATTCAACAGATACTATCTGGGCATATGTTATGTTATTTGGTATTTGCATAGGATCTACTGCTGTTGTTATGGCTTTGAAGCGCTGCAGGGGTGGAAACCCTTCGGAAGACCGTAGTCTCTGCAAATATGGAAATTAAAGAGCATTACATTGCATGCAAATAGTAATTAAACTTAGATGTCTATTCCATTACTAGCAGAGATGGCTAGTTTAAAACATTATAACAAAGCATACAGAGCATTCTGTTCAGGCACAGAGGTCACTGCTATGTCAGTGGCTATGGGACAGCTGGACAGAATTTTTCATGGGACTCAGCTGTATTCTATGGGTTGCAGTGCTAGAGGGGAAATGTGTATTTCAAATAGTCTCTCAACCTATAGGGCAACTGTCTACAGCTGAGGGCTCTGCTATACGTTAGCTGCAGACACATGCACACTGGATAAAGTAGTCAATGCAAAACAACAAGCAATCGTGCGCCACTCTCACCACTGGCCTCCTGCAAACGGGTACCATTTCAATACCTCACACTGCCCCTGCTCTCTCTGTCTCCCTTTGCTACATTGTATCCCATTTGCAGAAAAACCAGCATCAGTGAGTTGGCAGATGAGGGGCAGGGGCTAGGTAGTCGCTAAACTCCCGTCAATTACCATAAACAACAGCTACGCATTATGGGAGGCAAGAACCTTTGCTTCAGAGAAAGGCTACTTCAAATCGGGGGCCACAATCACCCATTTCGCCTTTCTTATCATGCTGGTTGGCAGGCTGCGAGATGCCTC
Source organism: Ambystoma mexicanum (assembly GCF_040938575.1). NCBI lineage: Eukaryota > Metazoa > Chordata > Amphibia > Caudata > Ambystomatidae > Ambystoma > Ambystoma mexicanum. The sequence goes on along the minus strand of NC_090923.1, from coordinate 1,018,828,435 downwards.
AAAGGTCACTCTACCATACTAAGGCGCCGTACTCAGTGGCCTGCTGGGAATTCTGCCTGTCTTGGGCAGGGCAATAAATGCGTTTGACTGGCGTTTGTCCTGCACAGACGGGTGCTCGGTCAAGGCCCTCGTAAGGACCTGCGAGGACTTCGGCAAGGCGTCAGGGGCCAAGATAAACTGCACCAAGTCAGAGGCCATGCTCTTCGGAGACTGGGACCCAACGTATGACCCTCTGCCCTTCCCCATCAGACCGGTCCACATGAAAATCCTGGGTGTGTGGTTCGGCTACGAAGGGGCCGCGAAAAGGTCATGGGACGAGCGCGTGGCGAAAGCCAAACAAAAACTAGGGCTATGGAGCCTGCAGAGGCTGACCATAGAGGGAAAGACGCTGGCTCTGGCGAACGATGTGCTCCCGGTCCTACAGTACCTCGCACAGGTCTGGCCGGTGCCGAAGTCCACCGCAAAAACCATCACGAGGATGGTATTCTACTTCATCTGGAACTCCAAGATGGATAGGGTGAAGAGAGCAACCATGATGAAGACACACGACAAAGGCGGGAAGGGGGTGCCGGACATCCCCACCATGCTGAGAGGCTTCTTCACCTGCAACTGCGTGAGGCTCACGCTGAGGAGCAATGATGAAAGTGACATGGGTTTCCTGATGGCCCGCTTCTTCCTACTCCCGGTATGGTGGAGGCTGGGATGGGTGGTGTGGGACGCCAGGATCCCATACAACTGGATGGCCCCCTGGTGCGGAGCGTTTTGTACGTGAATTCCAGCTGGAGGCGGCGGCGCCGGACCAGTGGAAGAATGGGGCCATCCACAAAAGCATTCGTGACAGGGATGTTTGCGAGCAGATCAGGACTCTATCATCAGAGGCCGCAGAGCGCGTATGGGGCAATGTGGCATCGAAACGGCTCACAAACAAGCACAAAGACGTCGCCTGGATGGCCATCCAGGGAGGTCTACCGGTGCGAGCGTTCATGCACGCCAGGGGTCTCAACCGCTTCAAAAACTGCCCCCAGGGCTGCACGGCGGACGAGACGGAGTACCATCTCTTCTGGGATTGCCCCTACGCACGCAACTTGATGCGGGACTTGGCCACGGAACTAGGGGGCACGATCCCGACAGCAAACATCAATGCCGACGCAGTGATGTACGGTTTGTTCCCAGGGACCCATGCACAGGAAGACACCCAGGCCTGCTGGAGAATCCTGTGCTGCGTAAAAGATGTGCTCCTATTTTCCAGAAACCGCCTGGTGGTAGGGAAGAAAGAGACGACGACGGAATCCTGCCGCCGGATGATCCACAGCCTCCTGAGAGACTACGCAATCATCGACGGGCTGGAGGACGACAGCGACGACGACGAAGGAGAGTGAGTAAACGTACATTTACACAACATGTTCTTGTGCTCTTTCTCAAACAGGACCCACCTCTGAGTGGAGAAAACGAAGGAATCGTCGGCCGCACTCGAGATGGCAAGACGAGGATGCGTAAGTAATGTGCACCATAACCTAACATGACCTGTTTCCTTTCCAGCGGAAAAGGTCGACAAAGTCAGGCTTGGGCACAAGTCGTCTAGGGAGACAGTGCTCTAAGCCTCCCTTTTTGACAGTTTCTAAACCAAATACATGGTTAATTTGTGAGAACCTTTTAATTGGAAAACTAATTGGCGTATAGTCGCAATGTAGTACATTCTACCTTGCTGGAGGAATGGGACGGTTGTAAGGGGAGATGTGGAGACCCTTCAAAAAAAAAAAAAAAAGAAATTGGTTTTGCCCGGAGGTCTACCTTGCTGTATCCCTCAACTCCCAAACTCTTCTCACACAGTCCACGTGAAAATCCCTGCTCCACCGCCAGCAACAGACACAAACTCGCCAGGTTTTGGACGTGGCACCAGGCATTTGGTATCAGCGATGGTGCAACACTGCAGGGATTCTTCCTAATGAAACACGGAGCAGAAAAGATAGAGGGAGGGATGCGGATTCCTCAAACATGTGAAGCACCTTGATGTAAAAAAGGGGACAAGAAAGTGCGACGGCCGCAGGATGGTGAAGAGCCGTGTATTCTCAGTGACAGACAGGGGTTATGGGGCTGTGGGATATGAAGGGCTTTCCGGTAAGTCTGCCATCTAGAATTTGCAGCTAAGGGTCTCAGGGGGTTTCCTTACTTGTGCCACAGCTAAAATGATGGCCTGAAGAACTGCCCAGGGCAATGCCTGTGGTTGTGATTTATTCCAAAATCAATTCACGGGGGTAGGGGAAGGTGGGATGTTGGAAAGGATTGGGGGGTGGGGGGGCGCCATAATCTGCATGATCGGCCTTAAGTGGAAAATATGTAAACGCATGACTTCATTTTACTCACTGTTTGTTTCCTTCAACATTCATGAAGGATTAGAAAGCAAGCTCTTTGAAATAATCATGGTATCTGCCGCCACACGCAAGTCTCTCCTCAACCTCTCTATGTGCACTTTTTATTTAACGTTTGTAAAGTGAGCCCTAATCTTGAAGTAGTGCGACATTGCACACATTGCAATTTTCATAGGTTTAAAAAACAGCACGATAGCATTTAGATTGTAATTGTGATAAAATAAGAAATTAGGAAAGTGGGGGGAGGTACCTATGGCGGAGTCTCTGTCTCTCTTATCTCTCCTCCTTACCCAAGATGTCTGCCTCCTCACACATCCTCAGGGTCCCAGTGTGTGTGTGCGTGTGTGCGACCCAAGTGCACACGATGGCACCATCAGTCAAATGAACGCCAGGCAGGGCAATATCCCACTTTGTATTGAATTGTTGGTGTTTTCTAGCGCACTAAATGTCACTTCAGTTGGCAGGAGTGCTCCGTGACACCCTGGGTGACTAGAACTGGGCTGCTCCCAGGGGTTCAACTAGACTAAAATGTCCGGGGGTAGGAGGGGGAGGGGATAGCAGAGGCAGCTAGCCCATCCAAATGTTGGGAGAGAATCTAACTTCAGTCTGTTGGGCGAGGGGCAAACTTACATGTGTGGGGGCATCTAACTTTTTTACACATTCTAAAGAGACTTTTCTGGTGCAGCGTCAATGTTAAAATCAGTTAAGTCTCCCCTACACGCCTGACACCAGCCACTTAACGTCTGCTGTCTCCTGTCCCGTTACCCTTCAAAATCCCTCCCCTGACATGCAAGTGCTAACATACCATCACCATTTCAATTGCCTAAAAAGGTTTGTATACGAACGCAGTTGCTAGCAACGACATGCTTTACATTAGTAATTGATGGGCCTTTGTTAACAATGCAGCCCCAGTACCGTTTATCGTCTGTGACCCGTCCTGCCTGCAGATGAGGCAGGCCAAGCCAATCAGTGCTGGTCATTGGGCCGGCTCTCGGCGGATCCGAGATCCAGCACCAGATGTGTAGCCGGATCTCTGGATCCGGCCAGAGTCAGCCGCCCAAGCCCATGAACCGCGCTGGAAAAAAGAAAGAAGAAAAAAAAAAGCGTCCGCGACGGCAGCATTGCCGTTTACAGCGGCTTTGGCACTGATGTGTAATGCACAATGCTCACTACATGTACAACTGAAAGGAATCAGTTGTACATGTAGCGAGCATTGTGCTTTACACGCCAGAGCCGCGTAAAAGGCAATGCTGCCCTCGCGGGCGTTTTTTTTTTTGGCACAACAAAATGAGCCAGGGCTCATCAAGGGGGCCTGGCCTAACTGCAGGCGTCCTGCTGGCCCATTAAGCCACGCCCCCCTGAAGAGCTCCGGCTCAATGGGCTACTGGCACCCCTGTCAGGCAGCCTTTGGTGTTGATCTCTGCATTTATTTTCTATTGGGTTGCCTGGCAGGGGACAGCGCCTTACCTATTCAGCCTTAATGGTGGCGCTTCCCCTCGGCAGCTGGGGAGGGGCAGCGTCGCCATTAAGGCTGAAGGGGTGAGGCTGCTGGAAGCTGAGGCCGTTTTCCTGAAGACTGAAACTCACGGAGTTTCAGTCTTCAGGAAAACGGCCTCAGCTTCCAGCAGCCTCACGTTTCTCTCCACAATTGTGGCACCAGCCCACGGGCATCTCCTGCTTAAAGGTATGCCTCGCAGGTGCGGCGCCACCATTATGGCTGAAAGGCATTTTTTTTCTGGAGCCTGAAGCTTTCGCACACGAGCGAGAGCTTCAGGCTTCGGAAAAAAATCCTTTTCTTGTAGTGGCCGGGGCTGGCAGGGGAGATTAGTGGGCCCCACAGGGCCCCGCCTCAGATTGAAATTTTGGAGCCTGCCGGGCTTTACCACTTAAAGCCCTGGCGGGTGGTAAAAGGCAATGTTTCCTTTGTGGGCACTTTTTTTTTTTTTAAGTATTTATCTGATCGGATGGCCACTACCAACCCCGCCCCCTCTAGACCATGCCCCCTCTTCCCCCAACTCCTCCCCCACCCGCACTTGTGGGATCCCCCACCACATTTTTCTCCATTTCCACCACTGAAGCCAATATAAGCCACTATTTTGTTGCGGGTGCTCAAGCCCCATTTGCCCACTGACTGTTTCCGTTCCACAGTGCAGGTGACAACTGCTTAGCCCAGCCTGCCCCTCGGCTGAGCTGCCTTACCATCATTGCTTCTGTCAGATTGCCCACATCGTTGCGTGGGCGGACCCCCGTTGGGTCCCACAGGACATGACGTCCCGGACGTGACATCAGGGGAAGGGGAGGGACGAGGGCAGGTTCGGCAGTTCCGCCGATGTGTTTAATAAAAGAGGTTGCATCACACCCCGGCTCCCGCGTATCATTCCTGCGCAGGCAGGGCCTTCTCCGAGGGGACGCTTCAGGAAGAAGCGGCGCCTCAACACTGGCGACGAGCGGGCACGGACTCCCGCTGGCACCGTGCCGAGGTCTGCGGTCGAGTAGTTCAGCGCGTCGGTGCGCCTCGGGCACGACGGCCGACCCTACACGGCCCCGCCTCCCGCGTGACAAAGGCCCAAACTCTGCACACGGGTGCCCACGCGACGGCGTGCAGGCGCGCCCAGTGACAGCAAGGAACGGGAGAGTGGCGCCGGAGGACACGACCTCCCTCCCACATGCGGCGTGAGGCTGCGCAGGCCCAGAAATAAGGCCACGCCGCAAGGAAGCGGTTGAAGTGGGGAAGGTAATTCACCACACACAGCAGAAGGGCTGCTGCAGCTGCCCAAGCACAGTCCCAGGTGCCACAGCATATCGACACACGAACTCTTCACTGCAACGCAGTCATGTCGGACACGGCGACCACGCCAGCATCCTCCTCGGGAGGGGTAGGATCGGCGCCTGGAAATGCTGACACAGCACAGGACAGCAGCCAGCATGCACACCAGGAGGGAGCAGCCCAAGTCATGCACATGCCCAACCCCTTTGAAATCAGAGATACCTCCAATCTGGGGCCCAGATGGAACATATGGCTACGGGACTTCAAGTTCTACACAGGTGCCATAGGATTGACGGACGACACGAGGCTGAAAAATACACTGTTCATGGCAGTGGGACCAGCGGTAAGAGACATTGCGGGGGAGCTGCTGAATGTAGAAACAGTCACATACGGGGAGCTACACGCCAAGCTGTCCGAATACTTTGCACCACATACAAACGTGGTTTATGAGCGCCACATGTTCCACACAACAAGACAGGAAAAAGGGGAATCAATAGACAATTTTGTGATGCGCCTCCGCATTAAACTGAAACATTGCGAATTCCATAGGTACTCCAATGAAGAGGCGCTCAGGTCCCAAGTAATAGCCGGATGCCTCTCACAGCCTTTTCGTAAACAGCTCCTACAGAAACAACGATCGCTAGAAGAAATCCTGGTGCTGGCCCGCATGGAAGCAGCAGTGGACTCGCAATTGGACAGCCTAGGAAAAGTGTCCATACACCAACACAGTGACAACACCGAGTCGATCAATAAACTGTATACCCACCCAAATCAAGCCAACAAACACCCCGATGCCACATGTTTTAAATGTGGTTATGAATACCCACACACAGGGACATGCCCGGCTGTAGGGCAAAAGTGCGCCGCATGTGGGGGAATGGACCACTACAGGGCCATGTGTAAGAACGCCCCAACCCACACAACTCCCAAACATCGCTACCAAGAAAGGCGCCGGCCCACCCCCCAAAGCCCGCCCAGACCTGCAGTGGACAGCAAAAGACGGCGCGCCAGGAAAGAAGACAGCGACCGCAGAAGCCGATACACACGCGAAGATAAACGCTCGTCAGAGGACACGAGACGATCACACAGGCGGCGTTTTGTAAGATACGTTGAGACCAGATCCCCACCAGTACTGACACCCCTTCGTCAGAAGAGGATCAGAGGAGGAAAGGTTACGTATGGGCCCTACAGGACAACACGGCGGCCACCCAACACAGCCCCATTTTGACACTTCAAGTGAATGACACCCCACTGAAGTTTCTCGTGGATACCGGAGCGACGGTCAACATTATTAGTGAAAGCGCATATCAGTCCTTGACCACACAGCCAAAGATCAGAAAGGCCACAGTAGACATATACCCCTATGGCTCCACGACACCCCTGCCATGCAAAGGCATGATCACAGCCAGATGCTCACATAAAGGACACTCCGCAAAGATCCCGCTGTACGTTCTGGACACAGAAGCTAACAGCGGGTGTATACTGAGCTTCCGGACAGCAGTAGACATGGGACTAGTACACATCTTATACCAGCTGATGGCCCACAAGTACTTTACCAAACCGGACTCAATCGAACAATCATTCCCAAAACTCTTCACCGGCCTTGGCAAGCTGCGAAACCGGAAAGTACACCTCCACATTAACCCTCAGGTCAAACCAGTGGCCCAACACTACCGAGGCATTCCATTTAATATCCAGAGACAGGTGGAAGAGGAGTTGGACAAGCTCATCAAAATGAACGTCATAGAACCTGTATCGGGCCCGACGCCATGGGTATCGCCCATCGTCCCCGTCCCCAAGAAGTCACCAGAAGGATCCATACGTTTATGCGTAGATATGCGCAGAGCCAACACAGCCATCGAAAGGGAAAGGCATCAAGCGCCCAGGATCACGGACATGATTCACCTTCTTCACGGGGCGAGAGTCTTCTCCAAGTTAGACCTCACAAAAGGATACCACCAAATTGAAATTGCACCGGAATCCCGTTACATCACCACATTCGTCACTCATCTAGGCCTGTTTCAATACAAAAGACTCAGTTTCGGCATATCCTCGGCCGCCGAGATCTTTCAGGAGGAGATTCACAAGGTCATCAGACACGTCCCCAACTGTCTGAACTATTCGGACGACGTCCTAGTCTACAGCAAATCACAGGAAGAACATGACCTAGCACTACACAGGGTATGCCAAGCACTGGACGACGCAGGGCTAACCTTGAACAAATCCAAGTGCGAGTTCTCGAAAGGATCTCTGAGGTTTTTCGGGCACATCTTCTCGGATAAAGGCATGAGACCCGACCCGGAAAAAGTAGAGGCCCTCAACTCAGCCACGCCCCCCGTGAACACCACCGACCTCAGGTCGTTTCTAGGACTGGCCAGCTATTGCTCCAGATACCTGAAAGACTACGCCACAGTCAGTAATCCCCTGCGCCTACTCACCCGGAAGGACACGCCATTCACATGGTCGAAGGAGTGTCAAGCAGCGTTCGAAGCGATAAGGAAGGCCATCGCACAGGCAGAAGACATGGCACACTTTGACGCCAGCCGCGACACCGAACTAATAGTGGATGCCAGCCCGGTGGGACTCGGCGCCATATTGACCCAGAAAGATCCCAGGGAGCCACACATCACGCACGTGGTAGCATACGCCAGCCGGAGCCTGACGACCACGGAACAGGCATACTCACAGGCCGAAAAAGAGAGCCTTGCGGTCGTCTGGGCTTGTGAATATTTTCATCTCTTCCTGTTTGGCAAGGAGTTCACCATCATCACGGACCACCAGGCACTACTTACCATATATGGCAGCCCGAAGGCCAGGATGCCACCGAGAATTGCCAGATGGGGCCTACGCTTACAGGACTACAGGTTCCAAATACAGCACCGGCCAGGAAAGGAAGAAAACCCAGTGGATTACCTCTCCCGGCATCCCATGTCCACGACGGCGTCTCAACCGTCCATAGCGGACGCATACATAAATTACATCATACATCACCTGCAACCACTCCCAGTAGGGTGGCTGGAGCTATCGATACAATCAGAGGCAGACCCAGCGCTGCGAATCGCCCGACACTGCCTACAAATGGACAAGACGACCCTCATGAAACATCAAGCCAGAGGTGAATCGGACATTACGAGGGAAGACATCAAGTGGCTGGACCAAGTCCGGGAAGAGCTGACCGTGGTAGAGGACAACATCATACTGAAGGGTTGTGAGGTCATCATCCCGAGAACGCTCCGGGAGAGGATAGTACACCTAGCGCATGAAGAACACAGAGGCGTAGTCGCCACAAAGCGCCTCCTTCGCCAGAAAGTCTGGTTCCCTCAACTCGATCGCTTGGTGGAAACCATCGTGGGAAAGTGCCACGTATGTGCGCAAGTGGCGCCCCCGCCGCACCCAAACCCACTACAATCTTCACCGTTGCCAAACAAAGTGTGGGAGGAGCTAGCAGTAGACCTATTCGGACCACTGAACAACGGGACACACGTGGTCGTACTTATGGACGAACATTCAAGATACCCGGACGCCCAAATAGTAGAGAGCAGTGCCACAGCATGTGTCATTCCAGCCCTTGACAGGATGCGCTCGGCCTATGGCATCCCCAAGATCATAAAGTCCGACAACGGTCCCACATTTATAAGTCAAGACTTTCAGCAATTCGCAAAGTACATGGGGTTTCAACATCGACGCATAACCCCCCGATGGCCACAGGCCAACGGTATGGTCGAGAGGTTCATGGCCAACATAAAGAGGACCCTCCAAATAGCCCATGTGCAAAACAAGCCATTCGAATAGGCCCTCTATCAATTACTACGAGAATACAGGCACACGCCCCACAGCACGGCGGGAGTGTGCCCCGCAGACCTGATGTTCCGAAGACCGATCACCACGCGACTACCTGAAGACCCGAGACCACAAGATCCGACACCGCTAGAACAAGAAGCGCAAGCAAATGACACTGCGAGGAAAGCAAAGACAAAAGAGATCACAGACAGGAAAAGAAGAGCTCGGGAGAACATAATGCAACCAGGAGACGAAGTATGGCTCAGGCAACCCAAGAACCGGAAAGAAGAAGCCACCTTTGCACCCACGCCTCTGGTCGTGACACACAAGAAGGGCTCTATGGTCACAGCACAAAGAGACGGCTGCTCAACGGTAACCAGGAACAGCTCGCACTTCAAACGAGTCAGACTGACTCCAGCAGGCCAATGGACCTGGGACAGAGATAGCGATGAGGACAGACCACGCGAAGAAGCGTACCAAGGAGACGGGAAAGAGTCAGAAGGCGAGGCGCCCCTCCCCACACTCGCCAGGGACGGACCGACCCCGATCAAGACAACACGACCGCAGAGGAGTCGCATGAAGCCGACGCGACTCATCGAGGAGATAGGGTAAGAGGGGAGCCCCTCAACTCGCATGTTAAAGGATAGTTCCGGGACTTTTTTTTTATTGTCCCTACGGGTCGGCCATGTGTTTGTAAGCATAAATCGGTAGATCGTAGGAAACTTTCCTATGGACCTTACCCGACTTTTCGCCCATTATCGCACTCGAAATCAGCCTCCATTTTGTGATAATCCTATCATTTCGCCCCATCGACCTGGCTCACCTGCCTTTGCGGCACTAAATCAAATCCCCCGCCCCTGAGCCTGACATCAGCAGACGCGTACTGCCCATTTCAAGCACGTCTCGTGTCAACAATCGCTGCGCCTCAGCTATTGACGTGTTGCCATGGAAATGGCAGGACGCCTCTTTCCCCAATAAGTATAAACAGACCGTTTCACAACATACAGCAGCAGATTTTCAATTCCATTCCTCTCTCTGTGTTACTTTGAGTATTCTGTGACTCGTTTCAGTGCTCTGGTCAGCTACCTTCGCCGCTTGTAGCCCGTGTGAACACCTGTACCATCTCTGTAAATTATTTTACTATCTTTACCGCACAATGGCCACAATAATGCCGTATATGTACGAGCCCGAGTACACCGAGGAGGAACTACTGGAAAGGCAAGCACGCGAAAACGATGGGGATTCGGACGGCAGTTGGGAGGACCAGTCAACGGATGAAGAGCCTGGACCATGTCGCATGGACGGCGTCTCCACCTGGTGCACGTGCAATCGGTGCGAGCTAATGCCAACTGAGGAGGAGAACTGCTGCTGCCGTGAAAATTCCGGGTGCTTGGCCTACATTTCGGAAAGCGAGCAAAGTCTGCAGGAAGGCGAGCAAAGTCCGCAATGCATCACCGAGCTGCCAGAGTTCAGGGAAGCCTGCCTCTCACGGACAGTGTTGAGGATGATGATGGTGCTTATGCACGAACTTCGTGGCACTGTTCGTCCGCGTAATCCGAGTAACGAGTAAGTATACTCTGTTTGTGATGTCAGTGATGCCACCACTATTTCATGGTCGTCTCCCACATATAAAATTACATTTACATATCATTCGAACGCATGTAAATTGGTTCCATATAGTGCATTTTCTAGATATAATTTTTTTCTAAGAAAAATGACATGTGTTACCTGAATCGACATTGATAAGAAAGTTTGGTCAGTTTAATACAGTTTGCATCTTTTTTTTTCACAGGTGGTACAGGCTGGTGGCCTATCGTTGCTTCACTTGGTGGCTTCACGGGAGGCTCGGACACCGCGTTCGGAGAGTAATACCTGCCTGTGCGGTACTTGCCATTAGACAACATTTCCCCAGTGACAGTGGACAATACCGCGGATTTTCCCTCGATGTGCTGCAACCTCAACTTTACAATGTGTAATGTTTATTATTTATGTTTAATTAAAATCTAAAATAAAGCCCAACATATATTTTAACAATGGTTGTTTTGATTTTTTAAATGAATCTAGTGTGTCTCCGTTGAATAGCCTTCCAGTGCCTTGTCTTGTCACACCACATGTCTCCGGCCAGCATCCTCCCTCACGCTGGCCGCACACCTTCAATCCACATAACCGTTGAACCCATATATGCAGGAGTCATACATATATTATTTTGTGGGTTGGCATCAAGCGTTGGCAATAAAAAGCTGTTGGATTTTATTGATACAAAACATGGTTATAGGTAAATAATAAATATGGTTGATCATAATAAATCCTCTTTTTGGGCACCGGGTACAGAGATGACCGCCATATATTCTCCTGGGAGGGTGAGGTATTTATAAACTCACCCCCCTGCCTTCCATGTAGTAGATCCTGCAGCCATCCTCTTACATTCAGTTAGATGGCCTCTCCTTGGTGAGGCCCTGCGGCAAACGGGTCTTGTCTGCACGACCACCGCCCCAATCCACCCCCCGCCCTATCAAAGGCAGTTCGCACCGGGGTACTTGCGCTGCTGGCAAGTGGAGCTGTCAGGGAGCGATAAAGGCCAAGAGGTGCCAAAGACCATGTACACTTCAAAGTGGTCTATAGAGCATGGGTTGTTGTTCCCATGTCTACCTCCAGACCCCGTGTCTCCTGCCAAGCATCCCCCTCACGATGGACGCCCCCCTGCAATCCACATAAGTGTGTCTCCATTCACAAGTCTTCCTGTGTCTTGTCTGCACGACCACCGCCCCGATCCACCCCCCGCCCTATCAAAGGCAGTTCGCACCAGGGTACTTGCGCTGCTGGCAAGTGGAGCTGTCAGGGAGCGATAAAGGCCAAGAGGTGCCAAAGACCATGTACACTTCAAAGTGGTCTATAGAGCATGGGTTGTTGTTCCCATGTCTACCTCCAGACCCCGTGTCTCCTGCCAAGCATCCCCCCTCACGCTGGACGCCCCCCTGCAATCCGCATAATGCCACGACATATACACGTCATTCATTCACAAACACACCCCTGTTTCGAATTCTTTATAACCCACTTCATATTTCTAATGAGAACTTCTTTGCGCTTTGCTAGTCAACCCGTGAAGGTGCTGGTTATCTGCTCTTCGTCTCTGTGAACTTCCGTGACCACTTTGAGCAAACTCGTCAGTTTGCAACCTGTGAACTGCTCCCTGTTCTACGACAAGAAACTACTCTGATCCCTGCATCTAACTGTTTGTTCGTCAAGGTAAGTCCATGTACCATAATCATTTTGCGTCCATTTTTTTAATTTATATCTATTTGCTAGTAGTCATCAAATTGCATCCATGTTTTCTTTTCGTTCACGACAGTACATGCAAGGAACTAGTCACATGTTCTGAGTTTAGTAAAATTACTTTTTCTATTTTTTGAAAGTTATTGAAATACTTATCCGCATGTGAATAACGTGTATAGTTCCAAGAACCAAAACGGACCTTGCATTGAACCTTTTATGTGTCATTTAATGTTTTAACACATTGGTATTCATAGAGAATTGTTGATCTTTACTTTTCAGAACTTTCCATAATGCCTGCCTGTTCCATTGGCGGTTGCCCTTCGAAGACCCATAACAAATCTGAAGATACTATAATGCATGTTTTCCCTAAGACAATAGATCAGATAAGAGAATGGGTCCGATATTGCGGATATCCAGCCTCTGAGCTAGAAAGTAGAGTCCTAGAAGTCTTTGCGGACAAGAGGGGTGATCGATACCGCATCTGCAGCAGGCACTTTAGCCCAGACATGTACTCCACATCATTGCTAATAAAGAAGAAAACACCGCGAGCGAGGCGAAAATTGCTCTCAACCGCTATTCCCACTCTATTCGTCCACATCCCTCCACTGGTGAGTCAAGTTTACGTATTTGTCTCTCGGCCTTGCGGTAGTGTGTAGCATTAGCTAACAATAATTTCCCCATTTATGTATCCACTCAATATGAAGGCGGAAGATTCTCCATCCGTGTCGTTATTGCAGTCATCAGCCACTTCAAGCGCATATCGGGTAATCTTACTTAGCTACTCTGACACTGACTTGTTTTAGGCATGTAAATCAATAGTTTTAATTGATCGTGTAATTAATTTACCTAATGGTACACCACAGTACTCGTCCTCTAGTCTTTGTTTTCAGTTATAATTATTGTTATCCAAAATAATGCAAGTACTGTCTTTCAGGGAGATGCTGAGGAGTCCAACGCATTGACGACAACCGTAGATGTCACTCAGATGCTCGAGGTACGTTTCCGGACAGTTCCATCGATGGAGATCATCAGATCTTGCATTCTTGTAGCGTGATTGTTACACACAATGTTTCTTTCGTTTTTAGCCATTGGTATGTCCTTCTGTCGTCGCCCTCCTATGTGTCTTCTTTTTTCAATATTGTGTTCATTACTAATGAAAGTCCTATGTTTCAGGGAGTCGATGGAGCATTAGTCCAAGAAGAAGGGGGAGCATGCAGTTACGGGTCGGCGCAACAGCTTGCAGAAGTGTGCACCGCAGTTACAGCGTCCCTTGATGTTCTTATGCATTTCGAGGTATGGATACTGACAGATCAATCATGCGAGATCAAATGACGTGATTACATCCGCTATACTTCCTTCTTTATTAACGCAAGTACTATGTTTCAGGGAGCTGACGGAGCTTCTTCAACAAGAACATCACCCCTAGTAGTTGATGCAGATCTCTGGGTGGTGACACTTCCAACGATGGAGCAAATCGAATCATATTTAGATATCCATTATTTATTTTAGACAACTGATCATTTGTGCAGGTCTATTTAGATGAGCCGTTGACGCCTGCAGAAAGTTTATGTTCTTTTAAACAAAATAGAAAACCATACTAATGCAATTACTGTGTTTCAGGGAGTTGCTGAAGCGTCATCTTCAATAATATCATCAATGGAAGTCTATGCGGAGCCCGAGGTATGGATCTTGACAGTTCAATCTAACTAGATCAACAATGCGTGAACTATTGTCGTTTGAATGTTCTACACAATGCGTTCATTCGTGTTTTGCTATTGAGATGTACGAATGGTTATTGATCCCCAAGTACATTTTGTGTTTTCAATATTATTATACATACTAATGAAAGTTCTATGTTTCAGGGAGTCGATGGAGCCTCAGTGAGTGATGGATGTGCTTATCATGAAAATATAGTCGTTGCAGCGCGAGAGGAAGTGGAGACATGCACACACGAGTCGGAGCAACAGCGTCCAGATGTTGAAGTTCGAGGCAAGAAAGTTTCAAAGAAAAGAAAGCAAAAGAAGGTTAGTGTCCTGTTCACTATATTATGTTGTCTTTCACTGTCAATAGTTTAATACTGTAAGTTGTGTTTAAACTGAACATCCCTTTTCTAATCTGTCCTCTAGTTGCGAGTGGGTGTAAGAACTAGATCTACACAGACAGTGAAGCGAACGAGAGATGTTGCTTGTCAAACCTTTTGGCAGGGACTTGAGACTGGAGATGCATCGTGCCAATGGGAAGAATATGAAGTGATTGACAATGGAGCTATACCACCACCAGCCATTGATAGTGAATGTCCTCCTGGTAGTTTGGATGCAGTCGGAGATCAATTCACAGAATCCACACCCGCAAAAAATAAGAGCGCGCGAAAGTTGAAGACATTGTTTTTTTCTCCCATCTCCGGACAAGGAACAGATGTTGCAATGGAAGAGAATGAAGTGGACGACAATGAAACACCATCAATATCACTCAGCATAGCGGAAGACGATATCAGAGATTGTACCTTTCATGCGAGTGACATGTCCTCAACGTTACAGGCCGAACCAGCTGGGATGCAGAGTGACAGTATAAGGAAAGAGGCCAAATTCATTGTATTCGATAGCTGTTTGATGGATATTATTATGATGATGAAATGTGGGCATTGGGTTGGTGGGGAAGTATGTGGGGAGCCATTGATTAATGTGACTCGTGCAATTCGAGGCACTAACCTTAAAATACATGCCACCTGTACACAATATCATCCGTTCGCATGGTCTGCACAACCCATGCTGGGGCAACTGCCAGCAGGCAATCTACTTTGTGCAGCGGCCGCACTTTTTAGTGGTTCAAGTTTTAAAAAGTTACAGTATTTCTTTCAGTTTGTGGGAATCCATTTCATTGCGAAAAGTCAGTTCTACAAATACCAAACCGATTATCTATTTCCAGCCATCAGCGAAGCTTGGAGAATGGAAAAAATGTCAATGGAAAGTACATTCGCGGGCAAACGCTTCAGGCTAGCCGGTGATGGACAGTGCGACAGCCCAGGATTTTCAGCCAAGTACTGCACCTACCACTTTCAGGACATGGAAAGTAAGAAAATTGTGAGTTCGGTGGTCGTGCAGGTGTCACAAAGTACATCCTCAGTGGCCATGGAGAAAGTTGGCTTTGTAGCATCATTGCAAGAACTACAATCGCGGGGAATGGTGATCGACCTGATAGCCACGGACAGACACGTTTCAATTGCCAAGACAATGAGAGAAGAGTACAAAAATATAAATCACCAATTTGACGTTTGGCATCTTGCAAAATCAATCAATAAAAAATTGTCGGCTGCAGGTAAAAAAAAAGAATTGCAAGGTATTTCACAGTGGTCCAAGTCAATCAGCAACCATCTTTGGTGGAGCTCAAAAACATGTGAAGGGTCGTTGGAAATTCTACTGGAAAAATGGCGGTCAGTAATGTTGCACTGTAGCAACGTACATCGATGGTCGACAAATGAACATTTCCACAAATGTGAACATGGCCATTTGTCCACAGAGGAGGCACGGAAGAAGAAGTGGTTGATTCCTTCATCACCCACTCACAAAGCCATTGAAAAGATTGTATTTGATAAAACTATAACAAAAGCTTTGAGGGGACTCACGGAATTCTGCCACACAGGAGATTTGGAGGTGTTCCACAACATGTGCCTCAAGTACAGGCCCAAAAGATTGCATTTTGGCATGGAAGGCATGATAAATCGGACTCTTTTAGCGGTCTTGGCACATAACCATAATGTTGGCCGTCAACAAAGTAGGACGACCGGAACTTTAGGGACGCTTCGCTACAATAAGGCCTTCACTAAAAGAAATAAACAATGGGTGATCAAACCAGTGTTTGAGGATATGCAATATGAGTTTATTGAGAGACTTATCGTAGATGTCCTCGATAGGCACATACATGGAGTGGTGAACGAACCTATGCAGGGGACAACTGCATTGCCACCCAACATTGCCTCTGTTCCATGTCCACCTAAAGCAGAGCTCATTGAGAAATACACATCACGGTTTAAATGATTGTAATTTGATTGTCTGTTCTCTCGAGTCTCCTCATGTTGCAGGCCCATTGCAATTAAACCAAACAGTAATATAAATCATTTTTACAAAAATTATAGAATGTTTCCGTATTACAAACACATGGCCGACCCATAGGGACAATAAAAAAAAAGGCACGCAGACAAGATGTCCCTAAAACTAACTGCAGCTAACTAGAAATGTGTGCTCGCTCAAAGTGAAGGTCAGCTGCTTTGATGTTTTGCTCGGGTGGCGGAACGGCCCACGACCCAATATAAGGTTCTATTGTGATTTGACCTTGACAGGCCGGGACCATCCTGAAAGACTAAGAAAAGATAATGAATAAAATTTCAGAAACGAAACGATGAGCCACGTTCATTAGAAGAAGTAACGTCGGCAAAGAAGGAGTGGTGTTTCGGGTCTGCCCTACACAGAGACACAATGGAAAATGCAAATATAATGTAAGTAACTTTTGATGAGTTTATACCGCAATTTCATTACTATACAGTGGCTTTAAAGACGGGTTCAGTTGTACTTGTTCGTTCTATGTGGCATATTGTTTTCTACTGCGCACTATCTTGAGGAGAAACATCTGCTTTTACTGAAGCACCTCAAAACCTTCCTCTTTGCTTCTGCTTTCTCTCTCCCTCTCCCCTGCTACAACTGGTCCACTGTCTGCGACCTCGGTCCTGGGCCCTTCCACTCTCCACCTGCACTGCCTCCCTGTCAACCCCTGCACTGGGGGACTGTCTCAGTATCCTACAGCCCCCCCTTCCCAGCACTTGTTCTGCACTTACCTTGCACTTGCCACCAGCTGGCCCTATTTATTTATTATTTTATGCTACTTACCTTGTACTCCACTCCCCCCCCCCTCCATGCCTCGCCACGCCTTTAAACACTTGTGTACACCCAGTAGCGCTGTCCTCGCTATGAAATGAATAATTTTAATAAGGATCTGATGGTGAGACTAATTTCATTTTTTATGTTTTTAGGTACATCATTCACTACTGTCTGTGTCACGAGTACCAGACACCGGCGGACGGCTTCTACAGCCGCCAGTTGCTTCTCCGCGTGAACAACGTTACCACCCTGACCATTTTATGGGACGATCGCCAAGTACAAGTATGCCCTTACGCGGTACTAACGGTTATATGCAACATACCTACCGTTGTGGTGGCCTAGTGCCTCGTTGTTGGAACAGCCATGCGATTATCAGTGCGACCGAAGAGCTTATTTTTATCGTAAACCAACACCCTGTGTACTGCACACGAACATCGCTTCCCTCAAGACGAACTAATTTGGATCGAGAGCAAAGAAAAATGCAAATCGCTGAATATTCTCTAAACATTTGATGTCCAATAAACGTACTTTGCCAAATGTACAATCTTGCCGTTTGCTTTTAAAACACGGTTTCACATTCCGAATTGTGGCGCTGTATTGTGAGATGCTCTAAGACCCTGTGTACAGCAAAGGACCATCGCGTTCCTCAATACGAACTTTTTGGAACGTGAGCAAATAAAAATGCAAATCGCTGAATATTCTCTAAACATTTGATGTCAAATAAATGTACTTTACCACATTTACAATCTTGCGGTTTGATTTCAAAGTACAGTTTCATATTCCGAATTGTGGCGCGCTGTATTGTGAGCTGATCTGTGTTGATTTCCGGGGTCTGTGTGGAGTCGCGTAGAAGACGCCTGGGCGCGTTTGCCTACGCAGCTCAGTCACGTCACGGATAGAGGCGGGGAATATGAATGTTTTGATAAAGTCTGTTTCAGGGGCGGGGGATTTGATTTAGTGCCGCAAAGGCAGGTGAGCCAGGTCGATGGGGCGAAATGATAGGATTATCACAAAATGGAGGCTGATTTCGAGTGCGATAATGGGCGAAAAGTCGGGTAAGGTCCATAGGAAAGTTTCCTACGATCTACCGATTTATGCTTACAAACACATGGCCGACCCGTAGGGACAATAAAAAAAAAGTCCCGGAACTATCCTTTAAAAAGGGGGGAGATGTCAGATTGCCCACATCGTTGCGTGGGCGGACCCCCGTTGGGTCCCACAGGACATGACGTCCCGGACGTGACGTCAGGGGAAGGGGAGGGACAAGGGCAGGTTCGGCAGTTCCGCCGATGTGTTTAATAAAAGAGGTTGCATCACACCCCGACTCCCGCGTATCATTCCTGCGCAGGCAGGGCCTTCTCCGAGGGGACGCTTCAGGAAGAAGCGGCGCCTCAACAGCTTCTGGCCTATATGTTCATTGTTACCGTTGGTCACCCGCCTCCCTGGCCCAAGTCTTTTCCTTCCGGGTTCATCTGCGTGCTTCATCAGTCTCTGGAATTACAGGCAGATGGGGAAATTCCAGTCAATGGGAAACCTGTGGGTAATTTCCTGAAGTCCTAAATATGCGGAGAATTTCAAAATGGGCACTCCTCAGGAAATCTGCCGTTTCTGCTTAAAAATGTGTGCCACAAATTCTGACTGCGTTTAGGGTGACCTGAGAACATGTACCGAAACCGGAATGAAAGAAAGCATGAAGCTGCAGTGCTAGCATTTAGCCACATGAGGGAGCCACAGTACCACGCACACCAACTTTGGCGTCAGATAACGTCTATGCACACATTCCAGATTAGTCTCAAGGCATGGAGGTCATAGGACTAAAAAGGGAATTTGTTGGGCTTTTTGTGGTTATTAATTCATCCAATTTTAGTAAGTAAAGTGGAGAAGATAAGATATCTCCTCCACTTTCACACTCTACTTGACAGTGTGGAAAAGTGACAATGAAGTGACGGTAATGTAATTAGTGCCACAATGAACAGCTACTTTTAAGCACGCCACTAAACTCGGGAAGTGCTCCCATGTACCGGTTTCCAGTTCCCCGAGCGTTAGGTAGGTAGCCACTTATATTGCATGGAGTTCCATCCTTAAGTTTCCGATGGGTAGGTTCTCACGCACCCGGGTGGTAATTCCCAAACTTCCTGTTAGGTAGTTTCTCAGGAGCCAGGAAGTGCCAGGCCCCTGAAAGTTAGTTGCGCAGTTGCCAGGTCAGTAATTTGTGAGCAGGTGCGGCGCACTCTGGAATGAGCGCCAGATACTGTCTTTGCGCTGTGCCCTAGTCCAGGGAGGGTGGATAGTTGGGGATTGAGTTGGTGTGTCTGCTGCAAAGCCAAGTGTGGTTTATGGGGCCCCACTTACTATACACAGGTAAATTAAAGGACAAAGGCCCAGAGGTTGCTGCTTGGGCAACACCTCGTTTTTTTTTTCTTACGTAAAGCCATTATGCCAACACGTATTTTGTGTCATTGTTGAGGTTTGTACAATTAATTGGCAAAATCCCAAAGACCCACGCCCTGCATCTTTTGTTTCCTCTACACTATTGTATCAGGAATTCCTAACACCTTGAAAAAGCAGCTCTGAGGGCACGAAACAAAGATCCTCAGTTTTTGAGGTTATGGGTAGGTGACTTCTCCCCAGGGCTTTAAGTGGGGTAAGAAATTGAGGGGGTGCCCTCATTTGGGGGTGTGGCTTGCATGATGGGCGTGGCCTGAAAAATGCACAAACCATAGTAAGGTACACAAATAAATATATACATGTATGTAAGCATTTATATATTTATTTATTAAGGTACGCACACAAATATATTAAATGCATTTATATATTTGTGTGCATGCCTTACTATGGGTTGTGTACTGTTCAAGCCATCTTTTATAAACATAGAAATATGTCACAAATATCTATGTTTATAAAAGATGGCTTGAAAAGTACACAATTCAATTCATCTTTTAGTGAAATTTTCCGACGGACATAGACGACTCAGGCTTTGTCCGTCGGCAAATTTCAATAAAAGATGGATTGAATTGTGCAAAGTTTTATCAAAGATGGATTGGCTTGTGTACTTTTTAAGCCATCTTTTATAAACAGACATATAATACATATTTCTACGTTTATAAAAGATGGCTTGAAAAGTACACAATTCAAGCCATCTTTTCCAATGGACAAAGACACCTCGGGCTCGGTGATCTGTGCTCTGCAGAGCAGATTAGATCATTGAGCACGAGGCGTCTTTCAACCTCAGTGAACCTGGGGGCTTTGTGATCTAAACTGCTCTACAAAGCAGTTTAGATCACAAAGTACCCAGGTTCGCCAAGGGCCAAAGACGTCTTGGTGACTTGGGGAGGGGTGGGGAAACAAAGGGACCAGAACTTCCTCTCATGACCCCTCGCATGAGGGGTCACGAGAGAAAGTTAGAGTGACTGGCAGAAGTGCCAGCCAGCCACAGCGTTGCTCAAATTGCAACCAGTTTGAGCGACGCTGTGGCTGGCTGGCACTTTTGTCAGTCTCAGCTTGCCTGACTTGAAAATGGCCGTCTCATCTACAATCGCGGCTGTTGGAGCGGCTTGATAATTTGTCCTGCCGTGGTACCGGAGGGCCCCAGCAGGGCCCCGGCTCAGCCCCACTTTTTGGAGACTGTAAGGGCCTGGCCCTGGGCCCACTTAAAGCACTGCTTCTCCCTCACTAACAGGCAC
Source organism: Ambystoma mexicanum (assembly GCF_040938575.1). NCBI lineage: Eukaryota > Metazoa > Chordata > Amphibia > Caudata > Ambystomatidae > Ambystoma > Ambystoma mexicanum. Next base: position 1,018,807,692 of record NC_090923.1, on the reverse strand, counting down.
GTGTTTACAATAAGGCCGACTAGACGGGGCCTAGACCGGCGGATTTCAAAGAGGCAGCACATTTTTGTGTTTATTCAATATTTGAAACTTGAGGAAGCACATTTTGATGTACATTAGGTATTGATTTTTCTTTGAAGGACTTATTTCATGGAGTCGTGCTGCTGAAATAAACTTCCATGAGGAAAATGATAACGTTGATGTGTCAAGTAACGTAGTGACATCACAGCACAGAATGTCCAGCATGAGCAGGAAGCACCGGGTGAGATCCTTATATTGTGCACATTATATGGGTAGCAGTGAGGCGGGATCATTGCAGCGGATCCAACACACGCAGCAAGTGGACGCCGAATGAAAGCGCCTTCACTGAGCGGGGAGGCCTCGCTACCCAGAGGGAGCAGTGCATGGGCCGCTTGGTCAGGTAAACGATCCACAACAGCCTGTTATGCAGTCTGCCCCGTGGCAGCCCACGTTTCATTTAATAATGCTAATGAAAAGAATGCTATACAACCAGTGTTAGTTTACGGCTGTCCCCCTTTGCGTGGTTGCTGGCCTCCCCCTACAAGTGAGAAGAATCTGACATTGAACACTATATAAAAACCTGACCGTATCGTGAGCCAGCCCTTTGAAGCGAGCATCTATGACTCTCTGGCGAGTCGTCTTTATCTGGCAATAGTGGCTCAAACGAGCCTGGGCTCTACCTTCACAGCTCCACCGTCTGGGCTATACCTTCACAGCTCCACCGTCTGGGCTCTACCTTCACAGCTCCACTGTCTGGGCTATACCTTCACAGCTCCACCGTCTGGGCTCTACCTTCACAGCTCCAATGTCTGGGCTCTACCTTCACAGCTCCACCATCTGGGCTCTGCCTTCACAGCTCCACCGTCTGGGCTCTACCTTCACAGCTGCAACGTCTGGGCTCCACCTTCACAGCTCCACCATCTGGGCTCTACCTTCACAGCTCCAACATCCAGGCACTACCTTCACAGCTCCACCGTCTGGGCTCTACTGTCACAGCTCTTTCATCTGGGCTCCACCTTCACAGCTCCACCGTCTGGGCTCTACCTTCACAGCTCCAACATCCAGGCACTACCTTCACAGCTCCACCGTCTGGGCTCTACCTTCACAGCTGCAACGTCTGGGCTCTACCTTCCCAGCTGCAACGTCTGGGCTCTACCTTCACAGCTCCAACGTCTGGGCTCTACCTTCACAGCTCTGCCGTCTGGACTCTACATTCACACCTCCACTGTCGGGGCTCTACCTTCACAGTTCCACCGTCTGGGCTCTACCTTCACAGCTCCACCGTCTGGGCTCTACCTTCACAGCTCCAACGTTTGGGCTCTACCTTCACACCTCCACTGTCTGGGCTCTACCTTCACAGCTCCAACGTCTGGGCTCTACCTTCACAGCTCCACCGTCTGGGCTCTACCTTCACACCTCCACCGTCTGGGCTCTACCTTCACAGCTGCAACGTCTGGGCTCTACCTTCACAGCTGCAACGTCTGGGCTCTACCTTCACAGCTCCAACGTCTGGGCTCTACCTTCACAGCTCTGCCGTCTGGACTCTACATTCACACCTCCACTGTCTGGGCTCTACCTTCACAGTTCCACCGTCTGGGCTCTACCTTCACAGCTCCACCGTCTGGGCTCTACTTTCACAGCTCCAACGTCTGGGCTCTACCTTCACACCTCCACCGTCTGGGCTCTACCTTCACAGCTCCAACGTCTAGGCTCTACCTTCACACCTCCACCGTCTGGGCTCTACCGTCACAGCTCCAACGTCTCGTGGAAATAAAGACACAGAACTATCCGAGGAGGCAATTTGTAGATGAGTGGGGGGTACGGGGCTCGGATATTTGAACAAGCTCACAAAAAAATAAAATGTACACAAAGGCCCATTTATGTATTTGTTTCTTGATAAAGTTATTTTGAAAGCGACTGTGTGAGTGTGTGTGCACCCACGCGCAATTGTCCCTGATGTTGTCAGGGGAGTGTCATGGGTACACATGCAAGATTCCTCCTTGGTAAATCATCTGTTTGTTGTTAGTTTTATTCTCTTTGATAGGCTTTACTGCCAGGATCTGCTAATACGCACTCATCTGTCTATGGGCATGTATAGGTTATTGTGCTTGCGTGCGTAACCACAAGCCTTTAATATTGTGCAGCTATCTATATAAGTGAAGGCAGAAATGAATGTTGGGGTACACGTGTGTCTATCAGTGCATGTATTAAAGCCTCTTTTTAAGAGACAGTTTGGCCTCATTACGAGTTGGCGGCGCTGTAAAAAAGTGGTGGTAACTCCATCACTGAAACTTTTTAATGGCAGTAATAAAATTACTGCAATTTTTAACACCCCCCTCACCCCCCCTGAATTCCGAGTTTGGAGGTAAAATCGATGATTCCCCTCCACTTTCCCCCAAACATTGTCAGAGTGGTAATCCTGCCAAAATCGATAGAGTTCTACAGACTCTAGAAATTGGCAATTACGCTGCCTTACCTCCACTCGTAATCTTGCCATACATCTGTGGGATCAAGTGGTGGTAACGGTAACTGATTTTGGTACTACTTTGGCAGATTTGCCTACAAAATACCACCAAACTCATAATGAGGCCCACTGTATGTACACTTACTCAATATGTATTGAGCATTCGGCTTACAAAATCAAATAAATAACATAATACTGTGTTAAATGCGTGCATGCAGAGTGCTCACGGCTTTACAAGAACCACATTCACAAAGCGCCAATCTGGCGGCAGGATATGGTGAAGTTATATAGCGTAGTTTGCATGCATGTATTACCAGAGAAGCTGGCACACAAATTAATGCATCACACCAAATATTTCTGTGAGGCAGTTCCTGACCTTTCATCCATCTAATTAAACCTATCTGGTTATTCAGCCAATTTGTGGGCATTCAATTATATTTATTTATTTGAACGGTTTAAAGCGCGGATCTAGCTTGAGAACGGCTTGGCGGGCTGACCTGCAAAATAACTTCCTCTCAAAATCAGGGGTTAATGGGGTGCAGTCTTGTGAAGGGGCTGGGTAACGGGGGCGCATACACTTTGCTGGGCCTAGGGCAGCAGAAAGTCTAAATACGCCATCAAAGAGGCTACAACAGGGGCGCCATGTTAATGCATCCCTCAGTGCCAGATAGATAGCTTTTTAGGTAGCAGATAGGTGCTTCTCCCCATGCAAAGTGAGTTCCCGTACTGTTACCTTTGGACCTGGCTTCAGTTAGCCCAGCCGCAGGTTGCTGCAGGCCGGGCATCTCAGACCCCGTGTGAAAGCGTCAGGCAGTGTCCATGGAAGGGACCACTTCTGAATAGGCAACAAAAGCAGAACACAGAGTAGGCACTATGGTGCGCGTAAACCATGTAAGCCTCCTCTGAGGGCTGGAGAGTGCATGCCTGTATACCCCTGAGTAACCCCACTCTTTGTTTTGTTGCTTGTTTTCACAGTTGGCGTATTGTGTGACTGTGTTCCTGTGGTAGAGAGGAGTTGTAATGGAGTCCATGTGCGATGACCTCTTGCATGGCTCCTGATACCATCCCAATACTGGACGCAGCTCAGCGACAAATCCATAAAAACATTGGGCCTCATTACGAGTTTGGAGGTAGCCCCCCAATCTCGGGTCCGGGTACCGCAAAAGGGGATTTACCGGGCCATTCTGACCTTGGAGGGGCCGGCAATTCCCTTTCGCGGGACCCGGTCCCGGTACGTCCCCATTCACATTTGAGCCCCCATAGGGCTCAAGGGGAATGGGGATGATGCTAACAACGGGCCCCTTAATGACGGGCCCGTTGTTAGCATCCTGGACCGCTCGCGGGTCCTGCTCTGCACGTCTGGTCAGGCCAGGCATCCAGAGCAGGACCTACTGCAGAACACGTAATGTGGTGGCCCGAAATGAATTGTGCCGGTCCCTTAACGGCACTGTTCATTCCGTTGCCGCCACATTGGTTTTGAGACCCATTGTTCCTTGTAGTGGCAATAGAGCATCGGAAGCCCAGTTATACAACTTCAATCCACAGTTCCGTTTTTTCCATGAACCGAACGTGAGACGTCACGTCCACTCCTCACGTAATACGGTGCCTTCCTCTATTTTACTCTCAAGTATGACAAACTGCCAATGGAATACGCGCGGCAACTATCACCATATCCCCCCAACATTCCACAATGTCATTATTCTGTCGATGGCTTCAGGGAAAGCAGACCGAGATGGGCCTTCAAAAACAAACTGGCACTTGGAAACAGTGATCCCAATCACAATAAGAACCTTCAGGAAACTCGCATTTCACTGCCTTCTCATGCTGCGCACTTAATAAAAAGTTTCAGTTGAAATTAACACACTCAGGTGCTGCGCTGCACTGGCATTTTATTCCATATTCTCCATCTGTATTGACACAACAATGGATGCCGTAAACCACCCATGATGTGCGATTCCTGCTGTGAATAACACACTCCACCAGCAGACTGCAAAGCTACAAATTCCCCATAGCGGGCACTCAATGTGGAAACCTTATCCAATATGGCATCCTTCACTTGTTCATCCGATAATGTCATACTGCAGGCAAGGCTTAGCTTTGGCTATAACATTTCCTTAACCCACATTGCTGGGGGCCTGCCTCCCAGAGTCCAGTGTCACTTAAGCCAATTGCTGGGCAGGATGGTCAATATTAAAGGCATTTGGGGGAACGGTGGGTCACTCTTATGCTGCCCCCCCCCAAAGCTCTCCTTACTGTACTTTTGTAGCTGCAGCTCCTTTGTGAGTACATTTACAGTCCTTCTTTCTTTTTTTTTCTCTCCATGTCCTTTATGGTTTCTGGTTTTCCTTGTCGCCATTTGTAGTAAAGGCTTTCACTAGACATTCAGGGTGCATCACTGAAGCACAGACCTGCTGTGGAGTGTAGATTAGTCCCAGGTAGGCTTTATTTCACATATGTACAACCTGTACTTTACTCCTGTTACTCTTGTAGGTATTTACAGTCACGTGTAGACACTGACAGGAACATGGATAGGTATAGACATTACTGACAAAGGAGTAGACCCACCGGCCATCCAGCCATCCCCAGCTCAGGCCCCCAACTGACACTCTCAGAACATTCATACACAGATCCACCCAACATTCTCCTGAGCTACATTCATGCACCAACATTCTTACAGCAAGCACCCACGCTAGTGGCAAGACAAGACTACACTACAACATCTCCCTTTCATACCAAACTCAACACAACACCCAGCACCATCTTTGTGTGATACCAGGCTTCACACAGCTACATTTGTGGCCCTCTCTCCTCATGCTTCAGAGCCCAGTGCTGGCCGAGTGGAATTTCTGGGAATTCATTGTAGCGGGGCCTGTCTCATGTTTCACATTCTGGAAGAAGAAGCTGCGGCGGGATGGCATGGGGGGTTTGTCCCCTATCATGCACTGGGTAAATCAGCCTGTGGGTGCCCTTTTCTGTGTTTCCATGGAAACGATACATACTGTGGTGGGGTCCCCTTTAAGCTGTCATAACGTACCGTTAATAAAGGGAGCCTCTTGTGGCAAGTCCGGGCAGTACGGCGGCAGACTCCATGAGTGGCAACTCTGTGTCCGACTCACTGCATTGAGTGCCACGCCCTGTGCTCACGGCCGTCTAGCTGTCCACTCCGAGGCAAGGCACAGCATATACCGCGCAGTTTAGTTACGGGTCACCGCTGCGCAGGCGGGGCACTATTAGGAACCTGTTGAGCGGTTCTGTGTTCATCTGAGCAGATGATTGGACCCGGTATGTTTCCCCGGTGAAGATCATGGTTGCGTGCCAGGTCCTGGATGTGGAAAGGCTGGCAGGCGGAGGGCTGAGCTCTTGTGGTCAGGACTTTGCTGGATTTAGACTCTGCCCAAGGGGGCAACGTTTATACTTGACTACTAACTGCTGTGCTGGAAGCGTGCACATACACCTGAGAAGGCTGCCCCAGCTTAGACATGTAAAGATAAGGAGGACACGAAAAGCCTCATGTGCTCAGGGGACTAGGAATGGCAAAGACATTGCCATGATGTTGCCAGTAACTCGGGAGAAATAGGCAACGACGAGCTGTCAGAAAACCCAGATAACATTTAAAAATACATTTCTGGAACTAGAAATGAGGCAATCTCCCTCTTAGCACCCACTCTCCCTGAGCACACACTCCGCCTAAGCACCAACTCCCTCTCAGCACACACTCCCCCTGAGCACCAACTCCCTCTGAGCACCCACTCCATCTGAGCACCAACTCCCTCTGAGCACCCACTCCCTTTGAGCACCCACTCCCGCTGAGCACCAACTCCCCCTGAGCACCCACTCCCCCTGGGCACCAACTCCCTCTGAGCACCCACTCCCCTGAGCACACACTCCCCCTAAGCACACACACCCCCTGAGCACCCACTTCATCTGAGCACCAACTCCCTTTGAGCACCTACTCCCGCTGAGCACTAACTCCCCCTGAGCACCCACTCCCCCTGGGCACCAACTCCCTCTGAGCACCCACTCCCCTGAGCACACACTCCCCCTGAGCTAAAAAGCAGACGTTAAAGTACCAATCCGCAAAGGGACCTCGTAGTAAGGCGATAAGGGTTTACCAGCACTGGTGCCCTTACCGGTACCGGTAAACCCTTACCCCACTATGTGTAATGAGGCCCAATGTATCTAGGAAGCGGATTACGCTGTCTCCCCTGCAGGGTTCGCTGTGTGGGCAAGTTGGTGGCATGTGGATTTGGCTACCTATATTCAGCGAAGATGGATCTAACTAATCCCTTTTCACTACATATGGGTATAACCAGTACATGACCTTGTGAAGGCACTGCTGCGGATGGATGGGAAGCGGGGTAACGTTGGGGTTCACACTGGTTAAAGATAATAATATAAGTGACACGCGGCTGCCACTGCCATGAAGCCCCCACTCTTATGTTTGTTCTTATTGTTTCTTTGTTTAAAACTCAATACAATTTTTTTTTTTTAAACAGTACATGCCTGGCTGATATGGTGATGCCTGTAACTGGATTATTTTTTTATTTTTTTTTTTTATTTTTTATTTTTATACTTTCTTTTAACCTAAAAGGTTTTTAAAAGGTTTTGAGCTCGATTTTGCAGTTTTGCAGTTTACTCTACACGTCTTCTTTGGTTGTAGTCGTGAGTATTGTGTCCAAGATTTTGGCGGTTGCAGTAACCCATGTAGTACGCCCGCCTCCGATTAGCCTGGCCCACCAGATCTCTTCGTCAAAGATATGAGCCGCTGCTAGCGTCGTCTTCAGGTAAGAATTTCTTATAGACTCTACGCCTGGACAAGTTAGGAGTAAGTGTCTTGTGGTTTCTGTCACCACTGGATCTGTGCAGAATCTGCATTTGTTTGTTGTTGCTAGGCCTCTTATCTTGAGAATTTCATTAGTATGAAGTAAATTCAGACGAGCTCTTAGAAAAGTGTTCCTTAATTTACGATCAGGGTACCTTGTCACAAAGGGTTGAAGTTCGTGTAGTTTGAAGGTCATGAGTGGTAAGTCGGCCACCAGTTTGTAAGAACCTGCTTGCTCCAAGGTGTTGACCCAGTCAAGTTCGTTTAATTTCTTTTGAATTTTCATTGGGTTTTCCACCAGATCTTTTTTTGAGCAATTAATTTCGTCTAGTTTTGCTTCTTGATCCTTGTACCACTGGGTCAGGACGGCGGAGTAACCACTTTCAGCTTCTGCGTCTATCGCTTCTAGTAGTTTCGAGCGTTTTTCAAGGAGTAATTTTCTGAAAAGCATCATGGTGTTCCTTTCTACTACTGCTGTCAACGAAAGCTGGCTCATTTCGCGTCTTATCAATACCAGAGGAGTAGAACTCGGTAGGTTTAAGACTTCTCTCCAATATTGGCTTTCCAACATGGGCCAGATTTTTTTTGGGAGGCCAGGCATAGCTTCAACTCCATACACAAGTGTGGGTGTGACCTTCATTTTGTAGAATTCTATGACTGGTATAAGCGAAAAACGCCCAAATTTCTTATCTATTGCTTTTGCTTGAGATATTAAACTCTTTGTTTTCCTCAAAAGATGTTTTTGCATGGCGTTTTCCTTTGGCGTGTTATCCACCATGATACCCAGGTACTTGAATTCTGTCACCTTCTCGATGGATTCTCCTTCCACAGTCCATGTGAAAAGATCACTTTTTGTTTTTCCTTTGCCAAAGAACAGAATCTTGGTCTTTGGCTTATTTATCTCCAAACCATTTGCGGCGATATATGCAGCAAAGTTTGTCAGTTGTCTTTGCAGCCCTATTGCTGTCTGGTCTGCTATTATGATATCGTCCGCATATAAGATTCTTGAGATTTTCGTGTTTCCAATTTGTGGAGGGAAGGAACGAACCGTGAGCTCCGCTTCTTTATAGTCCCCTATAAAGGTCATGAAGAGCGCCGGGGCCAACGGGCATCCTTGTTTGACTCCTCGGTTTGTAGGGATCTCATCAGAGAGTTTTCCTTGGTGGTCAAGCCTCACTTGGATTCTAGTGGCTGTGTGGAGGGCTATGAGTGGTTGTAGTATGCTTTCTGGACACTTCCAGGTCCTTAGCTTTTCCCAAAGCCTTGATCTATTTACCTGGTCGAACGCTTGGCTAAGATCGACGAAAGCCATGTAAGTTCGTGGGCCTCCGGCAAGCGACTTACTTTTTAAGATGTTAACCGTGAGAATGTTGATGGTTGTTCCTACATTCTTTTTGAACCCAGATTGAAACGGGTCGTTGCAAGGCGCGTTCTCGGCCCATTTTTGGAAGTGTTTAAGGAGTAGAGATCCATAGACCTTGCCGATCACATTTAGCAAAGCGATAGGTCGAAAATTTCTGGGGTCGTCTCTCACCCCCTTCTTGAAGATAGGGACGATCACTGCATTAGTCCAGGATTTTGGTAGAGCTTTCACTGTGGTCACTCTTCGAATGACTGCACTTATAAACTTTGACCAGACCTCCGGATGTTCTTTTAGGTGCACGTTGGTCAGGCCGTCCGGCCCAGGCGCTCTTGAGTTTTTCAACCTTTTCAAGATGTATAGGATATCTTCTACATCATGGAGCTCCACCCACGAAGATTGATTTTGTTCCTGGATAATGATGTTCTTAGCAGCGACGTCAAAGAAGAGATTTTCAAAATGGGTTTTCCACTTTGTTTCCGAGATGCCATTGATCAGGGCATCTGAGTTGATTTGATCAGTTGCGTTTATCAGAGCCCAGAAATCTCGAGGGTTTTTGGAGGACACGCACCGTAGCATGTCTTCTGAGTCCTTTTGATACATGATATGCCGGCGCTCTATCAGCCAGGACTTGTAGGCCTTTAATTCACAAGTCCAATCTTGTTTATCAGTATTTGAACCGGATTTCATGTATCTTCTCTTTAACTTTCTAAGTTTGCGTCTTCTGATGACCAGCGTTTGGTCATACGTGTGTGTTGACTTGTTTGTTGATGTGCTGTTTTTAATTTTTGGTTTCGTGAAGACGTTTAGCAGGTCACTGTAATCCGGTTGTGCAAAGGCACCTTCCAACGGGTCTCGCTTTATGTAGTTAGTTGTTAAGCAGATGACGTTTTTTTGACTCAAAGCGAGACGAGTTCCTTTAGGGTTCGTTTTGAGCTTTAGAGCGCACATTGTTTTTTCGGTTACAGTGACTGGCCAAGTTAGGGATAGCAGATTGTGATCACTCGCCTTAGTTTTTTGAATGTCAAATGAAGCGATGATAGGCAAAAGTGTGGAGGAAGCGTAGATGTAATCAATTGTGGCCGTAACGTTTCTACCTTCCCATGTTGGAGGCAGGTTTATCGTGTGAATTGACGTGGCCACGTTTTCAAGATTTTTTGATTTCATCAAAGCTGTCCATTTTTCACCTCTCAGTTCAGCCTTTGTTCTCGCCTTACCTGAAAGTTTCTTAGCACATACGGCGTTTAAATCTCCGCAGATAAGCAGATGGACCTCAGAGTATTCAATGTAAGCCTTATCGATTTCTTTTTCTACTGAGTCCAGAAAGTCTTTATCCGAAATGGCATCCGGATTCCAGTACAAGTTTATGATAATCAGGGATGTTATCACTGATTTGGCCGTTATAGTGTTCCAGTAGTTCCATTTTATCTGTACTGAGATCATGAGTAATGATGACGTTAGGATGTTTAGTAGTTCCATTCCTTTTCCATTTCTGATTGCGATTAACAACCCCGAGTAGGGTCTCCCCTTTGGTCCCTTTTTTGCTGTTTCAAAGGCTATGTCATATCCGTCTAGGGTGGGCTTTGTAGTTAGCCAGGTCTCCTGTAGACACAGGATATCGAAGGAAGGCAATTCAACATCACTCTGTGCTGTAAGGTGCTTAAATCCACGGGTGTTCCACGAGCCTAGTTTGGCTCGTTTGATGTTTGTTCCTCGTGTTTGGTCGTCGTAGAGCTTTGTGGAAGCGAGTTGCTATTTCTTTTGTGTGGTCAGGGCTTTGGGAAGCCAGGCCCAGAGATTTTGCAAAGGATTTGGTTTTTCTTTGTCTTTTCCGTCTTTTTGCGATGTTTCCACAATCTGCGTACATGTTCTTTTGATTTGAATCGGTGGACCTCTTGGATTTCTTTCATATTTCGTTATAGACTCATTCAATCTTCCTTTGTCGGAGGTTTTAGGTGTTCGAGATGTTTCCGGTTTTCTTGTGGCTTCTGGCCGAGGACTTCTCTTATCCACACTAAATGTCTTCTCTGTGTCCAGCGGTAGGGGTTTTATGTTGTTTTTCTGCCCCAGTACTTGTTTTTGCATCTTCTTTTCACAGGATCTAGAGACTTTAGAGGAGTCTGTTCTTGTCCTTGAGTTACGGTAGGAGGAGATGGCTTTCCAGCGTTCAGGATTGTGTGTAACTCTGTTTGATTCGGTTTCGATTAGGTCATATCCTAATTTCATTAACTGTTTTAAGGATTCACGTAGCTTCTGTTTCACTGATGTTGATGAGATGAATAAGTATGCAGTTGCTTGACGACCTTCGTTTATTGGTTCCACTTATAACAGGTCTCTTGATTCCACCGATCTCAATTTAGGGATACTATGGAGCAGCTCCATTACCGTTCTTCTGTTGAGGATTACATACTCTCGACAATTTCCAATTTGTTCCAATTTAAAGGCGGGAGCACCCCTCCTCGCATCAGGTTTTGATTTGGGCGTGATCCCACTATCCTCCTGGTCTCTTTCCTTTCTGTTTGGTCTTACGTGTTCTTGACTGTATTCCCGTCTATCCTTTTTCCTATATCCGTCATTTGTTTGCTTGCTTTTTCCCATTTCCTTATGTACGGAATTTGCCCCGATGTCACTATCTGGTTTTGACACTTTAATGAGGCTTGACTGTTGCAATCTTTGGTTTGTGTTTTTTTCGTCCTTATCCGGCGATCTGTCCAGGCCCCAGTTTGCCTTACGAGTCAGCTTCTTACAACGATCTTCTAATGTGACGAAAAAGTAATCTCCTGTGTCTTTTGGGGCTTGGTCCGAGATTATTGTTGGTTGGTGTTCCCGTGGTGTTTTTCTTATCGTTTGACACACCACAAGATCAGATGCAGGTTTTTCACAAAGGTGGTTTAAATTTTCGAGGACCTCTTCCATCAGAAGGTCTTCTGTAGATTTAGAGGTGTTTGAAGACCCCGACGTCTCTATTAGGTCAATACACACTGGAGTCTGGGCCACCTGGTTTGTTGGCGTTGAACAGTTTAAGTTTGATTCTGAACTTATTCCATCTTTCTGAGGCTTCGTTCTATCCTTGAAACTTTTTTCCTCCACCGGTAGGCAGAAGACCAGTTGCCTCACGCTGTTAGTGGCTGAGGCGTTTGTCGATCTATAGTCCTTGAAGATGGGAAAATCTTTGTTTATCGTAGATTTTAAAGTTTTTGTTGAAAGAGACTCTTGATCAAGGCCCGTTGTGTGATCTTTTTTCTCATTTAAACTGGTTTGGAGATCCTTCTGTCCCTGGCGAGCCCCAGTAGTGCTTTTTTGTTCAGTGTCGCACCGCGACAAGTGGAGGTGATTTGCCTTGTTTGTCGGAAGCCGAACGTTCGTGTTTAGCGTTTTTTCCGACATTTCGATGGTCTTAAGTTCGTTCGATGATAAGAGAGTCTTGTTATGCGCTATATGCATAGTTTGTGACCCCCTTTCGTTGGTTCCATTTGCGCAAGATTTTGCGTTTTCCTCTGGCGATGTTGATCGGTGCTGGACGGTGCAGGCCTTTGTTTTTTCTTTTTCTGCTGCAGTGACATAACCCTCCAAGAACATAAACTTTGCGTGCATAGTTGTCAGTAGGGAGCTGTGATCCTTTAAGGAATCATTTATGGCCTCGTACAATTTTGTGAAGGGCGCCATGGCCACTGCAACTGCACACATCAGCGTTACCATGTCCGTTTTTTTTTCAGATGTTTCCTCTAGCATCGAGTTTTGGCAGGGGCTTCCTTCCCTTTCTTTTGCAGGTGTTTTAATTTTCGGTATATATCTGTCTTCAGCCATTGAGGTATCCACTTCGGATATCAAACTTGCAACAATAATGTCGTCATTTGTCACGAGGCTCTCGTTGTTTGTCTCCTCATTATCTTTTTCATTTTGCACTTCATTTGTTATGGGTATGTGTGCTTCGGTACTGTCCATCAAAACCTCATTTTCTGGGTTTGCTAAGGGAGTTTCATCCAATCGATGTTCCGTCCCAGTTTTGTTTGAGAGTTCTTGTTCTTCGATTTTATCCATTTGGTCGGGGGTTGGATTACTTTTAGCCTCTAGGTTAGACCCCCTTAGGACTGGAATTGTGCTAGGTGTCTCGAGCAACAGATCGTCTGAACTGTATACAATTTCCAGCATGTCGCTGTCACATATTTCACAGATGCTCTCAAATTGTCTCTTGCAATGTTTCCCAAAAAATTCCACTAAGTTTTGTGATGAGAAGATGTTGTTTTCTGGATTGCACTTCTTGTCTGTAGTCTTCAAGGATCGCTTTATGGTCCGTTTTGCTCTCCGTTTATCAGTGTTGTTCTCGTCAGCTCCTTTAAACCTTCGTAGCCGGGCTGGTTTTGCGGTTTTACTGGTGTCCGCTGGTAAGTTTTTTTCCATGTTATTTTGGGCTGTTTTCAATTTTTTGGGGAGTGGACCGTCTTCTATTTGGGCTATCGATGGTCTTGAAGACGGCTGTTGGCTCAAGTCATCCCTGGCTTTATTTTGGCATTTTTCGTTTGGGCCAGATGTTTCGCCTGGTATGTCGGGAGGCGGGAGGCGGATTTCCACTTCCACCTCCACCGGTATGTTTCTTGTTTTGGCCCCAAAGTCAAAAGCTTCATCCAAGTCCCTCGATAATTTACGAGCTTCACAAACCCCACGAGGCTTACCCCTTGGGAAGCCCTCCTGGGCGTCCACCCCTGGGGATTCAGCAGCACTCTCCAACATCTTTGGCCCATCGGTCTCCACCAGAGGGCACACAGCTATCTCTCGATCCCAAGCAGTCGCTTGGCTCCCGTCTTTTCTCGCTTGCTCCCGCACATCCGCCCCTCCCATCTCCCCCGGAGCCGATACCGACCATCCTCCGATGGGCGGCAAAGGATCCGCGGTCGACCGGGGGCCGCTCTGCGTATGAGAGGCGATATCCGCGCCATTTCCCACCGGCGAGTCGATGTCTCTCGTGCGTGAAGAGCGCTCCTCGCCCTTTGACGCCCTTGCCGCTTCACTCAGCCGTCCAGAAGCCTGCACGTCGGAAGGGTCATAGATATCTTCCAGTACAGGCAAGTTGTAATTTCTGTGCTCCGTCTGACGATGTCCGGCCAGTGTGACCAGGATTGTCTCTCCCCTTAGATCCTCGCCTCTGTCACTAATAATATTTATCTGGGTGTCCTGGGCGGGAGGGGGCATAATCTCTGGCGTCGGCACCTGTTCCTTGACCCAAATAGTTTTCGGACACGAGCCTCCCAGGCTCCCGGTGCCTACAGTTTGGTCATCATGGTCAAGGTCAAGCGTTTCCTCTGAGGTGCATTTCTTTGCCAGTCTTTCCTTGGTGTTAGTCGAGCTTGTGTGTTTTGTGTGAATTTTCACTTGCCCAGTACTCAGCGGCAGAAGTTTACCCTCTTCAGCTCGAGTACGGGATCGGGAGCTCCGTTGGTGCAAGTCTTTGCCACACACAGGCGGCTGGAGCATGGGGGACAGGGTGATGTCCACAGCGTCCACGACGTCCATGACTGCCCAAGACTGCTACTCTGCCGCTACTCCGCGGCCGCTCCGCGGAGTCAAGAGGTTTTTGACTGGTCTGGTCCGGTTTGCACTGTAGACACTGTAGACAGACTGGAAAGAAGAGAACAGCCTGCAGTCACTGCCCAAGACTGCTACTCTGCCGCTACTCCGCGGCCGCTCCGCGGAGTCAAGAGGTTTTTGACTGGTCTGGTCCGGTTTGCACTGTAGACACTGTAGACAGACTGGAAAGAAGAGAACAGCCTGCAGTCACTGCCCAAGACTGCTACTCTGCCGCTACTCCGCCGTAACTGGATTATTGTGTATTGGATATGTATGATATACTACTGTAGAGGATACGTTGGACACATTATCCCTAACTCCCACCCCCTCACCTCCGTCATACTGGAACAGTAGGAGAAGAGCCCTGTTTAGGACCCCATGTGTTGTTCCTGTACTGCATCGAGTGTACGAGAGATGACATGTGGAAGGATGTCTGCATGCACCATTGGACATCATGGAGCACTGAGTGAAACCTGATGAGGGCAGAGTGATGTCATTAAGCAAATAAACAAAGCCATACTGAAACAATATTAAAATACTTAAGAGAGACGATGTGACTGGAGTAACAAGACAAACATGAACAAAATGATAAAGTAATCATGAATGCAAAAGAAGATAAAGTAACTTGCTGACCAACAAGTGGAAATACACAGTAACGCAAGGTAGTAAAGACATATAGAATCTTGCTATAGAGGAATATATAACGTGGCTAGGACAGCCATAATTGGAAAATGGATGCCGGCTCGTGCTAAGATTCAATTCAGCTACCTCAGAAACAGATCAGGGTTGAAGAGTCAGGAGACACTGGAAGAACAGCTTTGTGTGCAAAACAAAGAGGAGTCTATGTTGGCTTGGGATCAAGGAGGCTATTTTTAAGGAATAGCTGCAAAGCACAAAGGGAGATAGACGGATACGTCATGGACGAGACCTATTTCTCTTACATTAAAGTAGAAGAAAACATCTGCAAGAGCCAAGTTTTGGACAATTAAAAGTGTATAACGTCTATACAAGGTAGAGTGAGCAAGTCTCTAGGGGCCAAGAAGAGCAATGGTACTCAGTATAATTAAATCAAAAAGCAGTAAATAAGAGGTTGAAATTGAAAAATTTGTGGTCTTTGCACATGTAACTCGGAAGTAAAAAACAAGGGTTATTCAGGAAGCCTCGGATGAAGATGGTGATGTGCTTACACTTTCTTGAATGTCCCAGAACAGAGAGCAGGTTACATGGTCACCTCCAAATGGGAAACACTGGCTCATGGCTGGACTCATGAGAGATGATGGACTAATTGGGAAAGTGGGGAGTAATCTGATGTAATTCAAGCACCTGGGGTTCAGTTTCCTTACATGCTGCTAGCCAAGCTGACAGTCCAAGGTTGGGTGAGAATGCTAACCAATCAGTGGGTCTATGCGGCAACCTACTTATACAATGTTGCATAGACCAATCAGCTGCCATTTTGTTCACTATTATTCGTATTATATGTATTTAGAGGTAGTTTGAGGCATGCCTCACAGATAAGAGACAGCCAATGGTGTACTAACCCCTATGTAGTCTATAAGTAGATATGTTACCCTAACCAATCTCTCCCGCGCATATGTTTTATAGTTTGCCACGTAGGATGATGATGTTGATGATATTGGGGTATAAGACCACTGTCTAATAAAGTTTGTGTGTATGTATGTGTAAGCAGGAGTCCGATGTTGGCCGTTGTACCCTGCTTTATTAAATTAAGAATAAAGTAGTACTTTGCCATATTCTTTGAGCCTGTCTGGTTATCTGGTCTGAGATGCTTATTTGTAATTCCATCTAGCACAAGAGACACTTCAAGGTGCTAGGAAAGTCATATTTCACTGCAGTGTCATCACACACCTGCCCATCACACACTTAACTTACTTTTTTGCTAGTGGGGCCACCCTCGCACTGCTCCCTACTGACTCTTCCCAGCAGCCCAGGCTGTGCCGAAGTGGGATGTGGCAGCCCTCTTAGAGGAACGGACCTTGCCTTTCCTCTATGACTGCCGAAATGGTACTCATAACTTTGGTTGAAAGTAAATTGGTTGAATTCTTTTTTTATCACTTTTTTTGAACACATTAATGTTGAATTGGGATTAGGTATATTGAAATGGGGTTTGGGGTATGTGAGAGGGTGTGTCGGAGTTCACCCCTGCATTTTGCTGTAAGAAATTTGTAATAAACTAACTTCAACCATTTTACTTTCGACTATAAGAAAATGTGATGTTCTAAGATAGATCTGATGAAACCGACTGAAAGAAACTCATAACTTAAACCTGTATATGGGTGACTATCCACCAAGGGGATGTAGGCCACCCCAGCGCTCGGAGTCATGTAGTAGACAGCTTGTATTTTGCTCTCGTCTATCAAATATGACTTTGCACCCCTTGGTGGAATATGTCCCTGTAGTTGATAGTCACCCATGTACAATTCTCTATACTATCCATCTTGCAAGTCCAGGGAATGCTGTGGGGTCCCACGACATCGTTTTTATTCCATGCAAATCATTGACCTTCTTGGTGTCAAAGCTAGTCAGAGCGCGCCGCATTCATACCGCTCGACGCCTGGAGTACTGAGTGCAAAGCTGGGGGTCGAAGGGATTGCATGGCAGGCTTCACTTGCCATTGCTCTCATGCTCTCAAGTCAGGTGTCATTAGGGCCAGGTGTAGTGAGTTGCTGTGTTCACTGACGCAAGATGATGTCTTTGAGAATCTTTTATGCCTGACTCAGAACCAGGAACTTTTCCACACCGGAATTTCTTAATACTTTCCAGCGAGAGCCCTCTGTCACACCTGGTCACTTTTTGCAGCTCAACTGCCATTGGGCTCGCGCCTCCCTGGACCGGGCGGCAGAGGCAGTGTGTACCCTGACTTGTAAGTTGTGGTATTGAGGAAGTTGTGGTTATTGTGGCTTATGCACCCCCTTTGCCGTAGGGCCGCTGCACTGGTTCTTTGCATGGCTCAGCACAGTTTCCCTGCCTGACCCGAAGCCCCACTTGTGATGCTGGCCAGGAATTTCAGGGCAGATATTAAGGCCCACTTCCTGCTATGTCAAGAGATCATTGTCAATTCCTTGAGCAACAAATACATGACGGACCTCTATGCTAACCGCGGTTCAGCTAGCGACTGGCTCTTCTATGGAACTACCTACGCCGTTTCTTGACTGCACCGTCGCAGTTCACCAGATAACTACTGTTTCAGCTGGTGGAATGTTCTGTTATTGGTATCTGTGATGCTTACGGCAAAGCTGGTCTCCCTGTGTGCTCTGTTCTGCCTTCCCTGTAGCTGCCAACCCTCCAGACCATTCCCGTCAATGCACTTAAGCGTGAGCTTCTTAGCATGTCTTTACACCTCATGCGAAGGCATCTACTCCTCAAGGGGTACTTTTGAATATTTGGCGGGTCCTTGCAAATGCAACCAGTCATAGATTTTGGACCGTTTCCGTTGTTTGAAATCGACTGCATGAAAATACTGCATCCTATGCAACCGACACACAGCCTGTACATCCTCACGTAAAAACTGTGTGTGCACATTTCTATTTCCGGCCATATGTAGCATGGGTAAAACACCCAGGACACATTACGTGTAGCTGACAGCGTCCCCTAAGGTGCCCACGGAGCCACAAAGTGCCACTGGACTAACATTGACAAACTGCTCCAGGTCTAGCGCCTTTGCATTTATAATGTTTGAAGTGCCTATTTTATCCATTTTCTGCCCCAGTTCTTTTAATCCCCTCTCATTTCCCCTAAACCCTGACTGCTGGTTACGCCCCCACTCCTGGTGCTACCATGGGCCATCTGCTAGCAATCTCACATGCTTGCCTCCAAGTGCCCTCACCTCCACTCCTGCATCCTGTACTGCCAACTCTAGCCATCCCACGCAATGCAACCATGCCCTGTGGACATCTCCCTGCTAGAGCGGCTCACCTCTTTCTTTTCCCGACTCCATCGGCAAACACCAGGAACATGTCCAAGGTGTTCAATGGAGAGGTTTGCTGAAGATGTCCGGGGTCCAAACTTCTGTTGCTCCGTCTACTGCTCGAAAGTCAAGCCATCTTGTCATCCATCTAAGGGTACTTGCTGGTATCTGACCCGACCCTCAGAAGAAGCCTTACAGCTGTACCAGGGAGGCCACTACTGCAGAAGAGTTAATCAGGGAGTCCAGCTGTCTTCAATGATCCCCGATTCTGTGGGAGTGTTGCGCTGCCTATATATCCTTAAGTCCCTCTGCCCTACAATCATGCTTTCGGACATGAAGCCCACCTGTAGCTATCCTTGCCTGGCCAGTGGTGGTGGAGCCTGGGAACAGGATTGCTGTTTGGGGTTCCCTTAGAAAGTAAGGACTGGTAAGGTAGTCAGTCTCTTTCTTTACAGGAATCTTGACTTCTGAAAGCTCACCATATAATCTGAATTTTGCTCTTGTACTTCAAACTTTGACTTTTGCTGGACAGATTTGCACCAATTAGGAAACAAATTGGGCACAACGTGGGGCAGATATTCATTTTTTGGTCTGGTGTAAATCTATGCAGTAGTTTTTAAAATATTCGACGGAGAAGGGGATGCACCCGGCCCAAAAACATTTATCTCCAGTGGTGCTTTCCAGCATCTGGTGCTTTTCAGAAATGAAAAGACATCAATTTTTTTTCACCAATATGAGCTGTTCTTGCTGTAATTTTGCCATAATTATTCAGTAAATTCACGTGAGAACAAAGGAAGGGTCTAGTCCCCAAAAACCTTTTTTTTTATTATTGATTTTCTTGGTTTAAATTCAAACCTTTAAAATATTACAAAAAAAACACAACACAAACAAATAAACAAATTAACATATCACATGACATCCTCCTCCCTTCTCACATCTATTAACCTATTGTTGCAGTTTACTCAACATACATGAGTCATCCGAAGTTTTAATTAACATCTTTAGTCGGCGGCCGGTCAAACACATTTAATCTCTCTTCGATTGCAGCCAAAAAAGAAGTTAGAGGCATAATTAATTTCATGTCTAATCCATTCCACATTCTTGTCCACCATTCTTCCGCACACACAGTCGGATGATCATCATTCCACTGGCCCAGATGGATTGATCTTACATATTTTAGTTCGGGACAGAATAGCACGAGATGCTTAAGTTATTCAACTTCTTTATCACACAAGCGGCAGGAAGAATTTGATCCTATGTTACATGACCAGTGACTGGTCCGCTCTTTGGTTTTGATGGCATTTAAGCGGAATAGCATGAAAGGTCTTCTGGCTTTTGAGTTTGGGAATAGATACAGATATTTTTGAAGCACGTTGAAGCCTCTAGTTTCAGCAGGTGAGTCGGAATAACGCTCACTACACGTCATCACCCAATCAGCACGCCAGATCTTCACTTTTGCTGCCGTAGGATTTGAATGGAGAGTTTCCAAGCTAATGTTATATATTAACAAAAGTTCTTCACAGCGTTTCACCCATTGGGATAAAATGTCAGAACCTCTTGATGCCGCATTGTGCAAAATCTTAAATTGGAATATTCCTTCCTCCGCTCTGGATTTACGGAATAAAGCCAGTTGGTTCCAGCTGATCAGAGCATGCAATGAAATTAAGGCAAGTTCATACCTTATACAGGCAGTCGAAATACCAATCGGTAAACTTAAAGCTTTAGTCCAGAACATAAGTTCTAGCGATGTCCAATGATTAGACGAGCATCCAAAAGCGTTTTCTGCACCGTATGTCAGGATCAGCAACACTTTCTATTCATTGAAATTTCGCAAAGGTCACATAGAAAATCGCCCAAACATTCTATGTATCAATAGACCCTGACATGCCAGTTGACCGCATTTCCTCTTGGATTCGACTACCCAGGGGTCATCACAGATGCTAGAATTCAATATCATACCCAGGTACTTTACACATTTTGATATACGCAGTTGGTCTTTATCTAGTTTCCACACAAACTTTGATGCCTTTATCTTTTGAGTTGTTCTTAAGTTCTGAAACACCAATATTTAGGTCTTTGCTGCATTTATTTTCAGGTTGTTCGTATTCACATATCTTTGCACTGCCTCAAGTTTGCATTGTAGGCCAATCGGGGTTAAGTCTAAGTTAACGAAATCGTCGGCATACAACAACCAGCTTATCTGAGATAGATGGAGCTTAGGTGGAAACGCCCTCACTGAGTGTATAGTCTCACCGATGTCTGAGATAAACAGACTAAAAATTGCAGCCCTGTTTAACTCCATTGTGTGTCTGGATCTGTGCTGACAAGGAACCTGATTGATCTAGATGAATTGTAATGGAAGTATCCGTATGAAGTTCTTTAATGGCCGCTAACAGGCCTACCGGACAACCCCACGATTCCATTTTTTGCCAAAGTAAATTGCGATCAATCATATCGAAGGCGCTGGAAAAGTCAACAAAAGCAAGGTACACTTTCGTGTTTGATCGCAAGGCTTCCATTTTCTGTAGATTTAAGACAAGCAGGTTCAGAGAGCACCCAACAAATTTCACGAATCCTGCTTGTCTTTTATCCACTCTTTTTGCTGTCCGGGCCCAGTCGATCCATTTTTTTTGAAGCAGGGAGGCATAAATCTTGCCCAAGACATCAAGCAGTGCCACTGGTCGATAATTTTTCAGTGACATTCTATTTCCTTTCTTGAAGATTAGGACAATTATCCCTGTCTTCCATGAGATTGGCACTTGTTTTTGCATGTTGATTCTTGCAAATATATCGAAACACAGATCAGACCAAAGTTCAGATAACTGTTTAATCATGAAGTTTGACAGGCCGTCAGGGCCAGGGGCCCTGGAGTTTTTAGCTCTCATGATTACCTTTCGAATAACCTCGCTTGCAAAGTGTAAGTCCCATGATGTTAGGTTAAGAGCTGGAGAATTAGAACAAGGAACAAGATTTTTA
The DNA here is from genome assembly GCF_040938575.1 of Ambystoma mexicanum. Taxonomy (NCBI): domain Eukaryota; kingdom Metazoa; phylum Chordata; class Amphibia; order Caudata; family Ambystomatidae; genus Ambystoma; species Ambystoma mexicanum. The sequence continues at coordinate 1,018,786,562 of NC_090923.1, read as the reverse complement.
TAATACAGTGAGGTGAAATGCTGCACCCACTCGGTTTCTGGTACCAGGCACACTTGCAAAGCCTCCTGCGGTGTTTCCATACAATTGATAACTCGCCAGAACTCTCCACTGTTCTTATTTCTTAGGGTCTTCAACATTGCCTCAGCATCTTTCTGGTGTAGTAAGAATTTGTGACTTTTAATCCAGTTTTTATAAGATTGTTTAGTTATTCTGTTTCTTAACCTTATTTCACTCTTGAGCCCTTGTTTGTTTTTCCGAATTTCAGCTCTCATCGTTCTTTTACGCTGCATCACCATCAAGTCAAAACAATGTTTCTTCTTAAACAACCAATTATTCAGCCCAATGTTTTTAGCTTTAAATTGCGACAGTATAGAAGCATATTCGATCTCCTCCAGGTTCGACTTAAATTGAGAGCATATATTTGCCACATCTCTTTCATCCAGCCTCACATGTAGGCGATTCGGTTCCTGTAAACAACTAAAGGGAAAACAGGTATGTGTAAAGGCACCTAAGGAGCAAGCCTGTCACTTCTTAAACAAAAAAACATAAAGGGCTCCTTTGCCTCTGGAAGGTTTGGTTTCAAAGTGCCCTGGATAGTTCAAGGTTTGTCACACTGTCAAGCCAGTTCAAACAATGTCAAAACGAAGTGCATGGAAAATACAACCAGACTTCTATGGTTCATAATTTAAAATAAATACAATTCAATTTAGATAAAGGAAAAGTTCATCGTTAAAAACAAACACCTAAAAGGCATACAAAGTGACCAGTGCTTCAAAAAAGTGATAAGTGCTAGTCACCAATAGACTGACAATGTGCAAAATAATACAAATTGTATCTCTCCTAGATACTACGATCACATTGAGTATACAGATATAAACACATACACAATATTTCAGGGTTATACGGACCTTGATATCACAGTACATAAAACCACACAATACACATAAACAGAGAATATTGGTAAAAGGAAAGTCAATTGTTCTCTATTGTTGATGCCTTGGTCCAGAAGTACCTATAGTGCATTTCTTTCAGTGTCCTTATACTCTCCTTGATACTAAGCAGTAGTACCTGTCGATACCCTACATGTTTCGTTCCTATATTATATGAAATTGCTGTAAGGAACTTCTTCAGGGGAGCTAGTGGGCTGGTGCCGAGAAGCACTCAAAACCCAGTTAGTGGTGGTGAAAACAAAAGAAGTTTGACACGTCGGTACTGGCGTGACTGGATGGGATCTTGAGGATAAAGTCCCAAAGGGCAGTAGAGCGAGGTAAGAAGAATATCCTCGCGACCTTCTCTTAAGTACAGGTGGTCAAATCCAGGCCAAACCTAAGTTCAAAAAGTAGACCACATACTAATTAATAGGCGGTCATTATATGGGTACATCATTAAAAATAGTCAGATGTACATAGGTGTGCTTACCGTCTATTAATGGCGGTAGCTGATCCTAGAGAGGCTGCAGTTATTCTCAGTATAGCAGTCTCGTCGTTTCCTAATAGCATACAAAACACAAGGCCACACAATACTATGAGCCCAGCAAAGAGGTGAATACGCTATTCTTGAATAGTGGGTGGAACAACCCTACGCGGGAACTTACGTTGTGAAAGGTTAGGGGGTGTACAGGAACGTCTTCTTCTCATCTAAATTGTTGAGATCGAGGCAGAAGGCTGTCACCCGAGATGTAGAAAGAGTCCTGAAAGATGAGTGATAACGGAGTCAATGGTCAGGTCTAAAGGCAGAGTCATTAAATAAGTTATATGGGTATTGGGCACACGTGCAATGGCTGCAGGGTTAACACCCCTAGGCTGTAACGGTGTGTATTAATATCAGTGGAAAGAGGACGGTTAAGGTCTAAATACCAAGGGTATGAAATGAAAATAATACAACGAGTCAAAGAGCTTGTGTGTTTAAAGAAGCGCCTGTCAATTACATGACATGGATCGCGACGTTGCACTACGTTTCAAAACATCAACGTTGCAACGAGCATTAAAGAATATGCACAGGATGTACGATCCAAAAATAATGGCCAAGCTTAATGTGGTCATAAGGACCTCTAAGGGTATGCTGGCTTACCTGTATGTCTCCTACGGATCTAGCGTGGGCCAGGAAATGGCTGCTACCGCTCTCTTCATGCTGGCGTGCAAGAGAAACCATTTCTATGGTAACGCGGTTTATTTGTAGCCAGAGGAGACGTTAGTAAGAGCGCATGCGTGCAAGTCATGACGCTAGTGTTTTTCGAGTCGGGGCAAATGGTCCCGTTAATCAAAGTCCCGAGTCAGCGCATGCGTTTAGAATTGTATTGAGTCCAACGTTAGGAGAAGGTAATCGGGAAAATCACTAACGCCAGTCTACAATAATGCTGATGATAAACAAGGTCTCATGATATCTTGTATGTTTGAAAGGTGTCGATACGTAAGTGATCGAAAAAAAGAAATGGTGAAAGTCATTATTGTAACTGATCGTCATGAAATGATCAGTTACGATGTGCACTGCGCATGCGTATGAATAAAAACAGTAATCACGTATCGGAAGAAAAATGAGGAAGAACCCATATCACTGGTTCAGTGGCCATTGGGTATGGCCTGATAACAGTTACACGTACAATGCATGGAATCAAGGACCGTGCCTAGGCACCAGCAACGGTAGCCAAGCGGTTATAGCAGAGAGGGGTTGCAGAAAAGTACCTGAAAACGCAAGAGCCTAGCACAGTTATAGCCCGGGTGCCGAAAAATTGTACTAATGTAAGATAAATATGTACAAGGTGGCCGTGTAGCTAAAGAGGGTCAGTCATGCTATCTGTAGCTGCCCTCAATCAATGGTCTTAAATATAACGTAAGTAGCACTAATGTCCAACCGGCATCGCAGTGTCATACTAGACTATACTGTAAGGAGAGGATAGGAGGTACTGCTTCTAAGTACTCTAATTGACTCGTGATTTAGCTCATTCTGGCCAGACAATGAATCCCAAGTTCCACGAACTTAGTAAGGTAGGAAAATGACTAATTTAAGAATATAAAGTACAAAATACAACTGGAAAGTCACCCAAATGCTTATAAAGGAGAGATACTGGGATCTCAATTAATGAATACACTCCAGTCGATACTCTCATTCAGTCCCTCATGATAACTTTTTGTCAAGAAAATAATTTTTTGTTCTTGTACACTCAATGTGTGTTTGTCATGACTCGGGATGTTAGTCTGTGCAATTTTCAAGATCACTGTCCACTTTAGTTCTTCTGGCTTATGTCCTAGACTATTAAAATGGCCCACTACAGGGGCATTTAAGGTCTTATTTGTTATACAGCTTTTATGTTCTCCTATCCTTACTTTCACCTTTCTTTCAGTTTTGCCAATATAAAGTCTATTGCAAGGACACCAGATAGCGTACAGCACCATCGTGGAGTTACAGTTGGTTAAGGTTCTTTGTTCCCATTTTTTGTGTAGGCCTAGATCAATCTCTTTAGTTCTACTGGTTTGAGCGCAACAGGTACATTGTCCACACGGGCTATGGCCTAAGGGTCTCAGGAGACCCCAGCTCTCAGTTAGTGTTGCTTGTGCGCTATGTTGCAGAGTTATGTCGTTTCTAGTGGTTTAAGAGGCGATTCGGTTCCACCAGAACTTTTGTTCTCCATTTTTGACTTTGCACACATACCGAGTCTTGACATTTTAGCTCCAACATTTCGTGATCACTATTACCCATTATGCGATTTTTCAGGGATTTTACCCTCGCATGCATAGTGTCCGAAATAAAGATGTAGTCAATGGTTGACGATTGGCCTTCCCGGTGCCACGTGGGCTTGGCCGGGATATCTCCTTGTGTACAACCATTTAGCATTGATAGGCCTCTTACGTTTAATTCTTCCAACCAGTTTTTAGATAGTTGTTCTTTGGCGGAATTCTGTGGTTTAAAAAAGTCAATGTTTAAGTCACCACAAACTATCATTCCGACCCCTCTGCTTAACTCCAGCAGGTTATCAATTATTGATGTAACCTGGTCGATGAACGAATGTGTTCCAGTCCATCAGTAATTCCAATACAAATTTATTACATGGATCATATCCAGTACTTTCAGTGCGGCGTTGGTTTTACCTATCTCACAGACTTGAATATAGGGCGTATGGTTCTTTAAGTTTAACAACCGATAGCCTGAGGAGTGTTTGATCATAGTTAAGAGGCCTGCTAACGGACACCCCTTTTCGGCCTTAATAGCTGGATTCAATGCCATTCAAATTCTAAGATCACCGGCATTTCGCACATCCAGGTTTCTTGGAGACAAATGAATTGTAGATCATGAAACCAATCATTGTTTAGCAAATGCATAAAGCTGCACGTGTTCCATGAAGCAAAGGAACAATCTTGTACCGCGCTGGCCTTCCAGCATTAGCTGCGAGCATTAGAGCTCAAAGCCGTGGCCAGCCAATTCCAGTCTTGAGTGTTTTCATTGTCCAATAGGCTACTTATTGGTATAGCAGCATTCTTATTGGCTGAGCAACCATTGTTTATGGTGATTTTGATTTTCTCCATTGGACTGGTTCTGGGAAACTCCTCCTGCTCAACTACCGATACTCATTGGAATGCAGGGGCTGATAACCCATCTTTAAGGGCCAGCCCATTCCGACCAAGCTTTTCTTGCATGTTTCGTTCTGTTAGCGCAGTTTTTTGAGAACTGTCAATGGGCTTTACGTTAACCTTTTGAGTAGCCCATGGTTCAGCTGATCCATCTTTCGTCTCCACTTTTTTGCACCTTTCGGGTTCCATTATTTTGTAAGTATCGAATCCCAGGGACAACAGCTCTTCGCCTGCTTCCAATATTATATTTACAATTATATTGGAGTTAACATGCAGAATCACCTTGTCAGTACATAGTTCGTCCGGGAATTCAACGATTTTCAGGTCTTTAGATCCTAATGATCGCAGGCGAGGTACGTGATGAAGCAGTCTTAGCACATTTGTTCGGTTCAAAATTAATTTGTCACCACACCCCAGACTCTCCAGCATCAATTTGATCGTTAGAGTCGACTCTAACGGACAAGCTGTATTCTGTCTATTCCTGCCATTCTGTTTTTTCACTATCACCTCCGGCTGATGATAGTCGGCTTTCCGTGGACTGGATACATCAGCAGCCGTCAATGCCACCACCAACTCCCCATTTCCTTTTGCAAAGTTCACGCCATTCCGAGGAAGCTGACGTGTTCCACCACCTTCTTGGAGTATGGTTTGCAAGCTTGTCCTCAAACGTTCTCGTTTTTCTTGTAAGGTGATGAACTCCGGGCTCTCAGGTACTGGTTCCCTAATCGTGGCCTCTACATAATAGTGGAATTATCACGCACATCCTGCCTCTCGCCACTGGTATTGTATGATTTAGTAATGCTTGATGCTCCTTCGGCATAGACAGTTTAGGAATCAATGAACTTGTTGCCGGGTTCCCAGAATCACTGTTCTCTCTTGATCTCATTGGCAACGTGACTGCTTTTGAGATAATCATAGCATCAAGAGGTACTTTCACAGGTTCACCTGCCTCTTCAACAGGATCCTCATAAACTGATAATTCCATTAACTCGTCGTGATCAGCCATCGCGGCTTCGTCTAGAAGGACATCGGCTGCTTTCACATTATTTCCTGCTGAATCTATTTGTGCCTTTTTGTTCTCCTTGGTTGTTTCATCTAACTTCAATCTAGTTGTAATTGCTTTGTCAACAAGTTGAATCATATTGATGTTGCAAAGAAATTTCCGGGCCCCTCTTTGTTGAAATTTTTTGCGGGCTGGCATATTCTTTTGCTTTTTCATGTGGGGGGGATTTTTTTTTAACTTTCCCATTTGTTTTATGTTGATCTTCAATCTCTAGAACTCCAAAGATGGGGAATAAGCCTGCAGGCTTTGTGAACTCAGAAAACACCTCTTTAGGACTGGGGGCTTGAACCCCTGCCTTTGTTTGAAGCGATGAAACAGATGCGTTTTGGCAATCCGACAAGGCAGGATTTATTGCGTTTCTGGCTTGCAAAAATGCTGTGTGAAATGAAGTTTCGAGTATATTGACCTGACCTGTACCTTTGCCATGTACGTCACTGGTATTTCTAGGGTTTTCCACCTGAGTTACCACCTGAGGAAGTGGATCCGTGGGCCCCATATTGAAGAGCCCATTTGATTCCATAAGAGGACTTTCTGGATTCGTGATGGGTTGGGGAGTATGGCTCTCAATTTGAGATAACTGCATTTGACAAGATATATTCTCTGCTGTTCGTACGGTATTAGGCGGGAGCAACAAGAGTGATGACTGCTCTTTCGTTGACATGTGAGGTATGTCACCAGCATCACCCAACTCCCCACCTCTTTGTTCCATCTGTGATTTGCGGAAAAGAGACAGCGCTTCCTTTGCAACCACTGCAAACAATTTTTTATCAATCATGTCATTACGTTTGCCGTCATCAGCTGATTCAAGGCCCGCCAGTAAATTTTGATTTACCTCTTCTTGTTTGGTCTTCTGCGCCTCGAGAATTACCTCTAGGTTTAAGAGTTTTGAGTTCATCAGGGCCAGTAGAGTCGTGACATCTTTCACATTTTCGTTTAGTGAATGGTGTGAGGGAAATTGCCATTGCAGAAGTCAAGGCTATTAAGAGCTCGTTTGAAGGCACATGGACACAAGGGGCTAGTCCCCCACCTCTACCTTTCCCTTGTGTGTCACGTGCAGCTCGAGCAAAGCGAGCCCGTTCCCTTCTGACTTTTGGGAACGGTCGCTCTACAAACGATGAATCCCTGAAAGTAGATTCGTCTGACGGGACATCGCTATTTGAATTTTGACTTGATTGATTTTGGTGCCGCCTCCTAGAGCAACGCCTTACATTGTTATTGAAGGACAGTCTTTTTTGCGTGTCAGCCACCTTTCCATCTGGTGACTGTACTGAAACATCAGATAACACAGTCTCTCGTGTTCTAGCTCTTTTGTAGTTGCCAGACCCCCATTTATCTCGATTGGCATCAGTCACATTTATACATTGCCTTTTCTGTGGGTTTTTTGTGTCAAATTCTGTTCAGGAGTGGACACGCACAACTGTTGACAAGTACGAGATTTGTTTAATTCAATCAAGTTTTGTAGCACCGAAGAAACCACTTCCAAGCAGTTTCTTCTGCCAGTGTAAAATGCACCCTCCCCTTCTACCCCCTGCCAACGTTCACTTTGTGATGATACGTTGGACCGTGCTGATTTAGAGTAAGGGTCCATCCGATTTTGGGCGGGGACTATGTGGGCTATCTCTGGCGAGACAAGTACACTGGTAATATCGCATTGGCCAACGCACGGAGTTCCAATCAAGTGCGAGTTTAAACATATAGGCAGATCGACAGTAGCACTTACTTCCCTTTCTTCCGTTACAGTGCTGCATATCCCAGAAGAGATGGCCGCAGTGGGCCCCGCCAGCTCAGCGAGGCCGTACGATCGACTAATCTGGCTTGCTTCTGCCAAGTCCGACTGACGCTGCAGAGCTTCAGAGAGCGCGCCGTCACAACTCGCGCCCGCCGCATTCGCGGCCTCACCACTCCCACCAGTGTCATCGGACACGACTGGGGCCAACACCGCAGCCACCGGAGCCGCATCGGCATCTCCACACAATGGAGCCGGGGGCTCCACGCCTGCCCCGTGCCCCCCAGACAACGGCCACGGCACCAGCGCTGAGCCCGCCCCAACCTCTGCCAGAGCGGACATTCGATCCCGTACGGAGCGACCAATATCATTGACAGTGCTTGTTATATGATTCGTACTCGCCACTGACTGAGGGATAATTGGGAGAGGGGGCAAAGTAGCGGAGATGGGACATGTTTGTAAATGTACAAAAGGAACAGATAACTCGCAAGTCAATGCAGGGGGTGCAATCAACTCTGTTGGAAAAACTTCATAAACATCTTCCAACGTCACCACTGTCGGTTCTTCAGTTATTTCCGTCATTGAGCCGCATGAAAAGTACTGGCTCACCTGTTGTTGTCATGCTCGCTTAACGGGGTAGTCTTCTTGTACGGACATGCGTTTAACTTGAGCTCTAGTCCTGGAGGATAGAATGGCTGGATCCATCTTTTGCGTCTCACAGATGGAAGGCACCCTGCGCCACTCACCAAACAGCCAAACAGTAGAGTCTACAGCCCTTTGGTCCTCGGGGCTTAGCACCGCAAGGGCGGTGGAGGCGGCCGTTTTTACCAGGTGACCTAAGTCAGTTGTTAAAGGTACAGGTACACGCACCTCCAATACAGCAATTCTCCTCTAGGTAGGGTCACTCGCCACAGCCAAACAGTAGAGTCCACAGCCCCTTGGTCCTCAGGGCTTTTTCAAAATATATGCTAAAACACTAAGTTGTTCATTTTTACTAAACATGTTGGTTGGGTGCAGGGTACCACCAACTTTAGCACTTATGTGCAGTTAGGTCCTCTGCTTGTCACTTTAAACGTTTACAAAACTGAGTTTAAAAGTCAAGAGCAAAAGCAGGTGAAATTTCTTCCACTCATTTTTACTCTCTGCTTTGTAAGAAATGTAAATGCCAGCTGCAAATTAAGCTCTGCAGGCAGGATTTACAATGGATTCCTATGGAATACACATGGTTTTTCAGGGGCTAGAAAAGGCTCATTCCAAAGGAATCCATTGGTGTATTGCCTGCATGAAAATCTCATGCTGGCGTGAAACCATGTGCTCTTTGAAGTCGGAGAAGGAAAGCACAGGGAGATGGCATAGCCGTCTCATGCTCCTTCACCTCCAAATACCACTAACGTGCCCTGGAGTGTAAAAGTGAGGTGTAAATGGCTACCACCTTGCTTTTATGCCTCTTTGCAAAGACACAGCTTGAAAAATGACCCCCCAATGATTGCACCCATTCTCTTCCTGATTCCTCATCATGCCAGTGTGGACACTGGCCATGGTCACAGAACATGGCTATTGAACCACAGACCCGTAATGGGGAAAAACTTCATGGTGTAAAATTTAGAATCCTACTGCTGCTATTGAATATGACATCTGTGATGATATGAAAAGAAAACCCAGTACTACAGGTGGTGTGAGATATAGCATAACAAAACCCCTGAAATTCAGTGAAAATACTTTAGTGAAGAGGAAAATATTTTGAACCAGTTTAAGGCAACAGCAGCTTTGACATTCTGTGAACAAAAATCTTAAGTCAAAGTGACGTTGAGGTGATGCTTTATTTAACACAACAGAACCTTACAATTTGACAGGTGTTGGAAGCTAAGCCACTAACTCTGAGCCCCCCTTGTTGCGTGGCCTAGGCCACATACATTTACGGCAAAGTGGCACGCAGCCGTGGCCTAAGGCCATGTGCAGAGAGCCGTGCTCTATCACTTTAATTGGTTATTTACTACTAAAGCAGACATGGGCAACATGCCAAATTGTGTTTTCTGCATCTTTCAAACTACATTGCATCACAGTGTAAACTTCTTTCTTCAAAGTTTGGTACGCTGAGTAGATGATGATATTAGCTTGTGAAAACATGTTCACCTTTTGCAGAAACTGTGCATGTCTTTCACATCACAGCAATACGTCATTAAGCAGCCATAGGTTCTCTCAGTGCAAGGGATGTTGCATTCTGGTAGAATGCCTCTGGTAAAACGGGGGCACATGTAATTATCCCCTGTACATATGGTAGTGAATGGGATCGTGGGACATTAGTAAATGCGGGTACTTAATGACGAGGTTAAGCTGGTGCCTGTGAACCCTGCCGGGGGGCATTGCGTGATCACTCAAAATGCCCTTTAAGTTGTCCTCTAAGAATTGGCAGCTGGCCCCTCCCTTGGCAGCTTCGCCTATGAGGTCTTAGAGTTTGGTCACTTATCATAAGTCCCAGAACATCACAGTTTGACCTGGTTGGGAAAGTCGCCTGTCTGGTCTGCATGCTGCCACCACAGACACACAAAAGGCCCAGCACTTGAGCGAAATCTATGGCTTCAATGCATGAGTTTGGCATTGCCCTGTCACACAGCTCAACGTCAAGCAGACTAGACTTGTCACCTGCACTTCATGACCCACTGACCCTTTACTTGGTTGCCTGGTTTTTGCTGTACATGTCTAGAGCAATAAAGATACCTGGCATGTTCTGGCCTCACACTGAATGACATACCTATTGATGCAGAGACCACAATTGGAACTGGCTGCACTGGGCTAGCTAGATGCCATGTCCTGTAATCATCATTTCTGCATGCAGCGGATCTAAACAGACTGCATGAGTTATGCTCATCTGTCACTCCAGTGCATTCAGTCCAATGATCTAAACATGACCAGGATAGCTCAGGGCAACGTTTTTCGCCTTGGAAGCAAGACGACATGGAGCTCCAAGGGTTCGATCCCCAGGTCCTCGCCTAGAAACCTCTGGGTATTAAGCGTGTTATAAATAACCTATCATACCAAAGGCAATACACATCCCACTCCAACCAGGCACAAAGGAAGTTACCCTTATTTCGAGTATTTGACGTGCATAATCCTATTGAATGTGTAAATGTTATTAATGATGTAATGCAATGCCAGACCAAGGTCCTATGTTGACATGCTCCCACCTCCCATCAGGCACAGCCAGCCTAACCAATGAGGAGTGCCTGAGCTTGCAGAGGCCTGCCCTGCCTTATATTTCAATGTGATGCCACAGTTGGCCTGACACAGAGTTGGCTATGCAGTGCTATTTTAGGGAGTTAGTAATCAGGGCTTCCTCAATGCAATACTGCGTCATCCAGCATCCCAAGTGAGTAATTGAGGGGGCCTCGGAAGAAGAACCCCCAGATGTGATACACGGCCCTGCTGAGAAGGCTGCAGCTCCTGTAGGTGCCCGGTCATGGTCCCGCGTTAGCAGGGGAAATGGCCTGGCACTTGCCTTTTTTCATTCCTGGCAGATCGATGCGGCCACGAAAGCACCTGCCAATAGGACGCGTCTTTCCATTGTTAACAGGTGCAAAGGGCCCGGGGCAGGCAATGCAATAATGGGATGATTTAAAGAGATTCGGGCAAGCCTGGTGTGATGGAATGGGGAATTCTGTTCAGAAGCACAATGAGTTCTGCAATGAACTGTGAAGGATTATGCAAATCATGCATTCCTTCTATAACATTAAGAATGTTCATTGTTAGAACCTTATGGTTATTTGAGTTTTAAACCATTTTTCCTTTGTTTGTGATATTATGTCACGTTTTATGATTTCTTTTAACCAAAAACACTAATAAAGAAAAAGATCAGAACATAGGTAGAGTAGGCAACAGCTGTGTTAGGGTGCTTTACTCACAGAGAACAGGTGCAGCACAGGCAATGGCTGGGCAAGCTTCACTCACACACGGCATAGGTATAGCACAGTCAATAGCAGTGCAGGTTTCACTCACACATGGCATACGTATAGCACGGTCAAGAGCAGTGCAGGTTTCACTCACACATGGCATACGTATAGCACAGTCAGTAGCAGTGCAGGTTTCACTCACACATGGCATACGTATAGCACGGTCAATAGCAGTGCAGGTTTCACTCACACACGGCATACGTATAGCACGGTCAATAGCAGTGCAAGCTTCACTCACACACACAATATGTATAGCACAGTCAATAGCAGTGCAAGCTTCACTCACACACGGCATACGTATAGCACAGTCAATAGCAGTGTAGATTTCACTCACACATGGCATACGTATAGCACGGTCAATGGCAGTGCAGGTTTCACTTACACACGGCATACGTATAGCACGGTCAATGGCAGTGCAGGTTTCACTCACACACGGCATACGTATAGCACGGTCAATAGCAGTGCAAACTTCACTCACACACACAATATGTATAGCACAGTCAATAGCAGTGCAGGCTTCACTCACACACGGCATACGTATAGCACAGTCAATAGCAGTGCAGATTTCACTCACACATGGCATACGTATAGCACGGTCAATAGCAGTGCAGGTTTCACTCACACACGGCATACGTATAGCACGGTCAATAGCAGTGCAAGCTTCACTCACACACACAATATGTATAGCACAGTCAATAGCAGTGCAAGCTTCACTCACACACAGCATATGTATAGTACAATCAATAGCAGTGCCGGCTTCATCCACACACAGCATACATACAGCACATGTAGGGTAGTACAGCACAAGCTTCCCTCGCACACAGAATGTGTATAGCACAGTCAATAGCAATGCTATTCACACACTTTATATTGTGGTGTGCCAGAGGAAGGAGTCGCACAAAGGGGTGGCATGGTATGAATGCTTCCTTATTAAACAATAAGCAAAAGAAAGCTTTACTCTCCCTATTCTAAAGGGTATTCCCTAACTAAGGAAAACTCAGATGCTCCTCGCCAGCGCGGTTGTCCAAATGAAAATATCCTGCCCTCTGTCCAAAACTTCCTAACTCTAGCCCTACCCCCATATACAAACACACCATAAAGAACACCAGGAAAATGACTCCCTTTTCCCGGTTCACTGGTATCCACCTTGTTGATTGTGTTTAAAAAGTTTTTACTAAGAGTTCATGTTCCACAAAGGTATAGAATAACAGGAGGATGGATGACTCCCTCCTCCTGGTCCAATAGTTAAGTGTCTTGGCAATATCTTAGGCAACCGTTGCCCATGCGTCTGAATCAACAAAACTGTTTTGGGCGGCCCGAAGAATGGCTCCCTTTCCCTGGTTCACTTGACTTTTGATGACAATATTTCTCAACTGTTCTCTATAAAGCTTTGTACTTCTCTCCAGGTTTCTCCAGAGTTAATTTAAGTGTTCCTGCTTCACTTTGTTTACTGCTACCATAAGTGTTGTTGGGATGGAGACTACTCCCGAGTTCTTGGTTTTCTTTGCCAGAATCACTGTGGTGAAGGAGATTACTCCCGAAGCTTTGCTAGACTTTGCACCAAATACTGAGGTGAGGATGATTACTCCTGAGGCGTTGGTCCGCTTTGCAGCAATTGTTGAGGAATGGGAAATCACTCCAAATGCTTACTCCATTTATCTTACTCTTACAATAAGTACCGCAACAAGGGAGATCATTCCCAATGCTTTGGTCGGCTTTACAACAATTACCGAGACGACGGAGATCCCTCTCGATGTTTTGGTCAGTTTTACAAGAATCACTGAGATGAGGGGGATTGGCCCCGATGCACTTCTCACTGAAAATGTTACTCTTGGTACTTCTCCACCAGCAACTGTGACGAGAGCTATTACTCCCAATGCTTTGATTAGCTTTGCAAGAGTTAATGGGATGAGGCAGATCACTCAGATGCATTTGTTACTCTCTCCCAACCCCTATCTCTTTCTTCCTGGGACCACAATGCTGGTTCTTCCTGAGACTTTGGGGCACTCTTCTGCATTCGCGTCCATCACGACTCTTTCCTAGCTTCTCTCTACTCTGCTTTGGTTCTTCAGGGCCTACAGTTCGCCATTATTGGTGCTGTTAAGGGACTGTTAACAAGAGTTTCACTTCTGCATTGGTCCGGACTCCTTCTAGCTCCTGAGGTTTCCTCCGACCCTCCATCCACATCCTCTCGACCAAGGACTTGGTTTGCCATCCGGCTTCTTGGTTGCTGTGTTTGAACTTCCCATGCAGATGTGTCTTCACGCTGCCTTTTCTCTGGTGTCCCTGGTTCCCTTCGGGGCAGTCCTTTGTTTTTATGGTCGGTCGCTGGGTCCTCGCCAGTGCAATGTCTAAGTCCCTTGTCTGTATTGATGATGCACTCTTCAGGCCTCCTCGGGGCCATCTCTTGTCAGTACTTTGGAAGACACGTGAAAGGGTAGTTTGCATAACTCCTGCAATAATCTTCTTCACAGTATTTCCATAAGCCAATGAATTAGGTTGTATAGGAACAAAAGGAGGCGTGTCACAATGGCATACAGTGGAACTATCAGAGGCTTTTCTTACAGATCTTAGGGATTTCAGGACTCAAAGGTAAAAGGGTTAGGGAGCTTCACCATGGAACGGGAGTCACCAAACCCATGAGGGAAGTGCCTCCCTGTGTGACCCTCCTGCTTTTTACCACCCCTGGGGAAATATCGGGTAGCGGCTTCACCTCCCTAGCCTCACAGGGAAGGGCTCCCCCATGCGGAGAAGTGACATGATCCCAAGATTCATCACAATAGGTATAGCACAAGCAAAAGCAGTGCAAGTTTCACTCAGACACAGAATAGGAGCATCACAAGTAGTAGGAGTGCAAGCTTCACTCTCACACAGACTATGTGCATCTCTGGCAGTAGCAGCAGTGGAAACTTCCCTTGTAAACAGGCACAGAACATTTAAGGCAAGCTTCACTCAGACACAGAATATGTGTAGCACAGGTTGTAGGAGTGTAAGCTTCACTCACAGATATGCGTGATTTATCCGCCGTGGAAAAGTCTGCGACGGAAAAGTTTGCATGAGAAATGTACACACCACAAAAGGTGCGTACATTTCCCATGCGAACATATATTTTAAAACCCTACCAACCCAGAACCCCACCCACAACCACAACACACTCCCACCCACACCCCCAACACACCCCCACCCACAACCCCAACATACCCCCACGCACACCCTGCTTACCTTTGAAGACGTGCTGTGTCCCTGCAGCGCCAGTTCCCTTTCACTTCTGTGATCATAACCGGCGCTGCAGGGTCCTTTTCTTTCCTTTTTTTTGGACAGCTGCAGGGGTTTCACCCTGCAAGCCCCGCTCACTAAACTGTGTAGTACAGTGATCGGGGTGTTGCGGGGGACACCCCCGCAGCCCCTAGTTTTGTAAAAAATGTTATTTATTTCTTTATTTATTCTCAGGTGTGCTGCGGGGGTGTCGCCCGCAAACCCTGCTCAGTGTAGTGAGCGGCGTGTTGCAGGGGACACCCCCGCAGCCCCTGTTTGTTTTTTTTCAGGTGTGCTGCGAGGGTGCCACCGCAACCTCCAATCACTATAGTGTATAGTATGGTGAGCGGGGTGTTGCGGGGGACACCTCCGCAGCCCCCGCAGTCTTTTATTTTTTTTTACCAACCTAAAATGCATGCCACCAAAGGTTCGACCTTTTGGTGTTCGAACCTTTGGTGGCATGCATTTACGACCTTTTTGTATAGGTCGGAACTTTAGCTTCGGTCATTTCGTACAATTCCTCACTCACACACAGAATATATTTGGCACAGGTTGTAGGAGTGTAAGCATCACTCACACACAGAATATATTTGGCACAGGTTGTAGGAGTGTAAGCATCACTCGCACACAGAATATATTTGGCACAGGTTGTAGGAGTGTAAGCATCACTCACACACAGAATATATTTGGCACAGGTTGTAGGAGTGTAAGCATCACTTGCACACAGAATATGTGTGGCACAGGTTGTAGGAGTGCAAGCTTCACTCACTCACACACACACACAATGTATAGCACAGCCATTTGGAGTGCACGATTCATCAACCACAGGAAACCAGTACTGCAGGGGCATCAGCTGTGCACGCTTCTCTTATATTAAAACCGGTAGAGCTCAGGCAGTGGAAGACTAGGCTTGGCTCAGTGGTGTCAGCCATTCAAGCTCCCCTCACTCAGAGAGAACAAGTGCAGGGTGCAATTCCCACGAACACTAAGCAGGCGCAGATCCACGTGGATGCAGACCGTCCCGTCCTCCTGCAAGAGCAACAGCAAAGTTTCCGACAGGAACGCTGTACAGTGTCTCCACCTGTGCAATTACAGAAAACCTTATTTTGATATTCTTTCAATGCTTTTTTTTGCATCTGGGCTAGAGCTAATACTGTTCTCAATTGATACTGGTGTAAATATTGCCCTGGAGCAATAGTGCATTGAACTAATAATGCGTGCATTGCCAGGAATGTTGCTATAATCCTAATACCATGCAATATTGAGTTTGCACTGGTATAAAGTTTCTAAATGTGGGGACCAGTGAACATTTAAGAGCACCCACTCTCCACAGCTGTTGGGTTCAATCTACAGCAGAAATACTGACATATTGCTACCGTTGACTGGCAAGTACCACATGGCAGGTTTCAAAAATAGGCGGGGGTTGAGGGAGGGATCTGTAACGGATTAGGTCATTCCCTTACTAGTGATACATTGGTAGTATACATTCCCATGTCACAAACAGGTCTTTTCAGGGTGTGGATTTGGAAGGTGGTGAGGTGGGTGGATGCGAAAGAGAAAGTGACGTAGCAACAACTTACACATTCACACTTAGTAGGAAGACCTGCCATAGGCATAGGACTGACCGTCAATGCATTACAATGAGTGCCAATAGCTTGACAACATTTTATATATAAAAAAGCGTATTTCACCCAACTAAATAATAGTCATCATATTGTTTATTATATTCATATAGTCATTATATTGTCAACTGCGTAAAACGAAAGAGACAGGCCCTCCAGACTTGGAACATGCACACGTTAATGTTATGAAGCGGCTGTCGGACTTCTTAGGTTGACTTGCCAGGTTTATTAACAGCTTCATAAGTATCTTTACAGGCAGTCATTTAAGTTACTTTTAAGTTACATTACGGACATTAAAACACTGGCAGCCCATCACCCAGGTCTCAGGCTGACCAACTGACTAGGTTGGAACATTCACCCATGCATTCCATCGCTCAGGCATAAACATTCCACATGACATCACAACATTCCTTCTGCGAAGGCAAGCCATTCACAACAGTTACCTCGTCTGCCACTAAACAGTCAAAAGCATGCAAAGTAATTGTTGAATTTGACCATTGCACAGCATGCTAAATCTGATAATGAGGAGCAAAACTCAACAGGACTTATGTTCGATATGGCGTAGAGTAAAATCCGCTGCTCTCTGCCATACACCTACTCCAGCATGTCCACCAGCATGACACTTTGATCCAGGCGTAAATGCTGTGGATTCCTATGGAATTCGTTTGCTTTTTAGTTCAACAAAAAGCCGGCAGATTTGATAGAATTCCATTATAACTGGTGCCTGCCACGCATAAATGACAGGCAGCATTTTCTCCTATTTCACGGCGGAGGCATAAAGTGGAGTACACCTCCACTTCACACCTCCCTTTTGCACGTCAACGTGCACATGGTGAAAGTTACGAAGAGGGGACCTGCTTGTACCAAATTGCAAACATAACAGGTCCCCTCAGTGTAAATTATGGGGAAAATTAGCACCTACACACTTTTGTAGCTTAACATAACACTTTTGTGCAAACAGTTTTTTCGTAAATATAGGTTGAAACAGTGCTCTCCAATCATGCTCTGTAAGTCCTGACATTTGCAGTGCATGCCATTTTGTGGTCATAAACATATTGCATGTGTAGGTCTTCATGTTCCAGAAGGCAACATAAGGACTTGCTTATTGTTTCATCCCTAACATGACCCAACTTGAGATCTCTGTAAAGTATACTACGGTTCTACCACTTTCAGCCTTATGCACAACCCATAAGAACCTGTGTGATAGTCACATGCTTGTAGTCATTACTTGAACCATGCACATATTCTGGCATTGTGCATCATGTGGATAACATTTTAAAATCTACAAATAAAGGTGCTAAAAGCCCTTTCAACCCGGCCAAGTTACAACTTTCTGCTATGTTTTTAAATAGCAACATTCACAAGTTATAAACGGATTTTATTTGAGTTTGTTGTTAGTGGCAGTGTCTTCCTGAATAGGCTCTGGGTCCTTTCTTTTATAGCAAAGGGCTCGTTCGGGGAAGGGTTCTCTTAACATGGACGTGCAGCTCCTGTGAGCAATTGTACTTTGCACACTAAACATCTAGCATCCTGTAGTCTGTGAAAGGAAATAGTGCCCAACAAAAAAGACGTCTCTTTAATCCTGGGCTCAGTCTTCATTTCCGTCCATGGTAGGCACAGAAACGGATGTGATACTTGTAGGTTATCTAAAAGAGGAAACCTGGCTGAAGAGAGAGCGCCCTGCACTGCTCGCTGTTCCCTACCTGCAGACAGAGCGGCCTGCACTGCCTGCTGTTCCCTACCTGCAGACAGAGCGCCCTGCACTGCCTGCTGTTCCCTACCTACAGACAGAGCCCCCTGCACTCTCCGCTGTTCCTTAGCTGCAGACAGAGCCCCCTGCACTGTCCGCTGTTCCTTAGCTGCAGACAGAGCCCCCTGCAATGTCCGCTGTTCCCCAGCTGCAGACAGAGCCCTCTGCACTGTCTGCTCTTTCCTACCTACAGACAGAGCCCCCTGCACTGTCCGCTGTTCCCTACCTACAGACAGAGCCCCCTGCACTGCCTGCTGTTCCCTACCTACAGACAGAGCCCCCTGCACTGTCTGCTGTTCCTTAGATGCAGACAGAGCCCCCTGCACTGTCCGCTGTTCCTTAGCTGCAGACAGAGCCCCCTGCACTGTCCGCTGTTCCTTAGCTGCAGACAGAGCCCCCTGCACTGTCCGCTGTTCCTTACCTGCAGACAGAGCCCCCTACACTGTCCGCTGTTCCTTAGCTGCAGACAGAGCCCCCTGCACTGTCTGCTGTTCCTTAGCTGCAGACAGAGCCCCCTGCACTTTCTGCTGTTCCTTAGCTGGATACAGAGCCCCCTGCACTGTCTGCTGTTCCTTAGCTGCAGACAGAGCCCTCTGCACTGTCCGCTGTTCCTCAGCTGCATACAGAGCCCCCTGTTCCTTAGCTGCAGACAGAGCCCTCTGCACTGTCCGCTGTTCCCCAGCTGCAGACAGAGCCCTCTGCACTGTCCGCTGTTCCCCAGCTGCAGACAGAGCCCCCTGCACTGCCTGCTATTCCCTAGCTGCAGACAGAGCCCCCTGCACTTCCCGCTGTTCCCCAGTTGCAGACAGAGCCCTCTGCACTGTCAGCTGTTCCCCAGCTGCAGACAGAGCCCTCTGCACTGTCTGCTGTTACCCAGCTGCAGACAGAGCCCCCTGCACTGCCCGCTGCTACCTAGCTGCAGACAGAGCCCCCGGCACTGTCCACTGTTCCTTAGCTGCAGACAGAGCCCCCTGCACTGTCCGCTGTTCCTTAGCTGCAGACAGAGCCCCCTGCACTGTCCGCTGTTCCTTAGCTGTAGACAGAGCCCCCTGCACTGTCCGCTGTTCCTTAGCTGCAGACAGAGCCCTCTGCACTGTCCGCTGTTCCCCAGCTGCATACAGAGCCCCCTGTTCCTTAGCTGCAGACAGAGCCCTCTGCACTGTTCGCTGTTCCCCAGCTGCAGACAGAGCCCTCTGCACTGTTCGCTGTTCCCCAGCTGCAGACAGAGCCCCCTGCACTGACTGCTATTCCCTAGCTGCAGACAGAGCCCCCTGCACTTCCCGCTCTTCCCCAGCTGCAGACAGAGCCCTCTGCACTGTCCGCTGTTCCCCAGCTGCAGACAGAGCCCTCTGCACTGTCTGCTGTTCCCCAGCTGCAGACAGAGCCCCCTGCACTGCCCGCTGTTCCCTAGCTGCAGACAGAGCCCCCGGCACTGTCCACTGTTCCTTAGCTGCAGACAGAGCCCCCTGCACTGTCCGCTGTTCCTTAGCTGCAGACAGAGCCCTCTGCACTGTCCGCTGTTCCTTAGCTGTAGACAGAGCCCCCTGCACTGTCTGCTGTTCCTTAGCTGCAGACAGAGCCCTCTGCACTGTCCGCTGTTCCCCAGCTGCATACAGAGCCCCCTGTTCCTTAGCTGCAGACAGAGCCCTCTGCACTGTTCGCTGTTCCCCAGCTGCAGACAGAGCCCTCTGCACTGTCCGCTGTTCCCCAGCTGCAGACAGAGCCCCCTGCACTGCCCGCTATTCCCTAGCTGCAGACATAGCCCCCTGCACTGTCCGCTGTTCCTTAGCTGCAGACAGAGCCCCCTGCACTGTCCGCTGTTCCTTAGCTGCAGACAGAGCCCCCTGCACTTCCCGCTGTTCCCCAGCTGCAGACAGAGCCCCCTGCACTGTCCGCTGTTCCTTAGCTGCAGACAGAGCCCCCTGCACTGTCCGCTGTTCCTTAGCTGCAGACAGAGCCCCCTGCACTTCCCGCTGTTCCCCAGCTGCAGACAGAGCCCCCTGCACTGTCCGCTGTTCCTTAGCTGCAGACAAAGCCCCCTGCACTGTCCGCTTTTCCTTAGCTGCAGACAGAGCCCCCTGCACTTCCCGCTGCTCCCCAGCTGCAGACAGAGCCCTCTGCACTGTTCGCTGTTCCCCAGCTGCAAACAGAGCCCTCTGCACTGTCCGCTGTTCCCCAGCTGCAGACAGAGCCCCCTGCACTGCCCGCTATTCCCTAGCTGCAGACAGAGCCCCCTGCACTGTCCGCTGTTCCTTAGCTGCAGACAGAGCCCCCTGCACTGTCCGCTGTTCCTTAGCTGCAGACAGAGCCCCCAGCACTGCCCGCTGCTCCTTATGAGACTGTGGGCCTGGTTCATGGAACCTTTAGCATGGTGCAAAGTGACTGCACTGCTAACAAACACCCTGATTCACAGAGTGGTGCAAAGTGGATTTGTACAGTGCAAAGTTACTTTGCACGGCAAAGTGTTTGTTGGCAGTGCAAAGTGACTTGCACCGCGCTAAAAGTTCCATGAATCGGGCCCTGTGTGTTCTCATAAGACAGCAGCTGTCTCTCCCACTCCCCTCTCCTCCGCTGCTTGGTAATGTGCAGGTTGGGCCCTGGGGAAAAGAGTGAGGGCGTGCATGTCTGCCTTGGGCCGCCTGGCCCTGGTGTGAGACGTAAGGCGCTTTACCATTATTTATTGCTTGAAAAGGCGGGTAACCCCTCAAGTGTCACAAAAGAAGCGCGGCCTGCTAAGTGGGGGAGCGCGGCCTGCTAAGTGGGGGAGCGCGGCCTGACTATAATCATTCACTCTTTTGTTAAGCTGCATGATATCAGCGGCCCCATCCTGGCAGGCCACTCCACCCCCTCGTGGATGCACACCGAGCATCACCCATCATGCCCTGTCTACGCGAGCCTTGAGCTAAGGGAAGAGACGTCAGAAAACCTTAGCACTCCCGGGCAGAACCTAATGGGCAAGTCATTTACATATGTGTATGTTTACCACTTTTGCCAGATAATTTGACTGAGGCACTGCACTATATAACGTGAGTTGCTCAGTAGCACAACTAATGATATGTCAAACTCAGCTCCCCTAGTTCCAAACTTTACACCTCTGACAGTTTGACACACTACTAAATTATTACAGGAGGCAAACGCCATACCAGCCCGACCCCGCCAAAATACTCTGCTTTGGGTACACATGATTGCAGCACTTTTGTATTTATTTGCATTTACTTGAAGAAGAGGGATGCCAATTTTGAACAGAAATGACTTACAGTAACACGGTAACAGATGGCGGAGGCTTCCCCAGGAAGGGTGTGTGTACAATAGCACAAAGATGAGAACAAGTGGCGCATCTGTATATGAAGGTATACAAATTAGTGTATGCACCAAGGAACAAAACAAAACAGAAGAAATATATATCATATTTAAGAAAACAGGTGACTTACAAAGGTAACATTAATCTAAGGGGGCAAGTGCTCGAAACTAAAGAGGAGTACTATTTAAATATATAAAATGACATTGTTAAGCAACACAGGAGGGGCTGGTGGGGTTAGGTAGGGAGAGTGAGGGAGAGGGCAAGGGGGGATCCTTCTTTAGCAATTAAGTGAAGTGTAAACCGAGCGTTGACGAGGTCCGCAGTTCAGCTGGCGTTCATGGCTATGGGCAGGGGGTTCCAGTGGGGCGGGGCAAGTAGAAAGAGCGGAAGCAAGAGGAGGCACGGGGAGTGTGTGGGACAGTGAGGATGAGTGCAGAGGAGGATTAGCAGGAACGCGATGGTGAGTAAACTGAGAAACAATCAGACAGGTACTCGAGAGCAAGACCATGGATAGCTTTGTAGACTAGGAGAAGGAACTCGAAAAGAGAGCGATTGGGCATGGAGAGCCAACCAGCACGTTGCCGGAAGGTAGAAGTGGGGAAGGATCTGGGTAAGTTGTAGAGAGTGCAGGTGGCAAAGTTGAGGACTGCCTAGAGGGAGCAAAGGCAAGATAGGAAGGGCAAGCAGTAGGCTTGAGCAGTAGACAAGTAAGACATTACTTTCCTTGTTTAACCAAAGAATGGGAGGCCACCCATCTTTCAGGTACTTTCCTTGTTTGGGACACTGTGGCCCATCAAATCTGTGCCACTCCCCAATTGTTGCAGTCTATCCTATGTTTGGCTTTTCTGCAAAACATCCATGACTCAAAAGTGATGCTAAGTGACATTTCAGCCTATGGTCTGCCCCCTATATATCACCATTACAATTCTATATGGTTCTATAGTACAGTCCCTTCCCCCCTTCATGAATGAGGCTTTTTACATAGTGTACTTATAACAGCACCATTTCCAGGTGATCACAATGTTATCAGCTACCAAAAATAAAACACAGTGAGACAAACTGATATGTAAAGTGGTTTACTTTTCAATTTGAAACAGGAAATATACCCATTGTAGCAATTAACTAAACACTTGAGAACATTTTCAAAGGCATGCAATATTTTCATTCTTGGTGGCGTATTTCAAAGGCATCAATGTTCTTTTCGATTTGTTGGATCTTAGGATTCCTGTCAGGAACATTCAACCGTATCTCTCGTTAATTGGGCTTTCAATCACTCAGTGCATTCTGTCTTTTATGAAACTCTCCTTCACCAGAGTTATCCTCTATTTAATCTGAATAAATGAGATCCAAAAATAAAGGAAAATAGTAATGCAATCTTAGTGAAAACAAATCATGAACCTGTCAACCCTATTCTTAACGAAGCAGAGGCAGGAGGAACCCGCAGAGGACTTGGGGCCGCATTACGAGCACGGCTACAATGGGAAAGAATGTCAGCAATGGAATTGCCTCCATTTTTACCATCCTGCCAAATTACAGGTTACGGGTAATTCTAATGACGCCATGGGAATTAACACCAGGGGAGTTATCTCCCAGAAAACAGTGGTAATTGCTCTAGAGATAATTCATCCGACGGTATTAGCCCCAAACAAGACAGCATTAATTTCACAGTGTTACAAGGTAAAATGTTGCTAAAAACCAGTGGCAATTCCTTCAAGAATTGGCACAGTTACCTCTGACAAACATGTGGAGTTAAATGCATCCAGAAGAAGAACATTAGCCCACAGGTGGACCCAATAGCATCCAAGAGGGTACATACCAAACACACTTCCAAGCACCATGCAGTCCCTGGCTGTTGCTAGTTTTGATATTCAGAGACTGCTACTCCTCATTGAACTGCAGAGGATAGTGCAGCAGGGGCAACACAGGAGCCCAACCGGGTGAAGGTTGAGGAGACATGGTGCAAGGAGGCTGGCCCATTTCCCTGGGCACTGACAGATGCACAGTTGATGACACTGTATCGTCTACATAGAGAGACCATAGCAGACGTCCTCACCCTCATCCAGCCTGACATGAGAGTGGGGTCTATATAGGAACACCCGTACCACTGCTGCTTAAGTTGGCATCAAACCTATACTTTTGTGTCATGGACACATATCAGCACACTGTCGGCATGCTGCATGGCATGTCCTTGACAACATTTTGCTGGGACAAGTGTATGAAGCACTAATGAAACACGTGAGCCATCACATCTGTCATGCATCATCTCCACACGCCCGCTAGACTCCCCGCAGCACGCCCAATCCCAACATCCAGTACACATGTAGGACGGGGGCCGCATGAGCAGCTTGGGGTCCATACCTTACATCACAGCAGAAGTCACATTTGGTCCCGGTTGTATCCATTTCTGCATTGGCAAATGCCGTGGCGCATTGGGTCAGGCAGAGTCAGGCGGTCACGTTCACTTCCGGATCACGTGACAAGGAGATCCCGATCACGTGATTCTGCTTTGGGTCACGTGACTAGGAAAGAAACAGGATAAAAGCAGAGTTCCCGTGACCACACATCGCTTCACAGCTGTTCTTCACGACTCTGTTTGGCCTTTGCTCTTCAATCTTGATTCTTGGATTACTTGAACTCGGACCTCGAACTACGGACTTCTTTTGGCACTCCCTTCGGATTTAGCACTTTTTCTTGTGGATATCTGGCTGTTTTTGACCTCAGGACTTTCCTACCGGACTTCTTTTGGCTCTTCCCTGGATTGATTTACACTTCTCTCGAACTTACGCATATCCACGTCTTCCATGTCAACAACTGCAGGTGGGCTCAGCAACTGGTGACTACTCTGATCACCATCCCAAGTCACCATTACCATCATCTGAGGGTGCTGCTCACGCGCCCCCACGTAGCTGTATCTCAGGTCCCTGTGTGGTTAGCAGTGACCTTACTACTACACTTCGGTAAGCTTCTTCCTGGACAGTACTAGCCCGTTCTGTATATTGCAACTGTGATTGTTTGTACTAATAATTGTTTGCCTTACAGCGGCCTTGGGGTTTCCAGTGCTACGTGGTTCCGGCGTTCCAGCATCTCCCACCTGTGGCCTCAAGGATCGCATAGAGAGTCATATTATCTCTCCCTGTGTGGTACTTGGGGACGAGGCCCCTCTAATCTTCACGACAATCAAGACTCGACAGACCGTGAAGCCACTTGTCGTATAGGTTATGGAGGCCTCAGCTAATGACACCGTGGCCGCTTTGGTTCAAGCAATCACAGTTTTACGGGTTGATATGGCAGCCCCAACACTGCCATTCACCAACGTCTTGATTGCATACAAAGTGTCCAACATCCCCTTCCTGCAGATCCAGAATTCAGGGATGCTGCATCACAGCCCCCAGCACCACAACCCCCAGTACCCAGTGTGCCACCACCCGTTCCCGTGGTGGTTCCCACTCCCTTTCCATTAGCAGCTCCAGAGAGATTCCACGGTGACCCTAGGAAGTTCTGCACTTTCCTCAATCAATGTAAATTATATTTCATGTGCAGACCATTGGCCTGCCCAGATTCCACCACTAAAGCAGCATTTACTCTGTCTCATTTAGCAGGTACTGCAGCTGCCTGTGCCAACCCTTTGTTAGAAAAAGACAGCCCTACTCGTACGACTTTGATTTACTAGTGGCAGAAATAACCCGGGTTTTTGATACTAGACATAAGGCCCAATCACGTGATCTAGAATTGTTAGATTTAAGTCAAGGAAAAGGTACACTCATAGAGTACATCACTCATTTCAGCCAATTATCAGTTGGAACTTCATGGCCAGAAAGCAAGAAAGCAGTGGTGTTTTATAGAGGACTGTGCAACTCTATGAAAGCTGCCCTATCAGTCGTTCCTTCTTTACCAACACAGTACCCCGACCTGGTGGACTTGGCCCTGGAGGTGGATGCCCGACGAACTGAACGAAGGGCCGAAGCTGGGTTTTCTAGTACACATCCTACCACTTTATCTTCTGAGTCTTCTGGGGAACCCACGCAGATTGGGGGATCCGTAGTCCCATCTCTCTCACAGAAAGGGAATATAGACGGACAGACAACGCCTGTTTCTATTGTGGCCTGAACGGACATTTCGTCAAAGAATGTCCTCCTCGCCCAAAGCCGAAGAACCAGGTTTTTCGGACAGCTCAATCTTAGATCCGGGGACTGGATCGACCATGCCTTGTTTTTCCTCGGAATCAGTGCCTGCTTTTGGTTGCATAAGACCAGTTTTTGCAC
Source organism: Ambystoma mexicanum (assembly GCF_040938575.1). Classification (NCBI taxonomy): domain Eukaryota; kingdom Metazoa; phylum Chordata; class Amphibia; order Caudata; family Ambystomatidae; genus Ambystoma; species Ambystoma mexicanum. The sequence goes on along the minus strand of NC_090923.1, from coordinate 1,018,761,071 downwards.
AAGCCATTCTGAAACCAACTCCAGATATAACGCACCCAGTAGCCATTGTCATCGATTCTGGGGCCACTGGGAACTACATCGACATCACATTGGCCTTGTCTTTGAATCTCCCATTGTTGAATAAATCACGTCCGGAACCAGTCCAAGCCGTTGACGGTACAGCCTTAGTGTCTTGCCCCATCAAACAACAAACCGCTCCCCTCACCTTGATCATCCAAACCATCCATAAAGAGACCATATGTTTTGACTTGATCTCCATGCCTCAGTTCGGTCTCATCTTGGGTATTCCATGGTTAAAAGAACACAATCCACTTATCAATTAGAAATTGGGGCAAGTACACTTTGAATCCGAAGTATGCCAAAACCTTTGTCTCACCTTGCCTGAAGGAGACGGGACACCCTCACAGGTTTTGGGTGCTGTCGCACAACTTACTTTGGAGGATGCTGGGGATTCTACATCCAGTCCTCATGTTGTAGGGGCGGCCGCTCTGAGCATTCCTACAGTCTACCACGACTTTCAGGAGGTTTTTGACCAGGGGACAGCCGAGGTCCTCCATCCGCATCGTTCTTACGATTGCCCTATAGATCTGCTCTCCGATTCCTCCCTACCTACTGTACGCATATACTCCCTGTCCCATTCTGAGAAGCAAGCTCTGAAATCCTACATTCAGAAATCATTAAAACTAGGACACATACGTCCATCCAATTCACCTGAGGCCAGTCCAATATTCTTTGTCCCCAAGAAAGAAGGCGATCTCTGACCATGTGTGGATTATTGCCTCCTGAATGCTATCACTGTAAATAACCGCTATCCAATACCCCTCATCACATCCTTGCTCGATCGACCAACACATGCTTCTGTGTATACGAAACTTGACCTCAGAGGAGCCCACAACCTGGTTAGAATCCACAAGGGGGACGAATGGAAAACCGCATTTTGTACCCGCTATGGCTTATTCGGGTATACGGTCATGCCATTCGGGCTTTGCACCGCGCCGGCCACTTTCCAACGTTTCATGAATGAGGTGTTCAACGATATATTGGATGTGTACGTGGTCGTGTATCTAGATGACATCCTCAAATTCTCCCAAAACATGGAGGAACATGCAACACATGTTCGTGAAGTACTCTCACGACTACGGAAGCACTCACTCTTTGCTAAACCCGAAAAATGTCAATTTCATGTCAACAATGTCGAATTCCTGGGTTTCCACATCATGCCAGGGGGTTTGGCAATGAATCGCTCAAAAGTCCGAGCAGTGTTAGACTGGCTAACTCCAGTCAATCTCAAAGCCCTACAGTCATTCCTAGGTTTTGCAAATTTTTATAGACGGTTCATCTATGGATTCTCGTCTAGTGTAGCCTCTCTCACAGCTTTGACCAGTCCTCATGTCCCGTACCTATGGTTGGACGAGCACCAGAAAGCCTTTGAATCATTAAAAACCGCCTTTACCACTGCTCCGGTCCTCCAACATCCCGACCCAGAATTACCTTTTGTAGTGGAAGCGATGCTTCCTCTTTTGCTTTAGGGGCTGTCTTGTCTCAAGCATGCTCTTCTTCTGGTCGTTTACATCCTGTGGCATTCCACTCCCGTAAATTCACCCCCACAGAAATCCATTACACAGTCACAGGAAAGGAGTTACTGGCCGTAAAGGAAGCGTTCCAGGTTTGGCGCCACCACCTCCTGGGTGCTAAACCTCAGACAATTGTGTTTACGGATCACCGCAACCTTCAAGATCGGGCCTCTCTCAAGTTCGTCAACAGTCGCCAGGTCCGTTGGTATCTGTTTTTTGCAGCCTATGATTTCCAGATCAAACATCGACCTGGGTTAGCACATGGGAAAGCCGATGCATTGCCCCGTTACCCTGTGGGTGTTCCCCTACCGGTGTTTCCTGAAACTTTACTGGAACGGAAAAACATCATTTGCCTTTGCACTCCACCTCTATCCATTTTGACTTCTATCAATACCTTGGTGGCCCAACATCCGGATATTTTGTCTGAATGGGACCCTGTGTATCACGATGGTCTACCCTTTGTGCAGAATAGACTAGTTTTATCCACCACTGAAACCCGTAACCTTGCATTAGAATGGTCCCATGATACCACCATCGATGGACATCCCGGTCAGAAACGGACACTGGCTCTGTTGGAGCACTGGTGCTGGTGGCCGTCTATGAAGCGGGACATTGATTGTTATGTGAACACTTGTTCAGTGTGTACCCAATGTAAAAATCGCAGGGGACGACCTGTAGGCCTGCTGCAACCCCTACCCCCAAGACCATGGCACACTCTTACCATGCACTTCGTGACTGACCTACCCCGAGTACAAGGGTTTGACACGATATAGGTAGTGGTAGACTCATTCACAAAAATGGCACGTTTCATTCCATGCTCAGGTATTCCTTCCTCCCCTGTATTAGCTGGGTTGTTTTTCAAGTCCATTTTATTGTTTGTTTTGGTTACCCACCGTATTAGTTTCTGATAGAGGATCCCAGTTCACGTCCCGTTTCTGGCAGGCTTTGACTAAACTGCTTGGTGTAGACGCACATTACTCCTCAGTCTACCATCCAGAAATGGATGGACAAACTGAGCGAGTGAACCAGACTATGGAGCAATACCTGAGTTGTTTAACGTTGCAACATCAACAGTCCTGGTTGTGCGTATTACACCTCGCTAAATTCGCCTACAATAACGCCTTGCACTTCTCCACAGGTTTTTCTCCATTCTATGCCCTTTACGGTCTGCACCCACGCACCTTGCCTTTCACTGATCTCTCCCTTTCTGGCAATCCTGCTGCTGCTGCCTGTGTCCGAGATCTATCCACTGTCTATTCCCAGACCCTTGTTCATCTCCAAGAAGCCCAGGCACCCCTGAAGTCCACGGCTGACAAAAAGCATTTGGCAGACCCCAATTATTCTGTGGGGGATAGGGTGTGATTGTCCTCTCGTCACCTCCGCTTGCCGGGTTGTCGCAAGCTAATGCCCCTGTTTGTTGGGCCTTTTGTAGTGTCTAAAGTGATCAATTCTGTGGCTTATCGGCTTTCGATTCCTGCTGCCTGGCGTATCCATCCTGTCTTTCACACCTCCCTGCTCAAACCTTGCCCTGGTCCTCCCCGCCTCCATGCTCCTCCTGCCCCTGTTTCTTTGAACACCCCTGATGTGTACGAGGTCTCTGGTATCTTGGGTTCCCACATTTTTAGGGGTAGGTTGCAGTATCTGGTAGATTGGTTGGGGTATGGTCCAGAGGAGCGTTCCTGGGTCCCTGCTGGGGACGTTCATGCTCCTCGTCTCGTTTCCTGTTTTCACCTTGAGTATCCATCCTGCCCACGGGGCTGTGGGCCTTTGGGTGGGGGGTCTGTCATGCATCATCTCCACACGCCTGCTAGACTCCCCGCAGCATGCCCAATCCCAACATCCAGTGCACATGTAGGACGGGGGCCGCGTGAGCAGCTTGGGGTCCATACCTTACATCACTGGTCCCGGTTGTATCCATTTCTGCATTGGCAACTGCCGTGGCGCATTGGGTCAGGCAGAGTCAGGCGGTCATGTTCATTTCCGGATCACATGACAAGGAGATCCCGATCACGTGATTCTGTTTTGGGTCATGTGACTAGGAAACAAACAGGATAAAAGCAGAGTTCCCGCGACCACACATTGCTTCACAGATGTTCTTCATGACTCTGTTTGGCGTTTGCTCTTCAATTTTGATTCTTGGATTACTTGAACTCGGACCTAGAACTATGGACTTCTTTTGGCACTCCCTTTGGATTTGGCGCTTTTTCTTGTGGATATCTGGCTGTTTTTGACCTCAGGACTTTCCTACCGGACTTCTTTTGGCTCTTCCCTGGATTGATTTACACTTCTCTCGAACGTACGCATAACTGCGCCTTCCACGTCAACAACTGCAGGTGGGCTCAGCAACTCGCGACTACTCTGATCACCATCCCAAGTCACCATTACCATCATCTGAGGGTGCTGCTCACACGCCCCCACGGTGCTGTATCTCAGGTCCCTGTGTGGTTAGCAGCGACCTTACTACTACACTTCGGGAAGCTTCTTCCTGGACAGTACTAGTCCATTCTGTATATTGCAAATGTGATTGTTTGTACTAATAATTGTTTGCCTCACAGCGGCCTTGGGGTTTCCAGTGCTACGTGGTTCCGGCGTTCCAGCTTCTCCCACCTGTGGCCTCAAGGATTGCATAGAGAGTCATACTATCTCTCCCTGTGTGGTACGTGTGGACGGAGGCCCCTCTAATCTTCACGACAATCAAGTCTCGACAACATCTCCTTGCCCACCAACCCTGCAGAGGTTCATGCCATGATGGCCAGACTCTATGCCACTGCCCACTTCCCCAATGTAATAACAGCTATGGACTGCACGCATGTGCCATTGGTGGCACCTCAAGCATCAGTGCATGTGTTTCGCTATAGGAAGCAGAACCATTATATGAATCTACAATTTACACGTGACACAGACCTCACTGTGACCCAGTGCTATGCACACATCCCTAGTTTAACACATGATGCCCTGGTACTATGGAATAGTGTCCTGACACCGTACATGGACACCCACAATGGAAAGCTCACTTGGATCCTGAGTATTTTACCACAAAGGTACATGTGCAAGTGAATGTGCTGGGAGGAGGAAAGGGTGAGGCTGTGCCAGAGATACACCATGCACAGGTAACAAGAACCTTCTGATGGCATGAGAATAGAGGTAGGTGAAGGAGAGGTGTTGTGCCAAAGATACACCATCACATCTCTCTACCCACTAACTCTGCAGAAGTGGTTGTCACAAAGGTCAGATTCTATACCACTGCCCACTTCCCTAATGTAAGAACAGCTATGGACTGCACGCATGTGCCATTGGTGGCACCTCAAGCATCAGAGCATGCGTTTTGCAATAGGAAACAGAACAAATATATGAATCTACAATTTACATGTGACACAGACTTCACTGTGACCCAGTACTGTACCTGTTTCCCTGGTTCAACACATGTACTTTTGGAACAGTGTCCTGCTAGAATACATGGACACCCACAAAGGGCAGCTCGCTTGGATCCTGAGTATGTAAACGCAAAGTTACACGTGGAAGGGAATGTGCTGTGAGGAGGAAAGAATGAGGCTGCGCCAAAGATACACCATGCACAGGTACCAATTACCTTCCTTGGGCATGAGAATGGGTAGGGGGAAGGAGGGGTGTTGCGCCAAAGATACACCATGCACAGGTACCAATTACCTTTCTCGGGCATGAGAATGGGTAGGGGAAGGAGGGGTGTTGCCCCAAAGATACACCATGCACAGGTAGCAAGCAGCTTCATAGGGCATGAGAATGGGTAGGGGGAAGGAGGGGTGTTGCGCCAAAGATACACCATGCACAGGTACCAATTACCTTCCTCGGGCATGAGAATGGGTAGGGGAAGGAGGGGTGTTGCCCCAAAGATACACCATGCACAGGTAGCAAGCAGCTTCATAGGGCATGAGAATGGGTAGGGGGAAGAAGGGGTGTTGCGTCAAAGATTCACCATGCACAGGTACCAATTACCTTCCTCGAGCATGAGAATGTGTAGGAGGAAGGAAGGGTGTTCCTGCAAAGATAAACCATGCACAGGTAGCAAGCAGCTTCATAGGGCATGAGAATGGGTAGGGAGAAGAAAGGGTGTTGCGTCAAAGATACACCATGCACAGGTACCAATTACCTTCCTCGAGCATGAGAATGTGTAGGAGGAAGGAGGGTGTTGCTCCAAAGATACACCATGCACAGGTACCAATTACCTTCCTCGAGCATGAGAATGTGTAGGAGGAAAGAGGGGTGTTGCGTCTAAGATGCACAATGCACAGGTACCAATTACCTCCCTCGGGAATGAGAATGGGTAGGGGAAGAAGGGGTGTTGCGCCAAAGATACACCATGCACAGGTACCAATTACCTCCCTCGGGAATGAGAATGGGTAGGGGAAGAAGCGGTGTTGCGCCAAAGATACACCATGCACAGGTACCAATTACCTTCCTCGGGTATGAGAATGGGTAGGGGAAGGAGTTTGCCCCAATGGTACACCATGCACAGGTACCAATTACCTTCCCTGGGCATGAAAATAGGTAGGGGGAAGGAGGGGTGTTGCCCCAAAGATACACCATGCACAGGTAGCAAGCACCTTCCTAGAGCATCAGAATGGGTAGGAGGAAGGAGGGGTGTTGCACCAAAGATACACCATTCACAGGTAGCAAGTGCCTTCCCAGTGCATGATCAAGGGTAGGGGGAAGGAGGGATGCTGTGCCAAAGATACACCATGCACAGGTACCAATTACCTTCTTCTGTCATAAGAATGGGTAGGGTGAAGGAGGGGTGTTGAGTCAAAGATACACCATGCACAGGTAGCAAGCACCTTTCTTGGGCATGAGAATGGGTAGGGGATGGAGGGGTGTTGCCCCAAAGATACACCATGCACAGGTACCAATTACCTTCCTTGGGCATGAAAATGGGTAGGGGGAAGGAGGGGTGTTGCCCCAAAGATACACCATACACAGGTATCAAGCACCTTCCTAGAGCATGAGAATGGGTGTGGGAAGGAGGAGTGTTACACCAAAGGTACACCATGCACAGGTACCAATTACCTTCCTCGGGCATGAGAATGGGTAGGGGGAAGGAGGGGTGTTGTGCCAAAGATACACCATTCACAGGTAGCAAGTGCCTTCCCAGTGCATGAGAATGGGTAGGGGGAAGAAGGGGTGTTGCGCCAAAGATACACCATGCACAGGTACCAATTACCTTCCTCGGGCATGAGAATGGGTAGGGGAAGGAGGGGTGTTGCCCCAAAGGTACACCATGCACAAGTACCAATTACCTTCCTTGGGCATGAAAATGGGTATGGGGAAGGAGGGTGTTGCCCCAAAGTACACCATGCACAGATAGCAAGCACCTTCCCAGGGCATGAGAATGGGTGGGGGAAGGAGGAGTGTTGCACCAAAGATACACCATGCACAGGTACCAATTACCTTCCTAGAGCATGAGAATGGGTGGGGGAAGGAGGGATGCTGTGCCAAGGATACACCATGCACAGGTACAAATTACCTTCTTCTGGCATGTGAATGGGCAAGGGGGAGGGGTGTTGCGCCAAAGATACACCATGCACAGGTAGCAAGCACCTTCCCAGGGCATGAGAATGGGTGGGGGAAGGAGGAGTGTTGCACCAAAGATACACCATGCAAGGGTACCAATTACCTTCTATGAGCATGAGAATGGGTAGGGGGAAGGAGGGGTGTTGCCCCAAAGGTACACCATGCACACGTAGCAAGCACCTTCCCAGGGCATGAGAATGGGTAGGGGGAAGGAGGAATGCTGTGCCAAAGATACACCATGCACAGGTACAAATTACCTTCTTCTGGCATGTGAATGGGCAAGGGGGGAGGGGTGTTGCGCCAAAGAAACACCATGCACAGGTACCAATTACCTTGTTTGGGCATGAGAATGGTCAGGGGGAAGGAGGGGTGTTGCCCCAAAGATACACCATGCACAGGTAGTGAGCACCTTCCTAGGGTATGAGAATGGGTAGGGGGAAGCAGGGGTGTTGCGCCAAAGATACACCATGCAAAGGTAGCAAACACTTTCCTAGGGTATGAGAATGGGTAGGGGGAACGAGGGGTGTTGCACCAAAGATACACCATGCACAGGTAGCGAGTGCCTTCCCAGGGGCATGAGAATGGGTAGGGGGAGGGAGGGGTTTTGAGCCAAAGATACACCATGCACAGGTAGCAAACACCTTCCTAGGGTATCTGAATGGGCAGGGGGAAGGAGGGGTGTTGCACCAAAGATACACCATGCACAGGTACCAATTACCTTCCTCGGGCATGAGAATGGGTAGGGGGAAGGAGGGATGCTGTGCCAAAGATACATCATGCACAGGTACCAATTACCTTCTTTGGGCATGAGAATGGGCAGGGAGAAGGAGGGGTGTTGCCCCAAAGATACACCATGCACAGGTAGTGAGCATCTTCCTAGGGCACCAGAATAGCTAGGGGCGAGGATGGGTGTTGCACCAAAGCTACACCATGCACAGGTAGCAAGCGCCTTCCAAGGGTATGAGAATGGGTAGGGGGAGGGAGGGGTGTTGAGCCAAAGATACACCATGCACAGGTAGCAAACACCTTCCTAGGGTATAGGAATGGGTAGGGGGAAGCTGGGGTGTTGCGCCAAAGATACACCATGCAAAAGTAGCAAACACTTTCCTAGGGTATGGGAATGGGTAGGGGGAAGCCGGGGTGTTGCGCCAAAGATACACCATTCAAAGGTAGCAAACACTTTCCTAGGGTATGAGAATGGGTAGAGGGAACGAGGGGTGTTGCACCAAAGATACACCATGCAAAGGTAGCAAGCGCCTTCCTAGGGTATGGGAATGGGTAGGGGGAAGCCGGGGTGTTGCGCCAAAGACACACCATGCAAAGGTAGCAAACACTTTCCTAGGGTATGAGAATGGGTAGGGGGAACGAGGGGTGTTGCCCCAAAGATACACCATGAACAGGTAGTGAGCACCTTCCTAGGGTATGAGAATGGGTAGGGGGAAGCAGGGGTGTTGCGCCAAAGATACACCATGCACAGGTAGCAAGCGCCTTCCTAGGGTATGGGAATGGGCAGGGGGAACGAGGGGTGTTGCACCAAAGATACAACATGCAACGTAGCAAGTCTTCCAAGGGCATGCGAATGGGGAGGTAAGGGATGGGGTTGTTGCACCAAAGATACACCATCCACATGGATTGAAAACCTTCCTGTGGCATGATCTACATGGCCCCGCTAACACTCCATGCAATGCCCTGTCCACATTGAAGCACCTGGGCTAAAGGGACCCCATGGCCTGGAATGCGTAGGACGTCAAAAGTGACATTGCATTCTATTGCTAGAACACCCCCGCCCCCACCACTCAGACATGAACGTCTCAGGTGGTTACCCATGGACGCAGAGAGGAAAGCAAGTATTACACAGCTGTATAGAGACATGCACTCTGCCAGTTGAGCACACTGCCATTGGCACACTTACAATACACTATAATGTACAAATAAAAGCCATTGCAGGCTGCAATGTGCAAAGTACCATGTGGGATGTGCAAGGAGGGTAAGGCATGCAGAACATGGGGGCTAGTCTAGCAATGATTTCTTCCTGCATTTCTCTTGGTATCTGGTGTGTGAGTGGCAGTGCGCAATGACCGCTGATGGGGACTCCAAGCTCGTCACCCTTCTGTGGGGGTAACAGAGGTAGAGCTGACCGCCTCCGGGCCACATGTGTGGCAATGTAAGGCAAAGTGCCCCCTGCATATTCTCCTGGCCAGCTGACAGCGCCTCAGCGCGCCCCCGCACCCTCTGGCCCACCACTCCGTTGTTGCTGTCACCTCAGTTAGGTGGCAGCACTGATGTACCATTTTCCTGGCTACTCTCCTTGTGGCTCGTGGCACCGCGTCCTGCATTGCCTGTGCATACTGCAGGTGGCGCTCTGAGGGGGCTTCCATCGTCACCTCCTTGTGCCACTTCCCAGATAATGCATTACTGGACAGGCCATCAGGTTGGCAAACAGAAGCGGGGTGTCTTTGACAACTGTGTACCCCATCGCTCTATCGTCACCACCGGCAGCTTCACCATCATCATGTGTGTGTAACGTGTCATTGTGATGTGGGTGCCACTACAGGTCACCATTGACAGAGGATTGGGGAGCAGTGGTCACAGGAGAGACATTGCCTGGAGGGGGTGTGCAGGACAAGTGACAAAAGGCCTTCACTGGAGGGTGATGCAGGTGCAATCATTTATGTAGTTCATGTCTGTATTACTCAGATGTTCTGGATTGCCGGCTTGCTGTGCGGAACGTCCCGTGATATTGCAGTTCCTTGCGGGCTCTCGCCCAGTTGGGTTGCTCGCTCTTTCTTCCACCGCCCGGTTGGGTTGCTCGCTCTTTCTTCCACTGCCCAACCAGCTGGGTAATATGGTACTACGGGACAAGAAGAAAGAAACTGGCCAGCATTGTGAACAACAGGTATGGGGCAGGAAAAGTTGGTACTTAGTTTACTTAGCCAGGGACAGAGACTAGGCCCTCCCAGCTCTCAAACCCTCCCTCTTTAGCAGGACTGCCTCTGGTAAACACCTCAGTAGACCCTGAACCCCAGGTTGAGATGTGTAGCCCATCCACTCTTGACAGGGTCAGGTCCATGACCCTGTCACTTCCACATGGCTTAGCTAGTTTATGAATGATACAGTGCACGTGTTTCAATTTGTGGTCTGACAGCTAGGGTGTGTCCCCTGGGTTGTTGGTGCAGTTGGCTACTTTCTTGTGCTTCTTTCCAGGATAGTGACTTTCCAGATCATGTGACTTGGCGTGGTCGTTCCAGGTCTATGGCTACTGGGGTGGACACCTCTTTGATGTTATTACAGTTACCACACTCCGAACACAGGCATACGCCCGTTTCTGCAGGTTTTAGGAATGTCTTTTTCAATTCTGAAGCTCTTTGTGCTTTAATCACATACATTTCTCAGGTACTTGCTTCTTCTGGATGTGGTGGTGTACAACAAAAAAAGCGTCCTCAAACGTACCCTCCAATATTGAGGACTTTTTTGATGACTTTGCTCTGCTTCAGGTTTGTTTTCTTATGTTAATATGCAAATCACCACCGTAGTAGTTTCAGAGCAGCTGCGCTTCTCCATAGAAGGGAGCATTGTGCCTCTGCCCGGGGAATCCTCACCTTAGTCTGCTGGAATTACAGGAAGTGAAGAGTGTGGTAATGTTTCTTTGTAGCATGGGCTCCTGTTAGTCCAAGTATAAAGACCAGGGTTTGGGGAAAGAGGAGACAATGGGCCTTATTAGGAGTATGGCGGTAAGGCAACACCGGCGGCGGTATCGCTACTGGCATCGTTGCTACCGTACCGTCATACTAGGACTTCTGCTCGCGGGTGAACCTTGCAGCCACCTGGTCTGACCAGGTGGCCGTACCTGCACCAGCAAGAAGAACATGATGGTAGCAAAGGTACCGTTATAAACGGTACCGCTGCTGCCATCCTCCCCATTCCCATTGAGCCCTATATGGGCTCAAATGGGAATGGGGACGTACCAGCTCCGGCACCTGTGCAATGGCAATTACCGGGTCTGCTGAGGTCGGATTGGCCTGGTGATTCCCCTTTCGCGAGTGCCGGAGCCGGATTTGAGTTTGGGGTTAGCCTAACCACAACAAAAAACCACACGAAATGTGCTTAATTAGAACACTGGACAGGCATACACACTACTGATTTCTCCTCAATTGCATTCTGCTCCCACCCAATCACCTTCCTCCACCCTATAAAAAAAAAGCAGAACCAAGGCAATGGCTGCAACATTGTAGCATTTTCAATGTTGCAGGTCTATAAAGCTATAGTGCTAAACTGTTCGGCTGACAGAGAAAGCAACCATCGATAATGCGCTGAGCTTAATTTGCTTAAGAATTGACCCACGGTTCAAGAATGATGACAAAGTGCACTTAATTTAGTGAAGTATAAGGTAACACACCCGTACAAGAAACGAATCGAAGATCTGTGCTTCTTAATCATTTCCCTTTGGAATGTTCAATGCAACTTTGGCACGAGCTTCTTCCCCATTCGCATCACTTCGCTGACTGCATTTCGCAACATTTTGCTTTCACTGAAGCTTTCACTCACTCTCACCCGGGAGAACTCGCGTGATTCTGATCGGTGCACTGCACGGAAGCGCTCTCGCTGTGCCTGGAGTATGGGAGGAGGGCGCACCTCTTCCGATCTCTCGGTGCCTCGTATAAGGTGGCGTGATATCGACCATCTGTCCACACTGCGCTCAAATCAAGAACGTGTATGTCTGGCCCACCTGTTTCAGCTGGAAACCTCGACTTGCAATAGAGAATACACCTGATCCATAGCACTTATTTGACAGTGATGTGCATTGGAAGGGCCCCATGTCGCAGAGCAGGCATGGAGCCTAGGAGTACCTCATACGGTCGCACAGGAAAGCCTTGCATTGAGCCGGCTTTCCTGGTTAACAGCGACCTATACTAAATCCACTCGTATCTCACCTTTGCTTATCAGCGATGTGCAATGCTTTCAAGGCTTCAACTAGTGCTCTGTGTTTAATAAAGCTATAGTATAGTGCAACCTTCACCATTGGCATCGAGGCGCTAAATCAAGAAACACTTGTGTACAAGCGCGTTATAAATTACATATCATATCATATCATGCAAGATCAACAAGACTGCCATCCCACTGCTCACCTGGTTTTATTTTGGTCAGTTTCCTTTGGGGATCCCTATCTGGTAGGATCTCGGTTTCCCAAACATTTGGAATATTGCAGCAACTTGCAACCCCGCTGTGGGTTGATGGGAATTGCCATGACGTGTCTGATTGCCTCTCTGTGGTCCTTTGGAGAGATAGCTCCACATGGCAGGCACACAGATCGACTGGTGGAGTGCCCCTGCAGTCTAAGGACCATTGCAGCACGGGGCGAAGGATCCCTGACACAATGGTGGTTGGGACTCTGTCGAACCAAAGGTGGATTGGTCCAGGTGGGAGGCTGCAAGCCGGTGGGCTGCCGTAAGGTCACAGGCCATGTGGTACTGCTGCAATGTTTCTGGGTGCGCATGCGCGCTTAGGCTCCTTCCATTCATCCTTGTGGTCAGTGCTTGCGCTAATTGCTTTAAACACAGCCCCTTCAGAGTGGCTTCCTCCTACCTCTTTACTTCACCAGAGTAGGAGAGCGGAGTTTGAGAACTGAAAGCCACCATCCCGCGATTGGGCATCAGTGTTAGCATTCACACTGCTAGAATAGGTGAAGCTGGAGGCAAGGAGATATGCACTCAGAGGTCACACTTCTTCCTCCTCACCTGCAAGACCAGCCCACGAGAGCTCTAACTACAGATCACCCTCATTAGCTGAATGCCTGGTTACCGCCGGACTCGTATTACCATTCCGCCTCTGTGATTCCCGGAATTACCGGGGCATTACAACCCCGGTTTCCCGGGAATCACGGAGGCGGAATGGTGTTAATCCCCATTCCCATTGAGTCCTATTGGACTCAATGGGAATGGGGATCATGGAAACACCGGCAGCATCTCGTAATGCTGCCGGTGTTTCCTCGTCCGCCTGCAGGCGGGCGGTGTCATCACCTCCCGCCTGCAGGAGTCGGGATCAGGCGGTCCGGAAACAACGGTGGCGGCGGGTTTACCGCCTCCGTTATTTCCGGACCGCCTGATTTGTAATGAGGCCCATTGTCTCAGAAGTCGAGAGACAGTCGGAAAGAAGATGCCGCTTTTCCCTACTAACTTTCATAGTTATGGGGAAACCCAAATTACACTCGAGGGTGAAATCCCTACCTTTTTTGGGGGGGATAGTTAAGTTAAGACATAGATAAGGTAGTTGGATATTGCAACAGTTCAGTCACTAGCACAATGATTTAAGAAAAATATCACAATTTTATTCAAGATTCATAAATAAAAACATTACTGGAATATCAGTACAAATTAAAAAACTATCATAAAATACAATAGTCTTGTGACTGGAAAATCCTTAGTAATAAGGATCTGATTAATCAATAAACTCACTCAATTTAGGAACAGCATCAGAGTACATATGTACATTCCGCTCTTAACAGTCTCTGTTTTGTTCTAATATCCTTCTAGTTACATACATATTAGAAGTTTTAACTTTGCATGTTTCTGTTCTCGGGTGAGGTGAGGAACATTCATCAGGAGATAGGTCACATGGACTATGTACTGAATAAAAATGGCAGTTCCTTGTCTTCATCAGTGCACAGGACCAGGCCGAGCAAAAGTTGAAGTGCCTGGCCAGAGTCACAGGCAAACAGTTTGCAAAATATAGGTGAACACATGGCTACCTAGATCCAGAGGAACGAGGATTCTGCCTCAAAAACACCTGTAGACAGTTATCAAAAAAGATCATAAATGAATGTAGGGAACCTTAAAGGATGGCCAGGCCCTTCATTATGGCCAAACGATATGTCCCACCAAATCAAGAAAATTCTCTGCAAGACAACCCCAGGTGGACCTCCTTCTCTCCTGTCTTAACGGCTGCATGTCCATGATAACACGGCAGGGATCATTGAGAGACCCACCTGTCCGAAAGGTGGAGTCAGCTCTCAGGAAGGGCTATGTGGGGGCCCCACTCGCTCCTACATGGTACGCACCTGGTTAGAAGACTTCCAGAACCTTTACCAGAATGCATATGCAGTGGAAAAACAGTTTTGGACTTGTCATATGATGACATAAAATCAGCAGCGATGACCATGGCGCAACCCTTGGCATCACAGACCTGGCTGTGGATTGGTTGGCCTCCTTCCTCTATGACCGACCTACCCAGGTTCAACTGGGCCTTTTTCTCTCTTCCATCTCACTCACCACCTGCAGCGTCCGTCAGGGCTCTATCCTCTCGCCATGGCTTTTTAACACCTACCTTGCCCCTGTAGCTAATCGGATCTTCACCTTCTCTTCTAATTTACTGTGTTATGTGGATGATACGCAGCTCTCCTTCAAGCTTCCCTCCACTGCCTCCTCTTCTTCCTTTCTAATTCCTGACTGCTATTCAGCCATGGTGCACTGCTAACAATCTCTGCCTTAATGCCAGTAAGACTGAGTTCTTTCTCATTGGCACCCCACCCCCTCCTTCCCTCATACACTCTGACTGCCCTCCATGGGCCCCTATCCTCACCCTCCTGTGAGGCAAAAAACCTTAGTGTCATCTTCGACTCCTCTCTCTCCTTCTCTCCTCACATTACGGGCCTTGTCAAGAAGGCCCACTTTCAGCTGCACCTCCTCAGAGGCATTCTCCCTTTCTTCACCTTCCCCCAGAGCTCTGGTCCTCTCCAGGCTGGACTACTGCAACAGCCTCTTCCTCAATCTGCCTAACTACTCCCTTTGCCCCAGAATCCAGAATAGGACTGTAAGACTTATCCTTGGCCTCAAGTCCAGGGACTGCATCTCCCCAGACCAAAAATGTGTCCACTGGTTGTTGTGAGGATCAGATTCAAGACCCTCTGCATCATCCACAAGGCTTTCTCGGGCCTGGGACCCTGCTGCATCCAACTCTCTCTCCCTAAATACCTCCCTGCTAGAGCCCGACGGTCTTCTATTTCCAACACACTGCAGATCAGACGCTTTTCCAAGCAGAGAGTGGGTGGTAGATCCCTCTCCTCCGCAGGTGAGGTGCCTCCCTCTGGAATGGCCTTCCTGCCCCGCTCATACTAGAGCCGGATCTCCTTAAGATCTGGAAGGTTCTCAAGACCCTCCTTTTTTCTTCCTCCTTACCTCTCCCCCTCCCCTGCTAATGTCCCTCTCTGCCTCTTTTTGATTGGCTGCCTGGTTACTTCAGATTCTTACAGGCACCAGGCCCTCCTCGACCAGTCTACCCCTGCACTTGGTCTTCCCCGAGACCCCCTAACCTGCACTTGCCCTTCCGGGTTCCTTACCCCTGCACTAGCCTGGCTGTGTCTGCACCCAATTGAGCCCTTCCAGCCTGTCCCTCCCACTTAGCTTGTGAACCTTCTTCCCCTGTGCATTCCCCTCACATTTGCCCACCTTGCCTCCCCTTGGCACTCGCATAACCCATGGGCCCTTTCTACTCTGACCAGCACTTCCCCACTTCCCACTCCCCGCACTTCTTGTTACTGCACTTGCACAATCCGAATGACACAAGGCCTAGTAGGACAGTTTTAGTTTTTCTTCTTCCCTGTTCCCCCATCCTCCTCTTGTGTCTTGTTGTGCCTTGATACACCATTTGCTGTGTAGGCGCCTTACAAATAGCCCATAAATAAATAAATACAATAAAAACAACAGCAGTGAGGAGGTAAGTGCACATTCAAGAATGGCCAACATTCGAACCTCCGAAGAATGCAATATTACACATGCCATTTCTTAGGACCCTTTTTTAAATCAGGGAACAGTTAGAGGAGAAACGTCACACGGCTGTTTAAGGAAAACAGGATGCAAGTGCAGTGAGGGTCAACCCGAAGCATATTTCCACCCTCAGTCCCGTAGCAGCAAGCTGGGGTGATATGAACAGATCTGCCAGTAAGAGGATCGCAAGATCTTGAGTCTTCCTCTCATTGGACCGAGCTCACCAGCTTCCCAGTTATGCCCAGATGCCCAGTTATCACCTTTCAGAATGTGACTTTGAGTTGAAGCACACTTGGCCTCTTGTGTCTTCAGCTTCCTCCTCTAATGTGCCACCCACAAGGGCACTGGTACCAGCCTTACCGGACTTTGCGTAGCAGCGTGGGATGACCCGGGCCCTCAGAGGCAACCTCAGTGGTGGCTGCAACCAGAGAACCTGCTGAAAGCATTTGTTCACTAGCATCCCATCCACTCTTCATAACGATGGATAATAGCAGTGTGGGTTGGGGTGCCACCCTGGAGGACCAGGCGATCCAGTAAAAATGGAAAGAGAGGACTGGGCAAAACCATTCACTTGCAGAGTTCACAATGGGATTCTTATACAGAGATGACCCCCAGGGAACAGATCAGGAGAAACAAAAAGAATCTAGTGGAAAACACCCAATAGGTTCTGGTGCTCACACCTTGCTTTTTTAGAGCTAAATTCCTGTATTACTTCGAATAAGTCTCTGTTATACTTATTTAAAGGTTGAGTCAATTTCAATTTGTTTCTATTCTTCCAAAATTATTAATATTGAAAAAAAATGTCCAAATCCTCTGAATTAATGTAAAAGCGTGTTCATTCACACGATTTGTTAAGGCGAAAAAAGACTCATTGGCCCTCGTTACGAACCTGGCGTTGGACCATGGTGCTAATAGCACCATGGTCCATGCCGGTAACTTACCGACTCCGCCATGTCGGAATGGGGAATTACCGCCCCATTCCGAGGTTGGCGGGGGGGTAATTCCCCATGCCGCCATGGCCCTTCCCCATTCCCATTTTTGCCCCATAGGGCTCAATGGAAATGGGGAAGGCATTAAGTACGGTGCCGCAAATTGCGGCACCGTACTTAGCACCAAGGTCCCTTTGCGGGTTGGATTTTAACGCCTGAAAAAAGCAGGCGTTAAAATCACCAACCCGCAAAGGGACCTCGTAATCAGGCGTTAAGGGGTTAATGGCGCCGCCACCCTTTACGGCGCTGTTAACCCCTTAACGCCAGGGTTGTAATGAGGGCCATTGTCTGTTATGAACATGCTACTGCCAATGCATTTCGGTGTCTGGCACCATCTTCAGGGCTGTATGTTCACAATTCACAACATTGATGTGTAGCAATTATCAAGTAAATCAAATGTATCACAAAATATATCAACATAAAGCGTACATACCAGAATTGCATTTCCAAATTGTGTATTATTGGTGTTCCGGTTCATAAAGAATTTAAAAAGAGAATAACAATAAGTTCCACCATCCAGTGAGTTCAATTGAAAATCACCCTGTGGTTCACCAAGTAGTGCACTTGAATTTACCTTAGCGTTCAAATTCTGTATATGCATGTGTCTTATCTCCTTATTATGGATGTCGGAGGTCTGCCTTTAACATATGTGCAAACCGCTCAGTGTGATCGTCTAGTTGTCATTAGCTTTTGCTAATTGTGCAATCTCTCAATGCTTACCTGCTGCGTTTTCCTTCTCAAATCCAAGTGTCGAACCTCCGCTCGCGAATGCGCGGGGTTTCATTGTTTTTAAGTGTTACCATGGCGACACTTCAGGCGTCGCCCGTCGGCTGGAAATGCCCATCAAGGATGCGCCTCTCGTTCCGCTTCACCATAGAAACGGGTAGGCGGGATGTGTGGTCGCCAAAGTAATGTGCACTCAAAGCCGTGACCGAATTGGTTGTGTATAAGCATGAATTAAGTGAATTCCTGCACGTTTGTTGTTAGAAGCAGTATGCTTATGAGTGGGTGGTGTGGATTAGTATTGATCTGTACATATATACATAATGGTCCATCCCCAAACAATGAGGGGACTTCTCAGTCTTATCCACAATCGCAGCACATTATTCTGCAGTATGAAAAGAGCAGCAACTCCATTGTAGTCAGCCTAATCTGCCTTTTCAGACGTAATGGGCATATACTTGCTATAATCCTTAAGCTAAACCTACCTCAAATATCGTGATCTATGTGCATAAATTCCAATATTCCATTCACTGTGATGAGCTCAATTTCTAATTCACAACAATAACAGTCTAATGAAATATCAAAAAATGAAACAAAGGCAGAAACTGCGAATGCCAACAAGCGCTTCAATTTCCTTGTCTTACTCCAATTGGGGCATCTAGGAAAGGTGTAAAAACCAACATCATTATGTGAATAGTCTAATGTAAAATAATTGCTCCTATTCAACTGATAGGAGTTATGTAGCTCCACCCATTGACTGTAAAAAAGAGGGCAGTTGTGTGTTGATATGTTTTTTCAGATTTGTTAACATTAATCAGAGTTCACAAAGCTAGTTATCATGCCTATAGAAGCGGAAGCATGTATCAAGATGTCTACCGCAAAGTTTGTTAGCATTAAACAAAGTTCACATGACTGGTTGTCATGCATCTGGACCTTTGGTTACATTCCGATGTAAAATATTGGTTTTTGTTATCTTGACCACAAAAGCTACTGGATAAGGAGATTAAGAGAAGATAGGAATACATGCATTCAGAAATGAACCTATAACATATAGCATATTAACTTTATTGCAAATCTCTTATGGATATTTTTCACAAGAAACAAGTAAAGTGAATCTCTTCATTTAGCCCTTTGGGGGATAATGTTTCCCATTTGTCTATCCAAAAGGACTCCCTTTGGTCTGGTCTCCTTTGAATATTTGCATGTGGTTCTCTCTTCTTGATCCCTTCCAAGATTAGAAACTTAAATTGTGATAAATTGTGTTTCTTATCATGCTAATGGTGTGCTACCGCAGAGTTCATGTTGTGATTACGTATACAAGACCGATGTTCATTCCATCTTACTTTGGCTGTTCATTTGGACTGGCCCACATAGTACAGTCCACAGGGGCATTTGATGGAATACATTATGTTGCTTTTTGCTCGCGTCACAAAGTTGCAGAGTTTTATTTTTTCTCCTGTGTGTGGATGACTTACAATGTTCCCTTTGAGTACATATCTACGATTGCTGCAGCTTAAACAGGGGTATGTGCCAGTCTTTTTTGTATGTTTCTTAGTATTCAGGCTTCTAGTTTTCACTAGCTTGTCTTTGAGGTTCTGACCCCTCTGGTAAGCAAAAGTAGGTAATTTTTTGAACAGCGGTTCCATCCTTTCATCCAATGCTAACACTCTCCAATTCTTTTTTATTATGTTCTTGATATGATTGCTTTGTTTAGAATATTTTGATCCAAATACCATTGGTGGTGTCTCCTCAGTTTTCTGTCTCGGTTTCAGCAACTCTTCTCTTTTTTGATTCGCAAGTCGTGCTTCTGCCAATTCAATCTCTGTTTTTGTGTAACCTTGATTAAAAAATTTCTCTCCCATTCGCGTTATTTCTTCCTCGTAATCTGTAGGGTCGCGCACAATTCTTTTCCCCCTCAGCATTTGGTTGTAGGGTAAGTTCTTTTTATCAAACTTGGTTGGTGAAAGCTAAGTTTATGTACGATGTTGTTTCTGTCCGTTGGTTTTTGATACACATTAGTTTTGTAGCCCATGGCGGTAGTGCTTATGTTCACATCCAGAAAGTGGATTGTCTCCTTTGAAAACTCAAACGTAAATTGGATCCGCTGATCTATGGTATTCAGATATTGAAAAAAAAGGGTGTAGATTCTCTTCTGTATCTTTCCATATGCCAAATATATTGTCCATATCCCGGATCCACAACTCGATCTCCTGTTTCCAAACCTCTTCAATCAAAACATTGTCTACTTCAAATTTGTGCATAAATGCATTTGCATATGATGGTGCCATGGTCACACCCATAGATGTTCCGGCAGTTTGTAAGTAAAACTGTTCACCATATTGATAATAGGAATTCTCTCCTATAAATTCTAATGAAGTAATTTTGAATTCTTTCTGTGCAGGAATGTCTTCTTCTTGGAGTAACAACCACTCAATTGCTGCTCTTTGTTGATCATGTGGGATTGACATGAAGATGCTTTTCACATCTTTTGTGAATGAAATGTTGTTGGCACCATATTCTGAATCTCTGAGATATTGTAAGAAATGTGTTGTGTCTTTCATGTATGTATTTGTTTTTTGTATCAATGGTTGCATGAAGAAATCTAAATAGATCCCCAATGGTTGTAATATGATGTTTGTTCCCACAACTATGGGTCTGCCCGGTGGTTTAATGAGGTATTTATGCACCTTAGGTAGTATATAGAAGTGTGGAATTTTGGGAAAATTGTTTGTTAAGAATTTCCGTGTATGATGGTTTATCCAATTTAGGTCTTCCACCTTTGCGAGTAGTTCATCAATATTTTGTTTAATTGTGATGATTGGATCTGAATCTAATTTCACATAGGTACTGGTGTCGCTCAGATTTCTCCTAAATTCTTCGTTGTAATCTTCAGTGTTTAATATCACCAACGCCCCTCCTTTGTCAGCTGATCTAATCGTTAGTTTCTCATATCCATACAATTTCTTTATGAGTTCCAACTCATGAGGTTTCATGTTTCCATGTCCTTTGTTTTTGAAGTTGATTTTTTCAAGGTCCTTAATAATTTGTTTTTGAAAAATCTCGATTGATGGTACATTTATGGGTGGAATAAATCCGCTTTTGCCTCTAAATTCTTTAAATGCATCTTGGTGTGTCTGTCTTGTCTCGAGCTCCTCTAGCTCGTTAAAAAATACTTTCAACTTCATTTTTCTTACCAACTTAAAGAGTTCTATCCTAGTGTAGAAGAGAGAACTGCTGTAGCTAGGCACAAAGCTTAATCCCTTATGTAGGGTGCAGATTTTTTGTTCTGTTAGAACTCTTGAGGATAAGTTTAATACTAAACTCTTCTCTTTTTCATTCTCGTCGATGGTCCTTCTTTTTGTTTTCCTTTTCCCCCTCCTTGTTCTCCTTGACCTTTGTCTAAAAAAGGAGTAGTTGATGAAGAACTTGGTCCTTGTCCCAAACCTGTAGAAGCTGTTTCTTGATCCTCGTCTTTCGGTCTGTTGGGTTTTAAGTTACTTTCGGATCCTGAGCTTGACGTTTCGCTGATATTGTTAGATTTCGGTTTTTACTTTCCTACTGGTGGCCCGTACTTTTCCATCCAACTGTACACTTCTTCATTCAAATGGTCGTAAGTGTCCCTGCGAAACTGCCCCACTTTTTTTGCTTCCAATTCTTACTTGTAACCTATCCATTTTTTATTTATGTCATCCAGGATTGTTTGTACTTTTTCTTTATTCAATGCTTTTACTAACTCTTTTTCTATATCTTCTATTTCCATGTGCAATGCATTTAAATTGTTAGCTAGTTCTTGCATCATGAGCAGAATTAGGTCCAAAGAGCGTTTACTTAAGATGGCTTCCCATTTTCTTACAAATTCTTTGCTTTCTTTACACAAAGTTGGACGCAATTTGATTTGCAATTCCATTGGTATTCGTTGGTTCTTGTGATATCTGCCCAATGTGATCGCGTGTAGCTTGCGATTGATTTCTTTTCTGATTAGATGCTCTAATTGCTTTATTTTTGTGGCAGGGTCGTGTCCTGCTGTTGTGCCAGTGCTGAAAGAAGAGTCAGTGATCAGACCCACTATTTTATTCGTCTCTTATGCAAAAAACCCCAAAGTTTCTGCTTTCTTAGATGTCAAAGCTTCAATGTCTGCATACGACACACCGATTAATTTATAGCTTTTCTTCTTGTTTACAATTCTTCTGCTTGCTTTCAGATTTATGGATATTTGAAAGATGTGTGTGCCTCCACCTCAACTGTGTTGAGAAAGGTTATATGAAGGGTGGAAAAGAGGTGGCAATACGTGTTGATTCATAAAGCGTCCAAACATATAGGTTTGTGCTTTTGTTCCTTTTATAGGTTCGTGGATATACTAGGAGCTACCAGATTCAAGCAAGCCCTCTGTTATATGTTGATCTCTGAATGCATGTATTCCTATCTTCTCTTAATCTCCTTATCCAGTAGCGTTTGTGGTCAAGATAACAAAAACCAATATTTTACATCGGAATGTAACCAAAGGTCCAGATGCATGACAACCAGTCATGTGAACTTTGTTTAATGCTAACAAACTTTGCGGTAGACATCTTGATACATGCTTCCGCTTCTATGGGCATGATAACTAGCTTTGTGAACTCTGATTAATGTTAACAAATCTGAAAAAACATATCAACACACAACTGCCCTCTTTTTTACAGTCAATGGGTGGAGCTACATAACTCCTATCAGTTGAATAGGAGCAATTATTTTACATTAGACTATTCACATAATGATGTTGGTTTTTACACCGTTCCTAGATGCCCCAATTGGAGTAAGTCAAGGAAATTGAAGCGCTTGTTGGCATTCACAGTTTATGCCTTTGTTTCATTTTTTTATATTTCATTAGACTGTTATTGTTGAGAATTAGAAATTGAGCTCATCACAGTGAATGGAATATTGGAATTTATGCACATAGATCACGATATTTGAGGTACGTTTAGCTTAAGGATTATAGCAAGTATATGCCCATTACGTCTGAAAAGGCAGATTAGGCTGACTACAATGGTGTTGCTGCTCTTTTCATACTGCAGAATCATGTGCTGCGATTGTGGATAAGACTGAGAAGTCCCCTCATTGTTTGGGGATGGACCATTATGTATATATGTACAGATCAATACTAATCCACACCACCCACTCATAAGCATACTGCTTCTAACAACAAACGTGCAGGGATTCACTTCATTCTTGCTTATACACAACCAATTCGGTCACGGCTTTGAATGTACGTTATTTTGGCGACCACACGTCCCGCTTACCCGTTTCTATGGGGAAGCGGGACACGAGGTGCGTCCGTGACGGCCATTTCAGGCCGACGGGCGACGCCTGAAGTGTCGCCATGGTAACACTTAAAAACAACAAAACCCTGCGCTTTCACGAGCGGAGGTTCGACACTTGGATTTGAGAAGGAAAACGCAGCAGGTAAGCGTTGAGAGATTGCACAATTAGCAAAAGCTAATGACATCTAGACGATCACACTGAGCGGAATGTAAATATGTTACAGGCAGACCTTCGACATCCATAACAAGGAGATAAGACACATGCATAGACAGAATTTGGACGCTAAGGTAAATTCAAGTGCACTAATTGGTGAACCACAGGGTGATTTTCAATTGAACTCACTGGATGGTGGAACTTATTGGGCCTCATTACGACCCAGGCGTTAAGGGGTTAACGGTGCCGTAAATGGTTGCAGCGCCGTTAACCCCTTAACGCCTTACTACGAGGTCCCTTTGCGGGTCCCTACCTTAATGGCTGGACTGAACCAGCCGCTAAGGTAGGGACACGCAAAGGGACCTCGAAGGTAATTACGGTACCGCAATTTGTGGTACCGTAATTGCCGCCTTTCCCATTCCCATTGAGCCCTATGGGGCAAAAATGGGAATGGGGAAGGGCCAATGGTAAATGGGGAATTACCGCCCCGCCATACTTGGAATGAGGCGGTAATTCCCCATTTACCATTGGCGGAATCGGTAAAATAACGGCGGCAACCATGGCATTTGATTTACTTGATAATTGCTACACATCAATATTGTGAATTGTGAACATACAGCCCTGAAGATGGTGTAAGACACCGAAATGCATTGGCAATTGCATGTTCATAACAGACAATGAGTCTTTTTTTTTCGCCTTAACAAATCGTGTGAATAAACACGCTTTTACATTAATTCACAGGATTTGGACATTTATTTTCAATGTTAATAATTTTGGAAGAATAGAAACAAATTGAAATTCACTCAACCTTTAAATAAGTATAACAGAGATTTATTCGAAGTAATAAAGGAATTTAGCTCTAAAAAAGAGCAAGGTTTGAACATCAGTACCTATTGGGTGGTTTCCACATGATTTGTTTCGTTTTTTCAGTATTTATCATAGCCCTTGTGTCAGATGGCTTGCTTGAATCTGGTAGCTCCTAGTATATACACCAGCCTATAAAAGGAACAAAAGAACAAACCTATATGTTTGAACGCTTTATGAATCAACACGTAGTGCCCACCTCTTTTCCACTCTTAAAAGATCAGGAGAAACCACAACCTAGTGTAAACAGATACGGCTGCAGCCTATATCAGCAGTCAAGCGGGCACAAGTTGGCAACAGCTGGCAGAGGACTGTGGGTGGAAGAGCATCTGCGCTCTCTGTGCTATTCCTCATCCACCTCCGGAGGATGGGGTTGGGCACAGGGAATAGCTTTAAAGAGAAACTGAGCAGAGCCTTCCCTGCTTCAGAGGAACTCTCACTGAACACAACAATGTTGCACCAGATGTGCAGGGGATTTGGGTCTCCCACTCTGGACATATCTGCATCACCCCAGAATCACATCATCCTAAGATGCTGTGCCAGAAGCTCTCTGGCCTGGGGCTAAAGTGTGATGACCCTGAGAAGACATTTCCTTCTATTGACTTCTATGATTTAGCATCTGTGGATCCTGGGCCAGGAAGAGTTCTGAAAGGGAATCCAGGGTAGCCAGGATTCCCAAGAGCTGCACACTGGTGTTAAGTCCATCATGGGACCTGTTGCTAGGACACAGACGCCTACATGTGTGCCTCTCTGATCCAATCTAGTGATGCAGTCAGTGATCCTCCACTTTGAACACAGTGTTTTGGATGCCATAATCTCAGTGAGACACATTGAGAAGTTGGGGCCACTCAATTGTAATGAACCATTTCATAAGATCCTTCAAGAGTCAGTGATCCTTAGGTGTGGCTCATCCTTCTGTTCCAAGGCATTGTAGGATGTTCATCTTTCACAAGAGGTCATTCCTCATTTCTTTATCATGAGACCACCCTCACCTGAGAAGGTGTCAGGGCATATACTAGAGGTAAAGAGGGCCATTATCTTTTACAAAGAGAGAACAACTGAGTTCTGTAAAATTGAGATGTTACTGAACACGTTTGAGACCAAGCAAGGGGGGGAGGGGGGGTGTACCTCTCAAACTCTCAGCAGGTGGATAAGATGGGCCATCTCTCTATACCCTACATGTTGACATCCTTACCACTTTCCCATGGTATCTGAGGTAGGTCGACAGTCAAGACAGAATTACTATTTTGTGGATTTTATGGACAATTTTTAGGGCCCCTAAACATTATGCCCTCCCCCCAGCCCACCTTGTATTTTTGGATCTCTGACCTATTTTTGGTGGGCAAAGGGATTTCCCTGCCACTGCAACACCTTTCCCTTTTTCAGAGTCCATTGGCCTGTTCGCCCATCAGGCCTAGTTGTGCTTCCTAAGTACCACTGGGACTGAGACCACTTGGTTTTCAGGAGCAGGCTGGTGACATCTGTACTTTCGTTTTACCTTCACCAGGGGCGCAAGCCAGTTTACCTCATTGATAGCCCAATATACCTTTTTGATTGTATTTGGGAAACAAATGGGCATTTTTACATCCTGCTCACCGCCATTTTGTATTTTAGGGCTTCATTTGTTCTGTGGAACCACAAGTTAGGCTTCAAATGTACTTCTGTGAACATGGTAGCCTACAGATTGTTTCTTTACTGGTTTATACCAGTATATGTCCCTGCGATCTGCCTCTTACATCCTGTGGGCTGTGGCAAAGGCCGAATTGCAGTTCTAAGGGTCAACCGTAAGGGTTGGCCATCTGACCACTTTGTCCTTGCCCCTGTCCCCCTTGTGATCGGGTTTCTTGCCTTGGTGCTGGTAGCTGCAATCACCTATGTGGGTGATCCTCTGTCACCTCCAGCATTTTCACCATTGTGGGACTGACTTCTGCGGTTGGACCACCCTTGTTTGTCCACCGAGCCTCTGGAATCCTTTTTTGCTGGGTTCCTCAAGTCTTCCTTGCTGGTATTTTCCCTGTTGGCTTGAGGGCTTCCCTTGCGGGAAGACAACTTACTCTTCCTTTTGGCCGACTGAGTTGTCTTTGTCAGAGGGTCCAAGTCCCTGGGCAGAGGATCCCAGTAAACCGCACCTAGGAAGAAGCTCTGCATTTACTGTGTTGTTTCGAATTGCAGGGCCTTTTTTCCTTGGATCGAATGCTGTGAGTACTTTCATATGGGTCCCGGGGTGGCCACTTATTTGAGATACTCACCCTCATGAGTCTTTCACATCCGAGGTAAAGAATTTAGGAAGCGTGTTGCTAACTCATTTCCCTTTGAATAACATTATTGGTCTTGCGGCTGTGCTGCAACTTCCCCTGGGGCACCTGGTTCTGAAACCTACCTCTGTATTTCTCATTTGGCTCTCCCTTTGTCCCTTTGTCCTCCTTGGTTTGTTTGCCCCAGAATATGCACCTGTGCAGTAAAGCAGAGACTTGCCTTCATTTTACATACACACTGCTGGCCTACTGACTTTGTACCATTTCATTCTTTGGAACATTCTACTCACCTTGGAACCCACGTAAAGTGCCTTTGTGGGTACTTACTTGCGATGGACATGTGCATGTACTCCTCTGAGCTTCAGAGAGTTCTAGGTCAAGAATTAGTTAGTGATTTTAGATGGAATTTGCTTCTCAATTTGAACCTTTTATTTTAAGTCTGTGTAGTGTAGTTGAAGTATTTGTTTTTAAAAATGCACTTATTTCTTCCTGTGTTGTAAAAGAAAATAGTACTTATATGTTTGCGTATATTGTGTGCATTGTGCTTTTGTGTACTATTTCATTCAGTGTTACATATCAGGAGGGTCAGAATTATGCCAGAAATAAATGTACATTGCTGTGGTGGCTTTTTGAAATGTGTAAAACCTATGGCAAAAACGAGTCAGTGCCAGAGTTCCCCTTCTTAGGGTCGCATATACACACACACACACACACACAACAATTTAAATATAATACTAACTGTTATATTCTGTCTTTCCTGTCTGTGTGTGAATGATTATTGGAGCCCTGTGTGCATGCCTACTCTATTGTCTATTGGAATGTTCCCTGAGTGCTCTGTGCTTGTCAGTTGGTGATAGTCAGCTGCCCCCCCCACCAGTGTGTGGTGGCCCGGTATCTCTGTTCTGCTCATGCTTAACTATACTTTCCTATATGTACCTTACTGGACCTTCCAATAGACACAACTGGACTTATGTCATCATTGGATACCCCGGAATTGCTATAATACACTGGCAATGAGCTGGAGAAGTCCTTGTTAGGGAGAATTCTCATGTCTGTGTTAAATCCCTTCTACCTTAGAGACACCCAGCTCTTTTGCTGCACTTTATGACTTTTAATTTTTTATCCTGGAGAGAGTGAGACCTTTTTCCCACTCTCTTGTGTATTTTATTTTATTTGAACCCTGTTTTTCCTTTGGTTTTGGAGTCTGACAAACTCCACAGGCATCATTGTTTTACATTGTGACACACAGCACCCTCAGTGCAGTGTCACAGAGAAATCCTTTGGATTTCTGCAAAGGTTTAAACACCTTCTCTTGGATAAACGACTGTTTCCAAGAGTAGTGAAGTAAAATTGACTTTACTTACCTTCTTCTCTTAGTAGACCCAGCACACACTATCTTACATAGAGTGCTGGAGGGGTACTTAGTATCCCCTTTGTGTACCTTCTCATGTAACACTTTTATGTTACCTTTTCTACAATTAATGGCTGGTGGAAGTGGTTTACTTTTTCCTACCATTGTGCGTTTCTAGCAAATCCTCACCTGCAGTATTGAACCCATGGGTGCCCATTTTGTCAAAATGGCCCCAGTCTTCTTTTTCCCAAGGTCTCAGGAAAGAAGAAAGGTATCAAACCTGTTCAAAGGACGAGGACAGTCCAAGGTCACACCTGTGACCCCTCTAACAGCTGCGGCTGAGTGGAGGACCAACCAGAAAGTGGTGAACCAGCTACTGGTAAAACAGAGCTGGAAGAAGCCCTTCTCTATGTTGGAGATCTGGATCCTAAAGACTATCCCGAGCTGCAGACTTTGCTTGCAGAAGGTGGACCCTCTAAGGCAGACATCAGCAGAGGTCAAAGAGAGTGTCCTACTCTTGAAGGACTTCGCCAACAGGCAGCTTCCCAGCTGGAAGGGCAAGAGCCAGGGAAGCAAAGGCTGTACTGGGAGGATGGCCACCTTTGCAGTGCACCTATTAAGTCTACCGCAGGGGACTACAGACGACTTGTAGTGCCCCAGGTGGTGAGACCTGAGTTTCTATAGTTAGCCCATGAGATCCCTCGGGCTGGTCACTTAAGTTTTAACAAGACCAAAGCGAGGATATCTCTGTATTTCTACTGGCCCAAGATGGGGTCTGATGTAGATAGATTCTGTAGAAGCTGTCACACTTGTCAGACATCTGGCAAGAGTGGTGCCAAGAATGTGGCTCCCTTGGTGCCTCTCCCAGTGGTGGGAGTTCCTTTTGAGAGGGTAGGGATTGACATTGTTGGTCCCCTTGAACCTTTCCACATCTTCAGGCAACTGATTTATATTGGGTGTGGTAGACCATGCTACCAGGTATCCTGAAGCCATACCTATGAAAACTGTTGCTGCTCAGGCAGTGGCTAAGGTCCTCCTTGCTATTTTTACCAGGGTTTGTTTTCCTAAGGAGGTCATATTAGACCGGGGGTCACATTTTATGCCCCACTACATGCAGACCATGTGGAAAAACTGTGGAGTGACGTTCTCAACAGCCTACCATCACCAAACCAATGGGTTAGTGGAGAGGTTTAACAGAACTATGAAAAGCATGATTGGTGCTTTAGAGGAACCCCTTTGAAGAAAGTGGGACCTTCTACTGCCATGCCTTCTCTTTGCTTATAGAGAAGTCCCTCAAGAAGGTGTTGGTTTCAGCCCCTTTCAGCTGCTCTATGGTCATTGCACACATTCTTGTATGCTTTTTTTCACCCGTATATTGCAGTTTTACCCAGCTCTGATAAAGACAACATGTGGACATTTCTTGGCAATCCTAAAAACAATCATATTATTTTCAGAATCACTGTGGCAATTAATTTACTGTTTTGTATATAAAAGTGTGATTTATAAAAAGAATAACAAATTACACATTGAATTAAAACAAGATGAGAAGGTTCCAAAATATATACGAGATGCATTGTCGTCAAGAAAATCGATGAGCTGTTATGGAATAGTAATTGTCATTTCATTCTGCATTATGATTTGTCTGTTCTTTCTTATTATTATGGCATTATGACACTTAATGATTAAACATGTAGATACAGCAGGGGACAATGAAACATTCTTTATGATCCCTAATAAAAGCATGAGCAGCATTTCCCCGACTTTCCTAAACAAATTGTTTGACTTAAAGGAGATGCTGGGAGGATCATGAAGATATAAATACATATCTTGACAATTCGGCTCATTTAAAGAATAACCTTTGGTACCTGCACATGAAGGAGGTGGGAGAGAGAACGTCCGATGAAAGCTGCTACATATGTTCTCTCATCCCCTATGCCATGAACACAGCCAGAACATTGATTGCAAAAGAAATGCCTGCACATGATGCAATGTGCCTTAGTCATCTAGCAGCATGCAGAACCAGAGGGCAATTCAAAGGAAAATTGGCAACTCTACGATGGCGATCAAGGAGAACATTTCCAAAAAATGTATATATCAATCCCTGATTGGAGAACAAATAAAGGTTGTCGAAATGAAGAGGATGGAATGTTCAGACATAGTTGAAAGATCCGGAGTACCAGGACGCTGGGAGAGATCTCAGCTATTGGTGTATGGATGAGTTGCCACCAGTACAGGATGGGAAGCAGGAATGTTATCTTGCGCTGCACACTTATTGAAGATGGAGCCAGTAAGCGTGGTACAATTAGTAAATGACATGTGTCTATAGTCTTGGGCCAAGTACTTTAAGCTACTAACATTGGTTGACAATGAAGCAGGACCAGCATCTATAATACCCATAAAAAATGTGACAACATCTTTCAAGCTTGAAGGCCTGATTCTGGTTGGAGAAAATAAAGGATGGGAGCAGATACTTGAAGTACCAGGAATGAACGGAGGAACTGCTGTGCTGATGGATTGATACTGGGCCCGTGGATCCAGAGTTTACATGCAGTTGCCTAAAAATTGGGGAGGAGTGTGCTCGATAGTGGTCATACACGTTCCTACATTAGTGATTCCTCAAAGTGATCTTAATATTGACGAATTTACAAAAATGACTGAACACTACAGAAAGAAGAGGTTGCTTGACCTTCACCGGCTGGTGAAGGAGAACTATTTTTTTATCAAAGTAAATAGAAGCCTATAACAGTATACCATATGAGCATAAATTATTCTGCAAGAGAGCAATGATAATGACATCTATATTCATGCCTGGACTTCGGACTGCAGTGAATGCCAATTGGCTGCAGATTACCAGATCGGAGCTGCTGCAAACCATTAATGCAACAATAAAAGGATTTAATGCAATCAGAGAATAACTTTGGGCCCTTAGGCTTATGACCCTCCAGAACAGGTATGTCCCAATTACAGCAATGGAAGGAGGCGTGTGCGCCAAAGTCAAGCCTTCTTGCTGTATCTTCAAACTTTCCCATGATGGAGAAAATGGACCCTGACAGAAGCAATAACCATGCTGACAAACCTGCTCACAGAGATAGAGGATGAAGTTGATGAGACAGCAGGACATGACTGGTTTTTGTGTCTGTTTACATGGATTCCAACTTGGCTGGCAAACACCTTCAAACTACTTGAAACAATATTAGTGTTGCTATTGCTAGGATTCTGTCTTATAAGGATCATTTTGGGGGAATGCCAGAAGACAGCCAAGAAAGCTATTGCAATGAAGATAATGTTTGATATAGATGCTGAAACTGGTGAACACATTCAAAATGAAGACAGTACCCATGAGAATATAAAGAAAAGTTCCCTGGCTCCCCCAGGAACAAAGTTCTACTACTCTAAGGACCACAATAAATATTTAGGATGTTGAATATTCTGTCCACCATCTGGGGATTGCTGCCATATGACCTGGAGTGTGAATGAACACATAAAGAATGCAGGGCACCTGAGGGGGGTATCAAAGATATTGATCCCAAAGAAACCACAGTATGAAGAGAAGAGCATTCAAGAGGAGAGGTTGGTCGAAGACTTGACCAGAGGGGGGAATGTAGAGGAGCAGCTGGACACATTCTCCCTAGCTCTCGCCCCCTCACCTCTGTCATATCGGAATCACAGGAGAAGAGCCCTATGTGGGACACCAGGTATCATCCTAATACCACATTGAAGGTACCATAGAAGATATGCACTCAGGCAACCATCCCAAATGTACCCTCACACTAAAAAGGTGGAAGGATGGTGGCACACACCATTGGACATCATAGAGCTATAAGTGAAATCTGACGAGCGCAGAGTGATGTCATGAAGGAAAGAAGCATGTAATTGGATTCAAGGAAATCATATATGCAAAGAAGATCAAGTAACCTACTGACTAATAAATGTATATATGCAGAAACGCAAGGTAGACGAGACATGTAGAGGCTTGCTGCAGAAGAAAACATGACGTGGTTAGGACTGCCATGATGGAAAGATGGACACCGGATTCGTATTGAAACCAATCAAGCTGCCTTGGAGACAGACCAGGGCTCCAGAGTCAGGAAACACTGGGAAACCAGCTTTGTGTAAGGAATAAAGAGGAGTCTATTGGCCTAGGATCAAGGATGCTGCTTCCAGGAATAATTGCAAGGCACAAGGGAAGTAAAATGGATAAGCCGTGTAAGTAAGACATGTTTCTCTTAAAGTAAAGAGGAAAACATCTGCAAGAGCCAAGTATTGGACAATTAAAGACGCGGAAAAGCCTATACCAGGTGGAGTGAGCAAGTCTATAGAGGCCAAGAGGAGTGATAACACCAAACACAATTGAATCAAATAGTCGTAAATAGAAGGTCGAAATGGACACATTTGTAGTCTCCACACATGATTCAGAAGTCAAAAACAAGGACTATTCATTATGCTCCATAAGAAGTTAATGGTGTACCTACACTCCCTTAAAAGTCCCAGAATAAAGAGCAGGCTGTAAGGTCAACTACAAAGGAGAAGCCTGGCTTATGGCATGACCGATGTGTGTTGATGGACTCATTGGGAAATGTGGGGAGTAGTCTGGAGTTATCCTCGGCACCAGGGGACCATTTTGCCTACATGCTGCTGACGAGCTGAAATTCCATGGTTGGAACAATCCTCTGCCATTATTCTGCTATAATCAGTATTATTTATTTTCAAATTTGTTTATTGGCTTTTGTCATAATGTAATCACATGCAGCACACCAAGAGTGCCAATAGAAAAGAGCATAGAAAGAGAAAAAACAACAATCTCAAACGGTAACATGATAACATAACTGTCTCCTTGTCTGAGCTACATTATTCAGGTATTGGTTTCTCAGCGGGGCATGACTTAGGGGTGGTGGGGTTTCTAAGTTTCAGTGACTGCATTAAGTGTTCGGGTCTCCCATACGGGGTTCTATGTTCTAGCAGTGCTGAATAGTTCAAGTTAATATTGTTCATGGGGGTTTGTCATCTGAAGGATAGATTATAGATCTGGTCATCTCCTTCCATGCTACCAGAGTGTCGCTTGCTTCATCGGTTGACCTGAGGACGCTTTCCTCCCATGCTCTTGTCTCCGCCTCAACCCATCGTATCAGTTCGGTGTGCCAGGCATTATATCTGGGCCCCGTTGGCTTTTTCCAGGACATAGCGATATGTCTCTTGGCCAATATGCACAGTAAGTCCATTAGCTTCACCCGGTGTTTGAGTTTAGCCGGTCTTGTATACGTTCCCAAGAGGCATTCTTCAGGTGTCCATCTGTAGCTGGAGGTGCCCGTTTTCTCATATGTCCGTTTGATTTTTGCCCACAGGGATTGTTCTATGTTGCATTCCCAGAACATGTGTATGAGGTCTGCCTTGCCTGCTTTGCACCATGGGCAGTTGGGGCTTACATGTTCGTTGAAAGTCGATAGCCTGTGTGGGGTCAGATATGTCCGGTGGAGGACATTCAATTGTATGAAGCAAAATCTGTGGTTTCTGGACACTGTTTTAGGGAACCTTAGTGCCCTGTTCCATTACCCTTCCGATAATTCCCGGCCTGCGTCCAATTCCCACCTGTTTTTCAGTTCCTAAACTTTCGGGTTAGGGGTGTCATTAAGGTGGCTGTATATTTGGGAAACCAATTTCTGTCTTTCGCCTAAATTGTAAAGTAGAGTTGTGAGAGAATCCGGCTCGGGTTCTTCTGGCCAGGTGTACCACTTAAGTCGTGCTATTTCAGTTATCCTTCGATACCACAAATAATGCCCAGTGGGTATTCCATCATCGTCTTGTAGTGAGCTGAATTCTCTGAAGGA
Source organism: Ambystoma mexicanum (assembly GCF_040938575.1). Taxonomy (NCBI): domain Eukaryota; kingdom Metazoa; phylum Chordata; class Amphibia; order Caudata; family Ambystomatidae; genus Ambystoma; species Ambystoma mexicanum. The sequence continues at coordinate 1,018,727,736 of NC_090923.1, read as the reverse complement.
GCCCCCTGAATATAGGTCCCCCCATGTGTAAACTCCTTTCTTCTCCCAAGCCCTGAGGTGCAGCAGGTCCGAGTCCGTTTTACACAGGTCCCAGATCATCGGTATGTCTGGGGAATACAGGTGTGTCTGGTGTCCTAGTGACTTCGCTCTTTGCCAGATTTGCCATCCCAGGATGGCTATAAAGGGCATGTTTCTTAGTAGGTGACATGGCGCCCAGATGAGTTCTTTTAGTTTCAGCGGGGCGATCAAGGACTGTAGGAGGGGAGTCTCAGATGTGGTCTCATCAGCTAGCCATTTGGACACAAAACTGAGTTGGGCAGCTAAATAGTATTTTTCAAAGTTCAGCAGTTGAATTCCCCCCTGGGCATATGGTAGGACCAGTGTAGAGTGTGCTATTTTATGTCTGCCCTGTCCCCAGATGAATTCACTGATTATTGATTCCAGTAGACGGAAAAACAGATTCTTGATGTAATATTGTATGTTTTGGAATTTATATAAGAGTTTAGGGAGGATAATCATTTTAGTTATCGAAGCTCTCCCCATTGCTGACAGTGGAAGTTTCGCCCAGAAGGTCATGGAACTGCGCAGTGTGGGTAATACTGCATTTGTGTTGTGCTATAATCAGTATTATACATATAAGAGGTGGTTCAAGACGTGCTCACCAGATAAGGGGCATCCAGTAATATTGTTGTCGGTCTCAGCGTGCAGGATTTGCAGGATCTCTGCCCACTTTTCCATGAATACAGCCCTGAGTGGCTCACCCAGCCTGGTCCTGCCGTCAAATTCCGTTAACTTCCCTCACTGAGGCACTCTTATTATCCAGGTGTCCTTATAGACCCTCCAACACTTTAAAACTTCCACGAATTGCCAATGACTTTCAGAACACTCTGCAGCACTCTGTTATCTTGGGGTCTTCATTCAAAAGCGAGGCACGTTGAAAGCATGTTGAAGGCAGTTCCTTAAAGATTCTACGTACCATCACTGAATTGTGTGCCTTACTGCAGCAGCCAGAGGTTTAGCTTCAGCGTCAGCACTCCCCCAGCTACCACCAGCACTGAAGCCATGCCGTCCCCTGACTCAAGCAGAGCCGATGCCCGATCACTGTGAAAGCCATGGACGTCATTTAGGGGTCGCCAGGTGTCGCGATTTAATTTTTTTTTTTTTTTACATTGATGCTCATGGGCTATGGCCAGCAGCATGTGGCTCTTTGTTTCTGTAGTGGCTGGTTTTCTGATGGCTACAGCCAGTAGCATAGCTCAGTGGGTTGAGCACTGGCTGCTGCAATGTGTGTGTGATCTGCAGGTTGCAGGTTCGACTCCCAGCAAGGTCAACTCAGCCTTTCAGGTTGATAAATGAGTACCAACACAGGTTGGGTGATATTGTATGTATATTTGATCTATATGAAGTGCTTAAGAATAAGTGCTCTATAATAACACATCATTATTGTTTGGCCTTCGACGTCTGCTTGCATTCACAGTGATTTGGTAATATGGGCCTATACGCAGTGACATTAACGGTTCATATGGTGATCCATTCTTGTATCACATATATATGACTTTACAGTGATATCGTAACCATATTTTTCGCAGTGTACTCAGAAACAATGCTATGTGATGCCACTTTCTGTTTTGGTGTGAGGTGAAAGGTTGTGTCCCATCGCTTTTGGTGATGTCACTTTGGCGTGTGGTCAAATGGCATCACTTCCTGTGATGCCATCTGAGGTCAAGGTTCATTGGATGTCACTTCTGCTCCCCCCTGGCATTTTGGTGAATTGACGTCCCTGGTGAAAGCACAGCACAGCTGCAGAGAATAAAGCCACATCCTTATTCATATCCAATCCATCGAATATTCCCGCAATTGTATCTGGAGCGGGGCACACACACCAGATCCCTGTTTATATCCGGCACACACACCAGATATTTCCTAATTTACCGGACACACACACCAGATGCAATCGGCACCCACACCAGATTTAACCTGGCTCAAACTGCGGATATCTGCTCGTTTCCAAAGCAATCGGATAGTCTCTTACCTGGCAAACACACTAGATGTATTCCGGCACACACACACCCAGGCAAAGGATATTGCCTCACTTTACCTAGCAGTTACACTGGGTGTTTCCTCTTAAGAACCCAACCCACTGCAGATGTGCCCAGGGGTGGAATGGGAACCAAAAGAGGCCCTGGAAATAATTTTCAAAGTGCCCCTATATTACACAATTTCAGCAAGCCCAACCCTTTTCCTGTGAGAAAATGTATAAATACCACACAAAAGAGGCCCCAGGTACAGAGGCCTACCGGGAAATCTCCAGAGTTCCCTATATGCCAGTCCAGCCCTAGGTGAGCCCTCTTTCTACGTGTACAATGTACACTGTGTTTCAACTATCAGACTAAAAGTCTACATATAAAACTGGTCGATGAATGTGATTGTACATGATCTCCGTGTGTCACCAGATTAACACGATGTTCCCATTTTCCTCACTGACAGTCACTTCTGGGGACAGTTATGCTCATTGTGTCCATGCAATGCTCTTCTGATTTGTCTTTTGAGATTTGTATTGACTGTCATTGTTAATATATTTTCCTGCTGAGGGATGGGGTCACCCTGTTTTGGTCCCCTTCTCCAGTTTTTTTCATACATGGGGTCCGGCACCTGCAAGTTATATAAACATATGCTAGTGTACAGGTCTGTGTACATGGGACAAAGTTCAGATTTCCATTGACACAGTAGGACCACTATATATCCTAAGCCAGCAGCTCCCTCTGGTGGTGACAACAGGCGCAGCTACTGCATCAGACAAACATGCAGGGACAAACATACCTCTGGCCTTTTAAAATATTGTTAGATTAAATATGCATCTATTTGTCTGTGCCTGTCGTGTTGTCTGTTTTTCAGTTGTTTTTCCTTACATGTGAATATTGGTTTTTGCAAACGTACATCCTGCATTTTCAGTCTTTCTTCATCCTGCATCTTCCTTCTTTCTTCATCCTGCATCTTCCTTCTTTCTGTATCCTGCATCTTCCTTATCTCTTTTCAGTATAAAGAAGGGAGATGTGTTATATCCTATCTTTCCTGTCTGTGTGTGAATGAATGGAATCCTGAGTGCCTGCCTACTCTATGGTCTATTGGAATGTTCCCCAGTGATCTGCCCTGAGTGTTCTGTGCTTGTTAGTGGGTGAGAGTCAGGGTGTGGCGTTAAACAGCAGGCATTAAAGTACCTACCCGCAAAGGGACCTCGTAGTAAGGCGGTAAGGGTTTACCGGTACCGGTGTTCTTACCGGTACCGGTAAACCCTTACCGCCGTCCGTGTAATGAGGCCCCTTGTCTCAATTTCATTAAAGAGATCTAGTAAAGTGGATCTGTGCAAGCTGCAAATATTCCTCATAGTAAGTGGATTTCTTTTATTGATGAACAACTTAAAAAAGGTTACTATTTGAAAAGTTATAGGGTGATTTTTCATGACACCATGCAAATTATTTCTAATAAAATAATCTGCCTGTGCCCTTAATGGTCCCACAACATTGGTTCACCAGTTTCATATGAACATGTTTTTACGTGTTTGTCGAGGCCATTGGATTTGGGATATCCCATTTTGATCAAGTAGATTGCGTAACACACCTCTATAGTATAGTAGATCTGGTTCCTTGCGGAGTTTTAGCCAGTACAGAACCGCCCCAAGCGCTTCGATGGGTAACCAGGCCAGCGCACAATGAACAGCAGTGTTCGGGGCAGATAGGCTAAGTCTAGTAAATGCTTTGGAACATGTTTTCATTTCGGGCCAGCATGTTACTACCCTAATTGCTCCAAATCTCACTACCATACTATCAAGCATCTCTGGCTTTAGCTTTGCCAACAGACAGGGCTTGTTTAAGTAGCATACCCCCTTTTTCTTGTGCAAATCTTAGTATTGCCGCTGCATTTTTGGTTTAAATTAAATTAGACTAGATTTAGCATACTGTTCCTGCCATTTAACTGATATACTAAATCTGAAGACCATATAATCACCTTCTCTATGGGCGAATTATTACTACTCAATTTTAAACTTGTAACTTTCTTCCTACCCCCAAAAGAAAACATCACTTTAGTTTTATTTTAATTTATGATCAGTCCTTTAGATGACCATATTTCTGGGAACATCAATATTTGCTTTTTTAGCCCCTTTAGTGTTTTGGGCACGAGAATCGCGTCATCTGCGAAAATCAAGATGCCCATAGATTGGCCATTTCATGATGGGGCATTGGCTAGATTTGATAGCTCAATGGCGATGTCGTTTATGAAAAGGTTGAGTAAGGCAGGGGCTAGAACACAACCCTGCCTTACCCCTTCTCAATCAGGAATGCTCTTGTCTTTTCCCCTTCCAATCCGTTAAAGACGATTACCTTATTATTATTAGCACACTGCAGGGGGGTGGGTGGCACCAGCCAATCAGGAGGCTAGTAACACGGGCTGTATTGTATGGTACAGGCCCGCGTTCCGAGCTGCTGGAGCAGCCAGCGCCCCCTTCACTTCCCTGCTCCCCCCTCCCACCCACCTCAACACACGTGTAGATTCTACACGGGTGCTAATGGTGTATTTCTTTCACCCCCCCAAAAAAAGAAACATACTTTTCCTGCGCAGCGAGGGGGCCCCGCAGTGTAGCTGTTCCTCAGTCTGTTTTCATGTTGATGATATTGCAGTCATCAACATTGAAAACAGATTTGTGCTTTCAGTAGCACTATGCGGCCCGGTCGGGGCCGCACATGGAAGGTAAGTTTCTTTCTTTAAAAAAAAAATACATTTGCTCCTGGGTAGGAAACTGCATGGGTGCTAATGGCGATATGCACCTCAGCAGCGGGACGATCCTTTGGTTAATGGCACTGCTGCCCTCGTTAAGGGACTCTCGCTGCACTCAGGCCCTTAACTTGGGTGGCAGGCTGTTACATACAGGTTCGGCCTGCCGCCTCGGGGCATATTGTCCCAGTATAGAGCTGCCTTATTGCCTTGACAAGTTCTGATGGCTGTTACTCACCAGTTGGGGAACTGGTCGGGGCGTTGCTCAACCTTGGGATATAGCCTAAGAGGGAGCAGCTCCGGTAAGTATTCAGTCTAAGCTGGAGTGTACAATGGTACGATCCAGAACCAGACCTCCTCAACTCGAGGACCTCTTTAAGGCAACATACCCCTTTGCTGTATAACAAAACAGTCAGAGGAATCGATTACCCAAAAGAGCGGGGAAGTCCACACCGCCAAACCCAGGCTGTAAGAAATAAACAAAAGCACAGTTATACGTCACTGACTTTGGAGATCACTGCATAAATTCAAGATCAGACCAATAAAACAATACCTGAAGAAAAGGGTTTGATAGGGCTCTAAGGCAACTAGGGGTGGTTTGTCTGGGACCAACAATACTGGAAACAAAGAAAGGATAGGTAAGAATGGTAACCTACTGATTCCCAAGGAAACAAACACCAATGACCCAAGGTTTACCCAATAGGTGTTTTCAGGTAGGAAATGTACTAACCAACGGTAGGAAAAAATAACAGACAGGAAGGTTAGTATAGGAAGACAGGTTAGTATAGGAAGACTAGCCCGAATGGCACGAGGGTCGCAAACTAGATCTGGGATGGTGCACTACAGGAGAGCGTTCACAAAGTGCACAGTTGCTGGTTAATTTGTCCCAAACACAGTAGTTCACACAAAGGTCCCCAGGGAAGTTGGTGTTGGTCAAGGCAGGCAGTTCATGAGTTCATAACATTCCCCATAAACAGGGACTTACAAGAATGTAGAATGGGGCAGGCTGAGTGGGGTGTAGCCGCGCGAAAGTATATTCAATGCTCTATACCCTCCATACTCCCAACACAGAGGTGGTCAAATCCATCTTTACAGAGCTTGGTATGAGTTTGCTGAGCAGCACAGAGACTTGACAGCCCATTGGGAAGGCTGTCGAATGAGTTATCGTGAGGAGAGGCAGGCCGACAGGAAGGCTTACCTTAAAGAACGAAGGTAGCGTGGGGCCTCAGCAGGTTGATGGAACAGCTGCTGAGGAAGCCGCTGCAATGTGCGGTGCACCGGCAGGATGGCTTTCCTGAAAGAACGAAGGCAGCGAGTGGGCTTGGCAAACAGGCGGAACAGCTGCCGAGGAAGCCGCTGCAAGTGCGGCAAGCTGACGGGACGGCTAGCCAAAGTCCAACTTAATATCCAAGGGTAATCCGATAGAAAGGTCAAATAACGTTCCGAGTTCAAAGTGGAAGAAAATCTGGATCAAAAAGAATCATAGGACAAACGCTAATTAGAAGCAGCGTTATACCTTTGGCACTCGTATTTAAAGGAGGAGGCGTCACCGTACGCGTATTGTGCGTAATCACTGTGTCATGTGACTAACCGAAACACAGGCAGCGGAAAAGCCACGTCTCCATGGTAATCTCCAGCGTTGCCAGATTGGAGATGCTTGGAGACGGGGAACGCGGCGGCGGTTTATAACAGTATCCACCCACAAAGGCCACGGCAACACCCTGGCAGCATGGAAGGCACGTAACAAAGCAGGTGAGTGTATATTTGACAAGGGTTCCCATGTGCGGTCCTCCGGACCATATCCCTTCCAATCCACCAAATAGTAAAGTGAACCTCTGGATACCTTGACATCAAGAATGGCAGAAACCTCAAATTCTTCCTGCCCGTCAATCAGAATGGGTGCCGGGCGGTGAGACAGACGAATAGCCGGGAGGCAGGGTTTAACCAATGCCACATGAAACACCTGATGGATCCGCCATGCGGATGGTAGGGATAACCGTACCGCTACAGGGTTGTTGACCTTTGTGATTTCATATGTGCCAACATATTTAGGCAGGAGGGATTTCTTTCCCGGGATTTTCAAGTTTCGAGTTGACAACCAAACCTTCATGCCCGGGGTGTAGACCGGGGCGGGGGTTCGGTGTGCATCAGCGGACTTCTTAGCACTAACCTGGGATCGTAGCAAGTGCAACCGGACATCCTGATGTAGCTGATCCATATCCCTAATACTAGTCAAAGCCGCAGGGTTGTCCATGGGTAATGAAGGATCCAAAGGTAAGGAACGCGGATGGAAACCGTATAGAGCAAAAAAAGGAGACACCCCTGTCGTGGTATGCAGTGAATTGTTGTATGCAAACTGAGCCAGAGGTAAGGCTGACAGCCAAGGGAACTGGAACTGGAGACAAAGACACCTCAGATATTGCTCCATAGTAGCATTGAGGCGTTCTGTCTGCCCATCCGTTTGAGGATGGAAGGCCGAGGAGTATTGGTCATCTATAAGGAGAGAAGAAGTAAGAGCCCTCCAAAATCGTGAGGTGAACTGCGTCCCTCTGTCAGATACAATGATAGAAGGCAAACCAAAATGCTGAAAGATGTGCAAACGCACCAACTCGGCCAGAGTCAGCGCATTAGGTAGACTGGCACAAGGGATGAAGACTGCATACTTGGTAAAGTAGTCAATAACTACTAGAATAGTGTTCATTCCTTTAGCGGCTGGAAGTTCCACCACAAAATCCATAGATATCATTTGCCATGGTATGTATGGTACCGGTAAAGGCTGTAGAAGACCCATGGGTTTGGTTCTAGAAGTTTTGCACTGAGCACAAATGGCACAGGTAGAAATGTAATCCATGACGTCGCTGGACATGAATGACCACCAAGACCACCGGCGAAGGGACTCTACCATTTTTTGATGACCCGGATGTGCTACCACCACTGACTCATGAGCCCAGCGCAAAGTGTGAACACGGGCAGGGCTGGGAGCTATGTAAACACGCCCTTGAATGAAAGGAATACCCCCTTGGACGTCCAAGTTAAGTGATGTTATTTCAGATGGGTTAGAAATCACCCACTCCTCAATGATGGAACATAGAGAAGGCTGGACAGTGCACCCGCATAACACCTTTTCCCCCAATAATGGCACCGGATTTTTTGGAATTGCTTTAACATCGGCCGACTGTCTCGACAAGGCGTCCGCAGGAACATTCAGACGTGCTGGGCGATAAGTGATGATGAACTGGAATTGCAAGAAGAACAAGTGCCAACGAGCTTGTCGGGCGGTAAGGCACTTCCTGGTTTTAAATGCCAGTAAACTTATGTGGTCTGAATAGACAGTAACCACATGTTTGGCACCCAAGAGATGGTGTCGCCATTCTATGAAGTCTTCTTTAATGGCGAGCATTTCTCGTTCCGGGATAGGATAATTCCTTTCATAATCCGTAAGTTTTTGGGAAAAGAAAGCAACCGGTTGTATCTCCTCTGTGAGAGAACAGGGTTGTGAGAGTATGGCGCCTATGGCATACCCTGAGGCATCTGCTTCAACAAAGAAAGGTATGTCCTGATTAGGATGCTGTAACAGAGGAGCCGAGGTGAAGGCCTCCTTCAGGGAATCAAAGGCTGACTGAGCATCATCGTTACAGGTATAATGGACCTTTGAACTGGTCAAGGTTGAAAGTGGAGCAGCAATAGCCGAGAATGAATTAATAAAACGCCGATAAAAATTGGCAAAGCCAAGAAATGATTGAAGTTCCTTGACCGTCTTCGGGATAGGCCATTCTAAGACCGCCTTGACCTTGGACTGGCTCATCTTGATGCCTTGGATGGTGATGTGAAAGCCCAAGAACTCAACCTCTGAGGAAAAAACACTTTTCAGCCTTGGCATATAGATGATTTTCTCTTAGTCTCTGTAGGACAATTGAAACGTGTTGAACATGCTCTGTCATTGAGGCAGAGTAAATGAGTATGTCGTCGAGGTAAACTACAACGAAGTGGTCTTGGATGTCATGAAACACGTAATTCATAAATGCCTGAAAAGTGGCAGGGGCGTTACATAGACCGAACGGCATCACTAGATACTCAAATAGGCCAAAACGGGTTTTGAAGGCAGTCTTCCACTCATCACCATTCTTAATACGGACAAGGTTATAAGCCCCTCGAAGGTCCAATTTGGTAAACACACTGGAGTTGCCCAATTGATCGATAAGAGTAGAAATCAGTGGTAATGGGTATTGGTTCTTCACTGTTACCTCATTCAATGCTCTATACATGGGCGTAGGGCCCCTTCTTTTTTTAGGAACGAAAAACAAGGGGGATGCTGCCGGGGACTTGGATGGGCGAATAAACCCATTAGCAAGAGCTTTGTCCAAATACTCTTTCAGGACCTGATCCTCTTTAATAGACAATGAATAAACACGTCCCGATGGAATCTTGGCCCCTGGTACCAGATTTATTGGGCAGTCATAAACACGATGTGGAGGCAAAGTCTCAGCCTTGCACTTGTCAAACACATCGAGAAACTGCGTGTATTCGAGAGGAACCGGAGAGATAGATGTTTTGGTAACTGCCCCTATGTGAGCGGATAATCCTGATAAAACCCGGTTTGGATTGTCATCAACAATACCTAATGAGGAAAAACAAGTGCCGTTACAAAAAACGTATGGAAACTGAACCAGGCCTAAGGACCAATCTATCAATGGGTTATGTAGTGTCAGCCACGGGATGCCCAAGATCACTCTGTAGGCAGGGGCTTGGATAACATCAAAGCATATGGCTTCAGTATGGCCTTTGGCCGTGGTCATGGTAATAGGTATTGTCTGTTGAACCACCAGTCCTGAAATGAGTGCTGATCCATCGACTGCACTCACGTTTTCCGGGTGAGGTTTCTTTGTTAATGCTATTTCAGCAGAGGCGGCAAAGCCTTGATCGATATAGTTTCCGGTGGCTCTGGAATCAATGACCACTGAGATCGGAACAGGAGATTTCAAGGCACCTGTGAAGGTGACTGGTAGCTTGATCAATGCAGTCTGGGTTTGGGATGAACAGAGGGAGTCCAAAACAGACTTTCCCGACGTATGGACCCCTTTTACTGTCGGGATTTGGCGTTTCCCGCCTTCTTCTTTGGTTTTTTAGGACATTCTGGCAACAAGTGTTCTGAGGATCCGCAGTACATGCACAAATTGTGAGTACGGCCGTATTCACGTTGTGCCGGATTCAGAGGCCCTCGCACGGTTCCGATCTGCATAGGTTCCGGGGTGGGAACCCAGCTGTGGGGATGTCTGGGACAGAAAGCGGAATGCTGGATCGTTTTTCTCCTTTGCGTTCAGCCCTTCTTGCGTCTATTTGAAGAACCATGTCTAATAGTTCATTAAAGGCACTGGGGACCACAGGTACAGTAGACAATGTATCCTTTAGCTCGTCGGAGAGACCCTGATAGAACACCGCAGATTTCTTTTCTTCATGCCAATCTGTTTCTGTTGCCAATTGGTTAAAACGTGCCAAATAGGCAAGCAAAGGCGTGGGTCCTTGTCTCAATTTGAGTAGTTCAAGATCGGAAGCTTGTGAGGTGTAACGGGTGTCAAAGACCCGACTCATAGTGGTCATGAGGGCATCACAATTGTAAAGAACATGGCTGTTTGATTCCAGCAATGGATTTGCCCAAGAGGCGGCGGTACCTCCCAAATGTGATAGGACGAAGGCCGCCTTAGTGGTGGATGTAGGAAATGAGGTAGGATGACACAAGAAGTGCAATTTGCACTGATTAATGAAGGTCCGGTAATGTTTTGGATCCCCCATAAACCGTTCAGGAGGAGCCAGCGGGAATTGGGCTGAAAGCACAATAGAAGGGGTCTCCTGAGCAGGTGTAGGAAAACCTGCACTGGAGGAGGCCCCAGCTCCTCCCTCCTGCTTAGGAGGAGCAGATATGACTGATTGGATCTCATTTATTCGCTGCTGGAATTCAGCTTTCATGGTAGACATTTCCATTTGCAATTCTGCGAGGTGATTAAGGATTTCTGCCATGGGCTCGACAGGCTCCATGGCTTCTGCCATGGGCTGTTCAGGTTCCATGGTATTCGGCTTCTAATTCTGTTACTCACCAGTTGCTGAACTTGTCGGGGCGTTGTTCAACCTTGGGATATAGCCGAAGAGGGAGCAGCTCCGGTAAGTATTCAGTCTAAACTGCAGTGTACAATGGTACGATCCAGAACCAGACCTCCTCAACTCGAGGACCTCTTTAAGGCAACATACCCCTTTGCTGTATAACAAAACAGTCAGAGGAATCGATTACCCAAAAGAGCAGGGAAGTCCACACCGCAAAACCCAGGCTGTAAGAAATAAACAAAAGCACAGTTATACGTCACTGACTTTGGAGATCACTGCATAAATTCAAGATCAGACCAAAAAAAACAATACCTGAAGAAAAGGGTTTGATAGGGCTCTAAGGCAACTACGGGTGGTTTGTCTGTGACCAAGAATTCTGGAAACAAAGAAAGGATAGGTAAGAATGGTAACCTACTGATTCCCAAGGAAACAAACACCAATGACCCAAGGCTTACCCAATAGGTGTTTTCAGGTAGGAAATGTACTAACCAACGGTAGGAAACAATAACAAACAGGAAGGTTAGCATAGGAAGACTAGCCCGAACGGCACAAGGGTTGCAAACTAGATCCGGGATGGTGCACTACAGGAGAGCGTTCAGAAAGTGCACAATTGCTGGTTAATTTGTCCCAAACACAGTAGTTCACACGAAGGTCCCCAGGGAAGTTTGTGTTGGTCAAGGTAGGCAGTTCATGAGTTCATAACATTCCCCATAAACAGGGACTTACAAGAATGTAGAATGGGGCAGGCTGAGTGGGGTGTATTCGCGCGAAAGTATATTCAATGCTCTATACCCTCCATACTCCCAACACAGAGGTTGTCGAATCCATCTTTACAGAGCTTGGTATGAGTTTGCTGAGCAGCACAGAGACTTGACAGCCCATTAGGAAGGCTGTCGATTGAGTTATCGTGAGGAGAGGCAGGCCGACAGGAAGGCTTACCTTAAAGAACAAAGGCAGCGTGGGGCCTCAGCAGGTAGATGGAACAGCTGCTGAGGAAGCCGCTGCAAGGTGCGGTGCACCGGCAGGATGGCTTGCCTGAAAGAACGAAGGCAGCGAGTGGGCTCGGCAAACAGGCTGAACAGCTGCCGAGGAAGCCGCTGCAAGTGCGGCAAGCTGACGGGACGGCTAGCCGAAGTCCAACTTAATATCCAAGGGTAATCCGATAGAAAGGTCAAATAACGTTCCGAGTTCAAAGTGGAAGAAAATCTGGATCAAAAAGAATCGTAGGACAAACGCTAATTAGAAGCAGCGTTATACCTTTGGCACTCATATTTAAAGGAGGAGGCGTCACCGTACGCGTATTGCGCGTAATCACTGTGTCATGTGACTAACCGAAACACGGGCAGCGGAAAAGCCACGTCTCCATGGTAATCTCCAGCGTTGCCAGATTGGAGATGCTTGGAGATGGGGAACGCGGCGGTGGTTTATAACAGTATCCACCCACAAAGGCCACAGCAACACCCTGGCAGCATGGAAGGCACGTAACAAAGCAGGTGAGTGTATATTTGACAAGGGTTCCCATGTGCGGCCCTCCGGACCATATCCCTTCCAATCCACCAAATAGTAAAGTGAACCTCTGGATACCTTGACATCAAGAATGGCAGAAACCTCGAATTCTTCCTGCCCGTCAATCAGAATGGGTGCCGGGCGGTGACAGAGACGAGTAGCCGGGAGGCAGGGTTTAACCAATGCCACATGAAACACCTGATGGATCCGCCATGCGGATGGTAGGGATAACCGTACCGCTACAGGGTTGATGACCTTTGTGATTTCATATGGGCCAACATATTTACGCAGGAGGGATTTCTTTCCCGGGATTTTCAAGTTTCGAGTTGACAACCAAACCTTCATGCCCGGGGTATAGACCGGGGCAGGGGTTCGGTGTGCATCAGCGGACTTCTTAGCACTAACCTGGGATCGTAGCAAGTGCAACCGGACAACCTGATGTAGCTGATCCATATCCCTAATACTAGTCAAAGCCGCAGGGTTGTCCATGGGTAATGATGGATCCAAAGGTAAGGAACGCGGATGGAAACCGTATAGAGCAAAAAAAAGGAGACACCCCTGTCGTGGTATGCAGTGAATTGTTGTATGCAAACTGAGCCAGAGGTAAGGCTGACAGCCAAGAGAACTGGAACTGGAGACAAAGACACCTCAGATATTTTTCCATACTAGCATTGAGGCGTTCTGTCTGCCCATCCATTTGAGGATGGAAGGCTGAGGAGTATTGGTCATCTATAAGGAGAGAAGAAGTAAGAGCCCTCCAAAATCGTGAGGTGAACTGCGTCCCTCTGTCAGATACAATGATAGAAGGCAAACCAAAATGCTGAAAGATGTGCAAACGCAACAACTTGGCCAGAGTCAGCGCATTAGGTAGACTGGCACAAGGGATGAAGACTGCATACTTGGTAAAGTAGTCAATAACTACTAGAATAGTGTTCATTCCTTTAGCGGCTGGAAGTTCCACCACAAAATCCATAGATATCATTTGCCATGGTTTGTATGGTACAGGTAAAGGCTGTAGAAGACCCATGGGTTTGGTTCTAGAAGTTTTGCACTGAGCACAAATGGCAAAGGTGGAAATGTAATTCTTGATATCGCTGGACATGGATGACCACCAAGACCACCGGCGAAGGGACTCTACCCTTTTTTGATGACCCGGATGTGCTGCCACCACTGAGTCATGAGCCCAGCGCAAGGTGTGAACACGGGCAGGGCCGGGAGGTATGTAAACACGCCCTTGAATGAAAGGAAGACCCCCTTGGACGTTCAAGTTAAGTGATGTTATTTCAGATGGGTTAGAAATCACCCAATCCTCAATGATGCAACATAGAGAAGGCTGGACAGTGCACCCGCATAACACCTTTTCCCCAATAATGGCACCGGATTTTTGGGAATTGCTTTAACATCGGCCGACTGTCTCGACAAGGCGTCCGCAGGAACATTCAGACGTGCTGGGCGATAAGTGATGATGAACTGGAATTGCGAGAAGAACAAGTGCCAACGAGCTTGTCGGGCGGTAAGGCACTTCCTGGTCTTAAATGCCAGTAAACTTATGTGGTCTGAATAGACAGTAACCACATGTTTGGCACCCAAGAGATGGTGTCGCCATTCCATGAAGGCTTCTTTAATGGCGAGCATTTCTCGTTCCGGGATAGGATAATTCCTTTCATAATCCGTACGTTTTTGGGAAAAGAAAGCAACCGGTTGTATCTCCCCTCTGAGAGAACAGGGTTGTGAGAGTATGGCGCCTATGGCATACCCTGAGGCATCTGCTTCAACAAAGAAAGGTATGTCCTGATTAGGATGCTGTAACAGAGGAGCTGAGGTGAAGGCCTCCTTCAGGGAATCAAAGGCTGACTGAGCATCATCGTTCCAGGTAAAATGGACCTTTGAACTGGTCAAGGTTGAAAGTGGAGCAGTAATAGCCGAGAATGAATTAATAAAACGCTGATAAAAATTGGCGAAGCCAAGAAATTATTGAAGTTCCTTGACCGTCTTCGGGATAGGCCATTCTAAGACTGCCTTGACCTTGGACTGGCTCATCTTGATGCCTTGGTTGGTGATGTCAAAGCCCAAGAACTCAACCTCTGAGGAAAAAACACTTTTCAGCCTTGGCATATAGATGATTTTCTCTTAGTCTCTGTAGGAAGATTGAAACGTGTTGAACATGCTCTGTCATTGAGGCAGAGTAAATGAGTATGTCGTCGAGGTAAACTACAACGAAACGGTCTTGGATGTCATGAAACACGTAATTCATAAATGCCTGAAAAGTGGCAGGGGCGTTACAGAGACCGAACGGCATCACTAGATACTCAAATAGGCCAAAACGGGTTTTGAAGACAGTCTTCCACTCATCACCATTCTTAATATGGACAAGGTTATAAGCCCCTCGAAGGTCCAATTTGGTAAACATGCTGGAGTTGCCCGATTGATCGATAAGAGTAGAAATCAGTGGTAATGGGTATTGGTTCTTCACTGTTACCTCATTCAATGCTCTATACATGGGCGTAGGGCCCCTTCTTTTTTTAGGAATGAAAAACAAGGGGGATGCTGCCGGGGACTTGGATGGGCGGATTAACCCAGTAGCAAGAGCTTTGTCCAAATACTCTTTCAGGACCTGATCCTCTTTAATAGACAATGAATAAACACGTCCCGATGGAATCTTCGCCCCTGGTACCAGATTGATTGGGCAGTCATAAACACGATGTGGAGGCAAAGTTTCAGCCTTGCACTTGTCAAACACATCGAGAAACTGCGTGCATTCGAGAGGAACCGGAGAGATAGATGTTTTGGTAACTGCCCCTATCTGAGCGGATAATCCTGATAAAACCCGGTTTGGATTGTCATCAACAATACCTAATGAGGAAAAACAAGTGCCGTTACAAAAAACGGATGGAAACTGAACCAGGCCTAAGGACCAATCTATCAACGGGTTATGTAGTTTCAGCCACGGGATGCCCAAGATCACTCTGTAGGCAGGGGCTTGGATAACATCAAAGCATATGGCTTCAGCATGGCCTTTGGCCGTTGTCATGGTAATAGGTATTGTCTGTTGAACCACCAGTCCTGAAATGAGTGCTGATCCATCGACTGCACTCACGTTTTCCGGGTGAGGTTTCTTTGTTAATGCTATTTCAGCAGAGGCGGCAAAGCCTTGATCGATATAGTTTCCGGTGGCTCTGGAATCAATGACCACTGAGATCGGAACAGGAGATTTCAAGGCACCTGTGAAGGTGACTGGTAGCTTGATCAATGCAGTCTGGGTTTGGGATGAACAGAGGGAGTCCAAAACAGACTTTCCCGACGTATGGACCCCTTTTACTGTCGGGATTTGGCGTTTCCCGCCTTCTTCTTTGGTTTTATAGGACATTCTGGCAACAAGTGTTCTGAGGATCCGCAGTACATGCACAAATTGTGAGTACGGCCGTATTCACGTTGTGCCGGAGTCAGAGGCCCTCGCACGGCTACGATCTGCATAGGTTCCGGGGTGGGAACCCCAGCTGTGGGGATGTCTGGAACAGAAAGCGGAATGCTGGGTCGTTTTTCTCCTTTGCGTTCAGCCCTTCTTGCGTCTATTTGAAGAACCATGTCTAATAGTTCATTAAAGGCACTGGGGACCACAGGTACAGTAGACAATGTATCCTTTAGCTCGTCGGAGAGACCCTGATAGAACACTGCAGATTTATTTTCTTAAAACGTGCCAAACACGCAAGCAAAGGTGTGGGTCCTTGTCTCAATTTGAGTAGTTCAAGATCGGAAGCTTGTGAGGTGTAACGGGTGTCAAAGACCCGACTCATAGTGGTCATGAGGGCATCACAATTGTAAAGAACATGGCTGTTTGATTCCAGCAATGGATTTGCCCAAGAGGCGGCAGTACCTCCCAAATGTGATAGGACGAAGGCCGCCTTAGTGGTGGATGTAGGAAATGAGGTAGGACGACACAAGAAGTGCAATTTGCACTGATTAATGAAGGTCCGGTAATGTTTTGGATCCCCCATTAACCGTTCAGGAGGAGCCAGCGGGAATTGGGCTGAAAGCACAATAGAAGGGGTCTCCTGAGCAGGTGTAGGAAAACCTGCACTGGAGGAGGCCCCAGCTCCTCCCTCCTGCTTAGGAGGAGCAGATATGACTGATTGGATCTCATTTATTCGCTGCTGGAATTCAGCTTTCATGGTAGGCATTTCCATTTGCAATTCTGCGAGGTGATTCAGGATTTCTGCCATGGGCTCGACAGTCTCCATGGCTTCTGCCATGGGCTGGTCAGGTTCCATGGTATTCGGCTTCTAATTAAGTTACTCACCAGTTGCTGAACTGGTCGTGGCGTTGTTCAACCTTGGGATATAGCCGAAGAGGGAGCAGCTCCGGTAAGTATTTAGTCTAAACTGGAGTGTACAATGGTACGATCCAGAAACAGACCTCCTCAACTCGAGGACCTCTTTAAGGCAACATACCCCTTTGCTGTATAACAAAACAGTCAGAGGAATCGATTACCCAAAAGAGCGGGGAAGTCCACACCGCAAAACCCAGGCTGTAAGAAATAAACAAAAGCACAGTTATACGTCACTGACTTTGGAGATCACTGCATAAATTCAAGATCAGACCAAAAAAACAATACCTGAAGAAAAGGGTTTGATAGGGCTCTAAGGCAACTACGGGTGGTTTGTCTGGGACCAAGAATACTGGAAACAAAGAAAGGATAGGTAAGAATGGTAACCTACTGATTCCCAAGGAAACAAACACCAATGATGACCCAAGGCTTACCCAATAGGTGTTTTCAGGTAGGAAATGTACTAACCAACGGTAGGAAACAATAACAAACAGGAAGGTTAGTATAGGAAGACTAGCCCGATCGGCACGAGGGTTGCAAACTAGATCCGGGATGGTGCACTACAGGAGAGCGTTCAGAAAGTGCACAGTTGCTGGTTAATCTGTCCCAAACACAGTAGTTCACACAAAGGTCCCCAGGGAAGTTTGTGTTGGTCAAGGTAGGCAGTTCATGAGTTCATAACATTCCCCATAAACAGGGACTTACAAGAATGTAGAATGGGGCAGGCTGAGTGTGGTGTAGCCGCGCGAAAGTATATTCAATGCTCTATACCCTCCATACTCCCAACACATAGGTGGTCGAATCCATCTTTACAGAGCTTGGTATGAGTTTGCTGAGCAGCACAGAGACTTGACAGCCCATTGGGAAGGCTGTCGAATGAGTTATCGTGAGGAGAGGCGGGCCGACAGGAAGGCTTACCTTAAAGAACGAAGGCAGCGTGGGGCCTCAGCAGGTAGATGGAACAGCTGCTGAGGAAGCCGCTGCAAGGTGCGGTGCACCGGCAGGATGGCTTGCCCGAAAGAACAAAGGCAGCGAGTGGGCTTGGCAAACAGGTGGAACAGCTGCCGAGGAAGCCGCTGCAAGTGCGGCAAGCTGACGGGACGGCTAGCCGAAGTCCAACTTAATATCCAAGGGTAATCCGATAGAAAGGTCAAATAACGTTCTGGGTTCAAAGTGGAAGAAAATCTGGATCAAAAAGAATCGTAGGACAAACGCTAATTAGAAGCAGCGTTATACCTTTGGCACTCGTATTTAAAGGAGGAGGCGTCACTTTATGCGTATTGCGCGTAATCACTGTGTCATGTGACTAACCGAAACACGGGCAGCGGAAAAGCCACGTCTCCATGGTAATCTCCAGCGTTGCCAGATTGGAGATGCTTGGAGACGGGGAACGCGGCAGCGGTTTATAACAGTATCCACCCACAAAGGCCATGGCAACACCCTGGCAGCATGGAAGGCACGTAACAAAGCAGGTGAGTGTATATTTGACAAGGGTTCCCATGTGCGGTCCTCCGGACCATATCCCTTCCAATCCACCAAATAGTAAAGTGAACCTCTGGATACCTTGACATCAAGAATGGCAGAAACCTCTAATTCTTCCTGCCCATCAATCAGAATGGGTGCCGGGCGGTGAGACAGACGAGTAGCCGGGAGGCAGGGTTTAACCAATGCCACATGAAACACCTGATGGATCCGCCATGCGGATGGTAGGGATAACCGTACCACTACAGGGTTGATAACCTTTGTGATTTCATATGGGCCAACATATTTAGGCAGGAGGGATTTCTTTCCCGGGATTTTCAAGTTTCGAGTGGACAACCAAACCTTCATGCCCGGGGTATAGACCGGGGCGGGGGTTCGGTGTGCATCAGCGGACTTCTTAGCACTAACCTGGGATCGTAGCAAGTGCAAACGGACATCCTGATGTAGCTGATCCATATCCCTAATAATAGTTAAAGCCGCAGGGTTGTCCATGGGTAATGAAGGATCCAAAGGTAAGGAACGCGGATGGAAACCGTATAGAGCAAAAAAAGGAGACACCCCTGTCGTGGTATGCAGTGAATTGTTTTATGCAAACTGAGCCAGAGGTAAGGCTGACAGCCAAGAGAACTGGAACTGGAGACAAAGACACCTCAGATATTGCTCCATAGTAGCATTGAGGTGTTCTGTCTGCCCATCCGTTTGAGGATGGAAGGCCGAGGAGTATTGGTCATCTATAAGGAGAGAAGAAGTAAGAGCCCTCCAAAATCATGAGGTGAATTGCGTCCCTCTGTCAGATACAATGATAGAAGGCAAACCAAAATGCTGAAAGATGTGCAAACGCACCAACTCGGCCAGAGTCAGCGCATTAGGTAGACTGGCACAAGGGATGAAGACTGCATACTTGGTAAAGTAGTCAATAACTACTAGAATAGTGTTCATTCCTTTAACGGCTGGAAGTTCCACCACAAAATCCATAGATATCATTTGCCATGGTTTGTATGGTACCGGTAAAGGCTGTAGAAGACCCATGGGTTTGGTTCTAGAAGTTTTGCACTGAGCACAAATGGCACAGGTAGAAATGTAATCCATGATGTCGCTGGACATGGATGACCACCAAGACCACCGGCGAAGGGACTCTACCATTTTTTGATGACCCGGATGTGCTGCCACCACTGAGTCATGAGCCCAGCGCAAGGTGTGAACACGGGCAGGGCCGGGAGGTATGTAAACACGCCCTTGAATGAAAGGAAGACCCCCTTGGACGTCCAAGTTAAGTGATGTTATTTCAGATGGGTTAGAAATCACCCACTCCTCAATGATGGAACGTAGAGAAGGCTGGACAGTGCACCCGCATAACACCTTTTCCCCCAATAATGGCACTGGATTTTTGGGAATTGCTTAAACATCGGTCGACTGTCTCGACAAGGCGTTCGCAGGAACATTCAGACGTGCTGGGCGATAAGTGATGATGAACTGGAATTGCGAGAAGAACAAGTGCCAACAAGCTTGTCGGGCGGTAAGGCACTTCCTGGTCTTAAATGCCAGTAAACTTATGTGGTCTGAATAGACAGTAACCACATGTTTGGCACCCAAGAGATGGTGTCGCCATTCCATGAAGGCTTCTTTAATGGCGAGCATTTCTCGTTCCGGGATAGGATAATTCCTTTCATAATCCGTAAGTTTTTGGGAAAAGAAAGCAACCGGTTGTATCTCCCCTGTGAGAGAACAGGGTTGTGAGAGTATGGCGCCTATGGCATACCCTGAGGCATCTGCTTCAACAAAGAAAGGTATGTCCTGATTAGGATGCTGTAACAGAGGAGCCGAGGTGAAGGCCTCCTTCAGGGAATCAAAGACTGACTGAGCATCATCGTTCCAGGTATAATGGACCTTTGAACTGGTCAAGGTTGAAAGTGGAGCAGTAATAGCCGAGAATGAATTAATAAAACGCCGATAAAAATTGGCGAAGCCAAGAAATGATTGAAGTTCCTTGACCGTCTTCAAGATAGGCCATTCTAAGACCGCTTTGACCTTGGACTGGCTCATCTTGATGCCTTGGTTGGTGATGTCAAAGCCAAGAACTCAACCTCTGAGGAAAAAACACTTTTCAGCCTTGGCATATAGATGATTTTCTCTTAGTCTCTGTAGGACAATTGAAACGTGTTGAACATGCTCTGTCATTGAGGCAGAGTAAATGAGTATGTCGTCGAGGTAAACTACAACGAAACGGTCTTGGATGTCATGAAACACGTAATTCATAAATGCCTGAAAAGTGGCAGGGGCGTTACAGAGACCAAACTGCATCACTAGATACTCAAATAGGCCAAAACGGGTTTTGAAGGCAGTTTTACACTCATCACCATTCTTAATACGGACAAGGTTATAAGCCCCTCGAAGGTCCAATTTGGTAAACACGCTGGAGTTGCCCAATTGATCGATAAGAGTAGAAATCAGTGGTAATGGGTATTGGTTCTTCACTGTTACCTCATTCAATGCTCTATACATGAGCGTAGGGCCCCTTCTTTTTTTAGGAACAAAAAACAAGGGGTATGCTGCCGGGGACTTGGATGGGCGAATAAACCCAGTAGCAAGAGCTTTGTCCAAATACTCTTTCAGGACCTGATCCTCTTTAATAGACAATGAATAAACACGTCCCGATGGAATCTTGGCCCCTGGTTCCAGATTGATTGGGCAGTCATAAACACGATGTGGAGGCAAAGTCTCAGCCTTGCACTTGTCAAACACATCGAGAAACTGCATGTATTCGAGAGGAACCGGAGAGATAGATGTTTTGGTAACTGCCCCTATGTGAGCGGATAATCCTGATAAAACCCGGTTTGGATTGTCATCAACAATACCTAATGAGGAAAAACAAGTGCCGTTACAAAAAACGGATGGAAACTGAACCAGGCCTAAGGACCAATCTATCAACGGGTTATGTAGTTTCAGCCACGGGATGCCCAAGATCACTCTGTAGGCAGGGGCTTGGATAACATCAAAGCATATGGCTTCAGTATGGCCTTTGGCCGTGGTCATGGTAATAGGTATTGTCTGTTGAACCACCAGTCCTGAAATGAGTGCTGATCCATCGACTGCACTCACGTTTTCCGGGTGAGGTTTCTTTGTTAATGCTATTTCAGCGGAGGCGGCAAAGCCTTGATCGATATAGTTTCCGGTGGCTCTGGAATCAATGACCACTGAGATCGGAACAGGAGATTTCAAGGCACCTGTGAAGGTGACTGGTAGCTTGATCAATGCAGTCTGGGTTTGGGATGAACAGAGGGAGTCCAAAACCGACTTTCCCGACGTATGGACCCCTTTTACTGTCGGGATTTGGCATTTCCCGCCTTCTTCTTTGGTTTTTTAGGACATTCTGGCAACAAGTGTTCTGAGGATCCGCAGTACATGCACAAATTGTGAGTACGGCCGTATTCACGTTGTGCCGGAGTCAGAGGCCCTCGCACGGCTCCGATCTGCACAGGTTCCGGGGTGGGAACCCCAGCTGTGGGGATGTCTGGGACAGAAAGCGGAATGCTGGGTCGTTTTTCTCCTTTGCGTTCAGCCCTTCTTGCGTCTATTTGAAGAACCATGTCTAATAGTTCATTAAAGGCACTGGGGACCACAGGTACAGTAGACAATCAATCCTTTAGCTCATCGGAGAGACCCTGATAGAACACCGCAGATTTCTTTTCTTAAAACGTGCCAAACAGGCAAGCAAAGGCGTGGGTCCTTGTCTCAATTTGAGTAGTTCAAGATCGGAAGCTTGTGAGGTGTAACGGGTGTCAAAGACCCGACTCATAGTAGTCATGAGGGCATCACAATTGTAAAGAACATGGCTGTTTGATTCCAGCAATGGATTTGCCCAAGAGGCGGCGGTACCTCCCAAATGTGATAGGACGAAGGCCGCCTTAGTGGTGGATGTAGGAAATGAGGTAGGACGACACAAGAAGTGCAATTTGCACTGATTAATGAAGGTCCGGTAATGTTTTGGATCCCCCATAAACCGTTCAGGAGGAGCCAGCGGGAATTGGGCTGAAAGCACAATAGAAGGGGTCTCCTGAGCAGGTGTAGGAAAACCTGCACTGGAGGAGGCCCCAGCTCCTCCCTCCTGCTTAGGAGGAGCAGATATGACTGATTGGATCTCATTTATTCGCTGCTGGAATTCAGCTTTCATGGTAGACATTTCCATTTGCAATTCTGCGAGGTGATTCAGGATTTCTGCCATGGGCTTGAAAGGCTCCATGGCTTCTGCCATGGGCTGGTCAGGTTCCATGGTATTCGGCTTCTAATACTGTTTCTCACCAGTTGCTGAACTGGTCGTGGCGTTGTTCAACCTTGGGATATAGCCGAAGAGGGAGCAGCTCCGGTAAGTATTCAGTCTAAATTGGAGTGTACAATGGTACGATCCAGAACCAGACCTCCTCAACTCGAGGACCTCTTTAAGGCAACATACCCCTTTGCTGTATAACAAAACAGTCAGAGGAATCGATTACCCAAAAGAGCGGGGAAGTCCACACCGCAAAACCCAGGCTGTAAGAAATAAACAAAAGCACAGTTATCCGTCACTGACTTTGGAGATCACTGCATAAATTCAAGATCAGACCAAAAAAACAATACCTGAAGAAAAGGGTTTGATAGGGCTCTAAGGCAACTACGGGTGGTTTGCCTGGGACCAAGAATACTGGAAACAAAGAAAGGATAGG
The DNA here is from genome assembly GCF_040938575.1 of Ambystoma mexicanum. Classification (NCBI taxonomy): domain Eukaryota; kingdom Metazoa; phylum Chordata; class Amphibia; order Caudata; family Ambystomatidae; genus Ambystoma; species Ambystoma mexicanum. Next base: position 1,018,704,858 of record NC_090923.1, on the reverse strand, counting down.
TAAGAATGGTAACCTACTGATTCCCAAGGAAACAAACACCAATGACCCAAGGCTTACCCAATAGGTGTTTTCAGGTAGGAAATGTACTAACCAACGGTAGGAAACAATAACAAACAGGAAGGTTAGTATAGGAAGACTAGCCCGAACGGCACGAGGGTTGCAAACTAGATCCGGGATGGTGCACTACAGGAGAGCGTTCAGAAAGTGCACAGTTGCTGGTTAATCTGTCCCAAACACAGTAGTTCACACGAAGGTCCCCAGGGAAGTTTGTGTTGGTCAAGGTAGGCAGTTCATGAGTTCATAACATTCCCCATAGACAGGGGCTTACAAGAATGTAGAATGGGGCAGGCTGAGTGGGGTGTAGCCGCGCGAAAGTATATTCAATGCTCTATACCCTCCATACTCCCAACACAGAGGTGGTCGAATCCATCTTTACAGAGCTTGATATGAGTTTGCTGAGCAGCACAGAGACTTGACAGCCCATTGGGAAGGCTGTCGAATGAGTTATCGTGAGGAGAGGCGGGCCGACAGGAAGGCTTACCTTAAAGAACAAAGGCAGCGTGGGGCCTCAGCAGGTAGATGGAACAGCTGCTGAGGAAGCCGCTGCAAGGTGCGGTGCACCGGCAGGATGGCTTGCCTGAAAGAACGAAGGCAGCGAGTGGGCTTGGCAAACAGGCGGAACAGCTGCCGAGGAAGCCGCTGCAAGTGCGGCAAGCTGACGGGACGGCTAGCCGAAGTCAAACTTAATATCCAAGGGTAATCCGATAGAAAGGTCAAATAACGTTCCGGGTTCAAAGTGGAAGAAAATCTGGATCAAAAAGAATCGTAGGACAAACGCTAATTAGAAGCAGCGTTATACCTTTGGCACTCGTATTTAAAGGAGGAGGCGTCACCGTACGCGTATTGCGCGTAATCACTGTGTCATGTGACTAACCGAAACACGGGCAGCGGAAAAGCCACGTCTCCATGGTAATCTCCAGCGTTGCCAGATTGGAGATGCTTGGAGACGGGGAACGCGGCGGCGGTTTATAACAGTATCCACCCACAAAGGCCATGGCAACACCCTGGCAGCATGGAAGGCACGTAACAAAGCAGGTGAGTGTATATTTGACAAGGGTTCCCATGTGCGGTCCTCCGGACCATATCCCTTCCAATACACCAAATAGTAAAGTGAACCTCTGGATACCTTGACATCAAGAATGGCAGAAACCTCTAATTCTTCCTGCCCGTCAATCAGAATGGGTGCCGGGCGGTGAGACAGACGAGTAGCCGGGAGGCAGGGTTTAACCAATGCCACATGAAACACCTGATGGATCCGCCATGTGGATGGTAGGGATAACCGTACCGCTACAGGGTTGATGACCTTTGTGATTTCATATGGGCCAACATATTTAGGCAGGAGGGATTTCTTTCCCGGGATTTTCAAGTTTCGAGTTGACAACCAAACCTTCATGCCCGGGGTATAGACCGGGGCGGGGGTTCAGTGTGCATCAGCAGACTTCTTAGCACTAACCTGGGATCGTAGCAAGTGCAACCGGACATCCTGATGTAGCTGATCCATATCCCTAATACTAGTCAAAGCCGCAGGGTTGTCCATGGGTAATGAAGGATCCAAAGGTAAGGAACGCGGATGGAAACTGTATAGAGCAAAAAAAGGAGACACCCCTGTCGTGGTATGCAGTGAATTGTTGTATGCAAACTGAGCCAGAGGTAAGGCTGACAGCCAAGAGAACTGGAACTGGAGACAAAGACACCTCAGATATTGCTCCATAGTAGCATTGAGGTGTTCTGTCTGCCCATCCGTTTGAGGATGGAAGGCCGAGGAGTATTGGTCATCTATAAGGAGAGAAGAAGTAAGAGCCCTCCAAAATCGTGAGGTGAACTGTGTCCCTCTGTCAGATACAATTATAGAAGGCAAACCAAAATGCTGAAAGATGTGCAAACGCACCAACTCGGCCAGAGTCAGCGCAATAGGTAGACTGGCACAAGGGATGAAGACTGCATACTTGGTAAAGTAGTCAATAACTACCAGAATAGTGTTCATTCCTTTAGCGGCTGGGAGTTCCACCACAAAATCCATAAATATCATTTGCCATGGTTTGTATGGTACCGGTAAAGGCTCTAGAAGACCCAGGGTTTGGTTCTAGAAGTTTTGCACTGAGCACAAATGGCACAGGTAGAAATGTAATCCATGACGTCGCTGGACATGGATGACCACCAACACCACCGGCGAAGGGACTCTACCATTTTTTGATGACCCGGATGTGCTGCCACCACTGAGTCATGAGCCCAGCGCAAGGTGTGAACACGGGCAGGGCCGGGAGGTATGTAAACACTCCCTTGAATGAAAGGAAGACCCCCTTGGACGTCCAAGTTAAGTGATGTTATTTCAGATGGGTTAGAAATCACCCAATCCTCAATGATGGAACGTAGAGAAGGCTGGACAGTGCACCCGCATAACACCTTTTCCCCCAATAATGGCACCGGATTTTTGGGAATTGCTTAAACATCGGCCGACTGTCTCGACAAGGTGTCCGCAGGAATATTCAGACGTGCTGGGAGATAAGTGATGATGAACTGGAATTGCGAGAAGAACAAGTGCCAACGAGCTTGTCGGCGGTAAGGCACTTCCTGGTCTTAAATGCCAGTAAACTTATGTGGTCTGAATAGACAGTAACCACATGTTTGGCACCCAAGAGATGGTGTCGCCATTCCATGAAGGCTTCTTTACTGGCGAGTATTTCTCGTTCCGGGATAGGATAATTCCTTTCATAATCCGTAAGTTTTTGGGAAAAGAAAGCAACCGGTTGTATCTCCCCTGTGAGAGAACAGGGTTGTGAGAGTATGGCGCCTATGGCATACCCTGAGGCATCTGCTTCAACAAAGAAAGGTATGTCCTGATTAGGATGCTGTAACAGAGGAGCCGAGGTGAAGGCCTCCTTCAGGGAATCAAAGGCTGACTGAGCATCATCGTTCCAGGTATAATGGACCTTTGAACTGGTCAAGGTTGAAAGTGGAGCAGTAATAGCCGAGAATGAATTAATAAATTGCCGATAAAAATTGGCGAAGCCAAGAAATGATTGAAGTTCCTTGACCATCTTCAGGATAGGCCATTCTAAGACTGCCTTGACCTTGGACTGGCTCACCCTGATGCCTTGGTTGGTGATGTCAAAGCCCAAGAACTCAACATCTGAGGAAAAAACACTTTTCAGCCTTGGCATATAGATGATTTTCTCATATGGTCTCTGTAGGACAATTGAAACGTGTTGAACATGCTCTGTCATTGAGGCAGAGTAAATGAGTATGTCGTCGAGGTAAACTACAACGAAACGGTCTTGGATGTCATGAAACACGTAATTCATAAATGCCTGAAAAGTGGCAGGGGCGTTACAGAGACCAAACTGCATCACTAGATACTCAAATAGGCCAAAACGGGTTTTGAAGGCAGTCTTCCACTCATCACCATTCTTAATACGGACAAGGTTATAAGCCCCTCGAAGGTCCAATTTGGTAAACACGCTGGAGTTGCCCAATTGATCGATAAGAGTAGAAATCAGTGGTAATGGGTATTGGTTCTTCACTGTTACCTCATTCAATGCTCTATACATGAGCGTAGGGCCCCTTCTTTTTTTAGGAACGAAAAACAAGGGGGATGCTGCCGGGGACTTGGATGGGCGAATAAACCCAGTAGCAAGAGCTTTGTCCAAATACTCTTTCAGGACCTGATCCTCTTTAATAGACAATGAATAAACACGTCCCGATGGAATCTTGGCCCCTGGTTCCAGATTGATTGGGCAGTCATAAACACGATGTGGAGGCAAAGTCTCAGCCTTGCACTTGTCAAACACATCGAGAAACTGCATGTATTCGAGAGGAACCGGAGAGATAGATGTTTTGGTAACTGCCCCTATGTGAGCGGATAATCCTGATAAAACCCGGTTTGGATTGTCATCAACAATACCTAATGAGGAAAAACAAGTGCCGTTACAAAAAACGGATGGAAACTGAACCAGGCCTAAGGACCAATCTATCAACGGGTTATGTAGTTTCAGCCACGGGATGCCCAAGATCACTCTGTAGGCAGGGGCTTGGATAACATCAAAGCATATGGCTTCAGTATGGCCTTTGGCCGTGGTCATGGTAATAGGTATTGTCTGTTGAACCACCAGTCCTGAAATGAGTGCTGATCCATCGACTGCACTCACGTTTTCCGGGTGAGGTTTCTTTGTTAATGCTATTTCAGCGGAGGCGGCAAAGCCTTGATCGATATAGTTTCCGGTGGCTCTGGAATCAATGACCACTGAGATCGGAACAGGAGATTTCAAGGCACCTGTGAAGGTGACTGGTAGCTTGATCAATGCAGTCTGGGTTTGGGATGAACAGAGGGAGTCCAAAACCGACTTTTCCGACGTATGGACCCCTTTTACTGTCGGGATTTGGCATTTCCCGCCTTCTTCTTTGGTTTTTTAGGACATTCTGGCAACAAGTGTTCTGAGGATCCGCAGTACATGCACAAATTGTGAGTACGGCCGTATTCACGTTGTGCCAGAGTCAGAGGCCCTCGCACGGCTCCGATCTGCATAGGTTCCGGGGTGGGAACCCCAGCTGTGGGGATGTCTGGGACAGAAAGCGGAATGCTGGGTCGTTTTTCTCCTTTGCGTTCAGCACTTCTTGCGTCTATTTGAAGAACCATGTCTAATAGTTCATTAAAGGCACTGGGGACCACAGGTACAGTAGACAATGTATCCTTTAGCTCGTCGGAGAGACCCTGATAGAACACTGAAGATTTATTTTCTTCAAGCCAATCTGTTTCTGCTGCCAATTGGTTAAAACGTGCCAAATAGGCAAGCAAAGGCGTGGGTCCTTGTCTCAATTTGAGTAGTTCAAGATTGGAAGCTTGTGAGGTGTAACAGGTGTCAAAGACCCGACTCATAGTGGTCATTAGGGCATCACAATTGTAAAGAACATGGCTGTTTGATTCCAGCAATGGATTTGCCCAAGAGGCGGCGGTACCTCCCAAATGTGATAGGATGAAGGCGCCTTAGTGGTGGATGTAGGAAATGAGGTAGGACGACACAAGAAGTGCAATTTGCACTGATTAATGAAGGTCCCGTAATGTTTTGGATCCCCCATAAACCGTTCAGGAGGAGCCAGCGGGAATTGGGCTGAAAGCACAATAGAAGGGGTCTCCTGAGCAGGTGTAGGAAAACCTGCACTGGAGGAGGCCCCAGCTCCTCCCTCCTGCTTAGGAGGAGCAGATATGACTGATTGGATCTCATTTATTCGCTGCTGGAATTCAGCTTTCATGGTAGACATTTCCATTTGCAATTCTGCGAGGTGATTCAGGATTTCTGCCATGGGCTCGACAGGCTCCATGGCTTCTGCCATGGGCTGGTCAGGTTCCATGGTATTCGGCTTCTAATTCTGTTACTCACCAGTTGCTGAACTGGTCAGGGCGTTGTTCAACCTTGGGATATAGCCGAAGAGGAAGCAGCTCCGGTAAGTATTCAGTCTAAACTGGAGTGTACAATGGTACGATCCAGAACCAGACCTCCTCAACTCGAGGACCTCTTTAAGGCAACATACCCCTTTGCTGTATAACAAAACAGTCAGAGGAATCGATTACCCAAAAGAGCGGGGAAGTCCACAGCGCAAAACTCAGGCTGTAAGAAATAAACAAAAGCACAGTTATACGTCACTGACTTTGGAGATCACTGCATAAATTCAAGATCAGACCAAAAAAACAATACCTGAAGAAAAGGGTTTGATAGGGCTCTAAGGCAACTACGGGTGGTTTGTCTGGGACCAAGAATACTGGAAACAAAGAAAGGATAGGTAAGAATGGTAACCTACTGATTCCCAAGGAAACAAACACCAATGACCCAAGGCTTACCCAATAGGTGTTTTCAGGTAGGAAATGTACTAACCAACGGTAGGAAACAATAACAAACAGGATGGTTAGTATAGGAAGACTAGCCCGAACGGCACAAGGGTTGCAAACTAGATCCGGGATGGTGCACTACAGGAGAGCGTTCAGAAAGTGCACAGTTGCTGATTAATTTGTCCCAAACACAGTAGTTCACACGAAGGTCCCCAGGGAAGTTGGTGTTGGTCAAGGTAGGCATTTCATGAGTTCATAACATTCCCCATAAACAGGGACTTACAAGAATGTAGAATGGGGCAGGCTGCGTGGGGTGTAGCGGCGCGAAAGTAGATTCAATGCTCTATGCCCTCCGTACTCCCAAACACAAAGGTGGTCGAATCCGTCTTTACAGAGCTTGGTATGAGTTTGCTGAGCAGCACAGAGACTTGACAGCCTGTTGGGAAGGCTGTCGAATGAGTTATCGTGAGGAGAGGCGGGCCGGCAGGAAGGCTTACCTTAAAGAAACGAAGGCAGCGTCGGGACTCAGCAGGTAGGCGGAACAGCTGCTGAGGAAGCCGCTGCAAGGTGCGGCACGCCGGCAGGATGGCTTGCCTGAAAGAACGAAGGCAGCGAGTGGGCTCGGCAAGCAGGCGGAACAGTGGCCGAGGAAGCCGCTGCATGTGCGGCAAGCCGACGGGACGGCTAGCCGAAGTCCAACTTAATATCCAAGGGAAATCCGATAGAAAGGTCAAATAACGTTCCGAGTTCAAAGCGGAAGAACATTTGGATCAAAAATAATTGTAGGACAAACGCTAATTAGAAGCAGCGTTATCCCTTTGGCACTCGTATTTAAAGGAGGAGGCGTTACCGTACGCGTATTGCGTGCAATCGCCATGTCATGTGACTACCCGAAACACGGGCAGCAGAAAAGCCACGTCTCCATGGTAATCTCCAGCGTTGCCAGATTGGAGATGCTTGGAGACTGGGAACGCGGCGGCGGTTTATAACAATGGCACATCTAATTGTCCATCATATGCCAGAGAAGAACTCTTGGCACTGAATCGAAGGTTGTTTTTAAATCCATAAAACAGAAATGAAGATTCTATTTTTTCTTTAAACACAAATTTAGCAATAAGTCAAAACAACCTAAAAGTCTAATCGATTGTGTCTACCCTGTCTGGAAACTGGTCTGCAAGGTGGAAATAATCGTTTTGGACCCCATCCAGTCCTAATATTGGTTATAATGTACGGTATACCTTTGGGAGGATGGTAGATAGGTCCGAGTTATCTTACCTAGCTACACTGCAGTTATAGTTGAACCAGAGGGGATAGCTTTAATGTAATCTGCCATAACTGAGCCCTGAATATTAGGGATTTTTAGTTAAGTCAGTTGGTGATAATAACTTTCCACACGCCTTGAAATCATGAATGATTTGACATAGTACCTACCACATGGAGATATCAATCAGGTAATAATTAGTATAACTGGAGTGTCCCAACAGTCTACGGACTCATTTTATAAAATAAATTGTAATTTGGTGGCAGAGAGTCATTACGTTTGCACTGCAATGTAAACGGCTCCCTGTCATCAAATTTTCATAATTTGCCTGGACGAGTGCAAAAGGCACGACGAAAGGTGGCGTACACGTCTGTACGCCACCTTTTGCCCTGCACTTTTGCACTCCACTGTGCAAAGCGAGTAAACACCGGCTGGCATGCAAGCATGCCAGGCAGAGTTTACTTTTTTAACTGTGTGCGTCGCTTGCCATGCTTGCAATTACAATTAAACCCTGCCTGACCTACTCGCATGTCAGGCAGGGTTTGATTTCATTTGTGAACACTGCTTACCGCTGTTCACAATTTACAATGAAACCCTGCCTAACATGCACTCATGTCGGGTAGGTTTCATTGAAATTGCACACGCTGCCTGCCATGCGAGCATTACAGCAGCGTGTACAATGGATCCCTATTGGGCCTACCTGCCTTATGCTTGTGCAAAAACCCTGGTAGACCCCGGAGGGATCTCATGCATTTGCACTGGCAAAAGAGCAAGTTACGTTCCACCCCCTCCTCTCCCCCATACAAATGAATGAGAATGTGGGGAGGTGTGAACGGAAGGCATTGAAGACTTTCTGCATGCTTTTCCGCCTTCCATTCACGTTACGCCACAAAAAACATGAGCTCCTATAAATTGGCCTAGCTGGATTATCGTCCCTGTGGGTACCATTTAGTGCTCTCAGACACAGGGGTGTTGCTAGGTCTTTAAAAGATCTGGGGCTATTCTAATGAGGTGACTGTCGGGACTCGGGCAAGCTCACTACGATTGTGAATATTGCTGTGTTCACATGCATCTGCAAATGAACATGTTTCGCAGTTCTGGACTGTGTTGCTTTATTTGGTTGCTTTTAATGTGAATCTCGGGTATGCCAGCCATTGCCCTAGTCAATGTTGACAATATGATGGGTTGTGTTGTGGGGGGCGGGAGGTTTCTGGGAGGGAGGAGAAGCTTTTACTTGGATAGTGGAAAGCTTTAGTGGGTAACATCTCATGTCTATAGAGAGTAGGCCCTCTGCCAAATTTCTGTTGGTTAACTCCAGGCATTAATTATCTGTCATCTTGTCCTGTGGAGCAGGGTGCTGGGTCGCTCTCATGATGTATTCCCTTATAATTGAGCGATACCCCTGCTTTGGATTAAAGTGCTATGTAAACACAATAAATCCAAATACAAATACATGACAGATCCAATGGGTACATTTGCTTTTGAGGGCATCCCCTCACTTGTAGGCACCCACCGCCAATTTGGTACCTTGGTCATAAAACCAGCCTGCCTCCCCTAGGATCCTCCCTATTATATAGTGGATTAATAGTATATGATGAATCTGCTTTATTATCTCTGTAATAATCCTTTGAGAGACTATAAACAGGGCGCTGTTGAACGACAAACATTGTTGTGATGAAGGGAAAAGCGAAGAGGGCAAGTGAGCCATAATGATTTACCAGGTACAGGGATGTGAGAAGAGAAGGTGCTAGGCTGGGGACTGGAGAGTTTGTTTTCCCTCGTCCCAGCCCTGTGCTGATTTTATTAGCATTTGAATACCTCCCTGCCCCAAAACATTCCAGTAACTAGGCTATGCTCCAATCACATGATAAGGCAACCCTGCAATAGAGGTGCTGAGCTCTGCCTGGCCCAAGTCCAGTCTCGACCATTGGGTCTTTGGAACCTGCGGTCACAGGTGGTGACATTTCTTAGGTATGTTGCTTGCCTTATTTTTGTTTTTAAATCATTGTTTAGAGCTTCATTTCTTTGACAGTCAAAATAATCCTCATCTCTAACTTCTGATTTAAAAATATTTTGCTAGTTAGGAAAATGCACTGCATTCCAAAGTCAGATATTGTTTAAAACTAAATTTACTAAAGGACCTGCCGCAAACAATATTCAACATACCATGCCAAAATGATTCAGTTCACCCTGTCTGTTATGCCAAAAAAGCCTCACCCATGATATTTCTGTATATATATTATATTACCAGTGAACATTCATATATTGAACATAGTATTGTATTGTAATTGTCATTTATATAGCTCCATTTCCACCTTTGTATGTCCTCAATGCGCTTTGTGGTTAGAACTCCCCCAGGGGACCGAAGTCCATGTATAGGAAATTGTAAGAGTTTACTTTAAGATGCATGTGTGCATTCTTCCAGGATTAGGACATAGGAGGGCTGGCTATGTTCCACTAAGCAACCCAGAGGTCATGCACGTGGGCGGATGCTATCGGTGGTTAAGACAGAGTGCTAGTGCAGGAGACTCGATGTCTGCCCAGCTAGACCAAAATGTGTTGTAGATTGTCGCTGTATACTAATAGCAGAGGTGTTGAGGCTCGTCAGGGGCTTTAGTGTGGATGGCTATGCGAGCAGCTAGACCGGATGTGACTTAGCCATAGCTCCATTCTAGAGTGCATGGATGGGGAGCCGTGCCTGCGGCATGTGTCCACAAACAAGATGCGATTTATACTTACCTTAAACTCTGACTCAGTATATAATCAATGTCGCTTTCCTAGGTCTAGCAAGGTGAAGGCTGGTCTTGCAAACCAAAAACTACCTAGATTTGGGAACTTGAGCAGTGGGTTAGATGCCTAAGTTTGGAACACAGCGGTAAATGGAAGAACGCCTACATTTGAGACTCTACTTGGGATATTTGAGCAGTGGGAGAAATGCCTAAGTTTGAGATACATCAGCAAATGGAGAAACACCCAAGTATGAGACACACCAGTAAATGGAAGAACGCCTAGACAAGAGAGACACCAGTAAATGGAGAACCACCTGGATTTGAGACATTTGAGTAGTGGGAGAAACTCCTAAGTCTGGAACACAGCACTAAATAGAAGAACGCTTAAATTGTAGGATCTATAGTTAATGGGGGGACACCTAAATTTGATACTCAACTTGAGATATTTGAGCAGTGAGAGAAATGCCCAAGTTTGAGATACAGCAGTAAATGGAAGAATGCTTAGACATGAGAGACAGCAGAACATGGAGAACCACCTGGATTTGAGACACTTGAGCATTGGGAGAAACACCTAAGTTTGAGGTACAGCAGCAAATGGAGAAACATCTAAATATGTTATCCATTACTTTTTGCAAAACTACTAACCAGCTGACTAACATGGGTGTGCTATGTTGTGAAATGTAATAAGAGTTGTAGGGCTTTATTGGAATACAGTAATTGCTGTATTCCCCACCCAGACCACACTTAACTTATCAGTCGCTGCTGGTTGACGGCAGCAGACTTCACAGGTGATCACGGGCAAACACGATCTGGAGCTGCTTCTTTGGGAGCTGCCCTTTGCCTTGGGCCCATAGACGAGGGCTGCCCAGGCAGAGGCTGTCCAGATTGTGTGTCCTATAAGAGCCTGCTGACCAATGGGAGTGGGGATAGGAACAAGCAGGAAGCGATGACGGTGGGACCAGGGGCAATGCTGTTGGTGCGCTAATGCGCACAAAACACTGAATTTTAAATTAATAAAGGTGCGTGGCTCTGGGCATCAAAGTCCTACTTAGCCAAGGCACCAGGAAAACTAAAGTGGCAGTGGGGGTGCAACGAGGGTGCTACACCCTCGCTCGGTAGAACACTGGACCTGCTGGCCAATCGGAGTGGCCGGTGTGCGGGAAGTGAGGAGGGGAAAGGAATGATCAGGAAGGTGGGATGGGTGGGAGCAGGGGGGATGCTTTTGGTGCACTAATTTGCAGAAAACACTAAATTGTAAATGAATAAATATGCGTGGCTCTGTGCCTCAAAGGACTACTTACCCCAGGTACCAGGAACACTAAAGTGGCAGTGGGGCTGCAACGAGGGTGCCACACTCTCGCTTAGTAAAGCACTGGGCTTGTTGGAAAATGGGAGTTGGTGGTGGGCTGGAAGGGAGGAGGGGAAAGGAACAAGCAGGAAGCAAGGATGGGTGGGAGCAGGAGGGGTGTTTTTGGTGCCGTAATGTGCCAAAAACACTACATTTGAAATGTATAAAGATGTGTGGCACTGGGCCTCAAAGGCCTACTTACCCCGGGCACCAGGATCACTAAAGTGGCAGTGGGGCTGCAACAAGGGTGTTACACCCTAGCTCGGTAAAACACTGGACCTGCTGACCAATAGAAGCAGGCGGTGGGGACGGGTGGGAGCAGTGAGGATGCTTTTGGTGCATTAACCATTACATTTAAACGTCTGCCTTTATCTGTATCTTTGAGTGCCGATGTGAAACTCCCCCTCCCTTGATAGCCTTGGCTGAAACATGTACACTGGCTGCATGAACAGTCTGGTCTGCGCTTTCTTGCTAAATCAGTAAGTCAGGCCTCTCCTGGGTTCTCGATCCTTCTCAGTGCTTTCCATTCGCTGCAACATGGCTGCATCTTCCATTTTTATTTTTATGGCTACTTATGTTAACTGCATTCAGCGTCAAGCAAGCTTCATGTCTCATTCTTGTGCGTCTTGCGTTTCGGCATAGCAAGAGAGTATAAGTCCTCTATCTCAAGTGGCTCAAAAGCATGTTTTTCCTGTCTAAGAGAAGTCTTAATCTAGGTGTGTGCGTAGCTTTGTGCACGGATGCATGTGTGCTTCATGTCTAACGCATCTAAGTATTGGTCTTGGCTGTGATGTTGTCGGCTCTCTGCATGGTCTCAGTCGGTCCACTTTCTCCATCATCTGCAAGCTTATCTCCTCGACTCCATCATCATCATAGGGTTTGAATGGTTGTCTGAGTGACTAGCATTTCTCGCATCTGTTTCTTTTCTGTAACGTCGGGATGAGGGAGCGACCAGAGCGACGAGGGCCACAATCATTTGTCCCTTTTCAAAGCCATGCTGATAAGATATATTTATTCAGTTTATGACATCAATCAAGCTCACATTTTGGAATATTTCTGAAAACATCTAGATGTCAATCGTGGCCTAAATAGCTTTCGTTTTCGTCAGTGAGCTTGCAGTGTGGCACTTCAGCGCTTTTCGCAGCGTACATTTGCGATGCTTACAAATGATTTATAAAAGAGTTTTACAATGGCCCAATCGCATTGAAGAACGCTTTGTAAAGCAGTCCTAATCTCTCAGAGCTTTGTTTAACGTTCATTGGTTTACGATGTATAGACAAACAGTGAGATCTTCATGAGATTGTGGTGTGACACAGCAACCTTGGCTTTCAAAGTTGAATACTTTTGAAGAGTAAATTAATGATCTGCTTTAAAGTATCAAGCGAGTTGCGCACCCAGAGGCCCAGCAGCGAGTGAATGGGGCGGGAGAAGTTACAGGTTCCGCTCCATGTCCAGCAAGGAGAGGAGAACAACGGAGCAGCAGGTGGCAGGGAAGTCATTGGCTGCAGTCAGCACCATGTGGCTCTTTAGTTTTGGAGTGGTTGGCTTTCTTGTTAAAAAAGAAGAAAAGGAGTGACACAAGTCTAACACTTTCAGCACTGACCCTAAATAAGAAAGATTAGGAATACCAAATAATGTGTCTTTCTGGAATTCTATACAATAATTGCTAGACTCATCAAAGGTTTATTTCAGGCACACTTCAGGGGGTGAGTCACTGATTTAGTCTGTTCTTAAACGCCTCAACTCAGCCTTTCATCCTTCTGAGGTCGATACATGAGTACCAACACAGGTTGGGTGATATTGGGTGTATATTTTTTCTATATAAAGCGCTTAAGCGTAAGTGCTATATAATAACACATCATTATCATTTGGCCTTGGGTCTCTGCTTGCATTCACAGTAATTTGGTAATATGGGCCTATACACACTGATCTTAACGATACATATGGCGATCCATTATTGTATGAAATGTACATCACATTATAGTGATATCGTAACCATATTTTCTGTAGTGTACAATGCTATGCGATAGCACTTCCTGTTTTGTCAACGGGTGAAAGGTCGCGTTCCATCGTATCCCGCGATATCACTTCGGGGTGGGATCAAATGACATCACTTCCTGTGATGTCACCAGGGGTCAAGGGTCGTGTGATGTCACTTCCGCCACCCCTGGCATTTTGGTCAAATGACGTCCCTGGCAGGTGGCCCAGCCACCCACGGAGGATCCTGACAGGCAGGCAGGAAAAAGAAAAGAAACGAACATGTTGTGGGGGTGGGGGGAATTGTACTCTCTGGAGGTATGGGTATTAGTTCAAAGACGGAATGGATTCCTGGTATGGAGGTCGGGACCTCACAAGTAAGTACTGGGAAGAGGGACGTGGAGGTCACGTGCTTTATAAAGGACATCATGGTGTGACGTTGCCACATTGGAAGCTCTGCAGCACAGTTGCTCTGATTGCACAGTGAAATAAGCGATGTGATTGGCTGTTATGGGTTTTTCATGGTGTGAAGGTGTATCATACAATTACAGAAGCCTTATTATTAGTATTACACAGACAAGTCAGCTGTTTCAAAGGATGCCTCCGTGGTTTTAGTTTGTGGCTCTATTTCCTTGTTTTTTTATTTTCTTCATCCATGGTACTCCTTGTTGTATTGTGCTGTGGCCTCGTGTGTGCAGTTCTTTTCTTGATTAGTTTGGTTTTTCTTTATTTGAACTTTTTCAGGTTGTGGTAGTAGTTACCACCCACTTCTTTTTAATTTTGTGGTTCATTTATTTTTGTCTCCTTTGGAGACTGAATCTGCAGAGACAACGGCGCACTTTGAGAGGGTCGGCTGCACCATCGCGCAGCGACTGATGACAAGGATGAGGTTTTAGTTCCAGTCGCAGAGGAGGATGAAGACACCATTACATGGGTAGAGCATGTTGAGCCTCTGAGATGCTAACATGACAGTACCGGCAGATGCAGGGCTTTAAGTAAGCTGGGGATAGGTGGGGCAGAGCCCCCGCAGTCTCTGAAAATAGTGTCTGAGACGGGATCCTGGCGGGGCTCCCTAAAGTCCCCATGTAACCCCAGTCCACTAAAAGTCAAGGCGTTTTCCTAAAGCCTGGCGCTCTAGCGTATAAGCGAGAGCTTAAGGCTTTAGACAAAATCTTTTTCTTTCTAAATTGTCACCGGCCCCTGCCAGGTACCCTTTTGAAGTGGTGATCATAACCCTCGCACCCCTGGTGAGAGGGCGATGATCGATGCATAGGGGGTGCCTGAGAGGGGGTTGACGCTGTTATTAAGAGGCAACACTTATCTGACCTGAATGCCACCTATTAGGCCATGCCTCTTTTACAAAATCGTGCCGTGGCTCTTATGGGGCGTGGCAGCAAAGGGGCATGTCCTAACAGGTGTTTTTCAGATCAGGTCAGAGTTTCCTCTTACAGGTGATGGCTCTTTTCGCCCACACCGCCGCAAGAGCCCCAGCTCGATTTGGCATGCCGTTTAAAGCACTGGACAGACCGCCATCCCTCTGTTGGTCATATTACCTTGTGCCAGCAGGCCCAGTGCCAGCTGAGGTGGAGCACGGCAACTGCTACTTTTGTGGGCATGTCCTGCTTTGGTGCCACTGCATCATTTGGTGACAACACCTTACATGAATGCACTTGGGCCAGTTCGGGGCAGAAAGTCAAAGGACGTTGGAGAGGCAAGCCATCCGCCTCATCGGCTGCCATTGTCTGACCGTGGCTGGATGTCCTGCAGTGTCACCACCTGCAGCATCTGCCCTTCGTGCTGCTTGCTCCAGTGCACATCTGTTACCACCACCTGAAGCCGAGGATGCACAGGAATCAACTGAGGATGCCACCTCAGGTTCTTCTGCATCTGTGGCAGTTTTTGCCTGCTGCCGTAGAGCTCCGGAGGGTGCATTTATAAAGTTCATCCTATGCTTACAAAGAGTTATGATATGGTATGGCATTTATAACGCGCCTATACACACGTGTTTCAAGGTTTGACAAGGCAAGGGAATAAAGGGAGGACAGACAACGATCCTACTAGGCCAGGTCTCATTCAGATCGCGCAAGTGCATGGGAAGGGGACAGGGACAGTGCAGTACATGGGAATAAACAATACGTAAGTAATGGCCAGCATGTGGCAAGTGCCTGGGTAAGTGCAGACATCCGGTGTCAGGATGTTGGGGGGGCTGTAGGGATACAGAAACAGTCCCCAAGTGCGGAGGTTGCCAGGTGGGCAGTGCAGGTGTGTGACGCTGGCGGGGGAGGGACCTGAGCCCGAGAACAGAGAGTGTCCAGGTAGCCAGTGCAGTTCCGGTTACAGCCAGGAGGTCAGCAGAGAGGAGGAGAAAAAGCAGAAGCAAAGAGAAAGGTTTTGAGCTGCTTCCGGAACTGGAGATGGTTTTCCTCATGTTTAAGGAAGGAAGGGCGGCTGTTCCAGAGGGAGGCACCAGCCGAGTAAAGAGATCTACCACCAACTCGTTGCTTGAAGAAGCGACTGACCCTGAGGGAGTAGGAGGCGGATGAACGTAGAGCTCGAGAAGGAAGATATTTGGGGAGAGAGAGTTGAAGGTATTGCGGCCCCAGGCCCCAGAATGCTTTGTGGACGATAAAGAGGGGTTTGAACTTAATCCTCGCAGCCACTGGGAGCCAGTGCAGAGATTTTAGTCCTGGAGAGGTACGATCCCTGGGCTTGAGGCCCAGGACAAGTCTCCAGTCCTGTTCTGGATAAGTTGCAGAGGGCGGAGAGTAGAAGCAAGCAGATTTAGAAACAGCCTGTTGCAGTAGTCCAGCCTAGGGAGAACTAGTGCTCTGGAGAAAGGGAGCTTCTGGGAGAAGGAGAGGAAAGGAAGAATACCTCTGAGGAGGTGCAGCTGGTAGGGTGACTTCTTAGAGACGTCAGAGATGTGCCGGAAGAAGAAGAGTGTGGAGTCGAAGATTACCCTGAGGTTTTTAGCCTTACAGGTGGGAGCAGGAAGAGGGCCAAGTGAGGCCGGCCAGAGAGCTAAAGGAAAGGAGGGAGCAGGTGTACCGATGAGGAGAATCCGAGTCTTACTGGCCTTTGGAGGCAGATCTTTTGAGGACTTGGAGGGTACTTGGGCGCTGCATGGTGACCAGTGCCGTCCTTAAGTTTTTTCCGTTGTTTACAAGTCACAGGTGCAGACCCTAACCAAAAGATCCACCCATGGGGTGGAAAGAACACAGGATATAAGCACACATCCCCATTTGCTCCGTGTGGGTTTCAGGCACATGAGGCTCACATTTGGAGAAGGTTAGGGACCATTGGATGGAGCAGAGCCTTGGAAGATGGAGAGAATGGAGGAGTGACAGCAGTGGGTGGCAGGGGGAGGTGGTGATAGCTAAGAGGGTTAAGAAGGAGGTGACAACACCAATGAGTGAGAAAAGGCAGGAGGAAGCAGAGATAGTTAAACAAATAAAAGAGGAGGAATTCTTCCAGGAGTGGTGGTTAGGTGGAGGTGGGCAGAATCAGAGTGCAGAGGTGGTGAGACCCATGGAGAAGGAGAATGTGATGACATCAGAGCATGGGGATGATACAGAGGAGGCAACATCAGTGGAGAATGATACTGTAGTGGAAGTGGTAGTGAAGATGGTACAGAGGAGGTTGAAGGTACAACATCAGGGGGGAAATGGGCTGTCTGTGGGGGTAAGGCTCAGAAGAGGATGTATCTTAGAGGTCACAACAATGGGCAGAGACACCATAGAAGACCAGGTGGTATCATCCTGAGAGGTGGCGATAAGAACATCAGGAGTTGAAAGTAATACCGACACAAAGATAGAGAACCATCTTTTAGATAGCAGGATCGGGTAGGCTCCGGCAGGCCCATTCAGCCCTAGGCATGATAGATGGTGGAAGGAAGAGTAATGTGAGATCTGGAAAGTGGGGAAAGGGAAGTCTGTACGGAGCCCATGCAAGTGGGGAAAGGGAAGTCTGCACGGAGCCCATGCAAGACCACCCGACGTGGAAGGCACTCATCTTCACGCTTGCGCACGCGCGCAGACACACTCCTGGAAGTGGGATGGAAACCACACTCATGAATATCCTCTATTTGTTATTTCCTAAAGATGAAAAGAAGATGGGGTGAACACTGTCATCTGTACGGGGCTTACAAAATATAGATTGTTTTGGCAGGGCAGCTGGAGTGGCACAGGTTTGGAATTACACCCTGTGCCCAAACATGTATAATTACAAAAGAAAAGATAAACCGTGGCTTATTACTTGTGCCTCACACTATTCTTAACTTGCAATCAGCCTTCTTTTGATTTAATTGCTGGTGTAGCTAGGATTGAACTCTTATCAATACTTTGTTGTCCATAAAATATCTTTCATAAATAGTGTGCTCATGCCAACATATGCTTCACATACAGAGCTTCTTCAAAGATTTCAATAATGCATTTAACAAAAGAAATAATACATCCATTTGCACATATATTAAAATATAGGGCATTTATACAATCATAAGCTAATCTTGTAATAATCTTTGATGTTGATGTTATACATTTCCCTGTTCATATAAATGGAACAAGACAGACACTAAAAATTAAAAGAGGAAACGATTTGACCGTTCTGGTTATGTTTATATAGAAATAATAAACACAGAGGAAGGACTGTATGCTTCATTCCCACTGTGACAAAATGACTACATCGATGCAGGAGTACAGGGATGAGTAATAGATAAAACTCCTCCTCAGCTCCTCATTACTACTACACCAGCAGTGATTGCAATCATAAAGGTGACAGGTATATCTCATTCACCCCTTTAAGGTCGCATCGGCTGAGGGCAGGCTACAGACTTCAGGAGGAGCGCACGCTAGCACAGAAGCAGACATAGTACTGTGGAACGAAAAGAAGAGGATTTCTGACCAATGTGCGATGTAAACAGGGTCCTTTAATTAAACTAAAAACCTTAAAACCCAGCCCTGTATGGGAAACCACAGAGAAGGCAGAGTTTGGAATAAAAGGGGAACTCTGGGACTGAATCCAGGGGTGTACAGGACACATTTCCAACAGCAATGTCAAATTCACTAATGTTGTCTTTAAGAAAAATGAAAGAGTGGGGGTCTTATTGTCACTATGGTCCTTTAAAGCAGGCCAGGGGGGAGAAACACTGAATACTGCATAATGGTTATTTTGGTGCTCGACAACATTAAGGCAGGCTTCTAGGTGCTTTAAATGGGTCAGGTCAGTGTGAGATGTTTCAAGTCTGCAATTCCCAATGTATCGTGGACAGTAAAGTCGGGTTGCGACTGTCTAGTGATGTGTCATGGTCCTGTACCATTGATTAGCTTAAATCGGGGGGAAAAAACAGGCACTGTATGGATCAAATCAGTCTCCCGAATGGGTCAAATTAGATAAACGAGGTCCAACATGTGATGAGTTTCTTCAGTTGTGATCGGCTCAAAAACCTTGAGTGCAGGCAGGTAACGGGTCGAGGCAGAGGCTAGACAGTGGATCGAAAAGCAACGAGTGCCAAACGCAGCTCTGGATGCTGCAGCAACTCAAGATGGCTGACCTGGCTCGAGCTGGAAAATAAGGTCCAGAACTGTTTCTTGACTTCTGGGTGATGGGGCTCGGGGGGTCCATCCATGTTTTCAAGAGGCCATTTAAGTCCTTTCATCTTCACTTCCCATACACAAAGGCTTTTAGAGAGCACTTGCAGGGTTTGTCACCTCTAGTGAGCAGGTTCCTAGTTACCAGTGGTATCAGCTGCAGTAAGCCTTGCCCAGTTAGCTGGTCACACAAAATATTTGGTTAGGGGGAAGAGCTTGCATCTTCCTTGGAAAGTTTGGTCATCACCAAACCATCTGTGGCAGAGGACTTTGGCGCAGACTGTACTTCCAACCAAGTTACATATAAATCTTCCTTCTACAAGTCTCCAAAGAGGAATTAACTAAGGGAAAGTGTCCCCTCTTAGTTAGGGAAAAGGCCAGAGTGAATTGGTTCAGTTCTAGCCATCTGTAAGGGGTCTATTCCTGGCTGCTGTGTTCAGACTCGTCTGCCTGGTGATTTCATAGCCGGAGTGCATTGTCCTCCGGAATTCAGAAGTGGAAAAGGAAGCTTAGGAGCACTAGGAAAATTCAAGATGGGGAATATGTTCTGGAACTTGAAAGTGGTGTCCTGGGCATCTCTACTCCACCCCTTCCACTGCATGAATACATCTAAGGGGGGGTTTTCTTTGGCTTTTCAGAGCCTGGTCTTTGAAGCAGTAGCCCCATCTGTCCCACATGGGGACAGTTCCTGTCTTCCTGGAAGATGTCTCACCTTTTCCATGGAAGACAAAGACTTTTGATGGGGCTGAGCCCATATGGTTTGTTTTGGGTGAAGCTCAGACCGAGACAGTAAATACACAGGAGCCCCCTGACCAGGATGGGCTTAAGTAACCAAACTGATAATAAAACTGCAGCAGTATGTATCTGGGCAGTATACCTCTGGATTCCCATAAACCAGACATGGATTATATTTATGTGTGCAATTGTTCCTATGTTCTGGAAGCACACAATTATATAGTTTAATTGAGGCACCGGATTGTCCACATTATTGACCACTGGACTTTGGTTCCAACAGTTGCTGGCAAGAAACCACATGCCGTTTAGATACTGCCATTTTATACAATATATATATAGCCCGTTTATCCAAAGTGCTGTACAAAAATGTAAGCAGTATAGTTATGAGTGAAATGATGGATAACTGAAATGACAGAAAAGAGGAATACAATCAAAACTTAGAGAACAGTATCTTGTGGGAAAGCATTCTGCAAGAGATGTTTACTATGTTGTTTCTTAAACTGATTTGAGTTTGAACAAGACTAAATATCCAAACGAGCGTTCCAGAATTTGAGCACCATAAATGGAAATGAATGAAAATGAGGGGACACACAAAGAGGGCGAGGAAAAGAGAGAAGAAATTGTGGAGCAGAGCAAAGAACCCTAGATGGGGTTGTTGTTGATGCCCATGAATGTTGATAATTGCATTTCCCAGATATCATCTAACACTGAACAATTCTGTGCTAGTGGAAGTTCTGCAAATTTCTAAATTATAGGTATCTGAATATATGTTACATTATCATGGTATCATGGCATCTGCCATCTAGGCACCCCTGGCAGTTTATGAGTTTACCACAGGATTTCTTTCGGTAACATCTGTAGTGTCTTTTATTATTATTATTCACGTATTTATTAAGCTTTGGAAAGCAATGGAGCACTTTACAATCATAGGGGGAAGAACATGGGGTGGAAAGCAGAGAAACAAGGGAGTGGAGAGCTAACAGGGGAGGGGAG
This sequence comes from Ambystoma mexicanum, assembly GCF_040938575.1. Taxonomy (NCBI): domain Eukaryota; kingdom Metazoa; phylum Chordata; class Amphibia; order Caudata; family Ambystomatidae; genus Ambystoma; species Ambystoma mexicanum. The sequence goes on along the minus strand of NC_090923.1, from coordinate 1,018,684,349 downwards.
ATGCAGGCGGTTTGGTAGCACAGGATCTACAAGCAATCGGGAGGAAACAGTGGGGAGCAGATCACCCAGTCCCAGGTAGGCTGGGGAGTGGAGGGGGAGTGGATCTAGGTGTTAGGGAGGAGCCATTCGTGTAAGATGATGTCTTCATCATGACATGCTATTACTGAGAGCCGAGACCGATGATCATCCGGATACTTTTCTGCCAATCACGGATCGGGTTTACTTTGCAACACAGTATCTTTGTGAATAGTCATCCATTATAATCTCATCCTGTAATGTTATCTTGCAAAATGCCAAGTGCTATAAGGTGCTAACAGGAAGCTGCTTGATCAGCCTACTGGGGCACCGCCGGTCTGCCCTCACTTTTCTGGGATAGCTCTGCATTTCTCTGTAAAAAGCCAATATCAATTGACTGAAGCTGGAAGACAGTAGGCTACAATTGATAACCATGTAATGTAAGTCGTAGCAACGCACAGGTGCCACTTAATCGAAGAAAGTGTACACACATTACACACAATATTCTGTCTCCATTAGATGGACAGATCTCTTGCTGGCAAGAAACATTGCAACATTTCCAAATGTGGTAGTGATGTATAATGAAACTGTCACATGTGCTGTTCCAGCAAGCATTTGCCTGCTTATCAGCCCATATCTTTGAATATGTTTCAATTCGGCCATCTTGAAATGGTGGTCATTTGCATGTAACAATACTGCCATTTCATGTCTATCATAGTTCTTCACATTTGATGGCTTGTTTTTCAGTGTCCTACTTTTCACTTTTCGCGCGGATCGGCGTGTGAAGCATTCATGCACAATTGAATCCAGGAAATAGCTTACATTTTATTTATTGTTGGCTTGTTAGGCAGTTATACAGCAAGTAAAATGCTGTTTCAAAGCGCCCCCAGGGCGGGGGGAGGGAACAAGGGAGTGAAGTACATTACAAAACACTATATTTGATAAGAGCAGTGGAGGGAAAAGGAAGGAAGAGTGGACGAACCTACTATGACTTGTGAGTATTCAGAATGTGCAAGTGCAGCAAGGAAGAGGGCAGAGGGCATAAGTGCTGGGGAGTCCGGGCTCATGGGTGAGCCACAGATGAAGTTGTTGAGTGCTAGCCGGCCAGGGGCCACGTTAGGAGTAAGTGCAAAGGCAAGTGCTGAGGGTAGACGGGAGCTGGGCTGATTGGGTGCGTGAGGTCAGGGGCCTCAAGGATGCATAAGGGCCCTGGACACTAATCACAGCAATAATATGGCTAATCCCCAAAACACAAGGAGATTCTGACACAAGTCAGCATATCTAGCAACACCAATCCAACAAAAAGGAGCTTTTGAAAGAAACGATATTGCAGAAAAATTTAACTGCATTAAAAAATCCACTAAGGTTGAGTCACCTGTATTTGCAGAAATATACTTACATTTTGTATTGTGATATCTAGAAAACCTCCTGATGACCCACTGGAGCCACAGCAGAGAAACATGTGCAGAGGTTACTACTAGAGGTTACTATTATTCATGAAGCAATGAGATACACTACTTGGAATGTACTAATCAATAAAATGGCCTAACAATATGGAAAAAATACCTTTTGAATTCAATATATCTACATCACCCTTATGACTCCAAGTGATTCTTCAATAAATGAGAGCTGGCACAAATTGAATGGCCCTTCCAAGCAACTATACATTTCAAGGGTTGTCCATCTTCTATTTTGATCACACCAACATAAACACCTACATGATGGTTGATGTTTCCACAGCGTTATATCAAAATTAAAGCAAATCACTAATAAAATAGGAAACTGAAAAGAATGCCATGAAATGTTGTTGAACAAGAATGATAGGCATAAAATGACAGTATTTTTATATGCAAACTACTGCTATTCCAAGATGGCCGGATTGAAACATATTCAAGGTACAGCCATCTCTTAAGGTTCTAAGGTCCTCTTCAGGTTCTCCCACATCACACTGTCACCCCTTAAAGTTCTCAGGTTCCTATACAGGGCACAGCCACTCCTTAAAATTTGCAGGTTCTCTAAGATGGTGCATCCGCCCCTTTAGGGTCTACGGTGCTTTCACAAGGTCCAACCACCACTTAAGATTCTCAGTTTTGTTTCACAGGGTGCAGTCAACCCAATACGTTATTAGATTCTCCCGTAGGGTGCATCCACCCATTATGGTTCTCAGGTTCTCCCACAGGGAGTGGCTATCCCTAAAGGGTCTCAGGTTCTGCCACAGGGTGCAGCAACCCACTAAGGTTCTCAGGTTTCTTAACTGGGCACAACCACTTACTAAAGTTCTCCTCAGGTTGCCCTCTGATCCACTAAGGTTCTGAAGGTTTCCCACAGTGCATTTCCTAAATTTCGCCAACTCTCATATAGGCCGGGTGGGGAGTGTTATGGGTGGGTAGTATTACTGTGAGTCCAGGTTGCTCCCCATGGTAGCCTCATTCCTTGCTCCATGTGCCGTCTCAGGTTGCCTGCCACCATTCCGTGATCCAGCTCTTTCCAGCTAGTGGACTTCCCATAATGAAGGCAGTGGGCCTCATTGTAATAGTGGCGGGAACGGTATGAATGGTGCCAGTAAGGCACCGTTCATACCGTCTCGCCACATTACGAGTTCTGTTGGCGGGTTCCTGACAGCCCGCCGGGTCTTACCTGGGGGGCTGTGCGGCACCCGCGAGCAGAACTCGTGATTGCAATGGCACCGTTATCAACGTTATCACCGTTATCAGCGTGCCTGTATGGCAGGCACGGCTACCGCCATGCTCGTAATGAGGCCCATTAGGTGCCTCTATGCTTCATAATGTAGCCAAGAGAGTCCTGCCCAAAGAAGGGTGCTGTCAGTGGCACCTGCACCCAGCAGCTTGTTTAACTGACAACAGGAACCTGCCTATGACTACAGGTGTTACTACCACTAGCACCGAATGAACAGGCGTGACTGTTGCATAGTCTTTGGCAAAGGGGTGCCAATGTTACTGCTGTTCTGCACCATACCCCTGGGAAGTGCTAGGATCCTCTACCTGCTCCTTACCAGTGGTGTCAGTCAAGTGGCTGGAAAACTCCACATGGGCAGTGGCCTTGCTCGCAAGGTAGACTTTCTTGTGCCACTGGTCTTGCATGGTCATCATCAGTAGGGCATGCCCCTTCCCTTTTGCCCACGTTTGACCCTCAGCCCTCCTCCATTACAGAAGACCTCAGGCTCCTCCCCTGATAGTGTGCCTCACACCCAGGACCACGTGGACTGTCTAGGGGGGTAGATGTCTCTGCTCCCTGGGGGTCCTCTTGTGATGGGCTTTCTCTCTCAGCCATGGCAGGAAGGGTCTCCTCCATCTCGTTTTCTACCTGCACCCTCCTCCGCTTCAGTTAGATTTACCACCTTCTGAGGCACCTCCACAGGCTGGTCCTTCCTCTGAACCTCATCTTGTTGCATCTCCCCCATGTCCTCAGCAGCACCCTTGACCTGCTCACTGAAAATTACTTCCTTCTCAATGTCCTCACCCAGATAGAAACTACCCCTCACTCCCCCTTAAGGGTGCTTGCTGGGGCTGATCCCTCCTCTCCTCTAAGATTTATATTTCCCCTTTCCCCTTCACTTGACCTGCCTACATGGGGGCATCTGCAAGAGACCCTTGTGTCCCAGCCCCGAGCCAGTAGTCAGGGTCTCCTCAAAAGGCCCTGACTCCTCCCCACACCTTCTGCTGATACCCCCTCAATGTCTCAGATTCCCAGTCCGACTCGGAGGATCAGTGATGCTGCATGACACTGGCCTCTGAACCTGCACCCACAAATATTATGATTGTCCCCCCTCTTCATCCATCATGGTTAATCCTACTCGTCCCTTCAAACACTTCTCAGGAGTTTCCAAAAATCCTCTAAACAACCACTGTGTATTCCTTGCCTCACAGCCTGGCAAAATACACAAAAACACAGGAAGTAAGTGTTGATTTAGATAGGGGGTCGAATGTCTGTTAGGCGATTCTAGGGATCTGATTGGCTAAAAAACTTGACAAATAAACTGTGAATCGACTAAAGATGTGTGGCTCAAGATTGAATGATGGGTCTTTGCACTGATACCCGGATGTCTACTGCAAATTAATCAGGAACTCGTTTGGTGCAAAAACAGATCCTATTCCTGTGGTATAGGTGAATCTTTCCAAAAAGATTAGTGGGGTCCACTAGGTTGATTTAAAGAAGTGTACAAGCTTACTGAGGACATCACGAGCTAGCCAGGGAACCATATAGGTACCACCTCTCAGGGCATGGTCATGGGAGCAGATGTTTTACGCCCGGTTGCGGGTGCGAGTGACTAAATTTAATACGGGCATACAAGAAAACTGTTTGGACCTCTGGTTGGATGTGATCAATCTTTTTCTTTCCTTCACCGATAAGGAGTTGACATAGAAAATGACAAGCATGCAAATTGCAGAATTGCTGGTGACTGTTGTGAAGCTTATGACCAAATACGTTCCCTCCTTCAAGAGAGAATTTGACTGACTGGCTCGTGACAGTTTCAAGTGGTTCCAGGAGACAAGGGCCAAACAGTCGCAATAACTCCTTCGACCCACTGAAAGAAAGACCAACAAACTCCTCCGGCTTCTTTTCCTCCAAGAAGAGAGAATTTGTGAGACTTGTCCCTTCTTCCTGGCCAAACAGCTGCATGGCGGTCTGGATATTTCAGAGGTCACTGAGTCCTTTTGCTTTCTGTTGGTGACTTACACACACCTCAGAATGAGCAGTGTTCAACTACATCTTGAAAGCCGAGACGCTTAAAATATTTTGGAAGGCCGCAATGCATGAAACAAGCTCTTCAGCTCCAGCCATCAATGGTTCCCAATGCTCAGGAGCTGAGGGGAAATGTACTGGGGTGGAACGAAGCCTACAACCTGTCTGTGGGGGGTCCCTTCTCGATGGACCCTCCTTCAGCAAAAGTTATCAGACTCCTCCAGGCTGGGCTGCAGAGCCGACTTAGGTGCATTCCAGATACTAGGGATGTCCCAGTATTGATTTTTGCGCTGTATAAAAACCTGCCGGCAAAGTGACTATATATAACTGTTATCAGGGTATTGAGCATGTATTTACAATTCCTCTTAAGGAAGCACGATTTGTGTAAAAATAGCTCTAGAATGTCACAGATTATGTGAGAAATGCAGATCACAAAGTTAATTTGAGTGTTTATTCATTCAAGTTTATTTTTTATTTGGTTGCTTAATCTATATTGAATAAGGCCTGGTGCATACACAAATATGTGGTTTGTTTTCATTTGGGTCCCAGATTTAAAAAGGAGCATTTGGTATATGATGTTATGCTGTGTAGGATTCTGGCACAGGATGCAGTCAATTTTTAAGTCTTTTACATCAATGTTGAAAATACCAGTGGCTTCATTCTGAGTTCAGTGGTGAAGGAAAGAAATGCAGTTAATTCTGTTACCGAGACTTTTTTGGTGGAAACAGAATTTCCTCAATTTTTCCTGCACTTCCAAATTGCGAATTTTGGCAGAATTACCACTGGTGGAATTATGAAGTAGTAATACTGCCGATTTTCTGAGGAAAAATGAAGGATTTACATCCAGCTTGCTTAATGCTCAAGGTAAATCCTCCACTTTTCCTCCATAAATCAGCAGAATTCGCACTCGATAATTCCGCCACTGGTAATTCCACCCAGATTCCCAGAAATGTAGGAAAGTGTCACAAAACTGCAAGGACTCCTTCCACCTACCAGTGTTGATTGCTTTCCTCCTTTCTGCATTACTGCACTGCTGAACTACAGGTCTGGAGATGAGGTGGCGAATTTTCCTCCAGCAAAATGCTGGAGGTAAATCCACCACCTTATCGTGTAGAATTGGCAAAACCGGTGGGATTATGCTGCAGAATTACCGCTGGCAGTAATTCCTCTGAAACCAACACAGACACCAAAGACATCAAAAAATCGAGATTTACACCGCCTACCACAACAGTAAATCCGCGTGTCATTAATGGTAAATCAGTTTGGTGTTATTTCAGTGTATTTACCACCAAAATACCACCAAACATTTAATGAGGCCCAATATGTGGATCCAGAGGTGAAGACCACCTGCCTGATTCATGGAATTATTTGCGCCGAAAAAGCAGATTTGCGCGCCTTTCTGCCTGAAAATCCCCATACTTCAAACAAGGAATTTCCGGAAGAATGGAGCGCAAATCTGCGTTTTCGGAGCAAATAATTCCATGAATCAGGCTGCAAATGTTTTGGGAAAATTCTTCAGCCCTTTACAGCAGTGGCGTTTGTTACCACTTCTTTGGTGGCAGCTGGTAAACTGTTACCAAGGCAGGATCCTGCGGATCCAACGTCTCCTTTTCCTAAAATGTTCAATCACTAATAATCTAGAACATGAGTATCTTAAGTGCCCTGCAAGCAGGTATTTTTTAACTTTCAGACTGAGGTAGCACAACCCTGGATTCCAGTAGGCTCTGTGAAGTTAATGCAGTTACAGACCACTTTCTTTGCTGGAAACAAAATTACAGCCACTACCAAACTACGAGTGTGGCCTTGAAGTGGAGGATTTACTTCCAGCACGATGCTGGAGCTAGATACTCCACTTTAATGGCAACAATCTATGGATTTACCGCAGTGGAATTACCGCTCATGGTACATCCTCCATAATCCCCATGGACTACAAAAATGGAGACTAACTCTGGCATACCACTATTTGGAATCCTGTGGTAAATCAACAGGACTGAGTTGTGGTAATGGTAATAGATTTTGGCAATAACTTGGCAGATATAACACCAAATTACCACCAGATTCATGAGGAGGCCCAATTTATTTCCTTGTCCAAGGACAGTGGTTTATTGTAAAGCAATTAATTGAAGACAGCATTTCTATTGTACTGCTAAAGTGTAACATAATATGCTCCCTAGAGAAGAAAACATTGGTGGGCCATCTCAAAACAGCGAGAGGGTTATACATCTGTCTCCAGTTACAGCTGGAAATTATAATCACTCAAAATGCAGAAGCAAGCACACAGGGACATTTTCTACTTTGGATTTAAAGCGCAGTTCCTGGATTATCAAATTACAACTAATATGATCATTTTTCAAAAGTGTTAGTTATGTCATCCACCAGCAGAAACCTTTATAAATATTTCACAGGAATGCATCTTCTTCCACTCTCACTATTCTTCAACATAACAGTTTCTTTTTATTAGAAAACAATACCGTTACACGGTTTTATTGTTAGCTGTTAATATCGCTGAAAACTTTGGAAAACAGACGTCTATTCTTTTTATTTGTTTATTTATCGTTTTCATAACAGATACAATTACGCCAACATTTCTTGAACTCCCCCCCCTCCCTGCCAGAAGTATGCACTGTTTCCTTTTAGCCTCAAATCAACGCACAGATTCAGAAAATGTCCAGAATCCTTATTTTATGTGGGTGCCATTGTACCATATAGGCACTCTGCAGGTAGTTCAGCACCGTTCCCAGTCCTGCTTAAAAAGGTCTCTGTTTCCCTGTATGTTGTAGGTTGCCCATTCCACTGACACAAAGCTCCCTACTTTCTGCAATCAATCCTGCTTAGTCAGACTCTCTTTGTTTCCAGTATTGAGCAATCGTGCGCCATGCAGCCAGGGACGTCATTTCACCAAAATGCCAGGGGTAGCGGAAGTGACATCACCCGACCCTTGACCCTCTGATGACATCACAGGAAGTGATGTCATTAGACCCCGCCCCAAAGTGATATAGCGAGTAGCGATGGAACACGACATTTCACCCATTGACAAAACAGGAAGTGGCATCACATAGCATTGTACACTATGAAAAATATAGTTATGATATCGCTATATGATGTACATTCATACAAGAATGGATCGCCATATGTATCATTAAGTTCAGTGTTTATTGGCCCGTATTACCAATTGACTGTGTATGCAAGCAGACGTCCATGACCAAATGATAAGCGTAAGTGCTATATAATAACACATCATTAAGCGCTTTATATAGAAAAAATATACACCCAATATCACCCAACCTGTGTTGGTACTCATTTATCGACCTCAGAAGGATGAACGGCTTAGGCTTAGTGAGGCGTTTAAGAACAGACTAAATCAGTGACTCACCCCCTGAAGTGTGCCTGAAATAAACATTTAATGAGGCCAGCAATTACTGTATAGAATTCCAGAAAGACACATTATTTGGTATTCCTATTCTTTCTTATTTAGGGTCAGTGCTGAAAGTGTTAGAAGAAAAATAAGAACAAGTGCCTCAAGTCTTTTTTTTTTTTAAGGGGCCTGAACAAGAAAGCCAGCCACCCCAGAAGTAAAGAGCCACAGCCCAGGAGCTTGCATAACTTAAAAAAAAAAAAAAAAAAAAAGTTTTTTTTTTTTTTAGTAGAGGTCGCAAGGGACACCACAGAGGTCGCAAGGGACACCACAGAGGTCGCAGTTGCGACCCCTGGCGACCCCCAAATGACGTCCCTGCATGCAGCTATTATTAGGGTCATGAAGGCCCTCTTCTGTTTCTTGGAGTGCGTTCTCACTAGTGGCTCCCATAGTCCACATAGTCAAATCCTTTTGAAAAATGACTCTTATCGCCTCAAACATCCCCCTCGTTTGTGCTTGCACTCCCTTCCAGAACGGCTGCAGGATCGGGCATTTCCACCACACATGTAACCAATCCCCTACTGTCCCACATTCCCTCCAGCAGCAATCCGAAACTAAGGGGTGCATGGCATGAAGCCTTTCTGGGGTGTAATGCCATTACACATAAACACAGTGATCTTCGTGTATGGCTATGCCCAGTGTCTTTTCTCACGTTTTCATACATTTCCATTGAACTAGTGGCATATGGTCATTAAGATGTTTATACAAAGTCAAAATCATTTTCCTCACGCCTGTGTGGGTCGTAATGAATATTTCAAATGGGGTCAGCTGTCGCGTGGCCGCTAATCTGCTAATTGGACCATCAAGCCAGTGCTTCATTTGATTATACCGAAATCAATCATCTTCTTTCAATCCTATGTCCCTATTACATTCCTCAAATGTCCAAAGGGTGTGCCCCTGAAACATATCCCAAATTTCTCGACATCCCGCCACCCTCCATACCTTAAATGCCCCTTTTTCTTTCCCAGGTGGAAGATCTGGATTACCAAAAATTGGTATGAATGGGGAGGGGTTCTCGGTCAGTGCCCCCTACTTACTACTGAGTCCCAAACCTCTGCTGCCAGACCCACAATTTCACTGGCCTGAATGTTAGGATGTCTATGCTTCTTATTTAGTCACAGAAATTGCTAAAGGAGTGCCCCTGCATTTGCCCTATCCTGTCTCGCCCAGATTTTCTGTCGGTCCTCTGCAAACCATTCTCTCAACACCCGTAGTTGAGCTGCTTCAAAATACCTATAGAAATGAGGGAGTGCCAGTCCTCTCCCGATTTCTTGCTGCCGTCAACTTTGCTATTCTTAGGGCCTTGATTTGCCATATATATTCCGACAAGATTTTCGTGAGGGATCGAAAGAATGTCTTTGGAATCCGGATTGGTAGTATCTGAAAATAATGTAAGAGCTTCGCAGTATTACCACCGTTATCACTGTTAATCTCCCCAGCCAGGAAGTTGCTACGGGATACCATTACTGCAGATCAGTTTTAATCTTAGTAAGTAGTCGGGGGTAATTTTCTTCATATAATTGCCCCAATGGTGTGGTCAGGAGTACTCCCAAATACAAATTCCCCTCCTCCGCTTTCCTCAGTTGCGTCTGAGAGCTCAACCTAGTTATTGTGTCCGGGACAACTAATAAATTCAATATTTCTGATTTCTGCCTATTTATTTTGAATCCCGAGGCAATCCCAAACTCCTCCAGTTCTTTCATTAATGCCGGGATAGAATTCCCCAGGTCCATCAGCGCAATTAACATGTCGAAAGCAAATGCTATGGCTTTATGCTCATCCCCCGCCATTTCACTCCCTCTTATGTGATCTGCCCCCCAAATTCTGGCTAATAAAGGTTCTAAATAAATAGCATACAGTAAGGGAGACAATGGGCAGCCCTGTTTAGTACCACGCCTAATTTCTATACTACCTGACACCACCCCAATCACTACTACTCGCATTGTTGGAGAGCTATAGTTGGCTCTGATCATCTGGAGGAACCCTTTGCCGAACCCCATCTTTTCCATTGTGTGGAATAAAAAGGACCATTCGATTCTGTCAAATGCCTTTTCTGCATCTAAGGCCACTAATATTGCCAGTTTTTGCATCTTAGTTTTTGCTACTAAATGGCATATTCTGCTGGTGTTATCATGTGGTTGCCTCTACAGGATGAACCCTGATTGGTCTTGGTTTATAAGTTTGGGCATTAATTGGGTCATTCTGCCTGCCAGAATCTTAGGGTATAATTTAGCATCCAATTGATCAGCGGTATATGTCTATATGATCCTGAAATTGTAGGATCTTTACCCTGTTTATGAAATACCACCAATTCTGACTAATACATGGATTGTGTGATTGTACCTTTCATTTTAAATGTATTAAAGTTTCATAAGTCGTGGGGCTAAAACATCTAGATATCTTTTGTAAAAGCTTGCTGGGTAGCCATCCGGGCCCGGTGCCTTATCCTTCCGGAGTGTTCTAATCGCCTTCTTCACCTCTTCCACTTGTATATCCCCCTCTAGATGCTCTTTTAACTTCTCCAAAATCTGTGGAAGCTTAACTTTTGCCAAGTAGATTGCCTGTTTATCCAAAGGGGGATTTTCCGTCAGGTATAATGGTTGGTAGTACCCATGAACTATGTCAACTATTGCCTCATTTGCCGTCTCTATGTCACCCGTTGAATTCTGAAATTTCATTACCCTTGTGTTTTATCTTTCAATTGCCTAGCTAGCAGTCTGTCTGATTTATTTGCCTTCAAATAATATCTTTGTTTTCGTATAAAGTAAGGCCATCTTCGCTCGAGAGCATCCAGTTGGCCTTGAACATGTCTCAGAGCCCTCTGCATCTTCCTATTCAGGCCTTTCATCGGCTCTCCTTGTACCTCATTCAGTTTCGACTCCAATTCCCCTTCCCACTGCCGCCTTTGTTTGTCCTGTGCTGCTTTAATCGCTATTAGATGGCCCCTCAAAACTACTTTAAAGGCATCCCACACTGTCTCCAGGGGAATGTCCGATGTCTCATTGTCCGCAAAATACAAGTCTATATTATCCTGTATCGATTCAGCTAATACCCGCTTTTGTAATACCTCTGTCGGAAATCTCCATTTCCATAGTCCTCCCTGAGGGCTACCCAATATTATCTTAATCATCAGCGGGGCATGGCCTGATAGGGATATGGTACCCAACTCAACACTTTTGCGGAGCCCAATCAAATGTGTGGAGGCCAAAATATATTCAATCTTAGATATGGATAGATGTACATGTGAATCGTGAGTAAATCCCTGTGCCTACCCTCTTTTTGCCCTCCATGTGTCATGTAAGCCAAGTGCCATCAGCCTTAATCTAAGAGCCTTGGAGGGGGCCTGTGCCTTTTCAGTGGCTTGTGTGTTGCTATCCTTTTGGGGAACCCACGCTATATAAAAATCTCCCACCAATATTATGTCCCCTTTTGCAAAATTCTCCAAATTTGACAACTTCTCCCTCAAAAACCCATCCTGACCTTTGTTGGGAGCATACACTGTGGCCAATGTGCACATGTGTGATCCAATTGCTACATTCAAAGATAGGGACCTGCCTTCTGGATCAGCATGGAAATTCAAGACCTGTATCCCTGGCTTATCTTGCAGTGCTGTGAGCACCCCTGCCGTCTTATCCGAGGCATTCGGCTAATAAATCTGAGAGAACCCCTTGATGTTCAACTTCCCCTTTTTCCTCTTTCGTATGTGGGTTTGCTGGTACATAATAATATCCAGTTTTTCCACCCACAAATAGACTTCCAACTTTTGCCTCTTTACGGGGTTATTCATACCCCTCACATTAAATGATAGTACCTTGAGAGCCATCATCGTATCACTGATTCCTTTACATCACTTGTGCCCCACCAACCTCTGTGCGGTATCGTTCCCTTCTGGTATTCCCCTCCAACTTCCCCAACAATTAACTCTGTAAACCCCTTGTTTTACCCCCAACTTCTCGCAACCCTTTCTCTGAGTAAGGCTCAGGTTTCTAGGACCGCTCGGACATACTGACCACTTCACCTGGACCTCACTTCTTCCCAGAGTCATATCATGGGGAATACTAAAACCCACTCTGATTCCACTCCTTCTATCACCCAAACATAGCCCCTTGGCCGCCTGCTTAAGAACGTGTATACCTCCATCCTTGAAACAATATAGTCCTCCCCTCTCAATTGTCATCATTAGTGCATGGTGGCACTTCCCCCTTGCTTAGTGAGATCTGGATGTTGGCTTGGAGTTTGCTTACCTTCTTATTTCTTGTCTGCACTTGTGCCTTTCTTTGTTATTGTCTTCCACTATCCCGGCCCCCCTGCGCCAAGTTTCTCTCCTTTGTAGGCTTCCCCAGCCTTCTGTGGTTTCCTCCGACAGGTCCACTATCTGTGCTACCTTATCACAAGATGTGATCCTAAATTGGCGCCCTTCCCATGAGAATAGGAGGCGAAAGGGAAGGTCCACTTATACTGAATTTTTTTCTGCACCCGGAATCTCACCACCGGGCCCATCTCCCTCCTTTTTTGTAGTGTGGATTAGGCGAGATCTTGATATAGCTGTATCTCTGGTCCATTTACGTTTATTGGGCCTGCTACTCTCACTGCTCTTAGAATCTGCTCTGTCTGGTTGTAGGATGCTATCACTGCTAAAACATCTCTTGGGCGTGAGCCTGGCTTCAATCTTCGTGGGGCCAGACAATGCACTCGATCTATCGGGACTGGTTCCTCTGTGGTACTTGTCAATATGGATGCGATCCTTCAAATCTTTATCCGTAATTGAGTTCGATAGCTTCTTAAACCTTATGTTGAATCTACGAGAACGGTTTTTCAAGTCCTCGTATTGGATTGCCAAATTGTATGTCAGGTGAGAGAGACGTTCAAGAGCTTCATCACTCTTCTGCGTGTCCTCCTCGATATCCTGAAGTGCCCTTTTCATTGTATCTGTTCTTTCTTCAAGTTTTGCTACATCAATTTTCAAGTCCTGCACCAACTGTTTAATTTCCGCCTTTAATACCTCAAACTGAGATTGAAAGGAAGTCATGAATTGTACTTGGAACCCCTTAAACCAGCTCTGCAGTTCTTCTTTTCTGATTTGCGATGTCCCCTCCTCTCTGCTTCCCTGTTGCGGCACATCTTGCTTTTCTCCTCCACCCATTGCGTGAGGGGGTGTTCCCACTTCCCACATGTTTTTAGTGCTTGTTCCCTGTTGCACCTGGGGGGGGGGGTTGCATCCGACCGATGCCTCCTTGCCCTTGTTCTTGGACATAACTTTGCTCGCCCTGTTTTTGCTATTATGAGCTCTTCCAAGCTGTGCAGATTCCTGGTAATTCCCACAGTATTCTTATTTCTTATTATGGTGCTTTGTCTTGTGTCTCTAGGTCTCTTGGGTGTTACTCACCCCATACTCAGATCACTTTTGTCCCTCGTGTGCCCCTTCTGTGCCAGCCTTCCCAGAGTTACATGAGGGGCTTCCTGAAGCATCGGCCGTCCCTCCTTGTCCCTCACTGAAAGGTCGGCGCTTTTTACTGCTGTGTGATCTGAGGGAGCTTCCCGCTCTCTTACCATACCGCGTCACCCTGGTCTTGCGCAGCTTGTTCCCTCTCTCATCCGCTGTCCTTCAGACTGTAACTCCTCCGCCTCACCCGTGATTCGTTCTGGTCCATGGCTGCCACCTCACGCCGGGACCGCCTCTATGCCAGATATATGATTAGTCCTACGCTGGGACCACTTAAGTGCCGGGCGTATGCTGGGTCCTTCTTTGTTCTGTGCTCTGGGGGGTGGAGGCTATGATCTCATTGCCTGCAATCGCTGTTAACCCCTTTTCCACTGCTTGGGGCCTCAGTCTTGCATGTCCACCAGTCCAAGCATCCTGTGATTCCTCTCCTGTCGGGGTTCGGAGGTTGCCACAGTGATTCCTTCTGCACTTGCTTTCTCCTCCTGGGGTTCTGTTGCTAATGCTGGAGGTATTTTACTGCCGGTAGACACGTAGCACCATTGCCATCTGCTCATGCGGCCTACTGGGGCCGGAGACGTACTCACACATGTCCTCCTTCTACCACCGCCATCTTGGAATCGCTCCTTGAGCCCAGACATCTATTCTTTATGGGTTTTTGTACAGCACCTTTTTGGTCCACATCTCAGTGCTTTTGCTGCTGTTTCAAGTTTGAGGCGAGTTTATTATTCTGAATCTGGTCTCAAACTTGGGCAAAAAGATTGGGGCAAGTGGTTAGGAACTTAATCAAAATAAATTTGAGATGTCTTAAGTTAAAGTAGGATTAAAGTATATCCTAGCATCATGTTATGCGATTTATAGTTCTACTCCTCATCTTGTCTTAAAAAAGTGAGGGTCACCTCGGCACTGGTTCTTTTCCTATCTTTTTCACTCATGTAACAGTTCCCTCCTGGGGATCCTTAACAACCTTGCTCACAAATACAAAAGATCCAGACCAAACCCGCGAGACTCATCCTGGGCATTAAACCCACAGAGCATATCACACCAGCCATTTTCATCCCTGCGCTGGCTCTGCGGCGGTATTTGCGCTGCAGTAATTGCGCCGAAAATGGGCAGAAAGTCGGTGCATTCACCTCCAGCTCAAAGCTGGAGGTGAATGCTCCAAGGATCGCCCAAACTCAGGATTGGGCGGAGCGTTACTGCAGCCTTAATAGCATTACCACCGCATTTCTACCACTCTGCCCAACCCCTGATGAGGCCCAATGGATGGTAATCCAGTGTGAAGTAAAGGGAGGCTATTGCGCGAAAAGCAAGACCTTTACTGTCATACTGGTATCGCTTAGCAACCCTACCAGATAGACATTCCTTTGTGTGCCTCCCACATCAACATGCTGGAACTGTTGGCCAGGCTCTTGTTGATCAACTAGCTGTGTGCTCCATTCCCCCAGCAGCACAGGAGGCAGTGGAAGCTCGGCTTTTGAACAGTGTTGGGTTTTCAATTGTTCTTCTGCTCCCTTCACTGGCCGTGCCTTCCCCTTCCCTCCCCCAGCTTCTGTATGCAAAATAGGGGGACCGAATTGGACTGGAGTATTACGTGCCGACCTGCAAGGCTCAAGGCTTTCGTTGATGAATTAGCTCTGCCCTGCATTCCCGCAGCAGCACTGGGGACCAAGGAAGCTCACGTCAGTCAGCAGAGTTGAAATGTGGCCAATTTTATATCCTTTTCTTGCTCACTGCTGTGGAAGAAAAATTCAGGCTCCCACTTTCATCTAGATAGATGACAAACAGACGTGATTTATTTGTACCTAACCTGCCTTCCAGACCTGTTTTGTTTATATTCTTGCAGTCACTTGACGCCAGAAGGTTCTAGAAAACCTCCACCTAGGCCTTCCGACATGTTTATCCCACCTCCTGCCAAACAATCAAGTGATTCATAATAATAGGTGGTCCTATCTCAATGTTCATGAACAGAAGTGACGTTTTCTGAAATAGGTCTGGTAGAGTTTAACCTGTCTGGTGGAAATGACTTCCGGGGGAAGACCTTCAGATTCTGCATCTTCAGCTGAGGATTGTGCCTCCTCTGCCGCCAGGATGACCTCCGTTGGTGGGCAATTGTCGTTTGTTCATACCAATTGCATATGGCTGGAACACAGGACATGGCCCATGGCCTTGCTCCGGGAACGCTGGAAGGGCTAGCGCAGGTCTGTCTTTCATTACTGTGCATGTGTCCACTGCCAAGATTTGCCTTCAGCCAACAAGGGAAAGGGGAACCTAATACAGAGTCTGCTTACATGAAGGTCATGAGGGGCCCGATATCGCAGGGCTTGGCATATTCTTTGCTGAAGTTCATATGGAGCAGACCTGAACTCTGCACTTAAAAACAACCTCCCTCATCATTTCCCTCCCTTGCATTGGGTGGCATCCTGGCAGATTTACTGCCGGGATACCGCCAAACTTGTGATGAGGCCCTAAATCTGGAAGTGCTACTCAAAATCATCACCCCACTTTCTCTCCGGCAGCATCTGCAGCAGCAAAAGATTATGAAGAAGGTCATCACGCAGTAGTGGTGAGGTAAGGTGTTTTCAAAGATTCCATTCACAATTGAACAAATGACATCATAGGGAGAACACACACACAAGGGGGTTCTATGATGGCTACTTCAAAACCCATTTTTTCTTCATTAAATATGACTTATAACACATATAAGCTCTTTTACACATCTATCTTTCTTCTTGTATTAACTACAACAAATGATCGAACCTCCTAGGCAAGACTTTAGGCCATCGTGACTGACTGATACTCTATATGTAAGCTTAGCAGCCTCTTCTCTTAAGCAGGCCAGAAAACATCAAATTGTCAGCTTTTGGTCTGCAAGATAAACTGTATGTTGACAGAGTGGCCAGACACCAACTCTATGCAAAAGGCCTTTTTCCAAAATAGCAGCTTACCATGTAGGGTAATTCGAGATGCCAACCCATCCCACCAAACTCTGTTTCCTACCAATAACACCTGTCTGTCCTCTTATGAACTTCCTCATAAATTGCAGCTGGGGAGGTTGTAAGGGTCATAATTCACTACTGGGACCAATATCTAGCCATAAGTCAGAGGTTGTCGCTGGGGTAGAAGTTAGATACTGCACAAAACTGTGGAGCAGACCCCAGAGCAGATAAAGCTCCCACTTTCCTCCATCTGGCCTTCTTTGTTAAAGTCCCAGTTGCGCAGAATTTTTCCCAGGTCCCCTCAATCACCCACACCATACCTCCCTCTCCTTGCCCTTTCCTCCTTGGATTGGATGCCTGGCAGATTGGGCGACCCAGAACAGCCATTGGCTCAGCCCAACCTGGATGCTATCCTTCTCCTGGTGCACATGGAGCACCAAGTGTGCAAAGCTGCAGAGCAGGTCCCAGAGCAGACACTCCGTTCCTTTCTGGCCTTCTTTCTTTCCCCTTGATCCCTTTGTCAAAGCACCACTTGTGCTAAATCTTCCCTCGTACCCTCACATGCTCAACCCCTACCGCCTTCTGATCACCCTTATATCCTGGGTTGGCCTCCTGGCTGTTCGTGTGACCCAGAAAGCAGGATATAACCCAACTCCCCAGGGCAGGCCTTGCCAGGCAGCCGGCGAAAGACATAGACTCAAGGAGGCTTCTGTTTGCCTGTTCACTTAGCGCCAAAGCTCTGCTCTACAGCACCCCCTTTCAAGGTAAGGGATGATGCTGTGAATAGTTTACCAATGTGTTATTTAGCCACTATGATAGTCTGCCACTGTGATAGTCTGCCACTGTGATAGTCTGCCACTGTGATAGTTTGCCATTCTGTGAATCTGCCACTGTGATAGTTTTCTTCTGTGATAGTTCGCCACTTTGAGATTTTGCTACTGTGATATTATCGAAACGATACCATTTTGATAACATTTTGACATTGTAATATTTGCTGGCTGTGAGAGTCTCCCACTCTGACAACGTGAAATAATTTGCTGTATTTTGTTATCTGCTGTTATCGTAATATCTTGTCATTCTGATAACCCACCACTGGGATAGTCAGTCATTCTTGAGTACTTTTGACTGTGATATTTCCCAATGTCGATAACTGCCTCTGGGAGGCTCTGACATCGGATTAATATGGCAGTCAGATTTTTCACCAAGCTGATAAAACGCAACTGAGACACTTTACCACTTTGACACTGTGGGCCTCATTACGACCCTGGCGCTCACGTAATGAAGGGTGCCGGTACGGGACCGGCACCCTTCATTACCCCTACGTGGACTCAATGGGAATGGGGAATGGTTCCTTCAAGGAGAAATTACCGGGTCCTCCAATGTTGGAATGACCCGGTTATTCCTCATTGAAGGAACTCGGTAATGGAGCCCGGTTTGGAGGCAGCCATGGTGCTGATAGCATCATGGCTGCCTCCAAACTCGTAATGAGGCCCTGTGATACTCTGCCATTTTGATAAGTGGTTGCAGGGAGACTTTTCGACAATTTTGAGAACCACCCAGTGCAATAATTGCCATTCTGATATCTGGTCACGAGGAAACCCTGCTATTGACAACCGGCCATGGGGAAATCTAGCCATTGGAATAACAGTAACAGACAACTGGCATATTCTGCCACTGAGAACTTTACCACTGTAATGTTTTCCCAAAGGCTAACTTTCCAATCTATATAGTTTGGCAGAAAATTATTCTGATAACTAAAAAGAAAAGGAAAAAACACAGAAAGCCCAACAAGATACAGGCAGCTCGCATACACCAGATCCCTCTGGAGACCAACCGCACAAACCACACTGAAATGCCTCAATCACAGAAAGACTGCAGGGCAACAATCACCAATAATGGCGCAACCAAAAGTGAAAAAAAACCAAACAACACAGCCAACTCTGCCTTCAAACTTGAATACTATAGGAAATCTCAAACAAAACCTCTTCAAAGAATATAGCCCTTTTGCAACATTTTGACCAAAATCGCTCTGTGTCTCGTGATACGAACTATCCACCTAGAAACTCTCACAATCAACCAGCCAAAGAAATCCTAACTACACAGGGCGATGAAAAGAAAACATCACAGATGGAGTAAATAAGTATCCAAGCACTAGAAAAAAAACAATGCCACCCAAAAACACCATTCATCACCAGGGACTGGCAAGACAACAGAAATGCAAGTTACAAACCCACAAGCACCCCTGAAAATGACATCAACCCAACACACAACCTACTTGAGCTCCTCAGTGAAGAACCAGAAGCATGGAGGGTGCACACCGCAACCCCTTAACCAAAGTCAATAATTGGATCAAGAGGCAGGAGAGACCAATATCCAATCACCATACCAACACAACCCCCAAAGTACTAACAAAATGATTCACTGCAACCTCTGCAATGCCAGATGAATGCCAAAGCACAGCAAGGAGATACACACGCTTCTCAGAGAAGGGTGAACGAACATGTGCTTCCCCACAAAAAGCTGGTTAATGGATGGCTTTAAGGTAGTTGCACACAAATTCCCCCAAACAATTTCAAACTCATGCAGGCCAACTGCAACGGAAAAAAGGAGGTGGCCTAGTCATAGAATACAAAGATTACCTACGAATCACAACAGCACCATCGTTAAAGATTCCAGACTGTCAGTCAATCTTCCTTCACCTAGCTCTGGACCATCAAACCAATCCATCATTCCATCTCATCGACAGACCACACACAACCTGACCTTTGGAGAGAAATGTGTACATGCCATAACATGACCACCTGATCATACAAGGAGACTTTAACATCTGGTTTGAAGGGGAGAATACCTTCTGTGCAAAAGCACAGACCTTGCAACTATTCACCATGCATCCACACAGCAAGACACACATGCAATCACCTGCAAAAAAAGCATAACTACAATTGCACCCCCAATTCACCTTCTTTAGATTGATCACATTATGGTGTATTTTGTCATTCATGCTCCAAGGCGAGTACCTGCCGCCCGCATACATTTAAGTCCGACTGAGAAAAGAAACTGGAAATCCCTCAACACAATGGACCTCAACACCAGACTGCAATGCAGAAAACCACCAAGCGCTCCCCTGGACACACTGTTGCCAGAAGAAAGAACTGTGACTCTAAAGAAATGGATCACTGAAGCTCCAGATGCTGTAGTAATGAAGAAACTCTTCACACGCTCCCAAAAGAAAATGGATGCCAGATGGTTTACACCCCACCAAAGAGCTCTAAAGAAAACACATAGGAAACTCAAACCTTGCTAGAGGAAACTTTAAAACAAACAAACAATAAAATTGCAAAAACGGGTAAGGCTCTATAAAAGCAAAATCCCAAATTATACTTTGCTGAACGCATCTCAAAAGCAAGCAATGCACAGAAAGAGATGTTCAATTTCATCAATGATATATGAAACCCAACATCTAGCAATAATGCTCCCACTCCTTCGCAGAAATTGTCTGGTGATTTTGCAAACCACTTAAAAAACAAAATTATAAACATCCAGCAAGTCATCAACACTCTGCCCAAGGACATGAGCAACGATATTACCCATGAGCCACCTCCAGGGCAAACTACAGTACTTAACTACTTCACACTGATCCCAACAGAAGATTTCACTATGCTAGTGAAAGAAAGCAATGTGCTCTAGCACCTCTAAGCGTCTCATGTGCTAGATGGAATTATCAATAATGATCTCTGACCCAAATAACCAGACAGATTGAAAGAATATGGCAAAGTACTACTTTATTATCAGCACAGAAATAAAGTAGGGCAATCTGGCGAACAACAGTCAGTAATTCACGCACTCACATCCAAATTAAATTATACAAAGGTTTTATACCTCAATATGCGTCATCTATGACAACCTAAAACCGACTGAAGGGAGGGATTGGTTAAAGGAACATTTGTACACATAATATATGTAAAGCGACGACGGAGGCTCCAACAAATCGACCAAGTTACTAACCCTTTCTCCCCTTCCCGCTCCTCTAACATAACTAACGCCATACCAGACCTTGGGCTAGCCACACTACACATAAAAAAACTGAGAATCAATTATATGTTCACACACAGCATCTTGAGATGCTGAAGCACACCTACAGTGAACCACCCACATAGTCGGTAAAACCATCAACAATGAAATTACACACCAAGACACCGGATAATCATACAGCTACGACCACCCATGACTGTGGATCCCTTATGGATATTATCTAACCAGTGCGCACAACCAAACCGACCACAGCCCCACTCAACACACTAACGCCAACACAAAACACTACTGCACACCAAAGGCCCTGAATCTTACCCACACATTTATTTATTTATTTTTAAAAATATTTTTTGTAAGCTTTGAACAACACAAGCTTAACTGGTTATCATCATTGATAAGTTATACATAATTTTCGCGTTTTACCCCCAACTCTTTTCCCCCCCGCCCCGCCCAAGACCACATTCTGTCCTTCGAATCCGACAATTAGGCTTCAGTTGTGGGCTACCTGCTTCGTCCGTGGTAGCTTCGTCCGTCCTCGAGTTGAATAGCGGCACTGTGAGCGCCACCCACTGTTGCAAGTCTTCGCTTATGTAAAGTTTCTGTTCCCGAAGTGCGTTCTCCCATGCCCCCGATTCCACCGCCACCCACTTGCGAAGGTCCTCCCACCACAATACCACACTTGGGCTCTTGGTGTTTTTCCACCCCATGACAATGCGTCTTTTTGCTAATATGTATATCAAATCCTTTAGTTTGTTCAATGGTTTGTTCTTCTGGCTTTTCTTATATCTACCCAAGATGCATGCGGCCGGGGTTTGTATGTCCAGGTCAATGTCCGACACTGCCACCTTTGCAGCTATTTGTGTCCAAAAGGATTGTATTTCCCAGCACCCTCAAAACATGTGAGTCATTCCTGCACTTGATTAATTGCATTTAGGGCATTCTTTGACTCCTGCCCCCTTGAACCTAGAGATCACCTTGGGTGTGAGGTATGCTCTATTGGTGATATAGAACTGTATGAGCTGCAATCTGGCATTTCTAGATACCTTTTTGCGATAGTGGGTTATGGTTCCCCATGACGTGTCCTCGAATTCCAGGCCCATTTCCTGTTCCCATTTTGCCTTACTTCTGAGCTCTTCATTGGTCGTGCTGTCTAGTAGTGGTTCATAGAGCCTCGAGATTTCATGGCCCCCCTTAGCAATATTTAGTATGTTTTCTATAATTTCATGTTCTGTTACTTGATTCCTCATGTCGGGCCATCTTGCCGTGAGGCTTTCTACTACCGCTCTGTGGAGCAAGAACTGACCAGCAGGCAGACCCCTGGTTTTGTGCAGTGTGGCAAAAGTCAGTATCCCCGGTTTGTTCACCAGATTTCCCAGTGTAGCTACTCTGCAGTTCTCACATCCAGTTCGTACTTCCCTTTGTCCCCAGGGTCTACCCACCATGGTCGGTATGACGGGGATCTGGGGGGAGATTGGGTCTGTTACTTTTACAGTCTTACAGACCCGTTTCCAGATTTGGACCCCAAGTTCTGCCAAATTGGGGTAACTTTGTGTTGCTCTTGCCGGTGCCTAGAATAGATCCCTAAGGAGCATTTGTGGGATGGCTGGTTGCAAGAGTCTAGTGTCTATCGTGGACTTGACTGCCATCCATCTCACAGCGTGTCGCAATTGTCCCGCCAAGTAATACAGTTCAAAGTTGGGAATTTTCAGGCCTCCCTTTTCATAAGGTCTCTGCAGTACTTGTAATGCGACTCTGTGCCTACCTCCCTGCCAGAGGAATCGCCTGCAGAGTTTGTCTAAGTCCCTAAAGAACTGTGGGAGAATGTTATATGGGACGTTGCTGAAGCAGTGTAGCAGTCGGGGCAGTGCCACCATTTTGAGAAGTCCAGCCCTTCCTGCTATTGATAGCAGTAGTTTACCCCAGAAGTCCATTGATTTCTCCAGGCCTTCTCTAGCTTTTACTGTGTTCATAGTGTGTTCAGTTTTGGGGTCACGGTGGATGATGATCCCCAAGTATTTGAAGGAGGTGGTCCTCCACTGAAAGGCCATGATCGGGAGGCTCTCAATTTTAACCCCGCCAAGGGCAGCAAGGGGAAAGAGGCATGATTTTTCTTTGTTGATTTGGATACCAGTGTATCTATAGAATCCGTCTAGTGTCTCTGATATATATGGTAGTATGTGTTCTGGATTATTTAGGTATAGTAGTGTGTCATCTGCGTACATAGGCACCAAATGGGTCATCCCATCTATTACTATGCCCCTGTCGCCATATTCCTGTCGTAAATACGCAGCTACCTGTTCAGTGGCTATGATATATAACATGGGGGAGAGAGGGCCCCTGTACAGCTGCCATCTGTCAGAGTATGTTTTGTCTGTACGCACTCTGGCCATAGGGTTTGTGAATATGAGTTTAGTCCATTTTAAGGAGCTTGGCCCAATCCCCATTTTCGTCATGGTGGCATATATCCAGTTCCATCTAACTGAATCAAAGCTTTAGTGGTGCTTTTTTCAGGCCTGTTGTTAGTGCTGTATATGACATGGTGAAGTCTACGTAGGTTTTCAGACATATTCCGCCCTGGCACATAACCCGTCTGATCTTGATGGATCAGTAAAGGGATCACTTTACATAGCCTCCTAGCCAGGAGTGCGTCAGGATCTTATTTTCCTGATTTAACATGGACAACTGCCGATATGAACTGCAGTCCTCTCCATCCCTCCCAGGTTTTAGTAATGGGATTATTACAGCCTCCTTCATGGATTCAGGGTGGGCACCTACCTTGTACACTGCATTATATACTTTAGCTAGGAGTGGTGCCAAAAAGTCTTCGTACGCTTTGTAAAACTCTGCTGGGAGTCTGTCAATTCTGGGGGCTTTCCCAGATAGAAGGGATCTTATGGTGACCAGGACTTCGTCCGGGGTAATGGGTTCGTCCGGGCATCTGCCATTTGCGCATCTAATTTGGGCAGCTTAATGATGTCAAGGACATCTTCTATTTCAGCATCTGTGGCCGAAGGGGTATTGGCATAAAGGTTTGATAAAAGGCTGAAAAGATCAGGTTTATTTCGGTTTGTGTATGTGCTACTTTGCCCTCCGAATTTCAGACCCAGCATATGGGTGCCCTAGAGGCTTCTCGCTTATGCAGCCAAGTTAATAATTTACCTGGTTTGTCACCAAGGGCATGGCTCTGTTCAATATGTTCTGTGTAGCTAAGTTTACTCAGTTTTTCCCAACACGTTAAGCAAGCTTGTCTAAGCTCGACTTCTTTCTTCAAATGTTCAGAGCTTGTTTTGGCCCCCACTTCTAGTTCCCTCAGTTCCCTTTCAGTGTGTGCTAAGGTGGTTTCAATAGACCTCTGGGCTCCCCCTATGGCAGCAATCATTTCTCCCCGTAAAACAACCTTATATGCTTCCCAAACTGTGCCAACGTGTTGTACGCTGTTCTCGTTTATCTGCCAGAATTCTAGCGTGCTTTTTTTGATCTGTTCACAAAAGGCTGTATCTAGCAAGGCCTCACTTCTAAGCCTCCGTGTCGGCATGGGGGGTCTGGTTGCAAATACCATCCAGGTGGCCAGTAGTGGGGCGTGATCGGATAGTACTCTAGCCAAGTATTGTGCGTCCTCAAACATAGCGTGTTGTTCTTCACTAACGAATGTATAGTCTAGCCTAGTGTAGACAGCATGCGGTGGAGAATAAAATGAGTACTCTCTGTTATCAGGATGCTGCTCCCTCAATAAGTCTTTTAACCTGAGCTGTTGTGTCAGTGCCGCTAATATTTTAGCAGGTGGGGATAGGCGTGAATGTTTGTTGTCTAATCTATCTTTCCAGGGATCCATAGTGCAATTGTGATCTCCACCCATATCAAGGTACTATCTCTGAATGGACTCAGCCTTTTATATGGTGATCAGAAAAAAATGGTGGCGTTGTGATTGGGGGCATAGGTAATTATTAAACAGACCTCTCTCCCTTCTATTGTGCCATGCAACAAGGCCATTTGTCCTTCATTGTCAATTTCGTGGTGATAGTTTTAAGAGGAATGGTAGGATCTACCCAGATCTGGACCCCCCTGGCTTATGTGGAGTATGTGGAGCCTATCAATGTACCTCTCCAAGTTCTAACTAATGCAGCTTGCTAACTTGCATCTAGGTGGGACTCCTGTAGCAAGTCGACTCGGACCTTATTCCGCTTCATGTGTGCATGGATTCGGTGTTGCTTGACAAAATTGTTCATTCCTCTGACGTACCATGTTATAATTCTTATCTTGTCAACCATAGTGTTTGGAAGCCCATGTGTTCTAGCGGGTGGCGCATTCCGTGTCGTCCCGTCCAGATTTGACAATCTGCGAAGGTCTGGGTGGTCTTGTCTTTGTCTTTCTTGTTCTCCCAACTTGTTTATCAACTCCCTTTTGCCCTCCCTTCCCCAACTTTGAACTCCCGTGTAACAAACATTGTGCAGCGGGGTTTCCCCCATTATGACTATCCCGTTTCTGCTCCATTCAACCTTCTACTAGTCTCCTGGTGCCCTACGGGTGGGTTAACTATACCCAAGTAACATCCGTGGCCTAAGAGGTCCTCGGTTGTCTACTCACTCATTGGGAGCAGACCATCTACGGCGTGGCTCCTGCGTCTGATCAATCTTGCTGTACATTGGTATATATTCCGTCTGTTGCTTGGGTGAGTTTGGTCCGATCCCTGCAATTATTGAGCTTGTCTTGCATGTGATCTCACTGGTCGGCTCTTAGCGTCTTACCCATACATTTATAACATACAATGCCTCCCGCATGAACTTCCATATGCAAAACACTCACAGACGTGAGTTCCTCCTGGTTCTGAACCCATCCTCACCCTATACCCTCTAGCCTCCCTCCTCCCTCTCTTGCAGAGCCATGCAAGCACGTGGAGACTGCCCCTGGGTGGTAGTGGTGCACGCCATATATCAATATAACATGACATAACATAAGTGTTAATAACTTCATTGGCTGCCACCGATCTGGTGGGCAGGCCTCAAAATACCTCTAAATACATATAATACTGATTATAGCAGAAACACATGTCAGTCTGTTGGTCCTTGCAACATTGTATAGCATGTTGCTAAATAGACCCTCTGATTGGTTGGCATGCTTTCCCAACCTTGGACTTTTGGCTTGTTAGCAGCACATAAGCAAAACAAAACTCAGGTGCCGCAAGCAACGTCAGACTACTCCCTACTTTCCCAATTAGTCCATTGTCTCTCATCAGTCAGGCCCCAAGCCAATGTTTCTCCTTTGTAGTTGACCTCTAAGCGTGCTCTCTGCTTTGGGACATTCAATGGAGTATAGGCACACTATTATCTTCGTTGGGCTTCAGAATAGCCCTTATTTTCAACTTCTGAATCACTTGTGAGTGGACCACAAATTTGCCATCTCGACCTTCTATTTACTGCTATTTGGTTCAATTGAATTGGATGTCCTTACACTTTGAGACCTCTAGAGACTTTCTCACTCCATCTTATATGGGTTTTTCGTATCTTTAATGGTCTAATCCTTGGCTCCTGCAGATGTTTTCTCCTTCACTTAATCTAAGAGAAATATGTCTTATTTACATGGCTTAACCTTTTCACTCCCCTTGTGCCTTTCAATTATTCCTTGAAATAGCATCCTTGATCGCAGGCCAATAGACTCCTCTTTATTCCTCACACAAAGCTGTTTTTCCAGCGTCTCCTGATTCTGCAGCCCTGGACTGTTTCCAAGGCAGCTTAACTGGTTTTAATACAAGTCTGACGTCCATCTTTCCATCATGGCCGCTCTAGCTTCTATATGTCTCATCTACCTTGTGTTTCGGCATATTTATATTTATTAATCAACAGGTTACTTTATCTTCTTTGCATATACGATTTCTTCACATTCAATTACATGGTTCTCTTGTTACTTCAGTTAAATCCTTACTCTTTGAGCATTTGCATGTTGTTTGTGTTAGTCTCAGTATCTTTCCTCTATGACGTCACTCAGCTCTTGTCAGATTTCACTTATAGCTCTATGATGTCCAATGATGTGTGCAGACACCCCTCTACCCTCTCAGTGTGAGGGTAAATTCGATACGGTTGTCTGAGTGCATATCAGCTCTCATACACTCGATACGGTATTGGGATGATACCTGGTGTCCCACATAGGGCTCTTCTCCTACTGTTCTATTATGATGCAGGTGAGGAGTCGGGAGCTAAGGATAACATGTCAACCTGCTTCTCTAGATTCCCCCCTGTGGTCGAGTCCTCGACCACCTCCTCTTCTTCAATCTTCTTCATCCTATCCTCACATATAGGTTTCTTTGGGATCCATGTTATTGTCACCCCCATCAAGTCACCTGCATTCTTTATATGCTTCCAGGTCACTTGACAGCATTCTCCAGTTTGTTGACAAAATACCCAACATCCGGCATATTTCTTGTGATCCTTAGGGTAGTAGATTTTTGTTTCTGGGGGTGCCAGGAGACTTTTCTTTATGTTCTCATGGCTGGTATCTTCAGCCTGTGGTATATTATTCTCCATTCACATCAAACATTATCTTCCTCCCTTTAGCTGTCTTGGTGGTTTTTTGGCATTGTCCCAAAATGATCTTTATGAGACAGTATCCTAGCAGTACCAGCACTAGTATTTGTCCAAGTAATTTGAAGGCATTTGCCAACCAGGTTGGAATCCATGAAAACAGAGACAAAAACCAGTCATCTCCTGCTGTCTCATCAGCTTCATCCTACACCTTCGTATGTAGGGATGTCAGCATAGTCATGGCTTCTGTCAGGGTTTCAGGTTCTCCATAATGGGAGGGTGTGAATGTACAGCAAGATGGCCCGACCTTGGCGCACACCCCTCAGTCTAGGACATATCTGTTCTGGAGGGTCATAAGCCTAATGGCCCTCATTTCTGCTCTGATTGCATTAAATAGTTTTATTGTTTCATTAATCATTTGCAGCAGCTCCCATATGTTAATCTCTAACCACTTGGCATTGATTGCAGTTTGAAGTCCTGGTTTGAAAGCCAACCAACAGCACATCCAGCAGAACAAACAATGCAAACAACAACCGAAAAGGAAAACTAAACAAACTACAATGCAGCCTGCTCAACGTTAAATGCATGGCAAAACACTCAATAGAAATCCATGACATCCTAAGCGAAGGAGGCACAGACGTACTCTTCCTCATGAAATCTGGTTATCAGACAACTATAAAGTCATCGCAAATGAAGCAAAACCGGACAATTATAAATTAATACACGCCAACAGAGAAAACAGAAGACGAGGCAGAATCGCAATCATACACAAAGAACTCATCCGAGCATCTCGAATCATGACAACCAACGCAGAAGATTATGAATCCTTCCTCATCAAGATACAACTCAATGACCAATCCAACATAGTATTCCTTCTGATCTACAGACCACCTTTTTACATCCCCTACTTGGCAGCAAATCTAGCGGATGAGGCCACCATGATATCAACCCACCATGACAACCTAGTCTTACTGGGAGATTTCAACATATTGTTCGAAAAAAAGAAAACAAGATCACAGCAAACTCACTCTGCGCACTCCTGGAAACTTTGCATTTCGAGCAAATAGTAAATTGATCCACCCACGATGCAGACACACCCTGGATGCAATTTTCTGCAGGAATGGGGTATGCGCAACCGCGCCACCTACACCAATGGTATGGAGTGACCACTACTTAACCACAAAATGGAAAACATATGGAGAGAACAATGCACCCAATGAGACAAAATAAAATACCAAACACAACTCAAACCATACAAATCAACAGTCCTTAAAGCAAAAAAGTTCTACTACGCTACAAGAGTAGAATTGGCAAACAATCCACAGAAAGAACTCTTCAAAATCATCAAAGAGATGAAAAAACGCAATCCTGCAAAGATTCCATCACCCCGACACAAACATTTTGTGACAACATCACCAACCACCTGAGAGCAAAAATAAACACAATCCAGGAGACCATCAACCTAGCCTGTGCAAATACAGCCACAACTGCCGACCACAGACACCAGGTGAAACATAGATTACACCAAAACTCACCTGCCTAGAACCAATCACAGAAAAATCCTTTGCCACACTGATCAAGGACACCAACCTTGAAAGATCCCTAAGGGACCCCTGTACCCCATACATCTTCAAAGGAATCCTCAACCACAGAACACCAGCAACACACTTTCGGAACCTAATGAATCTATCACTCAAGCGAGGAATAGAACCATCCGCCTTCAAATCAGCATACATTAAACCACTGATAACAAAGGAATCAGAAAGCAGAAGACCCAAGCAACTACAGACAGATATCCAACCTGCCCTACCCAGCAAAGATCTTGGAGAACTATGACTACAAAATCCTCCTTAAACATATCGAAACAAATGGAATACTCGACCGATCACAAGTTGGCTTCAGACCAATGAGAGGAACAGAATCAGCACTCCTATCGATATGGGATGACCTAAAAATAAACGCAGACAATAATACCCTATCGGCTCTCATACTATTGGACATATCAGCAGCTTTTGACACAATCAGCTACGCAACACTAATTAAAACACTGATGGAATATAGCATACTGGAATCTGCACTTAAGTGGTTTACCTCATTCCTAACAAACTGAACCAAAATAACCTACCTACCACCGTTCACCTCAAACACCAAAAATATATCATGCAGAGTCCCACAGGGATCCAGCCTCCCCCTCTACCTTTCAACATATGCATGTGCCCACTGATGAAAATAATTGGAACCCATGGACTTACTGCCTACAACTATGCAGACGACACACAACTGATTGTGAAAACAAACAGAGCACAGGAACAAAATAACAGCCTCAACAACTGCCTCACAGACATATACAACTGGATGACATCGAACAACCTCAAAATGAACCCGGCAAAAACTGAAATAATGCTCTCACCCACAGGATTCGAAGAAGGAAACCCACATCTGGACAGGCCGTGCAGCATGGGAATGCAACCAGAGACTACTGATGTAGTAAATAACCTATTCATGGGCAACGGACGATCACTGGAACCACAAGTCAACACAATTGCCAAAAAAAGCTTCTTCTTCCTGCGACTGCTCAGAGGATTACTCCACTACCTCCCCTTCCCACACATAGCCCTCACAATCATATCCCTGATACTCACAAGAATTGACTACGCAAACAGCCTCTACCTTGGAATGCCAGAAAGACTTACCAAGAAACTCCAAAGGGTGCAAAATTCAGAAGCCAGGAACCTATTACGACTAAACAGAAGAGACCACATCACTTCAGCACTGTGTTACCTGTGTACAGTGTAACACTGGTTACCATTAAAACTGCCCATCATATTCAAAGCACTCTGCATCGCCCACAAAGCCTTGGACAGACAAGGAGTGGAATTCCTCCAGGACACGATTAGCCGCTATCACCCAGGAAGGGAACTATGATCCAGCAACGACCTACAATAAGAGGACAAAACATTTTAAAAAAATTAAATTCGGCGTAACAGCATTCTAACGTCTAATTGCTAACATCTGGAACAACATTCCCACAGTAATTAGAAGCACAGAAGACCACATCAACCTCAGGAAGCTGCTCAAAACCTGGCTATTCAACAGCCAATGACAACCTAGCAGGGACACCGGCAACAATAACACCACAGACATTCAACTGGAGGGGAGACGAGATGAGCCAAAAGACCCACAAACAAGAACCTGGTGAGATACCATCAAGCTGCATCAAAAGGGCCGCACCAGAGCCCCCAACAAACAGACTAACTTTACTAACTCTTTCCCTTTCTGCTCCTTCTACATAACTGACTACACCAGATCCTGGACTAGCTGCACTCATATAAACAAACAGAAAACCATTACTAGGTCCACACCTAGAGTGAACCACCCACATAGTCCAGAAACCATCAACATTGCAACTACACACCAAGATGACGGACTATCTTGCAGCTATGACCACCTGTGACTCGGATGCCTTATGGACACTATCTAACCAGTGCACACAACACACTAACACCAACACAAAACACTACTATGCAGCCGAGGCACAGAATCTTAGTCAGACAGATGCAATGCATGAGGCCTCGCACAAACTACCACATGGAAAAGAACACCCATAGATGTCAGATCCTCCTTGTTCTGAATCTGTCTTCTCACACGTTTCCCCACTAACCATCACCTCCCTCTCGCAGAGCCACGTGAGCACCTGGATACTACCACATAAAGATGTTATTATCATCGCTGCCTTGCTGAATAATGTATGCTCATCCGGAATATTGTTATAGGCTTCTATTGACTTTCAAGAGAAATAGTTCACCCTATCCAGTCGGCAGAGATTGAGCAACCTCTGGTTTTCATCCATTTTTGGAAATTCATCAATATGGAGGTCCCTTTGAGGAATCACTAATACAGGAACATGTACGACCACAAGGGAGCATACTCCTCCCCATTAATTAGGCAGCTGCATGTAAACTCTGGATCCACAGGCCAAATATCGATCCATCAGCACGGCCGTTCCTTCATTCATTCCTGGCACTTCGAGCACCTATTTGCATCCATTATTTTCTCCAATCAGGACCAAGCCTTCATTCTAGAAACATGTTGCATTCTTTAGTGGTATTATAGATATGGGTCCTGCTTCATTGTCAACCCATGTTAGGAGCTCAGAGTACTTGGCCCATGACTTCAAACACATGTCATTAACTATTTCTACTATGCTTACTGGTTCCTTCTTCAAAAAGTGTGTGGGGCAAGATAACATTCCTTCTTCCCATCCTGTGCTGGTAGCCACTCGTCCATACACCAATAGCTGAGGTCTCCCCCAGCATCCTGGTACTCCTGATCTTTCCACCATGTCTGAACATTCCATCCTCCTCATTTCAACAGCCTTTATTCGATCTCCAATCTGGGGTGGATACATACCTTTTTTGCTTGTCCAACCCATCTTTTTCTCCATCCCTTGTGTTTTCACATAAGTATCGAAATGTTCTCCTTGGTCGCCATCGTAGGGTTGCCCATTTTCCTTCAAATTGTCCTATGGTTGTTCACGCTGCCAGATAACTGAGGCACTTCGGATCATGTGCAGACATCTCTTTTGCAATAACTGTTCTGGCTGCCTTCAATGGATGAGAGAACACACATAGCAGCTTTCATCTGACGTTCTCACTCTCACCTCCTTCATGTGCTGATACTATAGGCCCTTTTTTAAGTAAGCTGAATTATCAATATATGTATTCATTCCTTCATGATCTTTTCCAACATCTCATTTAAGTCAACCAATTTGTTTAGTAAAATTGGGGAAGATGCTGCTCGTGCTTTTGTTATGGATTTTAAAGGATGTTTCATGGTCCCCCACAGTGTCCGCAAAGACAAATCATAAGACAAAAGGAAATCACAATTACCCTTCCCCTATAACTCATCGACTTTCTTGATGATAGTGATTCTCTCATATTCTGGAACCTTCCCATTTTATTTAAATACATGTGTAATTGTGTTATCTTCTGTAACTCACACTTTTATATCAAGAACTGCAAAATAAATGCCACAATAATTCTGAAAATAATGTGATTGTTTTTAGGATTGCCAAAACATGTTAGAATATCCACATGTGATCTTATCAGAGCTTTACTGTAATATGTAAGTGAAAACAGCATACAAGAGTGTGCATAATGTTATTATGATGGGTAGCATAGAAGGTGCAATGTATTCTTTGTCCTTTGGCTCTGGTGCATTAACGCATTGTTTCTTTTATCTATCTAAAAAAGTTCCAGGATAGCTGCAAGTTCATTCATTCCTTATTAGATTTACGAAATGTCGTTCTTTATTTCAAGGGTATTTGTATTATTCCATAAACTCCTTTTCTTTGCTCTTGGTTGTTAATCTTCTCTGCCTGCGCGGAACTTCTTCTCTTGCTTGACTCTCAGTGGATGCAGGAGGGGGTCGAAGTTTCTCCCTTGTACGGTTTGATGTTGTGCAGGTGCAGCTAGGCTTTCCTTCCTTGTAGTTTAACAGCCGTGGGGCTAACTACTTCCACCTCGTAGGGTCCCTCAAAGCAGGGCTTATTTCAGGTGCAGAAAATGTGTGCACCAGCACCTGGTCCCCTAAATATAAGATTGGCTGTTTCAATAAGCAGTCTGTATCAGCTGGCTGGCTTCCTTCTTTAATCCTCTTTGTCCCCTTCCCCCGGTTCTTGATCTGTTGAGAAATAAAAGCGACACTAGCGGTCATAATTGCCGAATAGTCATGCATCTCATCACCTAATGTCTTCACTACACCGTGGGCATCAGTTTCTACCCTAGTTGGAGGAGCAAGGGGTATTCTCAATCAGTGTCCAGTCACCAAATCATGAGACGTTAGGTGGTGATCTGAGCCAGGCTGATATCTCAGTGCATATAGCACAAGGGGCAAACAGTGTAACCATCCCTTCTTCAAAGTTATCTTAATCTTCGCTAGCCTTTCTTTTTTTCTTTAAACTTTCTATATTAAATTTGGTAACAAAAAAAGTGGAACATAAACATCATATCAATATATAGGCCCTCATTACAAGTCAGGTGTTAAGTGTTTAACGCGCCGTCGGCGCCCTTAACCCTTAATGCCTGATTCACACTTTAACGCCTGCTTTTTGCAGGCGTTAAAGTCCAAGGCGCTAAGCGACCTTGGTGCTAATTACGGCACCGTGATTTACGGTGCCGTAATTAGCGCCTTCCCCATCCCCATTATGCCCTATGGGGCAAAAATGGGAATGGGGAAGGGCAACTGGTGAATGGGGAATTACCGCCCCACTCACCTTGGAATGGGGCGGTAATTCTGCCATCCACCATGGCTTGTAATGAGGGCCATAAAGTACATGTTCAAGCAGGAAAAACACCAACCCCTAAACAACCCCATCTGCCCCCCAATAGAAGTGCCAGAGGAGAAAAGAGAAAAAAGAGGGATAAAATAAAAAACCATCATGAGGGCAACGTATTAAGGAGAAGAAGAAAGGATAAAGAGAAGAGCACCTTCCCGAGATATCAAAGTACGAAATTAAAGGATCTTCCTGGAGTGTTTGAATGTGGGCTATCTTGGGCCCGGTTGGCATAGCTTCTAAAGGGGAGCCAGTAATCTTTAGGCTGCATGCCAATTTGGAGTGAGGAGGCGTAAGGGGTCTTTTTCCTCTCGCACATACACATGTAATTAAACCATGCTTTGTAGGAGGGGTGCCGACGCTGTCCCCAAGCCCTTGCCATCATTAAACTGGCTACTAATTTCCCATCAGAGCTATAGGCCAGGTCAATTGAGGCAAGGAGCCATACTTCAGGGGCTCCTAGATTCTGAACTTCCAACATTTCCGACATGACTCCCTGAATGCGGTCCCAATAAGAGCGAATCAGCAGGAATTTCCAAGCAACATGGCTAAAGTTAGCCTCATCACTTCTACATTTAACATATTGGGCCTCATTACGACCCAGGCGGTAAGGGGTTTACGGCAGCGTAAACAGCGCCGACCCTTACCGCCTGAGTACGAGGTCCCTTAGCGCCATGGCGGATTTAACACCTGCTTTTAGCAGGTGTTAAAATCCATGGCGCTAAGGGACCATGGAGTTAATTACGCCACCGTAATTTACGGTGGCGTAATTAACGCCTTCCCCACTCCCATTATGCCCTATGGGGCAAAAATGGGAATGGGGAAGGGTAAATGGGGATTGGGGACTTACCGCCCCGCCAAGGTCGGAATGGGGCGGTAAGTCCGCCAACCACCATGGCGTAAACGTAGTTTACGCCATGGTGGTAAAGTCACGGCCCAGGCGGTAACTTACCGACTGGGTCGTAATGAGGCCCATTGTGAGTATCTAGTCGGATAGAGCCTATGGAGTTTAGCAGGGGAGTAATACCTCTAATGGATACATTTAAAATGAATTAGCTGCAGGCGACTGACTATTCATGGAAATAGTGTGTGTGAGAAGACAGACCCATTTCCACTGATCCTCTGTAAAGTCCTTCCCAAGTGCAATATCCAACCTACTCTTGGGAATATACATTAATTGGTTCCTCTGTGACCTAATATTCTTATATATAGTGGAGACTAATCTACTCCTGGTGGGGAAATTGACGATGCACTGCAGGACAGGAGATAGAGGAGGGATCAGAGGAAAATCGGGCCATTTAGCCCGGTCCACTTCATGGATTCGAAAATATAATAATTGAGTATGCCCCTACCACTGAAGTCCTCCCACGTTATACATTTCCCCTGATGCCAGAGGTCACCCAACGTTGCTATCCTTTCTTTAAGGAGTTTGTTTAATCTCTCACAAATCCCTCTCACCTGTGGATGATAGGTAGAAGAGAACTTGTGTTTTATACCTAATAAGAGTTATGATATGATATTATGTGGCATTTATAATGCGTCTGTAGACAAGTGTTTGTAGGCACGAAATACTTGCACAAATAGTTCATTTACAAAAAGCAGTCCATTGTCAGACCGCATCACTTTGCACACACCACATCTTGGGAACACCTCACGCACAAGGAAGTTGGCGGCACGTGTGGCATTGGGGTGCGTACATGGACCTGCCTCGATCCACCTAGAAAAGGGACATACCACTACCAGCATGTACCTATAACTGTTGCATGTCTGCAACATACCCACATAATCTATATGTAGATGTTGAAAAGGACCATTGGGTCTAAAATTGCTCCTCTCACTGTTTGCAAAGTGTGCCCTGCAGTACATTTCTGGCACACAATGCAATGCACAATAAACTGTGCCACATGTTCTAACAATTTGGTGAAAACCAATCTTCTGCAATTGTAACAGGAAAACTCTCTTGAGTCGTATGAATGGGGTAGTGAAGCTACTCCGGCACTGCCCGCAATAATGCAAGAGGCATAACTGTACATCACTTCGCCCTGTTATTATTAGACTTTTGACACATTTAACCATACAACCCTCATTAAAAGGATCCAAGAAGTATGGATAAGCAACACTGCAAACCAATAGATCAAATTACTCCTGACAGAGAGAACGGAAAACACCTGGCTCCCAACGCTCAGCTCTACATCACACACACTCACCTGGGACACAGATTCTCATGCTACAACTATGCAGATGTTACTCAAATCATCTACAAAAACGCTCCCAGCCAGGTAATAGAGCACACCAATATGAAATGCCTCTCTCAAATAAACGCATGATGACCAGTAACAGCCTTAAACTCAAACCTGAACTAAACTGAACTCATAATCACACCCAACAACCTCTCTGTACAAAAACATATACCATGGTCAACTGAAATGGGAACTAGACCGAAAGCTTCATTAAAAATCCCAGAATTTTGATGGACAATGACCTATCACTGGAACCTCAAGTCAAAGCAGTAGTAAAGAAATTCTTCTTCCACCTACGCACTATCAAGCAGATTTTACCTTTCCTCACGTTCTGACACAGAATAGTTGCCATCAACTGTCTTGTCCTTTTAAGAATAGACTATGACAACAGTCTCTACCTTGGAATACCTGACTACCGCACTAAAAACCTGCAATGGATCCAGAATGCAGCAGCAAGACTCCTCCTTAGACTCAGCAAGAGAGAACATATCACAGCAGTACTATGTCTTGAACCCAAACCATATTCAAAAATGAAATATGGTGGATTAGCCTTTTCAAATATCTTGATAAAACTCTAGAACTCCCTCTCAAAGGGAATATGCACAATAGAGGAACACATAACCTTCAGGAAAGCACTAAAAACATAGCTCTTTGATTTGCCGACCTAACTCACTGACTATTGCCCAAGTTTCAAGAGAAGCAAGCAGCTTTAATGCAAAGAGGCACAGCACAAAGGATGTGGTTTAAAACGTGCAATTTCTGGGTCACGTGATGCAAGTGGAATGACCTACCAGTGAAAGAGAGGACCAACATTGCTAACTACCGCACAATGGGTTTCAGAATACTAAACAAACAATCGACACAACAATGATTCAAACCTAAACCCTGGTATGACAACCACATCCATGTCCCCACTAACCTTACTAAAAACACTCCATGCTCGTGCAAACACACCACATATCGATCAACTATGCTGCCCTCCCACGGCAACCATACCAAACCATACCCACACCAACACCAAACAGCAAAACTTCACACCTCCTCCAATTAACTCACACAGCTGCAACACAGTCTAAGAACCTCTACTGCCCAGGCACACAAGGCCTCCCACATGCATTCAAGTGCCTGCACATCCACTGACCTACACCACTTAGAATCATACCCACACGGAGTGATCAGTTTTTCTGAAATAAAACTATGAACACAACAGCAACAACACTCATGCACTCTTCCTCTCCTGCTACTAAAAAACCCACTCATTCTTCTTTTCGTTCAGAGGAGCTCATGGAGCTCATGAAGACCGAGCAAATGGCAGTGGTGCATGGTATAAATCCCATTACCATAACATAACTTCCAGGAGGTCATACTTCCTGCACATCGCTGTGAGTTGCACAGTTCCAGTTGTAGTCTGCCCAACGGTCAGGGACTATTTTACTGGTTGGGACCCAGATGCCTTCCATGGGCCCTTTGCTTGAAAGTGCAAGCTCTACCTTCAGAACTCCAGCCACTGTGCTTCCATAGGTTTTCTGGAATTTCAGGATTGTTACTTAGGATTCGTGGCCAGCTGTTGTGCAAGACATCTTCTTTGATGCTGAAGAGCTAGCTGTTCAAGCAGTCTTGTACTTCCTCACAGGCAATGTCCTATTCCATCATTCTTTATGACGACACAGTGCCTTGGATCCATTGAATATGTACCAGTTGATTGTGCAGAGTGTCCAAATCCACATGCAACTCACCAATGTTAGTGTCTGTGTTGGTCAACTGTGCCCCAGTGATAAGCTCTTCTACACGTTCTAACCGACCTAAGCAGTCATTCTTAACCCTTGGCCATGGTATATTCCTCAAGCTGCAGGGGCTGTGATTACCCCATCTCATATCCGATCCAAAGCTTCTCTCTCACATTCCTTCTAGCAAACATCTCTTCATATTGCTGTTGCAGTCTTATCTGTGCTCCCTCAGTGCAAATGAGAAACTGTGTTTTCACCTGAAATGTAGACAAAGGGATTGAAAAGATCATTGTGCTTGTGAGGCATTTACAATAACATACTTATTTGTCTCAGTAACGGTATTGTATCTCAATGACTGAGAGCTAACCTTGGTGCGATTAGAACATTCGGTGACCTCAGTGTCATGTGAGATTAGATACTGAACCAAAGTATGTGATTTGTTTCCTTCACCTTAATCATACTGATATAATACCTGTGACTCATTGGAGCACAGTCTCACCGTCTTGCTGTTGTACCTGAAATTCAAGGTGGTTGCTAGGAAAGAATGCAATTCTCTAGCATCATTAAAATCCTTTCCTAATACACTTGCCTGTCCCTCTAAACTGCACCCACCTGGTATAGCCACCAAGTGGGAACCCAAAGGTATTCAGCTGTTTCACTATAATTATCCATAATTACTCTCAGACCTGTTACTCAACGTTTTTGTGGTGACTGAGACATTCCGATATCAATAGACGGTTCGCTACATCTCCTGTACACTTTTTTTATAATGCAAAACCAAAACACAATACTGAATCAGATCAGAAATGTGAGTTAGCTCAGGCAATGCAAAAGTTTCTTCAGTAGGTTAAATGCTAGTAGGCATTGTGCAGCTCTGTGTTCGATGTCACTGGTGTGAGATACTGTGTATCAGAGCCTTTCTTTGCTGTCTCTGCTTGAGAGGAGGTGTGTCTATTGCAGAACTAGAGCTAGCACAAGCCATCAAAAACACTCTGCCTGCCTGGAGCGTGTGCTGTGTGCAGCTGTGTGTTCAGTGTTACTGGTGCGAGATACTGTGTATCGGAGCCTTCCTTCGCTGTCTCTGCCTGAGAGGAGGTGTGTTTACTGCAGATCTAGAGCCAGCAAAAGCCATCAAATATATGCTGCATGCGCGGAGCGCGTGCAGTGTGCATCTGTGTGTTCAGTGTTACTGGTGTGAGATACTGTGTATCGGAGCCTTTCTTCGCTGTATCTGCCTGAGAGGGGGTGTGTCTACTGCAGAGCCAGAGCCAGCACAATACACTCAAATACATGCTGCCCACACAGAGCGTATGTAGTGTGCCGCTGTGTGTTCAGTGTTACTGATGCGAGATACTGTGTATCAGAGCCTTTCTTCGCACTCTCTGTCTAAAAGGACGTGTGTCTTCTGCAGAACTAGAGCCAGCACAAGCCCTCAAAAACATGCTGCCCGCACAGTGTGCAGCTGTATCAAGCAAAGTCCTACATCTCAGCTCCTGAAAATATTGCCGAGTAAGTGCACTTGGGCCACTTTGTTTGGTCCTTGATTGACTGTTTCAGTGACTGTTTTTACTGTTCAAGTACCAATTTAGAAGTGATCTTTATCCACTTGCTTGACAATGCATGGTAAGGCGGTGGCTAAAAGTAAAAGTAAAGCTTACAATTTTTGGAGAAACAATCCATATTCTAATCCAGCAAAATCTTCTAAGGCAACTGCTGTCCCTCAGCCTGCCTCCAAAACCTCTCTTACCATCTTAAATGACAGATCGTCTGACCAAACTACAACATCTTCAGCTCACAATGCTGAACGTGGAAAAATTACCTCTTTTTTTGTACCTGGGAAAACGATGATGCAAGTGAATATACCATCCCAGGTACACAGCAAAAATGCTCTCATGACAGAGATAGAAGATGTGGGCATTATTGAGAGTATGGAGTCCTCATTGCAAATCGACAATAAATGCTGCAAGAGTCTGGGCTTGTATTCACTAATGCTTGCTCTTCTGCAGCAAGGGCTTGAGCATGTTTCTCATCTGAAAGTCAATTGGAGAGCGCTTCACGTGGATAGGGGACCAGGCCTGGCTGGTATTGCTCTGGCTTAGTTAAGAACCCTAGAAGAAGATGAATGACTCATCCCCAGATCCAATTGATGCCATGGTTGCCCCCCACCCATGACACAAAGCACCTGCAACGACACCAATGCCATGACTTAACCTTTTAATTTGTCACTACATGAGACAAATTGAATTTCCTTCCAGGACCATGCCACATTGGTAAAGGTTGTGGATATCTGAAGGGAAGGGAACAGTTTGACAGCTCAAGTAAACATCCAGAGTTAATAGGTAACTTATTCATTGTTGCAGTGCCACTGTGAACTTGGAGTGCATCGTGCAGATCCAAGTAGGAAGCTCACAGACCTCGACTGCAGTGTTAGTCTCTAGGATTACCTGAAATGGTCCCTGCCACCTTGGTGCCAGTACAAACTTTCTCTGATAGCTTCTGATCATCAAATATTGACCAGGTTCCAGGGAATGGCAGGCTTCGGTAGGGTTCTTTGCAAGGGCCTCCTTCAACTGTGTGTACATTTAACTGATAGAGCGGATGAGTCTCTTTACATAGTCAAGCAAGATATCATCAGAAAATTAATGTTCATATATATAATTTCAACAGATGAAGAAGAAGGCAGTCTGAAAGGTCTTCTGAATATAATTGTGTGAGGACTCATTCCTATTTTGCGGTTTGTGGGACTACGGATGGTGAGCAGGACTAAAAGGAGGGCATCAGGTCACTTCAACCCTGTCTCTTGGCACATTTTTGACAGTGGCCCTCATTACGACCCAGGCGGTAAGGGGTTTACGCCGGCGTAAACATCGCCGACCCTTACCGCCTGAGTACGAGTTCCCTTAGCGCCATGGCGGATTTAACACCTGCTTTTAGCAGGTGTTAAAATCCATGGCGCTAAGGGACCTTGTTGTTAATTACGCCACCGTAATTTACGGTGGCGTAATTAACGCCTTCCCCACTCCCATTATGCCCTATGGGGCAAAAATGGGAATGGGGAAGGGTAAATGGGGATTGGGGACTTACCGCCCCGCCAAGGTCGGAATGGGGCGGTAAGTCCGCCAACCACCATGGCGGAGTTGGCAACTTAGCGCCATGGACCATGGTGCTAATAGCGCCATGGTCCTCCGCCAAGGTCGTAATGAGGGCCAGTGTATTCTTAAAGATACCATTCTGACGCTCTACCACTCCTGCAGACTGTGGATGGTGTTGGCAATGGAGATTATGTTGTACACTGAGAGCGGTGAGAAGGTCTTTGATGATATGATTCACAAAATGCATCCCCTTGTCACGATTTAGGGTGACTGTGACTCCAAACCTTGACTTAAAGTCTCAGATAAGATTTTTCGCTACCGTTACAGCACTCGCTCATCTTCATGGTTAGACCTCGACCCAGCAAAAAAAAAAGTCCTGCATAACTCAAACATATTGCAAATTGTTGCCACAGGGTAGTTGAAGGAATTCCACTTGGATCGTTACGAAGGAGCCCTAGGCAGGTGGGCATGCTCCAGGTGTGACCAGGACAGGCTTCCTCATGTTATTTTGAAGGCATATAATGCATCTTTTGCAGAAATCCTGAGGTAGTTTTGCAAACTCAGGAGCACACCAGTACTTTTCCCAGGGTGGAGAATACCCCATTCTTTCCTACATGTGCTTGTCCATGATATACTCTGACTAAATGTGATAGCCACACCTTTGGCAACCCCAAACATACCTGTTCATGCCTCCATAGGGAATCTTCATGGAACCTACGCCCTTTCCATGCCCAACTTGCCTTTCCACTAGGGCGGCATGTTCTTGCATCAGGGCTAGTTCTTAGAGACTCTTAACATGAGGTGGCCCAGGTATGTATTCATACTCATTTTGGTTGTCAGTTATAGCTTCCAGTTTGGCAGTGGGGAATCAGCGAAGTTATTTTCACAGCTCACTTCAATACCCAGTGACTGATGAGCTGCACCCTTTACTATGGCTATATGTGTAGGGAGCATTATGGCATCTAAAAGGTCATTGATGTATCTGTGGTTCTTGATAGGGGAGCCTGGTGAAGTAAGGAGGCTGTGTTGCTTCCATAACTGCTCAAAATAATGAGCTACTCCAAAAGCAAACTGGCAATCTGTGTAAATGTTTACTAATTGTTGTGTTGCCAGTCTGCATGCCCTAGTAAATGCTACAGGTTCTGCTACATGGGCTCAGGTGATATGCAATAGTTTTCCACTTTCCACAAATTCTACTGGGGCAGAAATCCTGTATCCTGCTACCAATACACCATTTTGATCTTGATAACATGACCCATTCATCAAGTAAATCAAATCTGCGTTGTGCAATAGAGTTTCAGACAAATCATTTCGGGGTGTTAAAGGGGAATCTGTAACTGCAGCAAAGTCATGAGAATCTATCTCATTTGGTTCTCCATCCTAAGCAGTGGGAAATAGGAAGGCAGGGTTTAACACAGTTCTATGTTTGTTTTTGTTGTTAGTTTGTGAAAAATGTTTTGCTCAATATGTTTTTCACCTATTTCTTTTTCAAAATTCAGTGAAAAACATATCGAACAAATGTGCACATGAATAAAGTGCACACAATTAAACTGACATGACCACAAAAAGCAAGCGCATTACAGTAAAACTCAGTGCACCGGGTAAGAGTGATATTAGAGGGGTTCAATAGCAAAAGCTCATATTTGTTAACTTGGGAT
Organism: Ambystoma mexicanum; assembly: GCF_040938575.1. Classification (NCBI taxonomy): domain Eukaryota; kingdom Metazoa; phylum Chordata; class Amphibia; order Caudata; family Ambystomatidae; genus Ambystoma; species Ambystoma mexicanum. The sequence goes on along the minus strand of NC_090923.1, from coordinate 1,018,642,238 downwards.
ACAGACATGTGTTATGTTTTTGTTTTCAGCAACAATCCTACTACAGAGTGTGCCACTGCCACTTCCAGAGGAGAACACAACTCAATATGTTAACACTGTTATACTGGGCCTCATTACGAGTCCAGCAGGAAACCCGCCAGAAGTGACTGGCAGGTTGCCGCCGGACTCGTAACACTTTTCTGGCACCTGACTTCCCAGTGCCACTGGGACCTTACACGTCCAGGCGGAACGGGTAGTCAGGTGATGAAAAATGTTACTCCCCATTCCCATGGAGTCCACTAGGACTCCATGGGAATGGGGACATGAAAGCACCGGCATCGTTGCTAACAGTGACAGTGCTTCCGTGAAAATTCTGCGTGTGGGTGCTGTCGCGCCCGGAAGGTCAGAGCTGTCAGGTGCAATGGCACCTGCCCACAGAGTTGTAGTGTGGCGGTCCAGACAGGCTGCTGATATGGTGATACGGTGCATAGCTGCTACCGGATCAAGTTCCTTGCTATTGTATGCAATATGCTTTTGATGAAAACCATGTTGCTGTGTTAGCACCACAAGGGCAAAGCAGTTCCTCACATGACAATAACAATGTGAATAGTTTCTTATAATTTGGTAAGCCCAAAGCAGGTGTTCAACCAAAAAAAAAAAACATTGGATGACCATTGCAAGGGTTTGGGGAAATTGATTCTAGTATGCAATCGGAATGGCTTCACCAGCTCAACATAGCCCAAAATAAATTACCTGCAGTAAGCAACCATACCAAGAAAGCCTCGCCTTTCAGTAATTGTTTGGGGGTTTGGAATTTTGTTTTCATCCTCTTTCTAGAGGATGCTATGACTCGATCACCCATTACAATAATCATGACACAAATAGTTTACTCTTCATCTACACAGTTGTAATTTCTTCTGCAAAGCTGTTTGGCCTTTATTAGCTAATGTGTTAAGCAGTATTCTGGCGTCCTCCTTGTAAGCCTCATATGAAGGGGGGGCCAACAGGAAGTCATCAACGTACTGTCCCAACAACAAGTTTCCTGCAAATCGAATATCATCTTGATTTTTCTTTGGCTGTTGGAAAAACAGGGAAGGGAATTCTCTGTAGCCCTGGGGCGGTCGGGTCCAGGAGTACTAAATTTACCTATGGGAAAACGCTAATATATATTGCCTGTCAACATGTATAGGAACAGAGAAGAAAGCAAAACACAAATCTACAACAGCAAAGTGAGTAGCAGTAGGGAGTATGCAAGCTAGGATGGTTTGTGGTGTTGGAAGAATGTGGAAGGAGGGAATAATCACTGAATTAACTGTTCTTAGGTCCTGTATAAACCTATATGTATCTCTCTCAGACTTCTTGACTGGCAAAATAGAGGTGTTACGCGAACTGCTAGCAATAACACCTTGTTTCATGAGGAATTCAATAACTGGAGTAACATCTTCTTCCGCTTCTGGCTTCAAGGAGTATTCGGGGTAAATGGGGCAATCTCTTTGAAAGGTATACCTTCATCGTTACTGGTTCAGCATTATAGATGTATCCAACCTTATTATCATGTACTGATCATAGAGATTGTGGTATAGACTCTATAAGACCCTGTAGGCCGGTTGACCACACTCCCACCCCAAGGTTGTGTACTCGGTTAAAATGATGTCTGAATTATTGCCAGAACAGCTTCAGTACAGTATTATGATCAGGGACATTTAGAAATACACTGTTCGGTGTGCAGTGAATGGTACATCTGAGTGTACACAACAAATCTCTACCTAACATATATACAGCAGCAGATTGGTTAAGGAAGAAGGCATATATACCTGTTATGGGACCTTGTGTGACTGTGAGTGGCTAGATATGTTTTCTGGTGTGTTCATGGGATATTAGAGGTTCCCACAGCATTCACTGTTTCCGTGGACAATGGAACAGTTGGGAAAGACTCCGATCATATAGCAGATCTACTAGCACCAGTATCAACTAAACAATGTAGAATCTTCCCTTTAACTTCACATTGCATGTGTGGCCCCTGTTGGTTGACTGGTAACAAAGGACTACATTTAAGAACATCTTCTACTTATAGTCAGAATGGGTCAGAATCCATCGGTAGTGGCTGAGATTGGCTAGGTGTAAATGTTTGCAGCTTTAGGATTAATAAAGAAGCGTGGCACATTTACATTATGGTCACGAAGGGTACTGGAGCACTCACTACATGGTTTGGGTTGAGACCTTGATCCTGGGGGTTTGGGAATACACTACACTGGGGTTGATAGGGGCACTTGTTCATCCAGTGTTCAGTCTGTTTACAATATTGCACACTGGTGTGTCAACATTATGTCTCTGTGGCCCTGCACACCCCTGAGGTCCATTTGGTGCCTGCTGACCCTGCATTCAAAGTTTTCTTACACAAAAGTACCCAACATTTTTACCAATTCTCGATTTACGTCAATTCCCGCTGCAATCAAAACCAAATCAATTTTCATGACTCTTAGTTACTGAGCAATCTTATTCAATAGGAATCCATGGGATGGGTTTGCCAGAATCCGGCATTTATTTGCCAGTAGGGGCTAGATCTAATGGCAGATCAGGCCTGCCCGTAATCACTGCCCCCACAGGCAACCTTGTGTTTCCCCGGACCGGAAGAAATTCTGGTGCCGGAATTACCAGCATTCTACTCCTAATTAGCCCCTTCATCTTGTCTAACATCTGCCTTTTCATCTATTGTCTGAGGGCACCTCAGGGTGGAAGATCCACTAGCCCATTTTCTCCTTAAAAATGTAATCTGCCCTCTCAGTTGCTCATTGGTATCTTTCAGTCATCTTATCTTTGATGTGTTTTGTCTCGTTGCCACTTCTTCAGGCAATGTTGCAAACACTCTCCATTGTCTGGACCCCACCATTCCCTTCTGTGCCTCAAGGGCATGCCTTTGAGCTACCAATTTATCCAGATTGAAAGTGCCTTTTAACGAGAATTGAGTATGCCGATTATCTTGTGCTAACAGGTGTCAAACCTCAAGGCGCTCGCACCGCTGTAATTTGCATACATAAAGTGAGCAGGCGTGCCCTCGGGTTGGGTTTTTGCCTGCTTACTTTGTTCTTTTTCCATTTTCTGTCCATCAATTTAGTACCGATCGTTCAGCTGCACTCGCCATTGTACCATTCACACGTTGACTCCTCCCATGTGTGGCCCCATAAAGGGACCGGGAATTTTATTAAGAGAGGCTGCCTGGCCCTGAAAAGGTTTATTGGGCACTCGACCCTGTGCTCGCCCCAACTTTCCTTATTTAATTCTGGTATTTTCCTTCCCTCTGTGCATTATTTCAATGTTATTTACTCCCCATTAATATTCCCTTTCTTGTCATTAACTAATTGTAGAAGAATACCATGAACAGTTTGGGATTCACAAACATTTACGAGACCTGAGGTCTGAATACACTGGAGAGCCTCCCAGCTGTAACCAGACCAGCCTTAACTATCCTAAAATTGCAAGCACTTTACCAAGTTTATTTCAGGACATAACAAATATACCACTCCCCAAATCATAATAATAACCAAGGCAAAAACACACAGTAGAACTAGATTCTCAACCCAGAATGTACATCCCCTATTCAAATATCCCTGAAATAAATCAATGGGCCTCATTACGAGGTTGCCAGTAACCCGCCAGTGCTCCCGGCAAGTTTCCAGCAACCCTGTATTACCATTACCACCGCTTGACATCCTGGTGCTACCGGGATATCACAAGCGGCGCTGGTACGGTAAGTTCCCATTCCCGTGGAGTCCCATAAGACTCCACGGGGATGGGAACCCTGACGCAACGGCATCGTTACTAACGGTGCCAGTGCTTCAGTGAGAAACCTGCCGGTAGAAGCCTGAACTCCCAGCAGGTCAGGCCTGCCGGTATTTCAGTGCTCCTACCGGCAGACTCGCAGTGAGCCAGTCCGGAAAGGGTGCTGGTAACTTGTAACCGGCACCTGTATTTGCGGACCGGCTCAATCATAATGAGGCCCAATGTCTTGTTTAGCCATTGTATAAAATCATGGCTCCCCGGAGCGGCCCATGCAAGTGCACCACTTAGCCTCTGCCCTGCTAACCATTGGAGTGTTTAACTAGGACTCCTTACATCTTTTGATTGCGTTTTAGAGGAGGCCGTGCGCAAATGTCTGTGGTGCATTGGTTTTGCGCATCTGGTCTGGGTCGTGGACACCAATTGACGAACAAAGATTCAGCTCACACGTTGGTCTAGATAGATGCAAACAGAGGTGACAAATTTGTTGGCCTGCAAGTCTAAAAGCACAGGGTTACAGCACTGACCAAAGTCACCTAACTAACGTAACCTGCCTTCCTGACCCATAATTTCAATAGTCTCACGGTCACCTGGCCCAGAAGCTTTGAAAAAACCAGCACCAAGGCTTTCCAGCACATTTATCCCTCCTCCCGCCAAACATTGAAGGATTCATAGGTGGTTTTATCTCAATGTTTATGAACAGAAGTGACGTCTTCTGGTGTAGTTCCGCTAAAGCATAACCTGTCGAGGGCAGAGAATACTACCGGGGAGTCCTTCCAGTTCTGCTTTATCAGCCGAGGGGTGTGCATCCTCCATTCCCGTGGCAACATTCTGTTAATTGTTCATACCATTACAGGCTTGCCGGATCACTGGACATGGGTGCATGGCCTTTCTCCAGTAACCAGAAGATACCAGACAATACCCCATGATCCATCTGCGGATATAAAGAAAATAATTCTAATATTAAGTGAGAAGTCAGTGGAGGAAGTCTCTTTGTCCCAAAAATAATTCAATTTTATCAATCAGTCAGGAGAATGTTTTCCGCTCTTTTACACGATCACCAAAATCCATAAGGACATTCACAACCCCTAAGGACTTCCTATTGTATCAGGATGTGGTTCGATTCTCGAGCCACTGTCCCCAATACATAGACCTCTTTATTAAACCCATGGCGATGGCACCTCCAACTTTTCTACTGGATTCTAGAGATGTCATCACTAGAATAGAAGGTCTTGTTTTTGATCTGGCCACACAGATTTTGAGGCATTGTATACTAATATCCCACAAGACAAAGCCGTCCAAAGCCTTGAGATCATGCTGAATAGACGTTCAACACCCCATAATGTACCTACTGAATTTCTGACTGCTTGTGCATCATTGGTGCTCACAAACAGTTTCTTCAGGTTTAAAACACATGTTTCCTTCAAAGTAAGGGGACGGCGATGGATTGTACCTTTGCTCCCAATCTAGCCATAATTTATATGGCTTTAATGGAAGAACAATGTGTTCTCAATAATGTGAATCCGTTTTTACAATCCATTTCAGTCTTTCACCGTTATATTGAGACATCCTCCTAATTTGGGACGGTAATGTGGAAACATTGAGAGCTTATGTTGATTGTCTTAATCAGGTAGACCCTAATTTGCATTTTACATATGAGCATTCTGCTACAAGAATTCAATTTTTGGATCTATCCATCTTTAATGATGCAGGTAGCCTCCAGGTAGAATTGCATAGTAAAGCGACCGAAAGGAATACTACCTTACATTTCCAAAGCCAGCACCCTAAAAGTCTTCTCCAGAACTTACCTTATCGGATGTTCTTACAGTTACGCCGACATGCAGATATTCTACAAACTAGATTGGTAGAACAGGGTTACACGAAAAAAACGAATTAAACGGTGTAGGAAAAGAGTGAGATTCACTAATCGGGGTAGTTTACTTATCCCCAAAATGAAATCCGACTTAGGTGATCGCCCAGTCTGTGCATCACATTTTTGCCAGCATAATGAAGCCATTAAAGGGACAATCTTAAAAAATTTTAGAATTCTGAACACACCAGACGGGAAACTCGAAAAACCACTATTTGCTTTAAAAAAAGTAAAAATTTAAAACAAAAACTCACTAGAGCAAGCCGTATCCCGGCCAAACAAATGACGATCCAAAATGTTCATCAGACCCCGGTGGTGGGCCATTACCCATGTATTTTATGTGTGGCATGCAAATATTCAAAATAAAATTAGCCTTTGAACATGAGGGTAGGACTTGGGACTTGCGGACATTTACCACCTGCAAAAGCAAGAATGTAATGTATGCCATACAATGTCCGTGCAAAAAGTTATACATTGGGAAGACCTCGAGGGAAGTACATTTCAGGATCAATGAACATCGATCAAAAATGTGTAATCAAACCTTGAATGCCCCGTTGGTCCTACACTATCTGGAAATGGGACACACGTTGTAGGATGTCTCCTGGTTCTGCATAGATACAAACTATGATATCAATAGTGCACATGGAGCCAATAAGCTGGCCTACAAAGAATAACTATGGATATTTAATCTCAAAGCTTTTGAAAGAGGCCTGAATTCAACAGAACAATGGGACTTTAAAACCTCAGTGCCATTTTGGATCCCATGTACATGGCCCTGGTTCTCCTCCTTCGAGGATTGCCCCATTGCCATCCAGTGGAATGGCTTCCTCCACCACAGATATGCTTACCTGTGATCTTGAACACCATCGAGATGATGTGGCTCATCACTCTTGCACCATGGGAGATTTTGTCAATAATACACTGTCCACTTCCCACTTTGATACAGCCAGTTCCACCCCCAGGCTCTCCGTACCATCAGTACATTGCCCTCTGGCTGAAGGATAGCCATAATTGCCGAATAATTTAAAAAGAAACTTTTCGCTGACCTCCTTGGATTTCCTTTGATTGCAAACGCAATAAAATAATAAAACAAGTCACTTCCCCTGTAGTGTGCGACTCTCTCGGGAGTATCACCGAGCATGGCATGGGTTATGCTGGTCACCATTCTAGACTCTTGGAATTAAAGCATCTCCGCCCACACGTACCACGTACCTCGTCACATGACCTTTACACATACTTTGAAATACGACTGCGTTTTCCCTTTCGTTTAGAACTTATGCCTGCGCCCTGCTGCCCGCACATAGAGGAACTCCACAAATGGTCTAAGGTAAATATCATGCATCCCTATAGTAACATGCCCAACAATATTACTTTGTTTGATCAATGATCCCGCTCTTCTGTGACTGGCAATTAGTTGACTGCCTCCAAGAAGTCTTTTGTTCGCCGCTCTCTCTCCCGTGGTGGGCTCCAACTAGCTAGAACATGGTCTAGCCCCATTCACTAGCCACTGTTTGAACCATGATTGGCTGGTAAACCAACTAGTAGCACAATTGAGATCTAGCCACCCATGTGCATGTGTGTGCATATTCTAGCATTGAACTGTTTGAGTCCCTAGGAGCAGGCTAGTCACACTCCTGACTCCACAGTGCGTGTTGCGCCGACTCTAACAATTGCAGTGTCAGCAGGAATCCCCAACAAGACATACAAGGTGAGTTCCAGCATCCCTGAGCCCGCCTAGGACCGCGAGTCGCTCCTTGTACACTGATATGCCAATTAGTAGCATAATTGAGACCTTGCTACACATGTGCATGTGTATGAATATTTTTACATTGAACTACATGGCTCCCCGGGAGCAGGCCAGTCACATTGTTGGCTACCCAGTGCCCGTTGTGCCAACTTTAAAGTCTGCAGTGGCAGCAGGAATCTCCAAATACAACATACAAGGTTGTTTTGAATACATGTAATTCTAGAGGTCCATCTAACTTTGCCGAAGATACTGGCCAGTATACTAGGTATTTCTCACCTCAAATAATTGCTCTCCTCGCCTATTGCAGCGTGTTGGATTTTCCCATCTCGTGGGAGCACTGGCTCACTGAGGGCACGGGTGGTGATGGCACCAGAGTCAGTGGGGGACCACTTGCAATCCACTGTGGTCTTCCCTGCATGTGGTGATTTTATTATGGTCGTTTTTGTCACTCACATGCTTGAATGGATAGCCTTGTTATATGGCTGATGCAGGCTTGAGTTGTTTTTTAATCACACATGATTTTCATATAGATAGGTTTTTGTTGTAGAATGTCCTTTGTCCCCTGATGAAGACGTAGTTAAACTACACCTACGTGCCAAAACCGGTCGGTCCTGTTACAGCCTTTTGGAAATGTGATTGTGTTTCATTTGACAACCACTAAGGTCCACTACAAGATAAAAAGAAAAAAACACACATGTTTTTGAATATTGTAATTTATTGGTGTTGACATGAAATGTTGTTCAGTGTTTTCTATAAATATGAATGGTGGGTTGCTAATGTATGAGTGAATTAGGATAGATTACTTGATTGATGGTTGTGAATGAGCTTTTGTCACCTTTGTGTATGTTATAACTGTGATTTTACCTGCATTTAATTGTTGTTCCTTGTTGATTTACTCATGGTTTATCTCATAAATAATTTTGTATCATCGTAAATAAACCATTTTTGATACTTTCTTAAAAAGGTCTGTCCTCCGGAAAGTTCTTTCAGCACAAGCTTGCTTCAGTAATCCCAGAGGGAATGGAGCAGCTCTGTGTTTCATTGCCCATTGTCAAGATTTGCCTGTTGCCAACATGAGAAATGGAAACCTAATATAGAGTCCGCTAAAAGGAAATTAAACTAAGGGTGTGTGGGGCATGACATAACAGCACAGAGCATATTATTTTCTGAAGTTCATATGGGCAGTCCTGATCCCTCCTGCAATAAATAAAACCTCCTTCATCATTTCCCTCAGTGTGAACTTTTGTGTATTTATTTTTTAAATCGTATTCCCCTATATTCCCCTGCGAACATCTTACCCTAACCGCACCCAGCGCACCCTTGCAAAATAGGGGGAGCCAATTGGCCTCCAGAGTCATGTGACCAGCCTGTCTCACTCACCGCGAGGCTGGAGGTCTATTGCTGATGAGTTAACTGTGTTCTGCACCCTTGCAGTGGCACTGTATTCAGAGGAATATCCTCGGCAAATAATGTTCTTGCTCCTCGCAACACCCATTCTCTCATACCCTCACCCAGCATCCCTTTGTAAAATTGGGTGAGACTATTTGCTCAGAGGGTCAAGTGACAACCCGCAGAGCCAGAAGGCTCGTTCTGAAGAAGAAGCTCTGCTCTCCTTTCACGCAGCAGCACTGGAGGCAACTGTAGCTCACAGTGGGGATCAGAGTTGAATTTGTACCACTTTTAAATCATTTTTCGACCCCCAATTGCAGGCACCGGCCCCCCCATAACCAGCATCTCTTTGATCAATAGGCAAGCTGGTTGGTCACTCCCCCCTGCGGTCTACTTCTGAAATCCACCAATGGAATTCCAGCCCTGATAAAGGCAACCTATTGGTCTGCATGCTGTATCGCCTGTGCCGTGCATCACACCACACCGGCCCGGACTCTGATCGCTCTATGACCAGCTAAGGGACAGTGCACTTAATTTGTGACCTACTATGATTTTGCTCCTACGTGTTTAAAATGTACTTTGTGCCCTAATGAAATTTTGCTCCCAGGTACATACTGGTAGGACTGGATTTCTATACTCTGGCCTGGTGGACAGATGTATAGGAGGCCAACCTAGTTAGTGAACAGGGACAACTCTGGGAGCTTTAGCCAAACCAATCAAGGTAGCATGGAGAGTGTTCAAGGCTAAGTCTCAGAAAGGGATGAGCCTTGTCAAGGGTCCACAATGAGTCCACAAGGTAAGTAAGCAAGGATTACAATTAACAAGCAGCAACCCCCAAAATCCCCTTAATGGGCTGTTTGCTACATGAGAGAAAACGACCAAACATTTTATCTCCCCATGAGGGTTCCAAGGAGGACTGCCATAGCCTTATTGGACTCCAGAAGTCGGAGAACTGCCATTCAAGCAGACCTGAGCGCTCAGGAAGAGCTAGGGTCTGGCTCGATAGCCCAGATCATATATGTACGAGAGAGAGAGAGAGAGGAGGGAGAGTGGTGTGATAGAGCAGAGAGGGCGATAGAGGACCTATGAAAGAGAGTGTAGGAGAGAGAGAAAGGAGAAATATCAGGAGAGGAGAGAGATTGGGTGAGACTGTGAAAACATCATCCAAGCATCATGCTTGGATGATGTTTTCACAGTCTCGCACACTTCTCCTTCTTGGGGAACCCAGTTCTCCTTCTTGGGGAACCCTCAGCGTAGGGAAGGCTTAGGAAGACCCAGTGAGAGGAAGGTAAATAAGTCTACGGCTTTTAGGCCATCATTTCAAGGGTAGGTTAGAACTGGTCAATATGAGTTACTTGTTGGGAATAGGCACACCTGGGCAAGGTGAGACTGGGGACACCCGTGTTCTGGCCTGTATACCGTCTTTCAACCATAGAGCCTGTGAAATTTATAAACCAATTACTGAACTCCACACCCAAGTCTTTGAGTTATTGAAGCCATATGTGATAGGTGCATAAATGTAATTTCTGCCATACTCTTAATGTAGTTTATGACCTTTCTAGGATAGTACCAGGATTATTAGCTTGTGCCTCTCTTGGATAGTACTGTAATTACTAGCCTCTGCAGCACCCGTACCGGTTTGTGGATATTAATTTGAATCACATCTAGAAAACACCACAATTGGAACAGTACTGGGAATTACTAGCCTGTGCCTCTCGAGGATAGCACAGTGATTATCAACCTGTCCCACACTGGGATAGTAGCGTGACTATTAACATGATCCACACTGGGATAGCCCTGTGAATATTGGCCTGCGTTGCACCATTAGAGTATTGTTAAGAAGGCCTTTAAACCACATTTAGAGGGTGCAACATTGGGACAGCACTGTGAGTATTGGCCCTGCCGCGCCGAGTTGGTACTGTGATCATTGGCCCTGACATGCTGAGATGTGCAACAAGAGCATGTATAGTTTGAAACATCCAAATTTGGAAATTGTGCAACGAAAAAACCTTGCTTCGAAACTGCACCAATCTGTGCAATTCTGGGCACATCACTGTAGTGAAATTGGTCATATTTCCTTTGGCTGCCACAATTGGGATTGCTTAGAAGTAATTCTTTTAAAAATGCACTACACAAAAAGCCACACTTATATATGGTATATTAAACAAAAGATAAGAAAGATATTGATCATTTAGAATGTGCACACCACATACTGAAGTATGCCTTAACTTGCTCATTGCTCTGCCATTTTTGTGCCATCTTTCTATAGTAAAGGAAAAGTGAAAAAAATCATGTACTGCATTGTTTGGCAGGCAAAACGTTTTGTATGGGGCATTTTCCTTTACTGTATAAGGAGCCTTGCAGGACCTTTTCTTTTCCCTGGAACTATGGGTAGTGGCCATGGGGTCTCCACGTAGTAACCAGTTTGTGAATGAGGCAGTGGGAGGGGACACTGGCCTGGGGCGAAGAGGGTGCCTTTTCCCAAACACGAAGCTTTACACTTGCCACACAGACCTTTCTTTTTTGTCCTGCATCGTCCATCATCAAGGACATATAGGTGCTGCTTGTTGTTCCCACTGAAAGACTGAGGACAGCTTACCTAAGGTTTAAGCCTGGTAGAGGGAGGTTGTGCACAGTAAACAGCTCCAAGTCTGTGTGAAACAATGACTACAAGTAACTGGCCCTTTCACACAAGTTTGCTGTTGTGTGTCTAAGCCTTGAAATTACAGTTGCAACACACAGAGAATTCTTTAGAAATACATTAGTTTGCATTCTGGTACATTTAGAGTTCTGTTCGGGGATATAAGGTTTTATATGCTTGTCAGGTTGGTTTATGTTATGATTTGTGTACCTTTAAGTCATCTTTATGAAAAAGGGCATTGTTTGTGTTTCTTTATAGTGTATATGAACACATTTAGAGATAAGAAGACGTGTAGTTAAGTGTCTAAAGTGCAGTCTGAGACCAAATCCCATTTTACAGAAACTGTGTGATCCTAAACAAATCACTTAATTTCACTGTGCTGTATCTTCCCAAATTTGGGTGCTAGATATAGGTCTCCTGCTATGGGGGTAGAGAAGCAGGGCATCAAGTATAGGTTTGTGTTGGAGGGGGGCACAGAAAGGAGGAGGTCAGGTATTGGTGTTTTGTAGGGATTGAGGAGATATGATGACAGGTTTTATGTTTGAGGGTTAGGAGGCATGCTGCAAGCTATGCATCTGTTGCCAGATTGGCTCACATTTGGCTCTTAGAACCAAGCCAGGCCCTATGGCTCGGCTGTGGCTTGTCTATGCCCAGTATTTCTTTGGCTCCACCACATCTAGTTAGAGCTACTGCACTTAAACTAGATCATAGAAATAAATCACACAGTGGGTGTCAATGGAAAAATTAGCACAGTGCCACCGATTGACCGTGAAGGTTACTGCACTATGGTTAAGTAAAGCACATCAATCAAAACAAAGGCATACGTACAAGAAGAGCGAAAATGCAACTTTAACAGACACAACTGTGCAGCTATTGGAAATCACTATTGCTGTGATTAATCTCAACTCCAACTCACTGGAGGAGTGGGCAAACGCAGGACGAAATTAAAGACTGCACAGAAGACAGCCCAGAACACACTCACAAGCATAGCTTGTTGAAAGCAGGTAGCCACTCCCACATAAAGCAGGGTGATCACATGATGTCAGGGACCACAGCACATGCAGAGGTCTCAGCAATGTCAGCATGAAAACAGCAAGGCAGCACCCAGGAGTGCTCAGTGCCGTCCAGGGGACAGGCCTTCAGGACCAGGGGATAGAACTCAGGCAGGTCTGGCAGCTGGACACAGGCTGATACAGTGTTTCTTCAAAAGGTCGTCAGCGAAAAAAGAAACAGGAGAGGGCCGGACAACGCCTAGTGAGTCAGGTGACGCAGGGGTGACGTGATGACATAGGTTTGAGGAGAAGAGACTCCTTAAGAGGTGGGTCTTGAGTTCTTTTCTGAATTGTAGGAGCGTTGGGGTGAGTTTGATGCTGACAGGGAAGAGGTTTCAAAGTCTTGGGGCATAGACCGAGAAGGCTTGGTGTCTGGTCCTTTCATTTTTGCTGCAGCGGATTTCAAGTCTGAACATGTCCTGGCTTCTGGTGGTATGCTGTATGCCAGAAATGCTGAGTTTCTCCATGAGGTAGCTGGGTGACTTGAGGGTGACTCCCTTATAGATGACGCAGCAAGACATGAAGATGATTTGTGCTTGCAGTGGGAGCCAGTGATGGTCCATGAGGGCGGGGGCGATGTGGTTGTATCTGCGTAGACCCTTGCTGAGGCGTCCGGCAATGTGTAGGACACTTTTCAGGGGCGCAAAGGAGGAAGACAGGTGGCCTTTGAGGGGGGAATTTCTCCCATCCAGGTGGGATAGGTCCAGTGCTTGAATGATGGATCTGCTGGTCGGAGAGCTGATACCAAGCTGCCTAAGTCTTGAAGGAGATGTGTTTGTCAATGTGGAACTTGAGGGACTTGGCGCAAGAGGTGAGCTCAGGTGTGAAGCCCTTAAGGTTCATGGTTGATAGCCAGGCCTGTATGTCTGGGTGCTCGGTGTTGCTGGTGAGGAGTAGGAATTCGGTCTTGAAGGGGTTGAGCTTCAGGTATACACTGGACATCAAAGAATGGATCAGTGTGACAGATGGAGTCGATCTTGAGGTATAGCTGTGTGCTGTCGCATTGATGGATGTCGATGTTGTGTGTGGCTAGGATGGTTCCCATCAACTCCATTTTTAGATTAAAGATCACTCGGGAAAGGATGGACCCCGAGGGAATCCACAGGTGACAGGTAGCATTGGTGATCTGAACAAACTGCTGGCAGTTGGTGAGTTAGGACTTGAACCAGCGTAGGACAAGGTCACTGACACCCATGCGCTGGTGTAGGGTGTATGTGAATGCCTGGTGGGCTGCTGTGTGGAAAGTGACCGAGAGATTGAGTAGAACCAGGAGGCAGGGGTGGCCGCCTTCAAGGATGTTGGGGGCATTGTCAACTACCTGTATTTCTTTATTTATTACATTTGTGCCACGCCCAGACCTGTAAGTTTCACGGCGCTTGTACATGGTAGATAAGTTGCATAACAGGTATAGAAGAAGCAACAGTTGAAGGTAATTGTCTTAGTCATATTTGTCGAATAGCCAGGTCTTCACAAGTTGTAGCTGGGAGTTAAGAGGGCGATGCTGGTTGAAGAGCGAAAGACTTGCAAAGGGGTTTTTGATCAAGACGCGATGGGTGAGGTTAGTAGGAGCTTCGTTCTAAATGCAGCGGTGTGCAATCACTATGGTTTTGAATTCAATCCTGGCTCTTATAGGAAGCCAGTGAGCTTCTCGTCTGGTGGTGGTAATGTGATCAGATGGTTTGAACCCTACAGCGGCACTTAGGGCTTTGTTTTGAAGACGTTGTAGTTTGGCTAGATTTTTTAAAGAGGTTCCTGTGAAGAGGGCATTGCAGTAATCCAATTTGCTGCCAATGATTGCACAGGCTAGACTGTTGGATTGTGATAGGAATTTCCTGCTCAGGAAGATGAGTTTGGCCGTGTAGGCGCTGTACATGAGGTATTAGCATAATTGACCTAAAAACATTTAAGCTAAAACATTTGATCGAATTATTTTTAACTCCTTTTCAGTCAAATTTAATTAAATATATTTATGGGGGTGGGTAAGGGTATAGATTAGGTTGAGGGGAAGTGGGGAGAGGGGTTGCGGGTGGTCCCCCCCCCCACATTTTAGGCTGAAAAAAAAGGTCAAATAAATTTGATCAAATGTGATTAAGTCAAATACATCCAGATATATGCCTGGTATATTGACATGCTTCGATACTTGGATGGTTGTGCTGTCAATGGGGAAGGCTCGATAGGCGGGGTCAGAGATGTTTAGGCGATGAGGCGGCACAATGTTGTAGATGTGGTAGATGGTGATGATATATTGGGTATAGTTTCCTGTGATTGGTAGCAGGATTTGTGTGTTGTCTGAAAAATTAGTGTAGGAGATGTTGATGGAGTCCAGGTAGTCAAAGAGGGGCTTTGTGTAGGTGTTGTAGAGGGCCGGGGAAATGCATGATCCATGAGGTACGCCCAAGGATCAGCGATAGCATCGAATCAGCGATGGCATCACCAATGAATACTCTGGAAGATCGGTTGCTGAGGAAGGATTTTATCCAAGCAGTTGCATCAGATGCGAAGTTGAATTTCGAGGGGAGGTGTTATGATGTGATAAGTCATTTATAATGCACCTGTAAACAAGTGTTTCTAGGCGTGACAAGACAAGGAGGGGTAGACAGAGGGAGGACAAAACCAATGATCTTACTAGGCCTTGTGTCATTCAGATTGTGCAAGTGCGAGGGGGAGGAAACAGGAGAAGTGCCACGGAGGAGGGGAGGAGAGTGCAGGGCTTAGGCCACGTGACCTAGTTCCACTTTCAGCTGCTCACCAACTACAAATGAAAAGAGGCTGGAGGGCTGCTTAAGTAGGGAAAAAGGGCAGAAAAACACGAAGGCACCAACAGTTTAGCAGTGATTGGCAGGTGGGTGGAGCTTAGGCCATGAGACCTAGATCCCCGTGCACCTGCTCACCAACTGCAAAGCAAAAGAGGCTGGATGGCTGCTTTAGAAGGGCAAAAGAGTGACAAAATAGGAAGATTAAACTGACAATGGAGTGCTAGCTATATGATGTACATTAAAACAACACTTTGAATATAAAAATGACACAAATAAATAAACAAAAATGAAATTGCACAAAGTTTTCTGTGTCCATACAATTAAATAAATAAATGCAGTTCAGCATGTCTCTGCCATCCGGCAGTTTGTCACAGGGGGCTATCTCTAGCCTGAAGGAGAAAGGAGGCCTGGAACCTTCCTCCATTGTTGAGAGTAGAAAAACCCAATAGAACATGTTGAACTCCTCCTCTCCTTCTCTCATCTCTGACAGTCTGTCCGCTATACAGGAGTGGTGTACCGCCAATGATCTCTGCCTTAATGCCAGCAAGACTGAGATTCTCCTCATCGGCACACCTGCACCCGCCTTACCTGTCACTCTCTGGCCGGCCTCCCTTGGCCCTCTTCCTACTCCCACCTGTGAGTGTAAGAATCTTGGGGTCATCTTCAACTTCACACTATCCTTTTCTCCTCACATCTCTGAAGTTTCCAAGAAGTCAAACTACCAACTGTACCTCCTTAGAGGTATTCTTCCTTTCCTTTCCTTTCCCCAGAAGCTTACTGTCTCTCGATCTCTGGTTCTCTCTAGGCTTGACTATTGCAACAGCATCTTTCTAAATCTGCCTGCTTCTACTCTCCGACTTCTGCAACTCATCCAGAACAGGACTGCAAGACTTGTTTTCGGCCTCATGCCCTGGGATCGTATCTCTCCAGCCCTGTATCCTCTTCAGTGGCTCCCAGTGGCTGCATGGATTCAATTCAAGACCCTTTGCATTGTCCACAAGGCTTTCTGGGGCCTCGGTCCAAAATATCTCCAACTCTCCCTGCTTAAATACCTTCGCACTCAAGTTCTTCGCTCCTCCACCTCCAACTCCCTCAGGTTCATTCGCTTCTCCAAGCATTGAGTTGGGGGTAGATCTCTTTCCTTGGATGGGGCCTCCCTCTGGAACAGCCTCCCTTCCACTCTAAAACTTGAGGAGAACCATCTCCAGTTCCAGAAGCACCTCAAGACCTTCCTCTTTGCTTCTGAATTCGCTCTTCCTCTCCCCTGCTGTTCTGTCTGCTTCGGTACCCTGCACCTGGTTACCCTCTGCCTTTGGGTCCAGGTCCCTGCCGACCCATCCACTCACCCGCACTGCTTCCTGGCAACCTCTGCACTTAATTCTGTATCTGTAACCCTACAGTCCCCTTACCTGCACTTATCAGACACCCCCATGTCTATGTGTTTAACCCTGCACTTGCCTCCCAGCTGGCTGCACTACCAGTTGTTGTTGTTTTTATCCCTTGCTTAGCACTTTCCATTTCTCCCCTCTCCCCCTGCACTTTCCCACTTCCCTCTCCCCTGCACTTGCACGTTCTAAATGTCACTGGGCCTAGTAAGATCGTTGTTTTGTCCTCGTTTGTTTCACCTCCCTTGCTCCGTCACACTCTGAAACACTTATGTATGAGCACGATACAAATAAAATATCATATCACATCATAGCTGTTGCAAGTGAAAAGTCTGGTAAACAGTAACTGGCGGATGGGCAACAACACTGGTGTACTGGAAAATTCCAGCCCATTGAAATCAATGCAGTACACTGTACAGAATGAAGGCCCGTAGGAAATAATGGTTTTCCAAAGGAATCAATGTCATTTAAAAATGTCAGTTTCACAGCACTTATTATCAAAGGGCCCGATTCATGGACTCGGGCGCAGAAATGGAGCAAGGGCCGCGTGCTGAGAAGGACCCTGTGCGAGCCGTGGCGCAGAAAAATAATTGCGCGGCACGCATAGTCATGGATTTGAAGAGGTATTACGAGCCATTGCGCAAGTAACAAAAAGCTGCATGAGGAATGCCCCAAAATGCCCCCAACACGCCCCCACGCACACCAAAAAGCAAGTTAAAGGACTAACACGGTGCAAGCCTCCTCGCCATCCCTGGCCCAGCATCCAGCACCCCCGAAACAACGCGTGACAAAGCCTTGCAATCCCAGGCCGTACCCAGTGAAATTGAGCAACCAAACCTCCCAATACCAGGCCGTAACCCAGCAAAATCGTGCGACAAAATCCTTGCAATCCCAGGTCGTACCCCAGCAAAATCGTGTGAACAAACCTCGCAATCCCAGGCGTACCCCAGCGAAATTGCAGGACCAAACCTTGCAATCCCACACCGCACTCCAGAGAAAACGTATGCCCTCCCTTGCAATCCTAGGCCATACCCCAGCAAAATCTTGTGACAAAATCCTTGCAATCCCAGGCCGTACGCCAGAAAAATTTCACGACAAAACCTTGCAATCCCAGGCCACACCCCAGCAAAAGAGCATGCCCTCCCTCGCAACCCCAGGCCATACCCCAGCGAAATCGTGGGACAAAACCCTGCAATCCCACGCCGCACCCCAGCAAAATCGTGTGCCCGCCCTCGCAATCCCAGGCCGCACCCCAGCGAAATTGCGTGCCCTCCCTCGCAACCCCAGGCCATACCCCAGCAAAATCAAGGCAAAAAAACCTGCAATCCCACTACGCACCCCGGCAAAAACGTGTGCCCTCCCTCGCAATCCCAGGCCGCACCCCAGCGAAATCACGCGCCCCCTCATAAGTGTAGGCAACACCCCTTACAAAAACGTGAGTTCCTCCTACACCCTCAGCACCCATCCTGTCCACATACCCCCCTACTGCACATGAACCACTGTAGTCCACCCACCAGCCCTTCTCACCTGTGACACCCCCATAGGCAGCCCCCTCCAGAAGGGACACCTCAGACAGGCATCCCCCTCCAGACAGGACACTCCCCACAGGCAGCCCCCTCCAGAAGGGACACCCCATACAAGTATCTCACTCCAGAAGGGACACCCCCCACAGGCATCCCCCTCCAGACTGGACACCACCCCCCAATCACTCTCACCTGTGACACCCCCTACAGGCGGCCCCCTCCAGATGGGACACCCCCCATAAGCATCCCCCTCCAGACTGGACACCACCCCCAGTGTATCCTGCAAATCGAAACAACTGCAATCACTGGAGGTCCATCCATGAGTGGACCATCTGCTCACACACCCTTCCAGGCTTAATCATCCCCCAACATACACATGTGACAAGTGAGTGCAAAAACATGTGCATGCTGCCCATGCCACATTGCCATGGCATCAAAGCACAGTGACAGAATGTGTGCCCTCGACAGAAGAAAACATAGCAGAAATTGTGGCAAGATCCACAAACAATGGCCAGGCATGTCACAGCCTGTGCATGATTCACCTGCGTGGGAGCTATCACATGACCGGTCCATGCATGGGTGATGGTGGGCAGTCAGAGAAAGCATGACTCACAGAGACTGGTAACTTGTGCAGCCACTCTGGAATATCAGAAATGTGCCACTACTGCATTCCAGTGGTAGAGGTTGGCCAACACCTGAGAGAAGGCCTTGTGTGATACCACATTCTGGTGAAGGTGTATGCACAACATGTGTTTTACACAGCAATAACAAAGTAATGTGCTATGACGGTGACCATGGAACACTCCCACAGTGAGCCCACCTCCCTCCACCCCAACCACAGGGATGCCAAACACAGAGTGATGCAGCACAGGTCAATGGAAATCCAAATAGTGCACACCCATTTGTCTGATTGACATACCACCACATGTCAGCACATGTGCATCCTGCCATCCGCAATCATCCCAGCAAAAACAATGCACAAGCATGCACGCAACCAGACACATGACTTGAAATGGAGAGATGCAGTGGTTCAAAATAGAACTAGCAAACAGGCCGACACACAAATGAACTGCACGAAGTGTGGAATTTAACAAACACAATGATATATATTCAATAAATATGTGCAGGAAATATTTTCAAATAAAACTTAAAGGTGTCAATGTTAAATTTTGAAAGAAATATAATCCTTATGCCTAAATAACTATACACAATAAAAAAGGGGAAGGAATGTCCGAAAAGTCTGGTGAAAATAAAAAATAAATAAAGGAAACCTACACCTAAATAACTATATACACAGGCAGCGGGCTAGTACATCTCCCCATCCCCAATCTCTCCCAGTCTCTCAACCAGGGCTGAGTCCAGCTCAACATCCTCATCCCCCAGGCGGGCCTCTGTTGTTACTTGGAGGGCTTGCAGGGCCTCCAGAATATGTGTCTCAATCACCTCTGCTTCCCTGCAATTGGCCTTGAGAATGGCAGCCCGCCTCCTTGGGAGACGCAGCGTAACCTTAGCCATGGCCATCAAAATCCTTGCTTCCCGAACCGCTGCCTCTCTGCTCCGATTTGCTGCCCATAGCGCCCGAATATGGAAGGCATCCTTTCCCTGTGGTCTACGTTTTCCTCCAGCCTCACACCATGCAACTGCCCCCTTTCAATGTTTGGCCCTCAGATATGTAGCCTCCTCCTTAATGCCTAATGGGCCTTGCACCTCTGCCTGGTGGAGGCATCCCTGCTGCCATGCTCCACAGCACTGGTTCCGCCCTCTTCGTCAGATGCAACTGTGGAAAAGGAGACACAGAACAGAAACATCAGTGTACTGCACGAATGTGTGCGTGGCAATACCAACATTCACATGAACTTGACTAGTCAAGGGAACAACCATCATCCTCCACGCCCACACACATCTACATGCAATCCACATCCATGCACATACATGCATGTCCATCACTCCCGACAATCATATCAGGCTACGTGCCACTCTCATGACCAATCATTTGCATATGATACACACCCATGCATCATGTGCACATACACATGTCATGCACACACATCAACAGAGTCCACAAGCAGTGCGCTGATCAATCACATCAGTCGCGTCAACTGTAATCCTGCTACATGACTATGTCAGACATCGAAATGCACATGTTGCATCCAACCGTGAGTGATGGCCAGTCAGACCTTCCCATCTTTGCCACATACACATGAACATCATGCATGCACATGACACGGCCAACACTACCTCATCTGTCACACTTGTCACACTGGAACATCTCAGACACAAGTAACAAAACCTGTGCATGATCTCAAAGTCTGCAGTACAACACACAATGCAACTGATATCTCATTCAAATTACATATGTTTCAATGCGCACCTGGAGAGCAATGTCTGGGGCATGCATGCAGACATACGCCTCAGAGGCATACTTGTTGCAAGCCTACGGGGCTCACAGACACATGCAGCAACATGCGCATGCACTGTAGAGCATTGCAAGACATGGCTACTCACCAGTCGATTCCAGATGTTGACGCAACTCGCAGACCTGGGTGTGCAGTGCCTGGTAAATCTTCTCCAGGAAACAGAATGTTGGTAATTGACAGCAGCTCCTGCGTGAATGGTGCACCTGCATGGATGCACCTGCCTCGATGAAGCACAGGGCCTTGCTGTGGGTCCTGGACATCAGGTCCTCCCAGCGCTTAAGCACATTCTTGGTGTTGATGACCCTTATCCCGTCTCAGATCCACTGACGTCTTTCCTTGCCGACTTGCATCGATGGGTTGAAGAGGGCATCATAATTTTCCAGGACCTTCTCCACCAGGATGTCAACTTCCTTGCCAGTGAAGTTGACAGCCCTCTGCATCGCTGCCATGGGGTTGCCACTCTGGCCAGAGGATGATGGTGCTGACATGGTAACCCCTGAGGCAGGTGTGGGTGGGAAAGGTGGTCCTGGAGATGGGCTGTGGATCGGTGGTGGTGGTATGGCACGTTGGGAGTCCGGTGAATCAGCTGAGGTGGCCACAGAGCCAAGAACAGGAGCAATGGCTGGACAGCAAGCACTCAAAACGCAGGGCAGGTGGGCAGCAGGCACACACACTGGGCAGGCAGATGGCTCGGTAGGAGGCAGTTTAGAGCAGTAGGAGGCAGGTTAAATGGCTTGCAGGCAGGAGCGTGGGTCTTCCGTGTATAATGGGTGGGCAGCCAGAAACAGAGTGATGGTTACTTTGCGCATTTGCAATTAGCGTGGCTCCGAGGAAAGGCCTTGAGGTATGCGGATTTAAAAAGGAGACCAGATCCTTCTTATGAAATCAGTGATCAAGTCTGGCTGTCCTCAAAATTACTACCCCGGTATCTACGGCCAAACAAGTTGGCCCCTCGGTACTATGGTCCATTTCCCATCAAGGAAATTATCAATCTGGATTAGTCTACCAGACTCTTGGAAGAAAATTCACCCAGTGTTCCACACATCCTTATTAAAACCCTACCACCAATACTCCCGGAAATCCTACCGACCTCCTCCTCTACTGGTCGACAACCAATTGGAATATGAAGTATCTTGAATATGTGACTCCAGGTATAAACGGGGTCAGCTTCAATACCTGGTTGAATGGAAAGGATATCCTCCTAGTGAAAGAACCTGGGAACCATTTTCTAATCTCAAGGCCCCTCGACTACTCAGAAGATTTCACCTTATACACCCGGGCAAACCTGGTGGAACAGGTTTTCGGAGGAGGCATGCTGTTATGACCCACAGAACGCGCCCCTTCTGGACTTCCTGGTCCTTGTCACGGCGGGGCTTACATTCATTGTTTCTCCCAACATGGCTGTATCACGTGACATGCCTCGCACCAGCCTTCACGGCGGACGTAGTACGTTCCAACAATATGCCACGCCCCCACGGCCCTGCGTGTCTCAATGCTATTGCGAAGTAGCGACCAGACGTGTGCTCCATAGCTCGCGGTATTGTTTCCCTTGCTTCTTCCACTCTAACCCAATTCTAGTCCCTTTCCTTCCTTTCTTGATTCCTGGACTCGTGTGCTAGTTACGCACCCTGTTATTTCCTGGATTCCCAGATCCCTGCATCCCGGTACTTGAACGCACGCTGGAGTCGGAAGAGACTCGTGCAGCCTTATTCAAGACTCGAGCGGTAGGCAAGAAGGCATCGATCAAGAAATCCAGCAAAGATCGAACTCAGGTGAAAAGGGGGGAACTCCTTGACAATCGCGTACCACTTTTTTTTCTTTGGAAGCTATCCAGGAAGTCTTGCGTACACTATTTCCCCTTTTTGGGGGTAGCTGTGCATTATGCATCCCCTATTTCTGTCACCTGGGGTAGATTTGAGCCTTGCTGGACCACAGGAGTAAGTTTTCCATCACATACACTGCCCCTCACTCTAATTGCCCAGGACAATTGCTTGGTGTGCTTTCCATTGTTCACTTTCACCTGGAATATGAGTGGAAAGGCCCCAAGAGGGAAAGGTGGCAGAGGCGGTCGGGGTCAGGTTCTTGCAGTGGAAGCAGCTGTCCCCGATCCAAGGGCCCACGGGCGTGCAGTGGAAGCTGCTGTCCAAAGCCCAATGGCTCGGGGGCATGCAGTGGAAGCTGCTGTCCCAGCCACAAAGGGTAAGGGACGTGCAGCTAAAGCACTTGTCCCAGCCCCAGTGGGTGATGCCATGCCCCAGGCCACTAGTGGTCCAGCATGTGTTGCCCAGAGTGGTCCCAGCCACACAGGGTCAACCCCAACACCACGTGCCAAGAAGGCAAAGTCTGCACAGCAGGAACAGGCTCAACCCCATGTCACGGCACAGGTCACTGCCACATTGAGGAAGAGGAACTTCGATGATGAACTCCAGATCCTCATGGACTATGTGACAGAGCACCGCCGTTACGTGTGACTGCAACCAGGGAGCACACATACACCGGCTCAACGTATAGTGCATTGGCAGCATGTCACGGATGTCATAAACACCTTTGGGTATGGGCAGTGTACTGCTGCTCAGGTCATGAAGCGCTGGAGGAGGAGGTGCTCACCCCGCATGAAGAGGCTATGAGTCGATTCATTCTACCGGACCATGTGCAAGGCGTGGGAGGCCTGCCAGATTACGGGGGCACGTCCGGTGAGTTACCAAGACTGTGCATCCTGAGTATGTGTAGTGAAAGATAACAAAGAAGTATGATAGTGTTGCGCTTCTGCCAGCATTTGAATGACTGCCCTGGGTGAAGCATGACATGGTGTACTGACGCCTGTCCAGTGTACTCAAGAGTGGATACAACCCATGTGTTGTACATCAGTTGCACATGGCCGTGTGACAGTACTCATCCCACACTAGCATGGGCAGCCAACATCTGCAACATGATACCACAACATGCCATCTTGTTAATTGCATCAGTGATGTCAGTCACTCTGCCCAGCTAGACATGTGCTTGTGTCTGAAGCACGAGTTACACTTCATGCACTGCAGGATGTAGATTCTATATTCACACATGTAGGTAGGTGTTTCCATGCTGCATAGACCTTCCAAGGAGACTACCAACATGTCTCACGGTGTGCCATGAGTGAGTGTGCATATTTCAAGACTGTGCACATCCACGCTGCCGCTAAGGCAATGACTCCAGAGTAGATTTGCTGTGAGGCCTGATCCATGTTACCCTCCCACACTCACCGCACACTCCATGGGTCCATGCCCCTGTCCCTCTTGTGGGTCACTGTACCGTCTCCCTATCTCAAACTGCATTTAATTACTCCCTCAACTTCACAGACCTTGGCTAGGTGTTACTCTTATAGTCATACTCTAACTGGGACTTTTTCCTTTTTTCAGCACTTAGGGCATGTTTCCATTGTGTGCAGTCTGTGTGCCAGTTCAACACTGTTGTGGCATGAGATGGATGCATACTTGGGTGTCAATATGTGTGTCTGCCTGTTGACATGTCATCTAATAGTATGTCACTGTGCCACATGACCATGCACATTTCACAGTTATTCATCAATACTTTGCAGTGCCGAGTGTCATATTGTGCTTGCTAAGAAACATGTTTGTTGCCAATGTGTTCACTGGCTGCATGGGCCTGAGCATGTAATGTTGTATCCAGTCTGCATATGCCATGATCAGATGGATTCTTGTACATAGTCTGTGTATGCTGCCTCTATCCTGGTGACATGCCCTGCATTTTGTGGCATGACATGAATGTGATACACATGTTTACTGTAGACATGTTTCACATGACTACTCGTGGCTTTTTCTGTCCTTGTGCAGGTGAGGAGGCACCAGGTGCAGAGGAGGTGGAAGAGGAGGAAGATGAGTCTGTGCTGGTGCAGACCACCACTGGAGGATGTGGCATGGCAGGCCAGGAGAATCCACTGGTGCTACAGACTGTTCTGGGATTTACGGCATACAACACTGACACTTTGGACTCCAGTAGCTCTGCTGCTGAACCGGATGTGCAGTCCTCAATGCTAGTTGAGGTAAGTGCACCAAGTGTTGGAACAGTTGGGGCCTGTGAGTCTGCAGGGGGTCAGGTGTCTTCACAAGGCCAGTCAGTGGTGTCAGGGCCATCTGTGGTGGTTACGGATGCAAGGCCACGCTCCCATGTATTGGTTTCTGGTCCTGGGACAGATGTCCAAGGGAGGGTTGCAGTCCTGCATCCAGAGACAGTGGCATCACAGGAAGGGCCATGCTCCCTTGGGACACATTTTGATGGTTGTCTTGTGAGTTGTTGTTTGCATGTGTTGTATGTCACTGGGGGGTGCCTGTGTGTCTTAATAATTTTGGGGCATGTTTGTCTTAGCTGCACTATGTTTCATATTGTTCTTTGTCTGCAGATCATTCCATCATGGAATGATGGCTATTTCATGGGATGAAATTTGACTTTCAACTGCATGCCAGGGGGACAGGTAAGATGTTCTTTTATATTGATTGTTATGGAATGTTTAAGAACTTGTGGGTCAATACCACACTTATTTTCTACACCCCACAATAGGGACATGTTTGTGCGCCTCATGCACAATCTGGGACATGTGTGCATATGTTATCATGTGCTTGGTGCAGTTGGTGTACATGTGAATGGATGAGGCCATGTGTGGCTTGCAGCTCAGACATGTTTCTGGATTTATCGATGCTTACACATTTGACTGGTATGTTACTTACTCAGATCTACCAGGGCAGAAAAGGACCACTACAGTGGGTGTGGTGCACAGTATAATTCTCCTTTTACATTACATATGGGATGGGTTTGGTGAAACAGATGTGATTTAATTGAATGGTTGGCATGGTGGTAGTGGTGTACTCCCTCTTCAAAGTGTTTCTTTTGGAAACACAAGATGAAATGTGTTTTAGTTCTAAGGGATGCACACAATTGAGCACTTCCAGGGGCACTTTTTCAGGGTGGTTTTGGGGGCACAATGGATTGGCCCATTGTCAATATTGAATGGCACCTTGGATGTAGCGGGGTCGTGTGCAGTCCACAGGGGAGAGATTTTAGGTGAAATACGCTTGCACAAGCTGGGTACGTGCAGCCTCTCCACGTGCCCTTTTCCCAGCCTTACACAAGTGGCGGGCCTGTGGGTGTGGATGAGGTGCCACCAGCATGTGCACTGGGACGCCACGCCGAGTTGCAACATTGTGCAGGACAGATGCTGCCACAATGATCCTGCTTACTACTGGTGGTGCACATAGCAACACACCACCAGAGTAGTCAAGGGAGCGAAAATGTGACTTGAGCACTCCGAATGTGTGCTCAACTATGCCCAAGTTGCAATATGGGCAATGTTGTATCTTACCTGGGCAAGTGTGTTGGGGTTGTATATTGACGTCGTCATGTATGTGCTCAGAGGGTAGGCACTGTCCCCTGTAGAGGTGTGAATGGTCGTCATTGTCATTTGTTGACTGTGTCTATCTGTCTGTGTGCAACATGCATGCATGTGCATGGCCATTCCTACTCACCAATGAGGCACGTGTTGCCATGCTTCGCAGCTTCCAGGGCCCGGTGTAGAGGGGACATCCTGAAGATGTAACTATCATGGGGGTTGCCAGGATAGTTTGCATAGACTGAAGTAATGCATCACACACAATCTGAACCTTGATGGCGTGCCAGTGTTTATGGTTGCGGTAGATGTGCTCTGTAGCTCGAGGTGGACGTAGAGCAACATGAGGGCAAGCAAGGGCACCTAGCACATTTGGGAAGTGCACCACCATATAAAAATCCTGGACCGCTGCTTGCCTTTCGGCAGATGTTCTGGGCATATAGATATGCCGGCGGACAGAAGGACGTGCTGTTATTATTGGCAACACCTGGTGCAGGCAGCGTGACTACGGGGCCTGTGAAATGCCACCAACTATGGCGGTGGTTCGCTGGAATGAGCCAGTGGCCTAAAAAATGCAGTGCAGTTAGCACCTTTTGCAAGGGGCTCAGTGTTGGGAGCACAGGGTGGGTGATAGGAGGTCATCTTCCCACTCTGTCACCAGGTCTAGGATGATATGGAGGGCGAACCTATACCTGCCATAGACCTGGTCATCAGAGATCGCAAAAAGGCTGGTCCTTGGGTGAAAGATCCAGGCCCTGGCCATCCTCCTCCTCCTGCGGTGTGCCAGGATGACTACTGCAACAAATGGTGCATTCATCGTGACTGTAAACGTGCGTTTGTTGATAGTGCATACTTTTTATGCATTTGTTTGTGTGCACGTTGACGTTTATGACTGTTATCGCGTGGCATAGGTGTTTCTAGATGTGCGCATATTTTTTCACACTCCAGCGATCCCTGTTCAATTCCAAGAATATGGTTGTTGCGATTGTTTGACTGTGGAACGTCCCTCGTAACACCCACATTTTCGCCTGTTCTTCCTCACTCCACGTGTTCCGCCCCCTTTTTAGGTGGCTGGGCAGGCCCGGCTAGCCCTTCGCTTGGAGTCCCGCGCAAGGCCTTTGTGGTGTCGCAATGACATGTTGGACTGGCGCGGATTCCTCCAAAGTCCCAGGTAAGCCCCGCGCATTGTGTTCAATGAATCGACCAACGGTGACTTGCGTGCGATTTGGCGCGTCAGTCTCCGATTTTCTGCACAAATAATTTCATGAATCGGGCCCTTAGTCTTTTCTGCGCTAGGGCCCGCTTGCACCTGGGGCAGACCTTATCTATCTTTAAGTCACAATGTGAAAATGGGCGACTGCCTAATAATCCTTCTGCGCAGGGTCTCAGAGCCCAAAGACCACTGCCGTGGGGACTGGGTACCATTCTTAGTACCAACCTCTTTTTGGGTGGTGTTACATAAGCCACTCACACAACACATGGCAATAGAATGCCCCACCCAATAATATCAGAACGCTACTCCTCTCCAGCCAACGTACATAGCACTTGATCGGCCCGCGCATCCTAGCACCACGGGCACTCAGGGCTCCCCTCTGAACACACATTCCTCAAAACACGCGCCACAAAACACAGAGAAATACACTCTGCACACAATACCTGCCCCCACCAACACAGCAAAGCAATCTTGCATTTCCCCCACCAGAAACCCTCTCTTTCATATCAGCTTGAGCGCCAAGAGCCCATGCAAGGGGCAGCGGGTATAACACTCTAGCATAACACAATACGGAACTGGCACAGCCTAGGCATCAGTATCAGTTTCCAACACAGCAGTAACAAAAGGAT
Source organism: Ambystoma mexicanum (assembly GCF_040938575.1). Lineage (NCBI taxonomy): Eukaryota > Metazoa > Chordata > Amphibia > Caudata > Ambystomatidae > Ambystoma > Ambystoma mexicanum. The sequence goes on along the minus strand of NC_090923.1, from coordinate 1,018,614,483 downwards.
GTACCACACGCACCGCAGATACAGCACAGGCGGCAGCAGTGCAAGGTTTCCTGACACACATAAAAGTGACAGGCTACGTAGGCAACAACAGTGGAGGCTCTCAGCTCCCATTGGGAACATCAAGGGCAGCAGCAGTGCGTCAGCAGTGCCAGGCTCTCGTCCCTCGCACAGACACTTGACCAAGGGTACGACCCGTGTGCAGCTTCCCGCCACAAATAGCAGTTACAGCAGCTGCCTGTGTTTCCATTTTACACAAACAAGGTACCGCACAGACAGCAGCAGACGCTCCCCCCTCACGCTCCACAAGGAGAAGGCGGGGGGTGCGGGTGTGGGGGGTGCGGGTGTGGGGGGCGGGGCATGCAGTCAGTGAAGGAGAAAAATTCCTCCCCCGAGGCGACCCAACCGCAAAAACCTCCGCGCTAATCTACCAACCTGTCACGGGAAATTATGAAAAATGTGTTAAGGAACGTAATCAATGCGGGTTTAACCGTGAAAAATGGCGCGCTGGCCCCTCCTCCGCCTCCCTCGGCGCAGGGTGGTATTTTTTTTCTTCCAGAAATGGGAAATAATTGTAAATACGACTGGCAAAAGAAAACCCGCAAGATTGTTTTTCAAGAAGAAAATAAAAGACTGCGACGGCGAGATGAGGCGTGAAAGAGTATGCGCCTGAACTGAGGGAGCGCCAGCTGCATATTTCGTTTTATCTTCTATACGGTATTGTGTTCTGCGTAGCGTCTCCGCCGAACAAACCGATATACAGCAGCATAATGTAATGGACACCTTAGCCGCTAGGCATGGTTTAAGATCGCGTCAAGCCATTTTAGTGGTTTTCACCTTTTTGAGTGCCTGAATTTATGTAATCTTGGGAGGAATGCGCAATTTTCCACGTACTTTCCGAGCGTTTAAATTCTGGAAACCACTGAATTAAAGCACCCAGGTGATGTGTTATTAACGGAAAGATGCCACTATCTGGTCCCAGCGCTTCCCTCCTGTGCAGCAGAGTAATCATGCCTTCTGCTCCTCGTTCACAGTGTCACGAAGCGGAAGCCGGCGGTAGCAAGCGCTACATATGAACAAACTATTATTAATTGCCGCCTTTCTCTCTAGCCATCCCGCCTCCTTTAGACTATGAAGCGCCGTTATCTTACAGAAAGTCAACTGGACGGATCTTGGAACCGGGCTTGCCTCAACCCTGTCATGGCGGCACCGTGATCAGGTCTGCTCTGTGCGGGCGCACGCAGAGCAGATTACATTACCGAATTCAGTGGTGGAAATGGAAAAAATGTAGTGGGGGATCCCACAAGTGCCGGGGTGGGGGAGGAGCGGGTGGGGGGGGGCAGATGAGGCGTGGTCTAGAGGGGGCGGGGTTGGTAGTGGCCATCCGATCAGACAAAAACTTTAAAAAAGAAAGAAAAAAAAGCGCCCACCACGGCAACATTGCCTTTTACCACCAAACAGGGCTTTAAGTGGGCCGGGGCCTGCCGGGGCTAAGCCCCGGCAGGCTCCGAAATTTCGTTTTGAGGCGGGGCCCACTAATCTCCCCTGCCAGCCCTGGCCACTACACAAAAAGGATTTTTTTCTGAAGCCTGAAGCTCTCGCTCGTATGAGAAAGCCTCAGGCTCCAGAAAAAAATGATTTTAAGCCATAATGGTGGCGCCACCATTATGGAGAAAACGGGAGGCCACTGGAAGCTGAGGCCGTTTTCCTGAAGACTGAAAATCGTGGGAGTTTCAGTCTTCAGGAAAACGGCCTCAGCTTCCAGTGGCCTCACCCTTTCAGCCTTAATGGTGACGCTGCACCTACCCAGCTGGCAAGGGGCAGCGCCACCATTAAGGCTGAATAGGCGAGGCCCTGTCCCCTGCCAGGCAAGCCTATAGAAAATAAATGCAAAGATCAACACTCTATCCCCTATGGGGAGAGGGTGTTGATCACTAGGAAAGGATGCCTGGCAGGGGTGCCAGTGGCCCATTGAGTCGGGGCTCCTCGGGGGAGCGTGGCCTAACGGGCCAGCAGGACCGCTGCAGTTAGCCCACGTCCCCTTGATGAGCCCTGGCTCATTTTGTAGTGCCAAAAAAAGAAAAAGAAAAAAAAAAGCCTGCGACGGCAGCATTGCCGTTTACCGCTGGCTTTGGTGTAATGCACAATGCTCGCTACATGTACAACTGATTCCTTTCAGTTGTACATGTAGCAAGCATTGTACATTACACATTAGTGCCAAAGCCGGCGGTAAATGGCAATGCTGCGTTGCGGGCGTTTTGTTTTTCTTTTACTTTTTTACAGCGTGGTTCATGGGCTTGGCCGGCTGACTCTGGCCAGACCCTGAGATCCGGCTACACATCTGGTGCCGGATTTTGGATCCGCCGAGAGCTGGCCCAATGACCAGCACTGACCGAATTACCGAGCCCTCAGCTTCACAGAGGGGCTCGTGAAATTTGCCAGCAAGGATTCTAGTATATGTAGTCTCTCAGTCAAAATGGGAGGGGATGTCACAATTGTATACGTTTTGCCTACCATATTTCTCACTATGTTTATAAAAGATGGCTTGAAAAGTGCACAAACCATGGTAAAGTACACACAGAAATATATAAATTCTTAAATATAATGGGCGTGAGTGGGTTACCCTGACAAGAGACTAGCAGTGGCACACCTCTCCTTGCGAACTCTCGCAGATTACTGTGTGAAAACAGCACCTGTTTCGGCATTTTCCATTGTGTGGCTCTTTAGAGACGAGCATCAAGAGTTTTGTAAAAATTGCTAATGCAATGAAATACAAAGTTAAATAAAAAAAAATATATATATATTTGTGTACATACCTTACAATGGTTTGTGTACTTTTATGGCCCTCTTTTATAAAGCAAAGCATTGTTGACAGCCAAACAGGGGGGTGAGGAGGGGAGATGAGAGTGCCAGTGAGTGTGAATATTTGCCCAGGATGTCATGTGGCAAGAGAGTTTACAATCCTGGAGACTGGAGTGGTTATTTTCCCTGATTGTGGCCCTGTGTATCTTTTCAGGGCACTGGTAAAGGATACACGTGGGTGAACAGTGTCACTTTTTCAGAGGGCAGACACAGCACCCCTTGGGTGCTTGTGAGGCCGGCGTTCTTGCTCAAGTGTTTGGCTACCAGGATTTCACCGAGCTTGCACGTTCCCAGTGTTGACGCTTACCCACAAGACCACACAAAATTGACACCAAAGCACATGTCTCATCTTTGGATATTTTTTTTCCAGGGAATATTGCTCTATAGATTGCTGGGATTAAAAGGCGAGCGCACCTTTTATATTTTGCCAGCGTAGTTATTAGAAAGAAGCAGCATGAAAGAAACTGCACCATTTTAAAACTATTATTTTGAACATTTCCTTTGAACAGAGTTCAACTGCTAGATCCACCCCTCGGAACCATGCCCCCTTTAAACCCCGCCCCCTTCTCCAGACTCCCCCGCCCCTTCCAGCTGACCTTTGTGGGATCCTCCTTTAAATGTTTTCCATTTCCATCACTGGGTGAGTAACACTGTATTTAAACACTAACAATGGTGTAGTAATATGCTTGCCAGTATGTTGGGTGCATGGGTGGAATGTCAGGGTGGAATGTTAGTTGGAGCACCGGTGAGTGTTCTGGGAGTAGAACTATGGTTCTGGTGTACCTACACCGGATCTGGAGACGCTTCCTGAGTAGTAAACACTGCTGCTAATTATACATCAATCAACACAATCGGTATCACATACAAATAAAGAACTAATAATGTATGTTTTGTTGGGCATCCTTTATTTTTCTTCAGGTTGTCTTAACAGAGAGAAGTGTCTGTTGCCAAGGCATTTCGTACCAATGTGGTCCACCACCAGGGCAATGTTCTGGCTCCTCTTCACCTCTATGACCAGCCCCGTTTCTTGTCCCGGGCGGAGCAGGCGATGCCCTGGGCGCAGAGCTAAATAGCTCAGCAGTAGGGCGCAGGAAGGGGCTCACCCAGAAAGCTCCTTCTGAGTTTACCAGACACCAGACTAAGCAGCATGCTGTGCCGCTCAGCGCTCCTCTGCAATGTGTGGCTGGCTGCTCTCTGCCGACTTGTGGATGACTGGGATGCGTTCGCAATATGCAAACAAAGGAATGCATATTCCAAACGCAGCATGTGAGATGCTCTGGAGTCACTCACCCCGTGCCCATCATTCTTTGTGCTGACAGCCTTTCAAGTGGGGTAATTTATAAAATTGGCTCACTTAATAAGCCATTGTTTTTACACAGCATGTGCTTAACATTTCAGTGTTAAGAACTGAACATGTGGCATTTTTATTCACCATGACAGCACAAGTATCAGTTAGTTGACCAAACCTATTCATTCTTCAAAGAGAAGTAGCGTGCCACACAGAAAAGTTTTAAACAATTTTCTTTATTTTTATGTCTCTTTATTTGACACACCAAAACATTTTTTTTCTATATATTACTTTTTTGTTACATATGGCGCACCCCTGGGAAGGTTAACTCAATTTTCTTGCTTACGTATTCTAGTGGCTGCTTTGGGACATGGACTAAATGCATCTGATCAGCATCAAAGGTATTTTAATTGTCTAAACAAGCCAGTCACAAGACAGTCACTGCCTAGTGTGCACACTTGATGGCAACCCAATATCACTTGGCACCTTAATTAGGAAGGTTGAGTTCATTGTGTGTCATCATGCAGTCAGTAGTCCATGACAAATCAATGCAGTGATATGTTTGCAGCAATGATTTGTGTGCTGCACAAGTCACCACCCTGTTGGTTAATGGCTTGTTTGTGGTGCTCCCGTATGTAACAGCACATATGCCTATTTTTGTCTGATGTGCCCAATGTCCATACAATAGCACACTGAAATGTTTTTGGTATGTGGCTCTGACGAGCATGCCCTACTGTGCCCACACTTCCAACACATAAAGTAATCAAAGAAGTTTCCTTAAATGGTACATCCACTAGGACAAACACCCTTTCCACACTGCCACACCATGATTTTCACTAGCTGCAGGACAGCACTAATAAGAGATGCCAATGCCAGCTCTATTAGATAAAGCATGGGTCTGTTCTTTTTTGCAGAAATAACCCCTGGGGCCTGCGTAATAGTGAGGAGGTAGTGACTGAGGAACCGTGGACCCTTTACCATGCATTGGAAGTCGGTTTTGATTAAAACGCTTCATCAGCTTATCACTAGTCAGGCTAAAGTTTGAAAGAGGTACAATCCTTTCTGTGTAGCCTTTCTGTGCATTGTTTATTGGGCCTCTTTTGTGCAGTATCCTGCCATGTCTGTAGATATAATTCCCTATGTATGAGCCAGCGCGAGTAGAGGGCGCTGGATTTACTGCTGTTTGCTGTGTGCACTGTCCATGTGCATTTAACTTACAAAGCGCTTTGTTTTCTTTCCTTTCAAAACGTTCATTAAACGCTGCTTATCTGTGTAAGAACATACCTGGAAACAGGAAAGAAACCTGCGGTTGGAATTGCTGCCTTCGCTTTCGCCTCAAGAACTCCAGAACTCCTGAATTATGCGCACGGCGATCCCGCCCACTTGGCCCCACCCACCAGGAAGTGGATCCTCAAAAGTGCACCCCAGCTGCCCTTGCCACGTTGAGCCCGCGCGAGTAGAGGGCGCTGGATTTACTGCTGTTTGGCTGTTTGCTGCGTTGCTACGGTGCATCCTTTAACAGCAGGCGTGAGAGGCACACGCCAAAGAAAGGTAAGGACTTAATCTCCAGTGCATACCCTCGACCCTCAGACTCTCTACAGTAACTACAATAATTGCAAGGGAAAGAAAGGAGCCATTAGACACTAACTGCTAAACGTAACCGAAAATAGATCATATTACACTAAAACTTGCGTCCAATCCAAAGTGCACTGAGACTTTTGCAGCCACAGCTGAGCACGTGTGACTCCAGACCATCTGTAAATACCGGGACTTGGACCAATAGCGAATAGCATTGGATTGCGCAGGGTCATTTCGTTGGCATAGGGGAAAGAAAAAGGAACAGCAAAAAGGGAAGAAAAAAAATTGTTATATTTTTTTCTTTTCTTCTCTACTGAGGGGTCTTTAAACCGACACTGAGACATACAGGCTCCCCAGATCCTGCTGTTAGTACTTAGGAATTTCACACTGCAATTTGGAGACTACAAGCGCTTTCCAGCAACACTGAAGTTAGCCTTGAGGACTGCGGGCCTCGTGCCTTTGAATCAGAAGCAGCATAAACGTGGGAAAGGTTTTCTTCCTCACCTTGAACCAACTAATCTTACAATTGAAGAATGAAGTAGCCTCTTACAAGCAGCTTCCTGCATAACTTAAAACAACTTTGTACCAGCACAGGCCACTGCAGGTCGACTCCTAATTCAAATCACAAACCCAGGAATCTAATCTGCACAAAAATGGCAGAAGATACTGTACTGGACTCATGAAATGATACACAAATTGGCCCACACACAAGACAACGCTCAAAAGCAACCTCCACATCTAACATACAAAGCAAACCAAGAACGACAAGTACGAAACCAACTAAAAGTGTTCAAGATTCAGAGGTATTTCTGGCACCTGATTCACAGCTTCTACCTATTGAAAACAGCCCAAAAACTCATGATCTGACTCCCCTAGAATCCGCTATTGCAGAAATCACTCAAGGAAATTCCTCAAGTGAAGATCCAGCAAGCCGAGGAAAACAATGCAATGTCATTGGAGAACAGTGTGATAAGAAAGCCAACAAGCACCAACCTGACTGCCATGCACATAAAAAAATCTTTATATCTGATGGAGATGAAGACATGGTTGACTCCCCATCAACAAACATCTTAAGTGTGTCATTAACAGGGAACCATGCTTTGAAAGATCAATCCAGACCGCTGATCTCCCAAAAAGACAAAGCAGCGCTAGCAAATCAAGAAAAACGAAAGGAAGTCTTCAGCCACTCATACAATGAAAAGACTATGGGCCTCATTCCGAGTAGGGCGGTAAGGGTTTACGGTCACCGGTAACGAGACTGGTGCCGTTAAACCCTTACCGCCCTACTACGAATTCCCTTTGCGGGTCCTTCCTTAACACCTGCTTTTAGCAGACGTTAAGGACGGGACCCGCAAAGGGACTCCGGGGTCAATAACGGTACTGTAATTTACGGTACCATTATTGCCGCCTTCCCTCTTCCCGTTGAGCCCTATGGGGGCTCAAATGGGAATGGGGAATGGCCCTGGTGAATGGGGAATTACCGGTCCCTCCGACCTTGGAATGGACCGGTAAATACTCCATTCACCAGGCTGGAGTTTGGACGAGTTCGGAGACAGCCATGCCGCAAATAGAGGCGTGGTTACCTCCGAACTCGGAATGAGGCCCTATGTCTAAATTTCAGCCAAATCTGTAGGAGGATCAGCTCAAACATGATGATTCAATAGGAGACGGCATTACATCAAAACAGTCAACACACATACCGCCTCAGACTAATAGACCCCTTGTACAAGAAACATATGAAGCAAACCCACTCAAAGATGGGAATGCAGATACAACACCCAACATTGAACAGTTACCCTCAATACCGACTACCATGTTGGATCTTCAAAACATGCTCATTGCGCTCACATCACAATCAATGATACCTTTTTTAAAGATGCAAGAAGCATGTCTAGAGGCGAGTAAAGATCAAGTCACATTATTGGTACTCATTCATGCGAAACAGATCTCTATTGAGTCGTTCATCGCCTAGACTACGAGGCCGAAACAAGTAAAATATGTCAATCACGCCTCGCAGACATTGCGAGAAATGACAGAGCGGACATCTCAAAGATAACTGAAGCACTAATAACTATGATGACTGCCAGCAAACAATAAACTGCCTCCCATATAACCGATCTCGCAATTTGCAATTGCCAAACCAAAACTATTACATATGATCAGAGCACAAAAATTTGTTGAACCGGGCAAAAAATGGCAGTGTCGAATCAGTCTAACAATCCTACTCAACCGTCTCAACATCTTGGCACAAATGTTAGTTTACCAAACATAAAAATGCAAAATAAAAACAAAGAAATTAACTCAGAAACAACAGCAAGCAATTATGCCATCTTCAGTCCTATGGTCAATAATACAAAGTCACAAACAAACATAAAACCAACAAGAAAAAGAACAAAACAAGTTGGCTCTAGAGCCTTTCTGAGAAACCTCAGTGTGCCAAATCAAACAATGGACATAGCCCCACCAGCAGATACCAGACTAAGTGCTCCCCCACTCAAATTGCCAAGTGAGACAGGAAACAACTCAGTAATGTCACGAGAAAACAGAAAAAATGGAAGCACTAACTGAGGAAGATCAACTAGATCTGCTGCTCAACCTGTCACAACACCTGGACGAAGATCCATATATCTCAGAAGAAGTGCAGATTCAACCTAGCGATGCCTCTCTTGTGATTGTAGACGAATATGAGAAAACACGGTCACAACTAACTTTATCATGTGAAGATATATCCAATTCCACATTTGTCTCAGATGAAGTACATTTAAATCATTCCAGAATTGACGTCTCGAACATTGACTCCTCAAAAGGTTTAAACCAAACTTTCAAACCTGGACTACTGCAACCTATATTTGTCAACCCACGGAAAACCATCCAATCATGTGCAATCGTCTTAAAAAGAATACAAAATAACACTGAAGAACTGATACTTAACCGAACAAATGTTTTGCGGTTATTTAGGCCATTCCGGACCTAAAAAACATTACAACCCAAGACGTTTTGACAGTAAGCTTCATGGACGAGAGACATCTGGATAGGATACAATTACTCCTCAACTGTGCTAAAACAAAACATCTTATCATTAACCATAAGGAGTCATTATTCTCACTTGGATTTAAAGTAGAAAATGCGAAGCCACAAGATGAAGCTGATATGGAAAAAACCCTTAAAAAAAAGAGCTTCCTCACTACACGACAAAACATCTCTGACAATGAACGAGGATCGGCAAGAAATGTATATAACTATAGAAACACCTGGACCGAGGAAAATAAATACCGTGATCCATACACGCCCCATCAAAAACATCTTGATCAAAATGAATATCAAATAAGGAGAGTAATGGATTGGTCCCAAATTTCGTACTCGGACCAAAAGGACACAAACCAATAACCATTATTGCAACAATCGCAGTCTAAAGTCTCCTTATGCCCCTGAAACACACGAGGAAACAGCCACCTTTTCAATGACCAAGATCATGATTTGACAACTTATGATATCATATGCTTCCAAGAATCGTGGATTACAAACCAACCAATTTGCGATAATTATACCGTGCTGATGACGCGAGCTATAAAAAAACAAAAAAGGCAGGCTGTCTGCCGGACTGCTCACCTTAATCAAAATGAGCAGTAATTTCCAAATTGTTGAATCAGTCAATGTAAACGACTGGATACAAATAACCATATTAAGATTTAACAAGCTAGATCCAACAGAAAATCGAGACACAATCGGCATAGTTAACATCTACTGGAATCCTGTTGCAATAGCCGATGAAATTTTCATTGATAAAGTGTGTTCCAGGTTAGATGACATTTCCCTAAGATTGCCAAAGATCAACATAATATTATGTGGAGATCTAAATATTCATTTGTTCTATAAGATGGGACTTCTATTAAAAGCCCGCAGCATCGCTTCACGTGCCAAACAATGGTTAAAAGTAATGACGACAAGAGGCCTCTCCAGAGAACCATTCCTAGACCAAACAATGGCCAAACCACAGCACACCTGGTCCCGAGGCTCCTCTGGTGCCACTATTGATTACATATTTCTGCCAGAACAGATCAGCTCCAAACTAATTCAAACAAACATTGTGAAATCTGACACGAGTGATCACTCGCTATTGACAATTGTATGGCAAATGCGCAATCCATCAAAAGAAAAATTGCAATTTCCAGAACTAAGAATAAACAAAAGGCTAACTAGACTAAGAATTAAAAGTCACACTCTGGGAAAATGTTCAAACTGCCTAAATAGCGATACTTTGTCTAATGCTCAACGATTGAATTACCCACAATTATTAAATAATCTTGAACAACCTCGAGAAGTTACAAACCAAGCGACCAAACCTCACACACATGCATACTCAAACAATATTGTAAACAAAAAAAAGGAGCTGAGATATCAAATTAAGACAATAAAACGGCTACCAGGTATAAACCACGAAACCACGAAAAAATAAGACAGTTAAAACATCACTATAAAAACTGGCTTAAAAGCAATCGCGTTATCCAAAATCAGAACGATGCTGAAACAATGCTAGCCGCTTTACATAAAAAGAATACCAGAGACCTATGACGACTTTTAAACCCACAAATGGAAGCAGCAATCCCAATGACATCTAATGTGGACAAAAAGAGATGGAAATTATATGTTTCGAATTTTTATAAAGAAGCTATGAATGAAGGAAAGCAACCAAACACACAAATAAAAGTGACTTGGTCCTTCCTTTGGGAGACTGAAGACATCGAGAGGGCCATCTCTAAATTAAATCCGTCACGGGCTCCAGGTCCCGATGGACTCTCAAATGAAATCATAAAAGCCAACAAAACAACCTGGACACAGATCTGCTCTCTCATCTTCACTGCAATTGACCAAATCAAAGACATACCACCATCTTGGCAAAAAGCAGTAATACTGCCAATCTATAAAAAAGTTGACTCTAAAGACCCAGGCAATTGCCCTTTTGGATCCACCGGGGAAAGTTTTTGCAAATTTACTGTTAGAACAGCTAAACACCTGGGCAAAAACAAACCAAATCTTTGCGAAAAGACAAACTGGGTTTGTAAAGCACGTAAGAACAAACATCAACCTATTCCTACTAAATTTGTTAAAGCAAGAAGCTATCCACACTAAACATCAACTATATGCAGCATTCATTGACCTCAAACTGGTGTTTGACCTAGTAAATAGAACACAACTTTGGTCTAAACTACATCTATGGGGATGTCCAGATCATATACTGGAACCTTTTAAATTACTATATCAAAATACATCAGTTAGAATTAGACTCTCAAAGGACGGCACAGTCTCAGAAGATATACAAACCTTCAATGGCCTCAAACAAGGCTGCCCATTATCAGCTACACTATTCAACCTATTTACAGCTGACTACGAACCTGAGACAAACACTGAGACAGCTAACCCCCCAAAGCTAAATGGTACACCCATCCCTTGTATGATGTATGCTGACGACATTGTCATCTGCTCCCAAACACCGAGAGGGCTGCAAATAGCTTTATCTAAAGTAGAAATGTACATGAAGGTAAATGGCCTTGAAATAAATACGCAAAAATTGCAAATCATGATGCTAGCTCCGACTAAAAAAAATAATCAGGAAATGAAAATAATGTATTTAAACCAATGACCACTAGCCCAAGTCTCAACTGCAAAATATCTAGGGATATAGATGAATCAATCTGCAATGGAAGTTAACTGGTCAACTTCTCTGAAAACCAAAACTTTGTCATTAGCACGCCAAGGTCTTTTCCTTCACCGTAACTATGGCAAATTCACTTTACAACCGATTATTACGTTTTATAGACAAAAGGTGGTGGCCATCCTCCTGTACGGCAGTGAAACGTTCATCAACCTAGACGACAGGATATGGGCACATTTAGAAGCTCTTTTCTGGAGAAAGGTGTTAACATTACCACAGTCATTTCCTGTGGTTTGAATCAGGTATGAATTGTCACTCTAATCATTATCATCCTTACCTACATGGAGAAAATTAGACCTATACAGGAAGATCCTGTCCGACCAACACATTCCAACATTACAAATATTTCAAACCAAAGAAAATACAACACATGCCACTACTGTGCAGGCTTGGAAAAATCACATGGAAGTCATAAGAAAGGCAGCAAATATCTCATTCAAACTCCTAACACAACGCCCAGGTAAAACAAAAAAAGAATTACCCAGAATGATTGGATAACGAATATTGAAGCCAAAGGAAAATATAAACTTAATCAAGAGTGCAAATTTGATATACATTCAATAAATCGCCTGCCGACATACCTCCAAAAATTCCCATCTACCCAAGCCAGAGATTTTTTTCTGTGGTTCCGATTAAACCTATTGCCAACAAGGGAATCTTTAGCATCAAGGAAACTCCTACCAAAGGACATGTCTTTTTGTAGATTCTGTAAAAAAGGAAACGAAACAGAAAACTTGAAACACATTATCATATCTTGCCCAGCCCTGAACGATACTAAGATCCGCATCAGAGATATGTATCTAACAGCAACAGTTCAGCTAAATCCAGAAGATCTCTGGGCAAAGTTCCTTCAGGGTGAAACAAAAAAGGAGATTTTCACCATTGTACATTTCCTAAAGACGATTTTTGAAGAAAAACACAGTTAAGAAAGAACTTTTCTATTGACAACATGCCAAAATCAAACTTTTACAGAACGATTGGATAAAAACCATCCAAACGAAAAACACCTACAAACAAACCCTTCAATGCAACAAAGACAACAGAAAAATCCACGAACCACCACCTTATCTCCTAATGTTTCCAGACCAACTCATCAGGACAACATTTCTACGAATTTGTCTGAACATCTTACCTACAAACTCATATCTGGCAATAACGAGGCAGATTGCTATCACACAAAACCACTGTCGATTCTGCAAAGTTGAAACAATACCAGAAACCAAATTCCACCTGGTCATAGAATGCCAATCACTGGCACCACAACGCAAGCAATTCGGGACCTTCTTTGATCTCTCATCTCAACAAATGAACACAGAAGAAAGATGGGCTGCCCTACTCAGTGGGCAAAACAACAAATACATACACACAATCACCCTCTTTCTCAGCAGTTTACTGGAACTCAATAGAAGAGATTCCTGAGATACACTTCTATTATTATTTGTCCACATTTTGAAGAAACAAATGAAAAAGTTTACAAACAAACTAAAACATTTTTAAAAAATGACAATTGCTAGTATTTGAAATAGTAATGAAATATGATCTATTAAAAAAATGAAAGGTTTAAATATAAACCAAACATTTTAATAAAACGAATATATATATATGTTTCTTTATTGGGGTTGGGCATGCCCACACTGAGAGCCAGCCCTTCCTCATCTAAAATTCTTCAGAAAAAAGAAGCAAAAGAGCCCTTGTACCCCATTTGAGTGGCTGATGTTGCAGCCATTTTATACTCACATCCAAAAACATAAGCTGTCCAAATGAGCATGTATGGTTCATGGTTACAAACATGTTAATGTTAGGGTGAGTTTTGTGAACCGTGATGTGAGCACCAAGCCATCCATCAGTTATGAATTTAGAGGTTCACACATACAATCCTTTGATCACCGACTTCAAATGTTGAGATCTCTGATCACTGTTATAGGGCATCATTACGAGAATGGAGGTAGCCATGGAGCTATTAGCTCCATGGCTGCCTCCGTTCCGGGCTCCATTGCCGGGTTCCTGCAAAGGGGACTTACCGGGTCATTCCGACATAGGAGGACTCGGTAAGTCCTCCTTGCAGGAACCCATCCCCATTCCCATTTGAGCCCCAATAGGGCTCAATGGGAATGGGGAGGGAGGTAATAACGGGCAGATTACTTCTGGCCCGTTATTGCCTCCCTCTTCCGCTCGCGGGGCCGGAAAGCACGCCTGGTTTTACCTGGCGTGCTATCCGGGTCCCGCGATGGGAAGCTCGTAATCGGCGCTCCAGTAATGAAGGGGGCCGGATCCGTACCGGCCCCCTTCATTACGGGAGCGCAAGCCTCGTAATGAGGCCCATAGTCCTGAAATGCTCTGTGATTTAATGCAAAACATACAGGAATCCTCATTGATGCCATTTGTCCCCTTCCCCACTCTCAGAGATGTATTTTGAAAGAGTACATTAAGCGGGTGTGTACCAGACTGTCCATCTTGGAATGATAACCTTCTATCAGAAAATAATTCATATGGCTAGTCTAGTATTGCCCCTTGCGAAATACAAGTGAGGTGGTAGGAACAGAACACCTGCAACACAGGGCCAGGCCAGTGGGCCCTCAGACCCTGGTAGGCTGTTCACACCTCCGTGTGCCAGTGCGCACAGTTTGAAACTGCATTCAGGCAAGGCCTTCTCTAAGAGCAGGTGACAGAAAAACCATTTACTTGGGCAGCAACAGCTGTGTTTTCACATTAGAATTCTTCTGTAAAGTACTTGAATTACAATGTAATGAACCCAGCTTCATTCATATAGCAATTATTTATTCATATGGAGGAGGGGTTTTGTTGCACGACAGAGGTGTAGTTGGGGAGTGACGTGTGCCAGTGGGGGCGCAATCTGATGTTTCGCCCTGGGCTCCAAATTGGCTAGAAACTGCTCGGTCTATGACAGACGCCTTCCTGTCGGTATCTGACTGCTCGGGGGATAGCCCCCCTTCTTAATGATAAAAGTCTGCCTGTGTTCCCTCCACCGACCAGCCACCTCCACTAGCCTTGATTGGCCCGTGAAATACAAGGCTCCCGCTGTATCCAGCGGTTATGTAACCTTATGGGAGGTTGTCATGGTCTGTGACCTGGAGAGAATGTCTGCTGAAGTCAAACTGGCAGAGTGTTCTGGGAGTGACAGTTGGGCCGGGAGCTGGCTGGGCTGTGGATGGTCCAGTGGTCTGTGCCTGTAACCTGTCGACTATAAGCACGAAAGGATTTACCTGTGGAACTGGAATAAGTACACTTACATAACAGCAGTGAGTTCTGTCTGGTGCGTCAATACAGGGTACCCCGTTACTTCAGATGGCTTGCAACCCAAACCTTTTGACAGCAATTGATATTTGCAAATTGAAAGGTGCAGTTCTACCTTAAATAGATGTTCAGATCAGGAAGAATAAAAGAACTCTGTCACGTGTCAGTGCTCTGCGGGCACCACCGACCTAAGCATAGCCATGAAGCTGTGAGGACGCGTGCATGAGGCAGGCTCCTGTGTGTCCATGATTTCTTATGGAAAGGGGAAGGTTGGGGCAGAGGATGAGCTCTTCCCTGCAACCATTTTTGAAATGAAGTGCGTAAAGCAGTGCCTTTTCAAGTCAAATGTTTAGAGAGGCATGTGTAGTCTGGCCCACATCAGATGAACACATGTTGGAGGAAGTGCATTATAAAGCTGCGGCAAGACAGCTCAGCAAGTTAACTATTCAGCCATGGTACCCGTGTTCAGCCTGCAGGGCACAGGTCCCAATTCCGACAGGGCAGACTCAGCCATTCCTCATTCTTTCGTTGATAAACTGAGTATGATTACAGTGGGTCAAACTAACACTTATGTGCGCTACGTTCAGAAGCAGGAAGAATTTGGCAGAAAGCGCTATACAGAGATGTTATGTTATAAATCTAGCAAAACAGCCACTGAGAAATCAAGCCTGTTTATTTAGGGACCTCAGGCCAGGGATGTCATTTCACCAAAATGCCTGGGGTAGCGGGAGTAAAACCACATGACCCTTGACCTTTGATGACATAACAGGAAGTGATTAAATGTCACCCCAGCCCCAACTGACATCATGGGAAGTGATGGAACACAACCTTTCACCCCTAGAAAAAACAGTAAGTGCCATCACATAGCATTTGTCCTAAGTATACTACGTAAAATATGGTTATGATTTCACTATAATGTGATATACATTTCAAACAAGAATGAATCACCATATATATCGTAATATCAGTGTGTATTGGCCTATTTTTCCAAATTTACTGTGAATGCAAGCATACGTCCAAGGCCAAATGATAATGATGTGTTATTATATAGCACTTACACTTAAGTGCTTTATATTGAATACATATACATACAATGTCACCCAACCTGTATTGGTACTCATTTATCGACCTTGGAAAGATGAAAGGCTGAATTGGCCTTGCCAGGATCCGAACCTGAAACCTGCAGATCACACATGAACATTGCACCAGCGAGTGCTCAACACACTGAGCTATCTTACCGGCTATAACGATCTTCCCATTTATAGTAAAATGATCAATTATAGTTCTGAATGTTCTCAAAGTCAGAAAGCAAAATGCACTCTTTAGTGGATACCATTAAATTGGTAACTGACATTTAACAGCAGGCCAGTTCATCTGCAGGTCTGGTGCAAAGTCAAGCCTGCGTGGATCTACTTTTCAGGCTTCAGAGGTTGGCAAAATCCATACCATTGGGATGGTTCATAACTGTGTAATAAAGAATTTAGAGTAGCGCAGGGAAAGCAGCGCACTCACAGGGCATCTCGTACTCTGGGCACTCCTAACCTCATACATGCAAACAAAAATCCCGAATAGCGTGCCAGGGAGATAGGAAAGATAGACACATAACAACAAACCATTAATTGTGGCACAATGAAATCAACTGCCACTTTATGTGCTATGGTCAAACGTTTCTACAATGTGCACAAGCTTTTAGGCACAAGGATTTTGTCAAGTGACCGATGACACCGAGATGTGATGATCGTAACAGAAAAAACAGCAGAAGAAAACATGCTATAACTGCAACTTGCAAAAAGCAGAATTCATAGGGCCTCATCAGAGGTTGGGCAGAGGAGTAAAAATGTGGCGGTAACGCTATTATTGCTGCATTACTGCTCTGCCCAATCCCGAGTTTTGGTGGAAAGCTGGAGATTTCTGCCCCTTTTTGGTGCTACTGTGAAAAGAAAAAGGATAAGTAGCCGCACTCCCTTCTATTTTGTAAAAATAATACATTTTCTAAATAATCTGTGGTAATCAGATATTATTTTCAGGTGCGGGGGAGGAAACGTGACCCTGGCACAGGGTCACTACAACATAAACGTAGAAGAAGAAAAGAGGACCCAAAGATAGGAGCCCTCCCGACCCCTGCACTCTATTTTAAATCCATCAACTGATGGTTCATCGAAGTTAAATAAAACTAGATTGTTATAACTCACAAGTGTATACTTCTTCTCCCTTTTTGGTGCTACTACCACCATGCTATTACCGCTGGCGGTAATAGTACCTAGAAGCCCCATAGAGTCCTATGGACTCTTAACAAAATGGGGAATTACAGCATTAGCACAACTCAGGATTTGGCGCTAATAGCGCTGGACCGAGTTGCGGTAACGCTGTTTGTGCTGGCAGTATCCCGGCGCAATTACCGCCAGGATATCCCAAGGCTGTGATGAGGCCCATAGTTCGAAATGGATGTTTATTCTACTCTAAATGCGTTTTGGAAGTTTTTGTCTTCATTGTGAATTTGAGGTGTTTAAGAACAGACTAAATCAGTGACTCACCCCCTGAATTGTGCCTGAAATAAACCTTTAATGAGTCTCGCAATTATTGTATAGGATTCCAGAAAGACTATTTGTTATTCCTATTGTTTCTTATTTAGGGTCACTGCTCAAAGTGTTACACTTGTGAAACCCCCTGATTTGTTTAAGAGGCCTGAACAAGAAAGCCATCCAATCCAGAAATAAAGAGCCACATGGTGCTGGCCACAGCCCAGGAGCTTCAGTTTAAAAAAAATATTTTCCCTTTTTTTAGTTGTAGCAAGGGAGACCACAGGGGTAGCAAGGGAGAGCACAGGGGTCGCACTTGCGGCCCCCAGCAACTCCCAAATGACGTCCCTGCCTGTTGCCCTCAATGATGTCTCTATTAAATTAAATGCAGTTCATTCACATACACACCTGCAACGTTTCTTGCCATGTTTCTTAAAAAATATATAGTTGTTAAGAAATATTTTTGTTATAAAATTATTTTGTCATTCAGTAGACTGCTTGACACATGAAGTCCGTCACGGGCTTTATGTGTCAAGCAGTCTATTGAATAAAACGTAAGCAATCCAGCACATAGAAAATAGCACAATGCAATGTGACACTGGCTGGTCACGGGTTTGAATCCCCAGCACGGCAAAAGAAAAGAAAAGTGTCTTTTCTTGCTGTCAGGTGCAAATGATGGGTGATTGCATTTAATATGCATTCAAATGACCACCATTAGTGTGTCATTGTCCCCCCACAGCATGCAGTTTTATGCAGCCTTCCACAAAACTGCATACTGTGGGGCACAATCACACATGTGATTGGTGGCGGGGGTCATTTAAATACACATTCTTTCTGCAAATTCCACTACTTTTTTTTATTTTACGCTTTGACCTCTGGGGATAGCCTGCGAGTGATGGGAGTGCAGCAAATGTGCATGGAGATGGATTTGAGCACTAACTTGTTTGTTTTGCGATGTTTCAAAATAGCATAGGACTTGTGCCATTTGTTAGTTCATTGTTAATGTGTGCAGATCGGTGCCGATATGAACATTTAAAAAAATGATTGAGTTCCACACCTCGCACTGACATGCACAGCACACTTCAGCCACGAACATCATTTAGACCACACACCCTCATTACAGCCCCCCCCCTCGATTTCGCGCCCCATTTAAAGCACTGCTTTTGGTGTCCCAGTTGTTGAGGTTTTGTCAACCCTATCCAGACTTTGAACACTCTCTGTTCGAGGTCTTTCTTTGTTTTAAAACCACATCCTCGTTTTTGACAGTGACCGTTTCGGGCCAGCTGTGAAAAATAACAAAAACTGATCCGAGTTGGAAATCTCAGACACTCGGAAAGAAAAGGAAGCGTGGATCAGCACTGCCCGCGTGTGGCGATTATGGACAGTTTATTTTTGAGAATTCCCTCTTGTTTTTTTTTTATAGTACCATTCCTTCTTGCGTACTAATATATATATTTATTTATTGTTCATTTGTAAAGTGCCTAAACCCTAGGGCATCAGGGTGCTTTTGCAGACCAGTTACATATATGCACAAGCTTGATTCATAACAGGCTATAACAGTAATACATTGGGAGAGGACATACCGTTGGGAGAGAGGAGAACAGGACATGGAATGCATGCAGGGTGACATCCTAGCCGGCGAATATTTTAGCCTGTTCCATTGGTGAAATGACTGTTGGACTGACCAAAGTGGTGGAAACAGAACTTTTGTTTTATTCAGACATTAAGTACATATGGAAAGTATCCCAATATGTGCTAATTAGTGCTGTACAAATAACAGTGACAATGGCCCGCAAACACAGCACACCCAGTAACCATTCAGATTTGGAGCTTGTCAAGTTTTATGAGATTATTGCCCTAGTCCTCCCACTGCTATGGGTTCTAATATTAGGGGTTAATATACTGAATGCAATAGTAGTCTTGAGTCGGGGATGCCTCCCTGCCAGATTTCCCAGTTCCATGCGTAACACCTCGAACCAGTCCTGCTTGTTGCTACCAATTGCATGCTGGAACTTGCAGTTTTGTTTTTCCCATTGGAAAGGTGGGCCTACAAGCCCCAGCATGCAGTGTGGAAAAAAAACCCAGGTCTGGCTCAAAGATTCTGTATGGAACTGGGAAACTTGGCAGCTTTGGGGATGCTATCATTGTTGTCCTAGCTTGTGTTGGTGGCCACAGATGAAGGGTAGTCCCACTTTTGTGTCGCTAGACACTGCCAAACTGTTGTCCTGCTTCCATGTTGGTGGCCGGTCCCTTTTGCTATTTTGAAAATCTGACCACCCAATGCTTCAGGAGCACAGAAGTGTGAGGCGATGATGGTTGCCAGGCCTGGCGCTAGCACATGTCCTCATGCTCATGGGGCCCTGTGCAGAGGCTCTGGAGAAAGAGAGTCATCCTCTCAGAATCTCTGGCACTGGTGTCTCCCATTGCAGAGCCTAGTAGCTGCAGCTCTGTGCTGCCTGTAGTCAAGCTTGGATTTCTGATGACAGCCAGGCCTGGCTGTGGCAAGTGGGATGGTGTGTTGACACAGGCTGACTGTAACTAACATTTCAACAGTTTTGCCCCTGCTCAATTTTCTCCATCCACAGAGCATCCCGGAAAGAGGTGCTGGCACCCCTATAATGACCTGTAATTATTGCGGATCATTAAAGCACTGCCAGCAGCATAATTACTCCTTTCTTCCCAGTCCCATTCGGATTCTGCTTTTCCTTTGCATATTTTAAAGTCTGCAAGGAGCTGGCCAATCCTTCTGCAGTCTCTGCCTCTCCTGTTTCCTGGCAGGCCCTCGATACGGCTCTGGCCTCTAACTGCACCACTAAAACTCAGGACATCCTGCCCTCTCTCTCCTCCTCTCCCTCTCTTGGCCCCTCTCTGGCCACCTCTCCCTCTACTCCTCCTTTCTCCCCTTTCTCTCTGACTACAACTGACAATGTTTCTAGACAAGACCAATCTATAAAAATCCTTCCCCTCTCTCCTCAAGCACATCCTTGTGCACCCCTCCTTAAAAAGCCTTCTGCCGATCCCAACTGTCAGGCAAACTATCGCCTGATCTCTATCACTCCTTTCCTGGGCAAACTCTGGAAAAGTTGGCCATCTCCCAGCTTACCGTCCACACTGAATCTGTTGGTTGTCTCCATGACCATCAGCCTAGCTTTAGAACAGCCAGAGGCATGGAAACTGCTCCCCGAAACACCCGTGAAGATCTGCTCACTAATCGCGATTCAAGCTTTCTTTCTGTCCTCATCCTGCTTGACCTTTCCTATGCTTTTGAAACAGTCAATCATGCCATCCTGATGAATCGACTCTGTGAGAACCTGGGCATCATGGATCAGGTCCTGGAGTGGTTGACCTCCTCCTCCTGGACTGACCCTCCCAGGTCCAACTTGGGTCCTTTCTCTCCGTCACCTCTCTCTCCACATATGGTGTTCCGCCAGGCTCTAACCTCTCACCCTGGCTCTTCAATATCTTCTTGGCCCCTTTGGCCCACCTGATCTCTACCTTCCCTTCTAACTTTCAGTGTTATGTGGATGACACTCAGCTCTCTTTCAGGCTCCCCTCAGCCTCCTCTCTTCTCTCGCTCATTCCTGACTGTCTATCCGCGATTCAGGATTGGTGCAGCTCCAACATTCTATGCCTTAATGCCAGTAAGACTGAGATCCTTCACATTGGGACCGCTGCTCCTGCTTTCCCTCTCTCACTCTGGCCGCCCTCCTTGGGCCCTTTTCCTTCATCTTTCTGTGAGGCAAAAAACCTTGGCGTCATCTTTGACTCCACTCTCTCCTTCTCTCCTCACATCACAACCTTGCCAAGAAGGCCCACTACCAGCTGCACCTCGTGAGAGGTATTCTTCCTTTCCTTACTTACCCCCAGAAGCTCACTGTCTCCAGAGCCCTGGTTCTCTCTAGACTGGACTATTGCAACAGCCTCTTCCTCAATCTGCCTTCCTCTACTCTCCGCCTCCTGCAACTCATCCGGAACAGGACTGCAAGCCTTGTGCTTGGCCTCGAGTCCAGGGACAGTATCTCTCCAGCCCTGAAATCTCTTCACTGGCTCCTGGTGGCTGCGAGGATCAAGGGCTGGTTCAATGTCGTTTCATCGACATCCTTTCTTACGACAGGTGTTTTTACACAGATATTTTGCCGAAAAAACACATTGAATCTTTATTCAAATTATTTTGGGGGGGATTCCTCCCCAACCCCCATATCCTCTGCCTATTTTCTATTATTCCAGACCCCCAACCTTTCATATACCCTTTCCCACCCCCCAGAAAAAATTTGCAATGTTTTTTCAGCAAAAACTCTATGTAAAAACACCCATTGTAAAAATGGGTGTCGATGAAAGGACGCTGTACCCAAGTCCAAGACCCTCTGCATCATCCACAAGGCTTTCTGGGGCCGGGACTCACACTACATCCAACTCTCTCTTACAAAACTCCTTCCTTCTCGAGTCCTTCGCTCGGCCACCTCTAACTCTCTGAGGGTTGGATGCTTCTTCAGTCAGAGAGTGGAGGCAGATCTCTCTCCTCTGCAGCTGCCTCCCTATGGAACAGCCTCCCTGCCCCCCTCAAACTTGAGCCGGACCACCTGAAGTTCCAGAAGCAGCTCAAGACCTTCCTTTTTGCCTCAGTTCTCTCTCTCTCTCTCTCTCTCTCTCTCTCTCTCTCTCTCTCTCTCTCTCTCTCTCTCTTTGTCTCTCTCTCTCTCTCTCTCTCTTTCTCTCTCTCCCCTGCTTACCTACCTGTCTGCTGCTCTGACTGGTTGACTGGCTACCCTCAGAGTCTTACTGGATATTAGGCTCCTCCATGACTAGTCGCCATGCACTACCTCCGGACCTACCGTGCACTTAGGGGCTGTAACTATAACCCTAAAGCCCCCTACCTCCTTGCACTTACCCAGAGCTGCGCTGCCCTGGCTGCACTTACTCAGAGCAATGCTGCCCCGATTGCACTTCACCCTTCCCATCCCTGGCACTTCCGCCTTCTCCCTCCCCCCGCACTTTGCGTTATCACACTTGCACGATCTGAATGACACAAGGCCTAGTAAGATTGTTTGTTTTGTCCTCCCTCTGTCTTCCCTCCCTTGTCTTGTCGCGCCTAGAAACACGTGTGTACAGGCACGTTATAAATGACTTATCATATCATATGTTTAGGCATTTAGGGGTGGGACCTTTCCATCTGAAAGACCCCTCACAGATTGTTACCTAGCCAAAAAGGGTCCCATCAATGCCAAATGCCCAAACATAAGCAAAAGGAGCAAAAGTTCCATTTTAAACATTAGTCATGATGCCTATGACTGACATACACAAAAGAACTACTTTGAATTAGTTGACCAATGTTCTTAACACCAATACACAACAACAGTCTGGATGTTTGTGACAGAGGTAATATGTATGTATCCAGGGACGTCTCTAACGTTTTTTATGTAACTTTCAAAGTGATTAAAGTAGTGTGAATTGAATTCTGGAACTTGCAGTTTTTTCTTACCCATTTGACATTTAATATTTAAGTAAAAAACTAAAAGTCAGAGAATTTCGAGCATAAACAGGACTGGGTGGCTTCCTCACGCATGGCCATGGGAAACCTGACAGCGCTGCTCTATAAGACAGGTCTTGCAGGTCTTGAAATCCAAAATGTAAACATTGGGAACAAGTGGAGTTTATACCGCATGTGTTCAAAGTGCCTGAACTGTAGAGTGTGTTAAAAGCCCACCCTGTGTTATCCTGGGCAAAAAAAGTAATCCCTTGTAGTAAAGAGAACTGGCCTCAGCAGAGCTATCATTAACTCTGTTCCCATGTTGCTGCCAGTCACCAAAGTAGCATGGGCCACCCAGAGTACTGCCCCACAGGAGAAGGAGTGAAGCTCTTTGCTCTGCCCTGTTATGCTATGTTATTGAATAATGTATAGCGCATAGTCTACCATAAAAAACTGCAAGTTTCTATGCGTGTGCGTTGGGGTAAAGGGGCAGCAAGACAAGAAAGTACCTTTATACTGAGTGTGCTATAAATCAATATGCATGCAGCAATGATATATCACTTCCGGTGATGTCTTCATATACAAATTAAGGGGCCCTGCAATTAATGTACTGCACTTGGCCCCAAAATTCCTAGAACCGGCCCTGGTGGTTCCTAGAAATTGATTCTCTCTGCAGTGTGATAGTGCAGAGGAACATGGGTGCTATGTAGGTTACAAAGCCGGCCTCATTAAAACCGGCAAAGTCGTGAAATTACCGGCATCCGGCAATGAGGACGTACGGGGGCATTCCGACCCCGGCGGACCCGGCCCATCCCCATTGCCGGGTGCTGGTATTCATTATTCCCCATTTCCAATCGAGCCCCATAAGGCTCAATGGGAAGGGGGAGGTCGGATGCACCGGCACCATTCATGAATGGTGCCGGTGCATCCGACGAGTTGAGCTTGCGGGTGCCGGTCTGCCCGCCAGGTCAGACCTGGCAGGCCGAAAGGCACCCGCGAGCACAATTCGTAGTTTGCCGGTCCGGTAGCAACGGTGCTGGTAGCTCACCGGTACCGTTACTACCGGACCGGCAGACTAATAATGAGGCCCCTTGGTAAATGGTTGTCTCAGGTTTGAAACAGGGGCATGGGGAAGCTGTGGGACAGTTTTCCTTTTTTATTGCACCTTTATCGGGACCTTTTAAATTCTCATATTTGTTCTAAAGTTTTCGACTAAGCATTATTCAGGGAATATTCTATAAATGTTGTTCCTTCACAGGATACCAGAGGTTGAGAAGACAATATATTGACAACTATAGTCTGCATCATTAAATGTGCAGATCTTAGCTGGGTTCCATTTGTGCAAGTCTCTCTCTTAATGATGTAGTATTACATTTTTTGATTTTTGAGGTTCACCAACATTCATCCCAGCCAATCACGTGTCTGGAAATGTGGATGAAAACTGACAGTGTTCTACTCTCGTTCTAACAGCCACCTGAGTCCTTCTCCTGGGTACTGGCATTTATTTTAGCTACCCTGGCCCGTGGCACCGGGTCCCTACCCAGCCCCACTGCACAGCCTCGCCGAGCAGCAATTCATCCCTCAGCTTCCCTCCACCCTGGTTACCTGCTGGGGCTACCGGCTCTGATGCTCCTTTTAGTCTTGGCCAGCCATCGAAATAGAAAAGGGACTTAGTCCCTTTTTTATTTCTATCTTGCCTCCATCTTTGATTCTTTACGGGCGATTGGTCTTGAAAAATATCTGCATAGCCTGACTCCCTTGAAAAAAAAAATAAACGATTTGCACACTGGACGGAGCCATGGGGAATGTGAATAGCTATCACCGACTTGCTGGGGGCGTACCAGGACAGTAACGGCCCTCAGCCCCACCAAAGACCTTGCTTCCCTCAAGTTTGCCTAGGCTCACCGTGGTGGTCCTTTACCAGCCTGGTATGTTCCCCCAATGCAAGAGTGATTTCTATATAATCAACTGGAGGAGGATGAACAAGGCCTTCAGGAATTGAGCAGGGAAGCAAGTCCAGGGAGGGCTTTAAGGTAGCTGAGCTTGTTAACATCTGATCCAGGAGGGTGCCCCTAAGCTGGAGCAGAGGTGCTGCATCAGTGAGGAAAGCTATGCCAGAGAAAAAAGACTAGGGATGGCGACTTTCAGTACAACCCAGGGAGGACGCCTGTGTTACATGTCCAAGAAGGAGGTGAAAGGTTAATGTACCCTGGTGCCCAACTGTGTATACCATGTCTGACACCTGGCATTCGTTGGTCAACCTAAGGGTGCCCGGTGGTGGTGGTGCCTGACAGCAGAGCCGTGGAGGGCCAACTCAAGAGCTTGACATGCCTGCACCAGTGAGAAAGCAAAGCCAAGAAAGACGTTTCTGGAACATTATACAACCCCAAAGACTTTGAGGGCCTTTTTGCACCTCTCAGGAGGTGGCATGAAACTAAAAGAAGATAGGGAAGGACTGACGATCATTGTCCAAAAGCATGTGAAGTACCTGGCTGGGTAACAGACCGTGTGTAACACCATTACCTCCCTCATCACCGAAAGTTCAGTTAAGCCTAAAAGCCTAAACCCGTTTGTAATTTTAAAAAAAGGAGGGAAAAGCTGTGTTAGTGTCGTCTGTTGATCCTTTGGCTCTTACAGTGACTAACACCCTGAGATGTGTGACGTTGTCCCCTGCCTGGTAAGTGAGGGGGGGCGGGATGGCCATGGGGCTTAGTGTGAAGAGCAGAAAGAAATGCTTAATTACCCCTCTTTTAGTCTACCTTATCGAGTGGTCAGAGAAAATGGGATAAAATATTTCATTCATTTACCCTTGTTTCATATGTATTGACAACATTTGTCATGCCAAAGAAGTGAACATATTAAAACACATTTTAATCAAAAATTCAATTTAGTATATAGTTGTACAGTGAGTGCTTTCCACAAGGCATCACCAACATTTAAATTCTTAAAAAACTTTTTTTGACAAACAATTTGAAAAACAGATCCAGAATACTTGTGTTTGTGCCAGTTATGGCTAGGGTTAGTAAGTGACATTCATAATTAATCGCAGTGACGAGATGTTGATACCAGAATCTATTTTGGCTGGGGAGCAGACTATCAATGTGCAGAAATGATCTAAGAAATCGTTTTCATAGATAGACAACGTTGTTGAAGGTGTCTGTTTCGGCTGAACAGAGTGTCGTGAACACCTTCCCTGGTGTTCCGCTGTTGTTGTTTGTAGCCCTCTTCAGGACAATACGTTGTTTCAATGGGACAAAATGTTCCAAACTCAGATCCCCATATTGTCAGAGTTCAGTAGGAGACTTTTGGTCTTCTTGCGGTTAGACTAAAGTGTAATAGTTTTCATCAGGCGGTTACTTCCTTGTTCCTTATTTGTATTTTGGGTAAACTAATCCGCTCATTTAATGAAGTTGTTTCCCTTTTGTGAATTAACAAAAAGAACAATTACTTTGACATACAAGTGAACCAATCTAAGGAGAGAACCAAACCACAGGTCTGGAGGAGGCTTGTGTGGGGAGGGAGAGAGATACTGGCCTCTTAGAAGATATCCCAGTTTTAGTGTAGTTCTCGTTATCAGTTTTACATTCTTGGACATTATTACAACACTGACTTAAGAAATCCTGAATAAACGTTACACTTAAAACCTCCAAGCTGATCTGGTCTCGTCTTGTTTTCCCACCAGTATGTGCTGACATTTGGCAGTTATTTATTTATTTCATTTAAACATTTTCTATTGCACGAACATGGCAAACAAGAGCATCAGATGCTGTACAATAAAACCATACACAAATTAAAATTCAGAGTAACAGTACATAACATAACAATTAATATTAAAATATGCTAAACAAAACAATTGAATTCCAGTAAAATTAACATATATACAATATTCGTGGTCTAAAAACCTCAGTTAAAATTCATAAGCATCGTCTATTAAAATGGTATACATTCAAAATGCCTGCTGCCAAAGCCATATTTTCCCGATGTTCCTGAACTTCAAGTAGTCTTTGGTGAAGCAAAGTTATTTTGGTATACCTTAGAGTCTTACAGTAGCGCCTGCAAAGGACCCAGCGTAAAGGAGCGCTTTAAAACTAGGCTCCTCAATCCTCAGAGGCCTCCTGAGATTTTCAATTTTGTAAAAAATAATACTCATTAAATTAAAATCTCCGTTAAAAAAGGAGTGGGGTGAAGATATACAAGTTGACAGTATGAAATCCATCAATTCTTGAACAATATTTCATCTTCACCCGAAAGGTGCAAAATCACAAAAAAAAGGGATAGTCTTAGAGGCATGTGTCCATCATTTCAACCCAAGACATTCAAATGCAGAAGTGGTCTGAACAGACATTGCTTCTCCCTGGGCAATTGCTGATCGTGCATTCACTGGAGACACTTTCATTGGGTCCTCGGTACTTTTTGGCTTTCTGAGAAAGAGGAATTAAAAAGAGATTATTTAAATTGTACTGTTTGACATGCGTACATCGTTTAATTCGATCCGCGAAAATATGGACTGGAATTTGGTACCGAAATCAGACACACCTGAAGTCTGCATGTTGTAAACGCCTACAATTAAGCCCCTGCTTTCTTTGCTAACGACCAATCAATTGTCTTATTTAGAAATGACGAGCATTGAACTCGTTAGCAATAGATGATTCCAGTGGAAAACAGTGCCCTTTAACCATGGTGACTTGTCGACCTGCCTAAATGCAGCCCTGGAAGACTTATCGCAACTTGGCGCATTGGAGGCATTTTCCTTGTTGGCTGTAAAACCTTGGAATGCATTGCCGGCTGATCTT
This sequence comes from Ambystoma mexicanum, assembly GCF_040938575.1. Lineage (NCBI taxonomy): Eukaryota > Metazoa > Chordata > Amphibia > Caudata > Ambystomatidae > Ambystoma > Ambystoma mexicanum. The sequence goes on along the minus strand of NC_090923.1, from coordinate 1,018,587,011 downwards.
TGATTTCTGAATAATTGATCTGATTGCAGAAAGAAACTAAAAACGCTTCTGTTTCAACTCTAAATCTCTTATTAGGTTAACCTGGTGGCTTTTGTCAGTTGGTGCCTACATGCTTTTTCAAAGCGATTGTGCGCTTTACAATTACTTGTTACCATACCGCACCATACCCACGGATCACCAGAGGATTGAAGGCTATTGAAAAATAGCCCTCTACCAGCTCTACCTTGGTTTTCCGCTGGTCTTTAAATAGCCTTCAATACTCTGGTGGAAAACCAGTGGTTCTGTGCACCCGCCATACTCTAAATGAGCCCCCTCATGATTCAGTACTATTCGATGGAACATTGAGTAACCCTAATTCTTGGCCACACGCTAGATCCTCGTGCCATTTTTTTGCCTGGTGCATTGCAGCTTATAATAGCTCCCAGGGGTAGAGTGACTCATCAGATGGGAGGATGGCTTGGCTTGCTTTAAAAAGCTTTCACAGAAAGCGTGGCTTTCCTAGACGCCCCAAAGTGAGCTCTTTATTCAGTCCGGCCATCGGGTGCAGGACACAGAGGGGTTACAAGCTCAGTGGCAGGCTAGTTCCCTCTTGAGAGCGACCAGCTCCACAGCAGTACAAGTTAAGGGCTAGTGTGAAAAGTGGAGGAGGCCCTTTGCAGACACACAAGACTTATAGCTTTAGGGAAGAGGTCTAGGGCGGCCAGCACTAAAAAATATATATATAATCAGGGAGGATAGGTGAATGTTAAAATGTATCCATCCCAGTGGGTGGAACTAAGATACAAACCCTGGAAGACTTGGCAGGAAGCAAAGGATGATGGAACAAGAGGAAAGAAGGTTTGGGGGCTAAAAGATCCCACGGCTATTTCACTAAAAACATTCCAATCATATTGGGAGAAAAATGCATCAAAAACAGTGTGTAACGAGTCCAACAGAGGGCTTCAGCTAACTAGGCCCCACCCACTGGCCAGACAACTATGAAGATGTCAGTCAGTAAGTGGTTGCCTGATGCTATGTGATGAGGTTATTACAGTGTCCCATGGCGGTTTACGCACAGTTTCTGGTTGATGTCATGAAGAGAATTGGGGGAGTTAGTTTCAATTCCTGAGCTCCGGCCCCGTGGAATGTTCTCCCCAAACATCTTGCTGCTAGTGATTCAACTGCTCTCTTTAAGAAACATTTGAAGACCTTTCTCTTTGATATAGAACTTGGTTAAAGGGCTAGAAAAAAATACCAATACTTTAGGACCACCCATTTAGTTCTGGCTTGCCCCTTTTCTTGTGTTTGTTCTTTGTTTCTTTCATTGTCTTCTATGTTTTCTTTGTAAGCGCCCTGAGGCCCATGAGTTAATGGCGCTATAGAGAAATGTAGATAGACAGAGAGATAGAGAGATAGATAGAGAGATGGATAGATAGGTAGATAGAGAGATAGATAGAGAGATAGATAAATAGGGAGATAGATAGAGAGATAGATACATAGATAGATAGATAGATAGATAGATAGATAGATAGATAGATAGATAGATAGATAGCGAGAGATAGATAGGTAGATGGATAGAGAGATAGAGAGATAGATGGATAGAGAGATAGAGAGATAGAGAGATAGAGAGATAGATAGATAGATAGATAGATAGAGAGATAGAGCGATAGATAGAGGGATAGATAGAGAGATAGAGAGATAGAGGGATAGAGAGATAGATAGATAGATAGATAGATAGAGAGATAGAGAGATGAAGATAGAGAGATAGAGAGATAGATAGATAGAGATAGAGAGATAGAGAGATAGAGAGAGATAGAGAGATAGAGAGATAGATAGATAGATAGATAGATAGATAGATAGATAGAGATAGAGAGATAGAGAGATAGAGAGATAGATAGATAGATAGATAGATAGATAGATAGATAGATAGAGATAGATAGGTAGATGGATAGAGAGATAGAGAGATAGATGGATAGAGAGATAGAGAGATAGAGAGATATAGAGATAGAGAGATAGATAGATAGATAGATAGATAGAGATAGACAGAGAGATAGAGTGATAGATAGAGGGATAGATAGAGAGATAGAGAGATAGGGGGATAGAGGGATAGAGAGATAGATAGCTAGAGAGATAGATAGATAGAGAGATAGAGAGATGAAGATAGAGAGATAGAGAGATAGAGAGATAGAGATAGAGAGATAGAGAGATAGATAGATAAAAAGATAGAGAGATAGAGAGAGATAGAGAGATAGAGAGATAGAGAGATAGAGATAGAGAGATAGAGAGAGATAGAGAGATAGAGAGATAGAGAGAGAGAGAGAGAGATAGAGAGAGATAGAGAGAGATAGAGGGATAGAGAGATAGGTAGATAGAGAGATAGATAGATAGAGAGATAGAGAGATGAAGATAGCGAGATAGAGAGATAGATAGATAGAGATAGAGAGATAGAGAGATAGATAGATAAAGAGATAGAGAGAGATAGAGAGATAGAGAGATAGAGAGATAGAGAGATAGAGAGATAGAGATATAGAGAGATAGAGAGATAGAGAGATAGAGAGAGATAGAGAGATAGAGAGATAGAGAGAGATAGAGAGATGGTGAGAGATAGAGAGATAGACAGATAGAGAGATAGAGAGAGATAGAGAAATAGAGAGATAGAGAGATAGAGATAGAGAGATAGAGAGAGATAGAGAGATGAAGATAGAGAGATAGAGAGAGATAGAGAGATAGATAGATAGATAGATAGATAGAGATAGATAGATAGGTAGATGGATAGAGAGATAGAGAGATAGATGGATAGAGAGATAGAGAGATAGAGAGATAGATAGATAGATAGATAGATAGAGATAGACAGAGAGATAGAGCGATAGATAGAGGGATAGATAGAGAGATATAGAGATAGGGGGATAGAGAGATAGATAGCTAGAGAGATAGATAGATTGAGAGATAGAGAGATGAAGATAGAGAGATAGAGAGATAGAGAGATAGAGATAGAGAGATAGAGAGATAGATAGATAAAAAGATAGAGAGATAGAGAGAGATAGAGAGATAGAGAGATAGAGAGATAGAGATAGAGAGATAGAGAGAGATAGAGAGATAGAGAGATAGAGAGAGATAGAGAGAGACAGAGGGATAGAGAGAGATAGAGGGATAGAGAGATAGATAGATAGAGAGATAGATAGAAAGATAGAGAGATAGAGAGATGAAGATAGCGAGATAGAGAGATAGATAGAGATAGAGAGATAGAGAGATAGATAGATAAAGAGATAGAGAGCGATAGAGAGATAGAGAGATAGATAGATAGAGATAGAGAGATAGAGAGAGATAGAGAGAGATAGAGAGATAGACAGATAGAGAGATAGAGAGAGATAGAGAAATAGAGAGATAGAGAGAGATAGAGAGATAGAGAGAGATAGAGAAATAGAGAGATAGAGAGAGATAGAGAGATAGAGAGAGAAAGAGAGATAGAGAGAGATAGAGAGATGAAGATAGAGAGATAGAGAGATAGAGAGAGATAGAGAGATAGAGAGATAGATAGATAGATAGATAGATAGATAGATAGATAGATAGATAGATAGATAGATAGGTGTGGTAGCCTGCAGCTCCATATGCACTTCAGCGGCACAGCACAGTGGACCCATTTTATATTCTTGGTTGGCATCTTCCATCCAGGCAGGCACCAGGTACATGATGCCAGGCTCATATTCCTTAGGTTACGCCATTCTAAGATGCCTGTTGGTTCATACATCATTTGCTTTATTTAACGAGTCAGGCCTTGGATCTTCCAAGCGGATATGTGGCGATATCCTTCCTTCATGCCCCTTAGTTATTAGACAACATTTACTGTGCAGCTGGAAGACTCATCTCCTCATCACACCTGTTTGATCCTCTCGCTGGCTCTTTGCCTCCGCTGCTTTTCCAGTATCTTTTGTGTGTGTTTGGCATCATTAGTACCACGGGGCAATCATTTGTTCTGAAGAGGTCTGGCTGGAATGCCCATGCATGCAACGTTCTAATGCAGTGCAAAGGCGCGGCTCATAGTGCTTGCAATGGAAGTTGAAGGAAATGGCGGTATCCATTGGCAGGAGGTGTGTATCTAGAACAGGTGGGACAACCTTTCCCAGTCAAGCCGGTTCCAGGTTTTTACATACAAAGGGAGAGCTATGTGTGACATTCTTCCTGTTAGTGAAAGGAAAAAAGGACAAAGGAGTGGTCTCACCATTCCAATGAAGAAGGTGGGATAGCATTCATTGAGATGTTTGTACATTAATCGACAGTTGTGGTGTTCCATCAATTAAGTCCAGGCATGGCTGCAATTTAGAGTCCTTTCTGGGGGTAAGAGGTACAGGACACCTCAGTCAGAGATTTGGGTGGGCTAATAGGTCCATTCTGAAGGTTCTCAGGGAAATACTCCTTCAATGTACCCTTCCCGTCCTCAGGCACTGACTACATAAGACTAAACGGATCCATTAAATTGGGTTCCTGCTGAATTCCACCATCTACAATCTGTAAGAGGGAGTAGAAACGTATTGACAGGCTTCTGAAAGGCGTCACTAACGTCCTGATAGTGACACAAAAGCCGAGACAAAATCACCACTATTTATTTTCGTTTGTTTTATTTTTAGCAATAATTGAGCACAAACCTAGCATTGGGGAGCAATGCAGTGCTGTGCATCAGTACAGGTTAAACTAAGGAATACATTAGGTGTGTACCAGGTGCAACAGTCCTTACAACTTCGCATGTACTACTGCCTGACCATTGAGGGAAGCAAGGAAGAGTAGACGTTTACAGTTAGTGGGGGCTATGGAACAGTGCTGGCAGCAGGCCGGAGGGTGGACCGGGGGCTGAACATTAAAGGGTGGTTGCCAGGAGAGAAATTGCCTTGGGTGGTGAATCTTACAGTATTTAAGAGGGTGGGCCTTGAAATGCAAGTCTGCATTTCTTTCCTGCCCTGCATGACGGTAGGGGCAAGTCTGATGCAGGCGGGCGTGAAGTTCTAGAGGGTAGATTGAGGGTGATTTGTCCAGATTCCATCGTTTTCTTATATTTCTGCTGCTCTAGTAGGTGTCCGGTGATGCACTTACCACAAGCGCTGGTGATTGTGTCTGCCAGGTAGGAGGGGGCAGGCATTGAGGCAGATGTGTATTCGAGGCAGGCGAATTTGAAGGTTATGCGTGCTTGTAAGGGTAGCCAGTGATGTTCGCTATCGTGGAGATATGCAGTCATATTTGCGTAGACCTTTGATGAGGCAAACAGCATAATGGAAAACACTTCAGATAGTTGCTCTGCTGGTGGCGGTGTGAAGGCCAGTGTGCAGGGCGTTTTTTTTGCCATCAGGTTGACATGGGACCAGGCCCTGTACATTGTATCTGAAGGGGGTATATGGTAGCAAGAACTTGATTTTCAATAGGAGCGATAGTTGCTGCCATGTTCCCTCAGTTTTCTGCATTATGCTTGTTTTTCTGTACAGGTGGCCGTCTTTAACATAACAAGTGCATTCATAGAGTGGACAGTCACCCCAGTGGGGCATCTCGATGCTGAGAAGAGATGCTTACTCTTGCTCGACTCAACACTACTCAATTCATCGGCCACGGAAGGATGAAGAGCAGAGAGGACCTACTCGAATTTGAACCTGTGACCACAAGATCAGGCACAGAGCCGGTTTGTGGATGCATCAGTCCACTGGGCCACAGAGCCGTCTCTGCAGAATCCCATGGGGTGATATCACTTTCTTGCGGTTATTTGTCTGGTGCAATGTCTTTGGTCCTGGCTTCAAATATCCTGAACCGCCCGGGCAAATCAAGCTCCATGCTCATTATCACTGAGCGCGTGTCCCGGAGGTTGGGAGGATTATGCCACTGCCATCAAGAATCACCAAACATCAGAGGAGAACCGGGAGAGTCCACCTCGTCAAATGAGACAACTGACCAGGTTCACCCAACTGCATCCGAAAGCCTTGGTCGGGACATCTACTGGCCAAGACACCAGGCACGCACAGTCAAGAGCATCATCCACGTCTTGAGTGCTCTTGCTAACTGCCAACTACGGATCCAGAACTTCCCCAATATATCAAAGCTGGTGCTTCAAATGAATTTCCATGCAGACAATAACACGATCCCAAAAGTTAGGATCCATGGCAACAGATTTTCTAAATTTGAATAACCAAAAACTCAAGGAAGGTTAACTATCTCACCCAGTCTCACCTTTGTCAATTAAAGGGGGGGGGTGATCTTGTTCTCCGGCACATTCCATGACGTGCCATCGTTGCCCTTTTTCCACACAAACTAGTCATAGGCTCCACGTCTAAAGCAGACCATTCTCTTGAGGGGTCCGGTGCCAATAACGGACGTTAGTCTGAGGAGGTTCTTTTGCCCCTCCAACATCTGGTAGATTAGAAGCCAAATACAGATCACTATTCTCTCCCATTTCACAGTGGGGTTCATGACCTTTCATAGTATCACCACATTGCCCTCACGCTCCTTTGCTACTTCAAACAAATGAGCCACTGCCCTTTTCAACCCCTTAAAAGAGGACAAGTGAGCTTCCCTGCCCAGCTCCTCCTTGGTATCATCCTTCAAACACCTGCAAAATGGCACAGACTGCGCCCTCTCCACTCATGTGTTTTTCCGCACCTAATTGCTTGGCCCGGTAATGTGAGGGAGGGTACACATGGGACATTGCTATAGGCATCGAAGACCCCCTTCAACTGACAATTACGGTCTGACTGACAAAATATCTGTCTAAAAGCCACCACACATCTGGGGTATTTACCCAAAATGGGATTTTCATGTATGAAAAACAATGCAAGAATCAAGGAAACCCTTGACACTCTCAGGTTCATCACTACTATTAAACCCTGAAATATGGCTCCCAAAACCATCATTACCAACTTCCGGATGTGTCGCAATGCCAGCCTTGACATAGTGGTGTCCCCTCATTCGACAAATTGCAGACAATCAAGCCCCGGCTCTGTAAATGATCTTTGATACAACCAGGGATTGATTGGCATAAAAATCTGTTAGGATCAAGGTGTCACCCTGTCACATAGTCATAGCACGGGTTGGCCATACACTGATGTCACCGTGGGACCAACACAAAGGAATCCATCAGTGAGACCCTGAGTCAGAGTTAAAAGTACTAGGCTAATAACCTCCAATCCAATGAAGCCCTCTGCTCCTTGTCCAAGGGACAGATCTGGGAGAGTCCATGCTGCAATCCATAGTCCAGGAAAGGTGAGGCGCGATCCTGACCGAGTCATTTCAACACAGCCCAGCAACCACACAACAGGAGGGAAATACACAAAAGCCACAGTATCTTGAGTATCTTCCCATTCATGTAACCACCAAAAAGGAAACAGCATATATAACCAAGCAGACATAGTTGCATGAAAAACCCACCATTACTGTCAAGAGCTTGATCTTAAATGCCAATGTGTGTGCCAGCCTCTGTGGACCCCAGCACCTGGCAATGTGGGTCTGGACCCGATGAGCACAGACACCAGCTGGGTATCCCCAAGGCTGCGGGCCGCCAAGGTGAACCAGGTGTGAGGAAAGACTGAGGAGAACTGCTAAACTAGTTTAGCCTAATCTTTGAACTTGTGGTGGCTGCGCGCAGTTTTCAGGGTGGTGAAGTTATCTGCTTTGAGTCTTGTAAGGACAAAGACGAAAAAGCATTTCAGGTTTAAAGATGATGAAATCAAATGTGCTTTTATCTTTCTGGTTTCTTTCCTAGCAATAGAGGCTTGTGTGTGCGGCCTTGGAATTTATTTTCACTTCTTGGAACTAAGTCCCAACACAGAGTAGACATAGTAAAGATGTGTCCATCCACTAAATGGAGGCAGTAGAAAGCAGTCCTTGTGCTATGTCTGCTACAGGGAGCAGAAGGGCAGTGGAAGCCGGAGAAACGACTCTCTTCCTTGGTAGGGCGTTACGAAATCAGTTATTTGTTCAATTACTTTGTACGGGAGATTACTTTGAAATTGAACAGACAAATGATTGGGGAGTCACAGCAAATAAGCCCTTGCCCTCAGCTGAGGTCACACCTGTGGATTAGAAGAATGCAGATGAGCTAGGTACAGGGGGGTCTCTGACGTCCCCTTGCCTCTTGCAGGGGTACCATAAGGTATCATACACGTCTATCTATTTCTGACACCATGTGGGAGCAATCTTGGCCTGGCATGGAAAGGCAGCTGTTGCTTATCATAAAGTATTGTACCAGTGGTGCAAGGGGCAGGATGAGGCCCCTCTGTATATATAGCATGGGAAGTGGACATGGGCTGATCAGACTTGGACTAAGCAGGACCGCTTGAAATTAAGGTTATAGCCAGCTCTCTGGAGAGGCCTCATGGCTGAAGATAGAAAACAATGGATTGTTTCTAGATGATGTAGATGTGGGGCTCTTTAATCCTTCCTTTTGCAATATTTCTGAAATTCAAAGGCGTTTGTCAGCTTCCCCTCTTCTAGGCACTTCAAACCACATCCTACTATTTCCATCATAATTGTTCAGACTCTGGTGTTTATGAGAGTGCAAGGTTGGGAGAGCCTCTACGTGGTGTCCCTTCAACCTTTGGTAAACAGAGGCTCTCCTCTGCTTATGAAATGGTTGCCCGGTGCTTGCGCCCCTTTTGGAGGCTGTGTGCCAGGGACTATTGAAGTCACTGCATTGATTCCTCAGGGAACCACCCCATGATGCTTTCCAAATTTCTGCTGATGCCCTGTAACTATTAGCCACATACCGTTTTTTTTGCACGTTCGTATAAGCTTGCCAATGCTTTTGGTCACTTCATCAACAAATATGATCTCGTAAAACCAAGGTTCCCCACGACTGCTAATCAGGGATGTCTATCAGGGGTGTTGCTCCCTCCCAGAGACACTGGGGATAAGGAACAACGTGTTGCTCACCCCTGCTCCTCTTTCTGCCCTGTTACTCCTGCTTTGACAAACTCAAACAAGGCCAGAGGGTGTGGCGCTGCCCCTTTAGACGGATGTCATTGGTACCTCTCTTTAAAAGTAATAACGTTGGTAGCCGCGGTACCAATCAGTTTCACAACTATTACTAATCTCTGATTATTTTAAAAAGCTTCAACATTTTTCCAGATACGCAGTTCCATTTTTGTTTTTTACCACCCATTAATTATCTAGCCGCCATCCAGTCAGTTTTTCATACTTGAAACAGGCATCAGCCATGATACATTTCTGGGATCACATTCTGTGGTTGGTGGAGGCGGGCTCCACATCTGTTTTGATACTCACGGACCTATCAGGAGCCTGGATAACGATGGCCTGCCACTCTTACAACACACACCTGTCCACAGTTGGAAGATGGGACCTAACATCCCACCCTGGTGCCAGGATTTTCTCAGTTGGAGAAGGCGCGTGATAGGAGGTGGGGGACATTTTGGTCAGCATCTTCCGGTTTGACTGGTGGGATGCTAGAGGGCTTTCTGCTTTCTCTCGCTTCGCTTAGTGTTTCCATACCCCCCGCCTGCACGGGCACAACCTGTCTGACAGACTTCCCAATTTGCAGTCTCAGTGCATTTCTATGCCTGAGACAACCGGCTCTTTTATGGATTTCTTGTGCCCTGCCGATGCACAGCTCTTGGTAGACTGCCAGGCGGATGTCAAAGCCTGTGCGGTGAATAGTAAGCCTTGGAGCCCATCTCATTTGGATGTAGAGACTGTCCCAAGTGTCTCCACTCCCATAGCTATGTGCAGCCCCACTCATTACTCTGGGAGTCTCTTCCATTGCCTGAAAGGCAAACACTATGGTGTTCTGCAGGAACGTGGGTATGAACCTGGAACCCCAGGTGTCAGCAGTTTGACAAAACTGCCCCATTCAGGGTGTGCAATCTTCAGGTGATCACCTCTCTGCTGTCATGGGAACTCCCCTGCACGATCCTAGGGGCTGCATTTAATTCCTGCGCGCAGTAATGCAAAGCCTTGTTTGATGAACTTCCCAGGAAATTCATCAACCGAACCCCAATGTGCATTTAATTTAGATAGTGTCTATGAGAAGGTGACCTTGTGTTGGACACGAGACAGGCTCCTCCTTGGCTCCCAGTGGGCCAAAGAGTGGCCTTCAAGATTGGGTGGTTGACCTGCAAGTGCCTACATCCCTCAATTCCCTTATGCTTCATGTGCATAATTATACCGTATAAGGCACAGCGACACCTAGACCTCTACCTCTCGAGGTTCCCTGGGTTTCAACTGGATTGCAGGAGTAGAAGATCTTTCTTTGTGATTCCAGGGGTGGTAGATCTTTCCCTGGAATAAGATCCATGTGGACATTAGACATGAGGCATACATGTCACTTTTTGGATCATTACTAGATATTATAAAGGTTGAAATGGCATAAATGTATGATTTCTGGTCTGCAAAGCCAACGACAAGGCTTCAACCTGAGTTGCAGGCACAATAGTAGGGGGAGGGAGTTTGAAGGCACATTACACAGAATATTTTAAAGAGAGTCAAAATAGTTGAAAAAACCAAAGGAAAACTGAAAGCCTGGCCCTTTGAGAGTTAAAGTTGGCTAGTCCTCAATTCTTAGAGACCGTGCAGGGTACACCAGGCTCTTTAAGTGCTTCGACCAAAAGGAAATGCTCTGAGAATACATTGGTAGATTGCATGCCAATCTGCGAAAGCTGACCTAGGAGCTTAGAAGCTGCCATTGTTTCTTTGAGATCATCTTAGTAGATGGCCAGACATGTGACGGAGTGGAGGGGCTCTGTGGAAGCCCCCCTATAGTGCACATCAGGTTAATCTCAGTAGGCAATCACCTCATGTGTGAGACATAACCTATGAAGAGAGCCTAGGGAAGAGTATGACATGTCCCCTGAGCTGCGGTGACAATGAGAATCATCAATCATAAGGTCAACCTGGGAAAGCTGCTGATGACAAAGACCTTGAGAACCAAGCACTAGTCGGGGAATGGCCTCAATCCAGCGGTCTGGTGGCAGCAGTCACCCGATCAGAGACCAGTAGAGCTGGACCCACCAACAAAAGTTGCTTCTAGCATCCATTTCTCCTAGGCAACTGAGAACTCTTGAGGTAGGATGAGCAAGCCTCTGATGAATCGATCTTGGATTCCACAGATGGCTGAGCCCTGCATTGGTCGGAGAGAGGTCTAGAGGTGCATGGTAGGGACCTGGCAGGAGTCACAGAACTCTGAAGTGATGGAAGCTCAGACCAGGGTGTGGATCCGGATCACGCCACAGGCCTGGAGAGGAAGGCAGACACGTGTCTGGGGTTCTGCTGGTCTCTTGCACAGACAAGATCAGACTAGCATTTTAGGCTGGGTTGCGCCTGTGGGTAGGATGAGAATGATATGCAAATATTCTCCTCTGGTAGGCCAAGGAGAGGTGGCATCTGACTGATGACCACCTGGGTGTGTTACACCTGAGTGCTCTATGAGTATTTGTTTTTTTCTCAGTGGAGGACTCCTCATGTTGTTGGCACTAATATATTGCACTGGACCATGCCACTTGTTTCCAGAAAGATGTGCCCTTCAGGAGCAAGACTGTCCACTGGCATTCAGGGCCCTATTTGCACCCACATAGGTTTATTTATTTTGACATTTGGTATCTGGCGTGGGGTTCAGCTTCCCATCTGCCTACATCAAGGGGGTGTGGGTCAGTGTGAATTGAAGGATTCGGTCGCCATCTGCTGCCATGCACAAACCAGCAGTTTGGTTCAGCGGTTATACCGGTCTACGGGGAGCATGATGGAAACCCTTGAATTGCCCCCGAAGTGGAAGTGGGGTGTCCTCTTACCATGCCCTTTTGTTTGTGAACGGCAATTAACACAGAAACGATTACGTTTCAATGCCTTTAAACTCCTATTTGGGGTTACCCTGCGCAGGGTTCTCCTTGGTCAAGAAGGGTGAGAAGGAAACCCCCTGACCTCGCTCATATAGTGTGGAAGGGTATAGGCTATGTGATAGACCTACTTGTCAACATGGTTCCACACTTGAACAAAGCACATAGTAATCTACAAGCCAGCGGTGAAGAAGGCACAGTTATTCACCAGGGTTTATAGTGATTACATCGAATGCCTTAGCATCTAAAAAAAAGAAACGAAAAAAAGCATCAAATGCATTTTTTTAAAAACATTTTTTTTAATGGGGGGTTTCCCCCAACCCCTGTTTTTTTACCCCTATAAACCCATTATACTTAAAATAAAACCTTTACCTTTGAAAAAAATGCATTCAATGCTTTTTTTTCGATTCATTTCTTTCGATGCTTTTGCCATTCAATGCTTTGTATTCGATGCAATGACTGGATACCATTCACCAGCATGAGCAGAAGGCAAACCTAGCTTGCTATTGGGGAGAACATTAAGTGTGGCTCACTGGGCTGCTACAGCAAAGGTCTTTAGATAATAAATGGTCTGGTCTGTGCATCAGAAAATTATGAGTGCTGTCACCTATTTGGTTGATACTTTTGGCAAAAAAGTACCCCCCTATTTTCTCAAAATTAGGTACAGGTTTAATCTGCATCTGAGGCATGACATGGGCCTCATTCTAAGTCTGGCGGTCCGGAAAGAAGGGTGCCGGTAGCAACGTACCGGCACCCTTTCCGGACCGCCAGACTACAACTCTGGCTGTAGGGGCCATTGCTCCTGCAGGTCTGACCTGCCCGTGGCACCAGCCCCTGCAGTCATGGTTTTCACGGTGCCAGTGCTTCCATGTCCTTATTCCATGGAGTCCTATGGGAGTCCATGGGAATGGGGACTTACACTTTCCATCGCCTGACATCCCGGGCAGCCGGGACTTGTAATGTCCGGGTGGCATCGGGATATCGGACGGCTGAATGGTGTTCCGAGTTCGGTTAACGCCAACCTCGTAATGAGGCCCTTGGTTGTTTTGCTTCTAGCGGCGTGTGAAAAAGCAGAACATGAAGATGAGCTCTACCATGGGTGCCGACTTTTGATTTTCATTACGCGGATGAGGTTTCCTATTCTGCATATACTAAATCCTTAACTCCAGTGCCTTAAAAGTATCAAGATTTGCACCAGAAAGTTGTCAACAACTTAAAGTAGCTGATTAAAACGTGGGATTCTATTCTAAGGTGTCGAATGGAGCATAGCATGGGAATATGTAAATCCCCCCGCCATATATTGGATAAAACTTCCTCTGTGCCACAGCGGCAGATTTAACAGTCGGACAGTTGACGAATTCACAAATGCTCCCGGGCCGCCCTTGCTCTGCCTCTCTCACATCAAAGACAAACCACCAGGGCTGCACCTGGCCTTGCATGTCTCACCATCAGACCACTTACAATGGGAGGTGATTAGTGCTAGCAACAGGTAACTGGCAGTCCTCCTTGCTCTGGCACTTTCATTCTTAAAGTTGCACAAGGTTTTAATAAGTGATTTAAGTGGGATAATTGGGTGATTAAAAAATATGAGGCACAAGACAAGCTGCATGATGTGTGGTGAAGCGATGACCTTGTCATTCATTGCATTTCACTTTGTGTCTGTGGAAGAGTTGTTGTAGTTACTGGAACTTCCATTCCATGCATGGAAAATAAAGCTACAATAATCGGGGGTCAGTTTCTAAGTCGTGAGCCATGGAAAAACTGGCGGTAATAGCATTTACTGCCACTTTTTACGCCTGCAGAATTTTGTAAAATTTGGCAAGGGAAAGATGGCTCTCCATCAGATATAAAGATTTTTTATGTGCATGGCAGTCAGGTTGGTGCTTGTTGGCTTTCTTATCACACTGTTCTCCAATGACATTGCATTGTTTTCCTCGGCTTGCTGGATCTTCACTTGAGGAATTTCCTTGAGTGATTTCTGCAATAGCGGATTCTAGCGGGGTCAGATCATGAGTTTTTGGGCTGATTTCAATAGGTAGAAGCTGTGAATCGGGTGCCAGAAATACCTCTGAATCTTGAACACTTTTAGTTGGTTTCGTACTTGTCGTTCTTGGTTTGCTTTGTATGTTAGATGTGGAGGTTGCTTTTGAGCGTTGTCTTGTGTGTGGGCCACTTTGTGTATCATTTCATGAGTCCAGTACAGCATCTTCTGCCATTTTTGTGCAGATTAGATTCCTGGGTTTGTGATTTGAATTAGGAGTCGATCTGCAGTGGCCTGTGCTGGTACAAAGTTGTTTTAAGTTATGCAGGAAGCTGCTTGTAAGAGGCTACTTCATTCTTCAATTGAAAGATTAGTTGGTTCAAGGTGGGCTAATAGGTCCATTCTGAAGGTTCTCAGGGAAATACTCCTTCAATGTACCCTTCCCGTCCTCAGGCACTGACTACATAAGACTAAACGGATCCATTAAATTGGGTTCCTGCTGAATTCCACCATCTACAATCTGTAAGAGGGAGTAGAAACGTATTGACAGGCTTCTGAAAGGCGTCACTAACGTCCTGATAGTGACACAAAAGCCGAGACAAAATCACCACTATTTATTTTCGTTTGTTTTATTTTTAGCAATAATTGAGCACAAACCTAGCATTGGGGAGCAATGCAGTGCTGTGCATCAGTACAGGTTAAACTAAGGAATACATTAGGTGTGTACCAGGTGCAACAGTCCTTACAACTTCGCATGTACTACTGCCTGACCATTGAGGGAAGCAAGGAAGAGTAGACGTTTACAGTTAGTGGGGGCTATGGAACAGTGCTGGCAGCAGGCCGGAGGGTGGACCGGGGGCTGAACATTAAAGGGTGGTTGCCAGGAGAGAAATTGCCTTGGGTGGTGAATCTTACAGTATTTAAGAGGGTGGGCCTTGAAATGCAAGTCTGCATTTCTTTCCTGCCCTGCATGACGGTAGGGGCAAGTCTGATGCAGGCGGGCGTGAAGTTCTAGAGGGTAGATTGAGGGTGATTTGTCCAGATTCCATCGTTTTCTTATATTTCTGCTGCTCTAGTAGGTGTCCGGTGATGCACTTACCACAAGCGCTGGTGATTGTGTCTGCCAGGTAGGAGGGGGCAGGCATTGAGGCAGATGTGTATGCGAGGCAGGCGAATTTGAAGGTTATGCGTGCTTGTAAGGGTAGCCAGTGATGTTCGCTATCGTGGAGATATGCAGTCATATTTGCGTAGACCTTTGATGAGGCAAACAGCATAATGGAAAACACTTCAGATAGTTGCTCTGCTGGTGGCGGTGTGAAGGCCAGTGTGCAGGGCGTTTTTTTTGCCATCAGGTTGACATGGGACCAGGCCCTGTACATTGTATCTGAAGGGGGTATATGGTAGCAAGAACTTGATTTTCAATAGGAGCGATAGTTGCTGCCATGTTCCCTCAGTTTTCTGCATTATGCTTGTTTTTCTGTACAGGTGGCCGTCTTTAACATAACAAGTGCATTCATAGAGTGGACAGTCACCCCAGTGGGGCATCTCGATGCTGAGAAGAGATGCTTACTCTTGCTCGACTCAACACTACTCAATTCATCGGCCACGGAAGGATGAAGAGCAGAGAGGACCTACTCGAATTTGAACCTGTGACCACAAGATCAGGCACAGAGCCGGTTTGTGGATGCATCAGTCCACTGGGCCACAGAGCCGTCTCTGCAGAATCCCATGGGGTGATATCACTTTCTTGCGGTTATTTGTCTGGTGCAATGTCTTTGGTCCTGGCTTCAAATATCCTGAACCGCCCGGGCAAATCAAGCTCCATGCTCATTATCACTGAGCGCGTGTCCCGGAGGTTGGGAGGATTATGCCACTGCCATCAAGAATCACCAAACATCAGAGGAGAACCGGGAGAGTCCACCTCGTCAAATGAGACAACTGACCAGGTTCACCCAACTGCATCCGAAAGCCTTGGTCGGGACATCTACTGGCCAAGACACCAGGCACGCACAGTCAAGAGCATCATCCACGTCTTGAGTGCTCTTGCTAACTGCCAACTACGGATCCAGAACTTCCCCAATATATCAAAGCTGGTGCTTCAAATGAATTTCCATGCAGACAATAACACGATCCCAAAAGTTAGGATCCATGGCAACAGATTTTCTAAATTTGAATAACCAAAAACTCAAGGAAGGTTAACTATCTCACCCAGTCTCACCTTTGTCAATTAAAGGGGGGGGGTGATCTTGTTCTCCGGCACATTCCATGACGTGCCATCGTTGCCCTTTTTCCACACAAACTAGTCATAGGCTCCACGTCTAAAGCAGACCATTCTCTTGAGGGGTCCGGTGCCAATAACGGACGTTAGTCTGAGGAGGTTCTTTTGCCCCTCCAACATCTGGTAGATTAGAAGCCAAATACAGATCACTATTCTCTCCCATTTCACAGTGGGGTTCATGACCATTCATAGTATCACCACATTGCCCTCACGCTCCTTTGCTACTTCAAACAAATGAGCCACTGCCCTTTTCAACCCCTTAAAAGAGGACAAGTGAGCTTCCCTGCCCAGCTCCTCCTTGGTATCATCCTTCAAACACCTGCAAAATGGCACAGACTGCGCCCTCTCCACTCATGTGTTTTTCCGCACCTAATTGCTTGGCCCGGTAATGTGAGGGAGGGTACACATGGGACATTGCTATAGGCATCGAAGACCCCCTTCAACTGACAATTACGGTCTGACTGACAAAATATCTGTCTAAAAGCCACCACACATCTGGGGTATTTACCCAAAATGGGATTTTCATGTATGAAAAACAATGCAAGAATCAAGGAAACCCTTGACACTCTCAGGTTCATCACTACTATTAAACCCTGAAATATGGCTCCCAAAACCATCATTACCAACTTCCGGATGTGTCGCAATGCCAGCCTTGACATAGTGGTGTCCCCTCATTCGACAAATTGCAGACAATCAAGCCCCGGCTCTGTAAATGATCTTTGATACAACCAGGGATTGATTGGCATAAAAATCTGTTAGGATCAAGGTGTCACCCTGTCACATAGTCATAGCACGGGTTGGCCATACACTGATGTCACCGTGGGACCAACACAAAGGAATCCATCAGTGAGACCCTGAGTCAGAGTTAAAAGTACTAGGCTAATAACCTCCAATCCAATGAAGCCCTCTGCTCCTTGTCCAAGGGACAGATCTGGGAGAGTCCATGCTGCAATCCATAGTCCAGGAAAGGTGAGGCGCGATCCTGACCGAGTCATTTCAACACAGCCCAGCAACCACACAACAGGAGGGAAATACACAAAAGCCACAGTATCTTGAGTATCTTCCCATTCATGTAACCACCAAAAAGGAAACAGCATATATAACCAAGCAGACATAGTTGCATGAAAAACCCACCATTACTGTCAAGAGCTTGATCTTAAATGCCAATGTGTGTGCCAGCCTCTGTGGACCCCAGCACCTGGCAATGTGGGTCTGGACCCGATGAGCACAGACACCAGCTGGGTATCCCCAAGGCTGCGGGCCGCCAAGGTGAACCAGGTGTGAGGAAAGACTGAGGAGAACTGCTAAACTAGTTTAGCCTAATCTTTGAACTTGTGGTGGCTGCGCGCAGTTTTCAGGGTGGTGAAGTTATCTGCTTTGAGTCTTGTAAGGACAAAGACGAAAAAGCATTTCAGGTTTAAAGATGATGAAATCAAATGTGCTTTTATCTTTCTGGTTTCTTTCCTAGCAATAGAGGCTTGTGTGTGCGGCCTTGGAATTTATTTTCACTTCTTGGAACTAAGTCCCAACACAGAGTAGACATAGTAAAGATGTGTCCATCCACTAAATGGAGGCAGTAGAAAGCAGTCCTTGTGCTATGTCTGCTACAGGGAGCAGAAGGGCAGTGGAAGCCGGAGAAACGACTCTCTTCCTTGGTAGGGCGTTACGAAATCAGTTATTTGTTCAATTACTTTGTACGGGAGATTACTTTGAAATTGAACAGACAAATGATTGGGGAGTCACAGCAAATAAGCCCTTGCCCTCAGCTGAGGTCACACCTGTGGATTAGAAGAATGCAGATGAGCTAGGTACAGGGGGGTCTCTGACGTCCCCTTGCCTCTTGCAGGGGTACCATAAGGTATCATACACGTCTATCTATTTCTGACACCATGTGGGAGCAATCTTGGCCTGGCATGGAAAGGCAGCTGTTGCTTATCATAAAGTATTGTACCAGTGGTGCAAGGGGCAGGATGAGGCCCCTCTGTATATATAGCATGGGAAGTGGACATGGGCTGATCAGACTTGGACTAAGCAGGACCGCTTGAAATTAAGGTTATAGCCAGCTCTCTGGAGAGGCCTCATGGCTGAAGATAGAAAACAATGGATTGTTTCTAGATGATGTAGATGTGGGGCTCTTTAATCCTTCCTTTTGCAATATTTCTGAAATTCAAAGGCGTTTGTCAGCTTCCCCTCTTCTAGGCACTTCAAACCACATCCTACTATTTCCATCATAATTGTTCAGACTCTGGTGTTTATGAGAGTGCAAGGTTGGGAGAGCCTCTACGTGGTGTCCCTTCAACCTTTGGTAAACAGAGGCTCTCCTCTGCTTATGAAATGGTTGCCCGGTGCTTGCGCCCCTTTTGGAGGCTGTGTGCCAGGGACTATTGAAGTCACTGCATTGATTCCTCAGGGAACCACCCCATGATGCTTTCCAAATTTCTGCTGATGCCCTGTAACTATTAGCCACATACCGTTTTTTTTGCACGTTCGTATAAGCTTGCCAATGCTTTTGGTCACTTCATCAACAAATATGATCTCGTAAAACCAAGGTTCCCCACGACTGCTAATCAGGGATGTCTATCAGGGGTGTTGCTCCCTCCCAGAGACACTGGGGATAAGGAACAACGTGTTGCTCACCCCTGCTCCTCTTTCTGCCCTGTTACTCCTGCTTTGACAAACTCAAACAAGGCCAGAGGGTGTGGCGCTGCCCCTTTAGACGGATGTCATTGGTACCTCTCTTTAAAAGTAATAACGTTGGTAGCCGCGGTACCAATCAGTTTCACAACTATTACTAATCTCTGATTATTTTAAAAAGCTTCAACATTTTTCCAGATACGCAGTTCCATTTTTGTTTTTTACCACCCATTAATTATCTAGCCGCCATCCAGTCAGTTTTTCATACTTGAAACAGGCATCAGCCATGATACATTTCTGGGATCACATTCTGTGGTTGGTGGAGGCGGGCTCCACATCTGTTTTGATACTCACGGACCTATCAGGAGCCTGGATAACGATGGCCTGCCACTCTTACAACACACACCTGTCCACAGTTGGAAGATGGGACCTAACATCCCACCCTGGTGCCAGGATTTTCTCAGTTGGAGAAGGCGCGTGATAGGAGGTGGGGGACATTTTGGTCAGCATCTTCCGGTTTGACTGGTGGGATGCTAGAGGGCTTTCTGCTTTCTCTCGCTTCGCTTAGTGTTTCCATACCCCCCGCCTGCACGGGCACAACCTGTCTGACAGACTTCCCAATTTGCAGTCTCAGTGCATTTCTATGCCTGAGACAACCGGCTCTTTTATGGATTTCTTGTGCCCTGCCGATGCACAGCTCTTGGTAGACTGCCAGGCGGATGTCAAAGCCTGTGCGGTGAATAGTAAGCCTTGGAGCCCATCTCATTTGGATGTAGAGACTGTCCCAAGTGTCTCCACTCCCATAGCTATGTGCAGCCCCACTCATTACTCTGGGAGTCTCTTCCATTGCCTGAAAGGCAAACACTATGGTGTTCTGCAGGAACGTGGGTATGAACCTGGAACCCCAGGTGTCAGCAGTTTGACAAAACTGCCCCATTCAGGGTGTGCAATCTTCAGGTGATCACCTCTCTGCTGTCATGGGAACTCCCCTGCACGATCCTAGGGGCTGCATTTAATTCCTGCGCGCAGTAATGCAAAGCCTTGTTTGATGAACTTCCCAGGAAATTCATCAACCGAACCCCAATGTGCATTTAATTTAGATAGTGTCTATGAGAAGGTGACCTTGTGTTGGACACGAGACAGGCTCCTCCTTGGCTCCCAGTGGGCCAAAGAGTGGCCTTCAAGATTGGGTGGTTGACCTGCAAGTGCCTACATCCCTCAATTCCCTTATGCTTCATGTGCATAATTATACCGTATAAGGCACAGCGACACCTAGACCTCTACCTCTCGAGGTTCCCTGGGTTTCAACTGGATTGCAGGAGTAGAAGATCTTTCTTTGTGATTCCAGGGGTGGTAGATCTTTCCCTGGAATAAGATCCATGTGGACATTAGACATGAGGCATACATGTCACTTTTTGGATCATTACTAGATATTATAAAGGTTGAAATGGCATAAATGTATGATTTCTGGTCTGCAAAGCCAACGACAAGGCTTCAACCTGAGTTGCAGGCACAATAGTAGGGGGAGGGAGTTTGAAGGCACATTACACAGAATATTTTAAAGAGAGTCAAAATAGTTGAAAAAACCAAAGGAAAACTGAAAGCCTGGCCCTTTGAGAGTTAAAGTTGGCTAGTCCTCAATTCTTAGAGACCGTGCAGGGTACACCAGGCTCTTTAAGTGCTTCGACCAAAAGGAAATGCTCTGAGAATACATTGGTAGATTGCATGCCAATCTGCGAAAGCTGACCTAGGAGCTTAGAAGCTGCCATTGTTTCTTTGAGATCATCTTAGTAGATGGCCAGACATGTGACGGAGTGGAGGGGCTCTGTGGAAGCCCCCCTATAGTGCACATCAGGTTAATCTCAGTAGGCAATCACCTCATGTGTGAGACATAACCTATGAAGAGAGCCTAGGGAAGAGTATGACATGTCCCCTGAGCTGCGGTGACAATGAGAATCATCAATCATAAGGTCAACCTGGGAAAGCTGCTGATGACAAAGACCTTGAGAACCAAGCACTAGTCGGGGAATGGCCTCAATCCAGCGGTCTGGTGGCAGCAGTCACCCGATCAGAGACCAGTAGAGCTGGACCCACCAACAAAAGTTGCTTCTAGCATCCATTTCTCCTAGGCAACTGAGAACTCTTGAGGTAGGATGAGCAAGCCTCTGATGAATCGATCTTGGATTCCACAGATGGCTGAGCCCTGCATTGGTCGGAGAGAGGTCTAGAGGTGCATGGTAGGGACCTGGCAGGAGTCACAGAACTCTGAAGTGATGGAAGCTCAGACCAGGGTGTGGATCCGGATCACGCCACAGGCCTGGAGAGGAAGGCAGACACGTGTCTGGGGTTCTGCTGGTCTCTTGCACAGACAAGATCAGACTAGCATTTTAGGCTGGGTTGCGCCTGTGGGTAGGATGAGAATGATATGCAAATATTCTCCTCTGGTAGGCCAAGGAGAGGTGGCATCTGACTGATGACCACCTGGGTGTGTTACACCTGAGTGCTCTATGAGTATTTGTTTTTTTCTCAGTGGAGGACTCCTCATGTTGTTGGCACTAATATATTGCACTGGACCATGCCACTTGTTTCCAGAAAGATGTGCCCTTCAGGAGCAAGACTGTCCACTGGCATTCAGGGCCCTATTTGCACCCACATAGGTTTATTTATTTTGACATTTGGTATCTGGCGTGGGGTTCAGCTTCCCATCTGCCTACATCAAGGGGGTGTGGGTCAGTGTGAATTGAAGGATTCGGTCGCCATCTGCTGCCATGCACAAACCAGCAGTTTGGTTCAGCGGTTATACCGGTCTACGGGGAGCATGATGGAAACCCTTGAATTGCCCCCGAAGTGGAAGTGGGGTGTCCTCTTACCATGCCCTTTTGTTTGTGAACGGCAATTAACACAGAAACGATTACGTTTCAATGCCTTTAAACTCCTATTTGGGGTTACCCTGCGCAGGGTTCTCCTTGGTCAAGAAGGGTGAGAAGGAAACCCCCTGACCTCGCTCATATAGTGTGGAAGGGTATAGGCTATGTGATAGACCTACTTGTCAACATGGTTCCACACTTGAACAAAGCACATAGTAATCTACAAGCCAGCGGTGAAGAAGGCACAGTTATTCACCAGGGTTTATAGTGATTACATCGAATGCCTTAGCATCTAAAAAAAAGAAACGAAAAAAAGCATCAAATGCATTTTTTTAAAAACATTTTTTTTAATGGGGGGTTTCCCCCAACCCCTGTTTTTTTACCCCTATAAACCCATTATACTTAAAATAAAACCTTTACCTTTGAAAAAAATGCATTCAATGCTTTTTTTTCGATTCATTTCTTTCGATGCTTTTGCCATTCAATGCTTTGTATTCGATGCAATGACTGGATACCATTCACCAGCATGAGCAGAAGGCAAACCTAGCTTGCTATTGGGGAGAACATTAAGTGTGGCTCACTGGGCTGCTACAGCAAAGGTCTTTAGATAATAAATGGTCTGGTCTGTGCATCAGAAAATTATGAGTGCTGTCACCTATTTGGTTGATACTTTTGGCAAAAAAGTACCCCCCTATTTTCTCAAAATTAGGTACAGGTTTAATCTGCATCTGAGGCATGACATGGGCCTCATTCTAAGTCTGGCGGTCCGGAAAGAAGGGTGCCGGTAGCAACGTACCGGCACCCTTTCCGGACCGCCAGACTACAACTCTGGCTGTAGGGGCCATTGCTCCTGCAGGTCTGACCTGCCCGTGGCACCAGCCCCTGCAGTCATGGTTTTCACGGTGCCAGTGCTTCCATGTCCTTATTCCATGGAGTCCTATGGGAGTCCATGGGAATGGGGACTTACACTTTCCATCGCCTGACATCCCGGGCAGCCGGGACTTGTAATGTCCGGGTGGCATCGGGATATCGGACGGCTGAATGGTGTTCCGAGTTCGGTTAACGCCAACCTCGTAATGAGGCCCTTGGTTGTTTTGCTTCTAGCGGCGTGTGAAAAAGCAGAACATGAAGATGAGCTCTACCATGGGTGCCGACTTTTGATTTTCATTACGCGGATGAGGTTTCCTATTCTGCATATACTAAATCCTTAACTCCAGTGCCTTAAAAGTATCAAGATTTGCACCAGAAAGTTGTCAACAACTTAAAGTAGCTGATTAAAACGTGGGATTCTATTCTAAGGTGTCGAATGGAGCATAGCATGGGAATATGTAAATCCCCCCGCCATATATTGGATAAAACTTCCTCTGTGCCACAGCGGCAGATTTAACAGTCGGACAGTTGACGAATTCACAAATGCTCCCGGGCCGCCCTTGCTCTGCCTCTCTCACATCAAAGACAAACCACCAGGGCTGCACCTGGCCTTGCATGTCTCACCATCAGACCACTTACAATGGGAGGTGATTAGTGCTAGCAACAGGTAACTGGCAGTCCTCCTTGCTCTGGCACTTTCATTCTTAAAGTTGCACAAGGTTTTAATAAGTGATTTAAGTGGGATAATTGGGTGATTAAAAAATATGAGGCACAAGACAAGCTGCATGATGTGTGGTGAAGCGATGACCTTGTCATTCATTGCATTTCACTTTGTGTCTGTGGAAGAGTTGTTGTAGTTACTGGAACTTCCATTCCATGCATGGAAAATAAAGCTACAATAATCGGGGGTCAGTTTCTAAGTCGTGAGCCATGGAAAAACTGGCGGTAATAGCATTTACTGCCACTTTTTACGCCTGCAGAATTTTGTAAAATTTGGCAAGGGAAAGATGGGGGGCAGAGCAGACTTAGCGCGTACGCCTTCTCTGCCAGGCCCCCCTGCCAAATCCACTTCCTTTACCACCAGCTTTTATTTTTGCTCCATATATAATAATAGTGACCCTTCGTAGCCATCACACAAAGTTGCAGATGTTGTTTGCAAATGTATATGTCACCCAAAGAATATTGGTTACATTTCCAATTGCTGTTGCACCTTGTCTCGCTCGTGCATACTAGCACTACCTCGCGCACTCCACTCATTAACAATGTGCAGCAAAAATAGTATGTGCTTTAAAATGGCATTATTTAATATTCTTTAAGTGTCAAAATATCCTATTGCATGCTGCAGCACTCTGGGGGCAGAGGGGACTGCCTTTCATTGCGGGGAGCCAGATCCCCATGCCCTTTCTCAGAAGCTGGCTGGGAGTAGCCACAGTGTTCACAGAGGCCTTGTGCAGTGCTCTGAAGCAGAGATGGACTAAGGGCTAGGGCCCTCACTGATCAGCCCTCATAGAGAAGAGGAGGTGGCATTCTTTATTCTTCGCAGCCGAGCCAAGAAGACATAATAGGGGTGCATGTACTGCGTATGAGTGGTGGTAAACTGGAATAGTGGTAAGAAGAACGGGTTATAAGGTGACTAGTGGCCAAAGGTGAAGGGGGAGTGGATGGAATAGAAAGGTGAGCACATATGGGAAGGGAAGGTCGGTAGACTGATGTTGCCACACCATTGTTCTTGCTTCTCTTTTGCTTTGGGTGTGCACTGTTTTTATAGCTCAGTTATTGCATACATGTTGAATAAAAGGTACACACCTTTTATTCTTAGCACATGATTAAGTGGGATTCACCTTTCAAGCATTTGTTCAGCGGTCTGCAGTGTACAGCTTTCACTTTTCATGCTATGGTAAGGCGTATGTTGTTTACCTGTAACTCCTGTTCTCCAGCATTGGTATCTTTCAGATGGTTTTGGGAAAGGTGAAGAAGCTCAGAGAACCACGGTTGTCTCGACCATGTTGGTGCTATTAGAATGAGCGTGCACCTGTATGGCGCAATAATTTGTAGGACCTTGCGCGTTGGAGGGAAAGCATAGGCGAATATTCCTTCCCATGACATTGTGTACGTGTTGCCCAGAAATCGATGGTGAGGATATCTGCTTGCAAACAGGGGGCATTTCTTGTTCTCCCATGTGACAAACAGATCGATGGTCCGTGTTCCCCACCTGTTGAAGATATGTTTGAGCTTCTTGTCCGCCAGTTGTCATTCGTGTGACTGGTCGTTGGCTCTGCTCAATTGGTCTGCCGTTTCGTTTTCTTTTCCCAGAAGGTGGAATGCTTGTAATTGCATGTTGTTTTCGATGGCCCAGTGCCACAACCTTTGGGCTTTTCTCAAGAGTGCCTTTGACCTTGTGCCCCCTTGTTTTCGCATATAATACATTGTGGTTGTGTTGTCTGTGAACACTTTTACCACTTTGTTCTTGAGTACTGGTTGGAATGAGCGAAGGGCATGTGCCCACCTTCAGTTCTAAGATGTTGCTGTGAAGTTGTGTCTCAGCCGGGGGCCAAAGGCCCTTTACTGTTAGCAGGTTTGTGTGTGCGCCCCATCCTGTCAGTGAGGCATCCGTGATCAAGGTTTCCTGAAACGGTGGATCCCTGAACGGGACTCCCATTGTGATGTGAGATGGTGTGAGCCACCACCGCAAGTTGTCTGTGAGGGACTTTGTTAATGTCATCTTGCTGTTCCATGATCCTGTTAGCCGGGACCAATGATCCACCAGGAATTCTTGTAGCGGTCTCATTTGTAACCTGCAGTGTGTGTTCTATCAGGGGTATGCAGGATGACATGGTGCCCATTAGTTGCATGAATGTCCTTTTTACTGAGATTCTGGTGTTCAGGTAAAATTTAATGATTAGATGGGGTATTGACGCTGCACTCTCTACCGAGGGACGTACCCGGTGGTGTTGATCTGTGCCCCTATGAACAGTAGCATGCTCAGTGGCTCAAAATGGGATTTGCTTGAATTTATTGCGAAGCCGGGGTGTGAGAGGGTTTTGGACACCTTCTGGATCACCATTTCTGCCGCTCAGTGTGTTGGTGCTCGTACTAACCAATCGTCGAGATATGGAAACACGTGATATCCTCTCTTCCTGAATGACGTGGCTATTGGGGCTAGGCATTTTGTGAATGTTCTTGGGACTGAGCGAAGACCAAACGGAGGACTTTGAATTGATAATGATTTGTTCTCACAACAAATCTTACAAACTTTCTGTGGCTTTTTCAAATGGGAATGTGAAAATATGCTATTGGTGTGGGTGAGCGGGCATAACCTATTATTTCATTCTTCTTAAAATAATTCAATACAAAATTGAAGATATAATCTATGAGCATTAGGAGTGGGGTGCAGCCCACTAGGAAGTACCTCTGTGTAGGGCACTCATAGTGAAATCAAATGGCAGGGGACCTAGGCTTATTAGCCATCGGTGTGGGCTGCACACCCTAATAACCACGCCTTGGTTATACATACTGAATTTATAATAGCCTTTGTCTGCAAAGAAATAGATTCCTTGATATCCAAGTTTTCAAACAGAATCTTTGTGCTTTAATCAAAGTCATAGTAGTTGCAGATGCAAATGTCTGCCAATGCATTTCGGACCGAACATGAGGTCTTTCATCAGGGCGTTAGTACGTCATCTGATTAAAAAACATTCCCCAAGAAATGGATATAACCCAACCTAAAAAAAACAATGTTAATCCAGCATACAATGGGCCTCATTGCGACCCTGGCAGTAGAGTGATAACGGCGCCGGTAGTGCTGCCGGCGCTGTTATCACTCTACTGCCACATTACGAGTTCTGCTCGCAGGGCCGCTCTGCACGCCTAGTCAGACCAGACTTTCGCATCTGTGTGCCGCTGCCGCTCTGCAACATGGGGTAAGACCCATGTATTTGGCCATTGTTTTGACTTTGCTTCTGTCTGTTGTTGCCGCCCTGCAACATAGGGTCAGGCCCATTGGATGTGATCACCATGTACTTCTCTTTGGCACTGGACGCATGATGTATTACCTCTTGCACGTTCCACAATGTAATTCACCACACCCGCTTTCCTTTCTGTAACCTGAAGCACTTACTGTAACCGTATTCTTAAGTTAAAAGCACCTAGATAACTCTGGGTTTTGTGCGCTATACAAATGTCAAAATAAAATAAAACAAAGCATATCTCAAAAGTACGTGGGATACGTGTGTAAAATGCGCTAAATTGTGGGAAAGGAAAATAATACTTAATCGATCATGAAACACCCTAAGATTAATAAAATAATTCCTTGGAAACAACTTCTAGAATTAACTCAATGTGAAAATGTGTCTTTGAGATCCAGAGACACTAGGAAGTCGCTGTCCTGTACTGACTTCATGACATCACACTGAAGTCTTTCATTCAATTTGCAGCACCGACAATTTGCAGTTCCCTGCCAATTTGGTTAAGACAGACGATCTTGGAGGTAGGGGTATCAGTGTCTCTATTACCTCCCTCATCGTCCGGGGTAGATTGGAGTTCTCCCTCTTCCTGACTGTATGGGGAGTGCTGAGGCCTTCGGGAAACCCCTTATGTTCTGGTGGGGCTGCTGGTTCTGTTTAGTCTGGGGTGCATCATAAGTTTGATGGGCGGCTTTCTTTGCGGTAAGGCTATAAGCCTGGTGGGTGTATTGGTTTTCGGTGTGCCCATTTGTTCCCGCAGAGTTGTTCTGCTAGGCCTGCGGGACTCCATCTGGTGTCGGTGGGTGGAGCTGGCCTACTGGTAGCCTAGTATCCAATTGTTGGAGTAGAGATTGGAGAGTAGATAAGACCTGTAATGATAACAGGGACTGTGGATTAAGTAAAGGTTCTGTTGGTTGGGGAGGTGCAACCGACACCGGTAACATAGGCTCCAACAATTCGTGTAACCATTGGGCTCACTGGTGCTTCCCATGGCGAAAACCGGTCTTCCTCTGAGTACTATGGTGAGTATCCCTGTTCAAAATCTGAATCTATATGGTGCTCCAGTATCTGGTCTGGTCGAATTGACGAGATTGGAGATAGGGCTGGACCCTTGGGTGCTATAGGCTGATGAGAATCTCCCTTGGGTGAGTGAGGTGGTGATGGTTCCCCACTTCCTGACATTACGGCCTGGTCTTCCATGAGGTTGTGTGAGTGCATGGGCCTGAGAGGCATCTTAATAACTATTGGGCCCTGTTGTACCGGTGCAGAGTCATCTCATGGTTTTTGTTCCTTTCTATCTGGCATCTGTTTGTCTCAAGATTTATGTTTGTGCTTTAATTTGTCCCATTTTTCTTCCTGTTTCCTGTTTCCTGATTTTTGAGATTTTCTGCGTGCCTGTGGATGAGGATGCTCTAACCTCCTTTTTTGTGTCCCGCCAGTTGGCAACTGCAACCGGCGCGCACGAGCAGACCATGTCGGATGCACCAGCACCATTCAAGGATGGGCAATTACCCGGTCTCCCGGGGCTGTAATGCCCCGGTAATTGGCCATTCCTGGGCACCGGAAAAAAAATGACTCTGGTGGCAGCTGTGCCTGTTTGACCGGCATAGCTACTGCCGGAGTCATAATGAGGCCCATTGCTTCCGGCACACACGTGCATGAAGAAAGATGTGTATCTAGTAAAAAAAATACATAAAAAGTGTTTCTATCAGTAATACCAACTTAAAACATACCAATACCTAAATGTAAGGTAGCTTGGTAGTAAGGATCGCTAACCTGGTATTCAGAGTAACTCTGATGTCTTGCGCAGTGCATGGAAAAATGTGTGCTTTTGCAATCCGGGAGGCTGCACAGCTGCTAATCTATACACTAGGTTCCCATGGAAACTGCATTAGAAAACACCTATGGAGGGCATGAAATAAGTGATCTAAGAGTTCGGCCTTCTTAGAATGGTGGTATAGATGATGTATACTTCCTTGCCCTCCAAGATGGCGGTACCACGTTACTTAGAAGAAAGGTTAACAACATATATCTGATACATATACAATCCAAGTATATTTAGTATAATTGTGTAAAGAAGAAGATTAAAGGTTTTAAGTAAAAAGGGGGGTGACAATATGCACCACATTACTTCTAAGTGTGCATGCCTGCTGCCTAACCTGCTCCTGCCCCCATTGGTTGCCTTGGAGTATTTGGTCCAATTACAGCAACCGGAAGGCAGGAGCCGGCCCATTACATCGAAGGCCCGAATCAAAGGCCCTTGTCTGCTCCCTGTCTGCTTCAAGTACGCTTCTCACCCCTTTTTGGTCACCTGTGATGCTATGCATACCCCCACTCCCCCCGCTTAGTCACCTGTGATGCTGTGTGTACCCCACACCCCCTTGGTTGCCTGTGATGCTCTGTGTACCCCTGTCAAACCAGATATTAAATTATGCCTCCTATTATAACGATATGTATGTATATTGGCCTACGCCAAGTTGCTTAAAATTATACGCGAAGATCTCTCTACGGCAAGGTCTTGACCTTAGAAATTGATGTAAGTCACCATCTTGAATCAAGCCTTCATTTTAGGTTAGATCCGCCATTTTGGGGTTTTTGTACAAAGTCACCCTGTAATGTAAAATGGCCATCTCGTGTGCCCTTGTTCTTGCCTTAACCTCTCCAACCTCTGTAGGAGAGTGAATGTCCAACCTGCCTTCAGGCTACATGTTAGGGTCATGTAGACCTTGTCCTTTGTTGACCTCGGGAGCAGGGGATTACTTGAATTAGCAATGTTAAACTACAAGTATACAAGAACAGTAATGCTATCCAAATATAATAGGTGAAACATTTGTTTGGTCTGTATTAAACCAGCATGTAAAGAGTGTAAATGTTAAATTAAAGAATAATGGAGTGTGTTAGTAAATGTATTCAAAAGTAAACCGCATGCACGAGATATGTAAATTAGGAAAGTGAACCTGGCGCGAACCTAGCCCAGTGTATGATTAACCTGTAAGAGGGCTGGACATCATTTTACAAATTGTATAAATGCGTCATTGTCCAGCTAGGAAATTCTGTTCACTGTTCACATTGAACCCTGCTGGTGGTCTCTGTGATGTACTGACGGCCTGTCGGAATTGAAACAATGTTATGCTTCCTATCGCAACAATTGTATGTGTATTGGCCTACGCCAAGTTGTCTAAAGCATCATATGCGAACAAACTCCCCGGCAAGGTCTTGACCTTAGAGAAAGTAATGTAAGCCGCCATCTTGGATTAAGCCGCCATTTTAAGTTCTCTTGTTAGATGGAAGTCACCCTGAACATCAAAATGGAGGCCGAATGACATTCTGAGTAGAATTCTGGCCGTTGTGACCTCCGTACACATGAATAATTAATATGCCTGCAGGCCACTTGTCGGGGTTGCGAACTGAGACCTTGTCCTACTGTTGACCTATGTGTAAATGTACAACTATATCAGCGAAACTAATCAAAATGCATATATTATAGGATTGACCTGGCAAGGAACCCATAAGCCCGACTCCTAGAATGGTTAACCCGCGAGAGGGTTGGCCAAGGGCTGGATAAAGCGTATAAAAGACCTAAATATTCCAATGAACGGTCTCTCTTACTAATGCATCGAACCTTCGTTGAAGTTCGTTACGTTACTCTGAGAGCCGAATAGCTATCCGTTTGTCAATTGACTTTGGTAACTGTTGTAGCTTTTAAATAAAGCACTTGTATGTTCTTTGTAACCTGTGTTGGTGTGTTTCTTTCTGGGCTTCCCGGCCTCATATTATTTTTATGTTTTCACAGGCCAAATAGCTATTTGTGTACCTTGTTGAATACTGTTCAATTTTGTAATAAAGATTCTCGGAATCTTTACAAGCCTGTGTCGGTGTATTTTCCTTTGCTTGGTGTAACAGCCGTAATATTGTATTTTTCTTGATTCCACAGATGGCGCCCGAATAGGGACCCTCAAGATTGACTTTGTCTCGTTGAAGGTTGGCTCGGCTATCGGACCGGGATCAGACGGTGCCAACAGAACCGGCCACTCTAGACGAGAAGTGAATTCCTCGACGAAACTGCACGATCCGATCCCTGGACGGTGAGCTGTAGCCCGAGACAACGTCTTGACGAGGGTCCATCTATTTGAAGTGGGTAAATTTACCGAAAATCACCAGACACGTGGGTCCTTAGCATTGTCCTTAGTAACTCGATCGGGCCTCCCAGTCCTTTGGTCAGGTGAATCGTGCCCCGATTCTTAATCTAACACTGACAATTTGAATTTGGAGCATTGTACTCGCGAGCACAATTAATTAACCAGGTAACACCAGAACTTTGATATGCCTGGGAAATTGTCTGCCTGCTTTAGGGCATTATTCTGCAGCGACAGACAATCTTTGGAAGATAGCCGTCCTGCACCACAGGAGGGGTCGCCGGCATGTACTATGTACTGTAAGAAAGGCTTTGGTAGTATAGCATTTAATGACATTTGGCACGGACAAACCAGACATAATTCTAATCTTCGGTGGCCAACCAATGGTAGTTTTGAAATCCCTCGTATAGAATATTTAGAGTCTGTATTAGTAAAGAAAAAGGCTAGACCTGCAGCATTTGACGCGTTGCACAGTTGGAAAACAGAAGCTTTGCAGCAACAAAAGAGTAGAGAGAAACAAATGCGTAGACATATGACAAGTGTCGAAAAGGCACGGTTATATGATCAAAATAAACAATTGGAGTCAGTTAGGAACACGGACAGGACATTTCAATTAGGCATTCAGAAAATCTACCCTTCAAAAGATTTTCATACGTCAGATGAATTGATTAATAAACTTTTGCATGAACGAAGGCCCGATGCCTCCGCGCCACCTTCATACGTCCCTCCTCCTGGCGCTTTGCCCCTTCCTGTTGTAGTTCCCCCTCCTATAGTTCCTCTGGTCCTCCCTGCTGTTCTTCCTGTTGTTCTTCCAGCCGTCGCCCCTTTGCCTGCCCCCTTGCCTTCACCTGTTGTCATTCAGAATGCGCCTACTCTTCCTCTTCCAAGTGATTCTGCATTGCTTGTAGTAGACCAGGGAGCAAGACCAAGGGTTGTGACTCGTAATACTGTGTCCCCAGACAAAAGGAGTGAATTGACTGCTTGGGCTAAACATTGTATGGAGAAGGGTGAACAAGCTGATGTTTTTTCCACACTCGAAAATTTAAAAGATATTCCTGAGAAAAATGTTTTTATCGAAGGATTAGGGACTCATTTGTGTATAATGTGGAATAGACTAAATGATATAGATTTCCCACAAGGGTTGCGGGATTTGAACGCCTTAGCGCTGTCCAGAGATACTGCGAAGAAGGTATATGAGCATGTTGAGAGGATTTTTGAGTATAGGAAGGAGTTGGAAGAGTTACAGAATGAGGAAGCAGACGGTGGTAGTTTAGGTATTATGTACTTACAGAAAGGGTTTTCTCCTCGCCGTGAATTAAAAGGTGAGGAAGCGCAAATTTGTATAAAGGATGCGATAAGATGGATTTCGGATACGTCGATAACTCCAGATGAAGTATATGACACATATTGTCAGTATACGTTAGAAATGCAAAAGAAAGTGATACAGGTGATGGTAGAGCACCTGCAGAATGAGTGTCTAAGAAGAAAGATTTGTTGTCCCGCAGAATTGTTGAGTGTTTATAAGAGAGCTTTTTCGATTGATACTTCTTCGACTGCCTTAGCGCTTGATTTGGCTCTGTTGCTTAGTAAGTGTTCGGAGCTGCCTACTTCTCAGTTGCCTATGAGAGAGGTCCCTCCGACATTTGTCCCGAAAGTTGAGATTGCGGCCGATGCTGGACGAGGAATAGTAGCCGGAGAAATTCCTGCACATTACGTTTCACAGTTTGTTCACGTCCCGTTTTCAAGACAGGAAGTGAACACCATAAAGCAATCTATTCCCGATATAAGAAAGAATCCGACCGGATTCTATAAAGAAATAGAGTCGGTCTTACAGTTGTCGGTATTCACTTTAAGTGATATTGACCTATTATTTCCCGTACTCCTGCAAGTTGATTTGTGGACACAGATTAGGACTATAGATGACGTACCTGGGTTGGGAGATACATGGGATAACATGGTTAGGCTAGACAGAGAAAGACCAGCTGGCGAACGACCACCTCAAGTGATATTAACCTTGCCTGATAGAATTATTGTAAAATTGAAAACTATGGTTCCAGAAAAAAGAATCATTTGGGACAAGCTTACGGCCTGTGTCCAAGGAAAGACTGAGGGTGCTACCGATTTCGTCTATCTGTTCGAGCAGGTATTCTCAGATTTCAGTGGACAAGACTTAGGTGCAGAGTCAGGGAAAAGGTTGTTTGTCGAAATATTGTACGTGGATTGCTGCCTGACATCCAGTTACAGATTATGTCTTCTGAAAGTGCTTGGCAGGCGAAGTCCCAATCAAAAGTACTGCATATGGCTCAGTACTATGATAATCGTGTAAATACTGAAAAGGAGAAACTTGATAAAAAAAAGGGTGACCTGAAAACTAAAGTTTTATTACAGCAGATTGTTAGAAACCCTAGAGGGGGTAATCAATTTTGAGGTCAGTACAGTCCACAGGGAAGTGCGCCCTTGGCTCCGGTAACCATTAACCAGTGTCCCTATTGCCGGCAGGAAGGCCACTTGCGTGCACAATGTCCAACCTTACAGCAAAGGTCATTTGGGAACATGGGGTCGCCCAGGTGCAGGGGGCCCTGGCAGAGGTCAGTTTACACCAAAATCATAGCAACTTCCTTCACAAGATAAGCAAGTTTCGAATGTGGATAATAGAAACATTTTTGATCACCCTTCTGCCGTGTACCTCTCTGAAGAGCTTCCTTTTGATAATATTCACTTCCGCTAGGATTGCCCGAAGCAGGATTTGGAACCTACGCCTATTCCCGTTCATCAAAAAGGCCCCTACGTTGAGATGGCGGTGGGAAATATGAAGCATCTATTTTTAGTAGATACGGGAGCACAGAAATGTTCCATTGATCATTCACGGGTTCCAAATATTCCCCTGTCAGGGCAATCCAATGTTTCCGTAGGGTTTTCAGGCACATCTGTAGTTTGTCCGGTCTCTTTGCCGGTACCGATAACACTGGGTCCCTTCACGGCAGAGTGACCATTTCTACTTACCACAAACTGTGGGGAGAACTTGCTGGGGCTAAATTTGTTGAAGGCATTGCATGCAGTAATACATTGTTCTCCGGACGGAATTCGGCTAACAATTTCACCTCAGCAATCACTCGCCTCTCAGTTTTTGACTCGACCTTTACCGCCAGAATTTAGTAATGTTCCAGAATGCTTATGGGCAATTGATGATAATGATGTGGCATTCTTCAAATTGAACCTGTTAAGATTATTTTGAAACATGGAGTAAAATTGCCTCGCATCCCGCAATATAAGATCTCAGTTGAAGGTGAACAGGCTTTGAAATGTATAGTTTCTGATTTTGTACATCGTGGAGTAATTGAGGAGATTACGGGTAGCATATGTAACAGCCCCATTTTGCCAGTATACAGAAAAGGTGATAATGCGATCCCCTTTCGTTTTATAATTGATTTACGCGCTATTAACAAAATTGTGGCTCCTCAATTTCCTATTGTACCTGATGTTACAGCGATACTAACCATGATTCCGGCTTCTGCCACTCATTTTAGCGCTGTTGATCTTAGAAACGTGTTTTTCAGTATTCCCATACACAGGATAGCAGGTATTTGTTTGCATTTACCCTAGGTGGATGCTCGTTTACATTCACTCGTGCACCACAAGGGTACACTGAGAGTCCAAGTATTTATAGTAGGGCATTGAAAGAGCAGCTTGATACCCTCGAGTTGCCTACTACTTGCATATTACTGCAGTATGTAGATGACCTTCTCTTGGCTGCTGATTCTGAGAGCGCCTGTAAAAAAGGCACCGTGTTGTTGCTTTGTCATCTAGCAAAACATGGCCACAAAGCTTCACTTAAAAAATTCCAATATTGATGTCAGGAGGTCGCCTATTTAGGCTATCTCCTGTCAAAGGAGGGAAGACGGTTGACACCTGAACGAATAAAGACCATTTCTGGTATGTCTGTCCCAAATACGCAAAAGGAAGTTTGAGTCTTGATAGGTATGGCTTCTTATTGTAGATTGTGGATCCCTAATTTTTCGTTTAAGATTAAAGCAATGCTGGCTTTGACAAAGAAGGGCATTTCTTTGCCATTGCCATGGACTTTGGAACAGCAGATAGCATTTGATTTGCTCAAATCCGCGCTGTGTTCAGCGCCGGTTTTAGGAACTCCTAATTACGATAAGGCCTTTGTATTGTTTGTGCATGAACGTGATGGATGTGCTTTGGTTGTATTAATGCAGGAGCATGGAGGGAAGAATAGGCTGTGCGGCTACTATTCCTCCGCCCTTGATCCTGTAGCATGCGCTTTGCCAAGATGTTTGCACGCTGTTGCTGCTGCTGCTGCTTCTGTAAATCCGAGAGAGGGAATCGTCCTGGGTCATGCGTTAACCCTAATGGTACCTCACTCTGTAGATATTCTATTGAAAAGAACTCAAACGCAACACCTCACTTCTGCACGATTGACCAGATATGAACTGATCTTGTTTGCCCCCCACATTCAAATTCAAAGGTGTTGTGTATTAAATCCGGCTGAACTTTTACCTGTCTCGCAAGATACTGTTGATGGTGACGATACGTCACACGATTGCCTTTATATGACAGAACAAGAAACTAAAGGCAGAATCGATTTGAAAGACACGCCTTTGAATAGCCCACAAGGAGAGCTATTTTGTGATGGCTCTTGTTTTAAACTTCCAGACGGTACATCCACGGCTGCTTATGCTGTTACTACTTTAAGCACGGTTGTGGAAACTAAAAGAATTATGCATAACTCTGCGCAGGCCGCAGAAATTATAGCGTTAACTCGAGCTTGTGAACTTTCTGAAGGGCTTACAGTAAATATATATACTGATAGTCAGTAAGCCTTTGGGGTGGCCCACAATTTTGGTAGACTTTGGAAAGAACAAGGTTTCTTGACCTCGCACGGAACGAAAATCCAGCACGGCACTTTAATAGTGCGATTACTTTCAGCACTTGCACTCCCTGTTCAGTTAGCTATCATAAAATGTTCAGCACATCAAAAGGTTACAGATGATGTAGGAAAAGGGAATGCTTTCGCCGATCAGATAGCTAAACAGACTGCCACTGATTTCAGTTCAGAAATGTATGCTGTAATAGAAATTGTAAATGTTTGCACTTTGAGTGAAAGTATCGATGCTGTAAAAGATATTCAAACAGATGCTACAATAGAGGAAACTAAGAGATGGATCGAGGGTGCAGGGATGACGATGGGTGTTGGGTACACAATATTGAATGGAAATGGTTACACCCTGACGCCTACATTACAATGATGGTTATTATGGCTCATGGTCCGACACATGTTTGTGCGCGAAAATTGACAAAAATGCTACACAGTGTATGGGCCAATGATAAGATTTTCAAAACTGCGGAGCGTTTTGTCCAGAACTGCATGGTTTGCTTGCAGCACAATGTAGGAAAAGGTACCTCGACTCCTAGAGGAAGTTTCGCTCCACCTTCTGTCCCGTTTGAGGTTATTCACTTTGATTTTATTGAAATGGAACAGTGTAACAATTTTAAATATGTATTGGTTGTTATTTGTGCCTTTAGTAAGTGGCTTGAGGCCTTCCCGGTTAGAGATGCAAAGGCCATAACCACGGCAAAAACTCTGTTGAAAGAGTTTTTTCCTAGGTTCGGGCTGCCGAGAGTCATCTGGTCAGATAATGGGCCACACTTTATTGCCACTGTAATCCTACAAATTTGCAAAGGATTACAGATTGACAAGCGGTTCCATTCAGCTAGACATGCCCAAAGTGATGGATTAGTGGAAAGGCACAACAGCATTATAAAGAACAAACTCGCTAAGACGTGTGCTGGCACCAAGCTAAAATGGCCGGACGCCTTACCGATCGTGTTACTGTCGATGAGAACAACCCCTCAAACTAAGACTGGGCTCTCTCCCTTTGAGGTGGTAATGGGGGGACCTGCTAATATTTGGGGTATGCTAAAAAGTTGTTCATTACGGGATATAGAAAATGTGCTTCTTTCAGATTACTGTAACCAGTTGACTAAAAATCTGTTTTCAATTTATCACCAGGTGCGAGAGGCATTACCTGTGCACTACGAGGGTCCTGGTCACAATCTACGACCGGGGGACTGAATCCTCACGAAGGTTTTTGAGAGGTCGTCTTGCCTTGCACCTCGGTGGAGGGGTCCCTACCAAGTCCTGCTAGTTACCCAGACTGCCGTGCGGGTAGCGGTCGTAAACACTCGATCCATGCGACGCACACCAAACGGATCCCACAGCCTGTGCCATATGATACAGAAGGCACAGAATCCCTTCCCACTGCTGTAACTAGCTTGACTGAAACAGCAACAACCAACAAGGGAGAATCGGAGACCGCTTCAGAATCCGCAAGGCCGGACAAAACGGCCATCTTGTCTCCGCAGTCCCCAACAGTGGAACTTCCGGATCAATCCTTTCTTGTTCCCATTTCCGTCCATTCGCCACTTCCAGGAGGAAGTGACGACACTTTGTCCTCACCAGAAACTGCAAAACATAATTTGCGCCCAAGGAAGTAAACGTACAGCATGGTCTGACTGTGCGATTGAGAAAATCATTTGAGGGCTTGTCTTTTTGGCCCAACTGTGCGGGAAGATTCTGTCGGCTAAGGGTTGTGGGAAAGACATTAAGAAGACGCGCGACTGGAGTCGCCAGCAAACGAACAATTGGTGTTTTTCGGTTGAAGACGACAATGCCTGCACCCGCTACCGCTCGTACCGAACTTTTAGATAAACATTTGACTAGCATAGACAATGATCAAGCATGTAAGGGGACCCCCAAAGTATATTGTTGCCTTTTTGTGATAATTACTGGATTTTTAGTAACTATTGGGTTTGGGTTTGGGTTATGGTATCTGGAAGAAGCATATCCGTTAGAGGACTTTTTACCTATTGAAAATGTATCTGTTATTCCCACTCCTTCTGTGCAAATGCATACTTTGTCACCTAGGGATTCTTTGCATAGACGGAACTATCAGAATAATACCCTTTTGTTAATAATGAATGCCACTCATGCAATTTTTAATAAGACCAATTGCTGGATCTGTACACATCTACCGCAACATGGGGATTGTCAGTCTAGAAATACGGATACCTTTACTTTGAGACTGCAAACGCATTTTGGTGGCCGTGGACCAACCGTCACACATACGACAGAATATAGGTTTTCGAGTTTGCCAATGAACGGCCATTTTGATGTAGCAAGAATCGCCATTTTGTTTTCTAACCATTGCTCATTGCTTTCTGTTCCTATTGATTCGCAGTATATTTTCCGCTTACACTGCTCGACTGTGGAACATTGTTGTCTGTATGTGAAAAGGACAAGGCCGCAGGGCCGTGAGGATAACAAGAGTTTGCTGAAACACAAACGTAGGCAGCACCAGGAAGAATGCCCGGCTCCCTCCCGAATGTAGCCTTGAAGCAGAGCTGCAGGGCATTAAATCATTTGACAGCTGCCAGCCAGTCTCGTTATATGGTAGAATATGTTAGAATAATACAGCTAAATGCTTGAATTATGCTGTTCTAACGGTCCCCCTTTGCTGAGCCCGCTAGAGCATGTCGGCTCCCAGGACACGAATAGCACCTGATAGATAGCAAGGTCCGGAATGCAACTCCCCCCCCGTATGTAGTTCGCTTCCAAGAACAGAAGCGCCGTGTTCTGTTCAATAACCAAAAGATGCCTTTGCACTCACAAATTGCAAATTGTTACTAGAATAGATGTTTGAAGGTTGTCATAGTGGTCGGAGATGTCCATCATCACACCAAGTTCAAAGAAACCCAATAAAGGGGGGGTGTTAAACATGTCATAGCTGATTGTTTGATATGCATTTTGTATATATGTAACTGATGTACGTAATTCGCTCTCTTGCATCCCTCGAGGTCTAGAGATACACGTCGCAGGGCGTGAGACCGAGTTGGCCAACTGAGACTTTTGCATTGCAATACAACCCTAGCTTTGGGAATACAACCTTGTGTCTGGCGTCTCTATCGTGTGTGGTGACCCGCCTTGTTTCCATAGACGTCAGGGTCCCCTAGGGGCCCCTTTCAAGATGGCGCCCGAATAGGGACCCTCCCCCACTTGTTCCTTCGCGTAACGTTGTAATTGAGAAAGGCAGAGAACGGCGAGGACGGGACGATCGAGCCGGGATCAAGAGGTGTTCAGGGCGCCCTGTAAAAGTGATGAGAGACTCCTTTGCAGATCTGCACACATCTGATCCCTGATCGACGTGCCTGGCTAGAGAACAAGGAGGCGAGGGTCCCGAAACGAGACGGAAGCCAAGAAACGCAGACACGACGTCCTTTGGTGCATCTGTATACAGACGACTTGATTTATCAGGTGAGTCATTCCCCGATTCAAAGCATCCTGATATTGGTTGAGAGTTGACTTTGCAAAATCAAACGCCCTAGGTAAGGTTGATTAACCATGGGGAAGGTTGAAAGATACCTGGGGTATTGTCCCCCCTAGCAGGGTTTTTCCGCTGTGGTAGACAATCTTTGGAAGATGGACAAATTGTACCACCTGGGGGAACGCCGGCGTATGAGATGTATGTGAAGTATGGAGTGGGTGCGATAATATTCTGTGAGACTTGGCATAGGCAAACCAGAAAGCAACAAGACCATCAGTGGCCGATTAATGGTAGTTTTGAGATGGCGAGGATAGATAACTTGGAAAGGGTGTTGATAAGAAAGAAAGCGCGTCCTGCAGCATTTGAGACTATTAAAGACTGGAGAAAGGAAGCAATGTTCCGATTTAAAAGCAGAGCAAAACATGCGCGCAGGCATACATCAAAAGGTGACGTAGCGGAAGAAAAAGAAGAGGAGGAGTGGACTGAGAGTCTAAGAAGGGCAGGCAGGCGTGACTAGTTGAATATAGAAAAGATATACCCACAACGAGAATTACACATAGCAGATGAATTGATAGAAAATATATTGACCCATACAAAACAAGGCCCAAGATCAGAAGTAAGACCAGACACGTCAGTAGCTATTGCCCAGACCCCGCCCGTAACCCAAGCTCCCCCTCCGGTAGCTCAAGCCCTCCCACAGCCACAGACCGCACACGTAACACTTCCTATTAGCCAACCAGGCCCACAACAGACACTCCCTGTTCCCATTGTCCCATCCGCACCTCCCGCCTTAAACACAGACTCAGTACTGTCCGTTCCTCCCGGGGTTGAAGTTGAAACCGCGGGGGCAAGAGGCGGGACTGACCAAAGGGAGTGCACGAGGGTAACTTGCAGTGCAATCAGCAAAGAAAGGAAGGTGGAATTGCAGCAACAGGCAGAGATGTATATAGACGGGAATGATGGGACGGCAACATTGGCTTCGATATATGACTTTCCTAGAAGCAACGAAAGACAGGTAGTGTTGAAATGCATGGGTGAATATTTGGTGGAGAAATGGAAACAGCTAATTGGGAAATTACCACCGCAGCGATTGTTAGATTTGAATGCATTAGCACGCTGTAGGGAGAGGGATGAAGAAGTGAGAGAACATGTGTATAGACTTTTTGAGCTTAAAGATGAATTAGATAATGACTATGCCGAAATGTTTACTGCACCTGGGTACAGGAGTAGAGATATTGGGAGAAATAGGAAGGAAACTGTAGAGCCATATATACAACGACGACATTCAATGTCGTCAGTACAAAGGGGCGACAAGTTAAAAGTATGTATGCGAGAAGCGTTTAGATGGATGTCAGATCCTATTATTCCCACAATGGAGATACACGAGATATTTGATGAATATTCCATGCCTATGAAAAGAAAAGCGTTACAATCGATGGTTGAACATTTATTAGATAAAGATATAAAAAACGATAAGGCCAGCCAGCCCGAAATAATGGCAGTATATAGAAGAGCACTAGAGCGAGGGACAGGAGAAACAGCCCTATCATTGGATCTGGGAATATTGTTACATCTAAGAGAAGGGGGAGGGACGGTAAGTGGGGCATTTGCTATGAGAGAGGTCCCACCTACCTTTGTGCCCAAAGTGGAGGTTCCCGCAGTTGGCGGTGCAGCGGCGCAGGTGACACCAGCCCATTAGCCCATTACACCGCCCAATATGTGCATGTCCCCTTTTCCAGACAGGAGGTGAACAACATAAAGCAGACGATTCCTGATATAAGAAAGAATCCTGCAGGGTTTTACAAGGAAGTAGAGTCCTGCCTACAATCATCCGTGCTTACCATGGGTGATATAGACCTAATATTCCCGGAAGGAGGAAGGTAGATGACACAACGGCCTTTGGCGCCACATGGCCGGATTTGATAATAGAAGACAGGAATAAAGCGGTTGGAGGGACACCAGGACCGGACCTGGTGGCATTACCAGCACGTATAGTACAGAAGTTAAAAACAATTGTCCCAGAGAAAAGAATCCAATGGGACAAATTGACTGCATGTGTACAAGGCAAAGATGAGTTGGCTACAGATTATTTTAATAGATTTGAAGAAGTATTCACAGACTTCAGCGGGCAGGATGTGGGTTCAGAAGCAGGAAAGAGGTTATTTGTTGACAAATATGTGAGGGGGTTAAAACTTCCAATTCAGGATCTAATAATAACATCAGAGAGTGCATGGCAAGCAAAAACGTTGGGCGAAGTACTGCATATGGCCCAATATTATGAGCGCAGAGTGACTGCAGGAAAAGAAAAAGAAGAGAGGGATAGGGTAAATCTAAAGACACGAGTATTAATGCAGCAAGTAGTAGGACATAATAGAGGACGAGGGAACGCACAAGGAAGGAGTAGTTTGAATGTGCATGGGGGAACAGTGGGGCCGAATCAGTGTGCATATTGTAAAGAGGAAGGACATTGGCGAGCGCAATGCCCGCATCTACAAAATAGAAATGGGTCTGGTCAGAGGGGACAGCATAGAGGACACCCAGGAGCAAATGGACCAAATAGGAATAGTATGCAGCAGCATCATAATAACGGAGGTAATCAAAACCAAGGCCAAAACCAAAGTGCCCCAAACCAGAATCAGGGACAGCAAAATCAACAGTATGGAAATCAGAGTGGGGGAAATAGAGGGAAGGAACAAGTTACTTACCTGTAACTGTTGTTCTCCAGCATGGGTCTGGCATGGATTCACATGCTTGTGAATATTCCCCGTCGTCAGGCCGGGAATCCTCGGTATAGAAAAAATCAGTATCAGTTTTGTTTCTGATCTGTCTTTCTCAGTAGTAACCAATCACTGGTCTCTGGGTCAT
Organism: Ambystoma mexicanum; assembly: GCF_040938575.1. Taxonomy (NCBI): domain Eukaryota; kingdom Metazoa; phylum Chordata; class Amphibia; order Caudata; family Ambystomatidae; genus Ambystoma; species Ambystoma mexicanum. The sequence continues at coordinate 1,018,545,281 of NC_090923.1, read as the reverse complement.
ACTGCCCCCAGCCAATGACTGCCCTCTCCCTAAGCCCCGCCCCTGGCAGCCATCCTCAGATTTGGTAGCACCTGAAGTGGCAGTATGACCAAGTGAAGAGCCGCAGAGGGGTAGGCGGGAGGGTTCGCATGTGAATCCATGCCAGACCCATGCTGGAGAACAACAGTTACAGTGAAGTAACTTGTTCCTTCTCCAGCATGGGGTCTGGCATGGATTCACATGCTCGTGAATATAAGAATACATAGCAGTATACACATGCACAACCACGGGAGGTGGCAAAAGGCTCAATATCAAGCAATACAACAACTCAACATTAAGCAACTCTTACCTCCTCACCAGGCTCACCTTAGGCGAACAGGTTGCGCAGCACTGCCTGGCCGACTCTGGACTCCTCCCTGGAATCCCGGTAGACGCAGTAGAATCTCGTGAAGATGTGCGTCGACCTCCACGTAGCAGCCCTGCAGATGTCGAGCAGGGGCACACCAGACAGGAACGCCGCCGTAGTAGCAGCGATCGCTCTGGTCGAATGGGCCCTCGGACGGCCTGGCAACGGTCGGTTTGTCAATCGGTGACAGTGCATGATGCAGCCGGAGAGCCATCTGGAAATGGAAGTCTTCGAGAGAGCCTTCCCTTGATTCACAGGTCCAAAGTTCACAAACAGCTGTGATGTCTTCCGAAAACTCTTCGTGTGGTCCACGTAGAACTTCAGCGCTCTAGCTACATCAGCGAGTGCAAAGTCCTCTCAGCTGGCGACGAAGGCGACGGGAAGAAAACTGGCAACACCAAGGGCTCGTTGAGGTGGAAGTCCGACGGCACCTTGGGCATGAAGGAGGGGTGCGTCCTCAGCACCACCCTCGTGTCGTGAAAAGTCAAGTATGGAGGCTTGTAAGAAAGGGCCTGGATCTCTCCCACTCGTCGTGCAGAGGTGATGGCCACGAGGAATGCTGTTTTCCACGACAGAAACTTCAACGGCACTGAATGCATAGGCTCGAATGGGGCCCCCATGAGCCTAGTTAGCACCACGTTGAGCTCCCACGCCGGGGCTGGGGCCTTCACTGGCGGGAATGATCGGAACAGTCCTTTAATAAATTCCTTCACCAGACGATGAGACCACAAGGACGCCCGTCCTGTAGTTCTGGTGTAACGTGAGACGGCAGCCAGATGTACCTAGATGGAAGCGTGAGATAGGCCAGCCTTGGCCAAAGACAGTAGGTATGGCAATACTTGAGGGGCCGTAATCCGCAGAGGGTTAATCTTCTGTGCACGGCACCAGACAGAGAACCTCTTCCATTTATGTCCGTAGCACTTGAGAGTTGAGGATGCCCTGGCCTTTGCAAGAACCTCTCTGCAGTCGGCCGGGATGTCGTATCCTCCAAACTCTAGTGCTGCAGGAGCCAGGCCTGCAATTTCAGTGACTCTGGTTCGTGATGAAGAATGGCGCCTCCTTCTCTGGAGAGAAGATCCGCGTCCGTCGGCAGCTTGACTGGTGTGGACGCTGACAAGTCCAGAAGGTCCGGGAACCAGATCTGCCTCGGCCACGCCGGTGCGACGAGGATCATCCTGCACCGCGACCTCTTGAGCTGGTTGACGAGCCGGAGTAGCAACGGCAACGGCGGGAATGCATAAAGGAACAGGCCATCCCAGAGGAACGAGAAAGCATCGGCCATGCTCCTCGGTTGGGGGAACCTGCTGGCGAACCTCCGGCACTTGGAGTTTGCCGCCGTCGTGAAGAGATCGATCTGGGGTTTGCCCCATCGACGGAAGAGTCGGTCCACTTGATCCTGGCGCAGTTCCCACTCGTGGCACGAGTGCAGCTCTCTGCTGAGTGAGTCGGTGATGGTGTTTTTTTTATCCCTGCCAGATGAAAGGGTACCAGAAACATCCCTTGGGCGACGGCCCAATGCCACAGGTCCTGGGCTTCCTTGGATAGGGCAGGGGATCTGGTTCCGCCCTGCTTCCGAATGTAAAACATCGTGGTGGTGTTGTCGGTGAAGATCCTCACCACCTTGCCCTTGAGGGACGGAAGGAAAGACCTGAGGGCCCAGAACACTGCGCGGAGCTCCAAGATGTTGATGTGGAGAGTCTTCTCCTCCGGGAGCCAAAGGCCTCTCGTGTGGAGACCCCCGGTGTGCGCTCCCCAACCTTCCAGGGAGGCATCCGTTGTCACCGTCACCTGGTGGGCCGGGGCTAGGAAACCTGTTCCCGCTGTCAGATGAGCACGGACACCCCACCATCGTATCGCCTGACGGAACGCTTCGTCGAGTGGGATCCTGTCCTCGAAGCTGCCCGTCATCTGGATCCAGTGGGCGTCGAGGAATTCTTGCAAGGGCCGCATCCGAATTCTGCAGTGGGGCACCAGATAAATGCAAGAGGACATCATTCCGAGGAGGGACTTCATAGACCTCACTCTGGCCACGTCCGTGGCCAGCAGACGTTGCACCTTTCCTAGGATGGTCCTTATCCTTTCCTCCGACGGTGAGACCCGCCGCGCCACTGTGTCGAGCTGTGCTCCTAGAAACAGGGTGACTTGCGACGGGACCAGGTGGGATTTCGGAAAGTTGATGGAGAACCCCAGGTCCGTGAGCAGCTGGACGGTTTTCGCAGTGTGTTCCACGGCGAGCTCCCTTGTCCTTGCCCGTATGAGCCAGTCGTCCAGGTAGGGGTAGATGTGGATCCCCTGCAAGCGCAGCCGCGCCGCCACCGGTGCTAGGCACTTGGTGAACACCCTGGGCGCCGATTTTAATCCGAACGGGAGGGCCTTGAACTGGTAGTGCCGCCCTTTGACCACAAACCTGAGGAACTTTCGGTGTCTCTTTAGAATAGGGACGTGGAAGTAAGCATACTCCAAGTCCAACAACGACAGGAAATCGCCCTCCTCCAGCTGTCCCAGCACGTGCTGGAGGGTGACCATCCGGAATTTCTGTGCCTTGATGTATTTGTTTAGTCGTCGTAGGTCCAGGATGGGACGCCATCCTCCTGTCTTCTTCTTCACGAGGAAGTATCTTGAGTAAACTCCAGAGCCCCGAAGCCTCTTCGGGATGAGCTTGATGGCGCCTTTCCTGAGCATCGCCCTTACTTCGAACAGCAGTTGAGGGACGTGATTTTCCTTCCTGGCCACGGGAGGAATGCGGGGGCACCTCTTCTGGAACTTGAGGGCGTGCCCCAGGGCCAGGGCATCCAGCACCCAACGGTCAGTGGAGATGGACTCCCACACGCCGACGAACTTCGTCAACCGGCCACCCACCGGGGTGCTTCGGCGGGGGCCCGACCCGACGGTCGGTTCAATCTTGCTTGGAGGCCGCTTTGCCTCCTTGACCACCTTGGCGATGACAGTGAGATCCTCCTGACTTGCTGCGTCCCCTGTAGGCCTCCTGCGACGAAGACCTTGCCGCTTGACGGTACGTAGAGGAGCTACTGCCGGCTCCCCTGGAGGCACCCTGTCTGCCTCCGGAGCTCCGAAAGGACGGCCGTCGCTGTTGGAGCACACCCAGTGCACGGGCCGTCTCCGTGTCCGTCTTGATCGCCTGAAGGGATTCATCAACCTCCTTGCCAAAAAGGTTGTTCCCATCGAAAGGCATGTCCAAAACCTTGGTCTGAACGTCCTGGCGGAAATCCGTCGCCTTGAGCCATCCTCGTCGTCTCAGGCAAACGCTGTTGCCCAACTGACGGAAACCGGTGTCGGCGATGTCTGTAGCCACCGTAATGGCGTGGTCCGAGGCAATCTCACCTTCCTGCAAGATTTCCAGGGCCTCAGCCCTCTTGGCATCCGGAAGGAAGTCCAACAGAGGGGCGATCTTGAACCACAACTCCCTGTCGTAGCGGGCTACGATGGCCAGGGCGTTGGCCGCCTTGATGGTCGTCGCTGCAGATGAGATGACCCGTCGTCCCATCGCATCCAGCTTCCTACCCTCGCCGTCTGGAGGGGAGGTTGAAGTCGAGGCCGATGCCCCCCCCCCCACTTTCTTCTTGGCCGCCGCCGAAACGACCGAGTCCGGTGTAGGTTGCGCCCTAAGGCACAAGGGGACAGCGTCAGGGACCCGGTACTTCTTCTCGTACCGGTCCCTCTTCGCAGGAGCCGTGGCAGGGTTCTTGAGGAGGGCGAGCCCCTCATCCCAGATGTCATCAAGAAGCGGTACGGCGAGGACCGTCTTCCTTTTAGCCTCGCGCTGTTGGTAAAGGAACCCCTCCTTCTTCTTTTCCTCGGGGCAGAGCTGGAAGAGCTCAGATGCCCTGTAAATCATTGCATGGAAGGATCCAATCTCGTCGGGCGGGGACGCCCGGGCAGGGGGCGACGGGGGGCACGTCCCGTCGTCGCCTCCATCGTCATCCGTACCCGTCGTAGTCGTGTCCATGCCTGTATCATCCCCGTGGGTAGTGGACCGGGGGGAAGGCAGAGAAGGCCGCAGAGGCGGGAGAGGAGGCCTAGGATGTGTCTTCCTCCTCTTAAGTGGTGGGCTCTCCGAAGGTCCTGGATCCGGTTCCTCCGTCGGGTCTGGCTCAGGCGCCTCCGTCGGGGGAAGGGGCAACCTAGTCCTTATCTCCGAGCATAAGGACTGAATGGCTGACAAAATGGCCACCGAGGTGTCCTGCGGCGCCGGAAACGACAGGAGCGAGGGCTCTTGAGGAGCCTCGTCTGCGTCACCCTCGTCGGGATCCCTCCCGATGGGCTGGGCCTCCTCCACGACTTGGATGAGCTCCTCTTCAGAGGTCGTGTCCGTATCCACGACGGCCACCAACCCCTCCCCCACCTTTTCCAACGAGGACTTCGTGGGGGTCTTCTCGATGGGCCTGAAAGACGACTCCCTCTGCGGTGGCAGGGAGACTCTGGTACCTGAGGGCGCCTCCACTGGTGTAGCCTCCACAGGCTGAGCCACGGCCGCAGCAACATCCTCAATCGAGGTCTTAGCAGGGTGAATTAAGGCCAACGTCACCTTCTGTACGCCTGGGGCCTTCACCTTGGGGGAAGGGTCCGAGCCTCGCTCCCCCTCTGCCGGAATCTTCGAGATCGACCGGGGCCTCTCCAGAAGCTTCGCCGGGTTCTCGGACTTCCTCTTACCCGAGACAGAGCGTTGGCTCGTGGTCGATGGCGCCGGGGAGGATGCGCTCTGCCTGGCAGCCAAGGAGCCCGACCGTTCGGCGCTCCCGGTGCCCGCAGACTTGCGGTGCTTAGCCTTTTGTTGGGCCCCCGTCGCCGGAGCACCCTCACAGGACTTAGAAGATCGCTCAGACTTCTTTTTCTTCTTCTCGCCTGGCGGGCTCTTACCTTCCAGCCAGTTGGCGAGACGGAGGTGGCGATCCTTCATGGTGCGCTCCGACATGTTCCCACAAAACGTGCAGTGATTTGTGCCTATTGTCCTCATGGAGACAGTAGAGGCATAACGAATGCTCATCCTCCTTGAAAACGTTCTGAAGCTGGCATCCAGGGCAGGTCGTGAACAGCTTCCCGGGCGTCAAGCTCCCTTTCTCCTGGGCCATGTCCGGGGTAGGCCTCGGAACTTCTGGAATCCTCCAAAAGCGTAACTCGACGAAATCTTCACCCTTGAGGGGCGTAGAAACTCCGAAACGGATCCCCGTTGATCGGAAGTAGAAACGGTGGAGCTTGAGGCTCTATTTAACCAAAAAAATTAGAAAATCTCCTGAAAAAAGCACGAAAACGCAGCAAAAGCTCGAGAGCTAAGCACGAGGACTCCCTACACTTGAACGTGCGGTAAAAATCTGAGGATGGCTGCCAGGGGCGGGGCTTAGGGAGAGGGCAGTCATTGGCTGGGGGCAGTATGACCCAGAGACCAGTGATTGGTTACTACTGTGAAAGACACATCAGAAACAAATCTGATACTGATTTTTTCTATACCAAGGATTCCCGGCCTGACGACGGGGAATATTCATGAGCATGTGAATCCATGCCAGACCCCATGCTGGAGAAGAGTGGAAATTTTTCGATACACAGCCAAACACGTATTACAGTAATAGTAATGATTACACATCGGACGATGTGTTATTTCCCCAATAGGACAGCCCAGGACAGGGGTCGGAACCAGTGTCTATTCCCGTGAATCAGAGAGGACCCTACGTAGAAATAAGAGTCGGGAATGAGGAGCACCGCTTTCTTGTGCACAGAAGTGTTCAATAGACCATCACTTGGTTCCGAATATACCACTGTCAGGGCAAAAGAATATTTCCATAGGGTTCGCAGGTACACCAGTCATAAACCCAGTGTCCAAACCAGTCCCAGTTACCATAGGACCATTTACCGAACATTGTCCTTTCCTTCTAACAGAAAATTGTGGAGAAAATTTGTTGTCATTAAATTTGTTGAAAAAGCTAGGTTCTGTTCTACACGGCAGACGGAGTGTTTCTAACGATATGGCCACACGATGCCCCTGTGTCAGAATTCATGTCCGAAGCGTACCAACCTGTATATGGGCAATGCATGACAACGATGTGGGATGTTTAAAGATAGAGCCAGTAAAGATTATTTTAAAAGAAGTTGTTACCCTACCGCGAATACCCCAATACAAAATTTCGGTTGAAGGTGAGAAAGGATTGAGGGGTATTGTTACCGATTTGCTGAAATTAAGGGTAATAGAGGAAATCACAAGCAGTACATGCATCAGCCCGATTCTTCCGGTTCATAAAAAAGGAGGTAATGAAGTACCATACCGTTTCATAATTGATCTACGTGCATTGAATAAGGTAGTAGATCCGCAATTTCCTCTAGTGCCAGACGTCACTACAATATTGACAATGATACCTGTTTCAGCAGAATATTTTAGTGTAATAGATTTGAAAAACGCATTCTTTAGTATTCCAGTGGACAAGGACAGTAGATATTTGTTCGCGTTCACATTAGGAGGACGATCATTTACATTTACACGGATTCCGCAAGGTTATACAGAAAGTCCAAGTATTTACAGTAGAGCATTAAAAGAACAGCTAGACATGCTGGAATTACCCGTGGGTTGTGTACTTTTGCAATACATAGACGATTTATTGCTAGCTGCAGACACAGAGGAGATTTGTAAAGAATGCACTGTATTACTACTGTCACACCTAGCGGCACATGGCCATAAAGCTAGTTTGAAGAAATTTCAGTATAATCGAAAGGAGGTGGCTTATTTGGGCTACCTACTTTCGAAAGGAGGGAGAAGACTAACGCAGAACGCATAGAAAGTATTTCTTGTATGCCTATTCCAAAGACACAAAAAGGAGTCAGAGCCATAATAGGCATGGCTTCATATTGCCGACAATGGATTGGTAATTTTGCGTTGATTGTGAAACCATTAGTGAATTTAACTAGAAAAGATGCGGTTATGCCTTTGCAGTGGGATGAGGAATGTCAGAGAGCATTTGATGGATTGAAAACTGCATTATGCTCGGCTCCAGTTTTAGGTACGCCGAAAAATGAGAACATTTTTAGACTATTTGTGTGTGAGGGTGAAGGATGTGCATTGGCGGTTTTGACACAGGAACAAGGTGGAAGAAATAGGCCGTGCGGCTATTTTTCTTCTGTGCTGGACCCTGTACCACGATGTTTGCGATCTGTCACGGCGGCTGCTGCGTCAGTGAAACAAACGGAAGGGATGGTATTGGGGCACACTTTAATTCTGATGGTGCCACATGCCATAGACGTTCTATTAAATAGGACACAGACGCAACACCTCACCTCTGCTAGATTGACAAAATATGAGATTATCTTGTTCGCGCCCCATATCCAAATTATGAGGTGTAGCGCTTTGAATCCTGCAGAATGAATGCCACTAACCATAAAAGAAATTGGGAAGAATTAATCACCCCCCCAAAATTGCTTAATTGTCACTGAGGAAGAAACCAAGGGAAGAGTTGATTTAAGTGATATTCCACAGAAAGAGCCAGATGGAGAGTTGTTTTGTGACGGTTCATGTTTTAAATTACCAGATGGCACGACAACTGCCGCATACGCTATCACTACCCTAGAGAGTGTTGTAGAAAGTAAAAGAATCCCCTATAATTCAGCACAAGCCGCGGAAATAATGGCATTAACTAGAGCCTGCGAGATTTCTGAAAATTTGATAGTGAATATATATACTGATAGTCACTATGCTTTTGGAGTGGTTCATAACTTTGGTCGACTCTGGGCTGAGAGAGGGTTTCTGACATCACATGGTGCCAGAATTCAACATGGCCCTTTGATTGTACGATTGCTGTCTGTGCTCACGTTTCCAAAGCGCCTAGCAATAGTGAAATGCGAGGCACATAAAAAAGTAACATGCAAAATAGGAGAGGGAAACGCGTTTGCAGACAGAATTGCGAAACAAACTGCCACTGATTTGAATACCAAGATGATGACGGTTCAGACAGAGGAAGTACCCTGTATGATAGAAGATGGAGTTGCGACTGTCAAAGAAATGCAGGCCGAGGCTACAAATACAGGGATGGGCAGAGGGATCTGCTGAGTTGGATTTGGAGGGTTGTTGGGTGGACAAGGGAACTAGAAACTGGATGTTGCCAAATTCGTATGTGACTGCAATGGTCACAATGGCCCGCAGCCCTACGCACATCTATGCCAAGAAAATGATACAGCACCTTTCTACAGTATGGCAGAATGTAAACATAAAAAAGAATGCAGAGAGGTTGGTGCAGAACTGTATAATGTGTTTACAACACAATGTAGGAAAGGGAACAGTGACTCCAACAGGCAGTTTTGGCCCGCCCTCCATGCCGTTTGAGGTAGTTCATTTTGATTTCATAGAGATGGAGAGGTGCCAAAATTTAAAATACGTCTTGGTGGTAATCTGTGCATTCAGTAAGTGGGTAGAGGCATATCCTTTGAAAGATTGCACAGCAATGAGTACGGCAAAAGTAATGTTGAAGGAGTATTTTTCCAGATTTGGCTTGCCCCGGGTCCTATGGTCTGATAATGGACCGCATTTTGTGGGTGCAGTGGTATTACAGATATGTGCTGGTTTCCAGATTGATAAGAGATTCCATAGTTCAAGGCATCCGAGTTCTGCCGGTCTTGTGGAGAGGCACAACGAGATTCTTAAATCAAAGATTAGCAAGATTTGTGCGGGAAGCAAGTTGAGTTGGGTGGATGCATTACCAATAGCACTATTACAGGCTAAAACTGGGCTCTCCCCGTACGAAATCATAATGGGGAGGCCGTCAAATGTTTGGTACGCACCTCAGCCAAAACGACTTAGTGAGATAGAACATCCTGTGCTTAGTACTTATTGTGGCCTTTTAATGCAGAAATTGCGTTTGATTCATCAGCAGGTGCAGGAGGCATTACCAGTAAGGTACACCGGTCCGGGGCACGCGCTGGAGTCAGGAGACTGGGTGCTGCTAAAAAACTTTGAAAGAAAGTCATCATTAGCACCCAGGTGGCGCGGGCCCCATCAAGTACTTTTGGCGACGCAGACGGCAATACGGGTGGATGGAAGGAAGTCGTGGATCCATTCCACCCATGCCAAAAAGATTCCAACTGCACTGAAAGTCTTGCCTGACACTGATGACCGGAAAGAGACAGCGGTCCCAGAAACGAAAGAAACTGTTGCCAGTGAGCAGCCACCGAATCTGCCAAAACGAGAAGTGAAACTCGAAACAAAGCCTGAGACGATTGTCAAAAAGGGGGAAGGGCAAAGAGTGCCCCAACGTTGCCCAGCAGAATCGACATCACTGCTGACCGACGTGAAATCTGCCTTGCAGATACCAGCAAAACCAAATCGTGTACCCCTTTGGCGCCCACCAGCACTTGCCAGCACGCCAAAAAATGGATCTGCATCATTGGCGCGGCACACACCAGCACCTGCAGTAGCGCCACAGGCTGACTTCAAGCCTGAATCTGAAAGTGCACCGGCACTGTTTACGGATCATACGATACCAGGAGCAAGGCGATACAACCTGCGGCCTCGGAAAACAAAGTGATCCGCATTCTTTTTTTTTTGGTGTTTATGTCAACCTCTGGTTCAGCTCATGGACGGAGAAGGAACCAGGGGTGTAGAGGAGAGAAGCGTGAGAATTGTGCAAATTGGACAATTCAAGACTCGTGGCTCCTCGGTGCAATCATAAAAAGTACATGTGTCCGGAACCAGAGCGGACAAGCTGAGCGCACATGATACTAAGCCGATAACTGATCAAAGGTCCTGTGAGCAGTATAAGAAGGGACAAGTGATCTCGCCTAAAAACAAATAAATCGAATCCAGGCTAAAAAGAACAGGCAAAACTGAACGGTGAGAATTCCATTGAACTTATAGACATCAGAGCAAGCGCGACGAAGAGAGATATCCACAACGAACTGTGATAAGGAAGAAGAAGGACGATGAGAAACATGCTGGGACCGGTTCCAGCCTCCTCCTCCACCACCACCGCTGAGAATGAGTCAGTTATAAAGACTATAAGTTTAAGAAAAACGCATGGTAAAACAAATTGTATGCTGGCACTAACGATAATAATGTGCTTTATGAGCGTGGTAGCACCTATATCGACAGCCCTAATATTATGGTGGGTAGAAACAATACACCCAATAGAAATGTTTTTACCAATAATTAATATATCCACTACTGAAAGCCCAGTTCAGGTGATCACTTATACCCTACCCCCAATGGAAGAAAAACACAGGGAAGGTTTTGGAAACAACACCTTACTGCTAATAATGAACATGACACATGCAATCCTAAAGAAAACAAACTGCTGGGTATGTGCCCATTTACCACAGCATGCCGGAAAAGGAATAGGGTGGTATGTGCAGCCATTACCATTAAGTTCTGCATGTAGTGCATCTTTAGTTGCAATGTTCTATGGGAAATGGAATAAGAGTAATACGGGTCAATTAGACAGAACCAACATGAATGAGTTTGAGGAGATAATAATGAAGCCTGTGGGTTGTTCCATTTTCCGTAAAGCACAAGTAATAGCTCCAGAGCCCATGAGGAAAAGTACACGGAAGATAACACGACAAAATAGACGAGATAGATTGTCCCCGCCAGAAAAAACACCTGTAATGACGTTTCGTGTAAGAACAGAAGGGGACAAAGGTGCAATTCCCCCATCTTACACGGTGAATTATAGCCCAAGAACTGTCCCTTTTTGTCTAAAAAAGAAAGGCTCTTTTTCAGTCGGAACATATACTGGTTGTATGAATACAGTGGTACTAAAATGGGAAATAGAACCAGTATACGTAGGTGATCCAGTTCATTTTATATGTGGAGAGAAAGCATACCCTTGGTTGCCCAGAAACTGGGGAGGTACATGTTACCTAGGGCTACTGTTCCCAGGAGTATTCCTCTTAGAAACAGCAGCCATGGCCAGATTATCCAGAACTAGAGTCAAGAGGACTGACGAAGGTGTTTTAGTATCAACTGATTTAGCAAAATCATTCATTCCATTCTTAGGAAAGATAGTGAACTCCTATAATATAAGGCAACTGTCCAGAATCCTAAAGAATACAATAAACACAACAATAGATATATTATTTAACATGACGTTGGAAGAAAGAGGAATAAGGTTAATGACGCTGCAAAATAGAATGGCTCTCGATGTAATCCTGGTTGATCGTGGGAGAATTTGCAAAATAGTGGGATCAGCATGTTGCGTTTATGTCGATGACTATTCCCCCACGATCTTTGAAGCAATAAAGAAAATGCCCGTTCTAAGCTCTGAACTCCCCACGGGAGAAGGGAGCTGGGGAATAGGATCTTGGTTTTGGGGAATACTACGATCTTGGGGATGGAAGTTGATCTCAATATTAGTAGTGGTGTTTGGAATATTCCTAACGTGCAGTTGTTGTATACATTGTTTACCCATAGTTTGCGCAGAGGTAACTGAGGGATGTACGGAAGGATGCATGCATATGATAACAAAGAAAAAACAACCTCATGATCGAACTAGCCCAGACCCAAATGAGATGAGAGCAGTGAAAGAGTTGATGGCAATAAATATTTATGAAGACAATGATGTCCACGATAGCATGCAAGATTCAGACATAAGTACTTCAGATTCATCATCACTAGAGGAGGTTTCAATAAATAGATGAGACGTTTGGCATACGGCCAAAGGAGGGTTTGTCAGTCTAGAAATATGGATACCTCTACTTTGAAACTGCAAACGCATCTTGGTGGCCGTGGACCTACCGTCTCATGCACGATACGACAGAATATAGGTTTTCGAGTTTGCCAATGAACGGCCATTTTGATGTAGCAAGAATCGCCATTTTGTTTTCTAACCATTGCTCATTGCATTTCGTTCCTATTGTTTCGCAGTATATTTTCCGCTTACACTGCTTGACTGTGGAACATTGTTGTCTGTATGTGAAAAGGACAAGGCCGCAGGGCCGTGAGGATAACAAGAGTTCGCTGAAACACAAACGTAGGCAGCGCCAGGAAGAATGCCCGGCTCCCTCCCGAATGTAGCCTTGAAGCAGAGCTGCAGGGCATTTAATCATTTCACAGCTGCCAGCCAGTCTCGTTATATGGTAGAATATGTTAGAATGATACCGCTAAAGGCTTGAATTATGCTGTTCTAACGGCCCCCCTTTGCTGAGCCCGCTAGAGCATGTCGGCTCCCAGGATGCGAATAGCACCTGATAGATAGCAAGGTCCGGAATGCAACTCCCCCCTGTATGTATTTCGCTTCCAAGAACAGAAGCGCTGTGTTCTATTCAATAACCAAAAGATGCCTTCGCACTCACAAATTGCAAATTGTTACTAGAATAGATGTTTGAAGGTGTCATAGTGGTCGGAGATGTCCATCATCACACCAAGTTCAAAGAAAACATGTCATAGCTGATTGTTTGATATGCATTTTGTATATATGTAACTGATGTACGTAATTCGCTCTCTTGCGTCCCTCGAGGTCTAGAGATACATGTCGCGGGGCGTGAGACCGAGTTGGCCAACTGAGACTTTTGCTTTGCAATAAAACCCTAGCTTTGGGAATACAACCTTGTGTCTGGAGTCTCTATCGTGTGTGGTGACCCGCCTTGTTTCCATAGACGTCAGGGTCCCCTAGGGGCCCCTTTCAGGATAAGAGGCTAGGTTGGTATATTTATCCCTTACCTTTGACAACTGCATGTTACGCTTCTCTTAGAACACTATTTTTTGGTCGATGGAATGACAGCATCTCACGGAATTTTGATGGTACAAATTTAAATAGTTTTGAAAAGAATGTTTTGATGCCCCTGGGATGCTCGCTCTTTGCAAATAGAAGTAAGCCAAAGGTTGCTTCTGTTAGGCCCTCTGATAGATTTTCTCGTCCCTTTCAGTCTTTAATCTCTTTTAAAATGGCTTCTATAGGCAATAAGGATGCCACGCCTCCATCTTATTCTGTTAATCATAGCCCCGATTCAGTATCCTTCTGCCTACAGAGGAATGGAACACGGTCAATGGGTAATTTTAGAAAGTGCGCCAACGTTGCGAATTTGACTAGTGAGAACAGACCTCTGTACGTAGGCGAACCTGTCTATTTTGTTTGCGGTAATGTGGCATTTCCATTGTTGCCCAGGGATTGGCAAGGAACCTGTTATTTAGGGATTCTATTACCTGGGGTATTTATTGCCAGTACTATAGAAATTTCGAAGACTCGTCCACGACGAGGTGTAAAAGGGGATACTCCAGCGCAAACTCTAGGAGATATTATGAAATCCTTTGTGCCATTTTTTGGGCAAATTACGAATTCAGAAGATATCAGGTGACTAGCAAGAGTATTGGCGAGAACCATCAACCAAACCACTGACATACTCTATAATATTACATTAGAGCAGAGAGCGATAAGATTAGTGGCTCTTCGGAACCGGATGGCATTAGATGTCATCCTGGCAGAGCGAGGAGGAGTATGTAAATTAGTGGGGTCCACTGGCTGCGTTTACGTACCAGACTCCTCTCCAACGGTCTTTAGGGCTATCCAAAATCTACATGCTCTTAGTTCAGAAGTACATGTTCCTGAGGGAAACTGGGAACTTGGTACATGGTTTTGGGACCCCCTACGGTCATGGGCATGGAAGTTGTTCTCAGCCCTGCTGATTATCTTGGGAAGTTTTCTGTTTCTCTGCTGTTGTATACAGTGTCTCCCTGGTATATGCTCAGTATTAGGGGGATGTTGCGCGCAAGCAACAAGTGTATTAGGGCATAAAATATACGCCCCTAAGGAGGTTTCCAAAGAGTATGTGTTGAAAGAAACTCTGGTGTCAGATCTAATGGCAATAGATATGTCCAACAATGATTCGGGGTGTATGGACGATGACGTATGGAGTTACTTGCAAGCAGATCAGAAGTAGTGTTAGCACTTGGCATAGGCCAAAAGGAGGGTTTGTCAAACCGGATATTAAATTATGCCTCCTATTATAACGATATGTATGTATATTGGCCTACACCAAGTTGCTTAAAATTATACGCAAATAACTCTCTACGGCAAGGTCTTGACCTTAGAGATTGATGTAAGTCGCCATCTTGAATCAAGCCTCCATTTTAGGTTAGAACCGCCATTTTGGGGTTTTTGTACAAAGTCAACCTGTAATCTAAAATGGCCGTCTCGTGTGCCCTTGTTCTTGCCTTAACCTCTTCAACCTCTGGAGGAGAGTTAATGTCCAACCTGCCTTCAGGCTACATGTTAGAGTCATGTAGACCTTGGCCCTCATTACGACCCAGGCGGTAAGGGGTTTACGCTGGCGTAAACTTCGCCGACCCTTACCGCCTGAGTACGAGTTCCCGTAGCGCCATGGTGATTTTACCGCCTGCTTTTTGCAGGCGTTAAAATCCATGGCGCTAAGGGACCTTGTTGTTAATTACGCCACCGTAATGTACGGTGGCGTAATTAACGCCTTCCCCACTCCCATTATGCCCTATGGGGCAAAAATGGGAATGGGGAAGGGTAAATGGGGATTGGGGACTTACCGCCCCGCCAAGGTCGGAATGGGGCGGTAAGTCCGCCAACCACCATGGCGGAGTTGGCAACTTAGCGCCATGGACCATGGTGCTAATAGCACCATGGTTCTCCGCCAAGGTCGTAATGAGGGCCCTTGTCCTTTGTTGACCTCGGGAGCAGGGGATTACTTGAATTAGCAATGTTAAACTACAAGTATACAAGAACAGTAATGCTATCCAAATATAATAGGTGAAACATTTGTTTGGTCTGTATTAAACCAGCATGTAAAGAGTGTAAATGTTAAATTAAAGAATAATGGAGTGTGTTAGTAAATGTATTCAAAAGTAATCCGCATGCATGAGATATGTAAATTAGGAAAGTGAACCTGGCGCGACCCTAGCCCAGTGTATGATTAACCTGTAAGAGGGCTGGACATCATTTTACAAATTGTATAAATGCGTCGATGTCCAGCTAGGAAATTCTGTTCACTGCTCCCATTGAACCCTGCTGGTGGTCTCTGTGATGTACTGATGGCCAAATAGCTATTTGTGTACCTTGTTGAATACTGTTCAGTTTTGTAATAAAGATTCTGGGAATCTTTACAAGCCCGTGTCGGTGTATTTTCCTTTGCTTGGTGTAACAGCCGTAATATTGTATTTTTCCTGATTCCACCCCCCCCGCCCCCGGTTGCCTATGATGATGTGTGTACCCCCACCCCCCTGGTCGCCTGTGATGCTCTCTGTACCCCCACCCCTCCTTGGTCGCCTGTGATGCTGTGTGTACACCTACCCCACCCCCCTTGGTCGCCTGTGATGCTGTGTGTACCCCCACCCGACCCTCCTTGGTCGCCTGTGATGCTATGTGACCCCCACCCCTCCCTTGGTCGCCTGTGTTGCTGTGTGTACCCCCAACCCCCTTGGTCGCCTGTGATGCTGTGGGTACGCCCCCTTGGTCACCGGTGATGATGTGTTTACCCCCACCCCCTCTTGGTCAACTGTGATGCTGCGTGTTCCCCCCCTTGGTCGCCTGTGATGCTGCATGTACCCCCACATCCCCCTTGGTCACCTGTGATGCTGTGTGTTCCCCCCCTTGGTCGCCTGTGATGCTGTGCGTACCGCCACTCCTCCCTTGGTCACCTGTGATGCTGTGTAACCCCCCCTTTGGTAGGCTGTGATGCTGTGTGTACCCCCACTCCTCCCTTGGTCACCTGTGATGCTGTGTAACCCCCCCTTTGGTAGGCTGTGATGCTGTGTGTACCCCCCTGGTCGCCTGTGATGCTGTGTGTACCCCCACCGCCCCTTGGTCGCCTGTGATGCTGTGTGTACCCCCCCCCGGTCACCTGTGATGTTGTGTGTACCCCCACCACCCCTTGGTCGCCTGTGATGCTGTGTGTACCCCCCCTTGGTCGCCTGTGATGGTGTGTGACCCCCAGACTCCCTTGGTCGCCAGTGATGCTGTGTGTACCCCCACCCCCTTGGTTGCCTGTGATGCTGTGTGTACCCCCACACCACCATTGGTCGCCTGTGATGCTGTGTTTACCCCCACCCCACCCCCCTTGGTCACCTATGATGCTGTGTGTAACCCCCCCTTGGCCGGCTGTGATGCTGTGTGTACCCCCACCACCCCCTTGGTCGCCTGTGATGCTGTGTGTACCCCCACAACCCCCTTGGTCGCCTGTGATGCTGTGTGTACCGCCACCTCCCCTTGGTCACCTGTGATGCTTTGTGTACCCCCACACCACCTTGGTTGCCTGTGATGCTGTGTGTACCCCCACACTTCCCTTTGTCACCTGTGATGCTGTATGTACCCCCACCGCCCCCCCCTGGTTGCCTGTGATGCTGTGTGTAACCCCCCCTTTGGTCGGCTGTGATGCTGTGTGTACCCCCACCCCCACCCCCTGGGTCGCCTGTGATGCTGTGTGACCTCCACCCCCCTTTGGTCGCCTGTGATGCTGCGTGTATCCACCCCTTGGTGACCTGTGATGCTGTGGGTACCCCCCTTGGTCACCGGTGATGCTGTGTGTACCCCCCCTTGGTGACCTGTGATGCTGCATGTACCCCCCTCCCCTTGGTCGCCTGTGATGCTGCATGCACCCCCCCGCCCCCTGGTCGCCTGTGATGCTGTGTGTCCCCCCCCCTTTGCTTGCCTGTGATGCTGTGTGTACCCCCACCACCCCCTTGGTTGCCTATGATGCTGTGTGTACCCCCACAACCCCCTTGGTCACCTGTGATGCTGTGTGTACCCCACCCTTCTCCTTGGTACCCTGTGATGCTGTGTGTTCCCCCACACTCCCTTGGTTGCCTGTGATGCTCTGTGTATCCCCCCCATGGTCGCCTGTGATATTGTGTGTACCCCCCTTGGTCACCATTGATACTGTGTGTACCCCCACTCTGCCCATTGTTTGACCTTCACATCTGTGTGCCACTGCCACTCTGTAACAGGGGGTAGGCACCATGTAATTGCCCATTGATTGGCTTTCGCATCTGTGTGCCGCTGCCACCCTGCAACATGGTGTAGGTACCATGTATTTGCCCTTTGATTGACTTCTGCATCTGTGTGCCACTGCCACCCTGCAACATGGAGTAGGCACCATGTATTTGCTCACTGATTGACTTTCACATCTGTGTGCCGCTGCAGCCCTGCAAGATGGGGTAGGCACCATGTATTTGCCCTTGATTGACTTTCGATTCTGTGTGATGCTGCCACTTTGTAACATGGGATAGGCACCATGTATTTGCCCATTGATTGACTTTCGCCTCCATGTGCCTCTGCCACCCTGCAAATGAGGTTGGCACCATATATGTGCCCATTGATTGTCCTTCACATCTGTGTGCCGCTGCCACCCTGCAACATGGGATAGGCACCATGTATTTGCCCATTGATTGACTTTTGAATCTGTGTGCCGTTGCCACCCTGCAACATAGGGTAGGCACCATGTATTTGCCCTTGGATTGACTTTCGCATCTGAGTGCCGCTGCCGCTCTGCAACATGGGGTAGGCACCATGTATATTCCCATTGTTTTGACTTTGCTTCTGTCTGTTGTTGCCGCACTGCAACATAGGGTCAGGCCCATTGGATGTGACCACCATGTACTTCTCTTTGGCACTGGACGCATGATGTATTTCCTCTTGCACGTTCCACGATGTAATTCACCACTCACGCTTTCTTTTCTGTATCCTGAAGCACTTACTGTAAAGTTAAAAGCACCTAGATAGCTCTGGGTTTTGTGTGCTATACAAACGTCAAAATAAAATTAAAATAAAATAACACAAAGTATGTCCCATAAGTACGTGGGATACGTGTGTAAAATGCGCTAAATTGTGGGAAAGGAAAATAATACTTAATCGATCATGAAACACCCTAAGATTAATAAAATAATTCCTTGGAAACAACTTCTAGAATTAACTCAATGTGAAAATATGTGTCTTTGAGATCCAGAGACGCTAGGAAGTCGCTGTCCCGTACTGACTTCATGACATCACACGGAAGTCTTTCATTCAATTTGCAGCACTGACAATTTGCAGTTCCCTGCCAATTTGGTTAAGATCGACAATCTTGGAGGTAGGGGTATCAGTGTCTCTATTACCTCCCTCATTGTCTTTGGTAGATTGGAGTTCTCCATCTTCCTGATTGTATGGGGAGTGTTGAGGCCTTCAGGAAACCCCTTGTGTTCTGGTCGGGCTGCTGGGACTGTGGGTTAACTAAATGTTCTGTTGGTTGGGGAGGTGCAACCGACACCGGTAACGTAGGCTCCAGCAACTCGTGTAACCATTGGCCTCAATGGTGCTTCCCAAGGGCGAAAACTGGTCTTCCTCTGAGTACTATGGTGAGTATCCCTGTTCAAAATCTGAATCGATATGGTGCTCCAGTATCTGGTCTGGTAGAATTGACGAAATTGGAGATAGGGCTGGACCCTTGGGTGCTATAGGCTGATGAGAATCTCCCTTGGGTGAGTGAGGTGGTGATGGTTCCCCACTTCCTGACATTACGGCCTGGTCTTCCATGAGGTTGTGTGAGTGCATGGGCCTGAGAGGCATCTTAATAACTATTGGGCCCTGTTGTACTGGTGCAGAGTCATCTAATGGTTATTGTTCCTTTCGATCTGGCATCTGTTTGTCTCCAGATTTATGTGTGTGCTTTAATTTGTCCCATTTTACTTCCTGTTTCCTGATTTTTTAGATTTTCTGCATGCTTGTGAATGAGGATGCTCTAACCTCCTTTTTCGTATCCCCCCTGTTGACAGTGCTGACAGCAATGGTGTTGGGGACTTACTGTGTACTATCAATGTTGCCGTCAACATTATTTTTTTTTATAACAAATTTTATTCATTTTATAAACATAAACATACAAATCAAGAACAAAGAACTCGATCGAATCGATCGGGCATACAAGCATTCTCTAAGCACGGCTCTTCATACACATTGCAAGTGTGAAAATATCAAGTCCCTCATATAATAAGTTACAGGTCATCCAAATTATACATGCTGCAGATGGGTCTCCAAGGGAGTCCAAACGTCTATGAAATCTGTTCATGAGCTCACAACATACTATGTGTCTTCCCATTTTTGCCAGATCTTGCGTGCTTTCCCTGGGCATCCTCTGGTAGTGTATATTCTCGTTTCCATTTGCACACAGATGTCCACGTCCGTTATCCATTGGTCGTATTGTGGGGATAAGGATGAGCCCCATAGTTGGGCCAGATTCCTCTTTACGAGTCCTGTGGTTGTTGCCAACATGAGTCTCTCAAATCAGGAAATATCTAAGTCGTCATCCATCCCAAGCAACAGCAGTTTGGGGTCCATAGGTATTCGTTGGCCCATGACCGCTGACAATCTGTCACAACATTTCTGCCAAAAGATCTGGATTCGTGGGCACTCCCACAAGATGTGAAAAAAGGACCCCCTCGCCTGTTGGCATCTTAGACAGTTGGGGTCAGTTGCTCTCCCCCATTGGTGTAAGGCTTCTCTTGGGTAGTATACCCTATGTAGGATTTTAAGTTGGATCAATCTGATTCTAGCCGACATGGCGACTTCCCTTGGGTACATGAGTGCTTTGGTGCATTCTTCCGGTTGTATTGGCCCCACATCTCTTTCCCATTTTGCTTTCAGGTCTGTAAGTTCCGTTGTGGCGAAAGAGGCTATTGCATTGTACATTATGGAGGTTATTTTACTGTCGATATGTTCTACCACAATGTTCCTCTCAATTGGTGTGCAATCTGGAATATTCGGTAGGTCTATCGCACATGTGGTAAGTGCATGATGCATTTGTCTGTAATGAAAGTGTTCTGTAGGTTGAATTTGTCCCTCAGGGTCTGGAATGGCATTATCACTCCGTTTTGAATTATGTCTGCTAGCCTCGTTATCCCAGCTACCTCCCAGGCCTCCCATTTCGGCAGTTTACCAAGCTCCGGTAATCGCCTATTACGCCATAGGGGCTGTGCCAGCGTGAGCTTCCCATCCCATCCTAGGTGCTTGTGTGCGTCTCGCCATATTTGTGTTCTGTGTGCTCTAATTGTGTTGGGGATCATGCGTACCTTGCTATGGTAGAGGGTCTCTAGTGGGGTGAGCCCCATAACCATCTGGCTATCCGCTTTAATGTGTGGTAATTCAGGGTTGTTATGCAGGATGTCATTTATTATTGGCATCTGGACTGCCCAATAGTATGTTTGTAGGTGGGGAAGTCCTATACCTCCTTCCCATACGGAGCGTTGCAGGGTTTTTAGTGCGATCCGGGGGTGTCCTCCACCCCAGAGGAGCTTTCTGAGAATCTCGTCTGTTTTGTGGAATTCTATTTTGGGTACATACAGTGGAGCGTTTTGGAGCATATATACGAATCGGGGTAGAGCGAGCATTTTAAACATTGCCGCCCTTCCTAATAGGGTGAGAGGGAGGGTCATCCAGTGTTTCACATCGTTTGCGAATCTATCTCTGATTGGGTGTAGATTTTGGGATACATATTGCTTGAGGTCCGTCGTAACCTGTACCCCAAGATATTTAAACTGCTCGGTTTCTATTCTGTATGGACAATTGCATAGAGCTGTCGCATCAGTTCCTTGGATCGGAAATAGAATGGATTTGCTATAGTTTACCCGTAGACCACTAAATGCTCCATAACTGTTTAGTATTTGGGTGACGATGGGGTATGAGACTGGTGGATCGCTCATGTAGATCAGTAGATCATCGGCATAGAGGGAAACTCTATCCTCCCAGTACCGGGCCCATTGGAACCCCCTCCACAGCTGTGAGTCTCTCAGCATTATTGCCAGGGGCTCAATTGCCAGTGCAAATAGCATCGCCGAGAGGGGACACCCCTGCCTGGTCCCTTTACCCAGATTAATGGTGCGTGAGGTCCATCCGTTCACCCTTATCTCAGCTGTCGGTGTATTGTAGAGCAACTTGACCCAGCCTATGAATTGCTCACCCAACCCCATCCTACCCATGATGCACCACAAGGCCTCCCAGTGGACTGAATCGAAGGCTTTTTCGAAGTCAATCGTGAGGAGTGCTAGTGACTCCCGCAACGTTGGGGACTGTTCAATGGCGGCGTGCAGCCTATGGATATTCATGCGTGTGGATCTCTGCGGCATGAAGCCACATTGGTCTGGGTGGATAAGAGTGTGTATGACTGTCTGGAGTCTGTTAGCCAATATCTTGGCTAGTATTTTGGCTTCTATGTTTATAAGTGAAATCGGCCTGTAGGAGCTGCATATGTCTGCTGGTTTGCCTTCCTTATGAATCACCACTATGGTGGCCTTTCTCAGGTCCGGGGGTAGGGTTCATCTTTCTTTGGCATACAGGAACATTTTATGCATATATGGTACTATTCGTTCGTTGCCAATCTTTTTCCAAGCCTCCACTGGGAAGCCGTTAGGCCCTGGGGTTTTACCATTTTGGAGTTGGGATAGGGCTGTTGATAGTTCTTCCTCTGTGATTTCTTTTTCTAAGCTCATCCTTTGCGTATCACTTAGGTGTGGTATGGTGAGTGTATCTAGGATACTGGGATCCACTGCAGTCGTCGGGGAGGCGTATAGTGTCTCATAGTACTCTGCGAAGGTTTCAGCAATGGCCGAATCAGTCCAGGTCCGTTCAGCTTTCATGGTGGTTATACATCTTATCTGGCGTTGCCCCTCCTCTCTTTTCTCCAACCACGCCAGCATCTTGCCGGCTTTGTCTCCAGTCTCGTATAGTCTAGTGCGCATAGCTCTATGTGCTTGTTTCGCACAGGTGAGTGTGATATTGTGCAGCTTCTTTTGTGCTGCTTGCAGGGTTCTGTTGTCGTCTGGAGCGCCTGTATTTATATATTGCATTTCGGCATTTCTGACGTCTGTTTCAGCGTCTTCAACCTCCTTCCTGTGCGCTTTTTTGTGAGCAGCAGTCCAACTCAGTATTTCACCTCTCAGCGTTGCCTTGTACGCCTCCCATATGGTTCCTTGATCGTCTATCGAGTCCTGATTTAGTTCAAAATATGAGGCAGTGGCTTCCTGAATCTTTTCTACTAACTCTGTGAATCCTAGATAATATGAATTCAGGCGCCAAGTCAGTGGGGGAATGGGTCTTTCTGTTTCGAGTAGGATCATCAGCGGCGAGTGATCTGAGATCCCTCTGGGCTGTAGCGTTGCCTCCGTTACCTTGTGTATGTCTTCGCCAGGGAGGAAGAAGTAGTCTAGTCTAGACAACGATGCATGTGCTCCCGAATGGAAAGAGTATTGTTTCTCCGTCGGATGCAAATCTCTCCATGCATCCTTCAGTCCCATTGCTGTAGCGAAGGTGGCTATTTTAGTTCGTATCGCTGGGTTTCTCCCTCTTATATGTGTGCGGTCTAAGTTGACGTCCATTACGTCATTGAAATCTCCACCTACTACTAGTATATCTGCATTGTTGGCTATGATCGGTGTGATGTCGTCGAGTAAAGTAGTTATAAGCGCCGGGGGAGCATAGATCGCCAGTATGGCAATGGTTTGATTCTATAGCGTTCCTTTTATGAGGACAAATCTCCCTCCGGTATCCAGGGTTATGTTGGATATCTCAATAGGGATTCTCTTGTTTATTAGTATTAGCACACCTCTCGAGCCCATTGAAAAACCTGCATGTATTGCTGTACGGTATTTGGTTCTTTTGAAGAATTGGCATCGTGTACCAGCTAAATGCGTCTCGGTAAGCAGTGCTATGTCTGGGTTGTGTCGATTCAGGTATTGTGTTACCAGTCTTCTTTTGATGCAGTTTCCCAGGCCATTGACATTCCATGTCATGATAGTAAGTTTTTTGGTATTTGGCTCTTTCGCACTCATTCCTTGTCCTGTTTGAATGTCCGTGTCAGTGGTAGCAGTTTAGGCGAGAGGAATCCTGCGCTATGGGTGTTTGGACTGCCCTGTTTTCTTCCCATCTCAAAGTGCTTGTCTAAGCCGTGCTTTCCTTGTTGTCAACAAATAACGCGAACAAGTCCCAACTCTCCCCCCTCCCCATACTCCTTCCCCAACTGAAGCATCTGTCGCCCACACAACCAAACTTAATCAAACCGTTGAACTTGGGGTGTCTCTAGTCACTGTGGCGTTGGTGGCGCCGTAGTGGAGAGTCTGGGTATTGTATTAGGCGCCGTGGGTTGAAGGCGGGTGATTGCAAGTTTCGTTCTGTTGCGGTTGCAATCGGGGGGGTGGCTTGCGTGGTGTGGTTTATCGCAGCCGCCAGCCGTTCTGTGTAGTATTTGTTCCAGCTTGTGCCTCCGATTGTTCAGTTGCGGAGAGCGTTACATGCAATGATCTGTCGGTCGTATTTAATCATCGGCATTCTGTGGTATTTCTTCCATTTGTTGCTGTGGCGGCTCATTTGGCGGCCTGTTTGGTCGAGGTCTGTTTCTTCGGTTTTCCTGCCGTCTCCATGGGCCCCATTCGCCTTCTAGGTTGCGTTCCGCCCAGCTCCATGCCTCTTTTGGATCCGTGAAGTGCACAGTAGTGCCCTTATGGTAGATTTTCAGCTGAGCTGGGAATAGCAAGCCGTATTTCACATTCAGCCCTTGAAGTCGCTTTTTGAGAGTGTCAAAGGATTGCCTTGCTCTTTGTACTTCTTTGGTAAAGTCAGGGAAGAAGGCTATCCTGGAGCCGTTATATGTCATGGTCCCTTTCGTCCTTGCCATGTGGAGAATCGCATCTCGATCCCTGTAATTTAGGATCTTGGCTATCACCGCTCGTGGTGGTGCTCGGGGAATTGGTCTGCCAGTCGGTATCCGGTGTGCCCGTTCGATTGAGAAGAAGTTTGAGAGGGATTTGGGAGCGAATAGATCGGCGAACCATTGTTCGAGGAACAGCTCCATGCTGGGTCCTTCTTCTTTCTCTGGCAGGCCGAGGATTCGGATATTATTCCTTCTCGATCGGCCTTCTCCTTCTTCCACCCTCTCCTCCAGTGTCTTAATGCGGTCTAGTGCGGCATTCACTTGTTGACCCATGCTTCTTATAGTATCCTCCGCCACTGATATGCGCATTTCCGCCTCCCCTGTACGGGATGATAGTTTCTGCAGATCATGGCGCAGCAGGGAGACCTCTGTGCAAATGCTATCCATTTTGACTTCCATGGCGGATCGAGAATTGGAGATGGCATTCATCACGTCTCTAAGGGATATGTCGTCCTCGGGCTCTGGTGATTCGACAGTTCTATTCTGAGCCATAGGTGTCGGGGCAGACGTTGTATATTGCTCCATTGTGTTCTGGGTTCCAGTTCTTCTAAGCCTTTCTTTGCCCATTTCTGGTGTGTGGGGGGAATAATGCGCGTGCGTTCCCCCCGGCTATTCTTCGCAGTATGGAGGGGGTGGAGGCGGGCTGGCGGACGGACAGTCCGGGGTGCCGTCTGCTGTGCTTCGGTGTCTCAGGAGATCGCCTCCCTTCCTCCCCCCTCTCCTTACCGGTTTTGCCGCGTGCCGCTCTCCAGGTTCCTTTCGTCATCGCAGCGGTCGCGCCGTCAACATTATTTGGTTTTCCGTGGATGTTATCGTTGTTGTCAATGGGGGAGTAGTCAACACTGTATTTTGTCATCGACAGAGTTTATATTGCACCTTGTTTTACCGTCGACAAGGTAGACAACGATGGTTTGGTGACTGTTTACGATGAAAATGATGGTGTTGTGGATGTCCATGGTGCCGCAATGTGGTTTTCAGACGAAGCCGGGGCTGTTGTACTCGTCGACAGAGCACTTAAGGTGGGTTCCGGTGTGGATTTTGTCCTCGCCGGGACTGTCTTCGGCGAGGTTGTTCATGGATGGACAGACTTTTATGTTTTTCCTTCCTTTTTCTTTTTTTTTTTTAATTCTTTTTTTATTCGTTACACCACAGAACATCTGTTTAACTGTTACATCAGGAGTACAATATCCGTTACATTTCACATAGCAATATTATGACAACAAGTCAGCATCAGTAATCATATTACATAGGTAGAATCTGAATGGGCCCCAAATGTCCTTAGGTCTGCATGCCGAGGGTCGGGTTAAAACAAACTGTTCCTCTGACTCATTGACATGTGTCGATTCTTATAGGAATTGGTTCAAGGTGGGCGGGAGAGAACTTTTCCATTTCTGTAAAATACATTTTTTGGCAATAGCGCATGAAATGTTAAATAATCTTCTAATTTTCTCTGATTGCTTGCCAATGTCCCCAAACAAGTACTTCTGAGGAGTCAAATCGGGGGGCACCTTAGTGATTTCTTCCAGCAGCTCAGCCACCGCCCTCCAGAATCCCCTCAGTGCCAGGCAGTCCCAGTACATGTGAAAGGATCCAGCCTGAGGAGCATTACATTTAGGACAGGCGTCAGAGGCGTCAGGTGCAAACCTTGCGATTTTGGCCGGTGTATCATGTAGCCTGTTCAGGATTTTAAATTGGATCACCCTTAGGCCAGCATTAAGCGAGACCTTCTTGGATAATGCACAATAGCTGGCCCATTTCTTTTCTTCAATGGTCCCCTGTAAATCCGCTTCCCACTGCTCCTTTATCTGATTTAATGTGGGGGTATGAGCTTGAACTATGTATAACCTAGAAATCCCCAGGCCATTTTTAGATGTTACTAACTGCACACATGGATGGGGTGGGGGTTCATCCGGGAAGAGAGGCCACCTCTTCTGGAATGCAGACCTCATACAGTAATATTGCAAACGTTTTCAGGGTCCACCCCCCAGTGCCCTCAGCAAGAGACCCCGGTACACAAAAACACCATTAACAAACATGTCACCCAGCTTCATTTCCCCGTTAAGGTCCCAGGACTCCTGTATGTTAGCGTCAAGCGTGGGCGGTATACCCGGGAAGTCCCAAAGCGGTACCTCTGGATTGTAGGGGACCTCCACTCCCAGCCTCTTGAATATAGCCATCCATGCCCTGACTGTACAGCTAACCGGATTATATGCACATGTGTCTTTATACTTTGGATCGAAAATAACTGATTGTATATTCGTGGGATGTGTGGTATGTTCCTCTATCCATGCATGGGGTGTACTGTTCTCGTCATTATACCAATATTTCGCAAATTGGGCTTGGGGACGTAATAATAAAGCTCGAAATCGGGGGCCGCTATCCCTCCAGAGGAATAGGGATCTGTCATTTTCTCCCAGCTAATCCTAGCTGTCTTACCGTTCCAGAGAAATGTTACCACCATGGATCTGAGCTTGGAGAAGAAGGCCCTGCCCGGCCATATAGAAATATTGACAAATAAGTATAAAAGTTTAGGGAGACCACCATTTTAAAAATGGCAACACGGCCGGTTAAGGAAATTGGGAGCCTACCCCAAATCTGAATCTTGGAGCCTAATGCCTGTAGGGAGCCATCATGGTTATCTGCATAGAGTGTGAGCTTGTCCCTGGAGACCAGTATTCCCAGGTATCTAATGTGGTCTGCAGACCACTTGAGTCCCCCTGTGTCTGTAGGGCATCGGGTGGCAGGTGTTAGAGGGAATATTTCCGATTTGGACATATTTATAGTATACCCGGAATAATCTGCAAACCCCTGGACCTCTGTCATGATGGGTGATATATTTACCTCAGGCTCCCTGATCTATAGCAATGTGTCATCCGCGTAAAGCGAAATTAGTTGGGTGGAACCCTTCATTGTGATCCCTTTGTCTGAGTGTCTAAGACGGACAGCGGCCGCCATAGGTTCAATGGTCAGTGTGAATAGTAGGGGCGACAAAGGGCACCCCTGTCTGGTCCCCCTCTCCAGGAGGAAAATCTCGGAAATGGCTGTATTGGTCAGGACACGGGCCCCAGGTTCCGTATGTAGGAGTTTTATGAACCGAAAGGAGATAGACCCACGATACCGAGTAAAACGCTTTTTCAGCGTCAAGGGATATGGCCACTCGCTGGGTCGATCTGTGCCATAATACCAAAGAGTCGTCTGAGGTTTAGGGCTGTAGATCGAGTAGGGACAAACCCATTCTGATTGGGATGGACTAGGGTTGGGACTGCTGGCAGAAGGCGATTTGCCAGGACCTTTGCAAAGATTTTAGCATCTGTGTTGATGAGTGACAAGGGCCTGTAGGACGAAACGTCCTGTGGTGGTCGCCTGGTGTCACGATTAGTCTCTGCCTTCTCAAACTCCTCCTCACCTGTCTGTTCCTGTACTTCTTCCGTCTTTATTACAGCTTTCTTCTTCTTATTCTTTTCTCCTTCGGTGGGTTTCTTCTCTTTTTTTTGTCGAAGGTAGGGACGCGCTCCTTCGGTAGCCTCCGTGATCTAGCTGATAACAGACCAAGGGAATACCTGAGGAGCGCGCCCTAAAGAATGGGGAAAAAGCCTCCTGGCAAAAAACCCCTATCAGGTATTCAGGTGTCCGTGGAATACCAATGTCCGAAAATAACTCGGAGATCTTGATAACTGTTAGTAGCCGAGCTCCGGATACATAGTATGAATATCCACACCTTGCTCAACTATCGTGCCGGCTGAGCTGTGGTTGAGAGAGGACTCGAGCTCGGTCCGTCGGAACACCGGAGAGGCGTTACGAACGGAACAACAAAAGAAAGAAAGAGGAAAAGAAATAGGTAAGTAAAAGGACAGAAAAGATAGCACAGTCGAATGCGCTCACAGCGAAGTAACACTAACGCTGAAGCGCCGGCTGAGAGAGAAAGACGGGAAAAATACTTACACGGAAGACGCCGAATAGAGCGCGTCGTGTAAGAAAGGACAGAGGACAAAGACCCTAATCACCTTACCTGAAAACCTGAAATCACCTCCAGTGTAGGGAAAGAATAGGAGGTAAGTAAGCATAGGTGGGTAAGTAACGGACTTGAAAGCAAAGGTAAGTTGAATAACTAGATGCTGAGAGCGACTTGCTGGGCACGTAACGGGAACGATACAACGCGCAGAGCGTTGCTATGGCCGCTAGTTTATAGAGTACGTCGGCCATCTTGGAATAGACTAGACCAACAGAATGGAACAGGCCGCCATCTTAGTAGTACTTCCAACGACTAGCGATTCTCCAGGGCTGGTGCATGACAGTATGCCCCCTTCGATACCTGCCTCCTCCAGGCTTCCCTGGGTACAGCCTATGAAATCGCTGTACAAGTTTGGGAGCGTGCATATGGGATCTTGGTTCCCAAGATCTTTCGGCCATGGGAAATCCCTTCCAATGGATCAAATATTGAAGGGTTCCTCTTCTGTAGCGGGAATCTACAATTCTGGCTACCTCATATTCCTCAGGTTCTTCGGGTGGAGTGATCACCGTCCTTCTCAAAGGTCTCTTGTATAGATCTCTTTGATGGGTCTTGAGTAAAGAGGAGTGAAAGACCGGGTGTACTCTCCGCAGAGAGTGAGGTAATTTTAGTTTGAAGGCTACGGGATTGATCTGGGCCAGGATTGGGTAGGGCCCTATGTATCGTGCTGCGAATTTCCCCTTATGGATCCAACGCGGTAAATATCGCGTAGATAACCAAACCAAATCACCGGTCTTCCAAAGAGGACCCGGAGTACGTTTGGTGTCAGCATAGGTCTTATACTTCTTGCGGCTTTCCTCTAAAGTTTGTAGAGCTTCCTTGTGTGTACGCTTGAGATCCATCAGCATCCTTTCCAAGGCGGGAGTGGGAGTCTGGCTACTGAAAGATAAGGCTCCTAGATGATGTGGGTCATAACCATAGGTGCACCTGAAAGGACTCATCTTAATTGCTGTATGAAAAGTGTTGTTGTAAGCGAACTCTGCCATTGGTAACAGAGCTGCCCAATTGTCTTGTTCCCTGTTACAGTAACAGCGAAGGTATTGTTCTAGACTAGCGTTTAGTCTTTCGGTCTGTCCATTGGACTGGGGGTGATATCCCGAGGATAACGCTTTTTGTATAGCCAACTGGTTACATAGTGAGTTCCAAAATTTTGAAGTAAATTGCGTTCCTCTGTCTGAGACTATGGACCGTGGTAAACCGTGTAACCTTACAATCTCGCGAAGGAAGACTGTAGCGGTCTCTGAGGCTGAAGGAACTCCTGCGAGAGCTACGAAATGTGCTAACTTGGTGAAAGAATCAATTGTCACTAGGATCACCTTCTTTTCCTGGGAAACTGGGAGTTCTACTATGAAGTCCATTGAGAGGTCTTCCCAGGGGCGTGTGGGAGTCTTGGCTTGATGTAGGAGTCCAAGTGGTCTGTGGCGAGGGGTCTTATTGATGGCACAGATGGGACAAGTTGACACGTAAGAGGTGATGTCTCTTCGCATCGACGGCCACCAGAAACTCCGGGACACCAACTCGAACGTAGCCTTCTCCCCTTTATGTCCTGCCAATGGTAGATCGTGGCAAAAGCTGATGGCCTGTCTGCGAAGATCAGTGGTGGGTAGGAATAATGCTGAATGATGAAACCACAATCCTTCGCGTTCCTGTAATTTGCCTGACTGTTTCTCTCCCAGAGCATAATCCTTGAGTTCACATTGAACCTTCTCAAGGAATAGGTTAGCAATTGTAGAAAAGTGGTTCTCAAGTAGAATCTTTTCCTTTTTAACCTCCGATAGATCTTCCTCCAACCAACTTCGGGATAACGCGTCTGCCACACTGTTCTGGGATCCTGGTATATAGGTGATCAGGAAATCAAAGCTTGAAAAGTAATAGGCCCAACGGGCATGTCTGGAATTCCTGCATTCCATTTGTTGGAGAACCTTGAGATTCCTATGATCCGTACGAATCACAAATTGATGAGAGGCTCCCTGTAACAAATGTCTCCATTCTTGACAAGCTGCCCGCATTGCTAATAATTCCCTTTCCAGAACTGAGTAGTTCCTTTCGCTTCCGGTTAGGGTGCGAGAGTAGTAGGCAATAGGGTGTTCTTCTCCATTGCTTCCTTCTTGTAACAAGACAGCTCCTAAGGCACCCCCCGAGGCATCGGTCTCCAAAATGAATGGTTTATTCTGCTCGGGCTGAACCAAAACCGGGGCAGTGATGAATCGTCTTTTTAGTGTCTCGAATGCTGTTTGTGCTGCCGAGCCCCACTGAAAAACTGTACCCTTTTTGAGGAGTGCTGTGATGGGTAATACCAGATCAGAGAAGTTGGGTATAAACCGGCGGTAAAAGTTCGCCAGGCCTAGGAACCGTTGAATCTCCTTGACTGACGAGGGCTCTGGCCATCTATCTATGGCCAACACCTTCTTGGGGTCCATACGAATACCTCCTTCTGACAATATAAATCCCAGGTAAGGTACTTCTGTGGTCTCAAAGAGACACTTCTCGGGCTTGGCGAACAGTTGATTTTCCAATAACCTACGGAGTACTTCGCACACATGTAGCCGGTGTTCTTCCAAGGATGGAGAGAAAATTAGAATGTCATCAAGGTAAATGACTACCGATATGTATAACATATCGGCAAAGATCTTGTCAACAAATCTCTGAAATACCGCTGGGGCGTTTACCAGTCCGAATGGCATAACACAGTACTCAAACAACCCCAGCGGCGTCCTGAAAGCAGTCTTCCACTCGTCTCCTTTCTTTATTCTCAACAGATGATATGCCCCACGGAGATCGAGCTTGGTGAATACCCTTGAATCCCGGACCGCCTCCAGTATGTCTCTGATAAGTGGCATTGGGTACCTGTCTCGGACGGTTATGCTGTTCAAGCCCCTGTAATCGATACAGGGACGTAATTCCTTGGAGTCCTTTTTTGATATGAAGAACAATGATGCCCCTCCTGATGACTTTGATGATCGAATAAGCCCATTCATCAAGTTGGAGTTGAGGTATTCCTTCAAAGCTTCCTTTTCAGATAAGGATAATGGATACATCCGGCCGAAAGGTAAGGAGGTCTCTTCCTTTAGATCGATGTTGCAGTCCTCTTGGCGGTGAGGTGGGAGGAGTCTGGGGTTAATGTCTTCAAACACCTTAGCGAAAGCCAGATACTGCCTAGGTATAGAGGATATTGAGAGATTGCAATGAGTAGTAGGGAGACTGGAATGTATCTCCTTTGGAAATTCCATAGCCTTCATGCAGTGTTCCCGGCAATACTCGGCGTCGAAGCTTAACTTGTTATCAGTCCAGTCAATCTTGGGGTTGTGTCTTCTTAGCCATGAAATACCCAATATCAACGGAAAATGAGCTGCTCTGATAACATCAAACGTGAGGGTTTCAACATGATGATCCATCCTTACAGTTATAGGTTCCGTTTCCATGGTAATAAGCCCAGATGAGAGTGGACGGCCGTCTACTCCCTCAACCGGTATCGGTCTGTCCTTCTTTCTTAGTGGAATCTGGTTTTCCTGAGCCCATGCTACGTCTATGAAATTTCCGGCTGCTCCGCAGTCAAGCATTGTCAAGACCGAAAGGTTCTGTCTCAGACTGTAGGAAATGGACAGCTGGAACACCATCAGACGATTATCTTCTATTCCTTCATTAATGGGTCTTGTGAGGTTGCAAGGGTTTGTACGGTGGTCCCCACGGCTTCCCTTGCAAGAACCTGGGGTCTGGCATTTCCCTGTCTCTTAGAAGGGATGTTAGGGCAATCCTTAAGCATGTGAGTCGATGAACCACAATACATGCAAAGGTTGAGCTCCTGCCTTCTTCTCCTTTCCATCTTGGTTAGCGGTCCCCTAGTTGCCCCTATCTGCATTGGCTCTTCCATCATAGGTCTTTCCCCCCTTCCTGAAGGTGGGCTGTAGCGTGGCGCTGATCCTCTTCCTCGTCTCTTCTCTGCCCGTCTTTCCTGTAGACGATAGTCAATCTGTAGGACTAGCGTAACCAGCTCTTGAAAGGTGTTGGGACGTACTGCTCTAGCCAGTTCGTCCTTCAGTTCCTCATTTAACCCTCTCCGGAAGATGGTTTGTTGTGCCGTATCCGGCCATCCAGCTGATACCGCCAGTGTTTGGAATTGTGCAACATAACTCTGTAAATCTTGGTTACCTTGTCTGACATCAAGATAGGCATCGTACTTGGAATACTGTACTTCAGAACGCTCAAACCGGTTCTTGAAGCCTTGTATAAACAGGGTGTAATCGTTAACCAAAGGGTCTTGATTGGTTACCAAAGGGGTAGCCCAGGCTAGGGCGCTTCCTGTCAAGTTGGCTATGAGGAACCCAACTCTGGCCCTTCCAGACTCGAATGCCCGAGGTCGGAAGGAAAAGTAGACGGTACAGGCATCGAGGAATTCTTTAATATACTTCGGGTTTCCATCATATTTACCAAATGTGAATGGCATTGGAGGCAAATCATCTCTACCCACCTCCCTAGAGGCTGCTTGCTGGCGTAGAAGAAGGTTCTCTGCATGCAGTGATTGCATGTCAACTCTGAGGCTCTGAATGGCATTACACATGTCTTGAATTTGTTCTGGTGACGCCATCGTGTCTTCTGGGCGTTGTATACTGTCACGATTAGTCTCTGCCTTCTCAAACTCCTCCTCACCTGTCTGTTCCTGTACTTCTTCCGTCTTTATTACAGCTTTCTTCTTCTTATTCTTTTCTCCTTCGCTGGGTTTCTTCTCTTTTTTTTGTCGAAGGTAGGGACGCGCTCCTTCGGTAGCCTCCGTGATCTAGCTGATAACAGACCAAGGGAATACCTGAGGAGCGCGCCCTAAAGAATGGGGAAAAAGCCTCCTGGCAAAAAACCCCTATCAGGTATTCAGGTGTCCGTGGAATACCAATGTCCGAAAATAACTCGGAGATCTTGATAACTGTTAGTAGCCGAGCTCCGGATACATAGTATGAATATCCACACCTTGCTCAACTATCGTGCCGGCTGAGCTGTGGTTGAGAGAGGACTCGAGCTCGGTCCGTCGGAACACCGGAGAGGCGTTACGAACGGAACAACAAAAGAAAGAAAGAGGAAAAGAAATAGGTAAGTAAAAGGACAGAAAAGATAGCACAGTCGAATGCGCTCACAGCGAAGTAACACTAACGCTGAAGCGCCGGCTGAGAGAGAAAGACGGGAAAAATACTTACACGGAAGACGCCGAATAGAGCGCGTCGTGTAAGAAAGGACAGAGGACAAAGACCCTAATCACCTTACCTGAAAACCTGAAATCACCTCCAGTGTAGGGAAAGAATAGGAGGTAAGTAAGCATAGGAGGGTAAGTAACGGACTTGAAAGCAAAGGTAAGTTGAATAACTAGATGCTGAGAGCGACTTGCTGGGCACGTAACGGGAACGATACAACGCGCAGAGCGTTGCTATGGCCGCTAGTTTATAGAGTACGTCGGCCATCTTGGAATAGACTAGACCAACAGAATGGAACAGGCCGCCATCTTAGTAGTACTTCCAACGACTAGCGATTCTCCAGGGCTGGTGCATGACACCTGGGCTTGTAGAGTACCACTATTATGGCCTCTCTCATAGTTGAGGGCAATCTGCTGGATTTGAGCGCCTCCTCCCACACTTGCAATAGTATCGGCACAAGTTCCTCACGGAACTCCTTGTAAAATTCAGCACCCAACCCGTTGGACCCCGGTGCCCTGCCTGTTGACAGATCCTTGATTGCTTCCCCAATCTCTTCCGTCGTTACCGGCTGATCCATCGCCAGGCGCACTTCGTCAGGGAGCCTAGGGAGGGAGAGGGCTTCAAGATAGGTCTTCATTTCTGCTGATGTTTTCTTATCTTGGTTAGCGTATAGCCTCTTATAGAATTCCATAAATTCCCTGTTAATGTCCTTATCCCCAAGAAGAACCCTCCCCTGTTGCGTGCGTATGCTTGTGATCTGTGTGGGTTGTTTATCGTGTTTAATTAGGTTGGAGAGCGCCCTGCCAGACTTGTTGCCCTCCCCGTACCTGCGTGCCCGAATCGGGGCCGCCACATATCGGACCTCAAGCTTGTCAAATTCCTGGAGATGTGTGTGTATATCAGCTAGTACTGTCTTGTCTTGCGTATTTGAATATGTTTTCTCAAGTGTATCTAACTTTCCTTCAACAGACGACAGTTCGGTCCTCACAGCCTTTAACATACCCGTAGTTCTAGACATCAACAGACCCCTCATCCAGACCTTGAATGATTCCCACACTGTCGAGAGTCTGTCGACCGATCCGATATTATTGGACAGAAACTCCTAAATTTCAACATGGAGTGACTCCACTACCCCGGGGTCACATAACATTCCACCAGACATCCTTCACCTCCTGAAGGGACTTGGGGTGTTCCGGAATAGTAGTTCCAACATTACTGGGGAGTGATCTGAGAGGGTGCGGGGCAGGATTTCACATCGCTCAACCGAGGGCGTCATGGGCATGGAGACCAACCAGTAATCAATCCTGGACTCGGAATCATGTACCGAGGAATAAAACGTGTATTTTCTACTGCCCGGGTGGACCTCCCTCCACGCATCAACCAGTGAGAGCTGTGCAATGACATGTCTAAGATTCAGTGCTGTCCTGCTTGGGGGTCTCATCACCGTAGAGGATCTATCAAGAACCGGATCAATGGCCTAGTTGAAGTCCCCCCCCACAAGACACCCGAAACATCCAGTGATATAACCATCTGTTATATATCCAAGTAGAAGGCCGGGTTATCGATGTTGGGGCTGTATGTATTGACCAGGAGAAGCTGTTGGTTAGCCACCTCCCCCAGACCATGACAAATCTTCCCTGGGGATCGACCTTGTGACCTCCAACCCGGAACCCAAGGCCTGGGTGAATAAGGGTGAGAACCACTCTGGACTGAGTCGAGTAGTCTGTGTGGAACCTCAGGGGACCCCACCCGGGCAGGATGTGATAATTACCCGTCCCCACTGCATGGGTCTCCTGCAACATCAGTATTTGGGGATTATGCCTGGAGACGTAGTTGGAGATCTTCCTAACCTTAACTGGATTGTTCAACCCCCTCACATTCCACGTCAGTAGTTTAACCTGTAGCCCACCACCGGGGACCCGCGATGGAACATTAGACATTTTCAAATCTGACGAGTTCACAGTATTCGTGCCATATAGTCAGTGCCAGCCCAAACGTGACCAAAACTTTACTTTTCAACCAACAGGTCGTCCCATTCCACCCTCCCTTTAGAGGTAGCTCCGGAAGGTAGCCAAAATCCTCAACAAAATGCCACCATAAGTCCATCCAACAACTGAAGTAACTTCCCCTTCACCCTGTCCCACCCGCCCCCCCTCATCATCACCCCCAACTTGACGATGTAGCCCATCAAACTTATGGAACATTCCGCGGGTGGCCATGTTGCTTCACATGGCCGCCGATCAGGTCCAACAACTCCA
Source organism: Ambystoma mexicanum (assembly GCF_040938575.1). Classification (NCBI taxonomy): domain Eukaryota; kingdom Metazoa; phylum Chordata; class Amphibia; order Caudata; family Ambystomatidae; genus Ambystoma; species Ambystoma mexicanum. The sequence continues at coordinate 1,018,509,836 of NC_090923.1, read as the reverse complement.
CCAACCAAAGTGCCTGGTGTACCTTAATCAGTTACTCATATGGGCCCTGGGCCCAAGCAGGGTCGACACACAAGTGTTTCTCATTCCACGGGTCTGGGCCTGTTCTTTTGTGCTGGTGTGCCCCCTCTGGGAGGAAGGGGTATGGAAGTTTCAATATAATGCATGGCCTCCGCTGGGGACTCGAAGAAATGGGCCCTGCCCGCATGCTGAAGCCTCATTTTTGCCGGGAACATTAAAGCGTATGGAATCTGGCGCTCTCTTAGGAGCTTCTTAACTGGCTCATAGGACCTTCTGCTTGCTTGAACTCCAGAGGAGAAATCAGGATAAAAATGTATGTGACTTTCCTCATAGTGAAGGGTGCCCGCCTCTCTCGCTTTTCGTAGGATTGTGTCCCTGTCTCTATAGTTGAGGAGCCGAGAAATTATGGTGCGTGGTGGCGCACCTGGTTTAGGTGCAGGGGCCAGCGTACGATGTGCTCCTTCCACCAGAAATTGTTCAGAGAAAGCCTCCGGTCCGAATAGGGTTTTAAGCAGCGTCTCAAGATTTTTCTCCATTTGGCCCTTTCCAAATGATTCCGCTACACCCATGACACAAATGTTATTGCGCCTGGAGCGCGATTCTAGGTCCTCGCACTTGTTCTGTATCTTCGACATGCTTTCCTTAATTTGGATGATATCATGGCTGTGGTGCGAGATAGTGTCTTCATTAGTGCTGATGCGGGTTTCAGTTTCCGTTATCCGTAGGCTTTCCTTCTCCACTCTAGCCTTTAAGGAGCCGATGGTAGAGACTATGTCATCCAATTTTGTGTTTATTGAGCGAAACCCATTTTGGACTATAGCTGTTAGGTTGTCCAAATTCTCACTGGATTCAGCAGCAGGGTTCTCGGTGTCTGCCGTGTGGGCGTCAGCCGACGTGGCCTGACCCTGACCCCCCGTGTAGGCGTCCATGGGGCCCTTCCTCAGCTTCCCCGGAGTCTTGGAGCCCTTTACCGGCCTCTGTGGTTCCCCCATGATGAATGGTGTTCCAGGTGGTGCAGTGTACTGTATCCCAAATGTTCTACAGTTTCCAGTAGGGGTCCCGTACCACCGCCAGAACCAGGGCCTACACCCCGTCTGGTCTCCCGCCCACTCGGGCACTGGAGCCTCCCGCCTCAACAAGGGTGATTGCGGGTCCGATTTAGCCGCTACCCCGGCCGACCATTTGGCATCCCACGGGGGCTCCCTCTCCGCCCAGCCTCGTCTCCTTACCGGTCGTCCGCGTGGGTATTACTACCACAGAGTTCCTCAGTCCGCGTACTGCGATCTGCACCGGATGCCTCGCCCTGCACCGCACTGTAGGGTTCGTAAGGAGTTCTCTGGGGCTTAGCAACTGCGGCAACCACCACCGGGACTGGGTCGGGCCTCGGGCAGGTACGGGCCAGAGAGTCGTCCACGCCGCGGCAACCCAGATGCCGTAACGTGTCACCAGAAGAGTGTCAGGGCCGAGCAGGGACCAAGATCCTCCCCTTTTGGGCCCAGCCGTTTCAGCCGCGCCGCGGCTCTGTAGTAGACCGCTCTGGAGCTCGCCTCCGGATTCCTGTCCCTCCGTGTACCGGTCAATCTGAATTGTGCCGTATCTCTGGCGTCCCTGGACCCCGAGCCTCAGGATTTCGTCTGGTCACCCACGAGCGGCCGGGCCAGCCCCCCAGATCGTCCAAGCCGAAACAGGCAGCGCTGGATGAATAAACTAGCTCAGGATTTCTCGGTGGAGCGGGAGCTCTTAGATCAGGCGGCCATTTCCAATATGCGCAACAACGCCCCCGGTCCTTCCTTTTTCTTTTTGAAAGCAGAAGAAGAAGACATCATCTCCTCTGACCTAGCCCTCTTATGAGCTTTGGGCCTGTCTGTTCTGTCCCCCACCACACTTCTAGAGGATTCCGCTTCTGAAGGGGGGTATCTTCCCTCATTAAGCCAAATGTCTAGTCTCCTTTTTCTCTCTTTGAGGGTTTTTGTGCTAAAGGTGGCACACATTTCACAATCCTCCCGAATGTGATTTGGATATAGACAGTATATACATTCAGAATGCCTTTCTCCCTTATACACATTATTTATTCCACATGACTGGCATGCCTTGAAAAGAGCTTCTGTTTAGCTTCGATAATTGAAAGGCTAAAGCACTTATCTGTATAGATGTTGGGATTTTATAAAGTTCTGATGCAGTATTCCAAAGTTCTGATGGAATCTGCGGGCCTCTGGCCCTTTTTCTCCAGGAGAGAAAGCCTTGAGGACTCATCAGCACGATGTGTGGTTAGAATATGAAGATGGCCTTCAGGGTGGGGCTAGCCACCCGATGTCCAATTGGCTGAGGCAGAATGCACCCAAAAGGACAAAAATAGGCCACTAAAGTGAGCTTAAAAGCTCTATTATGAGCTATAATAAAAAAGGACCGAGGATTGCCAGCCTGTCGGCAGTGAATATTCAAAGCATGTGAATCCATGAAAGATTAAATGCTGGAGAATAGTTTGTCCTGTTCTTCCTTTCGCTCCTTTCATCTCTTACACTCACACTCCTCAATGTCCTCATTATCTCTCCCTTCTCCTCATCCCTCCTTCTCTCTCTATCTCTCTATCTATCTCTCTCTCTCTCTCTCTCTCTCTCTACATGTTAATACCCATATCTTCCTCATTCTTTCTTCCTTGCTCACCTATGTTCCCAAACCCGCTTACCTGTTCTTGCTCTTCTCCTGCCCAACCTGCCCTCTTTCCTCCACCCTTGACATTTTTATCTCTTGCCCTCTCCCTGCCTCCTTATCTGTCTGTCTTTGCGTACCTTCCTCGGAGCTGCTGCAGAGGTGCTGCAGTCTTTGATTCATGGAAGTCTTTCCTTGCTGGCTGTGATTTTCTAAGGCAGAGTGTTCCCTCATGTCATAAGATACAAAGTACCATATTTCCATATTAGTGCCTTACATGGCTGCATTAACAGCTAAAAAACCAATACCTTATTCAAAGTATGTGCTAAATGCTGAAAGTAATGTGTTGTAGCGCTTCCATTACGCAGTAGTGAGCTACAAGGAATATGCAGGCCTAGTAAGGGTGGTACGTTACATTATGCCTTGTGCATAGACAGGCAGGGCAGAGGCCCCAGTTTAGTAGCTAATAGAGACTTGTATTGGAGGGTTTGGGAGCATTATAGCCCCTATATAGCACTTAGATAGCCAATCTTTGAAGCACTATAGACACTAAGCTATGAGTGCAGGCCTGGTAGAGCTTGCTCACATGGGGTTAATTGATTTCAGCTTCTCTTAGAATATTCTGTCTTTGCAACCGTGGCTCTGCCGTGCTTTGTAAATAAATCCTATTTCTCTGAGAAGGCCTGGTACGGCCTTGCCCACACACTGATAAGACATTCCTGTGCTTTCGCAGATGTGCTCCAAGTAGAGAGGGGGCAGAGAAGGGAGCACGTTGGAAATTTACTGATCTGGGTTTTTCCATGGGCAAACCTATTTTTTGCACAACGAAGGTTCTGGAACTGTGCGTCATGTTGATTGACGGCACGAGAGCACAAAAGGTGCGTGCACCCAGAACTGGGCGGGAGATCGATCCGTGGACTTGGTTCAAGCAAGAGAGAGTGCCCAGAACAGGCTCTTTTCAGCACCTTGCAGCGCTGTTATCTGAGCGGGGCTGGCAGCAGTTAGCTTAAGATGATCAGGGTCTCCAGCGCTGATTAATGATACCATCTCAAGGGGCGTAAGACTGTGTTTCTCTAAATTTTGTGTTTCTCTAAGTTTTGTGATTTCTCTAATGCGTTTTGTACTCTTCTCTAACTTGAATACCACATTGCTGCTAAATTTACTGTTCTGTTATATTATGCTTTTTTGTCTAATAAATGCTACATTTATACTGATGGAGTCATTTCACTAGCATAAGTTCATTGCTTGGCACGATAGGACTTATAATTTGGGCTGAATTGGGTAATTTCTGCTCTCAAGGGCTGGTCCCTGGGAAGAAACACCCCTTTTCAAGACACCTCATAACCTGCCCTACAGCGTGGAGCATGCCGTGGAGCTGCTGCAGAGGTGCTGCAGTTCTTGAGAGGTCAGCGAGGACCACTCCGCAAAATAAACAAAATCCTTGAGACACACGGTCCGCGAACTCCATTACAGAAGAGAAGGTAAGCCCTTGTGGGAGATTGCAACCATTGTGAATCAGTGTGAAAAACGTTTGGACTTTCTGCCTACTAATTAGCTGGCTGTGTTTGTGACACACATTGCCTTGGTTTGGCGGCTCTTAAAGTAGCCCCTAGTGGTTGATTAGGCTACCCACACACCCTTGACTTTGCTTAACTGCATTTTTTCAACCCTTCATAAACAAAGTTTGCAAGAGCGCATTATTAGTGACCAAAAATGCCAGGTCCCTGCACACACGGGAAAGGGAAAAAAGAAATATCCTTAGATTTACCATGTCTGCCGCAGCTGAACGTTTCCCTGATAAATGCAACAACAAACAAACCACACATAGCCTTACACAACAGCACACAACGGATACCGACCGGATACCTAACCAAAAAGCTCAGCGAACGGTGTTAACCAAACTGCCAACAGCACATCACAGCTCCCTTGCCCTTTCTACCAACGTTGTCCTACTAACGTACCCCAACCAACCCTCTTTTTTTCAGATCCGCCACAGCGCCAGGGGACCACTCTGGTGGTGATAGTGCACGGTATAAAGATCCTTTAACAATACCATTAATATAACTCCCGCTCGAGACTTCAACCATGGGCTGGAGCGAGTCACAATGCTGGAAAATAGTGCCGATCAGACACTTAGCAGACAAAGTATTACCCTGTGTCTGGCCAACGCAATGATTAGAAATGAAGCAGAGTCAACCAGAGTGTTGTCAACCGAAAATCCAGGACACAAACTGGAAGAAAATTCCAATGACACATTGCTCAATACACAACTAAAGCCAGTGCAGGCAAACGTGTATAAAATCTCATTGCAATCCAAGAGCTGCACAACGCTTATATAGAACAGTTGAAGCTAACAGAAATACTATGGTTGATTATGTAGCAAGGACATCATCATCACCAATACCATTGCAAGGGCAAGAAGCACTGATGGTTGAGACAGTAACAAATGTCACGCCTAAAAAAGTGAACACTGCGGATGCAAGTAAAGAATGGTCCAAAGAGCCTAGATTTGATGCTACTGACGCGGATGGCGAGGGAAATGATCTGGTATTCTTACAAGAAGTCTTCACAAGACCTGATTCACCAGAATATGCTGGATTAACTTGTCCTACCAACGAGCGATACCTAGGGAATCATCCTATCTCTTGCCCTTCATCAGATTTCACAAAATCTTTGGAGAATCAACATGACAACCTTGTGAGGTGTATTGCACAAGATATGGCAAATCTAAGTGCAACGATGGCCAAACAAAGAAATACAGGCTTGTTTAGAGAACAGTGTCTGCCAAACTGTTCGACCCCAACCATATCTGGACCCATAATCATTCAAGAGCAAATTCTAGCAGTGGAGAGGGATGAAATACCAAAAACAACAACATCAATTGCGCCCTTGACGATCATAAATCCATCAAACCAAACAGATAGCATGTAAATAATTCATAGCTGTAACAATTATCAAATTTCACGGCTTCCAGTTTCATATTCATCGTCTGGAGATTTGACTGAGTTTGATGCGCAAAGAACTTGGCCGACATCTGTGACAAACAGGAAATAGTGGATTGGTCCTGGTTAGCGGGTGCATTGGCGAGAAAGAGAAAAAATAACAACAAACATCTAAAAACCAGACCCCCATTTGCTTTGGATCATGGAACACCAGAGGTTTCAAGCATATTTTTAATGACGACTCATGGGATCCGAGATCGTTCGACATCATATGTATACAGGAGACATGATTGTCAGCTAAGCCGTTTTGTGATGGTTTCAACCTTTACTTGAACACTGCAATAACCAGATTGGTGGGTAGACCTTCATCGGGACTCCTAACAATGATAAAGCAGGGATGTGATTTTATAGTTAGTGGAATGGTTAATATAAATACATATATACAACTTCTGATTCAAAGATGGAAGCAAAAATCTGCAAGGATGCCTACCATAATTGTTCTTTTTAATCTCTATTGGAATTCAGCTGGGATTGATGATTATATTTTTGTAAAAACGGTGAATCCCTAATAGACAAAATGCGTATTCAACTTGATGATCCCCTCATTCTTTTATGCAGAGATCTAAACATAAAATGCATGTATAAAGATGGTTCAATAATTCCGACCCCAATGCTAGTGGGAAAAGCAAAAGCATTGATTGCCGAATTGGATGAGCAAGACATTGTGATGGTGAATGGCCAGACTTGTGGTGATGTACCTGGGGGTGTGACATGGTATAGATGGATGGCGACCACCCGACTCGATTATTATTTTCTGTCTGGTGATTTCCAGCGATGGGTGAACACCCTCATTATCGTTCCAATGACTCATAGTGATCATCACTTACTTAAATTAACCTTGAAGATTTTAATATCACAAAAGCATCAACGAGTTGGTGACATACTAGAATGTAACCAGAGAGGTTATCATCTAAAAATAGTACAAAGATATGGGAACATTATCAATTGGGATCTTAAAACACTCTTGGAGACTGATAGAAACAGCCTTGACTACCCAAGAGTTCTTCTAAACTTCCATAACAACATAAAGGTGGTAATAGGAGAGAATTCAAGAGTCTCCACCATGTAAACTATCAAGTAAAAGAGATGAAAATAATTCTAAGAAGAGATCTTTGGAGGATTGAATGCGTTGCAACAGAAAATAGAGCACTAGAGAATAAAATGGCATCAGCAATATAGAAATTGGTTGATTGCCACTAAAGCACAACATTTCCAAATAGATGCGGAAACAATAATGTGCAGTCTAGCCAACAAAAACACATGACAGTTATGGTTGCTTTTGAATGATAACATTCATCAATTAGCGACTGCAATTCCAGCAGTAACAGAAGCAAATTAGATGGCATATTTCAATGAGCTATTTGCTGAAATACCCCAAGACTTTGAATTTTCTGTGAACGCGGGCAACTCTCCATGGCCAATTCACTCTGACAAGGAGGAAATAACTCATTTAATCAGAAAACTAAACCCCTCCAGAGCCGCTGGCCCCGATAGGCTAAACAATTTCAGAATAAGACAGAATCCAGAAGAGTGGGTTGAATTTTGTTTTGTCCTGTTTCATCAAATTGGCCAAATTCATCAGATTCCAAATTCTTGGAAAACAGCAATAATCATACCAATTTTCAAGAAGGGCGATGTGGGAAATCCTAAATACTATAGACCTATGGCCCTCCTTCATTCCTAAAAAAATGGGCTTTACGTGCAGGGATTCTTCACAAAAGACAGGCAGGCTTCGGTAAGGGTATTGGAACAAATTAAAATGTATTCTTGTTGAACATTCTAAAAATAAAGGTTATAACAACACAAAAGAAATGTATGAAGGCTTCATTGACTTAGAGCAAGCGTTCAACACAGTCAATAGAAGTAAACTCTGGCAAACATTAAATAATTGGGGCTGTCTGCCTGAGCTTTTGGAAGCAATAATAGCATTATATTCATCAACCTCAATAAAGGATAAGAATGTTGCGAGAAGGCCAATTGAGCCCATTGATTAAGATAAACAGAGGTGTGAAATAAGGGTGTCTTCTGGCTGCTACATTTTTTGTCCTATACTGGTCTGATATGACAGTAACACAAAGGGCCTCATTCCGAGTACGGCGCTAACCAATGGCGCTATTAACGCCTTGGTTGAGGCCGTACCCCGAACGGCAGCGCCTTGGTGGATGGCGGAATCACCGCCCCATTCCAAGGTTGTCGGGGCGGTGATTCCCCATTCACCAAGGCCCTTCCCCATTCCCAAATGAGCCCCCATAGGGCTCAATGGGAATGGGGAAGATGCAAATAACGGTGACCGTTCATTACGGTCACCGTTATTGGCTTGGGGGCCCCTTTGCGCCCTCGACTTTAACACCTGCTCAAAGCAGGCATTTAAGGTGAGGGCGCAGAGGGAACTCGGAGTATGGCGGTAAGGGAATACCGCCACCGGTCTCGTTACCGGTGGCCGCTATCCCTTACCGCCATACTCGGAATGAGGCCCAAAGAGAGGTAAGAGCATTCCCCCCAAAATATATGACCTGGATGTCCTGTGGGTACTATACGCAGATGACCTGGTCATGATGGATTTAACGCCTATTGGCTTGCAATGATGACTGGATCAAGTGAATGCTTATATTAAGGAAAATGACATGAGAATAAATATAAAGAAGACAAAAATAATGATCTTGGAAACAAAACATGGCAGAACGAAATGCAAGTTAAAATTGACACTCAACAAAGAAATCTTAGACAAAGTTGAATAAATAACTTATTTGGGTGTACTAGTGAATTGTACTTCTAGAGAGAAATTCTGGTTTGAAAGCATCAGATGTAAATGCTATTGTTTAGCCAATCAAGCAGCATTCATATTAAAGAAATTTGGGAAATGTACTTTAATTCCAGCATTGTGTTCTACAAACAAAACTTTGTGCCAATTTTGATATATGGAATGGAAACAGGGATCACGATCCCACCTGACTGTTGGGATTTGATTGAAGGACAATTTTGGAAAAAATCCCTTCGTCTACCGCAAGCTCTCCCTATATCATTAATACGGGTTGTACTGGGATTACATTCTCTAAAGTCCATGATTAAATGGCAAAAAATAGATTTATATCAGAAATGTATCAAAAAAGAGGAATTACTGCCCTTTGAGATACTGAATAATAGAGACAACGTTAAAAAAGAACGAGTGGTTGATGAATGGAAACTAAAGTGCCAAGATTGTATCAACGCCCTCGATCACTACAAGGAAACTTTCATATCAAATCCAGATAAGATCAAACTCTGTGTTAAAAGACAAGACTGGATAGACACACAGGTTAAGAGAGGCACATGTAAAGCATACCCAGACCTGAGTAATGAAACATGAGCATTGAATCAACTACCGAGATATTTTGAGAAGTTCCTGTGTCTTAAACATTGAGAGACATTTATGCATTTAAGATTAAATATTCTACCCACCCGAGAGATTCAAGGAATGAGAAAGTTAACTACTGATAAAAGATCTACCTGCAGATTATGTGCACTGAATGAGATAGTGGAAACCACAAAACATCTGGTACCCGAGTGTGAGAGTCTAGTGAAAGATAGAGATACTTGAGAAAGGTCATTGCTGACTATGGCTCATTAAGTGTGGATGAATGGTGGGATGTATTACTAGTGGGTGAAAAATGGAAATTGATCCTAGCAGTAACAAACTATCTAATTGAAGTATTGCATTTGTAATGATGCATATGAACACACGTACTGACTAATGAGAAAATGAGGCAGACTCACCTTTTTCTCTTTTAAAAAAAAAAAAAAAGTGTCCATAAGAACTAATGAAATATGTGTTTTAAGAATTCGTGGAAATTTATGATGTAAATTATGATGTTTTAAGAATGAATTATGTAATTGATTTTATGAAAGGTTTGCAATAAACCAAACATAATAAAAAATAAACAAAAATAAAAAAATACTTTCCTCCCTCTCTTTTTTAGTTCTCTTCCTCTTCCCATCCAAATGTTCCCTCTCTCTCTGTACTTCAATTTCTTTCTCCCAGTCTCTTAGTCAACGACACCCTCTGGTTGTACACAGAGATCTGTAACAGGTGCGCTAACATGCCACGCTTTATTATTGGAATTTAAACCTGTGGCTTGTGGGCTAAAACAGGTCTCTGCAACAGGTGCTCACTTACATTAAAATATTGAGCTATCTTTCTTGTGGCTGGTACCTGCGACTTGTAGAGAAGGCACAGTTCATCGCAGGATGCTGGAATCATCCCTATATCTTACTGAATGCTAAATGATACTACACAGTAGGAAAACATGTACATGTGTAGGCATATCAATGAGCTATACATCAGGGTAATGGCTTATATCTGTAGCTGTGGGCACCAGCAGAAGGCGAGGAAGCCAGGACGGCTTCATAGAGAGTCCGTGAGGATTGGGAGGAGGGGGTGCGCTGACACACCATTTGACAGAGCGAGGGAGACAGTGAAACTTCCCAAAAACCATGGGAGCGCGGAAGGCAGATGAAAAAGGCAATGAAAAAGGGAGAGTTGACAGGTGAGACGGACAGGAAAAAAATCGAATCAGAATGAAAGAAAAGAAAAAAAGAATGGAAAGAAAGTGAAATGTATAAAGTCAAAGCAAGAAACATGAAAGAAAAAAGGAGAAACTAAAGAACAAACAGAAAAACTATAAAATATAACATAGAATTAATTGATCATAAAAGCAGCGCATGAAAATGTGTAGTGCTAGTTGAAGTCAGCTTCTAAAAAGACAAAATGTTAAATAAACCCTATGGGTAGGTACAACATGAACAATACTGCTCGCACGCCGTCGAAACAGCTTTGAACTATCCCCCCAAAGAAGCCTCAGGTCGTCATCCATTAATCAGCTTGGTCTCAGCGGCCTTCCCACTTTGAAGTCAACAGCATCTGCTAATATTGCCATATGCATGCTAACACTCTACGAAGGCCAGCACCCAGCAGGAGAGGAGCAGAAACCCTGCCGCACAGCGCTTAAGCCGGACCTTTTTTATTTTCGTTATAGTACAAAAGGTTTCACCTCCAGATTCACAGCGGGGGCAAAAAGACACTCCCGCCCCGTTGTTCAAGGAGTAAGGGGGCAATTGCTCGGCGCCTACGAGCCCCACCCGAACCTGCTGCATAGAACAGATTAGAAGGACCACATGGAAGTAGTGTACTCTCCGGCGCCGACATCCAGGCAGCAGGAAGACTGCAGGATTTTGCTCCAACATAATTTCTGACTTTTTTTTCCCTGTGGTCTGATATAACCTATAGGCGCAATCATGAAATCAGCACTTGTTACAGCAGGCCTGTTAAGCCAACAATTTACAGGACATCAAACAAGGACTCTGCCAGCATATATGCTTGATCTGCTGGTGAGTGAGCCCTCAGAGATGCCTTGGTCCAGCCAGCTGCACTCTCTGCACTCAGTCTGCACTCTGTCTGCAGGGAGATGCAAGCTGGTGGACAACCACATCTCTACCTGCTTTTTTTCTTAGATGCCCACGCCTACACTTTATAATAACCTATTAAATATGGGGCCGACCAGGGTCACACTAGATCACCTGTGAACAAATATCACCCACCTAGTCCCACACCTGAAGATTAGGTTCAGACACACCCACCAATCCAAACTATACTCAATAGGATACAGGTGGATCAGCGCATCACCACTGTTAGGGAGAATTCTGTGTTTAGGCTGAATTTCCTAACCTAGTGAGTCCCCCAGCAGCTTTGCTGGATTTTTGGGGTTTATTTTTTTCTCCTGCCAAGAGTGAGACTCTTACCCTCACTCTTGGGCATGATTTGAGTGTGTTTCTTTGAATCTAGATGTGTTTAATGGGCTATGGGGTCTTTTACTCCATAGGGCTTCATGTGTTTTTGTGATGTGTGTTACACAGCACCCTCAGTGCAGTGACACAGGGGTGTCATAGTGACCCCCCAGTATAGACTCCATACCCTGGGACTGACTACTGTCTCCCAGGGCATGTAAAGTCACCATTGACTTTACTAGTCTTAAATTCTGAACAGAACCAGTACAAACCATCATATTGTGGACATACTGGCTGGGGCAATTCGATTGCCCCAGGATCTGTTAGTCGAGGGGGCACGTCTCCGTCCCCCCTGATCGAGTTTTGGCTGGTGGCAGTGAATGCTACTTTTTATATTCAACCGCGAATATTTTCCTATTGGATTTCCCATTGTTTTAGGCTACTATCTTTATTTAATTATTTACGGTAGCCTCGAACATACCACTGGTTTATTTAATTAATATTAATTCTCCGGTTGATATTTTTTGCCAAAACTTGATTCTAAAATGGCGTTTGTGTTCTCTTCTATGACTCCAACCCAAGTCGAGCCCTTTGTTCCACTTTTTGGCGGGCTTCTCCACAGAAGCCCTCCAAAGTGGTGCCACTGTGTCTGGGGTACTTAGGAGGGGTGGAGGGGAATTTAGACACCCTGGACTGAGTTGCCTAGGCAACGCAAGTCGCACTCCGTCCTGATTGGCCCAAGTGGTGAGCCGGCCGGCTCACCACTTAGCATGTTTGAGTGACAGCTAGGCTGAGTGAATGGGGGTTTGCTGCATAAAAGCAGGGCTTTGGGGACTGGAACTTCAGAAGTCGCCACAGGACCTAAGAATCCGATGAGGGAGAAGCTGAGCCGACCTGCCACGACACCACCACCGGTGGAGCCCTGCTGCACTGCCTCACCACTTTTCCCAACGACAGAGGAGATCTGCCGCCGGAGAGTCTTCTTCCTTTAACTGGTGGGGATAACCAGTTCCACCGTCTTTTCGCTTTCCTGACGTATCTTGTGGGCGCCTTGCCCGTGCCAAGCACCCCGGCAACTGGGATACCACGTTTTACCATGACCGCGAAACCGAGGTACCACCTTTTAACCGGAGAACTCCGCGGCTGGTTTCTGCCCTGGTAGTGCAACGACCTTCATCTTTCCTCCAAGTCGAGATCTTCTCTTCCCCTGGACGACGACGCAACTTGCACCCACTACCAGGAACAACTGCCACCGCTGGAGGATCCTTCCCACTTAAGGTACTGTGTCCTGCCTGGCTTCCCTTGCTACCGACTGTACGGGGTAGATTTAGCCCCCGGTTTTCGAACCTGGGTTAGCCTGGGACACCTTGGCTAAACTTTTCTAAGCCTCTCTAAATGTTTTTCTGAACCCTCTGCAAGACTTTCTAAGCCTAGTGTAACTGTGTGATCTTGGGCGCATTTGTGCTCTGCTCTCTCTAAGAGTGGGCCCAGCCTTTGGACTTTGGCTCACCAGTGACTTTTTGCTATTTGCCTTGCTAACAGTGTTCTGGAATCGTAGAGTGGTGTACTTCTGCTTATTCTGACTTTTTCCCTCCCTTTTTCGCAAACTTATTAGAGTGCAATCTCTTTAAGCGCTCACCTCTGTATGAAAATAAGTGGTGTTTTACTGTGATTTTCTAATAGGGAAAAAGGGGTGTATATATCATAATAGTAACTGTGTTTAGAATATTTTACAATAAGAGTGCTGGAGTGTTTCAACTGTGTGTTTTTAAATAAATAATTATATACTTGATACCAAAGCTCTGGTCAGTGTTTGCTTGTATTATTGTATCTGAGTGCCTATTGAGTATACTTTGCATACTGCCTAACTCTTCTTGGGGGAAGTCTAACTGCTCAGCCACAGCTACCAGGTAAATCTGAGTGGTACAGACTGCTACCAAGTGGGTTTACTGCCAACACCTGTAGTCTTAAATCTTTTGCAGTGGTCCCTAAGGGAACTGCACAGGTTTCTGCCTAACACTGGTGGCAGGGGTGGGATTTGTATTGTGTATACACTTTAGAGTGCTTGAGGATACCTTAGTACAACTAACCACAAAGCTTAGCACTGAAAAAGTAATCTTTCTAACATATCAACTATGGAAACTTATAGTCAAGAGTCCCTTGCTACAAAAACTGCTGATTGTTTAAGAGTATTGTGTAAGCATAAGAACCTCCTGACTAAAGGCAAGAAAATGGAGTTAATAGAAAGGTTGTTAGCTAACCAAAGTCTGGATGATGGGTCTGAGGAATCTACCATGCCAGAAAATGTAGATAACAGTATAGAAATTGATATTGATCCAAATGTGGATAATCTTGAGGAAGAGTCAGAAGAGGAGGGCGAGGCTGCTGTGACTGTCCCACCTAGGCCTCTGTTTGCTCTACCTGCTGTACCTACTGGGCCTTTACCAAGTCCCACACTAAGTCCTCAATATCTCGAATTAGAGAAAATGAAACTTGAACTAGAGTTCAAGAGACTGAATACTCTGGCTGAACAGAGGCATCAAGAAATGAATCAAGAACTAAGGCTAAGGGAAATGGAGCTCAAGCATGAGCTAGAAATGAAGAAATTATCTGTCGAAAATGCTTCTCTCTCTGGCTCCTCTAGAAGTTCCAGTCCTAAAAGACCCCGGATGCCTAAATAATTGGTTGGTATGTATGAGCCTAAGTTGGATGTGTTGGATTGGTTGTCTCTGTTTGAATATAATCATGGGCTCCAGAACATCACAGGAAATGACTTACTCACCTGGTTGTTCTCTAGGCTTCCCCCTGTTGCAACTGATGTGGTAATGGAATTGGGGGAGGAGGATAGGAAAGAGTATGAATTTGTGAAACTAGCTTTGATAGCTAGGTTTGGGAAGACCCCTTCCCAGTATCTTAAGAGGTTTAGAACCCTCAAAAAGCATGATGGTACCCCTTGGGCTACCTGGGTGAGTGAAGGGTTGAAAAACTTAGAGGGGTGGATTAAGGGTTACAAAGTGAACACTTATGAAGGTATGAAGAATCTTTTTATGTTGGAGTCAATTTATGATGCCTGCTCTATTGAGCTCAGACAGCACTTGGCTGATTCAAAGGAATTAGATTCCAGAAAGCTAGCTAAGGCTGCTGACTTGTGGGTTGCCAACAGGGCCACTCACAAGGATTCAGGGGTCACTCAGAAAAAGGATGAGGGAAAGCAGCCACCTAAAGTGAATCCAGAGAATTCTAATACCTCCCATACCAAAGAGGGCCACAAACAACAAAATAACCAGGGTAAGCCACAGGGTAAACCAAAACAGGCTAGTGTACCTTCTGGTCAACAACCAGAAGGAGGTCAGAACAAGCCACCCTTTCAGAGAGCATTTGGACAATGCTATATCTGTAAGGCTACTCACCATATCAAAGGGGATCCCAGATGCAAGGGTAAGCCTGCAGGGATCAGCACAGTCTCCTTAGCCTTAACTCCTGAGGATGAAGTATAGATGGCTAGTGCCCACTTTGAACTCTTTGCTGAAGAACCCTTGGGTCTTCAAGCAACTGTAAACTTAGAGCCTATGGGTCTGGTTAGTCACCAGAATAGGGTGGTGTATAACTCCCTACCTGTTAACTCTAAGGTGTATTATGTGGACAGTGTTCTTGTCAATGGTCAGGATACTCCTGCCAGGAGAGACACTGGGGCCAGCTGAACAGTAGTGGATGAAAGCTTCTTTCACCCTGAGGATGTGGCAAAAGCACCCAAAGGTCCCACTAAGATGTCTGGAGGCCCTGTCCAAATGGTTCCTATTCTACCAGCCCTCATTCAGTGTAACAACATGACAGTAAGGATCCCTATCAGTGTTTAGACTGAGGTGCCTGGGAAGGTCCTGTTGGGGAATGACCTGAGAACTCTAGGAGTAGTGTCACATACCCCCAGGCCTCCCAGTATGGAGAACCAGAACCTAACCAAATTGGCTAGAGAGGCCACCTTAAGGGACCACTCTAAGCCTGTGGGAACCTCTACTGAGACACCCACTACAAGCCCTGGTGTTAGTAGGTTGACCTCTAACTCAGACACATTTCAGGCTAGTACATTAGGGAAATCGGAGCCCCAACCAAGCTCCATCATTGTTCCCCCAGTTTCAGAGTCTGTGACTCCCCCTGCTCCAGAGGAAGAGATGGATAGTCCTACTGGGCCCTTACCTAGGCCTAAGAGAACTGGTAATTCTCAATGCTGGTGGAAAACCAGGAAAGAAACGTCTAAGGCCAAAAACCTTCAGACTGTTGGACCTTCTACTGAAGACCCCAACTCAAAACCTAGCATTAGGGGGGAAACTCCTAAAGTAGGTAAGGTTAGATCTAAGAGGAAGGGTAAGCAGGTACATTGCCTAACCCCAACCCCTCCAACCAAGAGGCCTAAAACCCAACCTGCTCCCCCAAGAGAGGTAGTGAGGAACCTTGGAGGCCCCCCTAGATCTAAGGGAATCCTTTATAAGGACCCCTTGAAAAAGCCTAACACAGGTTCAGAAGCTGTACCAACTTCTGAGGGACTGGTCAACCAGATCCCCTATAACTTTAAAAAGACTGATGTTCCTCAAAGGGTTTGTAGGTCATATAGCTTACAAAGGAAAACCTTTGATTGGGCCATAGAACATAGGTCAAGGTGTCACCATCAAAATGCTGATGAACTCTCTAGGATGTATGTCATCGACTAGAGGTATGAGGTTCATCCAGGAGTGGATTAAATCCTCCTGTCCCTTAGTCTGGGGGGGGGCGAGTGTTAGGGAGAATTCTCTGTTTAGGCTGAATTTCCTAACCTAGTGAGTCCCCCAGCAGCTTTGCTGGATTTTTGGGGGTTTATTTTTTTCTCCTGCCAAGAGTGAGACTCTTTTACCCTCACTCTTGGGCATGCTTTGAGTGTGTTACTTTGAATCTAGATGTGTTTAATGGGCTATGGGGTCTTTTACTCCATAGGGCTTCATGTGTTTTTGTGATGTGTGTTACACAGCACCCTCAGTGCAGTGACACAGGGGTGTCATAGTGACCCCCCAGTATAGACTCCATATCCTGGGACTGACTACTGTCTCCCAGGGCATGTAAA
This sequence comes from Ambystoma mexicanum, assembly GCF_040938575.1. NCBI lineage: Eukaryota > Metazoa > Chordata > Amphibia > Caudata > Ambystomatidae > Ambystoma > Ambystoma mexicanum. Next base: position 1,018,493,315 of record NC_090923.1, on the reverse strand, counting down.
GTCACCATTGACTTTACTAGTCTTAAATTCTGAACAGAACCAGTACAAACCATCATATTGTGGACGTACTGGCTGGGGCAATTCAATTGCCCCGGGGTCTGTTAGTCGAGAGGGCACGTCTCCGTCCCCCCTGATCGAGTTTTGGCTGGTGGCAGTGGATACTACTTTTTATATTCAACCGCGAATATTTTCCTATGGGATTTCCCATTGTTTTAGGCTACTATCTTTATTTAATTATTTACGGTAGCCTCGAACATACCGCCGGTTTTTTAAATTAATATTAATTCTCCGGTTGGTATTTTTTGCCAAAAATTGATTCTAAAATGGCGTTTGTGTTCTCTTCTGTGACTCCAACCCAAGTCGAGTCCTTTGTTCCACTTTTTGGCGGGCTTCTCCACAGAAGCCCTCCAAAGTGGTGCCACTGAGTCTGGGGTACTTAGGAGGGGTGGAGGGGAATTGAGGGGTGGAGGGGAATTTAGGCACCCTGGACTGAGTTGCCTAGGCAACGCAAGTCGCACTCCGTCCTGATTGGCCCAAGTGGTGAGCCGGCCGGCTCACCACTTAGCATGTTTGAGTGACAGCTAGGCTGAGTGAATGGGGTTTGCTGCATAAAAGCAGGGCTTTGGGGACTGGAACTTCAGAAGTCGCCACAGGACCTAAGAATCCGACGAGGGAGAAGCTGAGCAGACCTGCCATAACACCACCACCGGTGGAGCCCTGCTGGACTGCCTCACCACTTTTCCCAACGACAGAAGAGATCTCCCGCCGGAGAGTCTTCTTCCTTTAACTGGTGGGGATAACCAGTTCCACCGTCTTTTCGCTTTCCCGACGTATCTCGTGGCCGCCTTGCCCGTGCCAAGCACCCCGGCAACCGGGATACCACGTTTTACCACGACCGCGAAACCGAGGTACCACCTTTTAACCGGAACACTCCGCGGCTGGTTTCTGCCCTGGTAGTGCAACGACCTTCATCTTTCCTTCAAGTCGAGATCTTCTCTTCCCCTGGACGACGACGCAACTTGCACCCACTTCCAGGAACAACTGCCACCGCTGGAAGATCCTTCCCACTTAAGGTACCGTGTCCCGCCTGGCTTCCCTTGCTACCGACTGTACGGGGTAGATTTAGCCCCCGGCTTTCGAACCTGGGTTAGCTGGGACACCTTGGCTAAACTTTTCTAAGCCTCTCTAAACGCTTTGCTGAACCCTCTGCAAGACTTTCTGAGCCTAGTGTAACTGTGTGATCTTGGGCGCATTTGTGCTCTGCTCTCTCTAAGAGTGGGCCCAGCCTTTGGACTTTGGCTCACAAGTGACTTTTTGCTATCTGCCTTGCTAACAGTGTTCTGGAATCATAGAGTGGTGTACCTCTGCTTATTCTGTCTTTTTCCCTCCCTTTTTCACAAACTTATTAGAGTGCAATCTAGTTAAGCGCTCACCTCTGTATGAAAATAAGTGGTGTTTTACTGTGATTTTCTAATAGGGAAAAAGGGGTGTATATATCATAATAGTAACTGTGTTTAGAATATTTTACAATAAGAGTGCTGGAGTGTTTCAACTGTGTGTTTTTAAAAAAATAATTATATTCTTGATACCAAAGCTCTGATCAGTGTTTGCTTGTATTGTATCTGAGTGCCTATTGAGTATACTTTGCATACTGCCTAACTCTTCTTGAGGGAAGTCTGACTGCTCAGCCACAGCTACCAGGTAAATCTGGGTGGTACAGACTGCTACCAAGTGGGTTTACTGCCAACACCTGTAGTCTTAAATCTTTTGCAGTGGTCCCTAAGGGAACTGCACAGGTTTCTGCCTAACAACCACCAAAACAAGTCGGCCCACGAAGAACCAGCAACATTTGAACCCACAGGTTTACAACTCTAACGGAATCATAAGTACCTGAACCAGGATACAGACCCCATTTAACCAAACCCTCAATCTTCTGCATACTTAAACCCACACAAAACCACACAACCATCTCTCTCCCAGCAATCTGCATGTACTTTACCACACCACATCAACAACACATAAACTTCACCCACAGCACTCGAGGTCTTCATCCGATCCGATACTAGCACCAAAGCCCAGCACTCGGTGTATACCGAGCTGAAGCTGCCAACAGCACATAACTTCTCCCACTCCCCTGCTCCCCTCCTCCAGACTAACCATACCTGTCCTTCCTGTTTACAGATCCGCCAGAGCACCTGGGGACCAATTCTGTTGGTGATGGTGCGCTATACAAGTACTGCTAACATAACATAACATAACATGTGCAAAGGAAAGTGACCCGTGAAGCTGCCTTGGCTGTAGGTACTGCAAGTCTTGATTGTTCATCATGACTGTGATGATATGATGGACCCTCACTCATCAGCTAATGTCACCAATCAATGAAAGGGAGTTTTATGGCTGCTTCTTCCTTGTTCTGTGTGGGAAATAAGTCTCACAGTCAGTAAGGTTGCTAGAAAAATAAGCTATTGGATGCAATCTAACGTTAGGTTGTATTTTGCACCATAATTGCCCCAATAGTGCATTTGGAGGCATCAGTCTAAACCAAAAATTGTTGGTAGCTATATGGGCTGGAGCAAGACTCGAGCCATAGTAAATGCCATCCTAAGTCCTTACAATTCCTGTTGTGCAACAACATCCCAATTTAACGTTACTTTCCATCACAAAAAATGGTAGGGGAGACTTACTCAGAAAAACAATCAATAGACCTTTGATACAATTAATTTTGCAAATCCCAGGAAATATTATAAATTCTTCACAGTTTGTCAAGAAGGCCTCCAATAGTTCTTGCACCTCTTTTGATTCAAGGTAATATCCTACGGTTTGAGGTGCTGGGCCTGTCGCCGATGGCCTCAAGAACACACCAACTCTGGAAGACAGTTCAAGGGTTTTCATTTGTCGATTAGTCTAGGGGCTCGCCAAGAGACATCACTTCGTCTCTCTTCTAGAGTCGGCCATTCCGTCCCGGACGCTGGTGCCTCTTAACCCCAGGCTTGTAGCTAGGGGTCGGTACTTCTGTCTAATTTGCTGACTGTTTCACGGTGATGACATGAGGGTAAATTCCTTTGCTCTCTAACTCCCTCTGGAAACAATCTAGGGTGTCCTAGTCTAAGTCCCTCAATGTAATATAACGTCATATTGGTGTCTTCAGACATTCAGACCTCACTTGGTCCTTTCTGTCCACACATTAGTGCTCTTCTCCCTGTCTTTCTGTCACACTTTTCTCCTCCTACTCGCCTCTCTACTAATCCACCCACATCTCTCATTCTCCAGCATGCTTCTTCTTTCCCTCCAATGTTCTTCTCGCCGCTACCTGCCTCGACTGCCTGATCTTACTCTCTACCTCTCTCCCTCAATTCTACCACTCTCCATTCTCCCCACTACTACCCCCTCTCCATGACACTACTACTCCCCTCTGCACATTACTACTACTCCCCTCTCCATACCAGGAATTCTCCCCAGTCCACACCACTACAACTCGGTAATGGCCCAAAATTTCGCCCTCACAATTACGATGGCCGAAATAGTCCCCCCTTAAACCACATAATTATGACGGTCGTCGTGATCACATAGATCCCTACTACTCTATCCACACTACTCTTACCACCCCCCTCTCCACACTTCGACTCATGCACATTCCTTTCACTTTCCCAGTCATATCCCCATTCACTCTACACTCTCCCTCTGTCACTCACACTTCTTGCACGCACTCTCAAACGCATGTACCACTTTCTCTCATCAACCAATACCTCACCTTGAATACTCCTTCAACAACTCTTCTCCACACTCTTCTCCACTGTACTTGGTCTGTTGGTACTCCTTCTCCTCCCTTGACCTCACCTGAATAACTCACACCATCTTGTTTTCTGTACCCCTTGTATCCACCCACTTCCCTCTCCATTGGATTTTTTCCTCACTTAGTTTCCAAAGCCAACTACTGGCTTTTCTTTTCCCAGGAGAGTTGTTACAGTTTGACAAAAGCATAAAAAGGGGTCTTAAGTCCTGCCCCTTTCTTATGCATGGGTCTGCAATCTAACGGCAGTGGTGGTCCACTAAAATCAATGTCCCAGTTACAGATAAGAGGGCTATTTGTCAGTTTCGAATGGTGCGCAGAGGTTGCCGTAATGCTAGGCCTGCTCTACATATTTGGTGAGCTTGGTGTACTGTACCTCATTCTGTGCTGTATGGCTCATTCATTCCGCTGGCTAGCTGTGCAGGTTGTTCTGCAGCATAGTAGCTTTTCGCTGTCTTTCTTCCAGTCTGGATGTTTGCTGGCTGCTTGGCCGCTAAGGCTGCTGGTATTGGAAGTCCTGGGGAACAAACAAAAAGAAACTGGTCCGAATTGGGAAGTTCAGGCATGGGATTATCGACAGTGGTACGCATTGCAAACATGCAGGCACATGAAGAAGGGTCGCGGACTGGAGACCTGCAACCTCCCACACCCCGCCTCTAGGGAAAAACTGGCTGTGGAATCCCTGTGGTAGGCATCAAACCCAGAGGGTGTGGGTCCCCATCCCCTCTTGACATGGTCAGCTCTGTGACCCTGCATAGGCCCACAGATTGTAACTAATATGGAAGTGGCAATTTTCTAATTTGCTATAAAGGTTATGCTGAAGCGGATGCTGTAACAGTGCCTTAATGTTAATGTTAATGTTAATGTAATGTTAAAGATCATTTATACGTGCACTATAACCCCGCAGTGTTCCCCTGGCGCTCTGGCGGATCTGAAAGGGAAGAGTGTGGGATGGGTTAGTAGGGGAATAGCGGAACGAGGTAGAGCGAGAGTTGTGATGTCCTGTTGACAGCTTCAGTTTGGTTTGCACCACTCGCTGATCTTGCGTGTGATTCATTGCTCGGTAGACTCCCATGTGCTGTTGTGCGGGATTATGTTTGTTCTGTTTTGTTGTTGCAGTGTAGTCAAGTGCCTGCAGATTGCTGTGCAGAGAAGAGGTTGTGTTTGTTTAGTGTTTAAGAGGTGTATGTGGAACTTGAGGATTTAGGGTTGTGTTAGTGGGGCTTTTCTTACCTCCTTACTGTGGAACACTGTGTTCAGCATCTCTGCCCTTGCTTTGTGCTCAGCGTTTTGTAGTGGTTCATTCACCAGGTTCTGTGCATGGTGGTGGCTTTCCTCTGTAACTGTCTAGCGGTCTGTGGACATGAGGTGGTGAAGGTCTCCCCCAACCATGGGAGGAGATTCGTATGGTTGAAGGGAACTCTTTTAGGTTGCCATAGGGTGTGCCTACCATTGCCTGCCCGAGATCCTTGGCCGGGATCCCCACCCTCCGAGGAACAGGCGCTTTAAGGCCTCCAGGGGTGTCAGTTATTGGTGATGCTCCCCCATCTGTAGCTAAAGTGTCTTTCCCTGGGGTGATGTTCAACATGGGGGTATGGTTTGGGGTGGGATTTTTCTGGGCTCCCTCCCTGGCTTCTTTCTTCTATGTATGCTTGCTGCAGTGTGTTCTGTTTCCAGAGGTGTCTTTGTCTTTCCTAGTCATTGCCATCTGAATCTGAGGCGAAGAGCTAAGTTTTAAGTAGTTTTCTGAATTTTAGGTGATCATTCATATTGCATATTTCTTTTGCCAGGCTGTTTTAGTTTGTTTCTGCCAGGTGGGAGAATGACGACCTCCCACGTTTTTTCCTTGTGTATGGTTTTGGTTCGAGGTGAATGTCGTTGCTTGATCTGAGTCGTCTTGACGGTAGGTAGATGGTTATTTTCTTTTGTACGAATTCTGCTCCTTGGCTGTGCGTTATGCTAATTGTTTTGGTGGTGATTGGTTGTTTGATAGGCAGCCAATGTAGTATTTTTAGCGCTGGGGTGGTGTGCTCCCCTTTGTGGTAGTCTGAGGCGAAGTCTGGCCGCTGCATTTTGGATATGTTGCAGTTTATTTAGGAGTCATCCAGCATTCTGAGGTATAGCCTATTGACAGAATAGCATGTTCACTATCAGGACCTGCGTAAATCAAGATGTCATGGATAGAGAAAATGGCCCTTGCATTGATGTAGTCCATCAGTACCCTAACTCCTGAGTTTGTTGAAAGGCTGTATGCACATTACATGGCCCAAAGGGTATGATTTGAAGTTCGTACATACCAGATTTTGTGCGAATGCAATCGTCCATTCATCTACTCCATGGAATGGACCAAGTGTGCATGCTCCACACTAGTGAAGTGTGGCAAAGATGGATGTGTATTTAACCGGATCTAGGGGCACTGACATCAAAGGAACAGGGTACCTATTGTTGATGGTTACCTATGGATGTCTTGATAATCAATACAGGTCTTGCGTCCCCATCCTTTTCAGAAAACAAAAACAAAGGGATGCAACTGGCAGTTTTGAGTGGTGGATAAAGTAATTAGCCAAGTGCTGATCAATATATTCATTCAGATGTTTTTTCTCACTCTTTTTAGGAGCGTAAGTTCTGCTGCAATGTAAATTCATGCCAGTCTTGGAATGACGGCCAAGGTGCTTTATTGGAAAATTATAGGATTGATGCAGGTGAAGTACCTCTTCCTTTTTTTACCAAATGTACCCCAATAGTCTTCATAACACTAGGGTAGAGTCACTGTGCTTCTAACTCTATTACTATGACACAAACAAGCTCCGTCTGAGATATTGGACTGGATTCGCTCCTCGTTAGTTTTGGACTGGATTACGCTCATCACTAATTATGGGTTGTACACAACGCAGAGCAGGAACTCGTAGGGTTTTCTGTACCCAGTCAATGCGGGTTATGCACGGTTAGCCATTGCACGCCTAATATGATGCCAGATTGTGTTGCTGCACTCAGAATGCTTACCAAACAGCCTCACTGTGGTTTGGTAAGCATTTGAGATTGAACAGTTTGCAGAATAATTATGCACAATATTATTTTGGAGCCATTCCATGCCCTGTAGTTGTCTAGTTAGGTATGACTGGGATTTTTCGTAGAATATCTCGATGAATCGTCGAGCAGCTCTGGAATCGACCGGTACTGAAACTGTCGTCCACTGGTTTTGAAGGCCAAATGACCTATTATTCAGAGATAACGAGCCAGCTTCTGGGTACTTGCTATAATATAAATGCAATCCCTAGAGTCCCCTGCCTCGCCCTCCAAGTTTACTTCTTCATCAATTGACAGGCAATGTTGCTTTTCTAAGTGGTTGCTTTTCCTTCCGGTCTTCCTGTACTTGTATGTTTGGTGGGGCATTGAGCAACCAAATGACGTTCCTTGCACCACAATAAAAATATATGAGCATCTGTTGGCAGTTTTAATTTTTTGGGTACTGATAGGGGCCTAAGTATTTCACTTGTGCCGTACCATTCTGTTCCCGCATCCATTCCTACTATTGGAAGATACAGATTCAAATAACACTGCTGACCTCATCTTTCCATCAGACAATGATCATGATTCAATGCTTGATCAATTATGTAGGTAGAGATGCAGTGTTGAGGAGCCATATGTGCAAAAATGTGGCCAGGGCACGGCCATCACCTTTTGATCCAGACCCTGGGGGTGGACAAATGTGGCATGATCACCTGGGTGAGGGGTCCTTGGGGAGGGAGGGATGCCCAATGGCGAGACATGGTATCCCCCCTTTCCAAATACCCCAGTCCCATCCTATTTCATAGGGTTGTCCAACTTCCCAGATCCCCCACCTTTCCTATACAAACACTGAGTCGAGGAACATTCAACACGTCCCACTAAAAAGATCAGACAGGGTCAGGCACTTGATATTAATTACATACAACTGGTACCTATTAGCTCTCCTCACATGGTTAAAAGGTGGAACACTGAGACACACTCCGAGCAAGGCAATGCAAGAAGGTGATGCACGAGAAGGAGCAGTTTTTCCTGAGCAAAGGCATACCAGGCAGAGCAGAGCGACAGGCAGAAGGATGGACCGAGGTACGGAGAAACCTTGGACACCTCGCTGAGAGATGGTTACATCCGAAGGGCCTTGAAGGTTGCGCAAGGAAGCCCAGCCACAGAGAAAAGACAAACCTCTTTTTTTGTGTGTTTCAAGGATATCAGTCACCCTCCCTGGTGAATGGCAGAGTTGGGGAGGTGCAACGGCAGTTGCGGTATCAGCCTTGACTTCAGGATAAAAGCCGCGAAAGACGACAATGAATTGACATAGCCGGTGAGTTGATGAAAGCAATGAAAGTCCGGTCTGTGTTAAATGGACCTTTATGGCAACAGTATTCAACATATGAAGGTTGCACATTTGCCGGTACGACGTGAGAGAAAGCAAGGCATTGTAAAGAGCCGTAAATTAAGGATACAAGGTAACAGAATGGCCCGGCGAAAGTAGATTGCCCAATCGCAAGTCTCTGTGAAATGTCTGATGCCATAGAAGTGGCGAGAAGAGAAAAAACTCAGATGCAAGATTTGAACTGTTGTTAGGTTTGATGCTGGCAGAGGGAAACCTGGATGAGAGAGATATGTTTGAACGTTGAAATAAGTATTGTGCTCAAAACCTCTTTTACCAAGAGGCCTTGGTGTAGAAGAGAAAAAGTGACATTTGAGGTAAGAAGGTTGAAGTGGTCATGCTGAGGTAAGAGAAAAAGCCTTGCAGTTTCGAAAGTCTTCGACAGCGGAAGGAAAGTGAAAGGAGGCTTGAGCCCAATGGAGGGAACCCTACGAAGGTGTGATTGAAGCTTGGGGTAAGGGAGCCCCACAAATTGTGATAGAAAGGTTTTGGCCCGGCAGAGGGAAACCTGTACTGAACTGCGGTAACCAGAAGGAAACAAACTTTTTTTGAACTGCATTACAAGCTAAAAGGTGACCTGGGCCAGAGTTAGAGAAAGCAGAGAGGTCCAGAGGATAAGCTAGTGACTTTTCGTGAAAGGCCAAGTGGGCCCTGGTCCACGAAATGAACTGCATCCTTGTGTCCGAAGCCAAAGTGTGTCGCAAGGTCCAAGTGTGCCACCTTAACCGTGCTACAAAACGTGGGGGAAGGAGTTTACTCAGCTTTTCCTTTTTGAATTATACATTCTCTTTACACATTTATTGTATTAGAAAGAGGGCAGGCATTAGGTTTATTAGCATAGGCAATTTTATTTTGACTATGGACTGATTAGGAATGTATTTTCTTTTTGTTTGATGGTTGAGAGTCCCCTCATCCTTCACCATAGTTACTATATTTGAATGGCCATGTTCAGAACAGAACAACTGGGCCAGGAGATGACTATACCTTCCATCCTCTCTAGATGTATGTGCCTGCAGTGGGGCAGGGATTAATTTTATCTCCCGATCTGCCAATGAACAGAAATGGTCCAATTTAGCTTTTACAGATAACAATAAGCCATCGCTATTGTTCTCGTCCATATCAAGTTCAAGTTGTTTAATTTCTACTTCAAGATCTGCCAAGCTCCTCCTTATGGTCTTAAGGACACTATTCTCGATCCCCATAAAGCATCCACTGAGATAACCTTAAATGTCTTCCAAATTATAGACATCAGAGGGATCGAGCCTATGTTAGTTTCAAAATAAGTGTCAGTAATCACCTTAATATAACACTTAAATGCTATATCTAACAGTGCTTGAGATTTAAAGCACCAGGAAGGACACGCAATTGAATCCTCTTCAAGGCCAAATTTGCATACAAGAGGGCGAGTGATCTGAAAGTGTCCTAGAAAAAATAGCATATTCCTTGGTGATATACAGCAGTCCCATCCCAGTTAGAATATAATTGATCTGCGATGTGCATATCGTGGACTGGCGAGTAATACGTAAGTTCCTTTTCACGTGGATGAAGTGTCCGCCACATGTCAACAAGTTCAAGATCCTCCATTCCCTTGCAAATTTCCCTCTCAGATGCCGAAAAAGGCACTAGGAACACTGCTAGATCTGTCCAATGCGGTGTCTAAGATGGTATTGAGGTCCCCGGCCCATATCACCTGGGTAATGAGGTATTTAATACATTTACCCAAAAGGAGAGTATGAAATTCGGGGTCATCAATTTTTAGGGCATACGGTTAACAATGGAAAGGGTAGAGTGGGCCATAGTGCCCATAACTATAACATAACACTCCTCTGGATCATACACTTGTCCCTGTACCTTGAACCAGAGAGATTTGTGGATTAAGGTAAGGACCCCTCACAAGTTGGTTGAAAAGGATGTATAAAACCTTGAGGAACCCAAGGTTTTGGCAAATGAATCATTGGCAAGGCCAGATAGGTGCATTTCCTTTAGAATGATTATTTTTTGCCCTGTATTTGCACCCTGTGGGACTTTATAGAATTGTTGAGACCCGTAACATTCCAATTTAATAGTGTACATAAGGCTGGGAGGTGTGGGCCTTTATTAGAGAGAAAGAGGTGGGAGCCATAACAGTGAGTCAGTGTCTTCTAAGGGATTCTGTGTACTAAATTATTTCATGTCGTGATGTGAAAGTATTTTACATTTCGCCTTATTTTTATTTTATTTATTGAACATGTGTATGGCGCCTATACAGCAGGAAGTGTTTCCAGGCGCCACAAGACAAAAGAGAGGGGGGGGGCATTGGAGAAAACAACAATAACTGTCCTACTAGGTCTTGTGACATTCGGATCGTTCAAGTGCAGTAACAAGGGGGAGGGTGGAGGGGGGAGGTCAGGGAATTGACGGACTAGACGGAGGGGGAAGGGGAAGTGCTGGAGGGAGGTTGCCCAGGGCACTGGGCATGTACTAAGGGGTGCCCAGGTGGGCTAGTGTCAGGGGAGGCAAGGGGTAGGGTGATAGTGGGAGGGGGACAGCCTCTGAAGGCAATTGGAAAGGGAGCCCAAAGGCAAGTGCTGGTAGGAAAGGGTGAGAGGGGAGACTGGAAAAAGGATGGCCTGACCATGGTGAGATTCATAAGCGACAACAGGCATCCAGTCACATCGGCAGGAGGGGACTAGCAGGAGAGGGGGAGAGAGAAGGAGGAGGAGAAAAGAAAGGTCTTGAGGAGATTCTGGAACTTAAGGAGATCCAGCGCGAGACAGAGAGGGGCTGGGAGGCCGTTCAAGAAGGGGGCTCCTGCCTAAGAGAGAGATCTACCTCTGCTCTCTGCTTGGAGAAATTCCTGACCAGCAGAGAGTTGGAGCTAGAGGAGTGAAGGACTCTAGCAGGGGGGTATTTGGGGAGAGAGAGTTGAATGTAGCAAGGTCCAAGGCCCCAAAAAGCTTTGTGGATGATGCAGAGGGTCTTGAATTTGATCCTTGCATCGACCGGGAACGAGTGGAGAGATTATAGGCCTGAAGAGGTGCGATCCCTGGACTTGAGGCCAAGGATAAATCTCGCAGTCCTATTCTGGATTAGTTGAAGAGGGGGGAGTGAGGAGAGAGGCAAATTAAGGAAGAAGCTGTTGCAATAGTCAAGCCTAGAGAGAACTAGAGCTCTGGAGATGTTGAGTTTCTGGGGATGGTGAGGAAAGGGAGAATGCCTCTAAGGAGGTGAAGCTGATAATGGGCCTTCTAGGACAGATCGAGGAGAATAAGGGCAGAAGGAGAGTTGGAATCGAGATTAGAGAGCAGTTCATCACAGATTTTCAGGAGAGCAGCTTCCATGCCTCTGGCTGCTCTGAAGCCAGACAAGTGATCATGAAAGCAGCCAACAGATTGAGTGATGACTTAGTTGGGAGATGACCAACTTTTCCAGGAGTTTGCCCAAGAAGGGGGAAAGGGCGGTAGTTAACCTGGCAGGAGGGGTCTGCAGATGGCTTTTTAAGGAGGGGGTCACACGGGAGTGCCTGCGGGGTAAAGGCAAGGGGTGCACTTGCTTGGATGAGACTTTCATAGAGCAGACTGTCTTGGGGATCTCATCCGGTGTTGTAGGTAGGATGGACGAGAGCAGGCGCAAGGGACAGGGGGGAGGAAGGGAAGGGCATAGAGGAGAGTGAGGACAGGATATACTGAGTCTTGGTTGTGAAATGGGTGGCCAAAGCCATGCAGAGGGCCAGAGAATTAAAGGATAGTTCCGGGACTTTTTTTTTATTGTCCCTACGGTTCGGCCATGTGTTTTTAAGCATAACTCGGTAGATCGTAGAAAACCTTCCTATGGACCTTACCCGACTTTTCGTCCATTAACGCACTCGAAATCAGCCGCCATTTTCTGATAATCCTATCATTTCCCCCCATCGCCCTGGCTCACCTGCTTTTGCGGCACTAAATCAAATCCCCCGCCCCTGAGCCTGACATCAGCAGACGCGTACCGCCCATTTCCCAACGCCAAAGCATGTTTCGTGTCAACAATCGCTGCGCCTCAGCTAATGAAGTGTCGCCATGGAAATGGCAGGACGCCTCTTTCCTCAATAAGTATAAACACACCGTTTCACAATACACAGCAGCAGATTTTCGATTCCATTCCTCTGTCTGTGTTACTTTGAGTATTCTGTGACTCGTTTCTGTGCTCTGGTCAGCTACCTTTGCCGCTTCTAGGCCTTGTGAACACCTGTACCATCTCTGTAAATTATTTTACTTTCTTTACCACACAATGGCTACAATAATGCCGTATATGTACGACCCCGAGTACACCGAGGAGGAACTACTGGAAAGGCAAGCACGCGAAAACGATGGGGATTCGGACGGCAGTTGGGAGGACCAGTCAACGGATGAAGAGCCTGGACCATGTTGCATGGACGGCGTCTCCACCTAGTGCACGTGCAATCGGTGCGAGCTAATGCCAACTGAGGAGGAGAACTGCTGCTGCCGTGAAAATTCCGGGTGCTTGGCCTACATTTCGGAAGGCGAGCCAAGTCCGCAATGCATCACCGAGCTGCCAGAGTTCAGGGAAGCCTGCCTCTCACGGACCGTGTTGAGGATGATGATGGTGCTTATGCACGAACTTCGCGGCACTGTTCGTCCGCGTAATCCGAGTAACGAGTAAGTATACTCTGGTTTTGATGTCAGTGATGCCACTACTATGTCATGGTCGTCTCCCACATATAAAATGACATCTACATATCATTCGAATGCATGTAAATTGGTTCCATATTGTGCATTTTCTAGATAGAATTTTTTTCAAAGCAGAATGACATTTTTTACCTGAATCGACAGTGATAAGAAAGTTTTGTCATTTTAATACAGTTTGCATCTTTCGTTTTCACAGGTGGTACAGGCTGGTGGCCTATCGTTGCTTCACTTGGTGGCTTCACGGGAGGCTCGGACACCGCGTTCGGAGAGTAATACCTGCCTGTGCGGTACTTGCCATTAGACAACATTTCCCCAGCGACAGTGGACAATACCGCGGATTTTCCCTGGATGTGCTGCAACCGGAACTTTACAATGTGTAATGTTTATTATTTATGTTCAATTGAAATTAAGATCTAAAATAAAACCCAACATATATTTTAACAATGGTTGTTTTGATTTTTTAAATGAATCTAGTGTGTCTCCATTGAATAGTCTTCCTGTGCCTTGTCTTGTCACACCACATGTCTCCGGCCAGCATCCTCCCTCACGCTGGCCGCCCACCTTCAATCCACATAACCGTTGAACCCATATGCAGCAGACATACATATGTTATTTTGCGGGTTGGCATCAAGCCTCCCGGCCTTGCCTCCTCCCCCAAAAATACTTACCACACCACTTTGTTCAAGCGTTGGCAATAAAAGGAAGGCCGTTGGATTTTATTGATACAAAACATGGTTATAGGTAAATAATCAATATGGTTGATCATAATAAATCATCCTTTTGGGCACCGGGTACAGAGATGACCCCCTCTGGCCCGTGCCGCCTTGCCACCACAGGCCAGTCTGCTGCTGACTAACTGCCTAGGCATCCAGGGTCTCCAGGGTGAACTGCACCCATATATTCTCCTGGGAGGGTGAGGTATTTATAAACTCACCCCCCTGCCTTCCATGTACTAGATCCTGCAGCCTGCCTCTTACATGCAGTTAGATGGCCTCTCCTTGGTGAGGCCCTGCGGCAAACGAGTCTTGTCTGCACGACCACCGCCCTAATCCACACCCCCCCGCCCTATCAAAGGCAGTTCGCACCGGGGTACTTTTGCTGCCAAGTGGAGCTGTCAGGGAGCGATAAAGGCCAAGAGGTGCCAAAGACCATGTACACTTCAAAGTGGTCTATAGAGCATGGGTTGTTGTTCCCATGTCTACCTCCAGACCCCGTGTCTCCTGCCAAGCATCCCCCCTCACGCTGGACAGCCCCCTGCAATCCACATAAGTGTGTCTCCATTCACGAGTCTTCCTGTGTCTTGTCTGCACGACCACCGCCCCAATCCACCCCCCCGCCCTATCAAAGGCAGTTCGCACCGGGGTACTTGTGCTGCCAAGTGGAGCTGTGAGGGAGCGATAAAGGCCAAGAGGTGCCAAAGACCATGTACACTTCAAAGTGGTCTATAAAGCATGGGTTGTTGTTCCCATGTCTACCTCCAGACCCCGTGTCTCCTGCCAAGCATCCCCCCTCACGCTGGACGGCCCCCTGCAATCCACATAAGTGTGTCTCCATTCACGAGTCTTCCTGTGTCTTGTCTGCACGACCACCGCCCCAATCCACCCCCCCCCACCCTATCAAAGGCAGTTCGCACCGGGGTACTTGTGCTGCCAAGTGGAGCTGTCAGGGAGCGATAAAGGCCAAGAGGTGCCAAAGACCATGTACACTTCAAAGTGGTCTATAGAGCATGGGTTGTTGTTCCCATGTCTACCTCCAGACCCCGTGTCTCCTGCCAAGCATCCCCCTTCACGCTGGACGGCCCCCTGCAAACCTCATAATGCCACGACATATACACGTCATTCATTCACAAACACACCCCTGTTTCGAATTCTTTATAACCCACTTCATATTTCTAATGAGAACTTCTTTGCGCTTTGCTAGTCAAGCCGTGAAGGTGCTGGTTATCTGCTCTTCGTCTCTGTGAACTTCCGTGACCACTTCGAGGAAACTCGGCAGTTTGCAACCTGTGAACTGCTCCCTGTTCTACGACAAGAAACTACTCTGATCCCTGCATCTAACTGTTTGTTCGTCACGGTAAGGCCATGTACCGTAATCATTTTGCGTCCAATTTCTTTTCGTTCAAGACAGTACATGCAAGGAACTAGTCACATGTTCTGAGTTTACATTGGTATTCATAGAGAATTGTTGATCTTTACTTTTCAGAACTTTCCACAATGCCTGCCTGTTCCATTGGCGGTTGCCCTTCGAAGACCCATAATAAATCTGAAGGTACTATAATGCATGTTTTCCCTAAGACAATAGATCAGATAAGAGAATGGGTCCGATATTGCGGATATCCACCGTCTGAGCTTGAAAGTAGAGTCCTAGAAGTCTTTGCGGACAAGAGGGGTGATCGATACCGCATCTGCAGCAGGCACTTTACCTCTGACATGTACTCCACATCATTGCTAATAAAGAAGAACACACCGCGAGCGAGGCGAAAATTGCTCTCAACCGCTATTCCCACTCTATTCGTCCACATCCCTCCACTGGTGAGTCAAGTTTACGTATTTATCTCTCGGCCTTGCGGTAGTGTGTAGCATTAGCTAACAATAATTTCCCCATTTATGTATCCACTCAATATGAAGGCGGAAGATTCTCCATCCGTGTCGTTATTGCAGTCATCAGCCACTTCAAGCGCCTATCGGGTAATCTTACTTGGCTATTCTGCCACTGACTTGTTTTAGGCATGTAAATCAATAGTTTTAATTTATCGTGTAATTATTTTACCTAATGGTACACCCTTGTACTCGTCCTCTAGTCTTTGTTTTCAGTTATAATTATTGTTATCCAAAATAATGCAAGTACTGTCTTTCAGGGAGATGCTGAGGAGTCCAACGTATTGACGACTACCGTTGATGTCACTCAGATGCTCGAGGTACGTTTCCGGACAGTTCCATCGATGGAGATCATCAGATCTTGCATTCTTGTAGCGTGATTGTTACACACAATGTTTCTTTCGTTTTTAGCCATTGATATGTCCTTCTGTCGTCGCCCTCCTATGTGTCTTCTTTTTTCAATATTGTGTTCATTACTAATGAAAGTCCTATGTTTCAGGGAGTCGATGGAGCATTAGTCCAAGAAGAAGGGGGAGCATGCAGTTACGGGTCGGCGCAACAGCTTGCAGAAGTGTGCACCGCAGTTACATCGTCCCTTGATGTTCTTATGCATTTCGAGGTATGGATACTGACAGTTCGATCAAGCGAAATCATATGACGTGATTACATCCGCTATACTTCCTTCTTTATTAACGCAAGTACTATGTTTCAGGGAGATGACGGAGCTTCTTCTACAAGAACATCACCCCTAGTAGTTGATGCAGATCTCTGGGTGGTGACACTTCCAACGATCGAGCAAATCGAATCATATTTACATATCCATTATTTATTTTAGACAACTGATCATTTGTGCAGGTCTATTTAGATGAGCCGTTGACGCCTGCACAAAGTTTATGTTCTTTTTAACAAAATAGAAAATCATATTAATGCAATTACTGTGTTTCAGGGAGTTACTGAAGCATCATCTTCAATAATATCATCAATGGAAGTCGATGAGGAGCCCGAGGTATGGATCTTGACAGTTCCATCTAACTAGATCAACAATGCGTGAATAATTGTCGTTTGAATGTTCTACACAAAGCGTTCATTCGTGTTTTGCTATTGAGATGTACGTGTGTTTTGGTCCCCAAGTACATTTTGTGTTTTCGATATTATTATACATACTAATGAAAGTTCTATGTTTCAGGGAGTCGATGGAGCGTCAGTGCGTGATGGATGTGCTTATCATGAAAATATAGTCGTTGCAGCGCAAGAGGAAGTGGAGACATGCACACACGAGTCGGAGCAACAGCGTCCTGATGTTGAAGTTCGAGGCAAGAAAGTTTCAAAGAAAAGAAAGCAAAAGAAGGTTAGTGTTCTGGTCACTATATTATGTTGTTTTTCACTGTTAATAGTTCAATACTGTAAGTTGTGTTTAAACTGAACATCCCTTTTCCAATCTGTCCTCTAGTTGCGAGTGGGTGTACGAACTAGATCTACACAGACAGTGAAGCGAACGAGAGATGTTGCTTGTCAAACCTTTTGGCAGGGACTTGAGACTGGAGATGCATCGTGCCAATGGGAAGAATATGAAGTGATTGACAACGGAGCTATACCACCACCAGCCATTGATAGTGAATGTCCTCCTGGTAGTTCGGATGCAGTCGGAGATCAATTCACAGAATCCACACCCGCAAAAACTAAGACCGCGAGAAAGTTGAAGAAATTGTTTTATTCACCCATCGCCGGAGAAGGAACAGATGTTGCAATGGAAGAGAATGAAGTGGACGACAATGAAACACCATCAATATCACTGAACATAGCGGAAGACGATATCAGAGATTCTACCTTTCATGTGAGTGACATGTCCTCAACGTTACAGGCCGAACCAGCTGGGATGCAGAGTGACAGTATAAGGAAAGAGGCCAAATTCATTGTATTCGATAGTTGTTTGATTGATATTATTAATCGGATGAAATGTGGGCATTCGGTTGGTGGGGAAGTATGTGGGGAGCCATTGATTAATGTGACTCGTGCAATTCGAGGCACTAACCTTAAAATACATGCCACCTGTACAAAATATCATCCTTTCTCATGGTCTGCACACCCCATGCTGGGGCAACTGCCAGCAGGCAATCTACTTTGTGCAGCGGCTGCACTTTTTAGTGGTTCAAGTTTTAAAAAGTTAGAGTCTTTCTTTCAGTTTGTGGGAATCCATTTCATTGCGAAAACTCAGTTCTACAAATACCAAACCGATTATCTATTTCCAGCCATTAGCGAAGCTTGGAGAATGGAAAAAATGTCTATTGATAGTACATTCGCGGGCAAACGGTTCAGGCTAGCCGGTGATGGACAGTGCGACAGCCCAGGATTTTCAGCCAAGTACTGCACCTACCACTTTCAGGACATGGAAAGTAAGAAAATTGTGAGTTCGGTGGTCGTGCAGGTGTCACAAAGTACATCCTCAGTGGCCACGGAGAAAGTTGGCTTTGTAGCATCATTGCAAGAACTACAATCGCGGGGAATGGTGATCGACCTGATAGCCACGGACAGACACGTTTCAATTGCCAAGACAATGAGAGAAGAGTACAAAAATATAAATCACCAATTTGACGTTTGGCATCTTGCAAAAACAATCAATAAAAAAATGTCGGCTGCAGGTAAAAAAAAAGATATGCAAGGTATTTCACAGTGGTCCAAGTCAATCAGCAACCATCTTTGGTGGAGCTCAAAAACATGTGGAGGGTCGTTGGAAATTCTACTGGAAAAATGGCGGTCAGTAATGCTACACTGTACCAACGTTCACCGTTGGAACACAAACCAACATTTCCACAATTGTGAACATGGCCATTTGTCCACAGAGGAGGCACGGAAGAAGAAGTGGTTGATTCCTTCATCACCCACTCACAAAGCCATTGAAAAGATTGTATTTGATAAAACTATAACAAGAGATTTGAGGGGACTCACGGAATTCTGCCACACAGGAGATTTGGAGGTGTTCCACAATATGTGCCTAAAGTACAGGCCAAAACGATTGCATTTTGGCATGGAGGGCATGATAAATCGGACTCTTCTAGCGATCTTGCCACATAACCATAATGTTGGCCGTCAACAAAGTAGGACGACCGGAACTTTAGGAACGCTTCGCTACAATAAGGCCTTCACTAAAAGAAGTAAACAATGGATTATCAAACCAGTGTTTGAGGATATGCAATATGACTTTATTGAGAGACTTATTGTTGATGTCCTAGATAGGCACATACATGGAGTTGTGAACGAACCTGTGCAGGGGACAACTGCATTGCCACCCAACATTGCCTCTGTTCCATGTCCACCTAAAGAAGAGCTCATTGAGAAATACACATCACGGTTTAAATGATTGTAATTTGATTGTCTGTTCTCTCGAGTCTCCTCATGTTGCAGGCCCATTGAATATGTGTATCTATGTAATGTGTAAATAAAAGTGATTGCTCAGTGTACATGCAATGTGTCTCTCCACCGTTGCCCCTCCCTTCACCGTGCAGTAGTGCGAACCACCCGGATGTCACCTGTAACTTTGCTCTTGAGTCTCCTCATGTCGCAGGCCCATTGAATATGTGTAGCTATGTATTGTGTAAATAAAAGTGATTGCTCAGTGTACATGCAATGTGTCTCTCCAACCTTGTTCATTTGCGCATTGAATTAAACCAAACAGTAATATAAATCATTTTTCAAAATATATAGAATGTCTCCGTATTTATGGTTCTCTGGGGCTGCAAATACACGCACACAAAATGCAAAGATGGAGTGTAAATTTCAAGTCCTGTGAGATGGCCTTACACTGAATGTAGCTAACTAGGAATGTGTGCTCGTTCAAAGTGAAGGTCAGCTGCTTTGATTTTTTGCTCGGGTGCCGGAATGGCCCAGGACTCAGTATAAGGTTCTATTGTTATTTGACCTTGACAGGCCGGGACCATCCCGAAAGACTTCTTTTTGGGGGTGTGGTGCAATAACGTAAACAATAATGAATATAATTTCAGAAACGAAAGCCATTTAATGTTCGTTCATTAGAAGAAATAACGTCGGCATAGAAGGAGTGGTATTTCGGGGCTGCCCTACGCACAGACACAATGGAAAATGCAAATATAATGTAAGTAACTCTTTAGATGAGTTTATACCGCAATTTAATTACTATACAGTAGCTTTAAAGACGGGTTAAGTTGTACTTGTTCGTTCTATGTGGCATATTGTTTTGTACCGCGCACTATCTTGAGGAGAACCATCTCCTTTTACGGAAGCACCTCAAAACCTTCCTCTTTGCTTCTGCTTTCTCTCTCCCCTGCTACAACTGGTCCACTGTCTGCGACCTCGGTCCTGGGCCCTTCCACTCTCCACCTGCGCTGCCTCCCTGTCAACCCCTGCACTGGGGGACTGTCTCAGTATCCTACAGCCCCCCCTTGATGTATAATACCCAGTTGCACTGTCCTAGCTATGAAATAATTTCCCGACCTAATATATAAAATGAATAATTTTAATAAAGATCTGATGGTGAGACTAATTTCATTTTTTATGTTTTTCAAACAGGTACATCATCCATTATTGTATGTGTCACGAGTACCAGACACCGGCGGATGGGTTTTTCAACCGCCAGTTGCTTCTCCGCGTGAACAACGTTACCACCCTGACCATTTTATGGGACGATCGCCAAGTACAAGTATGCCCTTAGGCGGTACTAACGGCTAGATGCAACATACAGACCGTTGTGGTGGCCTAGTGCTTCGTTGTTGTAACAGCCATGCGATTATCAGTGCGACCGAAGAGCTTATTTTATCGTAAACCAACACCCTGTATACTGCACACGAACATCGCGTGCCTCAAGACGAACTATTTTGGATCGAGAGCAAAGAAAAATGCAAATCGCTGAATATTCTCAAAACATTTGATGTCAAATAAATGTACTTTGCCAAATGTACAATCTTGCCGTTTGCTTTTAAACCACAGTTTCATATTCCGAATTGTGGCGCTTTATTGTGAGATGATCTAAGACCCTGTGTACAGCAAAGGAACATTGCGTGCCTCAAAACGAACTTTTTGGAACGTGAGCAAATAAAAATGCAAATCGCTGAATATTCTCAAAACATTTGATGTCAAATAAATGTACTTTGCCAAATGTACAATCTTGCCGTTTGCTTTTAAACCACAGTTTCATATTTCGAATTGTGGCGCTGTATTGTGAGATGATCTAAGACCCTGTGTACAGCAAAGGAACATCGCGTGCCTCAAAACGAACTTTTTGGAACGTGAGCAAATAAAAATGCAAATCGCTGAATATTCTCAAAACATTTGATGTCAAATAAATGTACTTTACCAAATTTACAATCTTGCGGTTTAATTTAAAAGTACAGTTTCATATTCCCAATTGTGGCGCGCTGTGTTGTGTGGGCTCATCTGTGTTGAGTCGCGTAGAAGACGCCTGGGCGCGTTTGCCTACGCAGCTCAGTCACGTCACGGATAGAGGCGGGGAATATGAATGTTTTGATAAAGTCTGTTTCAGGGGCGGGGGATTTGATTTAGTGCCGCAAAAGCAGGTGAGCCAGGGCGATGGGGGGAAATGATAGGATTATCAGAAAATGGCGGCTGATTTCGAGTGCGTTAATGGACGAAAAGTCGAGTAAGGTCCATAGGAAAGTTTTCTACGATCTACCGAGTTGTGCTTAAAAACACATGGCCGAACCGTAGGGACAATAAAAAAAAAGTCCCGGAACTATCCTTTAAGAGGAGAAGTGGAGACCGCAGTAGGATTGACAAGTTCCTTGCATATTTTGAAAAGTTCAGCTGTGTTGTTTGAGGCTCCAGAGATGCGGCACTGGATATGGGCCCATTTCTTGGAGCAGATAGAGAGTCTGTTTTGCCTATTGAGCAGGCAGCAGGCCAGTTTGTCAGAGGATATGCTCGAAGCCAGTCACTTCCATTCTGCAACTTTGCATTTGCTTTTCCACGAGGCTAAATCAGAGCCGTGCCAACTATTGCACTTGGAGGCAGGCTTCATACGGATCGTCATGGCAGGGGCAAGGATGTCAAGAGTGTTGGAGATGGAGAGATGAAGGTTAGCAAGAGCTGAGTCAGTATGAGAGTGAATGGAAGGGGCTGAGGGGTGAAGGATGTGGCAAAAGCAGCTACTGACACTTGCGACATCGGTCAAATGACGGAGAAGGAAGCTGGCAGTGCTGGAAGAGGATTAGCCGGGGAGCCCAGGAGCTCCAGGTGGCAGGATAGGAGAGAAAGGTCATAAGTACACCCTATCCCTGTAGGGTATGCTGTCCCTAGGTAAAAGCTGGTGCACCCCTATCTAATAGAAAAGGCAAGGGAGAGAGTCTATCCATGTCTCTACAATCTAAAATGTCTAAAAAGAGCAGAAAAGTTAAGCCAAATACATTCACATTTTGAACATTTCTCAGACGAATATTTCCTTTTGGCTAGAGTGAAAAACAATTAATCTAGTATGCATCAATATGTTACAAAAGGGTTTTTTGGTCAGGAAACAATTCAATAAGGCAAATAAACTGCTTCACTGGTTTCTCCTATTCTTAGCTCCAGTCTTCGTCCAATCTTACAAATTTAGTTGGACAGCTAATGCCAAATTTATGTCGGTAACACAATCGACAATGGTAGTTAGTTTACATATACCATATCCCCAGATACCTTTAGGGATATCGTACGAAAACAGGGTGGACCAGTTTCGATGACACATTCAGTGCGATCATCTTCTTCAGGACCAATATTTTGGACGTGCACTCAGTCACAGTATTCATCAGGCAGGATGGTGCATCCAGGCCTGACCTTAAGCCCTAGTTCCGCAGTATCTGCGTGTAGGTGTGGGCATGGAGAGCGGCCCTTCTCTTTATGGTCTGTCTCCCTGCGTCGGGGGACCTTGCTAGCAGTGTGGTTTCTGCTCCGGCTACCGTGGTTGACTCATGTGGGCCGCATCAACAACTACCTTTGTTGATGTGGCCCGTACAATACCGCAGAACTAGGGCTTAAGGTCCCCGTTTTTGCCTTATTGAATTGTTCCCTGACAAAAAAAACTAGTGGACTCATTTACTGTTTTCTCTTGAACTACTCATGCCTAAAGCGATTCATGCTCTATATCTGTTTGTCTTATACAATATATGTAGTACTCAACAGTAGGGCTTATACCCTTTGAAGGTGTATCAAATCAAAATTGTTTTCACTGATTGTTTTGTGTGTGAGAGAATGGTCAGACCAGGAGAGGGGAGTAGTGAGAGGGTTATAGAGGGAGATATCAACAGTGATGAGCGCATTCAGGGGGTGCCCGGCTGAGTCAGTTGTTCTGGAGGGAAGAGTGGTGAGAGAGAATCACAGAGATTGCGGAAGTGGAGAGTGGCCACATCGGGAGAATCCAGATGGATATTGAAATCTCCAAGGTAGAGAAGCTTAGAAGAAGAGGTCAGCAGAGAGGAGATGAGGTCGGCCCACTCTGAAAGGAAGGGAGGTATCAGACCAGGTGACCCGGAGATGGTAGTGAGAGCGAGGGAGAGGCAGAAGGTGGGAGAGATGCAGAGCTTGCAGACAAGACATTCAAAGGAAGAGTAAGATTGAGTGGGTATGATGGAAGCAAGGACCCCTTCAGGGTAGACAAGGGCCACTCTGCCTCCAGACCGGTTACATCTGGGATTGGAGAGGATCTTGTAGCGCTCAGGGAGGAGAGTGTCAAAAGCAGTGACAGAGCTGGCATTGAACCATATCTCACATCTTAATACAATAATAATAAAAATAAACAATAATAATCTCAGTGAGAGCGAGGACGCCAAGGCCAAAGTTTTCAAGGAGGTGACAGATGTTAGAAGAGTGTTTGACAGCAGAGCGAGAATTGAGGGTAGCTAAATTGAGCAGGTTGCCACCTTTAAAGGGTTTCCAAGGTGGGGTAGAGGGGGGGATACACCTGTCGGTGGGGGCAAATAGGCCAAAGGTGGGGCAGAGAGGCAAGAGAAGGGAGGAAGTTAATAAGAGACTGAAGACACCTGTCAAGAAGGAGGAGGTTGGGCTGAGAGCCCTGGGCCATGATAGTACCATTCCGGCAGACATTAATGATGCACCTGGAAGATAGGAGGTGAGCCAAGAGAACTCCTGGCCTGGTTCCACCATTAAAATGGGCAAATATGGCTAGAGACCATATGCAGAGTCCATAGGTTAGGAGAGAGAACAGTAAAGAGGATGTCAGTAATAGTCTGTCTGGACGAAGAATTGACGTAGGTGACAGCAATGGAGACCAGAAGTGTTTTCTTTTTTTTTTTTACTTGTTTATTTTAAATCAAGGCAGGTTGATAATTACAAAACATTGTCAGCAACAATCATTCAGGCATGTTGATCCCCAGTCCTTTTTTCCCCCCGATCTCCTCCCCTCCTGCCCCCGTCCCACCTTTCCCTCGGTCCTCGGAGATGGATTCCTCCCTCCGAGATCGCCTATTTTGCGCCTCAAAGTTCTTAAATGTCTTCCTTCCAGGCTTCGAGAGAGGGGTAGGAAAGGTGATAGAGTAGCAGTTAGAGTAGATCGGAGGGATAGACAGCACCATAGTTGCAGGGAGGGGGTAGAGGAGAGCAGATAGGAGGACTGCATAAGCACGAGAACTAGCCTAGCAGCCTAGGTTACAAATGCAGATTCAATGCAATAGAGCAGCAGTAAGAAGAAAGGATAAACAGGAGCAAGGCCTACGTAACAAAATGCAGAGTAAGTACAATAGAGCAGCAGTACGAAGAAAGGATAAACAGAAGCAAGGCCTAGGTTACAAAAATGTAGTGGGAAATAGGAACAACTGAGCAATTCAATGAGGAGGAACCACCAGAAAGGTGATCATCCATAGTCGGTAGTCAGGGTACAGTTGTGAGATGCAACTGTGTTGCAAATGGTACATAGACTAGGAATACCCAAAACGATGAAGATGCAAAGCATTTAGCACAACTTGAGGATTTAGGAGAAGAAGATTAGGATTCCAGGAAACAGAGAAAGTCAGCAGTTAGTGAAGAAGCAGATTCAGAATTGCCCAGAATTGAGTTTAACAAATGCAGAACAATGAGCAGGATATCCCCCGCCCCCACCCACACTGCCAAACCCCAACATGCAGTAACAATCCCCACCCCAAACATCGAACAACCTCCAACATTTATCTGTGAGCAACTGCCCAGGGGCATCATGGAGTCGTACGTCCATACGGCCCCGCACTGAGGGGGAGGACGTAAAATGCCTTGCATGTACTAAGGCATTATATCTCTAAGCACATGCTGGAGGGGCATACCCCAATTGGTAACACATTATAAAATACTCAAAAATGTAAATTAAAGCCATCACATCATATGAATCTCCTGGGCTACATTCCTATATGGAGTGCCATCTAGTTGAAGTCATCTTGCTAAAATTCAAGGCCCAATCCACACAGACCACCCCTCCAATCACATACAACACAGGGGTACCAGTGATTTACGAGGTTGGGAGGGGGTCCTCATCTGCAGACCATCTCATAGGAGTGACTCCTTCATTGCAGATATCTCCAATTTACACTTATCTGCCAAATTAGCACATTTAGATAATGTCTGTCTTTCTCTGTGATTTTAACATCCCTGAGTCACAGGCTGACAACCACACTCGAAGCACACTTTTCGCACTGACCACTTCCATGGACCTTAAGCAAATTGTGCTCTCCTCCACGCACAAAAAAGGCAACACCCTAGACTTAGTCTTCACATCACCCCATTACATCACCTGCCCAGACCCTATTCCACTTGACTGGTCTGACCACGCCGCCATCCCATTTTCAGTCACTCACTCGACTATGGCTCATAAAGGTCAGGCTAAATGCCCCCTCACTCAACACCGCTCATTCAAAACCTTCTTGGTCAATGAGCTAGAAGCAAACTTTGCAGTCTTCCCCACCACATGGAATGCCTCTGGCCTTCTGAAATTATTCAGCAACCCTGCTATGAAACTAGTGGACACTCATTGCAGTGAATCAACTTACGTTGCACCAGTGGTCCAGGGATGAATATAGGCTTCTACACCTTCAATCAGCCCTACACCTCTAGTACACCAGAAGGGAAATAGGAACAACTGAGCAATTCAATGAGGAGGAACCACCAGAAAGATGATCATCCATAGTTGGTAGTCAGGGTACAGTTGTGAGATGCAACTGTGTTACAAATGGTACATAGACTAGGAATACCCAAAACGATGAAGATGCAAAGCATTTAGCACAACTTGAGGATTTAGGAGAAGAGGATTAGGATTCCAGGAAACAGAGAAAGTCAGCAGTTAGTGAAGAAGCAGATTCAGAATTGCCCAGAATTGCGTTTAACAAATGCAGAACAATGAGCAGGATATCCCCCGCCCCCACCCACACTGCCAAACCCCAACATGCAGTAACAATCCCCACCCCAAACATCGAACAATCTCCAACATTTATCTGTGAGCAACTGCCCAGGGGCATCATGGAGTCGTACGTCCATACGGCCCCGCACTGAGGGGGAGGACGTAAAATGTCTTGCATCTACTAAGGCATTATATCTCTAAGCACATGCTGGAGGGGCATACCCCAATTGGTAACACATTATAAAATACTCAAAAATGTAAAGTAAAGCCATCATATCATATGGATCTCCTGGGCTACATTCCTATATGGAGTGCCATCTAGTTGAAGTCATCTTGCTAAAATTCAAGGCCTAATCCACACAGACCACCCCTCCAATCACATAAAACACAGGGGTACCAGTGATTTATGAGGTTGGGAGGGGGTCCTCATCTGCAGACCATCTCATAGGAGTGACTCCTTCATTGCAGATATCTCCAATTTACACTTCTTTGCCAAATTAGCACATTTAGATAATGTCTGACTTTCTCTGTGATTTTACCGTACCTGAGTCACAGGCTGACAACCACACTCGAAGCACGCTTTTCACACTGACCACTTCCATGGACCTTAAGCAAATTGTGCTCTCCTCGACGCACAAAAAAGGCAACACCCTAGACTTAGTCTTTACATCACCCCATTACATCACCTGCCCAGACCCTATCCCACTTGACTGGTCTGACCACGCCGCCATCCCATTTTCAGTCACTCACTCGACTATGGCTCACAAAGTTCAGGCTAAATGCCCCCTCACTCAACACCGCTCATTCAAAACCTTCTTGGTCAATGAGCTAGAAGCAAACTTTGCAGACTTCCCCACCACATGGAATGCCTCTGGCCTTCTGAAATTATTCAGCAACCCTGCTATGAAACTGGTGGACACTCATTGCAGAGAATCAACTTCCATTGCACCAGTGGTCCAGGGATGAATATAGGCTTCTACACCTCTAGTACACCAGAAGGGATCCAAACAGATTGGAAACACATGCAAATTTTAAAACTCCTTGTCCAATTTTGGTATCCTGGACGGAACGGCAGGCTTACCTACGCAAGTTGCAGCACAACGAAAATACAATTATTACCCAATGATAAAAAGGACTGTACAGTCAAGGTTGTATAAAAATATCTATTTTATTATTATTGCAACAGACAGTTCTAGCACACTACAAAATACAACCCACCCTTTAAAGGAACATACAGGACAGACAGTTTCACGAAGGAAAGGGATGCACTTTGAATACCGACAGGAGGGTAGTCGGTAAAGCAATCAGTCTTAACTGTTTAAGGTTATATGGTTTCAGTATTTGCCCATTTAAAGCACTGCAACCTGTAGAAAAAGAAACTAACCCAATTTAAAGAAGATGAAAAAACATTTTTGGGAAGCATCTCCCTTACACAGGTAAAAGAAACATTTGCACAAATGAACTTAGATATAAAGAATTTTAAAGCGATTTATTCAAGAAAAAAAGGTAACAAACTTCGAAAAAGACATTCACAGTTTTAAAAAGGAGATCACTTACACACATCTCCAAGCTGATTATTATCTCCAATCACAGCTTCCGGGTACTGGTAGAGGCCAGAGAGATTAACCATATCAAAATGGGTGACTTTTTCAGATACCTCGGCAAGCTGTCTGGAGGAATATACACCAATCCAAGAGAACGCACCAACACAAGGTTTTTTAGGCAGAGGCTATCCAAGAGACAGACCATACAACCAAGACTATGACCTACACTGAGGATAAGCAATATTCAGGAAAAGAATACGGAAATGCCGCAGTTAGAGACAGATTTTATTTTCAATTTATGGTTTATTAAAACCATGGGCTGCAAATCCTGAATTCGAAATACACATTTCTTTTAAGAACAATCGGTTAAGACTCACGTAATGTGCATGCACAAATGTTGGGTTTTGTAAATTTTGAAAAACTGTCCAGAACTAAACAAAGCGCATTTGTGTGAGATATTGCCTTATTACGAGGTCGGCAGTGGCCCACTGGTGCTACC
The DNA here is from genome assembly GCF_040938575.1 of Ambystoma mexicanum. NCBI lineage: Eukaryota > Metazoa > Chordata > Amphibia > Caudata > Ambystomatidae > Ambystoma > Ambystoma mexicanum. The sequence goes on along the minus strand of NC_090923.1, from coordinate 1,018,465,486 downwards.
AACGGGTTGCTGCCGACCTCGTAACACTGTTCCCACTGCCGGATATCCCGGTGCCACCGGCACATTACAATTCGCAGCGTCCCGGGATATCAGGCAGCGGGCACTGTAAATCCCCATTCCTGTGGAGACCCATAGGACTCCACAGTAATGGGGACACAAAAGCACCAGCACCGTTTCTAACGGTGCTTCCATGAGAAACATGCCTGCAGGGGCCGGTACTATTGGCAGGTGACCTGCCAGGAGATCCAACCCCTGTAGGTATTCTCGTAGTCTAGCGGTCTGGAAAGGGTGCTGGTACGTTGCTACCGGCACCTTTATTTCTGGACCGCCAGACTTAGAATGAGGGCCATTGTATCATCCACAGAATGGAGTGATTCGTTACACAAATTATAAATTGTTATATGACCCTTTTATGTGGTGGATTCAACTAGGGGGATTTGGACCATTGGATGCAAAAACTTGAATTAACATTTGAATTTTAAATTGTGTTATTTTTGTGTTTTTATATGTGATATATGTATTCTCAAAGGTAGTTAGCTACAGTGGGGATTTGTATTCACTTTTGTCTATCTCTTCAAAGCACTGATGACATCAGGCAGGGTGAGTAGCACTGTTCACATCACAAAATGTGCGGAGTCCGGACACCAACGTTCAAGAATAATAGTCATCTTTATTAATGTCTTACAAAGTGGCACAAACATTAAAAAGCCATCAAAATTTGGCTCTCCCAAAGTGTCCGTGCGCGTTGGGAACGTTAACACGTTTCGCGGCTTGCCTCGCCGCTTGATAACAACAATGCGTCCCCAATAGACCACAGAGTTTTAAACAACATGGTGTAGAGCAACCAGCCACTATTTTAGCTGAAATAAAAGAGGGACTCCATTGGAAACCACAACCTCCTTAACGCAGACCCATGGCGGACATCTTTGACTGTTGCAAACCGCAATTGTAGCATGGATGCTAATGCATGACGCTACCACCTAATGTATCTATTAGGTCCCTATGGGTTATCCTTAATAGGGATCTGATGCGGAGTTACTTGTATAATTACCCTATTTGCCCGCCGTGCACTACCACAGGTAAGGTGCGTGTCAATGAAGCCCCTCGTATCCGACCACATCTTTTTCAGCACTTTACAGGCATTTGGACATCTAGTTTAGCACGAATAACAGACCCATTAGGAAAAATTGGACATTAGCATAATTCGTAAATCATAAAATTGCAATCAGTTTATATGCTTTTCCCAGTTCCAGATGTAATGGCATAAGTGCTGAATCAGCCCTTAAAGTGCAGGATGCAAAAACAAGATAAAGTGCAACGATCTCTCTAAAGTGCAAAAGTCACTTTTGTTTATATGTGTAAAATCAATAAAATGCTAGCTGGATTACATATTTAAAAAATGTTTGAATCGTTATGTACATTCTGGAGGGAAGCTGTGTTGTTATATCTATTTTGATGCCTCTTATATTTCCCACTTGGATAGGCTTGCCTATTTTTCAGTTTTCTTTGCCTTTGAGTCTATTTCTGTGTCCAAATGTCTATGTGTGTGAGGGCTATTTTGTGAGGACGGCCGCAGAGGGTGAAAAGACAGCCTGATCGAGGGGCCTCCTGCTTCCCCACACACTTCGTCTTCTACCTCACTCTTACCTCCAACCCTAATTCTCAAACCTTCCCCCTCTGCCTAATATCGTCACATACTCCCTCTTCGGCCTCCTCTCTCTCACCTCACTGGCTTTTCGACCCTTTTCGAAGGTTAGGTTTCCTAAGTTGCCACCAACCTCCCAACACTCATAAGACTGAACACTGGGAAATCCTAAGCTGTTATCCCCGACTCTCTCAGGGAATCCTAGACTGTTCTGAGACTGCTTTCTCAGCAGGTCCTGGCCTGTTTCTGTGACTGAAAGCTCTCTCTGGAAATCCTGCTCTCTCGGGTGTCCTGGCCAGTTCTGTGATTGCTCTATGGTGACGTTCTGGCCTTTTTTGGAATTTCTCTCACTCGCAAGGTCCTGGTCTGTTCTGTGACTGCTTTTTCTCGAGGGTCCTGGACTATTTAGTGATTGCTCTCTGTGGGAGTCCGGGACATATTAGTGATTGCTCTCTCAGGAAGTCCTTACTAATTCCGTGATGCTCTATTGGGAGATTCTCGGCTATTCTGTGACTGTTCTCTTGGGAAGTCTTGACCTGTTTTGGAATTACTCTCTCGGAGAGTCCTGGTCTGTTCTGTGATTGCTCTCTCGAGGGTCCGGGGCTGTTTAGTGACTGCTCTCTTTGGGAGTCCGGGACATATTAGTGATTGCTCTCTCAGGAAGTCCTTACTAATTCCGTGATGCCCTATTGGGAGATCCTCGACTATTCTGTGACTGCTCTCTTGGGAAGTCCTGACCTGTTTTAAAATTACTCTCTCGGAGAGTCCTGGTCTGTTCTGTGATTGCTCTAGCAGGGGTCCTGGACTGTTTAGTGACTACTCTCTTGGGGAATTCTACTCTATCAAGAAGTCCTAGCCTGTTCTGCGACTGCTATCTCAGGAAGTCCTGTCTGTTCTGTGACTGCTCTCTCGGAAGTACTGACCTGGCTGTGACTGTTCTCTCTGGGGTCCTCGACTGTTTAGTGACAGCTCTCTGGGGATATCCTGATCTCTCAGTAATTCCTGCACTCTTCTGTCCTGCTCTCTGGAAGTCCTGGCCTGTTCTGCAACTGCTCTCTCGGGGAGAGGCGGGGGGGGGTCTGGGGCTGTTCTGTGATTGCTCTCTTTGTAGTCCATGACTGTTTAGTGACTGCTGTATGGGGGAATCCTGATCTGTTCTGTCTCTCTCTCTCTCTCTCTCTCTGTAGATCTCTCTCTCTCTCCCTCTCTCCCTCTCTCTCTCTCTCTCTCGAACTCCTGGCTTGTTCTGTGACTGCTCTCGCTGGGGTCCTGGACTGTTTAGTGACTGTTCTCTCGGGGAAGTCCTGCTCTATCTGGATGTCCTGCCCTGTTCTGCCCTGCTCTCTCAGGAGATCCTGGGCTGTTCTGTGACTGTTCTCTCGGGGGTCCTGGACTGTTTAGTGACTGCTCTCTGTTCTGCCCCATGCTCTATCAGGAAGTTGTAGCCTGTTCTGCCCTGCTCTATAGGGAAGTCCTGGCCTGTTCTGCCCTGCACTCTCGAAAACTCCGGGCTTGTTCTGCGACTGCTGTCTCAGGAAATCCTGGGATGTTCTGTGACTGCCCTCTCGGGGGTGCTGGACTGTTAGGTGAATGCTTTCTCTGGGAGTCCTGCTCTATCAGGATGTCCTGGCCTGTTCTGCCCTGCTCTCTCAGGTGTTCTGGACTGTTTAGTGACTGCTCTCTTGAGCAATCCTGGACTGATTAGTGAAGAGGGATGGGAAAGCCTCACCCCTGTTCCCCCTCCTATGAAATACATGACCCGGAAGAAGAACAGGATACAGCGCAACCATCCATTCTATTTCAGACAAAGTCCCAGCAGACCTATGGTTGACAAATATGTCGAGAGGTACGCCCTCAGCCAGCCCTACAGGCCATGCACGGTACAAATCTACCCTAGAGTGGACGAGGAGCCCCAGGCTGTAACAAAAGACACCTCAATCGACAGTATCGATTAAAGTGCAAAGAAGCCATGATTGCTCATGTCGTTAGAGACACCATGATTTAGCAGCATTAGACATGAAGCACACATGCCATCTGCACTCTGGGACACTAACACACACCTGAATATATAAAGAACACGCGTGTGCCATTCTATAGAGGACAGAGACATATACATACTATCATTGCTTTTATTAATTTGTCATTAGCTAAGCATAGCAACTCAGAAACCGCAAGAAGCAAGAGATCCTGAGTAAAGCTAGCAAATGCTTACATGCGAATAACCTTATGGAACTGCAGGAGCACCTACGGGACCTGACAGAACCAAGTGTGACTAACCTATGGAGAATATAGAATAGCACAAACACTGTAGACACCGCAATATGGTGTAGGAAAATTACAGCAGGCCACAGGCCTCTCAGCCACAGCAGAGCTAAGCTGAATTCAAGCTGAACAGAGAGCAAAACGTGTGAGACAGGACCTGCTGCCAAGGCCACAAGATACAGATGACATTCCATTCCCTGAACGAGAGTATCACCAGCTGCAATAAATACAAATAATTCCTCATAATTCTGAGCTGCACAGCTCCAAACCGTGGTCTCCGAACACGTGACCTGGCCAACACAGACAATGGACAGCGACCGACGCTGGGAAAGAGAGCCAATCTTACACTACCAGACAGAGGACTGCAACAAAGATGTTACAATGAGAGACAAGTGTTGCACGGAGTGAACAATCACTCTCATTGCCTAAGGTGGTCCGCACAAGTTGGTTCCATGTGATAATGTCCCCACAGAAATGTCACCATGTAAATAATTTGCCAAAAAATTGCTGTTGTTTGCGGAGACATTATTACATGGAACATGCAGGGTACTCCCCTGCAACCCCTGCTACCCCTGTCCCTATATCTATGGTCACCTATATAATGTTGCCACAAACTTTTCCCGGTGACATTATCTATGGTGACCATATATATAGGGACATTATCAACTGATACCCACAAGTTGCAATGCAGGCACATAAGGCCTCATTACGACCCTGGTGGTAGCCGTACCCTTATTAAGGTAATGATTTTTTACTGTGTCCAAGAAAAGGGCAATAACCGGGTTATGCTGCCCTTGGCGGACCCGGTAATTGCCCTTTTCTTGGACCCGGCAAAAATCAATCCCCATTCCCATTTCAGCCCCACCAGAGTAAAACCAGACGTCCAGAGCGGGTCCCGCAAGGGGATCTCATAATAGGGCATCCCGTAATGAATGGAGCCGGGCCCGTACCGGCACCGTTCATTATGGGAGTGCCAGGGTCGTAATGAGGCCCATAGTCCTTCTTGTTACCTTTAAAAAGTACACCAAGAGCTGAGAACCTTTACAGATCCCAGGCCTGTCGATGTTAGCTCTAGCCAATCACAATTTAGTATCCTAGGGGTGGGTAGTAATGAGCAACAACCAACGGTAAGACCCTCATGCTGCAACATTGTTATAGATAGTGACTTGGGGATGGACCGGGCCAGCCACCTGACATGGGAGAACCAGTAGAATAACACATATAGGTGACCATATAGGTTATTAGGCTCCTGACAACCAATCCAGTGGTCCGATAGGTTTTCTGGAGAAGGGCCCAAGTTGTAACATAACTCTGACATCATTAGGGTACAAAACTGGCCTGCCAGCCAGGAGAAGTTGAGACGTCCATAGATTTCTTCTGTCCCTGTGCTGATGACTGTTGACTTTGTCTGTTATAAACCGCAGTTTGAACTTTCCGTTGACCGAGTCCTCCGTTTGTCCTGTGGAAGGTGTTGGGCCTTCAGAGAGTCCACAAATCTTTAGTGGCCCTCTGGCATACTTGGGAGTTTGTCCCAAGAAGTTGGTAGCACAGGTATGGTTGGCTGCGCCAGCCCGATACCAGGTTGTCTCCTTCGCCGTGGAAACTGGGAGGCTGCGAGACCCTCGCAAATTTCGAGAAGACGGGAAAACGCATGCCCATTTACACGTTGTCAGGAGCCCCTTGGGAATTATCCTGCCTGAAGTCAGCGAGTTGTCCAGGCAGACCAAGACGGGGAGGTGAGCGCCTTGATGGGGAGCCGGCAGCCGAGCAGCGCAAGCACAACACGGAGCATAAGTATTGACCTAGTCTAACAGCAACTGTGGGTGTGAGGCAGGGTATTGAATATTGTGGAGTATTGGTTAGTATTGTCGAGTATTGTTGAAGTATTGTCTAGTATTGTCAAAGGTGAGTAGGGACAGGAGCAGAGGTAGAGGTCCTTTTTCTATGTTTAGCGCACATACGATCTAAGAGGTAAAAGGTTCTGGTGAATAACCTACACTATTGACTCAAGTGCTTGGATGACAGAAGTTATGTAAATAGCGGTATTCCTGTGGGTTGAGCGTTTTAGCTTGGGTCATAGATGATGGTATCCCCATGAGGGTTAGCAAGAAAGATGGCCTAGATTGCGGAAGGTGAGTCGACTGGCTAAGTCTCCTGGAGTGAGAAGTTTTGCACGCTAGGCGACGCCTTTGGGTGCAGTTCGATCACAAGAGAATATTGGTATACTCTGCCTGGAGTACAGGAAGACAGCTGTGGGGTTTTTATGTGGGCTGGGAGTAACAGGTTATTACAGTGTGCGCGCAATATTTGATTTTCCTATGCTGTTCTGGTAGCTTGGTGACGTCACCCTTAGGTACATAGGACACAGACATAGACACCCTTAAGGACATAGGACACAGAGAGCTGGAGACGGTGAGGAGCTAGTTGGAAACTTGGGATTGGCAGACGAGATGAACAAGCAGCAAAGCGTAGAAGGCGCATGTGCAAGATTGTGGGTGTGCCTGAGGAGGCAGAAATTGTGAAGGAGGGGTGGTGCACGGAGCCCGCCTGAGAAGGTGTAGAGCAAGAGAGGCTTGTAGAAACTGGAAAGTATTATCATTGCATTGTGCTTTTCTCCCTAAACAGCAGACTATCGAAATCCTCGACTTGAGGTCAGGTAAAAGGTATTGAGATGTACCAAGGCAAAAATGGGGGGAATACGCCCCTTCAGCATTTGTGCAAGACACTTACACCTTATAAGGGAAAGATATGTAAATATAGCATTGAATGGTCCAAAGGTACTGAGGTTAAATTAACCATACCATGGCCACCTTGTGGAAGTTTCACTACTGACACACATATAGAGTACCTACAAGGGCAAGAAGTTGACGAAATGCATGGCCATATTTGTGTTGTGGCGCATGTTCCAGGAGGGTAAGGGGGATGCCGTGAGGCATCAGTGGATGCTAAGCAAGCAGGAGATAAAGGACCAAGGGACCAATCCCTCGGCACTTCCCCCTTCCCCTCCAAGTGTAGCACCCAATGATACAGACGATGAACAGGGGATGTATCCAATGAGGGAACTAAAAGCTGCTGAGGGATGCTAAAATCAGACATATAAGCCACCACCATATACAAAGGAGGAGAAGTGGAAAGGCGCAGGTCAGCCAGCTAGTGATCAAGGGGTGAGCAGTGAGGTGCAGCAGTGCGCAAAGGAGGAGCACGAGGGCATAAGCACAAATTAATGAATAGCAGCACAGGTACTTTTGAAGCTTCAAGGGAAGAGAAATGGAAAGGCAGAAGGGGCAACCGAAGCAATAGAAAGCCTGAAAAGGAACAGCAACACACCAGATTGGGCAGAACTTAGGGATGAGGAGGATAGGAGGGAGAAGAACAGGGAGGTGAGATGAGAGCGCGAGGACAGAGAAAGAAGGAGGGAAGAGAAACTGGAGTGGGAAGACAGGGAACGAAGAAGGGAGGAAGAGAAGGAACACTTGGAAAGGGAGCGGGAAGAAAGAATAGAGAGAGATCTCAAGGAAAGGAAGAGAGCGGAAAGGGAGATGAGAGAGAAAAGGGAAAGGGAGCTGGAAAAGGCAGAGATATGGTAGAGCAAGAAAAACGCAAGTTAGCTGAGAGGGAATGGCAGATGTTGCAATTAGGCAGACTGGCAAGGGAACAAGCACGCAGGGAGGAGGACGAGCGAGTGATAATGGCGGCGAAGGTGCCCGCTGGATGGGGAGAGGGATAGACTCGAAGGAGTACAGATGGACAGAACCAGACAGCACAAACTCTCAGAGCAGGAGTGCAAATGAGGGAGGTGGTGCAGGTCTAGGGGCTGGGGAGGAGGAAGCAGGGGTGAATTGAGAGACATCAATCTCAGTATGCAGCCCAACACTTGAGTTGAAATCGAGGAGACTGGGTTTCACAGATTATTTCTGTAGTAACATGGACACTGGTCTGAAAACAAGGACAAATACAGTGGGGATGAGAGGGGGAGTAGTGCTGATCACAGGCCCTGGGAACGGGGACAGACAAGTGGGTGTCATCGAAGCTCAGGAAACATGCACAGGGTTAAGGGGGAGGTGGGTGGCTCAGGTGAGCAGGGACAACAGGCGGATGACTTTTGCACCTCACACAACACTTTTATTAACAGACTAAGGATCTCCCGGGACGTAGGAGAGCAGAGACAGCCATAGCTTGTTCAAGGGGACGATTAGCAAGAGCTTATGACGACAACAGGACAGTGCCTATATTGGAGCTAGTAGACGTATGCGCAGGCATTGAGAGTGAGAGGGGCCTCAACAGATTAGACTGACCAGAAGGTCGCCTGAGGAGGCGATGTCATAAACACAGATGCCTTTACTAGAGAGAGGAGGGGTGAGACCGCAGTACGTGCCATGGAAGCACACAGAGAATATGAAGTGTAGGCTACCATCATTGAGCACAGGAGATGGAAAATGGATTCATGAGATGGAGAAAATGACAGCTGGCCATAGATTAGCAGGGTGTGACGTAAATGGACTGTTAGTATCGATATCAGGATACGCATCTGATGATGTATGGAAGAGGGTGGGGTTCCGAAGGGGTGATGACACAGTACACAGCACATGATGGGGCGCCATTTGAAAACTGCAGGGTGGCAGTATGGCAGGCCTTAAGAACACAATACCCAGACATGTCAGACATTAGGGCGATTACGTCGCATAAGATGAGGGAAGATGAAGATCCTGTCCAGTACATTCAGGAGATTCAAGAGCTTTGGTATCTTGAAACCCGATACCCTTGGGATAAAACAGTAGCAATATTTTATCACATATTAGTGCAGGGACTACCAGAGCCAGTTCAAAAGAGTTTGAAGAAACTGGAAGGGATGGAAGCGAAAAGATGGCCCGAGATGCATCTCACAATAGTGCATCATTGTAGACTATGGCAGGAGAAGGTAAAGAAAGATAGGAAGGCAGATGAGGCAAAACTAGTGCAGAGAAAGTTATCAAAGTATGCGGCGGAAGGGACGGCTATAACCAGCCCCACCTCACAGGCACAGCAGCAGCCGCAGCATCAACAGCCACAACAATTTGCACCACCCATGGGAGGAAGGTACATGGGTTGGGGCAGCCCACAGCAGGGGTTACGAGGAAGGGTAGGCCAACAAAGGGGGTGTGGCTTTGGGCCACAGATGCATCACAATTAAGGTTTTCAGGAGGGTTTCGGGATATGGACAACAGGTGCAGCAGAACCCAGGAGATTTTTCGGGGGGTTTTCCAGGGCATGGAAGAGAGCCACCACAGTGTTGGAACTGCAGCCAGGTAGGGCACATCTCATGGGTATGCCGTTTAGAGGGACATAGTTGGGGAGAGCAGGACCAGCAGCAATATCAGGGGAGCAAAGATGATTATTATGCACAGGACCAGCAACCACAAGTGCAGATGAATGGTACTTATCAACAAATGACTCAAGACCAAGGACCACCAGCAAAGATGCAGGTACCACAGATGCCAGTACCAATACCACAGTATTTACAAGCACCACAGATTGGAGGGACCACACAACTAGCACAGATACAGAATGACGACGCACCAGCACATGTGGACACAGTGGCGACAGTATCCATTCGACGACTGGGAGGAGTTACCATGGTAGGGAACAACCCCTTTACAGGAAATGGGTTGTCCATGTACCTTCAATAGGACAGCCCACAGACAAACTTGATGTGTCCCATCCTGTCGATCCCACCCAACCCTGCGGAGGAACCTCGCATGGGGTGGCGATAGGTGACAAATCTTTTTCCTCTCTTGTTGACACCGGGGTGACAAGGTCATGCATTAGGGAAGGGACATTTACATAATCAGGCGATGCCATGAACACTCAAGGATTCTCTGGGGCTCAGGAAGTGGTTCCTTTTACTTATAATATCTCACTATCTATAGGAGATCCTGATCTATCACTACCTTTACTTTACTCTCAACATACACCTGTAAACATACTGGGATGAGACTTTATGAGCAGACTTAACATGAAAATTTCATTCACAGACAAAGGCATGGTCTGCTCAACACCAGGCATACACATACTAAATGTAAGGCAGATTGTTCAAGCATACTGTGGGCGGACAGTACAGAGGGGATGCCAGTGGACCTAGAAGTGTTCCAGTATGAGACTGACATTGCCATTGCATGGCTTCCAGGCATCGCAGGGAAACTGTGGCGGGTCCCAAACGAGTACCTTTTCAGGCCAGAAACACAATTTGATGAATCAGAAGGAACAAAAGCGCCCATAGAAATAGAGGCAGTGGTGGCGAGAGAAGATTGGATTGCAGTGCACGGGATGGATGACACAGGGGGGGCATGGAGAGCGATAATTGCAGTTGCAGAGAGCTGCAGGTTGACCACAGTCACAGACAAAGAACTATTCAAGGAAGAGAGAGGAGCTGGAGATGGTTTTTGAAATGTGTGTGACCTACTGGTTGCATATGCACTACAGAGAGGTGCCACAGAGAATGGTGATGGCGCTGGAGACGCCGCCCTCATTCTGGGAGGAGGACATGGCCAAAGTACCCATCAGTTTATGGACCACAAGTCCTTATGACGTGGGCTGTATAAATAGCATATGGGAGTGAAGATCAAGCTGAGGGACTCGGTTCATCTGCTGACAGTGTTGCTGACAAAGGTTACAAGGTGGACAAGGCTAAGATACAGTATTGCCAGAAGGAAGTGCTGTACATTGGGCAGGTGATATCCAAAGACGATAAACAGATCGCTCCACGAAGAGCAGAGACAATACGCAAAACACCCCAGCCCACATCCATGAGGGAAATGCAACAGTTATTGGGGTTGTGTAATTACTGCAGAGCATGGGTCATTGACTACAGCACATTCACAAGGCCACTACTGTACGCCCTGAAAGAGGCACAGAGGGGAACAAAGACACTGACATAGACCACAGAGATGACTGAGGCCATTGAGGAACTGAAGGAAGCCATAAGCACTCCCCAGTGTTAGGGACTCTGGACTATAAAAATGAATTTTTCCTATTTTGTATCACACTGATGGTGTAGTGATGAAGGTAGTACTGACACAGAAGACAAGCCTGGGCCATAAGCCAATTGCTTACTACAGTGGGCAACTGGACCCAGTGTTGAGAGGACATTATGCGTGCGAACAAGCTTTGGTAGCTGCAGCCTTCGCAGTGGAGAAGTCATCAGCAGTAACAATGGGATGCACCACCACTTTGTACGTGGAGCACGCCCTCTTCACGATACTGCATAAGCCAAAGAGCACACTGACCATAAAGAGAGCATCAGGGTACGAGGTGATACTATAAAATGTAGGACTGAAGATAGTAAGATGCAAGACTGTAAACCCAGCAACATGTTTGGCAGATGTTTTCCAGGTAGGAGACTATGCATATGACTGCACAAAGAACATAGAGATGTTCAGCGAGACACACAAGGTAGAGGACGATGCACTTGATTGGGGAGAAATGCTCTAAATTGATGGTTCTTTGACAATTTATCAAACTGATGGGGTTCCGCGTACTGGAACTGCAGTGCCAAGACTGAGGGAGGACGGTAGAAGTGAGGGGGTTGCAAGTGTGTGGCTACCATCCCATTATTCAGCACAAGCAGCAAAACTAGTGGCTCTCATATTAGCACTGGAAAGCAGTGTAGAGAAAGAAGTGACATTTCATTCAGACTACGCCTTTGTGACGGCAACAGTACACTCAGGACTGGTGTGACGGCTTAGGAGAGGGTTCAGGAGAGCAGATAGGACACCAGTGCAGCATGTACTATTATTGGACAGACTGATTGAGGTGATTGCTTATCAAACAAAGGTAGTACTAGTGAAGTGCCAGGCCCACGCCAAAGTTGAAGACCCTGTCTCAAGTAGAAATGAAGCAGCAGGCTTGGAGGCAAAATATGCAGCATACTTTGGGCAATTGTGGGAACTGAGAGAAAGTCAAAAGGCTCAGGCAGGGGTGACAAACATCGTAATGAAGGAAGGTTACAATGTATTACCAGAGACACAGATTATGGAGCTGCAGGGAGCTGTGACCAAAGAGGAGAGGGAGCTATGGGTAAAGAGAGGATGCTCAATGTCTCCGACAGATGCCTTATGGTGACAGAACAACACAGGGAAAGTGGTCATGCCACTAGCATTACTGAAGACTGAATTAGCACAATTACACTACCCAACACACACAGGGAAGGAGGTCATTGCTACACGCATTCATAGAAATGTGGTTCTGTCCAAATTTGAATGAACATGTGGCTGATTTTGTAAGTCACTGCTTGACATGCCAGCAGTTTACAGCAGGGCATACCTTGAGAGATGTGAGTGGCGCCATACCAAAACCTGCAGGCCCATTTCTGCATCTCCACGTGGATTACGTGGATATGATCCAAGTTTGCCAAGGATACCGCTGCATAATAGTGGTTGTCCGCCCATTCTCTAGGTGGATTGAGGCAGGCCCCTGTTCACATGCTGATGCCCTTAGAGTGGCCAAGTTCTTAGTCAGAGAGGTTTTTCCGAGATGGGGTGTGTGTGAGGTCCTGAGGTCTGACATCAGCCCTCACTTCGCCAACAAACTGTTCCAGCACAACACAACCCTGCTAGGCATCCAGCATAAATTCGCCTGTGCATACCACCTGTAAGCAAACGGAATGTGTGAACACCTGAATGGACTCCTTAAGGAGTGCATAGCCAAAATGCAGCAGAGCACCAAAAAGAATCGGTTGCATTGTCCACCCCTTGCCTTGTTTGAGTTGCACAACAAGCCAGGGTCCAACCACTATTTAACACCCCATGAGGTGGTGACAGGTTGGCACATGCTTCTCCCCCTGGCTCCTTCAACAAGAGCACTGAAAGACTGTGAGAAGAATGCAGTTGTGTTAGGACAAGAAATGTATGAATACATTACGTCTTAGGTTTCTAGCGCTTCTTTTAATTCTCGCCAGATACAGTGAATCCAGGGGAGCCCAGAAGATGGCGAAGAGACAGACTGTGATGATGCACCACAAGACTGTGAACTAAACCACCATGTGAAAGTGGGAGCTATCGTTCTCCTCTGCAATTTTATAAGGTGCTGGAATGCACCTGAATTTACTGGACCGCATGTAGTCGAGAAAGTGGCAGACCGTGCTGTTAAACTAGTAGGGGAAAAAGTGATGAATCACCTACAGGACATTAAGCCCTACAAAGCAGTGCCCTCACCTGGCAACAAGGTTGATGTGACTGACAGGGCCAACGTTCAGCACCTAGATGAGTTACAAGTGCGTGCAGATCTCACCCGATTAGGGAGACACGGACATCCCATGGTCACAAGATCCCAAGCAGAAGTAGCGACTGGAATACTTGCAGAAATTGACTAAGGATACACTGGGCCTCATTATGAGTATGGAGGTAGCCATGCCGCTTTTAGTGGCATGGCTACCCCCATACCGGGTACCGGATCTGGGTTCCAGGAATAGGGAATTACCGGGCCATGCCGACTTTGACGGGCCCGGTAATTCCCATTCTCGAGACCCGGTACATCCCCATTCCCATTTGAGCCCCGATAGTGCTCAATGGGAATGGTGACGATGCTAACAACAGGCCCATTAATGACAGGCCTGTTGTTAGCATCCTGGTCTGCTAGCGGGTCCCGCTAAGGACGCCTGGTCTGACCAGGTGTTCCTGAGCGGGACCCGCTGCAGACCTTGTAATAGGGCGGCCCGGAATGAACGGTGCCGGTCCCTTACCAGCACTGTTCATTCCGTGGCCGCCAGGGTCGTAATGACCCCCATTGTCTGTTTGTTATTTTTCCTTTCCGCACACGCAGGGTCTACGTGAATGTCATGGGGATTGTACTGTCTGTTTTACCCATGCTACCTTCCACCCACCACCCAGAAGCTTTCTCTAACCAGTTTGTAATCTATGTGAGGAGACCCAACAAATTCAGAGCACGATCCCCCTGGAGTATATTACCTTGTCTTTTTAGAGTATTTGGCCCAAACATGCCCACAACCTGAGCACGGTGAGCCCCCAGTGCTAGCCATATTGTGAGACCCCTCAATAAGAAAGATCTGATATCATATGATATGATAAGGCATTTGTAACGCGCCTATACACAAGTGTTTCAAGTCTGGGAGGAGGTATTCGCCTTTGCCATAAGTGATTATCTGGTCCACAGGGCTTAAGGGCACTGACATTACTAACACAGTAATGCTTTTTTCTGCACATTTCATGTGGGCAACTGTATCTCCAGGCTGCAAGGAGCAGGCAGTGTAAGTGGCAATGACGGGAACAATAAAGACAATTATTGTTATGTCATGTCTATTGAATCCTAGTGGCCTGATGGGATTGATATTCTGGTAATTATAAATTGTTGTTACTGCTACCGTTGTACCCACTACTAACATTCCCCCGACCCCAGCAGGTGGGATGACCATGTCAGGTGGACGAGAGAACACTGCTGATAAGGTAAGGAGAGGTAAGTGCAGTGTTGACACAGACATGAAGGGAGTAGACATGTATCTCACTGACACTGCTTGAGTGTCTAACAACATGTGCTACAAACACATGACAAAAGTGGGTAGGGAAACCACCAGCGAGAGCTGTTATCTCTGTCATTAATCACCTATGCAATGAGTGCCTTTAGAACGTTCATAGCAACTGAAATACCAGCAGCAAGAGCACAGTGCCTGATGTATCTCGTGATGGTACAAACGTGAGGAAGATTCCAAGGGAAGCCAGAAACATTGAGATGGATGTCCAAAGGAACATTCCCATACAAAGATAACTACATTAAGACATAAGCATGATGAACAATTACTGGCAGCTAGATGAAGGCATACAGTACATAACTGACAGACCTGAGAAGGGAGAAACAAAGACGATTAGATTGAAGGAACTGCCATGTGCCTGGACAAGAGTGAAGGAGATAGGAGAGCCTGGGTGCTGAGAAAGGCTGCAGATATTAATGTATGGACAAGTGTACACCAACAATGGATGGCAGAATGGAGTGGTGGGAAGCAAGGCACTGACACTGGCCCACTCGTCAATGAACAAGGGGCAGGAAGAGAAAGGCAAGTGCCGGAAGGAATGGGATGCAAGTGTGAAATTGCTGACATGGGTAGAAAATGAAGCTGGACTGATGCCAATAACCCTTCTAAAGACACCAGCCATGTGCTATCAGAACAATGGCGAGGTTGAAGTGGGTGAGAATATCGGGTGCAAAACAACTGAACAACTTGCAGCAATGAGAGCAGGAACAGCAGTACTGATGGATCACTATTGGGCTTCTGGATCGAAGGCATATGAGAAGCTGCCACCTGAATGGGGAGGAGTTTGCTTGCTGGTACACATCAACATGCCTTTGTTGGTCGTACCCAAGAAGGATGCAAAGCTCGATGAATTCCTGAAAATTAACAACAATAAGAGAAGGAAGACATTGGTCGGGGTGACACCAGTGGCTCAGGCGGGGAAGATGGAGAAACGGGAAGGATTGAGCAGAGTGAAGAGAGATGGGAATTACTTCACGGAGGCATCCGAAACGGCACTGGATGAGATTCCAGCAGAGCACAGGCTGTTCAGCAGGACACAGATGTTCTTCAGATCAATAATACCAGGGATACAGACATACACGATTGCCAATTGGATACAGATAACTCATTGGGAGCTGATGGTAATGATTAACTCTGCAGTGAATGGGTTCAATGCCATAAAGGACGAGCTCCGAGCAGTAAGGTTGGTGACGCTCCAGAACAGATATGTTCTGGATCTCCTCACGGCTAAGGAAGGAGGAATGTGCGCAAAGATAGGGAGGTCCTGTTGCACATTCATATTTGCCAGTGACGAGGATAAAGGAACTCTATCAGATGCAGTGTCACAACTGGAACAGAGGCATGCCAAAATGAAGCCACAGGAACGGGGAAGGACAAGAGCCGGCTAGCGTATATATGGTCATGGATGCCATCATGGCTGTCAGACAGAATGAAGGTGATAGCAGGAGCACTGGTGCTGGGAGCAGTATCCGTGTGTGGGATCAAAATCTGCATGGCAAGGTGTAAAAAGACAGCAGAAGATGCTATCAGAATGCAGATCCTAATGGACGAAAACATAGGGGGAACAAAAGACGAGATTGTTGCAGAATGGGACAAGCTCAGATCGAAATTTGCGCATTGTGACCTATTTCCAACAGAATCCATGAAGCTGGATAACCCGCATGATCCAAAGTACTATGAAGGGAAGTGGGTTTGGTACAACCCTGAAGGATTGTGCTGTTACATGCACTGGTCGTTCGACGACCACACAAACTATTATGGACACATCGGAGGGATAATGAAGATATGGCAGCCCAGAGCAAAAGGAGTGTCATATAGGGATGTGGTCGACAGGTCAACAGGTCGACCAGAGGGGGGACTGAAGAGGGATGGGGAACCCTACCTCTTCCTCCCCCTCCTATGAAATACATGACCTGGAAGAAGAACAGGAAACAGCGCAACCATCCATTCTATTTCAGATGAATTCCCAGCGGACCTATGGTTGATAAATATGTCGAGAGGTACCCCCTCAGCCAGCCCTGCAGGCCAGGTGAAGTACAAATCTACCCTAGAGTGGACAAAGAGCGCCTGGCTGCACCAAAGGACACCTTAATTGACAGTATTGATTAAAGCGTCAAGAAACCATGATTGTTGACGTTGTTAGAGACACCACGACTTAGCAGTGTTAGACATTAAGCACACGTGCCTTCCACACTACGGGACACTAACACACACCCGAATACATGAAGAACACGAGTGTACAGTTCTATAGATAGAGGACAGATACATATACATACTGTCATTGCTTTTATTATTTGTCATTAGCTAAATGTAGCAACACAGAAACTGCAAGAAGCAACAGATCTTGTGCAAAGCTTGCAAATGCCTACATGCGAATAACCTTATGGAACTGTAGGAGCACCTACGGGACCTGAAAGTACCAAGTGTGACTAACCTTTGGAGAATATAGAATAGCACAAACACTGCAGACACTGGGGCTGATCACGACTTTGGCGGTAACGCTGGCGGTAATACGGTATTAGCCCTACCGCCGAACTCCCCGGCGCTAATAGTAATTCCTCATTCCCCATTGAGCCTATTCGGGAAAGCCCCATTCCCCATTGGGCTCAATGGGGAAAATGTGCGCTCTTACCGCCGGCAGATTTCCCGCCGGCGGTAATAGCGTGAATTTTCGGTGGATTTCCCCCCAGCCAAGAGATGGGCGAAATCTGCCGAAGTCCTGATTTGGCGAACCCTTAAATCCGGCGGTAATAGCGCGACCGCCAGATTTAAGGGTTACCACCAAAGTCGTGATGAGGCCCACTGTAATATGGTTTAGGAAAATTACAGCAGGCCACAGCCTCTCAGCCAATGCCAAGCAAAGCTGAATTCAGGCTAAACAGAGAGCAAACGCATGAGACAGGACCCGCTGCCAAGGCCACAAGGTACGGATGACATTCCATTCCCTGAATGACAGTAGCACCAGCTGCAATAAATATGAATAATTCCTCATAATTCAGAGCTGCACAGCTCCAAATCCTGGTCTCCGAACACGTGACCTGGCCGATGCAGATAATGGACAACGACCGAAGCTGGGAAAGAGAGACGATCTCACGCTACCAGACAGATGACCGCAATAAAGATGTTACAATGTGAGAAAAGTGTTGCACGGAGCAAACGAGCACTCTCATAGCGTAAGGTGGGCCCCACAAGTTACAATGCAGACACAGTCATTCTTGTTACCTTGAAAAGGTACACCAAGAGCTGGGAAGCTTTGCAGATCCCAGGCCTGGGGACATCAGCTCTAGCCAATCACGGTTTAGTATCCTAGGGGTGGGTAGCAATGGGCAAGAACCAATGCAGGTAAGACCCTCATACTGCAACATTGTTATAGATAGTGACTTGGGGATGGACCGGCTAGCCACCTGACATGGGAGAGCCAGTAGAATAACACATATAGGCGACCATTTAGGTTATTAAGCGCCTGATGACCAATCCAATGGTCCAATAGGTTTTCTGGAGAAGGGCCCAGGTTGTAATGTCACTCTGACGTTCTTAGGGTACAACACTGGCCTGCCAGCCAAGAGAAGTTGAGATGTCCATGGATTTCTTCTGTCCCTGTGCTGATCCATGTTGGTTTCGTCTGTAATAAACTGCAGTTTGACTTGCCGTTGACTGAGTACTCCGTTTGTCCTGTGGATGGTGTTGGGCCTTCCGAGAATCCGCAAACTCCTAGTGGTCCTCTGGAATACTTGGGAGTTTGTCCCAACAGACTGCTCTCTGTTCTGCCCCATGCTCTATCAGGAAGTTGTGGCTTGTTCAGCTATTGGTCTCTCGGGAAGTCCTGGGCTACTCTGTGACTGCTCTCTCGGGAGTCCTGGGCTGTTCTGCGACTGCTCTCTCTGGGGGCCCTAGACTGATTGGTGACTGCTCTCTCGGGGAGTCCTGGGCTACTCTGTGACTGCTCTCTCGAGAAGTCGTGGGCAACTCTGTGACTGCTCTCTCTGGGATCCTGGAATTAGTGACTGCTCTCTGTTCTGCCCCATGCTCTCTCGGGAAGTCCTGGCCTGTTCTGCCCTGCTCTCTCGGGAAGTCCTGTCTAATTCCATGATGCTCGCTTGGGAGGTCCTGGGCTGTTCTGTGACCGCTCTCTCAGGGTTCCTGGACTGTTAATGACTGCTCTCGCTTCGAGTCCTGGACGGATTAGTGAATGCTCTCTGGGGAAGTCCTTCTCTATCAGGATGTCCTGGCCTGTTCTGCCCTGCTCTCTCGGGAAGTCCTGGCCTGTTCTGCCCTGCTCTCTCGGAAAGTCCTGGTGTGTTCTGTGACTGCTCTCTCTGGGAGTCCTGGGCTGATTAATGATTGCTTTCTGTTCTGCCCCATTCTCTCTCAGGAAGTCCTGGCGTGTTCTGCCCTGCTCTATCAGGAAGTCCTGGCCTGTTCTGCCCTGCTCTCTTGGGAAGTCCTGGTCTGTTCTGCCCTGCTCTCTCGGGAAGTCCTGGTCTGTTCTGTCCCCGCTCTCTCGGGAAGTCCTGGGCTGTTCTGTGACCGCTCTCTCGGGAGGTCCTGGTCTGTTCTGCCCTGATCTCTTGGGAAGTCCTGGCCTGTTCTGCCCTGCTCTCTCGGGAGGTCCTGGGCTGTTCTGTGACCGCTCTCTCGGGAGGTCCTGGTCTGTTCTGCCCTGCTCTCTCGGGAAGTCCTGGCCTGTTCTGCCCTGCTCTCTCTAGAGGTCCTGGGCTGTTCTGTGACCGCTCTCTCGGGAGGTCCGGGTCTGTTCTGCCCTGCTCTCTCTGGAAGTCCTGGCCTGTTCTGCCCTGCTCTCTTGGGAAGTCCTGGTCTGTTCTGCCCTGCTCTCTCGGGAGGTCCTGGGCTGTTCTGTGACCGCGCTCTCGGGAGGTCCTAGTCTGTTCTGCCCTGCTCTCTCGGAAAGTCCTGGCCTGTTCTGCCCTGCTCTATCAGGAAGCTCTGGCCTGTTCCGCCCTGCTCTCTTGGGAAGTCCTGGTCTGTTCTGCTCTGCTCTCTCGGGAGGTCCTGGGCTGTTCTGTGACCGCTCTCTCGGGAGGTCCTGGTCTGTTCTGCCCTGCTCTCTCGGAAAGTCCTGGCCTGTTCTGCCCTGCTCTATCAGGAAGCTCTGGCCTGTTCCGCCCTGCTCTCTTGGGAAGTCCTGGTCTGTTCTGCTCTGCTCTTTCGGGAGGTCCTGGGCTGTTCTGTGAGCGCTCTCTCGGGAGGTCCTGGGATGTTCTGGGACTGCTCCCTCGTCCTCTCCTGTTTCTCCAGCTCCCCACATCGCCTCCTCCCCTTCTAGACGCACCCAGCCCGGCCACCCCTGCATTAATACCCGCGCAAACACCGTCAGACCACGCCCCCTTCCTATTATCTGAGGCGCTGCCATGCATTTGTTTGAGTATTAATGCATGCATGCCTTTATTTATTGATGTGTTTGTGTGGCGCTGTCTCTGTCCATCAGCCTCCCCTCTCCGTGAGCTGCCGCGGTTTCCTGATGCGGGTCGCATCTCTCTCTCTCTCTCTGTTTCTCTCTTCCCCGCCCTCCCTGTGTCCATCAGCAACATCGCACGCTGGCTCCCGGGGAGGAGGGGGCAGCTTGTTGCAGACCGCAGCATCCCTGCCTGCATCCTCGCCAGCGCCTCTCCGCCTGCATGTGCTCGCATCCCCAACACCCATCCCGAAGCACCTCCTTAGCTGCGCGCCTGCCTGCATCTTCGCCCGCATCTGTCCCTGCCGACCCTGCTCGAGCTTCCCGACTGCGCCTATTCTACAGCATCTCTGCCTGCACCCAACCTCAAGCATCTCTGCCTGCAGACCTCCTAGAGCAGCCCTGCTACACGCCTGCCCCAGCCTCTCTGCCTGCACCACAACCTATGTCTTGCTAAAGCACCTCTGCTGCACGCCTCCTGGACCCCCTCTGCATCCCTCCTGGAGCCTCACTGCTTGGACCTCTTCACTGACACCCCGCGCCCCAAGAATCTCTGCCTGCACCCATCCTCTAGCAGATGCGCCTACCTTCCTCCTAGCACATTCCTCTGCACCCCTCCAGAGCCTCTTCACTGCCTCCTCCCCACCCACCCCCAGAGCACCCCTTCCTGGACACCCTCCCCTCGCCATCAATGCTAGACTTTCTCGGCAAAGGAGCCCCCGCCTGCTCCCCCGCCGGAGCATCCCTGCCCGAGAGCCCGTCCTAGCCCACAGCCTGTCTCGAGGCTCTTCCGGATCCGCAAACCGCAAAACCGATCAAGCAACATCCTAGCGCTGTAAAGGGGGGAGAGTGGGGGAGCCGGCCTTCGCCTCACACGGCCCTATAGATAGAGAAATGGTTCTAGGCTCACATTAAGCGAGAGGTAAGGGCAGGGGAGGGGGAGCTGGGGTTGCAGACGGGTATAGGCAGAGCTAGAGCTGGTTGCCAATGAGGGGAGGGGGCTTGGGGTGAGTGGGGGCGGTATTAAGGGGCAGGAGGACAGAAAGCGAGAGGAAAGTGCTAGTCAGAGAAGTGAGGGGCTGATCGAGAGACGAGGACGGACATGGACAGGGGGTGCGGTGCTAAGGAGATGTGAGCGGGAGCGGTAAAAGTGGGGGCGAACAAGGGTTAAATGACCAGGTAGGTGATCCGCAGGACATGACACGGGGCAGAATAGGAAATTGACATAGCGCAGAAGGAGAAATTGCATAGGGCAGAAGGAGAAACTGACAACTAGGGCAGAGGGAAATGGCCAGGGGCAGAGGGAAACTGTCTCGGGATAGAAGTGGGCTGTGACCAGGGCCACTAAAGTGAGACTCTGCCGGGCGGAACAGGACCTGCCCGAGCACGTGGTGAATATTGCCGTGGTAAAATTCCATTGAGCGGGCCAATAGGCATGGCGAGCGAGGAACTGATGGGTCGCGCAGAGGGATATTGATCGCATGGTGTCATGAAGGAGGGCGGCCTGCCCCTTTGGATGGTCTCTGAAGAGGAAACCGCAATCGACCGACTGGAAAGATGGATGGGAAGTGACCCCTCACTCGTCCACACCCCAACTAACAAGCGGTGCCAATAGCCCCATTGGGCTCCGTCTGTGTGATGATGGAGCGAGCGGCCCCGGCTACCCTCCCCAGCACGGAGCGGCGCTTCAGTCAGTGAGGCGACCGTGTAGTGCCCCCAGGAAGCTGCTACACCTTCGAGGCCCTACAAGTCAGCGCCGATGGAACGCCGCTGTTCGCTCGCCACCAAAGGACATTGCGGACTAGAAGCACCGTGCAGGTGTACTCCTCCGGCAGGGGCCTGAGCCTCCTAGCCACTTTACCTGCCGCCATCCATCCCCTGGGAGGCCAAGAAGGCGACCACTCTACCTGCCCCAGTCCCACCTGTTTCAGGTAAGAGTGTCCGTGCCCTTGTTTTATTCTTGACCGTGGGGATCTGGTGTTTCAAGGCGCACGAGGTTGGGGTTGTGAACTGTTACTACACACGCCGAGTGATTTTGAGGGCATCCTCTCATCTCCACGATTCTCTGCTGTTGAACTGTAGATTGGGGTCTCTGAAGGTGTGGCCATTCTTCGCGCGTAGCCCCCTTGCCCTCCACACTCTGGCAGTCACTAGGTTTCCAGCCCTTTCCCTCTCTCGCTTTACCCCTCTCCCTCCTGTCGGCAGTTAAATGTTATTCTGTATTAGCCACTGCTCTCAATCCATCACTCTCTCGCTCCTCGGCACTTCCTGTTCACACGTGCTTCGTTATACAGCGCCAAAAGCTAGTACGTCCTGCGCCCCCCCCCCTCAGCTCTTCATGCCCTCCCTTCTTACACCTCTCCTTAGCTGCTCCTGCTATTCTTGCTTCTCTCTCCCCCCGTCCCTCCCTCTCGTTCCCACTAGAGGTCCCTGCGCTGGGTCTCCCAGCTCTTCTATCGACACTGCTTAATCTCCCGCTTCTCCTTTCCACCTCTGCCGTCCGTGCACTTCGTGCTGCCTCTCCTCTCCCGCCAGCAGTTCTCTGCTCCCATGCTTCCTCCTCTCACCCTTCACCCTCTCGTCGGCTCCCCTGCGAGCCCTCTCCGCTTCCCCTTCCCCTTCTTCCCATCAGTAAGTCCTGCTATGAATGCCTTCCCCCTCTTCCCACAGGCCCAGTCTGCCCGTTCCCCCGTCAGAAGTTCCTGCCCATCGTGGGTATGTCCACTCTTCTCCTCAGCGATGGTTCCCCTCCTGCTTTCCTCCTTCTGCCATTAAACCCCCCCCCCTTCGCGGTATGGAGGCCACGAGTGGGCAGGACGTGCGCACATATGTATGCAGCGTGTGTGGTGTGTACGTGTGGCAGTGACGGGTAGGGGGCGTTATGCACGACGAGCAGAGAGCTTTGGTGCGAATGGGAGGGGTCTTTGTGAGGAATGAATGGTGAGTGGGTGTGTTGTGTGGGTAAGTGTGGTGTATGTGGGTGGAGGTGTGGAGTCTAGGCCACGGAGTTCAATGCCAACCTGCGTAGAGAGACACAGGTTCCCACGAGGCTTCCTTTCCGGTGTGTGGAAAGCGCCTTATGCAGCACCAGTCCCCTCTGTTATATCATGTAGACCCTCAACACGTGCGCTAATGAAACACCTGCTATTTTGGCAATTCGCTGACTACACTCCTTTCTGAGGGCCTCAAATAAAGACTTGGGATACACCAAACTGTGTTACTTATACTAGTGTCATGCGCCCTTGTGGTGGAGAAGAAAAAGAAGATCACTCAATGCTGTAAAATTAAAAGCTCAAAGCTTACAATTTGGAGAATAAGAGGCATTGAGTGATCTTTTTCTTCTCCACCACAAGGGCGCATGACACTAGTATAAGTAACAGTAACACCGTTTGGTGTATCCTGAATTTAAACGGAGTAAGGGAGCCAAGGAAACTCCGTTGTTACACAGTCATGCGACCGTGACATGTTAGCCAGCAATCATTAAGGAAAGGGCGCTGAGGTCCACCTGGAAGGGAACCCAACAAAAGAGGCTCCTCACACACAAAGGATACTCAAATAAAGACTTGGCAACATGCATTCCGACAGAAATAATCGATCACAAACCATCAGCTGGCTCTGAACCGGCAGCAGCTTCACAGCTGCACACACCTAAAGCCAAGTTAGCGCTAGCCACGTGCACTGTTTGGCAAGACACCCTAAATGGCCTGCACATCTACACCATTACTCACACTCAGCGTCATCGGGTGACCAGAGACATCAAAACACAAGCGTTTCACCAATGTACAATAAGCACTACTTGGTCTCCTTTAGCCTCACCTCAAAGTCAAACAGCCCGGGCTGCACGGGGCCTCCCACCGAGAGCGTATCCCTTTAACAGGCATAGCAAGCACACCATTCACAACAGGGGCAATCACATGATGCACGTGTCCATAACGTGCCTACACAGGGCCCCCTGTCAATCTTGCCTATGGGGCCCTTAGCCTTAAATCTGACACTGCAGAGACTGTGGATTTACCTGCCATGAGGGCTTCAGAAAAACAAGCATTGGCCATGGCAATAGTTTAAGCTTTTGCCAGGCACTGCCGTAGTGGTATTTATTGGCCATCCATGGTAGCAGACTGGAAAGTGGTGCAAGTACCCAGGCATATGATAGCAGTGCCTGGCAAATGCCTAATACTTATAGACACTCCAGGACTTCAGTCAAGGACACACATAGTGCTTATACATTTAGTGACTAAAGGCAGACCTGGTTAAGTCATTTGTATTACACCAGTAGCTCGTTTACAGCTCCAGTTAAGTCATTAACTCTCAGAAGATTACTTTGAAAGAACACTGGCAGGCACTTTGAGCACGTAAGGGTTGTGTTTGACACCACAGACTTTGTAAATCCTTATTCAGCAGCTGCAGTGACCCAGCAATTAAACTCAGACAGGGAGTTAAATCAATACACAACCTCTTTATTTTTCTACAATGATTGGACTGACTCTGTCACAGCCGGTCACATGTTTCCTGTCCCTCAAGCATGGACAGTAAAACAGGACTGTAATGAGAATGCCTAAACAGAACACTAGAACGTTATATCACCCCCACCCCACTTTACATAATGATAATGATAATGATGTGTTATTTATATAGCGCCTTAATCCAAAGCGCTTAAAAGTACTGCCTGGGCCACTTGCTCCATCTCTTCAGTCCACCTCCTAGGTCTTATTACCAGTCTCTTGGATGGACATCGTCTCTCAGGAACTCTTTCTGCCTCACAGTAGTATCACGTTGCCATCTGTAAACTCCAAGTCACTCTCATGCGAACTAGAGAGATCGGAATCATCCGTGGAAAGGAGACAATTTGCAGTGTCCTGACCAATTTTTCTAAAGAATGATGAGTTTCTCAAAATAGAGTGTTCTTCATTCCCGGCCGGTGTCATGCATCCTTTTATTTCAGTTACTCGCAAAGTACTGAGACAGAACTCAGGAACATCCTTCTGTGATTACTTCTGTCGTAATTGGGGATTTAGGTTAAAATAACGAATTTAAAACAACGAGGCAGAAAATGCTGAATTTATTTTAATCGAATTTCGAAAATCATTTTTTGAACACTTTTTTTATTTTTCATGCATCCCCCCTTTGAGGAATTCGACCATCCGCACGGCGGGTGTACACTCGGCCTGTGCTTTTTAAAAATATTTTTTAAAAGAAATTGTATGATGAGAGATCAACCTCTGTAGGCTGTGTCCACCCAGAGTACACATGACTATTTGTCCTTTGTCCAGAGACTCTCGGGCACTTCCCACCTAGGAAGCTTCTTGGCAGAACCTAGCAGGACACGCTGTGTGCTGGCTGGGTACCGGTTCTGGAGCTGCTGGATGGGTTCTCTGAGTCCGGTATCTCCCTCTGTTCCCTGGGAGATGTTTAAGGGAGGGATCTTGCTTACCTCTTGAAAATCTTGGACTTCCTTCACTGGCGGAAGCTGAAAGGTAGACTGTACCTTCTGCGTGGATCCAAATGAGTCCCTCTTCTTACTCCTTGCAAAGTTTCTAGATGAGCTCCTCAGTGAGGGGCTCAGCCCTCTTTTAAGGCCAAACGGGCCCCAGTGATTGCTGCAGGCTTAGCCCACCTTAATGAACCAATCCTGGGTCCCTATCAACAATCTCCAGTGATGCTTCAGGTCAGAATCAGAGTGCTTGGCAACATACAGGGGTAGGATGACAACATATACTTCTAAGACCCACCCATCCTCATGTCTGTTGTACATGAAAGTGTCTCCCTAATTAACTGAGCCCTATGCAGTGCTTGGTCACAACATGGGCCTGCTTTGAAGTAGGGGGTTGCAGGCAGACTTTCGTCTCCTACAATTCACATCCTTCCCTGCTCTGAAAGGAGTGGTTCCAGACAGGACATTCGCTGCCCTTTCATAACAAGGAGGGGTGTTAGTACCAAGTTGACACATTGCATCACAAAGAGGTGTTGGTCTCTGCTCTCCATTGTCACTTCCTGCACACAGGCCTTCCCTGAGGGGACAAATTGTGACCTAACTCCGAACTGAGGGACACATGGGGCATTACTAGGCACTGAGGCTGAATGGGGGCAGAACTGAGTGGCAAATTAAGGGATGATCTACTTGGCTATAAGGGAAAAACCACATTGAGGTACAAATGGGGCCGGAACTGGACTCTAGGCAGTAAAATGGGGTTAGAGCTCAGTCATATGTGGCAAATTGGGACATAGCTCAGCATTGAGGGAGAACAAGCAAATTGGGGCAGATGTGGACACTGATGACCATATAGGGACAGAACTGCACTGACGAACTTGACCTTCTTGGGGGACAAGTCCACACTGAGGTCCAAATGGGGGAAACATGGGGCACCGATCAGTAAAATAGGACACATGACATTCATCAGTATTTGCCGCCACCGGACAGGTGTAACAATGGAGATGCAAATCCATGGGGCCTTCAAATGCTAATCAGGCTATCCACGGCCAGAGGCTTTTGATGTACCCACAGCTGTCAGGTGTCAACTACACATGAAAGGGGAGGGCGGCGCTGGTAAGCTGTTTCCTCCCAGAGTGCATGACTATTTTTCGGCTGTGGGTTGAGCGTGGAAAATATGTGTGGGAATGGCCCCACATATTTTCTGGAGGTTGATCTCCCATCATTCATTCCTTTTAAATAAACAAAAATCAACATATCCCAGGCGAGCACACTCTCCCTGTGCGGATGGTCGAATTTCTCAGTGTCATCTGTATTTTGAGGTTTTGCACATGGCTCTGAAATTATTTTCTTCTCCACACTCTTCACATCTGTGACCCATGGCAGGCCACGTAACTTCATGGGGAAAGTCATAGCCACACCTAAAAAAAACATTTTTGCGATTCTTTTTTGTGAGGTTGTCAGTCATCTGTACCTGACATATCGGGATTAAAGCAGCATGAGTTATAGTTATTTATCCCATGGTATCAGCTTGCATATTGATTGCCATGTCGGATCTTGAGAGTATTAGTATTTCTTCCATTGACCTCCTCTTCTGGAGTAATTTCTTCAAAAAATGTGCCCGACTAACAGCCTGCTGTTATTTGCGATCTGAGCAGTCTCAAAGGCATGCTGATGCATGCAAAGTCTTTAATGTATCTCACATAATACCATACCAGCCTACCCTCAGCGGAACTCTTATCAGTTAAACTCCCGTTGACAGCTACCCAAACTATCCTCATGCACATCATCAACCAACCTCCAGGTCCCATCTCCACTTTTGAGGATGACATTACAGACCTACTAACGAATAACACTAAACTAGGCTAGCAAATCATCTTGCTCGCAGACCTTAACCTAGGGCTTCAGGACTCCGACGATACCAACGACTTAGTCCAGGAAAACTCTATCTCCCAGCTCGGCTTTAATCACCAAATCACGGGGCCTACGCCTATCAAGAGTCGAACACTGGATTAGTTGGCAGACCATAACTGCTCTACCAAAATACTTCAGAATTAACCTATCACCTGGTCAGACCATCATTACATATGCTTCGCCATCCAGGTGAAAACACCCCATAACCCTAACCCCATTATCGCCCCTCAGACTTTCTCCAGAAATTCACAGAACATAACACTGCAAAATGTACGTCCTTTAATCAATAACATCCTGGAATCAACTAACTACAAGAACTTAGATTCTAACAAACTAGTTGACCTTTATAATGACACCTTAGAGTCAGCCCTTAACAACATTACGCCTATCAAACCAAAAAAGGCCAAACCAATTGCCCACCTCAACAAATGGTTCACACCAGAACTAAAAATCCTGAGGAATGCCAAAAGAGCGGCTGAAACCCCATGGCGAACATCACCTACCACTCACAACAAGGCACTGTTCACCACAGCGTCTGCCTCCTACAAATCTGCCATCCTCAACACCAAAAAGGAAACCTACAACAATAGAATTCTAAATGCTAAATCAAGGACTAAGGAGCTCTTCAGTATCCTAAGGGAATTGGACTCCCTAGCCCCGCCAACAGAGGGTTGTCTGAAGGATGCGGCCTGGTGTGTCAAAAAATCCAGCAAGCTCTAGACGACAAAATCTCATCACTACAAATTAAAATAGAAGGCAAAAAGAACAGCTTCACTAGCAGCACCATTACAAAGCACTCTTCAGACCTTCAAGTCTCTCTCTGCCCACCTTTCTTATTTTCCCTAGTCACATCAAAAGAAGTGGAAGATATCAGCAGAGGCCTAAAACCCTCAAGGTGTCAAGGAGATACCTGCCCGGCCCCTACCAATTAAGGAAGGCACCAAAGAGTTGCCCCGTTCATCGCCACAGGGATAAACTCTTCATTCAACACTAGCTCAGTCCCCAACAACCTCAAGCAGGCCTTGGTTATGCCACTTTAAAAAAAAAAAGAACTTAGACCCTAACATACCAACTAATTATAGGCTAATCACAACCGTCCCATTCCTCCTAAAAATATGGACAGAGTTGGCTACCTGCAAATCCAGAAACATTTGGAGGACAACAATCTACTTGGTCTCCGACAATCTGGCTTTTGGCCGAGACACGGCACGGACACGCCCCTCCTGGACCTTAAAATACAGATGGACGAGGCCAAAGACAAAGGCAAACTGGCTATCCTTCTGTTGTTAGACCTTTCGGCTACATTTGATCTGGTCGATCACAAAATCCTCACAGAACACCTTACCACAGCAGCTGCCTTCTCCACTAATGCCTCCAACTGTATCAAATCCTTATCAAATCGAACTGCCAGAGTCATCGCTTCCACAGCCTCAGCAGACCCTATCCCCATCCACTGCATGGTGTCGCAGGGCTCGTGCGTTTCCTCAATGCTGTACAACATATTCACAAAGCTACAATTCGATTGCCTTGACAACATGGGTGTCATCTATACGGATAACGCAGATGACACCCAGGTTCTCATCACGCTGACAGGCTGCTACGAAGATGGTCCCGAGATAATTAACGAAATCTACTTGGAAATCCCGGCATGGATGGCAGCCCATAGCCTTTGCCTTAATGAAGAAAAGACAAGAGCTCCTGATTGTCAGCATTCAGGCACGTCTAAACAAACTTGACCCTCTGTACATGTCCTTCAATATCGATGGGAACCCTATCAAAGTTACTAAGGAAAAAAAAACCTTAGGAATTTATCTAGATTCTACCCTGTCTCTAAAGAAACAAGTTAGCACCACCGCTTCACCAACAAGTTGATCAATGCTTGAAAATCATACCTGTCACCTAATAGTTGCATTACGCTAGCCAGAGCCTTAGTGCTCTCCAAGATCGATTATTGTAACACGCTTTTCCTAGGATCCTCTGAACAGAACTTCAACAGGCTTCAGGTCCTATAAAACAACGCTTTGAGATCAGCACTAAACATCCCTGGGTCCAGCCACATCTTGAATGTCAGACAGGATGCCCATTGGCTCCCGGTGCGTGACAGAATAACATTACGCACTCTAGCTATCACCCACAAATGCTTATCAAACTGTGCCCCTAAATACTTGTCAAACAAATTCTCCAAACACCACCAGATCTTTCTATTCACATTGCCTCACAGTACCGAGGTTCAATCTAAAAACAGGTGGTGGAGCTAGCTTCCCAGTTCAGGACGTCAAATACTGGAACTCCCTACCTCCTGCCTTCAGAATGGAACCTTCCTTCTGTTCTTTCAGAAGTAAAGAGCTGGCTCACTGATAAGCCTATTTAACCGAGCACTAGGCTTCGCTTCTACCAGAGCTGCTTTTATTTCACCTCAAGTCACACTACGTATTACATAGGTATATGTGTTTTTACTGTACTATCATCCAACTGTAACCTATGCTCTTATCTGTATTTATTGGCCACTAGACCTACCTGTAACCCTTGGTCGACTCGCCTGTTGTTATCCTATGTATGCCTGCAACGCTCATACGTTTTTTCAGGCACCCGGTTACTTGATGGTTAAAGGGATGGTCTAGTAAAAATTTTAATTTAAAAAATAGATAGGCCACATAAAGAAAAATATACTAGCATCCTCCGTTTTAAAACTTCTATGTAAAATTTTGAGCTATTCAAGCTCAAAATTCGAAAAAGCAAGCACAGGGGCGCAGCCATTTTGTGAAATGCAGGCCCTCCTGTGCTGGCTTTTGCTTTTGCGGCACTAATGAAGGAAAAGCCAGCCAGCTGTAGTAAACAAAGTCTACCGCTGGGTGGCTTTCCCTTCATTAGTGCCGGGACTCAGAGGACGCGGACCGGAGACCAGAGCAGGAAAGCTGCAGCTGAATCTCGGTAAGTGCTATTTATTTTTTTTTACAAAAAATAAGCACTAGCTGCGTTTTATTTTCTAAGTTTTCCGGGCTGGAGGAGCCCAGAAAACCTAGAAATAAAACCGCAGCTTTAAAAACTTTGTATTTATGTTTGCGGTCGCTTTTGAAGCGACCTCAAACATAAATACAACGTTATTGTGTTGGAAAACGCTGCAGCTTTAAAACCGCAGCGTTTTCCAACACAACCGCGTTGTGTCTGCCTGAATCTGCTTTACCATTTGGGGCTTACGGGGAGCCCGAGAGCCCCAAATGGGAAAGCAGATTTAGGCAGACAACGCAGCATTTAGCATTTCCCATTTGGGGCTCTCGGGCTCCCCACGGGGAGCCCGAGAGCCCCAAATGGAAAAGCAGATTCAGACAGACAACGTAGCATTTCCCATTTGGGGCTCTCGGGCTCCCCACGGGGAGCCCGAGAGCCCCAAATGGGAAATCAGCTGCAGGTAGAAACACTACGCGGCATGTAAACATAACCGCGTGTGTTTCTGCCTGCTGTGGCTTTCACTTTGGGTCTCCGGTGAGCACCGGAGACCCAAAGTGATAGCCACAGCAGGCAGAAACACACGCGGTTGTGTGGGAAAACGCTGCGGTTTTTCTTTCCAAGTTTCTCAGGCTCCTCCGAGCCGGAGGAGCCTGAGAAACTTGGAACGAAAAACCGCAGCGTTTTCCAACACAATAACGTTGTATTTATGTTTGCGGTCGCTTCAAAAGCGACCGCAAACATAAATACAACGTTTTTAAAGCTGCGGTTTTATTTCTAAGTTTTCCGGGCTCCTCCAGCCCGGAAAACTTAGAAAAAAAAACACAGCTAGTGCTTATTTTTTGTAAAAAAAATAAATAGCACTTACCGAGATTCAGCTGCAGCTTTCCTGCTCTGGTCTCCGGTCCGCGTCCTCCGAGTCCCGGCACTAATGAAGGGAAAGCCACCCAGCGGTAGACTTTGTTTACTACAGCTGGCTGGCTTTTCCTTCATTAGTGCCGCAAAAGCAAAAGCCAGCACAGGAGGGCCTCCATTTCACAAAATGGCTGCGCCCCTGTGCTTGCTTTTTCGAATTTTGAGCTTGAATAGCTCAAAATTTTACATAGGAAGTTTTAAAACGGAGGATGCTAGTATATTTTTTTTTATGTGGCCTATCTATTTTTTAAATAAACATTTTTACTAGACCATCCCTTTAAGTGCGCGATACAAATAATAAACAAATACAAATACAAAATACAATAGCTGGCCATTTCCGGTAATGATCAGAGTGCCGAAATGGGTGATGGTGTGGGTGTTTGGACCAGCAATGAACTTTGTCAGGGTCAGGTTGAAGCTCATTGCTTGAGAAAATATGGCCAAAGAATTATAGCGTTGATTTAATGAACTCGCACTTGTTGGCATTTGGTGTTATCTGCGCCTCCTCCAGGGTCAACAGGGAATGTGTCAAATTATTTGGTGTATTTCATTCTGAAATATTTCTGCAGCAGGCAAAGCGCCAAAACTCAGCCTTTTGTAACGAAAAAGTATCATGTGGGTCACAAAGGTAGTAATCTATCGACTATCCGGGTGCAGCTCAAGCTGGTGGTATCCCTTATTGAGATCCAATTTCGTAAATACTTAAGTGACATGTAAAAGGTGCATTGTGTCCTTCATTCGGGGTGATACATGCCATTCTCTTTATATTACCTAATTCGGCATCTGCATGTCTACACAGAGACGTAGTTTGCTGCTGTTATCTTATTTGGGCGCAGGTACAATTGGGGAAACCCACGGGCTCAATGATGTCTTGTGCAAGCAGTGACTGCAGCTCAACTTCCACCTGTGAGTGAATATTTAGGAGAATTCCTCTATAATGCTGCACTGTCTGCTTTATTTCCTTGTTGGCCTGCAATTTGATTTGTTTGTCTCACAGTTTTCACAACCCTTTAACCATCGAAGGAAAGAGCTTAATGACCATGTCCATGGTACTCGACCTATAGGGCGATATCAATTGGTGCATGATATGCTCGAGGCCCATTTCATGGCCGATTTAAAACTGAGTATGCTCCTGCCAGGTACATCACCTTTTACTATATAACATCTTCAGCTTCTCAGCTTTGTCTTTGTATGAGCAGGACGCTTCAAACATGCGTTGGCATGAAAGTGGGGTGCTCGCACTATATGGGCAAATGTCAATATCTGATACTCTCATTGCATTTACAGGGCTGCCAGTATCGATCAGGAACTCTTGAAGCATTCCGTTTACTTGTATTAGTAGAGTGGGGCTGAATTCCACTGCGGTTCTGTTTCCAATGGCGTGCATGTGCCCTCTTTTTTCCCGCTCTCCACTCGAAGAAGAGTCGGAGTCCGTTTGGCACCTGGTAGACGTTTCAATGTACCGTATCTTTTGATGTTTCGATATCTGCTTGTGATCGTCTGGGGTCGTTGTTCGATGGCCTTCTGGGTGGGTGCCTTGCTGGCAAGCGTTTGGGGCTTCTGTGTGACATGGTATATTTGTCTGATGAACTTCATATTCGATATACCAGAGATCTTAGTTTGTTCGAGCGTTACCCTTCGGAGCCTCGTCCTGAGTATCTTCACTCTGGAATGTGTTGTCTGTATTTTGACGTTTTGCACATGGCTCTGAAATGATTTTCTTCTCCACACCTGCCACACATGTGACCCATGTCAGGACAAATACCTTTATGGGGAAGGTCATAGCCGCACCTGAAACATTTTAGCAATTCTTTTTTGTGAGGCTTGTCAGTCATCTGCACCTGGCATATCGTGGGCCAAAGCAGCTTGTGATATCAGTATTTTTCCCATGGTATCAGCTTGCATATTGATTGTCATGTCAGATCTTTCAGGCATTAGGATTTCTTCCAGTGACCTCCTCTTCTGGAGTAATTTCTTCCAAAATTTGGCCAACTCAATGTCTGCTATTACTTGTGATCTGAGTGCTTGTGTGAAAGAATAACTATCAAAGTCGCAGTATCTTATTCGTTTTCTCAGCCTCATGATGAATATGTCGGGAGTTTCGCCCTTCTCTTGGGTAGTGATATGGAAAATGTGTCTCTCGTAATCAATATTTCTCTGTGGAGCAAAATAGGCAATTAACGAGTCACTGATACCAGTGTAGGAGTCGGTAGAGTCTTTTGACATTTCATGTACCATGTGCTGCCCAGTGGGACCTAGGAAGTGCATCAGTATACCCAGTGCTTTAAGTGTGGTAAGAAATTGAGGGCGGGGGGGGGGGGGCTCATTTGGGGGCAAGGCTTGTATGATGGGCGTGGCATGTGACTTGATGGGCGTGGTCTAAACAAGGAGGCGGAGTTCAGAGGGGGCACAGCTGGCAGTTGAAGACAAACAGCGAAACCACATGAGGGGATGAGACATAGAACTGTTGTAATGTATGTTAAAAAAGAACAGTTGAAATATTGTCCTGAGCTGTCCCTGTAGCTTTGCTGTAAATGTGTTCATCTAGCAGGTACTGTGCGCTAGACTACCTCCTGGCAGGATGTACCCCACTGTATGCTGGCACTGGCAGTTCCTTTGCGCAACTGGCTCTAATCTAGGAAAGGGATCCGCTCAGTGGTAGGAGACTGCTTTCATGAGTGGACCACTGCCACCTGCCAGGTCTGCTCTGACTGTGCCCTGGCAGCTTGTCGGCCAGGCACCTCCCTGGATGTATTCTGGCAGCTCCTCTGTGCCTGGCTCTCACCCTGGCAGGGATCTGAGTAAAGATCTGCCCTGTGTGTGGATTGTAGCAGGCTCCCTTGTGCCAGACTTGATTCTGCTCACTGGAAGAGCTTCCCTTGGGAGAAACCCCTGATCCGGGGTTGGTGGGGAGGGACTGCTCGCCCAGAGTGTGTCCTGGCAGTGCCTGTGTGCCAGGCTCTTTCCTGGCAGGTATCTCAGGGTGAAACCCTGGCAGAGCTAGCCTTAGCTCAGAGCAGTGGATGCTTGGCACACCTCCCCTGGGTGCTGCTGGCAGGGCGTCCCCTAGTTTATTCTTCCATTATACCCAGCGCCCCTCCCCCCACCCCCCCCTTCCCCCTCACAGGCTCCAGCACCTGCTCTACATCCCCTCAACCTCGGACAGGTCCGGTGGAGCCTGCCGTCGGATGTATAAAGTGTTTTTTTTGGGCCGAGTGTGAAATTATAATTGCCATGATAAAGTTCCATCTTCTGTTCTTTTGTTTGTCCCAAGTCAGATTTCTAATGCGGCTTCGTTGGGCCGAGTGTGAGCGGATACATTCTGTGCCCATAGAGGCTTCCCCATGATGAAGATCCTTCTTGTGTTCTTTTGTTTGTCAGCACAACTGTGAAATGCTGGCAAGGAAATGGTCATCTTCAGTCACCCTTTTAAATGTTACATTCCAGACCTCCCTTGCATGTGCTAATGCAATTTCAATGCTGTTGGTTAATTTGCAGAACAAAAAGGTAAATAACAGCAAAACTTCACGTAGCTTTCTGCCTGTAAAATAAAAAAGTATTCTTTTAATGCGAAACAGCACACTTTATTCACAAAATGTGCAGCAACAAGCTGACTGCCAGTTTCAAACCATGACGAAAGCATGCGATTTTATTTTTATAATGCACACTGAACAGTTTACAGAAATCCCTAGTTGCAACATGCATGTGTGTAGGTAGCACCTTCAGCCCTGTCTCCTTTCCATGCAGTCTGGACTGAGTGTTGGTAGGACAGTGGCTGCCAAGTCACTGTATTTTACTTTTTTAGCCACTAGCACTTTGCAAATGGAGAAAATGTAACCTTATGGGAAAAGCAAAACTACAAGTCCCAGAAAGCAAAGCGTTGTGGACTGGAGTGCTGTAGCTGTATGGAGTTTGCACGGGTCATCTTAACAATACTGAAAGGCTTGTTGTAATTTAGTTCCCTTCTAGGTAGATCTCGAGGCCGTTCCAGGTAAGGTGAGATGGGTACTCGGCCATTCCTGCCACCCATAACCATGTCACTTTGCAAATCTGCTCCTCGTGGGGCTGCATTTGTATGCATATTTTTGAGGTTACGGTTAGGTGGCAAAAAAGGGGCAGTTTGTCAACATGATTAGCTGTAGTGACGTCAAAAATGTTTTACTGGGCACATACTCACAGGCAGATTACTGTTGTGGCAAAGCAATCCAACACGTGTTTCTAACAACGTGTGTCAACTTCACAAATAGCAGCAGCTCGCTGTAAATTAGGGGCGTCCATTCATTTCGGCATGAACACAGTTGTTTCCCTCCCTTGGATGTGAAATTGTACTGAGAATGAAAAACCTTTATTTTTAAATGGCATATGTCACTGGATTGCCTTGTACTCATGTTATGATATGATAGTTTATTTATATAGTGCCTATACACAATGGGGCTCATTACGAGTTCAGCGGTAGCCGTGCCGCTAAAACTGTCAGGCTGCCGCCGGACCCAGAGTGATTTACTGGTGCCGGACTTGCCGGATTTACCAGGGCATTACAGCCCCAGCGGTCCGGTAAATTTGGCACCGGCAATTCTGTTAATCCCCATTCCCATGGGGTGCCGGTGCTTCCGTGAAACTCTGCGGCCACCCACAGAACTTGTAGTTTGCCGCTCCGGAACAACGGTGCCGGCAAGCTTACCAGGACCATTGTTTCCGGACCCGCAAACTTGTAATGAGGGCAATGGGCCTCATTATAACTGTGGCAGTAAGGCAACAACGGCGCCGCTAGTGCTACCGGCGCTGCTGTTAACTTGCCACCACATTACATTACCCGCGAGCAGAACAGGATGGTAGCAATGGTACCGTTATGAACAGTACCGCTGCTACCATCCTCCCCATTCCCATTGAGCCTCAAATGGGAATGGGGACGTACCGGCACCGGGTCCTGCGCAAGGGAAATTTCCGGGCCAGCAAAGGGCGGAATGGCCCGGTTATTCCCCTTTCGCGGGAGCCAGTGCCGGACCCGAGTTTGGTGGGAGCCATGCCCTTATTAAGGGCATGGCTACCTCCAAACTCGTAATGAGGCCCAATGTGTTTCAAAGCGCTTCAAGGCAAGGGAGGGAACAAGGGACAATACAATGGGCCTCATTACGAGTTTGGAGGTAGTCCTACCTCCAAACGTGCGAAAAAATCTGGCACCCGCAAATGGGCAATTACTGGGTCATGCCGAGTTTGGTGGACCCAGTAATTGCCCATTCGCGGGTGCCGGTAATAAGGGACTCCCCATCTCCATTCGGCCCCATAGGGCTGAATGGGAATGGGGAGCTCGGATGCACCGGCACCGTTCATAATGGTGCCGGTGCATCCAAGAATTGTGCTCGCGGGTGCCGCACAATGGTCTGACCTGGCGGGCAGAGTGAGTCCCGCGAGCACAACTCGTAGTATGGCGCAGTAGCAACGGCGCTGGTAGCACTACCGGCACCGTTGTTGCCTTACCGCCATACTTATAATGAGGCCAATGACATTCTTACAGGCCATGAACAGTAAGGATGTGAAATTAACTATCGTACTCGGCCTGATGACATTTCAGGGGAGGGGGAGAGTGGGAAGGAAATGGAAACAGACAGGCGACTACTATACTAGGCCCGACGATATTTCTAGTAGAGGCGGAGGAAAAAAAAGGTGAGGGAGAGGGGTGCAGACAGGGAGGGGATGATTAAAACAAGCGACTATCTTACTAGGCCTGACAACATTTCAGATAGTGCTGGAGGGAGGGTACAAATAAGGGGAAGGGGGAGGAGACAGACGAGGTTGCTATCACACTAGGTCCAGGGACAATTCTGATAGTCAGTGAATAGAAGAAAGTAAGGGGATGAGGGATGTTGCCAACACAACTTCTGCTGTGTTCCTTTCCCTTTTTAGGGTGGCAGGGCTGCCAGAAAAATGCGACCGACAAAGACGCCTAAGTGACCTAATCTGCAGATCACCGACCCCTTAGGCTTCTTTGTCCGTTGGCAAAGCTGGGCGCTGAGTGAACTGATCTGCTCTGTGTGATGCAGAGCAGATTAGACCATCAAGTGCCCAGTTTAGCCTTGAACTGCATCTCCCTCTTGTGACTCTCGTGCGAGGTTTGTAAGCCTTTGAGGTGTCGCGAGAGAAAGTTGCAGTTTGGGGTTGTGAATGACAGAAGGGTCAGCCAGCCTGACCCTTCTGCCAGTCACAGCTTCCTGTATCATGGCAGGTGCATCTCCCGTCGCGGCTGCGGCCGTGGCGGGATAATGTGTCCTGCCATGCCGTGGTTGGACCGGGGAGCCCCGGCATGGCCCCGGCTCAGCCCCACTTTTTGGAGACTGCCGGGGCCCTGCCCTGGCTGGCCCCAGCCCACTTAAATCACTGATTATCCCTCTTAGATGGCATGGCTCCCTTACACCCATGACATCAGTGTATACATAGACATTCCATAGCCATCTGGTCCATCTAGGACCTAAGCTGCTGGTGTAAGTGATGTCAAAAGGTGGCACCCTTTGTAGTTGCAGGTTATCTTGTGGGTCTTTCCTGCAGATGGGTGTATCGGGCACAGAGGCAGAAGACATGGATTTGACAGAGTCTTCTGCTGACATGGTCAGGCCTTGGTGCGCTGCTCACCTGGACTATTCCCTTGGTTTTTGTTTTCCTTTTATGTAGGTAGGACCCCTTCTCGATGACTGAGCAGCACTGAATAGCCACCACCCAGCATCTTCACGAGTTCTCTTGGTGCAGTCAGGGGCGTTGCTAGGGGGGGGCTAAGGGGGCTGTAGCCCCTGATCTTTTGGTTGTAGCCGTTGCTAGGGGGGCTAGGGAGGGTATAGCCCCTGATCTTTTGGTTGTAGCCCCAGATAGAATCTCAGGAGCTACAGCCAAAAGACTAGCTAGCCCCGAGTCCCAACAGTTCTGACATCAGCTTAGCCCCAGGTCTTTTCCAGACCTAGCAACTCCCCTGGGTGCAGTGATGGTGTCCTGCATGGCACGTGGGAAATTTCATGTTGATGAATTTCTCGAGCCCTCGTGGGACAGTAATCCTCAGATCGAGCGGCAACCACACCCTCGCAGTGTGAAAGTCAGGAGCCAACAAGCTCTTCTGGGATTCGGTGGCTGGATCGTTCTCAGGCAGTTTTAGATGTCTTGGGGGCGGTGTCTGCAGGCACGCCATGCCAGTTTCACCGCTGATCCTCCCGTGCCATGTAGCCTGAAGCACTCAAGGTGCGCATGCACCGCAGGCCCTCCGGGTTTGCGAGCAACTCTGCTGTTGGGGCGCGCGTGCATCCGTGTGAACCTTGTTGCCAATATTGTGTTTAGCACCACTAGAACGTTACACAAAGCAAGCTCAAAGAGATCCCAGGAGGATGTGGTTTGGGCAGGAAGTGGGTGGGTATAGTTATAGCGATTAGCATAGCCATGGGCAATCAATGAGTGGGTAAATAGCAAACAATAACTACAAGCTTTGTATCCCTCCTCATATGACATTTCTCCCTACCTGCAATAGTTTCTAGCTAAAACTAAAAAGACATTGAAAAACAACCATAAAGGAGAATAGTTGAAGAACTCAGAGGAAGGCGAGGCAGCATTGATACTCCCTGGGGTTGGGGGCGGGCAGTGGCCTCAAGCGGCCTCCAGGGGCCTGAGGGACCCTGTGACCAGGCTGTGTATGCCAGAGGTGACCCAGCTCTCATACACAGCGGCACCTTGTTTGCATATGCCAGAAGTGGCACGGAGTCAGATAGCCTGTGAACAATTTGGCCTGCATCAGTGCCAGTCACGCTGGGCCCAGAAGGTTTTCTACCTGGGCCACATGAGTGATGCATCCCAGGGAAGTGAGCAGTGGCATGGTGGTGTGTCGACCCTCCTTGGGGTCAGACTGGGTGGGTCGCAGGGACGTTGCTAGGGGGGGGCTAAGGGGGCTATAGCCCCTGATCTTTTGGTTGTAGCCCCGGATAGAATCTCAGGAGCTACAGCCAAAAGACTAGCTAGCCCCCAGTCCCAACAGTTCCATCATCAGCTTAGCCCCGGGTCTTTTCCAGACCTAGCAACTCCCCTAGTAGGTCGAGAAGACATCCCCTAAGCTCCAGGCCGGAATGCGGTGCAGCCCGGCAGAAAATGGCAGATTCCAGAGAGGGGTAGTCACGCCTTCCTATAGACAGACCTGCAGGCTGTGAAGATGTGCAAACCCCTCCGGACCAGCATACGTGCGTGGGGCAGCC
Source organism: Ambystoma mexicanum (assembly GCF_040938575.1). Taxonomy (NCBI): domain Eukaryota; kingdom Metazoa; phylum Chordata; class Amphibia; order Caudata; family Ambystomatidae; genus Ambystoma; species Ambystoma mexicanum. The sequence goes on along the minus strand of NC_090923.1, from coordinate 1,018,426,225 downwards.
TGCGGTGAGGTTGCCACGAAGCCTGAGTCCGCCTCGTCCACGGGGCCAGCCATGGCGGGCGTCAAAGGGAAAGTACGGGCTTACCTGAAAGCAGGGCTTTATGTGGGGGCGTGCCTTGTGGGATGGGCGTGGCCTAAAAAAGTACACAAAATATAGTACGGTACGCAAATATATAAATGCATGTAAGCATTTATATATTTGTATGGATACCTTACTGTGGTTTGTGTACTGTGCACGCCATCTTTTATAAACAGAAATATATATAATATTTCTATGTTTATAAAAGAGGGCCTGAAAAGTACACAAACCATAGTAAAGACCGTACATAAAGTGTAAATGCTTACATTTATATATTTGTTAGCATGCCTTACTATGGTTTGTGTACTTCAAGATGGCTTGAAAAGTACTCAAACCATAGGAAGGTACGCACACAAATATATAACATTTATATATTTGTGTGCCTACCTTATGTTTTGCGTACTTTTCAAGCAATCTTTTTTAAACATGTCTATGTTTATAAAAGATGGCTTGAAAAGTACATAATTCAATCCATCTTTTATAAAGCTTTGACGACGGACAAAGCCTGAGGCGTCTTTGTCCATCGGCAATGCTTTATAAAAGATGACTTGAATTGTGTACTTTTCAAGCCATCTTTTACAAACATCGAAATATGTGAAGGAGTTCCCAGGTTTGCCGAGGGTTAAAGACGCCTTGGTGACCTCGGGCGGGGGTGGGGCAACAAAAGGACAGTAACTTCCTCTGGTGACCCCTCGCGTGAGGGGTCACCAGAGGAATTTCAAGTGACTGACAGAAGTGCCAGCCAGCTATCAGCTTGCCTGACTTAATGGCGGGAGCGCATCTCCCGTCGCGGCTCCGGCCGCCGACGGGATAATGTGTCCCGCCAATGTTGCGGTGGGACCGACTCAGCCCCACTTTTTGGAGACTGCTGGGATCTGGCCCGGCCCACTTAAAGCAATGCCTGCAATTAGACTGAGCAGGAGTGTGGAGTTCAGAGTTGCTGTGTATGCTGTGGCTATGGAACTCCAGAGGAGTGCTGCATGTGGGTTTGAATCCTCGCCCAGGCAGGTAGGTAGATCCTGGCCGGGCAATAGTGAGGGACACACTGGATGGACCTTCATGTAGCCGGGCCTGTGAACTGAAGAATGAACAGCTCGTATTCATACCGAGTGCACCGCCACAGAGGAAATTGCACACAATGCAATAACACTTTCGCAGGACACCGCCACAGAGGAAAAGGCTGATCTAACCCAGTAAATTACCTGCTGCACCGCCATGGAGCAAATCATTGCCATTAAATCATTAGAGCCCCTTCCCATGAGGGGCATGAAAAGTGCCAGTGCAGCCGCCAGCGGTAGAGTGTCCGGAGGGAGCACCCAAGGAATAAGGAGGTACAGTGCCCTAAGAATGCGTATTGTTTTGTTAATTTATGTATGTCCATGGTTTTAAATGAAAACTTTAGACACATATATTCACAACATCAAACATATTAATAACATACACAGCAAAATACTACAATTAAAAGATACAAAATAGATAGAAGGCAGATATATAACTACATACATTATTAATTCTCACCACAATCAGATTCTTAAAACCGAAATAGTCCAATGTTATTGAGAATGTCTTCTATACATCTCACAGTAGCTAGAATCGTAGAGACCTGTTGCCCTTCTAAAATGTCTCTCCAGACGTCGTCCACGCTATTAAATCTGCGGCCATCTAAACATTTGTTAAAATGTTTATATCTAATAGAGTAAGTTGAGGGGCAAACCATCAGTCGATGTTTTAATGTTTCCAAACTCCCATCCCTCTTACAGAATCGACCTGTCCTATTTGCTCGAGCGATACCTCTTCTGGCCCCCTCCACTTCTGCAGTAGGAAAAAATACACACGAAAACGCAACAGTTTGTATCTAAACTATGAGGGCTACTCACGTGGGGCAGAAGATAATTAGGGCAGACTGCAGCTTCCGGTAATGGGATTTGAATGTTGCACAAGTGTTAAGAGTTATAGAGGAGATTCTTGGCACCTGCTCAAGGCACACCAGGTCAAGCGGTTGCTGTGGGGGGAAGGAAGGGGGATGGTATTCTTTAAACCCTTTAATAAATGGGTCAGGCAAAGTGATGGCTGTATGGAGGGTGGGGCGGTCATTTTATAGAGTAGTAAATGTTGGCCTGTTTTTAGTATAATCACCTAAAAGGGTTAAAAACTCCCCCCATGTGATATGCATTATTTTGATCCTGGACCTCAGGTCTGTGACCCCTCTCTTGCTATGGTTGTTAACATCTTTGTTGCAGGTTGTCTAATGCCCTTCCATTACAGCTGGACTGTGAAGACTGGGGGCATTGGGTGGTCCCCCCAGGCCTTATGACGATGGCCATGCCTGCAGTAGATAAGCCATATCAGCCGGCATGATTGCTGGAAGGTTGTTGAGTCTCTCTTCAGAAATCAGTGTGTAATAAAGTTATTTGGTGTATGTGTGACAGGTGATCTGTAATGCACGTTCATTGTGCATGTGTGAAGTTGTTTCTTTCATGTGTTGGGTGGGTGTTTGATGTGTGCAGTGCGTATGTAGTATGCGTCGGTGTATGCTACTATCAGGTGTCTCCATAGATCATGCTATCAACAGAGAACAAACGAAAGGATCCCATGGCACACGCTAAGCATGTATGTCAAACAAGAAAAAGTGTCCCAACAGGAAAAGATGTTCAAACTCTAAGAGTGAAATAATTCACTGTGTACCGTCTCCATATGCACCTGCGGGAGACCACATCACTCCTAGCTGTGTGCATCTACTTGTTACCTAGTGCGTAGACCTGGTGCTGGCTCTCTACCCAACGGGAGGCCATCATTGTATGGTACTAAATAACATATGCTTTAGTGTCCTCATGAAAGCTCTCAAATAAGTAGGAGCCTAGACACTCTATATTAGACATTCAACATATACAGCAAGAGAAATATCACATTTTATTTCTTTGGTTAACACAATTAAACAAATACTGCAATAACAATTTCTAAATACAAACAATTAGTGAATAAACAAATAATGTTTCAAAAAAGGCTAAAGACAGAATCAATAATGGAAAGAAACAAGAATGAAGAAAATTGGAAACGTTCTAATGCAATTACAGTTGATCTTTAGGACCAAACATCATTAGCATTAATAGCCGCATTTAATGTGGAATTGGCCTCTGTGGACTTCCAATATGTGTGTGTGGTTAAAATATCTTGGTCAGCAGAAATGCAAATGTTTATATCCAGTCAATATATTTTTTATTAGAGGCTTCAGGTTAGTTCTATCCCAAAAACGCTGGCATTGAGATATGTAACACTTTGCTGCACAACATTGAATTTGAATGATCAGACTCCCTATGTGACATATAGTACATATTAGCACCAATATTATAATATGATGTACTCCGTGTTAGCATTGCCTTGAGGTATTACATGCCAATTACCAGAACCGACCAATTCTTGTGACATGCATTGGATTTAGCAATGACTCACAATGTCTGTCCCAGCAGTAGCTTTGTGATAGGCTAACTTTTTTAGAATATTACTTCCAAGCAGCGCAAGCCACTATTCGAAACATATCCACTTCTTCATCATGTATCTGATGCAGCGTGTTAGTACATACATCAGGCGTAGTAATGCTTTTCTTTATTTAGTCCTTCCTTTATGTTTATACTGGCTCTCAGTATGCATCATGTCATCTTATACTATACGGTTTCATCATATAGGAACTGAATAACACCACTCTTGGATGTGTGCATAATTCTTGTTCACGCACATAGTTCTTATACATTTTCTCTGCTATTTTCAGAAGCAGATTTTGGTTAGACGTGACATATTAATTGGGGATGCCATGTGTGATGCACCTGACATGTCTATTACAGTCTAAATAAATATCTCAAAGTGGCGGCCGCATGGTCACTGACGTGCCAAACGCCGCCATCTTGCTGAACAGGGACAGGGTAATCCGGCACTGCAACACTATGGTAAGGAACATGTGGAATGAATTGTAGGGGCTGATGCAATATATTCTCTGTCCTTGATCCTAGCCCCCATTCCTTTTGTATTGCAGATCTTACTACAACTAGGATCACTTGAGGATCACCTCATATTTCACTGACTTACATTATGAGACATAATTGTGAAGTTAATAAGGTTTATATGGAGCGAGGCGATCCAGCTGCAGATCAAATGGGTATGTAATTTCATCCCGATTATTGATCTCACGTTCAAACAGCAATCCAATTCATGCCACAAGGGGTTGGAATCACAATGACTGTTAATCTCTTGGCAGAAACCATCCAAACATGAGAAGGCTTTAGCAAATAATCTGGCTACATGCACTATCACCGCCAGTATAGCAAAGCCATTGGACAGAAAAAAGACAGTAGTATTTACATCATCAATTTGCATTAAAAATATGGAAGATTTTGTAATTTACAACAGCCTTGGCAAAGACCTGTGTGGGTTGAAACATGTGTTGGCTGTCATACTTGAAATGCACAGGTACTGTCTAGAAACGTCTTTTTGACCTTATTTGAAGTAGTGTAGGTTTTATAATTTGAGAAGTCCTATTGGACATAACATCATATTTCATCTTTTGGTGGAATATTTTCTTTATTTTTGTTTCCTTTTCCGCAACACTGATTTACAATCAATTACACGGCTCATGGGGCTAAATTGCGACTCAAGTAAGATTGTTGCGTCAGTGCCATTTAGGCAGTGATAGATTCAACTTGTACTTCAAACCACATTGTGTTGCAGTACTACATGTAATATACGTTGTCTTGAGAGTACATTGTATATCCTCAATAACAATTTGGTTTAATTGTTCAATTTTCAACAATAACTAATGTTCTACTCTCTCTTTCTTTTCCTTTATACTCTCTTCCCCATTTTTATCATGCAAATTGATGATGTAAAAACTATCTTTTCTCATCTAATTATAGTATATGATTTTGCAATTTACAGCAGCCTTGGCAAAGACCCGTGTGGGTTGAAACACGTGTTGGCTGTCATACTCGTACCCTTGTTCAGACAATGAATTTCTTGAAATGATATAAATGATCAATAATTTCAACACCAATCGTGTTTGTATTCTATAATCCAAAGATTACAGCCTTGAACTACGCGCTTGTGTGTCATGGGATCCTGTTTGTAAGCAACGTCCGTGTACTAGCTGGATGGGGGCATTGCCACCTATAATCCCATGTGCAAGCAGTTAAGTCTATTGTGATATATTGTAAGGCCAGGCGCGGTTTGGGAGTTGTTGGTTTTTGCCCTCGGTCTTTGTAGTACCAACAGAGAGCAGCTTGCAGTGTCAAAGGTAGAGGAGAGATGTGTGGGGTGGGGCCAGATAAAGTGCATGGGAGGTACTACACCTACACGAGGAATGCGAGGTAGTGAGCGTGGTCATCATTACTTGCACCTGCAAATGGCAACTTGAAGTCATGGAAGCCAGCAGCAATGCCTACAACTGTATCCCCAAGCCAAAAATCCCAGCCCTTTTCAGGAAGTCCAACATTAAAAAGGTCATGTCAACCAGCATTACCCCTCTTTATCATAGGGAAAACATGGAATGCATGGAATAGATTCCACTACAGATTCACGAGAAGGAAGACCATGGGAACAGGCACAGCCAGGTAGGATGCTGCCCCACTCACCCCCCCCCCACTGTCAACAAATCAAACAGGGGAACCACAACATCTCCTAACTTGCCACTCTGTGGCAGTGGCAAAACTCAGGGAGGATCAGGGAGACACAGGTTCATGGTCAGCAGAAGGGAGACAATGGATGGAGCCCGAGCACCCACTGAAGCGCTTCCCACACCCTGAAGTGGACAGGCATGGCGAGCAACAACCCCCCAACGCGGATCTACGTTATAAAACCGAATCCCAAAGGCTTGAATTACAAAATTGCAAAGCCCACTTGTTCGCATTTTGTAATTCGCGCTTTTGGGATTTTTCTTTTTTTCACCACGCTGGCCCTTTAATGTATGCAGGGGACACCCCTGCCACCCCTGCAGCCCATAATATCGAACTTGGGGAACGGACGACACCCCTGAAACCCCCGCTGCCCTTGTTAAGTATTATAGGTTACAACTTTTTATATCAGGTCGAATGCACAGTAAACGTGCATTCGACCTTTATTTTCTGGTATTTTGGGGTAAACCCCGCCACGCTGCCTGCACGTCTTCCCCACATGGAGGAGAAATATGAAAACGCAACATCTTATGTCTCCCTCAAAGCTGACACCAACTGACCTGCTGGCTACAGATGATAGCCAAATCAAACCCCAGAGGGGAGGAGGCCTCCAGGAGCAGGCAGGACGAGAGAGCAGCGACTGCAGTCCATCCACCAGAAAATAAATACAGGATCCAAGATGGCAACCATAATATTAGAAGACTTGACCTTGTGTGCTTGGAACTCCTCCAACAGGTTCAACATTGATGAGTGGGTGGAAAATGTACTAACTGTGTGCACGTATGAACACGCTATTCTGAAGACTAAAGAGGAATCTGACAGATTCAATGACCTCTGGGGCCTGTTCATAGACACCTGTGGTTAAATGTCTTTTTAGTTACTTGCAGTATGGTCTATATTCAGGTTATATGAAGCCCCATAATATCAACAACATAATCTGGTTGCATTGTTGTTTCACATGTGCACCTAATTTGAAAGTCATTATGTTAGTCAGGGCTGTATCACGCTTTCAAGGTTTTTTATTGCTCTAAATGTGTCCCCCTTTTTATTTTATTTTTTATTTTTTATTGAACATTATGCTGTATAGATATAATTGTCATATTAAGTTTGCTGAATTTCATGGCAGATGCGTTTTGACTGAATTGTTTTTATGTGAAAATGAATAAAAATATTATTTCCTTAAAAAGTTCCCCAAAGAGTCAGGACTACGAGGTAGTCCCGCGACCGAACATGCTTAGCCACGTCATGCGACCCTTTCAGCCAGTCAGAAAGATGCTATTAAATACAAGCTCTATATAAGGACCAGCTCCCCGGCCAGCAGTAGATGGGAGCCTGGGAGTGCAGAGCTGGTGGGTTGCAGTCTGGGTGGCTCAAGTTGGTGAGCGAGAGATGCTGGTTCCAGGCAGTGGTGGACTGGCCCATAGGGAACTCTGGAGATTTCCCGGTGGGCCTCGGCACCCTGGGCCTCTTTTGTGTGGTATTTCCAAATTTTCTCATAGGAAAAGCATTGGGCTTGCTGAAAATGTGTCATATGGGGCCACTTTCAACATTATTTCCAGGGCCTCTTTTGGTCACCAGTAATTATTTCCAGGGCCTCTTTTAGTTCCCAGTCCACCCCTGGTTCCAGGGGTAGGTAGAGGCTGATAGGAGTTGGAGATAGAAATGAAAGTAGAGAGAGAACAGAGTAGGAGAACGTAGGGCAGAGCTTTGAGGAGTCAGGAGGAGGGGAAATTGAGGAGGAGGGAAGGATCATTCTGGAGCAAGGAAGGGAGTGTGGGGAGAACATCAGGGGATGTTATGGAGGCCACATTAAGGAGTTTGAGTGAATTATAAGGGGGGAGCTTGGAGGAATTACAGGGAGTTAGCAGTCGTGAGTCTGGATGAGGGTGAAAGAAACTTTTAGAAGAAAGATGAGGCGGCAAACCATTAGCTTGCCCAGCATGAGCATGGGACAGGTGCAGGTATGAGGACATGATTTAGTAGGTGGAGGAAGTCAGAAAAGAGGAAAGAGAGGAGCGGACAAATAGATTCTCATTAGTACAAGACCATTGCGATTCATCCAGGAGGTATAGAAGAACCATTTGGGAAACTGAGCCAGGAGCCTGATACTGGGAGGTGACCAGTTCGACGAAGGCGAGGCAGCATCCATATACACACCTCTAATACCCTGGTGGAGGCTTCAGGGACTGCAGGCCTTTTTCCCGGCATATAATTTCCAGGCTGTGAGTGGACGTGGGTGAGTGGGAGCCATTGGATCCATTGGAGAGAGGTTCCTACATAATCCGGGCTGAGAAGCCGTGGACCATAACCTTCGCATTCCGGAGCCAAGAAAGAAGTGCAGGGACACCTAAATACTGCAGGAATGGGAGTGAGTTTACAAATAAATCTCAGACGGGGATGGACCCTGCAGGAGTTCAAAGACTGATGTTAAAAAATATGAATATTAAATGTGTTACTCCTTATGGCTCAATCCAAAGTTTCGCTTCTGCTTGGCTTCGTTACAAGCACTTGCCTTGAAAAGAAAGGATCTCTTTATTGGAAAATAGCTCTACCCCTTCAATAATCCTGACCCCAAAAAAAGGAGAAAATGGGGATCCATTGAGGTCCTGGAAGAAAATGTCTGATTAGCCACCGGCAATTAGTGTCGGCCCTGGACTTCCTTGTCACAGTATTTTCTTGTGTTAGGGGCTGTCACCCAAGGCAGACTCTCCCTTCTACCATTTCTAGGAAACTTAGAAGAAAGAGCCTGTCAAAGTCCTTCTAGTGTGAGCTTGTTCTAGCACATCCAATGTGACCTGTAATAGAAACCCATCCCCCACACCACTTCCTGGAATACCCAGCCATCTATGCTCTCTGTGGGGGAGAGCCTAGTACTGTGACGAGGAAGACCAGGACTCGGGTCAATGAAGAGCAATCAGGGCATTACTCCCTCGTCTGTGTTCCTCATCCCAGTCCTCGCGTGAGGCCGTACCAAGTACCAAGCAGTGTCCAGGTAAGTAAATGACCAGAACACACCACCTTAGCTGGCCATTCTGGGATTTTAATTCTCAGAAAAAATTCTCAGATTTTAATTCTCAGAAAAACCATCATCTCAAGGTGACTGGGCTCCTCTTATGGCTGGAAAAATGGCTTCTCCAAAGGTGATGAACGGTGACTATGCTGTTCCATGTGATAATGTCCCCGCAAAAATGTTGCCTGGCAAAGAAGTAGCCAAAAAATGGCCGTTTTTTTGAAGGGACATTATCACATTGAACATGCGGGGGACACCCCTCAACCCCCAAAAATAGTTTTTCAAGGGGAGCGTGGGACACCCGCACAACTCCCGCTCCCATTGACCCCATTTATATGATCACCATATATAATGTCGCCACAACCTTTTTCCAGCAATTATGCATGGCGACCATATTTATGGGTATAATATCACCGGATACCGAATATGCCGGGAGTGCAGTAAGTAAACAGTAGTTGTTCTGGGCACATCTAATGTACTTGGACACCTGTGGGATCGTGTACCTTCAGGACCAGGAGAACTATTTCTTTTGTAAGGTCAAAGGTGGGCATATTCTTCGGACGGAAGGAAGGTGAACATTATACTACCAATTTCTCTGTGAATTGGACGTAGGGTTAATGACACCACAATGCATTTACCTCCCCTACCCTACATCCTGAGGTTATTGCCACTAGGGAAGCACACTTGGCCGAAGGTTGAGCGGCACCTGTTCTAATGGCCTAATGGGTGGGCTTGTAATGCCCTGAGGAGCGCTGGTATGTCCAATGAGAGCATAGCTGGGTGTGCCCAGGGACAGTGTAGCTCAAGCTATCTAAAAGCCTAATAACCCGTTCTACCTGGGGTATCCCCTGCCTAGTTTTTTTCACAATGCTCGAGTAGCTTCCTATTGGCTTTTCAAAGTGGAAATTGCCAACCCCAGAAGAAATTCATTCCTTAAGAAATCTTGGACTAGATTAGAAATGGGTTTACCTCTGTAGGCATGGAATCCCTCTCTTTGTACCTGGGTGAGAAATGATCACAAGGGCACTGGCACACTTGCAGTGTCGTCGAATTTCTAGCCTCCTGAATTCACACGGCCAGCCGCTTTGGACGAACCAGATGCTGTAAGTCTACCCCTTCTAATCCACTCTGCTAGGTAGAAGTTGTGAAGTGTTGTGAAGGGAAACTGTTGGAAGTGAAGGTGGGATTTTGTGGGGGTGGCGAGCTAGAAAACCCAAGGATCTGCCTGCGCTAGTTGCTGTAACAGGGGAAACTAAGGGGCACATGGCCAGAGGGATGATTCCTAGATCATCTGGCCCCTGGGGGCCTTTACGTTCAGGTGGTTCTGCACTGTTCTCCATGGTCAAGCCGCCTTCAGCTCTCACGGCTAAAATCTCTTGCGCTTTCACTGCCGCAGCCCCAGCTATTGCAATGAAGCTCTGAAACCTCTATATTTCTTATATTGGGAGGCGAGGGAGAAGAGGATGAGCTAGCTTAGGGAATAGGGGCACTTCTCTCCCTGCCTCCACATGTTTGAGCTTCTCAGTGCATTTCATAGGGGCTGCTGCCTGCTCTATTTCTATACACCGAGCGAGCCCGCAAGTTCCGGCATTAGAATGTTGTCGAGCTCTTCGTGGTGAAGGCTGGCATCTTCAGTGGCCCTTCAACTCTGATCTTTGACTGCATGTAGATTAGAGTACCATCCAAACATGTCTAGGGTACTTTATGGCATTGCTTCCAGTCCAGAGCCTTCGAGGCCGGCATGTACTTAACTTCTAGTCTGTTGATGGTGGTGAACTATAAAAGGAGTCACCGGCAGGAAGGGAAATTGATCACGACTCTTCCTCTTCTTCGGCTCCGCAGCCGCCGTGATGTTGTTCTTAACTTGCCCGCTGTAGCATTGCTCCTCAATGTCAGGTTAGATGTATGCCTTTTCACTGGAGGTTTTTTCAGACTGTTTTCTTTTTCCTTTCAATCAGGGGTCTCTCACCCATTGGTCCCCCAGCATATTTCTGTATTCAGAAGAGGTACGAGGAAAGGGCTGTCTATTTCCCCAAACCAACAAGGATAAAAGAGCGGCCACGGCCTGGATCCGTTTGTTCGACTATGAGAGAGAGAGCAGTGTAGCAGCGTCAGCTCTTCTCCCTTGATATGATATGATTGGGTACTTATAACATGCCTAATACCCAGAGGTTTCTAAGCGCGGACCCGGGGATCGAACCTGTGTGGCTCAGTGTCGTCTTGCTTCCAAGGCGAGTGCGTTGCCCCTGAGCTATCCTCCCTTCATGACCATCAGTTATTTCGGTGGCTTTTGGTCCTTTAGTAAAGGCAGGGTTCAGAGCAGTTCAAGGCAGAGATAGAAGGAGAATGGCCCCTTTGAATGGCATGGCCCAGGTCTACACTCTTGACTGCGACTTAATCAAGGCCACAGCGGGCTCCCTTCATTCCTTGTGAAAGGGGTGGGGGGCAGAATGCCACATAAGCCCGTCCCAAGGGTGGAAGGTTGGCTAAAGTATGCTGCTCTCAAAGTAGGGCAGCATTTCAGAGAGCATTTGTGGGATTTTTGAAGAGCCGCTGACGTTCCATTGGTGCAGATCACTATGTTGGGCCTCTTGGGGTATGCCAGCACAGTCGGAAGGCAACTATGAACCCAAGGTGCGCCACACAATGCATTATGACGCCCCAAAAGACCCTCTGTAGCTCTGGGGTGTGGGAGGTTTCCAATCAATGATCACCTGTATTTAAATGTAGGAGGGCCGCACCTACCCGCGACTGACTGGGTGCTGAAATAGCCCCCCACGGATTGCAGTTATTCACAGCATTTGGGTGCCTCAAGGATGAGCTTATATAGTTGAATGGGTGGCACTGCCAGCTGGAGAGGAGCATGGCTATCTATGTCCTCCAGGTCAATGAGGCTGAGGTACTAGAGGGTAGGGAGGGTGTGGGTCTCCTGCCTCTGGATCATGGGTGGGGCACACCTCGATGTGAAAGGCACAACCCTGAACTGATACAGCTCCACTGGCGTAAACAGCACACATTTCCCAATCCCCACAACACTCTTGTGTAAGGCAGTCTGTAAACACTAGTACATCTAAAGGCCCCCCAAGACCTGCGCACCCCCCAAACGGATCAATGAGCTGCCCAGCTGGTGAAATTGGGTTTACATAAGTCTTGGTGGAAGCAGTGAGGCTTCTTGTGACACTCAAAGTCCTAAACTGAGGCGCAGCTCACTGCGACCCGCCGTTCTCTGCTTTTTATCCTGTTGGATCAACATTTCACTCTGAGGGTCTGAGCCTGACAGGGTGACAGTTCAAGGTGTGACTAACCAGAAACTTCTTGGACTGGGGTTACACCATGTAACCTCTTTACCACAGGTGGGTAACACCACTTGCAGTATTTTGCATTTTTTGTGGTACAGTCATTGGTGTAGCCAGGATGATACTTGCAGGAGCCCCCTCTGAACATCCAGGATCCCACAGCAGCTTGAATTCCCTTTCTTTTGATGCCATATGCGAAAATACAGCTGTAGCCCATTATGGTCATGCGCCGGGCTCGCGTGTTGCAGAACAAGCCCTGACCATGTATGGCTTGTGTTTATCACTGTCTACCTCTCTCGGTGGAAACTGCATCCAGATGAAGCCATGAAGACCTTCAAGAAGAAGCCTGCAAAGTTTGCGAAATGGCGCCCGGGCACAGTTGACCACCATGATGTGTGTTTGAAAGAAAGCACCCACCTCTTTGGGGCCTCGAATCCCATCTCGCATCCAGTACCCCATGAATACTGGACATTTTGGATCCGCGCTTTGGTTAAGCCTTGCAAGCAACCTTCTCATGAGGGTAAGTGCTGTCAGAGAGGCTGTGGAGGATCTCGCCAGCTGTCTTCAGATTGGCGTCCACTGGAATGATGGTCATCCGCTCAGAAGGGATAGCCGAGGACCGCCACCTGCCAGCTGGTCAAAGACAAGATGATGCCACAAGGGAGCCCAGGACCGCTGTCGCAACCATAGGTCTGCCTGCCAGCTGGTCAAAGGCAAGATCATGCCACAAAAGGAGGCTGAGCCCTCTGACTCCAGGTACCCTCATCACTGACTGAGCCAGAGACCAAGAGCAACATTTGCATGGTCAAGGCCAGCCTCAGGTGCACACCTGGGCCGTGGTGTCCTCTCCCCGCGTGCACATGGGAAGTCATCCGGGAACCTTTGAAGTGACTCTACATCCTGCAAAGTGTGCATCACTGGACCCAGGTGCACCTTGTAGCTGCGTCGGTCAGGGGTGCAAAGCATGCAGCCTGCGGGCCGAATGCGGGCCCCTCAGTGCATTAATGGTGGCCCTCCAAGCCACATGAGTTTAATGATGAAATGTTCGCTGGCACAAAGTCACCCAGTCACTAAGTGTGTGTGGAAAGCCTCTCTGGTCCATTTTTTGTCTTTGCATCATGATATGTGCCGTTATACTTCTATATAAAACATGATTTTAGTTGCATAATACAAATAACTCAAACTGGGTATGGCATGAAAAGGCAATGCATCATGTGTTAAAGTAAAAAATGGATAAATTAAAAGTCCATCTTAAAACCCATGTTTTTTTAAACTCAAATCCACACACTGATGCCCCTACCACTCGCTCATTACCACGGATAGTGCGACCCACTGTACGGGACCTGTGTGGTACTTTCGTCCCTCCGGGGAAATCAGTTGTGCACCCCTGCTTTAAGGCATCCGCAGGTTGGTCTAGGCACTAATCTGTATCGTAGCCCTCAGAATTGTCATTTGGTTCCCGGGGCCTGCAACCACGGTCACCGGAGGAGCTGCCGGCATCCGGTGAATACAACCCCGGTGCTGTGGCGTCCCACAGAACTCTCTGCTACAAGCCTCCTGCTATTCAGCATCAGCCATCATTCATGTGCTCCCACAGCTCTGAACGCAGGCAACCAGTCTCCCATCAGAGGCAGCAAACACGCAGACATGCACAAATAAGGGGGCCCTCCCCCCAATAGTCTAGGTCAGCCCAGAAATCCTGATCACATGGGTCTGACATTAAAGTTTTGTGTGACACCTGCAGACTACTAGTTCTCTTTAGACATCATTGCTCTTAACCTAACCCACCCCCCTTTCTTTCAGATCCACCAGAGCTCCAGGGGACCTCTAGGGTGGTGATAGTGCACGGTATAAATATCCTTTAATATTAACATTGCATCATTGCTCTAAATGTGCAAATAATCTTTGTGGATTAGCCTTGTGGATAAAACGCTATTTTGTTATAATAGTAAACACATCTGGGTGGAGATTGATCTGTATTGCCTGTGATGATAATCCTGTTCCCGTGAACCTTCCTCAAAGCAAGTCCTGCAGCACTAAACCACATCCACCAAAGAGGATAAAAAGTCCTGTGGAGACTAATTCAGACAACTGCACTCCTGGATGGTACTGGATGCCTGCAGTGCTACCTAAAATGTCTGACAAGTCTCTAGAGCGTGCGAAAGAAAGGTTGGTAGACCTAGGTGTAAGCACGACTATGACTGGGCTGTGCCTCAGGTTTAGCAAGGGTGGGGGGGGGGGGCTCAATAAGCTACTAGGTCAAACGAGCCTTTTCTTTTTCCAAAAGGAAAAAAGACTGATTTAGAAAGACTGCTCTGTGACCGCAAAGAGCGGTCTTTCGGAATCGAACGGTAAGCCCCTGCGACGCACAAGAGTGCGCGCAGGGGCAGACAGGTACACCAGGACCTGGAAATGGCCATGAGGCAGAACGGGAAAGGTCTAGGTGTGCGTGTGGGTTTCTGTGTGTGTTGGGTGGTGGTGTTTATGTGTGTTTTCTGTTTGTAATGGTGGGGGAGGTCTTGGGAGGCGAGGGAGGAAGTGCGGATGAGGTTGGGGGGGGTGAAGAAATGCCCCTTCTTCGATTTTAAAATCGTTTTTTTGTTATGCGGCCTATAAAAACCGGGAAAAGTACATAGAACCCTCAATAACCCCTACGTGCAGAATCTTGATGACCACTGCCTTGATGCCGTTGCATACCCTATCTGAAATCGTTAGGTAGGGAATACCCTACTAGTGGTTCTCTGTTGCCTCACGCAGGTATATACAGCGCTCTTCATTCTGGAACCCACAACCACAGCATACAGGCTGGTGAAACAGAAGATTGATGTCAAATAGTATCAAAGGAGCCTTCCTTCTCATCACTATTGTGCCTCCAAGGAGTTGGAACCCTCATCCCTTGGCTAGCGGCATAGACAGGGTAGGGCCTGAATGGGCAAGGTCCACCAAAAACCTGCGCTGTGTGGGAATTTACAGATGTTAATGTCACTGCAGTGGTACCACTTCAGGCCTAGTCTCTGCCTTTTCCCTACTGGAAGGGTAGGTGAAGCACAAGGGAATGCAAAGGTTTCCTTCCTCTTCCTAGAGCAGAGGGAATAAAAGACAATTATAGGCAGCCAAAATCAGAGCCTGCCCCCTCCCTGCCACCATGAGGAACCCACATAGCAGGGCAAACCCTCTTCTCCCACCTCCCAGTTCACTGACCAGGGACAGCCATGCTAGAAAGGGCAGCCGCGTAAGGGAAGAGCAACCCCTTTTGACCCAGGCATGTTAAACGGTACCCTGCATATGATGCACGGGAGAATTTCATTGCCATGCACACTTGGCATCGGATGGCTGGATTTGGGCATGTGAGGCCGTATTTGGCATACAATTACTATACCTAGAATGTGGGGATATAATTGCCATAAGATACCAGCAACTGGCCTTATATGACCTTGGTAGTATATGTGCTAAAATAGTGCCACTGGCCTATTAAGACAAACCTGGCATATCAATGAAGAACTCTACTAAATATATGATTCGTAAGTAAAATAAACGGTGCATTCGTTAGTAACCTTTTATGATTCTTTTGCTCTTTCAAATAGTGTAGTTTGTTTCTTTTTACACCATTGTGGCCAACTCATTAGGTCATCGGAATCAAAGGGCATGTGACATCACTTCGTGTGATGTCACGTGATATCAGTTCTTGTTGTATCCTTGGGTCTATGGTTCCACTTCCACTACCCGAGGCATTTTAGAGACCTGATGTCTCATCTGTTGGTATTAAATGAGGTTCCTAAGGCAGTGCTGGTGTTGAGGAAGACTAGGAATTTCACCAGTCTGTGTTTGTGGTGGATAAGTGTTTGAGTTTCTTCTGGCTTTGGGTAGTCTCCCCCCATCTGTCTGGTTTGGAGAGTGGCACCCTCAGTCTTTACTGGTGTTGGGGTTCTCCCTCATTCTCAGTTGTTGTTTGCAGGTGGGCTCCCTCAGCATTCACTGGTCATTCTGGCAGGTATTGGGTGGGGAAAGAGAGGCAGAGAGAGGGAGAGATAGGAAGAGAGAGAGAAATTGAGAGGGAGAGAGAGAGAGAGAAAGAGAGAGAGATAGAGAGAGAGAGAGAGAGAGAGAGAGAGAGAGAGAGAGAGAGAGAGAGAGAGAAGGCATCCTAATCTGTCATTGGCTCAGGGAAACAGGTGGGCAGAGAGAGCACTTTCTCTTGGCTTGGAGGGGCTCACTCAACTGCTGTTTGGTTTTAGAGGGTCTCCCTTAGTCCCCAATGATGATGGGATCCTTAAATATGGTGTTCGGTGGGCGCTTAATTCTGTGCTCAAATTAAAGGGCCGCTCACCTTTTGTACACTGGTGTTGGGAGCTCCCTTGCCTGTAATAATGTGTGAGGGGAGTACTCCTTCTGTCCCCTCTTGTCTTCCAAGGAATCCTGCAGTAAGTGCTGTTGTTTGAGGTGAGTCTTCCTCTATTTTGACATGGGGGGAGCAGGTGGATAAATCCGCACTGGTTTTCTGGCTATGTTGATGTTAGATGGTTTCTTTTTATTGTCTATAGTGCAAACCTCTACAAAGAGCAGCAGAGTTCTTTATATTGGGAGGGTGCAACCAAGGGGCTCGACATTATATACAGTAGTTATGAGGAATTCGACCATCCGCTCGGTGGGTGTGCAGTCACCTGGTCTTTTTTGAAATTGCAAATGAAATTGAATGATGGCAGATCAACCTCTGGAAAATATGTGGGGCTAATTTGCACACAATTACCTATGCTCACTGCACGACACACGCATAGACCAGTGTTCTCTGGGTGGACACAGTCTACAGGCACCGTCCACCTGCCATATTTAGTTGGGATCTGACAGGTGGAGTGCACAAGGCACCTCGAGAAGGGAGAGGGCCAAACCTTCCACCTGCCATGACCAGCCTGATTAACTGACAAAGGCCCCATGGATACATTCTGTCTTTTTGTTGAGCCCTGCAGCTGGTGCAGCAAGTAACATAATTAACATACAAATAGAATGTACTTCAAACAGGCCAACATGGGGCATGGCTGTAGAGGCTAACAAAGGAGACAGGAAACTCCAACAGCCTTTCATATGCATAGAGTCAACCTGATGCCAGCTCCCACCCTTAGTATCGATTGAAAGTGTAATGTCGTGTCTGGGACTGCCTGTATTAAAGTAGTCATCCCAACAATGGGACCCCAGTCAGATGGTACCAGTATGTGGATTAACGGCACCAGAAAGTCTGGTCTCGCTGCAGCTTCAAGGGAGTCATGCCGCTTTAATCAGGAACCACAGAGCGCTCCATTGACCAGAGTGACCCTTTGATCCACAACAGACAGGAGAGGGGTGGGACTTAGTATTACATGTTTTCTCCCCTCTACCTTTTATGTTGCAAAGCACTCTGGTTATGACCTCATGCATACAGGAGATTGTTGATGGGGACCCAGGATTGGTTAATTAAGGTAGGCTTAGCCTACACCAATCCCTGTGGTCCATTTGGCTTTAAAAGAGGGTTGA
This sequence comes from Ambystoma mexicanum, assembly GCF_040938575.1. Classification (NCBI taxonomy): domain Eukaryota; kingdom Metazoa; phylum Chordata; class Amphibia; order Caudata; family Ambystomatidae; genus Ambystoma; species Ambystoma mexicanum. Next base: position 1,018,408,679 of record NC_090923.1, on the reverse strand, counting down.
GCCTCTCTTTTTGGGAGATCACCTGAAGACTTCACAAGGACTAGTAAGAAGAACTTATCATTGGACCATGGCTGAAGGTACAGTTTGCCTTACATCTTTTGCCAATGAAGGAAGGGAAAGAACTCCAAGAGGGAAGCAAGATCCCTCCCCTAAACATCTCCCAGGGAATAGAGGGAGATACCAAATCCAGAGGACCCTCCAGCAGCTCCAGAACCGGTACCCAGGCAGCGCAGAGTGTGCTCTGCTAGGCTCTGCAGCAGGCATCCTAGGTGGGAAGTGCAAGATAGTCTCTGAACTAAACCAAGGACAAGGAAGCTGCATGCAACACTTTCTTCTGCTTAGAGCTGTCCACCTTAAAGGACGGCACAAGCCCAGTGAAGAAGCTAGGAGGAGTGCATCATCAAGCATCTACCGATGTCCGCCTTAAAGGACATTTTTGAGCCAGTCGAGCCCCTTGAGCTGCAACCGACTGCACTGCTGACTGTTGTTATGCCGCAGTCGCTAAAGCCATCCGAGATGCCTCGACCAGTGCTTCAGAACCACCAACCAGCACTGAGACAACGATTCCTGACCCTGAGCCACCATGTAGGCCAGCCTGCAGCCGTCCATCCAGCTTCGCTCGCTGAACTGCCTGCTGCCTAATACCCATAGCTGTCTCCCATCTTGAACTCTGTCACAGATGTTGCAACACACCCTGAAACCGACTTGATCCTGTTGAGCACCAAGAACTCCTACAGCACACAGGACATTGTGGTTCTGTCCCCCTGGTCCTTCTCTGAAGGCCGACAGTGAATTTGTTTTGACCCATTGCTCCCTTTGGGTTAAAACAAGATATCCGTGAACTAGTGCAATTCATTACTATACGACTACCCTTCTGTCAGTATCCAGAGTGCATCCCTTTTCCTTCTTCAAAACTGACTGTCCTCTGTGCTCCTTTACGGGGTGGGTTGCATTTTGTAGTGTGCTAGAACTGTCTGTTGTGATAATAATAAAGTAGATATTTGTATACAACTTTGACTGGACAGTCCCTTTTATCATTGTGTAATAATTGTATTTTCAATGTATTACGACTAACCAACTATCCACGGCCTTTCGGAGATAAGCCTGCTGTTCCGTCCACATTACCAAAATTGAACCAGGAGGTTTATGATTTGCGTGTGTTTCCAAGCAGTTGAGGTCCCTTATGGTTTACTTGAGGTGTGGGGTTGATTGATGGTTTAGAAAATGATATTCATCCCTGGACCAAAGTTGATTCATCATAGTAGCTTAGTAATGTTGGTGAAGGGAAAGAAGGCTTCTTATTTGTCCGGCAGGTCTTGTTGAAAGAGCCACGTGTTTTATGTTTTGCTGAAATGGAGGCTGGTGGGGGCATTTTGAGCCTATGTGGGATTGAGTTGCATCATGCAACTTCCATGTGGTCTGGGCATGGCAGGAGAAGGACAGTTTGTGAGTTTTCTTTCTACGTGCTAGCTTATACTCCAACCTTATCAATCGTTTTGCCACGTCTGATGCAAAAGCCTCCAGACGTGTGGAGTTTAGCCACTAAGTATGTAGGTTTTCCATTTGACACAGCTCTGTAATGATCACCATTTGTGTAGAAGGAGCCAAAATCAACTTTGTGCCTTGTTTTTGCAGCTCGCAGTGGAAATAATGTGAATGCTGCCTGCCATTCAAGCATGGCAGGAAGCCTTTATAGTGGATACCTATGGTATACGTCTGTTTTTAGCAGGTGTAAAAAAAACAGGCGGATTCCATAGGAATCCAACGCATTACTGGCAGCATGAAGATCAGATGTTGGAGGTAATGCGTGCATATTTCTATGGTGGTGATGAAGGAGGTGGCGGAAGTGGTAAATTCCGCTCCAGACCCCCCCCCCTGCTCTGCCATACAAATCAATGTATATAAGTCAGAACATAAAGGCATGCATAGACATTTTTCGCATGCCTTTTATGGTTGCTTTTTGTGGTATCCCACAATGAAAATGAACTCCATAATCACCAGCCTGTCACCTATTGAAGGCAAATTATATTGTTCTACTAAAGTAATGAAATTCATACTTCTATATTGCACACAGTGGCTCAAATGCAACTCTTTTTGATTGCAAAAAAATACAGACACTCGAACTGGGGAATTTGAATGGACAATACATCTTTTATGAACAATGGGCCTTATCATGAGTGTGGCGGCCTGGAAATAGGTGTGCCAGTAAGCTTACCGGAACCCCTATGTAGAGTAGGAGCCAAATGCCTCTACCAGAGGTCCCGCCTCATTCTTACTATATGTTGGAAGCTGGAAATTGTGACATGCACAATGCCAGTATTGGTATCTTTACCACGAAGGATCCTCGAAACAAGGTATCCATTAAGAAAGCCCCACATAACGTATCCTAGAAGAAATGACAGCCACTTAAAGGAGGTCCTTGAAGAAGTGTGAAGTGACAAAGGCAAGAGACTGTTGACGGCACATGAAGCAGAGGTGACGCACCAAGAAGAGATGCCAAAGAAGAAAGTATATAGACCTTATAGAATCTGATGACGAAGTAAAGAGTTGAGTAACATTTCACGTGCGGGAATGAAGATTGCAAACCACTGAAGAAAATGCAAATCGCTTTCTAACTGTACAGACGCTGTAACGCAAGTAGACTAAGTAAACATAAGGCTGGGTATAAGCAGTGAATAGACTGCAGGCGGTGCCGTGTATATATATATATATATATATATATATTCAGTGAAAAAACTTTGTTAAAGGGACGTTATGGTTCCAAGTAAAACCGAAAAACCCTTGAAATTCGCCAGTTATGGTAAGCTAAGCAACCATAACTCACGCAACCACCGTGCACTGCTAAGACTAACACCCAGGACATCAAGGATGACATCACAAATGTCATTGATGACATCACTGATGACATCACATGTGCATTTACTTTTCATGAAATGTCTGTACAAGGTATTCTTATTATAATGTTGAGAAAAAAGTGTCAACAATCATTGGAATAAATATCATGAGCTACGTAGTGCATTAAACAATGCATTGATATAAATAGCATTCTATTATGAAGTTTGTTGTAATGTGTCTTGCTAGCCGAGTGGATGACATCACTGCTAATGGAATGTAGTGATGTCAGTGTGAGTGGCGTGTTGGTGTGTTGTTATCTGAAGGGGATTCTATGCTTGGCAGTTGGAGGTATGCTGACTTGGAAAGGACATGCCAATGTTTTGTTCCTGGCAATTGAACTACAATAAATCTACTTAATAACTTACCTGCTGGTTCGGGTGTTCTTCAGCTTCCAAGTTATTATACTGGCGACGAGGATGGGATCCTGTCGAGGAGGGGACAGTCTGGATCCAGGAAACATTGCCCTCCAGTGATTTCATGTCCATTTGCCAAGTTGACAGCAAGTTGGAGCCCAAGGTGCTTTAATTGGGCTGCCTAAGATTCTTCACCAGGCCGGGTGGTGCTGAAGGTGGAGCTGGGTCGGCACTCAGGTTGGGGTGCAGTGTTGTTGTACGTTGTTGCCCCAGAAGCTGCCTTGCCCAGTGACCGGGTGGTTCTGGGAGGTGTGTGAGCAGCTTTTCGGCACACAAGTCGGTGTGTGGTGTTGGGATACAAGAAACACCTGCCGTAGTGTCGAGTTTGCCGGTTTCCCTTTGGCTGGCTGCGGGCGTCCTGGAACAGCTGTGGGGCCATTAACGGCACACGTGTCGGTGTGCGGGGTCTCCGCAGCAAGAGTGCTTCTCGGGCGGTTGTTGAGCACCGCGACTTAAGCAGGTGAGAGTGTGCCTGCAAGCTGACTGGGGGCCGGGTGGCCCAGTTAGCAGACAATTTGGTGGGGCTCGGAGAGCAGCTGAAAGTGCCTGGCTCCACAGGAGAACGTTGCGCTCTTTATAGTGGCGGGCCCCGGTTCTCTGTTGTCATGGAGGGGTGCAGGAGATGTGAGCACTGTGGTGCCTGTGATGGCTATGGTGACGTAGCGTGTCACCTAGTGGAACTCCATCGTGAACGTTGCTTGCGCGCATGTCGGAGGAGGCTTGAATACGTAGATGCTCACTGGAGCGTGACGGAACGCGTTGATGTTATCGCGTTTCCTGTCTTGCGGCGTGCGTTCCAGCGTGTGCTGCTGGAATGCAAAGAATGTTCGCGTTGTTTTTCCTGTCGCAGACGCGGTGTGCGCACCGAGCCGGTGTCTCTGGACAGAGTAGAGCGGCCGCGGTGGCCCTCAAAAAGACTTGGCGGAGTAATGGATTGCGAGCGGTGCGGGAGGAACGTCTGGGGCGACATGGACATCTGCAGGTGCACGTCGGTGGGGGGCAGATGGTACCATGAAAGGGATGTTGACTTCAACACTGATGTGCATATTCTGGACGCCCTCATGTTCTGTGTTGGGCGTAAGGATCCTGTGTCGGTGAAACGTGGCGAGGAGAATGTGTTACACTTGTTGTACTACGGGTCCATCAGGGCAGGTACAGCGGTGGAGTTACCTGTGCCCTGTGTCTGGATTTCTGGTTCTGTGCGGATTTGGAAGCAGTGGAGTTTTGAATCACTGCAGTCCGCTGCGAGGAGGAGGATCTTCCGGTTCATGGAGAACGCTGTGCACTAGTGAGATTCGTATCTGGTGTGCCGGCTGTATTGTTGTGTGTGGTGTGTGTGTGCGTAATAAGGGCCCGTGTGAGTGAGTGTGGATGCGCGCGCTGGATGCTTGTATGTGTGTGAGTGGCTGTCTGTTGGGGTTGTGATCATTGTATGCAAGTCTCAGGTGAGTGAATGTTGTTTAGTGTTTTATTGTTGCATTAATATGCCTGAATTGCAATGTATTTTTATCAATAACAACTTTCTTCCAGGTGGACTGAACATTTTAGGGTTTGGACTTGTGGGTGGGAGCACTCACATGTTATTATCAGTAGTCATGTCTTGATTAATGTGCTTAAGGCCTAACAATGTTTTCCTTACAGGATGGGCTCCGTTTGGCTTTGGATGGACTCGTGGGTGGGGGCGCCCGCGGGTGATTATGGTGTGATTATGGTTTATCGGGCAGTCATTTCAATCCAAAAGTGCTTTAAGACATTTATCATCCTAATTGTTCAGTTATGTTATGTCTAATCTTTGGTAGCACTGAATATGCATGTGAAAGTCATATGCATATGGTGTGTGGAGGTGTATATGGAGAGTGGGGGTGACTCTATCCTTGTTGTGTGTGTATGTGAACTGTGCTATTGTTACAGTGTGCCTCTGTTTGGGGTTTCCAATAGCAACATGCAAGGTGGGGCCGTTGGGTAGGTCCCATTTTGGGGAAGAGTCCAGCTGTTTTGCAGGTGGTTGGACCAGGGGTCCAAGGTGAGTAGAGTGGTGTCCTGCGTTCGTGCAGGAGGCTGGACCTGGGGTCCATGGTATGTGGTAGGTGTGCTGCGGGTGGCAGTAGGCTGGGCCTGGGGTCCAAGGTGTGGAGTGGTGTGCTGCGGGTGGCAGTAGGCTGGACCTGGGGTCCTAGGTGAGTGGCAGGTGTACTGCGCTGTGCAGTAGGCTGGACAAGGGGTCCTTGGTGGTTGGGGTGTGTGTTTGGTGTGTGTCTGGTTTAGGTGGTTGGTCCTGGTTGTGTTCAGCATTCTTGCGGGTTGTGTTCTCTATGGTTCAGAGTTTTGTGGTGTTGTGGTACCCTTAGGGGTGCTGTGGTGAACTGCTTTGTTGCTGTGCTTGTAGTTGCTCTGTTGAGCTGTGTGGTTCGTGCCCGGGGGTGGCAGCCCTGGTGTCCTAGGGGGCAGACTAGGATGGGAGGATGTTTGTGCACTGAGGGTTGAGGAGTGTTAGGTAGTTATCTGGAGGACGCTGGGTTGTGGCAGGACCTAGGTTCCAAGGGGCAACTTGGAACAGGTGGAGGTGCGTAGTTTTTAATTATTATTTCTCGAAGGTTGTCCTGTTCTGTTCATGGAAGGAGTGAGCCCTTTGTAGACTGCGTTGGGTTACTCTCTGTTTTGTTTATAAAGGGAGGAGTGGAAGTGGTGTTGAGTTGGGCGTAGGACTTGGTGTAAGGGTTTGGTTGACACGGGGTGTCATGTTGCCTAACGTGTTGGCACAGTTGTTAGTATTCTGGGGGTGCCATGTAGGTTTTATTGGGTTCTTATTCCTTTGGTGGAGCACTTTCCTGTTTCCTTGATCTTCCTTGGAGTGTCCGGGGGTTGGTGTTTCTTGTCGCCAATGGTGTTACTAGTTGGTGCATTACGTGCTGGCCACACGTACATAATGTAGGGGTTTTTGTCTGGTGGTGGTTTTGATGTGATCTTTCTCTGTTTCCAACAAAGTAAAGGAGGGATAAGTGTTGTAATGTGTCTTGCTAGCTGAGTGGATGACATCACTGCTAATGGAATGTAGTGATGTCAGTGTGAGTGGAGTGTTGGTGTGTTGTTATCTGAAGGGGATTCTATGCTTGGCAGTTGGAGGTATGCTGACTTGGAAAGGACATGCCAATGTTTTGTTCCTGGCAATTGAACTACAATAAATCTACTTAGTAACTTACCTGCTGGTTCGGGTGTTCTTCAGCTTCCAAGTTCTTACAAAGTTCTTTACAGTATAGTAAGCTACTCATGCAGAAACATAGGCATTGTGTGCAGCATACATGATGAAGGTATAATATTCATAATGTTGATATGTTGAATAATGAAATGAATACTGTTTTCTTGTTAGAGTGTTGTGTACTGTGAAATATGTAATAAGTAGCAAATAAAACCCACATATTATATAATTGCATTATTACAGACAAAACATAAAGACACAATAACACATACAAATATGGGTATATACAGGGAAAGCGAAGTAAGCAAAAAAGCAGAAGTAGTAGCAGAAACAATTCATAACTATAACTGATTAATTTTATGCTAATAAATGATTGGCCGGTTTCAAAGCTGCTACTTACCCTATGTATATGTATCACATGATGTGACTGGACCCTAAGGAAAGTAGTGTGAGTACAATGTATACAAATATGAGCATCTACAGGGAAAGTATAGTAATAAAAAAACAACAGAACTATCAGAAAGTGCTGATAACTCTATGTATTTTTTTAATGCACAGAAAGGATTGCTGTCTTTCAAGCTTGTGTCTTCCCCTATGTATATGTTTCATATGATATGACTGGACAATAAGGGAATTACTGTAAGAACATACTTGAAGGATAAGTCTACAAATATAGTACATTTACCATTTTTTGTTCATGACTGTTGCTGAAGAAAACCATGTGGCCTAGATATGTCAGTAAAGGAAAAAAGAGGGAGACAGACATGTGATGTCATTAGTGATGTCATCAATGACATTTGTGATGTCATCTTTGATGTCCTGGGTGTAAGTCTTAGCAGCGCACGGTGGTGGTGCGAGTTATGGTTGCTTAGCTTACCATAACTGCCGAATTTCAAGGGTTTTTCGGTTTTACTTGGAACCATAACGTCCCTTTAACAAAGTTTTTTCACTGAATTTCATAGGTTTTAGCAGCGCAACTTAATCATAACGTCCCTTTAACAAAGTTTTTTCACTGAATTTCATAGGTTTTTATTAATGCAACTTTACCACATCGTCCCTTTAACAAAGTTTTTTCATTGAATTTCATAGGTTTTTATTAGTGCAACTTAACCATAACGTCCCTTTAACAAAGTTTTTTGATTGAATTTCATACGTTTTTATTACTTCAACGTAACCTAACATCCTTTTCAATGGATGAAGACCACTAGCATCCTAGGTTCTCAAAGTGAGAACCTGGGGTGGTAAAAAAAAGATTTTTCTTCCCAAACCGGTACGCCTGCGGTGTCCCGGTGTAGGAAGGAAAATCTTTTACCAAGATGGACAGCATGGAAAGGGAAGGGGGGGTGTATAAAGAGAACACAACAGGGCATCGGTGGGGGTGGGGGGAACAGGAGGTCAACAAGGGGCATCATAGGAGGGGGGACAAGAGGAAGACACGGGGCATGAGCGGGGGGTGGGGGAACAGGAGGAAGACACGGGGCATGAGCGGGGGGTGGGGGGAATAGAAGGAAGACACGGGGCATCAGCGGGAGGTGGAGGGAACAAGAGGTCAACAAGGGGCATCATAGGAGGGGGGTCAAGAGGAAGACACGGGGCATGAGCGGGGGTGGGGTGGAACAGGAAGAAGAGACGGGGCATCAGCGGGGGGTGGGGGGAACAGGAGAACAGGAGGAAGACACGGGGCATCAGCAGGGGGGTGGGGGGAACAGGAGGAAGACACGGGGCATCAGTGGGGAGTGGGGGGGACAGTAGGAAGACACGGGGCATGAGCGGGGGGTGGCGGTGAACAGGAGGAAGACACAGGGCATCAGCGGGGGGTGGGGGAACAAGAGGTCAACAAGGGGCATCATAGGAGGGGGGACAAGAGGAAGACACGGGGCATGAGCGGGGGGTGGGGGAACAAGAGGTCAACAAGGGGCATCATAGGAGGGGGGACAAGAGGAAGACACGGGGCATGAGCGGGGGGTGGGGGAACAGGAGAGAGACACGGGGCATCATAGGAGGGGGGACAAGAGGAAGACACGGGGCATGAGTAGGGGGTGGGGGAATAGGGGGAAGACACGGCGCATGAGCAGGGGGCGGGGGGAACAGGAGAGAGACACAGGGCATGAGCGGGGTGTGGGGGGAACAGGAGGAAGACACGGGGCATGAACGGGGGTGGGGGGAACAGGAGGGGGACACGGGGCATGAGTGGAGGGGACAGGAGAGACACGGGGCATGAGCGGGGGGTGGGGGGAAAAGGAGGGAGACACGGGGCATGAGCGGGGGGTGGAGGGAACAGGAGGAAGACACGCGCATGAGCGGGGGGTGGGTGGAACAGGAGAGAGACACTGGGCAAGAGCGGGGGTGGGGGGAACAGGAGGGAGACATGGGGCCTGGAACAGGAGAGAGACATGGGGCATGAGCGGGGGGTGGGGGGAACAGGAAAGAGACACGGGGCATGAGCGGGGGGTGGGGAGGACAGGAGAGATAGACTGGGCATGTGCGGGGGGTAGCGGGAACAGCAGGAGGGGGACACGGGGCATGAGCAGGGGGTGGGGGGAACAGGAGAGAGACACAGGGCATGAGCGGGGGCTGGGGGGAACAGGAGAGAGACACGGGGCATGAGCGGGGGTTGGGGGGTACAGGAGGGAGACACGGGGCATGAGCGGGGGGTGGGGGTAACAGGAGGAAAACACAGGGCATGAGAGGGGGTGGGGAGAACAGGAGAGAGACACGGGGCATGACTGGGGGTGGGGGGAACAGGAGGAAGACATGGGGCATGACCAGGGGGTGGGGGAAGCAGGAGGGAGACATGGGGCATGAGCGGGGGGTGGGGGGCAACAGGTGAGAGACACGGGGCATGAGCGGGGGGTGGGGGTAACAGGAGGGAGACACAGGGCATGAGCGGGGGGTGGGGGGAACAGGAGAGAGACACAGGGCATGAGCAGGGGGTGGGGGAACAGGAGAGAGACATGGGGCATGAGCAGGGGGTGGGGGGAACAGGAGGGAGATACGGGGCATGAGCGGGGTGTTGGGGGAACAGGAGGGAGACACGGGGCATGAGCGGGGTGTGGGGGGAACAGGAGAGAGACATGGGGCATGAGCGGGGGGTGGGGGGAACAGGAGAGAGACACGGGGCATGAGCGGGGGTGGGGGGAACAGGAGAGAGACCACGGGGCATGAGCGGGGGGTGGGGGGCAACAGAAGAGAGTCACGGGGCATGACCGGGGGGTGGGTAGAACAGGAGGGAGACACGGGGCATGGGAGGGGGCTGGGGGGAACAGGAGGGAGACACGGGCCATGAGCCGGGGGTGGGCGGAACAGGAGAGAGACACGGGGCATGAGCGGGGGGTGGGGGAACAGGAGAGAGACACGGGGCATGAGCGGGGGGTGGGGGAACAGGAGAAAGACACGGGGCATGAGCGGGGGGTGGGGGGAACAGGAGAGAGACACGGGGCATGAGCAGGGGGTGGGGGCAACAGGAGAGAGACACGGGGCATGAGCAGGGGGTGGAGGGGTACAGGAGGGAGACACGAGGCATGAGCGGGGGTGGGGAATCAGGAGAGAGACATGGGGCATGAGCGGGGGGTGGGGGAACATGAGAGAGACACGGGGCATGAGCGGGGGGTGGGGGGAATAGGAGGGAGACACAGGACATGAGCAGGGGGTGGGGGGAACAGGAGAGAGACACTGGGCATGAGCGGGGGGTGGGGGGCAACAGGAGAGAGACACGGGTCATGACCGGGGGGTGGGGGGAACAGAAGAGAGACACGGGGCATGAGCGGGGGGTGGGGAGGAACAGGAGGAAGACACGGGGCATGAGCGGGGGGTGGGGGGAACAGGAGAGAGACATGGGGCATGAGCGGGGGGTGAGGGGCAACAGGGGAGAGACACGGGGCATGAGCGGGGGGTAGAGGGAACAGGAGAGAGACACGGGGCATGAGCGGGGGGTGGGGGGCAACAGGAAAGAGACACAGGGCATGAGCGGGGGTGGGGGGGTGCAGGAGGGAGACACGGGGCATGAGCGGGGGGGCAGGAGAGAGACACGGGGCATGACCGGGGGGTGGGGGGGAACAGGAGAGAGACACGGGGCATGAGCGGGGGTGGGGGGAACAGGAGAGAGACACGGGGCATGAGCGGGGGTGGGGGGGAACAGGAGAGAGACATGGGGCATGAGCGGGGGGGAACAGGAGAAAGACACGGGGCATGAGCAGGGGGTGGGGGAACAGGAGGGAGACACGAGGCATGAGCAGGGGGTGGGGGGAACAGGAGGGAGACACAGGGCATGAGCAGTGGGTGGGGGGAACAGGAGGGAGACACAGGGAATGATCGGGGTTTGTGGGAACCGAAGAGAGACACGGGGCATGAGCGGGGGGTGGGGGGGAACAGGAGAGAGACACGGGGCATGAGCGGGGAGTGGGGGGAACAGGAGGAAGACACAGCGTATGAGCGGAGGGTGGGGGAACACGAGGAAGACACGGGGCATGAGTGGGGGGTGGGGGGAACAGGAGAGAGACACGGGGCATGAGCAGGGTGTGGGGGGAACAGGAGAGAGACATGAGGCATGAACGGGGGGTGGGGGGAACAGGAGGAAGACACGGCGCATGAGCAGGGGGTGGGGGAACAGGAGGAAGACACAGGGCATGAGCGGGGGTTGGTGGGAACAGGAAGGGGGTAGGGGGAACAGGAAGAATACACGGCGCATGAGCGGGGGGTGGGGGAACAGGAGGAAGACACGGGGCATGAGCGGGGGGTGGAGGGGAACAGGAGAGAGACACGGCGCATGAGCGGGGGGTGGTGGGAACAGGAGAGAGACACGGGGCATGAGCGGAGACACGGGACATGAGCGGGGGTGGGGGGAACAGGAGGGAGACACTTACTGTGCAGGCGGCAGATCCCACTCCTGTTGACAAAGCCTCTCGATGCGATGAACAAAGATGGCGGGCGTCTCTGAAAATACGACGCACTGCACGCTTCACCGCAGCCAATGGGAGAGTGTGTCACATGTCCGCAGACATCACGCAAGCCGCTAGCCCAATCCCTGTCCTGTCCGCGGAGCGAACAGGGAAGTTTGTCCGCGGACCGAACAGAGATATCACTAGTTTTTCTGACCTATTTTTTTAGTCATTTGGAAAAAAAACTACGGGACGAATTTTCACCAAATTTGCAAAAGCATGCTTTCGGGACCAAGCTGCTGCTCCTGGTCCAAATTTGGTGAAAATCCGTCGAGCGGTTTGGGCTGTAGGCGTGAGCAAAGTTTTTTCCCCATTCAGTCTATGGGAAAAAAAAAGTTTTGGGACCCCCCTTATAACTTTGCACCCCCTGGACCAAACCTCACCAAACTTTGCAAAAAATTCAGAGTGGGCCATATACTTTTTTTTACAAAGTTTGGTGTGGATTCGTCCAGGGGGAGCAAAGTTATAAGCCGCCCAAAAAGTGCTTTTCCTATGGAAACAGCAACTTAACCATAACTACATGGCCATATATATATATATATATATATATATATATATATATATATATTCAGTGAAAAAACTTTGTTAAAGGGACGTTATGGTTAAGTTGCGCTACTAAAAACCTATGAAATTCAGTGAAAAAACGTTGTTAAAGGGACGTTATGGTTCAAAGTAAAACCGAAAAACCCCTGAAATTCGGCAGTTATGGTAAGATAAGCAACCATAACTCGCGCAGCCACCGTGCACTGCTAACACTAACACCCAGGACATCAAAGATGACATCACAAATGTCATTGATGACATCACTGATAACATCACATGGCTGGCTCTCTATTTTTTTCCTTTCCTGACATATCTAGGCCACATGATATTCTTCAGTAACAGTCAGGAACTAAAAATTGTAAATTACTATATTCGTAGACTTATCTTTCAAGTATGTTCTTAGAATAATTCCCTTATGGTCCAGTCATATCATATGAAACATATACATAGGAGAAGTCACAACCTTGAAAGACAGCAATCCTTTTTGTGCATTAAAATTATCAGTAGATTTATCAGCACTTTCTGATACTTTTGATGTTTTTTTATTACTGTACTTTCCCTGTATATGCTCATATTTTTATATGTTGTACTCACACTATTTTCCTTAGGGTCCAGACACATCATGTGATATATATAGATAGGGTAAGTAACAGCTTTGAAACAGAGCAATCATTTCTCTCCATAAAGGTAATCAGTTAGGTTATGAAGACTTTCTGCTACTATTGCTGTTTCTTTTTCCTATTTCAATTCCCTTGTATATATTCATATTTGTATGTGGTGTTGTCTCTTTGTGATTTGTGTATAATAATGCAATTATGTGGTAAGTGGGTTTTATTACCTACTTATCACAAGTTTCACTGTACGCAAAACTCTAATATGAAAACAGTTATCATTTCAATATTCAACATGGCAAGCTTATGAATATTGCACCTCCATCATGTATGCTGCACACAATGCCTATGTTTCTACATGAATACCTTAGTATACTGGATTGGAGTTAATAATAGAATGCTATTTATATCAATGCATAGCTTAATGCGCTGATTAGCACTTGATATTTATTCCAATAATCTTTGACACTTTTTTTATTAACATTACACTAAGAATCCCTTGTACAGACTTTTCATGAAAGGTAAATGCACATGTGATGTCATCAGTGATGTCATCAATGACATTTGTGATGTCATCTTTGATGTCCTGGGTGTTAGTGTTAGCAGTGCATGGTGGCGGCGCGAGTTATGGTTGCTTATCTTACCATAACTGCCGAATCTCAGGGGTTTTTCGGTTTTACTTTGAACCATAACGTCCCTTTAACAAAGTTTTTTCACTGAATTTCATAGGTTTTTAGTAGCGCAACTTAACCATAACGTCCCTTTAACAAAGTTTTTTCACTGAATTTCATAGGTTTTTAGTAGCACAACTTAACCATAATATCCCTGACTTCATATACATGTAACATAGAACATACTAACCCCCTCGTAGTGATTTTCATGTCCGCGGACTACCGCCATGTGCGCGGACACATCGAAAATCTGAGCGTGGTGAATGGAAATTTAAATAGTGTGCCCCATTTCCCCTTTGAAGTTGGCTCTGAAAAGAGCCGTTTTTTTTTTTACAGATGCTTGACAGACACCTGTTATTTTATATTTTTTTTCTTGTTTTTTTTTCTTACTTTACTCCTAAAATCTTCACATAACCTTCTCCAAAGCAACCCTTACATTCCAAAATAGAAAGGCATTTCCGGTAAAAGATAAAGAAATGCCATCTTCTTTAAAATTAACAGCATTACTGGCATCAATATTCTCATTGTTACAGAAGAACATACCAGCTCTAAGCATGAAGGCACACATGCCTCGGTTGATGACACACCTAGCAATGTTTTGCTGAGGACAAAAAACTGAACTATTGTCCCATATTGCCCTAGGTAGTAATCCAGAAAAAATTACTTTCGCATTTGGAAGGATCTTCATTACGGCTTGAACCAAGCGTTCCAAATCAGCCAACAAAGTAGGGGCACTGACGTTGCCCAAATGGAAAGCACCATAGTGCAAAACTACCACATGCGGACTGTTCATCATGGCCATATCCGCACAAACTTGTACAATTCCCTGTACATTGCAATCAGGCACAGTGCTCCACACCACCTCCACTCCTTTCACATCAAAGTTCTTTGCAACATGCCTGCATTCAGCGTACTGCTGTAAACCATGCACAAACATATCTCCGAGCACCAACACCCTGACTTTCTCCACTTCTGCCATCTTCACCACACACAGTCTCTTTCAACACAAATCCACAACCTCGACATCTGATTGGCTGATCCGTACAGTCTTCTTTCCATGTTGGATTTCCTGGAAAAACCCGGATGTACCACGCCCTGTCCACGAACAGCCGCGGTGTCCGCGGACGGCGTCCACTTTACTCTCTGTGCCATTCCCTCATTGCATATAGCTAAGCAATCACACAATACGAATAACGTCCTCAGAACACCCCCATTTTGTGAATTTTCGAACATTTCAGGACAATTATCATTTCATTATTCAACATATTAACATTACAAATATTATACTTTTATCTTGTACTCTGCACACAATGCTATCTTTCTCCATTAGTAGCTCAGTATACTAGATAGAATCCTATAATACAATGCTATTTATATCAATGCATCGTTCAAAGCACTAATAATGGTATGATATTTATTGCAATATCCTTGACATTTTTTTCGGAACATTATAATAAAAATCCCTAGTACACAAATTCCATGAAAAGTACATACACATGTGATGTCATCAGTGATTTCATCAATGACATTTGCGATGTCATCTTTGATGTCCTGGGTGTTAGTCTTAGCAGTGCACGGTGGTGGCGCGAGTTATTTTTCATAGCTTACCATAACTTGCTATTTTCAGGGGTCTTTCAGCTGTACTTAGAATCATAACGTCCTTTAAACAAACTTTTTTTAATATCACGCAAACAATATACAAACATGGCGTGCAAAACCAACTTCTACAGATGGCTTTACACAGAATGTTGCAAAGTAAGAATTTATGCTCGTTCACAGTGAAGGTCAGCTGCTTCCATTTTTTTCTCAGGCCCCGGAGAGGCTCACGAAGCAGACTATAAGGTTGTATTGTGTTTTGACCTTGACAGACAGAGATTGTGATGAAAGACTTCTCTTGAAGGAGTGTTGCTAAAACGTAAGAGAAGATAAAGATGAAATTTCTGAAACGAAACCACTTTTATATATTATATCACTATGCGAAAGATCGTTGGCACACGCAGAGTCGTATTTTGGGACTGCACCACTCGTAGACAATGGAAATTGCAATTGTACTGTAAGTAACCCTTTAGATTACTTTATACCAAATATAATTACAATAGCGTAGCATTAAAGACCGCTCAAGTTGAACTTGTTCGTTCAAAGTGGCATAATGTTTTCTACCGCGCACTATCACCGCCGAATTGATCCCCTGTCGTTTAGAGGGCTCTGAAAAAGGCAGACGACACAGGGTGGGTTAATAGAAATAATTTAACCGGTCTATAAGCGGTCAAGCGCTCTACTCGCTGTGCCACTTCACTGTAGCCTGTCAAGTGGCACAGCGAGTACAGCGCTCGCTTTGACATCCGTGCACAGCTTGCTAACGCAAGTTTGAATCCCGGCAAGGCCAAACTCAGCCTTTCATCCTTCCGTGGTCGATAAATGAGCACCACACACCGTGGTTAATAATAAGCACCGTTTACATACCTCACGGTTCTTACCGCTATATGAATGGGAAAATATTATTATTTTATTATTAACATACTCTGTTGCACTATCTTCGATAGCAAATAGTTTCACGCCCTAATAAATAAAATGATGATTTTTAATGAAGATCGGCTGGTGAGACTAATTTATGTTTTTTAAAACAGGTACGTGGCCCCATTTTGTCTATGTCACGATTTACAGACTCCAGCGGATGGGGTCTTCAACTGCCAGGTGCAGGTCCAAATATGCAACTTCATGACCCTCACCATTTTATGGGACAATCGCCAAGGACCAATATGCCCTTACGCAGTACTAGCGGCTACAAACAACATACCAACCAATAGGGTGGTCTAATGGCTCGTTGTTTTAACAACCTTCCGATTATCAGAGCGACCATTTACTGCTTTTATCATAAACCAACAGCCTATCTACCGCTAAGGAACAACGCGTGGCTCCAAATTAACTTTTGCTGATCGACAGCAGAGACAATAGCAAATCGCTGAATATTCACTAAACATTTCATGTGAAATAAATGTACTTTACCAAATGTACAATCCTGCTGTTTACTTTTAAACCACAGTTTCATATTCCGAATTGTGGCGCACTGAGTTGTAAGCTGATCTAACACTCTATGTACCACAAAGGAACATTGCGTGTCTCAACATGAACTTTTGCGGATCGACAACAAAGACAAATGCAAATTGCTGAATATTCTCTAAACATTTGATGTCAAATAAATGTACTTTACAACATTTACAATCTTGCTCTTTGCTTTTAAATCACAGTTTCATATTCCGAATTGTGGCGCGCTGTGTTGTGACATAATGTGTGTTGTCTTCCGGGTTCTGTGTAAAGTCGCGTCGTACTGGAGACGACTGGGCGCGTCTCATTACGTACCCTGTAACGTCATGGAGAAAGGCGGGGAATATGAATGCTTTGATAATATCAGGCTTAGGGGCGGGAGATATGATTTAGTGTCGCAAAAGCAAGTCAGCCAGGTCAATAGTGCCAGTCATAGGATTATCACATAATGTCGACGCACACCAGCCGGATTTATCGTTTCTTTAGTGGACAAAAAGTCGGTTGACGCCCCTAGGAAATTGTACTATTAGCGAACAAAAGGAGTGCTCTTAAAACACTTTCACCCTGACAACGAACAATACAAACAACGTTCTCAGAACACCCCCATTTTGTGTAATTGCAACCATTTCTGGACACTGCGAGTGTTCTTAGAACACATTCAACTAGACAGATTACAATACGGACAGCGTCCTGAGGACACCCCCAGTTTGTGTATTTACGAACAATTAAGTACACCGCGAGTGTTCATAGCTCATTTTTACCTTCCTTGCGAACAAAAATGACACATACTCCGTCCTCTAAACACCCCACCATTTAGTTTATTTACAAAATGTCAGAACAGCCGTGTTCTCCGCGGACAAATCGAACGCAACAAAAAGGTCTAGCACATAAAAAAACAAAACATTGAACCTATCTCATACTCCCCCACCCTCCCCAAACACTCTTACACACCAACACACGGCACTAAATACCATTTTTTATCCACGTTTCACTGCGCTGTACGTGGTCGACTGCGAATACAAGATGGCGGGCGCCACAGAAAATCTGACGCGCTCCACGCCCCTCGCCGTCCAATCAGCGAACACGTTGCATGTCTGCGGACATGACGCAAGCCCATGGGCCAATCGGGGTGTTGTCCGCGGAGCGAACAGGGAAGTCCGTCCGCGAAGCGAACGCAGATATCACTAATTTTTTTGCCTTACATTTTGGTAATTTTTAAAAAACTACTGGACTGATTTACACCAAATTTACAAAAGCACGCTTTTGGGACCAGGCCGCCGCTCCTGCCGCAAATTTGGTGTAAATCCGTCCAGCGGTTCGGGCTGTAGCCGTGCGCAAAGTTTTTTACCATTCAGTCTATGGGAAAAAAAAAAGTTTTGGGACCCCCCCTATAACTTCTCCCCCCCTGGACGAATCCTCACCAAACTTTGCAAAAAAAATTCAGAGTGACCCAACTACTTTTTTTGCAAAGTTTGGTGAGGATCCGTCCAGGGAGAGCGAAGTTATAAGCCGCCCAAAAAGTGCTCTTCCTATGGAAACAGCAACTTAACCATAACTACATGGCCACTACCGAAGAGCTGAAAGTGTGGCGCAGTCGAAGAAAACAGCTGACAATGAATGATGAATCCAGAAAGCTTGTCTGGCCCGGTGTCAAGGGTTGGGGCAGCCAAGAAACTGGTTATGTTTTCGAGAAGATAAAATGAACTTGAGAAGCAAGGCGAGCTATGTTGAGGTGTAATGGAAAAACACTAGAAGCGCAAGGTTTTATTCATTTAATAGTGTTAAATCCGAAAGAAAGAGCTGAAACATGGTCTCCTGTCTCATGGTCGAGATGAAAAAAGACTTTGGGCAAGCTACACCGAGACTTAAAGATAAGACCATGCTCACAATCCCTTCTATTCTCAGGAGGAGTGATACATTGAAAGGCCGACTAAAAAGACAGTTTGAATGGCAGACAGCAGGAGTGATGATGGATGTTGGGCTAATTGGGTGGGCAGGTACGGCCAAGCCAAAACCTCCAGCACTTGAGGTACCAGATTGCATGCTGCTAGCGAGTGGAATATTCCAGAAGGGTAGTACACGCGTTCCAACCAATTATATAGTGCAACATATCAAAGAGCCCTATAGTTTGAGACCTAATAGAACGTTGTGTATTTTATAACACTGAAGATGACTTGCACTAGGGGTGGAAATAGTTGTCCACCTGACCTTAGAGACCCAATCACAATCCAATCCCCCATAGAAAGTATACCTAGATGTTACCCGTAGACCAACCACAATGTAACTTAATTTTTTCTTATTTTGCCATGTAGTATGATGTCACGTATGACAGGTTTTTACTATATAACTGTGTTTTGTCATGTAAATCATTGAGAGACTTTAGAGAGCATCAATTGATGTATGTTGTACTCCCTGTTTTAGATAATTGTTAATAAAACAGCTAAAGATTTGCCAACTTCCTGAGTCGGTTTTATTATTGGTGTAAGAGTAAAATCTGCATCACCATCCATCCCATATAGCGCTACCTCGCTTAAAGGGCCTATGGGTTCACCTATTTCCGGGCCGCCACACTACAGGTCTTCCTGCAGGGACCATCACGTCCGGCTGGTCTGACCCTGCCGAGCGCAACGGTCCCAGTAGGCAGAGTTGTCACAGAAGCACTAGCACAGTTAGCAACAGTGCCGGTGCTTCAGAGTCTGCATTCCCATGGAGTCCTATGGGATTGTATGGGAATGGGGACTTACCAAATCCAATGCCTGACTTCCCGTGCCGCCGGGACTTGCAATGTCCCAGTGGCACTGGGAAGTTAGTTGTTGGAAACAGTGTTTCGGGGTCGGCGGCAACCCGAGGGTGGCACCGGCAGGTTACTGCTGACCTCGTAATGAGGCCCATTATCTTGAAACAATTTCTTCAAAGCGATATTTTCTTTTTCGGTCAAGGTATACATTAATCCAAAAGGAATCACAGAAGCCGGCACACTATATATGTTGCCAAAGAATACTCTGAAAGTGGAATGATAGCATGAGCAAGAGGTTTCTAAAAATATCTAGAAATCCCCCAACAGGGCATTAACAATGACTAAGGGCCCCAATGTGTGCTACCCTGAAAATGTCAGCTCTTCGTATCCCAGCACTGGAGCTGATATATCCAGCATCTGGCAAACTGTTGGCATCACAAAAAGATGCTCCTCTAGCAGACACAGAATTCCAGTTAAACAAAGGTTTATGCCTGTCCAAACCACAAATCCGAAAGTTGAAGCAACATTGAAAGATTTGATCAGATTAAAGGAAAAAAACACACAGTGGTTTCCAAGCCAGATGCCTAATGATCCTTTTTTAGAGTTTTCAGATCTTGAAACGCTGAAAAGGCCTATCCACTGCATGGGTGAATTCTGTTTCGGCCATCCATGTTACAAGAACCCCAAGCTGGTTGGCCCAGAATCCAACCATGTGGAAGCACCAGGTGTCTTTCCTTTTAAACACCGCTTTCTAGCAGTAATAAAACATACCAAGTCTTATTTGCTACTTTGGGGGGCAAGCCTCGCAATCCATCCTCTCTTTAGCAGAAGATGTAGGTGGTTGCCAAAGCTTTGCCAAGGGAAACTGGACAATCCTTCAGAAAGTGTCCACTATAGCCATAATAGAGACACACTTCAATGCCATCTCTTTTGAGTCCGTCTTTTGGGCACTGCCCGTTGAGGAGACATTGATCTACCAAAATGATTGCCCTTGTGCCTTTCCTGCGTCTACTCTTTTATGTGGAATTCAACCTGCAGGACAAACCCAACTTGTCTTTGGAAGATCATGACGACGGTTTGTGCCAAGCCATGAATAATATCCTCATGAAGGCCGCCAGGAAACAATGTGCATTTAATTTATTTATTTATTTATTGCATTCATGACACGCCCAAACCCGGGGGTGTCACAGCGTAGTTACAGACAGCTTACTTTTAAGGTGGTACAGTACATAGTACAATTCACATAATTACCACAAAATAGTACATTTGACAAAATTACATTCAGCTGAGGATGGCAGAGCAACAGGTGTTTGGGAAAACGTGCGATTCAAGGGCAGGCCTAGTGCTTACTGGGCTTGGTGTCAGGGTGTGAAGGCTCCGTTCTAACGTGAAGTGGGAGTGAGTTCCAGTGTTTAGGGGCCATTACTAGAAAGCTGCTTCCCCCTGCTCTGGAGCATTTGAAATGTGGGGTAAAGAAGTGTTCATTGTTATTAGATCTTAATATTCTCATGTTTCTGTTTAGGGTGACTGTGTTGTTGATATATGTGGGGGACTTTTTGGCAAGATATTTGTGAGTGACACAAAGTGTTTTGAAGATGATTCTGGCCTTGATGGGAATCCAGTGGGCCTCCCTCCTGATGGCTTAGATCTGGTCCGATTATTTTAGTCTAATGGCTGCATGCAGTGCTTTGTTTTGTAGAAGCTGTAGTTTGGCTAAGTTGGCATTCGAAGTGTCTAGCAATAATACATTGCAGTAATCTAGCTTCCATAAAATGAGGGCCCTGGCTAACGTTATGCAGTTTTGTGGCGTGAGAAATGTGCGACTTAATACAATCAGTTTAGATGTGTTAGAAGTGGCTAAAGAAATGGTGTTTACATGTTTGGACATTGTTAGGTGTGTGTATAGGTGTACACCTCAGGTTTTTACCTGTTTTAGAACTGGAATAGCTGTTCCGTCGATGATGATTGTGGAGTAGTCAGAGTGGAGGGCATTGATTTTGGCAGGGGAGCTCACAATGAGAATCTCAGTTTTCTCATCGTTTAGGCAAAGGCTATTCGCCGCCATCCGATTGATTGACTGCCCCCTTTTGGCCTGGTCAGCTAAATATCAGAGCATAGTGACATATCAGAGAACTTCCGTTGTACCTTGTTATTAATCAATTAAAGCGAATTGAGCAGATAACCAAATACCTGTTAATGCAAACGTCTGGTAAATATTACCAAGAAGTTCATATCATTATCTAAAAATGAATAGTAAACTGATAGCAAAGTCATAGCCCTGGACAAGGGCACTCTTGTTTCCATTAACTCAACTTTTCATTTTCATTGATCTGAAACCAGAGGGTGTGTGATATACAGGAGGCAATGTGTCAAGAAAGTAATTGTTACGGCCTGCCCCCCACCCCCAATTGTATTAGTTAAAGAGCTAGTTCTAGAGGTTCAAAAGCTGACCCTCAACCAACAACTGAAAAAATCCTCAGGCTTATGTTCTCTCTCTTAAATTTCTGCACCTCTTTTGCCAATCCAAAGAACAACAGCTAACCGTTCTTACAATTGTCCCATCCCATAGGCAAGAAGAACCCATTGGCATCACAACTTTTCAAGATCTGGTTTTGGGGTGCACCCCGTTTCTGTGCTGATATTGAGGGGTTTGTCTTATTCTGTGCTGGTGTTGGAGGGGGGAGGTGGAGTGAACTAAGGCTGTGCTGATGTTGGGGGACTGCGTTGGTATGTGCATGCTTAAGGGTGTGTGCCTTTCATCGTGCCATGTAGTTCAGGAGCTTGTGCGGTCTGTTTTGGTCTTTACTGTGGGTGGGGTTGGGGTCACACAGTCTGGGATTGTATTTTTTCAGTTTGTGCTGATGTACGAAGGAGGAATCACTTGACCCGGCCGGATGCCAGGGGTGTATAAAGAAGGTTTGTGGTTAACAACGGTGTGTCGTTATTATAATGTGTTCACGAAAAACAAATTAACACGTTTGCATGTGGGAAGATTGGATTGAACATCTATCTATTATTTTGCTTCATACTATAAGGTCTGGTTTTCATGACTGTACATCTCATTTTTCACACAATCAAATCCGAAAAAAGTGTTAATCTTGCAGAAGATAATTATATCTCAAAAATGTGTATTGCGAGTTGTGCTTTTTTAGGGCTTACATTCATATAAGTAGACAAAGTCGCTTTGAGTCTAAAAGTAGTGCAAAGGTCTGCATCTCAATGGGCCCGGACTCGCTTTCACTGTATTCAGATGATTGGGGTTCGGCCAAACTGTGTATAAGAGATTCAGGTGACAGGTTCGGATTAAGCTCTTGACAATTCAATGCTGACGAAATGCTGCAGTAAACATTGGGTGCTAGCAGAGCTTCAAAGCAAACAAAATTTTAGAGTGTACGAATAGGTCAGAACCATTCTTAACAGGGATGCTCAAAGAAAGCAAAGTGTCTATGTTATGGTTTGGTTGTGGTTTGTTTAACGCTTGCATGAGTATACTGGTAAAAATGTACGTGGCGCGGGTAAGATGAATGTGCTCGCCTGTTGTTGAGAGGTTGCTCCTGTATGTGTGTGCTTCGTTCCACCGTCCCTATTCAAACAATAAAACCATCCTGCCCAGCACAATGGAATAATTAATGACATTTGGACTCTGGGAGGGTGGCCCCCACCAACATGAAAAATCCCCAGAAGCTCCACAGTGGTGAGGAACATATATGAAAAGTGATGCCTTTCCCCATGCCTATAGATAAACCATCCTGTCCCTGTACTCCATTGTCATGTACATAGCTGAAGAGTAGCTGGATTGATATATATATATATATATATATATATACTGTACATCTGTAAATAAAGCTACCTGGAACAATTACAGACTCCACAGCAGGTCTGTGTCTGAGTACCAGCTTTATTACTACCAAACAGACGTCATAACAGTCTAGATGACGTATGGTTTACATCTGGCTTTTTCTATAATATAAAAACCATAATTAACTATTTTTCTGCAGCTGACAACAAAGTTCTAATTTTTTGTTTTAAAAAAGTTCTAAATTTACAAAAGTAATGCAAATAAAAAAGTGCAGAGGATGCATTTTTAATATGTATTACTTTGGAAAATGCAGAGGTCCCCTTATTCAACACAAATGGGGTGTACACATTTTCAGGGGGCTGTGCCGCAGCACAAATTATGCGCTGTCCAGCGGTTTTGACTACATTCCTGTCTGGACCATGGACAGTGCTCCAAGGTCGGTGTGGCTTTTGGGATGGCATGGCCTACCACAGCCTGTTGTGATGTTGCAGGTCTCTTGTGGCCTGTGCTGGTGTTGAGGGGCTCCCTCCATGTGTGGTGAGCTCTCCAGGCCAGGTCTTGAGTAGACTCTCTCATTCTCTGCTAGTGTGTGTAGACTCCATCAGAATCTGCATGTGTGGAAGGTCTCCCTCAGTCTATGCTGGTGTTGAAGGTCTCCCTCGGTCGATGCTGGTGTCAAGGGTCTCCTTCTGCCTATTCTGGTTTTGAGGGTCTCCCTCAGTCTATGCTGGTGTCAATGGTCTCCTTCTGCCTATGCTGGTGTTAAAGGTCTCACTCAGTCTATGCTGGTGTTCAAGGTCTCCCTCAGTCTTTGCTGGTGTTGAAGGTCTCCCTCAGTCTATGCTGGTGTTGAAGGTCTCCCTCAGTCTATGCTGGCGTTGAAGGTCTCCCTAAGTATTTGCTGGTGTTGAAGGTCTCCCTCAGCCTATGCTGGTGTTGAAGGTCTCCCTCAGTCTATGCTGGTGTTGAGGGGTCTCCCCAGCCTATGCTGGTGTCAAGGGTCTCCTTCTGCCTGTGGTTTTGTTGAGGATCTCTCTAAGCATATACTTTTGTTGGCTGTGCTCTTGCTTTCTGTACTGATAATCTGAGGGGGCGGGTGGATCACTCCGGCTGTGCTGGTGTTCAGTGGGTTTCCTAAATTTGCTGGTGGAAGTGTAGGAAGGGATTTGCATCTGCCTATGCTGGTGGTTTATGGGGAAGCAGAATATTTCCTGTGGGAAAGTGATTGACCAATTTACCCGTTCATCCAACCTACTATTTTCCTGACTCGGATTCAGCTAGGTAGGTCAGCACACTGCCAGCCCAACCGCCCCTTTTCCATCTACACCAGGTAGCACCACAGCCACATGCCCAACCAACACTGTAGCTCATGGTCCAGCCCTAGTGTCTGGCCAGCCCCTGCTTGGTTCCCTTCAGACACTGTGGGCACATCTGGTGGCTGGGTCCGCCCTCGCACCCGGACATCGAACAGCAAGCAGGTCTGGGCATGGCAAAGCTCAGCATAAGGTGAGAGAGGCGTGGCTGTGGTTTCAGTCAGCTATGCTCTGCGAGATGAAGCTATGCCACGTGCTGGCTGCGGCTGCATCCTGAGTCTGGCTCTTCATGCCTTAGCTGTGCTGGGCAGTAGCTGCAGCTCCTGCTCCCCCCTTGGCTCACCCACATCAGGTCCCATTCGGGGACTGCTGCAGCTGGGCTGACCCCAGTGTCTGGAGTGGAGGCTCCTTTCCTCAGCCGGAAGTAGTCTGCGAGCAGGAAGTAACCGATGGGGGCAAAGGGAGAGCAGAATGAAGGAAAGCAGGCAGCGTTGAATCTGGCCCTGCTGGGCCCCGTGAGCCTAACAGAAACTGGCAGTGCGTGGCTAGCTGGGAATCATAGCATGTGCCTATGATTCTGGGCTAGCTGGCAATCATGAAAGTTGACCACTCCAAGCTAATGTAATATCATGAAATCTGATGATCTTTGCCTTGAGTTATTTGCACATATTGAAGTCTGGCCACAATGCTGGGAATAATGGAATATAGCCATTGAAAAGGTATAACGGCAACTAATGGCATTTGACCACTGAGGTCTAGCTGGGCATAGTGGAATGTTCACATTATGCTCGGTTACACGCTGCAAGGCTCTTTTTCAAGGCGATAAACAATCTTCCTGTAGGTGTCTTAAATACTAATCCTCTGTCTGACCTGTATTAATGTCCTCAATAAGGGGTTGTATGTATTGTAACCAGAAAAAGATCTGAGGTCATAGTAGCGCTCATATCCTGCTCCTAGAATGCAGGGTATGGCCATTGCTAAGCCCCCACCTATCACACTGGTGAAAGGAATATCCTTACAACCCCTTACTGTTGGCCATGATGTAGGTGAGTGGATGTGTTTTTAACGACTCCTCTGAGACTCCTCAGTCACCCTGTGAAAGTGCCTTGCAACATGAAACGCAAAGGTTTCACTGTTTTAGAAGTTAGATACACGTACATACTCACACCCAAAAAATAAAAGATGTGTGCATTTTGATGTAAAACAGATGCATATTCCATGATGAAAATTAAGGTGTAGATTTGAGGTGTCTATCCTTTTGGTACTTTCTTCAAATACATGTTGGGCATCAGGTGGGTGTGGCGTGGGTGGTGATGCCGAGAAATGAAGACCATTGAGAGTTGACTGAATATTTATCAGTTTTTCACAATATAAGGGTTTGGGTGGGTACTCGCCTAGAAGGGACTAGCGACGTAGTCTAGAAATAATAAGGAAACCCTTAATAAACTAGTGTCAGTTATGTTATAACTTAAAATGGCATTCTCCGGGTACTTCCTGCACCTTAGGGTGTCAAGGTCTTACAACATAAACATCTTAATTTACCTTTAAAAGTCTCTTCCCTATTCTAAAAACAAAAGTCCAAAGATGACGGCCAAGAGATCATTCAAACCAAATATTTGTGAGTCTTTTGGCCTCTGGTTAACCATAATCTACAAAAAAAGAGTTCTCCAAGTTTGGCCAATAAAGTTGGTCATAAGCCTTGCCTTTTCATGTCCATACCAATTATAGAAACACACATCAGATGCTTCCACATATAATTCTTTCTTTGCTTTACTCACATTTGGGTTCTCATCAAAACTTGGCATCATCTTCACAGAACTTCAGGTTCTCATTCTCCTTCATATAGGCCCTTCCTGGGCCTCAAGTGTTACCAGTTTCTCTATAATCTCTGACTTGTCATGCAACCTTTTCTACTCTCCATGACCTCTGGTTCTCTCAGACTTCTCATAGTTCTCTCCATGACATCTGGTTCTTTCAGACTTCTCAGACGGTCTCTCCATGACCTCTGGTTCTCTCAAACGTCTCAGAAAGTTCCTCCATGGCCTCTGGTTCTCGCAGACTTCTCAGAAGGTCTTTCCAGGATCTCTGGTTCTCACAGACTTCTCATAGGTCTCTCCATGACCTTCGGTTCTCTCAGGCTTCACTTAAGTCTCTCCAATACCTTTAATTCTCTCAAACCTCCCCAAGGTATATCCACAAACTTTAATTCTCTCAGTGCAATACTCTTGAGAATAATGGTATTCCCCCAATTCCTTGGTGCCATTAAAGAGTCATTGTGGGAGCCAGCAGGTGTCCTCCAAAGGCAGCAGCATGAGATGAAGGGTCATTTAATCAGCTCCGCCAGTGAGTCGCAGCATTGTGGACCTCTGCACGCACCTTCCAAGGGCTTCATAGACCAGGGAACCGCCCACAGGCATGATGGTGGATGACACGGAGGGCACCCTCAGTGCCCAGGGTGATCACATCATGTGGAGCCTGGGGAAAAGAGCATGATGGTGGAGTGGCAAAGGAATGCTATGATACAGGCAGCAGTTGAACTATGGATGAGGGGCCCAGGTGGCAGCTTGTGTCCACAACAGTGGACACTGAGGTGAAGGCAGAGCAGCAGGCAAAGGTGATAAAGTTGTGGACCTCGGCTAATGTTATACACAAGAGAAATCACAACTACAGGACTATTCATTGTGACTGCCCCAGGGGGATTGCCTCATCTGTTCATAAAGGAGAGGTCTACTGTAGGTCAAGCATGGAGAATTCGAGTGGGATGACATATCGGTAGCACCATCTATGAGGTATACAGAGAGCTATAATTCTGCTTTTAAATGTGATAGACTAAATATACCCGGTACAAGAGAGTTGCCTAAATGGCCAAGTCGAGTGCAATGTCTTTCGTCATTTGCCTGCTTATCATCCGCTGCGCACACATTTCGCTTTCAGGACTCAGGGCGTAGCACAATCATGTGTACATCATTTATGGCAGGTTGTGTAGCCTCGATGACAGGTAGCCTAACATACTTCTCAACCTACACTCGGGTGGGGGGACAGGATATCTCCCTTGTTAGGTTAACAAGGGCTCGATTTGCCAGCGCAACAGTTGCACAACAATACGTGAGCGACTTCCTTCCACAGAGCAGTCACACAGTGTATCCAGTGTCTGTCTTCTTCTTGCTGACAGATTGTATCCATAAGCTGTGATTTTTGGATACGGAGGCTTGAGCCTCATTATTCCATCTTCTCGGGTTGAGTATGTAGTCGTGGGTTAGGATTCTTCATGGTCTGTGTGGACTTGTTACAGTAGGGCTCGTACCACACGGTCTTCGCCGTGATGGGCAGCGGGTATCGGTCAAAAGGGTTCGCAGTGGTGGTAGTGAGTCGTCCGATCAGAGGGTTTGGGTTCTGATCCAGTCATTGGCAGAAGTTCTTCTTCAGCTTTGCTAGATGTTCGTCCAACATCTTAATGTCCAGTTCTCTCTGAAGGTCAGCTACCCTTGTGAAGATTGGAGATCCAGACGATATCCACAGGGCCTTGTTCTGGACTATCTGAAGACTCTTCCAGTGTCGCTCATGGCAGGTCATCCATGCTGGGGAGGCATACATCAGGGTAGGTCTGATGACCGCCTTGTAGAAGTTGATCTTTGTCTGGAGGGACATCGCCTTGGTCTTCAGGAGTAGGTACAGTGCTGCCATCTTGCCTGTTGCCTTCTGCTGAGTATTCTTGACATGGCTTTCTCAGTTGAGTTTTCTGTCCAGGGTCACACTGAGGTAGCAGCTGCTGCTCTACCACTTAATTGTCTCACCGTAGAGGCTGATGTGTGGGTGATCCTTGATCTTCTTTCTGGTGAACAGCGTTGCAGTTGACTTGCTGGTGTAGAGTTCTATCCGCCAGTTGCAGTACCACATTGAGATGGTATCCAATACAGCTTGCAGATTCTTTGCCACTTTCTTTTCGATGAATGACTGGGAGATGACTGCAACATCTTCCGCATACAGTGCCAGGTTAGTCTTGTGGAGATCTGTCGGGATGTCGTTGGTGAAGATGTTGAACAGTAAGGGTCTGAGGTTCGATCCCTGTGATACGCTTGCTCAGATGGGATGTGATGAGGACATCTCAGACCCCATGGTGACATGGAAGGTGCAGTCTCCCAGGTAGCTTGTAATCGTCTTCACCAGATAGTTCGGAAATCCCAGGCCAATCATCTTGTGCAGCAGTCCCATGTGCCAGACTTGGTTGAATGCTTTGGCAACATCCAAGAAGACGATTCCTGTGGACTTCTTGATGTTGAATCCGTGGCTGATGGTGTCCACCACTCTCAGCAGCTGATGGGTCGTTACATGCTCCTGAGTCACTGGGTCAGGCAAGGAGAACCTTCTCCAGGAGCGTCTATAATCCAGAGAGCAGGCTGATGGGGCAGTAGTTTTCAAGATCCCTCAATGGTCTGCTGGCCTTTGGGAAAATGATGACCCTTGCTTCTTTCCAGGATCTCAGGAAGTGCTGGAGCCTCATGCATGCATTGAAGCTCTCTGTGAGGTGTTCTATTGATGCTGGCAGGAGGTTCTTGATTGCCAGGTTGGTTATTCCGTTGTTCCCTGGTGCCTTGTCATTCGGCAGCTTCTCTGCAAGTCCTGCTACCCCAGAGTTTGTGCACTCCTTGATATCTTCTGCTCTCATCCCGGTTCGCTCTTTTGCAAGATGCTTCTCAACTTCTTCCTCCACTCCGTCTGAGAGCCTACTTGCCTTGTTCGGGGGCAAACAAAGCTTCCATTTTCTCGGTGAGTACCTCTGCCTTGTCCTTGTTGCTGCATGCAAGATGGGTTTGTCCCTGGATTGGTGGGCTTGGCTCCTTTTTCCCAGTCAGGCGACAAGTCATTCTCCATACTGAGCCGTCTGCCTCCTCCAGCTTGGCTGTTGCGGCCTACCACTTCTTTCCATGGTGCTGTCTGATTTGCTACTGCAGGAGTCTTGTGAGCGTGTTGTACTTCTGCAGAAGATCAGGTGTGCAGAACTTCTGCCACTGGCGTCGGGCCCGGTTCTTGTCAGCGATTGACTGTTAGGTGTCTCTCAATAGGTCATAGATGGAACATCGGATTGTCTTCTGCTTCAGAACGCTACTCTTGATTGCCTGCTGAACTGCTATCGTGAAGTCTTCCACAGCCTTGTCGATGTCTTTCTTGGTGCTCAGCGGGTTTGGTGTGATTTTGCTTTTCAGCTCTTCCTTGTAGCGGCTCCAATCAGCTCTTCTGAAGTTGTACTTCTCAGTCTGCTGTTAGGGTTACATCTTCTCTCACACTTTGATTACTACTGGATTGTGGTCCGAGGTCAGTTCCGCCAGTGTTTCCATCCCCAGAGTGTTGCAGGTTCTTCAGTAGCACAATGTCCAGCACACCTTTGTTGTGGTTTGCTACAACTGGGTAGTGCGTGGGCTCAGTCGGGCCTGCTACCACACAGTCGTTCTTCCTGGAATATTCCAGCAGTGTCCGGCCACTCTGGTTGGCAGTCCTGGAGTTCCAGCATCGATGTTTGGCATTGAGGTCTCCTCCGATGATTGTCGGAACACTGGAATCCAGCAAAGCATCCAGGTCTCCAAGGTCCAGGTTTGCTTTTGGAGGGCAGTAAGTTGTAATCAGCCGGACTGGTCCTGTCGCAGTCTTGACTTGCACTCCAGTGGCTTCAATGCTTCTAATTGGTGGGAGTGTAATGGTGGTTGATCGCCGCCTTCACTATCACTGTTGTCCCCCCTCCTTTGGTGCCTGCAGGTTGGTCGGTCTGGACACTCTGTGGCTCACCAGGCTCAGCTTCTGATTTCCTTGCAGTTGGGTCTCTGAGAACAAGGCAGCACTCATCTTTCTAGTTTCCATCAGGTGAAGGAGTTCATATGTCTTCTTCTGGATACTGTTGGCATTTTACATCACAATGGCATAGCTGGGTTTAGATGCCATGTTGGTTTGTTTGTTCACCTGGGAATAGGCTCCGGATGAGCCTTGCCACCATCGTCATGGTTGGGTCGATGTTCAACTCTGAAACAAATGCTGCAATCTTCACAATGATGGTCTTCCATTTTATGGAGCTTGTTGTTCCCTCTTCCTGTGCTGCGGTGGCCGCTCGCAGCAGGTTGGATGGTGGATTTAAGACTCAGGCGTAACTCAGTCCGGATGTGGTGGGTGTCCTCTGGGTCTTTGCTGGGCCTTGGCCTGGTGACGGACAGGTGGCTTGTTCCATTGCATGTCAGTTGTTTGTTTTGATTCTTGGTGATGTGCAGTGACTTGGTGTGGTTGGTGTTGCCCGCTGCTCCTCTGTGAGTCATGTGCAGTGGTTTCTGGGTTCCGTGGTGCTTCCAGTGGTCGTGGTGCCCTCCTCTGCTGCTCATCCTGTTTTGCTCTGGTTAGCGCCGGTCATCCGCGGTAGCTGGCAGGGTCAGGTCTGTTGCAGTTGGTGCAGGTTGCTGACTCTGTTTGGTTTCGAGGGCAGTGTTGGGATGTGTGGTTCTCCCAACGGTGCACGCAGCATGGCTCCTGGTGGCATAAGGTAGATGTTTGGCTGATGCACTGGCAGTTGAAGCACATGATCGGTCCTCGTCTGCCATTTCGGTGCTGCTGTGGTGACTATGCAGCTGCATAGCCATGTGATCTTCGTCAGGTCTGAAGGTTTTCCATTGCTGGTTGGTGCCAGGGTGGCAACAAACGGAGGGAATTTCCTGCTGGTGAGGTCAACTGTATGAGGCTCTTCATTGGAAGGCAGTGCTCTGCAGGTTCCTCTGAGATGTCTCCAATGCTGGTGTTTGCCGGGAGGCCACGCATCACAAACCTCTGGGACCTCACTTGCTCCAGTGGGAAGGTGTAATACTGCAGGCACTGTTTGGTGAAGGTGTCCGTCACGCTCCTTTAGTCCTCCACTGTGGTGAGTGATATCTTCACGTGCTCACCATGAGGCTTGGTCGTGAAGGTTAGTTCAGCACACAGCTCTCTGAGCCCGTCGACCAGGTCCTTCTGCATCTTCAGGCTCTTCACAAACACTGGTGGGATCCAGATCTTCTTAGGTAAGAGGGACGTCTGCTCGTCCGCCGCGTCGCCAGATTCTGTGCTCAGTTGTTCATGCGCTAGAGCAACATACCTGTTGCTAGTGCTCACGTCTGCAATGGTTGGTTCAGCCAACTTCTTGAACTTTAGTGGCGATGCAGCTAGTGATGCATTTGCACAAGTCTTCCGCTTGTGACAGGCTAGTTCCATATCTTGCATCTCTTCCTGAGTGTCTTGGAGGTGGGGCGTCTCAGACGTCTGAGCCGCTGTTCCCCTCACTGACATTTCCTGTCCTTTTTATAGGGCTAGACTTGTGTCTGTTCTCTAAGCTGGCCTAGCATTGATCCTTCCACTGAGCAGGGTTTTTTTTATGTTTCTGGATTGGTTTTCCCTCTTATGAAGTTTCATTTGAAATGTGCTTCCAATATTACTCCTGCTTGGGCATTGGTCATGCCTTAATTGGGCTACACATTTTTTAACTGTCAGCTCTGTACCTATAAATATGAGCTAGCCATTGGTGCCATGTTGTATCTGTGAGTGTGTCTCGACACAACTTCATGGTGTTCTGAAGTGTTCGGTGTTCTGAAGAAAGCAGGGTTTGCCGTTCAGCCCTCTGGAAGAAAGCAGGGTTTGCTGTTCGGCGTTCTGGAAGAAAGCAGGGTTTGCTGTTCGGCGTTCTGGAAGAAAGCAGGGTTTGCTGTTCGGCGTTCTGGAAGAAAGCAGAGTTTGCTGTTCGGCGTTCTGGAAGAAAGCAGGGTTTGCTGTTCGGCGTTCTGGAAGAAAGTAGGGTTTGCTGTTCGGCGTTCTGGAAGTAAGCAGGGTTTGCTGTTCGGCGTTCTGGAAGAAAGCAGAGTTTGCTGTTCGGCGTTCTGGAAGTCAGCAGGGTTTGCTGTTCAGCGTTCTGGAAGTCAGCAGGGTTTGCTGTTCTGCATTCTGGAAGTAAGCCAGGTTTGCTGTTCAGTGTTCTGGAAGTAAGCAGGGTTTGCTTTTCGGCATTCTGGAAGTAAGCAGGGTTTCCTGTTCGGCGTTCTGGAAGTAAGCAGGGTTTGCTCTTCGGTGTTCTGGAAGTAAGCAGGGTTTGCTCTTCGGCGTTCTGAAAGTAAGCAGGGTTAGCTCTTTGGCATTCTGGAAGTAAGCAGGGTTTGCTGTTTGGCATTCTGGAAGTAAGCAGGGTTCGCTGTTTGGCGTTCTGGAAGTCAGCAGGGTTTGCTGTTCGGCGTTCTGGAAGTCAGCAGGGTTTGCTGTTCTGCATTCTGGAAGTAAGCCAGGTTTGCTGTTCAGTGTTCTGGAAGTAAGCAGGGTTTGCTTTTCGGCATTCTGGAAGTAAGCAGGGTTTGCTCTTCGGCGTTCTGGAAGTAAGCAGGGTTTGCTTTTCAGCGTTCTGGAAGTAAGCAGGGTTTGCTCTTCGGCGTTCTGAAAGTAAGCAGGGTTCGCTGTTTGGCGTTCTGGAAGTAAGCAGGGTTCGCTGTTTGGCGTTCTGGAAGTCAGCAGGGTTTGCTGTTTGCCATTCTGGAAGTAAGTTGGGTTTGCTGTTCGGCCCGACCATTAGCTGCCTGATCAAGAATTCTGATGGTACAGTGATTTACTGATGCTATCACTGATTGCTTCATGTCTACGTTCAGAGTTCTGCAAAGTGGGCTCGCCCCTTTCTTTCGTATCCTGCTGTGTTAATTCTTAAGTGCTAAGGGCGAGTCTGTTTGTCCTGAATTCTCATAAGGAGTTGTTGTGGGCTCTGTCCACTTTCGCAGTTAAGTAGGGATGCAGTGAGATTTATCTTTCCAGCAACCATTCTCTACACTTGGGGTTCTTATTACTATTAGCATCTTATCATTTAGGTAACATTCACTGTTTTCATCTTCCACATTAGTAGAATCTGAACATTGAGGGCCATGCTGGTCCTGCAACAACTTTTCATGCAAAGACATAGCCCTATGCTTTGAAATAAAGACCACATTGAGCGCCTAGAATCCACTTTCTGGGAGGCACATCGAGTGTCCAAACAAACCCAGTCCCCTCAGACAAAAGAATTGGAAGTTTCTCCAACTCACCACACCTGCCTGGCAGACCCATTCATTGGAGATATTAACCATAAGGACTTTTGAGTTATATGGTCATCAAGATTGTCTCTCTGCTTACTTTTGTTCCTGTGATGCTAGATTAACTGGTCATAAAGCAATCTGGCAAACTAGGCCTAATGGAACCTGGCCATCCTGGGCTAACTGAATGTACTAAAATCTGCCCATGATAGTGGTACGACTTCTGACAATTCTGTGCTAAATTGGCATTGTAGAATGTGGCTGAGCTTGACTATCTGAGCATAATGGAATCTGACGGTGATATGATAACTGGACATAATAGAATCCAGTTACACTGTGCTAATTGAATTTGGTCATGTCAAGAACGATGGACCATGACCATTAGACTTACCATAATAGAATATGGCCATGTTGCGGGTAACTGGACATAATGGAATCTGGCCATGACATTGGGTTAACTGATGTGGCGACTACTTACAAAGATGATGTTATACCAGATTTAACTTTTGCGAGGAGATATGAGGAATTCGGCCATCTGCATGGTGGGTGTGTGCTCACCTGGGTTTAAAAAAATTTTTTTTAAATGAAATGTAATGATGGTAGATCAACCTCTGGAAAATGTGTGGGGCTAACTGCACAACATACACATAGACCTGTGTACTCTCGGTGGACACAGACTACAGACGCTATCCCCCCTGTCATATTTAGTTGGTATATGACAGTTAAGAGTACATCAAGGCATCTCAGAAGGGGGAAGGCAAAACCTTCCTCCTGCCATGGCCAGCCGAATTAACTAACAAAGGCTCCATGGATCTGGCTTGTCCTTTGTTAGCTGCCGGTAGCAGCTTTGCATACTAATCAGAGTTAATTCAAACAGGCTCATGGGAGGAAAACCCCAAAAACCTTTGATATGCACTTTGTCAATCTGAAGCCAGCTCCTGCCTCTCCGTATCAAGGGCCGTGATATGTCATTGTCTGGGGCTATGTATTTTTAGTAGTCATCCCCGCAGGACCCCATTCAGAAGGCACCAGTATGTGGTTTTGCGGTGACCAAATGTCTAGTCTCGCCCCAGCTTCAAGGGAGACGTGCCACTTTAATTAGGAACCACAGAGAGCTCAATTAACCAGAGAGACCCTTTGATTTACAACAGACAGGAAGATGGGTAGGACTTAGTATTACATGTTTCCACCCTTTGCCTTTCTGTTACAAAACACTCTGGTTATGACCTCAAGCATACCGGAGATTGTTGTTGGGGACCCAGAATTGGTTCATTAAGGTAGGCTTAGCCTACACCAATCACTGGGGCCCATTTGGCTTTAAAAGAGGGCTGAGCCCCTATATTGGCAGATCATCTGAAGACTTTGCAAGGAGTAACAAGAAAGATTCAGCATTGGACCATGGCCGAAGGTACAGTCTGCCTTATATCTTCAGCGAGTGAAGGAAGGCTAGGTTTTCCAAAAAGAGAAACAAGATCCCTCCCATAAACATCTCCCAAGGAACAGAGGGAGATACTGAATCCAGAGGACCCTCCAGCACCTCCGGAAACTGGTACCCAGCCAACACACAGCATGCCCTGCTAGGCTCTGCAGCAAGCTTGCCAGGTAGGAAGTGCCAGAGGGTCTCTGAGCCAAACCAAGGACAACGCTGTTGCCTGCGACACTCTTCTCAGCTTTCGGCCATCCGCCTTAAGGACAACACAAGACCAGTGAAGAAGCTAGGAGGAGGGCATCGACAAGCATCAACCAGCATCCGCCTTAAAGGGCATTTTCTAGCCAGTCGAGCTCCTTGAGCTGCGACCGACTGCACTGCTGACTGTTGTTACACAGCAGTACCTCACGCCGTTTGAGATGCCTTGACAAGTTCTTCAGACTCGCCAACCAGCACTGAGACAACAATTCCTGACCCCGAACCACTGTGTAGACCAGCCTGCAGCCATCCGTCCAGCCTCGCCGCCGAACTGCCTACAACCTGATACCTACAGCTGTCTCTTCTCTTGAAATCTGTCTCAGAAGCTGCAAAGCGCCCTGAAAGTGACTCGACTCTGTCAAGCAACACAAACTTCTACAAGCACAAAGTACATTGTGGTTCTGTCCTCCTGGTTCTTCCCCAAAGGCACGTAGTGGCATTTTATGACACATTGCTCCCTTTGTGTTGAAACCAAGTATCCTTGAACTATTGTGATTATTTAGTATACTGACTAGCCTCCTGTCAGCATCCAGAGTGCATTCCTTTTCCTTCTATGACACTGTCTGTCCTCTGCATTCCTTTAAAGAGTGGGTTATATTTTGTAGTGTGCTAGAACTGTCTGTTGAATAATAATAAAGTAGATATTTTTAAACAACCTTGACTGTACAGTCCCTTTTATCATTGGGTAATAATTGTATTTTCGCTGTGTTGCAATTAACCAATTATCCACAACCTTGCAGAGATAAGCCTACCGTTTCCTCCACGTTAACAAAATTGGACAAGGAGGTTTATAATTTGCTTGTGTTTGCAATCTGTTCGAATCCGCTGTGGTGTGCTAGAGGTGTGGGGCTGATTGATGGTTTAGAAACCGATATTCATCCCTGGACCACTGGTGCCCCAGAAGTTGATTCGTCACCGGAGGTCTGGGTATTTAACTGTGTCTGGTTACAAGTTGCAGTTCTTTGAATCCTCACATTGGGTGTAGACTTCAGTTTCCAATGTGCAATGATTCTCCACTCAGGATACTT
This sequence comes from Ambystoma mexicanum, assembly GCF_040938575.1. Lineage (NCBI taxonomy): Eukaryota > Metazoa > Chordata > Amphibia > Caudata > Ambystomatidae > Ambystoma > Ambystoma mexicanum. The sequence goes on along the minus strand of NC_090923.1, from coordinate 1,018,372,757 downwards.
CTCAGCTGGATCTGGGAATTCAGACTTCAATTCCAGTATGTAATAATTCTCCTCTCAATCTCATTGTCAGTGGAATCTGGGATAATGGACTTCATTTTACAGACGGCAATGCTCCACCTCTCAATCTATTTCGCAGAGAAATGTGGACTTCAGTTCCCAATGTGCCAGCATGTCTTCACTCAGTCTCGTTCTCAGAGGAATCTGGAAATTCGAAGTCCAACCCCCAGCATGCAGAATTTCTCCATTCAGACCATTTCTCAGTGTAGTCTGGGAATGCCACGTTTCGCCACATAGTCTCTTTATCTGAGCTACCAGGGAGTGTGAACATCAATGCCCAATGTGTCTGGGTCCTCCACCCAGTCATTTCTCCGGGCAGTTTCAGAATGTGGCCTTCATTTCACAGAACGTCAAGATTTTCCACTCAGTCTCTTTCTCGGATCAATCTCGGAATGTGGACTTCAATTCCCAGATGTTAATGCTTCCCCTCTCAATCCCTTACTCAGAGGAACGTGGACTTCAATTCCCAGTTGGCAGGTTTCTACACCCAGTCTCTTTTCCATACTAAGTCTATTTCTCAGAGTAATCTGGGAATGCGGTTTAAATTACCACTGTACCAAGTTTCTCCCCCCAGTCTCTTTCTCAGAGGAGCCTGTGATTGTGAATTTTAATTCACTCTGCGTCAGGTTTCTCCATAAACTCTCAAAATAATCCTTGAGTCGTAATTTCCCAATGTGTCAGGTTTTTCCACCCTGTCTCTTCTCGGGTCAGTTTGGGAATGTGGTCTTAATTTTCTCCACCCAGTCTCTTTCTCAGATGAACCTGGGATAGTGGGCTTTAATTCCCCCTGTGTCAGGTACCTCCTTTCAATCTATCCCAGATGAATCCCTTAGCATTTAATTCCCTCTGTGCCAGGTTTCTCCACCCAGGCTCTTCTCTGGGCAGTCTGGGAATGTGGTTTTCATTTCCTAAGGTGTCAAGACTCTCCACTCAGTCTCTTAATCAGAGTAATATGGAAATGTGGCTTTAGATGTTCCTGTCAGTTTCTCCACAACAGCTTTAATTCCCTCTTTGTCAGGTTTCTCCACTCGCTCCCAGATTGAGCTTTGAGACTTAATTTCCCAATGTACCAGGTTTCTCCACCCAGGCTCTTGTGAATGTGGTCTTTATTTCACAGGGTGACATGTTTATCCACTCAGTGGGCCTCATTACGACCCAGGCGGTAAGTTACCGCCTGGGCCGTGACTTTACCACCATGGCGTAAACTACGTTTACGCCATGGTGGTTGGCGGACTTACCGCCCCATTCCGAGTTTGGCGGGGCGGTAAGTCCCCAATCCCCATTCCCATTTTTGCCCCATGGGGCATAATGGGAGTGGGGAAGGCGTTAATTACGCCACCGTAAATTACGGTGGCGTAATTAACTCCATGGTCCCTTAGCGCCATGGATTTTAACACCTGCTAAAAGCAGGTGTTAAGTCCGCCATGGCGCTAAGGGACCTCGTACTCAGGCGGTAAGGGTCGGCGCTGTTTACGCCGCCGTAAAACCCTTACCGCCTGAGTCGTAATGAGGCCCAGTCTCGTTCTCAGGTGAATATGAAAATGTGGGTGTAAATAACCAGGGTGTCAGTTGTCCCCACACAGTCTCTTCCTCAGGAGAACCTACAATGAGGGTCTTCAGTTCCCACTACATCAGGTTTTTCCACCCAGTCTCTTTCTGAGAGTAATGTAGGAGTTTAAACTCAACTCCTAGATGGCAATGACTCTCCACTTTGCTTCTTTCTTAAAGCAATTTGGGAACTCGTACTTGAATTCCCAGTATGCAATGTTACTTTGTTCCTTTCCATCTCACCGTTGCTACAGTGCTCAGCTTCAAGTCCCATAAATCAGGATTTCTCCATTGAGTGCCATGGCCACTGATTTCCTCTCTGAAATTACACCTATTAATGCTGCTCCTTATCATTTAGCCTCCATCTCCCCCCATGTTGCGGCCAGTTTTGCTCTTCCTCAGGGTTAGGTCTTTGTCTACTGCTCTCCGTGCACTGCTCAAACCCTAACTTCTCCTCCTCGGCTTTCAGTTTTGGATGCATACTTCTCACTCCCTGAACATTTCAGCAGCTTCACTTCTCTCTGGGGGTCAGTTATTCATGCCCACTCCTCAATGCACTGGCCCTCCCTCCAGTTCTGTACTCTCAGCTCTTCTCTACTTGGGGACATACTTCTCACCCTCCAGCTTTCTACACATCCCTGCCTGGCCAGAGCGGTTATCTCCCACTCACTCCTTTCACTCACAAAGGCTTCAGGTGGCTCTGCATTTTTTCACTATCTAGGGTAGGCGCTCTTACCATGACCCGCCTCTGCTTGCTGCTTCTGTGTTGGTCATGTGCCAGTTTTCACCATCTCGAGGTTTCCACATCCCTTTGGCTCTCTCGCAGTTTCGGGAAGGTCAGAGCTCTGGGGCGTACTCCCCGGCCATCTACATGTCACACAAGTCCTCCAGCTGCTCACTTTCCTCTCTGATTCTTACGCGATGCTGCAATCCTCTGATTTTAGCCTGTTACTTTGGCTGCTGAAAGCACTTCACCGCCACAGATATAATGGAATCTGGCCCTGTTGGCTAACTGGGTACATAAACATCTAGCCACTCTCTGCTAACTTGGTATAATGGAATTGGTCATAATGTGCTATGTATAATGGACTCTAAGAATAAATACTTCACTGACTGGGCATAATGGAATAGGCTCATACTGTGCTGTGAGGGGCGTTGGCCACCCTGTTTTCACTCAGCCTAATTTAATTATTCGCTGCTCTTCCAATTGGGCCAGAAAGTCGATTAACTGGTCTCACCAGGGCAATATAGATTCTGCCATGGCGATGTTGCTTTACTTTCTGGAACAATATCGCAAAGTGCATGGGCAATGTCCAGGGGGGTATTTCAGCTCCAGCATGGCAATGGTGCTTTACACTCTGGGGCTAAGTAAAACCTTGATGGGCAATATGTGCGTTGAGAGACTGTGGATACTGACATGTCAATCTGAACTTTACATATTAAGTATGTACACGCCCATGTGGAAACTGGCATAGGCAAGGTTGGCAGGGCTACGGTTTGGGCTGAGCGCAAACCTGTAGCTGCTTGAAGTTACTTGCTGTGCCCGCTTAGGGGAATGTGGGACTAGCATGGCTTTTTTGCCAGTGCTGTTTTCAGTCACCTTTCCATCCCTGGGTATTTCTCTTAGTCAACAATGGTGTTTTAGACGCTTCCACACTATATGCTGAGGAATTACCTCTCTCCGTCATTAGACTAACTGTAGGCAGGCCTTTAAGTGGGCCGGGGCTAGCACTGCCACCGTGAAGCCAGTGTCACAGCCACTGTGCTAATTCGGAGTTGCTGGAATCTCTTTTGTTTTATTCAATAGATTGCTTGATGTGACGGACTTCATGTTTCAAACAGTCTATTGAATGAAGCAAAAACGTTTTCAGCACCTACAAAATAGCACAGTGTCATTTCGTATGTGCTGGATTTCTTTAACTTAAAAAGGCTTGACACAGGAAGCCCGTAATGGGCTTCATGTGTCAAACAGTTTAGTGAACGAAAGGAAAGAAATTTAGTGCATACGAAAAAGCACAGTGAAATGCGATACTAGCTTATCAGCGGTAGGGCTCGGCTTCGAATGCCCAGCATGGGACAATAAAATAAAGGCAATGAAATCAGTGTTTTTATTGCCCTTACTGGGATTTAAACCCTAGCCTTGCCGATGGCAGACCAGGGTCCCTTCGCACTGGGCAGTTTGGGAGACACTGGACTACTTTTCTTTCATTGAATAGACTGTTTCACACATAAAGCCTGTCTCAGGCGAGCTATTCAATGAAACAAGGCTCTGGTTTGCACCAGGGGTGGACTGGGAACTGCAAGTAGCTCTGGAAATCATTTTTAAAGTGGCCCCATATTAGACACTTTTAGCAAACCCAACCATTTTCCGATGAGAAAATGTTAAAATAAAATAAGTTAGCCCACAAAAGAGGCCCAGGCTGCAGAGTCCTACCAGGAAATCTCCAGAGTTCCCTATAGGCCAGTTGCACCCCTGGTTCGAATCCTCAGCACTGGACAATAAAGATTATAAAAAAGGACAGTGAGTTAAGTCACTTTTTTAACTGTCCGGTGTTAGGGACACTTCAGGCCACGACCATTATTTAGGCCACGCCGCCTCGTTGCAGCCTCCCCTCCTCCCTCGATTTCTCACCCCCACTTAAAGGTGCTGAAAAGGGTGCAAGGGCTGACAGGCAGTACACGAGGCGGTCCTCGCGGCCGGCATAACCACTCCTCTCCAGGCTGCGCTGTGCACGAGGCGGTCCTCGCGGCCGGCATAACCACTCCTCTCCAGGTGGCGCTGTGCACGAGGCGGTCCTCGCGGCCGGCATAATCAGTCCTCTCCAGGCAGCGCTGTGCACGAGGAGGTCCTCGCGGCCGGCATTACCACTCCTCTTTAGGCTGCGCTGTGCACGAGGCGGTCCTCGCGGCCGGCATTACCAGTCCTCTCCAGGCTGCGCTGTGCACGAGGCGGTCCTCGCGGCCGGCATAACCAGTCCTCTCCAGGCTGCGCTGTGCACGAGGAGGTCCTCGCGGCCAGCATAACCAGTCCTCTCCAGGCGGCGCTGTGCACGAGGAGGTCCTTGCGGCCCGCATTACCATTTCTCTCTAGGCTGCGCTGTGCACGACATTACCATTCCTCTCTAGGCTGCGCTGTGCACGAGGCGGTCCTCGCGGCCAGCATTACCAGTCCTCTCTAGGCTGCGCTGTGCACGAGGCGGTCCTCACGGCCGGCATTACCAGTCCTCTCCAGGCTACGCTGTGCACGAGGCGGTCCTCGCGGCCAGCATTACCAGTCCTCTCCAGGTGGCGCTGTGCACGAGGAGGTCCTTGTGGCCCGCATTACCATTCCTCTCTAGGCTGCGCTGTGCACGAGGCGGTCCTCGCGGCCAGCATTACCAGCCCTCTCCAGGTGGCGCTGTGCACGAGGAGGTCCTTGTGGCCCGCATTACCAGTCCTCTCTAGGCTGCGCTGTGCACGAGGCGGTCCTCACGGCCGGCATTACCAGTCCTCTCCAGGCCACGCTGTGCACGAGGCGGTCCTCGCGGCCAGCATTACCAGTCCTCTCTAGGCTGCGCTGTGCACGAGGAGGTCCTTGTGGCCCGCATTACCATTCCTCTCTAGGCTGCGCTGTGCACGAGGCGGTCCTCGCGGCCAGCATTACCAGCCCTATCCAGGCGGCGCTGTGATTGAGTGAAGGAAAGTCATTATTTATCTATTACCAATTACTGCGCAAAGCGGGCCAAGATGGAGGTATTGATCCATCGGGGGACTGGATTGGATGGGAGAGAGATAAGTAGGGGAGGGAGTGCAGGTGTGGAACGGGAGCGTTAGGGCAGGAGACACGGATGAGAGAGGCCATTTGTTCCGGGTGACACAGGGGGAGATGTAGGAATGGAGGGGAAAGAAGGAAGTGGAGACGGGAGACTGTGAAACGATGAAAGGCCAGGCACAGAAGAAGGGAGGGGGTCAGGAGAGAGAAGATGAAGAATAGAGAGAAAAGGAAAGATGAGAAGAGGAGAGAGATGGCAAGGCAAGTGGGGTCAAGGAGAGAAGTGCGACATCAAGGAGAGATATGCAGCAGGTAGAAGAAGCCCCAGAGGAGGAAGGGGCTTAGGAAAATAGAGGCGATACAGAGGGATATGACGGGTTGAGAATAACATAGGGTGAGAGGGGGATGGGCAGTGAGAGAAGAGGGGTGGCAGGAGGATCGAGGGTGAAGAAAGCAGAGGACAGGAGAAACAATGAAGGATTTCAGGGAGAGATGAGGAAAGGACGAGGGAAGTACAGCAAAAGTAAATAGAGGAGAAAACATAAACATGCAAGGGTCTCGCTCCCACCTGCCGCGATAGTGACATAACTTGCCCAACTCGGGCCCGATTTGCATACCTGGCACATACAGAGAGACTCCTTTTAGTTTCCAACCCTCTTTTTTAGTTTGAGACTCAATAATGGAAATAGTCAAGGTGAATGGCAAAGCCCGCTTTATTAACAATTCACATAAAGCAGGGATAGTATACAAGCATCAAGGATCTCGCAATACTCTCCAACTTCTCCAACCCAACAACGGATTATAAATAGAAAATATGTTGCTACTGACGTCATACTACAATCTTGGTTACAAAGACCTATGGGGTTGAGCCATTGGTTAAGGGAATTGTATACATATAGGCGGTATAGGGGTTAGTCTTCTCATTGGGTATAACATATCGGATGGCTCCACCTGAGACCACCTCTAAATTGATAATGTTGAAATACATGTCATCTCTTCATTACATGATTGGTTAATGCAACATGTATTGTGTGGCACAGCATTGCGAGGTTTAATTGGTGGGCATCTTACTTACCAACCTTGAGCAACTGACAGGTCATCAATAAATGGCCACAGGAGCTGCTTTCTTTTCAATTAAATAAGATGCTACCCCTTATTCCTAGGTCATGAGTCAAAGTGATACCTTTGACTCATGTTCTGGGAATTTGTGGGGAGTCAAAGCAGATGTATATCTGGGTCTGGGTCTAATGAATGGACAGCGTTATTGAATTATGAGTCACGTGTGAGAGGACCATGTTCTGAATTATTTCAACCTGCATTTATTGAGATTTTAGCTAATGTGAGCGCTGACCACTAGAGACTTGGTTGATCCATTCTTTATGCAGCTTGGGCACATAATTATCCTGCACCTGGCTTTTAAAGGCTGCTTGTTCTTTAATCTTTGAGAAATATGTCTTGGGCCATGGGAATAATTATCTTGTGTTCTTCTCCGAGCTGTGCCTCTGCTACCCCTAATTTCCCTGTAGCCTTGGCAGGGTCCGCGCAGCTACCGTCTATGCTCTGCATGGATCTGTATTTCAGTAAATTCAGCAGTTTGAACTTCCATGAAGCCTTGAGGCCTTTCATTCATTTTAATGGGTGTTGCGGCTTTCATTTTGGAAAAGATGGCTGCCTATTACTGTTGCATTTCTATGTTAGTAAACTATTTATGTATATCGTTTGTGTTGCATTCCAGTGTATATATTGCTTATGTTATGTTCTTCATGTCTCTATGGTTGCAAGTGATATTCTTCATGTATAAATGTATGTTTAACCTAGTGTCTGCGTTTCTTCATGGGGAGTGCATATTTGATTTGTGTCTATTGCATGCGTGTGTGTCAGTTTAACAGTGAGTTGGCTTTTTCTTGCCATCTCTAGTTATATCAGGTCCATTTCCTCCTGTACCTCCTGTACCTGTCCGGGATAAGGCTGGTATGGTCACCTTAGTGCATAGAATTTCTCACCAGTGCGATGTTGGGGTGGGGGGGGTAGCCATGAATTACACATTCATCTGCCTGTCAACAAGGCTGTTTGGCCACTACTCACTCCAAGTGCTTTGCCAAAAATGGCAGTTGTGAAATTGTCTGAAACGTATTGTATTGTATTGTAGTCATCATTTATTTAGTGCCCATTTCCCTTTTCTATGGCCTAAATGTGCTTTGTGGTGGGACCGAAGTACTGGAATGGGAAACGTGCTAAGAGTACAATTTAAGATGTGTGTGTACATTTGGCCGAGATTAGGATTTACGAGGGCTGGCTAGGCTCCAGTAAGCAGCCCAAGAGGCCAGGTACGTGGGCGGTGCTGTGGGTGGGCTTGGCAGAACACTAGTGCAGGAGACTCGATGTGTACCCAGCTAGACCGAATTCGTCCTAAATTGTCAATGTATCCTAATGGCAGAGGTGTTGAGTCAGGTCTGCGGTTCCAGTGTGAGAAGTTATGTAACCAGCTAGACCGAATATGTCATAGCCGTAGCTGCATTCTAGAGTGCGTGGATGGAAAGCCGTGCCTGCAGCAGATGTCCACAGAAGTGGTGCATTTATAGATACCTTAAACTCAGAAGGAGTTTATCTTTGATGTCGCTGTGTCAGATTTTTCTGGCACTATGGGCCAGCTACCCCTAAATTTGCCTAGGCGATAGGTTGGTTGTCCAAGAGTTTCTACTAGGGATTCTGTGAGTGCAATAGGCAAATAACTTAAATAGTCATAGCCGCTACGTGTCTTCCACGTTCTAAAGAAACTAACCAGGTAATCTAATAAGCACTATGTCAAATGATACTTGCATGAACCACTGTGCGTTTCAGTGGCTAACCTAAGTAGTTATAGGTGCAAGGGGGGTGATAGCCATTCCTACCCCAAAAATCCAACTAAGTGCATACCATGTCCTATCCCCAAATCAAGTAGGCGCACCTCATTTCTACCTCCAGTGAACGTATAAATCGAGCATTCTGAGTGCTAGCCTATTTGATATAAAATAGGACAATCCACCCTTTGATATAAAATAGGACATCCATCTGTATAATATATCCTATCCCCATAATCGAACTAGGCACACCTAATTTGCTACCTCCAGTGATCCAACTAATCATTCTGAGTCTTTTGGGCAATCCCCCTTGATATTAGATAGGACAGGATCTACCGGTGCAGAGCCACTAGTTATGCCCCCGAGGCAGGAGTTCGGATGAGACTCCAATGCATATTTCAAGGCCTGATCATCTGTCCAGAAAACCTTTCAATGGTAACATTCAAGCTACCACTAGATTGTCAGGTGTTGTCCGGAACCAGAGCACACCAGTTAGAGTGAAGGTAATCTGGGGGTTGATGTGTGATCGTATGAGGGAGTGGAATGGGTTGAGTTTAGCGGGGCGGGCCATCGCAAAAGCAGCCGGTATCCACTGCAACGTGAACTGTTGATGTTTCAGTGAGTCTGGGACGGTGCAAGGACAGTCATGGGAATACGGAGGGAGGAGGATTCAGGATGAGGTAGGGAATAGCCAAGTTTTGAGGGCCTGGATGTCAATGCGGCAGATGTGGAGAGGGAGAGAGTTCCAGATACTAGGAGCTTGGACGGAGAAAGAAAATCCTTCCAATCTGGTGGAGTTGCAATGGGGTATAACCAGGAGAAGTGCAGTGGATGAGGATCCTGGTGGGTTGGCAGCATATGAGTTTATCCTGGATGAATTTGGAACTGGTGTTCTGGATGGCATGGTGAGTGATGCACGTGGCTTTAAAGGTAGTTTATCGACCAATGTGGAGCCAGTGTAGGACTCTTGAGTGCGGGGCTAATGTGTTCTCTAGGTGAGAGGACAATGAGACGAGGGGCGCAGAGGCGTTTTGGATTCATTGGAGTTTCCAGAGCTGGAAAGTCGGTGCTGCGGGAGAGGATGAGGGAGACGATGGCAGAGTTTCAGTGTGGGTAGGTGAGGTATGGAAGATTCGCCTGAGGATGCGTAGGTGGAATAATCAGGTTCTGGAAATGGAGTTGACGTGTTGGGAGAGGGATACATTCAATACATTGTGCATCCGAGGTTTTTCACCGAAGTGGAAGTTGTCGGGGTGGGCCTAGAGAGTGAGGCCAGGGGATGGGTAACAATAAAAGTGAGTTTGCTTATTTTTGCCATCTCTGGTTGTATCAGGTCCATTTCCTCCTGTATCTGTCTGGGATAATGCTGGTATGGTCACCTTAGTGTGTAGCGTTACTCGCCAGTGCAATATTGGGCTGGGGAGGGGCAGACGCAATAAATTATGCACTAATCTCCCTGTCAACAAGGTTGGCTACTACTCACTCCAACTGTTTTGCCAAAAATGGCAGTTGTGAAATTGAACAAGACATACCCGGTCTTTTTGCCTCCGAGGAATGTTTTTTTAAGAGTGATTCAACCAGGGCCCAGCCCACCTCCCATCGCTCTGGTACCAACCGCCCCTTAATGAATGATTGAAGTAACCAGTAATTCCAGTGCGAGAAAGGATGTAACCAGCTAGACCTACTTTGGAACTTTGCCATAGTCGTAGCTGCATTCTAGAGTGCGTGGATGGGAAGCCGTACCTGCGAGACACGTCCACAGAAGTGGTGAGTAATTCAGGGACTGGCAATAATGTTCTTGCAGTTTTAGGGTGCCGATCGCCCATTGGAGAGCCAGCGCATTTCGCTGTTAGCTGCTCCACCTCTTCTCCTGATAAGATATTTAAATCACGCCTTCCCGAATCACAGCATGACTTTATCAAGCAAAGGCCATGAGAATCTTCTTGGTGGCCTCCTCAGCCTAGGACGCCTACGGAACCTCCCTAAGAGGCGTGGCCCATGCAACTGGGGGAGTGGCCCAGCTGGCGCTGCACACAGTTCAATCCATTACAAAACATACCCGCCATGAAAGAGAGTGACATCTGCTAAAAGGGGTGTGTTCAATACAATTTATAGTAGAGAAACACCCCACTAAAAATAGTGAAATGAAACTATGAAATGACATCAAAGTAGGTCAATGGAAACGCCCATCTGGAGAAGATCGCACTGTGTTCAAGGGCCAACTGCAGAGGAATGCCTGGACCCTGCTGCCCAGACGTACTCATAATAATAGGATAGCTCATGGGGTTATTGCCGCTGCAGCGCTGTATGTGTAGTATGGACAGCACAGCTCTCTCCACTAAAAACGCCAACAGACCTGTGGTCCTTCTCCCTCTTACTCATTCAGCGCACCCCCAAAAACTGAAATATATACAATTTGCTACTTCTAAGAAATATATGTGAAGTTGCCCCCTCCCCTATTACAGACAGGTGCAAGGCACGGTTTCACGAAACCAAGGGGTTCCTATGGAAACGGCCATTTTGTATTTTAATATCTCCGGGCATTGCAGATGTAGCCCCGCCATGAAGAGGCAGCAATGTGTCCATGACCGGGATGGATTAGCCTTGGGGAGGTGCGGGGCGGATGGGGGTGGGGGGTTGCGGGCTCAATTTAAAACTCTGCCAGGACCTAGCCCTGATGAGCGGTTGGGTTAGGAGCGTGCAGAGTGAGGCGGTACGGGTGGGGTGGGGGTCAACTCATGCATTCCTTTAACCATTTTAAAATGAAATCTGTCAAGATATGCCTGCTCACGCCTGGGGACAGCCATGGAGCCTTTGCACAGAGTTGTAGGCATTCTAATCGCAGCATTTTCTGTCGCTGAAATTGCGCATGGAGGTTAGTCTACAAAAGGTAGGGGCATACATCACACTAAATTAAACAACCATTGGCAAAGCCAAATGTTTCGGCCTTTGTATAGGCGTGGGATAGGGATTTGCCAGGCACTGTCATGTTGGCACTATCTGGCCACAAGATGGCAACAGTTGGAACATGTTGTATCTGGGCATATGATGGCAGTGTCTGACAAACGCCTGATACTTACACACAAGCCACATATGTTGGTTTTCCAATGCCTGTCTCTAAAAGGATTCAGTGGAAGAAAGAGATGCGAGGACGAACATACTACTTATTAATCAATGATGAAGAACACTTGGGCAAGACCTTTTTATTATACCAGTTGCACATTTAATGATGATGTTGCTGAAGATAAAGGTCATTACCTCTAAGAAGCATTCTTAGCAATTACACTGACAGGCTCTAAACAGCACAAAGAATTATGCTACTGCGGATATAGCTAAAACAAAGAGACCCCAAAAGGATGTGCTTTGAGTGCATGAGGACAGTCAGTGGTTTGGTGTGGCCATAGGGATTAGCGTGGCTATGGGCGGTCGGTGAGTGGGTAATAAAACAACCCACTCCCCATCCCACTCCTATCTGTACGCCAGTGCTGTTGTTTCACTCTAGCGCCACCGAAACACCAACACTAAAAAGGAGGAAAAGCAAAAGTGCAAAAAATAGCACCAGTAGAATGCAAGTGGTCGCCCTACACGTCGCATGCCGATTAAGGTCATTTGAAGGTGAAATAAAGCGAACGATTGAAAAAAAAACGAAGAGAGAAAGAGAGGTGCAAGCACAGGCGACAGTATCGGTGAATTTGAGAAGAAAATAAGGCTTGTACCAAGAGTGATTCGGTGAGAGAGATGTGGCGAGCAGAGGCAGCGAAAGAGAGCGTTTACGGAAGGAAGAGCACGGGCGGTGCGTGCCTTGTGGCTGAGAAGGAGCGTGAGGTGAACGCGGAGAAGAGAGAAGAGCGGGAGACGTGGCAGGACAGATAGACGCGGGGAGAGAGAGATGACAGTGGCGAGTAACATCAGGACACCGGCCATGCCTCACCGGCCCTGCGAGGGCTGACTGTTTACCAGCGCGCATCACTCAGGCAAGGCCCGCGTTCCACACTCCGCTTTCCCAATCAACAAATCCAATACCCACTGTCTGGGCTGCCAAGGGAGAGCGTGTCAAGACAACGCTGCGCGTGAATTGGAGCACGCGCACAACACGTTGGCAGGCTGCGTCAATACCTAGCAAGGTAATTGAGAGAAGCACGCCTGCTCTGCGACACTCTCAGGGCGGACTTGCAGAGGCATTGCATGCGAGATACCATAGTCACCAGGGGAGCACCCACCAGGATTCTCAGAGGCCAAGCCTTGCACTAAAGGCTAGACAATGGGACTCATCCAGGCCACACACAACTCACCCTCCAATGACTACAACTCTGCTGGAGGTCAATCTTCAACTGAGTGTGTGTAGAGGCTATGTGGATTTATAATCCCACTCACTCCAAGTGGTTAGTCACTGTTCCTTACATTTGGCAGCAGTCCGCCTGTCTTTCCTCTTCTTTGGAGCTCCTGATCTTCACCTCCTTGCCAGAGGACATTGGAGTAGACTGTACTCCCAATCAGGTACAGTCAATTCTTTTTCAAGCAGTGTCAAAGATTAATCAACCAAGGGGAGGCAGATTGGCCCACAGCAAGCCCATTGGTAATGGTCCAATCCTGGCAGCTGTTACAGGTATCCTTTGCCTTCTGATGTCGTACCAAGAGTGCCTTGTCTGCCGTAAGTGGAGAGGAGAAAGGGAGTTTGGGAATCCTAGCAAGATTGAGAGAACACTCTGTGGACTGAAGCGATCTATTGGGCTACTCTACTTCCACCCGCTTTCTCTGTCTTCTGTCATCAAAAGGACTCCGGTTATCAGCACCCTAGTGAGAGGTGGACATTGTAATGGCAGGGGTGCATTTGAAGTGCCAGTTCCCACCTGAACCCCCATGGAGTGATGGAGTGATCCAGTTTTCTCAGGGGGATACAGGGGAGGCATCCTGGGCAGCACCCACATAGTTGTTGTGAGTACAGCCAACCTAGGCGGCTTACTACATCAGACCCTGTTACAAATGTGTCACAGTGCACCACGCTGACAATGAAAAGACATCAAATGCTTGTGGCTGTATAATTGTGTCATCTCAGTAGCCACCAAGTTAAAACCAGACATGGGTTATATTTAGTTGTTATGAACTGCCACCCGATTTGTGACCCTTTCACCTACTCTGCTGCCACTGCAGAGGAGGTGCTTGGGATGCACGTAGACTGCCAAAGCAAGGCACATAGTTGCATTATGCTTTTCGGCATAGATCATTACGAATGTGGGGTCTCATTAGCATATCTCACTGTCAGAAACAGAATTACTCACTTAAAGTTATCATTAAAAATCCGAAAATCTCAGGCTATCCCATCCTCACTAGATGGCCTTCTGTCACACCTGGACATGCCACATCCGAAAAAATCTTGTAAGCTTCCTGGAGAAATATATACCAGCCATCCTGGGCATGTCATGTCAGCTGGGACACTGCCTGACCTCTCAGGACGAACTTAACCCTCTAGCAACCTTGGATGTACCGTTAACTGTTGGGGAATATTCTGCCCATCTATGGACAAGGGCTAACCTTGCACTGATCTTAAACATGTCAGAAGGGTGGGGTCACTGTATGGGCTAGCAGAGACAAAGAGCGTCTTGGAAACCATCCAGTGATGCCACAGACATCTCTAAATCACCACGGATAAAGAGCTGGCAGCCATATTGCATATGTCAGTAAAGAGATAGGATGTTCCCATGCCTACCTGGGGCAAGTCTTGCATCCATCATAACAGATGAAACACGTCCTAGACTATTAGGGATTAAGATCAGTATCGCATCTAAGTGGGATGTTTCAGAAACAACTGAGGTGCTTCCTAGTATACCACCAGTCTGTGAACTATCTTAGACGCACCACAAACCGATGAAGCACTCCTTGGTCTTACAAGCAACAAAGAGGGACATAGCGCTCATTAAAACACATTATAATACTATACTTCTTCTTTTAAAAAGAATCTCAAGACTTACTTGTTTAGTTCTCATCTGCTTGGTTCTTCCTTACTTTTCTGTTTTGCGTCTGCTTTCTCTTCGTCCTCCTTTGCATTTGTCTTTGTTTGTTGGCGCTCTGAGGCCTACGGGCTTGTAGTGCGAAATTACAAATAATAATAAATAATAATAATAATGTGAGCCATCTTGAAGTTATTAGAAATGATAAGGGCATTTCCTGTCCTATTAATGGACAAATAAGAGTCAGTTACCCATACTGAACAATCCAGAAAGAGCTAGGACATTTCGTCACCTAGCATGGAAAAATGCCAAATTATCAGTCTTAAATCTGTCAGAAAAAGGTGAAGCACATCCCAGCCTACAAGACCTTCTTAGCAGCTTACTGCAATGTGCATGGTGCAGCTAAGACACTGAACCACTTGATATGTGTGCTCCTAGCACTGCCAGCGAATGGGCTCCAAGCAAACCATCAACGCTCAAATGCGTCCTCATCAATGCGCGCTCCCTCCCGGCACACGCTTTAGATATCCATGACCTCCTCGGCAACTCTAACCTTGATCTATTATTTAATAGATTAGCGAAACATGGCTCCACAAAGCCGCAGGCCCAGCTCTAGCCATTGCCCTGCCCGATGGATACACAATTCTCAGACAAGACCGGAATACACAAAAAGGGGGGGGGGTTGCATTGATAGCAAAACTGTCCATCCCCATCAGAAGGATCCAAGGAGACCCCTTGCACAGTTGTGATTACATGCTCGTCAAAATCAACCCCTCACCAAGCTGCACCATCACCGCCCACCTTACATACCGCCCACCAGGACCAGCGGGAGAATTCCAAGAAGCGCTCCTACACACCATCAGCAACAACCTCAAGAAAACCACCATGTCCATCCTCCTGGGTGACATGAATCGTGGGCTCAATGACCCCTCAGACAGGAATGCCGCCTTGTTCAACAACGCCCTCGCAACACTTGGATTCAAACAAGAAGTGCTAAAACCAACACACAACAAAGGCTGCATCCTGGATTGGATCGCCCAGCACAACTGTCAGGTATCGACGCCCATCATCTCTCCCATTCCCTGGTCGGACCACTCCATTATCCACTTCAATATCAACTATTCCAGAACCCCCCCCACCGCTCATGAAACTCTGCTGCCTGCCCTCACCAGGAGCGCCAAGCAACTAACCAAGGGAAGACTACTTCCCCACCTCTTGTTTCCCGAACTCAAACACCCATTTACCAACAACCCGGACACCCTCGCAGCAACCTACAACGCCATTATTACCAAGGCCATAGACACCATTGCTCCCCTGGCACACAGGAAAGCCAAACCCACCAAGAAAACCAACTATTGGTTCACTCAGGATCTCCTGAAACTACGCTCACAAAAACAATTGGCTCTCACAGCTTGGCAAATGAACCCCAATGACACCACTAAACAAGCTTTTAAAGACATCGCCAAACAATACAAATCCGCCATCATCGCTGGCAAAGCCAACTCCTTCAATACCAGGATCGCCAACGCTAAAACAGGATCCAGAGAAATCTTCGCAATCTTCAGAGAATTGGAGTCCCCAACTCCCCCTTCGAGCCCCTTGAATAAAGACAAAGAATGGTGTAACGAGACCCAAGAAGCCATGCTCAACAAGTTGAATAGTCTGCAAGAAAAAATCATTAGTCACCAAAAAGTCTTATCGCAACAACTATCCGACCTACATCAGAACACTGCCCCATCCGGAATCCCAGCCTTCTCGTTCCAGGAGATGACAGAAGAGGACGTCCTAATCACACTCAACTCCATCAAGCCCTCCAATTGCAAAGGCGACTCATGTCCAGCCCAGCTCATCAAGGACAGCGCCCCCTCACTGGTACCGTTCTTCACTGCCTTCATCAATGCCTCGTTCAAATCCAACCAAGTGCCATCCTGCCCCAAAGAAGCTTGGATCTGCCCATTAAGGAAAAAACCTACACTAGACCCCAAGGTACCAGGGAACTATAGGCCCATCACAACAGTTCCCTTCCTTCTCAAGATCCTGGATAAAGCTCCATACCTCCAAGATCAGAACTACCCCGAAGCTCATCACCTACTTGGTCTCCGGCAATCTGGCTTACGCCCAAACCATGGTACAGAAACCGCACTACTGGACCTTAAGAACCAAATCGATGACCTAAGAGACGTAGGCAAACCAGCTCTCCTACTTCTACTGGACCTCTCGGCGGCATTTGATCTGGTCGATCATGACACCCTCTGCCACCACCTCTCTACAGCGGGCAACTTATCAGCAGAAGCCACCGCTTGGATAGCATCCTTCCTTAGGGGCAGAGAAATGAAAGTCTTCTCTGACCTAGCCTGCGCCCAGCCACATTTAATTAAATGCGGTGTCCCGCAGGGGTCCTGCATATCTCCCACACTGTACAACCTTTTCACAAAGTCACTATTCAAATACCTCGATGCAATGGGCATCACTTACACCAACTACGCGGACGACACACAAGTCCTCATCCCTCTCACCAGAGACTACGAAGCCGACCAAAAAACCCTTATCTCCATTTACACCACATCCAAACCTGAATGGCTGAAAACTGTCTCTGCCTAAACAGCGAAAAAACAGAGCTACTTATCATCGGATCAAAAGCCACAATCAAACAAATGGGGCCCCAATATGACTCCTTCATCATCGACAACTGCCGCATTTCGGTCTCCAAAGCAGTCAAAACCCTGGGAGTCTACCTGGATTCTAACCTCACCATGGACAGACAGGTCAACGCAATCTCCTCAGCAGCAGCCTACCACTCAAAACCTATCGCTGCTGCAAGGCCCTTCCTCTCACAGGAAAACTCCCTCACCATCGCAAGAGCAATCATAGGCTTCCGCCTAGACTACTGCAATGCACTCCTACTAGGCACCTCAGCCAAAAACATTAAAAAACTTCAAACGGTGCAGAAGAATGCCCTCAGAGCAACCACTGGAATCTCGAAAAGAGACCACATCTCGGCCACCAGAAAATCTGTCCACTGGCTACCTGTCAAGGAACGGATCCTCTTCAAATCATTGGCACTCACCCACAAATGTCGTCATGACACAGCACCGCACTACCTTGCTCAGAGATTCTCTAGTCCCCCCTCAAACAGACCAACCAGATCTAGCCACACTAACCGCCTAGCAATTCCAAAAAGCATCAGAACCAGAGCAGGTGGCGCTAGCTTCCCAGTCCTTGCCGCCACCAACTGGAACCTGTTACCCGCTGAGATCAGAGGCATCGAATCCCACCTGGGCTTCAGGAAAGCAATAAAAACTATGCTGTTTGTATAAACCCCATTGGACCATGTCAACTGTATACCCTTTGTAAGGCAACCACCTTTCTCCCAGGCTCGGGGTAGACACGATCTCTCTGTAACACTCTCGGTCTACCCCTCCTTGCACTGCAACTAAGTCATTTTCTTGCAACAGCGCCCCGATGCCTCTGGGCTGCGTGGCGCTTTACAAATGCAAAAATAAATAAACAATAAATAAATAGTTTAACTAGGGATGAACACTACCATTTTAGGGGTGTCAAAAATGGATGGACCATTGCTAAGCATATTAGAAACTAAAGTATACTAGCTGCTATGTAAAACGTACCAGAAATGGCTTGGATGTTCCCCTCCCTACTAGAGACAAAGTTTACCCAGTAAGCAATCCTAAATTAATATATACTCTTAACAAACTACAGAGTACAAAATGTGGCAGCCAGGCCCCTACTTAGACTCAAGAAATAAAGACACATCACCCAAGCAATATGCACATTCCACTGGCTTCCAATGCAAAAAGGGATCCATTTTAAGGCCCTATGCATTGCTCATCGCTCCTACTAAGGCAGGGGACGGGAAACCAACCCAAGGAAATTCCCATGATGCACACCACCAAGAACACTACAATCCAGCAATAATGCACTAGTAATGGCGCCATGCTTCAACCAGAAATGCCCAGAAGACTCCAGCTTCTTCCAACCAGCAACCAAACTCCTTACCCAAAATCATCTGTCTAGAAGAAGACACCCGAAACTTCAGAGAGCAGCTAATAACCTAAACTCACCACAAGATCACGGTTGAAACCCCCGGACTGTAGAACCCCTCGGTTCAGCCGCCGACCATGGAAGGCTCCTTCATAACAACAGTAACTACCAGTAGCTCTCGTGTACCCCACCGACCAACCAGCCTACCATAAAGTATCACACATGGGTTAGACTTCACACACACACATATACGCAACTCAACATCTATCACTGATTACATCCAACAAACAGCCTTTTCGCCTAACCGGCAAGCAGCTGGTTCCCTGTAATAATGTCCCCGCAAAAATGTCTCCTGATGTCGCCATTTATTGCTGAGACATTACTACATTGAACACGCGGGGGACACCCCCACAACACCCACATTTGTTTTTACAAGGGGAGCAGGGGAAATCCCTGCAACCCGTCCCCATACATAATGTCATCATATATAATGTCGCCAATGGCTTTTCCCGGCGACATTATGTATGGTGACATTATGTATGGGGACATTATGTATGGGGACATTATTACCTGATACCAAGCACACATCATCTCGGTCCCAAAGGGTTCCTACTTGACGTTTACCCACCCCCCACACCCACTATCCTGTTTATCTCCCTCCAAATAAGTAATCACCTGCAAAAGCCTCACCCCTTCACCTTACACCACATATGAACCTCCCCCCACTGATGCCCTTTGCAGGCCTACCCCATCTCACAGATGCACTACCAAGCAAGAACTAAGCCTCCTCTCTTCCGATCGATCATACTCCCCTTCATCGAAGGACACCGTACCCTAAACACTTTCATCCTTATCAGTCCTGGGCTCTCCCTTCCAGGTTACACATTCCCAAACGATATAGTGGCACACAGGAACCGGGTACCTCCGACCTGCACCCATCAACACAGCAGGCTTCGCATCGGCCTCTCCTGTTATGCGACAGGCACCTCCACCTCCTCTTCTTCTGAGGGCAGTGAGCAGCGAGGACAACACCAATGGCAGAAGGGTGCTTCACAAGACCACATTACAATTATTATATTATGTAAGTCATATTTTGTGGGCCTTTCCAGTCCTCACACTTACGCTGGGCAAAAGACCACATTGGCATTCGTTTTGCACATGCCAGAGACAAGAAGGACTGGTCTACTGAGTGAAAACTCTAGTGCAGCAGAAATTTTAATGAGGATAAGTACCAGAAATATAGAACACGTGCACTATTTCTAACTTCCCCCTTTCCGTGCATCCTAATTTCTACCAACGTTTCTTATTGTTTGTGTTTAGGCCTTGGGGTGGCCACTGAAAGCAGTCGTTTCATTTGTTTTCTTTAACGTTTCTGCTTTGGAACTCCAACGTCCTCTGCCAGAGATGCGAAGATCAGGAGATCCAATGAAGAGGAAAGCTTGTTCCCTAATCATCACAAGGGCCTATTTGGGATGACCACCTGGCTGGACAAGGCCTACTGCAACTGAGACACTACTACACAGGACCCTGCTCACTGGTGGTGACAGAACCCTGCAGGGGCTCTCCGGAGACCTTCCTGTTTTGGAACAGGATAAGAAAGGACTCACCTCGTCCTTGAGACCCTGCACTAGCTCTCTCATTATCCAAAGAACCAAGAAAGCACCCCTGCCCCGGCTCTCCCTCCATCCCCAAATGGCTTTAATGCTGTTTTGGGCCCCTTCAGCACTGTCCAAGCTACTGCAATGGGACTGCCGAAGTCATCTTGGACGCCAATCAATTCTGCATCTGTGAGTTTTCCTGGATGCCGACGCTCCACTGCCTTTGAGACCTGCTGAGTCCTCGAGCATCCTCAACTTAACACCTGCCTGGTTGCCAACTTTGCTGAGTCTTGAAGCTCCGCCAACCTAACACTGCCTGCCGTCCGCAGCTTCTCCAACCCTCAAGCCATCGCTGCTGCCAAACAGCGCAGCATCATCGGAACCCTTTGCCACCACTTCCTGATTCAAGCCCAGCCCTGCACGGAAAGCACCCAGACTCCTGGTTGATGCCGAAGAGCCTGACGCAATGCTTTTGATCACCGAAAGAGAAGAACTTTTGGTATTTTAAGTGGCACTGTCCTCCTGGTCCTACTTAAAGACCTTATGGACTTTTAAGCCTCCTTCTCTACCTTTGCAAACAAATATTCATTCATTTTGAAATGTTGCTGTGGAAATATTTCCCTGAACACCTTTGTCTACCAACCCAGAATGACCCATTAAATTAAAGTCAGCTTTCCCTGCATTTTCCCCTAAAGAGGTGGGCCAGAAGTGTTTTTTATTAGTTGTGTGCATTTTTTTTAGGTTAATTAAAGATCCTGCTTTTATAGTCCCTGGATTGGACATTCTTTTATGTTGGTACTGCAGCACCATTATTGTTCGGACTGCTTCTGTGCCAGCTCACAACCCTCTGGAAGAGCATAGCCTGCCGTCAGTCTGCACTACCCTAGAAGGCAAAGTAGGTAAAGCTATCGGGCTTCCTTCGCCTAAATGATTGGGATCACTGCTGGTTTAGTAGTAGTCTGGGGCTAAGTAGGTGATTTAGCACCTACTCATGCCTGTACTCCCGTAGAGCAGTAGTCATTTCATCACACCAAGATCAAAGATGGTTACCAAGCTAATGTTTTTCCTGGGTGGACCGGGATATGCCACTGCCATTTCGGGGGGCATCAGAGATTGCTGCCGGGATGCTCTTTGCTGTGGTAGGTCAGATAGTACCGCATCATTTATGAAACACTTTAGTTTAGGCAGTACACCTGGCGCCTGATTGACTTCTTTGGGAAGTTGAAATCCAGTGGATTTCTTTTTCAGCAGGGAAAACTTCTTTTTGCAATATGACTAGCTCTACTTTCTCCGTATATGTCCCCAATCACCCATTTTCTTCTCGCTCTCCTCGTTTCCCTTCTCCTCCTTTGCCTCAATCATTTCCTCTTAATGAGTGTATTGTTTCCAGTCCAATGTTACATTCCCCCGCCCCTGTCTCCTTCCCTATCTCCTCCTTGTTTCTTTCAGCCACTTTGTATCCTCCATTCCATTATATCGTTTTCTCTTCTTTTCTTTCCATATCGATTTCCTCCTCGTTTCCATCTACTCCATTCTTTTGTGCCAATTCCCCTCCCACCAATTTGCCATATTTCCCCCCTCATCCATTCTCTAACAATGTTTATAACTCCTGCAGTTTTTACTTTCCTCCTTTCCCCTATTTCTCCCTTCCATTCCTCCTCTATCCACATTTCTACCTTCCACTGCTCCCTAAGATTCTCCTAATTTCCCCTCCCACCACTCTGCCATATTTCTCCCTAATCCATTCTCTAACAATGTTTATGACTCCTGCAGTTTCCATTCCTCCTCTCTTCTATTTCCCCCTTCCTTTTCTACTCTGCCACTTTGCTCCTATCTTCCACAGCTCCCTAAGAATCTCCTCATTTCCCCACTCGCTACTTTGCCATATTTCCCATCCTATTCAATTCTCTAACAATGTTTATAGAGCTCCCACGTTTCCACTTTCCTCCTCACCTCTATTTCACCCTTCCCTTTATCCTCTACCCACTTTACTCCTGCCTTCCACCGCTGCTTACGATGTTCCCCATTTCCCCACTAGCCACTTTGCAATGTTTCCTATCCTAATCCATTCCCTAACTTTGTTTATAACTCCCAGTTTCCACTTTTATCCTCTCCTCTATTTCCCCCTCCTTTTCTCCTCTATTCCACCGCTCCCTAATCCTCTCCTCATTTCCCCACCCGCTATATTTCCAATCCTCTTCCATTCTCTTTCTATGTTTCTAATGGCTGACATTTCCGCGTTCCTTCTCTCCTCTATTTCTCGCTTCCTTTTTCCTCTATCCACTTTGCTCCCTTTGCTCCTCTCTTCCACCATTCCCCAAGATTGTCCTCATTTCCCCACTCGCTACTTTGCCATATTTCCTATCCTTTTCCATTCTCTAACAATGTTTATAACTCTCATAGTTTCCACTTTCCTCCCCACCTCTACTTTCCTCTATCCACTTTGCTCTAACAATGTTTACAAATCTTAACGCATATATATATATATATATATATATATATATATATATATATATATATATATATATATATATATATATATATATATATATATATATAGGATATAGATAACGCACACCTTGTTTTTCTATAGATGTTGACAACTCAAAGGAACAATTTAAATGATTTAAAGGTGCAGGGGAAAAAACGCAATCCTGTCACACTAAATGACCGAAATATGCAAAAAGAAAAAGCTGTCCTTCATTAGTGGACGCTCCTGTCCCCTGCACACCGTCTGTGCTGGAACTCTAGCCAGTAAAAATGTATATGAATAGTGTCACATCTTATAAACTAGATTCATTCCTCAAGGGATGAGGCATCTTCAATGACAAGCATCAGTTCAATGCACTCAGTATGATGTCACCATTTAATCAATATTCATAACAATACATTTCAATAATGACAATCAAAAAACAAACTCACAAATCAAACAAATGACCTAACAGAACGAGAGCTTGACGCATTTGGGGATAAGAATTCCCTTCATATAGAGCTAAACACTATTCTTTAAAAAGTAAAACGATTTCGGTCCATTAACAATGTAGCTGTAGAGCTATGAAAAGAGTAACAGAAAGTGCCCAATAATCAAGGACACTTTTTTCTTTTTGCAATGTTTATAACTCTCACAGTTTCCACTTCCCTCCTCGCCTCTACTTTTCCTCTATCCACTTTTCTCCTTTCTTCCACGACTCCCTAAGACTCTCGCTATTTTTCCGTATTTCCCATACTAGTCCATTATCTAACAATGTTCATAACCAGGGCTCAAGTCGAGGGTACACGTGGGGGGACGGAGTCCCCCCACTTTATTCAGAGGGTGGACTCAGTCCCCCCAGCTAAAAGAAAAACTTGGGATGTCCTCTTGGTATTTATTAATTAAAGCAGACTTCGGGGATCAAACTGCAGTCGTCAGGTTTGTAGGACGGACACTTCACCACTGCACTGTATAACCTGATCAAAAATAAACTAAAGGTGAAATGTCCCATTTCAGTACTGCAAGTCCCAGGTAAAACATTTGTATTTGTTCTTGGAGTTTAAAACATGCACACATTTTAATGTTTTCAAAAACACTATTAGAATAAAATGTCCTCTCTTGGATTTGTGTGTGTGTTGAGTTTATGAAAGGCAAATGCCATTTGCCCAGTTCAATTTGGGTGGTTATGCAAAGCCAATTTAATGAAATGTGCATATTTCACCGTGATATGCTAATTCCTGGTGACGTCATATCCCATTGCGTTTGCTGATGAGTCCTCCCACTTAAATTTTTAGGACTTGACCCCGGTATCATAACTCCCACAGTTTCTTCTTTCCTGCTATCCTCCATTTCTCACTTCCTTTTCTCCTCTACCCAATTTGCTGCTGTATTCCAACACTCCCTAACACTCTCCTCATTTCCCCACTCACTACTTTGTCATACTTCCCATCTTTGTCTAAAAATGTTTATAACTTCTAAAATGTCCACTTTCCTCCTCTCTTCTATTTCTCCGCTCCTTTTTTCTCTATCCACTTTGCTCCTGCCTTCCACATCTCCCTAAGATTGTCCTCATTTCCTCACTTGTTACTTTGCCATATTTCCCATCCCATTCAAATCTTTCACAATGTTTATAACTCCCACAGTTTACACGTTCCCCCTCGCCTCTACTTTTCCTCTATCCACACTCCATAATACTCTCCTCATTTCCCCACTCCCTACTTTTCCGTATTTCCCATCCTATTCCATTATCTGACAATGTTTATAACTCCTGCAGTTTCTACTTTCCTACTATACTCTATCTCTCACTTCCTTTTCTCCTCTACCCAATTTGTTGCTGTCTTCCACCACTTCACAACACTATCCTCCTTTCTCCACTCGCTACGTTTCCATGTTTCCCATCCTATTCCATTCTATAACAGTTTATAACTCCCACATTTTCCACTTTTCCTCTCCAAACTATGCTGCTGTCTTCCACCACTTACTAAGACTCTCCTTATTTCCCCACTCACTACTTGTCATATTTTCCATCCTTCTCTAACAATGTTCATAGCTCCTGAAATTTCCACTTTCCTCCTCTATTTCTCTCCTCCCTTTTCCTCTATCCACTTTGCTCCCGCCTTCCACCGCTCCCTAAGAGTTCCGCATTTCCCCACTCGCTATTTTGCCATATTTCCCATCCTCTTCCATTCTCTAGCAATGTTTATAACTCAGTTTCCACGTTCCTCCTCTCCTCCACTTTTCCTCTATCCAATTTGCTCTTGTAACCACCCCTCTCTAAGACTCTCCTCAATTCCCCACTCACCACTTTGCCATTTTCCCCTCCTTTTCCATTCTCTAGCAATGTTTATAACTCAGTTTCCACGTTCCTCCTCTCCTCCACTTTTCCTCTATCCAATTTGCTCTTGTAACCACCCCTCTCTAAGACTCTCCTCAATTCCCCACTCACCACTTTGCCATTTTCCCCTCCTTTTCCATTCGCTAGCAATGTTTATAACGCCCCCAGTTCCCACGTTCCTCATCTCCTCTTCTCCCTTCCTTTTGTCCTCTCGCCACTTTCCACCTGTGTTGCACCGAACCCTAGCACTCTCCTCACTTCCCCGCTCACCACTCGCCTCCCCCTCTCCTCCTCTCTCCAGTCCTCTCTCTACACCCTTGTTCCCTCTCCTCCGCCCCTCCCCTGCAGTGCGCGGCAGGTGCTCTCATAAACCCGACAGATGGGCGAGCAGACTGTATTACCAAACTCTGCGCATATATTTATGATGCAGCTCCATTAATTCCTGCACGCCCACGTCTCTGGTGGGCCTGGCGCCCTACCTCGATTGCCGCTCCCCATCCAGCCCGCCTCTGCAGGTGATCGATGGGGGTTCCCTAACGCGGCAGAGACCACATTAAGATCCCTAAGTACCCCCAGAAGGCCAGGGGCAAGAGAGGCTTGCATCGTTTTATCATAGAGGGAATCACTGTAGGCCGCCCCAATCCGCGGACTATCGAGCGGACTCAAGGCGATGTCGGCCCCAGAACGCCTCGGCCTATCGATCCACAGGCCTTGCAACTATCCTTCACCTGCCGCGTCCAGTGGCCCTGAGAGAGACGCACACACGCATGGCTGGGGCCCAGAACGAACGGCTCGAAAATGCTGCTACATGGAGGAGTGGACAGGCAATTGTTTGCAATGATGTTGCTTACAGGACAATGCAGATTGCTCTATTACTAAACTAATGTATCTGCAATAGCAAGGGCGAAGTATACTACACAAGTATACTACACAAGATGCAGCTAAGAATAGGTTTTGTTTTTGCCAAAGGTCACAGGGCTGGACTGAGGTTGCATCAGAGACATTCTCTGGGCAGGACATGGTGCTCTGGACAGGAACACACAATATTTAAACGATATGTATTATATATGGCACACTACACAATAGGCACTGGTGTTCAATGTGGCAACTTCAGAAGGAAGAAGGGCTGAGTCTGCAGAGGGAATCGAGCCCCGATGCCAGATGCTTACATGATCTTTGCATTAAAGGGGGAGCATACATCGCATATCTGTATACCTGATGTAGCCTCCGCGCCATGAGGTGGGGCTTTGCCAGATTATGCGCCTACCTGTTTTCCCCCACCTACCTGATTTGTCTCTATATATCTGTATATCTGATGTAGCCCCCCCCACGCCCAGAGGCGTGGCTCTGCCAGTCTATGCACCTACCTGATTGTTTCTGTACATCTGATGTAGCCCCTGCGCACCATGAGGCATGGCTCTTCCAATCTTTGCGCCTACCTGGTTGTTTCTGTATACCTGATGTAGCCCCACACACAATGAGGCGTGGCTCTGCCAGTCTATGCACCTACCTGATTGTTTCTGTATACCTGATGTAGCCCCACACACAATGAGGCGTGGCTCTGCCAGTCTATGCACCTACCTGATTGTTTCTGTATACCTGATGTAGCCCCACACACAATGAGGCGTGGCTCTGCCAGTCTATGCACCTACCTGATTGTTTCTGTATACCTGATGTAGCCCCCCCGCACAATGAGGCGTGGCTCTGCCAGTCTATGCGCCTACCTGATTGTTTCTGTATACCTGATGTAGCCCCTCGTCCCATGAGGCGTGGCTCTGCCAGTCTATGCGCCTACCCGATTGTTTCTGTATACCTGATGTAGCCCCCCGCACAATGAGGCGTGGCTCTGCCAGTCTATGCGCCTACCCGATTGTTTCTGTATACCTGATGTAGCCCCCCGCACAATGAGGCATGGCTCTACCAGTCTATGTACCTACCTGATTGTTTCTGTATACCTGATGTAGCCCCCTGCACCACGAGGCATGGCTCTGACAGTCTATGCTCCTACCTGATTATTTCTGTGTACTTAATGTAGCCCCCCACACCATGAGGCGTGGCTCTGCCAGTCTATGCTCCTACCTGATTGTTTCTGTGTACCTGATGTAACCCCCTGCACCATGAGGCGTGGCTCTGCTAGTCTATGCACCTACCTGATTGTTTCTGTATACCTGATGTAGCCTACCACATCATGAGGCATGGCTCTGCCAGTCTATGCTCCTACCTGATTGTTTCTTTATAGCTGATGTAGCCCCCTGCACCATGAGGCGCGGCTCTGCCAGTCTATGCGCCTACCTGATTGTTTCTGTATACCTGATGTAGCCCCTCGTACCATGAGGCGCGGCGCGTACCAGATCATACTTTTTACTAATCACCTAAATGCTGCAACCCACATGTGTGGTCCTGCAGTCTGAAGAATGTCACCCTGCACTTACTGTAACTAGCGCCCTGATGCCTGAGGGGCTGGTGCGCTTCTGTAAATGTACACATAAATAAAATCATATTCCCATGCTCGCTGGCCCTACATATTAAAATATTGATAAGACTTCAGGCCTTTATGCAAAATGGCACCCATCCTGGTGCTGAGGGGTGAGGATGCTGGGTTATCGAAGGGGCCTGAGGTGAAAGTCAATCTAGGGGTGTCTTTCCA
Organism: Ambystoma mexicanum; assembly: GCF_040938575.1. Classification (NCBI taxonomy): domain Eukaryota; kingdom Metazoa; phylum Chordata; class Amphibia; order Caudata; family Ambystomatidae; genus Ambystoma; species Ambystoma mexicanum. The sequence goes on along the minus strand of NC_090923.1, from coordinate 1,018,345,564 downwards.
GCAAAGCAGTCCTTTCCCTTCCATCTAGTCTGAACACTGGCACCAGTGGTAGCTGGATCCAGTGTGACAGTGGGGCAGGGCAGCGGAATAGCTAGGGGGCATTTGCCATCCTCGCCCCTGGCACTTGGGCAACAGATCCTGCTTATGGAGGGTAGAGGCAATATGCCATCTTCCCTCCCACAGCTCCCACCACAGCTAGCACCACCCTAGGAAGCAGACTAATAACTCGCACCAGCAGGTCAGGCGAAGACATCGTCCTTCAACCCGCTGACACCACCCCAATAGATCTGTTCATGCCCTCTCAGGTCAGAACAACGTGGTGTGATGGGATTGCAAGCAGTGGCGTGTCCAGACTCTTTTGACTCAAGTGGCCCAAGTGGGGCACTAACTTATGCAGGGTTGGCATGTAGTACGAGCGCACACACACACACACACATAACGATCATATGATAATGGGGTGGCACCTGGGGTGGCCAATCAGATTCCAGGGGTACCACGTGCCACCCCAGGCCACTCCATGACTGCAAGCACAACACATGAACAGACCTAAGCCTATCGCCATTGCACCATTTTCTCACCTCACCACTGTCCTACATTCTGCTGCCACTGTGCCAGTGGTCGAAGTGAGCGGGAGCGGTCGGGAGCAGTGCTCCTCTACTTTTTTAAATTACCTTTTACAGCTCCTATACTGTTATTTTAAAAAGAAACCGTCCAGAATGGTTTTGTTTTAAAATAAAAGAGCAGGAGGAAGTTGAAACCTGCACTTTCCGTGCACTGCACTGAGGTTCCCTTAAACAGCAGGTGCAAGTGTTTGGGGGCGGGGGGTGTATTGTGTGTGGGAGGGGTTGTGGCACTGGGGTTTGTGGGGAGCAGGGGCAGGCCAGCAGGGAACACAGATCCACTACTTCTTTTCGTACACTTCGACCACTGCCCTGCGCCAACCTGCAGATCATCCTATGTGGAGGGACCCAACATAGAAATACCTATAATGTCAATGGGGCCATCAAATGACAAGGACCTCCTTGCTCACTGCACTTGCCCCACTCAATTGCCCATTCCCTCGTCCGGCTAGTACCTCGCAATGCCCACGGAATTCTCCTCATTTGTCTACACACGCTCTAGCACTCTCTCCCAGCAGCCGACCACCAACACATCCACAACAATGACACATCTCTCCTCATCTCAGCCGTGACCCATCCCCAGCCTTTGTACCGTAGAGAATGCCCACTGCACCCATTACCTAACAGCTCACGATCATGTTACCCAGACATGGCAGCCTAATCCCTAACTAGATCCGGACTCCCAATGACCGAATGCATGCCTGCCCCCACCGATCGCATTCGCAAACCCTCTGCCACAGCAACCCCAAACCTTCACATGTACCTTCCTTCACCCATGTGCCACCAGCCTGATCGCCCTTAATTAAGTGCCAAGGACGAGTATGTTACTAGGGGCCTTCAGAGAAAGACCAGGGGGACATAACCACAACGTACCTGGTGCTTGAGATGATCTTGATGCTCAACAGCATTGAGTCAGTTCCAGGACAGTTTGCAGCTCCTACGACAGAGTTCAAGAAGGGAGACGGCTGTGGGTATCAGGCGGCAGGCAGTTCGGCAAGCAAAGCTGGATGGACGGCTGCAGGCTGACCTACACGGCGGCTCGGGGTCAAGAATCGCTGTGTAGAGGAGCAGCTTCATGCCTCTACAGGACACCCTGCACCCCTACCTCTCATATGTTGGAAGCCTGAGATTGTGGCGTATTTGACACCAGCAGTTGTGCCAATACCACAACGTATGTTCGAAAGAAGGATCCCATTGAGACAATCCTATCAAATGTATCCCTGAAGGGATGACAATTTGAGGGAGGAACTCCCTGATGGAATATGAGAAAGGGCAAAGAAAGAAGCCTGTGACGTCATAAAAAGGTATGAACAACGTCTCAGGATACTGGTTGAAAAGGATGTATGGATCCTACAGAAACTAATGACGAAGTAAAGAATCAAGTAACTTTTAAATATGAAAAAGAAGATTACACGTGCACAAAGTGCTGCAGAGAATCAACTGTTCAATAATTGGACAGACGCTGAAAACGCAAGTAGACTAAGTCATCATAGAAGCTGGTTTCATGTAGTGAATAGAATGCAGGCGAAGCTGCCATTGTATAGAAGCTGGACTTGGTATCATGCATTTTAGTAAGCCAGGACCCATGAAAAGGGAAGAGAAAAATATCTGACAGCAAGAATAGGCAGAATGGTGAAGCTGTATGGTGACGCTGTCTGGCCTGGAGTCAAGACTGAAGTAGCGAAGGTCAGATATCTTTTCTGGAAAGGAGTGAACGTACAAAGGATGAATCATTTCTTGTTAAGGTCTAAAGAAAGAACACCAAGAGTGCCAAGTTTAATTCATTTGAAACATTTATAAAATGTCAAAATGGACCAAATCATGGCCTCCTGTCATGTGATATGTGTACAAAAAGAAATCCACAAAAACAGCTTCCCACCTTCACATGTCTAAGGTATGACAGCTTAAAAATATCGCTAGTACAATGTCATCAAATATATTAGACAGAGATGAACTAATTCACATAATTTGATCAATGTATACAAAATGTACAAACATTAAAAATAAATCACATTAAAATACATCGTGAAAAAATGGCCTTATGGGGCTATAAGGCCATTTTTATATACCCTTTATATACCTTTTATATACCCTCCTGTCTCAGAGACAAGGATACTTTGCAAGGCCAAGTTCAAAGACAATCTTAATGGCAAAAGTCATGGGCGATAAGAGATGTTGGGCTAATTGGGTGGGGAGGTAGAGTCAGGCCCATCTCCTTCCACCTGGGTCTGGGCTTACGTGCTGCTAAGTGAACCGAATGTTCTGGACATGCCACAAGCTCGCCAACCAGTTGTAGTGGTCCATAAAACGAAGAACCTTATAGTTTGAGAACCAATGAGAAACTGTGTATCTAATGTTTTTGAAGATTACATGTTTTAGAGGTAGGCATATGTAGTCCACCTAACAGTGGGCAGCCTATTACAATCCTAGTTCCTATAGATGATATACTTAGATGATCCCCTTAAGCCTATCCCGATCCCCAGTAGGTTTTCCATTATTTGCCACATAGTATGACGTCACCTCTGATGTTTTTTGGATATATAACCTTTGTGTTGTGAAAAGATCGCTGAGAGAAATCAAGTGTATGTCCGTTGATGTTCATTGTAACTCCCTGTTTTAGATAATTTTCAATGAAACAGTACTTTGCCATCTTCCGCTGTTGGTTCGGTTATTTGGACTCAGAATTTATTTGTGTGATTCCATCCATTGCATGCACGTTCCTAAAGGGCCCGAAGCTCCATTGTCTATGCTGGTTGGCAGATCTGGAACGCTGGTCAAGGCGTCTCGGACGGCTTTAGTGACTGCAGCGTGACAACAGTCAGTGGTGCAGCCAGTCGTGGTTCGAGGACTCGACTGTCTCAAAAATGTCCTTAAAAGATGGACACTGGTTGATGCTTGTTGTGGCACTCCACCTAGCTTCTTCGCAGGGCTTGTGTCGTTCCTTTAAGGTGGTCGACCCAAAGGTGGGGAGAGTGTTTGCAGGCAATGGCCTTGTCCTTTGTTCAGAGACTCTCTGGCACTTCCCACCCAGGCAGCTTTCTGGCAGAACCTAGCAGAGCATGCTGTGTGCTGGCTGGGTACCGGTTCTGGAGCTGCTGGGTGGGTCCTCTGAGTCCAGTATCTCTCTCGTTTACTTGGAAGATGTTTAGAGAAGGGATCTTGCTTCCCTCTTGGAAATCCTGGCCGTCATTCACTGGCAGAAGCTGTAAGGCAGACTGTACCTTCAGCCAGGGTCCAAATAAGTCCTTCTTCTTACTCCTTTCGAAGTGGTCGAATGATCTGCTAATTGAGGGGCTCAGCCCCCTTGTAAAGCCAAATGGGCCCCAGTGATTGGTGCAGGCTAAGCCTACCTTAATGAATCAATCCTGGGTCCCCACCAACAATCTTCTGCTATGCGTGAGGTCAGAAATAGAGTGCTTTGCAACAGGAAAGTTAGGGGGTGACAACATGCACTACTAAGTCCCACCCATTTTCCTGTCTTTTGTGGATCAAAGTGTATCTCTGGTTAAATGAGCTCTCTGTGACTCCTGATCAAACTGCAGGTCTCCCTTGAGGTTTCTGTCTCCATCAAATCAAATACTTCTTCCCTCTGAAAGGGAGTTCCCTGCAGGGGTTGCCTTCTGTAAACAGTTGTCCCAGCCATGACATTCACGGCCCTTCATACAGATGGGTGGGAGCTAGCTTCAAGCTGACGCATTGCTTATCAAAGAGGTGCTGGTGTTTCTTGTCCCTTGTGTTAGTTCTGTGACCAGGCTTCTTCGTAGGCCTGTTTTCATTTAACTCTCGTCAGTATACACTACCACCACACAGCACTTTGACAATAGAACAGGGCATATCCATGGAGCATTTGATATTTAAATTAGGCTAGCCATGGCCAGAGGAAGGTGTTGCCTTCCCCCTTCAGGGATGCTTTGATGTACCTGTGGCTGTCATATTCCAGCTAAATGTGACAGGTAGGACTGCGCTGTAGGCTGTGTCCCCCCAGAGTACACATGACTATATGTTTGTTGTGCGGTGAGCAGAGGAAAATGTGTTGAGATTAGCCCCACACATTTTCTGAGGTTGATCTCCCATCATTCATTTTCATTACAAAACTTCCAGAAAAGCCCAGAGGGGTGCACACTCCCTGTGCGGATGGTCGAAATCCTCACACCACCACTTGGTTAATTTTGCAGTGCTTGATTTAGTTTGCTGTGAAACTTGAAAACAAATTAAATATGTTTTTTCGAAAAGAGAAGGACAAACAATTTTGCTTTAGCGTCACCACTTCATACAGTTCCACCCATATCCCCACAGCCCCACTTTTACCCCACTCATATCTCTAGCCAGTCTGATTACAACTCCACACGACTGCATCCTCAATTCCGCTTGGAGTGACATCATCCACTCCTCTTACATCTATGCTCTCAGATCCACAGATTTCTTCGCTCATGTAAACACTTACATCAACACTCACATCTTACCTATTTTTCCACTCAGGTCTCCACTCACACTTGGATAGACACACACACACACTGCTGCTCTGCTCTAAACTCACATGTGCACTCCCGGCTCCACTTACATCTGTACTCATGTCTTTGCTTACATCTCCGCTCGTACTTCCACTCACTGTGCCACTTGTATCTGTACTCGCAGCTTTAATTCAAAATCTCTCTTTAGACATGGGCAAACCTTTCTAACTATTGGTACTACCTAATGGGTGAGTTCTTAGGAATGTTAGTTTTCCCCTTTTGGCTCACATGAAAGCCAATGAAAGGGACTTGTGCTGCTAACTTCTTCGAACATTCACTCATTTTTCTAAACATAAGGGGTTTGCACTTATGAGCCACCCGTTGGCTGCACTTTCTAATTAGCTGCACTGAGCCACGCGCTGGTTGCACTTTTTATCACATGCACTTCTCCATCCACCTACCTTTGTACTTCTCCCTTATCTGCACTTGCGTGATCTGAATGACAGAATGTCTAGTAAGATTGTTGCTTTGCCCTCCCTCTGTTTGCCCCTCCTCGTCTTGTCATGACTAGAAACACTTGTGTACAGGCACGTTATAAATGCCCTATCATATGCACTTGCAAATTGCTGGCTGCATTACCACTGTTTGTTGCCTTTATTATTTATTTATTGTTATTTATCTGTTTCTCCTCTGCTTCGCACTTTCCACCTCTCCCCCCTTCCATGCACTTTTCCCCTCCCCCCTCTCCCATGCACTTGCGCGTTCTCAATGTCACTGGGCCTAGTAAGATCGCTGTTTTTTTCTCCCCTGTTCCCCTCCCTTGCCTTGTCGCGCTCTGAAACACTTGTGTACGAGCGCGATAGAAATAAAATATCAATCAATCAATATCATATCATATCATATCATAAGGGGTCATCTTGTGTGACCCCATATGTGATACGTACGAAATTGAGCTCTATGGGTGGGTAGTTTCAGAGTGCTTATAAATCCAGTGGCTGAAGGCAGACCTTTTTGACATTTGTATTGCACCAGTAGCAGGTTTACAACTTCAATTAAGTCATTAACTCTCCGAAGACTTTTTCAGAAAACACTGGCAGGCACTTTGAGTGCAAAGTGTGATGGTAAGGTTTGATCAAAGCAGCTGGAAGAGTTCCCATGAGGATGTGTTTTAGGTGGGGAGGGGCAGAAACTGGGTCGGTAGGGACATAGGGATTAGCATGGCCATGGGCATTCAATGGGTGGGCAAATAACCAAACAACACCTAGAGGATGTGTGTCCCTCCTCATATGCCATTCCTCCCTATCTGTATTCTAATGCAATCGTATTGGCATATAGTAGCCCAAACTAAAAAGGCCAATATGTCTGTCCAGTCTACCTGGGCCAAAATGTACTATGAAAGTAGAAAATGACTCAGGAATTCCCCTCTTTGTAATGCCATCACCAAAACTTTATTTTGGAAAGATATGTAATAAAATTGCAGCTGTGGAGTTATCCGTGACTATATTATTAGATATTATTGTTATTATCTATATATATAAAATGCGTAGGTATGTTTCCGTACTCAGCTGATGCAATTTATCAGTGTTAGGCTGCCCTCTGCTGTCCAAATGGCAAAGTGCAGCTCTGTGTGCCTTCCACTTCAACAATAGCTGTCATTTTAACAAACAAAATGAGCTGTAATTATGCTACTACGCAATCTTATGCCATCACAGGGACTCTGCAATGGAGCAAGGTTGACAATTACGTGCCAAGAAAGACACATCATAGAGGCCTGTGTAATCGATGGATTCCGCTTTGATACTGTTCCTATACTGTGCATACCTCTCATTCCATCTGATACAAATATGCCTTTCAAATTCAAAAGAAGACAGTTTCCTATACGTTTAGCCCTTTCAATGGCCATTAATAAGTCACAGGGACTTATGCCCCCTTCCTGGAAGCAATTCGTGGTAATTCTGACATTTCGGAAGGGGGATAGAAGTGACCATATGAATTACTGACCAATATTGACTTTTAAGATATGCTAAAACAGCATATGTTACGCCAGGAACAGCTAGTCATTTCATATTTTTATAGCGTGAGCCTAGCTCTGAAGCAACAGAACACTGCACAAGACATAGAGCAAAACATTGGTAGCAAGAATTTAACCAGTCATCAAATAAACATTATACATTATTTTGCAGTAAAACATATGGATGGGGGTGTGCACAAGATAGCCAGAATCCTGGGTATACCACAGTGTTGTTGGAAGAGCCACGTCTCCAGTTCTTTCCTAAACTGAAGGATACTTGTATCCGCCAGGATGCACTTCCAGGGGACCGGAGTGTAGCACGAGAAGGACTGTTTCCTACTGTTCTGCTCCTTGCAAGCCAGTCTTGTCTCCAGTGTGGTAACGGTTTGCTGTGAGAGGACCATATGCGGCCCAATGTTTTTAGTTTGGCTTAATGTAGGCTGTCCTTCTGGAGGTGGTTGCTTTACAGGTGGGACACATCATTTTGAAACGGATCGTAGCCGGAATGGGGAGCCAGTACCCTGAGCACAAGGTGGGGGCAATGTAAAATGTCCTAGAATCAGTGATGAGGCAGGACATGATGTGCTGAGCCGCTTAGAGGGGGCCAGGTGAGAAGCCAGGAGCTCTGGGAGGAGGGCATTACCCCCGGCCAGTATGCAAGATCACTAGTGCCTGCACCACTTTTTAGAAGTCCTTGTGGCGGGAGCAAGGGCTGGCTTTATCGTTCAGAGTATAGAGAGCTGAGACCAATCCCTTGGAGCCTTTTTTCATTATGTGTTCTTGGAATGATAGATTGTATCCACAATGATGTTGAGGGATTTTGCTGAGTGGGTGGGGTGAGGGTTGAGCCCATCAAAGTGCATTTCGTTCAGCCTCAACCGAGTGGGTTCATGCTTGGTGGCGTGGCCCAGAAGTACGAATTTGGTCTTAGTATCAATGAAGCTGCCTCAAAAAAGACGCAGTCACAGGTTCATCTAAAAGGAGCCTCTAGTTCCTGCAGCCATCTTGCCGTCTCCCAGCCAGGGAGAAGAAAGAACACTTGAGATCCTGGCAGGACTCCTTCAAGGGGAGAAGGATACACTACACGCAGCAGTACTGCATCACAACAATGGAGGCGAGCCTAGGAGCCACGTGCGCTGAAAAGTGCCAGCCCAGAAACGCACAAAGGCTCTTGGTGAACTCTATTTTTTCCTTCCAGTCCCCACCAAATACTTGCCTCGAGCCCATAACCCCCATCGCCTGCTGTCCCTCATGTAAAGAACCTTGGCGTTCACGTAGAGAGCGACTTTAACATACAAGCGCACTTACCAAAGGGGACTCCACCCAGCGTACACCAGGACCTCTATAGCCCAAAGATCAGCACAATTAAAAAAAAGGGAAGTCACCCTACAATAATGTCCTACACCCAGGCCTTCAGGAATACCAGCTGCCAAGCTACAGGAAATGCAAAACACTGTCAACTCACATGAGCAAACTTGTCCTCCCTAGATTTCAGAGGAAACGATTGGGGGTGGGGCTTTAGGGGGAGGGTCGGGATTTGCTTCAGAGAATTGGAACGCCCTTCCACCCACCTCTGATCTGAACAGTCCTACTGGGTATTTCCGCAAGAACCTTGAAACTTTATTGTTCACCCAGGAAGTACTTTCTCCTGGCGCTGCACCCTAAAAAAGTATGTTCCCTCACCTACTAACGAGTGCTTTTTCCTTATTGTATGCCCTGTCTGAAATGTCTGCGGTATTCCCCACCCACACCTATGTAACTAGCGCCCTGATGCCTGAGGGTTTGGTGCGCTGCTATGAATAGCAAAATAAATACACATAAATATCCTGCCAACATACCCCAGGAGGCCCAGTCACCACAGAACCCACAGATTACAGTGGCATCAAGTATGAGCCAGAAAAAGACACCGTTCTCTGCTTTCTGCCAGGTGCTTCGAGGCACCCCCTTCCCCCCACCTCTGCAAGGCTCTCTCTCCTGCAAGATTGCTCACAAGTTAGGCACTTGATAAAGGAGGAAGCCTGTGTTTCAAAACTTCAAATCCTGGTCGAGCCGACTCAGCCTTTCATCTCCTGCGGCCGATGATACATTGAATTCCATGAAATTGGGGAATAATAGCTGTTTTTACAGTGCTTTATATAAGAAGGTGGCATGAAGCGCTACATATAAAACGTGATGTTGTTATTATTGATAATAATAAATTACCAAGCTCCGGCTACCATCTGCCAAACTACTCCTCATCTCAATGTGCACCTCTAATAACATTGGCCATGGAAAAAGAGGGGCTAATGTTTGAGGCTCGCCAGTCTTGGCAAAAAGACCTTCCACGCCCTCATCTCATTCGGTTTCCCATCACCTGTTCAATGCCCCCCCCTCCTCATGAGACAGAAATATCCCAGGACTATGCATTGGACTGTGCAAATCGCGTCTATAATGCACGATACAAGTGACCTAGCATAACAGACTATTTGGGGGTGACAGGAATGTTCCATGAGGGCACAGTGAGGGGAACACCACCAGGCCTCACACTCCCTGCTAATTTTCACACTCCCCTAAAGCAGGCATCACTCATGTCGTGTGCCACATCTCTGACAGGACCTGTCAGCAAATCTGTACCATCGCTTATGCCAAAACATACGTCACCCCCGGCGCCCCCTGACATAATTCTGGCACAAGATGGCAGCTCGTGAACCAAAAGAGACTTCAGTGACAGGGCCTGTTTATTTAGGAGTGTAGGTTGCTGCTTACTCCATATCTAGCCTCTGGAATCATCGTCTATGCCACCAGAGGACTTACAAAGGGGTCCAACAAACAGAAGTCACTCGCCGCAATGTATTTCAATGATGGTGAATCACAAACAGCATGTGGCCTCCTGCTGTCCCTGCACCCTACTCTTATCTCGAGATAAAGTCTCCATACATGCCAACATTTTGCAGCACCTGGAAGGGATATTTTGTCACCGAAAGTGGGAGAATTGAATTTTCCCATTGGATTGCATTGGGGTTTGAATTATTTTAGGTGGGAGAAAGTAAAAAACAGCAACATGTTTAATAGACAAATCAGCAGTTTCCCATCTAAATCGGGAGGGTTGCCATGTATGAGTCAGCTGTGATAATGTTAGCCTTACTGATGACATCATAAGGGTGGTATGCCCTGAGAGTTTCCAACTTTGCAGTAAGCCTGGAGCTGACTGGGTGGTGGGAGCCATTGGGTGCCTATACATATTCTACTTCCCTAGAGTATTCTTGCCTCCCATTCACTCCTTCTTCATCTAAGGACATTTCGTTGGGTGTCAAGGACGGGCCAGTGCTGAGCCCTTAGCTGTGTCCCTTGCGCTGCGCGTTGGTAAGCTTCCCAGAGTGTTCTCTCACTTTCACTTCTGTGGTGTTGAGAGGATGGTGTGCAGGAGATTCAGGCATGTGCTGGTTTCCTGTCCTGCTGTAGGATGGGGTACAGTGTGTTCTGGCCCCTGTGCATATCATTATTATGGTATGTACTGAGCGCGGACTTAGCTTTGAGAAGCAACGGAGCGCTCCTCAGAGGTATGCAACAGTACAGATGCATAACAGAGTGCTTTTCAGAGGTAACAACAGAACAGATATACAGTGGTGGTAGGATACAGAGGGGCACAGAGGAGGATGCAGCTGTACAGGGTGGTGGGGAAGAGAGGGGAAGGCAGCGTGTAGCAATGCAGGTGGTGCGGGGGGCGACGTGATGGCCTAGGTGTTGAGAAGGAGAGACTCCTTGCACAAACCTTGTGATTGTACCCCTTGTTCTCCTGTCAATGAGGGAGCAACTTAATTTCAGAGCTGTGCATGTTCTTGTGTTGTTGTTCACTATAAGGTGATATCCACCTGTCCTTATCTCGAGGTACAGTCAGCTGTGATGCATTTAGCCCTAGTGATGACATCATAAGAGTTCTAGGCCCTGAGAGTCATAGTAGTTATCCTGAAGCCGGTGCATCGCTGTACATATTGTGCTTTTATAAAAGCACGCTTGGCTCATATTTACTTCTTCGTTTTCATAAGACATGTGTGAGAGGACTTCATATAAACCACGTGTCTTAAAGTCCAGTCCGTGAGAGCGAAATCCACTCGTGATTTTTCAGATAACCACTGGCAATGTAAATATCTCCCATTTAGTTGCCCTGTATTCAAGTATATTTTGCCTAGACATTCGGGAAACATGGAATGTATTTGAGGACCAAACTCCATAGTTGATAGCCCTCATAATCTTTGAGGGTCTTTGTGGTGTAGAAGTTGGAGCTAAACCTCACCTCGCCTTTCTCGTTTGGTGAGCTCTGTTACTGAGTCGGGCCAGTGGCTCTTCTCTGACCTATCAGCATTGAGGTGCTCTGTGTTGATAGCTGTGATGAAGGCCTCTTGGTCTCCATGCCAATGGGAGGCGGTTGATGTTTAGGGATTGCTACAGGTGGTCCACAGTATTTGATGGATGAATGAGAGAAAACGTCACTTCCATTGGTGCTCCGAAGCTCTACGCGCGGCTCATGTTAGATGGGGCTGGCCCTCTACTCTTGAGATCGCCATGATTCAGAGTCAGGATGGATTGTGCTTCTTCCCTCATGCTGAAGATCTTTCATTGAAGAATATCTACAAGGAGTAAAGAGAATCAGGTTGAATATTTCTTGTTGAGCTTATTGATGGTTTAAATGGATGTCTTTGTGACTCAGTGCTAAGGATCAAAGGTGCCAAAGTAAGGGGACTTTTTTAAAGTGCCAACATTAAAAGTAGTTGATTGTGTGAAAGGACTGCATATGATCGTTGGTATTAAGGTGCCCTCGGTTTATATGTTTTTAAAAGTCACCTTTGTTGAATATTCTTAAAGTAATCCTATGTGATTATGTTGGGCGCAATGGCAGATATCATCCTTGTGGATCAGTTACTAGAGTTTGTCACAGCTGAGGGTTCACCAGCAGGGTCAACACTATATACATGTTTACTTGGTCCTAAACTGGGATTAAGGTTTTGTCTGAGTATACAGGGCGTGGTTAGGGGTTTCACAAATCAGTCTGCCTTTCTTTAGGACCAGGGTCCTCAGTCATTCCCTCTCTCCCGCCAGTTAAGACTGGTCCTGGAGGCAGCAGTCCCTCAGAGTCTCTTGGATATATAAACCTCTGCACTTGTTTCTTGGAATGTACAGGGTCTTTGCTGATTGGTCGTGATGGTGCCAGGATCTAGTGCTAGGCCACCTGGACTCTCCTAGTCACTTTAGGTCATCCGATGGGATCAGGCAAGTATGTAGATGGTTAGACCACTGGCGGTATCAGGGTTTCCCTCATATGTCGGGGAGCGGTCTGACTTCAAATGACTGCAAGATCTTTGGTTGTGTCTTAGAATTCTCCACCACTGGGAATGATGTTCTGGGAACCGCCTTATTCTCCTCTCCTTCTCCTTCTACTCATCTTGTCTCCTTTCTCTTCCTCTCCATTATTTTCCCCACCTTTCCTCACCTCCCTTTCACGTTACTTCTCTTCCTAAAATGCACTGCCTCTCCTTTTCTCTCTTGCCGCCCTCCTCTACGCCTTCATTCCCCCTTTCGACATCCTTGCCCCTCTGCTTTGTTATCTCTCTCCCCCTTTCTTTATTTATCTTCTCTTTCTTCTCTCTCCATCTTCTCTGCCTCCTCGCCGCTCTGCCACGATCCCTCATTCTTCCTGTTTCTCCCTCCTCCTCTCCACTCCTTGCCGTTCTGACATGCTCTGTCCTTCCTTGTCTCCCCCATCTCCTTCTCTCTCTCTCTCTTCTCGCCCCTTCTGTGGTCCCTTCTTTCTTCTCCCATTTGCTCCTCTCTCTTTCTTCTCTCTTTTCCATCTCCCGAATGCTCTACCGAAATGTAATATGCACCCGCGCCTGCACTCTCCTTAGCCCTAAACTTCCCTGCTTCTATTTCTTCTTACTGATAGATTTTTATCCATCAGCTGCGATTATTGGATACCGAGGCTTGAGCCTCATTACTCCATCTTCTCGGGTTGAGTGTGTAGTCGTGGGTTAGGATTCTTCTTGGTCTGTGTGGTCTTGTCACAGTAGGGCTGGTTTCACAGGATCTTTGCAGTGATGGGCCGCGGGTAAACTTCCCCTTCATGGCCCTCCCCTTTTATAGACCAGGTTTGTGGTCGAGTCACGTGATTGCTTGACTGAAGTCAGATGTGTGAGTGGCATGGGTGTGGCCTGTGATTTGGCGCTGCCGGCGCACGCTACTAGTTCCCCAGCTGACATGAGTTGGCTAGCGGTCAGACCCGGGGTTCCGCTAGTCATGTTGACAAAACATGTGTCCGCCATCACAATACCCTTTCCTCCTCTTCAGAGCTTCTCCCCTTGTAGGACGACAAAGCTGATATCCAGCCTTGAACCTGCCGAGATCTGCAACGAGTGCTTTAAGAAAGCAGCACTCTTGCACATAATTTAGGGCACACAGAGAACCTCATTTTAAAACTAAAGGGGTGGTTTAATGAGGGTTGAATGTCGAAATTAGCAATCGGATTAAAACAACATGTCCATGTTTCCTTTAAAAGTGTTTCGGCTGATCCATGTTTAGCATGTGTATGTCCTAAGAAACAGCTTTGTTGTTATTTTTTGCTTTACAAAACATCAACATGTGCTGATTTGGCATCCCTTAGACGACCAAACTCATATGTACAGATCAGTGCTAGAGGACCATTGTATGGATGGTTCCTTCTGCTGATATCGTCTTCACCTTCTGTCAATCTCCAGCACAACCAGAAATGTCATCAGGCTAGTATGATAGTCGCTTGTTTTGTTCCTCTCCCACCCCCCCCCTCTCCTTCACCTTTTGTCATTCCCCTGCACTTCTAAAAATGTTGTCAGGCCTAGTATGATAGTCGTCGTCTGTCTCATCTCCTACCTTCCCTTCCCTCCCTCCCCTCCTATCATTGTCAAAGCTCTTGAACTTTCTGAAATGTTGTCAGGCCTAGTATGATAGTTAATTTCACATTCTTAATGTCTCAAGGCCTTGTAAGAATGTCATTGTATTTTTCCTTGCTCCCTCCCTTGTCTTGAAGCGCTTTGAAACACATGTGTGTATAGGCTCTATAAAAAATAAACTATCACTATCAATATCAATATCTGTAAAATCCTAGGTTCTAGGTGATTTGGTTGAGATTATTTTCTCGAAGTAAATTTCATCGATTTATTTTAATGGGTGTTTTTGCCGCAAATATAGCTGGGTGGAGGGTACTGGGGGCCCCTTAAGCCCCCACTCTCAATATACTCAAACTCACACCCCACATATATTTGCGACAAAATCAGGTACAAAAAACTCGATTAAATCTACTTCGAGCAAAGATGCTGTGACCAAACTTCCCATTCCCAAATCCTGCACTTGTACAAATGTTCACTGGGGTGCTCAGGTCAATAGAGACTGTTGAGAATACTTTTGTTTGTTGTTGCCCTTTTGTACAAACAGCTTATCATCCTTTCACCTTTTCACTAATGTGCATTTTTTCCCTTCTCCAGGTGGGGGGCGAAACCTGCAGCAATGGCGTCCATCTCCTGCTGCTCCCTATTTTGGCATGCCGCTGGACTTCTCCTCCTTCTCCTCTTCCATGTCCATGTTGCCAAGATGGAGGTCCTTGAGGGCGTGGATGGAACGAACTCTAGTGCTGCCTCTTGTGAAGAGGCCACTGAGTGCGAAGAAGGGGTCATCCTCCCCATGTGGCTCCCCCAGAACCCATCTGTCGGCGACAAAGTGGCCCGAGCTATTGTGTACTTTGTGGCCTTGATCTACATGTTCCTAGGAATGTCGATCATTGCTGACCGCTTCATGGCCTCCATCGAGGTCATCACCTCTCAGGAGAAAGAGATCACTGTCAAGAAACCCAACGGTGAAACAAGCACAACCACTATTCGGATTTGGAATGAGACAGTCTCCAATCTCACGCTGATGGCACTAGGATCTTCCGCCCCTGAGATCCTTTTGTCTATAATTGAAATTGTAGGCCATAATTTTCACGCAGGGGACATGGGTCCCAGCACCATTGTAGGAAGTGCTGCTTTCAACATGTTTGTCATTATCGCCATCTGTGTTTACGTGGTCCCCGAGGGGGAGACGCGGAAGATCAAGCACCTGAGGGTCTTCTTTGTGACAGCCTCTTGGAGCATCTTTGCCTACATCTGGCTCTACCTCATCTTGGCATGGTTCTCTCCTGGAGAAGTCGAAGTCTGGGAGGGCCTTCTAACATTCCTCTTCTTTCCCATCTGTGTGCTCCAGTCATGGATTGCTGACCGACGACTCCTCTTTTACAAATATGTCCATAAGAAGTATCGGGCAGACAAGCACCGTGGACTTATTATTGAAACACAGGTCGAAGGCCAGTATCCCAAAATGGACATTGAGATGGACAACTCCCACAAGGAATCCCTCGATGGGATGCTCACAATCCCAGACGATAGCAAAGATCTAGAAGATGAAGCTAGAAGAGATATGGCCCGCAACTTCAAGGACATGAAGCAAAAGTACCCAGAGAAAGACATGGAGCAGTTGATTGAGATGGCCAACTATCAAGTATTGGTCCAGCAGCAAAAGAGCCGTGCCTTCTACCGCATTCAGGCCACTCGCATGATGATTGGTGCTGGCAATATTCTCAAGAAGCATGCCGCTGACCAAGCGCGTAAAGCTATCAGCATGCAAGAGGTCCGCTCAGATGAGGATGATCGCGTCACCAAGGTCTTCTTCGAGCCATCTCAGTATCAGTGCTTTGAGAACTGCGGCTCCCTAGTGATATCCATTGTCCGTAAAGGAGGTGACCTTAACAACACGGTTAAAGTGAACTATAAGACTGAAGATGGTACGGCTAATGCTGGCTCCGACTATGAGTTTGCAGAGGGCACCCTGGTCTTCAAGGCAGGTGAGACCCAGAAGGACATCACAGTTGGCATCATTGATGATGACATCTTCGAGGAAGATGAGTACTTCTATGTCCACTTAAGTAATGTCCGGGTTCTGTGGGTAGACCATGGCCTGGACCCCAATGAGGCACCACCTAAAGCTTGCCTGGGGGCTGCCAAAACTGCCACAGTGACGATCTTTGACGACGACCATGCTGGCATCTTTACCTTTGAAAAGGAGTCCACACACGTCAGTGAGAGCATTGGGGTCATGCGAGTGAAGGTGCTGAGGACATCGGGGGCCCGAGGCAAGGTTGCCATTCCCTTCAAGACTATTGAGGGCACAGCCAAGGCCGGAGAGGACTACCAGGAGGTGACCGGGAAGATCGAGTTCCAGAATGACGAGACCATGTGAGTACATGGCATCTTCATTTTCTAAGTCACATGAGGTTTAAATATCAAATGTTGCATGTTTCATTGGACTCTGATGGCCAACTAGTCCAAGTGTGACAATGTCATGTTATGTTACATTACATATGGTCTGTAAAGTGTGCCTTAGACATTTAACCAGTCTGCATGGCGCAATGTAAACAAAGCGTACTCCTCAAAACACGCCCAATTCTTGCCTGTTGCAGTGGAGAGAGGATTTACGCAATTCAAGGTAACCTTTCCTGACTTTATACATCAAGTCGATCAGTTGAGAAAGTTAAATGATCAATCATGGTGCGGTTCAAGGCATTTGTGTTTTTCCCATTGACCCATCTTCAAATGTTGGACATTTGCAGGTGAAACAAAATGCGGCCCGGCTTTACTTGGGTAGCGTCCTCGAAAATAAAGTTACCCTCTTGTGGAATACTAGCTTCCCTTTAAGAAATAAAGTTCAGTTTACACATTGGCTTGGTGAGAGGGACACACCAATCCTGGGTGGGTAAAATAGCTGAACATCCGGGACGGGATTGTGTACTATAGGGCCTTCTCTGTTCTCCTCTGAAGGTATAACTTCCTTTCATCGCGGGATGTTTTTTTGCTGGGTTTTTTACTGCTAATATTTAATGAAAAAAAACTCAGCTAATTTTTTGGGGGGTTGGAATAATATATATTTGGGTTGTGGGCGTTCGGGATCTTATAAAAAATAAAAGTGGATGTGGGTCTGGGGGGAACCCCCCAAAAATAAAAAATAAAAAATTCAATTAGTTTTTTCTTTGAAAAAAAAATGGTAAAAAACCCTGCGAAAAAACATCCCATGATGAAATGACATAGAACCCTTCCTCTGACATCTGTGATTCAAGTCAGAACCAGACGCTCTGGGAAATTGTTTCCGGGTTATTCTAAATGAGGGTCAAAGGGGGATCTGAGGGGTTACAGACATGCAATGCAACCAGACCCCAAAAGCAAAATGGCCTGATGGTGGAAAACGAGCATCCTGGGCAAGGAGGCCCAGGGAATTCCCAAATGGAAGGCAACGCTGACTTCAGTGTGCAAGGCCACCCGGCTTCCCTTCTCCTCAATAGAAAAGCACATTTGAGTTTACATGGGCTTCGTATCCTTTAAGGGACCTAGTCCCAGGGGACCAGCGGAGACCATGTGGGGCAATGGGGCTTGCTCTTTTTACTGTGGACGTGTGAAGCATGCTTTGTTTGTCACTCAACCCTGTTGCAGCATCTCAATGTGCTTAGAAGAAGCTGGATGTCAGCATGTTAGCGCTATTGGAACCCACCCAATAACTCGATCACATGGTTTAGTTTTTTATTTATTCTTTTTTTTTATACTCAGAAATATACAGAACATGAGAATAGCATGAAAAACAAGAACACCCAAAATGTATCTTAAAACATATACAGTAAATTATCAGAAGACAAATCATTGTAAAACACATTTTCAGATCCCCCAGTACCCCCTGACCTCCAACATCAAAACATCAGAATGGAACTAGTACATATCCAAACATTTGCCCCAAATTTTGTCAAACAACAGCATTTTCCGTTGTCTTCTGCAAATTGTATTCTCCATGTTTGCAAGTTTATACATCTCCTCAAACCAATCATCCAATTGTAGTGCAACTCGAGACTCCCACCCCCGAAGAATCATTTTCTTGCTAATCATAGCTCCCCTGAGAAGCTATTTATTCTGCAAAATTGTCAAAGCATCTAACACCTCATCACATCCAAGTATCATTGTCTTGAAATCAAGAACAATATGTTCCCCAAGCACCCTCCAACAAACACTGCATGCTTCCGACCAAAAGTCACGCACACGTACACAATTCCAAAGCATGTGCTCTAATGTCCCAACTTCTCCTGAGCAAACTCAACATTCACTCGAGTCAGACATCCCTCTCTTCTCCAACCTTTCAGGGCTCCAGTAGACTCTATTAAGTATTTTGATATGCCTTGATCTCTTGCAAAGAGTTTAGTTGAAAGCTTGGGAGGCCACTCGAGGAGCAGGCTCGCCCAAAGTGAGGCCCTGGCTTTAAGCTCCTTTCAGGTTACTGACTGCCCAAGGCAGGAGCTGCCCACGAGCCCCACCTGCTGCTTTCGGTCCCAGTTTAACAACAAAAAATGGGATCATACAGGAGCGCTGCTGCGTGACTTCATTGTATGCACTCATACCCCGCTCATTGATTGGCTGGGGGCAGGAAAGGGAGTCCAAGCACTTCATGCATTGGTTTGAGGGTCGGGAGCGAAGTTGCGATTGCCAAGCTGTTTGTGAAGCATGTTGCTTCACAAGGTACGTGCTGTCTAGCAGACCTCTGCTTTTCACTCCTCAGAACCTGCCCCCATGCCCCTTTCTCTGGTAAATTGAGGGTGACCACATTTTGAAAATAAAAAACCGGGACAGGCCACAAACATAAACGTAGGACTAGTGCACCTAGATCAGTCAAACTCCCAATCGGTAGGATAGCACATTAAAATAAATACGATTTCCAGTACTTCTCTTAAATACAAACTGGCTGTATTCGACTGTGACCATAAGTATGTTAGAAAAAAAGAGCTTTGATTGTTATTACAGGCTTTGCAATGTTTGCTTCTTATCCAGTCTTTTTTCCTTCTTCAAACCACCATTCACCAAAGAAAATCTGGCGCTAATTCCTAACCCTCTCTCACATTGCTGCCATCTCCTTTTCTCTCGCTCCTAGCCCCCTTCCCGACACCCCCATCCACTAGGGTGACCAGATTAAAAAAAAAAAAACGGGACAGGCCATAGACATAGACGTAAATTAAATAAAAATAAAACTGTAGTCCTACTTCTATATCGCTGGCCTGTTGCAGGGGTTGGGGGGGCAGAGAAGGGGTGTGCTCACAGGCACACTCCTCTCATTGAAGGAGAGTGTCGGGGAGGGGAAGGGGGAGGAAATGGGGGCGTGAAAAGCATTCGCGCAGGGAGGGTCGCACCGGGACCCGATTTCGGGATTTTGAAATCGGGTCCTGGCAAAAACCGCGACCGTAGCCCCCCACCCTTGCAAACCCGGGACATTGTTTATACAATTAAAAAACTCCCGGGACCCTGGGACGGAGGGCAATTTCCCAGGACTGTCCCGGGAAAACCGGGACGTCTGGTCACCCTACCATCCACCGAAGAACACTGGCACGGCACTGATTCCCACCTTGCCCTACCCTCTTGCCCAATTCCCATTCCCCACGCCTCCATTAAAAAAAAAATCCTGGAGCTGGCCCTCCTCCCCAGTTTCACAAAGCCGTTTTCTTGGCTCTGCTCGCATTTGGCCCTTAGAACCAGGCCAGACCCCCCTCTCTCAGCCGCGGCTACACCCTACCGCAAGTTCTCTGCATCTCCTAACTCTAGATGACCCAACTCTAAATCAGTTATGCTTTGGCCTCCTAAGAGTCCCCCATTTTGTGCAGTGATGACAATTTCTGCACTGGGTGTTCGCCCTCAGTGATTTAAGTCAAACTCGAGGGCGGTGCTCTGGAAAAGGGGCGTGGCAAAATTATGCTGGCCATGGCCTCAAAGAGGGGGACTTGCAGCGGCCACCACGAGCCTCCATGCATCTTCCGCTGGCCCTGAAATCACCCCTGACAAAGCACCAGAGCTAGTTGCTGCTTTGCATAATATCTAAAAGCATTTTAGGAACACAGAATAAACACACATTTTCAAATATTACGTATACATTAGTTGTTCATACCTGCAAACCCTTCTGAGTTTATTCACTGGCCTTCCTGCTTCTTTCATTTATAATAGCATCCTAACAGTAAAATGACTGCAAACTACGAGTCACGTGTAACCATTTGGAATAGGGTGACCAGACGTCCCGGTTTGGAATTGGGCTCTCTGTCCCCCTGTCCCTTTAGTATTTTAAATTTAAAAACCCTGTCCTGGTTTTGAGTAAAGGGCGGGTGATTACAATTATAATTGTAATTGTAATTATTTTCATAACACTTTCAGAATTTTGAGGATTGGCTCAAACCCCCAACCTTTCAGATACAAGTCACAACACTTACTGTCTGTGCCACAGAGACTGGCATGGACATGATTGCACAGCAAGCCATGTTATACCAATTAGAGCAAAAGATTAATTAACATGCCAAGATTCATAGACACAACTGCACAATTTAGACCATATGTAATTTGTAGAAAGGAGAAGTGCTGGAAATAGTGTTTGGTGGTGGTTGTGGAGCGGTTGGGGAGGGGCGGTAATGGGTGCACTGCAATGGGTAGTCTTTCTTTTATGTTGTTGGCCGTCCCAGTTTTTCGGTTTGCAAATCTGGTCATCTTAATCTGGAAGCATGCATCCTTCGGGCGTTAGGTGCTGGCTTCGCTATTAGTATTTCTGTCACGGCATATTCATTATCCAGCCCTACCTCCAGTTGGGAGCTTACTCGGGAGGCCTGGGGGTACCTTGGCTCGTGGGCAGTTTTTGGAGACTGAAAGGGCTCTGCCCCGCCTGGCCCTGGCCACTTAAAGCCCTGTCCCTGCTGAGCCTCTATTTTCAAGGTTCCATGTAAATTCAACTAAATAAATTACCCCTTAACCAACCAATATATGCATATTTTCGAAGTAATTTCCACGCAGTAAATTACCACGAAGTAACTTACTGCGTGAAAACAACGGGTGACCCTTTTCACAGGAAGTCCCCAGTAGGTTGCCAAGCAACCATGGACGGATATTGCCACCGAATCCCCCAGGAACGTCTAGAAATTAGCCTATGTCATCTCGAAACACAGGAATAATGCATACTTCAAATCTTCTTGATATTTGGAAACATTCTCCAAAACTCTATGAACTTACCTGCTCACAATATGCGCCAATTTCTTTGTAATACATTCGTCCTAAGCAGGGGAGTCATTGCCACAACGAACCCCAAAAGAAGCTCCCCGAAACATCAGAATCTGTTATCATGTTTTTCTCTGGCGCCGACTCGCCCACACAGGTGCACCCTGGGAATAATCTCTCATTTACCCTGTTGGCCTGCCTCTGCTCTGGGCTCCCTTGAAGACAGTGTTGTGCGGGGCGGGGGCAGGGAGGGAGTGCTTCCATCTACTGACAGATTCAAGCACAATCCTACCGGGGCTAGCCAGAGAGCTTGCGTCCAGGGGAGGCTAGGCTCATTGGTATTCGCCAGGCAGAGCTCTGGACCTTCATAGTCTGCTGGGCAGAGCAGGCTGGAGACAAGCTCTCGCGAGAATACCCCAAAAGTTTGCGGCAGGCTGGAGGTGCAAGGCAAGGCATCAGTGGTGCTCGGTGCCTGCTCGAAAGCGTTAAACAGGATCCTTTCAGAGCTGTGCTCTTGTGTTTTTTTTTATATTTTAATACAAAACTATGATAATCCCATGTGATCCGGCTGACAGCTGGGCATGTGTTGTGGAACAGTACTCTGACAGCTGGTCAGGCAGGGCCTAGGCACAATGCTCTGATGGGGAAAGTTTCCAGCATTAACAGAGTGGCGGTGGGTGAGACACGAAAAAAAAAGGCCTGCTACTTGATGCACCTGGGAAAATGAATGCTAAACTGACATATAGTCGCTCCTGCCCCCCATATGATGACCTGACTCCGTACCCTCACCCTGCAACATTCGGACAAGAATGGGACATGGAGCACACAGCAACACTGCTGTCAAGGACAGGATGCTCAGAAAAAATGTCACGCCACAGTAAGAAAGGGCTGGACTGGCTGGCCCCGGCCCGACTGAAGATGTGTGGGGGCCCATTCCAACATGATGGTTGGGGCCCCTGCTTAGAGCGAAAAAAGTGTGAGGCACCCGTGGGATGCATACATTACAAGGGCGACAGAGATAAGGTTAATAGCCGCAGATTATCATGAGACGGCCAGCCAGCAGAGAGCTTAAACACTAAATGATCACTGAAGAGCTCTACACCCTTCTTTGTCAGCAAGTGGCTGATGTTGAGGAACCACTGTTAGAAGGCAATGAGGTGATAACACTTCTGTATATCCTGTGGGAAAAGAAAATGCAGCTTGTAATGCAAGCACTCACTGCAAAGTGCACATTATAAGCCCGAGTAGGAAAACAGAGAAAAGAATATGTTGCCATGCTACAAGACTGCTGACTGGTTGAAAGGCCCCAACACTGTCCCTGGGCTGTCCCCAAATGCAGTCTAGCCAGTAATAACAAAAATCATACTTGGTTTCAAACCAAGAATGCTAGGCGTTATTACTAGGCTGGACTGGCATTTGGGGGCAGCCATCTAGCCCTTTCTTACTGTGGCATGACTTTTTTTTTATGGGCGTGTATGATAAAGCAACAGTTTATCATAGATGCCCAGAAAAAAAAAATCACCTGACAGTGCTTGGTGCCCCTCCAGCTGCAGTCCTGAGTGCATTCACTAGTCTAACTTCACAAAGAAGTCAGATCATTTCTTTGTGAAGTCGGACTAGCGAATGCGCTCAGTTCTGGAACTGGAGGCAGAGCACTCAACACTGTCTGGTGTCCGTGTCCCACGCTGCTGCAGGCTGCTGCGCTGGCCAAGAGCGGGGAGTGCACACAAGCACCTGTTAGCTGCGTGCTGTGCTCCTGCTCAGCGCCGTCCTGGCCCTGGCTGCAGGACACCTCCCGTTCGGCACCATCATTGTCAATGAGGGTGCCGAGCGGGAGGTGTCCACAGTGCTTTTAGTGGGCCGGGTCCACCCGGGCCGGGCCCCGGCAGTCTCCAAAAAGTGGGTCTGAGCTCCCGGTCCCACCTTAACATTGGCGGGACACATTATCCTGCCGCAGCCGCGACGGGAGATGCGCCTACATTAAGTCAGGCAAGCTGACAGAAGTGCCAGCGAGCCACGGCGACGCTGTGACTAGCTGGAACATCTGTCAGTCCCTGTAACTTCGGTCACCAGAGGGAATTACTGTGGCTTTGTTTCCCCAGGTCGCTGAGGCATCTTTAACCCTCAGCGACCTGGGGATTCCAAAACATATATAGAGGTTCATAAAAGATGGCTTGAAAAGTACACGATTCAAGCCATCTTTTATAAAGCTTTGTCGACGAACAAAGACGCCTCAGGCTTTGTCCGTCAGCAAAGCTTTATCAAAGATGGCTTCAATTGTGTACTTTTCAAGCCATCTTTTATAAACATAGAAATGTTTAAAAAAGATGGCTTGAAAAGTACGCAAACCATAACGTATGCACACAAATATATAAATGTTATATATTTGTGTGCCCACCTTACTATGGTTTGTGTATTTTTCAAGCCATCTTTTATATACATAGAAATATGTTACATATTTCTATGTTTATCAAATATGTCTCGCAGAGTACACAAACCATAGTAAGGTATGCATACACATATATAAATGCTTACATGCATTTATATATTTGTTTGCGTACCTTACTAAAGTTTGTACTAATTTAGGCTACGCCCATCCCATAAACCACGCCCCCAAGTGATGGATCCCCTCCTCCCCTCGATTTCTTACCCCACTTATAGCCCTGGGGGTCCCGCTGCCAGGACATTTGGGCTGGCGGCTGGTCACAACGCAATGAATTATTGTGCCCAGCAGCCAGCCCAAATGTCCCGGTCTGGCTACTGAATGAAGCTGACCCCCTCAGGCTCAGTATGCAAGTTCCCCTGACGGCAGAGCGTGTCGCATTGATGAATAACCGGTATTTTGCATGCAAGGTGGCATGATAGTGAGAATTATTTGTGCCTAGCTGGTAGCTGGACTGGAGGGAACAGATTTGTGGGGCGCTTGGAGCTCCGGAGAAAGTGAAATAAGATGTGGCATTTATGTAGATGAAGCGTGTCACGTGACATTCGGTGGCCTTGTCGAGTGCCTGGAGTGGCCCTGGCTGACCTGAGGTAGGGGGGGTCTCTTCACTCCTTCACAATATCCCATCACACTCAATGCCTTTGCGGGTATTCATTTTGCTGTGATCCGGTTGCCCCATTTCCACCTGCAGAACCGGACACCACGTAGCGCCCACACAAAAACCTAAGCACAGAAACAATTACACTCGCTGGCAGAGAAAGACAAGGCAACCTGGCCTGGGTTTAAAAATGCGGCAACGAGGCTTTATTTATTTATTTATTTGCAATTTGTAAGGCGCGTACACAACAAATGGTGTTTCAAGGCTCCACAAGGCAAAAAAAAAGTTTGGAACAAGGGAGAAAGATACAATAAAGGTTCTACTAGGCCTTGTGACATTCGGATCATGTGAGTGCAGAACAACAAGTGAGAGGGGGGGAGAAAGTGACGGAATGCTCAAAAAGCTATGTGCTAAGGTGGGAAGGGAAAAGGAGGAAGAGGCGAGGTGCAAGTGCTGAGGGGAGGCCAGAGGGCAAGTGCCAGGGATTGCATAGGCGAGGGTCAGCTTGATAGGTGCAGGAAAGGAGGGGAAACTGAGAGGGGGTCTGCAGCCCTGTAATACTAAGAGGGAACCAAGCCCCCAGTCACTGAGGCAGAAAAAGGTGTTAGCAGGGGAGGGGTAGAGTGAAGGAGGAGGAGAAAAGGAGGGTCTTGAGGAGCTTCCAGAACTTTAGGAGATCTGGCTCAAGCCTGAGGGGGGCAGGGAGACCATTCCAGAGGGAGGCTCCTGCGAAGGGGGGAGATGTACTCCCCACTCTTTGCTCAGAGAAGCATCTGATTTCCAGAGAGTTGGATCTAGCAGACTGACGGGCTCTAACAGGGAGGTGTGTAGGGAGAGTAAGTTGGATATAGCGGGGTCACAGAGCCCAGAAAGTCTTGTGGGTGATGCAAAGGGTCTTGAATTTGATCCGTGCAGCCACCGGGAGCCAGTGGAGAGATTTTAGGGCTGGAGAGATGCGGTCCCTCAGCTTGAGGCCAAGGATAAGTCTTGCAGTCCTATTCTGGATTAGTTGAAGGGGGTGGAGGGAGGATAAAGGAAGATTGAGGAAAAGGCTGTTGCAGTAGTCAAGCCTGAAAAGAACCAGAGCTCTGGAGACAATGGGGGTCATTCCGAGTATGGCGGTAGGGGGTTAACGGCACCGGTAAGGATGCCGGTGCTGTTAACCCCCTACTGGCACATTCTGAGGTCCCTTAGCGGGTCCCACCAGGACCGGCTGGTTTTACCAGTCGTCCTTAGCGGGACCCGTTAAGAGACCATGGAGCTAATAACGGGCCCGCTATTTGCGGGCCTGCTATTAGCTCCTCCCCCATTCCCATTGAGCCCTATAGGGGCCCTATAGGGGCTCAATGGGAATGGGGAATGGTATTCAAAATGGGGACTTACCGGGTCCGCATAGGTCGGAATGTCCCGGTAAGTCCCCATTCTGACTACCCGGACCCGAGTTTGGAGGCAGCCATGGTGTAGTAGCACCATGGCTGCCTCCAATCTCAGAATGACCCCCAATGAGTTTCTGGGGGAAGGTGAGGAAAGGGAGAATGCATCTGCGGAGGTGCAGGTGATAGGGCACCTGCTTTCTCCTGCCACGAAGATGATGGTCACTTGAAGGAATGCCAAGGGGAAGAGGGTGCGGTGGGCTTGAAAGATTGCTGCGGCCAGTCCCCTGGTTCCTGGCTTCCTTTCCAGGCCCACCTCCGGGTTTGTATGCATTGCTTAATACTTAATGCATTACTTCATCAGTCCCTTTGGAACTGCCCCCCTGCCAACTTGAAACTCGAGGAGAACCATCTACGGTTCCGGAAGCTCCTCAAGACCTTCCTCTTCGCCTCTGCCTTTGCCCCTCTTCTCTCCTGCTGATCTGCTTTCTCTCTCGGCACTGTTGCACCTGGCCACCCTATGTACTTCGGTCCCAGGTAACTGCTCACCCTGCCACCCTCCTGCACTGCCTCCTGGCCAGCCCTTGCACTGGGGCCTGTATCTGTACCTACAGAGCCCCCACTTCTTTTGCACTCATCAGATACACCCCACCTGACTAACCTTCACTTTGCCACTCACAGGCTGCACTACCACTGTTTTTTGATCACCTTATTTTTGTACTTATTTATCTTGTTCTCTCCTATACTCTGCACTTTCCAATGTTTCCCCTCCCATGCACTTTCCCCCCTTTTCCCCTCCCCATGGACTTGCACGTTCTCAATGTCACTGGGTCTAGTAAGATCATTGTTTTTGTTTTCTACCCTGTTCCCCTCCCTTTGCCTGGTCGCACTCTGAAACACCTGTGTACGAGTGCGATATAAATAAAATATCATATCATATCACATCATAACTCGGTTCTGGTTCGGCCCAAGCCATAGTAGGTTCCCAAATAAGAGCTGACTGACCCCAGCTAAGGTAGTGCTAATTGACCTCTTGCTTCTGGGATGTCAATGCGTAACCCTCGAAGGTGGACGACTATTTGCTTAACTGGCTCCACAGAGGTTGGTGTCACCAGGTGCCTTAACTGGTTCTGCCCCAGCATTGGTGAGGACAATAGAAATCATCACTGAGCCACAGTGCCTTCTAAGGGAGGTAGTGCGAAAAAAAAACCTTTTCCTGCCGTGCACTGCCACCTAAAAGATCTTGACCTGCTGTGGAGCAATGACATCAATGCTCCGGGCCATCACCCTTCATACGTCACCCAGCATCCTGAGATGATATATATTCTAGGATGGAGGGGGGAGAATCTGGCGCCCAGCCATCTCGTGACCCTCCCACCCTCTCTCCAGGGTAGAGCCCCACAACCAGGGGCACTGGGTGGGTGGGGGTGTAGCTTGCATCTATGCTGTCCCTCTACCCAGAGGGCCAGAAACCAGATAGCATACACACATACCCAAAATCCTAGACACAGAAATAGTTTGACTCATGGGCAAAGCAGGACACTACAACTGGGCCTGGTTTGGAAAACGTTGCCAACGGCCCATTAATATTAGGTTTAGTGTCAAATTATGATGTCACCATGATCCTCAACAGGTCCCGCAAAATCTGTAAAGGCACTAAACTCCTGGCTGAGCAGCACCCCCACCAACTACCCAGCCAACTCTATTTACACTACAGTAGTCTTCAATATAATTCATTCATGTATCTATATACAGTGGCCCTCATTACAACCTTGGCGGAGGACCATGGTGCTATTAGCACCATGGTCCATGCCGCTAAGGTTACGATTCCGCCATGGTGGATGGTGGAATTACCGCCCCATTACAAGGTGAGTGGGGCGGTAATTCCCCATTCACCAATGGCTCCTTTCCCATTCCCATTTTTGCCCCATAGGGCATAATGGGAATGGGGAAGGCGATAATTACGGCACCGTAAATTACGGTTGCCGTAATTATCACCAAGGTCCCTTAGCGGGTTGGTTTTTAACACCTGCAAAAAGCAGGCGTTAAAGTCACCATCCCGCTAAGGGACCTTGTAATCAGGCGGTAAGTGTTTAACGGCGCCAACGCTCTTTACGGCGCCGTTAAACACTTACCGCCTGCGTTGTAATGAGGGCCAGTGACTTTTTTTTTAGGAAACTCGATAGTTATGCGAAGTGACAACCATCTTAACTCGGGGCCCCCACTCCTGTAGCTGTCACCATGAAGGCTTTTTTTGTCTCATTGCTGATGCCTGATGTGACTGCCTGCCTGTGCCCATGGACTGAGCAAGAAGAAGAGACCGAGTTAAGATTGTCATCACTTACCACACCTGACAAATTTCCTGGGGTGTGTTGTGACAAATTAGACCATCTTAACTGAAATGATTTCACATAATTTCAGGAATCTTGCTATGCTATATCTTCTCCAGAGCCCACTGGCCCGGCCTACGGTTGTGGTCATTTGCCACAGCCTTTGGCTGTGGACACTGTCCATGCTGCCCCACACACTAAATAAAGACAGAAAATCTGGCCATGGTTTTAGGCCATGGCCATTGGGCCCAGCCTATGGCCAGGGCCTCTATCCCCTTCGTAATAACTAACCAGACTCCACTGGCCTTTAACCTTGGCAAGTGGCCACATTATACAAATTAGGCAAAGAAGACAGTGGGCCACCTGTCCACGTTCTTATTTGGGACCATATGGCTTTCGACCATAGCCAGTGGCCACAATCTTTGGTCGTGTTCACTGTCCCCTTTGCACCATTTAGGCTAAAAGACCATAGCCATGGACGGTGGGCCGGGCTTATGGCTGTGGCCAATATACTCTCAATTTTAAATGATCAGATCCCACTAGCTACTGGCGGTGTTGCACCAACACTTCTAAAAGCGCATGGGATTTATTCTCCCTCCTTTCATTTCTGCGGTAGTTTCCTGCAGGAAATGTCTGCAATAAAATACAGCAGTTACCTGTATGAAGCCTTGTATTACCACAGTAATCATTCCCAATAATACTTCCCTCTGTAATGCATCATTTGTCATTTACTCGGGTAATGGGAAAACACTCGATCATTGAAATGTCTTCTGCATCCCGAGGGCCACTCTGGACGTTTATCTCTACACTTTTCTAGATCCCCCATCTGCCTCACTCAATCTTCCCTGACTCTCTCCTATTATCCCCACTTACTCGCAGGTTCCCATGACCCATTTTATTACTGAGCATGCCTTGTGACATTTCTGTGCGAAAACCACGGGATTTCAGCAGTAAGGTGAAAATGGGATCACCAGCCCACCTGAAATTCTCCAACTACACATGTGGTCCTCTTTCCTGCACCTAACCGCTACCTTAATTTGAATCCGCCCCCCTGCTATGCCCCTCCTGCAAATCACATTTTGAGCCCTTTTCTTTTTTTGACTTTCTGAGGGATTCCTGCGGTAATTTCTTGCATCAAGCCAAAACAAATGGCAGATTTTCAGTTCTGAAAAGACTCACTGCTGCAATGTAACATGGGAGATATTTAAAGTGTTTTTAGACTGGGGGCACACCCTTCTCCGTTGAATCTTTTACAAAACTACTGGACGGGTTTACAGCAAACAAAAAAGGAATATCTGTGATGCTTTGTTCCCAACTTGTTTCTTATTTTGTGCAAATATGTGCAGCGGTTTTCACGTTACAGATGTTCAACTGAAGCACGTTAATCACTGTGCAAAAATGAGCGGGGGTACCAAAAACAGCTTTTTATTGTTTTCTTGATAACTTTGTTACTGTTTAACACATTTTCCCTAAAAATATCAGCTTTGAGGTGTCGTGTTAGTGGATCATTTTGGAACATTTCATCCAAAACTTAGTTTTGTAATTGCTTTCAATTGCAAGCAGAGGACATAATACCACAGAAGTATCAATGTTGGTGGTCCCTTGCGTGCAATGAACATGTTTTGCTAAATCACCCACTCAGTGTTTTAGCATACATTTTGAATAGAGTGTTTGGTACACTCCTTTTGAAAAAACAAGATATCATTTCATTTGTGAAAAGTCACAGTTGCTGCAATGCTCCATGGGAGATATATACAAGGTGATTTGGACCTGGGGCACACCTTTCTCTATTGGTTACTTTAAAACTACTGGATTGATTTACAGCAAACTAGAATAAGCCAAATCGCAACGCTTTGTACACAACTTCTTATTTAGTTCAAATCCATCCAGCGGTTTTTAGCAATGGGAGTTTTGGAAAAGTAATGCAAATAGGTTTTATCTTAATATAACCATTTGAGCCAAGTCACAGATGCTACAATGCTACCTAGCAAGCCGCACTGGAAGTTCACCTCCAGTTCAGAGCCACATCCACAAGGCATTATGGGCATGCAGATTAGCTCGAATGCAAGCCTTTTGCAATAGAAAAATACCTTTGTCTTACATATGTATATGATATTATGGGAATTAGATTTAATTTTGATAACATTTGATACATTTTCCCTAGATACCGTTATTTCCCACAGTGATGGTCTCAAAGTTTCTGATTATTTTTTGACAAATCTACCTGTTACCTTTAAAGAACACACACAGATGTTGATAGAAGTGATTGATTTTATATTGTGACACAATAGATTTTTGTTCAACAATCAATATTTCTTACAAAAAAGAGGCATTGCTTTGGGTACTAAATGTTCTCCTCTTATTCCAATATTCTTATGTGGTTTTGGGAAGATGGCTATGTATTTAAGAAAATGTGTACAAAACGGGTGTTTTGTCCTGGCTGTCTGTAGGAGTCAGAGCTAATTGCAACTTATTTATTGCAAGTCAACGTTGTGGAGTATATAGAAACAATAAGATGTCTTTGAATTTGTGGCTCTCTCTATCACTGTTACCATGCAGTATGTTCATGCATCAATTTGTTTCTGGCTTTGATCTATGCTTACCTCTTACATGTGTTTGAGCTTTGGTCTGTTCTATGGGTGGAATGACAGTTACTTAATAAAAGCTGCTCCTCCCCTCGTAAACAAGCTAGCACATGTGGATTATTATTCTCTTTCATGTACACCTATCCTAAGATATGCATAAATAGTGCCACCGAAGGGTAGTGAATACTCCACAACGTTGACTTGCAATAAATAATTTGCAATTAGCCCTGACTCCTACAGCCAGGACAAACCCCCCTTTTTGTACACATTTACTTATAGCCCTTAGTCCTGGGTCTGTGTTGGGCACTCCCTCCTGTGTATATTATGTATTTAAGAATGCAGGAAATGTGAAATGAAACATTGCCATGTGGCTCCTGTACATCGGCAAACTGGTTGTCATGTGGAAAGGCTCAGATTCAGAACTTTTAAATTTGTCTTTTTTGAGTTTTGGATCTTTTAACTTTTGTAGAAGACAATTTGGTTCAAGCTTAGACGTTTTGTAAATCCACTGCAGGTAATTCTATTTTACATGCCACTTTATCTCATCCCCTTAATAACATCAACAATATTCCCAATTCCTAAGCATAATTGTTTGATTGGACGGGACTTCATGACTTCTAGTGTAGATATGAGAGCACAGTTCCTAAAGAGAGGTTACCCTAAAAAGCTTATTAAGCAATCTTGTAATAAATATCCATAATTCTGAGGCCTAAATTATTAAATCCGAAATAATTTGAGACCAACAACCACCAATGGTTTATAATCGGCTAAAACCGTAGGTATTCTTGATAAACACTGGCACTTTCTGACTAAAGATAAGGTATTATTGGCAATAGATGCTGTTTTTTTTACAAACAAGGAAAGATTTTGGGGAGCTTGTTAACTAGAAGTCACTATATAACACCTCGTAATCCCTTATGTTTACATAAACAGATGGACTCTACCCTTGTGGGTCGTGCACAATTAGAAAATTAGGTATCAAGACAAACATGTTTCAAACAGCACAAGAATCATGGGAATATTAGGTAAGAGACCATATAGACTGTAATAATGACTTAGCAGTCTATGGCCTTGTTTGTCCATCTGCTAAACTATACATTGGAAGCTCTATATGCAGACTTAAGATACACAGCTTAGAGCACACTAGAGCCATCAAAAACATGGACATGAATTACCATTCCACTTTTCGCAAGTCCATGAAAAGTATATCAACCTTCTGAAATGGGTTAGATTCAGTAGGGTCACACAACATCCTCAGAATTGTAATGGAGAATTAATTCTGAAACAGCTGTAAACTAAACAGATTGTAAGGTTTAATTGTAAATCTCCCAATGGTTTAAATACCATGGAAGGTTTCCATTTCCTTGTCATTTCTGAGCATTAAGCAATGTATTATAAGTCTGAATTTTTTAAGAGTGCTTCATGAATGTTTAGTACAATTAGATTATTTCATAATT
Source organism: Ambystoma mexicanum (assembly GCF_040938575.1). NCBI lineage: Eukaryota > Metazoa > Chordata > Amphibia > Caudata > Ambystomatidae > Ambystoma > Ambystoma mexicanum. The sequence continues at coordinate 1,018,313,606 of NC_090923.1, read as the reverse complement.
TATCATTAAGTATTGTTGTGATGTATTTTTGAGTATATATTGGTGTTATATAGATATATTTTTGATAATGGCATACTATCTATTGGTTTTGAACGCATACTAAACTTTTTCTACTAAATATGCTTTTTAGAATATTTGCACCACTGTGACATATCTTATGCAACTATGTAGGTATTCGATTGTTGATTAGGATTATTGATATTATTTTGAATTGTCATCAAACAATTCCATTTATATATGAATATTTTATTCTCTGGAAAAGCGACTACAAACTGATTTGTGATAAAGCACTTTGCACTTTAACTTTGTTCTTGGATATGCACACTTTGCACAAGTAGGTGTCCGTTTTCTTTTAAGTTGGACTACCTGAGGACCAAATACCCATTGGAATTGTAGTACTGAAGTTTTATTCAAATGACTGATCGTTAGGAAGGGTGCCTGTACATCAACCGGTTCTTCAGGCAAAACACATATATAAATCAAAACAATTGAACCGCGATGGTGAGGCTGTATTACCACATTACTCGTAAAATTATTATTTTTTTTATTTTATTAGCATTAGCTTCAAAATAAGCTTTTTACCAGTTATAGTTTAAATTCAAGAAAGAAAAGAAAAAAAAAGAAAAAAGGAGAGAGAAAAATCCATAACACTAAGACATACAATACAACCATTTCAACCAATTAATACAGGAGGAAAAAAAGGAGGAAAATAAGAAAAGAACAAAAGAAAGAAAAGAGACTGCAACCGAACAGAATTAGCAGCTCCTGCTGTCAAATTGTACAGAGGTACATTTCTTTGTCACTTCTCTCCTTCAAGCGTTTTGAAGATGATTGATACCATCTCTAACAAGGCAAACATTATAGATAGACTTGAGCCCTGTAGCAGTTGTAACCAAACATCTTTCTTTGTTAAAGTTCGATTGTTTACAAAAAATCTGCCTAATAGATTACATCGAATGTCCTTAATAACTGGACAGCTCATGATGAGATGGCAAAGTGTTTCCATAGGGTGACCACAGAGCCGGCATTTGTAGTCTCTCATGTAAAATTATTATAAAAATATATATATTTATTCAATACAGTCGCTATTCAAAATTTCATAAAATGCACCATATCATATAGGCAATTTGAACTCATTACCCAAAAAAAAAAAGAAACCAAACAACTCTTCCATCTATCATCCACAGTCATACCAACAAATGTCTACTTACACACTCACACAGAGTAGCAAGAAGGACGGTCAGACCTCATAAAGACCCCCTTGTTGCTCAGGACGCACAATTTACACAATTAATTGTAGGGTCACAAGCTGTTAAGCCTGTGAGCAGATAGTTGAAATCAACTCGAAAAGGTAAGCCAATGCAATTCCCAACTGAGAAGAGCGCAGCTAAAAGGCAATAAGGTAAGTACCCCACGCCTAAACAGTACCTTTGGTTTGAAGAAGAGTGGTCACGCTGGATTCTGTCTTGCTACAGCAGTGCAGACCCTTGTTCCTGAGCCTCAGTCGTGGGGACAAGAGGGAGGACTTCTGGAGGGCTTCTGCAGCGGTACTTGGGAGGTCGTCAGCAGCTTTGGGCTCTTTTCGGTTCAGCAGCACTTTGCGGTTTCAGCGCTTAGCAAACAGCACTGTTGCGGCTCTCGGACACCAGTTGGACTCTCTTTGCTCCCTCGGTCCTGCACTCTGGTGAGGGGACTCTAGATCTGGAGGTCCTGCTTAGGAGTCTCCTGGAACTTCTAGCCAGATTCGTTCTGCGGCAGACGTTGCCCTCGACTACAGACACTCGATCACTGGCATTGGGCTTCCGAAGAAACGGAGAGGCACAGAAAGTCAGGAATGGTGGTCCCTGTGGAGTTCGTCTCAGGGTTAGTTGGTTCCACTAACCCAAGGGGAGAAGTCGTTCTGTCCGGAGCTTCTCTGTCGAGGTGATAAAGGAGTTCAGCACAGCAGCAGGGCTTCAGCGGGAAATTCAAAGCAAGCTTTGTTCACAGTTTCTTCATTGGGTCTTTCTCCCAGTGGTTGACTCTGCCTGTAGTCCCAAAACCCTCACCTTTTAAGGAGCTTTCTTCCATTGATGCACAGCTTAGGCTTTCAATCACACAGCAGGGTGGCTGTCCTGCATTCAGGCATTCCTCACATCCTCTCCTTCCAGACACACTTGAGCCAGGGGCGGCCTTCAGGGCTGAAGCCCACCAAAGGCAAGACAAACAAAGGGCTCAAATCTATCGCAACACACAGAGTAAAACCCTAGAAAGATCTCACAAACAGAAAATGGGGAAAAAAGAAGACATGGGCCATTTTGACAAAATGGTCACCCGTGGGTGCTGTACTGCAGCTGAGGGTTCAGACTGCAGTAGAAAAGCTCAATGGTGGGAAACAGCAAACCACTGCCACCAGCAATTTAAAGTAGTGAAGGTAACATCAAAATGTTACATGCAAGGGTAGAATAAGGGGCTACTAAGTAACGCCCCCTCATTCCACATAAGATGGTGTGTGCTGGACCTACAAAGAGAAAAGGTAAGTAAAGTCAATTTCACTTTACTATTCTTGGGAACTGAAGAAAAGGTATTTAAACCTTATGAGAAATCTAAAGGATTTCTCAGTAACACTGCACTGAAGGTGCTGTGGGTCACCCTACAAAAAGCAGATGCCTATGGCGTTTGTCACACTCCAAAAACAGTGAAAACACAAAATCCAAATCAGGTAAAAAGACATGAGAGAGTGAGAAAAAGGTCTCATTCACTCCAGCGTTAAAATTAAAAAGTCCTAAGTCCAGCAAAAGAGCTGGGGGTCTCTAAGGTGGGAGAATGTTAGCACAAAAATGAAAATTCTCCCTATCACTGGCTTTTTGGTGACCTATAACGCGGCCACCCACAAGTCACCACCTCAGAGGCATCTGGGGGCACTCTTTAAGATAGTGTTTCGCAACAGCAAAAACGGAAGAAAGAGAAACTCAACTAAACAACTCTGAGCCGCTGCAGCAAAAAAGTCGAAACAATCAGAGCCGAACAATCTACTTTCGTAAAGCAATATTCATTTGCAGTAGAAAAAAAGAAAAAGTTTAAATTAGAAGCCAGAGGAAATGTTTATCCGTGTAGTCATCGCATTGCACTCTCTGGCTATCAACGCAACCGAGCGATGAGGTCACATCCTCACCACAAGCGCGTGCTTCTCTGCGTTAACGGTGTACTTTTTCAATCTGGTCATAGCCGCGGGCTGCAATTGATGAAAAGAGGAAATGGCTCTTTCAGAAAATGTTTCTGAGGTATTGAACGTTTCCATTGGTGGAGTGAATTGTCATTCATTTTGGTTGACGCGCTTGGCATCTTGTCATCTGAGGCCTTGCATTGTATTCTGTGGTAGGAGCTCTTATGTCGGGTGCGATTGTGCGAAACACCGAATCTTGCAAATGAACCGTTTCAATTTTACAGCCTTGTGTGAAAAAAATGTTTATGATTTCCTAGTAATGACACTCATGACACTTTTTTACCTGCATGCAATACGTATAGCAGATATGCAACCGCATTGAATTATATATTAATTTGACAATGTTATTGGTTCCTTACACGCTTGGTTATTTTTTTCTGGACCAATAAGTCATTTTAAAAGGCACCTTCCCCTAAATCAAATAAATCATTTCAAACTAGTGATGTAATTCCCGAAATTCAGGGGCCTTACTTGTTTCGTTTGAATAACAGAATTTCACAGCAAACCTTAAAAAAAGGTGCATGTTCTACAAAATGCTTAATATGTATCTAGTGCAGTGGTTTGCAACCTTTGACTCCCTAGATGTTTTAGACTACAACTCCCATCAGCCTTGGTCAGTAAAGTAATTGCAGAGGGGTCATGCGAGTTGTAGTTCCAAACATCTGGAGATCCACAGATTATATACCTTCGCTTGTGTCTAATATTGGCTTACAGTGCCGGTGGAGCCTGGGAATAGTGTGAAGGAGAAGGGCCACACTCGCTGGCTCAACTGGTGTCAAAATATAAGTCAAGAGAAACAAAGGGGGTTACAGGTGCCAGCAGGCTATTTAGGAACAATAAGGCCATCGCCGGTTTTGATGGGCGGTTCTAACTGCTGTAATCATTCAATTCGAATCTCATAGTCACCGGCATTCGGGATGTGGCTCCCACCTTCACCCAGGGCTGGCCTTAGGGCAGGGAGGCCCAGGTCAAACGCACGGGGCACCATAGCCCCCAACGGTGCCATTAGCCCCCAGCACGCCAGCTCGGGGGAGTCTTTCAAGGGCACCCCCCTGCTGGCATTGTGGGAGAAGGTGGGACAGGTGCCCTTTTGGTATTAAATGCGCCGGTGGCTGTGGGGCACATTTAATAACAGTAGGGTGCTGATGCTTTGTATCAGCACCCTATTGAGAGGATTACCTCCCTGCTCCGAAGCGGGAGCAAGGCGGTTTTCATTCGACTATGGCGCTTATGCATTAGCATGAGCGCCTTATTCCAGTGATTAACTCCCTGCTCAGACGCCGGTGTACAGAGTTAAAAAAGAAATTGACTGGGGGTAACGGGGGTTGGTGGGAGGCACCACATTTTTTGGAAACCACCCTGGGTGCTGCCACCGCTAAGGCCTGCACTGCCTTCACCACACTTACTTCTCAATAGATAACCTCAGCACCATAGTCTTCTCACACGTGACCTCAAGCTGACCTTATATCTCCGGACATTTACTTCAAAATAGTTCCTGCCCCAAACAGCTCAGGACTGGAGTTAGAATAGTAAATCAGCCCTTCTGAACCGAAGGGCCGGAGGATAAGTGAAGGCCAGAGTGAGATGAGGTGTAATAAGTTATCAGGGCTTTAAGTGGAATGGGGCTAGCCCGGGCAGAACCCCAGCAGTCTCCCAAAACTCTCAATGAGCGCTTAATTGTGGGCTGTGAAAGAAATTGATGCAACTAAGCTATCTGCCAAAACAAGTTAGCCAATGTCTGACTCCGAAAGGATAAATCTTCCACTTTCCAAATGTGCCTATAGGACTCATAGATGCTGTCCCTTGACTGGAAGAATAGTATTATAACACACACTAGCCTTTCTGCTTATTTGATTTATGTGCACAGAAGGATTGTAGGTTTGCATGACTGTTATGTTATACTATCTTATCTTGTATTTGTATAGCGCGTATTGCCATAGCTCATGGCGTCGAAGCGCTTTTGCCTGTCAGAGAAGCAAAGGAGGAGTATGATAGACATCCAGTAGAGGCAGGGAGGAGCAATGTCGGGTAAATAGTTGGGATGAGGGCAAGGGATAGGTAAGATGCTCTGGAAGGCATGAGGAGGAAAAGATGGAAGAGCAATGTGTACAACTGAACCTCATTTATCATGGGACTCAACTGTATTCTGTGGGGCGCAGCAACCAAGAGGAGAGCGAGCTGGAGAGGAGGTGTTCTCTGCACCAGTGGGTATGTCTCTAATTTACTCACTGCATGTGACATGAGGCATGTTGAAGCCACGCCCAACAAAGCCCTTCTACATACTCCCTTAGCGGCGCCAACAACACTTGGCATGAGTTTCATGACAGAAATCTGAATTTACCAAACTTTGCAATGGCTCCATGAAAGGGGAGCAAAAAAAACCTCAAAGTCTTTGGTTTCCTCATTTATTTATGCCATTTTTACCAAAACCTTAGGCTTGTACGCAAAGTGCTTAAGAACAGCAATCCTGTCTATGGCTTGAATGTGTTCAGAATGCTGAGCCTTAGACAGCGTCATGGTGAGCGAAGGCATGTAGAAGAGATGTGCAAGGACACAGTGCATGCAAAGCTCCTCTATTCAATCCCCTGAGCCACGAACAGCCAGGTTCTACAGATGGGGAAGCTGAAAGGAAATATGGGCTCATTTTACTGAGGGGGGGGGGGTGGATTTCAACCACGGCTTCCTTGGGAGCAGAAGCCCCAGTCTGGCATTCCTGGAGGTGTCGGCTAATGGTTATACCGATGTGTGAGGCAGGAATCCGTGGAGCCTGAGCGCTTATGGGAGTTAATTCACATAATCCCACCCCTGACTTGCCTGCTCACGCTAGGCTGCAGTGACTGTTACCTGTTAATAGAGGGTATCATGCGAAAGTTAGGTCAAGCAGGGGTGTATGATCTAGTTAACTGATTAGATTTACTAGTCTACCCTTCTGTTTTTTCTTTCTTTATTTGAGTTCCTGTTTCGGGGGTTGGCACCTGCTGTCTTATGGCAGCTTCAAAGGCATTTGAAAATTAAACATTTAAAGCAAAACATTATAATGAAACCTGAACATAATATACCATGATTTATACAGCTAGTATAAAAGGGGTTCAATGTCATTTCACCGACCCCCTTTTTTCCGACAGGTGTTTTGCCGCAGTAGTTTTGCCGAAAAAGGTAAATGACATTTTTATTCAATTATTTTGGGGGATGTCCCCCCTCCGACCCACGAAAAAACTCTATGGAAATTTTCAGGAAAACTCATGTGTCAAAACACCCCTAGGAACACACTGGTGTCGGCAAAAGGACACAATACCATAAAAGGAAACCAACATCATACCGCCCTCTCCCGAATAGTGGCACTCAGGTAGCGTCTAGTTAACATGCATTTAGCTTTGGGAAAAGAACACATTGATCCCAGTAGAACAACAGGTTTCTACAGCGTAAACCATGACATGGCATAGCATAATATCACAATGTAGCATACCACAACTGGCATAGATATGTCCTACATAATATGTGTATTCGATCTTACATTCCCAAAATGCTCTTTGATTTTATTCAAAGCACCAAGTGCACGGTGCTCTCCTGGATGACTTTGGGCCCGGCCGGCTGCAGATGTCAGGGGTAAGTTAACACCCTGAGGTCTGTCTTTGGCCAGCAAAAGCACATTTAAAGGGTATCAAGTAATATTATCGCCATATATATGGTCGCCGTACATAATATCGCCGGGGAAAGGTTGTGGCGATATTATATGGGTGACCATATATATGGGCATAGGTGTCCCCCGCATGTTCCATGCAATAATGTCCCCACAAAAAACGGCCATTTTTGGCGATATTTTCGCATGGCAATATTTTTGTGGGGACATTATTACATGGAACCATTTAAAGTGACGCAGCCCTTGGTTCGAGAGGACTGGTGCCTACCTAGGGAATATGTGCATAGTATTTGCGCCTCCTTGCAGAGGGTTAATCATGGGGCAGGCAGACAGCCGGGGAGCTGAAACCCTAAATGAACACTTAAGAGTTATGAAGCTCAAGGGGACTGGGTAATCAATTTCCAGAATGGAGGTGATTTACTGGTTGAACTGCTTATATCCCGAGTCAGAAAAGGATTAATTTACAGACTGCAGTTTATTTAGAAACTAAACTAGATGGAGTTGTATATGCAGTCTGCAGACTTGATGCATACAAGAACACCTGGAGACCTGCAAGGGGGCCCAAAGTATGGGCTTTCAGGTCGCCATGATGTGTTTTTTTTTTGGGACCAGTGGCCCCTGCCTGTCATCTGGCCCTCCTTTAGGCCACGCCCAGCACCGTTCAGCCATGCCCACTTTTCAGAGGCTCTGCACCTCTCGGTTTCGTATTCCACTTAAAGCTATAATAAGGGAGACATGATGATGTGGTGAAGTGATGAATTTAAAAGGTTTGTCCTGTGAGGTTGGAATAGGCAGGAACACATATCATAGTTGCATTGTGTGATGAATATAATTCACATGAAGTAGATATCATGGTCCTAGTCTCTGGTACGTTTGCTATATCATCTGACGCTTATTATGCTATGTAACTATGCTTTTGTACTACGTTGAATGCCCACTGGATTAGTGTGTCGATCCTTGTCTGTGGTGTATTGAACTTCTGTTTCGGAAAGTGAGGCTTTAGCCTGCTGGTGAAGAGAGCAAGCGCAAGAGTGAAGTAAAACAGGAGGGAGCAGGGCTCAAGTCGAGGGTACACACTGGTGGACGCAGCACACCCATTTTGGGAGATGAAGTCGTACAATTCTAAATTTAAAAATGTACATGTAATTACTTATTTTTGGAAGTCAAAATAGATCTGTGCTTAGAATCTGAAGGGTAAATGACTTACAAGACAACAAATGGAAGTAGCTGGTTAGCTAAGAAGACGAGACGAATTCTCATGCCCTTTGTTTCTGAAATCTACTTTCCCTCCCTCCCAGGGGTCAAGTCCTAAAAATAAAAGTGGGGGCCTCATCAACAAACACAATGGGATGTGAAGTCACCAGAAATTGGTATATCAAGTTGAAATATGCACATTTCATCAAATTGGCTTTGCATAACCGCCCAAAAAGTACAGGACGAATGGCATTTGACTTTCATCAAATCAACACCCACACAAAATCAAGAGAGGATATGGTAGTCATTGAATGTTCTCTTTGAATTTATGAATTAAAGCCGACCTTGGGTATCGAACCGCAGTGGTAAAGTTTGCTAGCCGGACACTTCACCACTGAAATATTTAACTTGATGAAAAATAACAACTAAAGGTGAAATGTCCCATTTCAGTACTGCAAGTTCCAGGGAAAACATTTGCATTAGTTATAGTTTAAAACATGCACACCTTTTAATGTTTTTAAAAACACTATTAGAAGAAAATAACGTCTCTTGGTTTTGTGTGGGTGTTGATTTTATGAAAGTCAAATGCCATGCCTGGAGTACGACTGGAATTACAATCTTATTATCATGAGAGGAAAAAAGTTTGCTTATGATTACTCTCAGATGTGCAGGTTTTTCTTAGTACACTGCTGTATATTTGCCTGTTTCCTGACAGGCACAAATGCTGTTGCTTCATGAAATTTAGATTAAACCTCTGGGGAACATTGGAAGTCCTCGGTCTTCGTTTGAAAATCACAGAGGATGGAAGGTATTGTAGACAGTGGCTTCACCAGGAATCAAATTTAGGAGGGGCACAGAGGGGGCCAAAGACAAACGTAGGGGGGCACAGACAAAAGTGGTGGGAGAACATGGTCACTGCTCGTCCTAGGTAGGGGGGGCACAAGGGGGCACATTTTCACAGGGGGGGCCGCGGCCCCCCCAGACATCCTCCTAGCAACGCCACTGATCATAGATTACGTTGTATTAAAACTAACAAGGAAATGCTTAAGCACTTGCTGCTCAATTGTAAAGTTTAAGGGCCCGATTCATGGAAATGTGCACAGAAATCCTGCAAGGGCCACGCGCCGAGAAAGACACTACACGAGCCTGCGAACAGATAAAAAAAGCACGCCCCACGTATTCACGGAATATTTGTGCAAAGTAACTGTATTTGCAGGTCGCGTCCGGAAAGCCTCCGACACGCCCACATGCAACGCATAAACTGCCAGATCAGCAAATACATGCACGCTTTAAACAATTCGTGGGGTCCCTCGCAAGCAGGCCTGCATCTCGGGGACGCTGCGCAGGGTCCGTCGTAACTGTTACCGGCATCCCGACAACATGTGTATGAAAAATCATAACTAGGTCTAAACTTAGAAAATCTTCGTGCGAAGCCCCGTAAACTGTTCCAGCACCCGCAACACAGCTTACGCACACACCTAAGTAAGTTTGTAACCCCGGTTGGTACACGCACCCCGAAATCTGACATGCAACCCCACCTCTGCGATGCAAATCCTACACGCAAGTGTATTTACACCTGCATTTGGGTGGCGGATCGTATGAAGGACTTTCATGGCCATTTCCCAGCGAGAGGTTGCGTGATCGAATCCATGAATACAGGCCGTCCCTCGGAACACCCATTTTTGAACAAGTTCTTCCCCATTTTTGGTGTTCTGACCTGTTCCCAGCCCTCTGCGAAAGCCACGCCCCTGCTCTGCATGGAGTCTCGTGCAAGGGCTTTGACGGCTCGCAGAGATGTGCCGAGCATGCGCAAACTCCATGCAAGTCCAGGAAAAGTACAGCGCATTCGATTCAATGAATGGACAAACAGGGATTTGCGTGCAGAATGGCATGCAAGTACTCTTTTTTCCACGCAATTAATGCCATGAATCGTGCCCTAAGCACCTTGCTATCTGAATATTTTATGAGATTTGTTCATGATGCGCAATCTTTCCACACTACGAACTTTTGGGAATGCTGTATGAATGGCTTTCGATTATCACTCACACTTGCTTTTTTTAATCAACTTTATTTATTCAAATATCGTCATAATCAGATACCGTATAGGCCAAAGATTTAAATACTTTTAACACATATCATTTGATAAGGCCACATGTTATCCTTAGGTTTTACAATTATTAGGTATAGTTTTGAACATGAACTTAACGTCATCTGCAACCATTCAACAACCCTTCCCCTGTCCCCCTCTCCCTCCCGGTTCCCCAGGGACATGGACCAGTCCTTCTGCTTTCCAGTGAGATCCTTGTGTTCTGGTTAGATGGCTTCTGCCCCAACTCAAAGCATTTGTACTCGATTTGTCAGTTTTGAAGCGCTCTCAACAGGTTTGGTCTAAAAAAGTATGCTTCTCTGTCTCTGACATAGTCGAAGAAGGGGTCCCAGGTTGCCCTGAATTGCAGGTATCACGCTTGCTTTTTTAAAAAATTTAATGAAAGGGATGCATTTATTAAATGGAACATGGCACTTTTAGTTACGTAGCGATCTTATGAAAAAAAACATTCCGCGTTGTAGAGGAACAAGTTATGGGTTAGTATTTCAGTGGTAAATCTACCTAAATACCGCCCAACAGAATTACTGTGACCAGTAATTGGACCCACAAACTTACTACAGGATTAGAAGTGGCAGTTGACGGTGTAAGCCCGCACTTTTTGGAGCCCCTATGGCTCCATGGGGAAGTCGGCAGAATTACTGCTTGCGCTAATTCCGCCAATTTTTAAGTTTTTGTTGGCGTTAAGGTGGAGGTTTTATCTCCAGCATTTTTGTAGAGGAAAATCCTCCAACTTACCACCAAAACTGTAGTGCCATGGTAATGCAGTGGTAACAGAGTTACTGCATTAACACCATTCTCCCAACACTGCACTGTACTCATAATGAGGCCTGTATGTTTTTTATACTTGTATAATTGATCACTAAACTTCATCAATTTTCAATTTAACATGGCATGTCGATATAATAAATAAAACACAAATAGAAAATAAGTGTCCAGGGGACAGGATTCTAGCAGTAGAGCATAGAAGATTCAACATGTAGGATTATCTGCAAAAACATAAAATAGGGCTCTGAGCCCAGGCAAAATGTGCTCTGACGCATTGGAAATGACAGGGAAACCAACCTGGCCTAATGCCTTTTAGAGGCACTCGGTTTGTGGCGCACAGAGCAATCCAGGAGCTGTGACCGATATCTCACTTCTATGAGCAGCGCTTATTCCCAGACATCCTCATTGGGCGATTTACTCGGAGATTCCGCTTTAACCACTTAAGGACATATGAGGTGTTGGCCTCCTGCATGGTGTACCATACGAACAGAGATTAGGCCTCATGACGTGTCTGGAGGTAACCCTGCCAGTGCTACCAGCGGGTTGCCGCCGGACCCGTACATATTTACCGGCGCATGACTTCCCGGTGCCACCGGGAGATTGCAACCCCGGTGGCCCAGAAAGTAATGCGCTGGTAAAATGTAAGTCCCCATTCCCATAGAGTCCCATAGGAATCCCTTGTTTCCGGACCACCAGTATTGTAATGAGGCCCATTGTGTCAATTGTGCTAGGAAACCGTGGAAAGCATTCATCATATTTTAACTAAATATTCTGTGATGCAATTTAAGTATAAAGCCTGTTATAAACCATTTGTTAATGAGCTGGAGAGAGTAGGTCGGAGTACATTTTGGACTACTATTTTCTCAGGTGAGTCTTTAGTGATAACTACCTTGGCTTACTAAATATGGAAGGAATTTTTAAACAGAATATAAAACTTTTTAAGAATCTTGGAATATATAGAATATGTTAATTTGATTGTTAGTAAGTATTGTTGTGAAATAGGTTTGATGGATAGTTATATAATTCTTTCTCTGGAACTGAGTGTTATAACTCTTCTCCTTTTGTGTTTTTTTAAATTATTTTAATTGTATGTTTTTACTATGTATTTGACCAAAGTGTTTTATATGCGCTCTTTATATTCTAACCACTAGAATATGAGGGAAAGCCTTGCCAACGGTCAGAAACAAGGTAGAAGCGAACTTGTTTGCAATCTGCTTCTAAAAAGCACCTCTGTGTTCTAGGTTCAGGAAGAGCTAAAAAAACACAGTGGGCACTGGGTGCTTTTGGGGTACCTTCTTCATGCCTATCTTAACTGCTGTCATTCTTGGGAGAAATGCCCCTTTTCATTGTTTGGGGTTGAAGGATAGCTCAGGGGCACCGCTTTTCTCTTGGAAGCAAGGCGCAACACAGGTTCGAATCCCGATCCTGCGCTTAGAAACCACTCACTGGTATTAAGCGCGTTATAAATGAACAATAAAATTAATATCTCCCCAGCCCGCAAAACTCTTCACTGGTTTCCGGTTGCTCGGAGGGTGACCTTCAAAACCTTATGCATCTCTCACCGAGCACTGCATAACACCGGACCTCAATATCTTCAAGACAAACTAAAACCCTATCACCCTGCACGTACTCTAAGATCAAGCTCAGCCGGCCCCCTAGTCATACCAAAAACAAATTTAGCCAGATTAGGTGGATCATCATTCTCAGCCTTGGCCCCCACTCTATGGAACGCACTCCCACCCCACATCTGACTCACCGAGGACCTCATGTCTTCCCGCAAATTACTGAAAACATAGCTCTTCCCCTAAAACCGACCCCTAACTCAAACTGGATAACAGCGACTCATCGAAAACGAATACCCTCTAAGGTAAACTAAAAGGGACAAACAAAATAGAATGAGTAAAAAGGATCAAAGCAGTGAAGTGGATAAAAATAATAAGTTGTATGAGAGCAGTAAAGTGGTTGAAATTAATGAAATGGATGAAATAAATGTAATGGACAAGAGGATCAAAGTGGACGAGAGGAATAAAGTGGATAACAGCAATTCAACTAGCCCAAACTACTAGATCATAAATAACAATCCAACATCAAGATTCCAAGCGAGAAATCGAAAACGAATAACCTCTAATATAAACTGAAAAGGACAAACAGAATAGAATGAGTAAAGTGGATCCAAGCAGAGAAGTGGATAAAAAGAATAAATTGTATGAAAGCAGTAAGGTGGTTGAAATTAATGAAGTGGATGAAATGAATATAATGAACGAGAGGAACAAAATGAACAAGAGGAATAAAGTGGAGAGGATGGAACGATGAATACATGATACGGATGAGTGCACAGAGTACACAGAACTGGTAGAGTGCGTGAAACAGATAGATGGCATGGAATGTAAGAGTGCATGGTATAAATGGAACAAATAGAATAGACAATTCAAGTGCATAAGACGGGTGTAGTGCATGGGCAGATGGAGAACATGGGACGGATCAAGTGCGTGCGACAAGTGACATGAGCTGAACCGATAATGCATGATGAATGGATGAAGTGAGTGGAGCAGTTGAAGTCGGTGGAGCGGATGAAGTCGGTGGAGCGGATGAATTTCGGTGGAGAGGATGAATTGCGTAGAGCGGATGAGAGTGTAGAGCGGATGAGAGTGTAGAGCGGATAAGAGGGTAGAGTGGATGAGAGCGCAGAATGAATGGGAGCGTGGAGCGGATGAGAGCGTGGAGCGGATGTAGGGTGTGATGCGGATGTAGGTTGTGGAGTGGATGAAAGCGTGGAGCGGATGTAGGGTGTTGAGCAGATGCAGGGTGTTGAGCAGATGCAGGGTGTGGGGGTGTTGAGCAGATTAGGGTGTTGAGTGGATGTAAGATGTGGAGCGGGTGTAGAGTGTGGAGCGGGTGTTAAGTGTGGAGCGAACGGGTGATGTATGTGACAGAACGGGTGATGTATTTGGAAGTAACGGGTCATGCAGGTGGAAGGAACGGGTGATGTAGGTGGAAGGAACAGGTGATGTAGGTGGAAGGAACGGGTGATGTAGGTGGACGGAACGGGTCAAGTATGTTGAATGGAATGGATGTAGTTTGTGGAGCGAACAGGTGATGTATGTGGATGGAACGGGTGATGTATGTGGAGAGAACGGGTGAAGTATGTGGACGGAACAGGTGAAGTATGTTGAATGGAACGGGTGAAGTATGTGGATGGAACGGGTGAAGAGGATGGATCAAGTGAAATATGTGGCTGGAACGGGTGAAGTATGTGAGTGAACGGATGAACTGGGTGGAACGGATGAACTGGGTGGAACGGATGAAGTATGTGGATGGAAAGGATGAAGTATGTGGATGGATCGGGCGAAATGGGTGGATGGAATCGGGGGAAGTGGGTGAATGGAATAGTGAAGTATGTGGCAGGAACGGATGAAGTAGGTAGATGGAACGGAGAAAGTGGGTTTATGAAACGGGTGAAGTATGTGGATGGAATGGGTGAAGTATGTGGATGGAACGGGTGAAGTATGTAGATGGATAGAACGGAAGAAGTTTGTGGAAAGAAAGGAGAAAATTGGAGGATGGATCGGGTGAAGTATGTGGACGGAACGAGTCAAGTATGTGGATGGAACGGGTCAAGTATGTGGATGGAACGGGTCAAGTATGTGGATAGGACGGGTGAAGTATGTGGAAGGACGGGTGAAATATGTGGATGAATTGGGGGAAATGGATGGATGAAACGGGTGAAGTATGTGGATGGAACGGGTAAAGTATATGGATTGAACGGGTGAAGTATGTGGATGGAAAGGGTGAAGTAAACGGATGGAACTGGTGAAGTATACGGTTGGAACGGGTGAAGTATGGGGTTGGAACGGATGAACTGGGTGGAACGAGTGGAACAGGTGAAGTGGGTAGAACGGATGAAGTAGGTGGACGAACGGATGAAGTAGGTGGGTGGAACCAGTGAAGTGGGTGGAACTGGTGAAGTGGGTGGAACGGGTAAAGTGGGTGGAACAGAAGAAATGTGTGGATGAAACGGGTGAAATGGGTGGAACGGATGAAGTAGGTGGTTGAACGGATGAAGTATGTGGTTGAACGGATGATGTATGTAAATGAATGGATGACGTATGTGGAAGGAATGGGTGAAACAGGGTGTATGGAACGGGTCAAGTATGTGGATGGATGATGCATGGAGAATGGATAACGTGGAAATGAGCAGACCGGATGATGAAGGGATAACATGTATAGATCGGACGAAGTGCATTGATCAGAAGGAATACATAGAACTGATCCAACTGATA
Organism: Ambystoma mexicanum; assembly: GCF_040938575.1. Taxonomy (NCBI): domain Eukaryota; kingdom Metazoa; phylum Chordata; class Amphibia; order Caudata; family Ambystomatidae; genus Ambystoma; species Ambystoma mexicanum. The sequence goes on along the minus strand of NC_090923.1, from coordinate 1,018,298,415 downwards.
GTGTGCATAGAAGTGAGCGAGTACATACAATGTATGGAATGCACGGAACAGATAGAGGGCACAGAATACACACTTACAAAAATGATTTGAGTGCATGGAACGATCCGAAGTGCATAAAACGATCGAAGTGCATAGAATGTTTGGAGTACATAAAACGGAGTGAATGAAACGGTTTGGAGTGCATGGAATGGTTTGGAGTGCATGGAACGTTTTGGGGTGCATGGAACGGTTTAAGGTGCATGGAACGGCTTGGGGTGCATGGAACGGCTTGGATTGCATGGCATGGCGTGGAGTGCATGGAACGGTCAGAGTGCATGGAACGGTCAGAGTGCATGGAACAGTCGGAGTGCATGGAACGGTCAGAGTGCATGGAACTATTGGAGTGTGCTCGATCTCAAGCACCTAAGGTAAACCACCATATCACATCTTCACGCTTACTTTCTTCTTCACACCATCACTCAACTAGAACACAGCGATACTATGACACCATTCGGTATAGCTGTTCTCATACCATCACTTGCCTCATACTCCCCATCATCCTAAATAAACACAGCTGGTTACACACCCTCCAGACTAGGCATTCTCCTCAGGCCTAACGCAGCCAGAATCGGTCTGGATAACAACCTGACAGAACTAACAAATACTCTTGATCTCCCAACCACCACACCTGCCGCTAAGAAGCAGCTATCACACGAGAGCCACACCTGCTGCACACATATTCGGTGCTCACACGCACCTTATGACTCTCTCTCTCTCTACTGACCTGAACTTCGGCTCTCGAGGGCGTTCAACCTACCAGCGCCTTGAGATCATACCAATACTACATAAGGCGCTATATAAATGCAAAATAACATATCATAACAATAAATAAAATTGTATACAAATGCTGCAACAGGCATCTCAGTAGAAAGGGAGAAGCTGTGAACCCAATGCGAGTGTCGTCATGCCGCGGCAGCCTGAGCCAGAGAGATGCAGCTCAGCTCCACTGCACTGAGTGATCACACCCCAGTAGCTGGCCTATTCTGCAGATAAGCATTTTGTTGCTGCGCAAAGGTGAAAAAAAGTGGCAGGCATAGCTTCCCTTTTAAATGAGCGAGGCCTTGGCTTATGTACTCCAAGCACCGGCTGCATGCAGCAGTGATGCATGGCGGGGAAGATAATCTTTGGTCACTCGGAATAGAAGAACACATTCCAAGCAATAAAGCAAAAGGGAGCACTCGTAGTAGGTCCCTGGCTTCAGGATGGCTGGTAGCATCATATACAGTATTTCATTTCACCCAGAAAGGAAGGATACCACACCATTTTGGAAATGAACAGGTCACATTTTATTAAAATTCTACAGCACGTATGATGGGGACCCAATAGTTCATTTACATTGCCCTTCATTGGTTGCACATGACCTTGACCCTCAGCTGACTCGTCAGATGCCTGTTTGGACTACTAGCTGTCTGAGCCGTCCCAGGGTTATTTGTAAGCAGGAAGTCCAATGTCCAGCCGGACAGTCCAAAGGCCCAAGCCTGGGCTAAAAATCCACTCAATGGGCAACCCTCGTCTGCTTGGCCTATTGGACGCGAGTGGACCCCTCAACCCACAACCCAGCTAGCAAATTCATGTTTCTTTTTCGTGCAACATTTTGGTCATTTTGGTCATGGTACAAACATTTTTACACTCCAATTGTGTATGTCCCTGTCCATAGCACCTCGTCGAGCTCATCAAATGTGAAAACACACGCATAACCACATTTAGGTACAAATTCTGAATAACAAGCCAAAAAACAGGGGGCTGGGCAGGTGGGCCAAAACTATTTCCCAAGAATCCAGGACTGCACAGGACACAGCGACGGGGAAGCAAGAGAAGGCTTCTAGGCTGGATCCGCTAATATGTATGCTGCCCCCCCCCCCAGATTTCGGTAAGCTGTATACCACGTGCTTCTTGTATGCCACGCCCCTTAAGCCCCAGAAGTCCTTCCCCTTCCCCAGGACAAAGAAAGGTCCCCCGCCATGACCCACAAGGCAGCCCCTAATGGCGCTGCTCCTGCAGGGCCATGGCGGCGCCGCCAATGTCCCTTTCTCTTGTACATGCCCAGCTCATTAGAAAATATCTCCCATGGGGGGTAACTCACCCATCAGGAACACGGCGTGTTTTGGTGCAAGTCTCGTGGCTGCTCTCGTGCGATCTACTGATCCCAATGCAGGTGCAGACCAGGCCTCCTGAGCAGGATGTGGCCTCCTCTAATCTGGGGGTGTTTGCACTTGAGTTGCAAAGGACACATGTGAGTGAGCAGGAGGATCCCAGCAGACAACATGTTCCACCTGTGGCTTTCGACCTTGCAGGCAACACCATCCGTCTCACGGCCTGCGGTTGCCAAGGTGACTGATTCTTGCTAGTTTTCCATTCTAGGCACTCCTCTTCCAAGGCCTGCGGCAACATTACAACCGCATTTACTTTCCGTGGATGCTGTGAGGCCAGAACGCATGCCTACCTGTGACTTAGAATGGAATGCTGAGCACAGGGCTTTGCGCATGCCTACCTGGGACTTAGAATGAAATGCTGAGCACAGGGCTTTGCGCATGCTTAGCTGTGACTTAGAATGGAACGCTGAGCACAGGGCTTTGCACATGCCTACCTGTGACTTAGAATGGAATGCTGAGCACAGAGCTTTGCGCATGCTTACCTGCGACTTAGAATGGAATGCTGAGCACAGGGCTTTGCGCATGCCTACCTGTGACTTAGAATGGAATGCTGAGCACAGGGCTTTGCGCATGCTTACCTGCGACTTAGAATGAAATGCTGAGCACAGGGCTTTGCGCATGCCTACCTGGGACTTAGAATGAAATGCTGAGCACAGGGCTTTGCGCATGCCTACCTGGGACTTAGAATGAAATGCTGAGCACAGGCCTTTGCGCATGCTTACCTGTGAGTTAGAATGGAATGCTGAGCACAGGGCTTTGCGCATGCCTACCTGTGACTTAGAATGGAATGCTGAGCACAGGGCTTTGCGCATGCCTACCTGGGACTTAGAATGAAATGCTGAGCACAGGGCTTTGCGCATGCCTACCTGGGACTTAGAATGAAATGCTGAGCACAGGGCTTTGCGCATGCTTACCTGTGAGTTAGAATGGAATGCTGAGCACAGGGCTTTGCGCATGCCTACCTGGGACTTAGAATGAAATGCTGAGCACAGGGCTTTGCGCATGCTTAGCTGTGACTTAGAATGGAACGCTGAGCACAGGGCTTTGCGCATGCCTACCTGTGACTTAGAATGGAATGCTGAGCACAGAGCTTTGCGCATGCTTTCCTGCGACTTAGAATGGAATGCTGAGCACAGGGCTTTGCGCATGCCTACCTGTGACTTAGAATGGAATGCTGAGCACAGGGCTTTGCGCATGCTTACCTGCGACTTAGAATGAAATGCTGAGCACAGGGCTTTGCGCATGCCTACCTGGGACTTAGAATGAAATGCTGAGCACAGGGCTTTGCGCATGCTTACCTGCGACTTAGAATGAAATGCTGAGCACAGGGCTTTGCGCATGCCTACCTGGGACTTAGAATGAAATGCTGAGCACAGGGCTTTGCGCATGCCTACCTGGGACTTAGAATGAAATGCTGAGCACAGGGCTTTGCGCATGCTTACCTGTGAGTTAGAATGGAATGCTGAGCACAGGGCTTTGCGCATGCCTACCTGTGACTTAGAATGGAATGCTGAGCACAGGGCTTTGCGCATGCTTACCTGCGACTTAGAATGGAATGCTGAGCACAGGGCTTTGCGCATGCCTACCTGTGACTTTGAAGGGACTGCTGAGCACAGGGCTTTGCGCATGCCTACCTGTGACTTAGAATGAAATGTTGAGCACAGGGCTTTGCGCATGCTTACCTGTGATTTAGAATGAAATGCTGAGCATAGGGCTTTGCGCATGCCTACCTGTGACTTAGAATGGAATGCTGAGCACAGGGCTTTGCGCATGCTTACCTGCGACTTAGAATGGAATGCTGAGCACAGGGCTTTGCGCATGCCTACCTGTGACTTTGAAGGGACTGCTGAGCACAGGGCTTTGCGCATGCCTACCTGTGACTTAGAATGAAATGTTGAGCACAGGGCTTTGCGCATGCTTACCTGTGATTTAGAATGGAATGCTGAGCACAGGGCTTTGGCATGTCTACCTGTGACTTAGAATGGAATGCTGAGCACAGGGCTTTGGGCATGTCTACCTGTGACTTAGAATGGAATGCTGAGCGGAGGGCTTAGCACATGCCTACCTGTGACTTTGAATGGAATGCTGAGCACAGGGATTTGCGCATGCCTACCTGGGACTTAGAAGGGAATGCTGAGCACAGTCCTTTGCTCATGCCTACCTGGGACTTAGAATGGAATGCTGAGCACAGGGCTTTGCGCATGTCTACCTGTGACTTAGAATGGAATGCTGAGCACAGGGCTTTGCGCATGCTTACATGTGACTTAGAATGGACTGCTGAGCACAGGGCTTTGCGCATGCTTACCTGTGACTTAGAATGGACTGTTGAGCACAGGGCTTTGCACATGCTTACCTGGGACTTAGAATGAAATGCTGAGCACAGGGCTTTGCGCATGCCTACCTGGGACTTAGAATGGAATGCTGAGCACAGGGCTTTGCGCCTGCTTTCCTGTGACTTAGAATGGACTGCTGAGCACAGGGCTTTGCACATGCCTACCTGTGACTTAGAATGGAATGCTGAGCACAGGGCTTTGCACATGCTTATCTGTGACATTTAATAGAATGCTGAGCACAGGGCTTTGCGCATGCTTACCTGGGACTTAGAATGTAATGCTGAGCACAGGGCTTTGCGCATGCCTACCTGGGACTTAGAATGGAATGCTGAGCACAGGGCTTTGCGCATGCCTACCTGGGACTTAGAATGGAATGCTGAGCACAGGGCTTTGCGCATGCCTACCTGGGACTTAGAATGAAATGCTGAGCACAGGGCTTTGCGCATGCTTACCTGTGAGTTAGAATGGAATGCTGAGCACAGGGCTTTGCGCATGCCTACCTGGGACTTAGAATGAAATGCTGAGCACAGGGCTTTGCGCATGTCTACCTGTGACTTAGAATGGAATGCTGAGCAGAGGGTTTAGCACATGCCTACCTGGGACTTAGAATGGAATGCTGAGCACAGGGCTTTGCGCATGCCTACCTGTGACTTTGAAGGGAATGCTGAGCACAGGGCTTTGCACATGCCTACCTGGGACTTAGAATGGAATGCTGAGCACAGGGCTTTGCACATGCCTACCTGTGACTTAGAATGGAATGCTGAGCACAGGGCTTTGCGCATGTCTACCTGTGACTTAGAATGGAATGCTGAGCACAGGGCTTTGCGCATGTCTACCTGTGACTTAGAATGGAATGCTGAGCAGAGGGCTTAGCACATGCCTACCTGGGACTTAGAATGGAATGCTGAGCACAGGGCTTTGCGCATGCCTACCTGTGACTTTGAAGGGACTGCTGAGCACAGGGCTTTGCGCATGCCTACCTGGGACTTAGAATGGAATGCTGAGCACAGGGCTTTGCACATGCCTACCTGTGACTTAGAATGGAATGCTGAGCACAGGGCTTTGTGCATGCCTACCTGTGACTTAGAATGGAATGCTGAGCACAGGGCTTTGCGCATGCCTACCTGTGACTTAGAATGGAATGCTGAGCACAGGGCTTTGCGCATGCCTACCTGTGACTTAGAATGAAATGCTGAGCACAGGGCTTTGCGCATGCCTACCTGTGACTTAGAATGGAATGCTGAGCACAGGGCTTTGCGCATGCCTACCTGGGATTTAGAATGAAATGCTGAGCTCAGGGCTTTGCTCTTGTTTTACATTTGGAGTACACATTGACTGAGAATTGGCTGTTTTAATAATAGAAGCTACAGATTAGATAATATTGTGTGACTGGTGGGGGTTCGGACAGAGGTTACATGAAATATTGTGGACATCACACTTATGTTATAGAAATCCTTGAAAGAAATCACTGGAACAAATACATGTCATAGATACTTCCCTGCTCCACGCGTACAGGGAAGCTGGTTGTGTTGATCTTAGTGTTCATGGGTGTGCTTGTACATTCTCCACATTGGGTAAGTGACAATAGCTGTCACGTTAGGTGAGCTCTGAATGAAAATCCAAACTACTGGAGTGAGCATTTACACACTTAACTGGCTTCTGCTGTGTTAACAGAAGGGATACAAAGGTCGCCGGGAGAGAGTGCTATTTGTGAACTTCTGTACAGCTGTGCAGAAGTTCACAACCTCCCCCCTTTGAACACAAAACAGGATGAAACCAGCCATTTGGAAAATTACATAACTGTATGAATTAAGGTGATGTCATATTTGTAGTGGAATGTCTCACCTGGAAAAATCCTTGGTAGGATATAATATTTTCGGTTGAGAGTAGAATGTAATATTCCTGACCTCCCACTATAAAGAGAGCACTCTTAAAGTGTGAAGAGGTCAAAGCTGATTGGTCCTGCAGTTAAGCAATATAACCTGAGCAAGGGGCATTACTGTGTAGGTAATGTCCCGGGGCATAAGTTAGAAGCCTGAGCAAAGTGAGGGCTTTAACATTAGCCCTAGGGTAAAGCCTGACCGTTAATGTCCCCCACGAGGGTTACATTTCTATTAGTATCCCGACACATTGTGCCAGGGTACTAATTCCGTTTTTCTCAAGTTGAGAAACAGTAACTTGAAACAAAACTACTAATCAAGATGACTGCCATGGATCGGTTGAGAAGGGAACTAAATGTAGTCCTTTTTCCCTTTCCATGGTGGCCATTGCTATGACAGAGACGCGGCGGGAACACTTTTGTTCCAGGCGCCGGCGAGAGACAAGGAAGCGCCAGGGAAGAGGGGCAGGAGAATAGAAATGTGGAAAAGGAAGGTAGGGGTGGGGGAAAGGGCACGCTGGGGAGCAGACTTATCTGATTGCCAGTGAGGTAAAGCCCTGGTTCTGAGCCTCCCGATTGGCTGGGATGCTGGCAAACCCCCTTTGCTGGGTACCAATAGTCATTATTAGCGTGCTGGATCATAAGCATCCTTAAGTGCAGGAAGGGTGAATCTAGATCCATTCCCTCTTACTGACTGGCCCTGTCTTGCCTACAATAGCCTTCTTGAATCTGAAGCCGCCCTTGCACTACCATGACAAGAAAGCCCATTTCTTGGTACCCTCAAGTGGCATCTGTTAGGAGCCCCTTCAAGATTGGTGAGATTGCAAAGTCTTCTCTATGCAGCGGGCTTCTCTGCAGAACCCTCCTCACACCTTATATGTTGTTTGGGATCCTAGTGACACTTCATAGTTCCTCTGGAGATCTTTTCTCACGTGTGGTGTTACCCAAAGCATGATTGGCCCACATTGGATGCTGTCCTTGCTGTAAAGAAAGCAGGATGTTTGGGCACTATCAAGCAGATGAAGACTTGGTTCAACATAATGTCTAGAAATCAAAGCTATGAATCACAGCCCTGCCTGTGACTGACGTGCTGCAACCCTGCCATTTCGACTGATAACTGTTTTTGTCCGGAGGTGACCGCTACAGTCTGATGGACGCCTCTTGCACTGGCCTTTTGTGAAAACTACGTTGGACCATCAAACAAGGGTTTGTTGAATCACTAAATAGTCCAGGAAAGGCCATGATAATGTGTAAGTGAGACCTACACTTTTCATTGATGGTAGCTGTGAAAATCTTGGACTCAAGACTGTGAGTCGTACGTCTTGGTATTTTATGTTATTAGAGTTTTATAGAGTTCAACAAATATCCAAAGCTTCCTTGCCTCAATAAAGTTATATGAATGGCATTAAACAGGGCCTAAAAGTAAGGAATAGGGTGTAGTGTAAAACGAAGTATCTAGGGTCTATTAAAAAGATATGTTTTAAGATGCCTCCGGAAGGTCAACAGATTCGTCTTCTTCCGGAGTGGAACTGGGAGCGTGTTCCAGAGTCTGGAGGCCTGGACCATGAAGGTGAGGCCATTCTGTAATTCTTTCTGGTGCTTGGGGATAGATAGCTTCCTATCCAGATTGGATCTTAAAGACAGAGAAGGGGCATATGCATTGATTCTGTAAGCAAGCGCGGATTAGAGTCAGGGAAAGAGAGAGTCTTATGGACCAGGCACATGTCCTTGAAAATGACGCAATTTCTGACAGGGAGCCAGTGCAAGGTGCGCAGGAATGCTTTAATATGGTAATATGTCCTAGTTTTCAATAGGGTCCTAGCCACTGCGTTTTGTACTCGCTCAAGGTGTCTAATTGATTGCTAGAGCCACCTAAATATATGCTATCATTAAAGTCCAATCTGGCCTAGACCAGTGCATTCATTACAAGGACTTGATGAGAAAAGCAAAGGAACAGGATATGTGTTAGCTTCTTGATGACGAAGAAGCAAGATTTCATGACAGATATCATTTGATTATCCAATGATAATCTGTTATCCATGATGATCCAGAGATTCTTAATTGCTGATTTAGGTTTTGGGCAGTGATTGAGAGAGTCAGGCCAATAAGTAGAGAACCGAAATTCTGGTTTCTCATTCAATAATAAAATCCTGATTTTGTGTGGGGGAATTTTTTTAATGGTTTTGGTCCATCCATTGTTTAATGGAGGAAAGGCAATCTTTGATCCTGACGGACAAAATGTCCAGGTCTTTGGTGAAATCAACCAGGATTTGAGTGTCATCCGCATCATTGAAAAACGTAAGCTGAAATTGGTGTAGGGTATCCATCAGTGGATGGAGAAACAAATTGAAAAAGGTCGTCGACAAGGCCGATCCTTGAGGGACTCCAAAAGGTACTGAGGAGGGATGTGAGTAGAAATGTCCAAGTTTAATTTGTGATGGATGCTTGTCTGCAAGAAACGTTGGAATCCAATTAAGGGCAGTACCCCGGATGCATAACTAGCCAAGTCTGTCAAGTAGGATAGTGTGGTTGACCATGTTAAACTAGTCTGATAGGTCTAATAAGATCGTGGCGCTGGAGCCACTAGCCTCTGATATCTCACTTAAGTGATCAAGGACTGACACAGTAATTAGTTCTGTGCTTCATTGCGGTCTAAAGCCTAGCTATGCCTCATCTAGAAGTGAGGAGTTTTCAACATACGATTGATTCTTATTTACGACATACCTTTCTAGCTAGCGAGAAAGGGTAATTGTGAAATAGGTCAAAAGTTGTTAAGATCCAACGGTTCGAGGAAAGGTTTGTTCAGTGAAGGTTTAATGATAGACTGTTTCCAAGCTTTGGGAAAAATTCCTGGGGTAAAAGGACCAGTTGAACAAGTCGAGGATTACTTTTAAAAATAATGTACTAATGTGTCATGCAATTCTATGAGGGAGAATATCGATTGGGGAAGCAGAGCACTTAGCAGATGATAGACAATGATAGATGATAATAATCTGACTAAATGTCGAAGTATCCACATCTTGAATACTTTATCTGGACTGCCTTAAAGTTCCTTAGTCTTCAACTTTACTACAGACTTGTTCAAAGCGTATTTAGACCAGTTACAGCTAGTCTTAATGGGTGATATTTAATAGTGAGTAAAATGTTACATATATTTTTGTAAGGACCTGTTAATACCCTACTTATTGATATTGTATCTATGTGCTATTTCATAACGTCAGCTAGTTCATTTGCCTTCTACTCAATGCAACCTGAGATTTCAGCCTCGCTGAAAATGGTTAACCAGGTGTCCTCACAAACGCCTTGTATGATATTAGATTGAATTGCTCATGCTGGGGAAACAGGGAGATGAAGAAGGATGGCCTTTGGACACTGCTAAAGTTCCATGGGAATTACAGACCTTCCCTTGGCCTCACAGGTACCAAATATAACTGGTAATCCGAAATAGGTATTAGCCTGAATTTTCCTATGTGTGGCTTTTTTATTCAGTAATGAAGAAGACATTACATACATTTCGCGGTGATTAAGATCATGTCATTGACATTGGACAGCTATACTGTGCTCTTTGGACCCTTTGGACATTAAAATAGCATGAAGTCTTCAGTGACCACCAACACCAGACATTCATTTTATCTACTTATTTATTTATTTAATTAATTAATTAATTAATTAATTAATTAATGTGTTATAGTTAAAAGCTTCACCTTATGACTTGGGGCGCTTTTTTTAAGGGTGATACAGCAAGTTGACTGTGCCCTGGTATGCAAGACTAGTGCCTTCCCTGGTAGCAAAGGTATTCAACAGGACATGATGGAAGGACTGGAAGGACCGGAAGGACAGGAAGGAAAACTGTTCCCTGGTTCCAATGGTCCAGCTGTGATTCTAGATGATCCAATGTAGCCAATTAACTTTGTTCCTAAGTCTGGATGGGTTGGTAGAATGTTCTGCGTTACAGCGTATGGCAATTCTCAAAGGAAATTGGCCTGTATAAATATGCAAATAGGCATTACAGGGCCACTTCTTTCAGACCTATATCTACACAGCCTGTGGGGCCTTAAAAGGAGTTAGAATCTTTTTGGTGTTTGTAATATGTTAATTCTTAAGTCTTTTGGAATTCAAATTGATGTAATATTCATATTTAGTTTATTTTGTATGGTGTGAGAGTCTATACAGTGTCACCTTCTGCTTCTTTTTCAAGTTTCTATGGTCCAGGGTATAGCCCTGCTTGTAGTTTGTATGGTTTCACAGTCAACATTGTTAGGCAATTGAAATGGTGCCAATGTCAGTCAATTTATGAATTTCATGTTGGTATCACTTATATAAATGTGGGTGATCACACTACTCTGCATTGTATACATTACATTCTATGTATTCGAAACTCCAGTCTCGGTTTGAAATTACCTTTGTGCAAAGTTTAATATTATTTAGGGGGGGTTGGTTGCGGAGAAGTTTTGTAAAGTGTTAATATTAACATCTCAGATTGTTTACGCATAGGGTGTCAATTGTAGGTGTTTTGGGCGTTTAGACAAAGACAGGTTTAGTCTTCTTTTGGCATTTGCCTAATTTTGGATTTTGTACACTATCAATGTTTGACTCTCATCTGATTGACATGGTGTCGTCACCTTTTGGTATTCTTATGGTGTGAATATTAGCGCGTTTTGAAGTGTTTATGGTGTCAAAGCTACAGGTTGCATGCTCGATTGCTTATTTTTAGGCGTTGCCTAAAAAGTAATGTTGGTACTCACATGTTAATGGAAGGTGGAAGATGCTCAGTACTATTATCCCAGTTTTTCATGAGCATCTCCCACCTTCCAGTAACATGTGAGTACCAAAATGAATTTCACCCCCTCAGCCCCCGAGTAAACACCAAATCATCTTCTAGAATCCACAGAGTTTCTGTCTCCCAGACTGGGCTCTCACTCACTGTCAGGCTCTGCTTCATTTCACTGTTACATCCCCATTTCTTTTCCAAAAACACCCTTTACATTCTCCCTACACCTTTAGGCATGGACCTTTAGCTCCACCCCTTTACCCAAATTAGGCCCACCTCTAAAATTAGTAAGTGTGCCTTTCGTCCATAAAGCAAGTTTATTGTACAACGTCCGGGAGGGGGGCTTAGATGACATCTAACAGTCAAACTAACCCTGGTCTCCCTGAACCATACAAAGAACACACATTATATATAATTTGCAACAGTTAATACACTCTCCCAGATAGCGTAATAAAGTCATCCACCCAAACATGATTGGTTGTCCTGTACAGAGAAATCTACAACCCACACATGTCAATGGACACAGACATTATAACACAATCCCCTAAAAACCTATAATTACAAAGTTTACTTTTTCAACACACCTCTTCCTAAAAGCCTCTCTATATTTGGTGGCAGCCTTGCCTCTTAGTTACACAACAACAGAATTACTATCAATGGCGCACACAGACCCACCCAGAAATTACCTAAGCACATGATGACGAGAGAAGGACACGTAGATTCCCTTTTGACCTATTCATGATTGCTAATCACATTGCCCAGACCTATCCGGTGTCTGATTTTTAGGATTTCTACGTGACTGACCTTTTCCTATTCACATGAGGTCCGCCCACTCTCTGACAACACAATCGTTCTCCTAAAATGTATTACTACTGGTCTCTGCAAGTTCCCCAGTAGAGCCACCTGCTTCAAACAACCCCTTGAATTCACAAGATGCCTATATCTTACAACAATGAGCTCTCCAGTTCACCAGAGATCATGGGCCTCATTACGAGGTTGCCGGTCTCGTAACAATGGTAGCGGTATGCTTGATGGTGTTGTTACCGGACCGGCAAACTCTGAGTTGTGTCACGGGTGCCTTTCATTCCGCCAGGTCTGCCCTGGCGGAATTAATGGACCCGCGATCACAGCAAGCCTGTAGCACCGGCACCATTATGAACGATGCCAGTGCCACAGGCATCCCCATTCCCATTGAGCCCTATGGGGCTGAAATGGGAATGGGGATCTACCGGCACCCGCGAAAGGGCAATTACCGGGTCCGGCGGGGTCGGAATACCTCAGTATTCGCCCATTCACGGGTGCCAGACTTTCATGCCGGTATGGAGGTAGCCTTTCCACTCTTACCGGCAAGGCTACCTCCAACCTCGTAATGAGGCCCCATATCTTCCCTTGCCCTTGAGCACTTGAGCCATCTGCAAACTGACCACAGCTACTCCATTGATCACCTTGAAAATCCTGTTGATGAAGCCTTTGCAAACTTTTGCCATGATGGCGAAAACACCCTTCTGATTGGTCCACTATGCGGAGACCCATGATACACAGACCAATCCCACATCATATGTTTCATATCTTTTACTACATTAAAAAAACACTTCCCATACATGTTTACCATTATGTGTGCATTTTATACCTACTACGATCTCCTATCCTGAGCGCCATTCATACAGCTAAACTCCATGAGCACATATTAATCGCCTGCTTTACCTGAGTGTGGAGGGGCCCTCCATGTGACAATGTTTCATCATTATATTTCTGCGCGCATGTACATCTACAAATGTATTGCCTCTGCACAAAATAACACAAAGTAACCTAAATGTAACACTTAGCCCATTTACCATAAATATTGTAATATTGTAGCAAATTGCAAAACTTACAGGAATGACGATGACGATGATGAGGTGTGCACCTCCCAGTCAGTGCTTTGCATGGTTGGCATGCAAAGTTCACATTTTTCCAATTTCCCAACACACCCTCCTCTCCCCCTTCCTTTGCTCCTCATCCTCTACTGTGCTGTGACCTGGCCAGATGGTGGTGTTAAGCCCTAATCAAGAAACCTTCATACATGCATGCATATTACTACACCATTATAAAATTTTCAGACGTGGAGGACTTTTGTGAATAAAGCCACCATAAGAAACACTGTGCTCCATAATAAACTACACTGCGTTGAATCATCATTAGGAGTCTTGCGATTGCTTGCCACCCGTCTTACCCGCCCTTGATATGGAAGTATTGGCATGCCTCCCTTTATTCAAATCTATGACATTTCCCCAGGTTGATGGTTATCGCCAAGGAAGACTTGGAGCAGGAGGACAGATATATGCTGTTTTGATATATTAACAATGTGTCTCAATCATGATGTTCGGATCACATGCAGGGTGCTGAGCAGGGATGTGTTATGCCCTCTTTGCTCTTAACGTGCACCCCATAGACTAATCATCAGCAATGCAAGATCTGTCGGCCTTTCCTCTGAAACTTGGGGTTGGATGTATTCAATTAGTACTGCATGCTTGATACAGCCTTTATATATTCTAATCTCAAATGGCTTGGAAATAAATACATCCAAAAAATGTGCTTCTTAAATAAGAGAATTACTCAAAAGTCCTCGGTTTAGGTAGGACAAGATCTTGAGGTTGTGGTCGACTTTAACTACCTACTCAACAATTTTGATAACAAAGTGAAATAGGAACAGTTCATGGATATTCTTAGAAACAAACTTGCTACCTGATGTCAGTCCTGGTAGATTTTGATATTCACTATGGAAGCTACAGTCTACAAAGCCACTAGTTACCGCATACAAAATGAATGTTACTTCTGTTCATTTGCATGCTGCTGAACAGCGGGTGCCATCGGGTACACAGTGGCTGGAAAACAGGAATGTTGTGGCGTCGGACCATAAGGGTGGCAAAAGGTGCCTCGGTGTGTAAAGAACTTGGTCTTACCCCCTTGCCAATTAAGCCAATACTTGCTATGCACTTAACATAGGGAGAATGTGGTTTGACACTGGTGATTTCTTATTGAAGTATCCTCCCAAGATGATATTTTTTGGCTGGTCGGTGAAGCCAACTTGTTAATCGGGAGTTCTTAGTGGACCCAATGGAGAAACCTAATCTATCCATGCAGTCTTATTCTTTGTATTTGGCTTTTAAAAAAGTCCTTAAATCTTCAATTTAACTTGCATATTTTGCCTTTTGGTGGCCGGGAGGATAGCTCAGGAGCAAAACGTTTGTCTTGGAAGCAAGACAACGCAGAGCAACACATGTTCGAATCCCTGTCCTGCACTTAGAGACTGGCCCCTGGTATATAGCATGTTATACAAGATTCATTAATTAATTGAAAAAAGAATTAATTAATTTGATGAAGTTGTGCAGAACAAAATAATATATCAGGGTTTATGCCTCCTCCATCAAACCACAGTCATGCTCAATCAGGTTTACTGTAGATATGTCCATTCTTCTAAACTTACTTTGATGAAAAGAAATCACGAGGAGATGATCTGTTGTTCCCTGTGGGGAAGGCATATATCGTTTATGTTGGGGTGTGGGGGTCATGGAAACTATGTGGGTACCTACCAATATCTTGCTTGGCTTAAGTTGGATTTTTAGGAAAAAGAGATGATGTCTCCCCTCAGATAGCAAGGTGGATTAGGGATGGTTGGATTGTCTGGAAGGAGCTGATCCCAAACTAAGGTGGATTAGGGATGGTTGGATGGTCTGGAAGGATTGATCCCAAACTAAGGTGGATTAGGGATGGTTGGATGATCTGGAAGGAGCTGATCCCAAACTAAGGTGGATTAGGGTTGGTTGGATGGTCTGAAAGGAGCTGATCTCAAGCTAAGGTGCATTAGGGATGGTTGGATGGTCTGGAAGAAGCTGATCCCAAACTAAGGTGGATTAGGGATGGTTGGATGGTCTGGAAGGAGCTGATCCCAAACTAAGGTGGATTAGGGATGGTTGGATGGTCTGGAAGGAGCTGATCCCAAACTAAGGTGGATTAGGGATGGTTGGATGGTCTGGAAGGAGCTGATCCCAAACTAAGGTGGATTAGGGTTGGTTGGATGGTCTGGAAGGAGCTGATCCCAAACTAAGGTGGATTAGGGATGATTGGATTGTCTGGAAGGAGCTGATCCCATACTAAGGTGGATTAGGGATGGTTGGATTGTCTGGAAGGAGCTGATCCCAAACTACGCTTCTCTGGAGTTGGGTTTTGGGAGGCAATCGAGCGGCTTCCATTGGAGTCCAGCTGATGCCAGTTTTGCTCTAGCTAATTTAAGCACCACTTTGGACCGGCTCTTAATCATGTTCTTGTTGAAAAGCATAGGCAGAGGTAGATGAAGTGGTATCATGGCTGGCACTACAACTTTATATGTATGTGAATTAATGATTTTAAATATTCATGAAATCTGTTTAACTTCTGATTATATATTGTAAAATATAATTTGTGAAAAGTAGTTATAATGTACTGGAGTTCATGTATAAGAGAATTAGTTGCGGCAAAACTTCTATCATAAGTTGGATTCTTAATTAGAGATTTTGAGATCTTACATTATAGTGAAGGTTTGTATAATCCACCTAATAATTTTATTTTTTAAAAGATGAACTTCACCAACTGTTTATGCCCTGAAAAAGGCCGGTCTATATCGCCTTTGTCTACAACTGTAGACAACATCAAGGTGTTGAACCACCAGGTTTTTTTTCTTGCTTTGTACATGCGGTAGAACTTGTCTTATATGGCATTGCACCTGCAAGTCATGCGTGACGTTCCAAATATTTGGATTCCAAGCCGCAACACTTGCACACACACACAACAACAACAAAAAACGTACACGTTTTGGGATTATACAAAAATCGTTTGTCATTGATTAGTTGATACAGTCATTATTTGTTCGTTTGTGTGAAGCAGCACATCTCATGCTTACGGTGACCTTATCAGAGCGATTCATTTGTCATATAATGGAGGTCATTATGATGGCTTCTCGCTCCTTCCCTGTTCAATACAGAACTCTGGTGAATTTCATTAGCTAGACTTACACAAATTAGACGCACAACATTCTATGGTATGCTCTTAAGTGCTATAAAAAAAGCTAGTCTGAGTTTTCTGGACTACTAAGGGGTGCAAGGCAATTGATCACCCCGCTTATTATGCAGATGAAATGCATACATTTCTGAATAAAATGAACCCCACATTAGAAGGCATAATGTCAAAGGTACGGGCCATCAGGTAGGAGTGCTCGTGCTATGCAATCTACTTGGCGAGAAAAGCTTAGCCGCGCAATATGTGGTGTTTTTCCCCCGCATGCATGTCAGGATCCGCAAGGCTCGTTCTTTCCCCCCAGATAAGATTAGGCAAAGCCTGGATGTGCTGTTTCCCTTCAATTTCTGGGAAACACTGGAGTGATGGGAACTCGGCCAGGAATACCTAAAAGTGGCATATTCCGTACACTGCCGGAACAGGAATGCACGCTGCAGGGGATCAAGCATCTTGTTATTAAGTCTAGTCCGAGGCAGGATCTTAGAGGTCTTTTTATAAGCAAATTTGTGTGTGATATTAGTACGGCGTACACCAAAGAGTTTTGGTGCCGATTAATAAATGGATGCGCCCTGATATTATACAACTTTTAAATATTAGGATCATTTTATACAACAATATTTATTTTTTTACTTTTGCTTGAAGAGGTGAATACTGTGGTAAATATGATGGTATTACTTAAATGTTTTGCTTAAGGTGGGGAAGGTTTAATAAAAAAATAACCTATACTGCTGCATTCTGGGAGTGGTGTTGCAGTTACCAATTATTACCCCCAATGGCAGTGCTCATTTTGCAGCCTCCAAAGAATGAAGGCATGAGTCAACCTGTGGGGTTGGAAATCCTTATTCCAGCAGCAGCGCTAAGGGTTGTGCTATCCATATGTGCGTGAGGATGAATGTTTTATACAAAAAAAGTGACATGTGACCTATTTGGGGCCAGTATAGTGTCCCTTTCAGCTTTTTTTCAGTGTTTATATACAGTCAGTTTCATCATTTTATTGAAGTTTATTTGCTAGGATAATGTCAATTTTAGACCTTTTAGGTTTTCATGTGGCCCTTATTTACTCTCCTTTGGGGAGTGTAAGTTTAATTATTTCTTCCATGAATCCTTTCTTCTTGGGATCATTTTGCCCCTTTCTTTGCTGTGCCCAATCACATTGCAGCAGGAACCGTGCCATTACTTTATATTCATTCTACATGGATGTACTGGAGGATCAACATCAGTCGTAATTCATGTCACAGAACTTACGCCACTGTTAATGCGCTCTAATGTGGAGTCCTCTTTCCCTGTTTTCTTCTCCCAAATCCGCCGGCCCAGCATAAGCCTGCTGTACTTGCCTCCTTCAGCACATACCCTGAACCCTTTTCCTCCAATCTGTCAGGTACCCTGTGCATTCACTTTCCCACCCTCTTACTTGAAACAGACTGAGGGAATGTGGCCTTGGAAAGGGGATGTTGCAAATCTCTATCCGGCTCACTCATGCCTGCCGTCATGCCACAAACACGCGCAACCCTATAGGGTTGCGCATCTCCAACTATGCAGCCCACTCATGCCTGCCGTCATGGCGCAAACTCCCGCAACCCTACAGGGTTGCGCATCTCCAACTATGCAGCTCACTCATGCCTGCCGTCATGCTGCATACTCGCGTAACCCCACAGGCATTTTTGGTGCGTTCCATATCCTTAAATGGCATAAATTCGCCAGCATGTATTTCATGTGACACCTTCAATCCGGCTAATTCATCCACTAAATTGATTTTACCATAGTGGTGTAAATTCTGGACAATATTGTGTAATTTTAAGTCCCTCTTTTAGCATTTGTATGATATCAATTTCACATTGTATTTAGATTCTTAATAAAGTAATCTTTAGAATATATGTAGAATATATTTGTAGTTTTTGGGATATAATTTTTGATTATTTCTAAAATGCATAGGGTACAATTTTATCCCCTAATTAGAGTTTGTATGATGTACCAATTTATCCTCTATTTACAGTCAATTTAGTGCAGCTCTCAGTCTATTTTTCGGGTATGGGCAGTGCCAATTTTAGCCTCCTTACAGAGTTTGTACACTAAGGGCCGATTCACGGAAGCAATTTATAATGGCGCAATCCCATTGGAAAAAGGTCTGTGAATCAGGCCCTAAGATTTAGAAATTTGGATGCTATCAATTATAGTCTTTTACTTATTTACATTTTGGAGTTAAACTGTTGTCAATTTTAGCCTCTTTCTAAATTTGTATGCTGTCAAATTTGTCCTCTTTTTGAATTTATATAGTACGTTTTGTTTAATTTATATTGTTTGGCTTTTAGCTTCATTTTAGGTTTCATTTTCATTTGGTGCCACAATGGTCTTTTTTTTGTAGTTTGCAAGCCTTTATTTGGTGTCTACACTGTACCATTTTCAGCCTCTTTGGGGAGTTCATGTGGTGTCTGTTTTTAGTCTCTTTTCAGTGTTTGTATAATGCCAAGAGTCGGTGTCTGGGGTCCTCAGCACTGGAATAAACGGCTGCCTGACCAAGGGCTAAAACCCCACAATATTCTATGTCTTCACTCCACAAATCTTATCTTTATAGCCACTAATCTTCTGCCCCTTCATTATACATACAGCAATAGCCAGCACCAAAAGCCGGTTCAACCCACAATGGGCACTTCATAAATTATCTCACTCACTCACTGAGTTTTAACCTGTATTTTAGAATCTTTTCAAAATTAACATGGGTCATTTCGAATCTTTTTTGGAAGCTCACTCTTTGGAATTCCAGTAAAGACGGAATTCACAGTCGGCAAAAAGGACAAGACCCATACAATGCCATCCTCCTGGGGCCCTTTGACCTCTTTCTCCTCTGTCTTTTCTTCCTCCTATACTAGCCATTAAAGATATGAAACTGCAAGCACGTTGCTTTGGGTCATTAAAACATGAATGTGAAAACAAGTAAATAGCGGCTACGCTGAGCTAGACATCGGAGCTCTTTAACACACAACCTGGGAGCAGGCTCTCCAGAAATTAGGTCTCGTTGTTCAGCTAATTTAACAGTTCGTCACCTCTATTGATATTTTATATATTGCTGATGTGAAAGTATGGTCTGTTGCACCAAGTTTGGTAAAGCCCCGTAGAGTCATTCTTAGCAAATAAGTGGACCTCCCCGATAGTGACATAAACAGAGGACCTGATTAATGGAAAAGTGCGCATTTGTCCCGCAATTGTCGCGTGCCGAGAACGACACTGTGTGAGCCGTCACAGAGAATACAAAATGCGTGCCCTGCGTATTCATGGAATTTACTGTGCAAAGTAACCGTACTCCCAAGTCGCACCCGTAACGCCCCCGACACAAACCCATGCAAAGCATCAACAGCCAGAACAGCTATATATGCGCGCTTACCCTGGCGAGAATACACACACCCTTCAAACAGTGAGTGGGGTCCCCCGCAACCATGTCTGCACCCCAGAGACCCCATAACTGTTGCCGGCACCCCGACAACATGCGTATGACACTTCGTAACTCGGGTAAAACTTGAAAAATCGGTGTGCGAACTCCCATAAACCGTTCCTGCACCCCGCTAGACTGCGTATGCGCACACCTGAGTTAGATTTGCACCCCGTCTGCGTGCACGCACTCCTAAATCCAACATGCGATCCCACCTCTGCGCAGTGATTCCTATGCGCAAGTGTCTGTAAACCTGCCTAAGGGTGGCATAGAGATGGAGGGATTTGCATGGCCATTTCTTTGCTGAGAGGCTGCGTGTGCGGTTCCATGAATACATGTCATTTGGCGCAATTGTGGGCGTTAAAGGGACTACCTGTGGGGTGTACCTCTTAATGACCACTTTTTTGCATGTTCTGCCCCATTTTCTGTGTTCCGCCCCCTTCCCAGCCCTCTATACAAGCCACGCCCAAGCTCTGCATGGAGTCTCGCTCAAGGTGCACGGTCACTCGCAGAGCTGTGCCGAGCCTGCGTGAACTCCACCCAAGTCCTGGAAACGACCCACGCAGTCAGTTCTATGAATCGATGAGCAGGGTTTTACATGCAGTTTGTACCGCAAGTCTCATATTTCCCACATAAATAATTCCATGCATCGGGCCCACAGTGTTTTTGCTTTAATGCATTTGACAGAGTACCGTGGAGAACAGCACAGGTACTTTTTTCATCCACAGAATGGCTTCCAGTCGTTTTGCAGCAATGCGTGGCCTGTTGTGCTTTCGACCCCTTTATGTTGGATATTATTGTATTTCTTTTGCCTAGCTTTTTCTATAACAATTTCTGATGAACTGTTAATCACCACGTTGGGGGCAGGGCGTGGCTGGTAACTGTTGCTATCCCAGACCAATTTAGGATCGAGTGAAGCAATTTTCTAAGGAAATGTGGAGGGCAGAGCAGGCGAAAGAGATTAGGGCAGTGTGTGTCCTGCAGGTGGAGATGGAGCAGGGGAGAGGGAGGCACGGGGATGACAAATGGGAGATGGAGCCACAGGGTAGGTGAAGGAGGGGGATGACAGAAAAAAATGGCAGATTGGGGAAACGCACCATGGCCACGATGGAATGCAGGCTTAAACCAGCTAATCCAGCCAGCAGTGCACCCAATGGTATTGCATGGTGTCTCTCCGCATGGTGCTGGTATATTGTCAGGTAGGTTTATTATTTGATTAGGTGCTTTGCAAGCCAACTTTGATGGGAAAGAAATTACCAGTTTAGCTCTTTCAAGACAACTAAGCAGGGAGCATTGTATGTTGGTTGTAAAATCAAAGGAACAGGAGATTAAGTGGTCTAGTGCCTACATTGTATACCACACAACTAGGAAACCAGGCCTCAAATGCAAAATTCCCCATTAACCACCTTGTGTGATCCCTTTACTGCAATATGCTTTCTTTTTCTTAGCGGTAGAAGCTGACATTACCCATCTCATTCACACATAGTTTAAAACACTATAGTGTTGCTCTCTATGTAGCACAAAGAAGGCACTTGTGCCATACTTTGCACTCTACACATGAGTTCTACCGACCAAAATAATCATATTAATGATGTATATAGTGCAAGCTGGAAGCCACATTGGCATTTAGCTCTCCCATGGCAGTGCCACTTGTGAGCTATGGGTCTCTCCTTACAAAAAGGTGAAATACATTTCATATTATATTTAATGGCACGTTTTTTTTTAAATTTGTGTCTCGTACAAATACTGAACACTATTTGACTTCTGCACTCTGAAACACTTGTGTACGAGCGCGATAGAAATAAAATATCAATCAATCAATTCTGCGTCCTTTATTTTGCACCCCCCCCACACAAATGATTTCCAGAGGCATCTCTGATTGTGCCCCCTAAAAATACGCACCCCCCCTAAAACTTATTTCCAGATACATCCCTGATTGTATCTCACGCCTTTTGAGTTCCTCTTGTCAGCAATTTCACTGCCAGCTCTCTTCACACAGTCCACTGCCTACGCGCAGAGCCGCCGTTGCAGCGCGCATTTTGAGCGGTATCGATTCTCAGAATGATGAGCGAGCGCCTGTCTCCTCCCTCCTAATCGCGTATCTTACGCGGGGGAATAGGGGCTCAAAACTGACATTTACCTAAAACGAGGGGCAAAGAAAGAAGAGTGTACCCTGTAACGCCTCAAATCGCTAATCTATTGCATATAAAGCTGAGGCCTTGCAGGATGGATGTTTTTTATAAACACTGGGGTACCCGAGCAGTGTTTTTTGGATACTTAAAATAATAACCTTGAAACCTACCTTGTCATCCTTATTACCAGGGTCAGGGGCACACCGCCAGCCATATAATAATAATAACTCGTTTTTATATAGTGCTAGAAACCCACAGGTATCTGAGCGCTGCAATAACAGTTGTTATTGTTATCCCACAGTGTGGCACTCAATTTATCGACCTCAGAAGGATAAAAGGGTGAATTGGAACTGCCAGGATTCGAACCTGCGTCAGCAGGCTATGCACAGATGTCAGAAGGAGTAATCGGCTCGCTATGCTATCTGACCGGCTAGCAGGATATAACATTTCCAGTAGGGCTCAGTGAAGGAGGCAAACGGCCTCATTGTATCTCTGGTGGTAAATCTAATATAGGTGGTATTTCACCATCGCTCCCCTCCACCTGTTTTAGCATCCACCACAATATGACCCTGGTAGCATTTTTTCCGACAGTGTTGTAAGGGAAAACTGCCAGTGGTAAATACTACCGCGTGGCACAGTGAAATTCCGCTTTGAAAATCCTCCAATTTATCTCCCTTACAGGTGAATGTAAAAAGTATTTAGAAATCCACTGATGTAAAACTTTTTCCTGTTCAGAATGGGAGTCCAAGCACTTCCCTTAAATACTGGAAAAAAACATTTGACATGGAACCATTCTAGAAGGAACAAAGTGGGCAGGTCTGATGCCCACCGCGTCACCACTTTTATCGTGTATCGCACAGAAGGACCAATAGTGGCTCTTCTCTGCATCAGGAAAAAGGGGAAGTAGTGCCCTGGTTCACTACTGTACGTACTACATCGCCATCCCTAAGATAAAGACTGGGATGAAAAAACAAATGTTTGAAATCATGCATTTTGATTCAATTAAAGGGTGCTGGAGGTTTTCCATTAAATATCAATCCACTACCGCCATAACAGCAGTAGAAATGGGGCGCTGCCGCTCAGTTTAGCCCCACTGATAATGTTATTAAGACTGATGATAATGTTATGTTATTGTGATTTATAACGCGCACGACTACCATATTCATGCTCTCCAGGCTCTTTGGCGGATCTAAAAGAGCTGGAGGGTTGGGGTCTTTGTTAGTGGGATAGAGAGGGAAAGCGCTAGAGAGCTTTCATCTGCTGTTAGTAGCTTCAGTTTGGAAAAAATTGTCACTGTGTGCTGGGTTTGCTTTTAGGTGGTACGGGTTACGTGGTGTTTGCTGTATGAGTGTTTGAGGGTTTGTGTGCAGTTGGTTTAGTCTTCTGTAGTGTGTTGTGTTTAGTTAGGTTCTGCTGAATGTGTGCATTTTGTGGTGGTTGCAGGTATCTGCTGCAGTAGGAGCATGTGTGTGTTGTGTTTGCTGTTTGAGGGCGAGTATGCAGGATATTGAAAAGATTTTAGTAGGGTTAGTTAGCGATGTTAGTAGTCTGTGCCCTTCTGGGTGGTGGTTATGTTGGTCTGGCAGGGTTCATATTCTTCTATGGTGGTTTCTGTTAAAATGCTTCATTTTGTTGGGGCAGCCAGGTTTTGGTTCATTAGGTTTCAGTTGCTTTGGGTGTTTCTCGTGTGTTGTGTTGACTGTTTCCCTTTGACAGTGTTTCCTGTTTAGCAATTTTCTGAATTGTAGGTGCTCTTTGCATTTCCTTCAGTAATGAGTTTTGCCGAGATGCAAGAGAATGCTGACCCACCATATTTCTGCTTTGAGTATTGTTTTAGTTCGAGGCGAATGTTGTTGCTTGACCTTAGTTTTCAGTTTGGTTTGTAGGTGGAGATTTTTCCCTGTATGATTTCTGCTGCATGGCCGTGGATTGCTCTGTCGGTTATGCAGAGTGTTTTGAAAACCTTTTTTGACTTGTAGCCAAGGTAGGGTTCTCAGTGCTGCAGTGATGCGTTCTCTCTTAGTGAGTCTGAGGAGTAGTCTTGCTGCTGCATTCTGTATTTGCTGGAGTTTTTTTTGTAAGGTAGTCCGGCATTCTGAGGTAGATGCTGTTGGTGTCCTCTATCCTTGACATGCCGAGGGAGATGGTGCAAGTGTTTTATGGGGGAAAGTGAAGAAAGGTAGCATCCGCTTGATTGTGTGTGGGAGGAAGAAGCACTTCTTTAGTACTGCATTGACTTGCGGTTCGAGTTTTAAGTTGTTGTACATTAATATTCTGAGGTTTTTAACCACTTTGGAAGGTTGCAGCCAATTTTCCATTTTGGTAGGCCATGGAATGTGGTGTTGGTTTGATGGCTTGTTGTGCATGCTCATGATTTCTGTTTTGTCCGGGTTGAGTTTAAGGTTGTTGGTACTCCTCGAATGTTTATTTCTGTGAGGCAGTTGATAAGGGTAGTGCTTTGTTCTCCACTAGTGTTGAATTTGTAGATGAGTTGTGTGTCATCTGCGTAGTTCTACAAGTGAGGCATGTCTTTTGATGAGGTTGATGAAAGGGGTCACATAGACGTTGAGGAACAATGGAGGGAGTGATGATCTTTTTGGAACTCTGCAGATTGTTGTGCGTTGTGCTGAGCCTCTGTTCTTTCTGATAGGAAGGGTTTTAACCATATTAACTCTGTGTTACCGATTCCTATTTCTTCGAGTCTGTGCAGAAAATCTTCCTGGGCACTATTGAAGCCGAAAGTGGTTTTAAGCCAAGGCGTCAGGCATCCAAACAGTTAATGTTAACAGTAATTCAAATGAGAAATGAACAAAATGGCGGCATGAACTGTTTCCAAAGACCATCCCAATCTCTGCCCGCAGCAATTTCCCACCTCTACCCCCATCATCCTGTGCCCTTTTTGTTAACACTCTCGCATTAAATCTGCCACTGTGTTTTAGTCTTGGTAGGGCATTTGTACTCTGTCAATTTCAGCCTCTACTGAAGTTCTGGTGGCATTGCTTCTATTCCTTCTATTTAGAGTGTGTCAGGTGCACACAACAGCCTCATCTAATGAACGAACGCTGGTTTGTGTTCTGCTCATATAGGCTGAATACAGCCTGATGAAACTTGCTGATTAGCTATAGATTGCAATACACTGTCTATTACTACGGGCCGTGTTTGAATTGTGTTCACAACACAGTAACTGAAGAATTCTCTCTTTTATTTCCAATACGACAATATTATCAATAGATCCAATTTTCAAGGCCTTGAAAAAGACCCATGGGGGCTCGAAACACGTGTGGCTGTGTCTCTACAGGAGTTCTTTGTTCTAACAATTGGCTTTACATCATTCTCTAATTGTTATATTACAATACAAATTCAAATGAATTCTAAAGTAATTCTGATCAATTCCACCAAACCCTTAAACTTAACATTTAGGTCCATAGACATAACACAGCCTAATGGCCTCTCCTGTGTCAACAGGTAAAAAAATAAAAAACTGGTATAGCTAGTAGTTCACTCCCGTAGCCCTAACTGCTGATCACCAGCCTCTATTTGTGGTTTCATCTCATCACGGCGATGGCCAGCCTTTCTCGACACTTCATTGTAGACCATGTGTCATCAACGGCAATCATGTCTCGCTTGGTTTTCCATTCCCACCTCCCCATGGGCGCTTGTGCAACCTCTGACCGGTCATTATCTTGTCCCTGTGTGAGAGGTGGGCGGGAGAATCTCTCGGCACCCCCACTTCTCTCATCGATCCATCGTCATGCTGAGATGCGGCGGTGGAATATCTCACATTCACGGCCTTCTCCTCAGCAGGCCAATATCATTTTACTGAACATACTTAATCTGCAGTCTTTCTTCTAATGCGACAAGGCCTTCGTGGGAGCAGTCCACAAAGCTGAGCAAATAGCTTTTCTTACTGTGGACTTAAGTGAGGCAAACACGGTGAGGCCCTTCCTCGTCTCCAAGCATTTCATCCAAGATCATCTTTATTCCTTGTACATTCCTAGGACTACTTGAGCATTCCAGTGGGAAGTTATCCAGAAGGAATTTCCACAATGTCTGTCCTAAAGCTATGAAACATCTCTGCCTGCTCGTGTGTTTTAGGTGAGCATTTATGGGCATGGCCGCCGCGCGTGTGGGCCCGAGAGAAGGAGGGCTCACACAGAGGGATCAAGAAACATAACTGACATTGTTGCCCCAGCAGGAATGAGTAATAATGCTGGGCGTGCCCAGTGGCAAAGCAGGGTGCTAGACGGTGACCCCAATTTGAATTACTGGGAAAGAACATTCTATCAGGTACACCGTTCACAACAAATCTTACCTAAAACTCCCCGTTGTGTTGTAACAGCCTATCATGGAAAGTGATGAATTACCAGTTGCAATTGTGGGCCACTTTTTCATTGGTCCAATATGACCCCTAGTGGGACTGTAACGCGCCTGGAAATGGTGGAGCTTGTCACTGAAAGCCGCTACAGGTAAGATCTGTGGGAGAGTCTTTACTGGCAAGCGTTAGGGACTGACTGAGGAAAATCAACCCCGTTCCCCATCGGGGGGCACCGTCTCACAGCAAGGGGTTCCATTCTGGCGCAGACATGGGAGACCGCGCGGGACATGAAGACGGCCAGAGGTAAATGAAATATTCCATCTAAAAGGGGTCTTTCTTCATGGGGTCCAATCACTTAGAAGCTGCTTTATAATTCTGTGATCGGAGCCCCGCTGTGGGAAGCCCTGACTCTGCTGTGCATAAGGCCAACCATTGACTGCAATGAGACTTCTGAGCCAAGGTGGGGGGCACTTTGGATTACCTAGACTTTAATTGCTTCTACAAAATCTGGATTGTTCGTTCAGGGGCACTACAGAAGCTCACAATGGCATCTGTCCTTTCCTGGGCAAACTCCTGGAAAAGCTGGCCATCTCCCAGCTTAATCTTCACACTGAATCTGTTGGTTGTCTCCATGACCATCAGTCTGGCTTCAGAGCTGCCAGAAGCACAGAAACTGCTTTCCTGAACATCTGTGAAGACCTGCTCTCAAACCTTGATTCCAATACCCTTGTGTCCTCATCTTACTTGATCTGTCTTCTGCCTTTGACATAGTCAACCATGCCATCATGCTCAACCGTCTCCGTGATAACCTGGCTATCAACGATCAGGCCCTGGCTTGGCTGACTTCTTTCCTCTCTGATCGAAACTCCCAGGTCCAACTTGGGTCCTTCCTCTCCTCTATCTCTATCTCGACCTGTGTTGTTCTCCAGGGGTCTAACCTATCTCCCGGGCTGTTCAACAAATACCTGGCACTTCTTGCCCACCGCATTGCCGCTATCTGCCCCAACTTTCAGTGCTATGCAGATGACACTCAGCTCATTTTCAGGCTCCCTTCTGCCGCCTCTTCTCATTCTCTCATCTCTGACTGTCTGTCTGCTATCCAGGAGTGGTATGCCACCAATGACCTCTACCTTAATGCCAGTAAGACTGAGATTCTCCTCATCAGCACAGCCGCTCCCTCCTTTCCTGTCTCTGCCTGGCTGACCTCTCTTGGCCCTCTTCCTGCTCCCACCTGTGAGGCTAAAAACCTTGGGGTCATCTTCGACTCCACACGCTCCTTCTCTCCTCACATCTCTGACGTCTCTACCAGCTGCACCTCCTCAGAGGTATTCTACCTTTCCTCTCCTTCCCCCAGAAGCTCACTGTCTCCAGAGCTCTGGTTCTCTCTAGTCTGGACTACAGCAACAGCCACTTTCTAAATCTGCCTGCTTCTACTCTCCGTCCTCTGCAACTCACCCAGAACAGGACTGCGAGACTTGTCCTTGGCCTCAAGCCCAGGGATCGTATGTCTCCAGGACTGAAATCTCTACACTGGCTCCCTGTGGCTGTGAGTATTAAGTATGAAACCCTCTGCATCATCCACAAGGCCTTCTGGGGCCTGGGGCCACAGTACCTTCAACTCTCACTCTTCCTAAATATCTTCCTTCTCGAGCTCTTCGCTCATCCGCCTCCATCTCCCTCAGGGTCAGCTGGTTCTCCAAGCAATGAGTTGGTGGTAGATCTCTTTCTTCAGCTGGGGCCTCCCTCTGGAACAGCCTCCCTGCTTCACTGAAATTTGAGGAGTACCATCTCCGGTTCCGGAAGCACCTCAAGACATTCCTCTTTGCTTCTGCTTTCTCTCCTCCTCTCCCCTGCTGATCTCTTGGCTGAAACTGCACTGGTCACCTGGCTACCCTCTGTTCTCGAGCCCAGGTCCCCTCCCCACCAGTTGCACACCTGTACTGCCCCCCTGGCAACCCTTGCACTTTGGGGCTGTTTCTGTATCCCTACAGCCCCCTACCAGAACTTGACACCTGATGCCTGCACTTACCCTTGCACCTGCTACCAGCTTGCTGCACTTTATTTATTGTTTCTATTTATTTTACTCTTTATCCTATGTACTGCACTTCCCCTCCCCCTTGCCCCTTGCACGTTTCCCCTTCCCCACCTCCCCTGCACTTGCACGATCTCAATGTCACCTGGCCTAGTAAGATCACTGTCTCTGTCACGCCTTGAAACACTTGTGTATATGCGCGTTATAAATACCATATCATATCATATCATCAGGGAGCTTGAAGACATCACACGGTTCATCAAGAAATATCTCGGGGTGGGGGGGCCTCGCTTTAGCTCCCATTCCTGCCTTCTGGGTGAAAGCTATAAATGGGCCACATTATAGAAGCACACCTGAGGGATGTGTTAGACCACCCTTTGTTTGTTTTTCTATAATGATTTCATCAAGACCCTTTGAAATCTCCATGGACGCTTATCAGCAAGGTGCATATGCGGTCCAAGGACGGAAGGCATTGATAAGATAACTGAGGTAAAGCCATTAATGTTTCTGGGTCAAAATTTGAATTAATCTCCAGTGCCACAGTTATAGGCAACATTTTGGAGGCATTGCCAATAAGGCAGCACATAATGTACCATTTTGTGCCCCTACAAAGAGATGGGCAGCCATGCTAGGTTCACTGTGGGACTTGCCGGAAACCTTTAATGAAGCAGGTATTGCCAGAATCCATAAATGCTACACGTGGTGCTATTGGGGACAAATTAATTCCGCCCTGGTCAACTATAAATAGAAGTGTTACTATGAGAACAAAACTATGCTGAGTCATGAGAAACAGTTTGATCATCAATACTTGTTAGAGCCCCGTTGGGTGTACACAGCCAATCAGGTGTGGGAGAACCAAAGCTGCATTCACCGGCACAAGTCTGTGTTCTCTTGCACTCTGCTTGTTGCTTGATTGTGCACAAGCACAGCTTACTGCATGGCCTGTCCCTCTCCCATGTTCTCCTACAGATTTTTAGCATGCACACCACCAAGTTCTTCCCCCCTACTCTCCTGAGCTTCTGATGGCCTCCGCCCTGAGTTCTCTGCCTGCAACGTTCTTGGTCTGCCATGGAAAGTAAAGGGTTTCCTTACATAATCCCCTTAAACATCTCCCATGATGAGCATCTTCTGTGTGAACACTTTTGTTTCATGCAACCACCTGGTGCAACACATGGCGGACCATATGCATCAAAGAACATCTTTTTAAAAGACACCATTTGTGAGGAATTCGACCATCTGCACAGTGTGTGTGTGCGCTCGCCTGTTTTTTCATTATTTAAAAGAAATTGAATGATGGTAGATCAACCTCTGGAAAATGTGTGGGGCAAATTCACTCACATTTTTATATGATCACCGCACGGCATACACATTGACCTGTGTACTCTGGGTGGACACAGCCTACAGGCACAGTCTCCTTGTCAAATTTAGTTGGGATATGATAGCCAGGATGACACCATGTCATCCCAGAAGGGGGAGGGAAAAACCTTCCCCGCCCTGTCTTTTTGTTGAGCCCTGCAGAATGGTGGCGTTGATTAACATAAGTAGCATACTAATAGAGTATACTCCAAACCGGCCCACATGGGGCATGGCTGCAGAGGTTAACAAAGGACACCGGAACTTCCAGAAAGTCTGGTCTCGCCGCAGCTTCAAGGGAGACCTGCCGCTTTAATCAGGAACCACACAGAGCTCAATTAACCATAGAGACCCTTTGAACCACAACCGACAAGAAGACGGGTGGGACTTAGTATTACATGTTTTCACTGCTTTACCTTTTCTGTTGCAAATCTCTCTGGTTATGACCGCATACAGGAGCTTGTTGGTGGGGAAACAGGATTGGTTCATTAAGGTAGGCTTACCCTCCACCAATCACTGTGGCCCATTTGGCTTAAAAAGAGGACTGAGCCCCTATTTTTCGAAGATCATCTAAAGAATTCACAATGAGTAGCACGAAGAACTCAGCATTGGACCCTGGCTGAAGGTACAGTCTGCCTTACATCTTCTGCCAATGAAGGAAGGCCAGGATCACTCCCCTAAACATCTCCCAGGGAACAGAGTGAGAGACTAAAACAGAGAACTCTCCAGCAGCTCCAGAAGCGGTACCCAGCCAACACACAGTGTGCCCTGCTAGGCTCTGCAGCAAGCTTCCTAGGTGGGAAGCGCCAGGGAGTCTCTGAACCAAACCAAGGACAAGGCTCTTCCCTGCAACACTCTCCTCTCCTTTGGGCTGTCCCCCCTAAAGGACGACACGAGCCCAGTGCAGAAGCTAAGAGGAGTGCATCTACCAACGTCCGCCTTAAAGGATATTTCCGAGCCAGTTAAGCCCTTTGAGCTGCAACCGACTGCACCACTGACGGTTGTTACGCCGCAGTCACTAAAGCCATCCAAGACGCTCGGCCAGTGCTTCAGAACCACCAACCAGCACTGAGACAACGATTCCTGACCCTGAGCCGCCATGTAGGCCAGCCTGCAGCCGTCTGTCCAGCCTCACTCGCCGAACTGCCTGCTTCATGAAACCCACAGCTGTCTCCCATCTTGAACTCTGTAGCAGAAGCTTCAAAGCACCCTAAAACAGACTCTACACTGTCGAGCACCAAGAACTTGTAAAAGCACCAAAGGCCCCGAGTGACATGTTATGACCCATTGCTCCCTTTGTGTTAAAACCAAGTATCCTTGAACAATTGTGATTAATTACTACACAGACTACCCCCTTGTCAGTACCCAGAGTGCATCCCTTTCCCTTCTTTGAAACTGTCTGTCCTCTGCATTGCTTTACAGGGTGGGTTGTGTTTCATAGTGTGCCCCAGTTGTCTGTTGTATACAACCTTAACTGGACAGTCCCTTTTATCATTGGGTAATAATTGTATTTTCGCTGTGTTGCAACTATCCCACGATCCATGACTTTCTGGAGATAAGCCTGCCGTTCCGTCAACGTTACCAAAATTGGACAAGGAGGTCTTATAATTCACTTGTAATGCAATCTGTTGCAACTTGCGCCCATGGAACACGCAGACAGGTCCTAGCATGACACCATTCCATGCCGCACTCTAACATCACTCACACAGGCCCCTTATATTTCCTTATCAATAGTGTGAATTTGCCCTGTGTAAAAGACGTATCCGCAGCACGAGATTCTGTACAATGGACTGACGAATATCATACAGTCCCAGAGGACACGGGTGCTGAATATATTTTCAGGAGCACCTTACATCACCTTAGACGTCTTAGACTCTCTGTGACTACCTGCTCCCAGAAGCACGACAAAGGCTGCAGTATGCACCTCTTGAACAGCACCACGGACGTCTTAGACTCGCTGTGGCTACCGTCTCCCTGAAGCACTACACAGGCTGCAGTCTGCACCTCTTGAACAATTGAACAGCACCCAATACGTCTTAGACTCTCTGTGGCTACCTGCTCCCTGAAGCACTACACATGCTGCAGTCTGAACCTCTTGAACAGCACCCGGACGTCTTAGAGGATCTCTGCCTACCTGCTCCCTGAAGTACTACACAGGCTGCAGTCTGCACCTCTTGAACAGCACCCAATACGTCTTAGACTCTCTGTGACTACCTGCTCCCCGAAGCACTACACATGCTGCAGTCTGAACCTCTTGAACAGCACCCCGGACGTCTTAGAGGATCTCTGCCTACCTGCTCCCTGAAGCACTACACAGGCTGCAGTCTGCACCTCTTGAACAGCACCCAATACGTCTTAGACTCTCTGTGACTACCTGCTCCCCGAAGCACTACACATGCTGCAGTCTGAACCTCTTGAACAGCACCCCGGACGTCTTAGAGGATCTCTGCCTACCTGCTGCCTGAAGCACTACACAGGATGCAGTCTGCACCTCTTGAACAGCACCCAATACGTTTTAGACTCTCTGTGACTACCTGCTCCCTGAAGCACTACACATGCTGCAGTCTGCATCTCTTAAACAGCACCCAAGACGCCGTAGACTCTCTGTGACTACCTGCTCTCTGAAGCACTGCACAGGCTGAAGTCTGCACCTCTTGAACAGCACCCCGGACGTCTTAGAGGATCTGTGACTACCTGCTTCCTGATGCACTACACAGGCTGCAGTCTACGCTTCTTGAACAGCACCTAGGATGTCTTAGAGGATCTCTGCCTACTGGCTCCCTGAAACTCTAAACAAGCTGCAGTCTGCCCATTGAACACTACCCAGGAAGTCTTAGAGGATGTGTGCCTACCGGCTGCATGAAGCACTACACAGGCTGCAGTCTACGCTTCTTGAACAGCACCTAGGATGTCTTAGAGGATCTCTGCCTACTGGCTCCCTGAAACTCTAAACAAGCTGCAGTCTGCCCATTGAACAGTACCCAGGAAGTCTTAGAGGATGTGTGCCTACCGGCTGCATGAAGCACTACACAGGCTGCAGTCTGCGTTTCTTGAACAGCACCTAGGATGTCTTAGAGGATCTCTGCCTACTGGCTCCCTGAAACTGTAAACAAGCTGCAGTCTGCCCATTGAACAGTACCCAGGAAGTCTTAGAGGATGTGTGCCTACCGGCTGCATGAAGCACTACACAGGCTGCAGTCTACGCTTCTTGAACAGCACCTAGGATGTCTTAGAGGATCTCTGCCTACTGGCTCCCTGAAACTCTAAACAAGCTGCAGTATCCCCATTGAACAGTACCCAGGAAGTCTTAGAGGATGTGTGCCTACCGGCTGCATGAAGCACTACACAGGCTGCAGTCTGCGTTTCTTGAACAGCACCTAGGATGTCTTAGAGGATCTCTGCCTACTGGCTCCCTGAAACTCTAAACAAGCTGCAGTCTGCCCATTGAACAGTACCCAGGAAGTCTTAGAGGATGTGTGCCTACCGGCTGCATGAAGCACTACACAGGCTGCAGTCTGCGTTTCTTGAACAGCACCTAGGATGTCTTAGAGGATCTCTGCCTACTGGCTCCCTGAAACTCTAAACAAGCTGCAGTCTGCCCATTGAACAGTACCCAGGAAGTCTTAGAGGATGTGTGCCTACCGGCTGCATGAAGCACTACACAGGCTGCAGTCTGCGTTTCTTGAACAGCACCTAGGATGTCTTAGAGGATCTCTGCCTACTGGCTCCCTGAAACTCTAAACAAGCTGCAGTCTGCCCATTGAACAGTACCCAGGAAGTCTTAGAGGATGTGTGCCTACCGGCTGCATGAAGCACTACACAGGCTGCAGTCTGCGTTTCTTGAACAGCACCTAGGATGTCTTAGAGGATCTCTGCCTACTGGCTCCCTGAAACTCTAAACAAGCTGCAGTCTGCCCATTGAACAGTACCCAGGAAGTCTTAGAGGATGTGTGCCTACCGGCTGCATGAAGCACTACACAGGCTGCAGTCTGCGTTTCTTGAACAGCACACTGGACGTTTTAGACGATCTCTGCCTGTCTGCTACCTGCGTTTCTAGATTATCAGTTTTTATAGGATTACCTACACTTTTTTATGTCACCAACCTTCTGCAAGCTGTAAGAAATCCCAGTAATGTCAGATTGTTTTTTAACTCCTCGACCCACATTTTTTAAACGTTTGAACATAATTGCAAAATCATAGCCACCACACTTCCATTGTTTTGCTTCCCACGTGCTCACAGCATATATGTGTGTGTGTGTGTGAGTGTATTGGTGAGATCCTTTATACACCATTAGGGGAGGGGTTCAAGGCCTTCTGAGACAGTTCTACCAGCGGTGTCATATCACACTGGCCATCAAACAATGGACTCCACACCTTGATGCAGAGTCTGTTTACTATGTTCTTTACGGGCTTGTAAAGTGGATTTCCATTACTCGCAGCAAAGGGTCCTACGTCTCCGTGGTCGTCTTCGTCCTCCCAAAACAATTTCAAGATGGCGGAGCATGTTTTCTAAAAGACACGTGTTTTTTCGTTATTGACGGATTCCCACATTAGATTAAGCCCATTGAACGAAATCAGAAGTTCTATGAATACAGGGAATGGGTGTTAGTCTCCATGGTATAGTTAGCCAACCTCTAGGTTTCAGTCTCTCTCCAACCTCAAATACACAAACATAAGCCCTATGTTTCAGTGTCCCCAGGGGCAATGAGATGTTGTACATGGTGCTGGTCCTTTGTGCTATCCTACGGGCATTACGTTCTGGAAGACCTCATGTATCCAGGGGGCATGATGTTTATGGAGCACTCCTACCCCCTAAGCACCCATGAGCTCAATGGCCTCCCCTTTTGGTCAGAAATCTCCTGCCGTCTTGTCTCTGGTGGGGTACCCATGAGTGTAGCTTTTGAGACATCCCTCTGTTCAATAGGCCCCTCTACCACTGCAACACTGAAGCCCCCCCACCAATGCCCCAAGGGACATGTCTGTGGTAGTGGCGATATCATGACTGGACGAAGAGGTACTGCTCGGCTCCGCACCGAGCTCTGAGTTGCCACCAGCCATAATGCTGAAATGATAGCATTCCAGTGAACCCATCACAGGCGGTCAAGGTCTATACAGAAGCCGAACCAAATCCAGTGGCTAACATGCCTCAAGCCCCCCCAGGCTCCGCACAAGAGCGCCTCATTGTGTTATGTGGACAGAAACCGGGTGATATCTATGGCGATGTCGACGATAGCATCCAATTCCACATGTTCTCACTATCACACCAATGCTAATGAAATCACAAATCACACATGGTTCGAACTGAATACCCATACCCAGCTAGAAAAATCCCAAAACATTCCACAAAAACACGACGAATGAAAGATGGTGCAATGGAGATTAGATCTATCGAGAAGTACAGATCTATGCCATGCCTGAGATTACTTCACTGACTGTTGCAAAATGGCCGCCAAGCAGTTTCTGTGCTTTGCATCCATTCTGGAAAATAGACTTCTGGGAGCACAGGACAGGTCTGCAGAAACACCAGCAGTACCAGGGATGCCGCGGCAGTGGCTAAGGATACGGCGGGCTGCCACCACAGGCGCAATTCCAAGGCCGATTTGGTAGACGATTTCTTATGCTCATGGCAAATCCTTTTCGGCTCGTCCAATGGAAAAGCATTTGCCATGAGCATACACAGTCATCTACTAAGTCGGCTGTGCTAAATTGGAATAGCGGCTATGGTGGCAGCCCGTGCATGTCCAGAGCTATGGCTTTCTGTGCAAGAGTGTGCATCTGACGGAGTGTGGGCACTACACCCATTGAAGACCCCTGCCACAATACCACTGTCAATGTCTTTGAAACCGATGCTAGACTATGTGTCGATATGGGTAAGCTGGCCAAGTAGCATCTCTGCACCCTTTAGTTTCAATGTTGCCCTAATCAGTAGACCTCCATTGTGCACTATTGCTATTACCCAAGAACTGGTGGGAGCGGACAGGCACAACAACTCGGAATTGTGATCCTCTATTGCAATTGGTTATCAGATCAGCACCACCAGTGCATGGAGCAACTTGGGTAATGGGTGTCTGGATTATGGAGAGGAAATTAATTACAATTGTAGCCCATCTTTATGGAGCAATTATCTTGCCTTTACATTTCCAAATGTCATGGTCCCTCGACTGGGTCTCAAGCTTCAAAAGACAGGTCATTGCCTTTCTTCTTTAGTTAGCCAGCACCGTCAGTCCCTGGCCTGTTCTCCTCTTGCCCAGCCAAACCGAACCTCTTCTGGCCTGTCTGCTACCCCCTCTAATGAAGGAATCTATGTGGTCTTGGAAGCTATCAACCACTTAGCCTAACAAAGGTATCCTAACTGCAAGATCACATGTTTTCGTGTTACTAATATCTAACTAAATATGTCCTTCAGGGCAGCCTCAGATTGAGGACCACCCCAACTCAAAGGATGAACACCTGTTAAACATCTACCACTTTCAAAAGATACCTCACTTTGTAAGTTATAATTAGACACTGGGTGTTGCCAGGTGCATAAGCGCATTAGACACTGGAAGCAATAATCTGTTGCCAGGTGCACAAGCGCATTAGACACTGAAAGCAGTCATCTGTTGCCAGGTGCATAAGTGCATTAGACACTGGAAGCAATCATTTGTTGCTAGGTGCATAAGCGCATTGGACACTGGATGCAATCATCTGTTGCCAGGTGCATAAGCGCATTAGACACTGGAAGCAATCATCTGTTGCCAGGTGCATAAGCACATTAGACACTGGAAGCAATCATCTGTTGCCAGGTGCATAAGCGTGTTAGACACTGGAAGCAGTCATCTGTT
Organism: Ambystoma mexicanum; assembly: GCF_040938575.1. Lineage (NCBI taxonomy): Eukaryota > Metazoa > Chordata > Amphibia > Caudata > Ambystomatidae > Ambystoma > Ambystoma mexicanum. The sequence continues at coordinate 1,018,262,129 of NC_090923.1, read as the reverse complement.
GCCAAGTGAGGTGCATAGGCGCATTAGACACTGGAAGCAGTCCTCTGTTGCGAGGTGCATAAGCGCATTGGACACTAGAAGCAGTCATCTGTTGCCAGGTGCATAAGCACATTCCTCGCCTCGGCATTTCCCTTCTTTCAGCTGCGTAGACCACTCATACTGCGCTTCTATGTTCCCTCTAAGATTCCAGGTGGAATGCAAGAAACGTGTCCATGTGTAGACAGACATCTTGTGGGCTTGTCTGTGGCCATCCACTCATGGTAGATTGGAGTAAAGTGCTAGGGAGATAGTTTGGCTCAAGGGGAGATGGTGCAGGGAATCCATCTGATGGTCACTTGATGGAGACGGGCGCAGTCTAGCCAGGTCGTCTTTAGGTGCCCTCTTCAAACTCAGCACCACTTAGCCGCTCTTCCCAAGTCACATCTTCAGCAGCATAATGAGTTCTTACATAATTGATACAGTATTTCCTGCAGGCTTATGTCTTACACGTTTACGTACATCTCACAGAGCAGTTCTGTATTCTCCCTCATTGTCAACGTTTCTATCTTCAGCATCTCTCTTGTTCGGGAACAGTCACGGGGTGGGGGGGTACACAACAGCACACCCAACACTTAGAAGTGCTCTACTTTGGTTGTTGGTGGAAAGGGTTGGATGAAGTGATTCTAAGGCAACAGTCAGAGAGAGGGTGAATAAATCAAGTCCAGTGAAGGGCCACTGCTAAAGAAGGTCCTGAGTCCAGTGTCCAGACCCTACTTTGCTTTCTAAAGTGACCACGTCCTGGCGTGCATCCTGCAAACAAAGCACCCAGCCTCAGAGAATATATGGGCGTCCTGGCACACTTCTCGACGTGGCCTTAGCAGACGATTCTAATACTGAGTTCTCCTTCGGACAGCTGCATCATACTCCTACGGGGGCAAGACCTGTTTCGTTAACTGTCTTGCTCTAGGGGTGTCTTAATGCTTTGCGAGGCAAGACCTGTGACCTCCTCTCTTATTCTTCAAGTTCTTCCAGGCAGTATTGTGTTCCCCCTTGCTAGATGCGTTTTAGGATGAAGTGACCCTCCAGCCAATGGTTTTATCCAAGGAGGCAACCTTTATTTGGCACAGGTGACATTGCAGTTCCCCCAGCATCTAGGCTAGTTCAAGGCTCTCCTTCTCATAACCTGGCTTCTCCAAGCCTTTGAGCCAAAGCCACAGCAGGTCTCTACACTAATCTTTCCTCTAAGCCTTGTGCCTTTTTTACCGTCTGGCTCACTAGACTTGGCCACCTCTTGTTCTGTAGCCTGCTCGATATGTGACCTTTTTGGCTTGGCTACCCCAGGTCCTTTCTCTCTCTCTCTCTCTCTCTCCTCCTTTTACTCTCTGTCTGCTACGCTGCTGACACTCTCCGAAAGCATCTTCACACCCTCTGCGTCATGAGACCTCTGCCTCTTTTTATAGTTCGGATTTGGCTTCTTTGAGTGTCGTTGTTGGTGGGGCCATTTCATCATTCAATTTGATGTTCATGATTGGTGCATGTCTAATGGCTCCACTGCCTCCCCAGGTATCTTCACCTTGGTTTATATTGGGACCAGGCATGTTCCTTGCACAGTGAGCTTGTTCAATAACAACCCAGCCCCAGTAGCCAAAGTTTTCAAATAGCCTGTCTGCCATATTGGGATCAGGCGATAGGCATGACAGTTGACTGATCTTGTATTCCCGCTGGCAACACTTCAAGTGATTTTGTTTGTTAGCTCTCAGCGTCTGTGCACAGAGTATGTATTCCATGTTTACATCTTTCCCTCCTCAGGCTTTATGTTTGTCATCAGGCTGCACTCTGTGGTCCATGCTAGGCTTTGAGCACCTGAGGTGCATGCATCACGTGAGCAGAGGATAGCACAGGGGCAACGCCCTGGTTTTGGGAACAAGACCATGCAGAGCAACAGAGGTTTGAATCCCGGGCCAGCGCATAGAAACCGAACTCAGGTACGGTATTAGGCGCGTGATAATAAACCAATAAATAAAGAAAGGTGTAGACCCATCATTGCGACTTGAAACACTTGTGTATAGGCGCGTTATAAATGCCATATCATATATCATTTGTGTTTCTGCTGCATAAATTGTGGTTCTGGTAAACCTTGCGCTGGCATTCTCAGGGTTCCACTCCCTGCTATCATTTATTATGCATGGATGCAATAATTGCCACCCTTGCACACTACCTATGAGAGATATTTTCTACTTTGCGGCACTATGGACCTTTCCCTGCTGAGGTGGCTTTAGGGCATGCAATGGATCGCTCGAGGGGAGACTGTGGAGCTGGGGAGGATCCCCAAAATAGCACATCAAAGGCTTGAAACAAGTAGCTGGTTGCTTGCCCTGGCTCCTGGAGCCCCCCAGCTCCCCTCAATGGACGCTTCAAAAGGTGACCTTGTCCCCGTATTCATGCCAGAGCCATGCTTTCCATAAACGGCCTTGTCTTTGAGCAGGTCCCAGAGCAGCTAACTCATGAGCAGGTGTATCACTACCAAAGGGGGCGTGTGCTAGACGCTGCGGGGAGGCCTTCCTGAGGATTGGCCGTGCTCCTGCTTGCGCGTGCCTGGCCTGCTCCAGGGGATTTGCCATGAGCCCCTGTATGTCGTTCGATTGTCGCGAGGCAGGCTCCAGAGGGGTTCTTATGAGTAGCAAGAACAGTGTCCATCGACAGTGGTAATATTTTTAGCTTTACCCATTGTTGTAGTTTCCCAAAGTCTTTGCAAAGGGATCAGTTAGATCGAGCAAATCCATAGCCTGCTTCTTACAGCTACCCGAGTGCAGAAGCTCCTGAGTGACCTTTAAGGTTGTCCACAGTTGTCAAGGTCTACACTCCAAAGTCAGAGCGCAGTAAAGGGCACTAGGAACTGCAAGGCACAGCCGATTACCCTTAACGTCACCAAGGGAGTGCTAGCCAGAGGCAGGCAATGCAAGAATGCACAGCCTCCTCAGTGAAATCTCTGCCATTGCTAGATTTGGAAGAGAAGCCTCAGGCGCAGTCCAGGCACTCGTCTTTTCCCTCATCCTCAGCCCTTTATGAACCTCAGAACGCACCCGCAGCCATACATCTCAATGTTGAAGGGACATCCTTGGACTTCAGTTGCCCTGCCCAACAAAGGTTCTATTTTATCCCTTAATCCAGCGTGCTGTTGATTTTTGAGACTTGCTTTATTTAAGAGGTTTGTGAAACTCAAAAATAAATAAAAACTTTGGGCGAGATGCCTGGTTGTCACTGCACGTGCAGTGAGTTACAGGTAGGCCTTGCTTGATGGGTGTGCTTTGATCTCAGGAGCTGTATGCAAGGCATTATCTGGTGATACAAGGAACTGTATGCAATGCTTTATCTGGTGATCCTAGGAGCTGCATGCAAGGCTTTATCTGGTGATCCTAGGAGCTGCATCCAAGGCTTTATCTGGTGATCCGAAGAGCTGCATCCAAGGCTTAATCTGGTGATCCTAGGAGCTGCATCCAAGGCTTTATTGGTGATCCTAGGAGCTGCATGCAAGGCTTTATTGGTGATTCTAGGAGCTGTATGCAAGGCTTTATTGGTGATTCTAGGAGCTGTATGCAAGGCTTTATTGGTGATTCTAGGAGCTGTATGCAAGGCTTTATCTGGTGTGACAATAAGAGAGAACTGGGTGAGTGGAGTTCAAGGTCCCTGAGAGAGTGATGCCATGGTGCAGGGTGATGCCTCTGCATTCAGTGTTGAATATGGAGATGGCACCTAGTGCCTACTGTCATGCCATCGCTGCCATGCTTTTCTCCACCAGTGCCTTCCATCTCGCTCTCCATGTCTACCTCCATCACTGCATCTGTGCCTCACTCTCCCTCTGTTGCTCTACGTCTCACTCTCTCTCTCGCGCTCTGGCTCTTCCCTCCATTCCTTTGACACTGCTGCTTTGCAACGTTGCCAGGCCTGAGTAACAGTGGCCTAGAATAGCCTATACCTGAGTCTTCCAGCTCCTTATTTTGTATACCTCATCAGAAGCAATACTTTACATCACAACAGAAAATCTATTTGCGCAGAAGGCATCCGTAGAACAATCTATACTGCAAATCCATTGAAGCGCAATTCCAACAAGGCCGCCTCTAGTAACCCACACGATGATTTGGGGAGAATTACCAGTGCCACCTAACCGGAAGTGGAGAGGTATCATGCTACCTGCAATTTTAGGCACTAGAGTGGGTCCTTGATGGTCACAGTTCCTTTCAACGCTTGATGACCACAGCGCGTATAATGTAGATGATTCTATTCTACGAGTGACCGCTCGAAGACGACCGTCGGCACCTAATGTCTTAACTTGCTTTGGGATGAGGAGAAAGCGAGGGATTGCTGCCTCCCATGGTGTCATTCTTTCGGAGGTGGGGCTCCACCTACCTGAGTGCGGGGCCAGCATCCCCCAGTGTTTGTGTAAGAAAGGGGTGGAGTCCCAGTGACAGCACCATTCCAATATATAGGTGCATAATCCATGGGGTGGCCCCATAGCCACGTGCAGGGCTCAAGTCGAGCGCAGGGCTCAAGTCGAGGGTGCACGCGGGTGGACAGAGTCCCCCCACTTTTTTCGGAGGGCAGCTTGATATGATCATTTCTGGTGACACCACATTCAATTGGTATGTTAATGAGTTCCCCCACTTTTAGGACTTGACCCCTGGCCACTTGGAATCTTTGTCTTGACATATTAAGATCTCTCATCTTGGGAGCTCTGGTTCTGTCAGGGGCCTACACATGGCATTGCTTCCTGTCCTAGGACAATACCCGTTTGCAGCCGTTGGCCACTTTTTCATTGGTGCGCGAGACAATGTTATGCCCCGGTCCGACCCTGCCCCCCCCTAGCAGCACTGTGCTTCGTTTCACCCATGGATGGCCATACAGGCCCATGCCCACCCTGAGCAGAAGAGGTGGATAGGGGGGACCTCCCAGCAGCTGCGGCATAAATGCCCTGGAAGGATTAGAAGCGACTGAGCGAAGTGAGCAAGCCTGACCACTCCAAGGGGGATTGGACGTGCTACTCGCCAGGACATTGCTTGACGTCAACCAGTGCACTTTCCCAAGCACATTTCTGGATACAGGGTTTTCCCTCTGGGGGGCAACACGTGAGATATTCCTGTACTTCAAAGACCAGGTCTGCCACCGTACATGGCGGCTGTTCTTTTCAGTCTGTATGTGCCCACCAGAAAAAATGGGCACCCACCAGGAACACTAAATGCACAGCCGACATTGTGCCACATCACTGAAGCAATCATGACATTAGCCCTCTATGTATGAAAATCCTAAGTCAATCATGTGTCTTTGGTTACTGTTCTTCCATTTGGACCCTTACTGCTCTGTACAATCCCCCATCAGACTATGTACATGGAATGTATACTTAGCGACTGACTGTATACTGCTCGTTCTCTCTGTTGCAATGTCAAGCTCACTAAATAAAGTTGTAAACAAAATAATATATACATTGCGCAGGGAGACGTAATTACATCAGCCTTAAAGAACTGTGCCAGGAGCTATACCATTTGCTAGCTAAGAAGATACTAGACAGAAAATAAATTACAACAATAGTAGCAGTTCTCTGTCAGGACCGTTTCAAATAATTTACATCAACTGCCATGTTAAAAAAAAAAAAATTACACATTTACTTTTCTGATTCATACGTTCAGATGTCCTAACCTTTCCACCTTGCTCTTCTGTGTTTTCCAGGCTTAGGGCCTCATCACGACTTGGGCGGTAACGGTAACGCTATTAGCGCGGGCGGTATTAGCCCTACCGCCGAACTCCCCGGCGCTAATAGCGCCGGATCACGAGTTCGGCGGTAATGTCAATCCCCATTCCCCATTGAGCCCATTCGGGAATGCCCCTTTCCCCATTGGGCTCAATGGGGAAATTTCGCGCTAATACCGCCGGCGGATTTCCCGCCGGCGGTAATAGCGCGAATTTTCGGCGGATTTCCCCCCAGCTCAGAGCTGGGGAGAAATCCGCCGAAGTCCTGCTTTGGCGGACCCTTAAATCCGGCGGTAATAGCGCTACCGCCGGATTTAAGGGTTACCGCCAAAGTCGTGATGAGGCCCTAAGCTCGGCGGTAATGTCAATCCCCATTCCCCATTGAGCCCATTCGGGAATGCCCCTTTCCCCATTGGGCTCAATGGGGAAATTTCGCGCTAATACAGGCGGCGGATTTCCCGCCGGCGGTAATAGCGCGAATTTTCGGCGGATTTCCCCCCAGCTCAGAGCTGGGGAGAAATCCGCCGAAGTCCTGCTTTGGCGGACCCTTAAATCCGGCGGTAATAGCGCTACCGCCGGATTTAAGGGTTACCGCCAAAGTCGTGATGAGGCCCTAAGCTCGGCGGTAATGTCAATCCCCATTCCCCATTGAGCCCATTCGGGAATGCCCCATTCCCCATTGGGCTCAATGGGGAAATTTCGCGCTAATACTGCCAGCGGATTTCCCGCCGGCGGTAATAGCGCGAATTTTTGGTGGATTTCCCCCCAGCTCAGAGCTGGGGAGAAATCTGCCGAAGTCCTGCTTTGGCAGACCCTTAAATCCGGCAGTAATAGCGCTACCGCCGGATTTAAGGGTTACCGCCAAAGTCGTGATGAGGCCCTTTAAATAGGGTTCAGGGCCAGGTGTCCTGCAATAAAGCCTCTGGCTTTCAGAAGTCTTGGGTCCAGTGTCCCTGTGCCACTGTCTCTCACTGTTGATGTCAGGACAATTGTAGTTTCTCGTAGGTCCCTGGACATGGCTGTCTTGTGGGGTTGGTGTGAGCAGACCTGAACTCTTAAGTCACATTATTTCTTAAACTTCATGGTCTTTAAAGGTGACACTGCAGAGACTTTGGAAAGGACTGAACTCCAAACTCTCAGCAAAGTAGTCAGTGTCACTCCACATTTCGGTCCCGCTACCACTGTGCCAGGTTGCTTGTCTCTGTACTACAATCCCCACAGTGCAACTCTTCTCAACTCTGTTTGATCATGTCAGTGCTTCTCTTTCAGGTTCATCTGACTTTAACCACTGTTTCTCTATCCAGCCCAGTTAGCTTTATGAGCAGAGAGCTATTTGATCCACTTGACTCACTTGGATTTCTTAGTGCTGATCCCCTTGACTTGTATTCTTGGTACACTTGTCTTTTTTAGTGCTCGTACACTGGGCTCACTTGACTTAGATACTGGGCCTTATTACAAGTTCACCGGTAAGCTACTGGCGCTGTTACTACCGGACCAGCAAACTACGAGTGCTGACCTGGCGGGCGGACCGGCACCCGCGAGCAGAGCATGTGGGATGTACCTATGGGGCTCAAATGGGAATGGGGACAAATATTTTCCAGTGCCCGGAAATGGGTGATTACCGGATCAGGCAAGGCCGTAATGACCCAGTAATTGCCCATTCCTGGGCGCCGGAAAAATTCACAGGTTTGGTGGCAGCCTGCTGGTTTTTAACGGCAAGGCTACCGCCAAACTTGTAATGAGGCCCATTGTCTCTGTACTCATTGGAGTAACTTAGGGGTCTGCAACCTTTGGCTCTGTAGATGTTTTGGACTACAATTCCCCTCATCCATAACCATCATAGTCAATAGTTAGGTATCATGGGAATTGTAGTCCAAAACAACTGGAGAGCAAAAGGTTGCAGACAACTGGAACAGAACCACACCTTCCTCAAAATAACTTCCATTCTTCAGCTTCTCTTTATTAGTGCCTCTGAGCACACAACAGCCCTTCTTTGGTTCCCTTGGTTTGTCAGCACTACTGCACTCCTTGCCGTGGTGGAACCAAAACCCTGGTAAAGCATGTATTCCTTGGTGCACTTGATTTACCAGAACCACTGGCTCTTTAAAATGTGTTGGAAGTACAACTGCCATAAATAATTTCTTCAGAGTTTCACATAATTTGTCAGCCTCATTGCATTCCATGGAGTCTTGGAACCCCATCTCTAATGAAGAATTTCTTCACAGGTCCCTTTTGTTCATCAGCGCCACTGTGCTCTTTGTGTGTTGGGACTACTACTCCCATAAAGCATCATTTCACGGGCAAAGAACAGTTGCAGACACACGTGGTAACAGGATTAGGGGTGAGAAAGGAAGTAAGATCAAAGGGTGGAGGTAGGAAGGCAGAGTGAGAGTTTGGAGGCACAGTGACGTGGTGGGAGGAGAACCGCGTAAGGGACTAGTATAGAGTGGGAGAGTCTGAAAGAAGTGAGAGTGACGCTAGGTGAGAGAAGGCACCATTCCCCATTTCCGCAGACTACTAACCAGGGATAGGAATGGGAAAGCTAGAATTTCCCTATGGAGTGAAATAGCCAACACCTTAGGGTAACACCCGAGGAGTAGAGAAGTGAAAGACAGATAGGGGTTACCGATCATTGAGTTACTAACAACCCGGTAGGGACATTTGGGTTTGGGTGGCAGGACCCAGTCCTAGGGAAGACGAAAGAGGAAAGAGTGGGCCGTAGCACCATCCCCAAAGGACCCAGAGAGCCAATGAAATTGAGATCACCAGTCATTCTGACCACTGGTTTTGTAATAAACATCTTTCAACCTTTCGTTAAGACTCAGCATGATTCTTTGGAACGGAACCCCCGTCACACTTGGGTTGTCGGTGGCACTACTTTCCTTAAAGTGTTATAAACACAGCTGCCATAAACAAGAGCTCCCCCTCAATGGATTCACATTGCTCACCTTTGAGATCTGAATTATTCTTGGCCTTCGAGTTTCCCCTTCTTGAATGCTGCGTCGAGCTCTACTCACTCCTCTGCCCTTTCTTGCCATTTCCCAGGCAGGATACTTAGGGTTTTCTCAGCTACTCATTTCTTCAGTACCAGAGCAATTGAGAGCCAACTTCTCTCATGGTCAGACCTGACAACACTCTGCTTTTGTTACTGCTCCATGCTTGTTCCCAAGCCCATGATCATCTCTCCGGAGCTTTGGACTTCTCTGACATCACTGGACTGCTCAGCAGATGAGGTGACATCACTGGACTGCTCAGCAGATGAGGTGACATCACTGGACTGCTCAGCAGATGAGGTGTCAGCTCAAAGCTCGATAGACTTCTGTACTTTGGATGACCTTGAGGAAGTGCCCAGTTTCATTGAAAAAATGGCCCTGAAAGGCCGCTTTCCCCAGGCAGCCTGTCGGGGAACACCACATGAGCAGTAACTGAGGATGCGGAGAAGGTTCAGGAAGTCTTGTCGTGTCAGTGGGAGAGGAGAGGGGAAATGCAGGTGTGTATATGTTTATATTTGTATGGGGTGCACACGTCTGTGTATGACTGTTTATAGAATTGAGAATGGGGGTGGGTCAGGAGTCCCGGATTGGCTGGGGTGCCCCCTACAGAGGCAACAGGCCGTGGGGGCAGAAGGATTGGGGATGGAACAGGAATTGCAGGGGTGTCCCCCGCATTGGGAGCAGCGAAGGAAGGAGCCACCAAGGGAAGGATGTTTCCCTGCAGCGCTGTAACCTGGCAACCGGGCTCCGGTGAGAATGACCTGTGGGAAAACATCATAGGTCCGACTCCCTCAATGTCTCCACATATGGTTCCACCAGCTTTCTCCAACTGCCAGTTGTACGGCACTCTGCCTGGCACATTCAGGGACTCAAGCGACATCTTCAATTCCCCGTATTTGTCTCTGGTTGCCTCAATTTCTACCTCCTCACTCTTCAGATTCCCTTGCTTCTGTGAAAAGTCGACTCTTCCACTGACACAAGGCTCCCATTGGGTGTCAGGTGTTCAGGACAATGGGAACAAATAGAGCTCTCCTTGTCCTGTGTGGGGCAAATAGGAGGACTTCAGTACAGCAAAGTACATCTGTTTGATGCTCATATATTTCAGGGGGCTGTCAGTAATATTATGCTGTTGCTCAAATATTCTATGGTGTTGTTAATTATATGATTTTCAATGCGGTAACTAACCTTGGCTGTTAACTCAAATACACAGAGGTTGAGGAGTTCAGCACAGGATGCCAGCCTGTCGATTGTCAGTTTGCTTTAGCAGTTTTCCCACTGCCGCAACACATTCTTGCCTCCAGAAAATTGCCATGATATGATATTATATTTTACTTGTATCGCGCTCATAGACAAGAGTTTCAGAGCGTGGTGACAAGAGCGTTTCCTTCCACCAGGATTGGCATGCTATGCTGTGGAGATTTGCAAGAACAGGGGTCGCCAGGTGGGCGGTATAACATAGTGTGGAACCAGGGTTCAAATGAATTCCCTCCCACAATTAGGGATCAGCCAAGTCCGAACTGCCTAAATATATTTAGGGCCCCTCAGAGGGTCGGGTCTGGGGTGGGAGAGCATTCCAGAGGGAGGTGGAGAAAACTGAAGGGCTATCACATGAAGCTGTACTTCCGCTCCAATCTCTTTTCTTAAAGAATCTTTATTTTTTCATGTTCATATGATATAAAGCAACAGAAAAGGTCTATAGCAGAAAGCCATACATCTGTGAGAGATAGTCTGCTGCCCCCATTCTCTCTCAGCCCCACAACCCCACCCCATATAGTAAACTGGCTGCTTTTGAAAACGAGGAACAGTGAGAAAGAGCTATGTCTGTCAATTGGCCACAGCCTTGTGGTATGAATCATTCAAGAAAGGGGAATAACACAATCTCACAGAAGCCACTTCGAGACAAGCACTTGTACGCGGGCCCATGGTCAAGTGGATGCAGCCACCTTTACAGGCGGCAAAGAGCGAATTACACCCGATCACCGCAGAGTGTATTATTGATCCTAATGGGCCTTTGTCTGCCTAATCATCAGTGGGTTTGAGTAATATTCAAGAAAAATTGGCCACTTTGTACCCGACACAAAGTGATGCAGTTAAAACAACTTTTGATGCCATCAAAAGCAGGAGCTCTCGACCACTTGGAAAATGGGTCAGATTAGAAGAGCGTTATCCCACCAACTGCAGCCCATCTTTGAATCGACGATTTCTCTTGGAGCTCTTTGAAGAAGCGGAGGCCTTGAAAAACATATGTTCAGATGGCATAAAACACATTGGAACTGCTTAAGGCAGACAGCCCCACTAATTGGGTCATAATTGAATTTCGTCAGCTGTGGTGGTGGCATTACTGAGTTTGCACCACTCTGACCTTAGTAATTTAGGCTTTCAACTGTCTGCCATACATTTGTATTATTGGTATCCCACTTGAATGAGCAAACTATGGGTATTGAGTTTTCTGCGTCAATTAAACGAAAACAAGCCGATCAACCCGAAAAGAATACTTTGATGGCATCTGTTGCGTCCACTCAATCTAGCAGGAGGGACAGTAAGGACGTGGCTAGTTGGATTCCATATACCTAACATACAGGGGCGTAAGTCTTTTTTAACAAACCCTTTGGCCAGTTCCACTTTCTTGACAAGTGACATCTTTCTTTTACTTGGTTGACAGAACCATTCAGTGTTGATGGATATACTGTTCATAGCTGCCTTACTAACTATAACGGCAGAGGCCATGCCGCGGGTGGGTTAGCGGTTCCCATTTCAACACTAAAATGTATATGTGTGACTTTTCTTCTCCTTATATGCTTTCAGTATATAGCACAAGTGGCAGGTTATCCAATAGTGAACTGCTGATGTAAATATATGATCCTCCAGACGTGCAGGAAACTAAACCATTCAGGAAAATGTAAAGGTTTTGGTAGTGCCATTGTTTGGCATGGTTTGATCAGTTTCCAAGCGGCAACGTGGTTATTGCAGGTGATTTTAAACTCAAAACTCCAGTGACTCTGAGGATATTGAAGCACCTTTATCGTGTATCTTACCCAGGGAAAACCACAGATGGGGCAAATGGTGCAACTCAATTGTCTTTCGGTGTCTCAATAAGAAGTCAATGGGTGGCCAAATATTGCAACGGACGTAGACTAATGGCCCTTATTCATCTGTTGTTGATTATGTTTTCTTGGAATGCTCAATGTGTACACGTTCCAGTCCTGTTGCAGTGACTGAAATGAGAATGAGCAACCATTTCCCAATTTCATGGACACAAACTCTTAGTAAAATGTGTACTTTTAAGCGGGCCGGCCCTAATTGTAGGGTGAATTTACAAGGGAACTGCATAATATGGTCAGATACTAATGTTGGAATGATGTCTGCATTGATAGGCCTTGAATTCAATTATTTGGAAGGTTGGCTTAGAGAAAATGATTGGGATTAGGGTGAGTTCATTATTTTTTTGGGTCTTCATTTATATTTAAGCCCCTTGAGAGGAAATTCTAAGTGTCGCAGATAGGCAGTTTTTGATATAGCCATGCACCGACGCAAAAGGTTTCATCATAAGGAAAGAACTAAGATTAGGAAAGATACCACCAAAACTGAGTGTGAGAAGGCTAAATCTCCTGTTGCCCCTGGCACTAAGTATAAAAACGGACTGACATGGCACAGACATGGCAAGCACAATATAAATTGGAAGTTTATTTTAGGCCTCCTAAAAACCAATGTCATCAAGAAATGTTGGGCTTCTTACAAACAGCACTTATCCAATGTAGGCCCTCTGGAATTAACTGTGGTATCCGAAGAAGCATGGCTGGAACATCTTTCCTGTCTATATTGGTATGACTCTTTGCAACAACTTAATTTACCCTTCGATCATTCTTTAAGTGGCTCTATCTCTAGTTGGGACGTAGACGACATGTTAGTATTGATGCATGAATTGAAGCCATCCAGGGCTCTGGCCCTGATACCATCGCAAGCGAGGTCTTGAAGGCTAACCATGAATTTTGGGCACTCCAACTGTGTAAGCTATTCGACCTAGTCATGGCAACTGGTCTGATACATAATAGTTGGAGGAAATCCATCCTGATTCTAGTTTACAAGAGACGTGGCAGGGAGGATCCCTCCATTTATAGACTACTTGCGATGCTCGACTCTAGTTCTAAATTATTTGCATCTCTATTATTGAAGCAACTGTCACAATGGGCTGAGGAGAAACACTTTCTTAGTAAGTTTCAAACAGGCGTTAGAAAGGGTCACTGCACGATTAACAATCTTTGTGCATTGCATTATTTGAACAACGAAACCTTTAAACCTTTAAACGACCTAATGGGAAGCTAGATATATGTTTCATAGACTTCTCTAAAGTGTTTGATTTGGTCACTCAGCCTTTGCTATGGCACAAACGTATAACTTGGGGCTTGGACCCTACCTTTTTGTATTTTATCCAGTCCCTATAGAGTGACACTAAAGTGACCATTAGACTGAACCACGAGGGTGCCCTTTCAAAGCAGACAAACACAAATCGAGGATTGAAGCAGGGGTGCGTTCTGGCACCCCTGCTTTTCAATTTCTACATATCTGATATGGATAATGCCCTCGGTCTGGTGCGCAATGTTCCCCCTGCATACAAAAAGAAGCAGTGCCATGGATCCTTTATGCAGATGACACTGTTTTGATTGATTGCACCCCCAATGGTCTGCAGCGTCGATAACGGCTCTTTCTTCTTATTCCATGCTGAACCATCTGTCCATTAACAAAACTAAAACAAAAATATTGATATTGGGCAGTAAACGAACTGTGTGATACAAATTCATTTGCAAATCAAATCAGCATCCTCTGGAACTGATTGATAGTTACCTGTATTTAGGCTTTTTTTTTATAAAATCCAGCTAAGCCTTTTCCATGAAGACCACATGCCCTCCAAAATTTGGAGGAAGTGGGTAGTAATTAAAAGGGTTATTACACTAAAAGGAGGGGATAATGTAGAGGGGATGTCGTCTATATATTGTACTAGAATTGTGCCCGGATTATTGTACGGCCTGGAGCTATTGCCAGAGAGATACATAGACTGGCTTGATCATGCTGAAGGTAAAATCTTGCGCTCCATTTTAGGTGTGCCACAATCGCTCCCTGTTGAGGCAGCAAGAAGTGAGTTGGGCGTTATGTCAATCAGATCCTGCTGATTAATTCAGCGGTGCAAGTTATACAGCCAGTTATCCGCTTGTTTACCAGGAGATTGCACTTTAATGGGACTTCTCGCCACACGGATGGGGGGGTCCCTTGTGTGAATGGATGTCTTGATGCATTAAGGGAAACTGCACTGTCTCATTTCAGTAACATTACTCTCACGGTTGATCAAATGTTGTCCATCCCGAATGACGCTGTATTGGGATAGTGTCGAAACCATAAATAATCTGCAGGGCAAGAAACGTTCCGATAAATATATTCTCCAGAGCCACCGACTTGCAACCCCTGGTTCCTGTCTTAATCGAGCTAGGATTTAATTTCCTCCATACTCAGGAGTATACCGGTAGTTGGTTGAATGAAAGATGGTGTAGGCTCTGTAACAGCACTGTGGAAACTCCTCACAATATTTTAACAGGGTGCACTGCTTTATGATCACTCTATGCCAAAGGATATTGGTATTTGTTACCTAATATTGCATTTGTCATGTGAGATCAATTTTGGCGTTGTATCTATTCTGCCAAATCATTGCTTATCACTGCTGCTGCATTTTATGTATGGCGAGAATTTTTAACTTTACCTGTGAAGTATTAATTGGTCTTTTTAAATTAGACGTTACATTGTTTTATTTACTCTGTAGAGTAATGATGATGCTGTGTCAACTGTTTCTTTTTATACATGTATGTGATAAGGTTATGATTAGCCAAGTGCACTAATAAAATAATAATAATAAATCAATTTACACTACCATGAACCTGGACCAAAGATCTGAATGTTGATAGTTCCTCATAAGCTCCTATTAACATCATCAAGTCCATCCTCTCCTTCGAGAAGCCTGAGCTACTTTGCTTCCAATGGGTCTCAACTATCCTTCTGCCGGCAGCCAAAGCTAATCTCCTCCATTTTGCCCCCCCCCCCTTAATGTGAGCCAGGGGACCTATCTATTCTGACCAGCGCTCCTTCGGAAGAGAGCTAAGGGGCTTCAGGAATAATACCACTAATCATGTGAGCGATGCCTAGCAAAACCTGGTGGATAATTGCGCAGCTCCCGAGGGAATGTAAAATCGTGCCCTCGTGCCTTCAACCTCTCCAGCGACGACAGGAAAGAGAATATTATGCAGTTTAGCAGGACACCTGTTTACAACATGAATTGAGTTTGTGTGTCTCCAGATCTCCTGTGCCAGTCTGCGAGCCCTCCCACCTAATCTCGGCTCAGGCCTATACCTGTGTCTTTTTCCCATTGTGGGTTACTAAATTCCAATAACCTGGAAGAGAAACAGTGTCACAATTGCAAGTATTTCCAAAAATCTCTTCTATCAATGGCAACATTTTTTTGCCATACTTCAAATGAATCAAAAGTGCCATTATCAAAGCAGTGACTCAATCATATAAATCCCTTTTCAATCCCTTGCTTCCAAGACATCTGTACCCCTCCAACCGTGAAACAACCATGTAGCCAAATAGGAGAGTTGTTTGATACACATGATGAGAAAGTGTATGGCGTGGGTACAACGACCATGGTTTGGTCGTTGCACATTTGATCGACATCTTTTAATCAAGTCAACCAAATGCACATATATACATATGCATTCATATTTATATGTTAGGATTTAGGGCTGCAAAGGTGTGCGGGGGAGGAGGGGTGGTGAAGGAGGTATGGGGTAGGGCTGTACCGAACTTCGGCTTCGAGTCCCTATTCTGCCGAAGTTCGGCTGAAATACAGCTATCCGGCTTCGGCAGAATAGTTTCTGTTTAGGGACTCGAAGCCGAAGTCCACTTTCTATGATTAGCTGCCCTCTCCCTGTTTGGGAGATGACAGCCAATCATAGAATGTTTGACAGTGTTCAGGCTGCAGAAGCCAAACAAGCTGTTTGCCTATTGGCTTCTGCAGTCTGACCACAGCCTAACGTGTTGAAATAGGAAGCGAGGGAAGGGAACAGTTCTTCCCGTCCCTCACTTCCTATGCCAGCACCCGGACCCAATCACCAGGTAAGTGACGCCCCCCCCCCCATACCCCCTCATCACGGTGAGGCCGCGGGGCCTCAGGGAACCCCCGCGGCCTCACCGCAATAATGTTTTGTTTGTCGGGCCACCGGTGCAAAGCCGGTGGCCCGACGTTTATTTTGCATTGAGGGGCCGCTCCTACAGGAGCGGCCCCCCCAGACTCATGAGGCCGCCGGGGCACTTTGCCGACCCCGGCGGCCTCGGTGCCCCCCATCCCCCTCACCACGGTGAGGCCGCGGGGCCTCAGGGAACCCCCGCGGCCTCACCGCAATAATGTTTTGTTTGTCGGGCCACCGGTGCAAAGCCGGTGGCCCGACGTTTATTTTGCATTGGGGGGCCGCTCCTACAGGAGCGGCCCCCCCAGACTCATGAGGCCGCCGGGGCACTTTGCCGACCCCGGCGGCCTCGGTGCCCCCCACCCCCCTCACCACGGTGAGGCCGCGGGGCCTCAGGGAACCCCCGCGGCCTCACCGCAATAATGTTTTGTTTGTCGGGCCACCGGTGCAAAGCCGGTGGCCCGACGTTTATTTTGCATTGGGGGGCCGCTCCTACACCCCCCCAGACTCATGAGGCCGCCGGGGCACTTTGCCGACCCCGGCGGCCTCGGTGCCCCCCACCCCCCTCACCACGGTGAGGCCGCGGGGCCTCAGGGAACCCCCGCGGCCTCACCGCAATAATGTTTTGTTTGTCGGGCCACCGGTGCAAAGCCGGTGGCCCGACGTTTATTTTGCATTGGGGGGCCGCTCCTACAGGAGCGGCCCCCCCAGACTCATGAGGCCGCCGGGGCACTTTGCCGACCCCGGCGGCCTCGGTGCCCCCCACCCCCCTCACCACGGTGAGGCCGCGGGGCCTCAGGGAACCCCCGCGGCCTCACCGCAATAATGTTTTGTTTGTCGGGCCACCGGTGCAAAGCCGGTGGCCCGACGTTTATTTTGCATTGGGGGGCCGCTCCTACAGGAGCGGCCCCCCCAGACTCATGAGGCCGCCGGGGCACTTTGCCGACCCCGGCGGCCTCGGTGCCCCCCACCCCCCTCACCACGGTGAGGCCGCGGGGCCTCAGGGAACCCCCGCGGCCTCACCGCAATAATGTTTTGTTTGTCGGGCCACCGGTGCAAAGCCGGTGGCCCGACGTTTATTTTGCATTGGGGGGCCGCTCCTACAGGAGCGGCCCCCCCAGACTCATGAGGCCGCCGGGGCACTTTGCCGACCCCGGCGGCCTCGGTGCCCCCCACCCCCCTCACCACGGTGAGGCCGCGGGGCCTCAGGGAACCCCCGCGGCCTCACCGCAATAATGTTTTGTTTGTCGGGCCACCGGTGCAAAGCCGGTGGCCCGACGTTTATTTTGCATTGGGGGGCCGCTCCTACAGGAGCGGCCCCCCCAGACTCATGAGGCCGCCGGGGCACTTTGCCGACCCCGGCGGCCTCCGGCCCCCATCCCCCTCACCACGGTGAGGCCACGGGGCCTCAGGGAACCCCCGCGGCCTCACCGCAATAATGTTGTTTGTCGGGCCACCGGGCCAAAGCCGGTGACCCGAGATTGTATTGCATAGGGGGGGCCTAAAAAAAAACAAACTATTCGGCTCACTATTCGGCTCCGGCCGAATAGTTGACAAACTATTCGGTATCCGGCCGAATACTAAATATGCTATTCGGTACAGCCCTAGTATGGGGTGACCCCCATAACAGAATAAAAGAAGGGGGCTAGGCAATGGTTGATGAACAATTGTTGACCAAATGTACAACAACCAAAAGGAGGTCTTTGTAACCACGTAGAACTGATGGCAAACCTATATATGAGAGAATGGCAAGCCATATTTCTCTAGAGCAGTGATGTTCAAACTGGTGGTCTTGAAGGATGGGCGGAGGAGGTGCAAGGCTCTTAAAAAGGTGGATACCCCTTTCAATAGACAACATGAGCAGATATGGAATCAGGGGGTGGCAACTCCAATTTTTACTCAGGGCGGATTACAGGCAAAATATTCAATCAAGGGGACGGCAGGGGTCAACATATAAAAGTGTGTATACCACTGCTCCAAAGCAAGCCAAGGCCGGGCTCAGAGAAGGAGGAGGAGCAGATTGACCCAACCACTATAGTGTAGAAGAATGGAGACCTCAGGGCCCTGAATTTGTGTGCTTGCCAACAGCACCACACTAGTGGCCCATGTGTACAAACTTGAATTTGGATCCCTTAAGCTCACCTTGCAATAGTCTTGAAACAGATCTGTCCGTTTAAGCTGGGTCTTTGCACCTGCCCCTAAAAAGTGGATGAAATCAACCATTTCTCAAGCATTCTGAAATGATGTGCTTCTATGCACAGCGAGATAAAGGTACAATGATCATTCTTCTGTGGAGTTGTGTTTTCACCCACATGTTGTCAAAACTGACCTTTACCAGGTCTTTATACGTTAATGGATTCATTTCTGTTTATCCAGAAGAAAATCCACATTCTGCAGTCAAGGAGAGAATCTGCGGAACTTCCTCGCCCAGGTTTGTCAATGTAAGCAAAATATCATCTGCATACAAAAGCCGTCCACATTTGCCACTCTCCGATGTGGTACCCCTAACATCTGCGAGTGCCTTGATCCTAATGGCAAAGGGCATATGGCCAATAGCGAAAAGGAAGGCGACAATGAGCATCCTTGAAGTGTTCCTCATGTCAAGGTAAAGGGTTGTGACCCAACATTGAAAATGGAAAGTTGGCAGTGGGTAAGGTGTGTAGTGTATGAATTGATGAAATTAAAGTGTGCTGGAAACAAGGTTTCAGTTGATTTGGTTGAAAACATTTATCGTAGGAGATTTCGTTTAATTATTTTTTGTCAGGATCATGTGGCCGCATAGATATGAGAGACCCCTGCAACCCCCTCCTTAAATTCCCTACCTTAAGCATTCTGCTAAACCCTCCCCCCCACATATATATGCTGCAAAATGCGTTGCAAAAAATGCGACAAATTCTCCTGCAAGGAAATGTAATGCACAGTAATCTCTCAACACGGGAAACAAAATGCTGTCGGAGATTGATATAAAAAGGGCCCATCGATAATGCCTTCTCATCATTGATCGAAAATAATGCTGGGGCATCATGCCAGGCCCTGCTATGATGAAATATGTGTGTTATGTGTCAAAGATGGTCAGAAATCATACAGCCATTAATAACTCCTCCCTGATCAGTAGGTATATATAGGTCTGAATTCTATTTCCAAAATGTTCGTAAGAATGTTAGAACCAGTTTTAAGAGTGTATCTGGGTGGAAGCTTCTGCAAGATGAAGCATATTTATGGGGTTTCAGAATTCAAGTAATGGGTGCCAGTCACATGGTATCGGAAAGCGACCCTGAGGTCAAAACATGGTTTTGGAATTTAGTAAAATGAGTCATAAGTAGCTCTAAGTGTTGGTAATAATATTTAGATGTTAAGGGCGCAGGCCTAAGTTCTTTTTAAGGTATTGAACAGAATCGTTAACATCTAATTCTGAGGGAGGGTGTTTCTACACACTCAAGAGGGCCAGCGGGCCTTTTGAGATCCTGAAATTAATCTGAGAAATCCAATTCTTCACTCGGTAGTGGCGAACCTCGGAGAACTTTATAGTAGGAAGAATTTGTCCATTTATGACCTTTTGATCCATGCTTGTATAATCCTGTGTCGTACGTATGGCTGTGATATGGGACACCAGCTGTTTCTGCTTTGCTGAAGGTGCCAATAAGCAGCCTTATTTATTTCCTCTCAGGAAATAGACAGCCAGCTTTGGCAAGTGCAATTAAAGCTTTCGCTCTGTACAGATTATTGAGTTTATATTTGTAAACTTCCACCATTTATCAGGTTTTTGTATCTAACTATATGAGGACTCTGGCAATATAACCAAAGGTTCAAGGGACTGAAGCTTGTTCTGATCTATTTCTTCTAATGGTAAGAACCCTTGTGTATCACTATATCTCACAGTAGATGCAAACCAGTGCGGTTTCCGGTGAAACATCCCATTCCTCAATCATTAGGCAATATAACCCGAGGAGGGGGGGCATTACCAGTACGGTAATGCCCCTGGGGCTATGTTAAGGCCCTTGCTTCTCTCGGGCTTCCAACTATGGACCTGGGGGCATTTCCCTAACGCTTATGCCCCCCCTCGTCAATACGTCGTTCATGGGTATTAATAGCAGTTTTTCTCGAGTTAAGAAACAGCACTGTGACCATTTCTCGACTAGAGAAAAAAAGGCAACAAAAGTGGCTGCCAGGGATCGGGAAGAAGGGATTACCGGTAGTCCCTTCTCCCTTTCCATGGCGGCAATTAAAACAAATGTTAAAAAAAAATATTAAACAAAAAAAATGCCCACCATGGAAGGGGCGAAGGCGGCCATTCACAAAAGAACTCCGGCACACCACAGTGCTCGGAGCCTTGTCAGGCAGGTAAGGCCCACTGACCCACCCGGATACTAATTTCAAATATTATTTACATTTTGCTTGTAAATCAGAAAGAGACAGAGTGTGCTTAATTAAGGGTGTGTTATATTTCCAGCTTCAGGGTGGTCTCAAGGAACTCGCAACAGAATACTTCACTACCATGGTAGAATGATCAAAAAGACCACCAGCAAGAATTGTAGAATCTAGGACATGTAGTGGGTATGGACTGGTGATAAATAAAAACAAATGTTTGAGATAAGGACTCATGCCTGACCGAAATAAATATGCAGTCTCAGCCTGATGAGTGGAACAGGTGCCATATATCCACATGTCCATGAACGTCCACCAGTTGTTTAGAGCCGTTTTGCCCGGCTATCTATGAATCAAACAAGACCTACAAATAAAACTACCTAAAACCTCACTCCAGTCTCCACCAGTATCTACTGGTTCTGAGTATGGAAACAGAGCTCTACTGAGGTCTGCAAAGGAAGGCTTCAGATTGGTTGTAATTGTAATGGTAATTGGTTATTTATAATGCGCTTAATTCCCAGAGCTTTCTAAGCATGGACACAAGGATCGAACCTGTGTTGCTCCGAGTCGTCTTGCTTCCATGGTGAGCACATTGCCCCTGAGCTATCCTGCGGGCCCATAATCACAGACCAGGGTTGAAGGTTGGGAGCATCGTTTTCCTGAAACTGATACCTATTGTCCAACCTGAGCTTTGGCAATCTTGTCCCCCGAGAAATTGGCTTGAGGATTAGTGAAGATGGCAGCACTATATTGATTTTGTGTTGGGCAAAGCTGTACAGTATCGGGCCTTTCCCTCTTCTCTCCAGTTTATTAAGCTTATCTTCAGAATGGTGGTGTCTTGGAAAAGAGCAACATCCGCTTGCTGTTAATGTAAATAGGTCAGGCTATTTGTGCCTCAACAGGGCTGTTCACTCTTCCTGAATTTCAGCGGAGTATTTTCAAAGTGTATATACACATGGAATCTTCAGGGTAAAAACAGATAAGCCACAAAAGAGCACGCAACATTAATGGTTGTGGCTCTGCACTTCAAAATAGTTGGGATTGAACAGCTTTCCCTGTGTTATGACTGTGAACAATGGATGGTCAGAGGTCCAATGGCAACACGAAAGAGAGCAAAGTTCCGGAAGTATGTCTGTTGAGCAGAAATGGACGAGGGTATCAGAAGAAGTATTGTAAGTCAATTTTCAATAACCATCAAAGTTGAAGAAAGTCATGGTGCCTGAAGCTGATGCCTGAGCTCCTTAAGACACCTTTTCTATGGATGTCCTGACTTTTCTATATTTCAGAAACAGAGATCTGGATGAACTCCTAGAAGCGTGCTTTGACAGAATTGCATGGATTCCTTTTGGTTCTGATACTTCAGATGGTTTCTCTTTAATCTTCAACTTGGGGGTTACTGGGGTGATACTCGAAGCACATTTAAAGTTTTGTTGCTGTAGAGGTCTTTTTCCTTCTTCTGATTTTCTTCTCTGCCACCAGATTCACAGTGATTCCGCTTGGCTTCTTGGAAGTTTCTCCTCTTCAATATTCACGCAAGAAGATCCTGGTAAAACTATATGTAGTGGCCATCCCACCAAATCTGTTTTTTAGCTCTGGGAAGTTGGAGAACCTTTTCATGCCCGGAAAGGCTCAAAATATTAACCAGGATAGGCTGAGGGCTTACCAGGAGCTGGTCTCAGCCTAGACCAACTTAGACCGGTTGAGCCTGGTCAATCTCAACATTTTGTGGCTTTTGAGAGCGTTGAGCCTGGTCAATCTCGACATTCTGCGGCTTTTGTATTTGTAGTGTGTCATTAAGTAGTTGGATGAACATCCTTTTTCCATTGCCTGCTTCAGAACCTTCCAGAACTCCTAGAATGTCAATGTTATTTCTTCATTCATGGGACTCAAGGTGTTGCATCCGGGCAATTATTTGTTGCAGAGATTCAAACCGGTGTGGCAGGCGCCTCCTTGTATATTAAGCCTACCCTCCAAAGGATGCGAGTCAGGTCATTTCGAGTCTCGTTCATGTTTTGTTTGATCATTTGCACATCTTGTGTTGCTGACTGTGGAATAGCATACGTGGTTGCCGAAGAGGGCTCCGTCACACCACCGTCACCTGATTTGTCAGACATGTTATCATTTGCAGCAGTTGCACCCCCTAGTTTCTTTCCATTGCCTTTTGTCCCCCCGCCTCCTCATCTCTGCAAATCTATGCAGCAGAAGAAAAGGGGCAGTGCCTGATGAGGTAATTTCGGTAACTTAGATATCGGTGACAGGAAACAGACACACTAGCACTTGAACGAGGACTGACCTTGAACCCAGCAGCCAAAGGGAGCCGTCTAATAATATGAAAAGGGGAGAGCGGTGGCGATGGAGCAGGCTGGACAACATGCTGTCAGAGCCCCTGCTTTTCCTTGTCAAAGAGCTCCACTTTATCTTCATGAGATGTCAACAATGATTTCATAGGCTGCTCGCTCTGCTCATATTACCCGTCTGCTGTAATGGTATGTCCCCTTAATTGCTCTGTCTCACAAAAACAAGCGCCTGAAGCGCTCCCAAGGCCCCGCGCAGAGAGAAAACCTGGCGGATATCTGTGCTGCGCCGCAGTGTAGAGGGCCAGTCCGCGACACGAATATGGGGCACAGGGGAGGGCAGTCAATTCTCCTAAACAATCAACCCTTTGGTCTACCTGTACGGGATAATTCGCCATTGCCATCTGTTTGCTGCAGTGAGCATGCCCGCCGCTCTGTGCAGACCACCCCATTCCTCAGTCATGGAAGTGGTGGGAGGAGGAGGAACCACAGGCAAGCTGTTTGACGCATAAGTTCTTTTTTAATAGGGCACAAATCCTAATAAAAAGTGGTGACCTCTTTTGCATATGTAATGGTAAGTGATGTCACAGGAAGTGAACGGATGATAAAGTGAAATATACACATTTCATTCAGTTGCTCTCAAACAAGCACCTGCCTCTCAGTAGATTAATCACGAACACCTGAAAAATAGCCCAACAGGAGCATTTCCTATACTGTTGCTGGCAAAGTGTAAAAAGGTGCACCTTTTAGACATAAAAAGCCGCATTTAAACATTCCCTGCGCAGTAAAATCCGTGTAAGTCATGTGATAGATATTGTGAGCGGACCACCATGTGCCCTTGTGGCAAAATTGTTCGTCTCGAGTCCTGACGGTCTTGGTTCGAATCCCGGCCTTGCACAGTTTGCTACCGGAGAAACGCACTAAGCCAATTGAAAGAAAAAAAAAGCGTTTTTAAATTCCTCAAACACCCAACCAGGAGGGGGGTGTCCGCCCTTTGAAAAAAAGGGGGCAGAGACCTTGGCGAGTATAGTTTTCAGGTATCTTAAAACAAATAAAGCAAACGTTGTGTTAGAGCTTGCGACTAGGCAGCCATTTTATTAGCGGCTCCCGTTGCTAACTTCTTGATGGCTGTGACGACGCGTTGCATTCCTCTAAAACTTGATCGGACACCATCCATTCTACCGTCGGGTGGGAAAAAACCCTGCTATTTCTCAAACAAAATGAGGTGCAAACTGATTTGTTTGCCAACTACATCGCAAGACGACTTCATTTGAAAAATCATTAACAATAAACAGGGCAAAACTGCCCTCCTCACTACAGAAAATTGAAAAACAAATTGAAAATCTTACGAGCGACAAATAAAATAAGTGAAATATAAAATGACTGTGAATCAAACATCAAAGGTATAAAAAGTCGCTCTTTGTCAAAAGAAGAAAATAGATTCAAAAACGATTAGAACGTTAGCAGACTTTCCTTTGTACAAAGCACCCCCTTTAATCCCATTGAAAAGCAGACAGCTCATAACATATCCAGAATTTGATATTGGATCTGTGGGCCCGAGTGGACTGTTTCTATGCAGTATCAGCCGTGTGGGGTCTCTGATCATTCCACAGTGTGTTTGACTTGTATTTGTTGCATCAAGCTTTTGCTTTTCACAATGTTTGACCCGCATAATGCATACCACAAACACGTGCTATTTATTTATTTATTACATTTGTATAGCGCACATACAGCCCAAGGGCATTGCGTCACTGTTACTTGTGGCGAGCTTAGTTGTAGAAGAAACGTATGCATGTGAGTCATATATGAGCAAACCACATTACTATATTAGTATTGTCACAGAATGCATATTTTGTCTAAATATGTTTCTTCACGTATATGGATGTAATATTGCCTTTGATCACGTTGTCACAATGTGTGCAGGTCAGCGGGCAAGCGTTCTTGTGTTATGGGTTGTCTAGAATCATGTATCCATTTTGGGTCGTTTAGCTTCAGCAAGACCACCCTTTTAGGTATTGGTACGTCTATGAGTGCAGGTTGGTGACTCTGCAACCAAGCTGTGCAAGTGCTAATCACACGTCCACGGTTAATCGCTTTCTTATTGGTCACGGTGTGTTGTGTGCATGTAGACACAGCATCTAAGGCTGGTGATAGTTGTGGTTAGCTTTGTGCTTCAAGCAAAGTTTCATGATCTTGTGCACATATTTTAGATTTTGCTATACCAAGTCATTCACTGACTATTACATCAAGGTATTTCTACGTCATTATCTCACATTGTGTTAGGGGGGGCTCCCTTACACCAACCCCGGGATGGCACCACCCCAGAGGAACCTGCATGAGGAGTACAGTGCCCAGACACCCAGCAGCCAGCTTCCTCTTACCTAGCGGACGCTGGCAATACTGGGGGGACCCAGCGATGCTCTTAGTAGGCGTAGCAGAGTCAGAACCAGAGAATAGGAACCGGAAAAGACACCACGTTTCCCGGCGATATGTGCAGTGGCACGCAGGACCTTCCTGTCGAGCATAGGCACTCGCCATGGACAGAGGACTGTGTCCTCCCTTTGGCATAAAGGATATAGAAAGAGGACACTACAGACAGGAAGGCAGTGTTATGAGCCAGCCAGGGTAGCTGACTTGGTTTTTCCCAGAGGGTGCCGGCGGGAGATTTTTAGGAAGTCCCATTGAAGGTATAGCCAGTGGCGCCCCGAGACATTTTTCATAGGCGTGGCCTGATGAGGTCACTGTGGTGGCACACCAAAACAAATGCATAGAGGCAGGCAGACCGGTCGGGGGGGAGAGGGGGCAGTGTTTTTATAAGGGTGGCCATGGCCCCATTGGCAACCCCTTGGTGGCACCTCTGGGTATAGCGACTTTTAGTGCAGATGGTTTTTCCCAGGGGGTGCCCGAGCCGCGGCGCACCCGCAGACTCAGCGCCCATGGTGCCAGCGAAGTTTGAAATATCCTGCACCAGAAGGAAACCCAGCCCACACGCCATAAGCACATCGGCTTAACCTCAGCATCTTTGAAAATGCTTGTGAATTACTATCTACACAGGCTGCGCTTGGTAACCAACGTAAAGCCACTGATGTGCAAAATTTAAACAAGAATGATGGGGAATTAATCACAGAGATATTCTACTGGTTTATTAGTAACAAAGAGCAAAGTTGTTCATTCACAGGTAAAGTGTAACACATCAATTGTGTTGAATGAGTCTGAACTTGGATGAATTACACAGAGCAATTTATATGCAATCAATAAAACACCCACAATTTATATGCAATTGCGCAGCATATTTGTTGAGTACTTCAAAAACCAAAACTTGAATGAATCACATTGTTTGAGATAGGCTTATTCGCCAAAACACACACAATTTATATGCAATTGCGCAGCG
Source organism: Ambystoma mexicanum (assembly GCF_040938575.1). Lineage (NCBI taxonomy): Eukaryota > Metazoa > Chordata > Amphibia > Caudata > Ambystomatidae > Ambystoma > Ambystoma mexicanum. The sequence continues at coordinate 1,018,236,136 of NC_090923.1, read as the reverse complement.
TATTTCACATTAAAGAAAAGCCAAGAATTTGCCAAAACATGCCAACACGTGTTTCAACCAAAGAGGTCGTCCTCAGGGCATACAAATGTAGTTTACCATTTGCATTAATCTATAATTATTGAACCTTGGCTTAAATATGATTGAGGTTTCCTAATACTTGATTCAACTTTCAGTAGTTGAGAGATTTAGTGATTTCTACATGCTTGACTGGACAGGGTCAGTCTTGCAATCAAGAGGTAGTTGTCGTTCGACTGATATGCCGCTGTTGCGGCATATCAAATGAGAAACAACCGGCCATTGAGCACATCAACTTTTGGAGCGTATGCCGATTACGGCCGAATTTAAAGGCAAGGCACGCTAAAAACGTGCGTTACATTTCAATTATACTGCAACAGCGGCATATCAGTCGAACGACAACTACCTCTTGATTGCAAGACTGACCCTGTCCAGTCAAGCATGTAGAAATCACTAAATCTCTCAACTACTGAAAGTTGAATCAAGTATTAGGAAACCTCAATCATATTTAAGCCAAGGTTCAATAATTATAGATTAATGCAAATGGTAAACTACATTTGTATGCCCTGAGGACGACCTCTTTGGTTGAAACACGTGTTGGCATGTTTTGGCAAATTCTTGGCTTTTCTTTAATGTGAAATACGCTGCGCAATTGCATATAAATTGTGTGTGTTTTGGCGAATAAGCCTATCTCAAACAATGTGATTCATTCAAGTTTTGGTTTTTGAAGTACTCAACAAATATGCTGCGCAATTGCATATAAATTGTGGGTGTTTTATTGATTGCATATAAATTGCTCTGTGTAATTCATCCAAGTTCAGACTCATTCAACACAATTGATGTGTTACACTTTACCTGTGAATGAACAACTTTGCTCTTTGTTACTAATAAACCAGTAGAATATCTCTGTGATTAATTCCCCATCATTCTTGTTTAAATTTTGCACATCAGTGGCTTTACGTTGATTACCAAGCGCAGCCTGTGTAGATAGTAATTCACAATAATTTGATATACTTCAAGGTGATAGTGGCAGATCATCTCACTACCTACACGACAGCAGCTCAACCACAATTTTACTTTACTTCCTTTCATGAAAATCCAGTTGTGCGCATTCCTGACTAGGGCTTCACTTCCACATACCGTATTTTCAATCTTTGAAAATGCTGTGGTCACCGCAGGCACTGCGGTGGACGGAATTCAGGAACACCAACCACTGATACCCTGTTGCAAGGCATGGCCTTGGGGAAAGCCAATGGCTTCTAGAACAGTTTGGTTTCTGTAAAAGCATACGACTGGGAGACCCCAGTCACCCGCCATCCCCCAGGCCAGCACCCTGATAAGCAACACAGTGTGTCGTATCAGCAGGCGACGCAGCACCGACAGTCCACACACGGTCCCTCCTGCCCCAGGAAGCAATTTCATTCCCCTTCCCAAATTCACTTGATAAACCTTCCTTACCTTCCCCCAACTGGGATTTCTGGAACCCTTCCCTTAATTGATGTAATGGAACGAGTTGTTAGAAGGGGTAAGTAAAATTGCCTGAGCATTTTTTTACCTGTTGACATTTTCCATCACATTGTCTTCCATTTCTTTCTCAAGATGACATTTAGTGCCATTTCTCGAAAGACATTTTCTAACATTTCTTCCTCACCAGACTCCCCTTTTTAGTTTAGGCTAAGCCAAAACTATGGCATAAGAGTACAGTTGGGGAGAAATGGCAAATGAAGAGGGATACAAAGCTTGGAGGTTTTTCTTGGTTGTTTGCCCACTCACTGACTGCCCATGGCCATGCTAATCCCTATGGCCATTCCCACCCAGGTCATGCCCCTCCTCTCTCAAAACACCTCCTCATGGGGCTCTTTGAGCTCGCTTTAATGAAGCCTTATCATCAAACTTTGCACTCGAACTGCATGCCGAGATCCGGCTACACAACTGGTGCCGGATCTCGGATCCGCCGAGAGCCGGTCCAATTACCAACCCTGCCACCATCTGAGCCCCTTTTGTGAATTCTGGCCATGTAAGGATTCAACTATTCAAGCAGTGAGCAACCTATTTAAAATGTATATCAAACCAACCTGTGCAGGATTAAAGCTGAATGGTGTCTTAGCTCTGGAGTGGAGTCACACACCACACTTGCAATACAAGTCATGATTATAGGATGGAAGTTAAACACTGGAGTGTCTAGCGAAACATTGCAGGCTAGTGTAGTAGCAGCCACGTGAAAGCTTATGGGGGCTAAAGGGGGACTGGAGAAGAGTGCAGTGCTACAGTCTCAAGTGGACAATGCTTACGGTTCGTGGGGATCAAGAAGTGGGGCCCCCAGCTGTTCCCTTTTCAATGTTAATGGAAGGCCAGGCCTCAGAAGTCAATCTAACTGCACTTCTGGGTAGTTTGTTTAGGCCTGGGAGAATAATACAAGTCTGTGTGCTGGGACATCCGTAAACAGTTTTCGGGCTGAGGGTCAGAGTACCTTGAGCCTCTCAAAAGTTGACCTCGAGCTGTACACCCGCCCACGCCATGTTGCCTTGGCCAGCTCCTTCACCTGCAGGCGGTGGGAGCCCATGAGGATGGTGGCTGGTGCGTGTGATGGATATCGATGGGGGCAGAATTCCCCTCCAGAGGAAGAAGTTACAAGTGCAGGCATAAGGACCATACAACAATTCCTGCCTTGATGATCCTACTCCTGGGATGTAGCAGTGCCGACCCGACAGACCCCCAGCATCGGTCCCAATGTGTCGCTGAGCCTCCTGGGACCACATATTACGTGGGCGACACTACAGGGTCCACTCATTCTGAACAAGAGGGACGTTCAGGTGATCCGTGTCGGGCACAAGGAAGCGGGTTCAGTGTCTTGTACACTGGGTCTACACATGAGGCCGCAATCCCTGAAGTCCAGTGGGTGCAGAGATCAGATCCTGCTAGCTCTCTGTAGTTTTTTCGAGTTTTTGATGCTCCATCCTTAAGAAGTGGAGTCAAGATAAGAAGCTTTGTTGGGCAGAAACATGGTGACGCCACTGTCTCGATCCTGCTGTGTTCCGGCACCGAGACTTGAGGTCAGAGATCCCAGCAGCAAGGAATGAGCTTGCTGCTCTTACCCGGAGACCCCTCAAGAGGTCCAGCCTACTCATTTCATCCCTTTTGCCATTAATGCCAGCATTTGCTAAGCAGAGCTTTCAGCACTGTTGAGCAACAAAGGGACTGACTGCGGCCTCTGTGCAGATTGTGCAGATGGCCAGACTGTTCTTTGAAGCTTGTGCGGAGGCTGGCTTTCCTGAGCCCTTGGGATCCATGCTGACCCAGCATGGGCTCTGCAAATGAAGCCGATTCTCTGGATAAGGAGGATATGATCTTCGGAGGACAATGACCCTCCAGGTGTTTCAAAGTGAGAAACAACAACTTGACATTATCAGAGGAATACTGCAATATCGTCACTAGGCAACCCTCTCGCGACTACCCTACAGCTGTACGGACTAAACAATCTTGAGAGGTTTGCCTAGAAGCACTCAGGATCTTAATTAGAAGAATTCCTTAGAAGGGTTTATCTCTTTGTGCATCACCTGCCTATGAGAAGAATGATATGATTGGTTATTTATAACGCGCTTAACCCAAAGGTTTCTAAGAGTGGACCCGGGGATCGAACCTGTGCTGCTCCGTGTCATCCTGCTTCCAAAGTGAGCACATTGCCGCTGAGCTATCCTCCCGAGACGAGGCTTACAAGACTTGTTATGTAGAACTATCATAGCCCGCTGAGGGGCTGTTGTAAGCAGAGCGGACTGTTTGCCGTTACCATATTTTTTTGCAACAGCAAATTATCTCCCCTCTATATGAATTCCTAGCTCCCTATTCCCGGGGGGTGGGGGGGAGGGATTGTGAAACAGTGAGCTATCACACCTGGCTATGAAGTTCTACTTCCCTACTCCGAGTGGTGTGGCAACAGCGAACTATCTCACCTCTCTATAAAGACCTAGCTTGGCAACAATGTAGCAATCACCCCAGTGTCGTGGGTTGTACCGGGCTGGTAACAGTGTGGGGCTCTGCACATATTGCATAAAATGCTGAGTTCGTCACATTGAAGGCTATTGAGGGAGAGGGAACCATAGCGAGAGAGACATTCCCCGGTGCACACTGGGAGCAGAACATGCAGACGAGAGGGAACATACGGAGGAGCGGTAATAGAAGAGGAGGTCTGGACAGGCGATCCCCACCCAGTGAGAGAAGGACAAGATCGGAGGGGGTACCAACAGTTACAAGCTGGAGCCAGACACCTCACATTTAGAAGCCCTGTAGGGGGAGGGAGAGCATGCAAGAAATGGAAAAGTCGTACTAGGAAAGTAGGCAAAGGAAAGTAGACTGAAACCAACCGAGCCGGAAACTCACACACAAAAGGAACAAGCCCTGCAGTGAGAGGTTGGAAGTGAGGCTCAGAGAGAAAAAATGATACAAGCTTGCCAGTGGTCTGGGAGCAATGGAGGAAAGGCAGCAAGGTAAGAACGCCGGAAGATGAACAAACCCTGGTAAACCGAGAAGTACATTAACAGTTCGAGATCAAAGACACGTTTCTTTCACCGCGCAAGACATCAGAATATACTAGGCACGGAAAGGGCGAGCCAGGAAAATTCTCATATGAGAGCACGTGGAGCCCCAGACACTATAAAGAGAAGGGGCGATATATCCAAATATGCAAAGAAGGAGAAGAGGGAAGGAAGAGAGACAGAGAAGAAAACAGGAGCAACACACCTACAACCCTTCACCCAGAATTAAACGCTTAGGACAGCATGTGTGAATGTAAGACGTGCACAAAGGAGAGTCCTTCGGGAATACACTACAAGGGAGGGTGAACCTGTGAAACCTACACAGAGGATCACTTAGTGAATCCTGGGGACGCATGTGAATGCCTCAATGTTAGCAGATGTGGCTACTAAGAAAGATATTGCACACATCATGATGGAAATAAAAGCATTGCGGCCAGACATCCAGTTCTCAATAACAGAGCGCGGAGGAAGAGTAGAGTAGATGGAAGACGGCATCGAAGCACTTCAAAGTAATCAACAGTTGGCAGACTTAAGGCTAATGCGCTATGTATGAATCATGACTTTTAGAAACTTAACCTGGGAGGAAGAGCTGCTCATGAGAGTTGATGATATGGATAACAGGGAGTGGCGATGCAACATACACATCTGTGGAGTGCCAGAAAAAGAAGGAGAAACACCCAAGAGTATTGAAAGCACAGTGAAGGAAAGTCTTCTAGCCAGAGTACATAGCGAAGAAAACATGTTGCTCAAAGCCGGGAAAGCAGGCACTATTTACTTCCACGGAGAACAAATACAGATAGACAAAGACCTGTCCCTATTGACACTCAGAAAAAGGGGAGCATGTAAAACTATAACAACAGGGTTAACAGAACATGGAGTCTGATAGCGATGGGGTTACCCATTCTCTCTGACATTTGAACTCAAAAGTGAGACATACAGGATCACATAATTGGTTGAAGCAAAGAAAGCCCTGGAGCATGCCTCAAAGAAAAGGACTGAAGCTGATTAACAAAGAACAGTACCGCCTGGATAGTAGAACATTGCCCACCCGATTTCGAAATGAGGTGTAAGATGACAGGACCAAGAAAGTTCAAAATGGTTCAACTCGCCCTGCCCAAAGAAACGAAGAAAGAAAGATGCAAATTGCAAGGTTCTTTCAATATGAGAGGAAGGTGGGGAGATGAGCAGGAGAGGTCTTAAGAGGTTAATGGGGGGTGGGGGAGGAGGTTATTACACTGCAAAGAGAGTATGAAAAAAGCTTAAAATGAGATGCTGGCTAGAAATATTGAAGTGGGGGTGGTGGACCAGAAAGGGAAGGGTACTGTTCCGTTGGTCACCTCGTTGGTCTTGGCATTCCATTATTGAACAAAGGGTTTGTTGGTTAAGTTATACAAAGACATGGGGTGAACACAGGTAATCTCACAGTTGAATGGAACCAAAAGGCGTGTTACTGGTGGAGGGGATGAGAGGTGTGCAGTAATTCATCAGGAACTATAGGGGAGCAACAGAGGAACCATTTTTAGTATGAAAATGACTAACAAAATGGTTGGGTAAAATATAGTCATTCTAAATGTGAAGGGATTAAATACGCCCCAGGAAAAAGGTATCTTGTCTCAAAGGAAATGAGGAGAATCTACCTCTCAATTTTATTCCTTCAAGAAATGAGATTGAAAATAGGGGAGGAAAGACAGATAGCGGATTGGGGCATAATAAGTAAGTCATACTGGGCTTCAGATATCTTGAAAAAGGGAGGGGCAGGAATAGTGTGGCTAAATGTTTGAGGTTTCACATGTAGGCGATACAAATAGGACTGGTGGAATTCTTCTATCGATTAAAGGGGAAAAGGAAAATGCAAACATTACCTTGGGTTCTATTTATTGCCAAATGAGGGTCAGATGGAATTTTGTGAGCAAGCCATACATTTAATTAGCAAGTGTAGGGAAGGTAGATTGTTATTGGAAGGGGATTTCAACTTGGTGCAAATCTAAGACATAGACTAGTAATCGAGAAGATCTGACATACAAACACCCACAAAAACAGATTCTAAAAATGTGCGAAGTGGTTAGATCACAACTTCCTAGTTGATATATGGACAGAGCATAGTCCAATAAAGAGAGGTTTCACTTACTTCCCACTGCCCCACCTACATATATCCAAATTGATCACATCCTAATAGAGTTAGTTGAGCAGTACAGGACATACGGCAGTGAAAATAGAAAAGTGGGATGAACAGATCATGACCTACTGTTTATGAAATGTTATATTGGACTTGAGACACAAGCTACCAAGTGGTGGTATTCCGATGATAGCCTCCTAAAAGAAGGTCCATTTAGGGAATATTTAAGAATGAAAATGGAAACCTTTTTTGAAAACAATACATCTGAGAGGGGTCTAGTGAGATAGCATGCGACACAAAAGCAGCATTCTGTGAATTATTAATTACGTAAGGCACAAGGAAAAAGAAAGAAAAAAATATTCAAGGAGAAGCTAAGGTCAGAAACACTAGAACTGGAGATTACTTTGACGTGTTAGGTTAGAGAGACAAGAGCTTGAAGGTATGTTAACGGAGAAAACATTAACAAATGAAACATTTCAAAGCAAACAGAAAAAGGAGACAAAGTAGGCACGGTCCTAGCGAAAAAACATAGGAAGCTGAGACAAGAGAAGGGAGTGTGTGATATTCGAAATGCATAAGATAAAATGCACAATAAGCCAAGACACATAGCCCAGTGTTTTGCTAAATATTATTAATTATTTGGAGAAGAAAGTGAAGGAAACCGGAGGGTGGTTAAGGTTGAGCTGAAAGAACTAGAACTCCCCTCAGTAACTGTCATGCCTGCGCCATGGGCGCATACATTGGCGATCAATATGGACAAATTGTTATTCATTTATCTACAGAAAACTCCTGGATCAACCGTTATTCACTATTTGGACTTTATTTCCCATTTGCAAGACTTTGGTGCTTTTTTATTTTTCCCAGAAAACTACACTTACCATAATGCACTTGGCTATAACCATCCATTCCTGGCTATTCCTATTTTTCTTCATCAGAACTACAATCCCCAGAAGCCCTAGGGCTTTGCTCTGCTTCCACCAGCTCAGGAACAGAGAGGGAGGTGGACGATTGTCTGCAGGTGTGCTGAGCCAGGTGCAACCAATTAGCCTGCCTCTGTGCTGGGCTGGGCAGTATAAAGGCTGCTGCCTGCGAGAGCTCAGTCTCTTGCATTGAGAGTCCTTCCGGCACCTTATTTGCTTCGAGCTACAAACTTTGTATGCTGTTTCCTGATTTCACCTGCTCTTTGTTCCAGTGCCCTGGTGGGCGTCCTGCCTTGCAGCCTGCTACACCCTGCTGCCTTCCAGCCTCCGCCCTTGCCCTGCCGGGCTCTCCACATTGCAGCCGATCACGCTCTGCTGCTTTCCTGCCTCAGCCCTTGTCCTCTGGGCTCCCTGCTCTGCAGCCTGCCTCACTCCGGCTGCCTACAGCCCTTGTCCTCTGGGCTCCCTGCTCTGCAGCCTGCCTCACTCCGGCTGCCTACAGCCCTTGTCCTCTGGGCTTCCTACTTTGCAGCTTATCACGCTCCGCTGCCTACTACCTACCTTTTTCCGCTGGGTTCTCGGCCTAGCAGCCCTCTACAGTCCTCTGCAACCTTCTACGGTCAGCGGCCCTGCCCCTCAGGGCTCACTCCTTGCTGCCCGGCCCTTCTGGGTTCCTTGCCGTGCAGCTTGCTTTACTCTGCTGCCCTAAGCCCTTTCCCTCAGGGCTCTCTACCTTACAGCCCTGCTCCTGTGGGCTTGCTCATTGCTTTCCTGCTCCTCTGAGCTCTCAACCTTGTTCCTTACTGTCCTCTGCTATCCAATCCTGTTACACGGCTTTCCCTTCATTTCCTTCTGCTAGTTTGCTATCAACCTCCTTTTCCTGGATTTGTCTGTAAGTATCTTCTCTTGTACTGTTTGTAGATCCTTTTGTACAGAGCTTGTCTGTTGGTTCCCATCAGTCAACCTCTGCCCCTTCCCTTGTCTCGCTTCTACATTACAGACACCCATAGCTGCTGTTCCAAGCCATGAGCAAACAGCGTGGGCCTCTGTTATAGCAAACTGTGCAGAAGGCTAGAGTATTTCCTAAGGTTCGTGGAATACTCTTTTCCTATATCTGCATACACCCCAAGAGGGAATTCATTCTGTACCTTTTTCCTTGCTACTCTTGCCTACTCTTCGTTCTCTTTCCTTTCTGATGTGTGTGTACTTATCTGTCCACTTTATTTTGGCACAACCACCCAAACCCTTTCTGGGTGTCCTGTGCCACTCTTAATTGAGTGCCATCCTTGACAGTAACCAAGGAGGAGGCAGAACACCTTGAAGCAGTGATGGAAATGAAAGAGGTTTTAAAGGCAATCAGGCAAATTAGCACAGGAAAGACCCCAGGAGTAGACGGATTCATGCTGGTGTTATATAAAAACGAGTCTCAGGTATTTAAGCACCAGTGAAGACCGAGGTTCATAACATAATCTGTGAAGGAGGAAAAATGCCTCAATTGTTCTTAGAAGCAGTGATATCTGCTATCCATAAAGAAGGATAAACCCCTGAGGATTGCCAATCTTATAGACCCATTTCTCTCCTAAACGTTGATATGAAAATCATGACTAATACTGTACAATGAGTCTGGAGACTTTGCTACCTAAACTTGTCAACTCAGACCAAGTAGGATTCATTAGAACGAAACAACGGGTGGACAATATGAGGAAAGTGGCGCAAGCAAAGATTCCCCCTCTCACTGCTGTTGTTCATTGTGGTCATGGAACCACTAGCCACAGCAATCAGGAGGATTACGTGCATCCAAGGTTTCAAATTAAGGGAAGGAGACATTAAATTGAGCCTATTTGCAAGTGATATTGTAGTTTACGTTTTCAGACATCAATCACCCACACCTGCCTTAATGGACATGATCCGTGACTATGGTAAATGGTTAGGTTTTAAAGTAAACTTTGAGATTTCAGTAATTATACCATTAAATAGGGCAGACCTAAATGCATTATAAATTGTAAGACAACTTCCTTTTGAAATAGCGATGGATATGAAAAAATACATAGGAATTAAAAAGACCAAATCACCATCACATTTATTTGGAGCGATCTTATCTCACTTACAGAAAGTAATTAAAGAAGGCCTCAAAAGTTGACATTAAGGGATTCTATCGTGGGTGGGTCTTTAAAACGCTATCAAAATGAATGCATTATAGCAATTTTTATTTTTATTTCAATTGTTGCCTGTTAAATTCATGAAACACTTCTTTGAAGAGGCAAAGAGGAACCTGGTGTCCTTCCAATAAGGAGAAAATAAACTGAGTATGGCGCACAAGACATTGACACTACATAGAGATGAACGCAGAGTGAACTTCCCATATCGTGATTATCATTATAGAGTAGTCCATCTTAGGGTATTAAGGCCCCATCTATGGACTTCAGGGGAGAAACAATGGATATATCTGGAAAACCAAGTCTTGGCTCCGGTTACAGTGCAGGAGTGGTTGTAGGTGCCAACAAACAGGCTACCAAGAAGAGTTTTCTGCCACCCAGTGTCAGAAGTGCTTTGGGACTTATGTAGGGATGGAAGGGATATCAGGCGTTGCCGACATGGCCCTCAGCCTTTAGCTACATATGGGCCCTGCCTTTGAGAACGATATTCCAAGTTTGGGAGCATTCCAGCAAAGGTATAAGGGAGGCCTGGAGACTGCAGGACACTTATTGGTAGACAGAAAATGTATAGGACCTAATTGGCTAGCAAAATAATGTAATATAGGTCAACTTTCAATCTTCTTATACCTGCCCCTCAACGGAGCACTAACACACGTAAGATGGAAGGATATGTTCAATAAAAATGTAACACCAGTTTAGAAACTCTGACACACATGTAGAAGACAAAGGGTTGATAGCACAGATGTATAAAGTTTTGCTGAAGACCGGAGAGTGTGGGGGGGGGGCAGCAACATACAGCAATAGCACTATGGGAAAATACTTGGGAGTGGGCCTAACGATAGATGACAGACATTTTGTAAAGCAGCTTATAAAAGGCCATTGGCATCTCAATACAAAATGCACAGGATAGAACTCCTACACAAATGGCACTATAAATGGTCAAATTCTCTAAGATGCATCCTTCCATTAATACCATATGTTGGAGAGGGTGCGGGATGCAGGGATTTACTGCCATGTGTGGTGGGAGTGCACTATACTCCAGATTTATTGGAAGGGCGTACTGTCATGGATTAAGGAAATATAGGAAATACAGGGGTATTCATGATAGTTGGTGTAGTACAAAAGGTGGTCATCTCTGATTGGCCTGACACATATGATGAATAACATGCTATTGGCAGCAAGAGCATGTATAATGATAACATGGACGTGTCTACATCCACCTATAAAAAAGGAACGGCTGCAGAAAGTGTGGGAACTGCTTGGTATGTAGAAACTGACAGACCTACTGAAAGAACCCCCAAGTTGAATTCGAAGGGTTCCCATTCCTGCTAAAACATGGACCCAACATACCAGTGACAAGGGGTAGGAGGGAAGAAGAATACAAAATTGGTTGGACAGGGAGAAAATAGTGTAACAATTTCAACACACTAGTGGAGTAGATGATAAAGACTTGATAGAGACACATGTGATGCTTCCAAGATGTGACTTAGCTCTGACGCTATATAGTAAAATATTGAAATGGAAAAAAACAGCCAAACCCGGTGGAGAGATAGTAAAACCTGGTAGTTGAATACCCAAGGTTTGAAGTTTACATTTACGTTATTAGGTTAATTGTTTATGTTGAAAGTTGGATATTGTGTGAAAGTTGGTGGCAGAACTTGACTGGCAGTGAAGAAGGCAGTTGATTACAAAATCTGGAAAGTGTGCTGACTGCTTTTTTTTCGTTCTTGTTTTACTTTGTATGTGACAACCTTTAATAAAGAAATATTTGGGGAAAAAGAGGCATCTAGGCTCTTGGCGTGGTAGTGGAGAGGGCTTGAAAGTCCACTGCATGCAGGGCGAAATCCTGGTATAAGGCTTCTGCAGGATGGCTTACAATGTGGCATGAGGTCTGACCAGCCTAGTGATTGGGCAGGGTTTGCTGCTACTCTGTGGCCCAAATTGGTTCAGCATCCCTAGTGAACATAACACTGAGATCCTGTGCATACCTTTGAACACAAGAGGGTTAACAAAGGTTCTTAAATTAGGGTGATACTTTAGACTTTCTTATTTCTCAAGATGTTAACTTGCTACAAGAAGTCTGGTTGGGAGAGATCCTGGTTTTTCTCTAATTTTGCGAACTTCCATAAAGGGGAAAAAGGCCGCCCAAAATAACGACTAATACTTGGGGTTAAGAAGAGCATTCAGATGGTAACATTTCCTTATCATATATTTTCTTTTGTGCATTGGCAGAAGTCACCAATTTTGTTAATGAGCAGGATTTTTCATTAATGTTTACAATCTTCCTGATAATATTTGTTCGAAAGACGTACTTACCTCCATTGCGGAAATATTAGAGCATTGGTTTTCGATTAGCAAGACAGGTTTTATAATCCTCAACGTTGATCCGAATGCCAAAACACTTCATAGGCATGGTGTGCCCGGAGAAGCAGGTGATCAAATTTGTTCTTTTCTGCATGCAGACATTTTAAAAGAAATCACTTCTAATAAATGTTAACAGCTTTGCCTTTAGTGTTTGAGAACATATTAAACCGGGGCTTGTCCTCAAGCTGTTTCATGAAACATACTCAGGTGAACGTGCTAAGAACATTGGGTGCCTTTCGGGGCTTGGATTTACAGTAGTTTTTTTTTTCCTTAGTTCTAATAAGAAAAACCGATAAACTCAAAATGGTCCGACCGATTCTGTTTGGAATCAATTCTACATGTTAATATTTTAATACCTGACTTGCTTGTTTTGATGGAAGTCTATGGAGACCAGCTCTTGTGTTTCACTCTGTTACACCATCCAATATGCTTGTTTATATTTGGGTTTGGTAATCCTTGCTACCTGGCACTGCCCTAATGGTAAGGCCTGGCTAAAAATGGCAACAACTTTGAAATACATGACTTCATTTCCAGGACAAACATACTGCTTATACATCAAGTGGCAGAAGGCACACTTGGTTAAGACATTTCTATTACCCCAGCGCCACATTTAAAGCTGCAATTAGGCCAATAACTCCCAGAAGACCGTTTAGAATGAACACTGGTAGGCACTTATAGTACAATGTTTGATGTTACTACGTGTAAAGTTGGTTCAGCGTGATTCCAAGAGGGAGGGTGTCCTTTGGGCAGGGATGGGGGGGGGGGGCAGGCAGTGGGTGGGAATACCTATAGGGTATTAGCTTGGCTGTGGGCAGTCAATAGGTGGGTAAATAACCAAACAAAGCCTACGAGTTGTCTCCCTCCCCGCATCCCATACCCTTGTAGCTGTACTTCAATACAATAGTTTTGGCTTATAGGTGTCCTGCTAGCCAAAACTAAACATGTAATAAATTAGAACACCCCAAGAAAAAAATTGCATTGTTCGGAGAACTCGGACATGACTTTCATATAAATACATCTGTAACCGAATAGTCACTTCATTCAGGACATTGGTAACCAAGTAGACTGGACTTTCAATAAAACACACATTTTACACTACATTAGGAAAACATGATTGCTGTATGACTGTAACAATAACATCCATTACTTGGAATCTAAGTCAATCGCATGAGAATGTAGAAGGGTTTCCCCAACAGTATATATTCTTTTCCCGGACAGGGCTACAAGGTGGACTTTTATGCAGTTCCGGCTGACTTTGCGGGAATCCCTGTAAGTGATGGGTTTCCCAAGGTAACCGCGGCCTTGCAGACTCTGCAAAGCTGAAGCATCTTGATGAGGAGGACTCGGGTGCCCATCATGGGCAGTTTAAGCTATTCAGTAGATGTGTGCATGAGCTTGGTTTTAATAATTCTCCTGAATTCTGGCTGCAACCGATGCAGGGCAGGCAACTATCCTTTGGGCCATGCAGTGGTCCATTTTGAGTTACTGTAAACGCTTTTAATATCGAATGTATAGAATTTTGAGTATAGGGTGAAATCTTTTCATTTCGATTACTTAATTGAAATTGAGTTCTAAATGTCATCATGTGTTGTTTTATGAAATCAAATTGAATTATTTTATTACTGAATATTTTGAGTAATTGAATAATTTGTGTATGGTCGTGTGAGAGGTGTCATATAACCGCACATCTCACGTTAATTAATAAAACGAATGTGCAATTGGTAGAACCTGGAAAGCAATGATCTCCATATAGGGAAAGCATAGTTTTCCTGCCTCCCGACATTGCAAGATATGGAATTGTGGGCACCTTTCCATACTCTGCTATCCCTTGAAGAGTAGGGTGAGAAGTTATTTTCTGCAGTGCAGGAGAGATAGGACAATGTTCATGTAATTCGGTATGTTATTCCAGAGTCTGGGGGTGATGAATCAACTTCAGGGGCACCAGTGGTCCGGGGATGAGTATCGGTTTCTAAACCATCAATCAGCCCCACACCTCTAGTAAACCAGAAGGGTTCATAATCGATTGGAAACACAAGAGAATTATAAACTTCCTTATCCAATTTTGGTAACGTGGACGGAACAGCAGGCTTATCTCCGAAAAGTCATGGATTGCTGGTTAGTAGCAACACAGCAAAAATACAATTATTACCCAATGATAGAAGGCACTGTCCAGTCAAGGTTGTATAAAAATATCTACTTTATTAATATCACAACTGTCACGACTCGCTCCCTTCGCTCCCGTTCCAGCCAATTCGGGGCATGTTTTGGGGTTTATTCCCTACTGGACATTTCCTCCGAACCTAATGCTACAGTGCTGTGATGAATTGGGAGCGCTAAAACCTTATTTTCCAAGTTACTTCCCTTCCGGATCCATTCTAGGTTTTTGGCAGCCAGCATGCTACTTTAATCAAATGACTATGCTTCCCAGAATGCCTGGCTCACTGCTTCACCTCCTCCCTTGCGGGACAAGGTTGGGTGGAGGATAGGCAACACCTGTGGCTGCAGGTGCAGCAGGCGGCACACCTGAGGGGTGTGCTCGTTAAGCAGCTTTAAAAGCCTCAGTTTGCTTCAGTCCAGTGCTGGTCATCGTTGCAGTGTTCCTTGTTCCTTGTTCCTTGTTCCTTGTTCCTTGCTTTTGTGCCTAGTTCCTAGTTCCTGTTTCTTGTTCCTCCGCCCTGGATTTCGGATTCATATGCTTAATTGATTTCTGCTTTCTGGATTTCCCTTTCTGTCTTCCTCTGTCTGCAGGCACCCTTTCTCTGTGCTTTACCCTTTGATGCAGCCCAATTTGCCTGTGTTTTCTGTTTCTTTGATGCTGTCCTTTGCTACTGAAAAACTTGGTGCATTAGTCTTTCCTTTTTTAGATTTAGCTTCCTGCCTTTTCTCCTTGGATGGGTGGGAAAGGTTTCCTTTTGTGATATCATTTTCCCTGCTCCTGATCCTTACTTTCTATTGGGATCCATTCCATGTTTTCCATTTCACTTCTGCATTTCTTTCCCATTTGATTATTTAGGTATGGGGTGCTGTTGTAACTAGCCCCTGTGTGAATGCCTTTTGTTTTCCTCACTATTTATTTAACCACAATTCCTACTTGCTCCTTGACTTAGGTCTTAGGTATTTAGTTATCCTCCACCCATTGCTGTTAAAGCCTTCTGGGTCCCTGTTTGATCAACTGGGTTTGTGGGTTTACTGACATTCAAGTGGTCTTTCCGGTTCTCGTGAGTACTGTTTCTAAGTTCCTTATTCAGTATCATCCAGAGTGTCAGCACACAGATCCTGTCCTTGCTTGCCCTCTACGTGGGCTTAGCGCTGTCAGTATCTGTAATAGCATAGTGGGTAAGGAGTTTGCCGGCTTTCCTTTCAGTCATAAGGAGGTTCTAAGTGCTTACCCCACATCCCTTTTCATATATTGGTATTTTTGTTTCACTCTATCTGCACTCCTGGGTTTTAGTATATATGAGTCGTGGTTCTTGTGTGCACGTTGTTTGATTCATGGTTATTCACTGTGCGATTTTGTGCACATTTCCCTTGC
Organism: Ambystoma mexicanum; assembly: GCF_040938575.1. Classification (NCBI taxonomy): domain Eukaryota; kingdom Metazoa; phylum Chordata; class Amphibia; order Caudata; family Ambystomatidae; genus Ambystoma; species Ambystoma mexicanum. Next base: position 1,018,220,501 of record NC_090923.1, on the reverse strand, counting down.
CATATTCACTGCCTTTGTACTCACCTGATTAATCCTGACAACAACAGACAGTTGTTGCACACTACGAAATACAACCCACCCTGTAACAGAATGTAGAGGATGGACATTTTCTTTTTTTTAAATATGTTTATTTTGAACAAAGCAGGAAACAAATACAGTTATACATTGCTGTGACCTTCCGGACACCTTTAATCATATTACAAACACTTTTCCCCCCTCTCCCCCGACCTTCCTCCATCCCCACCCTGAATGCCTGTCTGGGTTACGATCCCGGAGGTTGGTGCTCCTTCCCCTCCCCCTCACGCCTCGCCCCCCTTATCGAGTGTGTCTCCGCTATCCAGAATCCACTTAGCTTGTTGGGGCTTGTATCTGAGAGCCGGGAATTTTTGGTCATAGTCAAGAAATGGTCCCCAAATGTTCTAAAAGCGGTGGAGAGTCCCTGCCTTCCCACCGTCACCTTTTCTGCGATGAGGATATCCCACATTTTGGTCCACCAGAAGGGCAAGAGAGGTCCCTCTCTGGCTTTCCAAGAGCGGGCGATTGTTATTCTTCCTGCTAGAAGGCATTGGGTAGGAGCTTGGCTTTGGGCCCGACCTCGAGTATATTCCCAGGATTGGAGCGCCCAGCTAATATCTTCAATGATATTCAGGCATTGTTTCCAAAATTGTTGGACTTGTGGGAATGTCCACCACATGTGGTGGAAGGACCCCATGTGTCCACATTGTCTCCAGCATGCCGGGTCCAGGGAACTGTTCATGTGGTGGAGCCTCAGGGGGGAGTAGTACCAGCATAGCAATATTTTATAAGCACATTCCCTGTTGGTGATGCAGGCTGAGGAGGAGTGTGCCTGGGACCATATATCTTTCCAGGCCTGGTCCTCTATGGGATGGCCTACATCTGCCTCCCACTGCGCCATGGCGCGGGTTTTAGAGGTGAGGAAGTCCCCCTGGAAATGTTTATATAGGGCAGAGATCTTACCTCGGGCCGGGAGGTCCATCAGAGTTAGTTCCAGTGCTGTAGTAGGGCGGCCTGCTGCAAGATGAGTTTGCGGGTGGGAGCACCAATGGTGAAGCTGGATGTAGGAAAACCTGTCGTGAAGTTGAAAGGTCTCCTTGCATTGTGAGAACGTGCGCAGTTCCCCCCCCTTCGAACAGTTGCCCCAGCGATTCCAGGCCCCCGCGATCCAGTTCTTAAAGTTCCGGGGTTCATACCCGGAGAGAAAATTGGGTTATGAAATATTGGCGATGAGGGGCTCAGAATCTCTCGGGACCCCTTTTTCTTGAGTGCCTTATCCCAAGCGTCCACGGTGTGCCTGGTGGCAAGCAGTAGTCTCTCTGTCTGTTGCATAGGTGGTAGAATGTGCGGAGGAAGCGTAGGGGGAGGGCAAGGCGAGATTGTTCGAGTTCCACCCATCTTGGGCGGTCGGAGGATATCCGCCAGGCTTGGGTGATTGCCAATTGTGTTGCCATCTGATATCCTTATAGGTCGGGTACTCCCAGACCGCCCAGCCTGGCATTCCCCAGTATTGTTCTTAGGGGGATTCTGGGTTTTTCCCTGCCAAATAAAGCGCATCATATTCCTTTGGAGGTCCCGAAGAGCCGGGGGTGGGATAGGCACCGGGAGAGAGGAGCAGGCACACAGGAATCTGAGGAGAAGGTTCATTTTACAGGCAGTGATGCGGCCCATTAAAGAGTTTTCCTGTAATTTCCATCGCTTCAAGTCATCTGCCAGTTCCTTAAAGAGAGGGGGGAAGTTTATGCGGTAGACCTCCTTTGTGTTCGCCGGGATTTGGACCTCCAGGTAATGGATCGCCATGGTTTTCCACTGAATGGGACAAAGCGGGGTCAGGGTTGCCTTTTCCGACGCAGTCAGGCCTATCCCAAGAGCTGTAGATTTGTTGAAGTTGATAGAGAAGCCAGTGACTCTTCCATAGTTCTTTATCTCGGCCAAAGCATGTTTCAGTGAGAGGGAGGGCTGTGAGATGGTGAATAGGACCTCATCCGCGTATAAGGCCACTTTGTGTTGGGAGGATCCGAACTGGAGACCCCTGATGGAGTCATTTAGTCTAATTCTTTGGGTAAAGGGTTCCATAACCAGGACGAATAAGAGTGGAGATAGCGGGCATCCCTGCCTGGTCCCGCTGGTTAGAGGGATTGGGGAGGAGAGGGTGCTGTTAATTCTCAAGAGGGTCTTTGGGGATCTGTAATTCGCCAGGACCATGGTTCGGAACTCCGATCCGAAGCCAAAGGCCTCCAGGGTGAGGTTCATGAAGGTCCAATCTACTTTATCGAACGCATTGGTGGCGTCAAGAGCTATGAGTGCCAGGCCTTGGGAGTTTCAGGTGGCCAGGTCCACCAGATCTAGTGTTCTGCGTATGTTGTCGCTTGTTGCTCTGTTTCTAATAAATCTAGTCTGGTCTGGGTGGATTATGTCAGGCAGGATGCGAGAAAGGTGTATTGCCAGGACCTTCGAGTAGATGTTGGCATCGATATTCAGCAATGCAATAGGTCTGTAGGAGGCCGGGTTCGCAGGGTCCCTCCCCAGGTTTAGGCAAGAGGGTTGTGATAGATTCTTGCATGGAGGGGGTTATAGTGCCTGTGCTCCGAAAGGAGTTAAAGAGATTCACCAATGGTGGAAATAGTTGATGCCTGAAGATTTTGTAGAATCTAGTTGTGTATCCGTCTGGTCCGGGGGCTCTAGATTTGAGGGTTTTTATGGCCTCTTTGACCTCTTCTGCTGAGATTGATGCGTCCAGAGTGTCTCGGGCTGAGGGCTTCAGCTGAGGGAGGATGGCCTTCTGCAGGTATTTTGTCTGCTCCAGCCGGTTGCGTGGCTGTGCGGACATTACTTGTACAAGGTGGTCAGTCGCTAGTCGTGGTTTCTCCAGCTCCGAATATTGGGTTGTGCCCTGGGGGTCTCGCAGTCCGAGGATGGTGTTGTTCTTTTTGATTTTGGTGATTTTTGCTACCATTAGCGTGTTTGCTTTGTTGTTCCTGACATAATAAAATTGTTTGGCCTTCGCTAGTAGTTGTGGCGTGTGTTCGGCATAGTGCGTCTCAATTTACATCCGTGCCATTCGGAGTGCTTGTTCTATTTTGGGGGACCATCCTTTTTCTTTATGCCTAGCCTCCACTTCCTGGAGGTCTTCGTCGAGGGCCATGTGGGTCTGCCTTCTGCTTCTGTGGTATGCCACTCCGCAGACTATCAGTTCCCCCCGGATGACCGCCTTCATGGCGTCCCAGGTATTGGCCGGGGAGGTGTCCTCGTTGGGGTTTTCCTGGAAAAGATTTGAAATTGATGTTGCTGTAGTGTCCCTTATTGATATGTCGTTCAGCATTGGATCATACAGTGCCCATTTGCGGCGGGCAATGGGGGTTGGGTCATGAATGCGGATTTCCAGGGTTACCGGGGCGTGATCTGACAGTATTCTTGATCCAATGGACACCTCATTTGTGAAGGCAGTACCTGTGGTGATGTCAGCAGGAGGTCAATCCTTGAAAAGGTTCTGTGGGCGTAGGAGTAGAAGGTGAAGTCTGTTTCCGAGGGGTGCAGCACCCGCCATGAATCGACCACCTCCAGGGTCCTGAACAATCGTAGCAAACCGAGGGCCAGGGCAGCATCTCTGGAGGAGGCCGAGTGTGATTTGTCCTTCGAGGGGTCTGGCACTCCATTGAAATCCCCACCCATCACGATTTGGCCCTCTGTAAAGGGAACCAAGGCGGTGGTCAGGGCTTCGTAGAATGCGACTTGTCCTGAGTTCGGGGCGTAGACCGAGATGAAAGTGTATAGCTGGTCCAGCAGGAGACACTTCACCGCCACAAATCTTCCCTCTGGGCAGAGTTTAGTTTCCAGTATATGGGGGTTCAGCCCCTTCTTAAAGAGAACTGCTGTGCCTCCTTTCTTGCTGCCACCTGAGGCAATGAATTGTTTAGGAAATTGTTGGGAACGTAGGTGCCCGAAGTCTGCTGGCAACAGATGGGTATCCTGGAGCAGGGCCCCTGCTGCTTCCTCGTCCTGGAGCTTCTGTAAGAAAGATTTATGTTTGGGGGGGAATTCTGCCCCCTGACATTGAGGGAGATGACTCTCAAAGTGCTATGATCACGAGTGGGTGGGGGGTGCCTCTGGTGGGTTCATGTGAGAGGTATAGGTCGGGTTGAGGTCATCTATTGCTCGGATGGGTAGGAATGGTTGTTATCCTGCTCTTGGGTTTTTAGTCCCTGCCTCCAACAGGGAGGCCGGGTGTTAACTAGCGGGGGGGTCGATGTTGTGAGGCCGGCACCACCCCAGGCCAACTGGGCCAAGTAACAGAGGTCAGCTAACATGGCTGGAACTTGTGGCCAGACTATAACTGGCATTCCAAGGATCTGTAGGTGTAACCTACCTCAGAAGTGGGCAGCAGCCGTGGGGGGGGCGCTGCAGTGGATGTATGATGGTATTTCTGTGGTGTTTCAATGTATGACATCCCGTCAGCGTCGAGGAGAGCCGGGACTGAGGGGGAAGTGGGGTCACGTCAATTCGGACCTTGATTGTCTGAAGGTTGTGGGATATCGAAATCCGATGTGTTCGCTTCCCGGCCTCCTGTTTATGCGCCATCTTGTAGTGTTCGGTCATTTTTTCCTTCTGTCCCTCGGGACACTTGTCCACGTGTTTCGCTTTTCTTTTGGCGGGGGCACAGGGTCCCCTCCTGTGGCGTTTTCGGAGGCCCCCGGGGAGGTCGTCCCGGGTAAAAGTGGTTGCATTATTTGTGCGGTGTCCTCTAGGGGGCTAATTCTTCGTAGAGTGCCTTTATATGTAAATTGTAATGCTGTTGGGAAGAGCCACCTGTAGCAGACCTGTTGGGCCTGAAGGAAGAGAGCCAACGGTCGGAGGGATCTTCTTTTTTGCAGAGTGAGGAGGGAAAGGTCCTGATAGATTTGGAGTGGGGATCCTTGAAAAATGATTTCATCTCGGGTGCGAGAAATTGATGAGATGGCCTCTTTGGTGGTGAAAAAGTGCACTCTGGTGATGACATCGGGAGAAGAGTCCAACTCCACTCTGCGACGTGGGCGCAACTTGTGGGTGCGGTCTAGTAAGAGTTGGGCGTTGTCCAAATGTGGGAGAAGGCATTGGGAGAGATCCCCGAGATATTCCGTTAGGTTTCGATCCGGAACCGAGGCAGGGACACCTCGAATTCGTAGGTTATTGCGCCGGGCTCGATTTTCAAGGTCCTCCTGTTTAAATTCCAGGATTTAACATCTGTTTTGTAGTGCTTTGATAGAGTGTTGGATTCCATCTATAGCCGTGGAATGGTCTTCGGCCTGGTCCTCAACTTCCCCCAACCTTTGTTCTGCCTCCGTTACTCTCTGATCTGTGTGCTCCAATTTCGCCGAGAGCTCAGTCATGCAGGACCTAAATTCAGCTTTAATGTCGGCCGTAAAGGCCAGTAGGTCACTTATGGTTGCGAGGTGCTCCTTGCCCTCCTGGTCCGTCTGTGGCGTGGAGTTAGGTGGGTCTTGTTTCTTCCCTTTATCTGCCGCCAGCAGCATTGTAACAATGTCTGTGTTTTTCGTGAGTTTAGGTTGCTTAAACATGATGCCCCTCTCCTGAACAGGGCAACGGAGGACAGGGAGTCACTGAATGGGTCTGGGCGCCCCAAGAGTAGTGCTGGGTGTCCTTAGAAGCCAAGAGCTCATAGGCCGTAGTGAGATGTATGCAGGTGAGGGCCCCACCGGTCTTTTGGGGTAGGGAAGAGGCATCCCATATGCTGCGGGCGGAAGTGGGTGTACTGGAGATCCCGGGGTTCCCCGCTCATGGGTGCTGGGAATCCAGATGATTACTTTTGGGTCCCGGAGGCAAAGGAGGTGGAGGGGGAGGACCCCCTCCCCTGGTGCTGCAGGACGTCCGAGAGTGTCCCCAACAGGGGGGGGCGGGAAGTCGCTGAGTGGGCCCCAGGAGTGATGTTGGGTGTTGGGTTCCCCCGGGGGCTTGACGGGGCTGAGAGCCAGGGCAGGCCGACACCGTGGCACCTTTTAGCCGGGGCAGAGTGCTCTTGCAGAGTTGCCTGTATATTGTGTTGCAGGGTCCCAGTTCATCCACGCCAGACCCCCCGATGGTTGTATCCTTCTTTCCAAGGGCGATGAGGATGAGGGGAGAGGACCTCTCCCGTCCAACATCGTGTGGGCAATCAATCGGACCCCAGCGGGGGGGAGGGCGGTGGGTTGTTGGGTGGGCAAAGGTACCCCAGGTGTTGGTAAGGGGACAGGTGGCCCTCCACTGGGTTCTGGGTTGGGGCACCGCCTGGTGTTGCCCCACAACTGTCCCCGGATGCAGGCAAGCCTCAGGTTCCAGGCGGGGGAATCGTGCTTCGGGCTAGCAGCCCTTTATTGCTACAGGCGAGGCGGGCCCCGTGAGGCGCGCAGCGCGATGGTGAATCCTGCAGAATTCTTAGCCTGCGGGTCGCCGCCGCTGCCCCCGATCGGAGCGGACTCTTGGGAGGAGGCGGCTAGCCCTGCAGTGTGGATCTGGCTTGCCGTGTGCACAGATCGGGAGCCGCCGAGCCCCTGGTATGGGGCTCAAAGATAGATATCAGGCGGGGCGGGCGAGCAGGCGGGGAGCAGGGCAGAGCATCCCCAGAGCGTGCCGCAATAAGCCGATGCAAGGGCAGCTGCCCCGCTCACCATGTAGTGGGTGGGGGCGGCGCCCCTACAATCTCCTGCCCGCTGTCTGGAGGCAGCAGATTCACTCTGGTCATGCCAGGTACAACGTTCCGTGGTGCTGTTGGGCCATGGGGACGTTAAATCTCACTCGTTCTTTGTGTCTTCTTCGCTCCTCCCCCCTATGCCGGGCCGTCTGGCTGCCATCTTGGGATCCCCGAAGCCGGCGGGCAGATTCTTCCTGCATCAATTTTGGGGGCTCAGGAGGTGCGACGGCCGCACATTTTTGGCTCCAAATATGCCTGGGGTGTTCCGGATGCGATAACCATGCTTTCCGATCTTCGTAAATTGCAGGGACCGCTTGATTCTGCACCACAGCAGGCTCCCCACGGAGGCCGTTAAAAGAGCAGCCACATCGATGGCGCTCTTGGCCACGCCCCCGAGGACAGACATTTTCAATGAAGGAAAAGGGATGCACTTTGGATACTGAAAGGAGGGTATTCGGTATAGGAATCAATCACAATAGTTCAAGGATACTTTGTTTCAACACAAAGGGTGCAATGGTTCATAAAATGTCACTAGGAGCCTTCAGAGAAGGACCAAGGGACAGAACCACAATGTACCTTGTGCTGTAGGAGTTCTTGGTGCTCAACGGGGTTGAGTCGATTTCAGGGAGCTTTGCAGCTTCTGCAACAGGAGTTCAAGTAGGGAGACAGTTGTGGGTATCAAGCGGCAGTCAGTTTGGTGAGTGAGGCTGGACAGACGGCTGCAGGCTTGCCTAAACGGCAGCTCGGGGTCAGGAATCGTCTCAGTGCTGGACGGTGGTTCTGATGCACTGGGAGAAGCATCTTGGACTGCTTTAGCGTCTGGGGCGTAACAACAGTCAGCGGTGCAGTCGGTTGTAGCTCAAGGGGCTTGACTGGCTCCAAAATGTCCTTTAAGGCGGACGTCGGTAGATGCTTGTCGATGCACTCCTCTTAGCTTCTTCACTGGGCTTGTCGTCCGTTAAGGTGGATGGCCCAAAGCTGACTAGAGTGTTGCAGGCAGCTGCCTTGTCCTTGGTTTGGTTCAGATACTCTCTGGCACTACCCACCTAGGAAGCTTGCTGCAGAACCTAGCAGGGCAGGCTGTGTGCTGGCTGGGTACCACTTCTGGAACAGCTGGAGGGTCTCCTCTGGATTCAGTATCTCCCTCTGTTCCCTGATAGATGTTTAGGGGAGGGATCTTGCTTCCCTCTTGGAGGTCCTATCATACTGTACCTTCAGCCAGGGTCCAATTCTGAGTTAATCTTGCTACTCCTTGCAAAGTCTTCAGATGATCTGCCAAAAGAGAGGCTGAGCCCTCTTTTAAAGGCAAATGGGCCACAGTGATTGGTGTAGGCTAAGCCTAGCTTAATGAACCAATCCTGGGACCTCACCAACAATCTCCTGTATGCCTTAGGTCATAACCAGAGTGCTTTGCAACAGAAAAGGTAAAGGGGTGAAAATATGTAATAGTAAGTCGCACCCATCTTCCTGTCTGTTGTGGATCAAAGGGTCTCTCAAGTTAATGGAGCTCTCTGTGGTACCTGATTATAGTGGCAGGTCTCCCTTGAAGCTGCAGCGAGAATAGACTTTCTGCCTCCATCAATCCACATAACCGTACCTTTTGAATGGGGTGCCCCTCCAGGGACGACTACTGTAATCATTCAGTCCCAAGCATTATATTTCACTGTACATTGATACTAATGGTGGGAGCTGGCTTCAGGTTGACACAGTGCATATCAAAGGTTGTTGGGGTTTCCTGTCTCCTTTGTTAACCTCTGCAGCCAGGCCCCATATGGGCCTGTTTGGCGTATACTCTATTAGTATGCTAGTTATATTAATTGCTGTCACCATTCTGCAGGGCTCAACAGAAGGACAGGGTGGATCCATGGAGCCTTTGATAGTTAAATAGGCTGGCCATGGAAGATGAAAGGATTTGCCCTCTCCCTTCTGAAATGACATGGTGTACTCTTGGCTGTCATATGCCAACTAAATATTGGGTAGACGGTGCCTGTAGGCTGTGTCCACCCAAAGTACACGGTGTATGTGTATGTCGTGCAGTGAGCATAGGAAAATGTGTGCCGATTAGCCCCACACATTTTCCTGAGGTTGATCTACCATCATTCAATTTCATATAAAATTTTAAAAAAGCCAGGCGAGCGCACACTCACCCTGCGGACGGTTGAATTCCTCACACTGGATGCAGAGCAGGAGTAGGCCTGTTTCCTGGTTCTTTCCTTCTTTCATCTCTTAGTTAATAGATCCCCACACACTTTCTTTGACAGCCATGGCCACCAATAAGGAGTGTGAAATGGTCTATAGGGAACTCTGGAGATTTCCTGTAGGCCTCTGCACCCTGTGCCTCTTTTGTGTGGTAACCCGTTTTATTTCCTAATTTTTTCATAGGAAAAGGGTTGTGCTTGATGAAAATGTGTAATATGGGGGCACTGTGAACTTTATTTCCATGGCCTCTTTTGGTTCCTAGTCCACCCTGCCACCAATGACAAGCTTCTAGGGCAGTGGTATTCAACTTTTTTATGCTTATCCCCCCCCCTTCAGTTAACATGTTGTTGCCAAGCCCCCCATTGAGAAACAGTATTGATGCTGGGCCCCTCAAAGTTGTCATATCTGCTTATATCTTCTATTTAAAGCAGTCACAGAACTCGCTTTTGGAAGAGCCTCACGCCCCGTCCCCTGAACATCCATTGGTCCTCCTTAAGAGGGCCAGTCCCCCAGTTTGAAGACCTCTGTTCTAGGGGCCAAAACAGTGTTAAGAATGCCAGTATGGAAATGTGTGTTTGTTTTGGTGTTTTGTCTAGAGCTAACCCCTTTCATCCTTTTCTGGGCACCCCGGGACCTTGCAGCATGCTGTAGCGCCCAGAATAGGCATGGGACAGGCAGTGCACATAGAGGGAGCATCAGTGCGCAAGAGGATCTGAGCTGGGACCCTGGGGCCCTCGGCCTTGAGAAGGCCTGAAGCCTCTTGAATGGCCACTTGAATAGATAGGATAAATGGATGACCCTGGAGAATCCGCGAGGGATTTCCAAACGTGGATTTTTAAGATGTATTAATTTGTAATCAATGCCCCGTTAGGCGCTCAGTTGCGCACAAGCACGTGCGCTGCCACATCAACCTTTAGCACCAAGATCACAGGCCATGTGCTGAGAGGAACCGGAAGGAATGCATATGGCGTGGCCCCCTGAAAGAAGGGGCTAAGGGCGCCAGGGCTTAACATGGCGGAGGGGCCAAGCCACCCCTCACCCTCCTCCTTCTCATTGGGACAAGACAGGAAGCAGGGGTCACAGATATGGGGATCCCGGGGGTGGAGAGGAAATAGGGGAATAAAGAGGGGCTCAGGTGGAGGAAGAGGAGGGCGCCCCCTCCGCGTGGAAGCACCCGATTGGAGCGCAAAGGTATCTCCGCACCTCCAGCAGTGGGGCCTCTAAATAGGGGATGCACAGTGGGGAGCGGTCTCTTTCACTGCATAACCCCCCCTGCTGCAAGAAGTACTTTTTTCCCCACCCACCACATTCTAACATCATTTCTATTTCAGGTTTTCTAATGTGTTGTTTATGTATTGTCGTAGGCGATTACTCAGGCGATCGAGCAGTACCAAAACTAACCTCCTGGCGGAGGACAAGAATGACCAGGAGAAAGTAGCCCCCTGTTATCCTAACATGGCATGGGGGGCAAGGTCGGATAAAGTGGTGCACCCCCCGTTGTGTTGTCAGCTTCCAGCCTCGGATGGGGGGGACAGAAAAGCATAACGGCGCTCCCTGCAGCCCAGCAGCGGCGGCTGCTGATGTGATTGGCCCTGAGCGGGAGGCTCGGGGAGGTTGGGGGAGCGAGACCTAGGTATGCCGAGTAAAGAGTAGATCATGAGAAAAAGAGAACGGACTGGAGATGAATGAAAGGTGATTAAAGGGCAAAGGGGGGGGTGCTGAGGTAGAGAAAGACTAAACAAACTGTGCTGCCGATCATCTGTGTTATCAAACATGAATATGTGTTTTTTTTTTAAAGTTTATGGTTGTAAATATGTAATAATGAACTGCAGCACTGTTTAGCCACAATAAGACAAGTTGGTGCGGCCCCAGTTATTCGTACAAAGGAAGCTAAAAGTGTCATTGGTGGAGATGGCCTATGTTAATAATTGCTGTGGCATGCTGGCATTCACCGCCTCTGCTCACACTACTATTCCCGTAATCCTCCTGGCTGCCTTCCTCTCACTACTTCAGCCGTGCCACATGCCCCCCAACCCCTCCCCCCCCCCAGTGCCCGCATGTCTCCTTAACTCTTACCCCCCGCCCCTCCCTTTGGCGGCGCTTGTAGCATGTGCTGCTAACGGCAGCCTCTTTGACAGTGACTACCTCTGGTTGGGGGTTGGCATCTGACACCCTTTTTGAGTGCAATTAAGGCAATTAACAGCTGGCAGTGCCACGAGGTCACGTGATGACACACAGCACCCACGAATGAGAAACATGGGAGGGACCCAGTGAGTACAGACCTGTCAATGGATTCATTCTCCGAAGAGGGTGCGGCACGGCGCTTAAGAGGGTGCAGCGAGGCGCTTAAAACAGTGCAGCAAGGCACTTCGAGGGGGAGCCCATGAAAGTAAATGGGGAAATTCTGCAGATTTTCGGAAGCGAGGTCCTAGTTAAGTCTATGGGGCGTTCTGTTTGTTGGCAGGGGTAACTAGGATTCAAAAGAGGGCGAACTCTGACTTTTGTGGGTGGGGGTGGGGTAAGCTAGCGAGGTAAATTGGATACCACTGGTAACCAAAGCTCAGCAAAGAGGCCAAGGAAGGAGGGAACGCCTTCTATTCAAAGGCGGAGATGAGAACACGCGAATGTTAGCACTCCGAGGCCTTTGGGTGTGCGGCGCATGACAAATATTGAAATAAATAAGTGTGTGTGGGGAGTTTGGGGACCGCGGAAGTATAGTGGGGGCTCCTCTCCCCTGCTGATCTCCTGGCTGATTCTGAAACTGCACTGGTCACCTGGCCACCCTCTGATCTCGGGCCCAGGTCCCCCCCAGCCAGTTGCACTGTTTCTGCATCCCTACAGCCCCTACTAGCACTTGACACCTGATGTCTGCACTTACCCTTGCCACTAGCTGGATGTAATGTATTTATTATTCATTGCCTTATTTATTTTACTGTTATCCTTTGTACCACACTGGCCCCTCCCCGGTTCCCCCCTGCACGTTTCCCCTTCCCCCCTCCCCTGCACTTGCGCGATCTCATTGTCACTTGGCCTAGTAGGATTGTTGTCTGTCTTCGCTCTGTTCCCCCTCCCTTGCCTCGTCGCGCCTTGAAATACTTATGTACAGGCGCGTTATAAATGCCATACCATATCTTACAGTGCCAGGAAAGGCAGAGCGATTGCAGCGGCTGGGACATGGATGGGGCAACAGAGGGGCTGGCCGGGGTAAAGGAAGAACTTCTGTGGGGAGTGCCAGATCGAGGGTCCGAACTACTGGGGGAACGGTGGAGTGCCGAGAGAGGGGGGAGATGTCCAGGGCCGACCCACACGTCCTTTACTGCTCTTCCCTGCAGGAAGGACGCAGCCGAGTTCTAGGAAAGATCCAATTATTCGTGGCGGCTTCTTCGGCTTATCACCAAACCCAATTATCCCACAGCATCCGGGCCAGCGTGCACACCAGCGATAAGGGCGCTGCACAATGGGCCATTCTAAGGGAGAGCTCAGGCAGAGCTGTGCTCGGAGCTGGGCATAGGAGTTGCAAGGGGTGCTGCAGATCAGGGTGAGTGGTATTGCAACCCCCTGCTCTCAGCTCTGCCAGTGCGCCTCAATCCCGGGCTGCAGAACCCTTGCTGTGCCCGCACTGTCACCTGTTTCGCGGCTGTACCCCATTCCTGACCTTAGGCACCCACTGATGCAGTACCCATCGCTTGGATCTACACATATCATAGCAACACTCATTGCACCGCGTTCCTGACCCTCGACCCCCACTGATGCAGTACCCATCGCTTGGATCTACACATATCATAGCAACACTCATTGCACCGCGTTCCTGACCCTCGACCCCCACTGATGCAGTATCCATCGCTCGGATCTACACATATCATAGCAACACTCAATGCACCCCATTCCTGTATCCATCGCTTGGATCTCCATATATCATAGCAACACTCACTGCACCCCATTCCTGACCCTCGGCACCCACAGATGCAGTATCCATCGCTCGGATCTACACATATCATAGCAACACTCACTGCACTCCATTCCTGACCCTCGGCACCCACAGATGCAGTATCCATCGCTCGGATCTACACATATCATAGGAACACTCACTGCACTCCATTCCTGACCCTCGGCACCCACAGATGCAGTATCCATAGCTTGGATCTACACATATCATAGGAACACTGACTGCACTCCATTCCGGACCCTCGGCACCCACTGATGCAGTACCCATCGCTTGGGTCTACACATATCATAGCTACACTCACTGCACTCCATTCCTGATCTTCTGCCCCCACTAATGTAGTACCCATCGCTTGGATCTACACATATCATAGCAACATTCACTGCACCCCATTCCTGACCCTCGGCACCCACTGATGCAGTATCCATCGCTCGGATCTACACATATCATAGCAACACCTACTGCACTCCATTCCTGACCCTCTGCACCCACTGATGCAGTACCCATCGCTTGGACCTACACATATCATAGTAACACTCACTGCACCCCATTCCGGACCCTCGGCACCCACAGATGCAGTATCCATTGCTTGGATCTACACATATCATAGGAACACTCACTGCACTTCATTCCGGACCCTCAGCACCCACTGATGCAGTACCCATCGCTCGGATCTACACATATCATAGCAACACCTACTGCACTCCATTCCTGACCCTCGGCACCCACTGATGCAGTACCCATCGCTTGGACCTACACATATCATAGCAACACTCATTGCACCCCATTCCTGACCCTCTGCACCGGCTGATGCAGTATCCATCGCTCGGATCTACACATATCATAGCAACACTCACTGCACCCCATTCCTGACCCTCGGCACCGGCTGATGCAGTATCCATCGCTCGGATCTACACCTATCATAGCAACACTCACTGCACCCCATTCCTGACCCTCGGCACCCACTGATGCAGTACCCATCGCTCGGATCTACACATATCATAGCTACACTCACTGCACTCCATTCCTGACCCTCAGCACCCACTGATGCAGTACCCATCTTTTTGACCTACACATATCATAGCAACACTCAGTGCACCCAATTACTGACCCTCGGCACCCACTGATGCAGTATCCATCGCTCGGATTTACACATATCATAGCAACACTCACTGCACTCCATTCCGGACCCTCGGCACCCACTGATGCAGTACCCATCGCTTGGGTCTACACATATCATAGCTACACTCACTGCACTCCATTCCTGATCTTCTGCCCCCACTAATGTAGTACCCATCTCTTGGATCTACACATATCATAGCAACATTCACTGCACCCCATTCCTGACCCTCGGCACCCACTGATGCAGTATCCATCGCTCGGATCTACACATATCATAGCAACACCTACTGCACTCCATTCCTGACCCTCGGCACCCACTGATGCAGTACCCATCGCTTGGACCTACACATATCATAGCAACACTCATTGCACCCCATTCCTGACCCTCTGCACCGGCTGATGCAGTCTCCATCGCTCGGATCTACACATATCATAGCAACACTCACTGCACCCCATTCCTGACCCTCTGCACCGGCTGATGCAGTCTCCATCGCTCGGATCTACACATATCATAGCTACACTCACTGCACTCCATTCCTGACCCTCAGCACCCACTGATGCAGTACCCATCTTTTTGACCTACACATATCATAGCAACACTCAGTGCACCCAATTACTGACCCTCGGCACCCACTGATGCAGTATCCATCGCTCGGATTTACACATATCATAGCAACACTCACTGCACTCCATTCCTGACCCTCGGCGCCCACTGATGCAGTATCCATCGCTTGGATCTACACATATCATAGCAACACTCACTGCACTCCATTCCTGCAGACCTCCGACGAGGCGCCTCCACTGGGAGCTGTTTGCAAACACTAAATCGCTGAACCCTCTCCATTCCCGCCAATCTCGTCTTCCTCCACGGGATCGCCCTTTCCTGTCTCCTCACCTTCCTCTCCACTCCGCGCTCACCCCCACCCTCCCACCCTCATCTCCTTTGGCCCTCATGTTTTGCTCACATGAATTATTAATGTTTTCTTGGAGCTGCAGGGCCGTCGCTTAGAACGACGCGGACGCCGATTTTGCTGCTCCCTTCACCGAACCTTCACCCGCGAGCACCCCGGGGCAGCACTGCGGCAGGCACGTGCCGTGCCGTCGCATTGTTTGTGCGCGTGTTTTCGCGCTACGCGTGTGCGCGTCTTCATGCTGTGTGTGATGAGGGTGCGCGCGTGAGGGGTGGGAGGGGCTGCGAAGGGTCCTGCGTCTATGTGTGCATGTACTGTGCCCATCCTCTGTCAATGATGTGCTTTTTATTCGAGATGTGTGTACATCCGTAGTGTGTGAATCCACAAGTACACGTATGTCCACAGTCCATGCTTTTTGTGTTCGCATTTTATGCGTGCGTGTGGTAGGAGTTGTGTATGTGCCCGACTGAGTGTGTGGGAGAGAGTGTGTGTGTTTGTGGGAGAGAGTGTGTGTGTTTGTGGGAGATCAGGACGGCCTTAACTCTACAAGCGCCCGGGCAAGTCAAACACATGTGGCGCTCCCTCCCATGGTGCCCCTGACCCAGGTCCCTGTGGTGGTGGGCAAATGTTTTGTTGCTGTATTTAATTAAGTGCTTACCTGCCCACCAGGGGTGTTGCTAGTGCTAGGTCTGTAGCCCCTGCAGCCGCCGCCCCCTTCCCCACAGATAAGGGGGAATAAAGCACTGCAACACAGTGCAGAAGTGAGACCAGAATGTTGCTGCTGGTTTGACAGTCCCACTGTATTGCAATAAAAAGCACCCGCTCGCATGCTGGCGCGCACAGCACAAGCAGGTGAGCGGGCGCATTTCATTAAGATAGGGCGCCTGCCTGCCGTACCTTCACTCACCACGCCAGCTCAGGAGAGCCCTTGAAGAACTCTCCCGAGCTGGCGTGTCCGGTGGCTGATGAGGCGCCGCGGGCAGTCACCCCGGGGGCCCTGCCTCAAGGCCAGCCCTGCTTGTGATGCCAGTTAGTGCTGTTGTGTATGCACGGCTACGTGCAGGGGAGGACTAGGAGCCAAAAGAGGGCCCCGAATTAGTCAGCTAGCCCAATCGTTTTCCTATCAGAAACAAAGGTCACCACATGAAAAAGAGGCCCAGGACGCAGAGGCCTACCAGGAAATCTCCAGAGTTCCCTATAGGCCAGTCCACCCCTGGCTGCGTGTGCCAGTGATGTCATTCCGGGCTGTGTGTGTGTACATGTGCCAGAACTGTGTACCCATGTGCTCATGTGTGAACACCATGTGCTATTATACGAATACAGTGTGCACAGGCCCCCCTAGCACTGCTGTCCCCCCTGGACAGGGTCTGGTGGTACACAGGTCCCCACACGCCCCGGCACCCGCTCCCCAGCCCCTTGCCTATCACACTGAGCATGCAGCCACGTCTGCAGGAGCCGCCGCCCTCCCCCGAGCCCGTGGGTATAGCGGCCGTGCCAGTGTGAAGGCTCGCAGCTGCCTGCTCAGCGTGCCCCTGCCTCCCTGGGCGCTCCGGCGCAGTCTATAAACGCTTCTGAACGTCTCTGTAAATGTAGTGTCTGCTGCGGGCATCCGCAGGGGACGTGCTCTCGCGCCGTCTCTCCCCCCGCGACCTCCCTCCCCCACGCTGTCCTCATACGGCTAGCATGGAGAAAGCCCTCGTCGAGTGCAGTGTTGCTATTCATCACGGAAGCAACAGGGGCCGTGCCATTCCCATGGCATAAGGACTACTGCCAGGGATAGCTCGGCGCCTTAAGCACAGAAGCGGCTCTGCAGTATGGTGGCTGTCACCTGCCTGCCCCCCCCCCACATCCGGAAGAGGCCCGAGTGAAGCACTTATTAATGCTATAAATCACACCCCGCGTGCTGCGGATTAGGAAGAGATGTAGAGAGCGCGAGGGCCCCCCGGAAAAAAGAATGCTACCCGCCCCAAACACTGGCCATAACAACGTCTAGCCCGGGATAGGTTGGATGCTGGCACTGTGTGACATCCAACAGCCAATGGCAGCCTCGTGCGGTAATTGGCCCAGAATACGAGGGTGGCTGAGGCTTTGCAGAGATTACAAGCTACTTACTAGGCCAAGATGAGCGACACACCGACTCTGCCAGCAGCTGACGAGTTGCCGGGTTAACTGCGTGGGTACTCAGTGGTCGAAGTGTAAAAAGTAAAAGTAGTGGAACGATTTTTCTTCTGCAACGCCCCCTTTTCTGCCCCCACCCCCCACACTCACCGTCAATCCCCCACATTCAAACCCCATACCTGGGTCCTTTCTTTCCTCGGGTGCACCCAGCGACATTTTGTTTTACAATAGTTCTAGTAAGACTGAAGAAAACGCGAAAGAAAATGCATTTAAATGCCCTGCACCTGCACTTCTACCCGCCCCTTGGCACTTCTCCCCTTGCACTTTCCTGCACTTGCGCGATCTGAATGACACAAGGCCTAGTAAAATCGTTGTTTGGTCCTCCTTCTGTTTCCCGTCCTTGTCTTGTGGCGCCTAGAAACACTTGTGTACGGGCGCGTTATAAATGCCACATCATATCACATCCCCACTATTGTGTCATTGTCCCTCTCAGCATGCACCTCTGTGCTGCCTCCCCTTCACCACACACCATTCACACCTCTTGAAGTACATGTCCAGCTACACACACCCTCCCACCCCCGCCGCATTGCCTGCAAGCAAGGCTGGGCCTGCAGGCAGTCATACGCCGATTGCTGTAAGCAACGCAGTGCTTTTTGACTGCCTGGGAATGGGTTCTATATCTCAAGCAGTCTATTGAAATAAATGACGTCAAACCCAGCACCTGTGAGATAGCTCAGTGCAATTTTATACTGGCTTGACATCCACAGCACTTAGGTTCGCGCCCGTAGAGGTGAAGTTTAAAACAAAAAGTATTGTTTTTAAAGTTGCCCTCCCAGAACTGTGTTCTTGATCGCATAAAGTAAGGGAACAATGAAGGGTTGCGTCGGAAAGTAGAGGAACGTAGTATCCTTTATTTCCCGCCTACTTTGACCTCTGGGGATACTGAGATATTCTGTGACGCAGGTTTACTGTCAGGTGCCTCTGACTCTACCAACATACAAGGGGGTCATCCTTAACCCCCTGAGGTCACCAACATGCCTTTTGGTATGAAATGTTGTAGGCACCAACCTGCCTCCCCATTAAGCCCATTGGACCAGAGACACCACTATCTGCTGAAAGAAAACTTCTGGTTTCCACTGACAGAAGCCCTGCACTGCCTGACCTTCGCCCAAACCAGTGGATATCTTAAAGGCAGGCTGCTGAAGGATGGGTTGTTGAGGTCACATGCTGCCCTATATACTCAAAGCCCCAGGCATCCTAGCACCTGGCACCCTCTGTCAAGGCCATTAGGGCTAAACGGGACTCCTGTTTGGCACTGTTTGCACCAGCTAGTACTGAGAGCCACATCACTGCTCCCAGTGCACTTCACCACCGCCTGACCCACTAACCACCCCTACCTGTTCACCCACAGGCCTACTCTCCCGCCTTAAACCTTCTCCTCCCTAAGCTATGACTACATATCTGCTCACCAAGCTCCTGCCGATCCTACTTCTTCCCTTATCTATCCTCCCTGTTCTTCTCACTTGGGACCTCCAAATTCCACCACAAACCACCTTAACCCTCATCCTCTTCCATTCACATTCTTGCTGTCAAAATCCTAATACCCCCTACTACTCTTAAACAACATTTTCTTCTTTGCTCAGCTCGACCCTACCCTCAAACCTTTTCTATCCTGCTCCTCTCCATCAAGAATCTCCCCGCCCAGCTATTCTGACTGAACTCACTCTGGGCCCTGGAAAATCCAATATCTCTGCAATAAATCTTCATTTCTCACTGACCACTTCGACTCCCATCACTTCAAGCTCTCAGTGATGGCTGGCACCGAAACATGGATTCCCCCTCATTACACTGCCAGTCTGGCTGACCGCCATAGTCAATGCTTTATTTTTGCCTTTGTGTTAGGGGTGCCCACCCACTGGACTTTGAAAGGATGTGCTGTGCTTTAGTGTTTAGTGTTGAGTTCACCTAAAGGTTAGTCACACGCAATTTTCCTAGTCCTGTTCCATTAGTATTTGCTTTGTAACCATTAAATAGAAGAACCACGTACAACGTTGGCCTCATTTGCGCATGATGAGACTGATTAAAGACATAATGGCGAAACATGTTTCTCTCAAAGTTAGCTTCTTCAAGGTACTCATGCGTATAGTGTCAGTCAACATTCATATGTTCGTAATTCTTGGTAGCCAAATTACTCCTGCTATGGTTCTTATCTGTTAGAGGGCCTTTAGTGATTTGCAAATATGTCTGCATTATCTCTATAACAGTGTCATGAAACAAATATATTTTTAGATCTCGAATAGTGTGTCCTGAAACACACAACCTCTTTAAGAGGAGCACTGGCAATGCACTTGATCTTTGTGTTGAATCTCTCACAACAGATTATCAAATAAGTGCACACTATATTTTCCTAAAGCACAAAGGCCACCATTGCCATGCGTTTTTAAGTTTAATAGATGAGCCCTCCCTTAGCTTCTTTCTCAAACTCCCCTTGACACAAAAAGGTGGTGGTGTTGGTCTCATAATTAGCAGGGGCACACATTCGGCCCCTCTTCCCATCTCTGACTTCACGCTCCCCTCCTTTGAAAACACCTTCCTTCAACTTCTTGCTCCCCCTCTCACTGTCCGACTCATCGACCACGCACCTGGCACCCTCAACCTTGTCTTCCCAGACCACGACCTCATGCTCAAATCTCTGCCAGCTAACATCCCGGTGGACGTCACGGGTGACCGCCACTTCACCAACGGCCACAGCTGGACTCCACTCCCTCCGATGACTTGAGGGTCAACTGATAGAAACGTCCTAGACACACTACAGCAGCTCGCCGGCCAACATCCTCCTTTCTTTGCCTTTTGACTCCTCTGCTCACTCTACCACATCACCGACTTCATCCCCCCTACACCTACCCTCCCACCTGCTTTGTCTATCATCAATAGAACATTCAAACTTGACTCCGTGGACCCCAATTCTGACCAACTTAGAACCTCCCGCATGCGCTCACTCTATCAAACACGTCAACCCCACACTAGCCATCCGCTTCTGACTATCACTATCCAGTCCCCTCCTTCACCCATTCCCACCACTGCCCTCTGCCGCCCCAACAGCTGAAGACTGCCATGCAGATTCACTGGCACACCCATCTCTCCTCGCTGCCTACAAGGACCATCTCCTTGTCCTCGTTATTTCATCACCCATGACTCTCATCAGTGAGATCCTCTTCATCAGTGCACCTAAAATAAATCCCTTCCTTACTGCCACCGCAGCCATGTCCAACCTTCTGAATATGAGGACAATCCACCTGTCCCAGGCCCAACTCTCTGCCCAGACTCCAATCTCCACCCTTGGACCTCAGCAAACTGGACTACAGCTCTTGACTACTCCTGGGACTCCCTCTCTGCTCTTTTGGCCCCTCAATAAAGCACTCCTTTTTGCCAAACACACCCTTTAAAACTACAAATATCTTCTCCTACAAGACCTTTCTCCCCTTTCAAGAGTTTATGCCTTATCTTCAAATCTATCTATGGCCGTGCCTAGGGGTCTGCAACATTTGGCTCTCCAGATGTTTCAGATGCCATCTCCCATCAGCCCTAGCCAGCATAGTCAATGGTGAGGGATCTTGGGAGTCATACTAAAAAACACCCTGAGAGTCAGAGGTTGCAGACCCTTTCCCTATTCCAAACTGCCTAGCAGATCACATCCTGCTCCCGACACTCTCTCCGGCTCTTCACTTTTAACCACTCTGTAGTCAAGCTGTCCCTCGCACCAGGGGCGTTGCTGGGGGGGGCTAAGGGGCTATATCCCCCGATCTTTTGATTGTAGCCCCTGATAGAATCTCAGGAGCTACAGCCAAAAGACTAGCTAGCCCCCAGTCCCAACAGTTCCAACATCAGCTTAGCCCCGGGTCTTTTCCAGACCTAGCAACTCCCCTGCCTCGCACCCATATGCCTCCCACTTACGTGCCGTCTCTTTACTGGCCTCTCACCACTGGAGTGCTCTTCCCCAAGGCATCACAGCAAATCTATCAGCAGAACTATTTCAGACCGGGATGTAGATGTCCATTGGTATGACACGGTTACACCGGCAGGCTTTTGTTTGCAGAGTTATTTTCTGGAAATCTTCGGTTGAAAAAAACGAATCGAAAAATATGGGTGCGGGGTCGGGTAAGGGGATATAAGGGGCAAGTGTGTGGGGAATAAGGACTAGATAATAGGGAAGGGGGCTTGAGGGGGAACCCCTCAAATATAAAAAGAATTGGTGAATTTTTTCAGTCAAAGAAAACCTGCCGATCTAAGAACACAGAACCCTCTAAATTATAGCCACTGAAAGGCATCGCCTGGGTCACAATTTCTCAATCCCCTACAACTCTGCCCATCCTATCCCAAAGCCAACCAGATGTATATTTGTACATTTAAGTCATATAAATACTGGCCAATGACCAAAACATACACTAAATGTATTCATGTCTGACCGGCACCAAATGGTCCTTTTTTAATTAGAAATGAATGTCCGCTCCAGTAACCAGCCCACGTGTACCAATGTAATAAATTCAAATTTGTGAACCAAACAATCAAATACAAATACATTTAAAAAAAAAGCATTTGGTGATTCGAGTGCTGCGTAGAACTATGCCATATTGCCTGGGTCAGACTGGGTCATAAAGTAGGCCCAACCACCAATACAAAGTGGGGCCACAATCACAAATGGCAATTCTTTACTTTTCAAAAAAACTGAGTACTCCCCACAGTGGTATTTTTGGTAGAAATGTGTTGCAAATACACTCACAGTTGTTCAGTGACATTAGGAAATAAACTACCGACTGCAGAGTACACATACTCATCAAACTGCACCACTTTGGCCCCAAAACGAGCACACACTAGGATGTTGGACCAGCCCTGCACACATGGCCGTCTAGCCCAGTCCGAGCCTGCGCACTGCCCTGGCCCAGCGAAGCAACGCAGCCGAACAGGAAAGCTAGGCCCGAGAGCACTCTGGGAAAACCAATCTCTAACAATGTTAATACTCTTTCAATGCAACCGCCCTCAAACCTGGGTAGAGGCCCCCTCTGGGAAATTCCCAAACTGGCTCCCCTGCAGCTCAGCACTTTTCAGAATGTGGCTTTTATCTGGATTGCCCCAGACCCACTCCAGTGAAAGCGCCTCCTCTCTCTGTAGGGACAGCCGGAAGTGAAATCCCCTACTGTGATTTCCTAAGGGAAATCAGGACAAACATACACGTCCATAGCACTGAAGGGGACCTGCTGTCATTCTCAGTGTGCAAAGCTTAGCTCTCCCCCTGCTGGCCAACGTACTGCATTATTCTAAGATTGCTATATAGAGCCATGGCTTCTCAGTTGCTCCCTACAAGTGGAGGCTGTGCTTTCTATGGAACCATAAACAGCGTCACCTTTTGGTAAGTTCGAAATCTTAGATTGGGGGCCCTGCGTGGCCATTCTCTCAGTAGTGATGAGAAGCCCAGAGCCTCCTGTGACGTTTCCACCAAGCAATATTGCACAGTGACAATACATGACATACAAGTGAAGCGGTTTACAATCTTTCAGGATGTATGTTTTTGCGCATTTAACATGCTGAAAATTGTATGCCCGTGTTTTCCCAGCCACCCGAGGCCCTTCCCCAGGTGCCAATATCTTGATTGTGGGGAGGCAACAAGGAGCCCTTTCCTGTTGTGTCCCAGTGCCTCAACCATCCCCCACTCCCTAAAACATCCCACACCCATTCACCCATCCCCTTCCCTCCCTACCCATCTACCTGCAGGACTGCAGGTTTCTGCTACAGTCGTGGCGCTCCGTCGCTGTCCCCGGCACTGGTCATAGAAAAAGAAAAGGGATCTATTTTCTATTTGCTACGTCAGTGGCCATCTTGTTTTGGTATTCACTGGCAATTGAATCACACAATATGCGTGGATCCCGTAATCCAGTAAAAAAAGAAAAACTATTTGCACCCTGCAAGGGACCCCAGGGTGCGAATAGCTATCCCCCCCTTGTCGGGGGTGTGTACATGGCCGTTAATGGCCCAAACCCTTGCTTCGCTCTGGTCCAACTAGACTCGGACTGGCAGGCCGTTACCCACCATGCACGCACCCCCGACAAGGGAGTGATTCCTACATTTGTAGCCTCTTCAGGAGTCAACACCATCTCACCCCTCCCTCACCCCATGCTGTGCTATAATTGTCTACGGATGTCACTGCTGGTCATGAAGTTGTCATTATTGCACATGCCCTTATCTGGCTGGTCAGACGGTAGGCATCATTACTATGCATGGAAACTCAGTTTGACAACAAGGGATCACTGCAGCACATGCCACATTGTGACTGGTCAAAAGAAATGACTGTTGCATATGACATCTGACTGGTCAGAATGTACGTATCACTGCTGCTCATGTATACTCAAATTGGCCACTAGGTGTCATTGCAGCACATGCCATACCGTGAATGGCCACTAGCAAGCACTGCTGCTTGTGTAGATCCATTGGCAATAAATGGTTGGGCAAAGCTGCTGCAGGCACAAACCACCTCAACACCTCCAAACCCACCAAAACATGTACTTCCTGTTATTATTAATAATAATATTTCATAACGCATACCTGGTTCTGGGGCAACAGAGCACTCTACTGGTCATAGAGCAGAACATTGGTAGCAAGAATTTAACGAGTCATCATGTATGCTTTAGGAATAGTTATCATGGTACAACAGAGGTCGAAGTGGGTGGGAACGGTGCTCCTATACTTTTTATTTTTAAGTTTCACTGTTCCTATACTTATACTTATTTTAAAAAGAAACCGTTCTGAAATGGGTACGTTTTAAAATAAAAGTGTTGAAGATTGCACTTCAGTGCACTGCACCGAATATTTCCTTCAATAGCAGGTGTGTTTGGATTGTGTGTGGTTTTGTGTTAAATGTAATTCACTGACTGGCATGTGTATCCTTGAGGTCCTTTGTGGAAGAATTAAGGGAAGGAAATGGTGGTAATAAAACAGCAATAAAAGAAGCTTGTTTATATTGTACTATCTCGCCTAAAAGTGCACTAACTCTTATTTCAAAGTTACCTAATTCAGTGTGACTTCGTTTATCACCATAAAAGATTTAAAGTTGAGGTTCCACCCCTGAAATGTTAACTTTGACATGCCAATCTATGCTGCAGGTGCATTACCCCCTGAGCTATCTTACCATGTTGACCCATTCTACCCTTGAACTCTTCCATTCGCCCACTCACATTAATTTGTCTTTTGGATTGTGGCACTTTGGCGTCAAAGGGACGGGTGCCTCTCGGAGCTATGGTCCTTAGCCTGGCATAGCTCAGGCCCCCGAGATGGCGCCTGGGCATTGCGCCCAGAGGGATGAAAGAGGGCTGTACGCTTTTGGCCCACTGCCACTCAGCAAACCCATTTACAACCAGCGTGGCTTGATGAACGGGCACTTAGTGGGCCTGACTCATCTTTAGGGAGTCCCCAGTGCAAGCATGGGGTCCGCGTCTTGCCAACTAGCTGCTGGCATGCACCGTGGGAAAAGCAGTGTGGGTCCTGGCGCAGCTCTTGACAACACAGGGTGGGAAGGGAAAGAGACCCCCTGTGGGCCACTGACGTTTACAGAGGAGTGTGCAATGTTTTCCAATGGCCTAGCGCTTGGGGGATGTTTATATGCCAGCATTTGCTTACAGCTCAACGCTGTGTTTTGAAGCTGTGTCCCAGGTGAATACGGTGCATTGAACGGCAACTGCTCAGTGCTGGGGTTTATAATAGAGTGTATGCTTATGTTACAAGGCTGTTAGGCTGTGCCAAAACACCACTGTGGCGTATTTCGTCCCCGTCGGCATCACAAAGGGGTGATGTAGGAGGAATGATTTGTGAGAGGCATGGTCAAACTGACCGATTTACTAACCCACCTCCCCCCCCCTTCCTGCTCCTCCAACATAACCAACGCCACTATACATGACATGGGGCTGGCCACACTGCACATAGACACACCGAGAACTAATGCAATGTGCACACCCTACCAACTCTATGACTCTGAAAACAACACTAGAGGGAACACCATGGTGCATAGTCCATAAACAAATCCATCAACACGACACAAATGCACACCAACACAAAATATTCATACACCTAACAGCCATGTACGACTCTGGACGCCTTATCGATACAGCTAACCGGTGCACACGACCACAAACCCCTCCCAAACAACGCACAACGCACACACCCAACACAAACACATCCGAGGCACTGAGTCCTACCCATACCGGGACAGCACACAGGGCCTCCCGAACCAACTCCCACACGCCAGACAACACACACAGACACCAGTTCCTCCTGGTTCTGAACCTGTCCTATCATCCTGTCCTCACTAACACATCCCGCCCTCTTCTCTTCCAGAGCCACATGAGCGCTTGGAGGCTGCCCTTGGGTGGTAGCGGTGCATGGTATAATTCAACATAACATAGCTGAGGTGCGCGTGGATCCATTAATGTCGAACATAGATCGGCCTTGCAGAAAGGAAGGCATGTTCTGAATGCGCAGAAAGGATGGTCCACGGCAAGCAGTTCATTTGGCTGTGTGCTGGGCCGCTCAAGAGGCGCTCCAGCTGCCCAGCGGAAACGTGCTGGCTTTTTGACCCAGGATTTCCTCTTGAAATGTTTCCACGAGGCAAACTCGCGAATAGTAATTGAGAGCTGTCGGGAGGCCCGATGTTGCATGGTATGTGGTGGAAAGGTGAAAACACTTCCAGGTACAGATGGCTTTCAGTATCTAGCTTCCCTAAGGAAGATACAGCCCTGAGGCTTCTGCCCGAGCAGTGATTGGGCCCTGCCAGCAAACCAGTGACGATTCCTGGGGCATTGTGGGGACTGTGTAGAGAATCATATGTGATGGCTCGTGCTGGTGCCTCGCTCTGGTCGCGTTCTCTCTCTTGTTATTGTTCAGACGAGGGAGCTGCGTGACTGAAGCGAGGCAGTTAGATATGAGACGGAGAAGTGTTGGCCAGGGCTCCGGGGAGCTCCGTAATAAACAAACCTAAAAGTCACTGTGTGTTCGTTCTTCCTTTCATTGGCGATGAGGCACGGAGCTCGCCACGGAGCGGTGAAGGTCTGGCCAGGTCGACTACTGATCGGGTAGGGGCCATGGTGTTTCGAAGCCCCAGCGCTGCCATCTGATCTCTATGGCTGACGGGAGCTGCGCAGCAGGTGGGGAGAAGTGGCGCTGCAGGGGGACAGTCTCCCAAAGTCTGCTCGGAAGAGCCTCCGCAGCGGACGCGTTTGTTCCTGGTTGGTGCCGCCCACCCGACTCCCATTGGACAGCAAGGTGAGCAGCAGAGGGAGAGAGGGGTTGGGCACAGCCAGAGGGGGAAGTCCAATCAAGCAGTGTTAGAGTGCCTCCCATTGGATTAAGCATAGAGAAGATTGCGGAGAAATTATTTCGCCACAAAAGGAACTTTAGCAGGAGGATGAGAGTCCAAAGGAGGGACCATTTAGAAGTGGTGTAAAACTGGAAGTCTGAGGTTATACAGGGGCACTGTACAGTCAAACACAAATACAAGTTATATGATAAGGAGCTGCTGCATTTGTACATTGCATTGTGCATTTGTGTTGACATAAACACATACATACTCCATAAGGATGGCTGCAGCGAGTATGTCACCACCGCCGCCCTTTTTATCAGAGCCGGCTACTCCACCAATAAGGTGGTATAGGTGGAAGAAGCTATTTGATACCTACCTGGTTGCTATAGGAGGTGATAAGTTTGCATCAGCGAGGAAGGAGGTGATTTTGCTCCACAATTTGGGGACTGAAGGCACAAGTGTCTACGATGGATTGCCTGACCCTCCACAGGAGGGCCAAGGGGATGTGGACCAATATTCTATGGCAGAAAAGAAGTTGGAAGTCCATTACGTTCGAGAGATACACATTTTTTCAGAGAGTACAGGATCCACAAGAACCAGTGGAAAATTTCATTGCGGCGCTAAGGTCCCTCAGCCACACGTCTGACTTTGGACTGCTAACAGACTCGCTTATAAGGGACCAATTGGTCCAATGTACAAGTAACGTAAAAATACAGGAGAGACTGTTGTTGAAAGATGTATCACTGGAGTCAGCTGTAGATATAGCAAGAAGCATGGAACAGACCCATAAGTAC
This sequence comes from Ambystoma mexicanum, assembly GCF_040938575.1. Classification (NCBI taxonomy): domain Eukaryota; kingdom Metazoa; phylum Chordata; class Amphibia; order Caudata; family Ambystomatidae; genus Ambystoma; species Ambystoma mexicanum. Next base: position 1,018,193,392 of record NC_090923.1, on the reverse strand, counting down.
ATGTCATCTATGAAAAGAGACAAGCTGGAAGGAGAAGTATCTGCTGTGAGAGGATTTCGCAAGGGGGTCCAGAACAAGGAAATTAAATGTTACAAATGTGGGAGCAACCGCCACATTTCCACTAGTCTGTTTTGCCCAGCGAAAAACATCTTGTGTTTGAAATGCAAGAAGAAGGACCATTTCGCGAGAGTGTGTCGAGAATCAGGGATGGTGCAAAACATTGAGTCTGGGGGAGGAGTACCTGAACAAGAAGAGAATCAGGCAATGGGGCAGAACAGTCAGGCAAAGCATGTGCTGGAGGTATCGGAAGTCTCACGCAAGGGAGGTGCACCAACAGATGTATTCATGGTCAACGGGAGATTTGTGACAATGAAGATGGATAGCTGTTCGCCGTGGACGTTGATGTCAAGGGCAACATTTCAAAGTTGCATGCAAGGAGATGTGAGACTATTGAAAGAGCTCAAAATAGAGCCCTATGCATATGGCAATGTGAGGATTGGAATTTTGGTGATGTTCCAGGCCTGCATCAAGTATAAAGGAAGGAGCTGCGAGTCAGAGGTGTATGTTACTCAAGAAGGTTCATCCCTCCTGGGGTGGGGTGAACAGCGGAAATTAGGAATAATAATACAAGCAAATGCTGAAGAGTCTATTTATGTGGCTGAGCTGAAGGACAAATGGGAGAAGGAATATCCAATGGTGTTTCAAGAGGAATTGGGGATGATAAAGGGGTTGAGCATGAGATTCGACTGAAGGCCGGCACCAGTCCTAAGGTGCACAAGGTGAGGCCGGTGCCTCATGATCTGAGTGAAAAAAGAAGTGGAGTCGTTGCTGCAAAGAGGAATTATTGAGAAGAGTGAAAGCTCAGAATGGCTGTCGCCGGTGGTGGTAGCTGCAAAGGCCAATGGAGACATTAGGCTGTGTGTAGATCTGTGGGATCTAAATAGAAACATCTTAATAGATAAACATCCTTTGACGATAATTGGGGACAAATTATAAGTGCTAAATGATGCCAAGGTATTTTCAGTAATTGACCTTTCCCAGGCATATCATCAGATTCCCCTGAAGGAAGACTGTCAACACTTAACGGCATTTATTACTGTCTTTGGAACATTTAGATATGTAGGATGCCGTTCGGGCTTGCCGCAGCGGCAGCGGTATTTCAAGGGGCAATGGAGACTGTGATGGAGGGAGTGAGTAACATAATTGTGTTTCAGGGTGATGTTTTGATATATGCCAGCTCCATTGAAGAACATGATGAGGTCTTGAGACAAGTTCTGAGCAGATTGAGTGAAGCTGGGTTGACTGTAAAAAGGAGCAAGTGCAAGATTGCGGTTGACAAGGTGGAGTATCTAGGGCATGAAATTGATGAACAAGGAGTGAAACCAAAGAGGAACTTAGTGGAAGCGGTGAAGTGTGCTCCTGTGCCAGTAGATAAAGAGCAAGTTAAATCATTTTTGGGTTTAGCCGAGTATTATCACAGATTTGTGAAGGATTTTGCCAGAGTGTCTATTCCTCTTAGGATGCTGCTCAAGAAAGGTGCGAAGTTTGAATGGTCAGCAGAATGTGATGCGGCTTTTGATTGTATTAAGCAAGCAGTGAGTGAAGCACCATCCATTGGTAGATTTGACCCCAGAGATGAGATTGTTTTGGTAGTTGATGCAAGTATGTAAGGTCTGGGTGCAACTTTGGTGCAATATGACAGAGACAACACAGAGAGGGTCATTGCATTTGCGTCTAGGATGCTAAGGGGTGCGGAGTGTAAGCATTCCGTTATTGAAAGAGAAACGTTAGCCATGTTTTGGGCTGTGAGTCACTTTAAGTATTTTTTGTGGGGGAGAAGATTCGTTGTTAGGTCGGACCACAAACCCATGGTTCAGCTTTTTGAGAGTAGCAGATGGGCTATGGGCTCCCCCAGAATAAGCAGGTGGGGTTTAGGACTCCAAAATTTTAATTTTGATGTGAGTTATTTGCCCGGAAAGAAAAATGTAGTAGCGGACTGCCTGTCCAGGTTGCCGGTGAGCAATACTCTTGCGCACGAGGTTGGAAGGGAAGTGGAGGAGGAGTCAGTAGTAGCAGAATTGCAAAGTGCAGTTAGTCAGGAAGAGTGGGCACAGGAAGAGGATTTAGATGAGGACCTCAAACTAGTCAAGAGTTGGACTTTGAGGGGATGGCCAGCCAAGAGAGATCTGGACAGTAAATTCAATGTGTGGTGGGAGATAAAGGAAGAGTGCCACTTGTATGAGAACAGGTTAAGGAGGGGACGTTGTATTGTTCCTCCACAATCTCTCAGATCTGTGTTGGTAGGGCTGGCGCATCAGGGACATCCAGGGGAAGGTGCTATGAAGAGAAAGTTGAGACAGAACTATTGGTGGCCTGGGATTGACAGGAGTGCGGAAAGGTATGTCAAGGTGTGCATGGCTTGCCAGATGAGTGACAAGTGCAGAGTGGTAAGAGAAGCCCCGTTAGTGCCGAATGTTGTACCAGACCAACCTTGGAACAAGTTGGCGGTGGACATTATGGGTCCGGTAGCAGGTTTGGGAGAAGGTTCGAAATTTTTATTTGTGGTAGTAGATTTTCACTTTAAATGGTTCGAGTGGGAAGCTGTCAAAGAGGTCACGGCTAAGGAATTGATTGGTTTCTTAGAGAGAGTTTTTCTTAAGGAAGGGGTACCTGTTGAAATTGTATCTGATAATGGTGTACAGTTTGTGTCTGTGGCCATGAGAACATTCCTTACAAGTTATGGTATAAAACACACTAGGGCTGCGTTGTATAACCCCAAGGCAAATGGTCTTGTAGAAAGAGTCAACAGATACATAAAAGGGGGTTTGCAAATGGCCATGAAATCAAGGCAGCCATGAAGGGAGGTGCTAAGGATGCTAACTTGGAATTATGTTACTACACCACATTCAGTGACAGGAGTATCTCCATTTGTGTCCATGAAAGGTAGGGAGCCGGGAACAAGGCTTTGTCCGGGATGGCTAGGAATGGCTAAAGTTGTTCAGGTTGATCGGGATCGCATTATGAAGCTCATTAATGTGAGTCAGGAGAGGAATAAAAAGTGGTTTGATGACAGGATGAGGGTGAAGGAGCAAGAGTGGAAAATTGGGCAAATGGTGTATGTCAAGAATCCCAGGCTAGTGAATAAATGTATAGAAAGTAAGTTTCTGGGACTGAAGAAGATACGTGCTGTTAAAAGTGGTGTGGTCGTCCTAGAAGGGGGAGAAGTTTGGTCGAAAGGAAGGTTGGCAAGAGTGGTGGATGTGGAAGATGAAACTAGGAGAGGAGCAATGAGAAATGTGGAAAAAGAACCTAGGAGAAGAGCAGTGCGAGTTGACAATAATAATGCTGATACGATAGTCAATGAGGAATGTTCACATAGAGCTAGATCAAAGCCTGTGTGGATGAGGTATTCTGAGGGTTGAACATTTATATTTTGTCTCAATCTCATTTCCTGAAATGTGTAGCATTTTGATATTATTTAGCCTGCTCTGTTAGTACGAAGTTTTATCAAAATATATTTGCTGTATTTCAATTGTTCTGATTGTTAATATATATTAGAATATTTGTTACTTAATTTTGTTAGAGGGGGAAGATGTGTAGAGAATCATATGTGATGGCTCGTGCTGGTGCCTTGCTCCGGTCGCGTGTTCTCTCTTGTTATTGTTCAGAAGGGGGAGCCGCGTGACCGAAGCGAGGCAGTTAGATATGAGACGGAGAAGTGTTGGCCAGGGCTCCGGGGAGCTCCGTAATAAACGAACCTAAAGGTCACTGTGTGTTCGTGCTTCCTTTCAGACTGGCTTCCTCTTAGGCGGTTGCTGGGATCCTCTGGGAATAATGAAAAATTAGCAACATTTTCCATTTTGGCAAAATGTCTGTTTTTTTCTTTATGTTGGGTTAAAGGCAGGAGTCTGCAACCTTTGGCTTGCCAGATGTTTTGGACTACAACTCCCATCAGCCAGAGCCAGCATAGTCTATGGTGAGGGATCATGGGAATTGTAGTCCAAAACCACATTTTTTTTCTGACTTTCCTTTTCCCAGATTTGCTTCCTTCCATTGTTCCTTCCCCCGTTCTTACTTTAGCTTTTGTTTTTAATTCCATATCTCTTTCATTAATACCATCTTTCTTTCTTTTCTTCGTTCGTTCTTTCTTTCGTATCTGAAGCCATGTCACCATGCAAGGCAGAGAGAAAGGTGGATTTCCCTAGGAGGAATCAGAGAGCTTATTATTAGGTCTATTAACTCTCTATAGACAGGATCAAGCACTTAATAATGGTGGCTCGTGTATCCTGCTGAAGCTTGCCCACCTTGGGAGCTATCGGTCTCATGTCATAGGGTGTTGGTCCCACCGACAGGCAGGTGATGCGCTGACAGAGGACATCCTCTCAAGAAACCCCCCTGATCCTTTCCCTGTTCCTAGACTGTATCATAAAGTGAATGGGCACTTAGAAAAAACACAGTTAGTAAGCTAGGCTGGGAAATGTTCCACTCAGCAAGCCAAAAGTGCCTACTTAGTGCCAATGTCTACTCTTTCAATCACATGGCGGGTCGCTCCCCTCAGAAGACATTGAACAACCATGACTCTGGCGCTTTTGCTGGGCTGAGATTCTCTTTCCATGGTGGTTTAGGAGAGACCACTTCTCGTTCATCTGCCAGGACCAGTGTAGCCTTCTCCAACCATCTGGGTGGGATCCAGAGGTTTCCAGGCTTTGGTGGCCGCCGTTCCTGTAAGTCCGGTGTCCCACCCCCTCAGGAGCAGGGACAGAAAGCAGTTAGCTGGACCAATTGGATGATCTCAGGGTAAGGGCAGCAAGATCCTTCCCTGCTATTATCTCCAGATGCTGAGGCATGTTGAGGAAAATACAGGGGCATCATCTTGCTGATCCCCAGTAAATCTTTGCCTGGCGATGCTGCCATCTGATGGAGGACCTTGAAGGACTCCATAGTACCACAAAGTGCTTCTGGGGTCTTAGCTCCTACTCCCGGAACTGCAGTAGAACAATTCTACTGACAGCTACCTTTTTGCACCCAACAGGGACCCAGCAGCTGCAGCAGTGACCGCAGCACTTTATACGGTCCATGTGGCCACAATGTCAGCTTTGGTGAAGCATGACCCCGGTTATCCCCAGCTCCCTGAGCAGCTGTCTTCCATGTGGCTCCTGCCACCTGGGGTGCTAGAAGGCAGCCAAGACAGTAACGCAAACCAGCACAGCAGCAATGGTCTCGCCACATTTTTAACCTCCGCTCCCAGGATCTCTTCTGAAAGACATAAGCTAGCATGACTTTAACCCTACTCCTGAGCAACTGGTGGCCCTCTAGCCTCCCCGGCGGCACATCTCCACTTGAATTTATTTGTATTTATTGATCGTACGTAGTAGCACAGTTTTATACCACACTGCAGTGCGTACCATCCACTAAAGATCCCCCTTCCCGATCCTAAATACTTTGGGACGGTGACCTCCCTTGTGCCCTAATCTTATCCTCCTTGGAGCCTCCTACCCCAGGAAGTGACCACCATCTCTTGAATTAGACGTGGGCTCTCAGAAAATATATCAGTTCGGGGGAGGGCCAGGAAAGCTGGTGGGGCGGCCTGCAAACACTGGGGGATTAGGGAGCGAAGTTCATGGCCTCCCAGTCCTGGCCTCTAACTCCCTGTTTACCCTAACACCAGATGTCAAAGTGGCCGGGAACTATAGGGTATGACGTTCCTCTACTTTAAAAAAAAAAGTAGAGATTGTTCCCTTACTTTTTTACTCAGGCAGAACCGTTCCTGAACGGTTGTCAAAGTGCACCAGTTGATTTTGTCCCTTCACTGCATTGCTGCAGGGGCGTGTGATGATTTCTGGGGGTGGAGCCATTGCCGGAGGATTCGCTTTGAGTATCCTGCGATTCTTGGCTGTGAGGCAAAGAGGATGAGACAAGAGTAGCGGGTCGGGATTTAAAGTGAGTCCCCCCACCAGCGCAGGAGGAGGAGTCTGCCACTTTAAAAACACAAGAACCGAACGCTGCCTTGGTTAATAGGTAGGCCTTTTCACATGGTCTAAGCTCTGTTCCACCCGAAGGCCTGATTTACAAAGCGCTTTCCAATGGGATTTACCCATTGAAAACACTTTCTGGCGTGTCCTTTTTGTTTTGCTCCACGAGCAAACAGTTGATCACGATACGATGTCCTTTCATTGCCGGATGAAATTTCAATGGGTTTTTGCGCTACTGTTATTTTAATGCAAACATTCATCGAAATGTTTAGGGGGTTAGAAAAGTATATATATATCGGGTGTTGGTGTTCGGGAATAGATATAAAATTAAAAGGGATTGGGGGTTTGGCGGGTAACCCCCCAAAAATAAAAAAATAAAAAATGCGATGAGTTTTTTCAGTGGAAAAAAAACCCAGTGAAATGTCATCCCGCGATGAGATGACATAGAACCTTGATCACAATCTGCGGCTGCTGCTCCGGGCATCTCGCTGCTGCAGTGGCTCCATCTCCCGCCCAAGGCTGCTTCGAGTGAGCACAGCGACCAGGTGAGTGAATTGCTAGCGCTTAAAGCTTGAATCTAAAGAATGCTTTCTAGGAGGTTACTGGAATGGTGCCACATTTTAATTTTAGTTCAGATGTATTGTTAGCAATCATTGAGGAGCACTTGCTCTCCCCTTACCCTTTCGCTCAAAGCAAGCAACAGAAGCTCGATGGGCTACACTGAGTCCCACGGTTACATAGTCTCGATCCTCGGAAGGGCTGGCCTAAAGTCTGTCCTCCTTTGGATAACGAAGAATTGGGTCACGCAAACCGCGCATTTTAGGTGCATGGAATGTCAAAGTTCTGTGTGCATTGTCTTATGTAGTTATGGTAATTAAAACCACCATAACGGCGGGATATTTGGGGTTTGTTGAGCCACCCCTACTGGCAGCCTTCTGATAAGAAGCCTTCTGATAAGAAAAGCTGGGTCCCGGTCAGCATCTGCCGCCCCAATGCACTTTGGAGAGCATCTTGCAAGGGGCGGCTTTCCTTCCATAACACGGACACCGCAGCAGCTTGATGACAATCCCGGGTACACAGGGGAACTGCTCCTCTATAGCGATCACTAACACTGTGCTCCCTAAATAAAAGGGTTTTGTTTGCAAAACACAAGCCTGTCAGCCCTCTACTCTCTCAAATACTGCAGAAACGACTTATAAATGAAACAAGACGTCTGAGGACCTCTACACAAAATCTTCATCACAGAATAAAAGTAAGCAAGCTACACTTGTAAATATTTGTAAAATTAAAGAAGCACTCTTCTGCATCTCACCAGCAACCTTGATGTAAATAGTGTTCAGGTGGCCTGGTGCCAAATTAGCCTTTCATCATTATGACATTGATTAATTTACTACCATTATATTTGGTAGCAATAACACCTGTCGTTAAAGCGCTTAGAGAAATCTGGCATGATGCGCTACACATGAAATGTGATATAATAATCCAGGTCACAGTAACATCAACACTTGCACTATTCTATGTACATAATGATAGGCCATAAAACAGGGTCACTGTAGATCAGGGCTGGTGCATCCAGTCCGCCTGTCCTATATTCACAAACCCTATTCTCCATTTGCACCTTCATGAATATAGCACAATACAGAAATCCCAAAAATATAGGAGAGGAAGGCTTCTGGTGAGGGTATATTAGCGTCAACCCGCACAGCACTGGGACTGGGTATCGAACCCGTACTGCTCGGTGTAGTCTTACTTCCAAAATGAGCGTGGTGCTGCTGAGCCATCCTCCCAGCTACAAGCACACACCTCTTTCTTTCTCCACATCATTTACACTCCCCTAGATTCTTTTTTATCGCCTCTTATCCAGGAGCTGGCCTGAACAACCCCAAAAGTGGTAACATTCATTAATTTTTTAAAACATTTTTTAAAAAAATGAAGCCATCCTCTTATCCTGTGAGCAGCGACCGTTTAATTGCTATTCTCTCCAATTTAAAATAAAGTCAATAAGAACATTTCTGCTTTTTGTAGCCCCGCCCACTTTTGGCACTTTCAGTAGGCTCGCCTCTGAACACCCCCTCCGAACTCTTTTTATCTCCATCAAATGCCATAATGCCACTATTTCATTTTTTACACTTCGACCACTGCGTAACATTGTCACCCTCTGTTCTCTCTTCCGACGTCAGTCACGTTGCCGACCACTGCCTGACACTGTCACCCTCTGTTTTCTCTTTCGACGTCAGTCACGTTACCGACCACTGCCTGACACTGTCCCCCTTTGCTTTCTCTTCCGAGGTCAGTCACGTTACCGACCACTGCCTGACACTGTCACCCCCTGTTTTCTCCTCCGACGTCAGTCACGTTACCGTCCCTCCAGGTTTGTAGCTGAGCCTGCAGATTACGGCCCAGCAAGGGATTATACATGTGCGTGGGCCGTTATGACCCAACACCAGGGCCATCTTAAGCACTTTTGGGGCCCTGGGCACAGACATCTTGGGGGGCCCCCTCCACCAAACCAAAGGAATTAAGGGATCAAGAATACTGGTCGCGCCCCCCCAACCATCGCGCTCACATCCTATAGGTTGATATGCTGTCTCGCAGCATGATAAGCACGTTTACTTCCATTAAGTCTCCTTGCCCTCTTCATTCTTGCTCTAATCAGAATGATAAACAAGTAGCATTTGAAGACCAACATTAGCAGTCTACAAAGGGTTTACTATTCTAGTACCTACAGGATACTTTTTATCAATAACATCCAGGAGGGTAGATGTAGTATTAATGCAGGACTATATCTAAAAGGTACATGTAACCCATAATAAACAGAGAACTCACATTAGCTGCCTCACAGAATGCAAAAGTGCTGATGCATGGATAGAGACCCCCAATTGGAAGGAAGGAGAACGCTACACATACCGTAGCATGGAGAGTGGAGGCAGATTAGAAGCTACCAGGAAGGTGTCTTTATCCAGAGATACTGAGATTAGAAGTGGGATATGGTTTTCAAATAGTGTTGTCATTAGATATCAAAAGGAACAAATGCCTGTGGTGTGCGATATAAATATGCTCACTATTAACAATAAATATGCTCACTATTAACACAGAGAAACCATGAAGAAGGCTTTTATGAAGATCATACCATGAGAAGGAAATCACTCGGAAGGGCTGATCATTTTGAAAGGTTTAGAGACTGGCAATATCGAGAGGTTAGGCAATACAAGATTAAATATGATGCCCAGGATCACACATTGGTTAAGAGGTGAAGGGGTGAAGCTGGGATTTGTGCCAACTCTGCAATTTCTGCATTTGAACACTTTCTTTTCCAGTTCTTATCATGAACTACAACAATCTCATTTTATTTAAAAACACGGACTTGGAACATACACAAATCACATTACCAAACATGACCATTTTTAAACAAAATATTATACTAGGGTGTTATGCAAAATGGGAATGATTCTAGCTTCATGCTCTCCATAATCAAGGGAAGTATATAAGAACCAGCATACCATGCGATGTGATTTAACACATTTAATCTGGGTTTGTCTTTTGTATTTTAAAGCTTTAACTACTTCCAAAACAATGGCTTGTGACATTTTCATCTAGGCATAAAAACCTTTTGCTTTTACCAAAAAACAAACCGTTTTTTGTGTCAAACAAGCAGACCTTACAATATGCTTGCCTGAGGCCTGCAACATATGGTCCGCTCTCTTCCGTCTACCAACCCTTCCACCCAAATGACCTACATAAGAAGAAACATTAAGTAATGGGCTAAAAGATACCAGCAGCATGCAAGAAGGCAAACCTCACAGAAGACAGCACAGTAATGTAGATATATTAGATGATTTGACCAGGATCACTGTATCGTCTGCTGGCAAATCCTGGATACTAACATGTTGTTCCATAGTCTTGAATTTGGATACTTATTCACCTCTTGGACTAACAGTTTATGCCATCGTTGGAGGCAATAGCCTAGGTTTTACAACACCCCACCTGAAAAAACTGATTTCTAGACCTTCACCATACGAATGATATGTTATTTTTATAGCAACCCCTATCTGGTACAGGTACATTGCTGATAATAGCAGATGTTGTACTGCAAAACCAAGTACACATGCAGGCAGGTTTATAAACTTCAGACATAGGAAAGGCTCAGCCAGCCTTGCTGGAATGTGATATTCTAATTTTGCATATGGTCACATATCTCTGCAATGGGTGTTTCACACACTGAGCTAACCTCTGAACCATTGTGACACTCAATTTATCCATATGATTTTCACCATTGCCTATTGCACATGATCAACATAATTCCCACAAGAAGGAAATAATGCTACAGAGTTGTGCCGTAAGGAACACACAAACATTTCTATACCACAGTGAACACAGAAAGCAATACATGATGAATTGATCAAGGCAGAATGCACTTGCAAAAACAGAAAGGCAATGGGTTTAGAGCCTCAGCAGTACCCCATAAAATATCCTGACGTGTGCTATTTAAGACTGGTGAACAATGGAATTTTACTTCTTCAGATCATGGGGGCCCTGGGCAAGTGCCCCTTTTGCCCTGCCATAAAAACGTCTCTGCCCAACACTGTGGTTTACATGCGAGCACATGAGGCGACTACCGCCTCTGGACGAACAGGCAGCCGCAGTGCCAGAGATCTCGCGTGTCCCATCATGCCCGTGGGGGGGGGAGATGCTGGGCCCGGCCTGCTGCGGTCGCCGTGACAGACCGATGACAGAGCCTGGCCTTTTCGTGCTGCGCCATCCTTCATCGGCTCGTGCCGAACGCAGCCTAGGCTGATTAATGAGAGCGTGAGTATTGATGATTTGCGCAAGGAGAGGCCGAGATCTGGGAGCACATCCTCTCTGGCACCTCATAAATCGCAGTAATGTCTGCCCGAGCCACAGAGCAGAAGAATTTAACAAGGTACTATCTGGGTCACTAAGGGAGGCAGTGGGGGTGTTAATGGGAGGGCACTAGTCCTAGTTCCAAGGACCAGTCCCAGCTCCTCTGGGGCCCTTTATAATAGTCAAGGGCGGGCTGGGGAGTCAGGCTTCATAAACTGGGGTGTAGGCTGAGGCACTTGACACTGCCATGCCCACCCAGATTGCCCTTTCCTGTGCCTCTTATAATGCCACCATGAACCGTAATCCGTTTCCAGCTCTGTCTTGAACTCACATAATGATCTGAACCAGTGCTTTAAATGGGCCGGTGCTATCCGGCACTCAGTACCTGCACTTCTTATTTTTGCCCGTAATGAGGGCCGGGACTTTGCCAAACTCGACGAGAGTACCGGTACTCATTGCCACCATCCCTTATTTGCTTGTCCCAGCTGAGGTGTACCCATTCTCAAAGTGCAGGAAAGTGCAGCTGCTCTCCCTGAAGCTCGCTCTGTGTCAACAAAGCATTACAGTAAGGGTAATTAGAGGCTGATAGCCCAGGTGCAGGGGTCTGGCTGCTTCTTGCTGATAGATGTTATCCATCAGTGTTGATTATAGGATACCGAGGCTTGAGCCTCATTACTCCATCTTCTCGGGTTGAGTATGTAGTCGTGGGTTAGGATTCTTCATGGTCTGTGTGGAATTGTCACAGTAGGGCTGGTTTCACAGGGTCTTCGCTGTGATGGGCGGCGAGTAGCGGTCAAAAGGGTTTGCTCTGGTGGTAGTGAGTCTTCTGATCAGAGGGTTCAGGTTCTGATCCAGTTCTTGGCAGAAGTTCTTACTCAGCTTCGCTAGATGTTCGTCCAACATCTTGATGTCCAGGTCTCTGTGAAGGTCAGCTATCCTTGTGAAGAGTGGAGCTCCAGACGATATCCGGAGGGCCTGGTTCTAGACTATCCGAAGACTTTTCCGGTGTTGCTCATGGCAGGTCTGATGATCGCCCTGTAGACGTTGATCTTTGTCCGGAGGGGAATGGACTTGGTATTCAGGAGTGGGTAGAGCGCTGCCATCTTTCCTGTTGCCTTCTGCTGAGTATTCTCGATATGGCTTCGCCAGTTGAGTTTGCTGTCCAGGGTCACACTGAGGTAGCCGCTGCTGCTCTCCCACTTGATTGTTTCCCCGTTGGGGCTGATGCGCGGGTGCTCCTTGATCTTCTTTCTGGTGAACAGCGTAGCAGTTGTCCTGCTGGTGTGCCTGAAGGAGGACTATTATCCATTAAGAGGTGTGAATGGAGTGTCCGGGGAGGGGGTAATAAATGGGAGTGAAGCATAACATTGCATGCATACGCTTAACAGGTGACATTACATTGTGTTGCATTTTCTTTAACAGTGAATACATTTTAAAAATAATGTTCTTTCCGTGTGGAAACAATTTTAAAAACGTACGCCCCTTTGTACACTTTTAGTGTAATGAAATACAACTCTTATATGTTAATGCAGTTGGTGTTATTGTTGACAGATGGAAACTGCAAACATGTCAATAAAGATTTTGTACACTTTTAGTTTAATCTTCTAATCAGGATAGGTAAAATAAGGCTATAATCCTATTTTTGCTCCACATGTTCTTTTAAACGATTTGGGAGGCCCTCTACTGAGAACGAACATGGGTCAAATATCCTGGTGTATGGCATTTCTTCCACTCGGGAGGGTCTACAACCATGTTTTAAATCACTGCACCCTTCACAGAGGAGAAATACCCATTTGAATATCAGTCTTTGTCCCACCCGCAAGGGCAGTCCAGCCCCGAAATGCTAGGCATATCTCCTCTGAACAAGAGTACCATCAGCCATCCCAGACACATGTTTCAGCCTAGTTGGGCCTCATCAGTGAGGTGAAGCTGAGCCTCTCTAAGACACATTGAGCAAGGGGTCTACGTCTGGATTACCCTGGTTACTTAGGGTATTTAATGTCAAGTTAGTGTTTTATGCAATTGTGAACTTTTAAATGCATTGCTATTAAAATATGTAATCTTTTCAAACCCAAACCTGAACACATACTTATATTAACTACAGATGGAAGATATGTAGCGAAGAGCTTAAGTCGCAGTCTGAGCTCAGATCCTAGTTTTACCACTTAAGTATAAAGTGTGTGATCCTGGCCAAAATATTTACTCTCACTGTGCCTGTAAGGAATTTGACCATCTGCATAGGGAGAGTGCGCTCGCCTGGGCTTTTTTGATTTTTTAATAATGAAAATGAATGATGGAAGACCAACCAGGAGAAATGTACAAGGCCATTCTGCGCACATTTTATCTGCTTCCTGCACAAAACGCATAGTTACATGTACTCCGGGAAGACACAGTCTACAGGCATCCTCTTCCCATTTCATATTCAGCTGGAATGTGACAGCCCCAGGTACATCAAAGCATTCCAAGAAGAGGAAAGGCACACCTTCCTCTAAACATGACCAGCCTAATCTAAATATCAAAGGCTCCATGGAAACGCATTCTTTTCTCTAAATTCGGCGGGTGGCAGTGCACACTAACGAGCTAAGTGAGGCAAGCCTGAAGGGGCTTTTTTGCTGAATAAGACAACAGGAAGGCCGGTATGCAATGTGGCAACTTGAAGCTAGTTCCCACCTCTCTGTATGAAAGGCAGTGAATGGCCTGTCTGAGTCCAGCAGTTAACACAGGTGTCCCTACAGAGCAGACCTCAGAGGGCTCAGTTAACCAGAGAGACACTTTGATCTACAACAGAAAGGAAGATGGGTGTGACTTAGGTATATATTGTCACCCCTTGTCTGTCCTGTTGCAGATCACTCTGGTCCTGACCTCATGCATAACAGAAGATTGTTGATGGGGATCCGGGATTGGTTCATTAAGGTAGGCTTAGCCTACACCAATCATTGGGGCCCATTTAGCTTTAAAAGTGGGCTGAACCCCTCACTTAGCAGATCATCTGAAGACTTTGCAAGGAGTAAGAAGAAGTAGTCATTTGGACCCGAGCTGAAGGTACAGCTGAAGGTACAGTCTAGATTTTCCACCAGTGAAGGAAGGCCAGGAGTTCCAAGTGGGAAGCAAGATCCCTCCCCTAAACATCTCCCAGTGAACAGAGGGAGATACCGGACTCACAGGACCTGTCCAGCAGCTCCAGAACCAGTACCCAGCCAGCAGACAGTGTGCCCTGCTAGGGTCTGACAGCAAGCTTCCTAGGTGGGAAGTGCCCGAGAGTCTCTGGCCAAAGGACAAGGCTGTTGCCTGCTAACACACTCCTTAACTTTGGGCCATCCGCCTTGAAAGGCCATGAGCCCTGCGATGAAGCTAGCAGGAGTGCCACAAAAGCATCATCCAGCGTCCATCTTTTTAAGGACAATTTCAAGACAGGTGAGTCCTTGAACCGCATCCGGCTCCACCGCTGACTGTTGTCACACCGCAGTCACCAGAGCCGTCCGGGACGCCTCGACCAGCATTTCAGATCCGCCAACCAGCACAGAGACAGCGATTCTTGGCCCTGAGCCGGCGCACCGGACAGCCTGCAGACGTCCATCCAGACTTGCTTGCCGAACTGCCTGTTGCCTGGTACCCGCAGCTGTCTCCCGCCACTAACTATGTCTCAAGGGCTACGCACCAATAACTTCTTCAGCACCAGGTACATTGTGGTTCCGCCCCCTGGTCCTTCTCCGAAGGCCCCTAGAGTAAGTTACCACCCTTTGCCCCTGTCTTTGGTGCTGGAACCAAATAATCTTGAACTATAAGGCTGATTACGTTACCAACTACCCTCCTGTCAGTATCCAGAGTGCATCCTTTTCCTTCGTGAAACTGTCTGTCCTCTGTGTTCCTTTACGGTGGGGGCTGTATTCGTAGTTTGCTAGAACTGTCTGTTGTAGTAATAATGTAGATATGTGTACACAACCTTGACAGAATAACACAACAAGATAATACTGCAAAGCAAGAAACAAAGCACTCAGCACCTTGCCTAGTGTGCTGAATTGGTGGAGTGCCCTAGTGTGCTGAATTGGTGGAGTGCCCTAGTGTGCTGAATTGGTGGAGTGCCTTTCAGTAATTGGGTATTTTTCTTGTATCAAATCCCACCCCTAATTACAACCATATTCATGCATGGTGAAATATATAGAAAAACAAGATGACCACATGCACCACAACATTTCCAGTGTATCATTTATACTGTTTTAATGCTGTAAAAAGTTGCAAACAAAGATTACCATGTGTTGAATAACAGAATTAAAAAAACACAACAATTATAGATCGAATCGTAAACATGGAGAGGGGAGATGAAACAATTATTTACATCATTCATCAAACATATGGTTACACATAACCAAGGTTAAAGAATAAAGGAAACGGATGCTGATAAGTGCAAGTGTGAACAAACGAAAAACCCAGTGCTCAGAATAAGGGAAAGAGCAAGAGAGGAAAAGCTCTTCTGATTTAAAAATAAAAGGGAAAGGAAAGGATAAATGAAACAGTTTCATAGTGAAAGTTTCATGTATTCTAATTTGAGAATACCTAGTATTAGTATACAATTTATTTCAAAATGAGTGTAAAGTTTTTTTTGAAAACATTTTTCGGAGATCTTCTCATAAGACTCATATAAGGGAAACCTTGACTGGACAGTCCCTTTTATCATTGGGTAATAATTGTATTTTCGCTGTGTTGCAACCAACCAACAATCCACGACCTTGCAGAGGTAAGCCTGCCGTTCTATCCATGTTACCAAAATTAGACAAATAGGTCTTATAATTCACTTGTATTCCAATCTGTTCGGATCCCGTTCTGGTGTTCTAGAGGTGTGGTGTTAATTGATGGTTTAGTAACCGATATTCATCCCTGGACCACTGTTGCCCCGGAAGTTGGTGTGTCACAGTGCCATTTCTCAAAAATGTAAAGTCCTAAGGAAAGTAAGGTCCCTAAAGATTTCATTTACACAGAGACCATGTGTTCCTCCACAGGTAACCGTGGGGATTGTGAGAGTTTATCAGTTACTTTTCTCTTTAAGCACCGCTGATGAGCCATAGATAATGCTTACTCAATGGTATAAATTGTCTTTCTGACTCTCCTTTCGTTCAAAGCCTTCCAACTTTTATACATGACAATATTTGTGCCAAAACAGGGAAAATTCAGTGTGTGATTGATGGGCATCTTTGATAGGGGAGTGTATTGGGCTGACAGAATCAAATTTCAAGCGAATCACTTAAAAAATTGCCATTACACTGAGATTTTGGTTGGATTCACTTATTGTAATGTTTCAGTGTGGCAGTGTCCCCAGGCCCAAGATCAGAACAAAGGAACGTACTCAGAGAGAAAGAAGGTGAAAATATGATTGGAGTCGAGATATGTGGTGAGAGAGACAAATAGAAAGTGATACAAATAGATAGTGAGACACAAAGAGCAAGACACACATATAGAGTGAGGCACATAGAGAGTTTCATGTCTGGGCAGAAAGACAGAGAATTTGAGGGCGGGGAGTCGCACAAGAGAAATTGTTGGACCTTATGGGGTCTGAGCCCTGACTATTTAAAGCCTACATTGGTGAGTACTTGCGCTTCCGTTTTTCCATTTAAAGCACTGATCACAGCTCTCTTGTTAAATCCCCCTTTTAATTGAAATATCTAATTTTGTTCCTTACGCTCTTGCTGTGAAGCGGTTATTTGTACTGTATACTCCTGCTGTATTATTTAAATATCTCTTTCACATGTTTTGGGAAGTAGATGAAGACGTCATCCACAGCTTCTGCCCCTCATCTGCACCAATACTGCAAACGTGAGAGACGTTACTCCCCGAGACAGCCTTTCCTCCCTTATCCCCCGCTGGCACAGCAGGGCTTGGGGACAATGTGAGCTGAAGATGACAACAGCATTCAAACAAACATTGTAACAGTAAAAAGGCATGCATTAGACATGAAGCACACATGCACCCTATGTGAAGAACACGTAGAATAGGTAATATATGCATTTAGACATGAAGAATACTAACATAGCATCCATAAGACATGAAGAACATTAACCTAGCCAATGTATAAGGTAAATGCAACATGAATGACACGCAAATATAGCTCACAAACATGGAAAGTAGAGGGTAGTTGGGCAGCCATCTTCTTAAAGATGGAAGCCACAGTATGTCTCAGAAATAGCTAATGCCTCAATGCTTCCTGGAAAAGCTCAAAAGGCGGAATCCACAAAAACACATATCCGTTCAGAGCTCAGACAGTAGCCGGCAATAAGTACAAAGGTTAGAGGAAATAAGGGTGAATTGGGACAGTGGAACCAAGGCAGGAGATAATGGTTCCCAAGACGCCAGCTGCACACTCCTAGATGAATTCATGTTTCAGAAAGGCACAGACAGCCTTTGATAGGCAGGTGCAGTAGAACAGCAAGCCAAAAAGACTCCATGAAGAATAAACCAAGAGTGTCTGTCCCTAGCAGCAAGAGAAAACGGTTCTATTTTCTTAGATCACCAGGTTTTTTTGTGTGTTTTTTGGCAGATATTTTCAGCTGAAAAATCTCATCACATTTTTTATTTATATTTGGGGGGTTCCCCACCAAGCCCCCCTTCTCTATTATCTAGTCCCTATTCCCCACACACCCTACCCCTTATGTCCCCTTACCCACTCCCCATATTTTTCAATGAGTTTTATCAGCTGAACATTTTTGGCCAACAAAAAAAAAGCCTGGTGACGTGACAATGTTGTACAGAGGAAACACGACACATACAGTAATATTAGCTAAAAGCTTAATAAATAGAAGGTAATTGAAATTCATGCACGGTCTCTTTGCATGTCACCTATATACGGAAAACACTGGCCATTCCTTGGAAGCAAACACAGATATGGCACCTGCGATACTACCTAAAATCACACATAGACACAAATAGCTACGCAAGGTCAAGTATAAAGGGATTTCCGGTTTTATGGCCTGAGAATGAGAGATGGTAACTTTTAATTGGAAGAAGAGTCGTCCATGGGCCTCTCTCCAAGTCTGGCTCATATCTTGACGACCTGTCAAGTGTCCAAGGTTGGTTAGTTAGGAGCCAACCTATCAAAATCCTTGGTGTTACACTGAGCATGAAATAGTATGCCAACCAACTACTTGTCATAGAGATGATTTAACCTTTATCAATATAGGGGTGGCTCCACGTGAAGCTATCAGATACTTGTAACCCAGTAAAAATGTTTAACCCCTATAGAATCTACGTGTAGCTAAACACACTAACCTATCCCCACTCCCCATATCCCCATACATATTGTGAACTGATATCATGTGATGTTATTGATGATGTGTTTTAAATACATAAGCAATTGTTTTTCATGAACATGTTGTGAGCAGCGAGAATTGATTGCTTGTGTGCTGTCCCGGCTTTGTCTTGATGTGAGTAAAGCTGGGTTTTGCCATGTATTTTGTCTAGTCGTACATGAGTCTTGAAACCTCGGGGGATATCTGGAATTTTGGGCTCTGCTCAACCCATGGTCCTTATGACCAGGGCTTTAAGTTGACCTCGGGCTAGCGAGGGCTCAGCCCTGGAAGTTTGCAAATATTGCCCTTGAGCCAGGGCTCTGCCAGAGCTCTCCAAAGTGACGTCCCTTACCAAATGTCTCTAAAAATATGAGTGGCAATACTGCTCTTTGCCAGTAGAGGACCCCTCTGGTAATGTTTAGAATCACAACATCAGGCAAAAAATTCAAAATTAGGCACTTTTCAAACAGGAAAGGGAAATTATAAGAGAATACATGGTTTGATTTTTGACACACATTGTATTAAATTATTATCAATAGAATGCTTTTAATTAATATTTACGAATAATGGATTTCTCTCAGAAGAACCGTGGGATTGCACGGTGTACTGACGCCTTTTGATTTGATGTTTTCTTTCATATTTGAATATATTTATTTTGGTCAACGTTTTTACACCCATTAATCATATTTAAATACTTAAAAAGAATCTGTACCCTTCCATTGCACATATGTTAACTGGATTGGCTGCGTCAGGTCACTCCTTTAATTACACAGGCCACTCCTCTTTTAAAGCTTTATTAGCTACTCAGGATTTGAGGGTGTGCAAGACCTTTTTTAGGCCCGGACCCAAATATTGCATCACCATGCATTAGAGCCCCCTCGATTCCTTATCCCACTTAAAGCACTGCCTGTGGCCCAAACTGAACGTAAGAAGTAAGAAGTCTTTGCATCTTTTCCCATTAGCATTGCCGAATTCTTGCTTCTTGATGGCTCACCTTGGGGCTTCCAACCCAATCTTGATCATGCTGGTAACAGCACCCTCGGATCTGTGTTCAGTGCTTCTGCTGAGGCCTCAAGAACTATCTGCTCACAAAATTCGCCCCCCCCATCCTGAACACCTCCCTCTAGGCTGATTCCTCACAGAATTGCCCCCTTTTAAGTGCCTGGCAGAACCCATTTCTCTCTACTGTCTCTTATCCTGAACAGCCTTCTCTGTGTGCTTCACCACCGCCCCTGCACTGCCTCCCGCTTCTGCCTTTTTACCTTACACACCCCCGTCCTACCTGAGCCTGTTGCCAAACATGAAAAACACAATTGTGCAGACACTTAAGTGCCAGCTTAATACCTAAATTCACACCTATCTATGCAATTATCTTATCATTTATCCCATGTTCATGACTCTACACCTTACTCGCCAACAACTGGTCTGCCGCTTCCTGCATACTCACTGCCACCCTGTTAGGGAAACACAGACATGGCTTTCCCTCTGCGGCCGGTTTGTGCTGCTATGTGTGCACTGGCATAACAGGGGCCCCCGCGACCACATGTTCTGGAAGGGCCCCCACTTGGAGTAAAAAAAAAAAAAAAGATTTAGCCCTATGACTTCAAAAATAAATATTTTATTTTTTTAATCACTCTGCCTTCATAAAGACATTATTTCCGTTATGGTTCAGTCCTTAACGGAAATAATTTCTTTAGGAAGTTAGAGTGACTTCAAAAAGAAACAATGGGCCTCATTACGAGCATGGCGGTAGCTGTGCATGTATGGCAGGCACGGCTACCGCCATGCTTGCTACCGGCAGCGCCTCCCGTGATTGGGCGATACCGGCCCATTACGAGATGAATGGGCCGATAATTGCCCATTTGCGGGTGGCGGTATTGCCGGGCTCCCGATCCTCATTCTGCGCAATAGGGCAGAATGGGGGTGGGGAGCATGTTAATAATGGTGCCGGCGCAATAATGAGTTATGCTTGCGGGTGCTGCACCACCCTCCAGGTAAGACCTAGTGGGCTGTCAGGAACCCGCGAGCACAACTCGTAATGCGGCGGGACGGTATGAACGGTGCCGGTGCCTTACCGGCACCATTCATACCTTCACCGCCAGGGTCCTAATGAGGCCCAATGTATTTTTGAAGTATTATGGCTCCCTTCAACCCATGACGTGTGCGTGTGTAAGTGTATGGTGAATGTATGGGTGGCTGGGTATGCATGTGTGCGTGTACGGTGAAAGGATGCACAATTAAATGTATGGGTGGCTGCTTGGGTGTGCCTGTATGGTGAAAGTGTCCACACTTAAATGTATAGGTGACTGTCTGTAAGAGGGAATGATGAAAGGGTGCACACTTAAATGTATAGGTGGCTGCCTGTGTGAGTATATGGTGAAAGGGTGCACACAAATGTATGGGTGGCTGGGTGTGCGTGTACGGTGAAAGGATGCACACTTAAATGTATGGGTGGCTGCCTGGGTGTGCCTGTGTGGTGAAAGGGTGCACACTTAAATGTATGGGTGGCTGGGTGTGCGTGTACGGTGAAAGGATGCACACTTAAATGTATGGGTGGCTGCCTGGGTGTGCCTGTATGGTGAAAGGGTGCACACTTAAATGTATGGGTGGCTGCCTGGGTGTGCCTGTGTGGTGAAAGAGTGCACTCTTAAATATATGGATTGCTGGGTGTGCGTGTGTAAATATGGTGAATGGTGTGTGTGCTTGTGTTCAGGGGCACAACAAAACCTACATTTCAGAGGGGCTAACTTTTCAAATGTTGGGAGAGGTGCTAACTTCATGTGTGGTGGGGAGGAGCAAACGTATTTGTGTGGGGGCATCTAACTTCTTTATGCATTTTAATGAGACTGTTCTAGTGCAGCTTCAATGTTACAACCAGTTAACTCTCTCCTTTAGGTCTGAAAGCACCCACTTATGGGCTGCTGTGAGAATGACTGGTCTCCTGTTTCCACTCTATCCTTCCAATCACTCCCATGCCATGCAAGTACTAAACCCACATGACAATTTCAGTTTCTTAAAACATTTGGCATTCGAATGCAGGTACAAACAGTGAAATGCTGTACATTAGTAATTGCTGGGCCGGGCCCTTGTTAATGGCAAAACCCAGGTGCCGTTTAACAACTGTGTCCTTTTCTGTCCTGAAACTTCTCTGTAGGTCAGCCAGGTCAAGTCAACATAGCCCACAATTTCATTGGCGGGGGGCGGGGAGTGCTGCAGCCCAGTCGGCTCAATGGTGTTGCACCACTACTTGTGTTTAATGCCTTGATTAATTATTGGTAATCTTCTTTACACCTAGCCCTATTCTTCCTCATCCCAGTACTTGTGTATGAGGCACTATGCCTCATACACAAGTACTGGGATAAGGTAGAGGTACATGAAGGTAATGCCTGACTTAGCTACCTGTAATCTTCATTACTCCTATTCCCACTCTTCCTCCAGTACTTACCAGTGAGGCAAGGAGCCTCATACGTAAGCACTGGGACAAGGAAGAGGGACAGAAGTAATTCTGGGCCAATGAGCTGATTTTGGAGGTTGGGGTAGGGGATGGGAGGGAGAAGGGATGTGTGGGGGGGTTGGGGTTGTGCAATAAATCATAATGGTCGTCCATGTCCATGCTAAGCAGGCATGATATGTGGTATTAGTGGCTAGAGAGGCATTTTGGTGCAGCCAGTCTAGTCATTCCTCAGTTTGGTATGACTTTTTTTTAACTGGGCATTTCTGATAAAGCAGTCCTGCTAAGTGTAATTACCTGGCTAGACTGGCATTTGAGTTCTGCCAGTCTAGCCATTTCTTACTGCGGCACTGTATATTTTTCTGGGCATCTATGATAAAATATGTTATGATATGATAAGTCATATATAACAAACCTGTACACAAGTGTTTTTAGGCACGACAAGAGAAGGAAAACTGAGGGAGGACAAGACAAATTATCTTACTAAGCCTTGTGTCATTCAAGGGGAAAGGGAGGGGGAAGTGCAAGGGAGAGGGGAGGGGAAGCAATGCTCTGAGTAAGTGCCGCCAGGGCAGCGCCGCTCTGGGTAGTGCAAGGAGAACAAGGGACTGTAGGGTTACAGTTACAGCCCCTAACTGCGTGATAGGCCTGGAGGCAGTGCAAGGGTGACTGATCAAGAAAGAGCCTGAACTCAGTGAGACATAGGGTAGCCAAGCAACCAGTTGGTACAGCGGACAGGTAGGTCAGGTAGTTCAGCAAGGGAGGGAGGGAGAGAAAGCAGAGGAGAAGAGGAGCGTTTTGATCTGCTTCCGGAACTTCAGGTGGTCCGGCTGAAGTTTGGGAGGGTCAGGGAGGCCATTTCAGAGAGAGGCACCTGCAGGGGAGAAGGATCTACCCACCCACTCTCTGCCTGGATAAGCATATAACCCATAGGGCTCTAGAAGGAAGGTATTTTGGAAGATAGCGTTGGATGTAGTGCGGATCCCAGACAAAAAAGCCTTGTGGACAATGAAAAGGGTCTTAAACTTGATCCTTGCAGCCACCGAGAGCCAGTGGAGAGATTTCATGGCTGGAGAGATACAGTCCCTGGGCTTGAGGCCAAGGGTAAGTCTCGCAGTCCTGTTCTGGATTAGTTGCAGAGGGTGGAGAGTAGAGGAAGGCAGATTGAGAAAGTGGCTGTTGCAGTAGTCCAACCTAGAGAGAGAACCAGAGCTCTGGAGACAGTGAGCTTCTGGGGGAAAGTGAGAAATGGAAGAGTCCCTTTGAGGAGGTGCAGCTGGTAGTGGGACTTCTTGGCGACGTCCGAGATGTGAGGAGAGAAAGAGAGAGTGGAGTGGAAGATGACACCAGGAATGAGCGAGAGAGGAGCATAGGCTGAGGGGAGCCTGAAGGAAAGCTGAGTGTCATCTGCATAACACTGTAAGTTAGAGGAGAAGGTAGAGATCAGGTGGGTCAAAGGGGCCAAGTAGAGTTTGAAAAACCAGGGTGAGAGAATAGAGCCCTGGAGAACGCCACATGTAGAGAGAGGTGGCGGTGTGAAAGGGACAAAGTTGGACCTGAGAGGGGCTCTCCAAGAGGAAGGAGGTCAGCCACTCCAGGGCCTCATCCATGAAGCCCAGAATCTCACAGAGTCAATTGATCAGGATGTTGTGGTAGACCGTGTCGAAAGCAGAGGAAAGTTCCAGGATGATGAGGACAGAAGGAATACTGGAATCAAGGTTAGAGATACGATCTTCACAGGTGTTCAGGAGAGCAGTTTCCATGTCTCTGGCAGCTCTTATGCCAGACTGATGGTCATGGAGACAACCAACAAATTCAGTGTGGAGAGTAAGCTGGCAGTTGGCCAGCTTTTCCAAGAATTTGGGAGAGAGGAAAGTTCCAGTGGACAAAGAATGATTACAGAAATCGGCCAAGGCTGGATCAAGGGTGTCAATGTGGTCCTGAATGGTTCTGGAGGAGCAGGCAAGCACCTGTTTCGACGACACTTCCATAGATGGGACTTGTCTAGAAACCTCGTCAGGTGTTAGAGAGAAAGAGGAGAAAGGAGGAGGAGAGGGAGAGATGGCCAAAGGGGCTGAGAGAGGAAGAGGGAGAGGAGATAGTGGACAGGATGTCCTGAGTTTTAGCGGAGAAGCGAGAGGCCAAAGCCGTACAGAGGGCCTGTTGAGGGAACAGGAGAGGTAGAAACCTTAACAGGATTGGCCAGTTCCTTGCGGATTTTAAAGAGTTTGGCTGTGTTGTTAGAGGCCGCAGAGACTCAGGCTTGAATGTGTGCTCTCTTCTTGATGAGTCTTATTGCTTCGACTGACATTTTGGTGCAACCAGTCTAGGTATGTCTTAATGTGGCCTGGCATGCTTTACTGTAATGTTATTATGTGTCTACACTGGTCTCCATCGTGCAGCCAGTTGGACATGTTTTGATTGTGGCATGGCTTTTGTAATAGCAAAGCATTAATGTTCATGTGCACTGTTGGTGACTTACATGTTTTGGATTGCTGTTACCCTACACAACAATAGCAAGCACTGTGGCTTTTTAGTAAAATGTTCTCAGAAAGTGTGCTGTATATTGCATTAAAAAACATATTTATATCTTTCTCCTAGTACACTGTGTGGCATACCCCTTAAGCAACACGTTTTTGCGTATTGCGCAAGCGTGGTAATCTATGGCGACCCAGAGTGTGGTGCGACTCGTGATTTTTTGCAGAGTTGCGGGGTGGGGGGACCCCCCTCAGCATGGCTTGCAGGGGGGCCCCCAGAGCTTGCGTTATGCCACTGTATGTGTGGCGTTTCTGGCACCAACCCTATCGTAAAAAAAATACAAATACGCCCACCTTGCGATGTAGTCTCAAAAAAGGGATGCAACACTCCAGAACTGGGCTCCCCAAACCAGATGCGGCGTCCAGAACAGAATAGAGTAAGATGAGGCCTCAGCCTCCCATGTAGTCTGTGCTATGATGGCTCGCCTGGCTATGTAATGTAACGCTCCCCTGGTTAGCCACCAACACCTATTTAAAGTGTAGGGCGTGTTACCCAATTGTTCACAAAATGCGTGCTGCAAAATACAAAATGTCAACATCTTGCTTAAAAATGTTCACCCCGAGCCTCCCTCGGCTGGTTTTGGTTTGATCGCTCCACATTGCTGGGGGTGGGGGGGGGTTAATTTTCAACAGCCTCCACTGGGCATTGTGTGTTCCTGTCCAGAAACAAAGAAGGGGACTTCCAGTGGTGGGATAGCACACGGTGCTGCAGGGCAGGCTGAATTGTGTGGTCCGCTCCTCAGTACTGGAATTGCAATGGGTGCAGCCGATCAGGGCCAAGGTGCATCGGCGCAGGGGTGGAACCTTCCCAGTACTGTAATAGAAGGAGGTGCTGTGGACCAGGAGTGAGATGCATTGAAATGCTGCCCATGGGTCTCAGTACTGCAACAGCTGTGGGCTCTGGAGATCAGGGCGAAGGTGCATTGGTTGCAGTAGTCAAATGGACGAGGAAGCTGCAGGGCAGGGGTGAGCTGCATTTTAAAGCTGCCTTGGGAATCAGTGCCTTAAAGCAGTGCAGTTGCAGCAGATAAGGATTAAGGTGCATTTGCGGAGGTCTGTGTGGATCCCAGGCCTGGAATAGAATCGGCGGCTGTGGGCCAGGGAGCGGAAGCCACGTGAAAGCTGCCTGCGGGCCTCGCGCCTTAATAGCAGCGCGCGCGCTCAGTAATGGGAGCTGCAAACCTGGGCCCTGACAGAGAGGGCCCTCCCACTTCCCTGCTGCCTCGCGCTGTGTCGGCCGTCCATGTAATGAACGGCTTTAGCAGACTCGCAAAGACGGGATAGTCGCATTAAGTCCGTCCACAACAGTCACCGAAATCCGCTTTGCCGCGTCTTCGGAGTCACATCCGGCACTTAGCGCATGAACGATTCATCTGCAGAACTGCCACAGTCCTATATTTTATTTTCATGCAAATTACACAGCGGCGCCCGTGGCAACTGAAGGGAATACGACTCGTTGCTCCTCGAGCTTGACACCAGGAGTGCGCAGGATCTCCTAGGCCCCAGCGATATACACGGTACGAGAGGGCCCCAACACTGATATGCACAGGGCAGCCTTAGGGCAGGGCCACTCGGCCGACCGCCCCGGGCGCCATTAGCCACCCCCACCACACCAGCTTGGGGGAGTCTTTCAAGGGCTCCCCTGAGCTGGCGTGTAGGGAGAAGGCGCGGCAGGCGCCCTATTGAAATGAAATGCGCCCCCGTTCTCAGGAGCAGAGCGCATTTAATAACAATAGGCCGCTGATGCTTTCGCATCTGCGCCTATTGAAAAATGTGGTGCCCCCACATGACATGGGGCTTGGCGCTGGGGGGATGGAGGTGTGGCACATTTTTGTTTAGCCGCTCGGGGCGCTAACGCTGCCAAGGCTGGCCCTGATATTGCATTTCAGTGCCGCACAGGTACAACAGAATATGCGAGGGGCATATGGATGGTCATGGCATTAGCATTGCAGAGGTACCAAACACGTGAGGTTCCCAGGAATATCCGTGCTGCACATGTAGAGAGTGTGTGCGGCACCCAGGCACGTTATCAACAAAGTACAGAGAGTGTGAGGGGGCAAGGCAGGGCATCATACATATACATGTGCAGGCGCAGAATGGTGCGCAGATACAGAATGTGTGGGAGGACCTGCATCTGTGAGGGCTCCAATGTAGACATCATTGCTTGACAGGTGTAGAATGTGTGAGAGGCCATATCAGTCATGCAGATATGCGGAGGTGCGGACACAGGCATGTTATCAGCAACACCCACGTACAGAATGTGTCACGACAACATTTAATGTATCACTGGTATGCATGGACATAATAGACGGGGGCGGCTCGTCCATAATGGGCGAGAGGGCATCGACCCACTGGGTCTTGGCCCCCTCTTACCCATTATGAGGGTGTTATAACTTGGATCCCCTTCTTGTTTTTCCTCCTCACGTGGATCTGATGAGGGGTCTTCAGAAGTTTCTTCTCGGGTCTTCTTCTTCTCTTTTCTCGCAGTTTTCTCCTTTCTCCCTTTCCAGTCGTGCAGATATGGATGGGCTCCCCCGGAGGCCACCTTGCCCCAGTGAATACAACACTGAAGGCAGAGGGGAAACTTCGGGGAGCCAACCCTCTTGTAGTCAGGGAAAAAGCCTTGTGGGCAAAAAAACCCTGTAGCCGCTTCATGTCCTCGTATGCTGTCGTACGTCCGTGGGATGAGGAGTTCCGTAGGACAGAGAGGTAAGCACTTGTAGAATGAGGCGATTCACTGGAGGAAATGCTATGAGAAGGGGGAAGGTCTGTAGTGATACCGATGCTGGCTGACGGCAGGATGCCGGGGAGGCAGCAGCAGGACAAAGCAGAAGAGGGATGGAGAGCGGGAACAAGCAAGAGCAAGGGGAGCAACAAGAGGAGGAATACCTGAGAGGAAAGCAGCTGGATACACACACAAGAGAACGTTCCAGTAGAGTGCACAGTTGCAACGCTCCGATCCCACTGCCGAGGCTGTTTTCATTCGGCGGCGGCCATCTTGGAAATCAACTAGCTCGCGGAGTGAACGTTTCCAACACCGTTATGGCACATTCAATGGCGGCGCCACCTCGTCCATAGGTGCCACAGATGAATCCTGACAGAAGGAGCCATCTCAGTAAAATACGAGCACTCCCTCAGCAGTTTTTTCATCTGAGGGAGTGCTCTTAACACAGTTAAATTTCCCCAGCCGCACAAGCTCAATGAGCCATGCAAGGCTGGGGGTGTGGGCTTCCCCAGCCTCGCATGGTTCATAGGAAATGCTGGCTGGGGAACTGCATGTCTGTATGTGCAAGGGGGTGCTCCTGCGCCTGCTCGCACATACAGACAGAGCAGGCTGGAGTGGGGCATCTCTGGACCAACACTCTGGTCCCTTGCACGCATGTGGAGGGACCAAGAAACTTCCTGATTCCTGTTCATGCTTGCAGGGGGCTGGAGCACTGGAACCTCTGGACCCGCGGCAGAAGGTACGTTTGTTTATGTTCATTTTTTAAAATTGTAATTATGTGAATGTATGACTGAGGCTGGTCTAAGTGCTTTCTGTGTGTATGTTGTGTAAATTTGTGTGTTTGTATGTTCGTTTATTTAGTATTTAAATATGTGTATGGATGTGTGTATGCTTGTGTTATGAGTGAGTGCATGATGGATGCTCGTGTGAATGAAACCTTGGGCCTCATTACGACCCTGGCGCTCCCCTAATGAAGGGGGCCGGTACGGGACCGGCCCCCTTCATTACAGGAGCGCTGATTACAAGCTTCCCATCGCGGGACCCAGAACGGACGCCTGGTAAAACCAGGCGTGCTTTCCGGGTCCCGCGAGGGGAAGAAGGAGGTAACAACAGGCCAGTTGTAATCTGCCTGTTGTTACCTCCATCCCCATTCCCATTGAGCTCTTTGGGGGCTCACATGGGAATGGGGAATGGTTCCTGCAAGGAGAAATTACAGGGTCCTCCAATGTTCGAATGACCTGGTTATTGCTCATTGCAGGAACCCGGTAAATGAGCCCGGTTTGGTGGCAGCCATGGAGCTAATAGCACCATGGTTACCGCCAAACTCGTAATGAGGGCCATAGTGTTCGCTGGGTATGTGATGTGTAATGTGTGTTTGAATGCTCATTTATTTATTAATTAAGTATGTGTTTGGTTGCGTGTATGCTTGTGTTTTTAGTGAGTGCATGATGGATGTTCGTGTGAATGAAAGAGTGCTTGCTGTGTGTTTGTAGGTATGTGTGTAGGTTGTGTGTGTATGTTGTGTAAATGTGTGCGTTTGTATGTTTATTTATTATTTAAATATGTGTATGGATGCATGTATGTATGCTTGTGTTATGAGTGAGTGCATGATGGGTGCTCCTGACTGTGAATGAGACAGCGAGTGCTTGCTTTGTGTATGTTGTGTAAGTGTGTTTGTGCTGGTCCGAGATGATTTTGGCGAGCCTGGTTAGGAGGTTTGTACAACAAAGGCATTTCAAAAATGCCTTTGTTGCAGAAACCCCTCCTCACCAGCCAAAATCAGCTCTCTGCCTGAGGTGCTGTGTGGCCCAGGGGACAGGGATGGTATTTCTTACTGGACATCTATCATAGATGTCCAGTAAAAAATACCATACCTGCCCCCGGGACCCCTAGCGCCTTGCATACACACATAATCACTTTGAGTGTGTGTGTGGCACTGTGAGGCTCAGGGGTCAGGCATGGTATTTTTGTACCGGACATCTATCATACAGGTCTGGTAAAAAATAGCATACCTGTCTCTCTTGCTCCCCAGCGGCTTGCATACACACATAATCACTTTGATTGTGTTTGTGTGTTTGGCGCTGTGAGGCCCAGGGGACAGAGATGGTATTTTTTTACTGGACATCTATTATAGATGTGCAGTAAAAAATACCATCCTCGCCCCCTGGTTCCCTAGTGCCTGGCATACACACATAACCACAATGATTGTCTGCGTGTTTAAGGCGCTTGGGACCCAAGGGACAGGTGAGTAATTGTTTCACTGGACATCCTTGATAGATTGCCAGTAAAACAAAAAAACACCCAGTGCCCCCCAGAGCCTCGCAATCACACATAATCACATTCATCATTATTGTGATTATGTCTGACTGAAAGGCGCTGGCATACCATGGAGCAGGCATGGCATTTTTGTACTGCACATAGTTGATAGAGCAAGCATGATAAGTGTTATTATGTAGCTAGACTTGCATTTTAATGCAGTCTGTTTAACCATTTACTATTGTGATAAGACATTTTGTGTTGGGCATCTTTGGTAAAACAAGCATGATAACTGTTATTATGAAGCAAGTCTGGCCTTTTTTGTGGTTTGTGTAACCAGTCTAGCCATTTCTTACTGAGGTATGACATTTTGTAATGGGCATCTTTGGTAAAACAAGCATACATGTTATTACGTAGCTAGACTGGCATTCCAATGCAGCCAGTTCACTCATTTCGTATTGTGGTATGGCATTTTGTATTGGACATCTTTGGTAAAGCAAGCATGATAAGTTTTATTACGAAGCAAGACTTGCATTTTTTATGCTTCCAGTCTAGCCACTACTTACTGAGGCACAGCATTTTCTATTGCGTATCTTTGATAAAGCAAACAGGATCCGCGGTATAATTCTTACTGTGGCATGACATTTTGTATTAGGCACCTTTGGTAAAATAAGGTACTCGTTATTATGCAGCTGGCATTTCAATGCAGCCAGTTCAGTCATTTCGTATTGTGCTATGGCATTTTGTATTGGCCATCGTTGGTGAAGCAAGAATGATAAGTGTTATTCTGAAGGTAGACAGTCACTTTTATGCACTTAGTCTAGCCATTGTTTATTGCGGTATGACATTTTGGGCCTCATTACACGGTAGGCGGTAAGGGTTTACCGGTACCGGTATTTTACTGGTACCGGTAAACCCTTACCGCCTTACTACGAGGTCCCTTTGCGGGTTGGAGAATTTAACGCCTGCTTTTTGCAGGCGTTAAAAAACAACCCGCAAAGGGACCAGGGAGCTAATTATGGTACCGCAATTTGTGGTGCTGTAATTAGCACCTTCTCCATTCCCATTATGCCCTATGGGGCAAAAATGGGAATGGGGAAGGGCAATGGGGGAAGGGGGAATTACCGCCCCACCAACCTTGGAATAGGGCGGTAATTCCCCTTTCCCCCAAGGCGGTGCCGGTATTTTACCGGCATGGACCAAGGTGCTCATAGCACCTTGGTCCACCGCCATCCATGTAATGAGGCCCTTTGTATTGGGCATCTTTGATTAAGCAAGCATGATAAGTGTTATTATGTAGCTCGACTGGCATTTTAGTACAGCCAGTTTGGACATGTTTTCATACTTTGGCATGCATTTTTAGTGGTAAAGCCAACTGGAGTATGTTCTTATGTGGGGATACTGCCATATATTGGCAGAACAAACATGGACATGTTTTCTTATAGCATAATTACTGGTGTTATGCACAAAGCAAACATGAGTATGTTCTTGTATGGGAATAATAGGCTAAAATGTTGCAGTCAACATGCAAATGTATGGGTACAGCCAGTGTGAAAATGTTTTATACTGGCACATATTGTGGGAAAAGGTATTATGAAAATGTGTTGGAGAAATTCTCCTGTGCACTGTTGGTGACTTGCATTAATTGGATTGTTTTCATGAGTTACTCTACAAAACCCAATTACAAACTGTTTGACTTTTTACCCATTTTTTCTAAAAAAGTGTTCTCTAAAATGCACAATTCTCACCCACTATTTTAAAATTATATTTGCGGTGGGGAGAAACCCGCCAAAACCCCTTTAAATGTTGTGGGCTCCCCCTCTACGCTCGGTCGCCCAGCCATATCAAGGACAAATATTTATGCCCCTCCAGTTGAAGAATCCACCAGCTGCCACTGATAATAACACATACGTACAGAATGTGAGAGGGTCCCAGGGATGGTATCACCCATGTATAGCGAATGAAAGGCCAGCGATGTCAACAATATATAGCATATAGTATGATATTGGCAATGCACAGGCACAGCGCATGTGTTATGGAGCCAGAGGTGATATCTGCTGTGCACAGGCGCAGGATATGTGAGGGACTCAAGGGTGATAGCAATCATTTCACAAATACAGAATATGTAAGGGCCTCTGAGATGATATCAGTGATGCACAAGTGCAGAATGTGTGAGTGATGCAAGGGTGATATCAGCATTGCACAGTGACAGAATGTGTGAGGATCACAGGGTGATGTCAGTGGTGCAAATGTGTAGATTGTGGAGGTCATTACAACCCCGGCGTTAAGGGTTAACGACGGCGTTAACCCTTAACACCGGATTCCCACTTTTGGCAGGCGTTAAAGTCCATGGCGCTAACCCGCCAAGGTGCTAATTACGTCGCCGTAATTTACGGCGGCGTAATTAGCGCCTTCCCCACTCCCATTATGCCCTATGGGGCAAAAATGGGAATGGGGAAGGGAAAATGGGAAATGGGGATTTACCGCCCCACTCACCTTGGAATGGGGCGGTAAATCCGCCATCCACCATGGTGTAAACGTATGTGTAATATGGTGGCACAACATAGTTTACATCATGGTGGTAAAGTTGGTGCACTTAGCACCAAGGTTGTAATGTGTGTTTCAGAGGCCCAGGTTTGATATCGGCAATGCACACTATTAGGCTCATTATGTTTTTTAAAATTGTAATTATATGAATGTATGACTGAGGCTGGTCTAAGTGCTTTCTGGCTCATTATGTTGTGGCCGTTCCGGAACTAAAGTGCTGGAATTTCCGTTTAATAGAACTTTCACAGACCGGCCAACCTCAAGTTTTCCAGTAGGGGTTCTGATCTACCATCAGGCCTGACCTGCGGGTAGATCAGGCCCGTACTGGCAGATAAATGCCTTAATCACCGGCACCAGTACTAATGGTACCAGTGATTCGGGCAACCCCATCTCATCGGACTCCATGGAATAGGGTGTTACTGGCATCCCCGCTGCCCATAAAATCCCAGTAATATCGCAATATCGAGTGGCAGAGACGATACAGTAGTTCCCCGGTATCCTGCTGGAATTACCGGCGGGATACCAGGGAACTCATAATGAGCCTGGTACATTATTGGGTCTTATTGAGCTCACCGCCTGACATTGGCACTTTCTTTTGGTGTTTTGGGTCCTGTAAGAGGCGTGAGGTTGGGTGATTAGTGGGATAGCGACATGAGATCAAGGTTACTTTATGCTTCAGTAGTGAAGCAGGGCAGATTAGAAAAACAGTGCTTTGCTGTGGATACCGGTCTCTGTTTTAAGAAAGGTGTGGAGAAGGGTATTGCTAAAGTGGTGACGCAAGGCAGATCATAGAAACCGTTGCCTGCTACCAGTAAGCGTCTACATGTTAAGACACATGAGGTGAAATGAGTTGCTAAAGTGGTAATAAGAGGCAGATGTGAGAAACCATGCTGTGCCTCAGGTATGAGAATATGTCGTAGTGATATGTGTTTTTAATGTGGTGGCACAAGTTGGATCAGAGAAACCGGTGTCTGTGGCGGGAAAGCATCCATGTGTTGAAGGAACGTATTTTGAGATGAGTGTTGCATAGTGGTATCTCTGGGCGGTCAAATTACTTGATCCTGGGAGATGGCCAGAGACATCATTCCTGCCTGCGTGGGCATAAGCATGGCTACGCCTTGACATGCCTTACCAAGTTGGTCACTGTGTGGTGTGGAGCTGGAAGAGAAAGTGGAATTTGAGCGGGAACCAGGAATATTTCAGAAGGTTAAGTGGCATGGGAAAGAAAGGTGGGGGCGTGCTAGTTTGCAGGCACATGGGTGGTGGTCTCTGCACGAGCGTGAGAGTTACATGTTAGTCACAGAATACAATTGTTCACATCACATCAAGTTAAAAACATGGCATGATATCTGAACCATCCCATAGCCATAGCAAGGCAAAACGTTGCATATGGGTTTATGGAGGCTAGGTGTCAAAGTCTCTGTATATGCAGAGCACTGATGCGTGTAGTCGAGGCAGCCAGGACAGCTGTGGCATGAGGTGTTGGCAGTGGGGCATGGAAGGCTCTGGGTGAGGTTTGACTATACCATAAAGTAATTGTGGGCAATGCTGCAGGGCCGCCCAAAGCGAGGCAGGGTAACTGCTGGTACCATCCGGCAAGCATGGGAGAGGGGCAGCTGCCTTCCCCCCAAGCCTGCTCCCTTCTCCCCCATAACACAGAGACACGCAGTCTCTCCTCACTACAAAGCACAGAAAGGGTGAGGTGTGAACACCACTTCACCCTTCCACAAAGCAACAGGGTGCTAATCACCCACAGGAAACCAACAGCAGGCAGGAAGGAGTACAAAGACCTGCCCCCCCCTCGGGGGACCAGACAGTCGGCTACAGACAGCCTTGGGGCTGGGCCAGCCCCCACAGCTACACATCAAAGACCCAGGGCCACCCCTGGGTCTTATATAAGAGCTGCACAGCTCTCAGAAAAATACAAACTGTTTGTGGACCCTGAACAGCGTCCTCCACTCTCTTTCTTCTTTACTTTAACATGATTTCCGTGCTCACAGCATCGTGTATTTCTTGACTTCTGGTGTTCGCCGTACACAAGCGTCACTTTCTCTCTTGAAACATTGTACTGTTTCAGTAAATCCCTTGCGGTTCTCCCGCTTCGCCGCTAGCGTGGATAAACAAACAAACATGAGAGGCCCAGCTGAGTGATCCAGGGAGTCGTGAAGCTGCAGCAGGAGCGGGCACCCATAGGGGATAGGACACAGAAGCCCTGTTAGAAGAACGGATGTCTTTTGTGCAGTCCAGGTAGAATGTGAAAGTCCTGTGAAAAGCTAAGATTATGCAGGGTTTCCCCCAATGTAGAGAAAAGACTTCAAACAAAGAAGGTGGTGGGATGTGAAAGTGCAGCCTGGCCTTCCACCACTGGAAGGAAAGCAGGGATGAAGAAGTTGAACTGCAAGGCCTACCGGTGGAAGCGCCATCCCTGGAGAGTTGTATGAAGGAGGTGGACACTTTATTACACCTAAGAGTCTGAAAGTTATTGTAGACATCATCAAGAAGGAAAGAATCTGAAGCCGATGGTGCCAGACTACTTTTTCTGTATTTCTGCAAAAGAACAGGCCTCTCCCTGAATATGCACAGTTTTATCCCAGTGCACAAAGGAACGTGGACACCACAGGATTTGCTAACATTTAGGTTAATAATCTTACAAATGTCATAACTAATTTGGTAACACCTGAGCAGAATGGTTTTGTTCCTAGATGGGACACTAAAGGTTAAATGTATACCAATATCTGCTGACTAGATCCAGGGTGGGTCCTAGGCTTAATGTTTGGTTCAAAGCTTTACACACTGATAAAGTCTGTAATAGCAGCATGTATCGGGGGTATTCTTAGTCCAGAGACTAACTCGAAAGGGGTGCCCACTGTCACCTTTGATCAGCACCAATCTTCTTTGGTTACCCCTTTTCTCTTTGGTGTTCCCCGGAGCTCTGATCATGGCCCTCTCCTCTTTATATACAACACCTCTTCCTTCGATTATTTCTTCCTTTCATCTTTCTCAGCATTTCTATGCAGACAATTGCCAAATCGATTTTTCTTTATCTGACACTATTCACTTAATTCTATCAGCCTACCTGTCATCTATTCAATAGTGGATGTCTGATCATTACCTTCATCTCAATCCATCCAAGACCAGAATTATCTTCTCCCATGCTACCACCATACTTCCACCGTTATGGCCGCCATCCATCAACTTTCCTCCTTCTTCTCTTTCTATTTACTCCACCTGTCGTAACCTCGGGGTCACTCTTGACTCCTCTATCTATTTCTTACCATGTCTCCTCAGTGGCTTGATCGGATCCTGTTGTTTTTTTTCCTATATAGCATCCAATGGGCCAGTCATTTTCTTTCCACAGCATTAAAACTCTTCTATTCTCTTCTCTTCTCCTGTGCCACACTTCTGCTTGGCTTTCCGGTATATCTTTTAGCCCTCCTCAGGTCCATCTATAATTCTTCTATTTGTCTTTGTTTTTGTCTCTCCCCCTGTAACTCTATTGATCCTGCTCTCCAATCCCTCCAATGTCTTTCCTTCGGCATTTGGGCTGGCATGTTTTAACAGTAGTGCAGTACTGTGAGGTCTGTGCATCAGTATGTGTGCCCATTGGAATTAGTTCTTGCTCAGGTGTTGTTAAAAGAGCCATGTTTTGACAGATTTGCGAAATTGGAGAATTGTGGGGGCATTCCGAGCTGACACCGGGATGGAGTACCAGACGGTGGGTGCATGACAAGAGAATGATTGTTTATGGGTTGTCTCTTTGCGGACGAGTTGTCATTGGGCCTCATTACACGAGGTAGGTGGTAAGGGATTACCGGCACCGGTAAGGACACCGGTAATCCCTTACCACCCTATTCCGTGGTCCCTTAGCGGGTTCCTTCCTTAACGCCTGGTTTTACCAGGCTTTATGGAAGGGACCCGTTAAGGGACTTGAGAGCTAATAACGGTACAGCAAATTGCAGTACCGTTATTAGCTCCATCCCCATTGAGCCCTATGGGGGCTCGAATGGGAATGGGGAATGGTTCCCGGAATGGGGACTTACCGGGTCCTCCAAGGTTGGAATGACCCGGTAAGTCCCTATTTCGGGAACCCGGACCCGGAATGCGGTAAGGGGTTAGCCATGGTGCTAATACCTCCATGGCTACCTCCTACCTCGTAATGAGGCCCATTGTCTTTAAAAAGCTTCATGGAATGGCTCTTATTGAGCTCTACTATTTGATTTCTTTTTACCCCCCCCACACTGTTTTCATTCAGAATCGCAATTTATTCTTTCTATCCCTCATCCCGCCTTTGCTTCATGCCACTTTCACAATTTCTCTCTTCTAGCACCAACATTTTGGAATAAACTCTCTCTTGATATTCGGTCTACTTCCTCCTTTTCATGCTCGTTTATGACTTTTTTGCTTTCGACTTGAATGTTTTGGCAATTGATCTAATTTTAGACCTTTTGTACCATTTCATTTGTTACAGCACTACACAGATTCAAAATAAATAAATAAATAAATACATGTGAAGCTTATGTGGCAACATCACAGTGATAGTAACTACTTGATGTCAGTCGATGGCCATAGCTGTTGAATTGCGCTTTTTTTGCAGATGATGGTACTTAGAAAGACCTGTCACAGAATGTTTTAACCTGTTTGCTGAAAGCAGCAGGACAGACAGGCGCTACACATATTAATGCCTTTCATTTGTTAAAAGATTGCATTCACTTAATCCATGTAACACATTCCCTCTGTCGCTTATACGTCAAAGAAATTTAGTCAAAATGATATTGACAGAGCTAAACAGATATTTTCAAATCTATTTAGCTCTGTCTGCTGGTATTTTTCTCCCTCACTTGCTTTAGTTAATTTGATTCAGAAATAAATAGTTTAATCTGTGGATCTAAAAACATTGCAGAGCTCTGCGGTTTATGAAACCTCCTCTTATGCCTGGTGGACGGGCTCCCTGATTTTCAGTTCCATTGTTGGGCAGCGCTTAGCAGAAGATTAATGTTAATGCCGCACAACCACATTCATTTTTGACTCCTCTGTATTTGTTTGGTATGTGTGCAGTCAGGCCATAAAGATAGTACCTGCTGATAGAATGTGCCAATGTATAGAACTTGTGGGTGCTGTGACTAGCAACGTGGAGGGATCATATTGTGTCGATCCTGAGGATGCAGACCTCCTTGGTGGTAGAGTGACCTGGAAGGCATAATGATCCTGTCTACAATAAAATAAACCCCAAAGAAACCTTACTTCAAACGCATAATAGAAGGCACACACAGCCAATACAAACCTCTAAGACGGTATACCCTAGCATGGCTCATCCACAAGGACTACACTTAAGCGGCACCACCATATCCAATGTACCCCTCCTTGAACCCACATAAAACATAATACACAAATTACACAAATCCAACCCAGCTCCTTCCCCACATTCTACTCACATTAGAATACCCTCCTGGATAACCGGACGAGTAGACAATGCATAGATTCAAATCTACCTACACACAATTTATTTATTTATCCACTTATAATAAGGCGAAGCTGGCAGGCATCAGGGCGCAGAAGACGGAAAGGAGGAAGCCAAGGATCGAGATCTTAGTTTTTCAAAAATAAGCGTTTTCGGTCGGTTTCTGGTGGGCAGGAGATTAGGTTCTTCACGTAGTTCTTTTGGGAGCTTGTTCCAGGCTTTAGCTGCCTGAACTAGGAAGGATCTCCCATATCCTCTAACTCGATTACTAGTGGGAACAGCCATGCGTATTCCATCGCTTGACCTAGTAACTCTTAGGGATGTGCACCTTCATACGGTCTTTTAAATATCCTGGGGTTTGCCCCTCACAATATTTGTGGACAATAATAAGTGCCTTGAAGCGAGTCCTTGCTTCAACTCGGAAATAGGCTCATAGCTACGCACATTGTTCACATTGCATACAGCATCATTATGCAGTACCTGCAAACATCCTAGGCCTCCCTTAATAGTGCCAATATGCAGAGCGCTACAGTAGTCGATCCTAGGCATAATCAATGTTCTGACCAAGGTTAAACAATTAGCTTCGGAGAGATAGGGGTTGACCAGTCGCAAAAGCCTAAGGTGATACTGGATTTTATTGATGACGTACTGTATATGAGCATCCGAAATGAGCGATGCTTTAAAGACAACTCCCAAGGTCTTCACTTTTGTGACGGTGGGGTTGAAGTATTTATCGGCGGTAAATCCGGTGTAAAGATCCTCTAGTTTCCCTCTGGCCTGGGATGAACCAAAGAGAAACAACTCTGTCTTTGCCGCATTCAAGCACATTCCGATACTTGCCATCCAATTCAGGGTTGAGTTATAAATCTAAGATACTCTCTAAGTGTCTTTCTCATACACTTCACACAGCTCAATAACGAGATTTGTGTCGTCCGCATAATTAGTGAAACACACTCCTAATTTATCCAATAAAATGCATAGAGGTTGGCAGTAGATATTAAATACAGACGGTGAGAGGCAGGCACCCTGCGGCACACCACATTTCAACATTTCTGAGGGTCAACATGCATTCCCCCATACAACTCTGGACATCCTGTTTTCGCAGGATGATTTGATCCAGGCTTCATCTCAACATCCACCAATATTCTTCAGCCTGTTGACGAGTTTCTCGTGGTCTGCTAAGTAGAAGGCTGCTCATAAATCTAGTAACATCAGCAGCCCGCTTTACGTTTGTCATTGAAAAGAAGTATTTCTGTCTGCAGGTCTACCAGTGCACTCTCAGTGCCATAGTGAGCCCTGAAGCCAGATTGCCTCGGGTGTAAGGCCTCTGCGCCTTCAAGATGCTCTTGTAAGTGGGCTGCTGCCATTTTTTGCTATTATCTTCAGTAAGAAAGGTACATTCGACATAGGTCTTAAATTCAAATAATCCTTGGGGTCAAGACCTGTTCTTTTTATCAGGGGGTCAATGCTACCTTTTTGAGGGTGTCGGGACCTTAGTATCTCTAAAAGATGCATTAATAAGGCAAGTCAGAAACGGTGTAAAGAGTTCGCTATGCCCAAGTATAACTTTGGATGGATGGGTCTCTCCAGCACATGTGGACGGTCTCATTGATTTTTGGGTATTTATCAGTTCTCTGACCTGAAGCAGAACTTGGGTTCCCAAAATTGGTCCAATTCCTCTTTAATCTCTGAGCATACCTCCTGGTTTAACCGGCTCCTGTTATTTGTGATGTTTGTATGGGCTTTTACTATCTTATCTGAGAAGGCCTTCTGAAAATTTTTGCAATCAATGTTGGGTGGCATAGGTGGGTGTGCCGTGACTTAGGGGTTTTCTAGGTGTATACAATACTATTATATACTCTCACGCACAAGGTGCACATGTCATAAGCCAACACATATGGCAAATCACACACACAGAAATCTGTCCATTTAACTCACCCAGCAAACACCACCTACTAGATAATGCCTGTACTCAACAGTACCTACCCACACACTCAAACATCAAATTCACTCCAAGAAGTGCAATTCCTAAACCAGTCTCATTCAACCCAATGTTTGGCAAAAAAACAACCCAAAGCACAAACATCCAAACCCTGCACATTACAAAAAAAACTCCAGTGGGAAGCCTACTTCTTTGACACGCCCCATACTTAAATCTCCCTCTTCGCCATCTTTCAACTGAAACAACACCGACCAGATTCTGCCCACAGTCAAATATCTCACACACAGCACAATTCCCATCACCAGGTTCAAGGTGATCACGTCCGTATATCACACCTATTACCCAACATCTTGACTCAAACCTACCTCTACACAACCCTCTAGGCCAGAGGCCTGCTCCCTTAGGCTCCCCAGACGTTTTGGACTTCAACCCCTCTCAGCCTTAGCCAGCATAGTCAATGGTAAGGGCTCATGGGAGTAGGATTCCAAAACCTGTGCAGAGCTACAGGTTACAGACCCCGGCTCTAAGCGCTGGCACCCTAATCTCATGGATACT
The DNA here is from genome assembly GCF_040938575.1 of Ambystoma mexicanum. Taxonomy (NCBI): domain Eukaryota; kingdom Metazoa; phylum Chordata; class Amphibia; order Caudata; family Ambystomatidae; genus Ambystoma; species Ambystoma mexicanum. The sequence continues at coordinate 1,018,153,830 of NC_090923.1, read as the reverse complement.
ACCCTAGCCACACAAGACTGCTTCATACACTATCCACTAGGTGAGCTGCATAAACACCTTTCCCCACTAAATGGAAGCAGGATACAATAGCCCGTTCACTGCCGTCGCCCACATTGATAACATGCTTAAGTGTAGGGAAAGGTCTCAAAGAACAATTCCTAAGGATTATCTGTCTGTCTTCTTCAGAGAAGAGCTTTGACCTCAACCCGTTACCCAAGGTCCTTTCCTGGGGGTCACTGTTACCTCTTTTAGACAGTCTCGGTTCAGGGGGCTGGTCGATAGGACTTAGTTCTGTCTGAGCCTAGAGTCAGACCCCAGTAAGGGCTGACAACGGAGGTCACAAGCCCTTCCTTTCTGCGTAGGGTGAGATGTGGTAAGACCGGGTGGGTTGATACAGTGCTGGAACGCCTTGAGGAGACCTTTGTTTCAATGACTTTCCTGCGTGATCATGCATAGCATTGGTGATGCAGCATGGTGCGTGTGTTCACTTATCTCTTCATAGTATTCAGCTCTTGCATTCGCCCAGAGGCAGAAGGTGTGAGGTTGTCATTGAAAGGTCTTCTATGTAGATCTACTGCTTGTCGTAGTAGCACGTTAAGTGATTCTAGAAGCATGCCTGTCTTGCGTTGGTGGATCTAGAAGAAAAGTGATTGCTTGTTGTATTTGATGCATTGGGGACTTCTTGAAGCTTCTGGCGGAGCTTTCTGTAGGTTTCCATTTGATTATCTGTGTGGTTTGGGATGGGCGATATTAAGAGCAATAGCACAGTGATCTGACTGGTTGAGATGGGCTGGGCATATGCAGGTACAAGTAGCTAGGGCAAGCATCCCTTCATCCAGCTTGTTGTCATTGCATCGAGTGGGGCGCAATCAATTGTGAGGTCAAGAGTTCATAGCGGCCCCTTATTGCGCTTGGTTATGGGGTCGCCTGCGAAATGAATGCCCCAAGGATGCTTTCGTTGGTGTTTTGATGGTGGTGGGGAATACAAATTTGGATAATGAGCACTAAAAACGTTGATGAACCCGAGATGTCAGAAGATGAGGTTGAATGTCAGGGAGTATGGTGATGAAAGGGATTGGTCGTCTTAGGGGGCTTTGAGGTTAGGAGGATGTGTGTGGGGGAGTTTATTGAGTGCTGAGGAGGTGCTTTGGGTGATGGCTTATCACCACCTGTTTCATGTAAATTGATTGGCACATACTGGGGAGGAAGTTGTAATTGCCTATGGTTTCATAATGAACAGTGTGTTCATGTGCGATATGTATGCTTGGCGCATGGCACTGGAGCGCATCAATGTTTGAGGTAAAATATGCAGAATCCTGGAGGGAGGGGAAGAGGAGTAGAGCTTAACTTTTGACTTCCTTTTAAGCAGTAAACGGAAAATCTAATCTCTAAGGTTGGATATCACCCGAGGTCAAGTGATCCAGAGCTTGGATGCCCTCAGGGCAGAATTGAATCAGCGATTACCCTCAGTGATCCCCAACGTCTCGAAGCTGAGATCGAACCATGCCAGTCGGGCATCTGTGGGGAATAATCCAAGGAGGAACCAGATGACCTAACCTCCAAGGACCTACCTTCAACTCCTCTTTCAAACAGAAGACTAGCAGCTTGGCCCACTGTGGCTCATGTCTTGGGAGGCTCTGCTGGACTGCAACACATTGGTGGCAGTGCTGCACTGTGCTGATGAGTTCAGTACATGTAGACAGTAACCACGAGTCCCCCATCAGACTGAGGAAGAACTGACTATGTAAGTATGCCCCGTGCAATCGCATCAGATGTGCACTTTTGACAAGGGTAGTAAAAAGGGCTTTTTAGATAAGCCTTGAGATGCTGATCTTCCATTAAACGTTTCACCAAGACCACGGGGAGCAGATAGCTCTACACATAGCAGGCGTCTCAGTGACGTAGGGGTGGCTGCTGCGCCAAGGGCTGCTACTCCTCTGGGACTACTCCTGGCTTGCCCGGCTATGGTAATAAATTGAGTACCACACATGTGGGTGATAATGGTGGTAATAAGCAGCATCGTTTATTAGGTCCCCTGAAACTGGCATTTCTGGTGTGTGGTGCTATATAATATATATATTATTGTTATAAAGAACACAAGAGTTACAGGATGAGTGACTTATGCCCTCCTAAAAGCATTTATCCATGGATCCGGACTCTAAAAGAAAGTCAAATTAAGGAGCACGTCTCTGGCATCAACACCCATGCACACAACCCACGAATGCACCAAGATAACTCCAACCCTCTCAACTGCATTCAAGCTGGACTCGGTTGGACCGGTGTTGCCCAATCCACTCAGGCTGTGGTGAGATGTGAGGAAGCCGCTACTAGAGCCCTGCCAAGAGGTGGTCTTATCACGGCACGCGCTTCTCCCCTCACCTTCTTCTCAGTGGAAACTAACTGCAGCAACAGGCGTCTAGCATCAATTGGGATCATGCTTCTCACCACACCGTACAGCCATCGCATTTAGGTAATTCATGTCAACCAAACTCAAGTCTGTGGAACGCCAAGTTGCACAGTGATTCCATGTGGCAAGTATAAAGTGCTTCAAAGCCATACAATGGCCCTCATTACAACACCAGCGCTAAACCATGGCGCCATTAGCACCATGGTTGGTGCCGGTATTGTAATGAGTCCGCCAAAGTTCAATGGGGAATTACCACCCCATTCCAAGGTTGGCAGGGCGGTAATTCCCCATTGAACATTGGCCCTTCCCCATTCCCATTTTTGCCCCATAGGGTTCAATGGGACTGGGGAAGGCAGTAAGTACGGTACCGCAAACTGCTGTACCGTACTTACCTCGAGAGTCCCTTTGTGGGTCCCTACTTTAACGGATGATCTAGACCAGCCATTCAGGTCGGGTCCTGCAAAGGGACCTCGTAGTAAGGTGCTAAGTGGTTAACGGCGCTGCAGCCTTTTACAGAGCCGTTAACCACTTAGCGCCAGGGTCATAATGAAGCCCAATGACATCTGTGTGCTATACAAAACGCCTTTGGCTTTGAAAAGAGGTGCCCACTTGCTGTGCAGCATTTCATATAAGCAGTGAGAATGCCACACTACCTCTACAAGTGCACACACACATTTTTTTTTTAATCTGTTCACGGTAACGGAAAAAGAAACTTACAGATAAAAAAGAATGTGCGTGTACGTTTAGAGGTATGCAAAACGAAGGGGGTTCTGGGAGTCTCTCTACCAGCAGGAACACAGCCCAGTCACCTGTTCTTCAGTGGATGGCCCCCGGGAGAGTCTCAACCAAGACTTTGGCTCACTGTCCCTTTCAGAGAGAAGAAATATCCCTGCATGTCATTCTTTGTCCTGCCCAGGGGCAGTCCAGCACCGAAATGCCAGGCAATTCTCCTCTGAACAAGAGTACCAACAACAACCCCAGACACGTGTTTCAGCCTTGTTGGGCATCATCAGTGAGGTGAGACTCCCAGAACCCCCTTTGTTTTGCATATTAAGTAGCTTTGGGTCTCAACCTAAATTACCAGGGGAATCCAGACGTGGACCCCTTGCTCACTGCTCTTAGAGAGACACAGCTTCACCTCACTGATGATGCCCAACAAGGCTGAAACACGTGTATGGGCTTGCTGTTGGTACTCTTGTTCAGAGAATTGCCTAGCATTTCAGTGCTGGACTGCCCCTGGGCAGGACAAAGACCGATATGCAGGGATTTTTCTTCTCACTGAAAGGGACAGTGAGCTAAAGATTTGGTTGAGACTGTCCCGGGGGCCATCCACCCAAGAACAGGTAAATGGACTGTGTTCCTGCTGGTAGAGAGACTCCCAGAACCCACTTTTGTCTGCCAAAATGGCGCCTGGTGCTGCAACTTCCTCTGGTGTTTCCTCCTTCCACGATGCTGTTGGCTGCCAGTGCTGTGACTGACAGTAGTGCCAGCCACAGCATTGTGCAAACTGAAATGGCCTCTTGAGGGTCATGAGAGGAAGTTTCAGTTTGCATGACGCTACAGCTGACATCGCTATCATTCACAGCGTTTCGCAACATCGCAGCATGGGAAAAAGTAACAGGCCCGGCTGGCCCCCGACCCACTTAAAGCCCTGGCAAAGGCAGAACAAGCACTAATACCATAAGGAAAATGTTTAGCTGATGAATTATTATCAACACAATTAATCAGCTTTTAAGGGCTCAACCCTGTTGTACGTCTCTGGTTCCCAACCGGAGTGCCCATTAGCCCACTCCTGCCTTCAGAGCCACACACAGTTCGGGCTCTGCGGCGCTCGGGAACGCTCCCTTTATTATTAGGTCACGCAGCAGAGTGCAACATCACCCCTCAAAAGGGGCAGCACCACACTCCTCCTTTTTCATAACAACAACAATGAGCAAAGGGTTGCTACCTACCAAAGATATGAACACACTGCACACAGAAATTACGAACCCCTTTAATTACAGCCACCCTGGTTTCCCACACAGTCTGTTCCCCCGGATGTTAACACCAGTTCAGGGTTCCAGCACGTAGTCAGTGAGGTGGGCAGGTTTCCTTCATCCAGTCCTCTGGGGGTACCTCCTGCCTGCCTCCCGGGTTGGTACCCCCTCACCTGAGCTCTCCCGTGCTGGAGAGTTTGGCAGAAGAGCCAGGCCACCGCCCTCATCAGGTACCTCCGTCACGTCCTTGCTCTGCACTGCATCCGGCCTGGATTAGCCCAGCCTCTTGAAGAAACGGGTGTTGCGCGTGACAGACGCAGTCCCATCAGATGCAGTCACCATCGATCCCTTCACTGCCACCACGTCCATAGGCCCCGGCTCATAGGTCAGCGATAGCTTTCCTTGTGGATGACAGTTTTTTACCAACACATCCTCGCCGGGGACAAAATGCTGAGATCTGAGTCCCCTCTGAATGTTCTCCTGCTCAGTTCTTTCCTTCCTCTCCCTTTCCACCTGCTCATTGTTTATGACAGCCAGCTCACGCTTGCCCGTTTCTGGCAAGAGGCCCCTTGGACATCACTTCAACTGTGCCTCGTCTGGCGCCACCCCGGTAGATGTGGGGGGGGTGGAACGGTATTCACGTAAAGATTTGTACAGGGCCTCTGCAGACACTGACCCTGTGCCTGGGCAATGCGGCAAACCTTGTTTAAAGTCCTCATCAAGCATTCTGCCATTCGCCCTGGGCCTCAGTGGCGAGACCTTTCAGTGATGTACCCCATATTCTTCCATCAAGTTGGCAAAACTTTTACCTTGAAACAGCGCTCCATTATCTGAGCACAGCACCTTGGGCAGTCCATGAGTGGCAAAGATCTTCTGGACAGCAATCACCATGCTCTCAAACACCACCGATACAACAAACTCCACTTTGGGGTACCTAGACCACGCATCAACGATCACCAGAAAGTGTGTATCCCGGGTCGTAGAGCCAAAGTCAGCGTGGACCACTTCCCATGGCCTGGTGCCCGCGGCATGGCCTCTATGGCGGGCTCCTTCTGCGCTGGTGACGCCGCTTGTCACCACACACATGCTGCAACAAATTTGTCCACACGCCTCTCCAGATCCAGAAACCACACCTTCTGGCACAGACGAGCCTTTGTTTTGGCAGTGCCTTGCTGCCCCTGGTGTGCCAGTTCGATGATCAGCTGTATCTTCCCTTGCAGGATCACTATTCCATCACCTCTGAGCAGTAAGCCAGTCTTGGAGAATGTCAGTTCGTCCCTCACCCTCCAAAGTTGCTCCAGCGTGGCTTTGGCCTCTTGAGTTCTCAGGGCCAGAGTGTCCAGTACCGCCCTCCATGAGCCCTGCTGAATGGCCACCTTGGGAATAAGGAAACATTCATCCTCTGCTGCAGCTTGCTCCAATTTGCCCACCGGCACCGAGTTGGGAGTGGCCGCTTCCACCACGAGCCAAACATGCTCATCGGCTTCTTCTGCATAGATGATCAGTGGCCCTTCTGGCTCACCCCCCGGGTGTCTACAGAGGTAATAGGCTGCTTTGTTGCTGCCCGGCCGGTATACCAGGGATACCCCGTACTCCAGCAAAGCCAGCCTCCATTGCTCAATCCTCGCTGTTGGCTTGGACGAGGACCCTGCCAGGATAGGCAGAAGGGGCTTGTGGTCCATGACTACTGTCACAGGTCTCCCCAACACATACCGCCTGAAGTGACGGCAGCCCTACAGGACTGCCAAGGCCTCTCGCTCGATTTGAAAGTATCTCTGTTCCGTTTCCGATAGAGCCTTGCTGGCGTATGCGACTGGTTGAACTTCCAAGTTTGCATCAACCTGGGTGAGCACGGCACCCAGACCAAACGGGTTGACGTCCACAACAAACTCAAATTGCAGAGACGAGTCCAAGAACGCCATAGTGTCTTCTGCAGTCAGGGCCCCCTTAATGTCCTCAAACGCTACCTGCACGAGCGGCCCCCACTGCCAGGTGACATCCTTCTTGGTGAGGGCACGCAACGGCTCAAACCGAGACACGAGGTTCCTGATGAAACGGCCACACTAAGTAAGCATTCCCAGGAAACTGCGAACTTCTGAGATGTTCTCGGGTGGTCGGGCCTCCATTATGTCCTTCACCTTCCTTGGGTCATGTGACACACCCCCTTCTTTAAATACGAATCCAAAGAATTCAATCGCAGTCTTTGGGAATTCACATTTGTCCCTGTGTAGTGTTAAACCCAGAGACTGGAGCCGCTCAAATGTCTTCGCCGGCTTGTTCAAATGCTCAATCTCGGACTTAGCAAATACCAAAATGTCATCGCTAATATTGAGCACACCATGCAGGTCAGCGATGGCCCCATGTATTATGTTCTGGAACACCTCGGCTGCGGAAAGAGGCGTTGATAGGGGAGGGATTAGGGGACTATAGCCCAGGTCTTTTGGTTGTAGCCCTGGATAGAAGCTCAGAGGGTTACAACCAAAAGGCTAGCTAGCCCCAAGTCCTAACAGTCCCGACATTAGCGCAGCCCCGGATCTTATCCATACCCAGCAACACCCCTGGCTGCGGATGACACCCCAAAGCTCAGTCTCTTGTAGCTGTACAGACCACGATGGGTAGTGAACATGGTAATGTACCTCGACTCAGGGTGCAGCACCACCTGATGGTATCCAGCCCACAAGTCCAGCTTCGAGAAGAACCGGCTCCTTGCAACTCAGTGATTATGTCTTCAATGGTGGGCATCATATGTCGTTCCCTCTATATTGCTTTGTTGGAGAGCCACATGTCCACACATATTCTGACTGAGTCAGGCTGCTTTAGTTTTCTCGCGATGACAATCGGGGAGACCCACAGAGTCAGGCCCTCCACCTTTTCAATAATTTTCAGTTTGACAAGATTGTCCAGCTCTTGGTCGACCAGGTCTTGCAGATGGAATGGTACCCACCGATGTTTCAGGGCAATTGGTTGGATTGACTCATCTATGTTTAGTCTGACCGGATCACCTGCCATGCGTCCGATCCCTTCAAACAGGCCGGAGTACTTCTCCAGCAGAATCTGAATGTTCTCCACATACACTGAGTAGGCAAAGCTGACGATGCCCAGTGCTTCTGCAGCCACACAGCTCAACAGGGTGTTGCTGCTAACCATGGTGACGTAGAAGTGTGCTCTGATCACTTAACCACCATGCCCCACATCAGCCACGAAGGCTCTGTCCAGCGGGATTGGCTGTGCCCCCCAAATGTAAATATGCGTGCCTTCAGCGCTGCTAGCTTCGTCGGACACTCCATAGCGTCATAGTGCTTTTACCCAAAGCGCTTTACAATGAAATAAAAACAGTACAGAACATGTTGTGCGTAAACTATGTTTCTGTGTTTAGAATATAAACACTGAGAAATTGGGGTTGGAACCCTGGCTTGAAATGGCGCTGGATATGGCAGTTGCCATGAGGTAAGTTAATACCCAAGAACAAGCTAAACAACTGCTGGACACAGTTAGATGTTAAAGCTGGTCGGTTTTAATGGTTTGTGAGGCAGGCACAATTGCTGCCCTGGTTTGGCAGACAAAGTATACATTGGCATGTCAAGAAAATGCCAACACGTGTTTCGACCTAGGGCCTTTTTCAAGGCATGGGTGAGCAGGCCTGGTAAGTCCTGGTAGCGGTAGCTGATTAGCTTATATAAGCCGGGCGGGGCTGGGGTGATATGTTTCCGGCTCACGACGATCGCAGCAATTGTGCCCCCCTAACAAAACATTAAAACCGACCAGCTTTAACATCTGTGTCCAGATGTTTTTTAGCTTGTTCTTGGCTATGACCTTACCTCATGGCAACTGCCATATCCAGCGCCATTTAAGCCTGGGTTCCAACCCCAATTTCTCAATATCAAGAACATTGGGACTTCAGGAGCTGTGTCCCACTGGAACCCTAGAAACGGCTGCAGGAAGAACTACAATCAATTTATCCATTGAGCAGATCAGCACTGGGGTCCCCCATTCCTACAAGCTCCTGCCTTCTCTTGTAGAATATGAACACATTCTGTTAGTTATGATGGAAAAGCAATAGACAATACGTGTTGTTCTAAGGGTTTCTTGAAAATGAGCAATGCAGGAGAAAGACGACTGTCCAAGAGACCAGCATGCCATAGTTTGGGAGCCAAAAGTTGGAAAGAACAAAAACGGTAAGAAGCGCAATGCAGAAGCAGAACAAAGGGAACGTGAAGATTGATATAGTGAGATAATATCAGAAAGATAATTAGCAGTAATAGAAATAAACATTTAGAGACAAGACACAGGATATACAACTGAAAACTAGCAGAAATATAGGAAACCAACGAAGTTGAGCAAAATAAGAAGAAATATTAGCATAATAGACCAAGTTAAATAAGATATGAACCAAATAATGTAGAATAGGACGACAAGGAATGAGGGCAGATTCAGGGTCGGACTGGGGCATAAAATGATCTCGGAAACCAATGAAAAAGTGTCCCACAGATGCAAATGGCTATTCATTCCTTTTGTGACACAATGCTTGAATAGTGCACACTGGGGAGTTTTTTGATAAAATGTGATTCAAATTGTGCATTTTAAAGAATATTTATTCAGTAACACTGGTCGAAACTACTAGTCACATAGAGAAGTAACTCAACAAACTGGCCGACATTGGCCCAAAAAGCGGCTTACTTTGACCAAAAAATCCGACCCACACCAGCATTTTGCGCATTTTGTTTCGGGCATTGCCCTGTTGCCCGATAGGCCAGTCCAAGCCTGGGCAAATTTTGTTAGTCCAACAGATATTGAACAGCAATAATTAAAACAGGAACGTACTAATGTTTGAAGCAAGAGTCTAGTTGTAGACAAGGTCAGAAGATGACTAATTTTCCAATTATTGAAAAGCTGGAAACGACAGGTGCGTACAAGAGAAAAGATGTTCTAATGATTAACGAGAGCAGAATTAAACAAGAGGTAAAGAGATAATTAATTAAAAAGAGGTAAAGTAAGCGGAGGAAAGGGAATATATCTAGGGGGATGCACCAAGGTGCAAGCTGCAAAATGCACGTTTATTTGGATTGGGTTTAAGAAAATGAGCCAGCATCCAGTAATTACCGGAAGAAAGGCAAGATATGGTATGATATGGCATTTATAACGCACCTATACACAAGTGTTTCAAGGCACGGTGAGGCAAGGGATGGGAAACAGAGGGAAGACAGAGACAGTGCAAAGGTAAGTGCAGACATCAAGTGTCAAGTGCTAGTAGGGGATGTAGAGATACAGAAATAGCCCCCGAGTGCAAAGGTTGCCAGGGTGTGCAACTGGCAGGGGCTGGGGGGGACCTGGGCCCGAGATCAGAGTGTAGCCAGGTAACCAGTGCAGTTTCAGAATCAGCCAGGAGATCGGCAGGGGAGAGGAGTAGAGAAAGCAGAAGCAAAGAGTAAGTTCTTGAGGTACATCCGGAACCAAAGATGGTTCTCCTCAGTTTCAGAGAGGTAGGGAGGCTGTTCCAGAGGGAGGCCCCAGCAAAAGAGAGAGATCTACCACCAACTCGCTGCTTGAAGAAGCGACTAACCCTGAGGGAGTTGGAGGCGGATGAACGAAGAGCTCGAGAAGGATTCCGAGTGAAGATTAAGCTGGGAGATGGCCAGCTTTTCCAGGAGTTTGCCCAGGAAAGGAGTGATGGAGATTGGACAATAGTTAGCCAGGCAGGAAGGGTCAGCTGTGGGTTTCCTAAGCAGAGGGTGCACGAGGGAGTGCTTTGGGGGGGGGGAGACTCCAGTGGTGAAGGAGTGGTTGCAGAAGTCAGCCAGAGCAGGAGCCTGGGTGTCAATGTGGTCCTTGATGGTTTTAACAGAACAGGGATGAACCTGTTTTGACGAGACTTTCAAAGATCTGACTTGTCTAGAAACCTCATTTTAGGAGAACAGGGGAAAGGCAGAGAAGGAGGGAGGAGAGGTGTCTGAAGAAAGGCCAGAGGAAGATCAGGGAGTAGAGGAAGGAGAAGGAGAGAAAGAGAGAGAGGACAGGCTGTCCTGAGTTTTAGAGATGAAATGAAAAGCCAGTGCCGCGCAGAGGGCCTGGGAGGGGACAGGAGAGGTAGAGACTGCAGCGGGATTGAAAAAAGCTCCTTGAAGATTTTAAAGAGTTCGGCCGAGTTGTTAGACGCCGCGGAGACACAGGCTTGGATGTGGGTTCTCTTCTTGGTGCGGACAGAGAGCTGGTATTGCCTTTGGAGCAGGTGGCAGGCCAGTTTGTCAGAGGATGTACCAGTAGCACGCCATTTCCTCTCAGCCACCCTGCACTTGCGTTTAAGGGTGACAAAGTCTGAGTCGTACCAAGAGTTGTACTTGGCTTTGGGCTTCAAGCGGATCCTCATGACCGGGGCAAGAACATCAAGAGTATCAGATATAGCAGAGTGGAGCATGGAAAGGGCTGTGTCAGGGTGTGAGGCAGCCAAGGGGGGTAGAGTGGGTGAGAAAGTGCCAGCAAAAGCCTCAACTGACACGCGCTTCATGGGTCGGATAACTAAGAAGGTAGGTGGCAGTGCTGGGGTAGGCTTGGCCTGAGGGGCAGAGCGGGTGAGATGGTAGGATAGGAGAAAGCGGTCACTCCAGGAGAGAGGAGTGGTGAGAGGGGTCAAAAGGGGAAGGTCTGAAGAGATCAGAACATGCAGGGTGTGCCCTGCAGAGTGAGTTGGGCCAGAGAGGAGAATAGAGAGTGAGAGAGAGTCGCAAAGGTCACGAAAGAGTCCAGAGGAAGGATAGGAAGCATCCAGGTGGATGTTGAAGTCTTCATGAAGGAGGAGTTGAGTGGGTGAGACCAGGTGGGGGGAGGAGAGGTCCGCCCACTCAGAGAGGAAGGAGGAGATCTGACCAGGTGGCCAATAGATGGTAGCCACAGTAAGGGAATGGCCAGGAGAGAGAGCCTGCAGACGAGGCATTTGAAAGAGGAGTAGGCCTGCGCAGGAATGACAGAGGCAGGAATCCACTCAGGGAAGATCAGGGCTACACCACCTGTGGAACGGTTGGATCTGGGCACGGAGAGGATCTTGTAGCCATCAGGGAGAAGAGTGTCAAAGCTTGTGACAGAGCTGGCCGTGAACTATGTCTCGGTGAGACCGAGGACATTGAGGTCATGTACCTGTATGAGACGGCAGATGTCAGAGGAGTGTTTGACAGCTGAGCGAGAGTGGCAATATGGAGAAGGTTGCCATCCTTGAAGGATTTCCGGGAGGGGTACGAATCAGAGGTACGCCCTGAGGAGGTGTAGAAGCAGCCCGAGGGGGGGCAGAAGAGGAAGGAGGAGTGGGCAAGGTAGCCAAAGAGGAGACAGCAGGGTTAGGCAAGGAAGCCGTGGAGGGGGGAGAGGGGACAGCAGGAGAAGAAAGGAAATTGATGAGGCGCAGGGAGCGTCTATCAAGGAGGAGAAGGTTAGCTTGGACCTAGATGGTACAATTCAAGTAAACATTAATGAAGACCTTAGAAGAGTAGAAGAAGGCTAGGAGGGCCTCCCACCGGGTGCCACCATTAATGGGAGAGGAAGAGAAGGTAGAGAGCACAGAGACCATATGTAGAGTCCATAGGTCTGGCGAGGGAACGACAAAGAGGATGTCAGTGAAAGTTTGCCTGGAGGAGGCACTGGTATAGGTGTCGGCGATAGGGAGGCCTGGGTTGGAGACCAGGATATCCTTTTTAAACTTCTTCCTACCAGATTCAGTGAGGAGAGCAGCATAATCGATAGAGAAACAGTTAGAGATAAGAAAAAGATAGGAGAGACAGAGAGCACAATACAGTAGGTAGGGAGAGGAGATAAGAGGAAGGGAATGGGAAGGGGTAGGGGAGAACACTAGGGAAGAACACAGGGCAGGGTGCAAGCAGACGAGACAGAGAGACAAGACAAGTTGACAATTGGACAAGACGACAGGCGCATTGCATGGTGGTAGAAAGGTTCGCTAGATGAGTGCTTCAGCTAGGAGGCAAGCCATAGAACGATACTACTTTCACAATGCAATTTTAAAGAAACAGGAGAGAAACACACCTAAGTTTGAGAGTCATGAATAGTGGGGAAAAGGGCCTAGGTTTCACAATGCAATTTTAAAGAAACAGGAGAGAAACACACCTAAGTTTGAGAGTCAAGAATAGTCGGGAAAAGGGCCTAGGTTTCACAATGCAATTTTAAAGAAACAGGAGAGAAACACACCTAAGTTTGAGAGTCAAGAATAGTCGGGAAAAGGGCCTAGGTTTCACAATGCAATTTTAAAGAAACAGGAGAGAAACGCACCTAAGATTGAGAGTCGAAAGATGTAAGGTATTGATGTAGAGAATCAGTAAAGAAAGGAAAGGAGAAGAAAAAACTGTGACTATAATCAGCACATAGAGGAAGACAGAAACCAAACAGAGTAATTACGCCAGCCAGAGGAGTCATGAAAAGAGTGAAGAGCAGGGGGGCCAATACTGAACTTTGGGGTACCCCAAAAGGACAGGACGTAGACGAAGATGAAGAAACATTCCAAGGGACTGAAAGCATATGAGCAGAAAGAAAAGAAAAGAACCAGTGTAAGGATGATCCAGAAATATGGAAGCAGGCCAATGTTTGAATCATAAGTAACAAATCAATGTGTAGAAAGCAGCGCCGAGATCAAGGAAATTAGAATAGAAGACAGCTGATTATGAGGAGCATGGAGAGGAAAGTCAGATGTGGAAGTCTCAGTCGAGAATCCAAAACAAGATTGAAAGAAAGTGCATATTTAGACAAGAAGACATTTGATGATGAACAATTCTTTCCTAAATATTGGAGAGGTATGGAAGAAGAGAGACAGGATGCTAGTTAGAAAGGTGAAAGGGGTAAAAAAAAAGGCTTTTAGAGAAGAACAATGGCAGTGGCTTTTTTAAAGATATCAGGAACGGTACCAGAGGACAGAGAAGTATTAATAAAGGATTGCTAAGTAGGAAGACACAAGAGGAAACATAGATTTATTCAGAGAAGCAATAGGGGATGAGAGGAAGCAGCAGTCAGATGAGAATGTGAGATCATCTTACAAATGTCATGATCTGAAACAGGAGTAAGAGAAGGAGGATGAAGCAGGTGCAGCAAATGCTGCATAATCAGAAGAGGTAACATTTATGCTATTGTCCAAGGATAGGGCCAAAGCTGAACACATGTTTTAAAAAAAGCAACGATTGTTTAATTAACTCTGAGTGAGACGTTTTAAGTAGCATAAGCTGTGAACAGAATCAATTCTAGGGGCTCAGGTGAGACATGAATGATTAGCCCAGGATCACACACTTAAGTGGTGAAACTAGGATTTGGGCACAGTCTGTGATTTTAACATTTTACCACATATCGTCTCAGCTGTAGTTCATGTAAGTATTTGTTACGGTTTGGGTTTCACGAGTTTAAAAAATGCTTTGTTTATAAGGGTGACGGAAAATTGTGTGTTCAATGGCCGTGTGTGTGGCTTAGTTGGTGTGCTTATTGTGCATTGGAAAGTAGAATATGAGCATGTTTGTGGTGGGCGTAAATAGAGCTTGATGGGCAGAGAAACCTCTACTCACATGTAGCTGATCACAACGTGGCACAGCAAGGCATCAAATAGGTATGCAAGTCCTCATGAGGCATTAGAAGCCATAAGGCCATCTGAAAAAGGCCTTACAACCTGGTGTCTTCTCCGTGCTCCACCACCGGCCTCATGCAAACAGGTTCAATTTCGCTTTATCACATGGGCACTGTCAGTTCCTGTCTGTTTCTCTCTGTCTCTCTTTATCTGTTTCTCTCTCACACACACTCTCTTCCTGTCTCTGTCTCTCTCTCTTTCTCTCTCATACTTTCTTTCTCTCATTTTCTCAAATTGGTACATTTACCCTATGTGCTACAGGGATCTGGGAAGTAGCAAGGGGGCCGTCTGGAGCCTCCACCCATTACCACAAGGCGGATGCTGAGAGTTATGGTTCAGGTAAATGGCTGATTGAGATATGAAGACCCCCAGGCACCCATTTCAATATATATATATCAGCAGACAGCAGGGACTTAGACAGTGGCCCTCATTACGACCCTTGCGGAAAGCGACTGACCGGAGCGCCACAGCGTAAATAGCGTTTCCGCCATTGTACGAAGGAGCAAAGTGCGGCCCATTCCGACCCATCGGGCACGAGCACCACGCCACGGCGGAAGTGCAAAGTCCGCGATGGCGGAAATGACCCCAAAACGGCCCACACCGCCGCCGTACGGCGCCCTAGGTGCAATACCGCCACCCCTCTTAGCGGTCACCGCAGTGTGCGCCTACCGGAAAGTACGGTGCCCGGAAATATACGGAAACGGAAGTTAAAACATGGGCCCGGAACGGGAAACATCCCGGCGTACACCTATAAAAACACTAAAACCACACAACCACTAAAATCACTACCCTGAAACACACCCCAACCCGTCAACCACCCTAGCGAAACCAAGAAAAATGGGAAAAGTAGCGAAGAAAGCGTGCGACCGCAAGCGGCAGGTCCACTTCTCCCGCGAGGAACTCACCGTGCTAACAGAGACCCTCCAGGAGAATGCTGCCGTCGTCTTCTCCACGCAAATGACCAGGACGGCACTTGCAAACAAGAAGGCCATATGGGCTCTGGTGGCACAGCGGGTAAGTGCGGTGGGGACCGCACCCCGCACCCCACAGCAATGCCGCAAGCGATGGGACGACCTGCGGATACGCGTCCGCAGCATACTCTCTGCCAACCGCAACATTGCCACAGCCACCGGGGGAGGTCCTGAATCACCCATCAAGTTGACCCCCTGGGAAGAAATCTGTGCCTCCACCATCGGAATGGAGAGCATAGAGGGAGTCGGAGGGATGGAGAAAGGAGTGCAGACATCCGAAGATTCAGGTAGGTGGGCCAGATAAAACAATGCCAAATCCACACAGTCCATCCATGTGAAGTACCATGCGTCCACATAGTGCAACAGAAACACATGTCCAGGAGAACGTCCACACACATCGGCCTGAAAGCGCACGTCAAAACCCACAATAAATACATAAATAATTAAAAACCCCTAATACACGCACTACACGTGCAGCAGGCACACCCTAACTGCAGGCTGCCAAACAACTGCACCCTCACTCCACACACAAATCAAAGCACCTCCAAGGCCCCGACCCAAATCACCCTCAGGTACCACCCCAATGCATGTGATACAATGCCATTCCAATTCCCACTGACCCATCAATAACCCTCGCCCTCCTTTACTCCACCACAGGGTCCGATCCAAACGACGAGCTACAGGACACCCCTACCAGCACACCTGCAAAGAGGGCCAAGACCAACGGCCAGAGACCCTCCACCTCAGCTGCACGCATCAAGACACGGCAGCAGCACAAATCAGGTGGCAGCACAGAGGAGGGAACATCAACAGGCACCCCAGCAGCCAGCATGCCCACAACACCACCACCACAGGTCCCCCCAATGGATGCCACAGAAGGCACTGCCTCTGGTGGCAGCAGCACCATAGGTGACACCCCATTGATGGCAGCATGCTCGGACACAGAAAACGGGGATGCCGAAGTCAGATCCATCCATGACCTGTCCCAATCCCCCTGTCTGTCCCATCCCGTACAACATGAGGATACCACGCAGGGGCACCCACAAGACGACGACTGGCCATCCCCCACAAGCCCTGTGGCAAGGCAACATGAGGACAACAGCCCCTCTGTGACACCCCCGCAAATGGCCATGGCCCAGCAGAGGCAACAGTCCCTCGACCAGTTGATCGAACAACAGCAGCAACTGGCCACACTCCTCAAGGACCATGCCGATGAATGTGGGGGCACTAAGGCAGACATAGAAACATCAACTGAGACACTTAGGGCAGAAATGGAGAGAGGTACAGAGACGCTAAGGGCACAAATTGAGAGAAGCACCGAGAGCCTGAGGGGGGAACTGCATGCGACGTCCAAAGACGTATGTGCCGAACTTGCCGCAGTGCGCCGTGTGCTCACTGAGCTCTCGCAAACCCTTAGGGACATGCATGGACGTGAGCAGGCAGACACATCATCCGTTGCAAGTTCCGTCCAGGGCAGCCCCCAACGTAGATCTGGAAGGAACCTGCGCTCCACAGGCAGGGGTGCCCCTGATACCCGCAGAGGGGGCATGCAATAGCGACAGCCCACTGACAATGAGCATCTTTGGACACTGGTGTTCGGGGGGGAGGTAGGAGGGTGGAGGGGGTGTGTTGGGCTCACTTGGGTGGCGGGTCGATAGGGTGTTCAACATGATATCACATATGCCATAAAAAGTGCACGATCAACCAATGAGAAGTGTGGACATTGATCTTTGTGTACTAGGCCATCATAGGCGTACAGTCCATATTGTGCATGTCCCAGACACACGCAGTGCCACGAGTCCCGTGTCCATGTATCAGCCACCAGGCGTGAGTGCTAGAAGCATACATCAATGAGATGCTGACGAATGTCACGGGCCTCCGGTGCCTCGCAGAATCCATGAGGTGCTGCCACATCCCCACCCTCATCATGACCATCATCAGGTGCTTGCAGTTCAGCGTCAGGGGGCATGGGCACATTTCTACGTACGCACATGTTGTGGAGCATGACACATGCCATCACCATCTTTGCAACCTTCTCATGGCGGTACAGGAGTGCCCCGCCAGACCTGCTGAGGCAGCGGAAACGGGTCTTCAGTAGGCCGAATGCCTGTTCAATGACTACACGGGTACGTGAGTGGGCATGGTTGTAGTCCTCCTCATGCTGGTCCCGTGGGTTCCGGACTGGTGTGAGGAGCCATCTCTTCAGTGGATATCCAGCATCACCTGTATGTGGACGAGAAACGTATGATGTGGAATGCCATTGATACGTACGCACACCCCCCCCCCCTTCCTGGCAGGTCATTGACAATTCACATACCCCACATCATCATGCATGTAATGAGACTCACCGAGTAGCCAGGATCTGTTCCCTGCGTGTCGCTCCATGTAGCGTGGTATTGTAGAGTTCCTCAAGACCATAGAATCATGGGTTGATCCAGGGAATCGGGCACAACAATGTGTAATGATCCTGTTGGAGTCACACACCATCTGTACATTCAGGGAATGAAATTGTTTTCGGTTGCGGTACTGGGCCTCCATGGCATGTGGGACGACCAATTCAACATGGGTGCAGTCGATGGCACCAATGCAACCCGGTATGCCGGCAAGTGCATGGAATCCCACTTTTGTGTTGGTTATTTCCTGCTCCGAGCGTGGTAGAGAGATGTAGTCGTCTGCGTGCTTCAGGAGGGCATCGAGCACTTGCAATAGTGTCCGTGAGAACAGTGGCTGAGAAATGCCATGCAACTGTCCGACTGTGTGCTGGTAGGTGCCTGTGGCCAGGAAGTGGAGTACAGACACCACCTTCAGTAGGGGTGGGATGGCGGTTGGGCTATCTATCATGCTGACAAGGTCAGCCTGTGTCATGTCCACAATGGCGGCTATGGTGTCCCGGTCCAGACGGTAGAGGGTGTGGATCTGCTCATCAGTGAGGTTGAACGGATGTGCTCGGAGGCGTGGAATTGCGGGCTGCCTGCGTGGTGGTAGTGGCTGTGCTGGTGGGCCTTGCTGGCCCTGCCTTAGCCTCCTCCTCCTCCTGCGTCTCCTCCGTGCGGCTGGTTGTAGTTGGTGTTCGTCTACTTCTTGGAGTCGGAGCACTTGCAGTGCTATCAGGTCCCCCAGGGCCAACATCGCGAGTCCTGCCGGTAGCATTTCGGTGTGGTTGTGGGAGGAGACTGGCTGTGCAATTTATGTGTTTTCAGGCTGTATGGCCTCCACCTGTGGTGATTGATTCCACCTGTGCAAACTGCTCTCCCCTTTGGCCGAGCACGTCCCGCGCACAACGCTGCAATTCGGGGAATTGTATCTTGCTATTGCAATCATGTATTTGTACCCGATGGCCGTGTAAGATTGGTTGATATGTTCATTCTGCTGTGGTCCCATTGTTTCACATACTATCTGTGCAGTCGCGAACAGACTTGTGAGGGGTCAGTGGGACGTAGTACTCGAGTAACGGTGGGCCCTCATGCATCACTGTACCGAGTTGCAACGACGGGCGGGGCGTCCCATTCGTGGGTGAAGGCAGTTGCCATTTTCACACACAGCCGCACTCGATGGAATAATTAGTGATTTCAAACGGCCACAGATGCCTTTTCGACGTGATGTTGCAAATGAGGAATTCGAAGGGCGGCGCTTTCGGTTTCCAGCTAGCGGCGAGGAGATGCCCACAGGTCTGACTGCAAATGTAACGTTCTATTGTTCTATGTCCTTGAGACAGGGCCCATGGCGAGGGAGCAATGATTGATATGAATAGTTTGGGATGCGCAATAGCTACGTGGGCGATGAGGCCGTCCGTTCCCAAATACATGTTACTTCACAACACTGGAATTACGGGCTGGGGCACTGTGGATTTAGCAGGCTGCATAACGCACAGACTCAATGGATGTTTCTAATGTTATGTGAGTAATTATTCAGGCATTTTGATCCCGGGATGAGGGAATGATGGATGGATGCATGGGCAGGTGATTTGATACAGAGTTTGCCATGTACAGGGCTTCTTGGGATCTATCCGCCTCCCCTACGCTATGTGATGCAGGGCTGCCGTAGTGGGACCATCGTCCATCTGGCCTTGTTGAGCCCTCCCTGTCTCGAGGCGCCCTCAGACACTCGTTTGTGATGGTGTTTGCACCTCGATATAGATGGTTATGAGTCGCAAGTGGTTTTGGGGTGGTGATGTTCCTTTGGAGTGGGCTAGCATGCATATGGCTGTGGATTTCGTGTGATCATTGAAGTGAGTTGTTGGTATGTAGTTCTGATGGCCATTCTGTTCTTTTTCTTTTCTTTTGGTTGACAGGTATCTCCTCCCCTTTTGCCACTGCCATCTGTATGCCACTCCTGCAGATGGATTTTACTCCCGACACCTGCTGCTTCGTGTTAATCAGTGGAGCAGCATTACGATCTTATGGGACGATCGCCAATGGGCCACATGCCCTTACGCAGTACTGGTGGCTCGGAGCAACATTTCGGCCTTTCAGCTGGACTAGTGCCTCCCCATTGGGACGGCCCTGCGGTTCTGTGCGCTTCCATGTTGCCTTTTCGTACGTGAATGTGGCTCTGTGTACCATGGGGGAACAGGGCGACACACAGGTAGTGGCTGGTCATTTCTTGCGGAAGCAGCCCACAATGGTGATTAGTGTTTTGGAGTTCATGGCCTGATGGCTGTATGGGCTTGGTGATTTTGATGTGCATAAAATTTCTATTCTGATTTGGCCCGTGTAGCGTTTTTCTTTGCAAGTGATGTGGCATATGCCTATTTGGGGGGCGATGTATTGTGAGGAGATCTGCATTGGGTTCCAGCTTCGGGGTTTAGTTGCGTGGTACTGTGCTGTGCGCGTTTGCCTACGAAGCCCAGTGAGGTCAGGGATGGGGGCTGCCAATATGCCAGTTTGAATGTTGTCATGCTCAGGGGCGGGGGATTGGGTTTTGTGTAACAGATGCCGGTCAGCCAGGTGGACTGGTGGAATGATGTGGTTTTCGGAATATTGCTGGTCACAGGTGCCTGTGTTTGCGTGCGTTTCTTGGTGGGGGACTGTGGTCATGTCCATTGGGATGGCTTCTGTATTCGTGCCATCTGTGCCCTGCAGCTCCCATTGGCCCCTCTTGTGTTTCTTTTGTTCGTTGGCATGCATGGGTGACTTGTACATTTCAATGGTTGCATTGTGGCTTCATTGCACCTACGGGGAGTTGTACTTTGTGGGCAGGGAGCGGTGTACAGGCACTCAGTGGGGCCGTTTACGGTTGATTCGCGATGCCGTACTTCTCGCCATGGCGGAATGGTACATTACGCCGTGCCTGATGGCGTTAGGTACATGTCCGCTAGGGTCGGAATTGGCGTACCGTTGCACCATGGTGGTGTTTGCGGTTTGGCATGGCGCGCGCGCGCGTGCTTGGTGCAGTTAGCGTTGGCGTTCACTACGGTGTCGCTAATGGCTTCGTACTTTGCGGTGACGGGTCATAGTCGCACCGAGCGCTATTCGATGGCGGTATTGCATTTCCGCCATCGTTTTTCGATTTCCGCCAGGGTCGTAATGAGGGCCAGTGTGTGTTAGTTATTCATGAGGTGATCAGGAAAGGACCTTAATAGCTCACTGTTTCTCCCAGAAGTGTATCCCAGTGTCTCCCACCAGCCTCAACCTATTCCCACACAGTGCACACAGCTACAGGCCAAAATGAAATCTGCCCACCAATCCTACTCGTCACTCCTCACCTGGTTTCAAGGCCGTTCATTAGCTTCAGTTTCAGAATGGTGCTGGAACCCTTCCGTGGGCTCTTCATGGTACAATTAGGAGCAGAAAAGATAAAAGGTGGAGTATGGATCCCTTAAAGTGTTCCACAATGTTAGGTGCAGTATCCTGCCCAAAAGGGGTGCAGTGGCGGCCGGATGCTGACAAGAAGCAATCTGAGAGTGAAAGAGGGTGTTGAGTGCTGGGGCAGGAAGATATGATGGGCAGTCGAGTTACACTGCAATCACGAATTGGGATGATCTTCCGAGTGCCGTATTAGGTACTGCTCTTTGCACAAGCCCCTTGAAAGCTCTGTGGCAGAGCCAAGTAATAATGCCAGGGAAAGAGTAGACATGCCGTATTTATCTAGCTTTAGGGGCACTCCGTCCAAAGAGATGGATGGGTAGTCAGGGATGATCAAATGCACCTATGGTAATTTTTCAACAACACTACAAACAGTTCAGCCATGTAACTGCAGTATTAGATTTGCAGAACATAGCACCAGCAGGGTGCAATTAACGAATAGGAAGAGTCTTTGTTTCCCTGAAGAAGCTTGTGGTGAGCGAAACATGTTTTGGTGCAAGAACTACTAATTGTGACAAGTCTCATAATAAAATATTGTGGAGTGATACACACAGTAACCTGTTCTTGCAGCATTTTTCGCCAAGTTATTTGGTCTTGAGAAATCTCTTTAGAAGATCTGTTCAACAGAGAGCCAAATGAATAGAAAGAGCACAAGTGCCGTACCCAGTGGTAAACCTCTAAGTCAACCAAAAAGAAGCTTGTATAACAAATTACGTCAGGTTATATCGTCTCGGGAGGGATAGCTCAGGGGCAACGATCCCCGCGTCCATGCTTAGAAACCTCTGGGTATTAAGCATGTTACAAATAACCAATGATATGTTATTATTATTATATCTTATTATAGTATATGGTGGGACACCTTGCCTAGAGGTTCCTTTGCAGCAGGATGTGACTATCGATACTGATTTGTTAGGCTAAGAGTGTGGCCTGAGTATAGACACACACACTTTGCCCCGTTAGAATTGGAATGTAATTAGGTTTTTGTGTTTTTAATTTGTTAAGTTTCATTGCTATTATGTTGTGCTTAATGAAGCTGACTTCTGTTGGTGTTTGCCTGCCAGATGAATGCTATTTTACACCAATCTCCCAGGAAAATCCCTCTGCCTGTGCACCAGCATTGCACCCTCTCATTTGCCCCTGCCCTCCAAGAACTGCAGATGCAGCCTGCCAGGCATTGGTGTAACAGGGGCCCCCGCGGCCCCCGCGGTGCGGGGGGGGGCCGCCAGCACATGTCATGTGAGGGGGCCCCACTTAAAAAAAAAAAAAGTTTCTTTTGGAATTCACTCTGCCTTCATAGAGAAATGATTTCTGTAACTACAAAAAGAAACTTTCGAGGGCTCCCCCCCACCCCATGACATGGAAGACCCTAGGCTGGAGGCCTCCATGTCATGGGACGGGGGCGGGGGGGCCCTATGACTTCAAAAAGAAATAGTTTGTTTTTGAAGTCACTCTGCCTTCATGGTTCGGTCCTAAACTGAAATAATTTCTTAAAGAAGTTAGAGTGACTTAAAAAAGAAACAATGGGGCTCATTATGACCATGCCGGTCTGGAAACAACAGTGCTGGTAAGCTTACCCGCACCGTTGTTTGCGGACCGGCATATTACAAGTCTGCCTGCTGGGGCCGCTGTGCCCGACAGGTCTGACCCTGCCAGGCACAGCAGCCATGGTAGACAGACCCGTCACGGAAGCACCGGCACGTTAACAATGGTGCAGGTGCTTCCGTGTCCCCATTCCTCTGGAGTCTCCACAGGAGCAGGGATTAACGAAATTACCTGTGCCTGATTTCCCAGCCGCTGGACTTGAAATAGCCCGGTGGCACCGGAAAGTCAGGCACCGGTCATTTTTACGGGTTCGGCAGCAACCCGCTGGTAGCACCGGCATGGTTACCGCTGGACCCATATTGAGCCCCAATTTCTTTTTGAAGTACTAGGGCTCCCCTTAACCCCATGACGTGTGTGTGTGAGTGTACGGTGGAAGAGTGCACACTCAAATGTATAGGTGGCTGCCTGTGTGTGTATGGTGAAAGGTTGCACACAAATGTATGGGTGAATGGGTGTGCATGTACGGTAAAAGGATGCACACTTAAATGTATGGGCAGCAATAAAGTGGTGGAGGACGCGGGGCCACGCTCGGGCTGACAGACCCAGGTGAAACAGCTTGGTAGCAGTGGAAAACCAAGTCCGCACGATTGTGCCCTCTCACCAGCACAGTAAAAGTGACACAGCCTGTATACAGAGCTCTGTCAAAGCCAGGACGGCAAAGGAGATTGAGCCACCCCCCGACCCCCACCGGGTGGACAGAATCAGCGGGATCAGCTGGTGCCCCCCCAGGGCCTCCCCCGCTCGAACGAGCGACACTCTGGGACCCCTGTAGGGCTGAGATCGGACGCCGCGGCCTGTACGGGGAGAAGTGCGGGAGTGCTACACGGCCGTGACGCCGCCAGTGGAGCCGCGACTCACTGGAGCCCGAGGGACGAGCGGGGGAGGCCGGGCCCATCTACCCCCTCAGCCAGCTCATCGCACACGTCAGAGGGGGTCCGGCGAACAGTCATCAGCACCGGTGAGCCCGGAGCGGATCCCCCTGTACGGGACGCAACTCCACCACGGAGCCTGACTGGGAGGGGCGCCTCCTACCCCCCAAAGGCCCAGGAGGGCACATGGCCTACATAAACAGTACGGACAGACAGAGGGGCAGTGGTATATTACCCCAAAAAATAGGTGGTGGACCCTGGGTTCACCCCAAGGGCGTGTGCCCGCCTAAAACAACTAGGAGTGAGCGGCTGGTGGGGACTCGCCTGAAACGACGTTATTATTGCTATCCCGAACCACCTGTCCCCATTGGCACAACGGAGCAGTACACCTAACAACGTACACCACGGGATCTGGCTAGGAGGGTTTGCTGCCCGATCCCCGAAAACGGCTTGGCACAAGGCAACAACAAAAGCAGATGGATTTGGGATAGTGGGATCATCCACGATAATAAGCCTGGTTAACCCCCTACTGCATCGACACGGCAAGGGCGACACAAGAAATAAAACTCGCCAAGGCAAGGTACACAACGGCGGAGGGCAAGCCCCGTGTTCTGGATACGTGGGAGGACACAGCCCATTCCAGCAATATACAGTTATAGGAGCGAGGTACTGGGCACCCGGCGACGCAGGAGCAATATCCATGCAGTGCAACTCAGATACCGGGTGTCAGATCCAAAACGGGCACATCCAGAGCAAAAACTCCAGTGAGACCATAGGAAGGGCAAATTGAGAAGTGCTGGTGGCAGAGGCGACAAACACACGCAGAATCACCATCCCCTCCCCCGGGACCGGCTCCTGCAGTAAAGGACCTCCCAACTAGCATAATGGCAACGGACAAGGATGAACTCTTAAATTGCTTGAAAGGCATGGAGGCCAGAATGACCAAAGCTTTCCAGAATCAAATGGAACAATTAAGGGAGGACCTGAAATCATCCCTCCAGGAGGTCAATAAAGAAATGGCGGAGATGGGTGAAAGAGTGGACATAGTCGAAAGGGGCCTCTCGAATGTCACGGAATAAACAAACCAAAATAGCCTGCTACTGGACCAGTTGGCGACCGCAACAAACAACTTAGAACTCCAGGCGGAGGATTTGGAAAATCGTTCAAGGAGATCCAATATTAGGGTCAAGGGCCTGGCGGAATCAGTACAGGACAAGGATCTGAAAGATACCATGCAACTCTGCTTCAGCAGCCTGCTAGCAGATGTCCAACCGGAGACGATCGGCTTCGACAGGATACACCGCGTGGGCCCAATACGCAATGAACCAGGTTCAAGACCCAGAGATGTCTTGATAGCAATGACATCGTATGGTCTGAAAGAGGAGGTGCTACGATCGGCAAGAACAAACATAGACCTTACGATTAATGGGTCCCGTATATACAGTTGTACCAGGACCTGGCCCTGATTACTCTCCACAAAAGAAGGCTAATGCAACCTGTTACGAAGGCCCTTCAAACACAGCAAATCCGTTATAGATGGACGTACCCGTTTGGCCTGTCGTTTACATGGGAAGGAAAACAGAGGAGAATCGCGAATTGCGCAGAGGGCCTGACGTTGCTGCACCTGGAGGATGAGCAGCCAGAGGCATCTGTGCGCCCACGCCCAAACATGAACGACCCATCTAGCAAACCATGGGAATGGTCAACGGAGCGAAAGCAAAGACGAAGGAGGAGAGGAAGACCCGGAAGCCCACAGCCGGCTCATGACAGGGAACGAAAAGGCCCAAAAGATCCAGACTCGGCCCATCACACGGACAACGAGTAAAGTTTTAACCAAATGTGAGAAAACAGCACAGCTGAATGGAACTGCCTGCATGGAGGTAGGAGGTCATAACTCTTGGAAACAGGGTCAGGTAATACAATTCCTGACTATTGTGAACTGGGGAATGGTCGGAGGCCCTAAGCCCGCGGTGACCAGCGGGGGGCCCCTTGGGAGCCCAGGCCTCATGCACCCCCAGGATTGGGAGGGGGGAGAGGAGGTGGGTAAGGGAGGGAACTGGAATGAAAAACAGGAAAGCAGGGAACCAAAAGTCTGGGAAGGAAAAGGAGCCAGCTCCACGAGTGTATGAAACGGAAGCAAGAACAGGCAGAGTAAGCTATAGCGAACGAGAACATAGGGACCCACAGGCAGACAATCTCCACCTAGGGAGTAATGGAAGAAATGACATTGTCTCGATTAACTTCCAGGGGTTAAACTCCCCCGCTAAAAGGCGTTCGATTTTAGATAGATTGGAAGCCATGCAATCAAAGATAGCGATCCTACAGGAGACGCATCTGCTCCAGAAAGATGAAAAAAGGATGCGGAGCAGAACATACCCTCTTCAGTTTTTCGCCTCAAGCCAAACAAAAACAAAAGGGGTGGCAATCCTATGTAGCAGAGACTTAGACTTTTGCAAACAACAAACACTGAAGGATCAGGAAGGTAGATACCTGGGGGTGAAGGGTACTGTTAATGGTCAATTGTATACAATACTAGCACTCTACGCCCCCAATGAAAAACAGGAACAGTACATCCCTAAATTACTCCAGAAGGTGGGAGGATGGTGCGAAGGCCGAGTGATAATAGGAGGGGATTTTAATTGTGTAATGGACCCACAATTGGACAAAACACTCCCCCCAACCACAGCAGATCAGCAAAACAGACAGGCCCTTGGAAAGCTTTTCAGAGATTTGTATGTGATAGAAATGTGGCGATTTTTCCACCCGGACACCCGAGAATACACACACTACTCAGCAGTGCACAGGGGTTACTCTAGAATAGACATGATCCTGGTGTCCTCTACATTGATCCCCTATGTCAAAAAAATAGAAATCGGAGTCCAATACCTCTCCGACCACGCCCCAATCGTGACCTGCATAGAACTGCAAAGGACAATAAATAGACCCCGACCACAATGGAGGCTAAATGAAACAATCCTAAGGAATATTGCACTTAGGGCACATATGGAAGAAGCCATAGGGAACTATTTCCTGGAAAATTACAATGGGGAGGTGGACTGGAGGGTGGTGTGGGATGCGTGGAAAGCAGTAATTAGGGGGATATTCATAGCACAAGCAACGCAATACTATAGGGAGCGAGCCCTTATAACACGCAAATTAGAAGAAGAGGTTAGAAACGCTGAAAAGCTCCATAAGACCCGTCAGACGCCCAGAGCCTGGCGAGACCTTAAAAAGGCTAGAGCCAAACTAGAAAACCATACCGCAGATAGAACGGCGAAAATACTGCTAAACACGAAACAATCATATTACATACACGGGGGGGAAAGCGAGCAAATTCTTGGCAGCTAAACTACGCAAACAGAAGGCGCAAAATTATATCACCAGGCTAAGAAATAGTAGAGGGGAACTACAGATGGGAGAAGAGGATAAACTAGAAACGATGGTCCACTTTCATGAAAAAACTGCTTATTAGCGAAAACCTGAATGCAGCAGAACAGGAGTCATATTTGTCAGCCGTAAAACTGCCACAGATATCGCAACAACAAAAAGGAACATTGGGGGAACCCATCACAATACAGGAAGTGTGTGATGCGATAGCAGCACTACCCAGGGTAAAGGCACCAGGCCCCGACGGACTAGGGAATGGGTTTTACAAAATATTCCAGACACAATTAGCAACTCCCCTCACTCGCCTTTTCAATCTAATTAGGGATAGGGGAGCAGTTTCAAAGGATATGGGACACTCGACTACGATATTACCCCTAAAACCTGGGAGAGACCCAGTATAATGCACCAGTTACCGCCCCATAGCTCTCCTCAACACAGATGCAAAACTGTATGCGAAAATACTGGTGAATCGATTGGCAGCAGTACTGCCCAAGATAATACACACAGACCAGGAAGGGTTCGTAAGGGGGAGACATACTCAGGATAATGTCCGGCGCGTAATTGACATAATAGACTGGGGGGCCAGGGGGCCCCAAAAATTCTCGATCGCCGCATTAGATGCCACACGAGCATTCGACAGCACAGATTGGAGGTACCTAAAACTGATATTGGAGGGTTTTGGCTGTGGAACGATATTCATGAAAATGGTTCTGGCAAATTACCAGCACCCATCTACGCAACTAATGGTGAATGGCTACACCTCAGAAAGAATCAATATCCGGAGGGGTACTCGGCAGGGGTGCCCTCTATCCCCGCTCATATTTGCCATGGCAATGGAACCATTTGCCTGCATAATAAGGGAAGACCCGGGAATTAGAGGGGTGCGCACCGGGGAGATTCAAAACAAGATAGCCCTCTACGCAGATGATATCATGCTCTATATGGCAGACTCAAGACACACATTACCCAGAATAATCAGAGAACTGCAGAAGTTCGAAAAGACATCAGGGTTCACAATAAATTATTCAAAATCCAAAGCGCTGAATATAACCGAAGGTAGTGGGGACGTAGCTTTCCTGAAGGAACATTATCCCCTGAAATGGGAAAAACAGTCCCTCGAATACCTTGGAATCCATATCACTAGAACCGTCAAGAATCTGCTCAAGGCAAACATTACACTCCTATGGAAGCGCCTGCAGGAAGACCTGCAGAGATGGGATGCCCAGGAATTGTCCTGGTTTGCTAGAATAGCGGCGATAAAGATGACCCTGCTACCAAAAGTACTGTATGTAGTAAGCTCAACACCAGTGGTCATCCCCCCAAAACAGATCCTCGAACTCCAAAATGCGGTGTTTAAATTAATCTGGGGAAATAAGAAGCTGAGGATCCAAAAAAGGATCCTGATGCGGCCCACACCACTTGGGGGGCTGGGAGTCCCGGATATGGGGAGATACGTGTTAGCAGCCCAATTAGCACTAGCATTGAAATGGGCGGGTAAAGACCCTCTTCCAGGCTGGGAGAAAATAGAACAGACTGCAACAGATATCCCTTTGGGTAAGCTACCATTCCTAAAAACAAAAGCAAGAGATACGGGAGGTATCCTATTAGCAGCCACTAAAACGACCCTACACAGCTGGGATAAGGCTATCCGTAACAGGGGGTCAAATTAGGTCTGGGCCCACTATCCCCTATCACGCATAATCCAGATTTCTCACCTGGCCTTCACAAAAGATTCTTGGAAGGCTGGAACGAAGCAGACACATTGTCCCTACAAGATATGTATCATGACGACGCCCCACTCACCTTCGAAGGATGTAAACATAGATTCGGCCTCGTCGAAAACCACAGATTTAAATATATTCAATTACGCCACTGGATCTCACACCCAGAGGTTAAAAGAGCAGGGTTACGACCCCCAGTGGGCCTAGAACTAACAATCCGGGAGGGGACACATGAAAAAGGGATCATTAGACTATACAAGCTAATGGATAAGGCACAAACAGACGACTCCCTCCAGTACATGAAAGATTGGGAGCGGGACATAGGAAAGGAGATTACGCAGGAAGAATGGAGTCAAATCTGGAGGAGGGCGCACAAATTATCCAAATTCACGGCAATCAAAGAATCGGCATACAAACTATGTTACCACTGGTATTTACCCCCAAGTAGAATACACAGAATGATTCCCACGTACCCCCCAGAATGCTGGCGTCAGTATGGAGAAAGAGGAGACATGTTCCATATGTGGTGGTCGTGCCCAAGGATAAAAATATACTGGAAAGAAATACTGAGCCTGATCAGGGACATAGCGGGCGCAGACCTACCATGGTCCCCGAAAGTCATTCTGCTTGGGGCAGTGGCAGAAGGGAACTATGCAGCCTCAGGGAACAGAGCAGCCCTCATAACCCACCTTCTGGCTGCAGCAAGGATGACAGTGGCCCAACGATGGAAGACAGTGGAGGGCCCTACAACTCCATGGTGGTGGGTGAAAGTGTGGGGAGTTATGGCAATGGAAAACATTTGCGCCACAAAATCAGGGTCATATCTGAAATTCTTAGCCATATGGGACCCACTACAGGACTATGTGGGGGAGTGGGAGAATCAATACTTTAAGCCCCGGGCTCTTAGAAACATCCATATCAGATAAAGGCAGCAGAAGATATGGCGAGGGGCTACCTCTTGGAACTGTTCTGGTTACAACCATGGTTTTGATTGGTTCAATTAATAAAAGGAAGGGGGGCGAGTGGGGGAGGGAAGGGGGGAGGGGTGGGGAAAAGTATGAAGACAATACTAGACTCTACAAAGAAAGTTCAAGGGAGTTGAATAAAAGGTTCATGTTGATAACAATGTTCTTAATATATGTTGTGACGAAAGCTCAACTATTGTCTTAAGTAAAAAAAAAATGAAAATAAAGTTGGTTAAAAAAAAAAAATGTATGGGTGCTGCCTTAGTGTGCCTGTATGGTGAAAGGGTGCACACTTAAATGTATTAGGTGGCTGCCTCGGTGAGTGTATGGTGAAAGGGTGCACACTTAAATGTATGGATGGCTGGGTGTGTATATGGTGAATGGTGTGTGTGCTTGTGTACAGGGGCACAACAAAACCTACATTTCGGGGGGCTAACCCTTCAAATGTTGGGAGAGGCGCTTACTTCACAGGCGGCGGAGAGGGGGAAACTTATTTGTGTGGGGGTATCTAACTTCTTTACGCATTTTAATGAGACTATTCTAGTGCAGCTTCAATGTTACAAGCAGTTAACTCTCTCCTTTAAGTCCCCTCTCTACCCTTCCAATCACTCCCCTGGCATGCAAGTACTAGACCCACATCACGATTTCAATTGCCTAAACAATGTGGCATTTGAATGCAGGTACTAACAGTGAAATGCTTTACGTTGGTAATTGCTGGGTTCTTGTTAACAGCAAAAACTAGGTGCCGTTTAACATCTGTGTCCTGTTCTGTCTGGCAACTGCTCTAAAGGTCAGTTAGGTCGAGTCAACATAGCCCAACATTTCGGTGGGTGGTGGAGCCCAGTCAACTGAATGGTTTTGGGCCACTACTTGTGTTTAATGCCTTGCTTACTTCTAGCCCTATTCTTCCTCGCCCCAGTACTTATGTATGAGGCAGTACTTGTGTGTGAGGCACTCTGCCTCATATACAAGTACTGGGATGTGGTAGAGGTAAATGGAGGTAATGCCTGATTTAGCTACCTGTAATCTTCATTACTCCTAGTTCCACTCTTCCACATTCCAGTACTTACCTATGAGACAAGGAGCCTCATACGTAAGCTCTGGGACAAGGAAGAGGGACGTGGAGGTAATTCTGGGCCAAGGAGAAGATTTTGGAGATTGGGGTAAGGGGTGGGAGGGAGAGGGGATGGGTGGGGGGCGAGATTGTGTGATAAATCATAATGGTTGTCCATGTCCAGGCTAAGCAGGCATAATATGTGGTATTAGTGGCTAGAGGGGCATTTTGATGCAGCCAGTCTAGTCATTCCTCAGTTTGGTATGACTTTCTTTTAACTGGGCATTTCTGATAAAGCAGTCCTGCTAATTGTAATTACCTGGCTAGATTGGCATTTGGGTGCTGCCAGTCTAGCCATTTCTTACTGCGGCATTGTATATTTTTCTGGGCATCTGTGATAAAATGATATAATATGATACAAGTAACTTATAACGCGCCTGTACACAAGTGTTTCTACGCACGACAAGACAAGGGAGGGAAGATAGAGGGAGGACAAGACAAATGATCTCACTAGGCCTTGTGTCATTGCGAGAACAAGAAATGCAAGGGGAAAGGGAGGGGGATGTGCAAGGGAGAGGGGAGGGGAAAACGGGGCAGCAATGCTCTGAGAAAGTGCAGCCAGGGCAGAGTGGCTATGGGTTGTGCAAGGGTAACAAGGGACTGCAGGGTTACAGTTACAGCCCATAAGTGCATAGTAGGACCAGAGGCAGTGCAAGGGTGACCGATCAAGGAAGAGCCTGGACTCAGAGAGACTCTGAGGGTAGCCAAGCAACCAGTCTGTACAGCAGACAGGTAGGTCAGCAGGGGAGGGGGAGAGAGAGAAAGCAGAGGAGAAGAGGAACATTTTGAGCTGCTTCCAAAACTTCAGGTTGTCTGGCTCAGGTTTGAGAGGGGCAGGGAGGCCATTCCAGAGGGAGACACCAGCAGAGGAGAAGGATCTACCCCCCACTCTCTGCCTGGAGAAGCATCTAAGCCTTAGAGAGTTGGAGGTAGCTGAGCGAAGGGCAAGAGAAAGAAGGTATTTTGGAAGAGAGCTTTGGATTTAGTGTGTGCCCTGGCCCCAGAAAGCCTTGTGGACAATGCAAAGGTTCTTGAACTTGATCCTTGCAGCTACTGGGAGCCAGTGGAGAGATTTCAGGGCTGGAGAGATACAATCTCAGGGCTTGAGGCCAAGGGTAAGTCTTGCAGTCCTATTCTGGATTAGTTGCAGATGATGGAGAATAGAGGAAGGCAGATTGAGAAATTGGCTGTTGCAGTAGTCCAGCCTATGAGAGAACCAGGGCTCTGGAGGCAGTGAGCTTTTCATAGAAAGTGAGAAAGGGAAGAGTCCCTTTGAGTAGGAGCAGCTGGTAGTGGGACTTCTTGGCGATGTCCGAGATGTGAGGAGAGAAAGAGAGAGTGGAGTTGAAGATGACATCAAGTTTTTTGCCTCGCAGGAAAGTGAAGGAAGAGGGTCCAAGGCGGGCGGCCATAGTGAGAGAGGAAACGCAGGGGCAGGGGTCCCAATGAGAAGGATCTCCGTTTTACTAGCATTAAGCCAGAGATTGTTGGAGGCGCACCAATCCTGAATCGTGGATAAACAGTCAGGAATGAGCGAGAGAGGAGAGGAGGCTAAGGGGAGCCTGAAGGAAAGCTGAGTCATCGGCAT
Organism: Ambystoma mexicanum; assembly: GCF_040938575.1. Classification (NCBI taxonomy): domain Eukaryota; kingdom Metazoa; phylum Chordata; class Amphibia; order Caudata; family Ambystomatidae; genus Ambystoma; species Ambystoma mexicanum. The sequence goes on along the minus strand of NC_090923.1, from coordinate 1,018,121,825 downwards.
AACACTGAGAGTTAGAGGAGAAGGTAGAGACCAGGGGGGCCAAAGTGACCAAGTAGAGGTTGAAAAACCAGGGTGAGAGGATAGAGCCCTGGAGAATGCCACAGGTAGAGAGAGGCGGCTGAGAGAATAGGACCAAGATGGACCTGGGAGGGTAGGGGCAGCCCAAGTGGAAGGAGGTCAGTAACTCCAGGGTCTGATCCATGATGCCCAGGTGCTCACGGCATTGATTGATCAGGATGGTGACATTGACCCTGTCGAAAGCAGAGGAAAGAAGAAGGATGAGGACAGAAGGAGCCGATCTTCACGGATGTTCAGGAGAGCAGTTTCCATGCCTCTGGCAGCTCTGAAGCCAGACTGATGGTCATGGAGACAACCAAAAGATTCAGTGTGGAGAGTAAGGTGGGAGATGGCAAGCTTTTCCAAGAGTTTGTCCAGGAAAGGGGTGATGGAGATTGGGCAATAGTTTGCCGGACAGGTAGGATCAGCAGATGGCTTCTTGAGGAGTGGATGCACAAGGGAGTGCTTAAGGGGAGAGGGGAACGTTCCAGTGGTGAAAGAGTGATTACAGGAATTGGCCAAGGCTGGAGCGAGGGAGTCAATATGGTCCTTGATGGTTCTGGAGGAGCAGGGGAGCACCAGTTAGGACACCACTTTCATAGATCCGACTTGTCTAGAATCCTCGTCAGGTGTTGTCAGAGAGAAAGAAGAAAAGGAGGAGGAGAGGTAGAGATGGCCAAAGGGGGCCGAGAGAGGAAGAAGAGATAGGGGACAAGATGTCCTGAGATTTAGCAGAGAAGTGAGAGGCCAGAGCTGTTTAGAGGGCCTGGGATGGAACAGGAGAGGAATAGACCGCAACAGCATTGACCAGTTCCTTGCAGATTTCAAAGAGTTTGGCCGTGTTGTTAGAGGCCGCGCAGACGCAGGCTTTAAATGTGTGCTCTCTTCTTGATGAGTGTTATTGCTTTGACTGGCATTTTGGTGAAACCAGTCTAGGTATGTCTAAATGTGGCCTGGCATGCTTTACTGTAATGTTATTATGTGTTTACACTGGTCTACATTGTGCAGCCAGTTGGACATGTTTTCATTGTGGCATGGCATTTTTTATAGCAATGCATTAATGTTCCTGTTCACTGTTGGTGACTTGCATGTATTGGACTGTGTTACCCTACAAAACAATTGCAAACACTCTGGCTTTATAGCCAATTTATCTCAGAAAGTGTTCTGTATATTGCATCAAAACACATATTTATATCTTTCTCCTAGTGCAGTGTGCGGCATAACCCTTCAACAGCACGTTCATGCGTATTGTACAAGCGTGACAATCTAGGCTGGCCTGAGTGTAGCGCGACCCGTGATTTGTTGCAGAGTTGGGGTGCCACCTCAGCATGGCTCGCACGGGGGGCCCCACATTTTGTGTTACGCCACTGCTGCCAGGAGCGCATAGATTGCATGACCTGGGTGGAGCAAGGCAGGTTTCTGGTAGAATGTCAAGCAGGCAGAACCGACGTACTTTGAATGCTTTTCGAGAGTGGAAGAGATCATGAAGAAAAATGGATTCCTTTATGCCTACCAAAAGCTGCCTGAATCGCACATGAGCGTGCAGGAGGCGACCAATGTCCGCACACACGCTCTCCTCCACAGGCTGCCTGACTTCATTTTCGATCGCTTTGAGGACAATGAGAGGAGAGTTCAGTGTCTGCCTGGGCTTGGGCGTCACTCAAAATATCCCCTTTCTTTGCCTACAGACTAATTGTTGTCTCAAAATGTCCTTCTGCATACTAATAGACTGTTTTGACGCAAAATGTCCCCCTTTTATGCGGATAGACTCTTCTCGGCTCAAAACGTTCTCCTGATTGCCGGTAGACTATTATTGTCTCAAATTGTCCTCAAAATGTCCTTCTGCGTACTGATGGACTATTTTTGTCTTGACGTGGATGGGAGAGGGAGGAACGGACGCGAGTGATTAGCCCTTGCCTGGCGGAGGAAGTCTCTGATGAAGTCAGCCCACGCAAATCATGGCGCAGCAGGAAACAGTCTCCCTCTGAAGGGGTAGTTGGTTGTCTGCAGCCTCTTCCTCCGCCGAGTGCTCCCCGGGGTCAATATTTGATCCCATGGAGGTACCACGGAGAGTCCAGGTTAAGTGTCCTGCAGAGGGTGACCTTCGGGCTCCCATGGTGTCCTGGTGACTGGAACCTTTAGTACTGAGGAACACTGGAGAGACACCAGGAGGCAGGTAAAACGCTGGAGACTTTGATGTATAAAAGTAAGTTGCTTAAATATACGTTTCAGGGCAAGTTGGGTAAAGAGAGGCAGGAGCTAAGTATAATGCATCTTCTCAGTTAGGTTCTCCCATCCTGAAGCCCCAACTGTAACTATTGGAACACTGATGTGCCATATGATTCCAGATGACATCAATACAATCTACTGCCTGCACAGTGTGCTCCCAGTAAGGCAGATACTACAGAACCCTGGATACTGTGGCCAAGTGACGTCACCCACGGTCTCCTCTGAGCCACGGCCCTGTAACGCAGGGCCATCTCTGGTATTGGCGGGCTCAGCTGCAGTCTGTATTAGTGCTGTCGAACCAGACAATTCTGTTCTTCTTACGGCTGGCTCCACGCACAACCTGCTTGAAGCAGAAGGAGGAACGACCACAAAATACCAGCAATATAGACATAAATATATCCAATGCTTCAGTTAGGCCTTTCTTGGACATTCGCCAAGTCAAGACAAAACCCAAAACAAGAAGCCAGGCAGCCGACGAATTCCAGGCGTTGCATTATGAGGAAAGGGCAATTCCCAGTTTTGGAGCCTGAGGAGTATTTTTAAGCTTGCGCGCTCCATTGCTGGTGCCTAGATTGGGCCTATTGCACATTCAGTCTAGTCTGCCTTAGGCTGTGTCTCGGTCTTCCAGGCGGATTCATGTCAGGAAAGTCTGCTGCTGTCCCTCTTGTGCTGTCTGTCTGAAAGAGGCCAGTGAGAGCGTACACACTGCCACCATGAATCGGTACAGGGACAGACTGCAGACTCCGGCTTCCATGGCACCTGGGGTGGACAGTCTCATGTTAGGCTGCATGCAAACCTGCCTTCAGTGGAATCATGGCGCAAGCCCAGGTATTAGGCCCCGCAGGCTCACCCAAGCACCCTAAGTGCACTGGCAGGGCCCTCACCTGACGGCAGCGTTATTCCAGCTATCAAAATCCTCTCATGGGGTCTCCTTACGCAGCATCTCTTCCCATACTTCACCCTCGTACCCCTTCATCCTCAGAGCTTTAAGACAGCCTAACGGCGGCGTCAAGTAGAATTGGGAGAGCCAGAGGATTCCTGGGGAGTGTTGAGCCAGAACCAGAGGGTCAGCCTTTGGTGCAAGAGCAAAACGTAAGCCAAGCCAGAAGAATCATTGTATAAAACATGCAGCGTATGCCAACCATCTCAGCCTCACATGCTCCGCTGCTGCTATCTGTTCCATGCCAGTGAATGCTATACATGCAGGGAATAGTCACTGTATATATGCCACAGCCTCACATGCACCATATGCCAACCACCCCAGCCTTGCATGCCTCAGTAATGGTACCTGTTCCATGCCAGCTAATGCTTCAAATGCAGGGAATAGTCACTATATATGACACAGCCTCACATGCACCATATGCCAACCACCCCAGCCTCACATGCCTCAGTAATGGTATCTGTTCCATGCCAGCTAATGCTTCAAATGCAGGGAATAGTCACTGTATATAAGCCACAGCCTCCCATGCACCATATGCCAAGCATCTCAGCCTCACATGCACCATATGCCAACCCACTCAGCCTCACATGCACCATATGCCAAGCATCTCAGCCCTGCATGCACCATATGCCAAGCATTTCAGCCTCACATGCACCATATGCCAACCCTCTCAGCCTCACATTCACCATATGCCAAGCATCTCAGCCCTGCATGCACCATATGCCAACCATCCCAGCCCCACACGTACCATATGCCAAGCATCTCAGCCTCACATGCCCCAGTACTGCTATCTGTTCCATGCCAGTTAATTCTTCAAATGCAGGGAATAGTCAGTATATATAAGCCACAGCCTCACATGCACCATATGCCAAGCATCTCAGCCTCACATGCACCATATGCCAAGCATCTCAGCCCTGCATGCACCATATGCCAACCATCCCAGCCCCACACGCACCATATACCAAGCATCTAAGCCTCACATGCACCATATGCCAACCATCTCAGCCTCACATGCTCCTGTATTACAATTCCTTGTTATGGTAAAAATAACACTACAAAATACCTGCATGCCAATAAAGCTATTTCATCCTTGACTATTATGAACATGGTATACATTTATGCTATATAAATGTTACTATTTTTTATCTGAACATGATATAGTTCTTCAGTTAAACATGTTTAATGTTTGAGAGGCAAGAGCGAGTATATCTTGGCTAGGTACAGGAAGTCCCATCAATATTAAGTGAAAAGGACTGTGGGAAATGAGTTATGTCCCTGCTCTGTTTTATGTCTGTTGCTCGCCCAGTTCACTTTTGTAAGTTATTTTGTCTTATTGGGGTAAATTTGGGATTTGGTGGTATTTTCTTACCGTAAAAATATTGGCGGTAATTTGGTGGTAAATTAGTCTTGCATTTATATTGGGTTTGGTATCACACTATTTCAGTGACCATGCCTTGTTAGCTTATATTGGTGGTAGTTTTAGTGGTATCTTGTTTTGCGGAATTTATACCTGTGGTATAGCGGTGAGCATGGTTTTCTTTTTATACTATAACCCCATCATAAAACAAACCTTTCCTTTCCATTAGATTACCTCCTAGTTGTCTGTAGAGAGCCCCAGACTTATGCACTTTTAGAACCCAATGATTTTACTCAGAATGCCACCTACAGTTTGTGGCTGGTATCACTGGCTTATATACATCCAGTAATCTATGTGCCATAAGACATTACAGGTTTATTTACATACAGTAATCTATGAATCAGATTAGATTCTTTCCCATCAGCATGCAAGGAAGGCACACACACACACACACACACGCAAACCTGCCTTAACACTGAATATTATTAGCTTCCTCTGGGTTGTTATTTTACCTGCAGTAGTAAATTGGCAAATGCACTACTAAATATACCACGACATACCAAAGAACCAAACGGGAGACAGTCGCAATACGACCAAAGATAGCAAACACAGCAAACTAAGACAAAGACTAGAACGAATCATCAAGAGGACCATGACCTTAACTATTACCTTCCCCAACAGCCCTAAGGACAAAACATAGAGAGGGAAAGGAAGCACTGCACCATGGGCCCCAATGCAATGGGTGAGAAACAGAATGTGTCATCACTACACACGGTCCACCAATACAAAGCAGGAAACAATGCCCCACCACACAAATTACAACTAAACAACAGTCCCGAGGATGTTCACCCCACGGAAACCAAAGAACCAGTCAGGACAGAAGGATATGAATGTCTGAATACACAAGCTCACCAAGACGGATCCACTAGGACAACACATCAACACAACCCCGACCCTGAACCATTCAAAGCCTCAACCGACCAAGGTCACACTAGACCACCTGAGAATAGCTATCACCCATCCGGTCCCACACCTGAAGATCAGGTTCAGACGCACCCACCAATCCAACCCACACTCAATAGGATACACTTGGATCAGCGCAACTCCACCAAAGCAAGTCGGCCCACGAGGAACCAGCAACATCCCAACCAACCGGTATACAACTCTAATGGAACCATAAGTACCTAAACCAGGATGCTGATCCCCCTAACCCAACCCTCAATCTTCTGTATAATTAAACCCACACAAAACCACACAACCATCTCTCTCCCAGCAATCCACACGCACTTTACCACACGGCACCAAGAACACATAAACTTCACCAACAGCACTCGAGGCCTTTGCCCGATCCGATACTAGCCCCAAAGCCCAGCACTCGGTGTGTACCGAGCTGAAGCTGCCAACAGCACACCACTTCTCCCACTCTCCTTCTCCCCTCTTCCCGACTAACCCTACCCACCCTTCCTGTTTACAGATCCGCCAGAGCGCCTGGGGACCAATTCCGTTGGTGACAGTGCGCTATACAAGTACCGCTAACATAACATAACATACACTCATTATATTATATCTTATTCACAAGTCATTAAGTCTTACCATGGGTACATTGCATCATCATCTGGAATACAAAAAAAGAAAACAAAACAGAACAAGCAGGTCTTTTGAAACATGGATTCATGTTCCCACATTCTATGCATGATGAAAAATAAACCTGCACTGACTTCCTGCACTGTAATAACCTCAGCCGCTCATATGGCCCTCACTTCGCACATATCTTACCAAGATTAGTACTTCTTTGAAGTTCAGAGCATTGCCTTACTATATTCGCAACTGCAGGCCCAGTGTCAGCACGAAATGCTTCAGTAATCTTGTGTGGGAAGCACCAGCGAGATATCTCTCACAGCCAGCACTCTAACCCCTTGGAACACCGTCAGTCTTCTCAGCCCAGCACAAACTAACTTTTCTCCACATTTCTTGTCCCAGGAAATATCCTATCCTTCCCCTTTTGACGTTTCTTGTCTGCCTATAATTTCCCCCAATCAGGTTAACAAGAAGGTGTTCTGTATCAACCCTCATGTTCAGAACAATGAGGGCTTTAGGCCTCCCTGAATAAATGTTTCATTCTGTTTCCTGCTGCATCATTCCCTCTGCTCTCCACAAGCTAATACAAAAAACAAAGAAATGCACACCAGCATTTAAGAATGAATTACAGCAGTGCCACTAAAACATGGATTTTCACCTCATTTTGCATATGAGACTGCATTATAATGTTAGGGAAGTTAGAATTAGTATTTTAGCAATGTTAATTATGTTAGTCAGTTATATAACTTAATGTAGTCTCCATGTATGAGGTATCCAAAAAAAGATTGTGCACTTCATTATTTGGCCTGGCAGCACTAAGCTTTTCTATGCGTGCATTTCATTCTCTGCAGTTTCTTGGCTGTGTTGTAAATCCTGTACTTTGCATGCCACCAACAACATATATCATATTACAGATGGCAACGAAAGTGCCACTACATTTTGCAATAAATAAAATGCCATTACATTTGGTAAAATGCTATATATGTCCTTACACTTCTCAGCGCTGGCAAAGAAAACAGGAAATGGCCATTGTGTTACTTCCTTAGGAACGTGATTTAACAAGCCTTGTTCTGGAGGTTTCCAGTTGTTCTTCACGGTTGCCCTTATCAAAACAGTGAAGTCTTAAGCAAGCAAACCTATCTTGTCATCATTGGCACCCCTGCACTAAACCTGTTCTCAAAGATGGCAGGTGTGTATGGGAGGCTGATCACATCCTGCCATGCTTGACAAAATATCATAAGTAATTGAGAGTGTGGCCACTGACTTGGTGTCTGGATGCTAGGCAGGTTAGCATGCCTGCCATCTTAGAGACAGGCAATGCATTTTTGGTCTATTGGTGTGCATGCGTGTATCAGGGTGCCTGACCTGCACATGGCTTTGGCTGTGGCTCAGTTCTTTTGCTATGCGGCCTGTGGAGTGACGCACTTACAGCACCAAGCATTACCTGAGGAGTTGAGAGTAGCAACTATCCCCACAGACCAGGTTTTAACAAGGCACTGCATCAAAACTGCTTACCTGGCTCGCCCAAATCTTGTGTAAAGTGCTGCACAAGCACCCAAAGCAACCTAGTTGAAGAAATTGAACTAACCTAGTGGAGACTGGCTGTGCATTAGTGCTGTTTTCCCTTTCCCTGTTTGGAATAGCCTCCAACTAATCTGGATGAAGGAGGTGGGATGTCGGAGGACAGCAACATTAACAAGTCTAAATATACACACAGTGCTCAGTGCAAAAACCATAAGCAGATAGGTTGTGTCACTGGGGGTTGTACCATGCTGTGTGCATCTCTGTTTTGGGGTGTTAGTGTTGTGGGCATTGAGGCGTCTGTGCCCACAGCAGAGAGGCTCGTGTGCCAGCAGTCCTAGGCTGAATTGGCCAGACCTGTGATTAATCAGTGATCTGTGATTGGAGCGGTGCAGCAGGCTGATGTTTGATATCTTTTGGGAGGTGTGCTCATTTGCCATGTGGGTGTGCCTCAATTGGTATGCATTTTTATTTATTTTATTTATTTGCATTTTTAAAGCGCTCACACAGCCCACGGGCATCGAGGCGCTGTTAGAGGAATATTTTTTATTTTTTAGTTGTTTTTTTTTGTCTTAGTTGCGTATTTATAACGCGCTTAAATACCCAGAGGTTTCTAAGCGTGGACCCAGGGATCGATCCTGTGTTGCTTTGTGTCGTCTTGCTTCCAAGGCGAGCACGTTGCTGCTGAGCTATCCTCCCGTATGCATATTGTGTGTTAGAGCGTTGCGGTTTGGAATTTTATTGTGAGAAGAGGTTAGTGAAGGTCTTAAAGTGTGACTTAGACCATCCGTCCGGTGTACCCATTCAGGCCCCTCGGAGGGGGTACCCTTGTGTAGGCACCTTGATTGTGGTGCCCCTCCATTGAGGTCATTATGAGGAGACGTCTTGAGATCCCTCAGTGAGGTCTGGATGTTTTGTTGGCAGACAGAGTGCAGTGACTGGTCCTGAATAAGAGTGGGAGAATACAGGAGCAGAAGCCTAGACAGGGTAGGGCCTGAGCGGGCAAGGTCCACCCAAAATCTGTAAATGCCCACTCTGCAGCACTGTGTGGGCATTTACATATGTTACTGTCACTGCGGCGGGCCCAGCTACATTAGCTTCAGGCTCCACTTGTTAGATAATCCTGGCTACGCCTCTGTACAGGAGTAGAGATATAGGAGCAGGCAACCGTGGGTACTCATTAAATGGTGGTCGAAATGGTTCCAGTGGAGAGCTCACTATGGGAACGGTCAGAGGCCAGTCACCAGGGTTGCAGATGGAATTTAAAGGAAGCTCAACATCGGCAAGGTCTCAGCACAACATGTGTGAGCGAATGACATGAACTACAATGGGACACATGAGAGCCAGCCAGACATGAATTACACTGGGACACTTAGGAGCAGGGGTACCGTAAGGTTGAACTAGTGTATACACTTTCTAGGGCCAGTTGTGACATTCACCCCTCTCATTCCTTATGAAATGGCCTCATTGCGAAGTGCTATTTTTGCTACAGTGGGTGTGCTGCTGAAAGGCAGCACCCTGGCATACTTTCCACATGGCGCTGTAGTCTGGCGGAGGAACATGGCTTGTTATGAGCTCCATGGACTTTAATGATAAATCCTGCTCTGCCAATTTTCTTCCATAATCGCAGTTCCCTTTTGTGTAGTCTAGTGGTGGCTATATGGCGTGGTCAGGTGACTTGCGGCTACGCCCAGCTTCTGTCACGGTGCTGCTCTAATGGCAGCACCTTGTTATGAACTCCACGCTGGCATGCCAATGTGATAGTCTCGAAAGTGGAAGGCACAGTCCGGTCCCTTGATGGTTGGGTCCTATGACCAGCTTCTAGCAGTGTAATGATGGGACTTCGATGTGTAGTTTGGCTGGTGAGACTTGGCTTGTGAAGTTGTGTGTAAAAGGGTATCACACGTTTACTGCTCCTACAAAAATACTGAACGCAAAAATGTCGAATGTTTCTTTTCCGATTTGGCCGCAATGATATGTGGTGGGGGGTGAGGGTAATTCATTAGGTATGGGGAGCATGGGAAGGTCTTCATGGTCTTTGGGGGTCTCTCCCGCACATATGGTTTTGCAAAAAGGAAAAAGAATTTGAAATTTTGGCATTCAGTATTTTATTTTCACAATAATCACACAGATCCTGTTAAGTAAGGTCTTTAGTGCTTTCCAGAATGTGAGGCGACCCTGAATTGTGCGATATCCTCTTGGCAGTAGTTCCAGGGTTCGGCCATGATATTCGAGAAGGCTGATCCCCCGGTGTCTCTTTCAGATGTATCGCAGAGTTCTAGACCTCAACTACACGCATCGTAGAGGTCTCCTCAGTTGATATCACGTGATCTTGGATGAATTTGGAATGACAGCCCTGAAGATTGGAGCCAGTGAAGCGATGTCAGAGCAGGTGTGATGTGTTTGCTAGGGTCGTGCCTTCGTCTGTATTCTCGTTGGATTGTAGTTTCTAAGAACGGTGATCTGACGCATGCTAGTGATTTCGTCAATAATTGATACAACAAGGGATTTGATGGTGAGGGCTCTATGCGATGGGCGCATTTTCTGCTTGAATGTGTGTAAGTGGTTGAAGCATTTCTTTGCAGCAGAAGTTTCTGGGCAGGTCACATCTCTGTAGACCATGGGATGGCTGTCAGTGGGGCAGCGTTGTCTGGCGAGATCATGATCTCCATCTTGTCAGGGTTTCCTTTTAGGTTGTTCCTCGTCATGTACGTATTCACTTCAGCGAGGCAGTTGGTGAGGACAGCATCCCTGTTTTTGCTGTGTGCCATCTGCATAGTTGTAGCATGTGAGGCTGTGTCTTTTGATGCATTCCATGAGTCGGGCCTTGTATATGTTGAAGAGCATAGGTGATAAGATCGGTTCTCCTGGGACTCCACAGGTTAAGTTGAGTAAGTTAGTTCTGTATCGGGGTGACCCGGTGATTGCTGTTTTCCCCGCAAGGAAATACGTCATCTGTTACAGCACAGTGTTGTTTGCTGCGTTGAATCCTGCTGGGAGGTTCAGGAGTGGAGGGCTGGCTTCTGCATTGGTCTTGAAGAGTTGCTAATGAATGAATGAATGAGTTACCGGGAGAAAACGGCCCACCTCTCCTTGCCTGGGTGGTTTTTGTAGATGTGCGGGGTGAAGGGGCAGCTGGCAAGCCTGCTTTGCTGCTTTCCTTCACCAGTTTGGGGAATTGCACTTCAGTGCTGGGTTTGATTTGGTGAAGGGGTGCAGCTGATGCTAGTGGGGATTTGATCTTTCCTAATGATTTCCGCTGTGTTTATGTCTTGCTGGATATGCTGGTGCTTCCACTGCAAGCGATTGAGGATGTCATTGCATAGTGTTAGGGAGGGCATTGGCATAAGTTGAGATTTCTCCTCTCGTGATGATCTAGAACCAGGTGTGCTAAATGGATAACGCAGAGATCAGCCCATCCGCAAAATACGGATGAGCATAAGAGCCAAGTGGTAAACCTGGAGACCAGGAACCTATTACAGTGATAACCAAAAAATCAAGAGAGTCTAACTGTCCCTTCAGATTCTTCTTCATGACTAGAGGCTTGGGCCTGTTACCCGGAAACTCACCCCCTCATATGTTCATTGGATTGCAAATCTCCATCCAAAGCAGTCTAGCGCCGTGCTGACAAGCCCTGCCATCCAAGAAGTTCTAATCCCAGCTACTTCATTTTCTATTTTTATTTTAGTTGTTCATTTATAATGCGCCACAAACCAACGAGTGGTTTCTAAGCACGGGATCAGTATTCGAACCTGTGTTGTGCTGCGTTGTCCAGCTTCCAAGCAAATGTCTTGCCCCTGCGCCATCCTTCCTCCCCAGCTAGACAAAACGACATGTGCCCACAGCCACGCCGCTTGCCTGTGGGTGAGCTCACTGGGCAGAGTCGCATGCACCTAGCCTCCCTGAACCATGTGGCTTGTTGACTGATGAGCAGAGTCTGTAAGCAGGCTTCTCCAGCCAAATATTATCCCCTTGGTCCAAGAAGAGGGTTCTATGGTTTGTGCGCTGCATTAAAAATATTTGTATGGTGGCATCAATCCAACTGTGTCCTCCTAAAGTGGGACCATGAGCAGATATGACTGCATTACAGTGGTGGTAGTTATGGCCTACAGGCTGGAGAATAAGGGACCGCAAACTCTGTACATGCATTATAGGGAGTTCTGATGCGTCTATCTTAGAGTCACAGCTCTCTCTCACTAGTAGAGCACTATTTCACCTCAGTGGTCTGCTAAGCTGTATTGAGGACAGACATCAACATATGACCCTGATGAAGGCGGCCATATTCATAGGCATTCGCCAAAACTATTTGGTCCAATACCAAAATCAAATCTAGCCTTTTGAAGTATACCAAAATGTCCAGCATCCTCGGATGTGGGGTGATTAGCTTTTGACTTCACAATGGTGTTTCATCAACGATACAATAGATGTTTTGTGGTACGATCTTCAGTGCATTGTGTGAAATGAATCAAATGTTATGCTCTATAAATACATGTATTTTCTCACTCTCGCACCCCAAGATGTCTATGGTTTCGTTGACCCTGGCTGTATACTTATATTGGTGATTGATTTTCTCTTGACTATACACATCTGTAACACAGTCCACTTAAACATTCCTGAGCAAATCTCTAGAATAATATGTGAACCTCCACTTTCGACCGGTCCACAGAGGGCCTACATTGTGTTATGACAGAGCTTGGGGCTAGCCCACAGGATGCCTGCGTTTTTTGTGCTACATTTTGTGAATGTTTCAATGGAAAAGTGCCCTACTGGAACTGGGTCTACTGTACAACGGTTGTTGTGACTGAGCGCTAAGAGTGATATTGCACTGACGGTAGGTTTCTTTGCCTCCTGGGTCATCTTTTCTCGGTGGTACCCAGCTCTAGCATTTTTGATCTGTAGCACTGGCCTGTATCACAAGTTCAGAGTTCCCGTACAAGAGCACGGCGGCAACGTGATTATAGGCTTTCATGAATGTTGTGTCCTTGTGGCAATTGTCAAGGTCGCTATGGAGAATCCCTATCTAAAATGATCATACCTTTCCACATAGTTCCTCATCATGTTATTCACATGGGCCTTTACTTAAGTTGATGCGAGGCACCTTTCACGTTGGGTGGAGAAGTCAATGATTCCTGTATGTCCCTAGCAAGGCTTTGTCATGTTAATCCTGTCCCCACGCGTCTGCTGCTGAACCCCGACATCTTGTATTGGACTGTATTGTATGAGGATTTGTAGAGCACAAACTATGCTCGGAGGCATCTAGGTGCTAGCAGACATTGATAGGGGAGGCAGAACCAATCAGTAAGCCTGAAGCTCAGAATGGATATGTTTTCAGGTTCTTCCGAAACTGAAGGTGATCGACAGTGTAAGGGAATTCCACAAAGTGTGGCCGAAACTGATAATTGTGTGTTCAGTGTAACGCCAAATGTAAATCCCAGCTTGTCAGCAGGCGGTTAGGCTCCATGATGCAGACTGTGTGTTAAGGTATGTTGCTGCAGGGCTCAGATCCAACACATCTGCAAACTGCGGCAAAGCTGGGACCAACGCTGATGCCTTTCGTGATGGAGCTTAGCAGAGCTCAGCAGCATGTTTGGATTTCTGCTCATAGTTGGTACTTATGAATCCTGGGGAAAGGCAACGGGGAATCCATCGGGGGAATGAGCTTGTCTAATCCCCTCTGGACTCCTATGGATCACTGAGATCTGAGGCACCCCCCCTCACAGACGTAGCAGTGGGCGAGGCCTATGAAGGGACTCAACCCCAAATGCTTTGGAATATCTCAAAGGTGCATTGACCTCTTCCTGCCGTAGGTTAGGAGGTGCTTTTGTTATGAACTGAGCTAATTGCCGCTGGGAGCCTGCCCATTGGGTTTCCATAAGGAGACATTTGGAACAGGGGTACACTGGCCAGATCACCTAGTTGTCACATTTGACAGAGGTGGTCCCCACACCCATGGAACCAGTCCTACTCTGCCCCCTTACTTAACAAGGCAGGTCTTGCGTTGGATTTTCCTGTCATCACTTATGGCTCTACTTCCAAGTAGTGTTTGCCCCTCTGAGAAAATCAGCAGTAGAGGTTTCAGTACAGCTTCAGAGCCGGGCATGGAAGATGTGCCCATCTTGGCCTGCGTGGTTGATGATTTGCTAACGCCATGGGCAGAAAATCAATTCCTGTCCTTTGTCCCCAATACAGGTTTGCTGGTTTCCTGACGGTCATTCCTCCGGGATACTGGAAAACTGACCTACCGTTTCCTGTTCCTGATATCCTGGATATTACAGGTGGCAGAAAGGGCGGTAAATCGGTTACCAGACATTTGGTCGAAAAAAATTGGTCGACCAGACAAATGGTCGAACCAATTTGGTCGAAAACCAAATGGTCGAATTTTTTTTATTTTTTATTTTCACTCCTTTTTTTTGGCGGGGGGGGTCACCCCCAACCCATTTTTTTTCTAAAAAACCCTTTTTTTTAAAACGAAAACCCGAAAAATAAATATATAATTAAAAAAAAAAATTCAACCATTTGGTTTTCGACCAAATTGCATCGACCAAATGTCATTCGACCAGTTTTAATTTGACCAAATGACTGGACACCCGGTAAATCCCCATTCCATGGAGTCCCATAATATCCTGGAGTTTGCTGGTCTGCAAAAATTGCCACTCACAGAATTACCAGCAATTTTACCATCAATTTTCCAGGACCGGCAAACTTACAATGACGCCGTCATGCCGGGCTTCTCAGTGGCCTTTGGCTTGATTGACCTTGGTGGGTAGTCAGATAGTTTCTGGGACCTGGCAGGGGTTTTGAAAGGTACTCCTCATTACTGGGGAGCACGACCCAACAGGTGAACATGGGAGCACCCTATGTCTCACCAGGGGGTCCTCTCCCTCCTGGAGCTCAGTCCTCGTCCCTCTAGCGTTCAGTGTGTGCTAAAGGCGGCTGTGCAACATCCACCAGAAGCACGGCCTGCAGTGATTGAGGTCTCGTTTCGAGTCAGCTCTGGCAAGACCCAAACATTCTCCACAACCTGTTTGACCAAAGTCTCCATCTGGACGAAGGCGCAGTGGCTAAAGTTGAACCCAGACAAGGCGAGAATACTAATTCTGGGTCCTGAAAGGCAACACGTAAGAGCCAGAGAGCGAGTGGGAGCTGCCATTGATTATGGTGTCAGCCCCCTGCCTTGTCACCCCAGAAGACAATCATTGACAGGCGCCTTAACATGAAGTTCTCACAGTGCTTAAGGCGCTTTATTGAATCTCGGGTCAGGCCCCTCTTGTTGCTGCATGACCTGGAATCCTTGATCTGCGCTTTTGGTGTGTATGTTCAGATCACAGACATGAGTCAGAAGCAAAGCTGCCTGTGTGCCTAACACGAAGGACGCAGGTGGCGGCGGAGTGCTCCACGCTTGGAGCATCCGACCTCCACATAGGGCACATAGGAAGGGTCCGAGGCGGCTTCGCCGGTCACTGTCTGTGCGGGCGCTTGTGAGCAGGTTTTGTTTTCGACACTGGGGGCTTATATATGCGTCAGGCTCGTTGGAGGCAGCGGCACTGCAGCAGATTCCTGCGGCAAATGACGAGGGATTCTGACCCCAAGCCCACGCGCGCGACAAAAGCCCGATGAACGCCGTTCATAAACGGTACTCCCCTGACCAGGCAAGCGACGCAGGTGTCCCCACTGGGCACAACACCTGAGGAAGCGTAGCGTGAGGCCTATGCATTCCCTCAGCCTGCCTCCTTGCATACTAAGGCTGGGGCAGCAGAGAAGGGCGCCTGCACTGCTCATATCCCTGGGACTTCTTTCCCTCAACCAGAACGTTAATCTCTCCCAGAAACCCTAGCGCGGCCCTGAATGAAATGAGGAAGGTTCCCAGGCAACCCTCCCCAAGCCTCCATTCCCGCCACTGCCCAAACATTGCTGCCCTCGCTGTACAATGTACTTTGAAGAGAGAGAGCGAGAGAGAGAGTGCACGATGGCAGAGAGAGCTGGGGTGAGAGAGTGTGAGCGAGAGAGTGAGCATGAAAGCTGCGTGCAGGGGGCACTTGTGAGTGGGAACAGCAGAGGTAGGGTACAAGGGCAGAAAAGATCAGAGAACAGCAAGGGAGCAGCACCGTTGCTCATGCTCCCCACGGTAGTGGAGGCAGCTTTTGGTGCCAGGGAGAGCTGCCAAAAGGACGCCAGCATGAGGCTGGCGGGTGCACTAGACACCACGGTGGGAGTTAGAGGGGGTGACTGACCCTCCTGCCCACACCCCCCGGCTTCCCCTAGGAGCATTGAATATTTCCAAAACGGTCTTGCCCTGATGTGCAAAATTCACCACATATGCTAGTTACTATTTTGTCTCAACAATTGCTATTCATGCACCACAACAATCTGGTTTGCCAACACACTAGCCTACACACCTCACCAACACCAGAGACGAAGGCCACCTCATGGCTTCAGAAAGGTGTACAGACAGAATGAGCACCCTTACGTGTGATAACGGTGACACGCGTGTACAGGCAGCATGAGCACCCTGGCGTTATCGGTGACACTAACCTAGAGAAGGCGTGAGAACCCTGTGGGGACGACCAGGAGATACAGGCGTAGATGGTATGCCTGAAGGGTGGACGAGCCAATGCATGAGGTCGAGGCCCTGTATGCCTGCGCATACCAGCCCACAAGGCTGCTGGGAAGGGGACGGCCAGTGACCACTCGTAGCCAGGGCAACGAGGGCGCCCTTGCGTGCCGCGGGGCTAATGGCGACCCGGGCAGTCGCCCCGGCCGCCCTGGCCCAATAGGCTGGCCGTGCTCGAACCTTCCACAGCTTCTCTCTCTGCCAATCACTGAGCTACACTGTGAGCAAGGCGAGCAGAAACGCCAGGAATAGTGCAGTCAGTGAAAAGAGGGCGACGGAGTAATTGGGAGCAGGAAACGGGGGTTCAAACTTCAGAGTCCCACTCCCTGCCCCTCCTTCCCCTCCCTTTCTGCTCCTCCTCGCACCTATTTTTAGGATAGCCAGCCACCGTGGAATGACGGTAACGTGCATCAAGCGGGAAGAGAGCGAGATGCATAATTACAGACTTCGTATCCCGGGGAGAGGGAAAGAAGGAGAGAGAGAGAGGGGGCCAGAAAGAGATGTAGGGTCAGAGAGACACATAGCAAAGGAGAGGGGAATAAATGGGGCGAGAAAAGGGAGGAGGAGAGCCACAAAAGGAAACGTGGACACAGGGCTATGCAGCCAAAGACAGAGAGGTAGAGAGAGAACGAGATAGGAAGAAAGAGGGAGAGCGAGACAGAGAGAGATGGGAGACTGTGGCAGAATACCATCTGGTGACGGTGTGATTTATTAAATAAAATGATGTGGGTTATTCTGTCTCTGGAAGAAAGTTTGGCTAGTCAGACTCCTCTTTCATGAAGCTTTGTACCAAAAACATAGTGCATTAATTTGTTTTTGATGTGCCAGTCTACTGCAGGGGTGGACTGGTCTACAGGGAACTCTGGAGATTCTCAGTGGGCCTCTGCACCATGGGCCTCTTTTGTGTGGTTACCTATTTTATTTCCAAATGTTCTTATGGGAAACGGGTTGGGCTGGCTTGCACTGTGTAATATGAGGCCACTTTGAAAAACATTTCCAGGGCCTATTTTGGTTCCCAGTCTACCCCATGTCTCCTGACACCTCGCACAGCTGCTCTGCAGTGGCAGCAGGGCAGCTTCACAGGCAATGTGCAATCCTTGACAGCAGCTGGAACACAAATTTCCAACAGGCAGAGGTGTTTTTTTAATCCACTGCACCTCTGATTCAAAACATAATAATTGTGTGTCGTAGTCAGCCTGGTGGCACCTTAAACTGAAAATATAAGCCATGTTTCATTATGGCAAGGTGGCTACTGGGAGTCACATAATTATAAAGCAACAGCAATTTGATATTATATTAGTGTCAGCTTGGTCAGCAGTGCTCAGTTATGACAGGGATGTTTATTTATTTATTTATTCGTATTTGTTAAGCGCACAAAAAACAGCCCGGAAGCATCGTGGCGCTAGTTACAGCAATAGGAATAACTTAGTTACACAACAGTACATACATGATTAATGAGAAAAACATTGTCATTATGTATTGGACTGGCAGCGAGAGGTAGCGTGTTAGTTGAAAAGAGAGGTTTTGAGGTTTTTTCTGAAAGCTGTGAGTGAGCTTTCTGCTCTTAGCGCAGGGGGGGAGTTTATTCCAAAGTGTGGGAGCTATGTAGGGGAATCCTAAGCCTCCTGCCTTGGCCCTGTTGATTCTAGGTACAGTGAGTTGGTTAGAATAGCATAATCGCGTGGGTTTGGTAGAGATGGGTCTGTGAAGAGTGTCAGAGAGATAGGGCGGCGCTGTGCTGTGGAGACATTTGTGGGTTGTGGCGAGAATCTTGAAGGTAATACGCTCTTTGACCGGGAGCCAATGAACGGATTGTCTTGCTTGTGAGATGTGTTCTTTTTTCGATATGTTTAAGGCTGCCCTGAGTGCATTATTTTGGGTGACCTGGAGTCGGTTTAAGTTTTTTACAGAGGTGCCTGCTAGAAGTGCGTTACAATAGTCAAGTTTAGCGCCTATTTTAGCTCTTGCTATTGAGAGGCAGTTTTCTTTGGTTAGGAAAGGTTTGATGGCGTTCATTAATTTGGAGCTTAATGCAGAGGTGGAGATAATTGCGCTAACTTGTCTATTCATGGAGAGGGTTGCATCAATGTGTACTCCCAGCGTTTTAACTGAGGATAAAACTGGCATGGTGCAGTTGTCTATGTTAAAGTTGACATAGAGACTGTCTAGTTTGGCTAGTGTGGACCTTTGGCCAATAATAAGGATCTCTGTTTTATCCCCATTAAGGCATAGGCCGTTAGTGGCCATCCAAGTTTGAATGGTAGTGTAAATTTGATTTAGTGCTAGGGCATCTGTGTGATAAGAGCCTGTTAGAGGTAGGAGCACTTGGGTATCGTCTGCATAGTTAGTGTATGCAATCCCAAGTGCATCCAGTTTGTCGAATAAAGGCTTGGTGAAAAGGTTATACAGCGTGGGGGCTGTACAAGAGCCTTTTGGGACACCACATTGTAGTATTGTGGGAGCTGCATTGGCAGTATTCGAGAACACTTTCACGGCCATCCCTTCCAGAAAAGAGGTGATCCATGCAGTGGCTTGATGGGAGAAGTGTGCTGCGTGAGTGAGGTGTGTGGTAAGGGTTGTATGGTCCACAAGGTCGAACGCCGCTGAGAGGTCAAGGAGGAGGAGGAGTGCGGGTTTGCCTGTGTCCATAATCTTAGTCATTTGGTTTTTTTAGGTCCAGAAGGGCCGTCTCTGTACCGTGGCCTTTACGGAAGCTGGACTGTCTGTTTCCTAAGATAGAATTTGTTTCGAGGTAGAGTTGGATTTGGCTATGTGCCACTTTTGTCTAATATTTTCAGAAGGAAGGGGACGGTTGTTATTGCTCTGTAGTTGTTGGGCTGTGTGGGGTCAAGGGTAGGTTTTTTTAGGAGAGGGCAAACCCATGCTTCTTTGAGGCTGTCGGGAACAGTGCTAGTTTTGAAAGAGGCATTAATGAACGCAGTGATGAGTGGGGCAAGTGGTTCAGCACAGTCCTTTATTAACTGAGGTGGGAAGTCATCACCTTTGCAGGTAGATGGTTTTAGGTGTTTCAGAATATCTATGACTTCTGATTCCGAGACATCATTAAAAGCAAATTTGGGGACGTTGGTGGTTAATTGGGTTGTAGAGACTTGTGAGGTCTGAATAGATTTTGGTAAAGTATTGTAGTGATCGAGGATTTTGTTTTGAAGGAGCTCTATTTTTTTGAGGAGAGCGGCCTGGATGCTGTTGCACCACGCCCCGTCTTTGATAATCTCATCAGTGGAGATTGGCGGGGCTGTGGGCTCCTTAAAGGTGGTAAAGAGTTCTTTTGAGTGAGACTTGGAGTCTGATATTCAACGGTTGTAGGCTTTTGATTTGGCATTGAAAATAGCAATTTTGTATTTTTTGGCGATATCTTTGAATAGATATTTGGTAATGTCGAAAGGGTTAGCTTGCCAGTTTTTTTGTGCTTGGCATTTGTTATTGCGTATTGCTAAGAGGTCATCAGTGAACCATGAGTTCAAGTGGAAGGACTTTTTCGCTTTCT
Source organism: Ambystoma mexicanum (assembly GCF_040938575.1). Classification (NCBI taxonomy): domain Eukaryota; kingdom Metazoa; phylum Chordata; class Amphibia; order Caudata; family Ambystomatidae; genus Ambystoma; species Ambystoma mexicanum. The sequence goes on along the minus strand of NC_090923.1, from coordinate 1,018,102,024 downwards.
TTACTTCTAAGAATGGGCCGTAGGTTCGGTGCGGTTCGTTTTTTTGAGCTTCTAGCTAAGGTTGCTGGTTTGTGGGAGGTGGTTTTCATAGTGGGAGTTGTGGGGATAGTGAATTGTATGCAGCTATGATCTGTCCATGGGAGGAAGGTGTTGGATGTAATGCAAGAGTTACAGTTATGGTCGAGCAGCCAATCCAGGGTTCTGCTTTTAGAGTGGGTAGCAGACTTGATTTTTTGTGTGAAGTCTAAATTAGAGAGGTCCTTAAGGAAGGAGGTGATGTGTATTAGCTCTCTGGCCTAATGTGTCCACAACAGCCATGTGGGAAAATGGCCAGAGAGTTGCCATTTGATTCCCCTGGAGGACGGTCAACAACTTCCTCCTAGGCCACACACACCCTCCCCGGGAGGTCTGTTAGGCACTGGTGACTCAAAGGCAACATTGACACAAGAAGACATTCTAACATCAGGGTGCTGTCCACTGGACTCCTTTTGAAGTCAGCAGGCATAAAAGGTGAAGTTAGAGTAGCCAGAGGAGAGAGGTAGGGTGAGGGAGGGGTTCCACCATTTTGGTTTCTTCTAGGGCTCTCGGAAACATCCTACTCACCCGTTTCCCTGCAGACAAAGCACTCTGGGTATGATGTCAGAAATCAAGGGACACTTATTTAAACAGCCTGGATTGGACCTCTTACAAGAAGCTTGCTTTGGACCAATCTCCTGTGACATATTTCCTTTATAAGAAGAGGAAACCCTCTCCTTAGCAGGTTCATCTTCAAACTCTGAAGAAGGAGAATGATTCACAGGACCTCTTTTCGGAAATATAGCCTATTCCAAAGTCCTCTACCATAGAGTTGAAGAAAGAAGGAATCCAAAATAGATTGAAATTCTGCTCCCTAGCCATCCTAACGGACCAGTGAGGGTGTCACCGCTGTGGACCAAGGCCACTCTTCTGCCTGTGCACTGGAACCATGATCCACGTCAATGTAAGACCCCCTTTAGGTTCCGAACATTTTACTGGGCCGAAGTGCAGAACTAAGCACTCACAGAGTCTCCGGAGACGCAGGACTGCACCTCTCAGCAACCAAGAAATCCAGAAGCAGCCTTGAATCCTATTTATTGATTCAAGACACCACTGAATCAGTTTGATAGCACTCACCTCACTTCAAGCTACTACAGTATCTGCTGCGCGACATTTGGCACTCTAAGGACTTGGAAATGCTTACCTGCATCTTCAAGCTGTCTCAACGCAGACTCAACCCAGTCAAGTGCATCGCTCCCACGACTCAACTGTCGGTTCACTGCTGTGGAAGCACCTGACTAACTACATCCCGTGCACCGACTTCATCCAACAGAAGCATCACATCAACCCAACTCCACTACAGATGCGAGCTATTGGGACCCATCTACTTGAATCACCTCAAGCACGGACTCGATCCACAAAGAGCTGAATTCCAAAGCCACCTCGATACCGATTTGCCACTGGCTCAATGCCACTCGAAAGACTTGACAATGGCTCAACTGCAGTAAAGCACCTACAAGCCTGGTCTGATGCCGTTACGCATCCAAGGCAAGAACTAGAGGTATTGTGAGCACGCTATATCCCCTGGACCACTTTAAAGGACTATAGTGCTTTTAAACCCCCAACTTTGCCTCTATGAACATATGTTTGGACATTGACATTGCCGCTGATGTCTTTTTGCCTGAACATACCTGCTTATCAGCCCAGAGGACAAGTTCTTATCAAAAGTCTGCATTCTCTGTGTTTCCCTGACAGGGGTGGGTCTTTAGTGTTTCATTGCGTTAATTGCATGGATTGTTTTTATGAAAGTCCCTATTTTTATAGAACCTTGATTGGACATTGTTTTATTTTGCTGTTTGTGTTGCAAATAAATCATCTCACACCCCTCCTGATGATATAGTCGGCCCTCGGCGTGCGCTACTAGCGAAGGCGTTGCACCTGTCGGACTGCGCCTGAGTCTCCTTTATGATCGGACTCACTGCTGGTTTAGTAGTAGGCTGGGGCTGATTAGGTGATGTCGCCACTATTCATCCCTGTACTCTTGCAAAGCAGTAGCCATTTTGTCACATGTGCATAAACAAGACAGAAAGAGAGAGTCAGCAAATCGTGGAAAGACATAGTTTTAGAGGGTGAGAGAAAAAATAAAAGAGGGACAAAACAGAGCGCTGCAAACAGGAGACAGAGAGAGAGAGAATTATAGATACAGGAGAGTTAACAAGATACCCCTTTTCATCCCAGCTCCTCTGCTACCCCTGCACCTTTACGTGTAACCACCTGGGTGCATGCCCTGTGTACAGCTTTCCATTGCTTCCCAGTTTGGACCAACCTTTTTTTAATCCCACACATGCAGAGAAAGAGCAATGGGGACAGACACATACCAAGAGAGAGAGAAGGGAATACAAGAAGTGTTAAGGAGGGTGCAGTAGAAAGGGAAAGATAGTGAATAGGAACAGAAACAAATGACAATGCTGGGAGAAACAGAGAGAACATGAAAGACAGAGAAAGAGCGATAGCAAGGAGAGAAAGAGGACTGTAAAGACAAAAAAAAGACAAAAAAAGATTGAGCAAGAGGGAGGTTGACAGGAAAAGAGGGAATGAAACAGAGAGACATAACCTCAGGATACAGAGAAAGCCCCAGAGAAAGTGAGCGAGAGGGTGCGATAGGTACAGAAGGAGAGATGGCAAGAGAGAGAAAGGGAGACAGAGAGAGCAAGAGGCTACAGTAGTGATTTGATTAATGTTGTGCTGTCTTGCCGGCCATCTATGGATGTTGATAGAATGTTGTATGCTGCGAATGACCGCTCAGGAGAATGTTGATGAGTCCTTGAGTGCAAATGTTCCGAATATGTCAGTTGGGGGCCTGGGCTGGAGTGCATGAGGATGGCCGGTGGGTGGTCTCTTATACGGTATATACTTAAAGAGTTACTGGAACCTATAAACTAATGTCAATATGTGCAATAAAGCTCACACCTGGTCTGTCTATACAAGAGGCTCATATCTGGTCTGTGTCTGGACCCCACCATCAATCCCCCTCTTACAGAGACTTTTTTAAAATAAATATCACATCATAACCTTGGCAACTCTTATATAACTAACCATGCCGATTAAGTTATTTTAAATTCTCGAGAGAGACATAGTGAGCGAGGGAGGTGCTGGGGGCCGAGAGAGAGAGAGAGAGAGGGGGAGAGGAAAAGGGAGAGGGAGAGGGAGGAAGAGAGAGGGAGAGGAAGGGAGAGAGAGAGAAAGAAAGAGAGAGTTGGCGAGAGAGAGGGAGAGAGAGAGAGAGAGAAAGAGGGGGAGAGAGAGTGGGGGAGAGAGAGAGAGTGGGAAAGAGAGAGAGAGAGGGGGAGAAAGAGAGAGGGGGAGAGAGAGGGAGAGGGAGAGAGAGAGAGAGGGGTAGAGAGAGAGAGAGGGGGAGAGAGAGGCGGAGAGAAAGAGAGAGAGAGAGGGAGAGAGAGAGGGGGAGAGAGAGAGGAGGGAGAGAGAGAGGGGGAGAGAGAGAGTGAGGGGAGGAGAGAGAGGGGGAGAGAGAGAGAGAGAGACATAGTGAGCAAGGGAGGTGCTGGGGGCCGAGAGAGAGCTAGAGAGGGAGAGAGAGAGAGAGGGGGAGAGGGAGAGAGATATAGAGAGAGAGAGGGGGGAGAGAGAGAGAGAGAGAGAGAGGGAGAGAGAGAGAGAGAGAGAGAGAGAGAGAGACATAGTGAGCGAGGGAGGTGCTGGGGGCCGAGAGAGAGGGAGAAGGTGAGAGAGAGAGAGCGAGAGAGAGAGAGAGAGAGAGCGAGGGAGGTGCTGGGGGCCGAGAGAGAGGGAGAGAGAGAGAGAGAGAGAGAGAGAGAGAGAGACCGAGACCATCTGGGAAGAGATAGAAAGGAAGAGGGTGCTGACATGTGTCTTCGGGACCATCCTAAACGTTTTCAGTGTTGGGGTCGGATCTAGGATCCCCATACTTCTTATCGCACATATTCCCATTATCACGTCTTTTTCTTTTTTTACAATTGGTGAATACTCGCGAGAGCCTGTCCACTGGCACGTCCCTGTGTTTTTTGTTTTGTATTGTTTCTGTTTGTACATTTTTTTCGCACACTAGCAATGCAATGGCGGCTACATGCCGAGTCCGTAGATGTAACACTATCCCATCAGCTGGTAAATAAAGCAAGCAGCCCCAATCGACGGTACCGTTGCATATGTATGCAGCCCACCATGAAGAGCAGCGAGGAAGAGGAGACAGAAGCCACCGGGGCTTCCCTAAACTGGGGGTGGCAAGTTGCAGCCCAAACCGCAAGCATTCTGGCATCGGGCGAAAAGAGCACACTTAACAATGGCACAGAAGATCAGTGTTGCCAACTCCTCAGTGAAGAAAGTAGCTATTGGCTCCCCTAGAAGTCGCCACAAGTAGCTAGACGACGTCACTGCCTAATTTGCATAATTACCTCCTCTTTCCCCCTGCGATTTATGGCTTTTACTGTGTCCCCCTCCCCTTTTAACACCTCCCTTTTAAGTTATCAGTGTGTTTTTGCATTACTCCCGTTAGAAAACAAGCGAATGACCACACTTTTTTCAATTGGTTTGGAAACTTGCATAAATGAGCAAGTCTCCAAACCAATTGAAAAAAGTAGCTAGATTTCTCGCTAGCCGCTTTTTAATGAAAAAGTCGCTAGGGGGGCATACTTTCTCGCTAAATACAGCGAGAAAGTCGCTAGGTTGGCAACACTGTAGAAGATGCCACACCACTGGAGGTAGAGTAGACTCAACAGGCACTGAAGACGGACTAGGGAACAAGGGTGGGAAAGGTAGCAGCGTCAAATGCATACGTCATCAGAGGGGGCCCGCGTAGCCTCGTCGGTCCAATCGGAGGCTTTCTTCTTGCACCAAATTGTTCCCTTGTGTCCTAATTGTCTTTCACACTTGTAGGTTTTCTTTTTTAGCCACGATTAAAGCACGGTAAACTAGCATCAAACATTACAGGAACATTTATCACTAAATGGTTTATTAGAAACAGAATGGATATTTACATTGGAGTTTTTGCCAGGGCTTCGTACAGTCAAGTACACAACCAGTTGCTGTTGTGCTGCTCATGCAATGGACTAGAAAGAAATTAGCGTCTACGTTGACGTCACAGAAAGAAGCGCAGTGGTATAACATTTTGGGGGCTCGGAGTTAGGTAGTGCACCTGTTTAAGGGGTAAGGTTCCATTTAGGGCAAGAGGAGAGACCAATAGGGGAGCACAACGGACGTGGTGTTTGCTGCGGTTGCAATGGTGAAAGAGTGACGTAGGAGGTTGCGGGACTGTCATGGCAGAGCCTTGGCCGTTCAGCCTGGAAAACTGGCAATGGCAGCTCTCAGCAGGCAGTCGGAGGAGGCATGGCGGGTGAAGGTGGAAAAAAGGTGGGAGGCATGTGATCCTGAAGGCAGATGCGTGGCTACCATAGCAAGGCCCATTTATGCAGGCAGCTGCAGCCGTTAAGCTTCGATGGTTGCCGTTGGCTCATAGTGGAAGGGGGGCCTCACCTGCACAGTGGGATAGCAAGTAGGGGCTTATAATAGACTATCATGGCAGTTCATAAATGACTGGATACCCCCGATGGTGGTGTTGGTAAGGCAAGGGAATTGTGCGGGCGATGGGATGGCTTGCCACCCCTGGGTTGGAATACAGCAGGAGGAATCCACATAGAGCCGGATACTTTAGGTCTAGCTCTTGTTTGTGAGGGATTTCTTGAAAAGGTGGATTTTCAGAGTTTTCTGAAGCATTAAGAGGGATTGCATGGATCACAGCTCTGGACAAAGTGAGCTCCAGAGTCTCAGATTTTCAAAGATCAGGACTTCTGGCCTGAGCTCATCTTTGCTGCGAAGCTTTCTAGAGCTTTCCGAAAAAATATGTTTGTCTTCCTAGATATCTGTGTCCTCCATACCTATGCGATGAATCCAGGGCAACGTCTGCCATGTGTGCATGCACACCGCTAGCATGTGTAATGATGTGCTCCATCACAGGAACGTTGTCTCTCTTTGCCCAATAGATTTCAATTGTTCACACCTGTTTTTTCAATTGCAGAAAAGCAGAGGCAGGGTCATTGAAATCGACCCATCGTGCAGAGATGGTAATTGTGATCCCAGTGTTATTCAGAGTTCCTACACCAGTGAGTGAGGGGAGCCCCATGTGGGAATTTCAATTCAGGGATCCCACCAAGCATCTCCAAAGCAGAGTGGGACTTCAGAAAGCAACGGAGGTCAATTTTCTTGTGCGTGAGATGTGAGATTTTTGATTGGAGTATTGTGGTGGTTCAGAAGAAGACCACAGACTCCTAGAAGACCATTTTAAGGCTGTGTTTATTAAAGAAAATATGCCATACGGCTATGCGCTGTTCCCTGCCTAACAAAACTAGCTAAGGTGCTCGTCAGTCGTCAGTGAATATATTCTAAAGAATCTGTCCACCATCCAAAATAACACTAACTGACCCTGCACTATGCTTACCATCTAAGAACAGCAGAATGATTCCCTTCTCCTGGGTGTTGCTTCTTGCAATCTTTTATTCACTTGTTGATTTTTACATAGTCTCTTTGTGACATCTTTGATCAGTTCATACAGTGTTCTCAATACTTCATTTCGTTTTGGTTTCCTCTCCCAATGGAGTTTCTTTGATTCCAGGCTATTGTCTCTTTCCTTATGAATGGTTTTGGTTTGTTTATCACGCTCTTCAGATCTTTCTCTTGACTGAGACGAGTACAAATGTTCTTATAATGATTCCCAATGCCTCTCCTGCTTTCTCTGTTATTGTCTCTCTATCCGGACTGAGACGAATATGAATATTCATGTAATGATTCTCATTCACTTCTCTTGCTTTTTCTGTAGTTGTCTCTTTATCTCGACTGAGACACGTATGAACACTATTGTAAGGATTCCCATTTGTTTCTCTTGCTTTCTTTGTTATTGCCTCTTTATTTCGACTGAGTTGAGTATAGACACTCTTGTAATGGTTCCCCTTCGCTTCTGTTGCTTTTCTCAGATACCGTCTCTTGATCTTGACTGAGACGAGTATGAATAATCTTGAAATTATTCTCATTTGCTTCTCTTGCTTTTACTGATATCATCTCTTTATCTCGATTGAGACGTGTATAAACATTCTTGTAAGGATTCCCCTTTGCTTCTTTTGCTTTCTCTGTTATCATCTCTTTATCCTGACTGAGACGAATATGAGTGTTCTCATAACAATTCTTAGTTTCCCTCCCGGGTCTCCCGTTTCCCTGTTACCTGTCAACCTCAGGGATAACATCACCAGGGTTTCTTTTTGTTCAGATTGTGCTCTCCTCTTCGCCTGACCGACTTCTTAACTTCTTTCAGTCTCTCTTACTTCGTGTAGGATGGCTGTTCGATATCAACAGTACCGGGGTATGAAGCAATTCCACCCGCGTAGTGGTTTCAGTGTCGTTGCAAGGACCGTCGGTCCACCACAAGCCCTCCGTTGTCACACCACCACAAGCTGCTCCTCTCACTCTCCAGTTTCCAGGAAGTGGCACGTCCAGCACTTCGGTGTCAAGTCACCAGCCGGTTTGTAACTTGCAGGCTCTCTAATGTTCCCAGTCTCCTCCCCTTTCAGTTGTGACAGAGCGGTGGCATTCCCCAGCATAACTCCATGTCTCGCTCTCTCAGTGTCCTGCAAACTCTCGTGATTGTGTTTTCCCCTCCTTGTCACAGTTATATGGTGTGTTCCATTTAAAGGTATATTCACGTCTTCTGTTTTGGAATAACACATCCTTGTTCCGTCTTCATATAAATCATGGTAGAATATTTCTTAAGAGGTAATATTGGAAGGATTGTAGGGAGTACCTCACAGGAACAGGAGTTATTTTCCCCACAGGGGGAACCTCTCCCGGTGAGGTCCCACTTGCCTCTACCCCTAGGGAAGGTGTTGCAGAGCACGCTCACCTCCCTAGCATCACACCGGAGGGCTACCCTTGGGAAGAAGGGATGAATTCCAACGATTAGTCACAATATGTGGTTGGTATTTGCAGATTAGGACTTCATGGCCATCCTTAAGCACTTAAATAAATGACGGCTGTGTAAGATTTCTCCCAGCTGTAACTACTTCTGCAAGAAAAGGGGCTCCTGTGGACGCCCTTGTATAACCGGAGGGAGTCAGGGCTTGGTATCAGCAGTATGTTTGTCTATTGATTGTCTCTTGAACACTTAAGGAAGCAGAATGACAGCATTGTTCTTTTTGGGTGTCCAGCAGGGCAAACTATCATAGAAACCAACCCGTCCACACCATTCAAACCTGTATTGATTCCATATTGTGTCCTATATGAACTGACGTGTGCTTGTTTTTAGTCCAGAATAAGATGGGGTCCTGAGAGAGTTGGTCACCTCTCGCTGCAAAGTTTAAGCGATTGTTGGGAGGTCCCTGCGCACTCCAGGTTTCCATCCTTTAGAACTTTCTTTCTCTTTGCCTCAGGTTGGAACCTAACTATACGAAGCACAGGTTGTGATGATGGTAACATGTGGAAATACCTTTTGGAAAACATCTTCAGCAATAAAGTCACTCTCTGTAAGGTTGACATAAAAATTGTCTGTTGTGCAAAGGGTAAGCGGTTGAAGCGTTAAACAAATTCAATAAAACAGTAGAGAAGGGAGGCGGTTAGACGGGAGGAAAGATAGAAGCACGAAAGAGGGCCAACCCCAACTGGAAAAAGTGAAAAGCAAAGACTTGCAGAAATGTCCCAACTTAAGTCGACCTTATTATTTATTTTAATTTTCTTTTATTTGATTTATTGGATATTTATAAAGCGCCTATACAGCAAATGGTGTGTCAAGGCACCACAAGACAAACAAAACAAATTTAAAAAAAAGCGTTTTTTCAGGAAGTCATTTTCACACAAAACCACAATGATAACCCACCCATTTTCCTCCAGCTATGACGTTTAACCACCTAATTTCCCCCTTTAGCAATCTATGCCTCGTGCTTTATTCTTGCCTCCTTGCCCCTTTTTTCTTTTCCCGAGTGTCTTTTCCAAAGTGCTTTGAAGCACCGTTGTTGACAAGCACTATATAAAAGTCCAATAATAAAACAAAATAAATACCTCTTAGTTGTGTTTCTTCATGGAATTTAGCATCTGTAGTTCTGGCCTCTGCACCTCTAGTTATCTGAAGCTTGTAGCTAGTTACCCAGCAACGCATTGTACAAGCAACGACCCATTTAAGAAATTAGCGGAGAGACGCTGTTGCGCACTGTGGCCTTATCGCTGGCGCACCATTAGCACAGCAGATATCTGTGCATGTCAGGTACAGTACGGCCCTGGGGCCCATCATGGTGGTGCCCAGTCAAGGGAATGAGAACTCTTTTCTGCAGAAGATCTTCAACCGAAACTGGGTCTTTCTAGCTGTCTGAGCCTCTGCACCATAGGCCTCTTTTGTGTGGTATTTCCAATTTTTCTCATAGGAAAAGACTTGCGCTGGCTGAAAATGTGTAATACGTGGCCACGTTGAAATGTATTTCCAGGGCCTCTTTTGGTTTCCAGTCCAGCCCTGCCTGGAAAGAGGAAATGACTTACCCTAAACAACCCTTCTGGCCTGGATGTTACAAATAGCATTCCAGTTATGCCTCTTCCATGACCTCCAAGGCCTCTCCCGGAACTCCAAAAAACTAGCTGGCCCCTGCTTGCTTCTCGTGGTGCGATCCATCCTGCTCTGCTGGCGGCTTCGCCCCTCACCTCCCACACACGCCCAATGGCTAAGAGCGGTCACGTGGGCCTCGGACTCCGAGGAAGCCTGGTCTCATATGCAACCCACCCACTCCAGGCCTAGGAACATCTGGCTCAGGTTCCGTTCTTACATGCCCGATCTCAACACGACAGCAAATGCCTCTCCCCCACCTGCTCCCCCCCACCAGCTCGGGTCTTCACCCCTATCATAGATCTCTGTTACCCTCCCCATGCTGTAAATGTGCCTATTGATTGCGTTGTTATGTGAAGCAACCTCTGCGCACCCTCACTGTGTACATTGTATTCATATTGTAACTGCCTGACGCTGTTCGCCTGTGTTTTGCTGCCACGCTGAATAATAAAAAGAAGTTTTAAAAAAAAACAAATAGCATTCCAAACTAGTGATTTTCAGGTATACCTTTTTTGCCATCACCAATTTGATGGAAACCTTGATCTTGGTATTCTATGTGTAAGGAAAACCTGGCTTGCAGACACCAGAGTACTTGAAATGCCATGATTCTACCCAAGTATATAATCCTGATTCCAAATGGAAATATTAAATCACGTGGCAGTTTCAGGATCAATTCATCTTTAAAAAGCTATACCAAGTTCTGAAAGTCTAAACACAAATTTCTTCTTGTCGTCTGACATCGTTATTTACAGATTGCCACCCAAGGACGGGCAATTCTCAGAAGCATTGATGTATAATTGAAGGCAATTTATCTAGCATGCTCGCAGGTATGCCAGGTGGGAGATGTTGATTTGTACCTTAAAATGGCGGCTAATAATTTCCCAAAGCATCTATTTGCTGCAGTTGAAGACATATGGCTACCACAACTGCTCTATGGCCGCACACAGGCACATGACTACACCTTGGATTTGGTAATGTATGTCCCTATACTCTTTTCATTAAACCCTGCTGAGTCTTTAATTAATACATAGTTTCATGGCCTACCTAAATATACGATTTTAACACCAGAAAAAAAGTGGCCTGTGGTCACACTTGAAATGTCCTCCAACTAATGGTATCATGGACATACACCAGGTGGCCCTCCCCTTTCACTGACCAGCCTTATCCAAGATATTACTAAAGAATGTGATTATGGTGCTCCACTTCAAGAACTTTAGATATACAAATTCTATAAAAAAAATCCCATCCATTGTACTACCAGGCTCTTAGCAGTGAGAAAAGAAGAACGCCTTATTATAAAACAGGTAAGAATATGGCAAAAGAACCACCCACGACAGAAGAGCTTAATTTAAAACAGCCATACCATAACTATAAGGAACATATCTTGAAAAAAAGCTGATTACACCCAAAAATATTTACAGCTCCAATTATATCTTAAGATGTTTTTGGAACCCTCAATGAGATAAAATCGTCACTTATCTTGTCACTCCCCCCCCCACTGCAACACAGAAACTAGGTGGTGATGTAGCGTTGCTCTTTTATCCAAAATATGTCGGTATTCAGCGGGAAGTAAATGGATCATTCCACTAATAGACCTGGATGCCTACTGTGTCGAATGGGACAGTCTCAACTTTCTCACGGCATTAACTCAATCCAAGCCGCAGCACACGGACACATTTAAGTTGGGTCTTGCTGAGACTAAAGCGTAAGGCTCTCTGCCTGACAGTGCCCTCTAACACTCCTAAAATGTTTACATGCCCACATGTATATGAGAAATAACACCCTCCAACATGATCAGATACAATGGAAGGGAAGGCCGCAGTGGTTAAGCCTTTATCAAAAATATGACACTTGACCACAATGACCCAGCACATTTTATACCCATATTAACATTCCCCTTTTTGAGGTAATATCAGGAAGTCAATTGCCACCTCCAAAATTCAGTCGCATTTTGAGGAAAATAACCTTCTTAACAGCCACCAAGCTGGCTTGAGACCAAGTAGAGGAAATAAAAAACCTTTGTGGTTTCTATGATGGATGAGATCCGCAGAATGGTGGATGACGGCAGCGCCTGGGCACTGACTCCTGTGTGTCTGTTGGCTTCCTCCAACACCATCAATCATGCCATTCTAATCGGCCATCTTGCTTGAATGGCTTCTTAGGATTCAGCGTTATAATGGCTAAAAACATTTTAGAAGCTAGATGGCAAGCTATAGCTCTTGGACCGTTGGAATCAAGAGCGTACAAAATGGAATGTGTACAGTTCCACAAGGATTGGCTCCCTCCCCAGCTCTTGTTTTTCACTTGTAACTGCAACCGCTGGCCAAATAGTGATTTGGTTAGATGGCAATCAAAAGGACATTGAATGTGGATTCGCCAGTTGCATGACAGCACTCCTCAACTGGACAAACACCATCAGACTCAAGTCCAGTGTGGTCCTGGTTTGCAGTCCAGCCACAACGACCCGGAAACCCTATGAAATGGTCCTCAGACCAAGACCATTGCCGTCAGACAGTGTCCCAGGTCAGAAACCTTGGTAGAGTTTTAGACAGGGAAGTACATTTACTACCCCATATTAGTAAGAATGTTCAGCTACACATCTTACATTCTTCCTCCCTTGCCTCTCCTTTTCACAGCAGGTTACTTTAGTTAGCCCTTTATTATTTGCCCCAAATTCACAATTGTAATAATTGTAATGCGACCTGCACTGGTTTGCCCCAGTATTTTATTTTATGTTTGTAGAGAATTCAGAACTCCTCCTCTCCAGCTCTACGGAAACTAGTAAGAATGGTACATATCACACCAGCCCTGAGGCATCTGCATTGGCTCCCGGTGTATAGAACAAGGGCTTTTAGACTGCCATGCAGGCCAACAAATATGTATATGAAATCAACACAACTTGTTTACATCCGAAACTGATGGTCTCCAAACCTAGGAGCCCTTTGTGATCCCTTGATCGCAAACTTATATCTATCTCCTAATATCAAAAAAGAAAATGCAGAGACCGAGCATTCTCCAGCATGGCACTGCACATGTGAAACATTCTACCTGACACTCTGAGTCACACTAAAAAACCATGCAAAGTTCCCCAAAGCCTTGAAGATGTTCATTTATATGCACTGAAACTGATTCCTATATTAGAGTAATATTTGCGAGATATCTATTGGGGTAAATGTTGTGCTTAACATAGTGCAGCTCCCAGATTGGGTGTGTGTGTGTGTGTGTGTGTATTTATTTTTCAACCAGTCATATGTCTGGGATATAGGATAGTGGCTTCCAGGATATGATATGATATGACATTTATAACGCGCCTATACACAAGTGTTTCATGGTTTCATGGTCAGCTATTGCATTGTCTGCTAGCTAGCAGGGAGGATCCTAACTGCAAGTCGCAGCAAAAGGAGCACATTGGGGCTGGTACCCACGAGTTACTATAGATGCATGCACTGCATAAGAATGATCAAAGTCATGTCGGCAGGTTTACTTTGTCCAACCTTTGGACTGTACTTGGAGCGCTTACAATAGTCTCAAATTTGATGGATTGGCTTGCCTACATCATATCACCAGTTAAACAGACGAGCATTATGACCAACCTAAAGTGCAAAGAAAACTCTTTCCAGTTAGGCAATGGGTGGTGATTTGAAAACATTTATTTTATTTGAATTTTTGTTCAGAGCTGGCCCTACCCAGTGGGTCTTGAAGGGCCTTACAAGGTTGAAAGGTTCAAAACGTGGGATGTAAAACAGAAGTTACAAAATGATGACAGGATAGAATAGGACGAGTAGGATAGAGAAGTGGTATCAGAGGAGGTGGAAGGGCTGTATTGCTCGTAGGGGAACAAGTATGTTTTGAGGCTCTTTTAGAAATGGGGGATGGAGGGTACGGTGTGGATGTGAAGTGGTAGAGTGTTCGATGCATTGGCTGCCCACTGGGGCAATGCTTGATTTTGTGTGCATGTTAGTTTGCAGCGTGGACTGTGTAGAAGATGTTGGCTCACTTGTCTGTTGTTTGTGTGGGTGATGGGTTTGAGTTTGTCGTGCTGGTAAGATGGGGTTTTGAGGCAGATGGTTTTGAATACAATGCAAAGTCCTTTGAAGGCAATTCTCTGTCATACAGAGAACCCGTGGAGGTGGGTGAGAGAGCAGGGGTGATGTGCAAATGTTTGGGTAGGTGGAGGATGAGTCTGGCTGCTGTGTTTTGTATGGCTTTCAGGAGGGGAAAGGGTGCTTTGGGGAAGTCCAGTGCATAGTCCAGCTTGGACAGAACTTAAGCTTGGTCTTCAAGGGAAGGATGTGTCTGATCGTGTGAAGAAGATGTAATTGTAGATTGCATGTTTTGGTTACAGCAGCTATGTGGGAATGTCTGTGTGAGAATGACCGGTGGGAGTTGGTGGTGTCACCGAGGAATTTGACAGGTGTGGAGAGGGATATGTGTGAGATGTCCATGGTGAGTTATTTGATCCAGGGGGTAAGGTCGGGTTTGTGCCCCGCGGGGCAGATGAGGATGTATTTTATTTTGGAAGCATTGATCTTGAGGATGAGGGTGGCCATCCAGGTGGTGATGGTGGAGAGAAAGTTTTTGTGGGTGGTGAGTTGTGAAGGGGATGAGATTTGCAAGTATGTTTGTGTGTCGTCTTGCCTATTGGTGGAAATGAACGCTGTGTTTGCTAAGGTTCTACCCATGGGATTCTCTATTTAGGTTGAAAATGGATGGGGTGCAGGAGGAACCTTGCCGGCCCAGTACTTGACCACTGTGGGGTTGGAACGATAAGGGGGCATGGAGACAATGTTTGTTCTGTAAGTGTGGAAGGAGGTGAACTAGTCAAGGACGTTGCCTGAGAGTTTCATTCTGTGGGCGAGGATGTTGAGTAGAATGGTATGGTCAATGGTGTCAAAGGCTGCATAGATGTCGAGGAGCATGAGTGGTGCCATGTGCCCTATTTCTGTGACGATGTTGAGGTCATTGAGGATGTGAAGTATAGGGGCCTCTGCTGTGTCCAGATCGAAAGCCAGATTGGATGGGGTTAAGGAGGTTGGTTCTTGTGCTGTGAACTTGAAGTTGGGTTTGCATGGCATAACATAAGCAGTGTCACATAGCAATTTGCTATTCAACTATGTAGGTTTGCTAATTAAATTGACACTTGTGTAGCAAAGCTAGCTATTTAAGTTACCCTGTTCAACAAAAGCACAGCTCACCCTGCATTCCTCTCTTGCCCTGGTCTCTCTCCACCCTCTTTTCTCTGTTAACTGCAAGTTTAAAGGGGCTAATTGCCAAAGGCCTGTGTGGGAGTGCTAGGCAGGATTTTCTTTTTCAAATAATTAACTAGATATAATTGGGATGATACTTTTATTAAGCTAACTATATCCTGTCGAGCAAAGACCAGCATCTGTTCGCTTTTTTTAATTAAAAATTTTTAAAAGACAGTCATGTAATTCCATTCCTAAAAATGTAAGTTGTTACATAATGCATCATTACAGTATTGTGACTGTAAAACACTTGTCTCCAAGCTTTTCAGAAAATGTAGTTTAGTGCATCTAAATCTCATAGTTTCAACTATATTTAATTTAATTGGGGAAGATGCATCACATTGATGAGTGAACACTTTTGAAAATGTACATGATCTCACAGCCAAATGCTTTGGTGGAAAACCTAGGCCAGCACTCGTCGCATACACCCGTGCAACTGGTGCTCAACCCATGAGCTAAACCCATACTCGTTGACATTCTATCTCACTCTGTTGCTTTATACCAGCTGCCCTGAGAGTGAGATGGCCGAGAACTGCAATATTCCACCTAATTTTCAAAGTTCCCTGCATGCTACGCCATCCACTCGGCTTAGTCTCTTACTTTCCTTCCTCTTACATAATGAGTACAAAAAGCTAACTAGATGTTTCCGCAAAGTAGTGATCATTAGTTCCATCCAGACTGTACATCTACAGATCTGCTGCAATACCAGACATTGTAGTTGGCCTCCAGAGCTCGCTTTGCTCTGCGATCATGATTGCATTGTATATTCGCACCTGCGTTAGAGTGCTGGCCAAACTGTTTTCAGAGCCTTTTTATCATATCTATTTATTTGTGTTCATTCATGCAGCTAACCTTTTACATTTTACATTTTACAGACATTCATTCAGGGCTTGCAGAGTCTACTCACCCACTCGAGTAGATTTTATCAAGGGCAAGTACCATTTGCTGGGGAGATTTGAAACTTTTATTTAACGTTTACTTTGGTTGCAGTAAATGTCAAATAATAGTTTCACTATCGATGGCTGGCCTCTGGGTAGCAGCAGTGTGCCAAACATAAAGTGGGTTTCTGGTGACATACACCATTTTACTGAAAGCCAATTTACATTTTTTTGTCATCCGTTGCCATGGGTCTGGTGCATTTCTCTTAGGGTGAGTAGCTAAACTAAGTTACTCAATTTAAAGGTCTAGCAGAATTGTAAAGAATTTCCCAGTCCTGACTCATCTCACTAATGTCTTACTTCACTGGTAGAGAGAAATGCTGTATTGATGTTCTTTTTATGTTTTGGGTACAAATAACGTCAGTTGACATTAAAGATATTAGTACAACATTGCTAATCAAATGGGTTGGTTTGCTAATCAAGAACATTTTAAATAGCAAACTCTGCTAATCAATTTTTGAAAACTAATTTATGCCTTGGGTTGTGAGAAAACATGCCATGATTCCGGTGAGGTAAGGCACATTTCATTGCTCTTATACAAACTTCCAATGGTCTTAGTGTGCCTGTTTATTAGGTCCATCATAATAAATTCTACACCGACGAAACAGCATATCAGGAATCTCACTAGAGACCACCATCGCCTTTAGAAAAAAGGAGGATGAGGCTAAGTAAGTGCCAGTCAGTTACGGGTGGTAAAAGACAAAATCCCTGGGTACCAATCTCATTGTTCCCTGTTAGGAAGAAGCCTTAGGTCGCATCGAACAAAGAATTCTAACACATCTGGAAGCTATAGTGGTCAGGTTCCGGCTAAGAAATCACTCTATCCAAATAACAGAAATCGACAGAAAGTGCCAGACAGAAATGAAAACACATGCACTAATCGAAGAAACATAATCGACCCTACAGAAGATTGCGGCTGAAATCAATCCCCTTTTGTTAAAACATGTTGGTTTCATGAAAGAACACATTTTACAGTGAATTAACACTGAAAATGGTCACTGTTAATACATGTTTATGCTAATATGTACTCATCGGTTTATTATTGGGCATTTTGTAACAGTTATGTTTAATAGTTATAAATGTTGTGATTTATACGTTTGCATTGACCTTTATTTTATGAACACACAACATAGTTTACATGAGAGGCCACATTCTGTAGTTTCTAAATGTTATCACATACACTGGTCTGAATCAGTGATGTCTGCGGAGGATGGCGGGCGGGGTAGGGGGCTGCTGCTGGGAACCAGCCTTCCACAGTTCAGGACTCTCTTGGTCCTGGAAAACACTGGAGTCATTTGCATTATGGAGTGAATGTCTTTCACAATATCCAAACACATTATGCAATGCTTTTGTATTTGGCACGATTCTAGAAAAGTTGATATTCTTTGCAAATGCAAAGGCGGGTGTCCCGGTCTCCCTGCACATTGTGGTGCATGGGCAAGGGTCAGACTTTGACGCAGGCACAACACTGTGAAGGGCTTCAAGGAGACCTGGAGGCCAGTGACAGTGACGTCACAGTATTCATGTTTATGTTATTTGAATGTGCTCTTAAACTGTGCCAATCAGTACTGCAGTAGTGTCAGAGCACCTCGGCTTGCCCGTGGCGTGGCATACTGTGCCCACAGCAGGGGTGTGTTGGATCGAAAAGAATATGAGTGAGGGGTGTGGTTACAGATGGCCTTAAAACACAGAGACTTCAAAGGATGGGTCCAGGGTTTTTATTTCTGTATATTACAAATGATTCAGGATTGTGACTGCAAGTGACTGGAATGTGGCACACTAAAGGCCATCCCTCTCGCTCTTCCGTGGACTTCCAGCCGCCCTAGCCCATGCGTCCCTGTGTGCTATGTTGTCCACTAGTAATTGGTAAGACCTACTATCTACAGATCTATCTCTGATGATGGCCTAAAGGACTTAGCCTTTCTATTTTACTCCCACTGGGGTTTTCCTAGGTGGTAGCTATCCCACGGACTCCCTGGAATAATGTTTAAAATTGTTTAATGGTTTGGTGCCTTTCCAAATACCCAATGCCTCTGACTCTGACGTTTTACACCGTTGCTTTGCTATACCTGTTGTTTCCTACTTGTCACTTCCTCTCCCATCCCTTTTCCTTGCTCTGCTCTCTCTCTGGCTCTCTATCTCCCTCTGTCTCTCTCTCTTTCTCTCTCTCTCTCTCCTTCTCACTCTCTCTCCTTCTCCCTTTATTCCCCTTCTCTACTTCCTCCTTCTGTCTCTCTGATGGTGACATAATCTCTGGGCTTCTCCTCTTCGCTCTACACACTATTCTCGCATCCAATCTCCTCTCTAATATCGCCTCCCCTCGCCTCTCTTTCTACTCTCAGCATTCCTCGCATCTCTCTTGTTTCTACTCCCCACCCTCCTCTGCCCTCTCTCCTTTCTGCTCTCCACTCTTCTCTTGCCATTCTATCCCCTCTAATCTTCTCTCTACTTTCTCTGATCTCCTTCCTTCCCCTCTCTTTTCCTCTCTACTCTCCTTCTCTTCCGCCACTTTCATTCACCTCTTACGCTCCCCTAGATAGTCCTCTTGTTCACTTATACTTCTATACCAGATAGTTCTCTTGCTCTCTTACACTTCTATATTAGAAAGTCCTCTTGCTCACTTACACTTCTATAATAGATAGTCCTCTTGCTTGCTTATACTTCCATACTAGATAGCCCTTTTTATCACTTACACTTCTATACTAGATAGTCCTCTTGCTCACTTATACTTCTATACTAGATAGTCATCTTGCACGCTTATACATCTATACTAGATAGTCCTCTTGCTCACGTATACTTCTATAGTGCCTTTAGCACCACTCACACATTCTAGCAATCATTCAAGCAGGTACCATTCTCTCTCACAAACAATACCTCACCTGCAACAATCTCCTTAATGCTCTGCTGTACCATCCTTCTGCCTGGTCTCTCGGTCTGCCTGCACTCCACCTGACCTCACCCAAACACTGCTCACTCCTTCTGTCTCCCACCAGGTTCGTATAACCGTGACTTCCTGTGCCTTTATCTCCCCCCCCAGAACCCCCATTGGTTCCTTTGTTCACCTGCTTCTTGGGGCCAATCATGTCTTACTATTTTCCCCGGGGTTGTGCTACTATAAATCCCTTGTTGAGCCCCGCCCCCATTTCACGCATTGCGCTCACGTCAGTCTTTCCCGTGCACGTTCTAGTGGCTGTGTTGCGGTTGCAAGGAAGTGGTAAGTCTTCCTTTGATGTTAGAACAACTGTCTGGACTGGTGCTAGCATCTATAATGTATTTATGAAGCTGACGGTTTCCCTCAGCAGAGCGCGGCGTCTTTCCACTGTTGCATGGCCTCCCGGGATAGGCAGTCCTGAAACGAAAGAAACACAATTCTGGCCAGAATAGGATATGCAGGCATTTAGGGATTGACAGTGCTACCTTCAACATGCAACTGGGCCCATATGCGGGGGGCAAGTGACTGGGTCCGCCCAAATCCCTGACCAGGGACTTGCTCTGGTGAAAAGCCTGGAAGGTCTTCATCCCACGGTTGAAAAGGTCCCAATCCCCCCGGCCTCCCATGTCCCTGTCCCCGTCACATACGCCCACCCTTTATTCTGAGCCCCATTCTTCCCTACATCTTCTAGCTAACTGTGTGCACTTTCTGGTTGTAGCTTTACCCCCTTCTGACTCTGTAGGGGGTCTAGACACTGGCCGAACATGGTCAAAACTCTCCTAGGGAGTATCTCCTCAGATAGTCCAAGCATCACTATCATGGAAACTTGTCAGAGTTTGGCAAGACATCCAGGTCTTTATATATGCCTGGGAATCTAGGTCATTTTCCTTATGGACACAGATAATCTATTCCAAGGGGCTAATACGGAGTCCCACGAGGGCCTGAAGGCTGTTCTTTTGCTCACTGAATCTAGTAGATCTTTTTCTGGTCTCCCTACAATGATTTTGGGAAGGTGGAATTTTTGGTCTGCTTCCCCAGTAGTGTATACCGTCCATGATTGATGGTCTGGGGTTTTCTCCTCCTATGTAAATAAATCAGGAAGGCACTCCTGGCTAGTGGCTTCTGTCTCTGGGTAGGGCCCAGGTCCTATGGGGTCTCCTACTGGCCTCTGGAATCCAGGAGTCCATTTTCCATGGGCTCTTCCTTCTTTCTGCTGATCAGGGAGAATCCTATCTGTAAGTCCTGGCATCCCACAAGCATAACGTTGTACTCCTCTTTCCGGATGCAGCGTAGGCATTAATTGGCTCCCAGCTACTTGGCACGGAAATACTGCCTTCGTCTTCACAGTAGGCTGTACTTTCTCATGGCCAGACTCTCTCCCCTTGCTCGAGCCCCAGGTTTTGCATCACTTGGATTCTTGGATCTCAGGAATCTCTGGTGGGCATTAGCTCTCTTGATGTCCTCTCCAAGGGACGGCTCGTGCAGTTCATAGAAAACCTTTTGTAGGTAAACGGGCAGAGAGTTTATAAACTCTTCTAAAACCAACATGTCCTTTGCCTCACCATACATCCATTGCGTTAGCAATGTATTAAGTGGATCCTTCACTCAATAAGAAATCTGTCGAGGAGTCTTGCCTTGTCGAAGTTGAGGATGTCGAAATAGTATTCTATAATGTTCGTGGTCTTGGCCTAGTCGCTCCAGGCTCCCCTGCTTCAGATCTTCGTATGGGGTGGGCCTACCAGGATTCATAGCTTGGAAGGCGTGCTGGGCCCCATTCAAGAGGAGGAGCACAGCTATGTAATGTGCCCAGCGGTCTTGGGGCCACGCAGCTGTTTCTGCTACTTACTCAAAATTAATGAAAGAGGTCTTCTGCAATACCTAACTTCTGTAGCACAGTAGGTGGTGCTACAGTTTGAGTCTGCCTTTCTGCAATGGCTCGGTGTAAGATCGCTAAGGTCTCCCAGTGTTGTTGGCTCATGGCCAATTGGCCCTCCACCAGATTAGAACTCTTAACAGATCTTCCACGATTATACTTGTTAATTTAGTTCTTCTAGGTCTGGAATCCTGATCTGGTGGTTTGACTGGGAACTCTGCATGTTCTTCTTCTTCCTCATGCCGGCTCCACTGTTGGCAGGTGGGAGTTCTAGTGATACGCATCAACACACTACCAACTGAGTCGGCCTTCCTGCGCTGGTTTGATTTCGCCCAGGCCTCCGGATCTTTTCCACCAGGTTACTCTTCCGTTCTTCGGCCAGGATTGTAAGTACCTCTGCATCGTCAAACCCAGTTGAGTTATAGTTGAATCCATCATGACTCTTCCTGGGGAATTTCCTGTTTTAGGAATTCAAGTTCTATTTCCAGCCTACAGATCTTTCTAACAAGGGGTTCAATGGCTGCAGTCATCCAGGAATCATCTGCCTCTGACCTTTTGCCCATTTCCTCCCACGTGGGTGGTCTCTTTATCAGGCCTGAAAAATCCCGCAATGACACCACGTGTCACAGATGGCCTTAAGAACACCCAGACTTCAAAGGATGATTCGAAAGATTTTATTTTGCATTTCACAAATGATTCAGTATCATGACTGCAGGTGACTGAAACAAGGCACGCTAAAGGCCGGCTGACTCTAAACTCCCGTGGGCTTTCCTACCCCCCTAGCCCAGGGTTCCATGTATCCCAGGTTGTCCACTAGAGATTGGCAGCACCTACTATCTCCATTTCTATCTACGATGATGTCTTAAAGGTCTAAGGGCCTCATTAGGAGTCTGGCGGTAGCCGTGCCCTTTTTTAAGGGCACGGCTGCCGACGGTAATGATTTTTTACCGGGCCCATGGAATGGGCAATTACCGGGTCATGCCGACCTTGGCGGACCCGGTAATTGCCCATTCCATGGGCCCTGTAAAAATGGATCCCCATTCCCATTGAGCCACATAGGGCTCAATGGGAATGGGGAGGGAGCTAACAACAGGCCCGTTAATAACGGTCCTGTTGTTAGCTCCATGGTCCCCTCGCGGGACCCGGAAAGGACGTCTGGTTTTACCAGACGTCCTTTCCGGGTCCCGCAAGGGAACCTCGTAATAGGGCGGAGTGGGTTTAACGGCACCAGCACCATTACCGGTGCCATTAAACCAATTCAACCAGCCTCGTAATGAGGCCCTAAGTCTTTTCGATCTTACTTCCTAGGGGTTCTTCTAGGTGGCAACCTATTCTACTGATTCCCTGCAATAATATTTCAAGATATTCTTTATGGTCTGGAGCCTTTTCGTAATACCCAGTTCTTCTCACTCTCTCACAGGGTTTTTGCACCCCTGACATTATGCGTCCTTCTCTCCCTCTGCCTTCCTTTGTTTCATTTGTTCATCTGCTTCTTGGGGCCAATACGGTGTGATTATTTTGACCGGGTTTATTCCACAGTGATACCTGATATTCACACATAGAGCTCAGGTCAGTCGTTCCAGTGTATGTCCAGCGGGCTGTGTTTCCATTGCAGAGCTACAGCAAGTCTTCCTTTGACATAAGGACGCCATTTTGGACTAATGCTGGCATTTCCAATCTGATCGCCAAGCCGGCGGTTTCACTCAGCACAGCGTGACATCTTTCATCTCCCGGCTGGCCTATTGAGAAAGGTAGCCCAAAACGGAACAAACAGAATTCTGGGCCGAATAGGGTCTTGCAGGCATTGGGTGATTGTTGGTGGTACCTTTCACACAGGCAACATGGCAAATGTAGGGGAGCAAAGACTGGCACCCTACCAGCCCACTCAGCCTGCGTCCAGGGCAGCACTGGTTCTGGTGAAAACCCTGGCAGGCCTTCTGCCCCCAAGTTGAAAGGGGTCCCTATCCCCCTTGAAAGGGTCAAGTCAAGGACCTTGTCACAGTGCACAATGGATGCTGAAAATAGCAGCCCGGGGAGCACAATGAAGGCCTTGTCACCCCTTGCTTTTGCAGGCTTGGTGTGGCGTCAGATTGCTGATCCGTGCCGTGGGCTCGTTTGAAAGAAGGGAGAGTGAGAGATGAAGGGAAGCACCTAACCCTTGACCCTATCTACAGATTATATGCCAACCCTGTTCCACTGGATGGGAGGTAAGCAAGGAGGGCACCATCAATGCCACAAGCCAACCAAGGTGAGTGTTGGGGGGAAAAAAGAAAATGTATGCATGTAGGTTTGTGTGAACGTATATATGTGTGTGTGTGTGTGTGTTTGCTGTGTTTCTGTGTCTGTGTGGTGTGTTGATGGGAGAGGAGGGTTCAGCCTGTGCTCTACAAACTATGGTGCACTTGCAACAGACGAGTTTACAGGGGAAGGAGGGTTACTGAGAGCACAGACAGCACTAAAATATGTTCCTACAGTAGTATGCTGGTATATATTGTGCACAACAAGCAATAACATGTCTTTACAATGGCAATACTGGCATATATTGCTGGGCACTGGCAGCAAGAAAACGCATTTTACAGAGCATGCTCTCATTTATTGTTTCCCACTGGAAGCGTAAACATGTGTTTCACAGGGCAATGCTGACCTATATTGCGGAGACAGGTGTCACAGTTGTGCTTGCGGTACAGCCTGCCTGGAAATGTGTTGTAAAATGCTCCTGCGTTCTGCTAGTTGCATAGCACCAAGTGGAGATTTGTATGCGTTCCTCTACTGATTAAAATGTAAATTGCATGACTCATTACGAGTGTGCCGGTCCGCACCGTTGTTACCGGACTGGCAAACTCTGAGTTCTGTGGGCGGGTGCTGTCCCGTTAGCCATGTCAGACGTTTGCGACTTACCGGACCGACGGGGCTGTAATGCCCCGGTTATTCAGGGGAGTCAGGCGGCAGTAAATCATCACGAGTCCGGCGGCAGCCTGGCGGTTTTACCAGCACGGCTTCCGCCATACTCGTAATGAGGCCCGTGATCTTGTAAGAAAACCCCTGAAACTCCATTGAATGGTTTCGATCTAATCGCTGCTTTTGCACCAACTCCCCAAAAAAACGTACACCTTCCCCATACAAAAATTCACAAGCTACCACTGGCCGAATTCTCTTATGGTTTTACAACTAACACTGTTTATCAACTAATTAAATAAACACGTGTACCTTTTTGTGAGCCTCTTCCGTTAGTGTGAAACTGTATAAAAGACTTTTTGCACAAGCAGTTAACATATACAGCATTCTTGAATTTATAAGTTATGTTAGAAATGAAGAAACTGTGTTTAACGACCTGGCGGAGCCACGCTATGCTGATACATTAATTTACGCTGTACCTATTGGGCCACAAGAGCATCGCCTGCACAATGTCGAGACCAATCACTTCATTACCTGCTGCGATGAAGCCATCGAATGTAGTTTCATTTGCTCTGCCTTAACCAACATCAGGGCAGGAGACATCACTCCACCTGAATAACGGGGCTTAACCATAATTATAAAGCCAAATATTGGTTAAGGCTGCAAAGTACGTCCTGGGCATTTCCATTGAAGGCCACCTATAAACCGCAGCCCTGCGTAGTCAAGTTGAAGAGCACGGGAGTAGAGGGTTTTCATACGGATGAAACTCAAAACCCTGCACGCTGGTGGGAACACGTGGAATGGGAAAAAGCCAAGATGGAAGCTGAAAAGGCGACCGTAGCCATGACAGCCCTACATTCGAACACAGACTACTTCTTGGATTGCGCCTTATATGCACCTCAACGGAAAAGATATGATATGATGGGTTATTTTTAACGTGCTTATACCCAGAGGTTTCTAAGCGCGGATCCAGGGATCGAACCTGTGCTGCTCTGTGTCGTCTTCTTTCCAAGGCGAGCACGTTGCCGCTGAGATATCCTCCAGGGGGAAATTAGCAACAAGCCCCATGTGAGGAGGATAAGGACAGGATGAGGTGCTAATAAAGGCTTCGAAGTAACAGAGGCCTGCGGCGGATTCCTCTGCTGCCTTGAGAGATATCACCCAAATGCAAGGAATGTCGAGCTACGCCGACACCCTCAACTTCGTGTTATAAAAAGTCTGAGAAGGTTTTTCAGATCTACCTGCCCGTTTCTGTCGTTTTTCCTTTGCTCATTCAAGCCACCCTCCTCTTGCCTAAAAATCTCCCGCGATTGTGGAGGATTCATCAAAGATGGCTACCTGTCCTGGCTGTTCTTTTTTTCCGCTGGGCCTTCTCGGCCAATCACTGATATCCTCGGCAAAGCAGAGTTTCTGATGGTGCTGGCTGCACCTCTATCCCATCCCATGCCAGCCTCTTTTTCTCTTAATTTCCAAGTTCAGACTCGGGCAGATTTGCCGTACATTAGCCAAGTAACTCTCCTGGCGCATACCTTATGGTTGGGTCCCAGCCAGGTTCATACATTATAAATCCTATTATATACCTAAATATACCCAACCTAGATAGAATTGAACTGCTAGCTTTGCTGTTAGTCTGATGAAAGAGAGCCATTAAAGCACAGCAGGGCCACAAGCCCGAGCAGAATTTTGGGAACGCTGTAACATTTCCCTACCCCAATCGATTTTGCCCGCCCACTGAAAGAAACCGTTTTACTAGAATGACGCTAGGCAGCATTCCTTGACCGCGCCATCTGGCCAATGTGGACTCTGACCATGTGATCTCTACACATTCCACCAAATGAGGCCATGATGCACTTCATGATGTTCTGGCCTACCAGGGCTTGAATACCTTTCGAAGTAGTCTTGGGAGGATAGCACAGGGGCAACGTGCTCACCTTGGAAGTAAGATGACACAGAGAAATACAGGTTCAATCCCCGGGTCCGCACCTAGAAACCTCTGGGTGTTAAGCATGTTAAAAATAACCTATGATATCATAAGTAGAGTATGTAAAGTAAGTGCTTACGATCAGCCAGTCAATTTTGTGGGCTAAGTCACGGTGAATAGTGAGTGCAGATTTGGCCGAGCAGTCCAAAAACAATGAAGCGTCAATGTCTTTCCTGTAGACAGCAGCCGACTATGATAATTCACTTTGCTCTTTCTTAGCATCGGTTGAAGCCATAAAAAGGCACTATGATTACAAGTATTCATAACATGCTGCCCTATAATTTGATTTCGATTGATTCTGGATTCAACTAATATAGAAGGCTTTCAGTATTAAAGAAGGCAGTGACTTCATTTGCAATAAATCTAAGGGGAAGGGTTTCCCTTGTTCTTTCATTGTAGCTGCTGGCGGATGGTTTAAGACACAACTCGTATCACGAGGTTATTATAACTTTTGAGCGTTTTGCATGAATTTCCAGTTGAACAATGGAATTGGTTTCAATATTTGTACACAAAGGGCATTTTTTGAATATTCATTATGATTCATCATGACTGATGTACAGTTTGTTCTCGGGAGGATAGCTCAGGGGCAACATGCTCGCCTTGGAAGCAAGACGACACGGAGCAACCCAGGTTCCATCCGCAGGTCCGCGCTTAGAAACCTCTGGGTATTAAGCGCGTTATAAATAACCTATCATATCATAACAAAATAAAAGTATGAATGATACTGGCTTGTCAGATTAATGGGAATCCAAGGGAGGATTTAGCAAAGTTGGAGATATTTTCAGTAGTGGCAGATTCAGCCTAATAGGTCCAGATCCATGGCCAGACACAGACACTTCCAGAGCGGACCTGGTGTCCGCTCTAATGGAGAACGGTTGCCCAAGACCCAGGGCCCTTGCGGTCTCTAAGAGGAAGCACCAATAGGACACGAGGCCTTGCACCACTATCCAGTGTGCAGGTGCCACAAAATGAAATGGGGGAGATCATGAGTGTCGTGTGAAGCCTTCCTGCACATAGTAGCGCTCTGAGCAGCAGAGAGCCTGATTCCAAGAGGACCGAGTGAAGGGGAAGCCCACACTAGGGCATGTGGAAACGTTATAAGCATCAGGCACCCGCCCCAGCCAGAACATGTAGAAGTAAAATGAGCAAATACAGAGACAAGAAAACACAGGAGGCCCAAGACTGGTTTAAATCCCAGAAGAGCCCAAACTCCCAAACCACTCTAACCATCCCCATGAAGTTCCTAGATCACGTCAAGAACTCCCAGGAAGCCTGGCGTAGTGCTTTACTCCCAGCGGTTTTTAACACACATGAACACTTTTTGGGGTCCACCTTTTTTCAGTGTGGAGGCTGGTAATTGGTACCAGAGCAAGAACCAGCCTCCACACTGAAAAAAGGTGGACCCCAAAAAGTGTTCATGTGTGTTAAAAACATTGTTCCAAATAACAGTTTGGGAAATCCTTTGAAGTATAATTCTTCGCCTCCCTGAATGTGATCCAGTTACTCCCAGAGGTGCCACAATTCAAAACCCACCCCCATTTAAAAATGCCTGCCTGTAGAATATGGACCTTCAAGTTCCTAGGGAGCCCGTCAAAGGACGTGTGATGATATCCTGTTCTGTTGTGCATAGTTTCAACACACCCGGGCTCACAATGAAAACCTGAGAGCAGGGTCAGACCGGAGCATCACATTGGCTCTGAATCAATGAAAAGAGCACACCAGTTGCAAATGGCAATTCATTGCTTTTGTGACAGACTGAGCAGTTTCCAGAGAGGAGTGTTCTTTGGATAAAGTATGTTGCAAGTTGTGCATTTTAAGGATTATTTGTTCAGTATCACGGGTCAAAACGACCAGCTGCACAGTAGAAATCATCAAACTAGCTCACATTGGTCACAGAATTGGCCCACATTGACTAAAAACACTAGCCCATACTAGCGCGTTGTGTCTGTTCTTCAGGCATTGCCCTATTGGCCAGTCTGAGCCTGCCTGGCAGTTGTGGAAGGCTTGATGTGCTCCCATGTTATCACAAAACTTCCCCTGACCGCAACACTCCCTCCCCTTTATTTGGAGCCCACTTTCCCATCCTGTTGTAACCCCTTTGCTCATATTTTTTCCTCCAACAGACTAATGTCTGAATACCTCTGGTGAGGGTACACTCTACCATGCCACGGACTAGCCTGGGTGCTTTGAAACTACTACAGTGCTAATTTGGTGCAGTATACATACAGGTCTGACTATTAACTCAGAACAGCACAGTAAGCCAACAAACATAGAGAAAAAATAGACACCACCAGGCTCCTCGGACTGGCCTATAGGGCAATAGCCCCATGGCCGAACCAAAAGCACAACATGCTGGTGTGGGACAGATTTTTTGGTCAAAGTGGGCCACTTTGTTGGCCAATTTGGGCCTGTTCGATGCGTTAATTCGCTCTGCGGCTAGTAGTTTTGACCAGTGTTGCTTAGTAAATATTCTTTAAAATGCACAATTTGCATCACACTTAATAAAAAAAAACCTTGGTTACTATTCAAACAGTATCACAAAAGGACTGAAAAGCCATTTGCAACCACATTTGCACATTTGCACATGGGCCACATTTTCATTGGGGCCTGAGACAATTTTATGGCCCAGTCCGACACTGAACACTGTGACCTCCTAGCCCCCACCCAGTTTATCTCCTGATCATATGCCAAACATAAGAACATTTTTCAAACCCAAAGACTTGGCATGACACAGACTCAGTACAACCCTTGCTTCAATTACTCCCTCAAAAAGCTTAGGCGAAACTGCTGTCAGCTAGAATCTAGCACTGGATTTGATATAAAAAATGTTCTGGGGCAATGTTGGCGTTCTAGGAAAACAAATTAACCACAGATCTGCAACCTCTGACTCTCCAGATGTTTTTAATTGCAACTCCCATCAACCGTATCATACATCGTCAATGATGAGGGTTAATGGGAATTGCAGTCTAACACATCTGGAGAGTCGCAGATCGCATATTGCAGGTCCCTGTGATTTGAGTGATTCCAAAGTTGTTTTGATATCCCTCTATCCAAGACTGACAGAATGTGTTGTAATGGAAGATTAGAGGTCCAAATGAAGCATTGCACTGGATACAAAATGCGGTAAGTTTCAGCCTAACGTTATGGTTTTTGGGAGCTGCAACGTGTCAGAAGCACCCCAACCAAAAAATGGCCTGCTAACCACTTTTACTCTCTAAACAGGCAAATATTTATATATAAAGCTGAATGTAGGTATATGTGTGTGTATGTTTGTGCGGCTATACAAATCCACACCGTTGAGCCCACGTCTACCAAATTTTGCATGGATTCCTCTTTTGTCTGGGGCAATATCGTAGTCTATGATTGGATGCAAAAATCTTATGTGCAAAAAAAATGTTTGGATGTTTGTTTATGTTTGTCCAGCTATGCAAATCCACACCGCTGAACCCACTGCTACCAAATTTTGCATGGATTTCTCATTTGTCTGGGGCAAGATTGTAGTCTATGTTTGGATACAAAAGATTTACTCCGTAGACACCCTCATTTACTGATGCTCACCCTGATTCACTACAGTAGGTACTAGAAGGAGGCAAAATATGGAAAAGTGTATGAAGCAAAATGTTTGATGGCTTGGTTATTCCTTTGAAATGTATTACTGCTGTATACAGTTTGAAAGTGTTTATTAAAGCATTTTTAAAGGGAATTTAAAATAAACTGTTTTTTATCACGCCACTCTAAATATGAGAAATGGCAAGGTTACAGTTTACGTAAGTTCATTCACGAGAAGAGAGCACAATCAATTAATCTTTCTTGGAAATTTTCTCAAATTTGCTAAAGCCATTGAGTGACTGAAACATGTCGCACAAAAAACAAACATCACTTGGAAAAGCTCCATCTGATGCAAAGTGAAAATCAATATCAAGAGCTTCTGAAACACAACAAACAGCAGCACGACCTGCCGACCAACGGAAAAAAGCAACTTTCTCCAGGGCACATGAGACACCAGAGCAAACTGAAGCAAGACCTGCTGACATGAGGACAAGAGCAACATCCTCCAGGGCACATGAGACACTACTCGATCAGGACACGGGCAACGCTGGGTACCCCAACTAGTACTCTCATTAAAAAAATGAATTACAGATGATCCAAACAAAATATAGTAAACAACAGACACGCAATAGCCTGTCTCCTGCTTCAACTCGACACAGCCTGATGTATTGGGTGGAATAAGTAATGCCAGCAGAACCGAGACACGGGAAGGAGCCTAATGACATTGCCGCCTGATCTGAAGAGGAAATTTAAGATAAATATGCACAATTTAATGTGCATGAACCACTCGGTGCAAAGAAGCAGGGAGTAGAAAATTATATCTTTTTTCGAGTTCAAATATATTTTTAAACTCCTAAAAATACCCCTGTTGAGAACGGGAAATACTTTTGTACTCACTAAGTAAAATGTCATTTTACTCCCAACTTCAAAGAATACGTATATCCCGCTGGTTACATTGGGGATAGTGGCAACATTACTGTTTGTCTGTCATTATGCCTTACTTTGAGGCTGCAACGAGTCATGCAGATGGTCAATCTCTTCCCGTCTTCTGTAGTACAGTCACATGACTCTCAGTGATCAGTTTAATTGGCCAACAGCAGTGACTGTGGCTTAACATTCTTCCGTGTAGTGAGTAGAGCCGCACCTTAGATCAGGTGATTTGGGAAGGTGTAGACTGACTGACAGGTAAAGTGACCTATCATAATGCAGTATTTTGAGAGTTGGCTCTGGCAGCCCTCAGTTCTGTGAGCACTAAGAAAAGTGCAGGACCAGGTGAGCTTTGGGCACTGGAGATCAGAGGGTGGACTGGCACCTGAGGACCGATCCAGAGGATGAGAGGTGGAGGAAGAGAGTTGAAATGGGATCCAGGTGGGCGGCCCTACGGACTGCGTTCCAGTTAAAGAGGCTCACTTCCGGTGGCATGGGCAGTGGGTGGGATTTGGTGACATTCCTAGTTTCGCCTCATTGGCAGGGCATTTGTGTACAGTGCCAGTCTAGGTTCTTCCTGTGATTGCCCCCAGGTGCCCATGAAATGGGCGTTTTGGAAGGTCGCTGAAGGAGGAGGGGACTGCTCCATGTGGGCCTCTAAGGTGATCCTGCCGTAAAGGTGAAAGGCCCACAGTCTATTTTTCGCAGTAGGCGTGCCCCACAGGTGTTCATGTATGTGCTGGGACATGTATGTCCAGACAGTTATGTTTGTGAGTTTGCCATCTTGGGAGGTGGCATCAAGCATTTTAGATGAGAAGGTAGTGCATTGTGGGCCTGATTCAAGGAATGTTTAGCGTGGTGCAAAGTCACTTTGCACTGCCAAAAAACCCTAATTCACAGAGCGGTGCAAAGTGCATTTCTGCAGTGCAAAGTGACTTTGCCCTGACTTTGCATTGACTTTGCACTGGTGCACTGGTGCAAAGTCACTTTACACTGCAAACAATGTGCTGGGAATCAGGGTGTTTGTTGGCAGTGCAAAGTCACTTTGCACCGTGCAATAAAAACCATGAATCAAGCCCAAAGTATGGTCACATACATTTTAGGGGGCTATCTATGTTGCAGAGCTGCATGTTGAAAGTTCTTTAGCATGGCACCTTCCTACTATGGTTTTGCCCTGTTGCCTGGTGCCCAGTTTCAGGCATTTTTGATGCCACGACACGGGGTAGGAGTGCTGTCACCCAGCATCCCAGTGATAGGCGTTTCATCTCCATGAGTGATTGTTTAGGCTGCCTTAACATTCTGACGTGCATCCATTTGCATGTAATTGCTGCACCTGATGCCATTCCCTGGGGCCTAGAGCCAGGATCAGAATGGAAATGCACATTGTAGTTCATGTATGAGTAGGTGCGGATGAATTGCAGGTTACCTGGTCACCTGGTCACCTGGTTTAATGAGGTTCCTGTTGTCTTGTTAACCCTTAGCGGTGAGGAGCGGGGCCCAATGGCATACTTGTTTATTGCCATGGAAACAGAGACAGCTTTATGGGTGGACAAAAGAACCACCACCTAGGTGGCACGGGGGGCCCACATGCCTACCAGCTTCAAAAAAGCCAGTGCACTCTATTTACAAAACATGCCTGAATGTTGTTCATAACTACATTAATTTTCTATTTAATTAACCCTGTAAAGCGTTCCCCGTTAATTATAACACACGTCAAACCAGAGACCAGACTCTAAGCACGGGACCAGGACCGTGCTGCTCTGTGTTGTCTTGCTTCCAAGACAAACGTGTTGCCCCTGAGCTACCTTCCTGGCCCGTTTACAGTCGAAAACACAATGGGACAGATTCTCAAACCTTTTTTTGGAGCAAGTGATGAAATGCACTTGCGCCAAAAAAGGTGCACCGAAATCCACAAAGGGCCTCTGAATGTGCGCATTTTAGAAGCTCACATTCGAAGGCCCCTTTTCACTCCCTTTGCTCATTTGCACAAATAACGGGGAATTTGTGTGCATTTAAATGCACATCCCAAAACCACAAATAGGATCAGCTTTCAAATGTGCAAAAAATAAAGATCTTCCATTGCTCCTGTTTGGACGAGGCGCAAGGGAACGCCCCATGCATGATAGGCTCATTTCTGACCCTTTCATGCATTTTATTTGAAGTGCGAGCGCAGTGGTGTTAAGCACTGCTCTCTCACTTGCATTTCTATCCTTCAAAGAAGGATAGAAATGCATTTTTATTTTTTATCGCATTTTATGGTGACGTCCGGACACTAAGGTATTTAGGGGGGCAGGGCAACACATCTTTGCGCTACTGTTCAGCCACCCCTGAAAGGCGCAAGTCACCTTTCAGAATAAGGTGACAATCACATTTCTGAAATGAGCACAAATGAAAAAAGCACACCCTCAGCAATTTTTTCATTTGCACTCAAAGAATCTGCTGCAGTTTATCTGTTCTCTTTAGCACAACTCCTGTAGCATTCTCTGTGAGTAATATAATGATCGCGCGCAGTCCTGAAAGTTGAAATGCATATTGATACTTTTGGAGACCAGGATTTTCAGACGATCGCTCAGTGTGTTTAATACTCAATACAGAGATGTGTTGCTCATATGCCAGATCACAGCACCAGATTCCAGCAAGGTAGACTCAGCCTTTCCAATGTCTGTGGTTGATAAACTCTTGTGTATTTATAGTTTTGTGATAGTAACACCTGCTGGGCCGCCAAAACAATGTACCTCATTAGACAGTGCTAGCTATAAAAAGTAACAAGTTTGTGAGAGCGCAAGATGTCTTGCCTTCGCACATACTGGTGCCATTGTTTAGCAGAAGCGTAGCCAGGATTGTCTAACAAGTGGGGCCTGAAGCTAGTGCAGTGACATTAGCATCTTTAAATGTCCACACAGCTCTGCTGAGTTGGTATTTACTGATTTTGGTTGGCCTGGTCCGCTCAGGCCCTACCTTGTTGACGTGTCTGTTGTTTAGTCCATACTTTGATCTTCCTTGTTATGTAGGGCATTTGAGTGAATGGAGTATTGTAGGAAAGCCTCTAGATGCTCACACCAGAACACATACCAGCAAAAATACGATCCACTAGGGAAAAAGGCCCAATACACTGCTTGCAAGGATTTATTTCCATAAAAGAAGGAAACAGCGAGGGGACTGGGGCATAGAGATGGGGCTTTGGACGGCAAAATGCTGATTTAAGGGAAATCCCATGGGGATGGTAGGGGGCGGGTGCGTGAAGGAACAATCAGTGTTTTGGGGGTGAAAACCCCTGAATATTTAAAAAAGCAACCAAAAATCATATATTAAAGGTCTCGAGAGAAAAAGACCTTTAGAATGCTGGTTTTCCGATCAATATAAAATCGGCATTGTAAATCGGTCTTTTTATTTTGAGACTTTTAAAAGTAGGTCTTTTCACATAGAACCCATACTAACTCACACACTTCACTCGCTGCCAGACAAGCCAGCACTTCTCCAAGTTCTCCCACCCTCATTTTGCGCTATAGTTTCATCCGACCCTGCAGCACAAATCACGTGACCTAGGAGTGAAGGTAGGAATGCCTTGCTTTCTGATCTTTTGATCGATCGGGGGTCCAACAGGTTTATAGTCAGTGGTCTGGGGTTATCTGGTACATTGGAATTCAGGGGTCCTAAAACTGGGGCATTTGAGTGCCATAACCTAAAATTTGGACTGGTGAGGTTTGGAGGCTTGTGACCTCCTTCTCAAGGTATTGTATTGTTCACAGGCACACAGCCCTCCTCCCACGGCCTTACAGGGCACATTCTTCCCAGTGCATGAAGGTTGGCAACATTTTAGGACAATGAAGGGTTTA
Organism: Ambystoma mexicanum; assembly: GCF_040938575.1. Taxonomy (NCBI): domain Eukaryota; kingdom Metazoa; phylum Chordata; class Amphibia; order Caudata; family Ambystomatidae; genus Ambystoma; species Ambystoma mexicanum. Next base: position 1,018,068,228 of record NC_090923.1, on the reverse strand, counting down.
TGGATCTGTGTAGCTACGGCCTTTCTCATCAGTGCCTGGGATACAACCTATTACTTTGCTCATGTTCCTGGTCTAGGCCTGGGGTGCTGACTGCCGTGCTGCTTTTTAAGCTTTGTGCCACAATATGGCTGCTAATAACTAAGATGGCTGCAATTCTCGCATGTGCACTGCACCTATAAAGCATGCAATAATGTAATTGTGCAGATGCCTTTAAGGGCACCCCCCTGGTCTCTTACAGTACCTGTGGTGGCCTTTGCCTTATTGTGAAGCACTTGGGGGTGCTGGAAGATCGTGTCCCCTTCCCATTCCCCCTTTTGTTTCTTCCACATTAACGAACTCCCCACTAAGCCCATTTTTATTTGGCCCTTGGCAGCGTTCCTCCTCCAACCTCTTGGCCTCTAAATAAGGTGGGGATCCCTCCTTTGGAACCGATGCTCTACATACATGATGCAAACTCTGGCCAGATTGAGCATACTCTTTAGGGGTGCAAGTCCTATATGTACAACCCCAATCCCCTGCTAATTCAACCCAGTGCTCTGTATAATTCTTGGGGTCAGGTGCGGTTGCAGTGATAGTGCTGGGAGGGTGTAAGCGCTGCTCTGTCACCACCATATGGGTTTTGTTTAAGTCATCTGTTTGGGCAGCACTATCTTTTGTACCACAAGGTGCATTTGATACCCCAACTGAAACCATCATCATGTTGCTGCTAGGTACTGCTTTGGCATAACATCAAAGTCCCAATTGAGAGGTGCTAAAAAAGGACCAATATGAACATGATAATGACCAGCAGCATCTTCTTGATCGCCCCCATCCAGGATGGTGCCAAGCGAAAAGTCAATCAAACCAATAATTTTCTTGTATGCCAGCTTCAGGTTGCAAATGCGATCCAAAGGTGTGCAGTGCTCCTATTATTCGTATCAGGGAGCCGTTCTCTGCGTTGTTTGAAGGCACAAATGTGCAGCAAGAATCGCCAATTCTCTGGCAAACCCCTTCTTCCATTGCCGTGAGCAGGTCAAGCACATATTGGTTCTGAAGGGTCATCAACCTTATGATTGCATTGAGGCCTTGTTCGGTGTCATTAGCCAACTGTATGACCTCCCACCTTACAATCTGGAGCCACTTGGTGTTCGTGGCTGTTTGAACCCCAGGTAGAAGTAGAGTTGCAAAGAATGTTTCCTCGTTACTAAACATTCTATATTCATTAGGCAATTATTTGAGCAATTTGGAGGAGTCTTGAGACAGATATTTCAATCTTCTTTTTCTGCGCAACTTGTTCTTTTCTTTCTCAGGCAAGACACAGACGATGAGGCATTATAACAAATTTCTGGTGGGCCTTATTGGGGCTGGAACTGGGGTTGGTGCAGGCAAAGTTTTCCATCCCACTATAAGGTGTTCTTCAAGGATCACAAGAATTGAGTGCAACATGGCCAGTGAGCAGTAGCCCCTCCATGATGGTGGGAGGTGCAAGAATGCATGCTGTCCACACACCCAGTAGTAGTCCATTACTGGCATAGTTCATGAGTTTCTTGCAGTTGCACTTTTACTGGCTTCTCCATTGCTTTGACCCATATTATGACATTTTCATTCCAAAATTGTGCACATACTTTATTCTCTTGAACCAATACGTCATCTCTGAATCCCACTAACCCCCCTGCTGCACAACTCATTGATGTTTCTTGCCCCCTGCTGTCTATGTATTTCACTCCTCGTAAGTTCAGGTATGGCCTCCGAAGACACTGGGTGCTTTTGCGGTTTTGTTTGCATTGCAGCTGATCAGGATTCACAGTTTCTAATCACACACATTGCACCTGGAATGTGCCTTGCAGCCTACACAGTGCCAGATGAACCAGGCATTGGGCCTCTAAAATTGGTAATTCTTGTGATATTAATACCTGTTAACATTTATAGTAAGCAACGCTGGAACCTCGGCCATTAAACTGCAATTCCTCTCAAGTGGGATGACATGTGTCACAGGACAGAAACATCAATTCACTCTTGTTAAACAGAGATGTGAAGCAATCAAACTATGGCTGGGCCAATACAGCCTGGGTCCAGACCAACATGCTGGTACTTCGCCTCAAACATCTCCTAAAATTCATATACTCCCTTTGACCACACCTGGCAGTCTTCGGAGAGACTGTCAAAAGCAATATTTCAACATCAGAAAACGGCATGATGATCTGGGACCAAACATGAGCCTAAATCCACAGCAGACACATATGAACAAATCAGAATGGTTCTAAATGAAGGAAGTTCTTTCCTAAAGGATGCCAAAACAATGTGCCAATCAAAGCGGTGCCCTGGTCAACTCATGCCCATAATACAATACTGCCCTGTTCATTAAACTCCTAACTTACCAGATCAAAAGAGTATATGCTACTGGCACCTCAGATCAGAGCATCCACGCTGTCTTGCAATGCTCTGGACTGCCTCCATCAGGTCTGCTGCCGCATCACGACTCTAGTAGCACCCGGGGTGGGAGGGAGCAGCCAATCAGGCTCTTTGGATCACAGGCCGAAACTTCTGATGTCAGTCCACGTTCCAGGGAACCTGTAGGCTGCTTCCCCGCCCGCAGCACAATCTTGCCCCACACACCCATCTCCTTTATTTGTTGGTTCACCCACCCCACTTACCTCTTTTCTTCTCCAGAGCTGGTGGCGGACCCTCTGCCACTGTTGCCAGGCTGCAGCTATCGTGCTGCAGCTATCGCTCTGGACCGCTATGGAAATAAAAGAGGTATCCGTATGTAGCCCCGCCTTCCATATCCATATCCATGGCAGTCATGTTGCCAGAGTATTTACATTCAATGAAAAAGATGCTGCACGCGTCCCATTCGTTGAATGAAAATACTATTTATTTTTAACACCCCAGGTTGCTGGAATGGAAAGCCAGGGTGCTAATATTCTTAAAACCCTGACCGGCCTGCTGGGTAGGGTTTAATGCTATAGGGCAACTCACGCCTTATTAGCCACCACCGGAACCAAGACGCGGCCACCACAGCAAGACAAGTCAAGTTGCAAACACCATCCACAGCACTGTAACCAAAAATGCCATCTTAGTCGCTGCCAAGCGCCATGATGCAATTCAGTTTTTGAGGTGTGCACTCTAGAATGCCAATTAGTATAAACATTAAGGTAATATGAAAAAAGCTTGAGTGGGAAAGAGATGTGTACATTGGGTACTCCTGTCCTCACTGATTCCGTACTGCAGTTACTTTAAAGCAGTTTGTGATTCAAACCTTCCAAAATGCCCCATGCATTAGTAATAAATCATAATCATGAGGTGAAGAAACAACCATTAACTATGATAGGTTTTCTGGTAGCCTCTTTATTATTTTTGTGGCTAACCTTGTGAGTTTTTTCTTTTTTTCTTAAAAGGAGATCAAGTGTTTAAGTAAAAACGAAACAACTCAGAGAAACACCATGATTCTAACTTGACATAGCTAGGTCAAAAGCAGGTCAACAACTGTGTGTATGAGCAAAGATAAAGGTGAACAATGCAAAAAGGTGCAATTCTTCTCAGGTCTGTATAAACAATGTGCAATGACTCCTTGTAATTGTTATAATTGAACTAGAGGTGTACACAATATTACTTCATAGAGGTCACAATCTCCTAGTTTCAATGCTGTGAAGTATTGTCTTCAATTCCTGTTTTTTTCAATACATTCAAACAGACCAGTAAAGTTGATAAAACACAAAGTCCTTTTTGATGTGGGGCATAGATATTTAGCCCTAACCGGGCTATTGTGGACAGAGGCAATTATATCTGCCTATGTAGAAGTGGTTAGAGAGACTGGTCAGCTGTGGCTGATCCCCGACCAAGAGAGACTGGTCCGACGTCTATTAAACAGTGAAGAAAATTCAGTGTGGTCCTTAGATGTGGTATTTAGTCAATTTCCCACGAGGATCACTGACGTTTCGATTGTTCTAATTCACAATCTTCTTCTGGGGCCTTATATATGCAGGTCTCCCTAAAGGTAAACAAAGACAAGAGTGTCCACTCAGAAAGAGGTATAAAGTGTTTCTATAAGAATAAAAATACAAGTGGAAGGATAAAAAGCATCATATTGGTGCTGATACAAAAAATAAGTGAAGGGCTGTGGGCCCTCATAGTCCAGTAACTGACCTGTCCTAGAAGCTGGGTGGAATCTCCTGTGCTTCCAGAGATCTGTGGGGGTTTATAGGCATAGGCTGTGCGGTAGAGTCACAGTCTGGGCAGGCTGCAACAAACATCCATGTGGTTGCCTAAGTCTGCGGGTCAGTTATGATTAAGCGGCCCTGTGGAAAGGGATAAAAGAGGAAAGAAAGATGGAGCTGTGTCAGTAAATGGCATTACCCTGTATGGGGATAGCGCTACTGCGGAAGGCTCAGTAGTGGGGAAACGAGTAGTTTCCATGGTTAGAATAGCAAGGGGGCTGGAGTCTGCTCGCCTGTATAGAGCTTCATGTGAATGAGGCTGGGGCAGCTACGCCGTGCGCGATGAGTCAGGCGAGGGCCCGTAGTGGAGTGAAATGGAGCTGTGCGTGGTGTATTAAAGAGCGCATGCGCGCATGGTCAGTGTGTATGCGCATGCGCGGCGCGTGGCAGACTAGTGTCTGTAGCTCGCACGCACGCGTTATGTGGCACAAGTGCACGGTGTCCGTGAGTGACGCCGGGCTGTAACTGCTGTCCTGCATGTGGATGCGCAGGCGCAGGGGACTATGTGTCAGCGGCACTGAGCCCGAGCACATTATGGTTCCCAATTGATGCGTAGGGAACTACAAAGGGAGCGCAGGGCTGGGATGGCTGATCAGGCGGAGGTAAGTGGAACTATCATGCAAATGCTGACGATAGGTGCCCCCCTGGAAGGTGGGGGTGGGGTGGTTCTGGAGAGAGCCAGGATGAAGGTGATGGAGTCCTGGCTACTGTAGGCTGGGAATTGGCTGAAAGTAATGCCCTGCTGGTAGATGTGATAATACACAAGTGTAAGAGGTACCAGATCAAGGTCTGCTAGTCCTTTTGGGTGTATAGCCTGTAAAGCCTGTGTGGCCAGTGCTGGTTGGTGAGGCGCACAGTGGGATGAAGTGAGGGTGCTCTCAGGTTATGGCTTGGTATTCCATGGGGGCTGCTTCATTGAGACCGTTAGACAGGGTCTGCAGTTTGAATATCCACCAGGATTCCTTGTATTTAAGGGAGTTGGATATGTTGGTGGTGCCTAGAACCCGGTCAATCACCCACCATTTGAAGGAGTCATGCCACACGGATAATGCCCTCGGATTTCCCGCATGTTCCATAATGTGGACCTTGTGGATTTCCTACGGGACCTGGCATGAGTTAGTAGGTCTTTCAAGTTCTTGTTCCTTTTCAGGGCCATCCTTGGTAATGGTTCGTCTGGTAGGTTGAGTTGGACGATGGGCCAGTATTTTTTGATCATGTGCCTGAATTGCGAAGTGTTTGCACCGAACGTTGAGATACACGCCAGTATGTTGTCTGTGTTGGAATCATGAGATTTGGCAGTAAGCAGCGTTTCTCTCGGTGTGTAGAGGGCCCTCTTCATGGTGTTTTGAAGCAATTTTTTAGGGTAACCCCTGGTTTCCAGTTTCTGTTGTAGAAGATTCGCGTGGATCTTAAATTCTCCTGTTTCTGTGCAATTCCTGCAAATTCTGAGGAATTGTCTGTATGGCAGGTTGTTGCGTAGGTTCTTGGGGTGGTGACTATTGTAATGTAGAATTGTATTTCTGTCTGTTTCTTTCTTGAAAATGGAACATATCAGCTTGTTATCGCTAACACTGATTTTGAGATCCAGGAAATTGATTTTCATGTTGCTATGTTCCATGGTGAATTGTATGTCTTCTGATCTACCATTGCACCATGTGAAGAAACTCAGTAGCTTGCTGTTCTCTCCTTCCTAGACAAAAATAATATCATCAATGTACCTGCGCCATGAGTGGATGTTATCTTTAAATGGGTTATTCTCGTTAAGTATAAAGTTTTGCTCGTATTCAGCCATGTAGATAATTGCCATGCTCGGGGCAAATGCTGCACCCATGGCGGTTCCACTGATTTGTAGGTAGAATGACTCATTAAAGCTGAAGAAATTGTTAGTTAATGCTAGTTCTAACAGTTCTACAATGAAGTTGATGGGCACTCTCCTTTGTGTCATGTTTATTGTAAGATGGTGCGGGAAAGAGTGGGAAAGAGTGCACAGTTTGGAACTCCAAGGGACAACCACCGGCCCAACCAAATCAGGATAGTCAGCCCCTTTAAAGACAAATGGCTTGTGAGAAAGGACTGGCATCCTTTTCCAGCTTGAGGTAGTACCCCTTAGCGTGAACACTACCCCAAGAGCAAGGGAGCGGCTAGGCCCCCCTCTCCAACGTAATTATTCTTTAAATGCTAAGGAGTAGGATACTTTTGTATTGGTTATTTAAAACGTGTTACATCACTAGCCCAATCCACTTACATGCACAAAGAGGGAAGCAAGCATTGGCAATGCCAGCAGTTTTTGCGTTTATGTAGGCATGGGATAGGCATTTGCCAGGCACTGCCAAAATGTTACTGACTGGCCATGAATAATAGCAAATGAAAATGGTGCAAGTACTGGACATGTGATATCAGTGCTTGGCAAATGACTGTCTAATACTTAACAATAAGCTAAAGCTGTTGCTTTTCCAGTGCTTGTTTTTAACATGACGTCAGTGCATGGGCACCCATACTGCTTATACATCAAGTGGCACAACTGAAGGGACACTTGGTTTAGTCATTTTTATTGCACCAGTAGAACATTTGCAGTTCCAATTAAGCCATTAACTCTTAGACGACAGCTTTGAAATAAATATAGTAGGAATTTGAAAACAGTAAACACAAAAAGTACTAGGGGTGGGTGTAAACTTTTTCACACACACAGTCGTGCAGGTAGAGTTAATAAATTCTTGTTTTCATATTAGATTATATCCAAACTAGCTAGCTCTCCACCCATGCTAACTGGGCCCTCCAGGGAAATGCTAACCCTAGTCGAAGGTAATGGGCCGCCTCTCTAGAGTGAGGGGACAGAGGGAGGCTGACCCTATTGCTCTAAATAATAAAATACCTGCACAGACACTGAGCGCTGTGTCCAAAGTGGTGGGTTCTAACATGGACCCTAATCTCTTCATTCACCCTGTTCTTAGAAACTCATGCACTGCTTCAAAGGTAGGGTGTCCCTTTATTAACAGGAGATCCCCTAGTTCACTTGACCAAGTGAACTAGGGGCTCTCTCGTAAATAATGTGTTTTGGGTGGGGAGGGGCAGGAAGTACGTGGGATTGGATATAGGGATTGGCATGACCATGGACGGCCAATGGGCTCATAATAACCAAGCAGCACGCATGGTCCTGGTGGATGCTGTCTTTGTTTCTACAGGCTTAGGCCATGTGGAATTAGTTAGCAGAGCCTTATTTGGAAACTCCGTTTATGGATCTGAATTCGGGGGCCAGTGGGTGAATTTGTTTGCTAGGCTGGGGTTGTTTCCCTAGGCCTGGGACTTTCCCAGTTACAAGATAGTGGTCTACCCAAAATTGTTGTTTGAAGACGATTTCATTAATGGTGATGGCATGTGTCATCATGCTTTTAATTGTGTGTCTATCTCTCTGTGTGGAGCGTTCTGCAACTTGATCCTGCTCTTCCATCCATAATACTGGAGATGGCTTGTTATTTGCGGGGTCTATTCACAGGTTTCAACATCGCCCGCGATAATGATCCTGTTGGTTAGGGATGGTAGTTACAGCATCAGTTTAAGTCCTTCCTCTGAAAAGGTTGCACTGCACTTTGGCGGACAGTGAGTTAACAGAATTGTGATGTAGGTGTTGTGATCAATATTTCTTTAAGCGAAGAGGTGATACAAGGGTGTCCAAGCCATGGATGTTGTACAGTATTTATTTATTTATTTATTTATTTATTTATTTATTTATTGGTTATTTGTATGGTGCTTATACAACACGACACTGTTTCGGAGCACCACAAGGCAAAGGGCAGGGAACAAGGGAGCAAATATACCATAGAAGTGACAGTGAATAAATAAGAAAAACAACAGACAACGGTCCTACTAGGCCTTGTGACATTCAGAACGTACAAGTGCATAGAAAAAGAGGAGGGCTGTGGGGGGGGGCGTAAGTGCTAAAGGGCCCTCGAAGGGTCAGGGGTGCCAGGGTACCTTTTGGGGGAGGCAACAGGTAAGTGCATGGGCGGAGACATCACAAGCCAAAAGGGAGGTTTAATGCCCATCAGGTAAGTGCAGGGCTGAGGCAAACCACCCAACTAGTAGTTGTAGGCCCCAAGAGTAGTGCAGTTTGGGGAGTGGAGACTAGCGGCAACTGGGCAAATGGCCAGGATCCTATTGGACTCTTGAGGGACCGGGGAACCAATTACAGCGGCTGAGGGGGTGATTAGGACGAGAGAGAGAGAGAGAGAGGAGGATGAGGAAAAGAGAAAGGTCTTGCATTGCTTGCGGAACTTGAGGTGATCTGGTTCAAGACAGAGAAGGAGGGGAGACTGTTCCAGAAGAGGGAGCCAGCCGAAGAGACAGATCTGCCACCAGTTTTCTGCTTGGAGAAGCGTTTGACCAGCAGAGAATTGGAACCAGACGATCGAAGGGATCTGCAGAGAGAGTATTTAGAGAGAGAGAGCTGCAGGTAGTGGGGTCCCAGACCCCAGACAGACTTATGGATGATGCAGAGGGTCTTGAATTTGATCCTTGCTGCAACCGGGAGCCAGTGGAGAGATTTTAGGTCTGGGGAGATACAGTCCCTGGGCTTGAGGCCAAGGATAAATCTTGCAGCCCTATTCTGGATTAGTTGAAGAGGGCGGAGGGAAGAAAGAGGTAGGTTGAGAAAGAGGCTATTGCAGTAATCCAGCCTGGAGATGACCAGAGCTCTAGTGACATTGAGCTTCTGGGGGAAGGTGAGAAAGGGAGAGTTTCTCTAAGGAGGTGAAGTCGAAAGTGTGCATTCTTGGCAAGGTCCAAGATGTCAGGAGTGAAGGAGAGAGAGGGGTTGAAGAGGATCCCAATGTGTCTGGAAGTAGTGGAAGTAGAGGGAGGAGAGCACACAGAGGGCAGCCAGAAATCAGGAGGGAAACAGGAAATAGGAGTCCTGATAGGAAGAATCTCAGTCTTTCTAGCATTAAGACAGAGATTATTGGAGGAGCACCAGGCCTGGATAGCAGATAGGCATTCTGGGATGATAGAGAAGGAGGAAGAGGAGGAAGAAGGGGGCATCAAAAAGAGCTGTGTGTCATCTGCGTAATACTGGAAATGAGAGAAGGCAGAGATCAGGTTAGAAAGCTATGCTAGGTAGATATTGAAGAGCCAGGGCGACAGGATAGAGCCCTGGGGAACATCACATGTAGAGAGACTGGTGGTGGAGGAGAAGGAGCCCCGTAGCAACTCAGTGTTAGCTTTTCTAGTATTGTTAGTATAATTCCTTCCTTGTCTCGGTTGTATGCATATGCAGGGAATTTTTAAGGCTGGGTAACAAGCAATTCATATCTGCTATTAACCTGTAAATTGCCTATATTTTGGTTAAGCCTAAAGAAGCACGGTTGTCTTCTTCTGTTGTGTTGCGTATGCTGTTGTCTTTTCTGATAACCGGTTCTGTATTTATCAATTCTTTGTTGGTGTTAATCCTAATCTTGCTTGCAGGAGTCCATCTTTTGCATGCAGGTCTCTCAAATGAAGCAAGTCTGATCCTTGACACTTCTTATATTATATTTGCAGCCTATTGATGAAGTTACGTGTTTGTGTTTTCTATTGGTTTGTTTGTGTGTTTGTTTGTTGATTTTGTATGGCACACCAAGCCCAAAGGTAACAGGGCACTACAGAGAACTGGAAAACAAGATTGCTTAAAAGCTTAGTTACAGGCATAATATAGGAATACACATTACATCAAGATAAATCAGTTACATAATATACAATGTACAGTCTGGTTAATTGGTATGGATTTATACATAGTTAATCTTGGGGGTCATTGGAATGTAGCCATGCGAGAATATTCCGTCTAAAGCTGTAGTAGGACTGATCTGTTCTAATGTCAAGTGGGAGAGCATTCCAGTACTGGGCTGCCTTAACTGGGAAACTGCTGCCGCCTGTTTTTTTTTGTCTAAATTTGGGTATCTGAAGGCAGTAGGAATTGGCAGTTCTGGTGGAGAGGGTGGATGTTATTCTCACATTTCTTGTTGCCAGGTAGGGTGGGGCTGCATTGTTAAGGCATTTAAAGGTGAGTGAGGTTGTCTTAAGTGAGATTCTGTCGCAGATTTTGAGCCATTTGTGTTTTCTTCTAGTGTTAGAGATGTGTTCTTTAGAAGGTAGATTAAGGGCGGTTCTAAGGGCGTTATTTTGCAATGTTTGGAGTTTGTCAATGATGTATTTGTTGGCTCCCAGATACAGAGCATTGCAATAGTCAAGTTTGGAGCGTATTAGGGCATTGGCAATAATGATACAGCTGGTTTGGGTGAGGAAAGCTCTACTTGCCCTAATAAGCTTGCACGTGTAGGCTGTAGAGGACGCAAGGGAGTTAACTTGTTTTTTTAGTGTTAGGGCTGAGTCGATGTGGAAGGCTAATGTCTTTACTGTTTTTACTGTTTTGGAGACTTTGATTATATCTAATAGTGTGCTGCGTCAGAGGGGCACATAGTGGCTGACAGTGGCAGTAGGCAGTTTCAATGATGCAGGAGGCCAAGCAGTGATGCTGCCATTATGGCAGGCATTCGAGGTTCAGCAGAAAACATACAATTACGCAGTTAGGTTACAACTAGAATAGTTGGTTATGCATGCATAAATTAACTTCATTTGCAGCCGGTCACAGTGGTACAACAATAGGCATTACAAATACACTACCGGAATAGTGGGGAGCAAAGTGATTAGTGATATCCGGCATGAATATTGACAGTGGGCTAGTGCAAAGATGGAGTAGGCTAGTGCAAAGTTCACGTGGTATAGCAGTTAGAGGCAGAAGTAGGGTAGTACAAAAAAAACGAATAGGCTAGTACAGGTTCATAAGGTTTCACAGTTATAGGCCGAGGTAGGCTAGTACATGATTGGAGTAGGTGAAGTGGCTCGACTACGTGCGGAGGCCGCGTACTTTCGGACGTACGGCGGCACTGTGGGAATGTATGTACTTTTATTGCCGGGTGTTAGGAGCCGGCTCAGCCCCGTATATGCAAGGCTGTAGGCATACAGTTTAACGAGAATAGTAGGTGATGCGGGGTAGTGTGCGCACATGGCAGAGTGTAGAGATGCAAAGATGCGTGGTAAAAATACATGAAAAGGCGGTAATCAAGATACAAATTATGAAGAAGGTGCCAAGTAGCTGCAGCAATGATAGTTTATGTTAGTGTGCTTAGGCTTGCCTGGCTATGATGATGCAATATAGGCGGCGGCCACAGTGGACGATTGCTTGAAGTCTGAGTTTGCAGTATTAGCTCAAATGTGACTTTAGAATAGCAAAAGGATGTAAATACAAACAGTTACGAGTGTTGTAGCGATGGCTGGAGTCGGCATATGCGTTAGGCCCATGTGTTGAGCAGCAAAGCATTAAAGTAATGGTATGATACGCGAGAAAGTACTTTAAAGTGTATCACAGGAAGGGTGCTTACTGGGATAGTCAAGCAGATTTGCTGGGCGCCACAACACGCCAAAGACAGGCAAAGACAGGCAAAGACAGTCCCTTTTCCTTGGTCCTTTGCAGAGGAGCCGGCTTCCGCCTACCGGTTTCGGTGTGGGCAGGATATAGCACCAGGCAGCCAATCAGGTGCAGGAATCTTGTAAGCTGGTGTCGTCATATCAGGCGGACATTGACCACGTTGTGGCTAATGGCGATTTTGAATGGCAATAGAGTGAAGGTAGAGTTGCAAGCACTGCAAATGCATCAAGTCTCAGGATGCGCAACTCAAAAGTGACGCGGCGGCAAAACTCTGATAGCAGCATACGAAGAGCTGCTTTGATGAGACTTCGACTATCACCCGGTTTGCTTGCTGTGGATCAGCTGTGGGGAGGCGGTTCGGGTGAAGGGGAGAGAAGGCTCCTGCCTTCTCCTCCCAGCTACTGGGCGAAGTGGTCTTTGACCCTATCTGTCTTCTAGACTAGTTTGTGACTGGCCTAGTGTCTCGAGAGGGGTAAACATTTGATTTTCATGAATTTCTGGCTTATCGTAACTGATATCAAATTCAAGAATTTAGGGTGAGTCAAGTGGGGGGTTGTAGGCATCACGGGGTTCTGAACCCTCCTCTGTTCAGGATGGATTAAGGGAAGGTTTGTGTTAGTATCTAGTGAGAGTCTGGTTGAGAGTTGTTTTCTTATTCAGAATGAGTTTTTATCTTAAATATAATTTCTTTAGGTGCCTGCCACTGACATGGCCAATGCTCACAAATGTTGGCTTTTCTTTTTGCTTAGAAAGGTGTTTTTGGGAATCTTCGCTTTTTGTTGCCTCGCGTTTTGTAGCTTGCAGAATCAGTGTTGTGTGTTTTCCTATTTCATGAGAGTGTAACAGGGGGGCCTTTATGGCTTCATACACTTTTAATGACTTATTGTCATTCTTAGTTTTGGCTGAAAGTTGGCAGCAAAGCGAACGTTGACAAAGTTTTCTCTGCGTATATGGGCTTTCGGATTGAGGAAAAGATATATTGTCAATTGGTTCCTTTTTTCCTTCCAGGTGTGCAGGCATATCGTGTTGTTGCACACATAAGCACCCTTCGTGGCCAAACCACGCGAGAACAGAGAGAAAAGAAAGGGTGCTGAGAAACAGGCCTTCTCCTTCAGCACAGTTCTTCTCCTTAAGTCAGTTCTTTGTCACATTCCTTCTCTCTCATGCAGTCCTCACAGTGCACCCTCTGCTTCATAACAGTCATCATGTGTGATCATTCTTCTCCTTGTCGTTCCTTCATTAGAGTCCTTCTCCTTCATTACAGTCCTTCACCAAATCCCTTCTGCATCATCACCGTCCTTATCCTTATAATATAGTACTTCTTCACAGACCTTCTTCCCGCTTGCACTGCATCAGAGTCCTTTTCCTTAATCACAGCCCTTCTACTTTATAACAGTCCTTTCTACTCCTTTGTCACAGCTCTGCACCTTCATCATAGTCCCTATCCTTCATCACAACCTTTTCCATCACAGCACTTGTCATTTGTTATAGTCCTTTGTTGCATTCCTTGTACTTCATCACAGTTCATCATCACAGTCCTTCATCATCTGTGTCCTCTCTCATCACATCCCTCCTCCTTCATCACATCCCTCCCTCTCCATTACAGTCCTTCTCTTTCATCTCAGTCCTTCTCCTTCACAGTCCTACACCACAGTCCTTCCGACTGCTTTGTTACAGTCCTGCTCCTTCATCAGAGTCCTTCCCCTTTGTTACAGTCCTTTGTCACAGTTCTTGTAATTCATCACAGTCCTTTGCCACAGTCCTCCTCCTGCATCACAGTACTTTGTCACAGTCCTCCTTCATCACATACCTTCCCCTTCATCATAGTCCTTCAGCACAGTCCTTCCTTATCCTTTGCAGTCCCTCGCCTTCATCGCAGGTCTTTTCCTCCACCAAAGTCCTTATCTTTCATTACAATCTTTCTCTTTTGTAAGTCCTTCAGCACAGTCCTTCTCCTTAGTCAAATACCCTTTCCTTCATCAGCTTTCTCTTTTATCACGGTCCTTCTTGAACATAGTTCCTCTCCTTCATCTGTCCTTTTTCCCAGTCTTAGCCCTTTATCAAAGTCCTTATACTTCAGCATTGTCCTTATTCATCACAGTCCTCCTTTGTCACAGTTCTTTTTTTTCATCAGAGGCCTTTGTCACGACCTTCCCTTTCATCATTCCCCTTTGGCTTGGTCATAGTCATTTTCCTTCAACAGAATCCTTCTGCGTACAGTACTCCTCCATCACTGTCCTCCTTCTTAGTTACAGTCTTTCATCACAGTCCTTCTTCTGTGTCAGACGCCTGCTTTATCCTACTCCTCCATTGTCATAGTCTCCTTCATCATAGTGCTCCTTCTGAGTCGCAGTCCATCACATTCCTCTCCTTTGTCATAGACCTTCTCCTTCATCACAGTCCTCCTTCTTCCTCACAGTACTTCTCTTTCATCAGTTCCTCACATTCCCTCTTCATCCCAAACAAACCTTTATCACAGCCTTTCTATTTCACTTTATCCCTTGTGCTTTATCATAGTCTTCCTCTTTAGAGTCCTTCTTCATCATCATAGTTCATATCCTTTATCAGTAATCTTCATTTATCACAGTATTCTTTCATCACATTCCTTCCTCATCACTGGTTTCCTTTGTCACGCTCCTCTGTCATCGCCACCCTCCATCATCAGATTCCTTCTCCTTTGTCACTGTTTTTATATTTCATCAAAGTCATTCATCACAGTTCTTCATCACTTTTCTTCTCTTTCATCATAGTTCTTCTGCTTCATCACAGTCCTTTTTCGTTGTCAGCCTTTCTCCTTCGTCACAGTCCTTCAACATAGTTCTCCTTGTTCATAGCTCTTTGGCACTGTGTTCCCCTTTTATAAAGGTCCATCATAGTTTTTCATTGTCAAAGTGCGTATCCTTTGTCGATCCTTCTCCTTCATCCCACTCCTTATTTGTCCAAGTTCTCCTTTGTCAGTCCTACCTTATAGTAATTCTATTTTATGAATCCTTTATCACTGTCCTTCTTCTTACCTGTCACAGTGAAACAGAACAAACAAAAAAACATTTCAATCCCTGTTTGAGGGATAGAAATGCAAGTGGGAGAGCAGCGGTTCACATCGTGGTTCTTCCATTTCAAAGAAAATGCATGAACGGTTTAGAAATTAACCTATCATGCATTGTGCCTTGCCCTAAGCCGTGTCCAAACAGGTGCTGAGGAATATCTTTGATTTTTGCGCATTTTGAAGCACATCCATTTGTGGACTTTGAACGTGCATTGAAATGCACAACGCCCCCTAATTTGCACAACTGCACAAAGGGAGTGAAAAGGGGCCTGTGAGCACACATTCAGATGCACCTTTGTGGCTCTGGGTGCACCTTTTTTGGCACGAGTCAAAAGATGTGCTAACGCATCTAATCAATTGCACCCAAAAAGGTTCTGAGACTCTGGCCTCATTTCTGCTGAGTGAAGACTCACGCAGAAAGATGATGCGCTACGAAGGCGCCAGCGTTGACAACCATCACTTCAGAATGCAAATGTAGATGCTGTTCCGTGGAAGTGACCAGTGGTCCCACGCCATTTCACCGCAGAGTGACCCAAACTCCATTGGTCTAGTTCAAGACTCTCCAGATGTTCCAGACTACGATTCCCATGATATCTGGCTATTGACTCATTGGGTTAGGGATGATGGGAGTTGTAGTCCAAAACATCTAGAGAGCCAAAGATTGCAGACCCTAGTCTAGGTCTAGTTGGTCCTTCCAGACTTCTCCACACGTCTGTTCCTCTATGTGAACATAGACATCTTTACGTAGCACCCTCTGGGCCGGTTCATCTCGGACACTCTTACAAGTAGTGTAGTCCCCACGACTGCTCCTAGCGACCGCTGTGCATTTGCACATTTTCCTGATGTTTGTCCTATCGCTCTATGCATCCCTGCATCGCTTCCCAGGAGCCTGCTTTTTTTTTCAAGGTGAAATACATTTATTATAGCCATTGCAAGACATTCATGAGTCCCGAGTGTCCTTTTAAAGGTTTATGTTGAGTGTGTGTTTTTATCATTTTTAATGGCTTTGTTGTTTTCACAAGGTTACTCTTGCCAGTAAGATAACACAGTGGTCTAAATCATCCCTTGCAGAGATGTTGTTGTGTGTAACATGACATCCGCAGGTTGCCAGGCAGACAGGTCTGCTCAGCCTCTCATCCTTCCAAAAGAATGGGGAAATATGACCAGCCTGTTATCAGTGCCTACTAGGCACGACTCATTCACAAAAAGCGAGCAATAGCAATATATTATCAGTATTTGTACTGTGTGTCCCTACTATGCTGCATAGACGTGCTTATATCACAGTGGGCGCACACCTCTCTTGTGGAAAGGCTTCATGTGTGGTCTGCTACATAGAGAGCGCGAAGGGGGCTTCGTGGCGCTCGGGTCCGCGTTTGGAGCGCACAGTCTCGCTCTGATTTCGCATGAGTTGTGGTTTGTGCTCAGCTAGCACTAGCCACGCACACTGAGTATATAGGGCCCGATTCGTGGAATATTTGCACGGTTCAAAATGACTTTGCACCGCTGAAAAGAGACTTTACACTACCAACGCAAACCCTGATTCATGGAACTGTGCAAACTGTATTTTTTCAGTGCAAAACCATTTTTGCAGTACAAAATGAACTTTGCACTGACTTTGCACTGAACAAATACACTTTGCACAGTTCCACGAATCAGGGTTTGTGTTGGCAGTGCAAAATGACTTTGCACCGGGCAAAAAAAGTTCCATGAATCGGGTCCATAGTGTCTGGGGCTACCAAGAGTCCTTTGAAAGGGTCCATTGCGAGTTTGGCGCGGTGGTAAAAAAATGGTGGTAATTCTATTGCCACCACTTTGCGGTAAGAGAGTTACTACCATTAATATCACACCACCAAATCCACGAATTTGGTGTTGAAGTGAATTACGGCCAGACTCGTACTGAGACCCATCGAGCTTGTGCAGCCATAGCACTGTCCGATCATGGCACTGTCCGATCATGGCACTCTCCGATCATGGCACTGGCCGATCAGGCACGATGGAATGTTCGTGCCAGGCCTGAAAGAGAGTTAACTCTATGGCCGATCCTAGCATTGGCCTACGATAGCACTGTCCGATCATGGCACTGGCCGATCAGGCACAATGGAATGTTCGTGCCAGGCCTGAAAGAGAGTCAACTCTATGGCCGATCCTAGCATTGGCCTATCATAGCACTGTCCGATCATGGCACTGGCCGATCAGGCACGATAGAATGTTCGTGCCAGGCCTGAAAGAGAGTTAACTCTATGGCCGATCCTAGCATTGGCCTATCATAGCACTGTCCGATCATGGCACTGGCCGATCACGGCACGATGGAATGTTCGTGCCAGGCCTGAAAGAGAGTTAACTCTATGGCCAATCCTAGCATTGGCCTATCATAGCACTGTCCGATCATGGCACTGGCCGATCAGGCACGATGGAATGTTCGTGCCAGGCCTGAAAGAGAGTTAACTCTATGGCCGATCCTAGCATTGGCCTATCATAGCACTGTCCGATCATGGCACTGGCCGATCAGGCACGATGGAATGTTCGTGCCAGGCCTGAAAGAGAGTTAACTCTATGGCCGATCCTAGCATTGGCCTATCATAGCACTGTCCGATCATGGCACTGGCCGATCATGGCACGATGAAATGTTCGTGCCAGGCCTGAAAGAGAGTTAACTCTATGGCCGATCCTAGCATTGGCCTATCATAGCACTAAACGATCATGGCAGGGGGGAGAGAGAGAGAGAGAGAGAGAGAGAGAGAGAGAGAGAGGGAGAGAAAGAGAGAGAGAGAGAGAGAGAGAGAGAGAGAGAGAGAGAGAGAGAGAGAGAGAGAGAGAGAGAGAGAGAGATTGGTTATATACCGCCACACCATCACTTATAATATCACGGTAAGGCCACAGGTCTGACTGGTGGAAGCAGGAAACAAGTTTGGCTGTAATTCGGCAGATGTGCTGCCATTTTACCACCAAAATCTTAATGTGGCCAATATCAATTACAAAATGCACTTTGACTGTCCATGGAAAGAGCACTTATGACCATATGTGTGTTCCATGTTCAATAAACAAAATGTGAATGATACATGTTGCAGAACATTCTTTCGTGTCGGGTGCATACTTATTTTCAGCCATTTGTGTAGGTTACCTGATTGTCAAAGTACACGTCAGAAGCTGGATCCAGTAGGAGCCGATGGAAATATCGCCACTTTTCCTGTAATTTACCCCTGCTTTCTCATGCTTTTTACCCACAGGCCCTGGTATATATTTCACTTGAGTATTTCCAAATGGTTTTTTGCTGTGTCGAGCTGCTCACGGTTGGTGTCTGTACGCCTTCTGAATTTCTACTATGAATGGTCTGGGGGCGATTGTATTTTATAAGGGGAGTTCATGTTACACCTGGATCCAGTAGAAATCATCATAGATGTCAATTAGAAGTTTCACTAGTATGAGCTACTCACAGCTGGCAGAGCAGCCCCCTCCGGATATCCCACCCCTGCAGAACCAGCCTTTACTGTCTTAGGTTTTCATTTGAAGGTAGGGTGACCTGGTGGGTGTTCCACTTGACTGTTTCCAAATGGCTTATACTAGATTGAGTTGCTGCCATACAGGGTATTGCACATCTCCTGAACTGCACATCTAAGGAAGTCTTAGTAGTGACATTTGTCCATCTGGCTGCACAGCACAGCCCTCCAACTCTGCCTGTACGCTGCAGACAGTGGGCCTCATTACGAGTTTGCTGGTACGGAAATAAGGGTGCCGGTAGCAATGTACCGGCACCTTTTCTGGACCGGCAAACACTGAGTCTGCTGGTAGGTACATTGAACAACTAGCAGGCCTGACCTGCCGAGAGTTCATGCCCCTACCGGCAGTGTTTTCACTGAAGCACCAGCACCGTTACTAACGGTGCAGGTGCTTTAGTGTACCCATTCCCGTGGAGTAAAACACCACATTTTAACCTCGCTATTCACCACTCGAGAGGATAGCTCAGGGGCAACGTGCTTGCCTTGGAAGCAAGACGACACATAGCAACACAGGTTCGATCCAAGGGTCTGCGCTTAGAAACCTCTGTGCATTAAGCGTGTTATAAATAACGTGTCGTATCACCCTCTTTCCCTCGTTCCTTGACATCACATCTGTTTTCCCCTAGCACCCCTGCTTTTCTCGCCCCTCACTCCTCACGGACCATCTTTTCAATGTGTTCGCCAATGGGAAAACGAACTTCCCAAATATTTTCTTTTTCATGTTGCACCAGTTAAGCTGACGCTTAAGTGTCGGGAGGGAGAGGGTGATATGCACACGATCACACGATGTTGGTACCGTGGGGGATCCAGCTCTGCAGGTTCCAAATGATACATCTGCCCCTGCAACACTCCGACACAAATAAGAATCGACTGAAAAAACAAGCAAAACAAATAATTATCATTTGAAGCAAACGTAGCCTTTTCTCAAATATGTATTATGCACCAGGCACGACTGATTTGCATCTTTTTCTTTAAACTCGGGAATATAACACGTCTGTCATCTATTTTTGTTGTCTTTCGGTGAGCCATACTCCAAGAATCCTCCCCACAAACCAAATGCTGTCATTTATCGTTTACTCAACATCTTTGGCAATGAAGGTGTGTATCACAAATCAGCGTAGTACAATTAAACCAGCTGACATACGAGACCTAACCCCTTCACATTCAGAGGTAAAATGAGTGCAGGAAAAAAATGCATCTCTCCTTAAGGCAGAGCAGGAAAACTGATGGATAAAAACCCTAGACAATGATCTTTTTTATTCTATCACGCGAAATGCCAAATGCAAGGAAGGAAACCAGCCGTGAATGAAGCCTGGAGAAGTTCAGAAACCCAACGAAGCAATACATCCTTGTGGACTTCCATTGCAGCGAGGAATGGCTGCTTTTGAAACTAGAAGGACACTGCTCAGGCAAACACCAGTTCCCAGATTCTGCAGCTGCGCCCGCTTTTGCAGCTTTACGTGGGTAATACACAATTGTACTACTGTGTGACTCCAGAAAAGGCCATACCTTGCGGGGCAGTCATATACCTCCCGTGCTGGTTAAGTGACGGTGACTGGTAGGTGCAGACTAACCGAAGAAAGCAGGTCTGGCTATGGGCGAATTTGCAGGACACTTGCCCGGGAAAGATCAACTGGATACTGTCAGAGTAAACTGGGAACCTTGCCGTGAAAACCGAATCCAGAAACATAGCTCAGTACCGGCTCCCAGATCATGGCTGTTCCTTCACATAATGCACCGACGAAGGGTCAGAGAGTGCGCTGGCAGCACAAAGAGCAGAACCAGTCTCGGCTCACTGTCCATGCACAAGAGGCATTCTGCCTAACAGTGCATTTCCTATTCGAGACAAGCATAAATGTGTGGGATAAGAAGCAGTGCTGGAGCTATGGGGGGCGGAGGGGGGAAGAGTGTGTAAAAGCAAAAGGAAATATCGAGGCTCAGTACCCCAACAGGAAAATGCACCAAACACAGGCTTATAAAGATTCACAGATCTTTATTGTAAGACTGTACAGTTTACAAAGAAACTATCAGATAGCTATCTGGCCCTCAGTACATCACAGCGAATACCAGCCCTTTCGATGTGAGAAGTGAGAGGTACTGGACGTCTAAACAGTTGTGCATTTTATACTTTTTCGATAATAATGTCCAGCCCCTCTGCAAGTTAATAATCCATGGTCGAGAGTTCGTGCCGAGTTCACTTATGGTTTGTATGACAATATGCAAATGGATCATCCTCGGTTTACAGGCAAACAGGTTACAATGGCAACAGTGTATTCTCGGATTTAACAATAAACCTTAACACATATCCTTTACAATGCAGTTCAGCCAGTGTCCACGTTCAGTATTTGTTCTACATTGTGTTCGATGTATTTCCGTGGATCAGACTTATTGGCGCAGACAATCCTCTGTCTACAAGTCTGGCATGGGACAAGGTCTCTTTACTCGACCCAAACATTCGGGCAACAGACAGTTTACACATTAACTTTCGTACAATGTTCAGGGTGGCTCAGTTACAAGTGGGAAACACTGTTCCACCGTTTTAGACACAGAGTTACATTGGAATGGAAATCAAAAGGGCAGACGGACCTAAAATGGCAGCAAAGTCTATCTAGGATCACAACTTTGCAACACGGTTTTCTTCGCAGAGCGACTGGGCTCAGGCCAATATATACAAGAAAGGAGGCACAATATGATATACTGTTTAACAAGGGGTGCCCCCTGGTTCAACACTGGTGTCCACTGCACCCCCCAGCCTCCCCGCTGGTGCCCTATTACCCCCCCACCACCGAAAGCTGCCTTTGCCACTAATAAAAAGCTTTGTGCCTTCAAGATGGCCGCTCCACTCCACAGAATTCATCCCCTTGGTGAAGCGCTGCTGAAGTTCTGCTGTGCATGCTGAAATACATACGTGACCATGGAACCCATCATTGGCCATTTCCAAAGGATCCTTTTTCAGTTGACGGCCACTCTGGGCCAGTTCAAGGCTCAAACACGCAACTGGACTCTGTGCACAGGGCCTTTACAGGTCAATGGCACTCTCTAGATGCCGCACAGCTGGGTGTTCTCTCTTGATCACATTACATGGTGTGTCTGAGTATTTTGGCCAGCCCAAGGATCACGCTTGTAGATCGGTTGGGAAACACAAGTGGGCTTCTGTGCATGCTGAGGCCATGACAGTTAGCATGATAACAAAGTCTAGTTGCTCCGAGCCGCTGGGCCCTAAGCAATTTCCTCATATAGAATAGGCTTTCGCCCAGTTACTTCATATTTAAGCTCCACTTCGGCTATCGCAAGTCATGGGCAGATTCAATTTAGAAGTGCAAGGTGCCCAAGAGTAGTGCCAATCCTTTGGGGAGGATATTCATGTGTTAGAAAAAACACATTTCAAGGAATGTCAGTGTCCTAGGCTGAACTTCGCGATCCAGCAGATCTCAGTGTGTAAAATACCAGGGCTACGCCTTTCAGCTGCCTGACCTTCGTACTGTGATCATAGGATTCGACATTTCAGACCCAGTGTCGATGTTAATTGATGTGCGACAAAAAAGTCGTTACTTGATGACCAAGCTATAGTATCGTGGTAGCAAATATATGGTGGGAGGTGTGATGCCCTACCTGACAACCTGGCAAGATAGTTGCCCGGAAAAGTACAATACAAACTAAAAGAACTAGTATGACTTTGTTTAATGGAAGGGTTGAAAAAGTGGTACATTACAGTTACTACTTCCGATTCTTAGTAATGGCAAATTTGTGGAAAACAATTTGAAGAAAATCAGATTGAAGGAAACTTATGTTAATAATGGTGTACGGTGGGCCTGCCACTTTGTTAATCTGACTACACATTTGTTAATTTATGATTAAACCAGTGTCCGGTCTGTTTGAACTTTCATGCACCTAAAAACCTTTTTATATTGTTGGAGGAAAACAGCGATGGCAGAGTCGCTCTACATAGAAAATCCCCTCTCGGTAAGTTTTCAAGAGGAGGTTAGCCCTGGCAGGGGCAGAGAGCCTGCCTTGATTCCTGGGGTACAGGATCTCAGAATCTGTGTAGAAGGGGATTGCGTAGCCGGCCTGGTCCTAGTAGACTTCTCGGCTGCATTGAACACCATCAGTCACAGCAGTCTAATGGAGGGACTCCAGGAAACAGCCTTATGTGGCTTAGGATGGATGACAAGAAACAGCATGTGCTTGAATGCTGCAAAGACAGAGCTTTTGATTTTTGGATCGTCAAAAGCGCGTTCAACATTAGACAACAAATACTCTGGATTTCTTATTGACAACCATTGTATTAGCACAGTTGCTCGAGTGAAAACCTTAGGAGTAGTCCTTGAGGCATCTCTGAGCTCAGAGGCTCATGTGCAAAATGTCACGAGCAAAACCCAATACTATCTGAGATTGCTTTGATTGGTGAAACCTTATGTTTCTGAAGCCATCTGTACTACGCTAGTTTATGCTTTAATCATGCCTAGGATCGATTATTGTAGAGCGCTTTTGGCTGGTGCAAGTAAGGGAAGTCTGCGGAAACTCCAGATGGTACAAAATGACGCTGCACGCATTGTGAAAAATAGACCCAGGCACGAGCCAATATCAATCCATAGGAGAAATCGATACTGGCTCCCTGTTGAGGCTAGAATTTGCTACAAAATTAGCACTATCATAGACAAATGTTTGTATGGGCATGCTGCTGGATACTTGAAACATCTTTTTAATGTATCCAAACCCTGAGAGAACCACCAGGTCTACCGATGCTATACGGCTGATTGTCCCTTATAGCATACGGGTTAGAGGTATAGGCAGATCCTTTGCGGCGCAAGGGGCCTTGATGTGGAATAATCACCCAAAGGATCTGCGGATTGATAGCAATCCGACTACTTTTGGGAAGCCAGTAAAGACAGTTTTGTTTGTTTAAATAAATGAATGTTAGGCTTCTTCCTGGACCCTGGTTTTCCCCCTTCCCTCTCTTGCTGCGCCCTGATGCCTGGCGGCTCAGGCGCACTACAAAAAAGTAAATAAATAAGTAAATAAATGACTGCCTTCATCTCAAGCAGAGATCAGTCTGTCACCCTCCCTCTCTGAGCTACCACCATTAGGCTATGGTGCAGCTCCGGGCCCTGTATTGCCGCTCACTGATCCATCGGAACCGCTCTTTTTATTTCTTATTTTATAATTCTGCTGGTGACACTCGGCTGATCATCGAACAGGAATCTCTTTCCTCCTCCTCCCAGCAGAATTGTCTTTCAGAATGCCCGCCCGCTCGGATCGACTGGATGAGCGGGAATGTGTTCAAGCATAACCCAAGGAAGGGAGAGATCCTGGTAGTCCACAATCCTCCTGCCCCAGTACCTTCCCTCTGTCTGGGTTCTTCAGCCTGTGCCTCGCTCCGTCCCCTATGGTGAAGAACCATGGGATCTATATCGATTCCACACTGGCCGGACTGTAGTGCCTTTTCCATACCTTCTTCCACAACCAGGAGCAGAAGCGGCCATTGCCCTCATCCAGTCCAGACTAGATTCTGCCACAACTAGACCTCCAAAATGCTGCAGCTAATGCACTGGCATGAACACCTGACTGGGGCCACATTATACAAATAATGAGTAAGCTACACTGGCCCCCGTAGAAAACATGTGTGATCTATAAAGCTTTGTGTATCGCCAATCACCCACGTCTGGGCTTCCGATCATCCTTCTCCCATGATAAATGAGTCCCTTACCCAGTAGAAAAATGTGGGTTTGGCCAATCTAAGTCTACTGTACCCCAAGTATTTACCCACAGCCAAATAGGCGAACAAGCCTCTTGTCTCCAACTGCCTCCCTTGGAAATCCCCTTTCCTTCCGACCTTCGATTCGCTACAAGCCATGCCATTTTTAGAAGTAAGTCGACAGTAACTTGGCTTTTTCCATTGCACAGGATCTCATACACCGCTCAAACCCATCAATCCATGGAAGCCACCTCGGTGATAGCCTTGTGCTATACAAATACATACACGCAAGGTGGCATGACATAGCACAGTATGGCTATCCTTGCAGCCCACTAAAGAAGACTAGTGGTTGGAGGACATTGGTCATCAGAAGTCCAGTTGATCATGCCTCCTCATGGACTAAAGGGGGCATTGAAGCTCATATTGCGACATTGATTGCATTTTGTTAATTTGTGTTTAAAAAATAAAATAAGAAACAGTTTGTTATCAATGGAAACGACGACAGTACCTGGGATTTGCATAGAGTGCATAGAATTATCAACCCCCTCCCCACCCCATGTTATTGCTTCCTTTCAAGGGGAGTCTCACGCTATGGATATTACCTGTTGTCGCAGCTGAGGGATTAACCAACAACTTCAGACCAAGTACAAGTTCACAACGGGTAATAGGGTAGAGGTAGGGAACCTCAATGACTGAGGCAAAGTCCTTTGCACTTCCCCAAATCAGACCCGCATCTTGGTTCCAAACAGTCACTCACAGTGTCTGGGATTTGTGGTGATTGCGCTCCTTCTGTGGGTTTTGTGTTGAGACCTTTGTTGCAATCCCTGAGCTTGTCAAGATGTCGCATTGGTCCTTCAAGATTTTGATTTTACCTGGCACCCTTACCCCTAGTGCTCTGGGCATCCGACTCTTTATATCCTATTGGGCTCTGGACCTACATGCAGTCCCACCGCGTTGTTTAGGCCTTCTCTAAACTGACATCTACCATAACCTTTATATACAAAAAATAGGTGTGCCCCAGTGTGCACGCGTGGGCAGAGGCATTATACACATTCAAAACAAGGAACCAAAAAAGGTACCCACGCTAATGACAGTCCTTAATTCTGTCAATTATTTAGGTTAAATCTCCATATTATTATAAGGTGTGTGCTTTCAAAGAAAATTACAGGAACAACAAAACCAAAGAGAAATCCTAAGAGTACAAGAAATGAATTTATTATAAAAAACACATTTCTTTAGAATTTCAGAATGCTTTATACATAAGTTTAAAAGACATGACAAAAGATAAAACAGAAACATGAAACATAACATTCATCATGTGTACATTGTAATTTCATCAGAAAATTGAAATAGGATATTTTGCAGAAAACCAATTAATGAAAGAACGGGAGCCCGACAGGAAAACAATTGTACCTGTGGGCTAGATATAACCAGGGTGTGTAAAAAATTACCCTGGTTTAGACAGAGCGAAATCATTCAATCAACTTAGGTCATATGGTTATCTTGCCATATAATTAACTGCCAACGTGTATGAAAGATCGAAGAAAAGTTCCTAAAGTACTTCCAGAAGGGAGGGGAACAAAGCGCATGGAAAACACGTTTTGGCAAGCCTCAACAGACTTCAGTGGTTGGAGCCAGGAATCTTAGCAGGGTCTGGGGATCTGGCTTGGCCCTCTCCTCTCCCTCCCCATTCTTGGGTCTGTTCTTCTCCTCTGCCACTCTTTGCTCCCCCCCTTCCTGGTATTTATAGTTCCCCTCTTCAGTTCCCCTCTCTCACTCTTCACCTCCTTGTCACTTTGTCACACTCTAAGTTGGCCCTCTGTAGCTCTCCTCCTCTATTCCCTCTCTTCCATTCTCTCCTCCTCCTCTCATTCTGGCTCCGTCGCTCTCTCTTCTCTCAATACCCCCTGTGCTCCGTTTTATCAGTGCCTCCTCCTACACTCCTCACTTTCTCCTTTCCACCTCCTCCCATTCCACCTGTCTCCTCTCTACCGCCTACTTCTATGATTCTCTCTCCAGACTCTCCTCCGCCTCTCTCCTCACCTCCTCCTCGCTCCTCTTTCTTTCCTCTCGCAGTCCCTCTGTGCTCCTTTCTGTCTACTTGCCTCCTCGCCACACTCCAGTCTCTAACCTGCATCTAGGATCTGTACTCCCACCTTCCACACTTTCCGTCCTTTCAGGGCCCTTCCTAATGCTCTGCATAATCGGGATCAGGCTGAGAGATGGTCTGAATGGAGTGAGCTCTCTGTGCAGTGGAAGGCTGTAGAATGACCGGATTTTGGCTCTGTCACCTACAGCTTGTACAAGTCGAGAAGCATTGATAAGTTTACCTCTCCATGGCCCTGCTAGGAAAGGATGCACGTGCTGCATTTACTATTTCAAATAAATTCACCTCATGCTGTCTATTTCTGCAAGCTCAGGAGCTTGCTGGTCTGCTCCTCTCAAACTCTGGAGAGGTGGGGCAAAACGGACAGCGTTTAATTTTCATTGTGAACACTGCTTAACATGTCTGCATGGTAAGCAATGTTCACAAATGAAACTTAAACCCTACCATGCTCGCATGGCAAGTGACGCTCACAATCAAAAGTAAATGCTGATTGGCATGCCAGCATGCCAGGTAGCGTTTACTCACTTTGCACTGCAGAGTGCAAATGTAAGGGGCAAAGGTGGCATACATGCTTGTACGCCACCCTTTGCCCTTTACCTTGGAGCCCCACCGTGCAAATGACCAAAATATGGTGGCGGGGACCCGCTTATGTTACAATGTAAATGTAACGGCCCTTGCCATCAAATTATGGGAGACTCGAAGATGAGCCTCTCTGAGTCCCACTAGGCCATCATTCGTGATTTCAGGTGCACATTTCTGGAAGCCATTGAGTGGGTCCATGTGAGGTAAGCAAATCCTCTCCCTTGCATGGATCACAAACGTCCGCCATGTTGCCATTTCAGTTTTCCCAATGCTACGGTAGGGCTTTTGGGTGGAGGTAGGAGCAGGCCTGGGAGCCAGTGTTCTATTCTGAATTACATCATTTTCCACATGTCACCCATGTTTTCAGGATAACATACCGCCAGTGGGCGATGTTACGTTCGCACATGAGGTTGAGGATGTGGTGGGGTGTCTGGGGGGTCCTCAGTATACCGCCTCTGCAGCCTGTATTACAGAGTGGGTGGTGGTCCCCATCCCCCATGGCTAACCTACTCTTATCTTCCAGCCTTCAGAATGTGCCTTTATCACGCCTTGTAGATTAAATCAAGCCAGTGATTTCCAACAAAACGAATTTATAAAGCATGACTTGCTAATGTGCCTTATTCATCTTTAAGCAATTGACTATGGATGTCATTACTCTTTGTTGTGTAAAAAGCGCAAACATCTCTCTAGAAGTAAACCTGGGCCTGCAATGGGGCAGGAAATGCTGTGCCGCTTCCTACCCTTTAGTCAAATGTAAATATCCACAAATCAGCACCTAAGATTTATCCACCCACTAAAACCCACTCTAGACCCTGATGACTTTTCGAACTACCGACTAACCACTGGCATTGCATTCATTGGTCAAATCATAGAGAAGATAGTTGCCAACCAATTCCACCATCAGATTAAACACCAAAGGCCTGCTTCAGCATATTCCATGTGGATTTAAACCAGGATGCAGCACAGCACGTGCCACCACCCAGGTGATTGCTCTCCCAATCACGGATAAAAGTGACTCCTGCCTTTTGGCCCTCCTTGACCTCCCTGCTGTATTCAACCACGTCACGCTTACACGCCTACTCGCAGATAGAATGGGATTCATAGGCACAGCCCTCCAGGGGTTTGCCTCCTACCACTCGATATACCAAGCAGCCAAGATGGGCAACTTCAAGCCCGAATGTCCCCAGTCACCTGCAGACTTTCACAGGGATCAGTGCCCCCCTCTCCCTGGTGATCTTCAATCTCTATATTTCAACACTCAGGTCATTTTTCGTAAAGACCCTAATATCTAGGTGTATGATACTTATCGTACTTCAAAGTGAATTGTAATCAAGACATTTCATGCCTCCAGATCTGCCATGCACCCCTCCAGGCTTGATGCCAAGCACCTAACTGAAACCGTGGTTCATCCTAAAAGACCATCTATCTGAACAGGAGGGCACGTAATGGTTGCTGAATAACATGCACCTTGATGGATTGACAACCCAGTTGGTCCCATGTACCAAATCACTTGGGTTCATTATTGACAGCAATCTCTTCTTCCGGCAATTTATCAACAAAAAAGCCCAAAGTGCCTACTATCAATTAGTACTCTCCCAGAAGAAAAAAACACTTCTTCCCAATTGAGGATTTCAGAACCACGGCACAGGCCCTGGTACTCTCACACCTTGATGGAGGAACCCCTTTCCTACCTGGTGTGCTGGCTGCACCACTAGGCCCCATTAGGGCCGTTCAACATGCCGCTGCATGTCTCATAACAGGAACTTCGAAATGTTACCACAACTCCCACATCCTAAGAGATTTTCACTGGCTACCCACTCCAGCCAGGATACTCTTCAAAACTGCCAACATCACATATAAGGCAACTACTGGCCAAACATCAGCCTATCGAGCCACACACCTCGCGGGCTTGGGTAGGGCAAGCTCCACGAGAAGCCAGACTATTGTGAGCTTGAGACAACCCTCACACTCAAAGCGAAAACCAGCAAAAGGCCTTCTCTGGTTCGGTTCTAGTAATCAGGGCTGCTCCAATGCACCTGAGATTCAGAAGGAAATTCAAGACGCCGCTATTGGGGGAATGCATAGGGGTCACTAAGGACCTTTAGCTCCAAGGTATATACCGCCCCTGTAGTATGGGCTATTCAAGCTACTGTGACCAGTAACCTCCCCTTCCACCAACCTCTGTTAACCTTTAAATGACTTGTACAGTGCTCCATTGCCCTCTACATTGTGCTTGAGATCTATAAACTGAAACACAAAATAAAATGCAAAGGAAAATATCCAGACACTCCGCCCCTGGGGATTGCGAGAGCCATGAGCTGCTGCATGACAACCATGATGGATTCTTCTTAGAAGTAAATATACCAATCTCTTATTTATTAGCGAGAAAGACCTTGAAGCCTTGGACAAGACCACCCTCATTACACGAATCCTGCTGGACTTCTCTGCAGCCTTTCACACCATGGATCATGATCTTCTCAGGGAGGGACTGCTCTCCACTGTTGGCCATGTAGACGTCTCACTCAAATGGATTATCCACTACCTTCAGGAGAACATCTGCTGTGCAAAAACTGGTGACTTCTCCTCTTCCACCCTCCAGCTAATGTGTGGTGTACCCCAAGCATTCATTATCTCGCCTTGGCTTCACAAGGTTTCTATCAGCCGCTTGGCCACCCTGATCCACTGCTTCACCCCCACTTTCAGACCTATGCTGATGATTCGCAAGTCCTCTTAGATACCTTGCTCAAGGGCATGGATAAGGAACAGGTTCCAGCATTTCTCCAAAAGCGCCCATTCTGAACTAATGATAACAGTCTCTACCCAGCCAAGCCAGATAACATCGCAATCATTTGCTTTGGACATTTGCACCGGTTTTAAACACCCTGGAAGGGTTACTCGCCTCCTCTTAATGTCAACACCGTGGGAATACTTTTTGACAATAGCATGTATTTTGCCCCTCAAATAAAAGGTGCTAGTCGAAAGACAAATTCACTACTGCAGATCATTAGACAACTCTCTCTGTACCTCAACAAGTTCTTATAAATCATCAGGCTTGCTCAACCCTTGATACTATGCAGATTACACTACTGCAACGCTGCTTACGTGGGTCTCAACAAAGCCTTAATTCAGCTGTTGCAGCTCCTTCAAGACAAAGTCGCAACACTCATGTTTGCCTCCAGGCTGGGGATCCCATCGGTCTTTCTTTGAAAACTATGAAATAGCTCCAAGTTGAGCAAAATGTCATCTTCAAAACTCTCTGCACCATCCACAAAGATCCTTCCCAAAAAAGGCCTGCATGTCCTCCTTCCCCCCATCAAGAGGCATCTCGCCTTCAGAAACCTGAGGTCTGCTTCTGCGACCCACAAGTTCCAAAGAAACGAGAAACGATGGACGCGCTCTTGGTGACCTTGGGTCTAATTCCCGGAACAAGAAGCAACTGGATCTCAGAGCTGAACTTTTTCCTTCACAAAATTCTTCTGCAATCGTCAGATTTGTTTTCTCTCCTCTGCTTATGCGTGCTTGCCTGCAGATGTGAGGTGTGCATGAGGTCCTGCTCTTCTCGTACCTCCTCGTCGCTTGAGTCTTTGGTATCATCACTCCTCCTATGCACCGATGTGCCCTGATTTTGCCTATTGTGATATTCTGCTTCCCATCCAGGAATATGTAGTTTGCATTGAGCGCCTGAAAACTGCCCTTGGGTGGTAGCGGTGCACAGGATAAATCAACATAACGCAGCATTGTGGCCTGAAATTAAATAACATTCACTTCAAAGCAGTGCCTCTGCAATTTTCACTCATTATAAAACTTCAAAATAACATAAGACCTGGTTTAAAAGAGGATATTTGCTGCACCACTGTGTACCTCTGGGTGAAGATCATCCCATGCATCACAAACTATCTGGAACTCTTGGGTTACATTGTATGAACCTCAAGTGTACATTCATCTATGGAAAGCAGCAGTGTTTCATATACAATGACTGACAGGTTTTCAGTTCTGGCCATTCCCAAAACATGTGTGCTTACACATTTCTTTCTAAAGGAAATGTAGAACACATTCTATTCTGAATTCGCGTTACCTTCATTTTGTTATGTGTTTCAGATGTGGTGCATCTCTTGGTTTTATAATCCATCAAAACCAACCATAGCAATGAAGCGGTTTGGGTATGTTTGACAGAATTTTTTTGATTGCAGCAAACAAACTGACCGCAATTTATTTGCTTGGGGCCCAATTTAAACTCACATGCAAGGTTTTTTTTTTTTTGTCCCCCGCCTCCAATTTTAAGGAAGCGGGGGACACCGCTGCACCCTCACAATTGAAAAATATCAAACATCGGGAGCGGGGGACACCCCCGCAACCCCTGCTCTTGAGGGTTAGTATTTTGCAATATATGCAACCAAATTGCCCCGAAGGCCAAATCACCCATGCAAAATTAGACCAAATTGGTCACTAGGTCAATTGTTTGAGGTCAAATAGGCTAATACCAATAGAGCAGGCTCTCCTCCCTTAATCACACTGTATCTCACTGCTCCGATTCACCCCGCGGCTCCACGCCACGTTAAGGGGATCAAGCATCTACTTTTGATCACCTGCTACTTGCTGCCTGGATTCTGTAGTGATATACCACAGGCAAACTGGCTTCCATGTCTTTCGCCTTGTGTTTAAATCCATCCATGACCCCCCAACTTGGCTGAATCAATCTCCTGCTGCTTGTGGCTTTGCATTCTGTGCCCCCAAAGTCTCCCCATCCTGGCCCTTCTCTGTGCACCCTGCGCTGCCTGCGGTTGCCATCCCTAATGGCTTAGTCCAGAAGATAAGGGTCTTCCAACGCGGACTCATTTGAAGACCACCCCTGAACATCTCCTCCACACCCAGGAGACACCCAGCTTCTCATAGTGCCATCCCCACAATAATCCCCAACGACCGTCACCACTGGACTCCATATCAGTATATATATGAAATGACTGTCATTCCTTAAGATGCATTTAAAACCCTACTAATTCTTTCCAGGGCTCCCTCGCCAAATGTCCGTGATTTCACTGAATCCACTTTACCTAAAGGAGAAATCTTTTAATTATTTTTTCTTCAAATTATTTTGTATTATGAGGGGGAGACCCGCCCCCCACTTGCCCCTATCTTATCCTAGCCCGTTATCCCAGCCCCCATTTACTGTAACCGAACCAGTTCGAGGACAAACAAATTCGAAGATTTCTGAGTAGGTGAAATTGGATTCGGTGAAATCTACGCTATCGTCCCTCGCCAACGTTCTGTTGACTGAGTTGGCTGCTATATCATGTTCCAGCCATCAATATGCCCTTAATACACTGCTTCCCAGCAAAGCACATACATTAAAGTACAAACACTCTAGCACTGGGATAGGCCTCACCAGCACCTCCATTTCCTCCTATGTCAGGTATGAGGCAGTGACTGTACATGGCGACACTACACAAAGAAATAGACAAGCCTCACACGGCGTTCCATTTGAAGGTAGTACAGTAGTTATAGGAGTGACTGGATAAAATGATGTGTCACTCCAACTAGATTAGAGGACTATCAGAAGAAAGGGGCAGAATGGATTACATCTGGTGGGAGAGACTGATGATGAACTAAAGAAGCAGACAGTATGGAGCTAACACCTGCGGGCTGCCTTCTAGGACAATTGAGCTCGCAAGTAAAGAAACGTGCATTAAATAAATGTATTTATAGCACAGTAAAGCCATGTGCTAATTTAAAGGTGGGCAGAAGCGGGTCCCAGACATAAAGAAGACCTTTTAATGAGGCAAAATGCATTATTAGTGCCGTCGAGCGAAGCGAGGAGTCAAAAGTCTAAACATGCTTTTCAGGTGAAGGAATTGCCATGGTATGGTGATGGATCTAAATCAACTTTAGACCATTGGAAATGGGTTTTAAGGACCACACTAAATTAACCCAGCTGTAGGTCAGTGATTCCCCTGAATGTTACGTGGGTTTCTGTGTTTCACGACTCATTCCTCACTGGAAGAGGCTTCATACCCTCAGTTGACTGGGGGCTATGGCCCTTACAGAGAGGATGGGGGATTGCCCCCGTACATTAACAGCCAGAAAGAAATGCATCCCGCAGCGAGTAGCTTCATGCCCACTGCACTGTGATTGTTACAAGACGGAGTCTGAAGCACACCCGTGTTGGTAAAAATGAGCTGAGGGGGTGTGAGATGTGACTCTTGCAGAAGTCTGCAAACCCTGTGCTGAAGTCCAAAGACAGGACTATAGATGTGCACATCCTCCAGAATTGGGGTTGTTTGTTTCCATCGAAGTCAACGTGACCATTAGAGTTTGCATAGAGAAAGGAGCTTGAGCCGAAACATGGATCATTCTGCTCAATTTTATGAAGGGCGAAGATCATTCGGCACCAGGTGTCTTGCAATGTGGAAACCTTCTGCCACTGAGATGTGTTATGTCTTGGGATCCGCATTGCGACAGGCAGTGTCAGGCGTGGCCTGCCATTGGCCCGTTCATGGTTTGCGCTTGTGGGCGTTAGGGCTGGAGTTGAGGTCTATAGTGTCGGGGACAGGCCAGAAGTGTGGTGCTTGCCTTTGCAGTTGGGGTTTGCAGGTTCCCTGGAGGCTGGAGCCTGGTGCAAGGCTGCTGTATGGTGTAGATTTTTGCATTACCTCTTTTTTTACATGCTGCTAGTGTTTATCCTGTTGCTTTATTGCAGGTTTTAAATCTCCAGAGCATCCAGTACCATTTGGCGATGTTGCACTTGCATCACATCACAAGGGTCTCTGACACTGCCACTATGATAGAAAGACGCATCACAATGGTCTTCTTTGTGCGGTTGAGGCTCTGATTGCCAACAGACTCCTCATTGCTTTGTTTCAGGGATCTGACCAGTGGCGTAACACTAAATGTGGGGGCCCCCTTGCGAGACCTCCCATTGGGGGGACCCCTAAACTCTGCCCCAACATAGGTATGCCCCACCCCCAAAAATGTAGACCACGCCCACCACCATATGCACAGGTGCAATAGTTAGATAACCTGACAACAGGGTAATTCTCCCCTTGACAACACAGAAGTCACAAGTAGTTATTTTAAAAAAAAGTCCCTTTTGAAGCACGGTCTGTGAGTATCTGCTAATGGTTCAACTTTCCTCAAAATCCTTATGTCTATACTTGCCATTCCACTGTGTGAATAAGTTTATCTAGGGTGTCAGGATGCACAGCCCTCTCACTCTTTCTATCAGGTGCTTGTGTTCCCCATCACACATGAGTGTAAGAAGTCAGCGGGATTTCTTACGAATAGTTTCATATTATCATGTGATGAATCAATGTTTTTAATATGTTATACTGTTAGTTACAGCTTGCATGCCCTTTTGCAAGTGGCTATGGCTCATAGTTAGCTCTAGAACCTATAGACCTGTGATCTAACTCTTATTGGCACACTTGATCAGATTGTGTGATCCTGAGCATATCATTACATTTCCCTTGGCTTCCATGTATTTATCATTGCAAATGAAAGGTCTTAAAATGAGGTAAACCAGGGCTTCAACAACTGCAGAAAAGTAAGTTGCCTCCATGTTGACCTACCTGAAGTATTTCAGGAATGCCTTTCTCAAGTGATCAGTGGAAGATTTACTGTATGCAGTGGAGACCCCAGATAACAAGGGGGGTCCTGGGAGACTCTCTGCCAGACATGAGTCCTGGTTACAAGAGCCTTACCCAGAATCTTTAGCTCACTATCTTTCACAGAGAAGAAATATCCCAAACATATCAGTCTTTGTCCTGCCCTGGGGCAGTCCAGCACCGAAATGCCAGGCAATTCTCCTCTGAACAAGAGTACCAACAGCAACCCCAGACACGTGTTTCAGTCTGGTTGGACCTCATCAGTAGGGTGGAGCTGTGCCTCTCTAAGAATAGTGAGCAAGGGGTCCACGTCTGGATTACCCTAGTAATTTAGGATGTCTGTCACAGTGATCTAAAAAGATATGAAATTAAAATCTTTGGAATTAGGCAGCACTTTACTCAACAGCTTCTACAGAGAGCAAGGAAAATGATATCTGATCCCTCACCACTGGCATCATTTAGCTTGCATGACCATGACCACGACTGCACCCTTTAAAGTACAAATGACTTTCAAATGTTAATACATATATATACCCTGAAAGATTCGGTATAGCATAACTTCAGGAACTGCGTATGAATCAGATTTTATTTACGATTGAGGTTGTATCCAGAATTGTATTGCTTTGCGCGGCATAGTTACCCCAGCTCCTATAATTTTACTACCCGACCTTAATCCCAATGAGTTGCTACATACATGCATAAAGATGACACTTGCACTTTGCTGACTTCCGTTGATGTGACCGGAAACCACTTCAATCCGTTTTTCTTATTGGAGCGATTTACTTTCTACTTTTTTAAAAACTCTATTTGTGTGAAATAAAGAGCGAATGGATAGATTGACAAGCAGTACCAGTTGCCTAGGTCGTGTTTAATGAAGTTAGCTGTAGGCCTCTCAATGTGTGCCTCTCTTTTATTGACCTATAGCCTGGTCCATGTATCGTTCTGAATCCAGTGCCCATTTCTTAAAGTTCTGATGCCCATAGCGCTCTTTAGTCTGAATGTGTTCCGGATCCAGCTTCCTCTGTACACCCCATTGTAGCTGGGTCAGCCATCAAATCAACTTTGTCAGCTTTTATTGGGCCGAATAAG
Organism: Ambystoma mexicanum; assembly: GCF_040938575.1. Taxonomy (NCBI): domain Eukaryota; kingdom Metazoa; phylum Chordata; class Amphibia; order Caudata; family Ambystomatidae; genus Ambystoma; species Ambystoma mexicanum. The sequence continues at coordinate 1,018,032,962 of NC_090923.1, read as the reverse complement.
TGAACACGTGTTATTACATTTATTTTCCATCTAGGGCATACTGGCATACTGAAAATGTGCGTGGGGGAATGCTATCACCACCACGGCCGGTATCTGCACACGCCGACTGTGCAGCCTGCCTGGCATGGGCCCTACACACGCCTGAGGGTGTCGCGGCCTCAGGCGTAATTTTTATGGGCCATGCCCTGACGACGCCACAGTACAAGGCTGCAGTCTGCGGCTCGTACATTATGTACATGATGACGCATCAGGCCGCAGACTGCAGCCTTGTACTGTGGCGTCGTCAGTTCATGGCCCATGAAAAACACACCTGAGGCTGCGACGGCCTCAGGCGTGTTTATGGCCCATGCCAGGCCACGCCGTGCTCGCTCAAACAAGCACATGCTCGCAGGCAGCAGCCTCACCATGACAGAAATAAAAGTAAAGTGTGATGCACGCACCAAGGCTGCAGTGCAGCCAGAGTAGTTTAGTTACAATAAAAAGAACTACTTAACTTACCTTGATGTTCAGTCAGATGTCCCGACTCCCGAACTGAAGACTTCAGCGGGCGACTCACTCCCTCCGTCCCTCACTCTGACTATCACGACCGTCACACGGTCAGCGTGGCGTCAAGGTGTGGCTCTGCGCTCGCGCGGTTGAGGCAGGAGGGCAGGGCAGGGCTTGGCTTGCCATAGCTACGCGCGCAGCATGCAGTACACAAGTAGCTCGACAACTGGCAACTGTGTGCGTGCCTGGCCTGCCTGACATGAGTAGTGTTCACCGGTGACTGCTGCCCAGCAAGCGCAGTGTGCCTGAGCAGTGCTCTTACCTAAAGTTGCCAACACGGCAGATCACTATCCTTTTCTCCCTTGATAATGATTAGAAATATGAGGGAGAGCAGGCCCTCATGTTGCGGGCCCACGGTTATTACGGTGCGGCCATGAGGTAGGCTGCTCGGACTGACCGAGAGCAGTGATGTTGCTGCTGGGAGCGGCCGTGTTGACGATGGCGTGGGAGCCCCCCGCACCGTGGAGGCTGCAGGGGCCCCTGTTACACCACTGGGTCTGACCCTCAATTGATCCAAGCATCTGCTGTGGGATTTTTTATTTGTCAAGCTTTTTTCCCACTGGGTCTCAGCCCTGAGCCTCTGGCCTGAGCCTCTAGCTTCTGGGTCCATTGAGTTTGTGGACCAGATGGACTTATAACTGTGTGAATGGAGAAGCAAGAGGCAGAAATGGTGGTTTTCTGGAGCCTTACCTTCTCTCCAGAGAGTCCCCAGTACTACGAAATGAGTGCCCCTGGCACTGCTTGATGTCCATGAACTGATCAGGGAAAAAAGAGGTGAATACAGTTGGCCCTGTGCTTTTATGGTGGTCAGAAGCGGCACTTAATATGGGGTTGTTCCGCTTATGCTGGACTGTGGTCAGGCAATGAGGCAGAATACCCTGTCTGAGGAAGGAAAGTCCTATTTATCTTCCTTGGATGCGACGGAGGGCGAGGATCGTTCCATTTTGTGGGGAATGAAATGTACCTCCTGTTTAAGAGACATGTGTCCCGCAAACATCATCAAGAACACCAATGAAATTATTCCATCGACATCCAGGATTATGAATTAATCTTTTGATGGTTCCTTTCTCTATCAAAGAAGTGTGGAATACACCGCTCCTAACAATGGACGCCACTGATCCTGAGATAGCAGGAAACTACTGCCCTATTACCAACTTCCCTTTTCTTTTGAAAATTCACGGTGAAGTTGCCTACATCCAGCTAGAAGCCGTTATCGAAGATAACAACTTGATGGGGGTGTGACAGTCTAGTTTTTGAGCCGGTTATGGTACTGAAACGACACTCCTCACCCTGAAATCAAACATTGCTGGCAGTATCGATCGAGGCCATATGGCATTGTTGATGCTTCTTGACCTGTCAGCGGCAATTGAATTAGTGGACCTTTCTCTGCTTATCAGGAGATTGATGGATTTAGGCAGATGTTCCAGGTCTGGAGCAGACTGGTTGAAATCTTTTCTGGGACCTCATATTGCCAGGGCGGCAGTTGGAGACTTTCAATCATCTCCAAACCAACTTGCCTGTGGTGTCCCTCAAGGCTCTTGCCTTTCCCCCGTGCTGTTTGGTATTTATATTAGATCTATTTGGACTTGTTGGACAGCATGGGGGTCTGCTACACAAACTACGCAGATGATACCCAGATGCTTATGGAATTGTCGGGTGAATATGGTCGTGACACTATTGCTATTAATAACATATATGCTGCCATCCAATCATGGATGGCCCAGAATTCTCTTGCTCTTAATGATGGAAGAACAAAGCTATTGATTTTAGGTTCAGCTCCTAGGTTGAAAAAACGTGAGCAGTTCTATAGCCATTGTACTATTGCCGGGTGCTCTATCAAAGTATCTCCCTACATGAAGACACCAGGAGTTTATTTCGACTCCAAGCTGTCATTTGACAAACATGTGTCTCAGTTGACATCATCATGTGCCTACCTGAAAAAACTGCTTTGGCAAATATGGCCATACCTGGCGTTGGAAAATAGAGCTGTTATTGCTTTAGCCTAATTAATTCCAAGATAGACTATTGTAATAGTCTACTTGATGGTAGCTCTGTTTCTAACATTAACAAATTACAGGTCATCCAGAACGGAGCAGTTAGGGCGGTTCGCGGTCTTAAAAAACGACAGCATCGGACGGCTCTCCATTGTTTGCTGGTATGTACACTTACTTGCACATGCCTTCATGGGCTGGCCCCTGGCTACCTCTCACAAGGTCTCAGGGCTGCTCCTGTTAGGAGGACGGTACGGTCCAATGAACAGCAACTTGTATCAGTGCCACGACAGAAATTGAAGAAATATGGTGGGATTAGCTTCGACGTCCTAGACCCGCATACGTGGAATGAGCTTCCTCTCAGTCTTAGATCAGTCCTGTGCTTAGCCCCTTTTACAAAGTAAAAACTCTCCTCTTCAACCGAGGGGTTGACCATGTCCTTTCTCCTTAGTGTTTTTTTTTCATTTGTCCTCATGTTCATTAATTCTGCGTTTTGTCTGACCGTCTTCATTGTGCGCCCTGAGGCCTTCGGGTATGTGGCACGGTATAAATGGTAAAGCTAAACAGTCAAGGATTGCCAGTTCTGCTGTTCTAAGCTCTCTGCTAACGTTGAAAGTGATTTTTTCTTTTTGTGGTAAAACCGGACGCACTTACCGTGTCGGATTCCAGAGCCTGTGAGACATATATGGATAAGACATGGCCAAGGAAATAGGTGTTACTGCTGCCCCTAAGAGTGTAGGTGACATAGTTCATACAGTTAATGGTGCTACAGTAACAGCTTGCAGTGGCAGCTCATGCGGAGTGGCTGGTGCCCCACTTCTCCTAACAGGGGACCAAAGGGGACGCAGAGGCGTAGAAAGGGTAGGGACTGAGCAGGCAAGGCCCACCCAAAATCTGTCAATTCCCACTCAGCAGCACTGTGTAGGCATTTACAGATGTTAATGTCACTGCTGAGGACCCGGCTACATTACCTTCAGCCCCACTTGTTAGACAATCCTGGCTACGCGGCCTCTGGGAAAGGCGAAGCAGCACCACAAGCTGCTGATTTGAACAGCTGTTCGATTGAGGCTGGTCATCTGGAAGGAAGCAGCCAGTCCATAGCTTTAAGCACTATGGCATACATTCCTAATGGTCCATGAAGAGTGGTGGGGCTCCAAGCATGGATGGCGCCACATGGGTACCTGTGCAGCTGAGGCATAGTGCTTGTGAGTAAAGTACATAAGAAACCTTGTGTCATGGGAGCTGCACTGCTCACGCCATGCTTGGGGTGTGAGCAGTTTCCTGGGATGTTTACTTTGGTGCAGACGGGGGGGGGAGAGGTCAGGCTTCATTGGGTGTAAAAGCGGAGGAGGAACTGGGAAGAGGGATCATTTGGTGGGGATATAATCCATATGTGCACGGGCGTAACGGGGCCCCCCGCTGTGCAGGGGGTTCCATGCTGCCCATGCCCAGTGGGGGTGGTGGCAGTGGTGAGGGGATAATGGGGGGGCCTCAGCAGGGCTTGCAGGGGGCCACCACATTTTGTGTTACACCACTGCACATGTGTTTGTGTGTGTTGTGTGATAATGTGTATGAGGAGGGGTTCCAGTGCCATTGTGGCTGGGCATGAAGTAAATTGAGGGACGGAGGAATGTGGTACGATGAAAATGTATGAGCAACGAGAGTGGCATGAGGCTGTTCCGGCGAAATGGGGAGTGGCACAGATCAGTGAGGCTATGTGAAAGTTCAGGTGGCCAAGGAGATGTAGTATAGGGCACTTATTGGGCAATGTGAGTGCCATGTGGCAATTCACGGGGCAATAGGATGTGGCATTGGGTAGTTCAGGATGCAATGTAGACAGCAACTTCACAATGTGCACACCTGTGTTACATTGGAATGGCATTGTTGAGGCTGACATCACCATTTTCTGGGAACAGTGTACATTCATCTATATTACCCTCAGAAAATAGTGATGCCAGTTTCAAAACAATCCAGCCCATTCTTGCTTCATTAAAACACATTTTTATGCACACATGATCGTGGTTTTACTGAGGTAGCATTGTCATTGCTTTGTTGAGACTGTCCTCAAAATGTTCTGGGTGCAATTTGAATGCCAGCATGGTAATGGGTTTACTGTGGCAACATTGGAATGGCTTTTTTAAGACTGGCATAATCAGCTTGCAAATTAAGTTGACTGTAGCAACACTGGCATGGCATTGTTGAGACTGTCATCTGCATTTCCTGTGGACAATATGGACACTGTCAGGAGAGTATTTTTTATAGTGACACCAGAACATGGCATTTTTGGGAATGGCACACATTTGTCTTGCTGGCATGATATCATGTTTTACGAGGGCAACACTGTATTTGATTCATTCTCTGGGAGAATGTAGACGCCAGCATGATGAAGTGTTTTGTTGCAGGAACACATGGCATACAGGGCACAGTTGAAACTGGCCGGACATTGACAGCATGTGAGTAGCCGGACCCATTTGACTCTAGAGTGGTGATGTGGAAAGTGCCATGGAAACGTTGAAACTGACAGGCTTTGACAATGACTTGCTCTTCGGCACTTGGTATGTGGCGCAAACATGCTTGCAGCTAATTCTGATTGCATATGTTCTGTCGGTCCTGGTTCCATTAATGAGCCCAGGAACATAAAGGTGCAGGGAACCAGACATCTCCGCTATGATCAGGAACATTGAGGTGCAGGGAACCAGACATCACCGCTATGATCAGGAACATTGAGGTGTAGGGAACCAGACATCTCCACTATGATCAGGAACATTGAGGTGCAGGGAACCAGGCATCTCAGCTATGATGAGGAACATTGAGGTGCAGGGCACCAGACATCTCTGCTATGATCAGGAACATTGAGATGCAGGGAACCAGACATCACCGCTATGATCAGGAACATTGAGGTGCAGGGAACCAGACATCACCGCTATGATCAGGAACATTGAGGTGCAGGGAACCAGACATCTCCGCTATGATCAGGAACATTGAGGTGCAGGGAACCAGACATCTCCGCTATGATCAGGAACATTGAGGTGCAGGGAACCAGACATCACCGCTATGATCAGGAACATTGAGATGAAGGGAACCAGACATCACTGCTATGATCAGGAACATTGAGGTGCAGGGAACCAGACATCTCTGCTATGATCAGGAACATTGAGGTGCAGGGAACCAGACATCTCCGCTATGATTCGCGCTGGCACGTGATTGGCATTGTTTACAAAGTAGTGGCGACACAATGCACCCGGCACTCTTTCAACAGGGTTCAGAAGTCTCTATTTATGTTCATGTGTACCGTGGGTTACATAACAAGTGACGTGTTCCAGTGCTTTATGTTCCCTCTGACCGTATGGCAGTAAATCCTAATGATTTGCATCCAGGTTCTCCCAATAATTGATTTGTAAAATGCATCACATTGACCAATTTTTCAAAAACACTTTTCTTGGGGGTGACTCCCCCAAATCGCCCATGTTCGGCTTGATCTCTGAGCTCGCTGACATCAATTCAGGCTATATAATTATAGCCAACCACCTTGAAAATGCAGCCCCCTCCCAGGAGTCTGGATGAGTGAACAGGCAGGCCCGAGCAGTCAGAGTGCAGTACAGGCATGGCGAGGAGACGCTTGCTTTGTATTTTGGTTCCATCTCGTTCCTTCCCTTTATTCTTTGGTATTTTCCGGTCCCAGAGACTTTGAATTGAGCTGCCTGTTCTGTGGTCCCGGGCCTTCCTTTTCTGATGAGAACTGTTTATAAAAGCCTATCAGGCTCTTCAGGAGACTGGGGTCATTACGAGTATGCCGGTTCAGAAATAAGTCTGGACTTCTGCCCGGTAGGGGCAGTGAACCACCGGCAGACCTGACCTGCTGGTAGTTCAGGCCCCTACCGGCAGAGTATTCACTGAATCACTGGCATCGTTAACAGTGGTGCCGGTCATTCAGTAGTTCCCATTCCATGGAGTCCTGCGGTACTCCATGGAATGGGAACTTAACGCTGTTGCCTGTGCCCGTAATATCCCAGTAACACCGGGTGCCGGTAATGGTAAGGCAAGTCTGCCGGTAACCCGCCGGTAGCACCGGCGAGTTACCAGCAGACTGGGTGGTTAATATCTTGAGTGCTCTCGCTGTGAGATCTTACACATTTTGAAAGCCAGATGGCAAGGCATTGCCAATGATTGTGAAGGTGTGCGGGAATCTGGTTATGTGGCTCCTTTTGCCCAATGCACTATCTCCAGGAAATGTCCAGTATGGGTCCCCCCGTGTTAGGCAGCGCAGGTTAACACAAGCCGGTTTACTGTCCACCTACGTATGGCATCTAGAGTTATTTACCTCACAGAGTATTCCTGCAAGTACCACAAGCAGTCAACTAACATGAATTCCGCATTGTAACCAGTGTTCCCCTATGCCAGCAGGGCCGAGGAGTGAATCATTCAAGAGAAGTTTAAGTAAAGGGGTGTGCTAGCTCAACCCTTCCACTTAAGGCTCATACGTCTGCAGGGGGGCACCCAAATGGAGGAATAATGTGGGCATCATTACTGATGCTTCAGTGCCTATGCAGTTCCAGCCCCCAAACATGGCTTAGGGGGTGTTGGAATCTGATGTCTGATAGGGAAGTGCATTCTCCTCTCCCATCTTCCAGGAGGCTGAGCAAGGAAGGCGATGTGTTGTTGTGTGGGCATGCCTTGCTTGGGCCTAGCCGAAGGCTTCATGGAGAGGTTTTGGGGAAAGGCTATGATGCAGGCCTGACTGGCCATGATGGCAGTAAGGCCGTGCGCAGGTGGAGGCATACGAAACCTTTGCATGCTCCCTAAGCATACTTGCGGTATGCTCGCTGATAATCTCCACCAGTGCAAGAAGGATCCACGCAGGTGATGCAGAGGGTTCATAATTCCTCTTTTCCCCAGCTTTTTCAGATGTCTTCATCAATCTCTTCAAGTCACGCGAGAATTTCTCTCTCGGGCAAAGTACATAATTTGCATTGGCGTTTTTGTGGGTTGTTCGTTTTAGTGTCTTTGCAAGAGGCTGCCTTACTTTTCCGTCAATTCCGTCAGCTGCTGAGTTCCATAAAGGGTCTTCAGAACCACCAAACTGTTTCCAGGTTTTGCGCCTCTCACTAATAATTAGATACGTGAGCACATAGCACATCAATTGTGTTAAATTCTTGCAATATTTGCACATAATAGAGCACACTTTACACGTATGTCACACTGGCTATCAAACCACATGTTTTCCCAAGAGTTGTTATGTACAGTGCAGGATATCGCATCGCCGAACAAACGGACTGCATCTTTCAGGCTTTATTATAAGCCTATGCATTTTCTTCTATTGCGGTGACCCGATGGGCTGACCCCAGTGATTCACCCAAATACAGTGTCTCATCATAAATTATAACCTGAAAATCAGTCACCAAATGTCTGTTATAGCCCTGACGAAGAGCAGTGCTCGAAACATGTGTCAGCTCTTCTGAAATATTGTTTTGTTCATTTTCAACGTTGTGTTTGACTATCTGCAAATATTGCAAGAATTAAACCCAGTGCATGTGTTTCTGTACTATGTGTTGGTGTATCTGATTATTAGTGACAGGCGCAAAACTTGGAAACTGTTTGTTTTCTGTTCTTATTTGCTTGGTTGACGTTTGGGAAGCATCTCCTTAGTTTCCATTGTGACTCCAATCTACTGACCACCCTGACAGTTCAGCGCAGGCTTTTCACGTTTATTCCCAGATCCTCCCCTTTTGTCTTCAGACCCAGCGTGACCTCTCTGGTGCATCGCAACTGGTCCCCTGCTCTGTATGGTGCCGCCTACGGGCTGCTGGACTGCTGACTTGCTCACTTCCAATGCTTGCCCGACTCCAGGCTTGTTATGCCTCGGGGGGGCTTTTTTCACTTTGGGACATTGTCCAGAGGAAATCCTGTCTTCCTCGGTAGGCCACCTTGATCAGACTGTGTGGCTTCTTGAAAGGGCCATCGCTTTCTCTGAAGATCAAGGAAAGGGACGAGACAAGACAGACAAGACTTTGACACAGGTGCCTTCAAGAAGGATCAGGGCCCAAGCCTCCTGAACCCCTGAATAGTGCCTTTCAAAAAGTATGTACTTCTGGTGGCCGTCAACTTGCTTCTGTGCTTGCTCAGACCTTACACGGGGCAGAAGTCTCGCCACACGGTGCACCTAACCAAGTCTAGCGAGCAGCTCACTACCTCCCCACCCTCCATCTGCAAACACAAGCTTGCTAGATATGACAAAAGGGATATATTTTAGATTGGCTAACTGCACAATCTGCAATGTGTAGTATCGTGTATACAGATCCATTAAAGACACTTTAATACATTTTTAAAAATAAAAAATTGAATTTTGAATTGAGTGTGACCGTTGGGGTGCTTTGTTTACAGGGGAGGTACCTGAAGTGGGCACAGCAACCGATCAATGCTTGATTGCAGAATAATACGCGCAGATGCAGGACGGGGCAGGTCTGAGGATCTTTGTGATGGCTCCTAAGCAGTAGCAGGATGGCTTCATGGCACTTGCAACAACTGAAAGATCATAACTGGGTGTGATGGATGGCAAGAATTTGGCAGAATTTCAATGGGCTTGTTGAAGGGTTTGGGAGAAGGAGTGCAACCGCCCATGGATAAGTGCCTGTTAAATGTGCACCAACCCTTACTAGATTGCAAGATTGCAGACCCACTGTGGCGAGCCTTAGCTGAGCACATAGGCACCCTGGCTCCAGCAAAACATCTGGCTGGGGGGGGCGGGGGGGATCAGAAGCTAGTTCAGTTACATTCCCAGTGGAGTATCCAGAAATGAACCTCCAAGAACCTCCTAAAAAGTAGCCCCAGAAGTGGTATCCTGTGAGTCCGAACGGTAAGGAAGGAGACCAGGGAAACCTTGGTCTAATCACCTTTGCAATTTAGAGAACCCCAAAGATTCTACTGTGCAGATTAGCAATGGTGAGGTGCCATGTAGGCAGTGCTGGAAGAGAGCAAAAGGATTGCGCCTCTCCTCATGCCATGCCCTCGGCAAATACCCGCAGGGAAATACCCGCAGGGAGTTACAGTGAGTAGGATGGGATTCACGCACATGCGGGTTCCTGGGGCCACGAGTCCCTTACTGGGGCCCACAGCAGAGGGAGCTTCCCTGACTGGGAATTTCCCGGCAGGTGCAAAGCAGTACCCCGCGGCTGAGATGATCCTAGAGTGGGAAGTATGTACACCCCTGAGAAAAGAGTCCAAAACTGAATTCTATCTGCCGTCCAGGCAACGAATCTGGCGGCGGCACCGGTGATGTGATCCCACGCTACTAATCACTACTACTAATCCCACACTACTGATCAAGAGAGTTATGACGAGGCCGCTCCTGGAACCTGGTGCAGGCCGCGTCATAAATGGAAGCTATGGTGTGTTAGGGCAAGGCTTGCAACTGAGAGGCCAGAACTTTCAAAGGTCCTGGTGTTTTTAACCCCACAGGGAAGCAGGTTCACCAGAAAAACGGGTGGGCTAGGTTGCTTTTGCCTTTAGGAACCTGCCAGAGTTTAGGGCAAGCGATGAACCTTGAGAAGAAAATGTCTCTGATTGGGCCCAAAAACTAGTATACCTGTACCAGCAGGTGGACATGAACAGAATGCGAGAGTGCCCGAGTGGGCTGAAGTCAGGTGCCAGGGAAGGCAAGCCACAGGCCGATACGGGATAGGTAGGACAACACTTGGGAAAGGGAGAGACAGTAAAGGGACTATCTGCAACCACTGTTGCAGACCATACACATGTGTCAACCAGTGACACATGACCAGCAGGACTAGGGCGGCCAGGAAGAGCCATCGCTAGCATTGGAAGCCATCTCCTTAAGGTGGACCAGTCCCTGGTTAGGGCTGCTGCAACTATGCCTGTCTGGAGTGAAAAAGTACCTTTTCCCAAAGTACCCCTGGCCAGAAGGTCACCGAGAAGAGGAAGCCTCCAAGGGTGCACGTAGCCTCCTGGCCGAACCAGCAGGGTGGTCCCCTAACTCTTTACATGGCTGGTCACAGACAGTGCTTTGTGAGCTTGGGGGTTCAGGATTTCAGTGCCCGTCCAGCTGAGATCATTGGCCCGGAGGCGTCTGTGGAGAGTGCTACCGTGCCTGCGAGACACAACCCACTATAGCAAGAGGGTAATGCCCAGAGGGTTTCCCGACAGTTGGAGCACAGGTGAACTCGCGGATCATTGACCCCCGACAGTGGTGCAGAGAATCGAGAGTGCTGCAAACCCAAACCATTAGAGCTCTGGTGTCTAGAGAATTGGCCACTTGTCGGCAGGCCACCAGGCTGACTCCTTTAGTGGGAGGCCTAGGCATCTAGTCATCAGGCTCGGTGATAGCGGCTATAGAAGCAGCACTCTGCACACTCAGGACAGGCCCAAGGCCTAGCCGGGCTCCTGGAGTGCTGGGTATACTGGCGGGCGGGTGCCTATTGCCAGAGGTCCTTCCAAGAGGGATAAGGTTCCCTCTGCACAGATCCTGCCTTACAAGGACACCTCATTGACGTGAAGAGATTTTTCTTTTTTTTTTTAATTATCTTCCCATAAGCTTATTTGCTGTGCATGGCCAACAACAAAGGACCCCAAACGGATAGTGTATTCCTGCCCCCTGCAAGAGTCAGTGATGGGGGAGATCACTTGAAGGGATCCCAACAGATTCTCTTGCACCTTTTGATTTGGTGTTTGGTCAAATGACCAAAAGGAAAAAAGACTGATTTAGAAAGACTGCTCCATGACCGCACCTTGCAGCCTTTCTACATCGAACTGTCACGCCCCTGCCGCACACGAGTGCACGCAGGCGCTGACAGGCTCTGTGAGCCCCAGCAGAGTCGTCGCGGGAGGAGCAGGTGAGTTTTGGTGTGTGTGCGTGTGTGCGTGTGTGCTTGTATGTATCTGTCGGCGTATGTGTGGGGAGGATGCGTGCGTAGTTGCAGGAGGGGTGTGATGGGTGGGGAAATGGGAGGTTTCGGGAGGTTGAACACCACCGATGAATGAGAGAATGAGCGGGAGAGGGTGGGGGTGGGGATGGATTGCAGCATTATGACATATGTCTTCATTTTATAGCCCAGCACAAAAAAGACCAAAAGAAATCGTTCTTTTTTGTGTTCGGGCTTTAGAATGCGGAAATATGACATAGAACCATTGATTTGGACGACCTTTCAGTTGCGCTATCAGGTGGCACTGTAATTGCTGCCTGTGCGCCAAACCCATTGGCATGGGAAGTGAAGGTAGAAGGGGGATGGGATGTGAGTAGGTCACACACAGCCTGTGCGGGCTGTTTGGATCCTTACTCACCCATTGACCGACCATGGCCTTGCTAGTCCCTATGGCCATTGCCACCACTACCTGCCCCTCCCTTCCCAAAACACACATCCATGACATTTTTAGCTAGCTCAGTGCTTTTAGGGGCATGGCATTGTTATTTCTGAAAAAAAAGGCTAATAGCAGGTAATGGCTTACTTGATGCTCTAAACCATTGCCCGGTTTAATACAAATGGCTTAACTAAGTGCGCCTTCATCCATGTGATTTATAAGCAATGTCTGTTTCCTTGCATCTGTTGCCGCTACTGACTTCCTGGTAAAAGCAAGCATTGGCAACGCCAAGGGCACTGGCATTGGATACACATTTGCAGGCACTGCCATAATATGTGTAGGTACTAACGCCATTATCCAGCTGTTGCCATCGTATGGCCTGCCGCTAGCACCATTATACTCACACCTCACTCAATCTGGGACTGGACCATCTGCACCCCCGTGTTGCCCCCTTTTGCTTGTAGATCCTTTACTGCAAAAATTGCGCACCCCCTCCCCCGTTGCATCGCCGCTTCCCTGCCTGTGGACTTCCCACATGACTTGTAAAGCATTCCGTTGCTTCTCGAAGCTAGGTCTGTCTTCGATAAATACCCTCATTATAATAAATGATATCAGTGCCTGGAATCTGCCATATGGACACTGGCTTTGCCATTGCTTGTTCCTGCTCAGATGGAACATCTTTTTCCAATCTGACCAACAGCACTTCTTGTCTGTGACGCGGTGACTGCATGCCAAGGGGCGTAGGGGTGTTGTGGAAGTTATGTGTATTGATTATTTATAACGCACTTAATACCCAGAGGTTTCTAAGTGCAGACCCGGTTGGTGTCATCTTGCTTCCAAGGTGAGCGCGTTGCCCCTGAGCTATCCTCCCAAGACTTGTGCTACTCTGCTCTGTGCTGGCAGCTAGACCTAAAGCTTACCCATATTGTGCTATTATACAGCCTTTACAATTCTCCTGAAGGCTGTAAGGTTGGTCTAGTTCTTCTGCCCCGTCTATGACTCAGCTGTGTGCGCGCTCGTGCGCATGAGTGCGTGTGTGTGTTGACTCAGGCAGGTTGAGAGTCCTTCTCGGTTCCCCACCCCACTCCTCCGCAGGCTCTGCTTTGGCTTCTGACAGGAGCTGTGGGCTTGGAAGGGAAATTGCGTCTCGGGCTGCCCATACATTCCAGGAAGAGTCTGGATAACTCACTTTCTCTTCCCAGCCTAAGCGGGCGCTCCTCGTTGTCTTGAATTCAGGGAATGGAGGGGCGTTGGACACTGCTTTGCGACAGCAGACGAGCACAGTGAATCTGATGGCACTCCCAATCCGTTCTGCATGTGTCTGTGTATGTATGTATGTGTGTGTGCGCATGCTAGGGTTATATAGCGCATGACAGAGTCCAAAGATGTTCCAGTGCACTAAAGGAAAGGAGGGTTGTGGCATTGGGGCGAGTTCTGAATAGAAGAGCAGGGGCAGTGGCAACCAGCATTAACAAGGTTAAGATGTCATTTAACAGCACCATTAGAATATGCAAATTAACATGGAGGGCTTTCCTCATGTCTTTTGGGGGGCGATATCCTTTCCAAAATATCCCTCAAAGACATGACTCTCCATATTACTGGAGACATGAACCAGGTATTTTGCTGAAAGACTTCACATTGGCCAGAAGGTACAAGTGGAAGGGTAGGGGTTTTCAGCATCTGTGGAAGTCACTAAGGACCATCAGGTGTTAAAACGGAAACTCTACCTGCATAACAGCACCTTGAAGTCAATTCGTGAAGTTTGGGACATTGGGGCTTGTACATGTTGAGAATAGTAACAAGAAGGACAGCTGTCAGCAGAGTGTGGCGCCCACTTTCCAAATCTATGAGGAGGCAGATCTTTTGGGGAATGGGATAAAGCAAGTGATGGCCATATGGGCACTGGTGGGCCAAGCACAGAGCCACGCTTTACCGCTCTCTTCAATCACCAAACGCAAATCCAAGCCTGATTCCATGGTCCATGGTTCCCTGCCTCTCCCAAGCCAGCATCTCACTCCCTGCCTGGCTCCTTCTTCTGAACTTGCCTTTGAACTCTCCATTGTCCATCCTTTCCAATGATCGCTACCCTGCCCACTTCCGTACCACCCTCTCTACCTTCCGTCCTCAGCCTTGACTCTAACCAGTCATCTAGCTGCTGAGGACAACCCTGCGTCTCTGCCTACGGTGCTAGAGCAAAGATCCATCCCCACTCTTCTCCATGCTTAGAAGCGCCTTCTAATGACCCTTCCCACAGCCTCTGAAACTATCCATGAACCTCCAGTCCACGCTTCCTCGAAAAACAAATGCTCAGTTTGCTCCTCTCTTTACACTGGTAACTTTGCCTCCTACTTTTCCAATAATATAACATAAATTCGGTCCACCCTCCCTCATTCTTCCCCCCTTTCTTCTTACCCACACTCACTCTTTAGCCGACTTCTCTGGCACATCGCCCACTGGCCTCCTACCTATCCTTTGCTCTGCATTCTCATCTGGCACTGCAATTGACCCCCTCGAAGTTAAAGAATTTGCACCTGTCACCTCTGCTTACCTCTCCACCTTATTCCACCTATATCTATTTACCAGTATATTCCCAGCCTGCTCTGAAACAGCCACAGTCAAACCTCTCCTAAAGAAACCAAGTGCTGACAGCAACAACCGCTCATTCTACAGAGCTGTCTCTCTCCTTCCCCGCCACTTTAAAGCCCTTGGGGGGATTTCCTTCAAATACGTAGTCCACTGCCTCAAGGTGCACTCACTTGCTCACCTCATACAAACTGGATTTCGGTTCAAATACTCCTGTGAGATGGCACTCGTCCATGCCAACTACTCTCTTGCCAATGTCCACTATTCCCCTCTACCCCATTCTTACCCTACACCATATTTCTGTTTCTGTTGGCACAGTGGAATATCCCTCCCTCCTCCAAACTCTTTCCCTCGTTCGCTTTAAGGACACTGTACTCGACTGGGTGTCCTCCTATCTCTCTAGCGGCTGCTTTTCCAGCTTATGGGGCTCCAGCGTATCCTCCCCAACAATCCTCCCCACTGGCGTACATCGAGGACCAGTCCTAGGCCCACTCCTCTTCACCCTGTACATCTCCTCCCTCAGCAAACTCATTTCCTCCTTTGGCTTTAACCCTGACCTCTTTGCAGACAATACTCAGATATTCGCCTCCTCCACCGCTGCCATCCCCCAATGCATGATCAATGGCCTAACACAATCCACCACTGGGTGGCTCTATGCTGCCACATGCACAACTCTTCAAAGAGGAAAGTCATCCTTCTCTCTGCCTGCAAGACAAACCCACTCTCACATCTCCTATCTATTCCCCCATCACATCCTCACCCACTAACCCATGGCTCACAACCTTGAGATCCTATTTGACAGTGACCTGAAACTCTTCCAGTTCATTATTGCCACTGCCATCGCAGCCAGACTCCAACTCGTAAACATAAGCACAATCTGTTCACACCCCTGGAACCACTCAACTGAAACACTGACCTCTACGCTTGTGCTTAGTAAACCGGACTACTGCCCAAGCCTGTTTCTTTGTGTAACCCATTACTCATTTGCTTCCCTCAATAAAGTCCTCAACTTTGTGACACACACCCTTTTCAATCTACTCATATCCTTCCCCTCCTCTACCTGCTATCACCACACTGGATGTCTTTCTGTGCAAAATCGTCCTCCCTTTAAATGTTTCTACTGATCTATATCATCAAACCATGGACTTGCCCACATTACCTTGCTGACTGCATCTCACTGTACCCTTCCTCTCAAACTCTCCACTCCTGACCACTTCACAACTTATCAGTCCCACTCACTCTATGCCGCCTCCTACTTTGTTTGACTCCTTTTTCCTAGTTCCCCCACTCCACTGAATGCTCTTCCCCCGCTGGCCATCAAAACCATCTCTTCAATGAAACTCTTTAAAACAAGACTCACACTCTACCTGCTAGCACTGGAAGGATCCCCGAACCTCCACGGCCTCCTTCCCAAACCTACCGGCCACCCCACATCTCCTTCATTTTGCCCTCAGAACTACTTTTTGTAATTTGTATATATGTTGTTACTAGCCTCACACCCTCAATGTTAGAAATACAATGTCCTCTAGTCCCTGCTCCTGGTACATGTTCCCATTCTTACCCCTTAACCACCTGGTAAATGTCATTGAATCCAGCAATGCTCTCACGTAAAGGCACCATATTCTAGGATAGCCTCTGCACTCTGCCATTGAATTCCTCATAAGCCATTGATGTTCGCAAATAAAACAAATAAAACAAATACTTTTATAATTGGCTGGACTTCAGGTAAATAATGTTTGGTGCAATGTAAACAGCTGTTTGCTTTTTCAGTACACCCTAATTATTTCGTGAGTTGATTGTCCAAGAAAACACTAATTTTGTTCTAATTCAGTCATTTAATGAGATATAAAATAAGTACTCCATTACAGTGAAGTGTTTTAATTAATTGTCATTTTCCGAGCATAAGCACTATACAGTAGGTACTTAAAAGCTGTTGCGCAGATTCAGATAGGGCATCAGAAGTCATGGTGGGACAGCTGCGGCCTAAACTCGTACGTGTACCCAAAATAGAGTTCAAGCCCTCCTACATGACCCATGCTCCTATAGGAAATGGCAAACTCTTGTACTGTGATAATTGGCTGGACTTAAGGTAAGAGCTGTAATGTTCATTCAATCACTCCAAGGATCTCTAGCTCATTACCTCTGATAAGCTAATTCATTTCAAGCGCATGTTGAGGAAAGGATCTGTGTCAGTGATCCGCATTCCGTCCGGTGTGATAGAGTTTGTGGTTGAAGGGACGTGGTGCACAGTGATTTTGTGGCAGTGCAGGATTTTAATCAACTGATGCTTGGGTCATGATGCGTTAAATCAAGGGTTGGTGGATGGAGGAAGGGATTGGGTGCTTGGCCCAGAGTTAGGTGAAGATTGTATTCATCTAATTGTACTTCATGACACTGGATAGAAGTAGGTGGTAGTGTCGGTGTCGTGGGTGGGAGCAGAAAGGCTCATCTTGGACACCCCCTACTCCCTTTGACATTTCTTCTGCATTAACAGTCGCAACATACCACAGTGAAGTGCTTCAAGGTGCCGCAGCTTGGCAAATGACAGGAGGGAAGAGGCCCAAAATGGCATACCAATTCACGCAAAGTATCGGGTCCAATAGGGCTACCAAATGTAGGAATGTATACCCGTCCCAGAGCCAGGCAATGGCAAAAGATCCAAGCAAATGAAACACCATAACAGCGGGGTAGGCATCTGAGGCGCTGGCAAGCTTCCTGCACAGCCACCCCGGCTGTAAAAAAACACATTGCACCATTTTCTAGCTTTCAAGTACAACAGAGTGCCAAATTTGCACTCACCACTAGCCATTGAATAGTGAAATTTGTCTCTTGACAAGTAAGAAATAGTGTGCTGTGTCTATGCATAAAACTGAGGTGGCGACTGACTTTTTCTATGGCTGGTTAGTAGTTTGCAACTTGATTTTTGCCCCCTGGAGTAGGAGCAACGAGAAATACCCCATTGCAAGGCTTTCCTCAAAATCCCAAAGCGTTCGACGGACTCCTTTATTTTACTATGCAACATATCCGTACCCGTACCTTAGCGAGCTGGCACTACTATGTTGGACTTTGTAGTGAGGGTGGATGCATTTGCAGGCCAGGAGCTTCATGCATTTCTTGGCGAACCCTTTACCTGGATCCGCGTGGGATAAGCTCTATGTGCTGCAGAGACATGCAGGTTTTCTGCCTTGGCTGCATGACACATGCTTTGCTATACTTGCTCTCCTGATCCTTCTTGACCAGATAAGCACTGTGTGCACATTGATCACTAACTTGAACATGTTGGTCCGCGGCTTAGACATGGTGACAATTTTACATCTTTTGATTGGTCGGTGGGTTCCTCTGGGCAACTTTGCAGAGCCTCTCATTATTCTCCTTTGTTCGAACTTTCTGGCAACTTGTCCTATCATGTGTCTTTTTTTACCTTTGAGCCCTCTCTTATTTTTTGCTTCTGCACATTTTATTATCTGTTATCTTAATAGATGATTTATTCTGTGCAAAATCGCCATAAGAGCACCTAAGCTTGTTCAAGAGCTTGGTCGTGTGCCCCTGTCCATGGTATCCAGTCTGGGGTAGGAAAGGGAGTGGGTCAAATATAGGCATACGGCAAAGAGCGGAAAAGCGCCAGAGACATAATCATGGAGAGATGAAGCCGGTGGAGGAATGTCATGTGACTGCATAGGTGCATGTCAGTCCTGCTAGGTGGACCAGAGATTTTACATGGATTTATTCTAATGTGTATCGGATTAACATGATTGTGTTGCAAGGAAGATTTGGACAGGGTTGCCAGTTGACTCTGTGTCAGAAGCAACACGCTGTCCCAGCACTGGGCTTTCACTTCTTCATACTTTGCCTGCTGGGAGTTGTAGTGTTGGCACACTTCAAGGTACAAGCATTGCCCAGGAGTGGGGTAGGATGCCCCTCATGACATGGGGTCATCTGACAACCCTAGATTCGGATAACAGGAAAATTAGTACACTGTGTAATATTTGGATGCATGAGAGGATCGAGATGGGCTCGGCAATTCTAAAAGAGGTGGTGGCTTATTTCTAAATATATAACATTATTTTAACTCTTGCACTCTTTGTGGTCTTTTTACACCTTTTACACCTAGTGGATAGTTTCTGCCTGGCAACTCCATAGCCAATGGGCGTAGCTCTCTTGTCACTGTTCTCTCTGATGCGCTCTCTCTCTTTTTCTAGTTTGTTCATCACTGAAACAAGTTTTCCGAGCCACTATTTTTTCGATATTGTGTTGCTTTATCTTCCCGAGGAAGTGCTGTGGCTTGAAACCAGTTGAGCTGTATCATTAACCAGAAATGCCCTTTTTGTAATTTGTAGTTCCTTTCACGAGAAAATTCACTTTCTGGTTGTACAGTTAGTCCAACTGGCAGTTATCAAAACTATTCAAAGCTAAAAATCATTACACGCGTAAAATGAAGAGACCGGACACCCCCCAGAGCAATCAAGGAAATTAACGAATGATTTTCAGGTGTCTTTGGGAAATTGGTATGGACTGTTTAATCACATGGTCAGTGTGGATTCTTTGTGCTAGTAAGAGATATTTTCTATAGCCAATATCCCTTACCGTCCTGCAAATTAAAATGCTTTCCCTTTAAAAAGATTACTGCAACTGCACTCAAGCACTCTATACTGCAACTGCACTCAAGCACTCTATTATTGAATGGCTCCCTTTGGACCCCCGCTGCATCTGCATTGCACATGTGAGGGGCTCTGATACTTGCTGGGACTCTGGCACAGAGAAAGGATGACATGTCTCAGAGTTCCGGCAGCGAGTGTGTATGTGGAAGAGCACTGTAAGAACACCTGGAGGTGGTCATTGGTGGGGTGGGAGGGCGTGTCCACAGATTTCAGTCTGCACTATTTAGGGTATTGATATGCGTGGTCTTTGGGACTATAATCATGAGCTGGAGAGATTGCAGCTTGCATCTTGTAAGAAATGGTGGGATTACTCCTGATCCGCGCATAGGTTGGAAAGAGCTGCTCAGGTGGGCCTAAGAAAACTCTCCACATTTGAAAGAATGCGACCTCCCCTAGAGGATTTCCTGGATACAGCCATAAGAAGAGTCTGGAGCCGATCCCTGGTGAGGTCTGGAAATTGAACGTTTAAGCCATAACAGTCATTGTGAACTTTCTGCGACAGTGAAAGACTGATTCACCTCTCAGCTAACTCTTTCCACCGTTCCCTATGGCCTATTTCATATCCCATTTCCTTCCGTTCAATGCCTTTAGATTGCTTCTTGTCTTCATCTGGTCGGTGGTGGTATCGATGCCATAAACTTCACTGCTTCATTTTTCAGACCTTATTTGAGCTCATAAGCGCTACTTGTAGAGGTTGTTTTTATTTTTGGTAATTCTGCGTTGACGTAAGTAGTTTTACATGGACCCCCATTTGATCTTTAGGAAGTAGCTATGCTTAGGATTGGCATGACTTATGTGCTTGTTAAGGAGTTGTGTCTGGCTCTTTGTAAATGTGTGTGCTAAAAATGTTTGCCATATCAGAATACCGGCAATCACTGTTCTTTGGTCTAATAGGTTCAACTTTAAATTCTCAGTAAAAATCATTTGGGCGCTGCCTACTCAGGAGTCCAAAATCACTTGAATCTCAACCTATTCAATACCGTGCAAAATAGTTAGACCATAGGGTAGTGCACTGAAAAGAACTCTTACAACAAGCCAGTTTTGACAAAGAAACACTAATCATTGCTGATGAACACCATTGGGAAGAGACCTCTTAATGCATGGCTGTGAGAGTCCCTACTTTCTTGATCTGTATGGATTCCCAGAATGATGCTGTAACCTCTTACGAGAATCAGGTACGCTGAGATTCCTAGTACAGCGCTACTCTCTATTTCCAGCCCAAGAAACCAACGCTGATCTTTTCTAGCCATGTGCTACCGCCCAACAATGTGTACATGATGCTCATGCTGCACTGCTGCACTTGATAGCAACATTTAGACACATCGCTTTTTTTCTCACCAGAAACCGCAACCTCTTCAACACTTCTTGCCACTATTTTGTCCCAATAATATTGAGAAGTGGCTGAAACTTCCATTGGATGCACATCTTTCATTCCACCACTGGGTGTCTCCTTGTCAATCAACGCGGCAAAACAGGCATGATCTGTCCACAATGTGCACAGTTATTTTAGGCAGAAAGGAGATTCATATGCACTCAGGCATGCATCATAGTAACAGGCATGATCTGTCCACAATGTGCACAGGCATCTTAGGCAGAAAAGAGATTCATATGCACTCAGGCATGCATCATAGTAACAGGCATGATCTGTCCACAATGTGCACAGGCATCTTAGGCAGAAAGGAGATTCATATGCACTCAGGCATGCATCATAGTAACAGGCATGATCTGTCCACAATGTGCACAGGCATCTTAGGCAGAAAGGAGATTCATATGCACTCAGGCATGCATCATAGTAACAGGCATGATCTGTCCACAATGTGCACAGGCATTTTAGGCAGAAAGGAGATTCATATGCACTCAGGCATGCATCATAGTAACAGGCATGATCTGTCCACAATGTGCACAGGCATCTTAGGCAGAAAGGAGATTCATATGCACTCAGGCATGCATCATAGTAACAGGCATGATCTGTCCACAATGTGCACAGGCATCTTAGGCAGAAAGGAGATTCATATGCACTCAGGCATGCATCATAGTAACAGGCATGATCTGTCCACAATGTGCACAGGCATCTTAGGCAGAAAGGAGATTCATATGCACTCAGGCATGCATCATAGTAACAGGCATGATCTGTCCACAATGTGCACAGGCATCTTAGGCAGAAAGGAGATTCATATGCACTCAGGCATGCATCATAGTCAGAGTATTGGTGGCCCAGAGATTTGAATGCTTGCCTTGGACAAAGATCAGTTGCAGGAGGTATGGGTTCAATCCTCCCCACCAACTGTTTCCTATTATTAATTTCCTGCCCCATATTACCAATTATAATAATGTTTGGTGCAATATAAACAACTGTTTGCTTTTTCAGTACACCCTAATTATTTTTTGTGGTTGATTGTCTAAGAAAACACTAATTGTGTTTCTAATTCAGTCATTTAATGAGATATAAATTAGGAACTCTGTTACAGTGAAGTGTTTTATGTAATTGTCATTTTCCGAACATAAGCACTATACAGTACGTACTTAAAAGCTGATGCGCAGATTCAAATAGGGCATCAGTAGTCATGGTGGGACAGCTGCAGCCTAAACTCGTACGTTTACCCAAAACAGAGTTCAAGCCCCCTTATATGACCAATGCTCCTATAGGAAATGGCAAACTCTTGTACAGTGATCATGCCATCTGTCAAATTTGGACAGCATTCCATAGTGGAGCAATACAGTATGTGTTGCTGGACAAGCATCTCCAGAATGAAAAGGGGTGTGCTGGCAGATATGTGACAGCAAGTTGTGAGGTGATGTCTTCCGTGCAGTAACTCTGCCAATATGTTGATTGTATTCTCTCTTTAACCTGCCAGCTGCTCTCCAGTGCTGCCCTACAGTAGCAGGTTGAGAAGCTGCTCTTCTGACTTTCCCCCACACAAATGAACATGGCTATTTTGTGCTTGCGTTATATCTCAAGTAGAGTGCAATGGCTGCGTTGCGTGGTGTTAATCCATGGCATCAAGGTGAATCCTGCACAGCTGTTGCTGCAAAAAGAAATCTTCTTTGCTGTAGCCACAAACAAAAATCAAATAATCTATTGATAAATGAGTAGTGATTAAGAATCAGGTTGGCAAATTGATCTGCTGTCCATTTACAGTTAGTTACTAATGTCACAAATGGGCTCAAAGAAGTTATTCTGTAAACATGTCAATAACGCTTCAGTTGTGACGTCACATTGCTTGCTGTTTAAGCCAGCAAAGAGCCGATTTCCGGCTGCCACTGCAAGCCCTTAATTAAAGCTGTGACATGTTTTTCAAATTATTTTCTTCTAAAGTAGCTTTTTGTGACACTTTATAGCTTTTAACTGATACAAAACTCTTTATGGGAGCATGTTTATTTGGTGCACTGCTTAAGTTTAACACACAAGTGCAAGAATCTGCGTGTAGTACTAGTACTTATTTTAAAGCACAAAATGAGCGTGTTTTAGATGCATTTTTGATTAAACTATGAAGGCAAGTCCCTTTCTTACGCACACTCCAGAATAAAGACAACCGACTAGGGAAAAAGGCCTGGAGATAGCGTTGCAAGGATAACTAGGTTTAATTCTACAGAATAAAAAATTCAGCAAAATACTCTGCTGCTCGAGAGTGCTCTGACTCTTACAGTTGCAATAACAGGGCTCAAAAAGCCCACAATCATCATAATATACAGTACAAAGGGGTGCCACTGATTGGAGGTACCCTACACATGAGCCTGCTCCATAGGGGATATCAGGCGGTAATTGGTTAGTTCTTTCCTGTCGGTCTGGATCCACGTGGGTCAGGTCGGCTCATCCTTGCAGTGAAGGTTGGACACACATTAATACATTGTTTCTGTCTAAACTAAACATGCTAAACCTGGTGATTATTTCATTGTGGCAGGCACCTGGGATGGCACAGGAAATGAGGCCCAGGGGAAGGGAGCATAAAATACAGTCATGCTGACCCACACATTCAGGGCTTCATTGATACCGCAGTTCCTGCACTCAAGGTCTCCACCTGAGGTTTTGATCTTAATTTATCCTTCCCTGTACCTTGTGTTACAAGGGATATGGTTTCATGCTTGTGAGAAATATAGCCGCGCATGCTTAGATCTTCTACACCGACTTGATTTGTGTTGGGACAGGGGGGTCGCTTGCTTATCAGGGAATGCAAAGGTGTGGGGTCAGGTCAGTGGTGTGGGGCTGGCAATGGACTGGGTGGGTGGGGGATAGAGGCCTAATGGCAATTTAGTGGAGACGAATGGACGCAGCGTGGAGCCTAGTGTTGTCTCACGCTCTTGCAGGGCGCATTCCTTTGAAAGATACAAAATGTTCGCAACACTGGAGGGACGAGGGGGAAGTGAACTTCCGTGGGAACAGGGCTCTGTGGAGTCAGTCTGCTTCACGGACGTTAGGCCTAGCGAGCGGGGAACGTGCCTGCACCATATCCCTTTTGGGCCTAGTACAAAATGGAATCATGGGTTATGGGTTTTCTAGTGCCGCATAGCTACTTCTAAGCACTACAGTGCCTCTACATTTTGCCTCTTAGTGGAGATTAATTCCCCCTTGTACGTTACATCACCTCATATGGTGTACACCTTACCTGGACGTGTCTGGAGGGTGAGATAGGCTAATTTCCATCCCAACAACTACTTAAACTATTTTTCTGCAGCATATTAGAAGCTGCATATTTTTTTTTAAATAATAAAATCAGATTCTAAATGGATTATAAGTAATAGCAACTGACGATCTCTTACATTACAACGAGCAATATTCCAGGTATTAAAGGGGATGACAGTGTATGGCCATGTAGTTTAAGGAATGAAATATCCCCTACACTAGGTAAAAGTGATATTGCGAGTCATCTTGGAGTTCCTTCACCGTATAACGTAACTCAGGCTTCAGCATTGTGCTTTATCCCATATGTATCAATGACATTCAATAGCATCCCAACAGAGAGCATAAACAATGATTAGAATTCTTACAGATGTCTCGCAATCTGTTGGCTGACTTCCACCGACGTAGCAGTAGAATGCAGAGGATCATTTAAAGCAAGTATTTATATGCATGGGCCAAGAGTAATTATTTTATTACTTATTTATAAGAGCGGCCATGAAAAGACGTGCTTTAAATTGTCTCAAACAAGTTACTGTTACTTTTGTGAGAGTCAGCCAATGGATTGTGAGACATCAGTAAGGAATTCAGTAACTTAACTAAGTATTTTGCTTTTTTCAAAGTCGATTGTCTGATCCTCTAATAATATAGTAGATAATGCAGCATGCTGGGTAAAGCTAAAACTCATGCGTGGGCAGTGTGGCGTGTGTCTAGCACCACATCAGGGCTAGAGTGGGAGCTGCAGTTTGGTCTTTTAACCATATTGACAATGGAGCAAATCAATTCATCAATGTATTTTTTTTAGTTGAGTATCGCATTGCGGGAAATTGTTCATACATCGCCGATATTACATGTGTCATTTTAAAGTACTATACATGGCAGGCTAAAGGGACACTCCTAGTTGAAATTGCTGCTGAGAGACTTTATGGTTGCTGCATATGAAGCAAATACCACGGTTCCACTTGTAACCGATATATGCGATTTTACCAACACAAATTTAAGAGTGGTACATTTAATTGTGACCATAATACCAAAAAACACTGAAAGCATTCTTTTTTTTTTAAATGTGGGGGTCTTCCCCCCCTAAGCCCCCTGTTTATCTACTCTCATAATGCCACCCCAACCACATTCCGACCCATTTTAACCCCTTACCCCACTACCCCATATATATTTAATTAATATTTTCGGTGTTTTTCGTTATTATGTACTTCAGTGAAATGTACCACTCGGTTTTGTTTTCGGTAAAATGACTGGGTACGCTTGTAACATAAGTAAAATGATTGCAAATAAATGGTGCCATTGGCAGTGAGTTGGTGCAATGATCCTGATGTTCAATAATAAAACCGTAAAGCAATATTTTATAGTGTGACAGGTGTTCTTTCTGTTTGACTATCAGCATTCAGAATAAATGAATGACTGCTTTACCAAAATGTAAAGTGGGCTCTGTTCCGCTATCACCCACTAGTACATTAGAGAACTGGTCTAGATTCAATAAAAACCTTTTACAAATTATTGACCCAACTCAAAGAAAGATGAGACAGAAGCTAAATCAATACAATGGGACATCGGTCAAAACAGATCCCCGGCAACTGTAATGGCCAAGGGACCAACAGAAGACTTGAAACCAAACAGGCTGCCTGCAACTAAAATTCCTTACGAAACACAGGTGGTGAAATAAGGCCTACAGGCTGCGATAGGGAGTGGCCATGACAAAACAGGGCTATGTCTGAGCACAGGAGTGCAGAGATTCACGGAAAACATAATCAAACCTTACAAAGGACAGTGGTCCTGAATCCAGAGTCCCTAATCTATAACAGTGTGTAGTCAGGGTGTATCACCCTGAGTGATTCACACAAGGTCATTCACAATACCTGCAAGTTCAATGGGTTCCAGGGCATTCTGTTGTGGCCTGCTCCAAAGGTGGCTCTCCTGGGCTTAAAGTAGGTCAAACAATGCTGGGTACCAAAATGTTTGATGGCTTTGGTTCAACCATGAGAGTCGATTTCTTCTCTGTCTGTCCTGAGTGGATTATCCGAGTGCATTCATTGTTGTCATTCCCCCTCAGGAAAGGGTGGGGGATGCGGGGTATATGCAAGTTCCTGAGCTCACTCCAAGCTCTGCTATGGATTCCTCACTAAACCCCTGACTCAAATCTCTTCCCAGGTGGACAGGGAAAGGCAGACGTTTACTGATCCTGACCTTGGGGGTGTGTACTATGGGATGATCACCTGGGAGGAGACAAGACCCAGGGTGGTGAGGAGATCCTGTGAGATGAGAGGCAGTATTTGTCCTTTAAATCAGAGAAGCTTTTAAGTTGCCAAAACAGGTCATTATGCTGTATTTGAACCAAATAGAAGATCTGTGGCTATGGGCATAAATGACATAGAACCTGAACAATCCCTAAGAATAGTAAGACCATTCAAGGCACTTCAGGATATAAATCTTCCTTACTACCTTTGGTATGATGGAAGTTAATATAAACATGTTGGCTTAAATAAACTGCCTTCCTCTGTAATAACACATTCTAATGGTTCATCCCGAAATAATTTTAAGAAAAATAAATATACCCTTAAGAGCAAGATGTTACCAAAAAGAACTGATTTTGTTGCTAGGGACTACAAGTCCCATAATCCCATAAGTAATGGGACGAGGAAGAGGATTGAAGAGTCATGTATCAGTAGCAGACAGACAATTAAGTATAATAGCCCACACCTGAGGGGAGCTGAGAGGCTTAAAAGGCCCCCTCAGGTGCAGGCTATTAGAAGGAGCTGGAACTGTGGCTGTAGTGTCTGTAGCAGTAGCAAAAGTAGGAAGAAGAAGACACAGTGTGGAAATCCAGGTAGAAGTGGGATAACCAAAGGGACGCTGGGACTCTGATTTAGCAGATTTCACCTGCTTGTCCTGTGAGGGTGCTGCTTCCCCAAACCCTAATGTGAAGCGGCTGCACAGTGAAAGGTGAGCAAGAAGGCTGCCTTTCCCCATGTGAGCCTAATTGTAGAGATTGTGCAGCGGGAAACGTGTCAGAAACTGTGGCGAGAAGTTCCCATGAAGCTGTGGGTCTCAGGAAAGGGAAGGTCTCCCTAATTGAGTGGCTGGACCAGAGATGTCTTCAGCAAGGAAGGGTGTGGCTCCCAAGTGAAGTCAGAAGTTGTAGAAGTGGTGTAACACACGGAGAAAGGAACCCAGAAGCCGAGATTTGAGCCAGGCGTTCTGATTCCTTGCACAAGCCCGGCCGGCAAAAGTACCCAGCTAAATAATCTCTTGTGTATGGGTAGAAGTGGTGTGAAGTTGAGTGTTGAGTCTTTAACAAAGGAACACTTCAATTGTAGCACTCACGTGTGAGCGGGCATTCTCTCTTTCACTTGTGTGTAGAGCAAACGCTGTGATAATCAGTTGTTGAACATCTTGTAAAGCTCATGAAGAAGTGGTTGCATGTGCCTAATTATGATTCTTGGAGGAAAAGTGACCTCTGAATCTTTATTAAAGCAGTCAACAATTGCTAACAAAGAAGTGTTTAAACATTGTTACTTTAATTTGGAGAGAGCAAGCATTGCCCAAGCCAAAAGTGAACAAGGTATTTCCCCAATTGAGACTGAAACCAGCCTTTCCTAAAACCAAACAACAGTCTAAACAGTTCTGTGAGCCAAATAGAATCTCACCACTGCCTAAGATACAAGTGTGCATGCATTACCTGAAGACAAGCGAGTGGCGACAAATCCTCAGGGTTATTATTGTGGCTAACTGTAGGCAGAGGAATAAAGGAAAGTTTGGGAAAGGGAAACTTGCTACTTATAAACATTCTTTGAAGTTGATTCAACCCACATTGCCAAAGATAATATGAAAAATAGATAAGTGTGTCCTAAAGGCAATTCCAGGTTGTTGGTGGTTGCAGGCTGAGAAGAACTGCAAAGAGGTTGGCCCTCTGAAAAGGCAGGTTCAGAGGAAGAGTGCCTTGTCTACTTGAAGGCGTTGAAGTACCAAAAGGGAATCTTGTCATAACCAATATCTGTTTCAAGTCACAAAGTACTGAAACTGTGGTGGTGTATTTGGTTGTCATTAGATTTGGAATACTATAAGGCAAAGGAGTAGGCCCTCATGGTAAACTCCTGTAGAAGTTGAAGTTGTTGAAGTAGAAGTGCTGTGAAGTCATCCTGACAAAGATACCTACTGTGACTCCTAATCCTATGAAGAGAGACATATTACGTGTTAACCAAGAGCTTGGTTGCATTCTGTTACAGAACTTGTATTTGAACTGTGGTATTTCTTCTTAGACAACTGGAAGTTGTGGCAAAGCATCGTGACTTGGAATAACAGTGATGCTATCTTGAGGAAGTGGAAAGCCTTTATTTCACCAAGAAGAAAAGCTTTTCAGTTGTTGAAACTTTTGTTAACAGAACTTTACTTTAACATCGAAGGAGCTAAGAACTGAACTAAGACTGTATCACAGAATACGGATTTCCTTGTTTCCTTTTTCTTTTGTTGAACAATTAACTAAATAATTTGAAACCTGTACAGGGGGAGTTTACCCAGGTTACCAAGAGAGACTGTGAATATCATTGTTGATGTTACTATGAATTGCCATATATTTCTTTATGTATTTGATGTTTAAGTGTGAGGGCCAGACATCCTGTGTTAGAGTGTTTTCCTTTAGTTGTGATAGGCAGGGAACCCCTCATCAGAGTAGGGATAGTGAGGCATTTGATAACATTTATAATTTGATAAAATGGCGCATGTAGAAAAATCATCTAAAAGTTGTCCGTGTCACATATCTGACCCCTCATGTATATCAGAAGCCTGTCACAGGCTCTCTTAGGAGTCATTCACAGGCTCTACACTTCCATGGCTTCAGAACAAACACGGTCTCTGAGCTCCTCCCATGCTCTGGTCACTCTGGATCCACCACCCAATCTCAAGAAGGATTCTGGGGAATTCCGGGGGTCTATGCATGCAGCACCCCAGCAAGATGTACACCCCTCCCTGGTGGCTCGCTTATGACGGAATTTATTACAAGGCCTCCAGCAAGCTGTGGACCAGGTTCTTCACTGCTGAATCCAAGCCTGCAAGGTAACGACTAATCTGAGTTGCCCCCTCCCCCAGCCCGTGTGCACAGGGTCTACCAAGACTCGCCAATTTCACTGTAAAATGGGACTTTGCCACATATACCTGGATTATTTGGAAGCTGGTAAAGGTGACACAAGCCTGCATGGGCTATTTGTAAAATGCTTTGCTGAAGCACAGTCCGACAGCAAATCTCTTTGTTCATGGAGGGGCCCGCAAAGTGAATGAGTCATCAGTCAAGTTTTTAGTCTGTTGTCCCTTTCCATGTCCAACAATTAGACTATTATCACTTTACTAAAATATCACTACCTTATTAATTGGATTTATTTTGTAGTTCTTTAGTCAGAATATAGATATTTTGCTCTTTCCGAAACAAATCTTCTATTTCCTTATCAATTCCTGCGCTTCCGGATGCAATCTTACACTCTTAACATTTGTACATGAGGCCATCACTCCAAAGAATTGTTGATATTTGTTCTGGTCTATTGATAATTTCAGATTCTGAAGCAAAGCAGCTGCCTCACTAGACATAACCCCTGCATAGAACATTATTTCATAATTCAACTGGTAAAATGATACCATCTGCTGGGCTTGTCTCTAAATTAGACGTTTCACCGTTTTCAAATGATCCGCCTTCCTGTGGTCAGTAATGATCTGAACTGAATGTTATGTGTCTTCTGAGCACTGCCGTCGAAGATCACATGATTTCTGAATGGGCAACACTTCCGCTTTGAAGAGTGCATAATTGCTTCCTGCTGCTGCCATTTCTGAAAGAAGCTGGACTCCTCTTCCCCACGGCGATGGTAGATGCATCTGCTTCCCAATAGGCTTTCTGAGCGTACACTTGCTGCTGAATGCCCGACCCTTTATCTGCATCACACAGTCTGTCTTTTTCCCTGCTACTCTCAGCTGCGGCTCACTTGAGGAGTTTCTCACAAGGGGCATATTCCATAGAGCCGTAACGCAAAGTGAATGTGAAGTGAATGCAATGCGTACAAGCCTCGAGTAAGGCTTTAACGCCTTGCATTCACGCCACAGCTCACTGTCTTTCATTGGTGTGGCAGAAAGGAGGGGAAGAACACAACTTGTGTTTCCGCAGCTCCCTTCCACTCTGCCATGCAAATGCTCCACCATGTGCTTCGGCATTCATATTCGTTCTGGCGCAAATGCTGGACATCGCTATGGAGTCTGCCTTCTTTATGCACCAGCAGGCGGACAGGGATCCATTGTACACGCTCCCTGCCGGTGCATGCACAAATACAATTAAACCCTCCCCACCATGTTCGCACATGGGGGAAGGCAGGGGCGTTGCTAGGGGGGGGCTAAGGGGGCTAAAGCCCCTGATCTTTTGGTTGTAGCCCCGGATAGAATCTCAGGAACTACAGCCAAAAGATTAGCTAGCCCCCAGTCCCAACAGTTTCGACATCAGCGTAGCCCCAGGTCTTTTCCAGACCTAGCAACTCCCCTGGGGGAAGGTTTTATTTCAATTGGAAACACTGCTTACCACGCGAGCATGTTGGGGAGGGTTTCTTTTCAATTGTAAACACTGCTTGCCATGCGAGCATGGCAAACGACGCTCATAATCAAAAGTAAAGTCTGACTGGCATTCTGGCTTGCCAGGCAGCGTATACTCACTTTGCACTGCGGAGTCAAAATGTGAAGGGCAAAAGGCAGCATGCACGCTTGTACGCCGCCTTTTGCTGGGGTGCAAATGTTGAAAATTAGGTGGCAGGGAGCCCGCCTACGTTAAAGTGTTAACCAAATGGCTCCCCACCATCAAATTACTCAATGGAGCAAAATGAGCCCCATGGTCTTTTTACAAGAAGTGCTTATTGAATGGAGGGGACTGCCAGCATAAGCACTTACCTGCTTTTGTATCCCTTTGATGCAATTCTCTACATTTGAAAAATGGAGTGCAAAGGAAAGTTGTTAAAGAAATCGCAAAAATCGCCCAGTTTTTGCACCCTGTAGTGTAAAGATGTGTAAATGCTGCTTGCCAATTACACCTGGCAAACGGCCTTTACAAAGGATACCCATGGAATCCGCCTGCTTTTTAGCAGGTGCCAAAACAGCAGGAGTCCTTGGGAATCCAGTGGTTTTACGTGAGCATGAACATTTGTATTTGGTGTAAAACCATGAGGCATTTGAAGATGGAGACGGTGCGTACGGTGGGAAGGTTCATTCCATTCCGAGCCTCTTGCCCACCTACAGAGGATTTCAAAATCCCTGCGAGTGCAAAAAGTAAGGCATACATCTTTAACACTCTGGGGACCCCAGAAACTGCCCAGCTTTGCTTGATGTGGATAATTGTTTCAGTGGTCAATACTGGTGAATGCCAGATTATGTAAGCAGGCAGAAATATGTACGACAATAATAACGATTAGAACACCCTAGTGGTGTTTCTAGGACGCTGATTGGTCAATCTGCGGGCTATACGCACTGGTATAGCCCGCAGATTGATTACAGCCCGTAGTTCGAGTTGCATTCACTTACGTGTGCACTCGGGGCTGCGTGCAGGCGGGGGAAGCAGCACAAGTGGACGCGTTGGCTGGCGTGTCATTTCGGAATGGAAAGAGTTAACTTTCCATTCCGAAATGCACATTGGAAAACCAACGTGTACACATAGAAAAGTACAGGGAAGTGAAAGCGAATGCAACGTTTTCGTGTTGAATGTAAATAGTGAAGCCGTTAGATATGTGGAAAAGGGGCAGACATCAGCAGCAGCGTGCAACGTGGAGAAGCGCTGTGTATGGCAGCAAATGGGAAATGAATTTTACACGCACCTCTGAACGTGCAGTGCAGCAGGGATATGGGCGTGTTGCAGAAAGGCACAGAAATGTAATGTATTCACCTGTATGTGCCATGTATGTGTAGAAGCATTTTGGAGATGTGTAGTAACTGTATGTTTCTGTTAAGTAATTGGAACCCTACATTTCGGGAGCTGGGGGGGTGGGGAATACAAAAAGTACACCTGGATTAAGATGAATTAAAACAGGGGGCCGGCATAGACACACCTGATTACACTTTAGTAGCATACTCCTCCCACCCTAGCACCTTCCACCACCCTATAAAAAAAATGAAACGTTTAATTGAAGTACAAAAAATGTCTGCAACAATTATTTACCATTTTGCAAATTTTTGTACTTCAATTAAACATGCCACATTCATTCAACTTTCATTAAACAGTGAGGGTGTTGTAATAGCTTTGTAGACCTGCAGCGAGGGCCGTACCGGGCGTTATGGTCCCTCATACCTTGTTAAAGGCCCTCGCGTAGCTCAGGCCATTAACTCGGTCTTCAGGGCCCATAACGCCCGGTACGGCCCTCGCTGCAGGTCTATAAAGCTATATTATATGTGCCTGTGGGCTTTCGGCACATTATAAATGTAAAAATAAATACATGAATATGTCTTTAACAACTCTATAAATATAGGTTACTGATAAGAAAAGGAGCAGAAAACTAAAAAGGGAATTATATGACGTGTGCCAACCTAACCTTTTCACTTTTGAGACATTCCTTTCTTGCTTTCTTTTAACACTCTTTTTTCGCTTTCTTGAGTTGACAGTGCTAGGAGAGGATTGGAAATGTGAAGCGACAAGAACTATTCTGGACCTTTTCAATTATGGGTATTTCTAAGCATTAGCAAGTCCACACTTATGCTGGAAAGGCTAAGGCAGCTTCCATCCCTCTGGGTGTTGCCTGTATGGCACCCAAGGGTGGCTACCCCTCATACATTTTGTAAGTACTATTCTTTTGGTGTTATCTTATCATCGAATGTTCAGTCTGGCCCAACGCTTCTACCAACAAGCATTGGCAATGCCAATGGTTTGGGCTTTTGGGTAGGCACTGGCAAGGCACTTGCCAGGCACTACTGTAGTGGTATTAACTGGCCATTGCTGGTAGCGGGTGCAAACCGGTGTGAGTACTTGGGCATCTAATAGCAGTGGCGGGCAAATGCCTAATACTATATACAAGCCAAAACTGTTGGCTTCGTCAAAGCTTGTTTTTTGACAGGACTTCAGTGAAGGACACGTATAGTGTTTTTAAATTGATTGGCTGAAGGCAGACCTGGCTGGCTTTTTTATTACACCAGTGGCACGTTTACAACCCCAGTTAAGTCATTAACTCTCAGAACACAGTTATGAAAAAACACTGGCAGGCACTTTTGAGCACAACGTTTGATGATAAGGCTTGATAAGGCTAGCTCGAAGGGATCACAGGGGGATGTGTCTTGGGTGGGGCGGGGCAGGAAATGGGTGGAAATGGCCATAGAGATTGGCATTGCCATGGGCAGTGAATGGGTGGGCAAATAACCAAACAACACCTACAATCTTTGTGTTCCTCCTCATATCCCATTTCTCCCTTTCTGTACTCTAATGTAATAGTTGGGGCTTATAGGTGGTGCTTTGCTGCCAAATAGCCAAAACTAAAAAGCACCAGGCAAAAAAGACCCTTTGTACAACAGTCCATCAGGTCGCATGCATGAGGCCGCACCAGCAGAATTTTAAAATAACTCTACAGCACCACCATCCTGGTAGGAAGAAACCATGTGCGTTACAATACCAACAAGCACAACCAGGGCATAAACATTGGCAGCCATCTGAGACAATTGTACCCCTTGCAAAGTGATGAGGATGCTCCAAGCTGCCACTGCAAGCACATGTCTCCACGCAGGGGCACTGGGAGCGCGGGCGCTGCGTGCCCACCCCCTGGATCCCACCAGGAAAAGCAATAGTCTACTCCCCTGTCTCCACGAACCCCATGCCAGGTAAATATGGCTTCAATGATTAGAGACACATCTGGAACCGTAGCACCCTTCAAACTCATCATAGACAAGCCCCCCTCCCCAATGCAGCAGCTGGCCATGGTGATGCAGAAGCGAAACACCCCACTGCATGTGTGGGGAAAATAGTACACTTCCTGGTCCATCCCTGGCTGTCTCCCGATCAAACTTTGTTGGCTGGGAGAATGCGGGTGGACTGAGAGACTCCGGAGATGCCCGGGGTGAAGAATGAGATCACAATTCCTGGGCAAAAAGGCTGGTGCACATGTTTAAGGGCACCCAGCAGAGCGGGTGCATCTTAACTATGGAGCTCCCAAAGGATTGCTCCTTAGTGGGAAGAAAAGGTCACCAAAAGGGGAAATGGTCCAAGGACCCGGCTCACCTGTTGCTGTATACAGTGGAGTATTTGGGCTATCTGCTGTCCTAGGCCCAACAAAGTGCACCCTCCTCCAACTTTACTTTGCCCATTTCCCAGACTCCATCCCTTCTGTAAGACATAGAAGCATACATTTTAAATTGGAGTGGAAAGAACATCTTATACCCGTTTGTGGCCAATGGCGTTAGTGGAAGAGTGTGTGCTCTCTTGATCCTTTGGGCATCAATTCAATACAGTAAGGCAGTGCAGTAAGACCTCAAAACCTGTGCGTAAGGTGCCAGACACACTCTGCAGACCGACCTTATTATGCACAGTTGCCCTCGTAGAGTTTTGTCCTTAATGTGCAAGTCTCCTTTTGACCTCACTAGCCACCCATGGATTATTTTACAGACCTTAGCTCTAATTTAAATCTCCCACACTGCATTCCAGTGGCTTAATTACCAATTTAGTACATACATGGTCAACATGGGCTCTTTCTCTGCCACCTGAAGCCAATCTGGCATGACTCGAGGTGGGAGAGAATGTTTTGTCAAACTACGTTTGTGCCTCCAGTAATCATACAGCACATTGCATGTTTCTGTCTCTGACACCTCCATCGGTAGGCTCGGCTTTACCAGAACCCCCTCCAGTTGCCTGGTTAGTAGGCCCACAACTCCAAGGAACTCTTGAACACACATCAAAGCTGTCACGCATCCACAACAATACAAGGTAATACCACCACCACACCACACTAGTTGTGGCTTCCATGAAGCTGGTTCAGTAAGGGAAGCTCTCACCCATTCTTTTAATTAAATTTTCTACTCGTCAAATCACTGAAAACTATGCCTTCATCCACATGATCCCTGCTATAAGCCCATGTGTACAGCTATCATCGTAAATTGCGACTCCTTATGGGAATGTATTTATTTGGATTTATAAAGCGCCCAGCGGCCCGAAGGCATTGTGGCATTGTTACAGAATATTCACTTGATGCATGTTATAAACGTGTGTTACAAAGCAGTTAGACATTCAATTACAGTGTTGAGAGTTGTTCTGAGGTTACAGAGGAACAATGCTGGGGCAGTGTCGTATAGTCATGATTGGGTGATAGTATAGTTGAACAGTTTTGTTTTTAGTACTTTTCTTAAAGTTGTGAGGGATTCTTCATTTCTTAATCTGAGCGGAAGAGAGTTCCAAGCTTTGGGGGCTAATACTTCAAAGCTGGTTCTGCCCACTTTAGCTCTGTTGAATGTTGGGACTGAGAGTCGGTGTGCGTATTGGTCACGTTCAGGCCTATGGGCAGGGGCCTGGTGTATTCTTGCAGCTAGGTAGGCTGGGGTGATCGGGGCAAGGCATCTGTGCGTGATTGTGAGGGCTTTGAAGGTTATGCGCTCTTTAACCGGGAGCCAGTATGCCTCTTTTCTTGCCTGGGAGATGTGCTCTCTCCTGGGGATGCTGAGCGCAGCTCTAAGGACATTGTTTTGTACAATTTGCAGTTTGTTGATGTTATTTGCGGAGGTGCCTAGGAGTAGGATGTTGCAATAATGCAATTTTGCGCCTATTGTTGCTCTCGCAATGTTAAGGCAATTCTCTGGTGATAGGTGAGGTTTCATCGCATTTATCATTTTTGAGGTGAGTGCTGCTGAGGATGATATGGCGCTGGCTTGCCTATCCATTGATAGGGTGGAGTCCAGGTAGACACCAAGGGTTTTCACTGCAGCAGAGGGAGTAATGACCGTGTTTTCGATGCTGAAGGAGCTATACTTGTCGTCAAGTTTTTTTAGGGATTCTTTGGGGCCTACAGGTAGTATTTCTGTTTTTCCCCTGAATGGTCCATTGAATCACACTTTCAGTGCTTAGCAGCTCGCAAGCCCCTAGTATGAAGCACAACATTACAACATGCGTTCACTGCATTGTTTTACAAGTATCATATCGTATACACGTATTGGCTAACACTAGTTATCCGGCTTATGAATGTCATATAGGGCTGGTCATTCTCAAATACGGCATGTCAAGTGGACATGCATTGAATGTATCCTTGAAACATGAGCATGTAATTTGCATGTTATTCATTGAGCATTTATTCTACATGTGAAGTATATAACATACCTTCTCCTTTATCATTGCACCCCATAGACTACGGCTGAGTCCTACAAAAATGTTAGTCCAGCTGTCACATAGACACTGACATAGAAGTTCATGGCGCACTGGACACTCTTCATC
Source organism: Ambystoma mexicanum (assembly GCF_040938575.1). Classification (NCBI taxonomy): domain Eukaryota; kingdom Metazoa; phylum Chordata; class Amphibia; order Caudata; family Ambystomatidae; genus Ambystoma; species Ambystoma mexicanum. Next base: position 1,017,996,842 of record NC_090923.1, on the reverse strand, counting down.
CTAAGGCCTTTGTAATGTCATTACACGAGCCCGCTCTGATAATAATTAAATAGTTGCTTGAAATTTTAACTTCTATTTGCATGCAATGTAATCCTCTTGTTTTCTAGCATGCTGGAGAGCATTCACTCCACAGCGCTTTGAAGGCAAAACAATGGCAGGAAGGCTCTTTACAAACATTAAGTAACTTAATGACTTTCTTCTGTACAAGATGTCACATCTTCCGGTGAGAATATCCTATCTGTATGTTCTGCAGTGTGACAAACTTGCAGTGTGTTTTCGCCTGTGCAGAGCTGTGCATTCATTTTAACAGGTTTTCCAGTCACATTTTCTAGGGCAAGAAGAGGTAGTTTTGCTGACCTGCTGATTTTTAAGGCAAACAGTTTTCTGCTTTTGAAATATGCTCTGTCCACTCTGAACTGAGATGTCACAGGGACAGAGAAAGGGCTGATTGACAAACCTTCAGCATTATTGTTTAACTTGATTGAGCAAAATCCACTGATTGGGTTTCGAGGTCGGACTATAGCCATGTGGTGGAAGACCAGACGTCATGGTTTTGCCGGAACTTTCCTGGGATTGGGACCTCTGTCCCCCTGTCCCGAGAGTTCTTATGTTTTAAAAAACCTGGTTTTGGGCAAGGGGAAAGTGACTGTCCTATTTTTTTATCACAACAATCATCAACTATGTAAACAATATTAGATGTTAAGAATGTTGTCACCTTAGGATAGGTTCGAACCCCCAAAGTTCCAGGTATAAACCTTATGCATCAACTGCTTGAACCACAGAGACAGGCTGAAAGGAAAGTACACAGCAAGATACGAAATGTCAAACACAGCAAAAGCACCTTTGTTATTAATATTTACATGTTTTTTGAGTGTGTTATAGTTGAGATGATCAACATTTTGACACTAATACCAATAAAAGGCAAGTTCATTGTACAAATATAACATTAAAATACATAATTCAATCAGTATCATGCTTGGTATTTACATGCTTTTATCAACATTCAATGCCTCCCAATTTGCATGCATATACTGTGGAAATGGGGGCAGAGAGACGTCCGGTTGAGGGGTGGGGGAGTCCTTCCTTTATGTTGTGGGCTGTCCCGGTTTTCTGTCTTGAAAATCTGGTCACCCTAGGTAGACATCATTCCCGAACTAGTCAGGCTTCTCTGGGATGGTCACTCGACTGACACAAGGCGATTGCCTATACCACAATAAGGAGATTTCAGGCCATACAGTGTTTCTAAACGGCTTGTTGCGTTTGGTAGGTTACATGTTGCTGATCCTCCCCCAGCCCTACTGATCTCTCAGAGAGAAATGTCGCTTGTCAGAATATGTTCATATTTCGTAAAGGCCAGTCCCAATCTGCAAGAATCAGTATCAGGCTTTATAATGCTAAACGCTTTGTCCCAAAATAAGGGCCCAGGGACGAGCCTGCCAGAAAAGGTCGAGAGACCTCGGCTGCTCCAGAACCCCTTTCTCTCAGCAGTGAATACACAGCACTACTGCATTCTTCACTTGAGGCTGTGCTGTAGAAAATCGTATAAGATCCAAGCTATTAGCTCCAGCGAAGGGTGGCACACATTGGAGGCAACATTCTGCGGGTAGCGTTAAAAAATAAGCATTCATTCCAGCTGACACAGGCTCCATCTCAAAAGGGCTGCATGCATTGTGCAGTCTTTTCATAAGGAGGCAGAAAGTTTATGTAGGACTTTTCAAAAATGTACATACAAAAAAATGCAGACGGACACTGTTTATTTTTGTCATAATTCACTACAAACGTTTGCAGCATCTTGACAACGTAACAGCAGTAACATGTCTAAAACATTAATATTTATAGGTGTGAGGAATTCGACCATCCACACAGGAAGAGTGCGCTCACCTGGCCTTTTTTTGTTTGTTTAAAAGAATGAATGATGGGGCCCTTCCTGTGCACATTTTCCACGCTCTCCTCACAGCAGAAAAATAGTCATGTACTCTGGGAGGACACAGCTTACCAGCGCCACCCTCCCCTGTCATGTGTAGCTGACACTTGACAGCCATGGGTACATAAAAAGCCTTTGGCCATGGGCAGCCTGATTAGAATTTCAAGGCTGCATGGATTTGCATCTCCATTGTCAAACCTTGCTGGTGGTGGCAAATACTGACAAATGTTAATTAGCAGGCCTCAGGGAAGGGCTGGGTGCAGGAAGTGACAATGGAGACCAGACGCCAACCCATCTTTGTAATGCAATGTGTCAACTTGGTACTAACACCCCTCCTTGGTATGGAAGGACAGTGAATGTCCTGTCTGGAACCACTCCTTTCAGAGCAGGGAAGTATGTGAATTGTAGGAGACGAAGGTATGCCTGCAACCCCTTACTTCAAAGGAGGCCCATGTTGTGATCACTGCATAGGGCTCAGTTAATTAAGGAGACACGTTGATGTACAGCAGACAGGAAGATGGGTGGGACTTAGAAGTATATGTTGTCATCCTTCCCCTGTCTCTTGCCGAGCGCCCTGGTACTGACCTGAAGCATCACTAAATATTGTTGGTGGAGACCCAGGATTTGCTCACTTAAGTTAGGATTGGCCTACACCAATCCCTGGGCCCTGTTTGGCCTTAAAAGAGGGCTGAGCACCTCACTGATCAGATCATCTAAAGACTTTGCAAGGAGTATGAAGAAGCACTCATTTTGACCTGAGCAGAAGGTACAGTCTACCTTACATCTTTCACAAGTGAAGGAAGGCCAGGAGTTCCAAGAGGGAAGCAAGGTCCCTCCCCTAAACATCTTCCAGTTAACAGAGGGAGATACCGGACTCAAACGACCCGTCCAGCAGCTGGAGAACCGGTACCCAGCCAGCACACAGCGTGCCCTGCTAGGGCCTGACAGCAAGAGTTCCTAGGTGGGAAGTGCCATAGAGTCTCTGGCCAAAGGACAAGGCCGTTGCCTGCTAACACCCTCATGGGCTTTGGGCCATCTGCCTTGAAAGGACACAAGCCCTGCAAAGAAGCTAAGAACAGTGCCACACAAGCATCATCCAACGTCCATCTCTTTAAGGACAATTTTGAGACAGTCGAATCCATGAACCGCATCCGGCTGCACCGCTGACTTTTGCCACGCTGCAGTCACCAGAGCCGTCCGAGACGCCTCGACCAGCATTCCAGATCCACCAACCAGCACAGAGACAACGATTTTTGGCCCAAGCCACCGTGCCAGACAGCCTTTAGACGTCCATCCAGCATTGCTTGCCGAACTGCCTGCCGCCTGGTACCCGCAGCTGTCTCCCGCCACTAACTCTGTCTCACTGGCTGCAAAGTACCCTGGAACCGCTGTGAAGCTGTCGAGCACCAAGAACTTCTTCATCATCAGGTACATTATGCTTCTGCCCACCTGGTCCTTCTCTGAGGCACCCTAGAGACAGTTACGACCCTTTGCCCCTTTGGTGTTGAAACCAAATAACCTTGAACAGTAAGACTGATTGCCTTACCATCTACCCTCTTGTCAGTATCTAGAGTGCATCCATTTTCTTTGTGAAACTGTCTGCCCTCTGTGTTCCTTTACAGTGTGGGTTGTAATTGTGGAGTCTTAGAACTGTCTGTTGTAGTAATAATAAAGTAGATATTTGTATACAATCTTGACTGGACAGACCCTTTTATCATTGGGAAATAATTGTATTTTCGTTGTGTTTCAACTAACCAATGATGCAGGACCTTGCAGAGAGAAGCCTGTCGTTCCGTCTACGTTACCAAAATTGGACAAGGAGGTCTTATAATTCACTTGTATTCCAATCTGTTCGGATCCCTTCTGGTGTACTAGAGATGTGAGGTTGATTGATGGTTTAGAAACCGATATTCCTCCGTGGACCACTGGTGCCCCGCAAGTTGATTTGTCACAAATAGAGAAATTACAAGGTTCGTTTATAGAAGCGATGATTATCCTTGCAGGTATGGCGGTTTAAATAAAAAACAAAACACAATTTTATGATATTAATATTTCATTAGCCAGCTGTACCTCTTGTATCCCATACCAACCCCACTCCCCGGTCATCTGTCACGGATTACAAAATCTATGTGTATTTACTGGATGAGCCTACCATTTGGGACTTCCAATAGCACCGAAAGGGTTCCGTGCAGGTCTCAAACCAATCTTCCACCCTCTGACTTCTAAATCAGGGCCCTTCCGCAGCACATGACAGAGTCGAAGCCACACGCAGGTCACTGCTGGAAGAGAGGTCTCTGCGCCCTTCTAGCTGCTCGTCTAGGTTTCCCTTCACCCCCCAGCCACCTCCTCCCGCTGCCAGCGCTCTGCTTATCCTGAGCATGTCAAGTTTCGAAGAGGACGTTCAACGTCATGACGTCACATACATAATAGACACATTTTGGATTGGTGCAGAAGCATTCGTCCTCACTCCAAAAGTGACTGAGGACTTTTTGAATTTAAATTAACATAATCAATTAAATGAAAAATTAAACATGCAATACATTTGTTTGCCGCCTTAATCTAATCTGCCGTACTAGGCCACGGCCTACCGGGCCTTATTGCAAAATACGTCACCCTGTATACAGTCATTATATGTGCCGAGGTCCTTGAGAGATGAGATGGCAGGTGGCGGGCTCCTTCCAGCCCATACGTGGGTAGTCCTGGCTTCAGATCCGGACTGCCATCCTCCACCAGTGTCTGGTACAGTAACCCCGTGTCGTGTGGCCGCAGTACCCCTCAACAAGGGAGGCGACTCTGCACACTTTCAAAATATTCTACGAATAAGGTCTTCCTTTGGGTCAGACCAGTAAGAGAAAAATGACGAAGTTCTGTGGCGCTCAACACAGGGGCCACAGGCTAGGCCTCTTGGCGCTGACATGCAGGGCCGGCCTTAAGGACAGCAGTGCCCTGGGTGAATTGGCACCCCCCCTTGCCCTCTGGCGCCCCTGGTTAACAGAGGGCGGGGCGAAAGGGGGGCGTGCCAGGAGGGGGACACTTTTTTTTTTTTGTTTAAACCTCCTCGCTCTGCGAGGAGGTAATGGTGTGAATAGGACGCGTTAACACCCCATTGTCATTGAATGAGCCCGCCACTGCAGGTTCTTTCAATGACAATGAGGCGCCTGCCACGCCTTCTGCCACCACGCCAGCTCGGGGGAGCCCTTGAAAGACTCCACCCGAGCTGGCATGGTGGGGGGACTAATGGCGCATTTTGCTGTTAAAGGCACCCGCGGTGACGGGTGCTCTTAACAGCAAAAGGCTGCCTGCCGCGCCTTCTCCCACAACGCCAACTCGGGGGAGCCCTTGAAAGACTCCCCCGACCTAGCGTGGTGGGGGCATATGGCGCCCTGGGGGGCGTGGCACCCCGGGCGGTCGTCCGGTTCGCCCCCCCCTAAGGCCGGCTCTGCTGACATGGCCAGGGCCGTCACGAGGGGGGTGCAGGGGGGGCAAACTGCCCCGGGCCTCGCGCTTGCTGGGGGCCTCGCGGCCCCCTCTTCTAAGTGGAAGGCAACACAGTCTCCCGTGTCCTTTATTCACACGGGGGACTGTGCTGCCCCTGCAATGATTTTGCTGTTTCTTGTGAAGCCGTTTGGCTCCGCAACAAACAGCAAAATAATGGGAGACAGCAGGGCTCAGAAGTGAGCTCTGCTGCCTCCCTTCATTCAGCTGAAAACGTGGACCCTCTGACTGACAAGAGAGGACTCCTCTCCTGTCAGTCAGTGTGTTCACGTTGCTCAGCGTGACCACACTGACTGACAGGAGAGGAATTCTCTCTTGTCAGTCAGTGTGTTCATGTTGTCAGTGTGACCACGCTGACTGATGGGAGAGGAGTTCTCTCTTGTCAGTCAGTGTGTTCATGTTGTCAGTGTGACCACACTGACTGATGGGAGAGGACTCCTCTCCTGTCAGTCAGTATGTTCATGTCAGCGTGATCATGCTGACTGACAGGAGAGGAGTTCTCTCTTGTCAGTCAGTATGTTCATGTTGTCAGTGTGACCACGCTGACTGATGGGTGAGGAGTTCTCTCTTGTCAGTCAGTGTGTTCATGTTGTCAGTGTGACCACACTGACTGATGGGAGAGGACTCCTCTCCTGTCAGTCAGTATGTTCATGTCAGCGTGATCATGCTGACTGACAGGAGAGTTCTCTCTTGTCAGTCAGTGTGTTCACGTTGCTCAGCATGACCATGCTGACTGACAGGAGAGGAGTTCTCTCTTGTCAGTCAGTATGTTATGTTGTCAGTGTGACCACACTGACTGATGGGAGCGGAGTTCTCTCTTGTCAGTCAGTGTGTTCACGTTGCTCAGCATGACCATGCTGACTGACAGGAGAGGAGTTCTCTCTTGTCAGTCAGTGTGTTATGTTGTCAGTGTGACCACACTGACTGATGGGAGCGGAGTTCTCTCTTGTCAGTCAGTGTGTTCACGTTGCTCAGCATGACCATGCTGACTGACAGGAGAGGAGTTCTCTCTTGTCAGTCAGTGTGTTATGTTGTCAGTGTGACCACACTGACTGATGGGAGCGGAGTTCTCTCTTGTCAGTCAGTGTGTTCACGTTGCTCAGCATGACCACGCTGACTGACAGGAGAGTTCTCTTGTCAGTCAGTGTGTTCATCTTGATTAGAGAGGACTCCTCGCTTGTCAATCAGTGTGTTCACGTTGCTCAGCGTGACCACGCTGACTGATGGGAGAGGAGTTCTCTCTTGTCAGTCAGTGTGTTCACGTTGCTCAGCGTGACCACGCTGCCTGATGGGAGAGGAGTTCTCTATTGTCAGTCAGTGTGTTCACATTGCTCAGCGTGACCCCGCTGACTGATGGGAGAGGAGTTCTCTCTTATCAGGCAGCATGTCTACGTGACGGCTGCGTGGATGCTTTTTAAGGGTGCATGGAGGTAACGTAAGTGTTTTTTTATTTTAAATTAAAAGTGTGTATGTGTATTTAAATTAAATTAGTATGTATATGTGTATGTATGAATGCATGCGTGCATGTTGATGTTTGTGTCAATGCTGTGTTTGGTTTTATGTATACATGCATGTATGGAGTTGTGTAACTGGTGGATGAATGCATGGGTGAAAGTGTTTTTTGTGAGTGTGTGTTCAGCACCACCCCTAAATGTAGCGACCCTGGGGGCCACTTCATTAAGGGGTGGGCTCATGGCATCAGAGGTGCACCTAGGCTAAAATGTCAGGGGGGAAAGGGGACTAATACTTCAAATGTTGGGAGAGGTGCTAACGTCAGTAGCTGTGAGGAAGGGGCAAACTTCCTTGTGTGGGGGCACCTAAAATCTTTCCACTTTTCGAATGAGACTATTCTGGTGAAGCTTCAATGTTACAAGCAGCTACCTCTTGCCTTCATTTCTGAAACATCACACTTAAGGACTGCTGTGAGAATGAGATGTCTCATGTCACCACTTCCCTTCTAATCACTCCCCTAGCATGCAAGTGCTAACCCCACATCACGATGTCAATTACCTAAAAGTGTATGGATATGAATGCAGGTGCTAACAGTGAAATGACTTCTCATGGCCATGCTTATCCCTATGGCATTCTCACCCAGTCCCTGTCCTCCCCACCCAAAACAACTCCTCATTGGAACTCTTTGGGCTAGCTTTAAACATGGCTAGCCATCAAACTTTGCCCTCAATGTGCCTGCAAGTGTTTCCTCAAAGGAGTCTTCTAAGAGTTCTTGACTTCATTGGAGTTGTAAACACGTAACTGGTGTAATAAAAATGTCTTAATCAGGTCTGCCTTTGGCCACTCAATTTAAAAACACCCTGCATGTCTTCCGCTGAAATTCTTTTAAAAATAAGCATTGGCAAAGCCAACAGTTTTGGCTTATGTATAAGTATTAGGCATTTACGAGGCACTGCTATTAGCTGCTCAAGTACTCAAACCATTTTGCACTGGCACTATCAATGGCCAGCTAATACCAATACAGAAGTGCCTTTGCCATGCCTACACAAATGCCCAAACTGTTAGCATTGCCAGTGCTCTTTTTGCTTTACCCTTGATGCACAGGACTATGCATCAAGGTTAAAGCAAACATACTACTTGGCTAAAATGGCCCACTTTGAATGTAGGCCAATCTAGCCAGTAATAACACTTATGGTACACAGTCAGCCTGGATATACTTTCTGTGGCATGGCATTTTTACTGGTTGGGAATCCGTACATGGTAATAATGGCAAATATTGATGCAGCCTGCTTCAACATAATTAGAACAACCAGCATGAATATATGTTTATACTAGCATATCCCGTGTGGAAAGGCGGCATGAAATGTATTGGAAAATGTTCCTATGCACAATTTGTGATTTGCAACTATTGGGAATTTCCATGTGCTTCCATACAAAACCAATTGCAAACTGTGTGGATTTCTACCCAATTTTGCAAAGAAAGTGCTATAAAATGCATACTTTTAACCCAATGTTTCAAACATTTTCTTGGGAGTGAGAACCCCCACCCCCCAACCCACCCTTTGGTTTGGGCTTCCTCACTGTGCTCTGTTGATCCTGACTAATTGGAACAAACATTTAAGCCTCTTAAGTTCAGAAATGTACCAGCCTCCACTGTACATCATTTGTCACTGTGTATTATGTGTGTTTTAATGCGCAAACAGGGGCAGGGTGCTCCTTAATTATATGATATGGCATTTATAACGTGCCTGTACGCAAGTGTTTCTAGGCGCGACAAGGCAAGGAGGGAGAAACAAAAGAGTAGGACAAAACACAGATCTTACTAGGCCTTGTGTCATTCAGATCGTACAAGAGCAGGGAATGGGGAGGGGAGAAGTGCCGAGGGTGGGGTAGGATGCAGAAGTGCAGGAACAAAGTAGAAACAAGAGTGCAGCCAACTGGTGGCAAGTGTGAGTACTCATAAGTGTAGCCGACGGGTGGACAATACGAGCAAGAGCGGGGACTGTAGGGTTACAGATACAGACCACAAGTGCAGGGGAGCCAAGAGGCAGTGCGGGATTGCAATAGGACGTACAGGCAGGGACCTGGGCCCGAATTCAGAGCTTGACCAGGTGATCAGTGCATGGATCAGGCAGGTGATCAGCAAGGGAGAGGAAGAAAGAAGGCAGAAGCAAATAAACAGGTCTTGAGGTGCTTCCGGAACCGGAGATGGTGCTCCTCGTTTTTAGCGAGGCAGGGAGGCTGTTTCCAGAGGGAGGCCCCAGCCGAAGAAAGAGATCTGCCCTCAACTCTTTGCTTGGAAAAGTGATTGACCCTCAGAGAATTGGAGGTGGCGCAGTGGAGAGCTCATGCCATCTTATATATATTTATTCATATGATAAAAAAGTTAGTCTGGAATGAACCTTTCTTCAGTAGAGAAAGTAGTAATAAACCATATTTGGGATCCTGCACACAAACTCAAGGGTAGATTTCTCAAGTCTCCTGTGTGCGGATATGCCGCCGCTGGCCGAGTGCAAAAAACTGTAAGGGGGCCTCACCAAATGTTTTGCCCCGGGCCTCACCACATCTTCTGACAGCCCTGGACATGGCATCTCCTTCCAGCTGTGAATTTATTAACCCACAGTGCAGGGCCGTAGGAGGGTGGACCGTGCAACCTTCTCCCTCACACATTCGTGGCAGATGTTCCTCAGCTGGTTGTGAACACATCAATGGCATGCAGTAGGTTAGGATTACACACAGTAGGGAATGTTTTCCCCACTTAGCTGAGGAGTCCCATATACGCTAGAACTTGGTTTGGGTGCAAAATAGGCCGCAACCAGCCTGTTATTATTCAACGTTAGAGGGTCACATGAATAGGGGGGAAAGCCCTGCTCAGAAGAGTGGCCTGCTTCTCCTGCCACCATGATGGTGGGCGGCATAAAAGGATGCTCGAGGACCCATCCCATTTATGGGGCGCATCCCCGCTCCTTCATGGGTCTGCCATCCTTCCCGCTAAGGCCTTCCTGAGGTTCAGATATGTTACTTACAAATTGGTTCGGTTTGCACAATGGCCGATCTGTGAAGCAATAAGAGCTTACTAACCAATCCCACTTATGCATAGCTCTGCAGATAGACCGTGGTAGGTGGTACAATAAAAGTTGACAGGCACTGGATAATAGCGTGGCTCGGTAATGGGAGATTTCATCGAAGGAGAATTGGTCATATTTTTTTTGCCGCATTTTACTGCAAATGTATGTGGGGGTGTGTTATGGTAATAATAAAGGTAGGGGGATGAGGGGCTGCAGGGGGTCTCCCCCGCATACATTTGCCATATGGCCTTGAAGAAAAAAATGAATTCAACCAATTCTCCCTCAATGAAATAAATTTGACCAGATCGCACAGAACCGCATTGCTTGACCTCTCAGTTCCGATAGATCAAAGCATCTTAAGTGGCTAAACAAGAGCCTACTGACTTCAGAGAAGTTGGCGTCAGCTGGTACCCGAACTGATACCGCCACTGTCACCAAGTTGTTATTGTTATTGTTGTTTTGCATTTATATAGTGCCTTATATACCATTTGTATGGTCTGAAGGCGCTGGTAGGTTGAACGCCCTTGGGAACCGAAGTTCAGATCAGTAGAGAGAGTAGAGAGAGTCAAAAGGTGCGTGTGAGCACCGGGTATGTGTGCAGCTCGTGCGGTATCCGTGTAATAGCTGCTTCTTAGCGGTAGGTGTGGTGGTTGAGAGATCAGGAGTAAGTGTTCATTCTGGCAGGATTTACCCAGACCGGGTGTGGCTGCGTTAGGCCTGAGGAGAACGCCTGGCTGGGGGGGTGTAATCAGCAGTGTTTACTTAGAATGATGTGGAGTGAGCAGCGGATGTTGGTATGAGAACAGTTATACTGAACGGTGTCATAGTATCTCTGTGTTCTAGTTGAGTGGGGATGTAAAGGAGAGAGTAAGCATGGTGGTGAGATATGATGGGTTACATGCTCTTTCAAACGTTCTCTGCATTCCAAACCATACTATATACGTCACGTGATTCTATGCGCTCCAGTTTGTTCCGTGCACTCCTATCCACTCCATGCATTCATGCATTCCTGCTCGCCCTGTGCGCTCGAGTCCGCTCCGCGCGCTCCAGTCCACCATGCGTACTCCAGTCAGCCCTACACATGCACTCTTGTCTGCCCCACGCATGCACTCTTGTCTGCCTCACCCATGCACTCTTGTCTGCCTCACGCATGCACTCCTGCCTGCCCCACTCATGCACTCCTGCCTGCCCCATGCATGCACTCCTGTCTGCTCCATGCTCTACGCATTCTGCAGCTCTACGTATTCATTGATTCTACTCACTCATCAGTATTGGATGCAATCTGTGTTTGTTCGTTCTACGTACTCGTCCACTCTACGCAACACGTCCGTTCACTCTGGGCACTCGTTAGTTCCAGGCACGCGTTCGCTCCAGGCATTCATCTGCTTTATGCCCTCACATGTACTATGCATTCACCTGTTTTACGCACTCATCCCCTCTACGCACTCACCCCCTCTATGCACTCACCCCTTCTATGCACTCACCCCCTCTACGCACTCACCCCCTCTACGCACTCACCCCCTTTATGCACTCACTGCCTCTACGCACTCACCCCCTCTACACACTCATCCCCTCTACGCACTCACCCCCTCTACGCACTCACCCCCTTTACGCACTCACCCCCTTTACGCATTCACCCCCTCTACGCACTCACTCCCTCTACGCACTCACACCCTCTATGCACTCACACCCTCTACGCACTCACCCCCTCTACGCACTCACCCCCTCTACGCACTCACCTCCTCTACGCACTCATCTGCTCCCCGCACTCATCACCTTTAAGCACTTGCGCTTTTCACGCATTCAGCAGCAATATCCTGTTCTATATATTCATCTCTTCACTCATCTGTATTATACTTTCATCCGTTCTATACACTTATCCACTCCTCCGCTCCATCCGCTCATCCACTCATCTGCTCATCCACTCGTCCACTCGTACACTCGTACACTCGCCCACTCTATCTACTCATCCGCTCTATCTACTCATCCTCTCTGTACACTCTATCCACTCATCCGCTCTATCCACTCATCCGCTCTATCCACTCATCCACTCATCCACTCATCCACTCATCCACTCATCATTCTATCCACTCATCCGTTCCATCCACTCATCCGCTCTATACACTCATCTGCTCTATCCACTCATCCGCTCTATCTACTCATCCGCTCTATCTACTCATCCTCTCTGTACACTCTATCCACTCATCCGCTCTATCCACTCATCCACTCTATCCACTCATCCACTCATCCACTCATCGTTCTATCCACTCATCCGTTCCATCCACTCATCCGCTCTATACACTCATCCGCTCTATCCACTCATCCGCTCTATCCACTCATCCTCTCTGTACACTTTATCCACTCATCCGCTCTATCCACTCATCCACTCATCCGCTCTATCCACTCATCCACTCATCCACTCATACGTTCTATCCACTCATCCGTTCTATCCACTCATCCGCTCTATACACTCATCTGCTCCATACACTCATCCGCTCAATCCACTCATCCGCTCTATCCACTCATCTGCTCTATCCACTCATCCGCTCTATCCACTCATCCGTTCTATACACACATCCGTTCTATACAGTCATCCGTTCTATACACTCATCCACTCTGTACATTCTCCAGGTCTGTACATTCATCTACTCCAGGGATCTACACACTCTCCGCACTTCCATATTCATCCATTATCCACCCTCATGTGCTCTACATACTCATCCGCTCCACATACTCATCTGTTCTACACATTTATCCGGTTTACGCTCATCCGTTCTGCACATTTATCTGTTTTACGTACTCTTGCGTTCTACTCGCTTCTCTGTATTTGCGCACTCATCCACGCGACACGTTCGTCCTTTCTACACATCCAGCCACTCTACACACTCATCCACTCAGCATGTTCATCCATTCCATACACTCATCCAATCTACAAATTCATTTGATTTCCACACTCATTCATACTATATAGGTATCTGTTCTTCCATTCATGCATTCTTCCACTCAGCGCATTCATTTGTTACACCTGTTTCATCCATTCTAACTAATTCTTCCACTCAGCGCATTCATTTGTTCCACCTGTTTCATCCATTCTAGCTAATTCATCCACGCCATTTACTTTGTTCAGTCCACATTCATTCTGTCGATTTCAAGAGTTTAAATCTCTTTACTGTTTCCGTATGATTTACTCTTATTAGCGATTTCACTGCTTTCATCTACTTTATTCGTTTAATTCTGTTTGTCCTTCTAGTTTAGATTAGGGGTTATTAGCTGTCAGTTTCTCACATCAGGTGGTTTGATGGATTGGTGTCATTGAGTTGCTGTTGGTCTGTTTGGGATAGTTTGGCATGGGTTGGTTTTAGGGGAAGAGCCAGGTTTTCAGCAGTTTGCGGAAAGACGATAGATCCTCAGTTAGGCGGATGTGGGGTGGGAGTGAGTTCCATAGCGTGGGGGCCAAGGCTGAGAATGATGCTCCGCCTAACCTGCTTGAGTTTGTCTTCGGTATGACTAGGAGGCCGGCTAAGCTTGATCTTAGGGTGCGTGGGGGGTGGTAGGGTTTTAGCTTGTCTTGAAGATATTGAGGTCCGGTTCTGTGCAGTGCTCGATGGGAGATGCACAAGGTTTTGAAAGTCACCCTTCGGGCTACTGGAAGCCAGTGCAGCGTCTTAAGGGCTAGGGAGATGTGGTCTCTTGGGCCGAGCGCAAGTAGCAATTTGGCTGCAGCGTTTTGTGCCCTTTGGAGTTTATTCAGTTGGTATGCGTGGACTCCGAGGTATAGGGGGTTTGCGTAGTCCAGTCTTGATATAACGATTGATTGGACCGCAGAGAGTCTGTTGGGAAAGGAGAGATATGGAAAGATGCGCCTAAGGGGTTTAAGGTGGTAGTGGCAGGACTTGGCATGAGAGTGTTAGGTCAGAGTCAACAGTGCAACCAAGATTTTTCACTGAGTTGGACCGGTTTGGTGAGTTGCCCATGGCGGATGGCCAGGGTAGTGGGTGCGGAAAGAAGTTTGGAGTTGCCACATACCATGATTTCCATTTTGGAGGGGTTTAACAAGAGGTGGCTTTGGGTCATCCAGAGTTCTATGTCAAGGAGGCAGGAGGTCAGGTCTGGTCGGGAGTTGGGTTTTGAGTTCAGGAGTTTTAGAATTAGTTGAGTGTCGTTGGCGTAGTTGTAGCACAGGATCTTGTGCGAATAAATTATTGGTGGGAGGGTGATCAAGTAGAGATTGAACAGGAGGGCAGATAGGCATGCTCTTTGTGGGACTCCCGTGTCGACTGGTCGGGCTTGCGAGGTATAGGTGGAGAGTATCGTTATTTGGTACCGATCTTTGAGGAATGAAGCTATCCATTTAAGAGCGGTTCCACAAATTCCTAGGGAGTGGAGGCGGTCTAGGAGGATTGAGTGATTGATTCTGTCAAAGGCGGCGGATAGGTCAAGAAGGATTAGTGTTGCGCATCCCGCGAGTCTGCCGTCATTTTAAGGTCATCGCAAATTGAGGTTAGGGTGGTTTCCGTTCTGTGACGGGCTCTGAAACCTGATTGAGCGGGGTCTAGGAGATTGTTGGCTTCAACAAAGGCATTTAGTTGGGAGTAGGCGGTTCGGTCAATGAGTTTGGCAAGGAATCTGGTGTTTGAGATGGGGCGGTAGTTTTTGGGCTTCAGCGGGTCGGGCAAAGGTTTTTTAATTAGAGGTTTGACATGAACCGTTTTGAATGCGTCGGGAAAGATACCAGAGGAAAGGGAGGCATTTATGATGGATCTTGCATGTTCTCCTGCGTGGGTGGAAGCGAAAATTTCTTTTAGGGTTGTGGCTGGGCAAGGGTCCAGCGGCGAGCCAGATGGTTTGCGGGCAGACAGAAGTTTGAGAAATTGCTCTGGTGATATTGGACTAAAGGATTCAAATGTTGGTTGCGTAGTGGTCGCAGCTGGTGGGCCGGCAGGTATGGGGGGAGAAGTGCTTGGTGGATGTAAGAGAGCCAATTTGGTGGCTAGAGTATTTGTTCTTTCAAGAGCCGTGGTGTAAAAGTGGACTGAGAGTGAGTCGCACAGTGATTGTGAGGGAGTCAGGGCAGTCATGTTGCAAGCCGGATTGGTGAATTCGGAGATGATTTTGTGGAGTTCTTTGCATGGGCTTTTGCAGTTTAGGATTCGGGAGTTGCAGTGGGCTTTTTTTGCTTTCCGGATTTCAGCCTTGTACTGATAAAGGTGTTGGGCCAAGGTGGCCCTGCTCTCCTGGGTTTCGTCTTTCTGCCATTTGAGCTCCAGGTATTTATATAGTTGTTTAGTGATCTTCAACTCAGGAGTGAACCATCTGGGGAAGAGGCCACGGCGGGTTGATGGTTTGCAAGGGGGTGTGAGCCGCATCAGAGATGCGTTGAGCCATGATTCAAAGGCGTCAGGGGTTAGTTGTTTGTTGAGTTGGCCGGTAGGTGGTGGAGACTGGAGGAGTGCGTCGGCTAGGTCCGGGACGATTATTAGTTTTTTCCAGCATTTGCATAGATTCGGAGGTTCAGATTCAAGTACGGGAAGGGGGTCGGGTGAGTGAGTGGCGAACGAGAGAATGAAGTGATCGGACCAGAGGATAGGGGTTGGGGGCTTTAAATGAATCAGGGTGTTGGAGCTAAAGATGGCATCAAGAGTGTGTCCTTTATAGTGAGTCGGGCCGTTTATGTGGGGTTGGAGGTTAATTGCGTCCAAACTGTCAACCAGAGAGTGTGTCATAGGGTTGGTGGGGATGTCGAGCCATATGTTGAAGTCTCCAAGAAGGGTGATGTTGGGATGGTTTAGCTGAAGGGTGGCAATAGAGTCGCAGAGGTTGTTTGCGAATTGTCTATCGTAGCCAGGGGGCCTGTAGATTATTAGGAAGCTGTGTGAAAGCGACGGGGAGAGGGATAGTTTAATGAGGAGAGATTCGCAGGAAGGAATGGAAGGTTGGTTGTCGAGGATTGAGGCTTGGAAGAGAGACTTGAAGACGAATACTACTCCTCCACCACTGGAGGGACGGTTCAGTGGGATGAGGGAGTAGTCAGAGGGGAAGGCTTCATTAGCGATTGGGGCAAAGTTGTCAGTCAACCTAGTTTCGGTGATCAAAACCAGGTCTGGTTTGTCAGAGGTGAGGAGGTCAAAGATGCAGTGTCTGTTTTTTGCTACGGATCGTTTCTTTTTGTTAAACCAACAGTATCCACTATGCTAATGTACAAACATTTTTGTTAATAAGTTCAGTCGACTTAATTTGTTGTGTATCCTAAACAGCGGATATCACAATTATTCTTTGCCACTATATTTTCTGAAGACATTCCTTTTTGTTCAAATCTCAATATGTTTTTTTTTTAATTTAGTTTTGTACAATGCACAATAAATTGCTTTAACAAAAAGGAATGTCTTCAGAAAATATAGTGGTAAAGGATAATTGTGATATCCGCTGTTTAGGATACACACCAAGTTAAGTTGACTGAACTTACTAACAACATTTTTTTGTACACTAGCATAGTGGATACTGTTGGTTTAACAAAAATATATATACTCTTCACAAGTCCCAATCCACTTTATGCTTTAAGGGACTACCCCGATTCTAGTTTTTTATGTATGAGGTTTTGCTACGGATCGGACATTAAATAGGATGTAGTTCACATCGGCAGGCGAGGTTGGTCTTGGAGCGGAAGGGGATGGTGGCGGAGAGAGTGGAGTCTGGGGAGGGAGATGGGTAGGGGGGGTGATGCCCGATGGGAATAGTGGGCGAGCAGAAAAATTGGCGGGCTTCGGGCGGGATTGGGTAGCTGCGTTTGTTAGGATGATCGGGTTTGGTTCGGGGGATTTGAAGGTTGGGTGTGGGCGGTTAGGAGTTTCAGTTGCAGATGATGAGAAATCGAGGGAGAGGGGTTTTAGGAAGGGTGAAGCCACGGGGGAAGGAGGTGATTGTGGGAATGAGGTGGTGCGTCGAGACAGGGGAGG
Source organism: Ambystoma mexicanum (assembly GCF_040938575.1). Classification (NCBI taxonomy): domain Eukaryota; kingdom Metazoa; phylum Chordata; class Amphibia; order Caudata; family Ambystomatidae; genus Ambystoma; species Ambystoma mexicanum. The sequence continues at coordinate 1,017,979,950 of NC_090923.1, read as the reverse complement.
TGAGGAGTGCTGAGAGATTGAGGGGGACCAGGTACGTTTCCTCTTTAGTTTCTTTGTAGCGATTGGAGTGTTAGAGAGGGTAGGGGGTTCAGAGAGAGAGAGAGGAATGCAGCTTCGGTTCTTGCTAGGGCTAGGCATGCAGTTTTTAGGGAGGGCAAAGGGTGCGGTCAGGGGGGAAGGTGGCGGGGTTTTGTGGGCAAGGCAGGGGGTTGATGATTGCAGGGCGGGGTGTGCCTATTATGATAGTGAGGGGAGCGGGCATGGATAACATTGGCTGGTCGGTGGTGGGGTCGGGGGAGTGGTCTTAAGGTGGTTGGCTCGCCATCGTGCCCCTCTGGCTTGGTGTTTGGAGAGGGGAATGGTAGGGAATGCAAAGGGGGGTGGGGTGATTTGGGCAGAGGGGACGGGAGGGAAGGCAGATCGGGGAGTGGGGGCAGTCCACAGTGGTCGTTTCTGACAAATTCTGGTGGGGTGGGTGTACTCATGCTTGGTACAAGCTTTAGGTGGATTTTAGGAGGGTTTTTTAATTGTAGTTCTAAATTCAGTGGGGGCACGCTTTTAGGCACACTTCTAAGTTCAATTTGCACAGGGATGATATTAGACTATTAGGTGCACTTCTAGGCTCGTCTGTACACAGAGTTGCTATCGGGATATTAGGTTCTACTAGGCACACTTCTAAATTCAACAGCACACTGAGATGATATTAGGTCTACCTCTAGATTTAATTTTGTATAGTGATGTTATTAGGTCTATCTCTAGATTCAATTTTTTGAGTAGAGGGGATGTTAGACTATTAGGCACACTTCTCTCAATGCGACTTTATACAGGGCGGGTATTAGGCATGATTCTAAAATCAACTTTGTACAGAGAGGTGATTAGGAAGATTAGTCGATTCAACCGGGCACGGTATCAGACTAATAGGATATTGGGCCCACTTCCAATTCAACTTTCACAGAGGGGCAATTGGGACACTTCTAGATTCACAGAGGTTATTGGGCACACTTCTAAGTTCAACTTCTAGTGCACTTCTAAATTCATCTTTCACTGAGAGTCTAATGGGTGCACTTTTAAATTCAACTTTCACAGAGAGGCTATTGGGGCACTTCTAAATTCAACCTCTAAATGCACTTCTGAATTCGACTTTCATATAGAGTCTATTGAGCACACTTCTAAATTCAACTTTCGAGAGAGAGGCTATTGCTCACACTTCTAAATTCGGCTTTCACAGAGGTGTTACAGGGCACGCTTCTAAATTCAACTTTGCACAGAGATGTTACAGGGCACACATTCTAAATTCACAGAGGGGCTATAGGGCTCACTTCTAAATACAACTTTCAATGAGCGGCTATTGGGCACACTTCTAAGTTCAACTTTCACAGAGGAGTAATTGAGACACTTCTAAATTCACAGAGAGGTTATTGGGCGCACTTCTAAATTCAACTTCTTATGCACTTCTAAATTCAACTTTCACAGAGAGTCTATTGGGCACACTTTTAAAAATTCAACTTCTAAATGCACTTCTAAATTCAACTTTCACATAGAGTCTATTGAGCACACTTCTACGTTCAACTTTCACATAGAGTCTATTGAGCACACTTCTAAATTCAGCTTTGCACAGGGGTGTCATAGGGCACACTTCTAAATTCACAGCGGGGCTATTGGGCGCACTTCTAATACAACTTTCAATGAGTGGCAATTGGCCACACTTCTAAGGTCAACTTTGCACAGAGGTGTTACAGGGCACACTTCTAAATTCGCAGTGGGGCTATTGGGCCCACTTCTAAGTTCAACTCTCACAGAGGAGCAGTTGGGACACTTTTAAATTCCCAGAGAGGTTATTGGGCACACTTCTGAATTCAACTTCTAAATGCACATCTAAATCCAAACTTCACCTAAAAGTTATTGGGTACACTTTTAAATTTAGCTTCTAATGCACTTCTAAATTCAACTTTCACAGAGAGTCTATTGGGCACACTTCTATTTCAACTTCTAAATGCACTTCTAAATCCAACTTTCACCTAAAAGCTATTGAGCACACTTCTAAATTCAACTTCAAGTGCCCCTCTAAATTCAACTTTCACAGAGAGTCTATTGGGCACACTTTTAAATCAACTTTCACTGAGAGTCTGTTGAGCACACTTCTAAATTCAACTTCGCACAGAGGAGTTACAGGGCAAACCTTTAAATTCAGCTTCTAATGCACTTCTAAATTCAACTTTCAGAGAGGGGCTATTGGGCACACTTCTAAGTTCAACTTTCACAGAGGGGCTATTGGGCACACTTCTAAGTTGAACTTTCACAGAGTGGCTATCGGGCACACTTTTAAAGATTCAACTTCTAAATGCACTTCTAAATTCAACTTTCACAGAGAGTCTATTGGGTACACTTTTAAATTCAACTTCTAGTGCACTTCTAAGTTCAACGTTCACAGAGAGTCTATTGGGTACACTTTAAATTCAACTTCTAGTGCACTTCTAAGTTCAACTTTCACAGAGGGGCTATTGGGCACACTTTTAAAAGTTCAACTTCTAAATGCACTTCTAAATTCAACTTTCACAGAGAGTCTATTGGGTACACTTTAAATTCAACTTTCACAGAGAGGCTATTGGGCACACTTCTATTTCAACTTCTAAATGCACTTCTAAATCCAACTTTCAGAGAGGGGCTATTGGGCACACTTCTAAGTTCAACTTTCACAGAGGGGCTATTGGGCACACTTCTAAGTTCAACTTTCACAGAGTGGCTATCGGGCACACTTTTAAAGATTCAACTTCTAAATGCACTTCTAAATTCAACTTTCACAGAGAGTCTATTGGGTACACTTTTAAATTCAACTTCTAGTGCACTTCTAAGTTCAACGTTCACAGAGAGTCTATTGGGTACACTTTAAATTCAACTTCTAGTGCACTTCTAAGTTCAACTTTCACAGAGGGGCTATTGGGCAGACTTTTAAAAGATCAACTTCTAAATGCACTTCTAAATTCAACTTTCACAGAGAGTCTATTGGGTACACTTTAAATTCAACTTTCACAGAGAGGCTATTGGGCACACTTCTATTTCAACTTCTAAATGCACTTCTAAATCCAACTTTTACCTAAAAGCTATTGAGCACACTTCTAAATTCAACTTCAAGTGCACCTCTAAATTCAACTCTCACAGAGAGTCTATTGGGCACACTTTTAAATCAACTTTCACCGAGAGTCTATTGAGCATACTTCTAAATTCAACTTTGCACAAAGGTGTTACAGGGCACACTTTTAAATTCAGCTTCTAATGCACTTCTAAATTCAACTTTCACAGAGGGGCTATTGGGCACACTTCTAAGTTCAACTTTCACAGAGAGGCTATTGGGCACACTTCTAAGTTCAACTTTCACAGGGGGGCTATTGGGCACGCTTCTAAGTTCAACTTTCACAGAGGGGCTATTGGGCACACTTTTAGATTCAACTTTCACAGGGATGCTATTGGGCACACTTCTAAATTCAACTTTGCACAGAGGTGTTACAGGGCACACATTCTAAATTCACAGAGGGGCTATTGAGCACATTTCTACATTCAACTTTCACGAAGGAGCTATTGGGCACACTTTTAGATTCAACTTTCACAGGGATGCTATTGAGCATACTTCTAAATTCAACTTTGCACAAAGGTGTTACAGGGCACACTTTTAAATTCAGCTTCTAATGCACTTCTAAATTCAACTTTCACAGAGGGGCTATTGGGCACACTTCTAAGTTCAACTTTCACAGAGAGGCTATTGGGCACACTTCTAAGTTCAACTTTCACAGGGGGGCTATTGGGCACGCTTCCAAGTTCAACTTTCACAGAGGGGCTATTGGGCACACTTTTAAAAATTCAACTTCTAAATGCACTTCTAAATTCAACTTTCACATAGAGTCTATTGGGTGCACTTTTAGATTCAACTTTCACAGGGATGCTATTGGGCACACTTCTAAATTCAACTTTGCACAGAGGTGTTACAGGGCACACATTCTAAATTCACAGAGGGGCTATTGAGCACATTTCTACATTCAACTTTCACGAAGGAGCTATTGGGCACACTTTTAAAAATTATACTTCTAATGCACTTCTAAATTCAATTTTCACAAATCAACTTAGCGCAGAGAGGCTATCAGGGACACTTCTAAATTCAACTAGGACACTTCTAAGTTAAACTTTGCACAGTGAGGTTATCTGGGACACTTCTAAGTTCAGTGGTAGGGTAGTATGGCGTGAAGTAGTTGCTTCAGACCCCGCCCTTGCCACACTTACTTGTTGTTGTCTTCTTGCCTCTCCTGCGGATACCTGCAGATACGACCTGGCGCCGTCTTAGTGGGAGCTGTCCTTTGCCTCTGGTCCTTAGCCGAACGGGCTGCCCGGCAGTGGGCTGCCTTAGGAGAACTGGTAATTAAGGGGAGCCTTCTCGTTTGGACCAATCAGGGGGCAGGGCGGGCATGGGAGGCGGGCTTTGCAAAGACCAGGAAGCGGGGAGAGAGAGGAAGCAACCAGGGGCCGCTACGGTGGATTTTACAGATTTTTAATGGAAATGGGGTTGCTGAGGTGGGCACAACTTACTTGGCAAACTGGAGCAAAAGGGGGCTTGCAGACACAATGCAATGCTTTAAGGCTAAACACTGGGGGCAGGGGGACCAATCAGGGCGCGGGGCTGGCACGGGTAGCGGGCTTTGCGAGGACCAGGAAGCGGGGAGAGAGGGGAAGCAACCAGGGGCCACTACGGCGGATTTTACAGATTTTTAATGAAAATGGGGTCGCTGAGGTGGGCGCAACTTACTTGGCAAACTGGAGCAAAAGGGGGCTTGCAGACACAACGCAATGCTTTAAGGCTAAACACTGGGGGCAGGGAGACCAATCAGGGCGCGGGGCGGGCACGGGAGGTGGGCTTTGAGAGGACCAGGAAGCGGGGAGAGAGGGGAAGCAACCAGGGGCGGCTACGGCGGATTTTACAGATTTTTAATGGAAATGGGGTCGCTGAGGTGGGCGCAACTTACTTGGCAAACTGAAGCAAAAGGGGGCTTACAGACACAACACGATGCTTTAAGGCTAAACACTGGGGGAAAGGGGACCAATCAGGGCGCGGGACAGGCACGGGAGGCGGGCTTTGCGAGGACCAGGAAGCGGGGAGAGAGGGGAAGCAACCAGGAGTCGCTACGGCGCATTTTACAGATTTTTAATGGAAATGGGGTCGCTGAGGTGGGTGCAATTTATTTGGCAACTGGAGCAAAAGTAACTAAACCCTCCTAGGCTGGGTGGCGTCTTAATCAACTATCTGGACAATCCTCACTACTCTCCCCTATTCACTAATCGTCATGAACTATATATACAACCACACATACCTAAGGCATACAGCTCAAAGGACCTCCCTTGCTTCCTGCCTTGCACCACAAGGTGGGCAACTTATTGGAACCTTCTTTAAAAAAAGACACCTCAGAGAGGACCAAGTCCTGTGCTTTTCATCCTGTTTTTTCTCTTAAGTCTTGGATTCATCTGAGCTGCCTCGAGCCTCCCTTGAAATTGTTCCCTATCAGGAGATGAGGTGAACACCTTCCTTCAAACCCCTCTTGGGGGAAAAGCAGGTGAGGGTTAATAGATCCCCAAAGAGACAATTGAGTTGGGTGCTGATAGAGGAATACCCCTGAGTGGTGTGCCCGGGGATGTGAAATGTAGCACTCACAGCAGTCCGTACACTAGCACCCTTCATTAATTGCTTCACCCTATGTCCCCCGCCACAGGACTGCTGCTGCAACCATATTGCGGGCCCAACCAATGGGTGTGTTAATTGCCTGAGCCCGCTTCTGTGGGACCCTGCCCCACTTCCAGCACACGGCTGCTTGATATGATATGATAGGTTATTTATAACGCACTTAATACCCAGAGGTTTCTGAGCGCGGACCCAGGGATTGAACCTGTGGTGTTCCGTGTCATCTTGCTTCCAAGCTGAGCACGTTGCCCTTGAGCTATCCTCCCGAGGCTTGCTCCAGCTGCTCTGCCAAGCAGCCACTTGCTTCCCTATGAGAGGTGCCCTCTTGTGCCTTCCCTTTGCACAACCGTACCGATTCTCCAAACTTACTGTCACATGGCGCAGCATTGCAGCAGTACTCAACCTGAATATCCACATGGCCATCTTTTGTGTGCAGCTGCATGCACACATAGTCAACAATTAGACAGCTGTATTCCCGCAGATGCCGTAGCTTGTGGTCCAGTTGTCTTCTGCTGTCGTGTAGAAAGCCACTCAACCATTTTTGAGCCGCTTGCCCCTCGAGTCGTGTTGAGACCTTCCCAGTAAAGTTAGTGCCTCTTCTCAAGCTCAACAAGAAAAGTTATTTTCTAACCTGAAGAGCAGTACACACAGCGTGAGGGTATGTTAGTCCTTCATGGACATCATTCCCCCCACTAGTTGACATTCTAACCCGATTCCCTTGGTCAATAAACTATCATTGAAAGTAATTTGGATTAACTTGCCCACCAGAGCATAATAGAAATGTTTTTTTTGGTGTCCGATCCATACTCTAATACCAGGGTCTCCAACCAGTAGGTCTTGAGAGACTGGTAGCTCGCCAGAGGCATCCCAGTTGCACCATGCACCTGACACCAAAATGAGCATTGTGTGTTTATTTTGCTGTCTGAAGTCCCCGGACCTCTTCCCTTGCCCCTTCCCTCTCCTCAACCTGCAAAGCAAACAGTCAAAAGCTGTGTGCACGGTGGGAGGAGGTGCTGCATCTGTTTAAGGGCTTGGGGCAGTGTCCCAATAAGAGGGTAACTACCAATAACACAAGTAAATGGGAAATGTATATTGTGGTCATTAGCACCAAGAGGTACAAATGATGGCTGATTAGAAAGGGCTGGGGTGCATAAATCTGCATGCCATGTAAAACAACGCTGGGGCTGTGATAGTTTCAGTCTCACTGTGTTTCCTTCGTTTTATTTTGGTTAGGATTACTTTACATCCTGGTAATTGTAGGGTTTCAATAAGAATTTGGAAAATAAAGTTACAGCTATAATCGTTTTTTGTTCAACGTGTGTGTGTGTGTGTATGTGTGCGCGCGCACATGTTTTGAAAAAAGGTGTGCATCCCAGCTGGCAAGAACAAAGTTAAATTTAGCAGTACATGTTGCTGTTTATGGAAAAACATCAAATTCACTTATTTTATTTGAAGATACTCTGTTCCCGGTTTTAAGGCATTAGTAACCAAATCACATTAAAGGTTAAGGTGGAATTTGCCATGATATGGAGGAGCCCACCTCTATGCGTGTCCCAATACATATATTCAAGCGCTCACAGCAATTTTACATTTAGTAAATGTGGAAAATGAGTAATTGCACTGAATTCTGGTGTGTGTCCACTTCCATTTATAAAACTAACCACAAATGTAAAATGGCATGTGCTATCAATGCCAAAAACATGATTTGAGAGTTCTGTTTCAGACTATGTTTTACAAAACAAGAGTATGAATTAAGAAATTGGGTGAGAAAAGTGAGCAGTGGTTTGTAAATTTATATTTTGATATATATACGATTAATACAGCTTACATCTAGTTACTAAGTAACAGCACTGTACAAAACCGAGTGTTGAATACAGGGAGAGAGCACTGAGGATGTCCACGGGATGGCAGAACAATTAATATGTTGATCCTCTATGGCTATGTACACAAACCGGGATATATCTACAGAGATCTGTGGGAACCTGTATTCATTTGTTAGAATTCTGGCTGGGGATTTTCACCCTTTCAATACTGGGTTGAAATTATGCCATTTATGAGCACTGTTTTTACAAAAGAAATTAGGCAAAATACCATACAATTTACAACTAATTTACCATCACATGGACATTTCCAATAGATGCCTGGTCACCAACAGTACATGGGATATGCTGGCACTGTGCCAGCACTGCCACTGTAAAACACATGTTAATGCCATTGCAAACAATATGTCATGATTGTCATTGTGAACCATTTTTTGTGATGCTGGAGCCCTCATTATGTCTAAGAGAGCTGTACATGCAAGCCAGGCATGGCCCGTTGGTCATGCATCAGAACGACATGCATGAATCCTGCAGAGAGAGGCAGCGATCCAATGAGCTGTTCTCTGTGATACTGCCTCCTTCATAGAGGGTAGATAGGTGACAGGTCGCCACCCATTATGAATAAATCACCCCTCACTACAACCATATTCTCTTTGCTCAAAATGTTAATATAACATTTCATATATTGTATGGTTGTATTTTTAAATGATTTGTGCACGTTTCAAGTCATCGCTATAAAATGGAATGTTATTTTAGCGCTGTGATTAACCCTTTTTTGCATATATCTTGATAACATGGTTTCCACGTGTTAATTTTTTTGATCTTGCCAATTATTTTGACAAAAAACATATTAAGAGTAGTCAACAAAGTAGGCTTCGGCTTACTTTTCCTTGGCGGAATTCTGTGACCTGGCATGTGAGCAATTTGCATGAATTGGGGATAAGTGGATTTTATTTTTGGACAAAGCAGAACATGGTATCTACTGAATGTTTTAAAAACCGTAGAACACATTGATTGAAAAACTCCTCAAGCTGTTTTTGCACATGCAGCGCCAAAAGAAACACATAACCTACCGTTGTTGAAATCCTGGATGCAGATGCAGGCGCAGCATCCAACAAAATGCAAAACATGTAGTTTTTCCATCCAGTGGGAAACCGATTTCTTTCTACCAGCATAAAAAGGAAAGGTTCATAAATAGTTTTCTGGAAGGAGGCTGTCTGCAATCCTAAAAGGGAAGTAAACTAAATGTTGTAATGTAAATGCTGTTATAGAGATATCCTTCAAAATGCCACATTTTTTGATAAAAAAACAAATTTATTTTTACAGATGGTGCAATTGTGAAGGGCCCAGTGGCTCCTGTGGCTGAGTCTTTTGTAAGAGATTTTAAAAACTGTCCTGAATTTATGTCGACCGGGTCAAGTGTGCAGTTAGGTGCAAACACTATGGCAAGGAGGGTAGCTGTCCTATCAGCCAATGTGATCGCCCATCTCTGCAAATCGGCTCTTTTCAGGAATTAATTTCCTGAAATCAAAACGTTTATCCCGTCTGACAGCATCTGAGTGCTGTTGCTGTTTTAAGATACACACCAGATTACCGAGCACTGGTGGATAGCATGCAGTGCCAACCTTCACATTGAATATCTCGATTGGTTTCCTACATTCTGATATGCTTGACAATTTCTAGGAGACAGCTACTAATACAAAATAAGTAAATAAAGCAGTTTTTGAAGTTATTGATATCATGGTAAATGCATATTTTATTCCTTTTTTTATATAAAGGGCAAATTAACTACCCAAACACATCCTGTACAAATGCTCTTACTTATGGACATCATAGTAGCTCAGTAGCTCTCACCTATTGGCCATTGACTACAAGTAGCTCTTGCTAACCCAAAGGTTGGAGACCCCTGAATAGTACTTGAATTAGTGAGCATACAGATCCGGCCCAACTGATAGTGGCTGTTTCTCCGCAGCTGGTGACACAGCCGTTTTGCTGCATTTTTCACTGTTTCTTAGGAGGTGGGCCGGGTCGGGGTGGGTGGCCTCCAACATTGATTTCTTGGGTACTAGAAGGGTGGGAGATGGGTGGATGGTGTGGAAGTTGCCCCTTGAAAAATAGCAGCAGAAAATACAGCAAAAACGAAGGTGCGGTCACATGTGCCTGATCCGAGTGTACACCAAATGTCACTGTCCATTCTGATGCATGATGGACTCGGCCTATGCATATTTCAACCTATACCAGCACCCATCATCTCCTCTATACCAAGTCCCTGCTTGTCAGATGTTGCTACCCCTCCCCAGTGGCATCAAAGATAGATAGAGACTTGCAGCCCAGTGCTCCACATGCTATCCTACTGCCCGCCTTTATAACAGCCTCCCTACTTAATTGTCTCGAGCCCACTTACGAATAAAGACAACCCCTATGCAGTGTAGCTCAGAGTACTGCCTGCCTTAGTGGAAATGCAATGGTGGTCATTTCACTTGCCCACCAACACACTTCCCTGACCATCCTGAAACAGTTGCCTGCACCGTGCCATTTGGTGGACCGCCTGCATTGCATGATGGGTATTCTCGCCCACGCGCAGGGTGGACTCCTTTCAGAGACCAGCGAAGCCAGTCTTCCCTCATCTCATGCCTTGTGCATTCCCCTGCCCTAATGCCAGGGGAAGGAAAAGCACACCAAAGTGACGTGTGGGGTCAGCTATAGCTTGTGGTCACCCCACAAAGCCAGAAGGCCCAGTTTAATATGTTAGCCTTATTAGGGCATTCACTGTAAGATTTGCCCACCAGTCACTGGCAACAGGTCGCTTTTGACCCCCTCCCAACCAAACTTCATTACGCCTTTAATAATACTGCCTGCCTTGGGGCAGGAGCCCAAATTCGAAGTTAAAGGTCCAGTGTTCTAAGCACTGTGCTCTATGGTCAAGGAGCATCTGCCGCCCAGCACGTCAACTCACGACATGTGTATATTTACTATCTGAATAAGGATGCCCTAGTCTCCCCTTTACACTGCCCAGTACCGGTTAGGTATGCCAATAGGTGATGCCCAACTTCTTTCCCCAACAAGTGCACCCAGCTACCGAAGGAAGGTGCAGTGAGCACACTAGAAATCCAGCATTTGACAGGTTCTGCCAGGCCAAAGAGGGCTAACCTCCCTCCGTTGGCATGTTTGTGGCATGAACCTGGCTTCTGACACCGCGGCCTCATGACCAAAGCTGTTCTGGCATGCCTCTTTTCGAGACACTGTATAGACACACGTAAGGATCCCCGCGGAAGGGGATGCCACATCAGTTCCCACCTAAACCACAATTGTGCCCATCTGTTCCAGGTGCACAGTAGCCCCAACAAAGAAGCAAATCCCTCAGCAGTGCCTTCTAACTCTTCTTCTAACTGCATCTGTAACCTATTAAGAGAACCACAAAGTTGGCGTCCCTAAATAAAGATGGCGTCTGTGGCCTGCGACCGACCGGCATATACCTATCATGCTGGGTTAAGTGATATTCCGTAGCTCCTACCTACTCTATCACATGTTCCATGTACTGTAGAACGGCTTGTTGCATACATGCATCCCACTGCCTACCTCCATCATGCGATCTTCGACATAGCACCACCCTTCTCCACATCTTAACCACTGCAGTAACCCGTGGCTGAGGCACCTCAGCCCTTTGAACTTTACGGTTCGCCCCATCAAGCATATAACTAGATTCCCATGCATCAGAACATCAGCAACAGCTCTAGGCAGGGGTGTTGCTAGGTCTGGAAAAGATCAGGGGCTAAGCTAATGGCGGGACTCCGGGCTAGGTTGCATTTTGGTTGTAGCAACTGAGCTTCTATCTGGGACTACAACCAAAAGACCCGGGCCATAGCCCCCTCAACCCCCATCCACTAGCAACGCCTATGGTTCTAGGTAATCAAGTAGCAGTCTAATGCTTACAGCTAGTAGAAGCTACTCCACTCGCTATGCCAGCTGGTGCTAGACAAAGATACCTATGTGACTTTACGCAATCATGCCAAGCTATTACACAGATGTACTAGCTCCACCGCAGTAGCTCCCGCTAGCAGTGTTCATCACGATACCGAGGAGCTGTTTTAGCTTCAAAACCTGATTCGCTGTTTGATACGTTCTGATGAAGCTCTGCCCTTTCCTGTCTACTAGTTCCCCCAGACCAAACGGTAGGTAGCTTCTATCCTCTAGCACAGTGTGCGTGTCAACGGTAGGTAGCTTCTATCCTCTAGCACAGTGTGCGTGTCAACGGTAGGTAGCTTCTCTCCTCTAGCACAGTGTGCGTGTCAACGGTAGGTAGCTTCTATCCTCTAGCACAGTGTGAGTGTCAACGGTAGGTAGCTTCTATCCTCTAGCACAGTGCAGTGTGCGTGTCAACGGTAGGTAGCTTCTCTCCTCTAGCACAGTGCAGTGTGCGTGTCAACGGTAGGTAGCTTCTATCCTCTAGCACAGTGCAGTGTGCGTGTCAACGGTAGGTAGCTTCTATCCTCTAGCACAGTGCAGTGTGCGTGTCAACGGTAGGTAGCTTCTCTCCTCTAGCACAGTGCAGTGTGCGTGTCAACGGTAGGTAGCTTCTCTCCTCTAGCACAGTGCAGTGTGCGTGTCAACGGTAGGTAGCTTCTATCCTCTAGCACAGTGCAGTGTGCGTGTCAACGGTAGGTAGCTTCTCTCCTCTAGCACAGTGCAGTGTGCGTGTCAACGGTAGGTAGCTTCTCTCCTCTAGCACAGTGCAGTGTGCGTGTCAACGGTAGGTAGCTTCTATCCTCTAGCACAGTGCAGTGTGCGTGTCAACGGTAGGAAGCTTCTATCCTCTAGCACAGTGCAGTGTGCGTGTCAACGGTAGGTAGCTTCTCTCCTCTAGCACAGTGCAGTGTGCGTGTCAACGGTAGGTAGCTTCTATCCTCTAGCACAATGCAGTGTGCGTGTCAAAGAGCATATTTAGGGCCTGATTCACAGAAGTGTTTTATAATGGTGCAACCAGTGGTGAAAATGGAAAATATGTGGTGGGGGATCCCACAACACAAGGGCCGGGATGGGGGAGGAGTTTGGGGAGGGGGATCAGTGCCCGTGGAGGCGTGGTCTAGGCTGGCGGGGCTCGTAGTGGACATCCAGCAATGCTGGAATACTTAAAAAAAAAAAACGCCTGTGACGGCAGCATTGCCTTTTACCGCAGGCTTTGGCGCTGGTGTGTAATGCACATTGCTCGCTACATGTACAACTGAAAGGAATCAGTTGTACATGTAGCAAGCATTGTGCATTACACACCAGTGCCAAAGCTGCAGTAAAAGGCAATGCTGCTCTCACGGCAGCTTTTTTAAAAATGTTTAAGTATTCCAGCGCGGTTCATGGGCTTGGGCGGCTGACTCTGGCCGGATCCCGAGATCCGGCTCCATATCTGGTTCTGGATCTCGGATCTGCCGAGACCCGGCCCAATGACCAGCACTGGGTGCAATCCCATAGGAAAACACTTTGAGGCCCGTAGTATTCTGCCGAAGACCAAATAGTTTGTCAAACATTCGGCCAAACATGAAGGCAAATAGTGATTTTTTTAAACTAATCAGTTTCTAAACTTGAAAAAGACACTTAAAAAAAATGAAAGTGCTATTTGAAATATGTTTCATTTATTTTTCTTCATCTAAACCAATTTCTAATCCTTATTTAACGCACACCAGCTAGAAAATAACAGACTAACAAAAAAGCATAGACCATATATATGGAAGGATTTTACAAATGGAAAACCAGTGCTACCGAAAGTGGCAGGCTTCATTAATGCATGCAAAGTGCTATGTTGCAGTGAACACAATGGGTACTACATTTTGCAGATGCCACGGCAATTCACAGACATTGCGTTCTTTTGTGAGTTGCAAGGTGGCTTAGGTGGAAAGAGAATTTCAAACCTTTGTTCTAGCTCACACAGAAATATATATATATAAACGGTTTACTTCCGCTCATGCAGGCCGCAAGTCAGTGGACATGTGAAGTGATTGTACTCAATCTCCCTACTGTTTTTAAAGAGGGGAGTCCCTCCCCAACTGCCAAACAAGTGAGAGGATGCTCCCAGAGAGGCCAAATGGGTTAGAGCAGGGGTAATCACACTTGAGAAAGTCTGACACGGGACTGAATCTGCCAGAGCGCTACAGGCTCTAAGAACGCAATTGCCTCCTGGCCAGTCACTCAATTGCACCAACTATCAATCTACAAACACCCCAACTCCTTCCCACCAGACAAGAGGATGCAAGGCTCTGTGGCTTATCCTATGTCTCTCACTCTTCAATCCTCCATCCCACAGCACCAGTAGATGCAGTGCTCTGCGTCTCTCTGACTCCACACAGAAAGGTTCTCTTACCTTTACACCATTGCTGTTGGGTGAAGCCAATAAGCAAGTTCCCCCAAGGTGCATATACGGTTGGGAAATGTCGCCCTCTTCTTGCACTGCCCGACATGTAACTGACTCATTTACAGCCCTATTGACCTAGAAGAGGCAATTTGCCTGTTGGGAGGTTTTCTTATTTCCAAACATCCTACTCTCCTATCAATTTCACCAAAAGAGCAATGCTCTTTCACTATGGGCCTAATTCACAGCAGGGTTTTATAATAGCAAAACCCCATTTGAAAAAGCTCTGTGAATTAGGCCCTATATCCCTTATAGAGTTCTCACACCTATCCCTCTAGCCTACTGGCCAAGTTTGGACCTGGAGAGATTTCCCAGCATGGAGTTCCCCAGAAGCCTCTTTGGCAGGGTATGTCACTCTGCCTGGCACATAACTGACTACCTCAGTTCTGCTGGTCTCCACTACCTGTCATGAACTGAGGTTTTTCCATAGGCCTTTCCTATAGCAATACACCATGCCCAATTCTCACTCATCCTCCCACTCCTCTCCAATACACAAACATATGTACCTTAGTTTTATATTTAACTAGGAATCCTTTCAATGTGTAATTCCATTCCCTTTTGCAATATGCACTATATCTTGGCCTCTCTGGATTATTACATTGCATTAAAAGGAGAAGCGAAAAGGGCCTGATCAAGAGTTTGGTGGTAGTCCATAAATGCGGCTATAACGGCGTTACCGCTGCATTTTAGGGTCAGCCCAATCTTGAGTCTAGCGTGTTTACACCCAAGTCTCCGAGCTGGGGGTAAACACGCTGGAAAAATGCAAATTGTTGGCGCAATTACCACGCGGCAATTGTGCCAAAAATGGACCCAATGGGAAATGGAGACTAACAGCGTCCAACCCGTGATCCGGCAGTAATACCGCCTGACGGGTGGGTGCTAACGCTAATAAAGTTGGGCAGTATCCCAGCCGGGATACTGCCCATCTCGTGATCAGGCCCAAAGTATTAAGATTGAGCCTACAAAGGAAAATAAAGAAGCCTGGAGACAGAGGGACAAAGTCTATAAGAACAAAGTGATTAATAGTAAAAAGCAATTCTTTAACCAGGAAATTGCCTGAGCAGGTTACAGCACTAAGAAACTCTTCAACACTCTTAGGATTCTGGAGAAGCCTAAAGCTTTACAAACACCACTGCAGCCTATGTGTCATGACACTACCTTAGTGCAGGCAGCTTTCGAGGATAAAATCACAAAAGCTAGAGAAAAGATACTGGTTAAAACGCAGCCCAAAAACAAACATAACTATGACCTCCCTACATGCTGAACATGACATGGCCAGCCACCCACTGTTTACCTTCACTAAAATTAACATCTGTGAAATTGAAAACCTTCTTTCCTCCATGAAGCCCACAGCCTGCCCAGAGAACATCATCGCACCTAAAATTATCTTGGAGCATAGGGTGTTTTTTGCTCCATTCCTTGCAAGGTTGGCTAACACCACTTTCCCTGATGGTAAGGTGCCATCTTCTATAAAAACCGTCATTGTAACCCGACTGCCCAAGAAATGCCAACAACCTTAGGCCTATTACCAACTCTAACTTTCTGCTTAAAGTGCTAGACAAAGTGGCCGATAGGCAATTCCAAAATTTAATTGAGGCCAATTGTGTTCTTCACCCTAGAAAATCGGGCTTTAGATCATCCACTTACAGCACAAGACTGCACTTGTGGACCTACAGGCTCGTATGCTTGTATATCAGATGAAGGCAGGGCAGGCATCCGGTTCTATTGGACCTGTCGGCGGCTTTCGATTTGGTTGATCATTCTATGTTAAAACAATCCCTTCATCTCTCGGGGCAATGCTCAGACAGAGCTGCTGAATGGTTCCTTTCCTTTCTGTCAGATAGTGAATCCTGCATTCAGTGGGGACAGGCAAACTCTGCTACCAAACAGATCAGGTGTGGAGTTCCGCAGGGGGCCAGTCTATCGCCAAATCTGTTCAATCTGTATATCTGGCCTCTCTGCACCCTGCTACACAATCTAGGTGTTTTCTTCACCAACTATGCAGAAGATTTCCAACTGGTCATTGAGGCGACTGAAGACTATTTGGTAGACTCCACCGTCTTGTCCACTACCTACCATCTGATCGAGGACTGGATGTCCTCTAACTAGCGCTGCTTAAACAGCAACAGAACCGAACTTCTGATTTTTGGTACCAAAACAGCACAATCCAAACTACGCTCGGAATGCTCCAGCTTTATAATTGATACGAGCAGCATTCACATCCTCAGTAGGGTCAAAACCGTGGGCATCTGTCTCAAGTCGTCTCTCGAATCAGACACATGTCGACCTGCTGACCAACAGTTGTAACGACTCTCTCTACCTGTTAAACAACATAAGGCCATTTATCTCTAAGATTAACACTGCTACGATCGCTGAAGCTACTATCCTGGCAAGACTGGACTATTGCAATGCCCTGTTGATAGGAGCCTGCGCCAAGAACGGTAGGAGGTGCCAGTTACTCCAAACAACGCAGGGCGCATCGTCAACAATCTCAATAGGCGTGTGCTTATTGCCCCCTATAGCCAGGAACTGCATTGGCTGCGCATCAAAAAGAATATTAACTTTAAGGTGGCCACTATCATCCATAAATGTGTGCATGGAGACGCTCCATCCTACCTGAAAATGCTGATCCCACAGTATCGCCGCCGGTCAGAGCACTGCGGTCATCTAACAAAGGGCAGATTATCTGTTCCAGGTTCAGAAGGGAGAAGTATCTGGGAAGATCCTTCCAGATCAAAGCTGCCAAACTATGGAATTCCCTCCCTCTTCTCATGATGCAAGACCACAATATTCAGACTTTAAAAAAATCCTTTAAAACCTTGCTATTCAAGTAAATCCACCCTTATAGTGCAGTTTATTCATTAACTTGTCCCATGATATCTGTTTGTCCGCTAGTCTTTATGTCGCGCCCTAATGCCTGCGGGCTGCATGCGCGTTATAAGCAAATAAATAAAATAAATAAATAGCATGAAATTATTTGCCCAGAGCAGAATATCTATTTTTCAGCTGGAACTCATCCGAATACAGCCTCAAAGATTAAGTTTGGTAACCCTAGTGTGTGTGTTTTCAAAGGAGAGGGGGATAACTTGGAGGTAAGGTGCACAGGGGGTGCAGCCATCTCCAAAGTACCCAAAGCGCTGGGGTAGAGGTGTGCGGTGGGGAAGACTCCCTGGAGGGCATAAAACCACTGGAGATGGTATACACAAGAGTCTCCCGGAGGAGGAATAAGATCAAAGGGAATAAGTACACCCTAGAGGAGATGAGCATAAAAGCATGGATGGAGTGGTGTCTAATAGCAGTGGGAACACATGGGAGCCCTCGAGGCACTACAATGGCACTGGGAAGGGGACTTAAGAGCACCGGGAAGGTAGCACCAGAGCTCCGAGAGGGAAGCATAAGTGCACGAATGGCATGAGAAGATCAAAAAAGAGGCATGAAATCACAGGGGTACAAGAGAATTGGGGAAGGGGTGAAAAATCTCTGGGGGTGCATTACAGCACTAGGGCAGATAAGAGCTCCAGCTGGGAACATGAGCACAGAGGGGCATCAAAGCACTAGCCAACATAAGAGCAACATGGGGGCAAAAGATCAGAAGGTGTTGCATAAGTATGCTGAAGGTATAAGAGAAGAGGGCGTATAAGAGTACCATTGGAAATAATAGCACCCCCAATTAGAATTCTCATGCTCTAAAATCATCTGATGGGTCTGGCAAAAACTGGACTTCACATACCTGTGAGTGCATACTACTCATTTTAGTGAGTCTTGCACTGTGTAGTAAGGAAGAAACACTGCACGTAAGTGGAACTTCTTTATTGGCAACCAGCCTAAGCCCAGCAGTGCTGAGCCTACATTCAGCTTTCAGGAACAACTGCTAACCGTCCTTTCGGAATGTAGAACCACAACATAAACAAACATGACATCATAGCATGGGTGGAATTCTACGAGGTAGAATTCCACCCAAGAGACATTATAACAATTCTCCCCCCTTTATTCAATAAGAGAACATCCACCCCAGATCCACCTACACATACACACACAAACACACACCCTCCACACTTGCACCAGCAATCACACACAACAGACACACACACACCACCAGACTGACATACTCTCAAATTTAAGCCCAACCATAACATGGATCGCTCACAAGAGCAATGAAGAAATACCAAAAACTAAGAGGTGCTACTGAACAACAGCACCCAAAACAAATTCTTTGTACTTGGAGGGAACCTTCCTCTCCCTGCCAGACCGAGTATGCATAGGAATAGAGTCGGCCACCCCAGCAGCGGACACTTCACATTCATCCACCAGAACATCCCTAACACCAGAATCAGGCACAGAGATGGGAACAGAATGTTCCTCAATACCCTGGGGATCAAGAGCCGCTCCACTGATCATGGGCTGCAAGTTAACTACTCCCTCATTCTCCTCCCGGATAGTTGAGCCCTTTAAGGGGACATCACAACCCACCCCAGCATCTCCTGATTTGTTGCCGGGCACACTAGACTCACCCCCCACAGAAACCACTTTCTCTTTGTCCACCACTACTACAGGCCTGAGACTCCAGGTGGACCCATCATCAAGTTTTACATAACCATGACCACGCTTGACTACTTTGCGAGGATTTAAGTATTTGCTGAGACCCTTGGCCACAAACCTAGGATTCCTAATCTGAACCCAATCACCAATCTTCACAGGAAGGGGTTTCCTACGGGCCATTTGCTCACTCAAAAACCGTTCTTGCCTGTTCCTAACTCGATCCAAAACTTCCTGCATGTCCACCTGTCTCTGAACACCGCCACCCAGGGCTGGCACTCTCAACTTGGAGCCAGGTTTCCTCCCTTGCATCAGCTCAAAAGGAGAATGACCAGTAACAATAGAAGGGGTAAGCCTGTAAGCCTTAAGTGATTCTGACACCACTCTCCTCCACGGAAGACCATTGGCAAGAGCCAACTGGATGTCCCCCTTGATAAAACGATTCATGCGTTCTACCAGACCGTTGGCTTGTGGGTTGTATAGCGCAACTCTATGATGGCGTATCCCAAGTTCATTAAAAAATTTCTGCATATACTCCGACACAAACTGAGAGCCATTGTCAGTAACTAAACCAGCAGGGACACCCTCCCTGTCAAACACCGCAGAGAGGAACTCTACCACTTTCTCAGCGGTAACCGTAGACAAGGCTGTGGCCTCCACCCATCGAGATGTATAATCCACCATAACGACAATAAACCTCAAATCTCCCCCCAATGAATCAATGGGTTCCATTATGTCAAGCGCCACCTTGGACCACACTTCACGGGGTGGGTCCACTGGATAAACAGGTTGGGGAGCGGGAACCTTGCTTTTGTCACTGGTGGAACAAGCTGCACAATCCTTCACTACATCCTCCACATCAGCATCCATTCGGGGCCACCAATAGTCTTCTCTGAGCCTTCTCTTGGTCCTGGACCTCCCTATGTGCCCCTCATGGGCCAAATCAACAAGCTTCCCTCTAAGGGAATGAGGAGGAACTAACCTCAGGCCTCTAGCCACACCCCATGGACCCACAGACAATTCCTCCCACACATGCCCATAGGATTTAGACAACTCAGGTCCTATAACTCCACTGGTGAGCGCCATCCTCACCTCCATCAACTCAGGATCAGCTGTTCATTCTGCACCCCACTCAGACTCTGACACCGCGGGGACCACACTGGCCACCAGGGTACAGTCATCCCCTGCGACCTCATGAAGCTCAACCTCATCAACAGATTTAGGAAAGCGCGACAGACAATCTGCTACCGCATTCCTAGTTCCTGGAACATATTCAACTTTGAAATTAAACTCTGTCATATATGCCATCCACCTCATGATCCGTGAAGACGCGTGAGACAAACCTTTAGTCGTCAGCACATGCACCAAAGGTTTGTGGTCAGTATGCAGGGTGTATTCAATTCCCCACAGAAAGGTCCTGAAATATTTGGACGCCCACACGGCAGCCAAAGCTTCCCTCTCTATGACAGCATACCTGCCTTCAGCCTCCTTGAGCACTCTGGATGCAAAAACAATAGGTCGCAGTTCACCATCCACCCTTTGCTCCAAAATAGCACCTATACCATACTCACTCGCATCCACCGTGAGAAATGTTTTCCTAGCCGGAGAGAAGGACCCTAAGGACGGGGCTTGTTCAATCACCTGCTTCAACTTGACAAATTCCGCCTGACACTGATCTAACCATGCAAAATGTACACCCTTCCTCAGTAACGACCTCATACTAACCGTCTTGTCAGCATACAAGGGTATAAACCTGCTGTAATACTCCGCAAGACCCATGAAAGATCTCAACTGGTCCTTATTAGTCGGTGCCGGTGCATCACTCAATGTCTTCACCAACTCTGCCTTGGGATGAATACCTTCAGCATCCAAAGAATGTCCCAAATAGGTCACACTGGGGACACCTATCTTGCATTTGCTAAATTTGACAGTGAGACCACAATCTTTCAAGACACCCATGACCTCAAGGACCCTGCAATCATGCTCAGCTTGTGATCTACCCCACACAAGGATGTCATCCTGGAAACATTCCACACCCTTAATGGCCCCAAAGAGTTTTTGCATTAACCTTTGAAAAACCGCGGCAGCGGAGGCCAACCCAAAAGGCATCCTGCAAAAACGGAATGCACCAAAAGGGGTTACAAACAAAGTAAGTGGGCGAGATTCTCTGTGAAAATCTATTTGATGGTAGGCAGACGAGAGGTCAAAAGTCGAAAAACATGAAGCCGCAGACACCAATGAAAGCATCTCATTGATATTTGGCAGAGGGTGTCTGTCAACCCAAATACATGAATTGAGGTCTCTGAGGTCAACACACATCCTCATTCCTCCATCACCCTTCCTTGCCAAGACCAGCGGGGCTAACCATTCCGAACACTCTACCTCTTCTATGACCCCAGATTCCTTGAGTTTGTGCAGTTCCTCCTTCAAGGCATCACGAGCCATGATAGGGACCCTTCTGACCTTGTGAACAACAGGCACGGACCCTCTCTTGAGAACTATCTTGTGTGCAAAACCCTTCAATTTGCCCAATTTAGAGGTAAATACTGAGGGAAATTTACTCTCTAAAATTTCTGCCTTGATCCCCCCAGAGCACACAGCACCATTGTCCTCTTTAGTCACACTCATGACCGGAACAGGTTTTCCCGGTCTAATCAACAGCTCCAGGGCAGCTTGTTCCTCCCACCCCACAACTGGGTCACCATCGTGGGCCACATACAACTTACCCCTAGCCATTCTACCTTGAAACTCTATGTCAGCCCATTCAAAACCCAGAACTTTAATGGGTAGCCGCCCATAGGCGTAAGGTTTTATGTCAGGGGAGGATAAATCAGAAACCCTCTTGTGGAACTAGGATTCGTATAGCTCAGGGGATATCATAGTGTACGGATACCCCGTGTCCACCATCATCTCCAGCGGAACACCGTTGACCATAAGGGTCGCCCAAGCTCTTTTCTTGCAACTCCCAACACTTAGTAATGAACTTTGAAGCACACTCCTTTCGCTCCCATCTGAACAACCCCTGTAGCCCACTATAGTCACATCATCATCATCATCATCATTGGTGTCAACCATGTTCACCGAGTCCTTTGTGGAGACAACAGTCTTGCACATGCGGGCATAATGTCCCTTGACTTTGCATTTCCTACAAACCACATTGTTAGTAGGACATCCCTTTGCACCCGCTGTATGGCCACGCCACCCACCATTCCTGCACAAATCCCTCGAGGAGGACACAGCCCTGTTGTTCTTCCCTTTGACTTCCGTGGACTTGCGGGGAATGATGGCATGCACAGTTTCCCTTTTGTCGGCCATTTCCCTCACACTTTTCCTGGATTCCTCAATTGCACCGGCTATCTCTATGAATTTTTCCAGAGGTGGGTCTTTCTCTATCCATAGCCTCTCCCTGACGCGCACATCACACGTCCGCATCATCACTTGATCACGGATGTATTCATCAATGGTGCCTGTGAATTGGCACGTCGCTATTAATG
This sequence comes from Ambystoma mexicanum, assembly GCF_040938575.1. NCBI lineage: Eukaryota > Metazoa > Chordata > Amphibia > Caudata > Ambystomatidae > Ambystoma > Ambystoma mexicanum. The sequence goes on along the minus strand of NC_090923.1, from coordinate 1,017,957,984 downwards.
TACGTAAAGCAGTCACATAAGCATCAATCCCTTCACTGGAACCTTGAGCTCTCGAGAAGAAGTGATACCTCTCAAGTACCACATTGGCCTTCTTGCCAAACCTCGCCTCCAACTTGCCCAAAGCCGTTTCATAAGCCAGTATTACTCCAGGTAGAGCATCTCCCCCTTCACTCCCTTCCGCGGAGGCAGCTGGGGCGGCATGCACATTGGGACCAGGAAGAAGCCTGAACAGCCTGAGTCCCTCAGTCCCCAAACAGTTGAGTAATGCGGCTTCTTTTTCGTCATCCGTAAATTTGGCGCCACCTGCTGCTCTTAGGTAGACTTTAAACGTGTCAACCCATAGATCCCACACAATTGCTGGTTCACCCGGACTAGCCAGGAAGGCTGGAAGGGGACGCGCATTGTTGTGCTGCATGCTGGTAAGGTTACTTGGCTACACCAAGCAGAATCACAGTCAACTTCTCCCCTCCTTGTTTGCGCTATCCAGGGCCTTTGGCAATAGACAGAGGTAAAGTCCAAAATATCCCACACGGTAAGCGCAGGGTTAATTCTTCGTGTTGTCAGGCTCTCTGGCTTTGGACAGAGGGAAACCCAAGAGTTTCGCTCGGTGCGCGCATGGTTAATTCCTTCGCGATCGTGTAGAGGAACGCCCCTATGTTCCTCTCTTGGTTTCTAACAGCACTCCGATAGTGGGCGGGGACTCTCCCAGCGAGAGGGCTCACTCTCCACTCTCCCGCTCTCCCCCTCAGGCGCCGACTCTATGCGGGAGCTCCGCGCAATGCTACGCTGCACTACCCCGGGGCTGAGGCCTTTGGGGCGCGTGGCTTCTGTTCCTGGCTCGTTGCTTTCCCCGCTGGCTGTTCTCCCTCTGCCCACTGTCCCTGAACTGCGCGGCGCAGAGCTGAAGGATGGGGCAGGAGCGGTCATCGTAAGCGCTGCAGCGGCGCGGGGAAAATCGCTCACCTGTCCATCAGGCACACTTGTCCATGGGCACACGAAGAGTTGCTGCAGTGGGCAGGGGCACTGCACTCAACCCAGGATGGGGAGTGCAGACCAGACACGCCTGCCTCTCTTGCCGGCGCCCGTTGGCCGTGTCCTTGCTCAGCCCGAATGCTCACTGTGCCAGGGGCACCACGCTCGACCCCAGCTGGGGAGCGCCGGCCAGGCACACGGGCTTGTGATGTGAAAGCGGCACAGAGAGGGATTCCTTCCCCTTCTTCAACGAGTTGCTCGACGCAGACGGCGTCAGCTGGGCAGCTCTTCCCTTGAAGAGCTCGGAGACAGCCACGGACCGGCAGCCCGGGAGAAACGTAGGCAACTGCTGGGCCGAAGTTGGCTGCGTGGGTTGGGAGGCTGGTTGCCCTCATCGCCAGTGTAGTAAGGAAGAAACACTGCAGGTAAGTGGAAATTCTTTATTGGCAACCAGCCTAAGCCCAGCAGTGCTGAGCCTACATTCAGCTTTCAGGAACAACTGCTAACCGTCCTTTCGGAATGTAGAACCACAACATAAACAAACATGACATCATAGCATGGGTGGAATTCTACGAGGTAGAATTCCACCCAAGAGACATTATAACACACTGCTAGTCCTTACTCCATCAGATGACCCCACCAGATGACCCCACCAACCCCTGCTCCCTTTCTGCCTCCTTCTGTGTTGGTGGAAGGACAAGCCCTGAGGTACAGAAAGCCAGTGAGGGCACATGCATGTAGCGTTCTCATTTGCATATGTTCCATTTTACTGTGAAAAAAAAGCCCTTGCATTCTGCTCTGCAGCCACGGTATCCCCTGGCATGCACGGTATGCTCTGGTATGAAGCCCTGCAGCATGGTATCCTCTGGAATGCTGCCATTCAGCTGGAGTATGCTCTGGCATGATGCTCTGCAGGATGGTATCATCTGGCATGCAAGGTGTGCTCTGGCATGATGCCCTGCAACATGGTATCCTCTGGCATGCTGCCCTTCAGCTGCAGTATGCTCTGGCATAATGCCCTGTAGCATGGTATCTTCTGGCCTGCTGCCCTTCATCTGTGGCATGCTCTGGCATGCTGCCCTTCAGCTGTGGTAGGGATGCTCTGGCATGATGCTCTACAGCATGGTATCCTCTGGCATGCTGCTCTGAAGTCATGATATGCTATGTCATGATGCTCTGCAGAATGGTATCCTCTGGCATGCTGCCCTTCAGGTGCAGTATGCTCTGTTATGATGCCCTGCAGCATGGTATCTTTGGCATGCTGCCCTTCAGCTGTGGTAGGTATGCTCTGGCATGATGCTCTACAGCATGGTATCCTCTGGCAAGCTGTTCAGAAGTCATGATATGCTATGTCATGATGCTCTGCAGCATGGTATCCTCTGGCATGCTGTTCAGAAGTCATGATATGCTATGTCATGATGCTCTGCAGCATGGTATCCTCTGGCATGCTGTTCAGAAGTCATGATATGCTATGTCATGATGCTCTGCAGCATGGTATCCTCTGGCATGCTGTTCTGAAGTCATGATATGCTATGTCATGATGCTCTGCAGAATGGTATCCTCTGGCATGCTGCCCTTCAGGTGCAGTATGCTCTGTTATGATGCCCTGCAGCATGGTATCTTTGGCATGCTGCCCTTTAGCTGCGGTATGCACTGGCATGATGCTCTGCCGCATTATATCCTCTGGCATGTTGTTCAGCAGTCATGATACGCTATGGCATGATGCTCTACAACATGGTGTCCTCTGGCATGCTGTTATGAAGTCATGAGAGCCACGGGATCCTCTGGCATGCTGCCCTTCAGTCATGGAATTCTCTAACATGTGGCCCTGTGGTGATGCTATGCTCTGATATGCTGACCTGCAGCCATGTTTTCATGTTTTTCTGTGGCATGCCACGCCGCAAGCATGGTATCATATAGCATACTGCTATGAAGCCATGGTATCCCCTGGCATGCTGCCATGCAGTCATGATATGGTGTGGCATGCTGCACTGCAGCCACGGTATTCTCTAGCAGGCTGCCACTGTATGCTCTGGCAGATTGCCTTGCAGCTATGGTGTGTTCTGACATGCCACCCTACAGCCATGGTATCCTATGGCATACTGCCCTGCAGCCATAGTATGCTCTGGAATGCTGCCCTGCAGTCACGGTCTGCTCTAGCAGGCTGACCTGCGGTCACGGTATGCTCTGGCATGCTGTCCTGCGGCCACGGTCTGCTCTGGCAGGCTGACCTGCGGTCACGGACTGCTCTGGCATGCTTCCCTGTGGTTACAGTCTGCTCTGAAAGGCTGACCTGCAGCCATGGTATGCTCTGGCATGCTGCCCTGCGGTCACGGTCTGCTCTGGCAGGCTGACCTGAGATCACGGTCTGCTCTGACAGGCTGTCCTGCAGCCATGGTATGCTCTGGCATGCTGCCCTGCGGTCACAGTCTGCTCTGGCAGGCTGACCTGCGGTCACGGACTGCTCTGGCATGCTTCCCTGTGGTTACAGTCTGCTCTGAAAGGCTGTCCTGCAGCCATGGTATGCTCTGGCATGCTGCCCTGTGGTCATGGTATGCTCTGGCATGCTGCCCTGCGGTCACAGTCTGCTCTGGCAGGCTGACCTGCAGTCACGGTATGCTATGGCATGATGCTCCGCAGAATGGTATCCTCTGGCATGCTGCCCTTCAGCTGCAGTATGCTCTGGCATAATGCCCTGTAGCATGGTATCTTCTGGCCTGCTGCCCTTCATCTGTGGCATGCTCTGGCATGCTGCCCTTCAGCTGTGGTAGGTATGCTCTGGCATGATGCTCTACAGCATGGTATCCTCTGGCATGCTGCCCTTCAGGTGCAGTATGCTCTGTTATGATGCCCTGCAGCATGGTATCTTTGGCATGCTGCCCTTTAGCTGCGGTATGCACTGGCATGATGCTCTGCCGCATTATATCCTCTGGCATGTTGTTCAGCAGTCATGATATGCTATGGCATGATGCTCTACAACATGGTGTCCTCTGGCATGCTGTTATGAAGTCATGAGAGCCACGGGATCCTCTGGCATGCTGCCCTTCAGTCATGGAATTCTCTAACATGTGGCCCTGTGGTGATGCTATGCTCTGATATGCTGACCTGCAGCCATGTCTTCATGTTTTCCTGTGGCATGCCACTCCGCAAGCATGGTATCATATAGCATACTGCTATGAAGCCATGGTATCCCCTGGCATGCTGCCATGCAGTCATGATATGGTGTGGCATGCTGCACTGCAGCCATGGTATTCTCCAGCAGGCTGCCATTGTATGCTCTGGCAGATTGCCTTGCAGCTATGGTGTGTTCTGACATGCCACCCTAAGCCATGGTATCCTATAGCATACTGCCCTGCAGCCATAGTATGCTCTGAAAGGCTGACCTGCAGCCATGGTATGCTCTGGCATGCTGCCCTGCGGTCACGGTCTGCTCTGGCAGGCTAACCTGCAGTCACGGTCTGCTCTGGCATGCTGCCCTGCGGTCAAAGTCTGCTCTGGCAGGCTGTCCTGCAGCCATGGTATGCTCTGGCATGCTGCCCTGTGGTCACGGTCTGCTCTGGCAGGCTGACCTGCAGTCACGGTATGCTATGGCATGCTGGCCTGCGGTCACAGTCTGCTCTGGCAGGCTGACCTGCGGCCACGTAATGCTCTGGCATGCTGCCCTGCAGTCACAGTCTGCTCTGACAGGCTGACCTGCGGTGACTGTCTGCTTTGGCATGCTGCCCTGCGGTCAAAGTCTACTCTGGCAGGCTGTCCTGCAGCCATGGTATGCTCTGGCATGTTTCCTGTGGCATGCCACGCCGCAAGTATGGTATCATATAGCATACTGCTATGAAGCCATGGTATCCCCTGGCATGCTGCCATGCAGTCATGATATTCTCTAGCAGGCTGCCATGGTATGCTCTGGCAGATTGCCTTGCAGCTATGCTGTGTTCTGACATGCTACCCTACAGCCATGGTATCCTATAGCATACTGCCCTGCAGCCATGGTATGCTCTGGCATGCTGCCCTGCAGTTTCGGTCTGCTCTGGCAGACTGACCTGCGGTCACGGTATGCTCTGGCATGCTGCCCTGCGGTCACGTCTGCTCTGGCAGGCTGACCTGAGATCACGGTCTGCTCTGGCATGCTGCTCTGTGGTCACAGTCTGCTCTGTCAGGCTGACCGGCAGCCATGGTATGCTCTGGCATGCTGCCCTGCGGTCACGGTCTGCTCTGGCAGGCTGATCTGTGGTCATGGTCTGCTCTGGCATGCTGCTCTGCGGTCACAGTCTGCTCTGACAGGTTTACCTGCGGTCACGGTCTGCTCTGGCATGCTGCCCTGCGGGCACGGTCAGCTCTGGCATGCTGCCCTGCGGTCACAGTCTGCTCTGGCAGGCTGACCTGCGGTCACGGTATTCTCTGGCATGCTGGCCTGTGGTCACGGTCTGCTCTGGCATGCTGCCCTGCGGTCACGGTAGGCTCTGGCATGCTGCCCTGTGGTCACAGTCTGCTCTGGCAGGCTGTCCTGCAGCTATGGTATGCTCTGGCATGCTGCCCTGTGGTCACGGTATGCTCTAGCATACTGGCCTGCAGCTCTGGTATGCTGCCCTGCGGTCACGGTCTGCTCTGGTATGCTGCCCTGCGGTCACAGTCTCCTCTGGCTGGCTGTGCTGCGGTCACGTTCTGCTCTGGCAGGCTGTCCTGCAGCCATGGTATGCTCTGGCATGCTGCCCTGTGGTCACGGTATGCTCTAGCATACCGCCCTGCAGCCATGATAAGCTCTGGTATGATTCCCTGCGGTCACCGTCTGCTCTAGCATACTGCCCTGCAGCCATAATAAGCGCTGACATGCTGCCCTACGGCCACAGTCTGCTCTGGCAGGCTGTCCTCCAGCCATGGTATGCTCTGGCAGGCTGTCCTGCAGTCACGGTCTGCTCTGGCATGCTGCCCTGCGGTCACGGTCTGCTCTGGCAGGCTGCCCTGCAGCTACGGTCGGCTCTGGCAGGCTGCCCTGTGGTCACGGTATGCTCTAGCATACCGGCCTGCAGCCATGATAAGCTCTGGTATGCTGCCCTGCGGTCACGGTCTGCTCTGGTATGCTGCCCTGCGGTCACGGTCTGCTCTGGCAGGCTGCGCTGCGGTCACGGTCTTCTCTGGCAGGCTGTCCTGCAGCCATGGTATGCTCTGGCATGCTGCCCTGTGGTCACGGTATGCTCTAGCATACTGCCCTGCAGCCATGATAAGCTCTGGTATGCTTCCCTGCGGTCTCGGTCTGCTCTAGCATACTGCCCTGCAGCCATAATAAGCGCTGGCATGCTGCCCTGCGGCCACGGTCTGCTCTTGCAGGCTGTCCTGCAGCCATGGTATGCTCTGGCAGGCTGTCCTGCAGTCATTGCCTGCTCTGGCATGCTGCCCTGCGGTCACGGTCTGCTCTGGCAGGCTGCCCTGCAGCTACGGTCGGCTCTGGCAGGCTGGCCTGCGGTCACGGTGTGCTCTGGCAGGCTGACCTGCGGTCACGATCTGCTCTGGCAGGCTGCCCTGCGCGGTCATCTATGGCATACTGCCCTGCAGCCATGGCAAGCGGCATCCTCTAGCATGATGTCCTGCGGTCAGGCTAATCTTTGGTCTTGAATGGAGGACAATGGAGCCAATGACTACCAGTAAAGTCCCTCCTGGGAGCAGCGCGTGCTTTTGAACACAGTAATATCCTCTGCAACGCAGCACCCGTTCCACCTCTTTTATACCAAGTAAATTGAAAGATTCCTGGCACTGCTTGGGAGCCTGCTGGCTCCTGCATTCACAGCCTCATTAGCGTCACAGCCTTTGATGCACAAGGCACTTACCGGGATAGTCTAAATAATTCACATATATTCTGTGTGTTGCTTAGAATGAGTGGGGGCGCCGTCTAAAGGGTGCCAGGGAGTTCCTATTATTAAATCTAAGACGGACGCATCGATCAAGTGGAATTGGGTCTGCTCTAGACACACACACTTCTGCTCCTCCAAACAGGGCTATGTTGCCTGTGAAATAGAGCAAACGCATGAGTAAAGTACACGTGCATGCATTTTAGGCATGCGTTTTGCCCTGCTCTACTTGTCCATGTATGTGTACTGCAGGGAGGGGGCGTGGGATGAAACGACTGGCGCTGCCACCAACAGCATCTCCACATGCAAATGCACAGGCAATTACTCAGGTCAAAGGGTACATTACTAGGTCAAAGGGTACAAAGTAGTGGATGTATGTTCCCCTCTGCCCAGCCCTCTCCCGTGCCCCCCACCCAACCCATAGCAACCCTCAGTCCCCTACAACAATCCGACACACACCTGGAGCCAGCTTTTGCAACAACTTTCCGGCCACAAAAGCAAGCATCTGAGCTCCCCGCCCCTTTCATAGTGTGATTCTCATTGGACTAATTGTACTAAGAAAACGAATGCCCGATATTGAATCCGTGGAGGACTCCGGAGGTTGAAGGGCATGTATGAGTGGGCGGGCACTGGATCACTTGGCAAACCAAATCCCAGAGTTGCCTTTGGAAAACCGTGTGCTCTTGCCCTGCTCAATACGAGCTGCAAATGTCATTACATGATATCAGAATTCTCATGCTCATTGCTTGCTCTTTAAATCGTGTACTTGTACAGTGTGAATTTGTCAAAATAAAAAGCCAATGTATTTGAGTGAAGCAGTGTTCATACAAAAGTCTGGGCAATGCTGCAGGGCCGCCCAAAGTGAGGCAGGGTAACTGCTGTTACCATCAGCAGGCCTGGAGAGGGACAGCCCAACCTCCCCCCCTTTCTGCTCCTCTCCTTCCCCCAACCCGGAGAGACACGCAGTCTGCGCAACACAATACTGAGGAAAGGTGAGGTGTGAGCAATCACCTCACCCTTCCTTCATGCAGCAAGGTGCTAAGCACCTAAGGAAACCAACAGGCAGGCAGGGATCAGGTTCAAAGACCTGCCCCCCCACCCCCAGGGGGCCAGATAGTCGGCTATCAGGTCGGGGGGGAGGGGCTGGACCATAACAGCCCCCACTACTATACATATCAAAGACCCAGGGCTCCCCTGGGTCTTATAAATACAGAGCGGCATGCTCGGAGAAAACACAGTTTGTGGAACCTTAACGGGGACCCAAACACACAGGAGGTGCACTGTTTACTCAGTGCCTCCCAAACCTTTGTTTCTTTAGCAAACACTGAAGTTCCCTGTATTCGCAGCGTCTTTGTTTCCCCTATTGAACATTGTACTGTTCACAAACCTTTTTCACGGCTGGGAGGCGAGCGGCGAACACGGAACAGACAAGGAAGCAGGATCCTAGTACCAGCGCGAACTAAGGAAGAGCCTGCAGTACAGCCCGGCGTAGGCGATATCTTCAGGAAAACTGTCAATTGCAAGGTAAGCCGCCACGCCGGGCTCAGAGCATGTAATAGAAACACTGTTTTCTTATCGTGGCTAAACAAAAGTAAACATCCGCAGGCAGACGCTCCCCCAGCGGACTCGGAATGCACGCTGCATGTCTATTTTCATAGAAACGTTGCAATTTTGAAACACAGAGGCCGCAAGGAAACACAGTTCTGGGAAACATTATTCTTAATGCACGACAAACTTTGTAAACAGGTCATCTTTACAGCACGCATATACTTTTGTCCTTCATACAGCATCTGGGGCATTATTAAGACCCAGGCCAACAACGGGTCCTTTTGACAACATGCATATATTTTTGTCCCTCATACAGCAACTCTGGCATTTTTAAGGCCCAGGCCAACAATGGGCACACGCAATTACTTACAGCTAACAAAGGCATAATGTATTACGCAGAAATCGAACCGGGCACAAGAAATAATTCTGCTCCCAAAGTCCACTGCATGGCAGTTTATCTGAACTAAATCAAAATATTTTTGGGACAACATTAGACAGTTACCCAGCACGGGAAACAGCATTTCTAAACCCACAACGAATCCAAAAATAATATAACAAACATTATAAAGGTACATGATAGCCGGTGCAGTTGCGCAGCGATCAGAGAGCTCATTTTGACATCTGTGCAGAGACTGCTGACGCGGGTTCAAACCCCTACAGGGACAAACACAGCCTTTTCAAAAAATGTCTTTCTTTTAATCAAAACAGGCTGAAAGGAAACATGGGTCCCAAACGGAAATCACGGGAACCCACCACACCAGCACAGAAACTCAAATCGCCCCACCTTCTGGCAGCCATCGAGGCAGCAGAACACTACGGTTGGGCATGGGTCAGGGAGAATATGTATGGGCTACCAAAGCAAGGGACACCATGCCACCCAGTCAAGATGTTATTTTGCAAATGTGAACCCGGTTGAGCGAAGCCTGCAAATTAGGGTGAGCAGTAATACATCCGAGAACATTGTACCAACAAGTGTGAACCCGACTGAGGGTTGTCCACAGTGAGTGATTGGTCTGAGGGAGGCGAATGTTGAGAGAAGGATCGAAGCCCGGGTGAGGGGGATCCAAGGGTGAAGAGCAATCGCCCGATGTGAAGATAAATAGAAGGAACTTTGTTTTGTTGTTTATGACACATCAGGCCCTCTGAAGTAAGAGACTTTTAGTATAGGCCCTTTTTATTTGACTAGACTTTGACTATGACTGTATTATTATTATTACTTGATGGTCATAGCTTGCTCCCATTTAAGATTTATGTTCAGATTAGGCGTTTATCTCACCCATTTTACAGTTTAATAAACACCCTTGAAATGTGATCACTTGTGTCTTTCTTACTTTGATACCATGCCTTCCTTACAGATGCCAACGAAATATACAAATGCCTATACAGAAACCAAAAGTTGCTTTGTTCATGCTCAGTTTTCTAACAGTAGAAATGCAAACAGAAACAGGCACACTCTGAATGGCAATGAGCCTTGCATACGGTGGTACGCTGCTATGTCATTGTCACATTGTAGCGGAGTGATTAATGTGTGCACAACTGTTTCTTACCTTTCTCGACAGTACCTTTGAATTGTGTTTTTTTAGCAGGTGGCCAGTTTTGGTGGCTTTGGGGCAACAGTGAATGTGCACCAGCCAGAGTGCTTTATACTGAGGTATTTGCCAATTGTTTGCACTTTTTTACTTGGGATTCTGCTGCAGTCACGTGCCAATGGCTGGGGGAGCGCAAGTAAACACGAGGAAGCCAGTGTGAGCTGAGCACCACTCGAGTAAGGTGGTGGTGTGGGGGCCATGGAGAAGTGAAGATGGCGTCACAACACCATCAAAGAGACAGAAAGTGACAGCTGGCCCTAGAAAAGGTAACAAAAAACTGGCGAAATTGTGCGAGAACATTTCAGAAATGCAAAAATTATTGTGGAAAATGAGGGGAAAACAATTACCCCAAACAGGGGAACAGGGGCCCACAAACCACAACATACCCCTAGAACCTACCATATTGATGACCCCCCGCACCAGCAACAATCCAAACAGCAGCAGCCCCAGCCACACCACTGCCACAAGTGCCAGCAACGCCAACAGCTGCCAGCACAGTTGCACCAACTGTAGCCTGGGCAAAGCAACAGCAACCCAACAGACATAGCAATGATCTGCAATGCCCAATTAGAATTAAAATCGAAATCATTTCAGACTGAAATACTGAATAGATACAAAAGATGCATAGCATGGAATTTTGACACCACAATCAAAGAAGCCATATGGGCCAAAGAGTTCATAGAAATCTTTTCACTGATAGAAGCCCAACGCAAAGGGAAAGATGCTTTTAGGGATCCCAAAAAGATAGAAGAGAAAGCCATAGCAAGAAACGCCCAGGTAGAACAGAATTGGGACAACCGGCTACAGGCTTTCGCCATCTTGCCAACAATATATGAGGAGAAATTTCCCAATGATGGCAGAAAACTATGGGCTTACATGGATAAAATAAGAGAAGTGAAAATCGCTCAGAAAGGGAAGACCTGGCTAGCATATCTCAGATTTAGGAGAAGCATGTCAGAGAGCCCCCAGCGGAGGAAGAGACCTCTCAGAACTCCTCCAAAAATAACAAACATACACAAGGTCCCAGAAATAGCGATAATGAGAAACATAAAAAGGGGGAATGCAGGAATTTTGGGAAAAACCAGTGCACCTGGGGTAAGGAATGCTGGTACAAACACGCTTGTACAAACTGCAACGGTGATCATGCAGCAAGCAGCGCACCAGACTGCCAGCCAAAAATTCAAAAGATTAGCACCAACCACTCCTTTTCAACCCCAGGCCTGGCACCAGGCAGAACTCCCAACAACCCAACCAATTTTAGAGAAGCTCTCTTGAATTACCCAGACAGGGAAACCAGCGAGGAAATCTGGCAGGGGTTTACCAAGGGCTTTATCATCCCATTTAAGGGTCACAGAACATCCCATTGAATCTAAAGTCAGTCAGGGACAACCTCCAAATAGTGGAGAGAAAAATCAAGAAGGAACTGCTTTTAGGCAGGCTTGCAGGACCCTGGGACCACATGCCCCTCAAAGATTACATAATATCACCACTAGGACTGGTCCCCAAAAATGAACCTGGGAAAATTAGGCTAATTCACCACTTATCCTACCCCAAAAGCCAATCACTGAACAACGGCATTCCACACACGGAATCCGCAGTATCCTACACACACTTCCAGGAGGCGGTAAGTCTCATACAGGAATGTGGCAGGAACGCCTTGATGGCCAAACTAGACATTGAATCCGCTTTCAGATTATTGCCAGTCCATCCAGATTCCCAGCAATGGTTAGGTTTTACTTTTAACAACAAATTCTATGTAGACAGATGCCTCTGCATGGGGTGCGCAGTATCCTGCGCCCTATTCGAGCAATTCAGCTCCTTTTTTCAATGGGCTTTCCAAAAACAGAGACCAGGGACCAAAGTAGTACACTACCTCGATGATTTCATGGTAATGGGCCCAGCAAATTCTGAGGAATGCAACAGGGCCTTGGAGAATTTAGAAGGAATGGCCGCACAGTGGGGCATACCGCTAGCAAGGGAAAAAACGACCAAACCAGCCACCAACATCATTTTCCTGGGCATTGAAATTGACTCTGTACAGGGACTATGGAAGATCCCGAAAACAAAAATTGAAGAATTATTGGAGAAAATACAAGCCCTGACAACAAAAGACAAGGGCACAGTTAAAGAAATTCAATCATTAGCAGGCAGTCTCAACTTCGCTGGTAGAATAATCCCTCAAGGGAGAGTATTTTCCAGAAGCTTTGAACTAAAAATCAAATCATACACCAAACCCCACCTACACATCTGACTAGGCGCAGAGGTGAAACAAGATCTTGAAATTTGGGGGAATTTCCTCAAAGATTTCTACGGGATCTCACTTTGGCAAACGCCTTTGAACACATGGACAAAAAGGGTCCTTTCACCGATGCAGCCGGGAGAAAGGGGTTTGGAGCCATACTAGACACAGAGTGGGTGGCAGGACATGGGCCCAACTCATGGCAACAGGCAGGGTGGACTAAAAACATCACCCTCCTAGAAATATTTTCCATCTGGCTAACATTACACATCTGGGGCAGGCAGCTAGCTAACACGGAAATCGTGGTCTGGTGCGACAACATGGCAGTAGTAGGCTCCATAAACAGAAGGTCTACCAAATGCCCTTTAGTGCTAAAAGTCCTACGAGCCATCACAGCAGTCGCACTACAAGAAAACATTGTGGTCAAAGCAAAACACATCGCTGGGGCGGATAATAACATTGCAGATGCTTTATCTCGCTTTCAGTGGCCAAGATTCCGGGAGCCAGCGCCGCACAACCAGGAACAGATGACGCCAATACCGGCGGAATGCTGGGAAATAATGGGAAACCAAAAATAACAGCATCAATGCCAGTGCCAGAGAGCCAAGGCCGGGATGTCCAACAAGAACCAGGCACCTCAAAGACGGGTGCCATCAACTCCCTAGGCTTCCTCACAGAGATGGCAGGGAAAGCACTGGCAAGCACCCCTGCAGCGCAGTACAGTAAGTGCATACAAACAGTATTTAATAATGATTAAAGACATAGAAATATTTAAAAAATGGGCGCATGACCAGCGCTTTAAGAGAGATTGGGCAAAAAGACACCTAGTTGCAATCTCATATTTCTCAAAAATCCAGGGTGATTCAGACCCCACTCAAAGCTCCCTCATTTCTTATGCATTGAAAGGTTGGGGTAGAATAGAGGGCCCGCAGGTGTACACCCGCCGCCCCTTGGATTTCAACAAACTGGTACAAATTGCAAACCAGCTGGAAGCCATATGCTGGCATCCATACAAGATCTTATTGTTCAAAACAGCTTTTTTCCTGGCATACTTCAGGGCTTTCTGTTTGGGAGAGCTCATTGATTCCAGCACCAAGGCCACGAACGGTCTGGGCATCATCGAGGTCAGGGTCAGACAGGAGAGCATCAGCATAGAAATCCAACAATCTAAAACTGGGGCCAAAATAACTATCAACATTTGTTGCATTGATGAGGCAGTAAACTGCCCAGAATGCATCACCAACCTCTATTACATGCAAAGACCCAAGGTTGGGGGGAGGTTTTTAATCCACAAGGACGCCTCGGCACTAAGCCGCTACCAATTCAAAGGGGTGCTGATGAAAGCAATCAGCAATGCAGGGTGGGACCCCAAAAGATTTGGCACCCACTCCTTCAGAATAGGTGGCACCACTTCAGCACGGCAAGGAGGTTTAGCTCCTCAACAACTAAAAAACATAGGGGGTTGGAAGTCAGATTGTTACAAAAGATACATCAGACCACAGCTAATATAGCCAGCCGCCCTCATTTTTCTTTCTCCCCCCTTCATACAGAAACACCGGGCGAAGGGAGGAACTCTCTCCAATCAGCATGGATAGTCGGCCACTATTTTATCTTCAGGACGGGCCGATGGGCAGAGGAGACCAAAGAAAGGCCACCTTTCAGAAACACCATTTCCTCATGGTGGGGTTACAGAGGCCTACGATGGGCAGAAATCCACGAAACATTAGCAGAGCTGGTCGCATACAGAGACCCGCCAGAATTTCTGGTCATACATCTAGGGGTCAATGACCTGGTGTCCATTGGAAGGAGAAATTTATTGGAGGACATGTGCTCCTCCCTAGCAGGCATTTCACACAATTGGAAAGGAATGGAAATATACTTCTCGGCCATTCTACCCAGAAAGAAATGGCAAGGGGCCAACTGCTACAAATCTGTAGACATTTCTAGAAGAAAACTCAACAGGGGGCTAGAAAAATTTTGTACAGCAAGAGGACTGGGCTTCATAAAGCACCCAGCCATTACACTGGGTGACCCAGACCTTTTTCACAAAGACGGCACCCATCTATCAAACCAAGGCATGGAACATTTCTTTCAAGAAATTACAGCAACTCTAGCCTCCAGGGGTTGCCAATAGGAGATACTTTCGGGGGAACGTGGTCAGCCGCAAACCTGCCCACGTGTGGTGGCACGGGCCAATGGGGGTTAACCCCAAGACCCGGTGCCCAAAAGTATGTTACTATCATGATATGTGATTATTATCCCCATAACCATATCTGTACAATAAAAACCTATGGCATTTTATTGCCAACACTTGACAAACAATGTGTGAGCCAATTTATTCTGGGTGAGGGTCTTTTGGTTGTAGCCCCGGATAGAATCTCAGGAGCTACAGCCAAAAGGCTAGCTAGCCCCCAGTCCCAACAGTTCCGACATCAGCGTAGCCCCGGGTCTTTTCCAGACCTAGCAACACCCCTGCTTGGCAAGCATGGGCAGAGGCAGCCTCTTGAAAACAGTGCCGTTTCTCATCCGGTGCCCTCACTGATCAAGGGAGACTGACTGCAAGATACATTCTCAAGGGGGCCTTGGCATAAGGAAGTTGAAAGACCACTGATTTAGCAGGACCAGTGCCTTACGTTTGGACTCCCACTCCGAGAAACCCTTTCACTTAGTGCCCCATGGCAAGTTGCTTTTGCTGTTAGTGAAAGGATCTCCAATTCAGTTTAGTTTCATAAGTTAGTTTAATGAGATCAAGCTATAGCCCACCGGCTCACAGGGAACCACTTATCAACTGACTTGGTTTATGGTCATTCCAACTAAAACTTTGCATCGAGATGACAATGCTTAGAAAATGTTCCATCGAAAACTTTGCCATTGAATTCAAAATATTTTTTTTTAAATTACAATTACAAACCCACCCCAAACTAAATTAACCCCTTATCCCACACAAACATATATTCGATGGTAACATTTTCGATGCAAAATGTACGATGGAATTGTTTTCGATGCAAAGTCTTTCGATGGAAAGACCAGATACCACTGACTTTCCTTTGGCATCTTTCCCTTAGCCTTCCATGTTCCACATTCCATGCTCAAGTCAGCATGGAATGTGAGACCTGAAGCATAGAATGCTACACACCTCCCTTCTTTACACAGATGAAATTTCCCTAAAGCAATTAGCACTGGCTAACACATACGAACAGTAATGGCAACGTTACAAAATGCTCCAAAGAAATGTTAAACATCCTAATAATGATAAAACTATAATCTACGTAAAACTGAATTGCATAAATACAACAGTTAAAATTAAAGTAAGTATAACAGAATTGAATAAAGACCAGTTAAAGGCTGGTTATAGAGGTTATAGAAATGGAAGAATGGATCCTGCTTGAGTAGTTAATGTGGTTTTGATTTGCAAAAATGCAGGTCGCACAATATCACGTTGTATTAGAAAAGTGGCATGTCAATGTTATCGCATTGTAGTGTTTCCGTTTTATTACTGGATTTCACTAAATGAGTCCATGGCCAACTTTAGTTCTCTTGTTATTGGCTAAGGAGGCACTCACTAGTCAGACATCTGACTGAATTTGACTTGCTTTGTTTCTGGTAATGGCGGGCTCAGGCTGCTGCTGAAGTGGCTCTCAGTGTAAAACAGTCATATTATGTTTTCACTTGTTCACCTTTTTCAACCAAATGAACTAACAATGCTAACAATGTGGCATTTGGCTGCAGCAAAGAGGTGCTGCGTGAAAGGGGGTGACTGGGTTAGAACTAAGCTTCCTCACTCGGGTGCAGGAGGATGTGTGGATTGGTCCGAGCCCATACGGGTGTTAGAAAGGTTTCATGGAGCAGTCAGACTTTCGGATGGCAGAGTCTGCAATGTGAACAGAGTGTGCAAGTTGGAGAAGGGCATACGCACGATTAGCAATACCACAAGAGAAAGTGTTAAGAGAGAGATGAATTTCAGGCCCGGGGAGCAGAAATATAGTGAGGAAAAGGTTGGTGGAAGACGCACAGAATGTGTTTGTGGTAGTCCCTCATATTTGAGGGATTATGTGAGTTGAGCTGTTCTCTACACATAAGTAAGTTCATGGCGCCTATCACTTGACACAATGCCTGCTCACATACCTGGGTAGAGAAAGCCTCTTGGAAACAGTGCCCGTTTCTCATCCGGTGCCCTCACTGATCAAGGGAGACTGACTGCAAGATAAATTCTCAAGGGGGCCTTGGCATAAGGGCGTTGGAAGACCACTGATTTAGCAGGACCAGTGCCTTTATATTTGGACTCCCACTCTGAGAAACCCTTTCACTTAGTCCCCCATGACAAGTTGCTTTTGTGTTAGCTCTTCCTTGCTATGGTTTTTGTGAGGTTTTCTTTACAGACGTATTGAAAAAAAGTCCCACTCTGTCTCATTGTTGGCATTTAGTCTTTGGGCGAGAGGGAATGGGTGGATGTTTGGGCAAGATGTGATCACCAAGTCTGCAGAGCCCATCAAGGTTGAGGCTTGTCTGAGGATGTGGTTGTGAAGGGGATGAGCTACCAAATATAGAAATGAGATGTCCAGGGCTTCATTTGTGGGGGTGTTTGATTATGAAGTATTAGTACCCAGCGCTGCGTGAAAAAAAGCCACTTATCTATTGGTCCATTTCTGAGTCTTATCTGCTGGTAATCCCGCTCACGTCGCACCGCATCCCTCGCGATGGTACTCACCTTTCTTCCCCTTTCCTTCGGGCCGCCATGGAAAGGGAGAAGGGACTACATGTATTCCCTTCTCCCTGTTCCATGACAGACATTTTTTTTGTTTACCTTTTTTTACATGTGCGTCAGTGGCCGCCATGGAAGGGGAGAAGGGACTACGTGTAGTCCCTTCTCCCCTTCCATGGTGACCATTTTTTTTGTTTACTATGGCCACCACAGAAAGAGTAAATAGACTGTTTTCCTGTCGGTGGAGGTCATTTTTCTGTTGACTTTTTCACTTTTTCGGAAAAAAACAACCATTAGTACCTCTGGTCTACAAATGGCACAAACGGGTACAAATGGCAATAAGCTCCTCGACTGCGGGCCGTTACCGCATAAAGGAATGCCCCAGGCCTTTGTTAACTATAGGCCCCAGGGGCATTAGCTTATGCACTAATGGCCCACAGTCGAGGGACTCATTGCCTAAATGATAGCCAGAGCATCAGTCTACCCCAATGATATGATATGATGTGACATTTATAATGCGCCTGGACACAAGTGTTTTAGGCGCGCGAGCAGGCGCAAGCTGTAGTTTAACCCTAAATGTACCGGCACTGTGGGGAGCAGCAATGATGGGGAACTGCCTGCCTGCAGTGTCACAAGCGTTCTAGAACATATTTGGGCCCTGGCACTTATTTTCTTGCAAATGAAGCACTGGAGATTTCCAAGGACGAAGTGAAAAGGGTGTAGGCAGACAATAGCATGGAGTCTTTGCTGGAGCTCCCGCAAATAATGAAGGGAGTGGTGGGGACACCGGCTGTGTGTCTTCTGGAGGAGATCGAGTGGCAGGAGCCGGTGGCTGCAATAATTGAGTGGACTTTTTAGTGGGGGCTGACGGCGAGGGGCAGCAGGAGAAGGAAGACAGCGAGACAGGCACTGGGAAAAAGAAGGAAAAGATAGAGTGGCAGCAGATGGAGCATAAGGCGGCGTATGTTAGCCAAGAGGATGGCCAGATGAGGGGTCAGCAGGAGAAGTCAAATGTGAAGACAGATGTGGAGGGGATGAGTGCCGTGAGGAGGAGAAGGCAAAGGAGGAGGAGGAGATTGAGGGTGCTGATCCTGGTGGCTTTGTCCCTTTGGAGGAGCAAGGGTAGCCACAGAATGGAGCAAATGATAGTGAATTGTTTGTATGTCACACAAGGCGGTGACTGGGAGTGTCTCCTATCTGCCACAAAATGGCAATTAATGTGTTACTGCCACTGAATGCACTTTCCGGCCTCAAAACAACTATGGGATTGCTGGTAATCGTGGGGCTTACTGACAACAAATGTCACGTGCACGAGGTGGTCACTGGAAATCTCTACTCCCTGTGGTGTACACTGGGATCCCGAGTCACGTGAGCGAGAGGGAGCCCACCTCACGTGACAAGGGACCAGGGAAGTCAATAAAGTGGGGGGTACCCCTAAAAATAGGAGCCCAGTTGGAGCAAGCAAGCAGACTGACGTGTGTTTATTTAGCTCTGCGCTGCGAGCGCGCAAACCGTGGACAGAGTCTCTCATTCACCCTGACCTCGCAGCAAGACACGGGAGGTCGGGCTTCAACACACCACACTCCCTAGCAGTAGGCCCTACCCTTATGGCACACTCTGTAGCAGTCACTGACTTGTAATCTTCTGCCTGCCTGAAGGCCACTCTGGAATGTAATAAAACAAAAACAAAAAACGTTTCCATCTTAAGTTCCTACCTTCCCCTCAATTACCCTAAACATCTCTTGTCCCTGCATACGAGACTGACCACGAGCTTCAACCTCGCATGAGTTATTTATTTATTTTTTACATTTATAAAGCGCACAAACATTCCGAGGGCATCGTGGCGCTGTTACAAGAACGCATACGTAGTTACATGAAAAGGACAGGAACAATAGTGAAAAAGACAGGGGAGAGGACATGAGACTATATTGACAGTGAACAGAGGTCATAGTGGACCTGTTAACAATGAGATAACACAGAGTTAGAGCAATGGTAAGACACAGTGATGCAACTGCTACACCGGGGCAAAGGAGGGGAGAATCTGTAAGGATAGGAGCTAGGCATAGGTTAGTGTAGAAGGGTGAGATTAATTGAATAGTACGGTCTTTAACGTTTTCCGAAATGCCAAGTGTGAGGACTCAGACCTGAGTGGGTTAGGTAATGCATTACATAGTTTTGGGGCAATGTGGAGGGTGGCTCTAGCTATTGAGAGGCAGTTATGTTTAGACAAATAAGGTTTAACTGCATTTATTTGTTTGGTTGTGAAAGCAGACGCAGAGGCGATCACGCTTAACTGACGGGAGATAGTGAGTGTCGAGTCTAAATGAACCCCTAGAGTCTTAACTGAGGGAGGGACGGAGATACAAGTATTACCAATGGTGAAGTCGCTGTATTGATTACTGAGTTTACTGAGAATTTCATTGGGGCCGACTAAGAGGATATCAGTTTTATCTCCCTTGAGACAAAGCCCATTTGCTGCCATCCAAGCTTGAATGGTGGGGTATATCTTCTATAGAGTTTTGGCGTCATGGTCATAGGCGCCTGAAAGTGGTATGAGGACCTGAGTGTCGTTGGCATAATTTGTGTATGCTATGCCGAAAGAGTCCAATTTACCAAAAAGAGGTTTGGTGAATAGATTGCAAAGAGTAGGTGCTGTGCAAAAACTTTGGGGGACTCCGCAGTGGACTTATATAACCTGCTAAACCAAAGTACCCTGAACCCCGCCACTCACACGTCAAAGAAAATTCGAGATCGTTTGGTCTGACTACGGGGTGCAAATATGGGTGATTCTAAGTTATGCAAAACACAACAAAAACGCTGTTGCGCCGAAAAGGAGCACATGCCCAAATCAATTGGACTTGCACAATTTAGCCATTCATTAAATGGATTTTCTCCTTAGTATTACCATTAGTGCAATATAGAGTTTCCACATCTTTCTGCGTATATGCCAATGCAATTAGTACCTACCATTCTTACAAAATACCTTTTCTCTCAAATACACAATTTCCACCCTTATTTCACATCTTTCAGTGCACACAAAATATACAATTGGTGCCAAAACGCGTTTCGCTTAGAGGTCATAACAATTCTCATATGCCCTCTAATGTGCTTCTTCAAGGCTTGTGTACACCATAATCCTAATTATCAGCGCACAACCAACAATTTTGAGATAGATCAAGAAAAAGAAAACTCAAGAGAACAACATATTATTAGCATGTTCCATACCAACAGTTCCCCATGTATGTCAGTGCTTCCATATACTTATTATCACGTAAATAGTCGTAAATAGTGGAATTCAAGAGTGCGCCCTAATAGTACAGAAGGCCACATATCTCCAGAATAATCCTTATTCTCTCCAGTATTCCTCCCTTCCACGCTGGATAGATCTATCAATCTTACAGGAGTTTCTGACCTTTCAACTTTTCTGTCCCTTAATGGCCAATTCTCTAATGGTCTGTGTCAGCTGATGTGTCTAATATTTCCCAAACTTCTCTCCACATCTACAATGCATTAAACATAATCCATTAACATTACATTAATTATTGCAATATCCATGCCCAACACCGCCCTACCAAAATTGCTCTCACAATGACCTCATCCACTACTTCCACGTGATTTATGATCCCAGCCTATCCTTTTGTGTCCGATTTTCGCTCACATTAGTCACATTTAAAATAAATCAAAAGTTAGACCTGGAATTACCATTAAACTCTGGATAACCCTCTAATCTTGAGCAACTTTCTTGCCCTCTATGAACATATCCTTACCTGTTATTTCCAAATCAAATGCGTGCCCTGATAAGCAAGTACTCTATGCATTCTCCTGTTGCCAAACACCATTTTACAAGTATTAGCACAAGCAGGAACATTTTAGGAAACTGAGGTACTGTCTATACAGGGTGACCAGACGTTCTGGTGTTCCCAGGACAGTCCTGGGAAATTGTCCACTGTCCCGGGAGTTTTTTAATTTAATAAATACCCCATCCCGGGTTTGCAAGGGTGGGTGGCTACGGTCCAAGTTTTTGCCGAGACATGATTTCAAAATCCCAAAATCGGGTCCCGGTGCAACTCCCCCTGCGTGAATGGGGGTGTGAAATGTGCCTGTGAGCACCCCCGGCCCCGCAACAGGCCAGCAATATAGAAGTAGGACTATTGTTTTATTTGTATTTACTTTAGTCGTACTTCTATGTCTATAACCTGTCCCGTGTGCACTAGGACCCCAACTTCTTCTTCTATTCTCCATTATTCCTGTCTGTTCTGATTATTAGCTGCTCTCTATTTATGATTGTTTTTCCTTTCTTGCTCCTCGCGATACAACTGCTCTCGTCTCTGCCTATCTTTTTTCCTGATCCTTTCATCTCTCAATCCTTTTTCCTTTTCCTTCTCATTTCTTTGAAAATCGTCTGGCTCTCCCTTTTGTCTTACGTCCTCAATGCCTTTACCATCGAGTTTCAACAGAATCTGACCTCCCATACATTTGTTCTGTTTGAATGCTATCTCATCAGTTCTATCCTCATCTCCTTTCCATCTTTTGCCTTCTCTCTCGGTGTCTAGAGATGTACTTGTTTGTGCCTGGTCTCCTTTCTCTTTCTCGCGCCTCTCCTTGTCCCTCGGGACTTTGGAGGTGATATCTCTGCCTCTGTCTTTGTCTAGGGTTTCGTCACTACTTTGCGTAGGTGACTCATATGCCGGTTGGCTATATCCCCTGGCTGCTTTAAGTTCCCTTAACGGGTATAATCCTTCGTCTTTCCTGACTTCACTTTTTGTTTCATGCGGGGTGGGTGGCGCGGAAGGCCACTGTGGATACGTTAATTATCCAATCTAAGGGCGGCTCCTCCTCCTTATCCTCTTGGTACATCTTCCAAAGTTCTAAACTCGCTAGGCATTGGCTAACCTTTTGCCAGTGTACGTGGCGTGCAAATATGTCGTCATGTGTTGCAGGACCGTCTTAGACAGCGATGCACCCTGGGGCCATGGCATAAACATTTTGTTGGTGGTTCCCTTAACCCATACTACACTGTACTTTTTCAGTTTAGGTGCATGCTTTGGCAACTGCTTGCACAAGTGTATTAACGGTGTAACTTAAAATTATCTCTCTTCTCCTCACACAACACTTTGTTACATTTTACGTTACTTAAACAAAATCAACAATATGAGCGAGCACCAATCATCGCAATCTCCAATCCTGTTTTTTCCACAAAATTAATTTTTTTCTTTTTCAACCAATAATCATCGATTCATAGTATATAGTGTCCTGGCTAAACAATTGCATAATTTTCATGCTAATTCCTCCAAAAATGTCCTTATTTTTTATGACGTCAGAGAGAAAAAGAAAAAGGAAAAAGAAAGAAGAAAAAAAACATAAGACAGACGTGACAGACTATACAGACAACGCAGAGAACTTGGAAGAGAGCAGACCACGTGCGGTGGTCTCGTAGTCAAAATCGGGACCCAAGTGTTGGAAGACACACGTAACACGGGGGAGTGAAGTGGAAGAGGGATTCACTTTGAGAACCACACGGGGAACACATGTTGATGCAAACATCCCTTTGAGTTGGCTTGGACTTGACCAGGAAACGGTGGAGGCAAAATTTGCATGGAGAAAATGGGCTACACTCCCAAGATATAAACAGCACATCAATTAAGGAAGCAATTCCTCATTGCCGTGGCCAGGATATAACAAACCCCATGGAAAATATCCAATCAAAGTCAGCAAAACACATTTGGAGCACAGCTGTGCACAGAGGTCTCCGAAAAACAATGGTGGCTTCCACATTAACACATCTGACCCATAGAAGTATGGAATCTTGCTAATGGAAAGAAATTGTATATTGAACATTGGACAATAATTACTGCATATCAAGCCCAATTAAGTCAATAAGAACTGCTTTGTTTTTTCAAAATGCATATTTCCTGATGAGGTGCACTTTATGGGAATGGTATAAGTCTGTCTAGTTGCCCGAAACTCGAGAAGACATCTTCACAGAGCCCACTCTTTTCAAAGTTGGGCTTAACTTGTGTTTATATTATTAAAACATGTGGTAATTGACATATGTTCGCAAGCAAGCACTTTTTTGAACATATTTTTCAAAAAAAGTTACCTATTTTTGACTTTTTAGAAAAGAAATATCGTCAACTATGTATTTTTAGTAGAGAAAGGAACTAGTCCTAGCAGATGGGAGTTCTGACTACAGAACAGAATCATTTAAACTGCGAATTTTTGCACACGTACGATTGATTGGTTGTTTGTATGAATGGTGATGAAAGTGGATGTGAGAAATGATGTGTGAGAGGTGATCACTGGTTTGATATGATATGTATTGTTCTAGATATGATATGTTTTTCTAGATTGGGTTTTTAATTCATGATATGTCAAATGTGTGTACATGTGGTTCTTAGTAAATGTTTTTTCATGATGAAAATTGCTTAATGAATATAATAAATGAACTTTAACATATACACTGTCTCTTGTCTAGAACACATGCCCTTTGAGTAGGGCCACCCAGTTGGAAGGGATTGAGTGGCGTGTTTCGCGCATGAATTGTATCACTAATGAATGGAGGGCTTGCACTTATCTACGGATAATTGCAGTTTTGTTTAGACTAGACAGACTAGACAGACTCCAGCCAGCTACACAGATCTCTGCCCCTGTGATTTACCCTGACATGGAGTGTAAGCCCATCCCTTTCAAAGCGTCTTTAACTGCTTTGGTCTCCTATTTTATCCTATTTTATTCAGGACTTTGAATGCAGGCTTCTTCTAACCGCTATATTAAAGTGTAGGTATTTGGGCGTATCCTCTCTCTGCTCAGGTATCCTCCTGGTATCCTCCTCTATGCTCCGATATCCTCCCGGTATCCTCTATGTATTGCTAAGTCACCCTTGAGTCAATTTTTCCTTCCCCTTATATATATATATACATTCTACTCTATCTCTAACTTTATTTTTGTTCCGCCTCCCACCGTTACCTTCCCTTTCTTGTTCTAAGGCATGCAAATTTTTGCCAAAGCATTCAGTCTTTTTCACTCACCGTTTGCATGTTTTCCTCTCTGGACCCTCGGGATCATTGCATTCATCACCACTTCTCCTGCTTTCGCTAGATCGGCTGCTCATAGAAGTGGGAAGGGGTTTGTGGGTGAAACACAGGTTCCTTCAGACCTTACCCTGCAGGATTTTCAATTTAATCTAGCCACTATCTATGGGGAGCTTCTCGTTCTACTTAGCCAGATGGCAAAAGGACTCGTGATATTGCTGAGGACCCAGAGTTACTTTATGACAACGGTCAATGGGTGTCTTATCTTATCGATAATCGATAAACCGTCCTATGCTACCAAGTGTGCACTAGGACCCCAACCGGCCCATAAAGCGAGATGGATGGGGATGCCGATTTAATACTCTAGCATCAAATCAATAATGACAACTCAATGGTTTGGCAAATGGAGTCCGTTTAATGACAATTACAAAAAAAACGGGGAGATCATGAACATCAGCTATTGCTCGATCTTCCTTCTCGCTTCAACAACTCCAACGAACTTCATAAAAAACACATCATCTACACAAAAAACTCGTCATCACTGACGTGTAATGCTTGAAAATGTTGCATGCAATTCTATTGGTTAGAGGAAGGTAACTTTCATATATGTGCTATATCTGTACATGGTAACGGAGTGAAGGGATTCGATAAACAGTGTCAGGTGGGGCATCTGAGCCCTTCCTTCAAAATGGCTACTGTGGACGTCAACAAAAGTAGGCTGTCTCATTGGTTCTACTAACTATAGGACCCTAGATTACTTGGTCCACTGTGATTGGGTTAGCACCAACCCCACTCATACTTTTCCACAAGCTTAGCAACGTGCAGAATAGCCGGCAAGGCACAGGGTGCTCGTCTGCTCCCTCAGCCTTCCTCCAATTAATTGCTACAATCAATCATCACCTCAGTGGTCATGTGTCAATTATTTCTTGGTGGTTGGCCCTGAGACTGCATCTCTGTGTGGAAAAGTTCAGATATCTGTGCATAGCACAAGGCCACACGTAGGTGTGAAAGCTTCATCTCTTCTCTCTTGGTTGGTCACGTAATTCAGACACTGTGAAATAGTCTTATTCTCCATGCAATTCATGTATTTGATTTAGCTTTGCTCAACACCTGCCTTCTGCAGTTTATCTGGACCTCTCTGAACAGGATACTCTGTTCTTTGCTTCATTAATTGTATCTACTGTTAGTCTATTTCAGCTGATACGACCTTGGCTTCTTGGCACGATTTGCATGCGTCTGAGTTTCTCTCTGTCTTTAGTTTTCTATTTACGTGCTGAGGGGCTCGTCTCCTGAGACCTTTAGTAACGTTTGGTTGACTCTGCTTTTGAGCATAGTGGAAGTATACTTATACAAACGGCTCCTTTTTGAGGTAGATATGTATAGGTGGTGCTTGCCGCAATCTATCTTACAACTAAGCATAGCAAGCCGAACAATTTTCTTAGCTTTCTTGCGGTTCCAAGCGTATGTACATGTGTAAAACTGGCTGCATATCTTCATCACGCACATGGCATAAGCTTCTTACATTTGACATCGTTATTTCACTTTAGGTTCATGATGTCCCTTATCCATGGTGTTTTGTCTCTTTTCGTCACTCACAGGTCGTCATATCTTCTATATGTGAGTCAGTTCGGGTTCTTGTGACGTCACCATTCGTCTTCCTTCAGTATCTTTTTAGCTTCTTCAGTGACTGTGCTCTGACATTCCTCATTTTGTTTTATTTGTCGATATGGCTTTCTCAATGGATACCTTACTGTCCAGGTTTTCTTAGGGGTTAGTACTTCAACAGGTGCTGTTCTCTTGATAGGTACTGGACAGAGCCCCACTGTGGCTGTATGCTGGTTTATTTGCTCATCATACGTCACATATTTTGGTGTGAAAGTTCCTGGTACTTCAAAATGAATGATTTGAGTGCAGGTTGTGCTTGGGGCCTCCTCAACACTCGTGTTTTTATTTTTTATCTGGTCACCCTATGTCTATAGTGATTCTAAGTTACTCTGAAGCGTTTGCTCAGGGCCCAACACCCAGCCTCCTTGATTCCTGGCTGCAGTTTAGGACGTTTCTTCACAAAGGGTCAAATTCACTAAGACTAAAACTGAAGCAAATCTTAAGATATTAAAAGCATCTCTGAGATGCCTTCGAACAGAGGGGATTTAGGAGGCGGCCACAGAGCACATGCCAATAAAGCCACTCTGGGCGATTCATCAACCACTTTCACTTCTTCTTTTGTATCCATCTTTTCTGCATCCTCTGTATTCACTTTCACTTCATCTTCTGGATCCACTTTTCCTTCATCTTCGGGGCCCACACATGAAGGTCTGAAAAAATGTCTCTTTGGGGTCCATATTTTGATGACTCTCTTCAAACTTCCTGCGGTTCGTCTTTGATCCATGTCATTAGTTGACATTGTCCATTTTGGCTGCAATAGATCCATCTTCCCACATAGTTTCTGTGTTTCCTTGGGTACCAAAACTTTGTTCCTTCTGGCGCATAAATGCTAGCTTTCACAAGGTTTCTTATTTCTTCATCGGTCAGGTATTTGGGCTTCCATCCTAGATCAACATCTATCATGATCTTCATCCCTATGGCCTTTTTTTTCGCACTTTTATGGCACTGAGAGATTATTATCTTAATAACACAGAATCTGAGCAGTATCATCACTAGCAGGGCTCCTAGGAATTTGAGTGCATCTGCCATCCATTGTGGAAGCCATTAGAATAGTGCTCCAAACCAACTGTCATTGTCCACTTCGTCGGTTTCATCAATCATTTGATTCTGTAGTTTTGTCAGCATACATTTGGCCTCTGTCAACGTTACATTTTCTTCGTCGTGAGAAGGTATAAATGTGCAACATGATTCTCCAATTTTTGCACAAACACCTCCATCCATAGCTGTGATCATGTCAAGGACATATCTGTTCTGGAGAGTCATTAGTCGGATTGCCATTAACTCTTCCTCAATTGCGTTGAATCCTTTTATGGTCGTGTTGATTTTTTGCAGTAACTCCCATCTGGTTATCTGCCACCATTTAGTATTTGCTCCAACCTGAATTCTTGGCATGAAAATTGTTGTGAACACGGAAGAAGTCTGACTGAACAGTCTATGTTCATATGGGATAGCATCAAAAGCTTCTATGGATTTGGCCGAAAAGTAATTCTCTTGCTACATTCGGCTCATCAGTTCCACAGATCTCCTTTTCCTCAGGTGAGCATCTGCTTTTGGGAAACTGTCAATATTCAGATCACTTTTTGGAATCACTAATGCTGGAACATGGACATTCACTATTGTGCATATACCTCCCCAGTTTCTCGGCAGTCTGAAATATGCTTTGGATCTACATGCCCAATAATGATCCATGATCACTGCGGTACCATGTACCATTCCTGGGGCGTTAAAAACTTGTCCACAGTTTTGATTCTCCCCCATTTTCCTCGTGCCATTATTCTTGAAGCAGATTTTTGGGCTTTCCAGTGTCACTATCTGCAAGGGTCCTCCCCTGTCTTCGACCCATGTCAGTAATTTAGCGAGTTTTGGCTATAATGGCTTGCATCCATTTTGCACTATGTTGATGGTGGGCTCGTAGTGACCGAAGACAATCCATGCTCTGCAGATCACCACTCCTTTCTCCCATCCGTTTGGTGAAAGCAATGCTCCCCAAATTGCATTTGACCTCTGTTCTTCCATTTTCTGGCTTCTTCTGGAGTTTTACCTTGGACGTTTAGTTTTTTATTTACCTCTCTTCTGATCTCCGTTCCTTTAACTCCAGGCTTCTTGTATCTGATCAGAATGTGCTTTGTCTTTCCATTGTTCCTTGTCTTTATGTTCTGGACATAATCGTCTTCATTTGGATCAGTTGCTTCGGTTGGCCATTTCAGTGAGGCATCACTTCCCAAATACTGGCCTCTGGTATTGCACATTGCTACGTGTGATAGACAGTGTGCTGTCTGGACAGCAATTTCTACAGCTACAAAGATCTTTGACTTCCCCATGCTGTAAGGTAGGAGTACACAAACAAAGTATTCCTCCTCTGAATTCTGATTTCCTACTTCTTTCATATGCTGGTACCATATGTTATTTCCCAAGTGTGCTGTGCTGGCCAAGTAGTCGTTTAGTTCGCTGTCATCTCCTTGTATGCTTCTCTTGATTCTGAAGGTTTTCATGTAGTTTGCTATAACTATGTCCTGAACACATCCGTATGGCTTCTTCTTGCTGGAGGATTCTCAGGTATCCCAATCCAGGGTGCAGGCATCTTCATCTGTGCCAGTGGAGTAGAGGACAGTCTGGCAATTCTTTCCTTGTCCTCTTGTATTTTCCTGTCTCTGGTTATGAACGACCATATTGATTATGCTATCATCTGTGCCTGTGAGAATTTCTCTGGGCTTGCACTTGCCTCTTTCAGTGCTGTATCAGGGGTGCTTATCAAAGCTCAGTTGGCTTCTTCTCCAACTCCTTTTGACTCTTTAGCTGTTCAGCTTCCTCCATTTGTCTTTTCACTTCACTTATAGTGGAACTTCTCATCGTTGATTGTTCAACCTTCTCCCATTCTTTGGATTTTGATTCTGCAGTTATTGACACTAGACCTGGTGTGTGTGCACTCATCGTTTGCATGCGTGTGGTTGTCAGTAACTTTCTTTCATTCTTACTCTGCTGACCCTGTCTCCGGCTTTTCAACTTGCTTGTCACTGCATGTGTGTCATTACTAATCACATCCATTTCAAGTTCACTCACACCTTTGTCAGACCTTCTAGGAACTGGGATCACTATAAAGGGTCTGGGTGCTTTTGTGGGTGTCATGCGTACATTATTAGGTGGGTGCACTGGAATGGGAACACTTTGAATAATGCAGTTCGAATTGTCAGTGATAATAAAACAACGATGAATACAATGCATAAACACATTATGCCCCTGTAGGTTAGGCAGCAGCACTTCATTCTGGAACAATAAGTATGTCTCCCCTCCTGAGGGATGACAATGCTGCTGCTCTGGTTTCCCATCTCTATCATCTAAGGAAAAAAGACTAACATTAAAATTTTCTATGTAACGGTATCTCTGGATTCTGATGTCTCTGCTTGTCGGTTGCAGGTATTGGAACAATTGTCCTCCTTTGCCTGGATAATGGATTGTCTATTGTTTCTGGATATAGTTCCCTTTTCTATATTTGAAAAATGTCAATTAAGGCAATAAGTTCAGCAAGTCCTTTTTCACTGTACGTGTTCAAAATACACAAGCTCCCAGTCTATTCCTCTTATCTGTTTCACTCCGGAAGACATTTTGTGTCCTTGATAATATAAACAAGAGTGAAGTCTTTGGCAACACCTTCTCGATCTGTCCCTCGGTGGAAAGTTTTAGTCTCCTTTGGAAATTCTGATGATATTTAGACTTTTCAACCTGCATCACAATACCGTGCAAGAGCATGCTCATCTGTGTAGAATTAGCTGGTTCTCTGATGAAGGTGAGGACATCAACACCGGTGGGCCTCCCACAAGTTCTGGTAAGTCCTCAATTAGGCGAAAAAAACACATTGCTTGCCAATCTGCTATCTTCTGGTGACAGGGACATTTGTCTTGCCCTTGCTGAATTCTGGAACCGCTAGGTACTCACTGTGAGCAGCTTCTGTGATCTTGATGGGTGTGAAGAGCAACCTGAATTATGATTCCGTTCAGGATTATACTCAAGCGTTCTGTGTTTGCTGGATCTTGAAGAAATGTCAAGACGTCAGTGCGTCTCCCAACAAGATCTGGACAGTCTTCAATTAAATGAAAGAATAGAACACTGACAAGTCTATTCACTTCTTCTTCTGCTTGGGACATTTGTTTTTTTCTCTTTGTACTCCGGAAGCAGGAGGAACTGCTCGGCGATCACGGTGAGCAGTCTCCTTATTGTCTTTTCGTTTTCAGGGTCTTGAAGAAACTCAGTGATGCTAGTGAGCCTTCCCACTAGTGACGGGTAAGACCGCAAGACTAGGTCAAAATAGTTCAGAACATCTTTAGTGATGTTGCTGCTGTGGGACACCATTGGTGAGTCCAAACAATGCTCCTGTTTGGAACAAGTCTGGATACTGTATTTTCTTCCAATTTGTGTGTCCTCAATCAAAATGTGGCATATCCTTTTCTTATCAAGGCTTCAGTGTGCCTCAGTCCAAAGTTCGAAGTTAATGACCTATATTGTGCCTCATGCATGCAACTCTCTTCTTCACCCAGCAACTAGGATTAACAGAGTGTCCGTTTTTTATGACCTTATCCCCTTTTTTGTATAGAGGAAATGTCCAAAATTAAGCCACAACCTTGCACAAATGTTCTTTGCCTTTGCTTTGCTGGTCATGCGTCCTTCTTCCTCGTCATGGCTCTCGTCCGCACATGCTGCGGTTCTTCCCCGTCGTCTGTAGTCTCTATGCATTGGGGTGCCGGCAGGGGCCTTCTCCGATGTATAGCTTGATGTCATCCAGGAAGATCCAAACTCTTCTTCCTTGTAAATTGACTGCAGAGGGAGTGGTGTCTTCCACTGTAAAAGGTCCGTTGAACCTTGGCTCATCCCACTTCTTTCTCGTGTGATTTTTCACCAGGACCGTGTCTCCAGGGAAGATTGATGGTACACATAAACTCTGAAATGAGTTTGCAGTAGTATCTCCTTCTGTGTTCTGTGCTGCCCTGCACCCTTTTTGTCATTGCTGCAGCTGTCCTGAAATAACAGTAAGACAATATGTCATGCAATTCAAGTAATTTTGCATATCAGACCCTACCCTAAGATTTCTCCTGTTGGCTGGGTATCCTATCTAGCTCTATCTCGGGGTGTCAGTGGAGTGTGCATCCTTCTGCCTGTTGCTATTTCGTGCGGCGTAAGGTGATGGTCAGAACCAGGCTGGTTTCTGAGTGCATACAGTGCCAATGGAAGTCAGTGTAGCCATCCCTTCTTTAGAGTAAGCTTCAACTTGGCTATCCTTTACTTTAACAAGCTGTTGAGCTTCTCACAAATCCCATTACCTTGCGGGTGATACGCCGACGAGGACTTGTGCTTTATACCAAGCAGCAAGCTGATTTGCTCAAATACTGCGTTTACAAAGTGAGGACCATTGTCTGACCTCATGACCTCACATACTCCCCACCTGGGAAATACCTCTCTCACCTGAAATTTGGCTGCACAGGTAGTCTGGGTGTGTACATGGACCTGCTTCTATCCATCTAGAGAATGGACAAATCACAACAATTAGATACCTGTACCCGTTACATACTTGAATCATATCGACATAATCGACAGGCAAGTGTTGAAAAGGTCCTCTAATTACTTTTAGTGTATGCCCAGCCGTGAACTGTTGGCAGATTATGCAGTTCACCATGAAAAATGCAACGTGTTCCGCTAAGTTCGGTATAAACCAGTCTTTAGCGATTGTTGCCGCTAGATTCTCTTGACATGTGTGCTGGATAATGCAATTGTTCCAATGCTAATTTTAACAGGGCTATAGGCCTTTCTGGTTTACCTGTGCTGTCTTGTCACCACAAGCTTTCAGAGGGGTTTAAAGAACACCTTCGCCGCTTCCAGAGGTTCTTTTCCTCCTGTGGTGCTTCCCCTTGGAGTTCCATTAACTGGGTTTGCCCCATGTTACTATAACCCTCAGGTTCACTTCGTGCAACAATCATTTTTTCATTTACATCAGTTATTTCCACATCCATTATGGTTTCGCCCTTGGATGCCATACGCTTGGCCTCTGTGTCTGCTGCTTGATTTCCTCGTGAGATAAAATCTGTCCCCTTCGTGTGGGCGGCACATTTCATGACCGCTATGCCCACTTGGAGCTGTAGTGCCTTAATGAGCCTATCCAATAGGGGTGCGGGCTGCACTGGTGTGCTGTCCGCTCGGAGGTAGCCCCTCCTTTTCCAGCACGCTAGGCCTGAGTGCACTGTTGACATCAGGTAGGCGGAGTCATTGCACACCGTCACTTCCTGGTCTGCGTGATTCTCGATGGCGAGTATCAACGCCAATAATTCTGCACCCTGTGCTGAATAGTGAGATGGTAATCGTGCACTAATGAGTACTCGAAATTCTCCATTTGCTGTGTGCTTCACCACAGCAGTGCCTGTGTATCTTTGTCCATCATTTTGATCGATTCTTGAAGAACCATCAATGAAGACAATTTCTCCTTCTGCCAATGCATTTTCTTTCACTCTGGGAATTTCATCATAGAATTCCTCATAATTCGCACAGTCATGGATCGGCTCTCCTTCAGTGACTGGTTCTGCCATGAACACAGCTGGGTTCACTATCTTACAGCGAATTATGTTAATCGATGGGTTCGATATGATCACTTCATAAGCGGAAGCTGTCTGAGATGTCAATGTGCCCTTTGGTTTTTCTAGAATGGCAAATAGTGCGTGCTTGACGAACAACATCATTGAGCATCCCATCACAATGGTTGTAGCCTTCTCTATGGCGAACGCTGCAGCATCTAAACTTTGTTCGCAAGGGAAGTGGCCTCTCATCACTGGGTCCAAATACCCACTGTAGTATGCCAGGGGCAGTGGTTCTCTGTGTGAGTTCTGCCATCATAACGCTGCCATTCGTGTGTGAAAACAGGTAGAATTCCTCTGCATAATTGGGAATCCCTAGAACTGGTGCCATGCAAATGGCTCTCTTGAGTTCAGTAAACCCTTCTTCCATGGTCTCAGACAATTCCATTTTTCCCTTTGTCACCTGTGCCTTCTTTAGGGCCTGTAATAAGGGCTTGGTATATGAGCTGTAGTCAAAGACCCATGCCCTGACATAATTGCAAAGACCTAGAAAACTCTGCATCTGTTTTATCATGTGTGGCTTGGCTGTGTTCAGTATGGCTTCAGCCCTTTCAGGGGTAACCCTTTTCCACCTCATGCGAGATCAGCTGACCTATATACAGCACTTCTTGCTCAAAATATTATAACTTTTCTTTTTCAACTTTATATCCTTTCTCAGCCAATATAGTCAATAGCTGAATAGAATTGTGTCTGCATCTTTCCTCTGTCGTGCTGCAAATTAAGATGTCATCCACATATTGCAAGACAACACTCTCTAATGCAACATTGCTTATGTCCATCTGCAGGACTCTGTTGAAAATTGAGGAAGACTTGCAGTACCCCTGTGGTAACGTCGTGCTTTTCAGACGCATCTGTCTGAATGTAAATTATGTCAAATCTCGTGAGTCTTTGTGCAATGGGATTGAGAAAAATGCATTTTACAAGTCAATCACTGTGAAATATTGTGCCTCAACAGGTATATTACATAGGATTGTGGCCGGGTTAGGGACTAGAGGGAACTCGGCCTCTACAATATCATTTATTGGCCTTAGGTCCTGGATTAAACGCCAAGACCCTCCCTTTGATTTTTTGATAGGGTACACTGCGGTATTGCATGACGACTCTGACGTCACTAAGATACCCTGCTGCCTCATAGTAGAAATTGGCTTGAAAATCCCTTCATCTGCTTCTCTAGACATGGGATACTGTCGTGCTTTTGGTAAAATTGCCTCTGGTTTCAATTTAATCCTCACTTCTCCGACTCCTTTCAATAAGCCTACATCATAGGGGCCTGTGGTCCACAATGAGACATGCACCTGGGCCATGTCATCATCAAAATATTCAGGATGGTTCTGTGCCAACATCATTCTCTGAGGCACCTCTCTTTTGATCATCCTCACCCAATAAATGAGATTTACCTCAACTGTTTCCTCAACATCTGTTCGTTCGTCAAACAGATCGTCATCAGTGACGTGAGTCAATCTGTACCCTTCCTCAATGGTGATTACTGTGCATCATTGTCTGCCTTCGTCATCATAACCATCGATCAGTGCCATTTTCCATCGCACTACAGCTGTGTGTATCGTTAAGGGAAATACTTGTCCCTTTTCTTCATGCATAGGTATTCTTGGCCTAAATAGAAATTCATCTGGGGTTCTCATGGTTTTGCACTCCATATGCAAATATTTCTGGTTCCAGTGGGACAGCCCTCATAGCTATTTGTCCCGCGTATGCTCTAATTATTTCGCATACGTTCAAATAATGCATTCCTGGAGTTGAACATATTATGCCCTTCTCCGTGAACGAGATTGTCATGTTTAACTTTGTTATTAGGTCTCGTCCCAAGATATTTACTGGGGTCTGCCTTGAATATAACAGTGGCACACTCATATCACATTCTCCTATAGAGACTGGAAGTTCATTTGTAAAAGGAACACGACTTGTTGCTCCTGTGAAGCCCTGAGTATTTATGGCATCGCTGGGCAAGGAAAACTTGCCTTTACGTATACATGAGCGTGTTGCACCTGTGTCTGCTACGAAGGTATTTTCTTTATCCCTTATAACAACATCTACCCTTGGTTCCTCGTGAGGTTTAGGTGTCACTGATAGGGTAGACCACATCAGATTTCCCAGTGAGCTGTCCTAGTCCATATACAACTTTGTCCCATGCTGCGTGAATGGACTTTCTCCATCACCAGTGTTAGCTCTCATTCCAGAGCTCAATGCCTGTCCTGCACTTGTTATCTGTAACAGTTGCATCAGTGACTGTTGAGACTGTCCTTGTGGAAAATGTATCAAGGTCTGAGGTTGAAAGCTTTGCTGTGGTCCTGGCGCTTGCTGTTGCACTGTGTGATTCTGTGCAACTCCATTTGCTCCTTGCTGTAAAAACACAGGTTGATTCACCATTCCTACTCTTGTTCTTTGGTCATTTTGCACCATGCCATGACTTCTGCATGTGCATGCTAGATGCCCTGTCATCCCACACATCCAACTTATTGGCGGTGGTCTGATTATTTGCCCATTTGACATATCCTGGTTGCCATTTTGCATGTTTTGAAAACCTTCCTGATTGATTTGAAAGCTTCCCTGATTACTCTGCCATCATCTTCCTCGAAAGCCTCTCCCTCTGGGGTAAAACCCATTACTGCCCTGATTAACCTGCTGTTGATTATTGCCCTGCTGTATGTTCGATCCGTCTGTGCTAGTTATCATTGCCCCTACAATGGCATACTTTGACAATTTCTTCTGCACTAATTTTGCCTCTTCGGCTTTTCTTGCAGCCTCTTTTTTTGCGATTCTTCTCCTGCAGCAATCTGCAATAGTGAGCTATGGTCAACTGTATTTCGGACCACGGTTTGGCCTCAATTCCTACCAATTCCTTTAGCTGCTTCTGCACCTGATCTGGCAGCCCTTAGCATAATATATGGTAAAACATGGGTATGGATTTCCCCCAAGATTCACGAGTTTCAAGCACCTATGCGTCTTGGAAATTCTGAATGTAAAGCAAAGGATTCTGTGACTCCTTCATTTTTCGTGTCATTATAGCTCCCATGTCAGATGTATACGGGTATAGCAATCGTAATGCTTTCCATACGGCTCTACAATTGTTAAATGGAGCTACATCCTGTGCAGTATTAATTGTAGCCACACCAGGGTAACCTGCACGTGTCCACACATCATCAGCAGTCTACCTGGCAATGTCCTTAGTTGGCTCACATAGGGTGGTGGAGACACCCCCCTATGACCGCAAGATACTCCTTTGTGTCAGTCTGACTGTGTGGCTGACTCTGATGCCTTAGGTGCAGACTCACTAGAATCTGACCATCTTATCCCTTTTCCTCTGGAGAAGCGTTTTTCGCGTCCCGTCTCTTCTTCCTTTTCCTCATATTCCTCCCTTTCTGCATCTGATATTGTCTGTGCCCAACTCGTACAACTCCTCTCATATTACTTGTTCCAATTTAGTGTCAACCTATCTAGGGATAGCTCTCTATTTCTACTACTTCGAGAGGCATCCTCAGTATCGTACAGCTGAGTGCTCTCAAGGCGCTCATCCTCTCCTCTCCCTTGGGGTACTTGTTCTAGCCCTATTCTATCGATCGTTTCTCCGATGCTTCGGGTGTTGAAGTCATCCTCGATATTTGCCCTAGACGTGCCTGGTACTGAATCGTACTCAGGAAATAATTCTTCTATGTCTTCCCAATCTACTACTGGATCGGGTTTTTTAACCTCTTTTAACCTTTTTACAGATATTCAAGGTTGTGTGCCCTCTGTCTTCGTTTACATTCTATGTCGTCATTGAATTCTCTGCGCTTCCTCGCTTCCTCTCTAACCCTATCTTCCTCCCGCTTCTGTGCATCTCTACGTTCATTTGCCCTTCGTATTTCCTCATCCCTTTGTCTTTTTATTCTCTTCTCCTTTATCTTTTGTTCTTCTACTTCTATTCTCTGTTTTTCCTGCCTGTTCTGATCATTAGCTGCTCTCTGTTTATGATTGTTTTTCCTTTCTTGCTCCTCCCGATGCAACTGCTCTCGTCTCTGCCTATCCTTTTTCCTGATCCTTTTGTCTCTCAATACTTTTTCCTTTTCCTTCTCATTTCTTTGAAAATCGTCTGGCTCTCCCTTTTGTCTCACGTCCTCAATGCCTTTACCATCGAGTATCAACAGAATCTGACCTCCCATACATTTGTTCTGTATGAATGCTATCTCATCAGTTCTATCCTCATCTCCTTTCCATCTTTTGCCTTCTCTCTCGGTGTCTAGATATGTACTTGTTTG
The DNA here is from genome assembly GCF_040938575.1 of Ambystoma mexicanum. Classification (NCBI taxonomy): domain Eukaryota; kingdom Metazoa; phylum Chordata; class Amphibia; order Caudata; family Ambystomatidae; genus Ambystoma; species Ambystoma mexicanum. The sequence goes on along the minus strand of NC_090923.1, from coordinate 1,017,921,528 downwards.
TGCCTGGTCTCCTTTCTCTTTCTCGTGCCTCTCCTTGTCCCTCGGGATTTTGGAGGTGATATCTCTGCCTCTGTCTTCGTCTGGGGTTTTGTCAATATTTTGCGTAGGTGACTAATATGCAGGGTTGCTATATCCCGTGGCTGCTTTAAGTTCCCTTAGGGGGGATAATCCTTCGTCTTGACTGACTTCACTTTTTGTTTCAGGTGGGGCGGGTGGCGCGGAAGGCATCTCACCCACCACTGTGCATACGTTAAGTATCCAATCTAAGGGTGGCTCCTCCTCCTTATCCTCTTGGTACATCTTCCAAAGTTCTAAACTCACTAGGCATTTGTCTAACTTTTTTCCAGTGTATGTGGCATGCAAATATGTCATCATGTGTTGCAGGACCGTCTTAGACAGCGATCCACCTTGGGGTCATGGCATAAACATTTTGTTGGCGGTTCCCGTAATCCATTCTGCACTATACTTTTTCAGCTTAGGTGCATGTTTTGGCAACTGCTTGCACAAGTGTATTAACGGTGTAATATCTTCCATACTTAAAATTATCTCTGTTCTCCTCACACAACACTTTGTTAAGTTTTACGTTACTTAAACAAAATCAACAATATGAGCGAGCACCAATCGTCGCAAGCTCCAATCCTGTTTTTTCCACAAAAATTATTTTTTTCTTTTTCAACCAATAATCATCGATTCATAGTATACAGTGTCTTGGCTAAACAATCGCATAATTTTAGTGCTAATTCCTCCAAAAATGTCCTTATTTTTTATGACGTCAGAAAGAAAAAGGAAAAAGAAAGAAGAAAAAAACATAAGACAGACGTGACACACTAGACAGACCAGATAGAAACCAGCCGGCTACACAGATCTCTGCCCCTATGATTTACCCTGACATGGAGTGTAAGCCCATGCCTTTCAAAGCGTCTTTAACCAGTTTGGTCTCCTATTTTATCCTATTTTATTCAGGACTTTGAATGCAGGCTTCTTCTGACCGCTATATTAAAGCGTAGGTATTTGGGCGTATTATCTTTCTGCTCAGGTATCCTCCTCTATGCTCGGATATCCTCCTCTATGCTCGGATATCCTCCCAGTATCCTCTATGTATTGCTAGGTAACCCTTGAGTCACTATTTCCTTCCCCTTATATATATATACATTCTACTCTATCTCTAACTTTATTTTTGTTCCGCCTCCCACCGTTACCTTCCCTTACTTTTTCTAAGGCATGCAACTTTTTGCCAAAGCGTTCAGTCTTTTTCACTCACCATTCGCATCTTTTCCTCTCTGGTTCCTCGGGATTACTGCCTTCGTCACTGCCTCTCCTGCTTTCACTCGATCGGCTGCTCGTAGAAGTGGGAAGGGGTTTGTGGTTGAAACACAGGTTCCTTCAGACCTTACCCTGCAGGTTTTTCAATTTAATCTAGCTACTATCTACGGGGAGCTTCTCGGTCTACTTAGCCGGATGGCAAAAGGACTTGTGATATTGCCGAGGACCCAGAGTTACTTTATGTCGACGGTCAATGGGTGTCTTATCTAATCGATAATCAATAAACCATCCTCTGCTACCAAGTGTGCACTAGGACCACCGGCCCATAAAGCTGGGGGTTGCACAATAGCACTTTAAGATGAGGCAGCGGAACCCGTGAGATGGATGGGGATACAGATTAATACTCTAGCATCAAATCAATAATGACAACTCAATGGTTTGGCAAAGGGAGTCCGTTTAATGACAAGTACAAAAAAACAGGGAGTTCATGAAAATCAGCTATTGCTCGATCTTCCTTCTCACTTCAACAACTCCAACGAACTTCATAAAAAACACATCATTTATACTAAAAACTCGTCATCACTGACGTGTAACGCTTAAAATGTTGCATGCAATTCTATTGGTTATAGGAAGGTAACTTTAATATAGGTGCTATATCTGTATATGGTAACGGAGTGAAGGGGATTGGATAAACAGTGTCAGGTGGGGCATCTAAGCCCTTCCTTCAAAATGGCTACTGTGGACGTCAACAAAAGTAGGCTGTCTCATTGGTTCTACTAACTATAGGACCCTAGATTACTTGTTCCATTAAGTTTGGGTTGGCACCAACCCCACTCATACTTTTCCACTAGCTTAGCAGCATGCAAAATAGCCGGCCAGGTGCAGGGTGCTCGTCTGCTCCCCAAGCCTTCCTCCAATTATTGCTACAATCAATCATCACCTCGGTTGTCATGTGTCAATTATTTCTTGGTGGTTGGCCTCGAGACTGCATCTCTGTCTGGAAAAGTTCAGATATCTGTGCATGGCACAAGGCCACGCGTAAGTGTGAAAGCTTCATCTCTTCTCGCTTGGCTAGTCATGTGATTCAGACACCGTGAAATAGTCTTATTCTCCATGCAATTCATGTTTTTGATTTAGCTTTGCCCACCACCTGTCTTCTGCAGCTTATCTTGACCTCTCTGAACAGGATACTCTGTTCTTTGCTTCATTAATTGTATCTACTGTTAGTCTGTTTCAGCCAATATGACCTTGGCTTCTTGGCACGATTTGCATGCGTCTGAGTTTCTCTCTGTCTTTAGTTTTTGATTTTACGTGCTGAGAGGTAGATATGTATAGGTGGCCCTTGCCGCAATCTATCTTACTACTAAGCATAGCAAGCCGCATGATTTTCCAAGCATATGCGCACGTGTAAAACTGGCTGCATATCTTCATCACACACATGGCATAAGCTTCTTACATTTGACATTGTTATTTCACTTTAGGTTCATGATGTCCCTAATCCATGGTGTTTCGTCTCTTTTCGTCACTCGCAGGTCGTCATATCTTCTATATGTGAGTCAGTTCGGGTTCTTGTGACGTCGCCATTCGTCTTCCTTCAGTATCTTTTTAGCTTCTTTAGTGACTGTGCTCTGACATTCTATATTTAGTTTTATATGTCGATATGGCTTTCTCAATGGATACCTTACTGTCCAGGTTTTCTTAGGCATTGGTACTTCAACAGGTGCTGTTCTCTTGATAGGCACTGGGCAGAGCCCCACTGCGGCTCTCGGCTGGTTTTGTTCCTGGTAATTCAAAATGAACGATTTGAGTGCCGGTTCGTGCTTGGGACCTCCTCTACACTCGTGTTTTTATTTTTTATCTGGTCACCCTATGTCTATATTGATTCTAAGTTACTCTGAAGCATTTGCTCAGGGCCCAACACCCAGCCTCCTTGATTCCTGGCTGCAATTTAGGACGTTTCTTCACAAAGGGTCAAATTCACTAAGACTAAAACTGAAGCAAATCTTAAGATGTTAAAAGCATCTCTGAGATGCCTTCGAACAGAGGGGATTTAGGAGGCGGCCACAGAGCACATGCCAATAAAGCCACTCTACTGATCCCTTACCCTGCCTCTCTCGTCTCTTTGAAGCTGATGATTGCAAGCTCCATATTTTATTTTAAACCTCATCTCTTTCATTTCCATTTCAAACACAAATCAAACAGTGGGGGAAGCACATGGCCTCACAGAGAGGTCTCAGTGATCTTTTTAATACCTGTTTTTCATCAGATCTTAACAACAGCAGTGCGTGGTGGGAACAGTTAACTGGGAGAGTGAATTTGTGTCTGTGGCACTTGAAGTGCAATTGTTGGATCAGGGATGACAAGTTGCAATCATACTATATATATATATTGACAGGTGGGATATTTTTGGACTCATAGACATTTAAAGTTTTCTCTATAAAACAGAGTAATCAGGAACCACAGAGAGCTCTGTTAACCAGAGGGACCCTTTGATCCAAAACAGACAGGAAGATGGGTGGGACTTGAGGGACATTTTCAAACCAGTCAAGGTTCTTGAGCTGCAACCGAGTGCACCGCTAACTGGTGTTACGCTGCAGTCGCTAAAGCCATCCAAAATGCCTCGACTGGTGCTTCAGAACCACCGACCAGCACTGAGACAACGATTCCTGACCCAGAGCCGCCATGTAGGCCAGCTTGCAGCTATCCATCTAGCTTCACTCGCCGAACAACCTGTCGCCTGATACCCGCTGCTGTCTCCCATCTTGATCTCTGTTGCAATAGCTGCAAAGTGCCCTGAAACCGACTCGACCCTAGAGCACAAGGTACATTGTGCTTCTGTCCCCCTAGTCCTTCTCCGAAGGCCCCTAGTGACATTTTATGACCCATTGCTCCCTTTGTGTTGAAAACAAATATCTTTGAACTATTGCAATTAATTACTATACCAACTACCCTCATGTCAGTATCCAGAGTGCATCCCTTTTCCTTCTTTGAAACTGTCTGTCCTCTGAATTCCTTTACAGGGTGGGTTGTATTTTGCAGTGTGCTGGAACTGTCTGTTCTGATAATAATAAAGTAGGTATTTGAATACAACCTTGACTGGACAGACCCTTTTAACATTGGGTAATAAAAGTATTTTCGCTGTATGGCAACTAACCAACAATCCATGTCCTTTCGGAGATCAGCCTGCTCTTCTGTCCACGTTACCAAAATTGGACAAGGAGGTTTATAATTTGCTTGTGTTTCCAATCTGTTTGGCTCCGTTGGAAGGGGCTGATGGATGGTTTAGAAACCAATATTCACTCCTGGACCCCTGGTGGCCCGGACGTTGGTTCGTCACAATCACTGTGCATTATCAGTCATAATTGGCAGTCGCCACAATTTATTCAGTGTACGGTGTGCGCTGTTCCAAAGAAGCATTACCCCTGGTCTCAAGATACTAATATTGCTCCACATGTAATAATAACATTGGCCTTTCTAATTCATCATACAAAGAAGCATTTGCTGTTTCCAAATGTGGGGGTCACCACTCGGATCTTGGTTACATTTCCAGTTACTGTGCTCTCTTGCACACTGGCTCTCTGTCCTGCATCCTAGCATTCCTGCCCACACTCAACACAATTAAAATGCTGCAGAAAATTACATTATTTATCAACAAATGTTATTTGTATGCAGAATTATGTTCAATTTCATGCCACAATATTCTGTGGGGACAGGCTTTTACAACAAGATGTCGGCCCCCCATGGCCTTCTGGGAGTGCTTACAGTGTTCATGTAGGCAATGCTGAAGCTGGGAGGAATGTTGGGCTGTGGGCTTTGTTGTTCAGCTCTTGCCGGTGAGAGAAGGACTGGCAGTGGAGTTAGGGGAGCAGATGAAAGATGATGGGACGCGGGGGGCGGAAGGGGAGGGGATGGAAAAGAAAGGGAAGAGCAGATGGGAAGGGGAGATGGGAAGGGAAGATGCAAAGGGGAGATGGGAAGGGGAGATAGGAAGGGAAGATGGGAAGGGGAGATGGGAAGGGAAGAAACGAAGGGACCATGCAAAGGGAAGATAGGAAGGGAAGATGGGAAGAGGAGATGGGAAGGGGAGGGAAGATGGGGAGGGAAGATATGAAGGGAAGATGGGAAGGGGAGATAGGAAGGGAAGGTGCAAAGGGAAGATGGGAAGGGGAGATGGGAAGGGGAGATGGGGAGGGAAGATAGGAAAGGAAGATGGGGAGGGAAGATAGGAAGGGAAGATGGGAAGGGGAGATGGGAAGGGGAGATGGGAAGGGAAGATAGGAAGGGAAGATGGGAAGGGGAGATGGGAAGGGAAGATAGGAAGGGACCATGCAAAGGGAAGATAGGAAGGGAAGATGGGAAGGGGAGATGGGGAGGGGAGATGGGGAGGGAAGATAGGAAGGGACGATGGGAAGGGGAGATGGGAAGGGGAGATGGGAAGGGAAGATAGGAAGGGGAGATAGGAAGGGGAGATGGGAAGGGGAGATGGGAAGGGGAGATGGGAAGGGAAGATAGGAAGGGAAGATGCAAAGGGAAGATAGGAAGGGAAGATGGGAAGGGGAGATGGGAAGAGCAGATGGGAAAGGGGAAGGGGAGATGGGAAGGGAAGATGGGAAGAGCAGATGGGAAGGGGAGATGGGAAGGGAAGATGGGAAGAGCAGATGGGAAAGGGAGATGGGAAGGGGAGATGGGAAGGGAAGATGGGAAGGGGAGATGGGAAAGGGAGATGGGAAGGAGAGATGGGAAGGGAAGATGGGAAGGGGAGATGGGAAAGGGAGATGGGAAGAGCAGATGGGAAAGGGAGATGGGAAGGGGAGATGGGAAGGGAAGATAGGAAGGGAAGATGGGAAGGGGAGATGGGAAGGGGAGATGGGAAGGGAAGATAGGAAGGGAAGATGGGAAGGGAAGATGGGGATGGGAGATGGGAAGGGAAGATGGGAAGGGGAGATAGTAAGGGAAGATGGGGAGGGAAGATAGGAAGGGAAGATGGGGAGGGGAGATGAGAAGGAGATATGGGAAGTGAAGATAGGAAGGGAAGATGGGAAGGGGAGATGGGAAGGGAAGATAGGAAGGGGAAATGGGAAGGGGAGATGGTGAGGGAAGATGGGAAGGGAAGATGGGGAGGGGAGATGGAAAGGGGAGATGGGAAGGGAAGATAGGAAAGGAAGATGGGGAGGGAAGATGGGAAGGGAAGATGGGAAGGGAAGATAGGAAGGGGAGATGGGAAGAGCAGATGGGAAGAGAGAGTAAGGGAAGATGGGGAGGGGAGATAGGAAGGGAAGATGGGAAGAGCAGATGGGAAAGGGGATGGGAAGGGAAGATGGGAAGGGGAGATGGGAAGGGAAGATAGGAAGGGAAGATAGGAAGGGGATATTGGAAGGGGAGATGGGGAGGGAAGATGGCAAGGGAAGATGGGGAGGAGAGATGGGAAGGGGAGATGGGAAGGGAAGATAGGAAGGGAAGATGGGGAGGGAAAATGGGATGGGAAGATGGGAAGGGGAGATGGGAAGAGCAGACGGGAAGAGAGAGATAGTAAGGGAGGATGGGGAGGGGAGATAGGAAGGGAAGATGGGAAGAGCAGATGGGAAGAGCAGATGGGAAAGAGGATGGGAAGGGAAGATGGGAATGGGGATGGGAAGGGAAGATGGGAAGGGGAGATGGAAAGGGAAGATAGGAAGGGAAGATGGGGAGGGAAGATGGGAAGGGAAAATAGGAAGGGAAGATAGGAAGGGAAGATAGGAAGGGGAGATGGGAAGAGAGATAGTAAGGGAAGATGGGGAGGGGAGATGAGAAGGAGAGATGGGAAGCAAAGATCGGAAGGGGAGATGGGAAGAACAGATGGGGAGGTGAGAGGAGAAGGGGAGATGGGAAGGGGAGATGGGAAGAGAGAGATAGTAAGGGAAGATGGGAAGGGGAGATGGGGAGGGAAGATAGGAAGGGAAGATGGGGAGGGAACATGGGAAGGGAAGATAGGAAGGGGAGATGGGAAGAGAGAGATAGTAAGGGAAGATGGGGAGGGGAGATGAGAAGGAGAGATGGGAAGCGAAGATAGGAAGGGGAGATGGGAAGAACAGATGGGGAGTTGAGAGGAGAAGGGGAGATGGGAAGGGGAGATGGGAAGAGAGAGATAGTAAGGGAAGATGGGGAGGGGAGATAGGAAGGGAAGATGGGAAGAGCAGATGGGAAGAGCAGATGGGAAAGGGGATGGGAAGGGAAGATGGGAAGGGGAGATGGGAAGGGAAGATAGGAAGGGAAGATGGGGAGGGAAGATGGGAAGGGAAGATGGGGAGGGGCGATGAGAAGGAGAGATGGAAAGCGAAGATCGGAAGGGGAGATGGGAAGAACAGATGGAGATGTGAGAGGAGAAGGGGAGATGGGAAGGGAAGATGGGGAGGGGAGATGAGAAGGGAAGATCGGAAGAGGAGATGGGGAGGGGAGATAGGAAGGTGAGATGGGAAAGGGAGATGGGAAGAGCAGATGGGAAAAGCAGATGGGAAGAGAGAGATAGTAAGGGAAGGTGGGGAGGGGAGATGAGAAGGAGAGATGGGAAGCGAAGATCGGAAGGGGAGATGGGAAGAACAGATGGGGAGGTGAGAGGAGAAGGGGAGTTGGGAAGGGGAGATGGGGAGGGGAGATGAGAAGGGAAGATCGGAAGGGGATATGGGAGGGGAGATAGGAAGGGAAGATGGGAAAAGGAGATGGGAAGAGCAGATGGGAAGAGCAGATGGGAAGAGCAGATGGGAAAGGGGATGGGAAGGGAAGATGGGAAGAGCAGATGGGAAGAGAGAGATAGTAAGGGAAGATGGGGAGGGGAGATGAGAAGGGAAGATCGGAAGGGGAGATGGGAAGAACAGATGGGGAGGTGAGAGGAGAAGGGGAGATGGGATTTTGGAAGTGTAAGGGAAAGGCCATGGTGAGCGGATGGAAGGGGAGAGAACAGATTTCACACTTCAGCAAATTGAGTGTGGTGGCCAGGCAATCCGACTCCTAAACGCACAACTCCCAATAGTAACAAAAGATGACACATGTCTCCCTAAAGTGCAGCATTGTCACACATTCAACAGCTAGTAACGTTACGTCCGCATGGCCCACCACCCTGGGCACTCGTGTCAGTCTTGCCCACTGCCCATGGGCAAATCTTCGTGAATGGAATTTGCATGTTAAATGTTAAATGTTAAAAGTATTTATATAGCGCACCGTCAACAACGGAATTGGTCAAAAGGCGCTCAGGCGGATCTGTAAATAAGAAGGCGGGGTTAGGTTAGTCGGGTGAAGAGGGAGTAGGAGAGTGAGAGAGGTGGTGTGCTGTTGGCGGCTTCAGTTCGATTTCCACTGTGCGCTGAGCTTCTGGTGTGAGTATCGGACCGATGCGAGACCTCGTGTGCTGTTGGTGCAGTTTATGTGTTGTTTGTTGTTATTGTGGTGTGGTGAAGTGCGTGCGGTTTGCTGTGCGAGAGATGGTTGTGTGGATTTTCGGGTGAGTTAGCTATGCAGAGATTTGAGCTTGGGTTAGTGGCTTATATATCCTAGTCCTTGCAGATCTTGTTCTATTGAACAAGCATTTCTGTATGTAAGCTTAGCTGTCCCTTTCCTTTCTTGTCCATCCAATTGTTGTGAGAGATGGCGTAGCACGATCCTGGCTGTGCTGTATTGGAATTTAATTTAGGGGTGGATGGTTCTACTTCTCCCCTTTGGTATTGCTGCTATATATTAGCATTCCCTTGTTCCCATCGCTATATATTCTGTCAGTGGTCTGTTGGACCTTCTGTGTGATTCAGAGGCCAGGGTGCTATTGATATTCGTCATTGTCCTTCGGTCCTGGACTGGGTATGTATTCAATATTTGTGGTGTCGTCCGGTCGTAGCTCTCTCTCAGTTGGTGTGTCATAATATGTCTTCCTTGGAATCTATTTGGAGTGCATTGCTTAGTGGGATCAGGGATTGGTTTCTTCACGCATCATCGTTTCTGCTAAGTATGAGCCCATGTGGGCGTCCTTCTAGTTATGCAGTGAAGAGCCAGGATTTGACGGGTTTTCTGAATAGTAGGTGATTTCCTGTGTTACGTATGTTCTTTGGTAAGTCGTTCCAGGTTTTTGGTGCAAGAGGAGCGAAAGAGGATCCTCCAAATTTCCTTTTGTTGTAGGCATGTGAACATCCCTACCATTCTCCAGGCAACTCCAGGCTTGGTCCAGTCTTCGGCTTGGTCGCCCAGGTATAAAGTAGCGGGGCACACCTGAAGTGCCCAGGGGCATATCCTCATTTGCTCCAGTGCAAATGTTTGGGAATCAGACACAGACGTGCATATTTCGCTACACTACAGACACAGTAAACAGTGCAGTTGCTGTACCTTTCTACTACTAACAGAGTGTCTCTTAGTCCCTCCAGCACTAGCAGGAGTGTGTGTCTTTCCTCATGTGTTGCCCTGGTCATGCAAGTTTCGATCCAGCTGTGATGAAGCACAGTCATAGCTGTCACCTTGGTGAACGACGAAATGCATTATTGCGGCATTAGAGCCTTGGGCCCATTCTCCAGCAAGAGGAGGACTGGGGCCCATAGTAATTCTCCAGACCAACGCGCTCCGAGCTTCCGGCCTACGGCAACATCAAGCTAATGCTTCTGCACCACTTCTTTTTTTGGTGAAAATATGATTTCACATCTCTTTGATTTCTCAATAGGGGATTCTCATCCTGAAGGGTATCTGTGGTCCAGACTAATGTTTCTCCACTATGGGTAATAGTTACGAAGGCACTGTCGGCTGATTGTGTGTAAGCAATGCTGTGTGATATGGGAAACGTGGCTGGAGCTGGGTTTCAGAACATTTTGAGGATCCGGCTCTCAACATGTCCATGTAAAGAGAGTCAAGGAAAGGCTTCTTCGGATATTGGTAAGTGCCCAGAAAACCCCTTGAGTCTCTAAAATCCCATTCTCTCCTGGCGGCACAGTTGCTGTCTGTCTCTGCCTTAAGTGAAACATATTCAATACATTATGTAATGTCCTTGCGTGGACCTCCTCACGCTCTCATGCGTCCCTCGGCCCCAAGGAATAGGCGGACACAGGAGCTGGGGTGCAACACGTCTCACTCTTTATTATCTCCAATCTTAACTGCCGCGCTGGCGGTAACCCCTCCCTTTCCCGTTGCGTGGGGCGCAGCCCACTCAAAGAACTAACAACAAAGAGAGAGGACTATTCCTCTCTTCAACTCTATGGTGGCGACACCACACCCTCCCATCACTAAACAGTCAGTTGCGTTCTCAGCCCATTTCTTCAATGAGACGAGTAGGTTTTTTTCTGGTTCTCGGTGGACGGCGATCCACGCTTGTAGAGGGTGCCACCCCTTCTTCTGGCGTCACGTCATCTCCGGAATCTTCCCTGTCTCCCTCATAGGGGGCGTCCCAGTGGGAGAATGAGTCACACGTACTTGGCCCCTTTGCATGATGAAAACCAGGCATCCTTCTAAAGTGCGAGGAGTTTCGCGTTACGGACCGTTGGTCTCCTTCGGCCGTGATGAGCGATCCTTTTTTTTAGTGATGATGAGTGGCTCCTCATTGAACGGAGTTACGTTCTTGCGTTGTTGCTGCTGTCGGACCACGACCATGTCCCCTGGTGCCAGGTCGCTCTCTCTGGCTCTGCGCTTGCGGTCGGCCGCTTCCTTCATGTGTTCCTTCATGAGGGAGTCTCTTGTTCTCATTTCCGCGTCCTCTTCGTACTGTCCTCCATGGTCGGGTGCCTGCGGTAGTCGCGTTCTAATCATTCGTCCGAACATTACCTCTGATGGTGACTTCCCCGTGGTGCTGTGTGGGGTGTTCCTATAATCACGCATCAGTTGATATAACATTTTTTCAATAGGTTCACCTGTGAGGCGTGCGATCTGAGTTGTGCGCTTGATGTTGCTCATGAATCTTTCCACCGTGCCATTCGCTTGAGGCCATAAAGGTGTTACCTTGCGATGACGGAAACCCATGTATTCTGCGAATCTTTGAAAGTCTTGTCCCGTGAAGGGTGGTCCGTTGTCGGACTTTACAATTTTTGGTATGCCATATGCTGCGAACATCCGATCTAGTGCCGGGATGGTGTGATGTGCGGCGGTGGATGGGATGATCTGTAGGTCTGGATATCTAGAATATTCGTCTACGGCTACCAGGATGTATTCACCCCCTTCCATGGGCCCAAAGTGGTCGATGGCGATCTCTTCCCAAGCTCCTTCTGGTAGTGTGGTCATTCTTAGTGGTTCCGGGACTCTGTGTGGCTTTACGATGGCGCAGGTGGGACAGTTGAGCAACAATTCTTCCACAGAGGTGTCTAGTTGGGGAAACCATAGCTTTTGCCTTAGCATCCTTTTTGTGGATACAATTCCCCGGTGTCCTTCATGAGCTAGCTCTAGCACCTTTTGGCGTAAGCTTCGTGGTATTACTAACTTGGTCCCTTTTAGTAATAGTCCTTCCTCTGATTTTGCAAGTTCTTCTTTTACGGCCAAAAAGCACGTAATGTCTTGTTTGATTTCCTCACTCATTGTTTCTCGGATCTGTTTTGCATGTTTCCACCATCCAGTTTCTAGGCATCTTAAGATGGTTTGTATTCCTTGATCTGTGTTGGACTCTCTCGTTAGTTGTTCTGTGTCGAGTCCTTGCGGGGTGTTGCTGTGGATGACATATCTGATGTATTGATCAGCAATGGATTGTTCGGGTTCGCTCTTTACCTTAGGGTGCCGGGAGAGAAAATCCGCGGGATTTTGTTCTTTCCCTGGTCTGTGTATGATGGTGAACCGATAGTCCTGCAGCCTGAGTGCCCATCGGGCTATCCTTGGTGGCATTTTGGCTTGTGGGTTGCCGTAGATGAAAGTGAGTGCCTGGTGATCCGTCACAACTGTGAAAGGTTTCCCGTATAGGAACAGGTGAAAATGCTCGCAGTCCCAGACAACCGCCAGTCCTTCCTTTTCTGCCTGAGAATAGGCTTGTTCGGTTTTTGATAGGCTTCGACTGGCGTATGATACTATGTGTTTCCTGCCTCCGTCTTTGTCATCCAGTTGTGTGAGAATGGCGCCCAGCCCCACGGGACTGGCGTCTACAACGAGTTCTGTTGTCTTCTTGGGGTCAAAGTACGCCAGGTATCGGGCATCTGAGATACGGTCCTTGATGGTCTGGAATGCTTCTTGGCATTTGGTTGACCATGCAAACTCAGTGTTTAGCTTGGTTAGAGCTCTCAAGGGTTCACTGATGGATGCAAAGTCACATATGTATCTTGTGCAGTAGCTTGCAAGCCCCAGGAATGATCTGAGGTCTGATGTTGTTGTGGGTGGTTCAGCTTCTCGGAGCGCACTGACTTTCTCGGGGTCTGGTGTCATGCCCTTCTCTGAAAATATGTGTCCGAAGAATCTGAGTGTCTTCTTGCGGAATTCACACTTTTCTTTGTTGAGTGTTAGTTGGGCTTCCTCTAAGGCCATGCAGACTCTCATCAGTGTGTCGTCATGTTGTTCCTGAGTTTGGCCAAACACCAGAATGTCATCGCTGTAGTTTAAGCAGTTGGGCACATGCTTGATGACATTGTGGATCTCTGCTTGAAAAATTTCGGCCGCTGAGGATACTCCGAAACTGAGTCGCTTGTAGCGGAATAGGCCTAGATGGGTGGCAAATGTTGTTATGTATCGCGAGTTCTTGCTGAGCTCCAGCTGGTGGTAGCCTTTGTTTAGGTCTAACTTCGAGAACGTTGTCGCCCCATTTAAAAGATGTACCATGTCCGTTATCCGGGGGGCTTGGTGTCGCTCTCTTAGGATGGCTTCATTCGGTCTCCTCATGTCTACGCATATCCTAATGTCTGGAGAGTCCTTTTTGGGTACTGGTACTATGGGAGAGACCCATGGTGTGGGGCCTTCCGCGGGCTCAATGATGTCGGCTTCTAGTAACTTAGTTAGTTCGTTTTCAACTTGCTGTTGAATATTGATGGGGATGCCCCTGTAATGCTGGGCTACTGGAGTGATGTGGGGGTCGATGTGAAGTTCAATTTGTTTTCCTTTTAGTTTTCCTAGGCCTTTGAATAGTGCCGGGAATATTTGATCGATGCTTGCCGTTGGATCCAGATACTTGTGTACCATGAGGCGGTATAGTATGTGAATGAGTCCCATCTCTATGGCTGACCGATAGCTCAAAATGCATCCACTCTCGGTGGCGGCTTCTAGCACGTGCATGGGGATGCTTTTCTTATGCTCTTTGTACTGGCATGATGCCATGAAAAACCCTTTGCAGGCTAGGGGTGTCTTTGAGCCATAGGGATAGATAAGGGCTCGTGCTGGCTGTAGGCGAGGAGCGTTCGGTATGCTTTGGTATACTTCTTTGCTTATCACATTTACGGTTGCTCCCGTGTCTATCAGGAATTCTGCAGTTGTTTGGTTTACTCGTAATCTTAGCATCGGGCTGTGTTTTTTAGCCATGTCGTTTCCAAGGGCATATAGATATCCCTTCTTCCGCGGTGCTTCTTGTTGCATTTCCGGCCTGCGGGGTCTCTCTTCTGAGGATGCGCTTGACACACTCTCTGACTGTGATTGTTCTATGAGGCATCTCACATATCTTCTGGGTCGTCTTCTCGCTTTTGGCTGGGTGGTTTTGCTCTCCCTCCATTCTCTCCTCTCTTGTCTTCTTTCCGGTTGGTCGTCGTGAGGACCGCGTCGCCCTTGTTCCTGGACGTGGTGCGCTGCCCTGTTGTAGCGAGAGGGTTGGTGCTGTTCTGGTTCCATCAAGGGCTTCCCATTTCTGTTGGCTCCTCTCATTCTGCTGCGAAAAATCAGGCATACAGACTTGTAGTGGTCGTCGCCACCACATGCGGAGCACGTCTGTCCCATGGCCGGACACGTTCCTTCGTGTGGGTATTCGTGGCCACACCTGTAGCAGAAAGGGTCTTGGTTGGTTCTTGTCATACCCTCCAGCTTGTTGATGCTTTCTTGTTTGCCGTGCGTGATCTTTATGTCGTCCAGGCCTTCCACTTGTGCTGCAAGGGCAGCGTCGGATCTCGCTAGGCGCAGGATTTCTTCTAGACTTCTCGGCTGCTGTAGTAGTCTCCTCCGGAAGTCCGCACTTTCGCACCCCACTATAATTTGCGACCTGAGGGCCTCTTTGTTCGAGTAGTTGTTGAAGTCACAGTGCTTCATTTTTGCTCTCAGCCTCATGACAAATGCGTCTATGGACTCTCCTTTGTTTTGCTTGGTAGTGTGGAATATGTGCCGTTCGTAGTCTACGTTTGTGTGGGGTGTGAAATACTCTGTGAGCGATGTCTTTAGCTTGATGTATGTATCTATGGTGTCTTCCGGCATTTCCTCAAGGATATCTCGTACATTGGAACCAACCGCATGATTTAGAAGGTTTAGTTTTTGTTCATCCTCCTGTGAACCCGCTGCCTTCAGGCATACTTCAAAATCTCTCAACCATCTTCTCCACCTTGACCCCAGGGTGCTTGTCTCTGTGAGGTCAAAATTCGCTGGTAATTGGGCCAGAAGGCTGTCCGTCATTTTTCTGTGCTGGGACGCTGGGGCGGAGGATCCCTCCTCATGTGCTGGTGTCACTGGGACTGTGAGTGATGCCCTGCGGGCTGGGGTCGCTGTGGCGGTAGGTGACTCCTCTCCTGAGCCACTCATGAGCTTGACCTGGGTTGTCTATTGTTTGCGAGTGCGGTGGCGTCTGGCCGCCACTATGGGGCGCTGTGTTTGAGGGAATTCACTCTCCTAGTGCCAACATCGGGTGTGGATGGGTGCGTGGGATTCTATGAGGCCTTATTTTTTATTTTTTTTTGCTTACCCTTTTGTGCAGTGCAGGGTGGGCACGATATGACTTGGTGGTCCGTTGCCGTCGGCGGGAGGTCAGAGCTCCTCAACCGCCCGGAGGTGCGATGCGGGGAGCTGCTGCTCCACCCGCGGCGTTGGATGTGCGCCTGCCGGCGTTGGTGCCGTTGGCGGGAGAAAAAGCCTTCTCCTTCCTCCGTCTGGAGGGCTGGTACACGGGGAGCTGCAAGCTCCTGCTCCACCCGTGGAAAGAGCGCTTTGGGGCCTCTTCCAGCTGCGGGAACCCTCACGCTCCGACCCGCTATCCTCGGGCCTCGAAGGGCGGGAGAGCCGCGGGCGCCAGTTGCCGTGACCTGAGGCGGCGGGCACAGCGGGGCGCGTATCCCACCTTCGTCGCCAGATGTAATGTCCTTGCGTGGACCTCCTCACGCTCTCATGCGTCCCTCGGCCCCAAGGAATAGGCGGACACAGGAGCTGGGGTGCAACACGTCTCACTCTTTATTATCTCCAATCTTAACTGCCGCGCTGGCGGTAACCCCTCCCTTTCCCGTTGCGTGGGGCGCAGCCCACTCAAAGAACTAACAACAAAGAGAGAGGACTATTCCTCTCTTCAACTCTATGGTGGCGACACCACACATTATTTATTCTCCACCTTTAAGATATGCACGCCCACCTACAGGTATTTATTTAGTTTATTGTATTGCTCATTTATAACGCGATTAATACCAGCGAGGGGTTTCTAAGTGCGGGATCGGGATTCGAACCTGTGTTGCACCGCGTTGTCTTGCTTCCAAGACAAACGCGTTGCCCCGTATGGTTTATTTAGAAGAGCAAAAGCATTCAGAAGCATAGAGGAAGCTTGAGCTAATGCTTCCTAGTCACTGGCACCGCTTCTTGGTGTCATTGCACCTCGCCATATTTAGCTCGTCTGGGTCATTGCAGCAGGCACTGGGCATATTCAAACCAATCTAGACCCTGCCCTCGAAGGGAGAAATCCTGTCATATTGCTATGCCACGTATGCACTGCACAGCACCACAAACAACACCAGACATGTTTGGCCCTTGTTGGACCTCCGCAATGCGATGCAGCTCGGGTCCCTCAGCCAAGAGTTCTCAGGACACACACCGACGGTTTTAGGAACTGGAAGTCTGTGCCCAGGGCCCCTTGCTCATGGGCGCCCCCCGCATTCACCACATGCCAAAAGTATACCAACTAATAGGGCGTGTTTCGGGATTGGTTGTGTCGCTCCCAGGCCTGAGGCCCTTTTTCCTTCCAATGCCCAACGAGGCGGTGCTGTCACCTCCCAACCCGGTGTGAGCCCTAAAGACACGTCCTCTCCAGTCCCCGCACAGTGGCCAGCAAACGCTGCAGGGCGGGTCAGTGGGGCTTTGAAACCACTGGATTACCTTTTCAGATATTTTCTTGTGAGTGTTTAAGTTTTTGAAGTATATTTTCAAAGCACCCGGGCCATGTTAAGCCCACGCTGAATTGCAAATAACACCACAATAGTGCTATTTTTGCTTAACATATCGCTAGATGGTCTTATATATTTTGCCCAATTTTCAAGTCATCTCTATTAAACAACAAAAAAGTTAAGGGTACCTGTAAACCAAATGATCCCTCAGGTAAACAATATAATCATATTCAAAACATGGATCTTGGTATAGAAGCTGGATTTTCACACACTACAACACACATGCTTACAAAAATATATATTTAATTTCACAATTTATATCATTATCGACATCAGAATCAGAAAATGTAATGGATACTGTACAAAATCAATCTTATCTAAAACATCTACTATTTGCCACCTCTCATACCCACTCATACCTACAGACATACAATCTTTCACCAAAGTATATGATGCACAAGAAAAACAACACAAATTAAAGTTTCTCTTGTCACCCTATATATAATGCAATGTTCTTTGTTTTGCACCCTTATTCCTTCGTGGTATGCATTTAAGTCCAGTGGTATTTTCTCATAGACTCTGTCTACATATGTTTCGGTCAATTCCAGGCCAACAAATAAGACCCACAATATTCTTGACCTTCTTTAGGACAAAAAAACAACAAACAAACAAGAGTGACCGTCTCTTCACTCTCGTGATGAATATTGGTGGAAGATGTCTTCAACACATTCACAGTTATGTTGGTGGCGCAAGTACTGGGGGTAAGTCCCAAGTGTTCGATGCAGGGGTGTTGCTAGGTCTGGAAAAGACCTGGGGCTATGTTGATGTCGGAACTGTTGGGACTGGGGGCTAGCTAGCCTTTTGGCTGTAGCTCCTGAGATTCTATCCGGGGCTACAACCAAAAGACCAGGGGCTATAGCTCCCTTAGCCCCCCCCCCGCCCTAGCAACGCCTCTGCTTCGAAGGAACTAAATGTAGAAGCTCAGACAAGCCCACTCCTATTTCATGTAAGAAGCGGACACATGAGGACTTATTCCTGGTCGTGGTCTGCATTTCCACTTCTAGTGTGTGCCACAATGGCGGTTATCCACGCCTCATTCTGCGCACAACTGTCGATATAGCCTGCACCCTCAGTGAGCTTTCCACTTATTCAAATAACACTTTGTGTATTCATAGTTGCAGTGTAGTGCATAGTACTCTCCCAAAGTCACGTACGTGCATATATTTCAACACTATATCGATTTCTGCCGGCGCTTTCCACTGGTTACGTCGGAACATATACTTTGGTGAAAGATTGTATGTCTGTAGGTACGAGTGGGTATGAAAGGTGGCAAATAGTAGATGCTTTAGATAAGAATGATTGTGTACAATATCCCTTTATTTTTTTTGATTCTGATATCGATAATGATATAGTGAAATTAAATATATATTTTTGTAAGCATTTGTGTTGTAGTGTGTTAATCCAGCTTCTATACCAAGATCATTTTTTTGAATATGATCTCTTTTAAACAGACTTGTTGAAAGCCAAATAAGAGGTGAGTGGAGGAAAAGGGGAGCGAAAGGGGGATCCAGTGGCTCATGATTCCCGCCTAGAAACCCTTGTGTACAGGCGCGTTATAAATGACTTATATCATATAATATCATGATGATTTGCCAGGCCCAGGGACGCCGGAAGACAGAGGCCTGTCCTGGAGACTGGAAAGGTGTTTTTCCCTCGTCCCAGCCCTCTACTGATTTGTTAACCTTTGAAGATGCGCGAAATTGCCTTTTCTCATTCCACGGTAAATCGTTTCTGCTCCAATCACATGATAAAGCCATCCTACAGTAGCGAGACTTTGCTTTGTCTGTCGCAAGCCCAAATGCAGGCATTTGCTCCTTGGGGGGGGCATTTTGTGGGGACATAGCTCGCTTATGTTTCAAGAGTGAAAATCAAACATTGCTTGGAGTTTCATATCATTGGCCATTTCAAATAATCCTTACCTCTGGCGTCTGGATTCATTATATGTTGCTGGTTTGGACAATATAGACACATATATTTTTTTTTAAAAGAAAGAAAGAAAAAAAAAGAAATCAGAAAAACGGCTAAAACAACAGTTTACATCAACGAGCAAAGCAGAATCAGACATTTGCACTGCATTCCAAGGTCCGATAGTGTTTTCAAGCCAACAATGCAACTTCAGTGGGGTAGGTAGGGCCAGTACAGTGCCTGAGCTGTAGACTGGTCTCCAATCCCGGCCACTTAGCCAAAGTGTGTGTCCCTGGGCAAATCCTTTCATCTCACCGTGCCTTATCTGCCAAAATTAGAAGGTTCCACAAGCGCTTCAGCTGAAACTGTCCACCGCTCCAAAAATGCTGCGCGTACGATATTGCCCCATGTATGATAACAGCAGTGACCATTCGTACAATGGAGATCACAGAGTGTATTTATCTCCTGGCATACTCCTGGAAACTTCGTTTAATGTAACGTCCCATGAGGCTTTCAAATATCAAACACTCATTCTGTGGCGTCAGTTTCTATGATGTCACTGCATATGCAAATTAGAGTTCCCACAAATTGTTTGATGCCCAGAACCCGCGCAAATCCTAGGGCCAGGCCTGGTTATGATTAGAAAGGCTTGAGTCAACATTCGTTAACCACTAGCAAGTCCTTTGCGTGGCATGTCACCCATGCTTCATTATAGCTCCTAGCTCCTCCGTGGCCTTTTCAACCTGCTTCACAGATTAAGGGCCCGATTCATGGAATCTTTTGCAGGGTTCAAAGTGGCTTTGCACTTTTGCCGAAAAGTGTATTTTGGCAGTGCAAAGTCAGTGCAAATTCATTTTGTACGTCGTTTTTGCAGTACAAAATGACCTTGCTTTGACTTCGTACTGCAAAAATACACTTTGCACAGTTGCATGAATCTGGGGTGTGTGTCGGCAGTGCAAAGTCACTCTGAACCGTGCAAATAATTCCATGAATCTGGCCCGAGGCTATTGTTTGGTGTGGGGATTTATTCAGCCTATAGGTCAGGGAGCACGCATCTGAAGCCACCAGGATCTCTGAACACCCCGGGGAAAGATTCCCCTAGAATATGCAGAGAAGCTAGAAGGCCTTTCCTCGTGGGTGTTCCGGCCCGGCACCTTTAATATCATTCCCTTGAAGATGTCATGATAAACTGTGCTCCCAGCGGCACTGAAATGCAGGAATAGTGTCAGATGGATGCGAATGACTGGCAGTCGAGATCCCGTGAGCTGTCCCCATGCAAAGGTACAATCCCGGCGCATATTTAATTGAATCCGCCGTGGCGCAGCAGAGCGTGTAGCATCCACCGTGAACACCCCAGAGAGGCGCCGCCGGGGCCGCATCATTACTGACTGGCACTCTCCTGGCTCGCTTGCAGCTCTGAGGTACACTCCCGAAGCCTCCTTTTCTCGTTCCTCTCACCATTTTGTGTCCGAGTGCAAGGCACGTGCTCACCTGATGTGACTACCTTTGCCATGTTCCATGACGCCGCAACGTACCACTGTTTGGGTCAGGGCTCTGAAACCTTTGGCTCCTTGGATGTTTTGGACTACAACTCCCATCAGTCCTAGCCAGCATAGTCCACGTTGAGGCATAATGGGAGTAATAGTCCGAAACATCTGAAGAGCCAGAGGTTGCAGACCCCATAGTTTAGACTTTAGAGCAAAGTATCAATTCCAGCGTCAAGTCGATTGAGAAAGGATGCTCTTCTAACAATATACAAGGAGGCAAAATTAGGCTGCAAGTCATTGATGAACCTGAGGTGGGTTTAAAATAATAACTGTTCATCAAAGCTTAGCGAAAACTGTTCACACTTCCATTTTTACAGAGGGGCACTGTGAGTTCGCGAGTTGGGGACTCCCAAATGGGGGCCTCCATAAACTCCCTGATATCCGAGCATATGCAACTCTTAATCTAGTGTAAAGCAAAGCATTTAAATAAACACGCGACTCGCTGTTTGGTAGCGAGGCTGAAGGCTCCGCTGTAACCTTGGCTCAGATTACAGCAAAGCACGGAAAGCATGCATTGTAATGTAATTGTTTATTTATAATGTGCTTAATACCGAAGAGGTTTCTAAGCGCGGACCCCAGATTCACACCTGTGTTGCTCTGCGTCGTCTTGCTTCCAAGACGTGCAACCCCAATTAATAAACAGAATGTCATCAGATTATAATAAAATAAATTCTAACCACTGCTTCACAGTAAAATATCAGACAATACACGTCAGCAAAACTATGAATAATCAAATTACATAAACATATTAAAGCTGTAACTGGTTTTAAATCAATAACAAAAATAAAATACAAGAGTAGCTCACAGCTGCAATCCTCTCGAGCAATGGTTTCTACTGAACACTCTAGTTACCAGTCTCTGAAGAAGCAGGAGATTAAGCATCTTTCAGGAAGCCGGTCTGTTGTGGGCTAGTGGGTTTTACACCGAGAGGTAATTCCCACCTTCCAGAGTATAAGGGCTTAACAGCGATGGTCAGTGAAAAAGCGATGGGTAATTGCTCTCTAAGGGCCTTTGCGAGACGATTCAGCAACAACCCAGTCAATGCACTAAGGCGAGATTCACAAAAAATGAGACAGTGCACAAGATATTTGGGGTGGATTGTTTGAATTGGGTTTGGAGTGATTTGCTGTTTGGCGGAACACTGGTGGAACCTGGAAGGTAAGTCATGTCATGGTACTTTGAGGGGAAGGGTTTTGGTGTGTTGGGTTGTGTTTTTTTTTCTTTCTCACCTTTTCCCGATTCCTTTTGTCTAATTAAATTGCTCATGAAACTCATGGATGTGTTTCCTTTCCGTATTAAGACAAAAAATTGCACATAAAAAAATTAAAAACAAATGGCACGGATTGTAGCTCCTCAGTCATAGAAGGACTGTAATACATATGTTTGCTTCAATGCACTACGACGCACTCCTTCCTTCCTTCCTTCCTTCCTTCCTTCCTTCCTTCCTTCCTTCCTTCCTTCCTTCCTTCCTTCCTTCCTTCCTTCCTTCCTTCCTTCCTTCCTTCCTTCCTTCCTTCCTTCCTTCCTTCCTTCCTTCCTTCCTTCCTTCCTTCCTTCCTCCCTCCCTCCTTCCCTCCCTCCCTCCCTCCCCCCTTCCCTCCCTCCCTCCCTCCCCCCTTCCCTCCCTTCTTTCCTTCCTTCCTTCCTTCCTTCCTTCCTTCCTTCCTTCCTTCCTTCCTTCCTTCCTTCCTTCCTTCCTTCCTTCCTTCCTTCCTTCCTTCCTTCCTTCCTTCCTTCCTTCCTTCCTTCCTTCCTTCCTTCCTTCCTTCCTTCCTTCCTTCCTTCCTTCCTTCCTTCCCTCCCTCTCCAGACAAAAGAGGTTCACAACAAGGACAGCATCTAATGTGAGTGCAGCATGCTTTAGGCAACTGCCAGGGTGAAAAAGGTTCTCATCAGGCACTACAATGAGACACCAGGACCCCAAAACAACGTTTCAAGAGGCGCTCAGCAGGGTAGACTTCTGCACAGAGAAGACTTCACAGACTCACCAATCTTGAAGGGCCTGCTAAGGCACAGAATATCAAAGGGGGTGCTAGGAGAGTGCACCTCTTTTGCAGGGTAGTCCACAGGCAGCCTCAGATTCCCGAAGGCTTCTCAAAGCAAGGAAGTGGCCATCAGTAAAATGGACTGGATCTGATTCGTCAAATATTCAATCAGTGTTGCCTCTTCAAAGACTTATCCAGAGCATAGAGAAGCCTTCTGCACCCAGGCAGCATGCTGACCTTCCAGCACAGAACTACATGGTGCCCACAGGCCCTTCTTCACAGGGGGCACAGCAATGTTGAGCCATTCCTAGATCTAGAGTGTATTCTTTATATTGGGACGGTGGGCATCTCACAGGCAAGCCACCCGATAGCACAGTTCCTCAAGAGGAAATGTTACAGCAGACCATGGGATTTTGCAGGTAAAAAAACCACCACAATTATTATGTACCTCGGTTGCTGCCATTTCCGAAATGTCGCAAGTGACAGGTCCCATCTTTCTGACTGTGTACAGGGGCTTCCCTATGACATCAGTAGCCCCAGCTTATGCCAATTTAGAATGTGTTAATAGCACTTTGTAACACCGCCAACTGCCCATTGTCTTCTTTAAAGGTGGTAAGCAGCCCATCAGTTCCGATTTCCATACAGAAATGACCTAAAGGGATCTCTCCTGTCGCTTGGCCAGTGTGGGGCAAGTACAACTGCATATATTCAAGCTCTCTTCAAAACCATGGATTGCCCTGGTTTCTTAAATCAGGAAACAAATCATGACATTTCATATTTTCATGGGGATTTCTTAGTTTCTGAGATGTATACATGTGATGACCTCATTGATGTATCTGAGCCAGGTAAGTAGACAAGGAGCAGGAACCAGAGTGGCCCCGGAAAGTAGAAAAGAAAAGGATGCTCTTTATTCTTCTTAGTTACAGCATAACCGGTTAGAGGTGGGAGAGAAGCTTACAAGCATCCACTCTGGTCCCCATCTTCACTCCAAGTCCCTAACTGACTTTCTTGGAACCTCCAGGTCTCCCAGGTTCCACACACCTCATCACATTCTACAAAGCCTCTCACAGCACTCATACAAACACATTCACTCACGTCACTACACTCATCATTTAATTATGTCAGCTACCACAACCCATTATAACATATGAGAAAACAATGTTCCGTGAACAGCAGCTGCCTTTATTAAATGATGCTGTTCTCATTCTGTTTATAACAAAAATAATGCCAGCACGGCACTCTGTGTTTAGTATTTGGCCTGGAGGTACCGTTTTATTATTTTAATGAATGGAAACAAAGCTAGGGCTTTATTCGGGCCTCGCGGCATCCTTAATGTGATGGATGCCTCCTTCTCTATCAATTAGCAGTACATGGATGCGTCCATGAATTGAATGGGAAAAGGGACAGAGGTCTCTGAAATGTATAAGTCTAAACCCAAAGCAGAAACCATAGCTAAATGCAAGAAGGTGGGAGAGGGCTATCTTGATGGCTGGGTTGCTAGGGGTGGTCCGGTCTCAATTGGTGGGGCTGGTAAAACCTGTGAACAGCTTTAAGCAATGAAGTCCTGCAAGATATCTCTGTGGTTGTGGGTTTTACTCTTTGCCAACCATGGTTTATGTTTATGTTTATTGAGTTTATATAGCGCTTTAAGCCAAAGCGCTTTGCAGCAGGTACAATAGTTAGAGAAGCATATTTACAAACATGAAACAAATCATTGGAACAATATGTAGACCAATTTACTTAAAGTAGGGGGGGAAGGGGATGGGAGGGAGGGGGGTAGGAAGGAGGGTATGTAGGGATTTCTTCCATGAGCACAATGTAATGTCTCACTGGCCTTTAGCTGTGAGCTCCATTTTGTGATTAGGAGCCTCACAGCTAAGGGCCCACGATCTCATGCTAATTTACATTACCACCCGTGGTAGGGGAGCCAGCCAATCAGGTTACTTGGATAGGGGGCTTAATCCCACAATGCAAGCACGCATTCCAAGCAACCTGATGGCTGCTGCCCCACCCCGCTATCGTCCCACCACCCTCCCCTCTGGTCACTGTTCCCTTCTCTCTCCACCTCCCTACCCCACTCACCTAATTCTTTTGGCGGTGGCACAATTGCTGCCACCGCTCCATCCTCCTGTGCCGCCATGGAAATGGAAGAGGGGCTCCTCATGGAGCCCCATTTTCCAGCTCCACGGTGGACATTTTAGGTATGTTTTTTGTATGAATTAACGGGACACTGCAAGCGCGTCCCATTCATTCATACAAAATACATTGCTGTCAGCACCCCGGGTTTCTCGATTGAAAGCCTGAGGTGTTAATAGCAATAACATTTGATCAGACGGCCGGTTCCGTTGGTAATAGCACCAGGGCCCATCATTAAGGGCCTGCAACTTGGGCCCAGGCCGTTACCACCCGATCTGGCCCACCGGATCAGGTGTATTTCCTTAATTACCTAACGCACAAGCAAGTGAGTATTAATGTCTGTAAGGATGCTGCCATGGTTGGAAAGCTAAGCAGGGTGAGATTATATATGAGCCAAACCATTTACCTCTGAATGTGATGCCCTTAGTTTACTTTTATTAACTTTGTTCTGGGCTAAACCAAGTGGGACTCTCGTTTAATGATGAGACATACTAGTAAGGTAGCTCAGCAAGTTAAGCATTTGCCTTGGAGATCTGTGTGCAATCTGTAGCCACAGGTTTGAATCATGGTAGGATCCACCATATTCTTATAGACTGAGGGAGGGGTCGTTATCACAGGATAATGACCTGGCACCAAGTTATGGCCAGAGGCGAAGCGGAGGGCCAAAAGTTGGGGAAGGGTCACTATTCCAAGCGATAACGCCCCTTGTGGCAATCTATAACGCTATTAGCACCTAACCACGTAATAACACTTATGATGCTTACTTTATCATAGATACCCAGAAATATATACAATGCCACAGTAAGGACTGCCTGCACCCAAATGCCAGCCTTACACTTAACAGGATTGCTTTATCAGAGATGCCCAGCACAAAATGTCAAGACAAAGTAAGAAATGGCTAGACTAGCAGCACCAAAATGTTAGTCTAGGAACTTAATACACTTATGATGCTTACTTTATAATAGATGCCCAGCACAAATGTTATGCCACAGTAAGAATTTACTGTATCAAAATGCCAGTCTAGCCACTAACAACACATAACATGCCTGCTTTATCATGGATGCCCATTATGTTTTAGTGCTCCCCCCTCCTGCCCCACCCTCCCCACTTGTCCCCTCCCCCTCCCACTCTCCTCCAACCCCTAAAATCTGCTCCATGGCTAAGCATTAACTTTACGTCCCTCTACCTCATCCCACTATTTACGTATGGGGCAAAGCGCCTCATAGGCAAGTGCTGGGACGAGGAAGACTAGGAGTAATGAAGATTACCTGTAACTAATCCAGGCATTTAATACAAGCACACACATTCACACACCATTCACATGCTCATTTACACACGCACCCATCGACTATTCACTCACAATGCACACCCAGACTCCCATACATCATGCACTCACTCACACACATTACATAATATACATATCCACATATACACACATAAACATGCACGCACACACACATATACACACACACACACACACACACACACACACCCCTGCATGATAAATGTTTTACCTTTTGCCAAATCGGTTGTTGCTCAGAGGAGCTCCTCTGCAGGCAGGCCACTCTCCCTCATGCCCCACGCAAGCAAAGAACCAGCTCTGGCTCCTGTCATGCACAGAGCATAGGAGCCGGAACGTTCCATGTCCTGTGGGTGTGGGGGCCTCGAATGTAAGAAAGAATTTCTTTTTAAAGTCATTCTGACTTCAAAAAGAAGTTATTTCTGTTATGGAAAACAGTAACGGAAATAATGTATTCTGAAGCCAGATTGATTTAAAAAAGAAATTAATGTAAAGAGGGTTCTCATTAGAGCCCTCTTTACATTGGATTTCTCTCTGCAACCCTTAACCAGGGGTCGCAGTGCCAGGGGTCGCACAGGAGTGATGCCAGGGATCGCAGCTGTGACCCTAGCATCCCCCAAATGATGTCCCTGCTGTGAGGAGGTCAATAATGATTACCATGTGCTAATAAGCCTTTCATTCTACCATGGTTGATAAATTAGGTTGGTTTACATTGGGTAATAATAACTCCTATTAGCACATGGAGATTGTTATTGACCTCCTCTCAGCCAATGAGAATGTTCAGAGAGCAGCCAATAACTACTGGAATTGACTGCTTTATGAACCTTCTGACTTCATAAGCTGACAGGGAAACAATAATGCAGGTGCCAGGCAAGATGTATTTCAACCAGATATTAACTCTCTAGCAGGTCCTGTTTTTTTCACTGCAACATTCTATTTAACATACAAAAGAGAAATCCAAAACATGAGAAAATTCTTTAAAAGCATGGTTATGTTAAATCCTCTCCAGTTGAACCAAGTTTGACACTAAAATGCTTAACCTATGAAGACAACCTTGTTATTTAAATTCTTCAAAAAGTACTCAGTTTGTCGATTTACTTTCTCAATAGTACTTCACTACCAAAAGTACAAAACATTATTTGCTAGCATCACTATGTGCTAATAGGTTTATAGACCTTGGAAGGGGTCATTATCACGTAGGGTAATGTCTCATGCACTAAGTTATGGCACAAGGGGAAGGTTATATTATTGGAGGAATCCAGCATTAAGGGCTATACAAAATCTGATGCTATTGATATTATTTAACTGTATTCCTCTATTTCTAACTCAATCTTTGGCAGTTAGAAAAAGAGGAGGCTGATTGGTGTGGTTTGGAAACTCTCCCCCCCTACACTTTGTTTTCTAAGATGTTGGGTTTCGGGCTGGATTTGTGGTTCATATGATGGACGATTGCCTCAAGTGGGAAGACAGGGAATGGAGAAGAGCTCACCATCAGAGTGGCCCAGTCTTGCTTTTGGCTATTTCGAGATTTAAAAGACTAACTGACTTCTGAGACACTGAAGGAAAGTGTGAGAGCTTACCTGGACTATTCTTAATGGCTTATTGGACATTAGCACCCTAAAGAGGGGCAGCAGCCAATCAGGAGGCTCAGAACGCGGGCTGCAATCTATGGTATGTATGTATGGTAGGAAATGTCCACAGACTGGGGCTGATGTGTGCCCATCTCTGAGCAGATGGCCTTTCATGCATATTGGAATCAGCGTGCTGGGAGTATAAACATGTTCCATCCCTGTTTTGTATTCTGAATGGCTATCCACATACTGTCTATGGTTCAATATTGGGCCCCTTGGGGAAAGCACCTGCTCTACTTTACCGTCTGGCCCTCAAAAAGTCAGGTTGCAGGAAGAAACTGACAAAGAAGGTTCATGAGGGCGAAATCCTCAGTAACCAATCCAACTGGGAGGAGATGTACTGCAATGCAAATCTGAGATCTTTAGAACAGGGGTGTTGCTAGGTTTGAAAAGATCTGGGGCTACGCTAATGTCAGAATTATCGGGACTCGGGGCTAGCTAGCCTTTTGGTTGTAGCCCCTGAGCTTCTACTGGGGCTACAACCAAAACACCCGGGGCCCAGACCCCCCCCTAGCAACGCCTCTGCTTTAGAAGATGCCCTGTCCGCAGAGCAAATGAACAGAGGAAATGATGTCAGAGAACTTAGACACCAGCAAGAAAACATACTGCATAGCGTCTAAGTGCGATCAATGAGGTATTTCTATGAGACAAATGGGTGAACAAGGCTCAGTCAGTGCTGCAGAATCCAGACTCCACTGACCCAATTACCAGTTCCTTCAGGCCTCTGAGTGCTACTGCAACTAAGTGTGAATGAAGGAGTCATTAGACGGGAGGCCCTTTCCATCTTTCCTCATGGTTGGTCCCATCCAGCCTCCACAGTCAGTTTTAATAATCTCTCAGATATTTCTGTTCACATGCCCAAACATAGCTGCCTCCCCAGAATGACGATATTTTGGAGACAAGACCACATCCTTACTAACCACAGTTAGTCTCTAAGGAATACGTTACTTATCTGAAATTCCTGTTCTCCGGCATGGGTCTGGCATGGATTCACATGCTCATGAGTATTCCATGTCACCAGGCTGGGAATCCTCTATAAAAGAAAAAACAGTTTCACTGTAGCCTGGAAACTGCATTTTACTCTATAACCAATCACTGTCATTTGGGTCATACTGCCCCCAGCCAATGACAGTCGTCTCCCTAAGCTCCACCCCTGGAAGCCATCTTCAGATTTGGTAGAGCACGTAAAGTGGCAGTCTGAGCCAAGAAGAGCCACAGAGGGGAAGGTTCACATATGAATCCATACCAGACCCATGCTGCAGAACAGGAGTTTCAGGTAAGTAAATGTATTCCTTCTCCAGCATGGGTCTGGCATGGATTCACATGCTCATGAACCTGATTACATAGCAGTACACATACACAACCACAGGAGGTGGCAAGGTTCAACAGAAGCAATACATTAACCCCTGGAACAGGCTCACCTCAAACAATCAGGTTGCGTAGCACCACTCGGGTGACCAGGGTCTCCTCCCTGCAATCCCTATTGACGCAGAAGAATCTTTTGAAGGTGTGGGTGGACCACCACGTAGCAGCCCTGCAGAGGTCAAGCAGGGGAACACCAGAGAGAAACGCTGTCATTGCAGTGATGGCTCTGGTGGAGTGGGCTCTCGGCTGGCCTAGAAGCAGTCCGTTGGCCAGCCAATGACAGTGCAAGATGCAGCCAGAGACCCACCTGAATATGGAAGCCTTCGACAGGTCTTTCCTGTGATTCACAGGTCCAAAGTTCACAAAGAATTGAGAAGTCTTCCGAAAATCCTTTGTGCGTGCTACATAAAACTTCACGGCATGACCAACATCCAGAGAATACAATGCCCTCTCAGCAGGCTTAAAAGGGCTTGGGAAGAGGACTGGTAGAACCAAAGGCTTGTTAAAATGGAATTCTGAAGGAACCCACGGCATAAAGGTGGGGTTGGTCCATAGCACCACCCTCATAGCATGGAAAGATAAATATGGTTGCTTTCACGAGAGTGCTTGAATCTCTGTAACCCACCTGGCTGAGGGGATGGGCACTAGGAAAGCAGCCTTCCATGAGAGGAACTTCAGCAGGGCCAGGTGCAAAGGTTCAAAAGGAGGCCCCATCAGCTTGGTTAGCGCAACATTGAGCTCCCATGATGGAACCAGAGCCTTTACCAGTGGAAAGGTCCTGAAGAGGCCCTTGATGAACTCTTTGACGAGTCTGTGTGACCACAGGGAGGGCTTGCCCAGTTCTGGGTGTACCTGGAAATGGCAGCCCGGTGCACCTTGATGGAGGCATGAGCCAGCCCAGCCTTGGCCAGTGAATGCAGGTACGGCAGGAGCTGTGATGTGCAGAGGCATAATCTTCTGGGTCTTGCACCAACTGTGAAACACTTCCACTTGTGACCGTAGCATGACACCGTAAAGGACACCCTGGCCATGGCCTGAATCTTCTTTCATTCCAGTGGGAGAGTGAACATATAGTTCTTAATAAGTAACATGTCATGCAACAGATGGGATTCAGAGTAACCCTTACACCCAATAATCAGACCGACTCGGGAAGTTGTCAAAGTCCAATTTGACTGTTTTAATATCAATTGTCTGAAACAGGGAGTTACAAAGGACATCGATGGACGTTCGCTCAAGCTCTCAACGAATCTTACATAAAACCACACTTATATACAATAAATGTGTTATATGTGGGATTGTGATAGGATCAAGGGGAACATCTAAATATAATTTCTATAAGGGCTGGGATTGTGATTGGATATCTACTGTCAGGTGGACAACTTAAGCCTGCCTCTAGTGCAAGTCATCCTCAACACTTATTAAGTACACAGACTACTATTGGCTCTTTAACTATAAGGCCCTTAATTATACGGCACATTATAACTGGTTGGCATGTTCATTCCATGTCTGGAACACTCAGCTCCTTAGCAGCAGTTAAGCTCACACACAGGTACCGGGAGGTGGACTTGACTTTGCTTTCCCACCCAATTAGCCCAACATCTCTCAACGCCCATGCCTTCTGCCATGAAGACTCTCTTTGAACTTGGCCTTGCAGTAGATTCTCTTCTCTTGGGAATAAAAGGGAGTACAGGCACATGCTTATCACAGTTCTGGTCTGCATGCCCAACTCCTATTTTCATCCTTAGACCACGTGACAGGAGACCGCAATTCGGCCCATTTTCAGCAATTGTCTTGAATTAATAAACTTGGCAATCATAGGTCCTCATTACAATGAGGGCGGCCACGGAATGAACGGTGCTGGTAAGGGACCGGCACCGTTCATTCAGGGCCGCCACATTACGAGGTCTGCAGCGGGTCCCGCTCTGGACGCCTGGCCAGAC
This sequence comes from Ambystoma mexicanum, assembly GCF_040938575.1. Taxonomy (NCBI): domain Eukaryota; kingdom Metazoa; phylum Chordata; class Amphibia; order Caudata; family Ambystomatidae; genus Ambystoma; species Ambystoma mexicanum. The sequence continues at coordinate 1,017,891,220 of NC_090923.1, read as the reverse complement.
CAGACGTGCAGAGCGGGACCTGCTAGCAGACCAGGATGCTAACAACAGGCCCGTCATTAACGGGGGGATATACCGGGTCCGGGACCCACAAAAAGGAATTATTGGGCCCTCCAAGGTCGGAATGGCCCGGTAAGTCTCCTTTTGCAGGACCCAGACCCGGTACCGGTTTGGGGGTAGCCATGCCACTAAAAACTGCATGGCTACCTCCAAACTCGTTATGAGGCTCATAGTGTTCTTTTTTGCCCCCTAGCAAGGGATGATTCAGCGTCTCACGGTTTCTGTTCTTCAAGGATAGATGACCAGTTCTTGGCTGCTTCAGCTTTGATACCAGGCCAAACAACTTCATCCTTCAAGGCCGTGATCTCCAGCTAATTTTTAGCTGCAACACACAGCTCTCAATCCTTCTTTCTCCATGGGTTTGAACTTACTAAAATTTGTGACACTGATGTCCCGACCCTATACAATGGCAGCTTTGCTTGCTGTCTATTCACTACATATAGCTAGCTTCTAGGATTACTCAGTCTACTTGTGTAGCTGCATCTGTGCATTCATTCAACGGTTTGCATTTTCTGCAGTGTGTCTCACACACACATGCAATCTTCTTTTCTGCATAAGAATGTTCACTCGATTCCTTATTTCGTCATCAGTTTCTATAAGGTCCCCACATCATCTTCTTCTTATCTTCTTAGTGCGTCATTCTCACTTCTTGTGACGTCACCAGCTTCTCTTTCTCTTGTTTTCCTATTCCTTCTGGGACCTCTTCCAAGAGACTGTCATCTCTTCGGGCATACATCTGGTATTGGCTTTCTTAACCTTTTCTCGAATACTCGTCGTGTTATGGTCATAACTACTGGTGTCAAGCATGGTGCAGTTTCAGTCTTCCAACATCAGGCAGAAGGGGGCAGGACTTCCTGCAGAGGCATTCGGCTGCTCCTCTACAAGAGCATAGTTACCAAACCCTAGGGCTGCAGGAGCCAAGCCGTGAGGCTCAGTGACGCTGGGTTGTGGTGCAATATCCTACTCGTCTTCCCTTCCAGACAGCTGGATGGATGTGGCCACCGACAGATGAGGCAGGCCCGGGTGCCAGACCTGCCGTGTCCACGCTGGAGCAATGAGTATCATCCTGGAATGACATCTCAGTTTGTTGATCACACGTAGCAGGAGTGGGATCGGAGAGAATGTGTACAGGGAGAGCACCTTCCATTTGAACCAGAAGGCAACCCCCCAGCTCCTCCGTAGAGGGAACCTGCTGGCGAATCTCTGGCACTTGGAATTGGCCGCTGTCGCAAAGAGGTCAATATGGGGCCAACCCAACTTGCACTTGAAAATGAGCTCCAAAGTGTGTGTTAGATGTACGTAAGGCAATTTGGCTGCGGCAAAATTCTCATTTGCCCCCAAATTGTTCCCCAGCCTCTAACAGCAGGCAGATGCAAGCCATGAAGGTATTCAGCAAAAGAAAGCATATGTGTGAAGGTGAAAGGCCAGCAGAGGGATAGAGAGTTTAATGGAGTTCATGGGACTTCAACTTGCAGACCGGATTTATGTGGCACCCTCACTCACCTGATTTAAAGGCAGCTCCTTCATAGGAAAACTCTATGGCCGGCATTTTGTTTTTCACAGATAGGTGCAGAAACATGAACACAGAGCGAGACCAGGCAGTTTTCTTGAGGGACAAGAAATCTTTGCTTAACCTTAGTAAAGAAGCTGCATTTGTCACCTTTAACACGCTATCTCACCCACCTATATCTATCCCGTTCCCTTTACACTTTCTCTTTTTAAGACTGTCAAACTATACTTTTTCTCTCTACTTTATCTGGAGTATTCTTCCACCCCCCTTACCCAGTCACAGACTCTGCTGCAGGGGTCTGCAACCTTTGACTCTCCAGGTGTTTTTGGACTACAACTCCCATCAACCTTAGCACAGTCAATGGTGAGGGATCATGGGAGTCGTATTTCTCGCATAACTTCATGTTCTCTCTTTCCTCTTGCACCCTCTCTGTTTTACTTCTTCTCATTTCCGCTACCTCTTACACTGGCTTCTTTACCTCACAATCTACCCCACTCACTCTCACCATCTGGCTCACTCTCGCTCCCCCGTCTACTTCTGTTTGATTACCATGAGCAACCCAGCATTAGGCCACCTGCTTCATTCTAAATACTCTTCCTTCCGAGCTGCAATGCACGCCTGTCGGGGGCCACACTTCAAACAAAGGCCCGGTGCCTGGAGTCGAGCAATGTCCCTCGCGCAAAATGGCAGCTAACACGGCCATCTGCTTGATGACACTCTTCGTTGGCCTGGCAAATAGGTCAACCACACCCACATTCACGACACCTTTGATCAGAGGCGTTGCTAGGGGGGGGTTGGCTAAGGTGGCCATAGCCCCGGGTCTTTTGGTTGTAGACCCGGATAGAAGCTATGGGGTTACAACCAAAAAGCTATAGCTAGCCCCGAATCCTGATAGTACCGACATTAGCATAGCGCCGCATCTTTTCCAGACCTAGCAACACCCCTGCCTTTGAGGCCACAGTCATAGCAAGCTGGAACGGGCATGCTCATGCCCAGAGCTGGTCATGTACATGATTTACTGTGCGGGCAGGGTGGTGTCTCAGCCGCCGCGTATAAACATTTGCCTCTCAGAAGATTAACTTGAACACCCGGAAAATAACCCGAGAGAGAAGCATATCCTGAAATGTTGATGGCAAAGTATAAATGTTGCACACAATTAAGCCTTAAAAGCTGTATTTAAATATTTCCATGTGGGCGACTTCACAGGTAACATGATCAGAGGTTCAGGTGGTCTTGTTGGTGTCTTTTCCATGGTCCTAACGGCCTGTGTTTGAATCCCAGCTTTGGCGCCATTTAAAGCAGTCTGCACACACTAAACCAAGTGAAGGGAGCAAATTCATCTTTCTGGATCTGAGATCAGGGGAAACGTTTGTTGCCAGATCTGTGAAAAAGGGGCCCAGTTCCAGTACTACTTGTAGACTGCCCCTGGCCGCCCAAACCATGCTGGCGGTCTGTCATATGCCCACCAGTAGCTCAAGACTGCACAATTCACTCCTGGCCGAGGTGGCCAGCGCTCCAAAGCGATTCTAAGCTGCACAGTGCGGTATACGTGTTATGATAAGTTTGTGATTTGTACGGCGCACGGCTGCCATTTCATGGTCTGCAGGCGCCCTGGCCGATCTGAAAAGGAAGGAGGGTTCGGGAGGGTTAGTTAGTGGGTTGGAGAGGGCGAACATAATGAGCTTTGTTGTGCTGTTGGTAGCTTCATTTTGAATAAAACGGTCACCGTGTGTAGGTTTTGCTTTTAGTTGGTGTGGGTTTGGTGGTGTTTTAATGTGTGAGTGTATATGGGCAGTGGTGGACTGGCAAGCAAACGAGGCCCTGGAAATAATGTTCAAAGTGGCCTCATATTGCACATGTTCAACAAGCCCAACCCTTTTCCTATGAGACAATTTGCAAACAGATTATCACACAAAGAGGCCCAGGGTTCAAAGGCCTAGCGGGAAATCGCCAGAGTTCCCGATAAGCCACTCCACCCCTGTGTATGGGGTTGTTTGCATGTCTGTGGTTTAGATTACTTTGGTGTATTGGGTTGAGCTGGGTGTTGCAGAGTGTGTGCAGTTTGTGGTGATATACACCACTAAATAAATAAACGGTGCACTATTTGAACTTTTGGCAGTTTGGCAACTGTTCCTGTGCCGAAAGCCAGGGGCCAGTAGTGCTTGGGCGGGTCAGTCACATGTAACTGACTCGGACCCAGCCCTCCGGCTCCTGAACGTATTGGGGTTATTAAAAACAGGCTTATTCCCTATAAACTGACCTGCTTTGGCAGTAACCATATGATGCAGGGCCAAGCACAGATGCCATGCTTGCTTGCAGCCTACTTTCAATTATATCTGAGAAACATACATTTCAATGATCTTGTCTTTTTTGACCTAAGCAACTAACACAAATATTTCCCCCCTAAAAGAATGCAAATAAAAACGGGTACGCTGCGAAACAGATAAGTAACTAATGTCCTAAACCTACATTCCCAATGTCGAGGGAACAGCTCTACCATGTGGTCAGTACCGAAACTGCGCTAAAGCTGGTTAGTAGCTGTGGAGTGCATGCGACTGCCACGGATGGCCCTTTTGGAATATTCAAATGCAGCTTTGATCTTTGTGCTAAAACCTTTAGAAAATAAAGGCTTCATTACAAGTTTGGCGGTGTGGTAAAAAATGGGTGTTAATTCCATCACTGCCCCTTTTTTTGGCGGTAATGGAATAACGCCATTTTTCCCACACCTCCAAACTACAAGTTTGACTTCGAAGTGGAGGATTTCTCTCCAGCATCATGCTGTAGGTAAATCCTCCCTCCAGCTTAGGGTAAAACATCAGCAGAATTACCACTCTAGCTAATTCTACCGAAATCCCCATGTAGGGCTACAGACCCAATAAATGCGGATTAACACTGCCCTGTCACCACTTGTATTCCTATAGTAAACCCACGAGACCAAATAGCGGTAAAGGTAAGTGAGTTTGGCAGTAATTCAGATTCACCACCAAATTACCACCAAACTCGCAATGAGGAATTAACTTCCTGTTGCACACCAAGAGCCCTTTCGTTCTGCAGTCCACCTCATACATTTAGCCCATTCCTGAGCATCCCAGGTATTTATTTGGCTGCACCAGCATTTCAAATCTCCATGTACAATTTTGTTGAGGATACAGTCTTTAGGTTGTATCGCCATATCAACTCTTCCTCGTCCCAGTTTTATGAGATGGACATCTCCCAGTCTGAATTCTCATTTCAAGCTTCCTCTATGTCCTCTCCCACACGATGGAAGAGTTATAAGACCCACCCCCACTCCCACAATCCTCCTGACTCTTTGCTCGACTGGGAAGAAGCACCCAAGCCCACCTATTCAGGGCCAAACCCACCTTTCATGCAACAGCAAAAACAAGGCGGAGGTGCTTCTGAATATACTTGAGGCTTCGTTTATGCCAAACAAGCCAGCAAGATAGCCCACCAAGTGAAAAAGAAATTCAACAAACATCGCTCAGAATACCCAGCCGGGATGGGAGTGGAGAACATTGAGGAGTGCACATATTGGAGGCTGTGGGACCTGCAGGGAAGCTGTCAAATGGTGAAGCACTAGGGAGCGATGAAATAACCAATCTGGCCGTCAAGGTGTTACGGTCTTCAGCAATGGAATGCCCTCCCGAATCCTTCAACACTTGCATGCAACTTCAGGCCATCCCTAACTCCTGGAAAGAAGTCAGAGTCATCGTGTTCCCAAAGGCTGTGAAACCATGAAGGGACCCTGTGAACTACCACCCTATCAGCGTGCTCTCCAGACTGTGAAAGCTCTTTGAAAAGGTCATTCTTGCCAGACTCAGTGCCTGTGAATGAAATCTTCTTCTAATCAAAAGGAACACCTTGAATTTCGAAAAAAGAAAATGTGAAAAACCATGAGTTACAAAGAGTGTTGGACACAATAATCCATGGATTTAACTTCTACAAATATACAGGAATTGTTTCCTAGAGTATGGACAAAGGCTTTGAGCCAGTGTGGCATAAAGGACTGCCGTACATGACACTTAACCTTGGATTTCTAGACTATCTGGGGAAATTGATTGCAAGCTAGTTGGATGATCGAACGATCCACGTGGCCATGGGGATGGAGACCTTAATAACATGCACTATCTGAGCAGGTGTGCTGCACAGATTATACCATGTACCATTCCCGTTCAATGTGTCCATGAACAAGATCCCCACAAAGCTACACAAAACAGACCGCACTGTATGAAGATGATGTTGCAGTCATCTCACAGTCTTTCAGGGAAAAGGAAGTGGCTAAAAACCTTCAAACATCTGTGAACAAGCTCTCCTCATGATACAGTGACTGGCAGATCGGCCGCAGCAAGAGCACCTCCATACTGTTTAGCAGAAAGCACACCATGGATCACCCACACATCAGTCTCACAGAGAGACTATCAAGCGGGAGAGCATATGCGTCCCTGGCCTGAGCACCTGCTTAAACAGCACCAGATGACTCTTCAAGGAATACAAAACATTGCGCTACAGACAGTGGCTGGAGCGCCACTCTTTTCTGGAAGGGCAGACCTGCAGAGAAAGACGTTCATCAAGATGTTGGTTGAACATCTAAAGAAGCTGAAGAGAAGTTCGGCCCAAGACTGCCTGAGAATGGAAACCCACCGATCATGAAAGTTTCCACCATTACTGTGAATCCTTTCACCTCTGCTGTGGCCCATCACAGTGCTGACCATGTGAAAGCAGATCTACTGTGGCAATGTACCACGGAGGAAGAATCAAACCAAACCGTGACTACTTATTCAACCAGATAAAGAGGCAGCTTTGGTATCAAAAACACCACTGACAGATTGAAACTGAATGCTTGGGACAATCCTCCTGTATTTCTTTTCCTCTCCATGCAGGATGGAAAGTAACCTTTGAAGGAGATGCACAATGGTAGGCGAGATTCAATGTCCTTGCACGGGTTCCATGTGTTAATATCCCTGCAAAAATATCACCATACAAAAATATTGCCATATTTCTGCAGTGCTATTAAACCATGGAATCTGCGGGGGACACCGCAGATTCCCCCATAATTATTTTAATGGAGCGGGGTACAACCCCACAACCCCCGGTCCCAATAACCCCATAAATTACCCCCACTCATAATATCGCCGATGGCCTTATCCCACGACCATATATATGGCAATATTATTGGTGGGGATAATATTACCTGATACCGTAGCACGGATAGCAAAACAAGCGATGTGCATCCATGTGTCCTGCGAGGTGAGGGACCTGTATAGTAGTCACATAGAAGGCGCAATGGAACACGTGGCACGTCTTTCAGCAGCCAGGAAGATTGCTCACCCAAGATCTGAAGACAGGCTCAAGGGTGCTGTCAAGTGAAAAAGGTGCAGCTGGGGAAGATGGGGGCTGAAGATCCTTCAGAAGGTTACATTTATGCTCAATGCTGTGAAAGAAATGTGCACAGGTGCTCGCCATCACACCCATCAGAAAATGTGAGCAGGTTGCAAATGAAAGCCTCCCCAACTGGGCAGAGTATTTTCTCCATCCGGGAAATCCCACTGAACCAGAGGATTTATTGTAAGTCCTACAAGAGGTGTGGGTCGCCCATCCTGGACATATTTGATTCCCCCAGATATATCTCATTCTGAGATTCTGTAGGAGATTTCAAGGATTGAGGCTTGAGACATGGCTGTGCGGACCATAAACTGGCCTAAACAGCTACCCTGTGTCTTACCTTTCTCTCTCCAATAACTCGATTGTGACGATCCATGAGGAACCTTATTTTAAGAGACTTTGGGATTCTACGATATTTAGGTCTGGACCCAGATATCGTCCCAAAGTAGTATCCGATTTCCATCTCTCATAATAGATCATCCTGCCTGCTTTCTTCCCAGAACTCTGCCCTACTGAAGAGGTGGCAATCCATCAACTAGATGAAAACAGGGCAATCATAAATTACTTAGAGTTAATGTCCATGTTTCGCAGAAAATTAAAGTTACTCGTCATCTTTGGGGTGGTACATAAAGTAAGGGCAGCTGTATTCTGACTAGGAGAAGATGGATCAGATGGGCCATTTCTAATGCCTACTCGTTGGTATTCCTACCCCATCTCAGGTGGATCCAGGGATAATCTGACTGGGAAAACTCTGACCTGTGTGCTGAATATTTCAGGGTGTGGCCAAAGGAGAGGTTTGTAGGGCTGCAACATGGGCTACCCCTTACACCTCTGTAAATCACTTCTACCTGAGGTGGGCGGCATAGAGGTGGCAGTCTTCGGAAGAGCGGTCCTTCAGTTGGTCTCCAAGTAAATTGTCTTTTTTTGTACTATCTACAAAAAGAATCATTGTGGGTGTAGAGTAACCATGAAGTCTGTCTTATTTATTGGAATGTGCATGTAAGGATGTCTGTTTAGCTGTGGTGCACCGCAGAAGTAAATATCAGGCCGGGAAAGAGTGGATGTGGAGGTAATGCCTCCATTACTTACCGGCAATCCTCATTACTCTTAGTCCTCATCTTCCTCCTCCCAGTCAGGACACCATCCTCAACCTTCCGTGTGACAAGTGGGCATTAGTCCACCATGAACTGTGTAAAATACAGGAGGCATGTGGGACAGCGGAGGTTCTTAAACCTCCTCCAACTTGTGGAAGTGCAGATAAAATAAGCATGGCAAAGCCAACAGTTTAGCTTTTGAGAAAGACATTTTCCATTCACTGCCATGATGGTTCTACCTCGCCATGATTTAACAACAGCCGGCAAAGGGAGTTAGAACCTCGACACATATTATGGCAATGCTTGGCAAATGCCTATCTAATGACATAGAAGGCTCTGACGAAACGTCAGCGTTCTGAAGTCACGACTTTGAGCAATTTCACGAATGTTCCAAGCTTCGCTGACTGCCCAAAGCTAGTGAAAAGCAAAAGTGTGCAAGGTCCCAGCACAAGTTTGTTTGGAGCAGCGACACAAATACTCTTTAAGCCAGAAGTGTGCCCTGATGAAAGAGCAAATAGGTTTGAAACGCATTGGCCAACATTGTCTGCCTCATGAATTAACACACGTTCTTGGTTGCTTTGATGTAGTGATGGTTTATAGTGATAAATTCGAATGACATTATGTCGAAAGTCATAATGTCGGAAAAAAAAAGTCACAAAAAAAATGTGAATGTCTATTTTTAATTGCTTTTTGTTCGAAATGGGGGGTTCCCTTCCCAACCCCCCCTTTTTATTTTTTTATTTTTTTTGTTTTACCCCTTATTTTACTCGCGGAAACCAAAAAAAAACATGTAAATAAAAAAATTAAACATTCAAATTATTTTTTTTGTACATTTTTATTTTCGACATTATGGGCCTCATTACGACCCTGGCGTTGGACCATGGTGCTATTAGCACCATGGTCCATGCCGGATTCCGCCATGGTGGACGGTGGAATTACCGCCCCATTACAAGCTTGGTGGGGCGGTAATTCCCCATTCACCATGGCCCCTTCCCCATTCCCATTTTTGGCCCATAGGGCACAATGGGAATGGGGAAGGCGCTAATTACGGCACCGTATATTACTGTGCCGTAATTAGCACCAAGGTCCCTTAGCGGGTTGGACTTTAACGCCTGCAAAAAGCAGGCGTTAAAGTGTGAATCGGGCGTTAAGGGTTTAACGGCGCTGCAGCCTTTTACGGCGCCGTTAACCCCTTAACGCCAGGGTTGTAATGAGGCCCTATGGGCCTCATTACAACCCAGGCGGTAAGTTACCGCCTGGGCCGTGACTTTACCACCATGGCGTAAACTACGTTTACGCCATGGTGGTTGGCGAACTTACCGCCCCATTCCGAGGTTGGCGGGGGCGGTAAGTCCCCAATCCCCATTTACCCTTCCCCATTCCCATTTTTGCCCCATAGGGCATAATGGGAGTGGGGAAGGCGTTAATTACGCCACCGTAAATTACGGTGGCGTAATTAACTCCATGGTCCCTTAGCGCCATGGATTTTAACACCTGCTAAAAGCAGGTGTTAAAAGCGCCATGGCGCTAAGGGACCTCGTAATTGGCGGTAAGGGGTCGGCGCAGCTAACGCTGGCGTAAACCCCTTACCGCCAGGGTCGTAATGAGGCCCTATGTCTTTTGACATAATGTTTTTGACTTTTTCACTGCCTACCTGTAGTGATCACTACCAGGGTGCAGCCAGTACTGTGGGGTTTCCTCACAGTCTTCTTTTTCATTGATCATTACTACAATATGCTATGTAGTTTCTGGTATGCAACAATTATAGTATCTTTAATACTTAATATAAACATATTGCACCTAATAGCTTTTAGGTGGTGTCCACTCTATACCATTCATCTACATGGCTAATGCCTACACAAAAGCCAAACCACATTGGCTTTCCCAATGCGTGCTTTAACAGGAATTCTGTGCGAGGAACTAATACAAGGACACAAATATTGCTTATAAATCCAGTGGCTGAAAGCACCCTTGGTTCTAAGACATTTTTATAACACCAGGAACTGGTTCACAACTGCCATTAAGCCATTACCTTTCAGGAGACTACTTGGAAACAACAGTAGTGCCCACTTAAAAGCACAGATCTAGCTCAAAGTGATCCCAGGAGAGGATGTTTTGGTGGGGAGCTGTAGGTGGAAGTGACCATAGCCCGTAAAATAGCCATGCGGGTTGGCCGCTTGCTGCAGCAATCTGTATGTACAGGTTGCAGGGTTGAATCTCAGCAATGCCAACTCAGCCTTTCTTCCTGCTCAGGTCGATAAATGAGTACCAACATCGGTTGGATGATTACTGTATGTAAAATATTCTTTGTACAGCACTTTGGCAAAAGCGCTAGATAAACAACAAGTCATCATTATAGGAGCTAGCATGGCCAAGGGCGCAAAGTGGATGGGTGCAAATCGAACAACACCCACAGACTGTCTCTCCTCACATCACACTTCTGTTCTATAGTCACTTCCTGTCACTTATAGGCAGCACATACAGTGTCACCCTGTAGAGGAGCAGACATGTATGTCATTGATGGAACCCACCCCCTCACCTCTGACATACTAGATGAAGAACAAGAAGACACTGTGCATGACACCAGGTATCATTCCAATACTGCATCGAGTGTATGAGAGATGTTATGCACTGAGACAACTGTACTGAAAGTACCCTCCAACTGAAGTGGTAGCAGGAGATTTGCAGACACCACTGAATATCGAAGAGCTGTAAAGGAAATCTGACAGGGGCAAAATGATGTCATAAGGAGAAAACACGATGACACACTGAAACGATATAGGAGTACTTAAAGAATGAAGATGTAACTGAAGAAACAAGAGTACGCCTACATACAAATGAGAAGAAACTATGTATAAACAGACAATAAGTAACCAGATGTGTAGTAAATGTATATACGCAGAAATGCAAGGTAGATGAGACACATTAAAGCTTGCTGCAGTAGAAAATATAACACCGGTAAAGCAGGCATGTTGAAAAGATGGATGTCGGCTATGAATAAGAGTAAGCTAAAAGCTCGAAGGAGAGAGACCAGGTCTGCAGAGCTGACAGACACTGGAAATGGATTTGTACACCAACAAAGGATAGCTGATGGCCCGAGATCAAGGATGCCATAGCAAGAAGCAATTGCTGAGTACAAAGGGAGTCAACTAGGATAAGCAATGTACGCAGGACATATTTCTCTTAGATTAAGTAAATAAGCGAACATTTGTGAATGCCAAATATTAAACAATTAAAGATGCAGAAAGCCTATGTGAGATGGAGCAACCAAGTCTCCAGAGGCCGAAGAGAGTCATGACTTCCAGGATTATTGAATCAAATAGCACCAAATAGAAAGGCGATATGGACAAAATTGTTGTCTCTTCACAAGTGGTGCAAAACCAGAAAACAAGGCCTATTCATAAACCGGAGAACATCAAGCAAGGTCAATTACAAAGAAGAAGCCTTGGTTGATGGCTTGGCTGATGATAGATGGTAGACTAATTGGGCAAGTGGGCAGTAGTCTGATGTTGTTCTCGGCACCTGGATTTCATTTTGCTTACGTGTTGCTAACGAGCTAAATGCCCAAGGTTAGGAGAGAATGCCAACCAATCAGAGGGCCTATGCAATGGTGAGCATACATTGTTCAAGGGGCCAATTCACTGTTGTTATGCTGCTATAATCTGTATTATTCATAGTTAGAGGGAAGTTTAAGCCATTGCTGTTAGTAAGACTGATAGAAACTATAAGTACATATGTTCCCCTAACCAATCCCTCTGTCTGATATGTTTTATGATTTGCCACATAGGATGACGTCATAGTGGACGCACATCAAGGCATGAAGCCTTTGTGTTACCGAAATGTGATCGAGAGTGTGTGGCCTACGATTTGTTGTTCGCCAGGCTTCCCTACTTTATTGAACTGATAATGAAGTAGTATTTGGCCATATCTTTGAGTCTTTCTGGTTATTTGGGCCTGGGATCCCTATAGCTAACATTGATTGGAGACTGGTAAGCAAAGCCGGCCTGAGGCATGGGCAGTCTGTGCAGTGGCACAGGGCCCGGCTGTCCCAAGCTGTCAGAAGCTGTCAGATGGCCCCCGCAAGGCAACAGTGTCTGCCTCAACTGCCGTGCCGCTTCCATGTACAAAGCTAGCGTGAAGCCATGGTGTCCCCTCCCAACCTCCTGTGGCTCTCTAAAGAGAGACACCCATTCCCAGCGGCCCATCAGATGCTGCAGGCCTTTTAATGGCTGCTATCACTTTCTTTCTTCAAGCAGCGCATTAAAGTGGGGGCAATTTACAAATGATGGGCCATTTAAGAGACCATTGTTTTTGAGGAGATGTTTGTAATGTTTCTGTGTTAAGAAATGCAAATAGGCACTTTCATTCTGAAAGCACACACAAAACACCAGTTAGCTTCCTAAATCTACGCTCTCCTCCAGGTCAATTACAATATATAACACAAAACAGTTTTAAATTTGCTACATTATTTTCAGATGTTCATATTTAATGCGCATAAAATAGTTGATTTTTGGTAGAATGTGATATTTTCATCACATCATATATGAACCCTTCTTTTGTCAAACACTGAAACCCAAAGAGGTAACCTTTTCACACATTACATTTTGTTATATGTCTTGAAAATACATTTTAAAAATCCAAAGGTCATTTTATTGCATTTTGCTGAATTGCAGCCGCCAAGTCAAGATGGGGGAATAATGGCAAATGGTACACTTTTTGCTTAACATATTTCTGTAATGATTTATATATTTTAGTGGGTACCTAACTATGGTATGTGTACTTTTCAAGTCATCTTTATAAAGCATATTGTTGAAAGCCAGACGTGGGGTTGAGGAGGGGGAATGATGAGAGGGCAAGCGAATCCTGAATATCTGCCCAGGAAGTGGCAAGAGAGGTTGCAATCCTGGAGACTGGTGCAGTTATTTTTCCCTGATTGTGGCCATGTGCTGCTTTTCAAGGCACAAGTAAAGGATACATGTGGGTGGACAGCGTAACGTTTTTAAGAGGGCGAACGCAACCCCTGTGTGTTTTTGATGTCGACACGCTTGCTTAAGCATTTGGGTACCAGGATTTCACCCAGGTTGTCATGTTTCCAGTGCAGACGCTTACCCAAAAGCCACATAAATTTATCATCAAAGCACATGCTTGTATTGAGATTTTGTTTTAATGTGTATTAACTAAATGTGTATCTTTCACTTTAATATATGTTCACTTACTGTCTGTATATTCTTGGCTGCCAGCTTTTAATTTTTGCTATGGGGGCAAAAGTTCCGACACTGAGTGAGGCGTGGGAGCCGTACTCATCCCCATGTTAAAACACCACATGTTACAGCGCATGTTGCTGCAGAACAGGAAAGAAGACATATGATTTACAGGAAGGTCCAAACATATAACATCTCAGCAACAGTTGCCCAACCTCCTCATTTGCCTTTGCAACTTTCTGCTATAGGATTCCCTGCTATTCGACACCCAGGGAACAGTTTTGGCCTGCTCACCCTCTCCATTTAATGAGGCTACCATCTCATTTTGTAGCGAGCATCACTTGATAAACGTAGTTATTGCTATTACTTTTTGTACAGTCAAAATAATCCTTATGTGTAGTTTCTGAAATAGAAGCATATTGCTAATTTGAACAATATGCCAAAATATACACATAATAAAAACAATTGTGAAACTTCTGCAAAAACAGCAGTTACTTTCAGTTCGCAAAACACAATCGCCATATTTTTGCAACGCCTTCCACAGAGAGTGTTTTTAAACCAAGGTTTCAAAAGACCTTTTGCAAACAGTATTACTATCAATGATATCTGGGAAGAGATGTGTTCAAGTTCCTGAATTGCAGGCTGGTCTCATATCCGGCCTTTGCCACTTAACAAAAGTGAGTGCTCCCACAACTTTTACCACACTTGGCCTCATTACGGGTCAGGTGCTATCGGCGGGTTTCACGCAGACCCGTAAAACATTGCCGGCCCCTGACTTCCCGGTGCTACCCGGCTTTTCGAAGTCAGGCGGCGAGGAAGTCAGGTGTCAGTAATTTCGTTAGTCCCCGTTCCCATAGAGTCTCATAGGAATGGGAATGGGGACACGGGAGCACCGGCACGGTTGCTAACGGTGCCGTCCGGCAGGAGGGCACCCGCCCGCAGAGTTGTAGTGTGCCGGTCCGGAAACAACGTTGTCAATAAACTTACATGCACCGTTGTTTCCGGACCAGCACACTTGAAATGAGGCCCACTCTGCCTTATCTGTAAAAAATGGAAGTCTGCACAAGGTATTCAGCTGTCTGCTACCTCAAGAAAATGCCTCACTCCTGATATTGCCACATAGGTCAATGTTAATATTACTTCCCATGATACCTTTGCGGATTAAAGGCCCATTCTGCGATATCACGAATGTAACTATAAGGGAGGTCCACACATCTTTTGCCGCCCAGGGCAACGCAAATCCTAGGCCTGCCCTGCTGGAAGACTCGGGCAAGGATTAATGAAGGTTACTGGTAAGTAATTGGGGTACGCTGAAGGTGATTGAAGCAGAAAAGGGCGAGGAAGATGCGTGTTCTCAGACTCTCTCTCTCTCTTCTGCCCCCAGGAAATTAATTGAGATCAAAATCATCGACGACGAGGAGTACGAGAAAAACAAGAACTTCTTCATCGAGATCGGCGAGCCTGTGCTGCTGGAGATTGGGCAGAAGCAAGGTGAGAACTAAGGACGGAAGGGGCAGAGGGGGCGGGGGCTGGTGGAGAGAGATACAGGCAGAGAGACGAGCACAGAGGCGGGAGTAAAAGAGGACAGGACGGAAGCCCTAGAGAGGATTAAAAGGAGGGGGAGCATGTGGCGAGGGGGACATGCATCGATTCAAAGAGAGGGAGAGCGTGGCAGGGAGAGGGAGGCTGAGAGCGAGACAAGTGCCAAGAAGAGGGAGGGAGACATGGAGGGAGACCAGTAAAGGGCTAAAGATACCTACAGGAATATAGGGTGAGCTAGAGTGTGTGAGAGAGAGGGCCTGGTGTGAGACCGGGGAGAGCATGGCAGAAAGAAAGGCAGCGGGATTAGAGTAGGAGATGCAGGAGAGAGCATGGAAACGCAGGACAGGAGAACTAGCAAAGAAGAGAGAACTCAGAATAGAGGAAGGGACAGAAACAGGAGAGAAGGAACACTTGGAAAAGGAAACAGAGACTGGGGAGTGGAGCCAGGGAAAACGAAAAGGGCAAAGAGGAAGTCAACTCAAAAAGAAAGGGAGAATGGGGAATGGACAAAGAGGAAGTGAACTTAAAAAGAATGGGAAATGGATGAAGGGAAAACGAACAAGACAAAGTGGAACTGATCTTAAAAAGAAAGGCACAATGGGAAATGGTGTACGTCCTTTTCCAAAGAAAAGGACAAAGAGGAAGTGAACTTAAAAAGAAAAACAGAATGGGAACTGGAGGAAGGAGAAAAGAAAAGGACAAAGAGCAAGTGAGCTTATAAAGAAAGGCAGAATATGAAATGGGTGAAGGGGAAAGAAAAGGACAAAGAGGAAGTGAGCTTAAAAAAAGACACAATAGTAAATGGAGGAAGAGGAAATGAAAATTACACGTGAGCTAAAAAAAGAAAGACAGAATGGGAAATGGAGACAGTGAAAACGAAAAGGACAAAGAGGAAGTGACCTAAAAAAGAAAGACAGAATGGGAAATGGAGACAGTGAAAACAAAAAGGACAAAGAGGAAGTGATCTAAAAAAGAAAGATAGAATGGGAAATGGAGACAGTGAAAACGAAAAGGACAAATAGTGAGTGATCTAAAAAAGAAAGACAGAATGGGAAATGGAGGAAGGAGAAAAGAAAAGGACAAAGAGCAAGTGAGCTTAGAAAGAAAGGCAGAATATGAAATGGGTGAAGGGGAAAGAAAAGGACAAAGAAGAAGTGAGCTTAAAAAAGACACAATGGTAAATGGAGGAAGAGGAAATGAAAATTACACGTGAGCTAAAAAAAGAAAGACAGAATGGGAAATGGAGACAGTGAAAACGAAAAGGACAAAGAGGAAGTGATCTAAAAAAGAAAGACAGAATGGGAAATGGAGACAGTGAAAACGAAAAGGACAAATAGGAAGTGATCTAAAAAAGAAAGATAGAATGGGAAATGGAGACAGTGAAAACGAAAAGGACAAATAGGAAGTGATCTAAAAAAGAAAGACAGAATGGGAAATGGAGGAAGGGGAAAAAGAAAAGGACAAAGAGGAAGTGAGTTAAAAAAGATAGAGAATGGGAAATGGAGTAAGGGGAAATGGGCGGAGGAAGTGAGGTTGAAAAGGAAGAAGCTATAGAGGTAGATGGGGTGATGAAGCGCAGGGGGGCGGGGGAGATAGAGACTGAAGCAGAAGAGAGAGGCAGAGTTCGGAAATTAAACTAGAACTTGAAATGTTAGAGAACCTCAAATGGCCCCTTCTGAAACTGCCGCTTTCCCCATGTGCGGAATCTGCCTTCATCTCGTTATCATGGCGTCTCCCTCCCTCCCTCCTCCTCCAGGTGACTCCAACGAGAACAAGCCAGCCCCGGGCAGCGAGGAAGACATTGCCCGAATGGGGTGCCCCAGCCTCGGGGAGCACACGAAGCTGGAGGTGGTGATCGAGGAGTCCTATGAGTTCAAGGTGAGTGCAGCCTTCTGCTGCCACCTCTGCGTGGAGCCCCCAGAGCTGGCGGAGAATCACTGCTTGGACTGGTCTTCAGGGTCCTGCTTTCTATGCATGCTTTTCCCACTCCCTAACTCTTACCGCCCACCAAATTATAAATCAATGAATTACTATATGATGAACATACCAGATAATTAAGAGACCACCAAAGAATTCTTCCAGTGTTTACCTTCACCTACAACCCACCCCTTTACCCCCATAGTGAAAAATTATGTTTTCTGCTGTACCTCAAGGACATCTATTCTAACCAGGAGACACAAATCTGCAGGCGGAAACCAAAAGGGGTAAAGTAGACATCTCGGATGCTCACTTTCTCGTGACATTACCCATAGAATGTACCCTACGTAACGTAACCAATAATACCGTTCAGGAGTCCTTTCTGGGGTGGTAACAGCCCAAATGCCAAGTTAAATGCCTGAGGAAGCCATGAGCTTTTACCAGGGCCTCCGGCAGCATTACCGACTGAGAACTTTCATGCACAAGGCTGTATTGTAGTTATTAGCTCCTGACGTTATGTTCCAGGCGCCAATAGAACTGCCGCCCTCCTGCCCCCCCACCCCTCACTCATAAGGAGCAGGGCGCTCCCAGAGTAAATTTTTTCCAGTTCCAGCATTGGAAATGCAATGTAATGTTATTGTCATTTGTATAGCGCCTTTCACCATTGGTATGGTCCCAATGCGCTGTACGTTGAACGCCCTTGGGGACAGAAGGCCAGGTGTTAGAAATGTGTCCGAGAATTATAGAATGCCTGTGTGCATTTGTAGTCAATACGAAGGTAGGTAGGGGTGACCAAGTCCCTGCTAGTCACCCATGTCGAGCTGGCATGTGGATGGGTGCTGAGAGGTGGTCTGGAGAGTGTGCGAGAGACATATTATCTGTGCAACTAGACCAAATTTCTATCATGAGAGATAGCTGCATTCTAATGGCGGAGATGTTCTGCAATATGTCTTAGTGTAGTGTATGTAGTGAATGGGAGCTAAGAGGTGTCTGGAGAGTATGCGAGAGAGATATTATGTGTACAACTAGACCACATTTCTATTGTGAGAGATAACTTCATTCTAATGGCAGAGGTGTTTTGAAATGTGTCTTAGTGTAGTGTATGTAGTGAATGAGTGCTAAGAGGTGATCTGGAGAGTATGGGAGAGCACGAGAATCATTATGTATGCAACTAGACTGAATTTTTATCATGGGCGGCAGGTGCATTCTAATGGCAGAGGTGTGGTGCAATGCGTCTTAGAGTCTGGGTGCAGGAGAGGTGGTCTGGAGAGTATTCAAGAGCAAGAGAGATATTATGTGTGCAGCTAGACCGAATTTTTATCATGGGGACAGCTGCATTTTAATGGTAGAGGTGTGGTGCAACATGTTTTAGGGTCGTGTATGTAGTGAATGGGTGCAGGAGAGGTGGTCTGTAGAGTATTCAAGAGCAAGAGAGATATTATGTGTGCAGCTAGACCGAATTTTTATCATGAGAGATAACGGCATTCTAATGGCATGGGTTGGTGCAACGGATCGTAGAGTCTTTTATGTAGTGAATGGGTGCTGAGAGGTGGTCTGGAGAGTATGCGAGAGCAAGAGAATCTTTGTGTGCCACTAGACCACATTTTTATTCTGGGGGACATCTGCATTCTAATGGCGGAGGTGTAGTGCAATGTGTCTTAGTGTAGTGAATGGGTGCTGAGAGTTGGACTGGAGAGTATGCGAGAGCAAGAGAGATATCATGTGTGAAGCTAGACCAAGTTTTAATCGTGAGGGATAACGGCATTCTAATGTTATGGGTTGGTGCAACGGATCGTAGAGTCTTTTATGCAGTGAATGGGTGCTGAAAGGTGGTCTGGAGAGTATGCGAGAGCAAGAGAGATATTATGTGTGAAGCTAGACCGAGTTTTTATCATGAGGGATAGCTGCATTCTAATGGCATGGGTTGGTGCAACGGATCGTAGAGTCTTTTATGTAGTGAATGGGTGCTGAGAGGTGGTCTGGAGAGTATGCGAGAGCAAGAGAATCTTTGTGTGCCACTAGACCACATTTTTATTCTGGGGGACATCTGCATTCTAATGGCGGAGGTGTAGTGCAATGTGTCTTAGTGTAGTGAATGGGTGCTGAGAGTTGGACTGGAGAGTATGCGAGAGCAAGAGAGATATCATGTGTGAAGCTAGACCAGGTTTTAATCGTGAGGGATAGCTGCATTCTAATGTTATGGGTTGGTGCAACGGATCGTAGAGTCTTTTATGCAGTGAATGGGTGCTGAGAGGTGGTCTGGAGAGTATGCCAGAGCAAGAGAGATATTATGTGTGAAGCTAGACCGAGTTTTTATCATGAGGGATAGCTGCATTTTAATGTCAGAGGTGTGGTGCAATGTGTCTTAGAGAAACAGAAACATTGTAGGGACCTAATTAAACATAAAGGTGCAAAAGTAGTTTCAGGGATCCAAAGAGACAGTACAAAGGTATCCCAGTCTAAATAGGGACTGGTACCCTAAATCCAGGGTCCCCAGCTGTGCTCCTTCACTTTGAAGGTTTGCTTACACAGTCACACATAGTCACAGGGGTGTTTCTAAGTGCTCCCAGAACAATTTTAAATCTACCGTTGCCTTACCGTTCTCCTGGGCTGAGGCATGGTCTTATTTACGTGAGCATGATGACAGTCCTTTCTTCCCCACTGTCCTGCATAGATTTCCAAGCTGCAGCCACTCTTCTCATCCAAGGTTGATGCTGAATCCCCGGTGTCCACTGCGGGCTCACAAGCTGCAGGGGTTCACCTCACAGGTCTGGGATTCTGAACACCAGTCTGACATAAAACAGGATCTCAGTGAAAGCTGCCAAAACATGATCTCTCCTCCGGCCTTCTCCAACCTCTCCCGCACCCTTATCTCGTGCAATGCCACCTTCTCTGAACACCTTCTTTACTCCCTCACTGCCTGCTTTGCTATCCGTGTCAGAATCATTATGGGCTGTCTGTGCATCAGTGTTCTGCATTAGGCATGTCTTTCGAATTGGTTATTGCGGGTTACTCCTGCCTCTTCCGAAGGCAATCTGGCCAATTGTTTCAGAAGCCCCAGGTGTGTCTTGCATGTCTCTTGCCAGTCAACCCTCTTTGGTCCTGATTCTGCAGCTCTGTGTCTCTGTGTACCAAAAGCTTAAAGCGGATCGCTGCCATCTTGAGATCAGGCCGTTCCAAGATGGACGTTGCCTGATCTGACAGTGACTTATCCGCAGTTCCCCACTTGTATCCCTTTTCCATTCCCATCCGTGGTGCACAGCCACCAGCAAAGTTTGTTTAGAGACCTCCTGCTGGTTCATCATTGTAGGCAAGTGTGCAAGTGGGACGCTAGGTTGCTTGCGGCCCAAGTGGTCTAGTGATCCTATCTCCAGCGATTGCTTCACTGTCCACGGTCCATGGTCCTGGTCCAGGCATCACTCTAGTGATACCTGATTTTAGCCTCACTGCCCTAGTAAGAAGGCTCTGGGGCTCTGGGATCCCATGCATACCACCTTCATGGTCTGCATCACAGAGCGGGTGGCATTTCCTGATCCCTCTCCCCTAGACTAAGACCCAGGACATCATAAAATGCAATACATCCATTTCAATCCCCCAAACCGATGGACATGTTTGTTTATCAATTTTAGAGGGACATCACTTGCATACTTGTTTATAACACTATACGCAGGTGGCTGCTAATAGGGCAGTAAACGTTACAGTAATGCATAGACGCACCCATTTTCACATACAGTAACAGTAATTCCCACTTTCCAAACCAGTACAAGGCAAACTACCAAGTTCCCATAAAACAATTAAGATTTTGTAGTCAATGCTCATTGCAAATACACATGGGGCAATTTTCCCTGTAGGGGGTTCAGAAAATAGTTGTAGGTTTGCCCAAACATTTAGGGTCAGACTAGAACCCTAAATACACCCTCGCAAAAAAAGTGTCACACGTTCCTCAACCACACTTTCTGACTTTTAATGATACACTCTTTGAGTAGCCCCTGGGGGTCGGAATTTTGTGAACATTTTTGTAAAATGGTACATTTTGAAGCAGTTTGTGCAGGTAACAAGCAGACGTCTGTCTCTCAAATTACAGGGCGGAATATGATGATGTTTACAGGGTCTCGTTCATCCCCCACACCCCTGGACTCGTGCATGTCAGAGAAGTGTTGCGCCGTCTGATCACTGGCCTCCAATACAGCACTGCGTTCTCAGGGGTCTCACCTGCTAACCACGTCCCATGCCTCACACGCCTATGAACTTCTCATAAATGCAAACAGGGGGGCACTGTATCCGCCCACTCGCACAAGGTGTGCTTTGGTCTGTCTCACATCCACCTTTCTCTCTCCAACCAGAGCACTGTAGATAAGCTGATCAAGAAGACCAACCTGGCGCTGGTGGTGGGCAGCAGCAGCTGGAGAGAGCAGTTCGTCAGTGCGGTGACTGTGAGCGCAGGTAAGGGGTGATGAGGGAAGGAGGCACTGGGGAAAGCGGGGGGGTGGAGGGGCTGGTCCATGTTGTGATGATGAGACGTGTATGCCCAGACGTGGGTCCCGTGTTTGCCGGGCCTAGTGACCCAAGCTACTCCTCACTGATGAGGCCCAACAAGGCTGAAACCTGCCTGGGGTTGCGTGTGGTCTTGTGCAGAATGGATGCCGCCCTGCAGCCCTGGCCGGACTGCCCCTTTTGGGGTGGGACCAAGCTTGATTTGCATATGGTCTTTCCCCTTCTGTAATGGCTTGGCAGGTGAAGAAAAATGGTCTGGAGGGTTGCTCAGAGCAATGCCAGAGGTTAAGATTCATTCTAAACCTTCCAGCCATCACCTCTTTGTTTTTGCTTTGTGATTACGGGGCATAGCCCTTGCATTGTACTACATGCGTCTGAGGCTCTTTCAAACATAAAATGTAGACACATTAAGACACACTTGAGAACTCCTTGACTAAAGCCTGAACACAAAAAATGGACTCTAACATGGGTGGAGACAAGTTGCTTTACAAACAGTCTGAATTTTCCAAGATGTCCCCCATCTTGAGTGGTGTCCTGGGGCCATGTCGCC
Organism: Ambystoma mexicanum; assembly: GCF_040938575.1. Lineage (NCBI taxonomy): Eukaryota > Metazoa > Chordata > Amphibia > Caudata > Ambystomatidae > Ambystoma > Ambystoma mexicanum. The sequence goes on along the minus strand of NC_090923.1, from coordinate 1,017,869,473 downwards.
AGGGAACGAAAGCTATTTCAAACCACAGCCTTTCCTCTGACTAAAAGCACTGCATAACAGATGGGAGAGGCTGGCAGAAAAGCGCCCTGCATCTAACATTGTAACTAGCATGAAAAACGTGGGTGCTATGGGTGGGAACGCCCCCCATCCAGCATGTTCCCATTAGGTCAAACTTCCGAAATGTCCTACTTCAAACTCTACCACCCCTTGCTACCTCCACAGTCTCTCTTCTCTGTCTCTTTCCTTCTTTAATCTTAGCCGCCCATCAGCCATCCACTGCTCATGAACAGTCATCTAAAAAAAGAAGAAAGCCTATGCAAAAGTGCACTAAAAAAAGACTACCCTTTTCAAAATTCATTAAAAACACCAGCGGGTCATCGTTAGCAGGCCTGCATTTGCTAATCCCATAAATACTGCATGATCACTTAGGATCGCTCAAGCGCAGCGGATCGATAATGCTGAGTACTGCCAAAAACATCATTTTTGTCCATAAATAAATTAGGGGCTCCTGTGGTCTGGCTGCTGAAGCCGGCCTTCGGTGGTCATGGCCCACCTGCCTCAAAGGCGCTGGCTTGGACAACAGCACTTAACCCGTGAGTTTTCTTTTGCAGATCAACCATTCATTCCGGGCCGCCGGCTTTGGTGGGGTCATGGTGCATCTAGCCGGTTGTCTGGTCGCTCGTTGGTAAGACAGCTTGACTGGCACTATTCTGTCCCTAGGTTGGTCTTCACCAGCGAAGAATTGGATATTTGCTGATTGGACTGGTATGTCACATGCTGTTTATTGAAGACACAAATACGCGGACTCATCCGTAGGAAGAGCCGATTGCCCATGACCAACAAGACCTACCAGTATCCAAGCATTGACTTTCCCTAAATATTATGGTGCGGCCGGGGATCGCTCTTACTTCTAGCACGACTTACTTCAGCATCATACATCTAGACCATCTGTTAATGTCCATCAGCAGAACGGCCTTCCAGGAATTAGGGTGATTTTTCATCAGGCCCAGAAGGGGGGGGTAGGCACATGTCTAATATGAAAAAGAGTTGTCCACAATACAGCAAGAAAGTGGATTATTCCTTGACATTGTCAGGGGAGAGAGAAAGGACTTCATGTGTTGGGATGTATGAACCAGTTCTATGTGATTTTACCGTGATTTTACCCGGGGGAAAAATTCAAAGGATTTTTTACCGAAAGAAATAATCCAAAAAACACTGAATTATTTTTTTTTTTTTATTTGGGGGGTCCATCCCAAGATCCCCGTTTCCCTATGTTTATAACACCGCCCCAAACCCATGTTACGCCTTACGCTACCCCCGTATATATTGTTTTCTGTAATCCGTCGAAAAAAATGTTTTCGTTAAAATCGCTGAATACCGTATGCGAACCCAGCACTTTCAGTGGAAAAAGCAACGCGGGTAGTGGCAGAGCCCTAAAAAAGTAAAACAGTATTTGGCCGTGAGAAGCATCTAGTGTTTTACACAGAGCAAGAATCCCTTTCATTTTAGATAAATGAGTACAACATTTAAACATGTCTTTTTAAATCGCATCTAAGGAAGCTGTAAAAGAAGTGTGGCCTGCCTAAACAAAGGAATGATTGTTTATAACTTTCATGAAAGGTGAAACAATCTATTGAATAAGCACCATTACCCGCAAGTGTCTATATCAGGGTTGACCACCTCCAGGCCTTGAGCACCGGATCCATGTTGGGTTTTCCAGATACCCCTCATTAATATTCATGCAATATATGTGCATACAATGATTCTAAATGTATGCACATTTTTCTTCATGAATATTCATGAGGAATATCCTGAAAACCTGTCAGGATCCCGGCTCTCGAGGCCTGGAGTTGGACAACCCTGGTCTATAAGGTTCAGCCCTGGTACACCTCCGGGACAGTGTCCAACTGCAGCAGTCTTCTAGGACTACGAGGTCCAGTGATACCATGCTTCTTCGCTGCCCCCGTATTAGACGAGGCAGGCAGCCGCAACATGGAATAAGCTGCCTGCGGAGCTCAGGATGATTCCAGACTTACATCTTTTTAGAAAACGTCTGAAAACAATTTTGTTCAACTAACTTATATAACCTTTCCTTCCAGACCTGTCTGCTTCCAGCAATCTCTTTGCGTCCTGATGCCTGTGGGGTCTGGCGCATTATAAGAAGATAAATAAGTAAATAAATAAAGCAGGTCTGTTGCATCTAATTAATCACCAGTCAAAATCAACACCAAATTGAAAACATTTAAATAAAAAAACAATCAAATAAAAATAGGTCAAGGCAGGTTTCAATCCTAGTAAGCTAGCGGAAGAGTTTACTCCGCCTGCTGCAGATATCTGTGTGTAACATGTAGGCACAAATCCCTCAAGTAAAACAGAACAGCTTCCCTCCCCCTTTAACTATTGCCGCCCACCCCACCCCACTTGTAACTTAAACAAATATCTGACAATTGACTGCCCGTAAAATAACAAAAGGGCTTAAAAACGTATTTTTTTCTTAGATGGAGGATCCCATCAATCGAAGCAAAGCTTTTACTTGAAGCAGCCCTTTGGCGTGATAAATGTCTTAATAGGTCCTTTTCCGGTGGTCCAGTGTCTCTGGCAGAGGCAGCAACATCTCCGGAAAGGAGGGGAGAATATGCCCATGGTCAGAAGATGAGAGGCAAATCTTCCAGTCAGGCCCCATCCTGAGGCAGAGTTTTAAACACTGCCGGGGCCCAGCACTGGGAGGCCCTGGCCCACTTAAAGCCCCATATTAACTCTTTTTCTTCTTCTTTGCGTTCCTCCGTTTAAAGCCCATGAAGCACAGCAGAGGAGCGGTGAATCTGAGGTGTAAAGATTGGGCTGCCTCAGAGGTTACAGCCGGGGATTTCCACATTTTCTGTGATGTTCACAGGAGCAGCTTACTTATTGATGTTAAGCAGCAGCATCCAAAGTACGATGGAAGCTGAGAAGGCATTTTAAAGACACGCATCCTTCCTCCAAAACAGGTCAATCCAAGTAAACATTGGCCATCTCTCTAAGCATCGCAACCAACATTCTGCAGCGTCCTCTAGGGACCACGGCTGTTCACATTTTTCAAGTACATGAAACCGTTGGTTCATTGACGAATAACCTATACCTTTGCAAGTGTATAAGGATGTCCCACAATTCACGAGCCGCCTGGGGAAAACGCTAATTCACCAACAGAACACAAGAAATGCCTAACTAAATAACGAATGGAATGCTTTTGGCACAACCCACCCCCAAGAGCTTACCTTTCAATTGCCATTAGACCAAGCAAGACATTGGACATCCCCTTTCTCACAATGCTAAGCAGTATCCTCCAAGTGACTCCCACTTGCAAGCCCACCCCATCACTAAAAGCCTTCCTTGCTTTGATTGTAAACTCAAGGAAGACTGAGCTCCTGCACCAGCCTCTATGCTGGCCTCCTGTGAACACTGATTGCATAGCTCCAGGTACTGCAAGACAGGACCGCAGCATCACTGGACTGGATGCCATATTTGGCTATAGAGCACAAGCCCAGCACCTGGGCTGCTGGACCCAAATGAATAAAGCCGAGGCAGTTCGCTGGATCCCACCTTGGAATTTAAGGTCTGCCAGCAAAGGCAGACTCTGCCCTGCGAGTACTAAGAAAGAGCAATGTGGAATGACTTATCTTGCCCCTTTGGAGCTCAGGGGCAATGCGTTTGTCTTGGAAGCAAGGTAACCCGGTGCAACACAGGTTCGAATCCCGAAACCGCTCGCTAGTATTAAGCGCGTTATAAATGAACAATACAATCAAATAAATAAATAAATAAATCATTAACATCTCATTGTCTCCATGACAAGGAAGTGCCCTTCATAGAAACATGGGTAAGATTTCTAGAAGGTTATAATTCACCTTATCAGTAAGTCTGAACAGTTTTCTTACTGTGCATTTTGCTCTATCGTCTACACTCTTCGATAGACTTGTTTGTCTAGTTTTGCCCCCCCCCCCCCCCCCCGCCATCCTATCCTCGCTGTTCTATCCTTGGAACTAGGTTTGGTGGCATAGCTCTAGTTAATGGATCTATGTGAAAACATTGAAAAAAACACTGCAAATCCGAAAATACTGATTTCTTTTGTCCTTGACCCCACTTCACTGCATATATATGCGGGGGCCACCTCGAACCCCCCGATATGCCCCTCACATTTATTATCAACTTGACCCATAGCCCCACATATATATGCTGTGAAATAGGGCTTTAAGAATACGACATTTTCGTAGGTGCATTGCTAGTCTGCGCTATTTTGGGGTAGTATTGTTCTTCCAAAGAAGGGTTTGCATTTATGCAGAATTTTACATTTTCTTGAATCTACATACAAATGAGCAGGATGCCTCGGTTAACCAATGAACAGGCAGACCTACCACACTATCCTTTGTTTGGGGGCTTTAAGCGTTGTGAATACATTTGCAAAACATAAAGGTAATTTTTTAAGCTTGCATTGTTTTGCACTCTGAAAGTTCTATTCCTCCAATTGGGGAGCAGTAAGGGGCGGGAGTAAGCTACAATTCTATTGTTTTGGCTTAACATATTTTGTATGGATTTGTATATTTCTGAAGCTGTTTGTTAAAGGAAAGGTTTCCCACAGAATGAGACATTTTGTAGTCAACAAGTCATTTCTGCAATAGAGTATTCTTAAATGACAAACATTAACACACACTCCTGCCAAGATATGCAGTCAAGTGCTTCCGTTGCAGACTGGTCTCAAATCTCGGCTTCACCACTTCACTAAAGGGTGTGATCCTGGGCAAATAATGTTCTCACTGTGCCTTATCTTCAGATTTGTATGTGTAAGCCCTTCTTTTGCCCAGGACATATGATGATCTGATAATTAAACAGAACACAGCTGTGTAGCTGTTTTTAATTACTAACAAAACAGGATTATTTACATTTTCCCAGATGGAAAATAATTAGATATGCTGATGGTAAATTGCAATTGAGGTGTTATTTTTCAGATTCTTCATATTAAATGTTCATGTGGCATGAGTGTGTGTGTGTGTGTGTGTGTGTGTGTATATATATATATATATATATACATGTACACATATATATTCCCCCTTTTATAATTTAACCTAGGGTGTGGTGAGTGTAGAGTGTTTCATACTTATAGGTGCCGCGAGGCGTGCAAGCACTGTGGGCCACATACATCTCAGGGTTTTTGACTTTCAAATATAGGCAAGTCTGTTGGGCACCCTTGTTGAAAAGGTGGTAGCCACATTGCATGGTTTTAGAAGAACCAGTTTGGGTGGTGAAAGCACTCCTGAATGTTAATAGGAGTCACAGTTGGGGTCATCGCAGCCACCATTACTGTCTTTAGGAACTCGAGATGGGATAGCTGTAATCGTCTTGAATGTTATTAGGAGCTCCAGTTGGGATAGTGGCAGCCATCTTGAATGTGCTTTATCTGTGAAACTACACACTATTTGCTGAAAATAATAACTCTCTCTCTCTCTCTCTCTCTCTCTCTCTCTCTCTCTGTGCCTCTCTGTCTGCCTCTCTTTTTCTTACCCCTCCGTTTACCCAGGTGACGATGACGAGGATGAAAGTGGGGAGGAGCGCCTCCCCTCATGCTTCGACTACATCATGCACTTCCTCACTGTCTTCTGGAAGGTTCTCTTTGCCTTCGTGCCGCCCACTGAATATTGGAGCGGTTGGGCATGTTTCCTGGTTTCCATATGCCTCATAGGTGTGCTTACGGCAGTCACCGGCGACCTGGCCTCGCACTTCGGCTGCACGGTGGGACTCAAGGACTCTGTCACTGCGGTGGTGTTCGTAGCGCTGGGCACCTCAGTACCGGGTATGTTTCAATTCAAGGGAGTGGGGCGTGGAGACAACCGTTCACTATGGCGCCCACGTACAGGTAGCGACCGACTAGCTGCACAAACAGACAGGGAAAAAGAAATCACAAATACAGGTGTTCATTGTGCAAACAGACACCGGCAGAAACGGGGTACTCACGCACAGAGCATTGTTAGAGCGTTTGCTGCTGCAAAACGAATTACACACAAAATAAAACAGAGTATACCAACAAAATACATTATGCAGAGGCATTGCCATTGGTTGAGACCTCAAGTCCTTTTAAGCGAGTACTTTGTAACCCACAATTCACATGGCTGAAAGCTTTTCTGGGAAAGAGGCCCCTTTTCACTTAGACAATGAGGGTGGGATAGAAACTGAGATCTTCCACTTGAGGGTAACATGACTTGAGAGGCATCGTACTATCAGTGCACCTTAAAATGTTCCACAATGCTCCATCTAGCAGACATTACAGTTTCCATAGTCCCTCTATGAGCACGCTGTCTTTGCTATGTCCCTGAGTGACAGCTAGCCAACCATGCATTTCCCCATAATGCTTTGCTTACGGTGGTACGCAGTCAAGTTTCCAATTCTATACGCCCCATTCCAACAATTTGGACATTCTGTCACCATGCAATGAGCCTTCGCATTGCTTACAACATTACAAGTGTTATTACCATGATCCCCTAGGGTGAGTTGTTCTGGTAGGATCAAGACGGTATTTATTTATTTGGTTTTTTTGCATGTATACAAGTGCACAAAGCCCTTGGGCATCTATGCGCTAGTTACAGTGAGGGGTGAAGACAGAAACATACGTTGAGGTTAGATGAAGAGGTGAGTTTTGAGTTTTTTCCCGAACAGGTGGTAGGAGGGTTCAGGACGCAGGGGAAGAGGGGCGGGGGGATTGTTCCAGAGAGTGGTGGTGCAAACCCCATGCTCTTGTTGAACTTTGGTGTGACTATTTAAGAAGTTGCATGATTACATTTGTGGGTAGCTGTATTCTGTGCAGATTGTTTTGTTTTGCCGCTAGTTCTGTGCGGATAGAGAAAGGGGGGTGTGACGAATCAACTTCCGGGGCAACAGTGGTCCAGGGATGAATATCTGTTTCTAAACCATCAATCAGCCCCACACCTCTAGTACACCAGAAGGGATCCAAACAGATTGGAAACACAAGTAAATTATAAACCTCTTTGTCCAAATGTTGTAACGTGGACAGAACGGCAGGCTTATCTCCACAAGGTCGTGGATTGCTGGTTAGTTGCAACACAGCGAAAATACAATTATTACCCAATGATAAAAGAGACTGTCCAGTCAAGGTTGTATACAAATATCAACTTTATTATTATTTCAACAGACAGTTCTAGCACACTACAAAATACAAACTTGGTCAGAGATTCCCTGGCACTTCCCACCTAGGAAGCTTGCAGGCAGAACCTAGCAGGGCAGGCTGTGTGCTGGCTGGGTACTGGTTCTGGAGCTGCTGGACGGGTCCTCTGAGGTCAGTATCTCCCTCTGTTCTCTGGGAGATGTTGAGCAGAGAGATCTTGCTTCCCTCTTGGAAATCCTGGCCTTTCTTCACTGGCGGAAGCTATAAGGCAGACTGTCAGGGTCCAAACGAGTCCTTCTTCTTACGCCTTTCAAAGTCCTTGGATTATCGCTAAGAAAGGGGTTCATGCCTCTTTTAAAGCCAAATGGTCCCCAGTGATTGGTTCAGGCTAACCAATCCTGGGTCCCCACCAACAATTTTCTGTTATGTGTGAAGTCATTACCAGAATGCTTTCCAACAGGAAAGGTAAGGGGTGACAACATGTACTACTAAGTCCCACCCATCTACATGTTTGTTGTGAATCAAAGTGTCTCTCTGGTTAATTGGGCTCTCTGTGGCTCCTGATCACAGCACAGGTTTCCCTTGCAATTTGTGGGGAAAACCGACGTTCTGTCTCCATCAAATCTCATACTTCTTCCCTTTGGAAAGGGGACCCCCTGCAGTGGTGGCCTACTGTAAACAGTTGTCCCAGACATAACATTCACTGCCATTTATACAGAGGGGTGGGGGCTAGCTTCACATTGACACATTGCATATCAAAGAGGTGTTGGTTTCCTGTCCCTTTTTGTCAGTTCTGCAATCAGGCCTGTCGCAGGCCTGTTTTAATTAACACTCCTCAATTTGCGCTGCCACCAGCAGAACTTTGACCAGAGACAGGGCGGATCCACGGAGCCTTTGATATTTAATTAGGCTGGCCATGGCAGGAGGAAGGTGCTGCCTTATCTCTTCCTAAGATGCTTTGATGTACCCACGTCATTCACATTCCAGCTGAACATGACAGGGTGACTTTGCCTGTAGGCAATGTCCACCCAGAGTACACATGACTATGTGTTTGTTGTGTGGCGAGCATAGGAAAATGTGTGCGGTTTAGCCCAACACATTTTCCGGAGGTGGATCTCCCAACATTCCATTTCATTACAAAACTTTAAAAAAGCCCAGACGAGCGCACAGTCCCGTGCGGGTGGTCGAATTCCTCACATGCCCCCCAACCCCAACATGTGAACCACCACCCTACTGAGGGTCTGGTTAGTCATCAAGGCAAAAGTACCAGCTGATACCATATGCATTTTAATGCTGGGAGGCTGGCTTGTGTTGGATGTCCATATCTAATCCCTGTAGGGATATAGCGCAATGCATAAGCTTAGGGTTCTCCCCTTGCATGGCCATTGAGCATTTAAGAGTGCAGTGATCTGTCTGGATCCTAAAGTCAGACCCAAAGATGCTGGGTTTCAGTTTCTTTATGGCCCACAAGACTGCGTATGCCTCTTTTTCTATGACAGCCCAGTTCCTTTCCCTTTTTGTCAACCGCCTGCTAATGTGGGTGACCAGTTGCTCCACCCCTTCAGAGTTCAGCTGCGCTAACACTGTTCCAATCTCAAAATCACAGGCGTTTGTCTGGATAATGAACTCCTGACCATAGTCTGGCACTTACAGAACTGGGTGCCTGCACAATCCATCCTTTACATCCTGAAAGGAGGTATGACAGGCGAGGTTAAAGTTACCTTCTTTGGCATTTTCTTGGAAGTTACATCATTCAGAGGCATGGCAATGGTCCCATACCCTCTGATGAATGACCAGTAGTACCTGGTGAGACCTAGAAAGGCTCTCACCTGCGTCTGTGTGGTGGAGATGTCCCAATCCTTCACAGCCTGTACCTTTGCTTCTAGAGTTTTATTTCTTACCTCCACCGACTAGGTGGCCTAGGTAAGTCAACTGTGCCCTGCGCTATCTGGCACTTTGTGGCCTTGATAGTCAGACCTGCATTCTGCAGCGCCTGAATACCTTGTTTCAGGTGGGATATGTGGTCCTTCTAGGTGTGGCTGAAGACAGCAGTGACATCTAAATAGGCGACACTGAAGTTTTCCAGACTCGACAATACCTGGTTAACCATCCGCTGAAAATTGGAAGGGCCATTCTTCAATCCGATGGGCATCACAGTGAACTGATAATGTCCTTCCGGGGTTGAGAATGCTGGTCTCTCTCTCTCTCGCTCCATCTGTCAAGCTGGTCAACGGCACTCATTTACTTGGCAGCGTCAAGTTTATCAATGAGCTCTTCAGCACAAGGAATGGGGTGAACATCTGTCTCAGTGAAAGATTGAGCCTTCGGTAGTCCACACAAAAGCAGTCTTCAGTCTTCCCACCACTGGTCTTTTTAGGCACCAGTACCACTGGGCTAGCCCAGAGGCTGTGGGATGGCTCTATCACTCCAAGGGACAGTATCTTGGAAACTTCCTCCTTGATGGTGTCCCTGAAGTTTTCGGACATCCATTGAATCCTACTCTTCACAAGCTTACTGTCTCCAGTGTCCTCATCCTGGGTGCACCAATTTTCGCTACCTGGAGTCAGAGAAAATAGACTGGTAAACTGTCCCAGTAAATGGCGACAGTCTGCCAGTTGCTGTTCTTACAGGTCCATTGCAAGGTTGACACCTTCAAATGACCCATCTGTGGCTTCAGTGTGCAAGAGGACAGGTAGGGGATCGGTCTCCTCCTCAGTCTCTCTGTCAGTCACTAATGCCATGACCAAGTCATCCCGGCAATAATGGGGTTTTAGCCGGTTGACGTTAAAGACCCTGCACATCTGTTGAGGTCCATTTACGTCAATGAGGTAATTCAGCTCACTGACCTATTCCAGCACACTGTAAGGCCCACTCCACTTGTCCTGAAGGGCATTGGGTTTGACAGGCTCCATAATCCACACCCACTGGCCTGGAGAATAGACTGTCACTGTGGCCTTCTGGTCGTGCCAGTGCTTCATCAGCGTCTGACTGGCCTTTAGGTTTCTTGTTGACTGTTCCATGCACTTTGCCATTCTAGACCAAAGGCCAAGTACATGGTCCACCACATCTCGTGTGAGGGATGAGGGTTTGCTTTCCCATCCCTCCTTCACTAGACATAGGAGACCTTGTACAGGGTGTCCAAACTGAAGCTCAAAGGGGCTAAACCCTACTCCATTCTGTGGCACCTCCCTGTAGGTGGACAGATGGCATGACAGGAGAATATCCCATTTGCTACTCAGATGCTCTTCCAAGCCACCTATCATGCCTTTTAGGGTCTTGTTGAACCTCTCAACAAGTCCATTGGTTTGTGAATGTAAGGATGTAGAGAACGGGTAGGTGACTCCACACTCTTCCCACATAGCCTTCATATACGCTAACATGAAGTTTGATCCCCTGTCAGAAACGACTTCCTTGGGGAATCCAACATGGGAGAATATCTCAATCAGAGCCTTTGGAACCACGGGGGATTTGATGCTCCTCAGAGGGACAGCCTCGGGGTATCTTATGGTGTGGTCTACCACCACCGAGATGTATCTGTTCCCTGAGCAGGTTTGAGGATACAAAGGACCGACAATGTCCATGCCTGTTCTCTCGAAAGGCCACCCAACCATGGGTAGTGGAATTAAGGGGGCCTTTGTGGCACCACCTGATGTACCACAAGCTTGACAAGTCGGACAGGACCGGACAAATTCCTTAACTTTTATGCAGAACTGCGTCCACTAAACGTACACAGACAACCAATCTGATGTATCAGTCAATCCCAAGTGACCGGCTAAAGGAATTTGGAGAGCCAAATCCAAAAGGAACTTTCTGAGGCATTGGAAAATCACCAACCTCCTGGTTCCCTTGCCCTCAGAGTCCTTTGGCTCACTTTACAGGAATCCATCCTCCCAGTGCACTTTGAAAAAGCCAGGGGCCTCGCCCTTAGCCTACTCCTCCACCGTCTTCCTCATACCCACCAGAGTGGGACACTCTTTCTGGGCTGTGACGAATACCGTCTGATCTGGGCCCCCAGCTGATGCAAACTCATCTAGCTTGGGCAGGCCTTTCAGATTTGTGCCCACCTGGTCCTCCACCTCGGGTCCCTGTGCTTTGCCAGGCAACTCTGAAGTCACTGAGTCCCCTGCTACCAAAGTGGGGTCCTCAGTGGCTACTGGACCCTCTCCCTCAGAATTAGGTGACTCAGTGGTGTGGGTAACTGTACTAGGGGCTACCGGCCACGCTGGTCCTACCAACAAGCCCTCTGGAAGCACTCCAGGCGCTAAGGCTCTGAGAGTGTTCAATCTGGCAATCTCTTTGGCCCTCGATCGGGTAGCCGCAGCGACTATCTTGGGATCAGGAAGATCATTACCCAACAGACATCGGACAGAGACAGAGTCTTTCTCTGCTGAACTCTACTATACCCAAGGGGCACATACTCTTTCCATCAAACTCTCTGATGCTACAATCAGGCCCATCAATATACTGCACTGGCTGTACCCACTGCCGGGTGATAGCAGTGACGCTAGCCGCAGTGTCTCGGACCACAGCAGTTTTGTGTCCATTGATATACACATGTTCTAGATAGAGTTGAGTATTATTGGGAACTGGGATCTCTTCTGGAGACCCGGTACTGTTCCCACTCAGTGTAACCCATATTTCGCCACTCCCTGGCCTAGTGGGAAGTCCTCCTCTACGGTGCCCACACTAATGATGGCCTCTTCCGTGAGCCCAACATTCACTATGGCTTGCTTGGGTAACCCCTTGCAAGCAGGATCCCCTTTCCTATGGCCCAGCTCCTTACACATGAAACACCCTTTGGGTGGTGAGAATGCAGGTGTCCCAGTGTTATGGGTGCCTGCGCTCTTCTTTTTTGTGTGCACGGCTGAACTAGAGTTTTGGGATTTCCCTTTGTTCTTTTGGGGAACGGACTTTGAATAGGATTGGGTTGGATGTTTGTCTTTCCCATGCTTGTTTACATTTTAGTCCCCTGATTTCTCGTCCAGTTTGGGTGTGCTTGTCTGAACTCACAAACCTGCCGGCAGCCTTTGCAAGCTCCCTAGGGTGTGTGATAGTCTTGTCCGCAAGATGCTGGTGTAGGTCAATCTCACAATTTTTCAATACATGCTCACACGCAAATTGTACATCTCTTTAAATGTGTCAACTGTATTACCAGTGTCCCACCGCTGAGATATTTCAATGAATGTCTGCCCACTTTTCATTCCGAGCTCTCTGAAGCTCTTGAGATACTGTTCAGGGGTTTTACTGAACTTCCCGAGGAGAGCTGCCTTCATGCTTTCATAAACTGCCCTTTCATCAGGAGTTAACTGAGAGAATCGCATCAGTCCCTGATGTCGGTAAGCGACTCATCAGGGTTGCACCCACAGTACCTCATCCACCTCGGGTAGTTGAAAAGCCAGCTTGAGAGCTTCAAACCAGTCAAAAATATCCTTCTCCACTTCATAAGCCTGCACTAAATCGTTGGGGATGTGTCGTCGGGGCTTATCCCGGGCACTCTCGTTTGAGCCACTACTGCTGGTTTCGCTAGAGGTGGATCTGTTGATCTCCTTCTTCTCTTCAAACGCCAGATTACGCAGCTCTGTGGTGACCTTGTCTCGCTGTTTCTGTTCCTCTAGCATCAGTCTCCTCTCCTCGAGCAGCAGCTTTCTAGCCGCTACCTCATTAACAGCCGTAACAATTACTGGGCTACTTGGAAACTGTGCTGAGGCCTTGGATCTGCAGGATGCCGCACTAGCCCCTGTCCTCACTGACACTCTAGAGTGTTGAGAAACCACACTTGCCCCTAAGCAGGGTGATTGGTGATAAACACTGCTCATGTGTCATCCTCATAATTTCCCCCCTCCGGAAGGTCTTTTCCGTTCGGGTACACGGGCCTAACCCGTCCCCTGGGGTCTTCTCCCCAACCACCCTCGCTACCACCCAAGCTTGGAGGCTGGTCAGCAACTCAGGTTTATTAACTTTAGTGCCAGTCCCGTCTCTTGACATGAGATGTCCAGGACATCCTTGGTCATGCCTTTTACAGTCTCCATGTCAAGATCCATGACTTTTACTAATACCTAGCAGTGGCTAAACGTTGCCGGCAACAGTACTTTTATCGTTGGGTGTCTAAGCTGTGCACAAGGCTCCAACTGATCCGACCGCTTGCCACCAATGTGACGAATCAACTTCTGCGGCACCGGTGGTCCAGGGATGAATATTGGTTTCTAAACCATCAATCAGCCTCACCCCTCTAGTACACCAGAAGGGATCTGAACAGATTGGAAACACAAGTAAATTATAAACCTCCTTGACCAATTTTGGTAATGTGGACGGAATGGCAGGCTTATCTCCGCATGGTCGTAGATCACTGGTTAGTTGCAACACAGCAAAAATACAATTATTACCCAATGATAAAAGGGACTATCCTGTCAAGATTGTATTGAAATATCTACTTTATTATTATTATTATTACAACAGACAGTACTAGCACACTACAAAGTACACCGTAGCCTGTAAAGGAACACAGAGAAGCAATCAAATTTAACTTTCAAGGTTATTTGGTTTCAGCACTAAGGGGGCAAGGGTTCATTAATGTCACTAAGGGACTTTGGAGAAGGACCAGGGGCACAGTACCAAAATGTACCTGCTGCATTAGATGATCTTGATGCTCAACAGCGTAGAGTCGGTTCCAGGATGCCTTGCAGCTCCTGCGACAGAGTTCAATACGGGAGACAGCTACGAGTATCAGGCGGCAGGAAGTTCAGTCGCGGTTCGAGGGCTCGACTGTCTCAAAAATGCCCTTTAAAGATGGACGCTGGTTGATGCTTGTTGGAGGTACTCCTAGCTTCTTCGCTGGGCAGCCTTACTAGGTAAAATAGACACCCTTAATTCAAAAATTCTCACTCAACAAACCCTTCTCAATACCCACCTCATTCCCTCCAATATCAGCTGCATTCTTCCCCCCTTACACCATCCTCTACACAGAGTGGCTTCATAGATCTCTCTGAAAGCGAAGTCCTTAAATGGATTTAATAGCCTCAAAGCCTCCAAATGTAAAGGCGACATTTGCCCAGCAACTCTCATCAAGGACTGCGGGAACATGCTAGCCCCAATCATCACTGCCTTTATAAATGCATCCTTCACTACGAGTGCCGTCCCAGTCAGCCTCAAAGAATCATGGCTCCTCACTTTACTAAAAAAACTACCCTTGACCCGGCAATTCCATCTAATTATAGGCCAATCACCACAGTCCCTTTCCTTTTAAAGATCCTAGACCGTGCAGCCTACCTGCAGGTTCAGCACTACCTGGAAAACAACCACATTTTAGGAATGCGCCAATATGGCTTACATCCAGGTCACAGGACTGAGTCCGTCCTGCTCCACCTAAAGTATCAACTTGACAAGATCAGAGACGTAGGAAAGTTTGCCCTGCCCCTACTTCTAGACTTACCCACAGCATTTGACTTGGTCAACCACCAAATCCTTTGCCACCACCTCACCACACACGCCAACTTCTCCCCACCTGCCACGGCCTGGATTGCCTCCTTTCTGGAAGGTAGGGTCATGGGCCTTTCTCAGAGACTGCAAACGCATCACCCTCTCCCATTGCACTTGCACATTCTCAGTGTCACTGGGCCTAGTAAGATCGTTGTTTTGTTCTCCCTTGTTCCCCCTCTTGCCTCGTCTCGCTCTGAAACACTTGTGTACGAGCATGATACAAATAAAATATCAATATCAATATTACCTGTGGCGTACCAAGGGTCCTGCATCGCCCCAACCCTCTACAATATATTCATCAGGCCTCTCTTCAACATCCTTGACTCATTTCGCATTGGATACACTAATTATGCTGATGACACGCAAATCCTCATCCCTCTCTCAGGCAATTACCTAGCTGACTCTACCACACTCAACAACATGTATTCAATCATAAAGGCTTGGATGGCAGCCAACCACCTCTGCCTTAACAGCGATAAAACGGAAATCTTAATTGTCGGCCTTCCAAATGCCCTGAAATCAATGAACAAACAGTACTCGTCATTTAAGATCGACAATTGCACTATTCTCGTCTCTTTAACCGTGAAAACCTAAGGAGTCTACCTGGATGCTTCACTTTCCATGTCCAGGCAAGTAAGCACCATTGCCTCCTCAGCAGCCTACTCCTCCAAGGTTCTTAATGCAGCCAGACCATTCTTCACCAAAAAAGTGCCTCACAATCGCCTGCGCCATCATTGACTCGAAGATCGATTACTGTAATGTCCTTTTCACAGGCACCTCAGCAAGAAACAAAAAGACTCCAAGTGGTCCAAAACAACACCTTGAGAGCAGCATTCCACATGTCTAAAAGAGTACATATCACAAGAGCTTTAAGAGAAGCACACTGGCTGCCCATACAGGAGCGCATTAGATTTAAAGCTCTCTCCATCATGCCCAAAAGCTTGTCAAACACAACTCCCCCATACCTCACACACAGAATTACCAAGGCAAGTTCTTCCAGACCCAGCAGGTCCCCATACACTGACCGCCTAGTCATGCCCAAAATCAAAGGAAGCTCAGCAGGAGGTTCAAGCTTCCCCTACCTTGCTGCTAAACTGTGGAATGACCTCCCCCACCCCAAGGCCTCAGGGTTGAGAAATCCTACTGGATCTTTCGCAGTGCTCTCAAAACCCTGCTTTCTCCTAACATACCACACAGCCTCTAGTACTGTAAATATCATCAGCATGCCTCTCAACAACATGCCTGTTACTACTTTCTCTTCTATGCAACTCTTCTTTATTTCGTATTATGGATGTAATCTGCTAACTGTATGACAAAGTATGCTTCCTGACCCGTACCGGCAACAGCGTCTCAATGCCTCAGGATGTTTGTGTGCGCTGTAAATAAAATAAATAAATAGATATAGAACAAACATACATACAATATCACCCAACCTCTGTTGGTACTCATTTAGACCTCCAAAGGATAAAAGGCTGAGTTGAAGTGTTTAAGAACAGACTCAATCAGTGACTCACCCCCTGAAGTGTGCCTGAAATAAACCATGAATGAGTCTAGCAATTATTGTATAGAATTCCAGAAAGACAAATTATTTGTTATTCCTATTCGTTCTTATTTAGGGTTACTGCTCAAAGTGCCACACTTTTGGTACCCTCTGTTTTTTTTTTTTTTAAATAGGTCTGAACAACAAAGCCAGTCACTCCAGAAACAGTGGGGTAGCAAGGGGTAGCAAGGGCGATCACAGGGGTAGCAAGGAAGACCCCCAAATGACATCAAATAAGGTTCAACAGGCCAAACTAGTTTAAGTATACCTATATTTTACTAAGATGGTAAAAAAATGTGACATTGGGCCGCATAATAAGTTTGCCGGTCCGGTAACAACGGTACCGGTAAGCTTGCCGGTACCATTGTTACTGTACCAGCAAACTACGAGTTCTGCTCACGGGTGCCCTCCCGTCCACCAGGTCTGACCTGACAGGCGTACCGCACTCACGAGCAAAGCATGTCAGATGCACCGGCACCATTCACAAATGGTGCCGGTGCATCCGACCTCTCCATATGGGGCTCAATGGGAATGGGGAGCATTTCATTCCGGTACCCGCAAATGGGCAATTACCGGTGGGGATCAATGGGAATGGGGAGCATTTCATTCCGGTGCCCGCAAATGGGCAATTACCAGGTCCGGCAGGGCCGTAATGACCCAGTATTTGCCCATTCGCAGGCGCCAGAAATAAAATGATACTGGCGGCAGCCATGGCTACCGCCGGTCTCATAATGAGGCCCATTAATTATGTTCACAGTAGGTTTAAGACAATACACGTGTAGAATCCAGTTAATATACAGCCTAAAAAGTTATCTCATGTTCAGCAGTTGCAAAAATGCCCTATGCCTTCAGCAAGAGACCTCATTATTTAAACTCATGCAGACATCACTACCAGCACAGCTTCAAATAATGTGTAGTTGGAGGTGGTATTTAGCAGAAGAGACAGCATTTCCAGTTCAGCTTGAAATAATAGCCAGTCAAAAAGAGTCCGTTTAAAAGAAGAAATATCACCCATACCCAAGTTTCAAATGACAGTCTAACAGATGAAATACCACCTACAGGCGCCGAGCACAGCGGGGAAGAAGGCAACTGCTCCCTTGGTTCTTTAGCAATGGTTTCAGGAATCACCCTTTGCCCCTATGGAATTGTTTACAGTTTTCAGTTTCTGACTGTACAACCCAGTTGTGGCTGGTCCATTTTTTAATTGGAGGGACGTAAATATTTCGACCAAATATGCCAGAATGACTGATCATAGTGAGGGAGCCCGAACCAATCAAGAGGGACTGGGGAGGTTTCCTTTTTATAATAATGGCTTAAAATTGTGCATTTTACAGCACATTTTTTAGAAAAATGTGGTAAAAAACCAAGGCATTTTTTTTCAATTGGTTTCGTATGCAAACTCATGAAAGAATCCAATAGATGCAAGTCACCAACAGTGCACAGGCGCATTTCCGCCAACACATTTTCATGATGCCTTATGCAATATATACCAATATAAAAAATATTCACACTGGCTGTGCCCATATATTTCCATGCTGGCTGCACCAATATATGCCAGTATTCCCATATAAGTAAATACTCATGTTTGCTTAGCACATAATGCCAGTAGTGATGCTATAAGAAAACATGTCCACACTTATTCCGCCAATATATGTCGGTATCCCCAAGTAAGAACATACTATCGTTGGATTTACCATTAAAAATGCCATGCCACAGTATGAAAACATGTCCACATTGGCTGTATCAAACATGCCTATTACAAAATATCATGCCATAGTAAGAAGTGACTAGACTAGCTGCACCAAAATACCAGTCTAGACATGCAATAACACAAATCATGCTTCCTTTATCAAAGATGCCCAATACTAAGTGCCCTGCCACAGTAAGAAACAGATTGACTAGCTGTATTAAAATGCCAGTCTAGCTACACAATAACACTCATCATGCAAGCACAATGTGATATTTTTTACTAGGCATTTATCAAAGATGCACAGCAGAAAAATCCATGCCTGCCCCATGTGCCCCCAGCACCTCAGACGCACACATTGTGATTATGTGTGCATGCAAGGCGTTGTGTGGCCCGGGGGACATGGATAGCATTTTTTACTAGGCATTTATCAGATTCCCAGTGACAAAAATACCATTTCTAGCCTCTGAGCCCCCCTGAGCCTATCAAGAGGTGCTGATTTTGGTTTGTGGGGAGCAGGGTTGCACAACAAAAGCATTTTCAAAATGCTGATTTTGCACAAACACCCTACCCCCCTCCAAAATAAGATCCCTAGTTTAGCACAAACACACGCTCACACATATTCACACACAGCATGCACGCTTTCATTCACACACTCACCCATCGTCATACACACAACACAACAGGCACACATACATGCACATATTTAAATGACCTTATCTTCCTCTCCTGTCCTGAAGATTCCTCCTAGCACCCCGCGTAGCACGAACAGGACCCAGGAAGCAAATATCGCTTCCTGGTTCATGCACATGCGTGCAAGAGTCGGATCCTTGAAGACAAAGCACCCTGCTCTGTTTGTATGTGCAGGGAGGCGCAGGAGTGCCCCATTGCACATACAGACATGCAGTTCTCTAGCCAGCATCCCCAATGTGCCATGCAAGGATGGGGAAGCAAAGCATCCCTGAGACTGCATGGCCCATTTGGCAGTTCTGTTGCCACTTCCACTGCGTTTCCCTTTGACACTTCAAGCTAGCCCAGGAGCACTCCCTGAGGGAGCATTCAGTGTTTAGACTGAACTGGCTCCTCCATAATGGCGAGGGAACCAATGGGTTGGCGCCCCTCGCCCATTAGGGGCGAGCCGCCACTGGTACATCCTCAATGTATCTATGCAGTGTCAGTGTAGCTAGAGATAAAATCCTGTTGAATCTGAAGTCATGTACATGAACTGAACTGTTGGTAATGCCGTGACCGTAACCATATTAAGGGATCCATAGACATGCCCTACAATAGAAGGTTACCTGGGTAGCTCAGCAGGATGAGTGACTGTTTCTGTGATATATTTAAAACTGGCTGTAAATCGTATGCCTTTTTGCAATTCCTTATAAATAAAAAAAACAAGTGCTATAAAATGTGTTTGGTCAGAAGATGGGTTGGGCTGGCTCTTGCTTTTATTCAGGGCAGGGGAAATGTTTGCCCCGTAATGAAAATCAAAAGTTAGCACCCATGAACCCACGGTTTAGTTGTCTAAAAACTGCTGTCAGCACAACAGAAGCATTTATTTATGATTAGCAATTTGACAAGCATATAACACCTTTAGAAATATATCCTGTGATAAAACACAAAGGAAGGGGCCCACATATCAAAGGGTATTTGTGTGGTAGCCCACCAAAAAATAAATAAACAAATTTGAAAGAAAACGAGTGAATGTAAGTTTAAGAAGCATGTTTCACTTTGGAAATATTTTTCTTTTCTATGAAAGTGTAAACTGCACATTTGGGAAACAACAATGTGCCCATGTAGGTAGCCTGCTTTTAACAATGATGTCCCCACTCCAGTGAAATGTATGGCTCATTGATTCCATGGTATCCCATTCAGGCCAGAAGAAGAACACTGGTTCGGCAAATAGAGCCTGCAAATGTGCTATTGACGGCTGAGAGAAGGAGCACCATTAAGATGCCTACAAACAGTTATTTTGTCTGAAGGAGTGGGGCAGGGCACCAATTAGGGAGGCAAAGCAGAAATGGGGGGATTGCCCCCTTTTGCGCCCCTCTAGGGACACCTATGGTTCTCTGAACTCCAAAAATGGGAAATCACCACCACTTGTAATCCTGTGGTAACTCCACGGGACCAAGTTGGGATAACGCTAATCGAGTTTGGTGGTGATTCAGTGGATTTAGCGCCAAATTACTACCAAACTTGTAACGAGGCCCCATATGTATGAAAGGATGTTGCATATGAAAAACTAGTGCCACTCAAAGTGGCAGGCTTCCCGAAAGCAAAGTACTAGACTGCAATGAACAAAATGGCTACTGCAATGTACAACTGCCATTGCAATTCGGACACATTGCAATATCTTGCGAGTTGCAAGTTAGCTTACGTGGAAATTGAATGTTAAGCCTTCCTTCCATCTCACATTTAAATGTATAAATGCTTTCTGTCTGCTCATTCAGGGCACCACTCAAGGGTACATGTGGGGTAAGTGCACCCCATCTCCCTAATACTTTTAACTCTCTCCCTATAAGCCAAACATGGGAGAGGACTCTGCTTGTTGGGCAGTCACTCAATTCCACAAAATCTCAATCGACATCTGCTTACCCCACCTCCCTCCCATCACACCAGTGGATTCTAGGCTCCATGGCCTTTTCTGTCCCTTACACTTCAGCCCTCCATCGCACAACACCAGCAGATGCAGCGCGCTCTGTCCCTGTCAGACGTTTCTTGTAGAGACGGACTAGCCCATAGTATTATTTGAGAGATTTCCCAAAGAGCAAGTTCTCCCAAGAAGCCAATATGCATTGGGGAACGTTGGACGCATCTCACACTACATGGCATTTAACAGACTTGTTCCTAACCCTTATTGATGTATTGGAGGCAGCCAACCTATGAGGGGGGTCTTCTGGTTTCCAGACATCCCGCCCTCCTACCAAGTTCACTAATAGTGCATAGTTCTCTGACTGTGTCCCGTACCGCATCCCCACACATATCGTTCAATACTCCCTTCTGGCAGACTGGCTCACAGGGGATCTGGAGAGATTTTACAATACACAGTTTCTCAGAAGCCTTTTAGAAAGGGCGTGTCACTCTGCCTGACGTATAACTGACTACCTCAGTCCCTCTAGTCTCCACGACCTGTTATGAACACAGGTTTCTCCATAGGCATTTTCCTTTGGAATACACCATGCTCACATCTCACTTGTCCTCACCGCTTCTCCCGACTACAAAAACACACGCACCAGAGTTTTATATTGAATCAGGACTGTTTTCAGACAATGTTTAATTCCATTCCAGTCTACACTTCATATTTGACTCTCTCCGTTGTTACAATGCAGTAAAATGTTCAAATGAGATGGAAAAAGTATTTGGCTGGAGTCAAATATCTAGAAATTATTCAGCAGGAGCCAAGCAGCTTTTTTTCTGCCCGAAGTCAGGCAAATACTTACTCGAAGCCGAAGTTCACTACACCCCTACTACTGGATACACGGCAAGAGAAGCGAGGGGTTTCTAGAAGGGGCGCAATACAGTCCACTGAAAAAGGCCCCAAATGAGATGAAAGTTTAACTGACAAAACCAATCTGAGCAAAAGTAAATCCAGAGCTCTCAGGTTTCCTGTAGGCATGTGTGAGAAGCCTAACCATGGCCGCTTTTGCTTGGATTCCTGGGACTTGTAGTTTTCCTTTCTTTCAAATGGAAAAGAAAAAATTACGAGTCACGGAATCCAAAGGGAAAACACGAGACTGAATGGCCTTCTCCCGCATGGCCAAGGGAAACATGAGAGCTCTGCCTTTTCTGCTGCCAAATACGTTTTCCGCAGCCCATAAATGACTCTGAAGCTGGCAGGCCCGGCCTTAGGGGGGACGAGTCCGGTGACCACCCGGGGCGCCACGCCCCCCAGGGCGCCATTAGCCCCCGCCGCGCCAGCTCGGGGGAGTCTTTGAAGGGCTCCCCGAGCTGGTGTAGCAGGAGAAGGCGCAGCAGGCGGGCGCATTCAATGACAATGGGGTGCTCAGCACCCCATTGTCATTAAATGCGCCCCTCTGCAGCAGGTGCCTTCACCAACAAAAGGCACCATTAAACCCCCCACCACGCCAGCTCGGGGGGGGGGGTCTTTCAAGGGCTCCCCCCCCGAGCTGGCATGGTGGCAGAAGGCGTGGCAGGCGCCTCATTGTTAGTCAAAGCACCCGCAGCAGTGGAGCCCGTTTAGGAACAATAAGGTGCTGATCCACCCTATTCATAGAATTACCTCCTCGCAAAAGCGAGGAGGTTTTAAAAAAAAAAAAGTTACACTTCTTGGGCTTGCACCCTGTTGACCAGGGGCGCGCAGGGGAAGGGGGGGGGGGGTGCCAATTCGCCCAGGGCGCTGCTGCTCCCGAGGCCGGCCCTGGAAGCAGGCACCTGTGGAGGAATGATATATGGAAAAAAGAGTCGGTTTCCATATGGACAAAAGAAAGACGATACCCGATGATCAGAATGCATATGTGCTCTCCCCGCTTATCCTTGAAGGGTGCGTGCAGGCCTCACTGTCTTTTCAGCCAAACCTCACCAATGTTTGGCTCTGCACTTTGAGTGCCACGAGAGAAGCAGTGGTAGACAACAATCAATAGCAAGGCACCTGAATGGTGGAGCAGGAGCTGGGTACTTGCCTGTCGCTCACCAAGTACTTGTTTTTGCTACCCACTGAAGTTCCCCCCTCTACAAAGGGTATTGGATATAACACATGACAAGCAAGTGTAGGATGAAAACACACAGCTTTATCCTGGCTCCCTTATATAAAATAGCTCATAATAGTTTCACATTATGTTAGGCAAAACATTGGTTTGTCATTTACGTCCCTGCTGTTTTCATTCCCTTCCCAAACTAAAACAAGCATTGGCAATGCCAATAGTTTTGGCGTTTACTGCTGTTCATTGCATTTTGCATTTATAGACACCAGGGTGCAAGAAGGAGAGTGCAGAGTTTCAAAGAAGGATGCAATAAGGGTTACAGGTGTGCAATAGAATGGCAAGGGGACCTGAGCAAGGGAGGAAGCCATTGATAGAGGGTACCATCGATGATGAGCAAGAGGAAATATGCGTGAGAAAGAGTGAGAGCGTAGGAAATAAAGTGAGATTGTGAGAGGAAGGATGAGGGGGTAAGGTGGGTTGGGGGAGTAAAGGGTGTAGGGTGGGTGTCACTAGAGAAAGAGAGGGTAGGGTGCATGGTGGGGGTAAAGAGAGAGGGGGATGGATTGAATAGAGAACGAGGGGGTAGGATGTGTGGCGGTAGAGAGAGGGAGGAACAGTGGGTGGGGATATAGAGAGTGGTGGTAGGGTGGGTCAATGGGGTTAGAGAGAAGGTTGGATGGGTAGAGGTAGAGAGAGAGGGGGTAGGGTTGATTGGTGGGTTGGTGAGGGAGGGGTGGTGAGGGTAGGGTAGGGTGGGGTGGTGAGGGTAGGGTAGGGTGGGTGGGTGGGGGTAGAGAGATTTGGGTAAGGTGGGTGTGGATAGAGAGTTGGGATTTTAGAGACTTGGGTCGGGAGAGGTAAAAATAGTGGTAGAGAGTGGGGGCTGAGTGGGTGAGTGTAAAGAGTGGGTGTAGGGTGCATGGGGTAGATAGTGGGGAGAGGTTGGGTTGGGGTAGGGTGGGTCGGGTAGAGAGAGTGGGGGTAGGGTGGGTGACGGTAGAGAGAATAGTGGTAGAGTGGGTGGGGTAGTGAGAGTGGTGCTAGGGTGGGTGGGGGTAGTGTATGGGGGTTTGGGAGTAGAGGGAGTGGGTGTAGGGTAGGGTGGTGTTGAGATGGTGGGTGTAGGGTGGGCAGTGAGTGGGGTTTGAGAGACTGGGGATAGGGTGGGTGGGTGAAGGTAGAGAGAGTGGGGGTTTGGGGTGGAGAAAGTGGGGGTGGGGTGGCTGTGTGGTGGTAGTTGGTTGGGCAGGAAATTAACAACAAAGCAGCCCCAGGAGATCTTTTTCTTGTGTGATTGCCTTGAAAGGAAGTGGAATGCATGCTTTAAAAAAATGTATATTTAACCAACTCAAATTGTCTTGATAAGACCTCTCCACGCAGAAACTTTAAACTGCCAGAAAGCGCGTGCATCTCAGTGACGCCTCGGGCATGCGTTGTGGGCGCACACCTGAGCGGAATTCGCCTAATGCAGATACACACTTCGCGAATGAGTTCATTCATTGCATTGAATAAAATTCATCAAAAAAGCGCCACAAACAGAATATTCGTGAAAATGGATTGTAACATTGCATGTATTCCATGACACTAAAAGTAAAGTGTTGATTCTGTGGTCAAAAAGCAAGACTTGGATTAAAAAAACGTGGATTGGTGCATTAGATGGGTAACGTGTTGCCTATGCTAGGTTATTTCTGCATATTCAATATTTGTGACATATCTTTGTCAGTGGCAACTTTTATCACTGAAATAGACCCTCTGTGTTCTTTTTAGCTGCGCCATCCCACTGCTTAACAGCTTCTGGGCACAGACTGTTCTTCATACAGTATTTAAGGTTAGTTGTTGAAGTGTGAAAACAAAGAAATAATATGAGGCTGGGTAGCCCAAAAAGGAAATAAACCAAACACAGGTTACAAAGGAACATAGAAAGGTCTTTATTTTATGCTAAACAGTTACAAAAAGTCAAAGACAAATCAGATAGCTATCGGCCCTCAGTACAACACAGCGAACTCCAGCGTGGTTCGATGTGCTCAGTGAGTGGGAATATTCATTGAAACAGTCAGGATTTTATACAATTTTCAGACTGCTGTCCAGCCCTACTGCGGGTTAACTATTCCATAAACACATTACTGATCTACGGTTCGCTTCTAATTTGTTCGTCTATATGGATCTAGTTCATCTTTGGTTTACACATCAAGTCAAAATGGTAACAGTGTATTCTCTAGGTTTAACATTAAGCCTTAGGACATAGTTTATACAATGTAGTTAAACAGGCGTTCCCATTCAATTATTCAAACGACATTGCAGTTAATATATGTTCATAGATCAGTTTCGTTGACACAGGTAATCCAGTACACACAGGTCAGCAAAGGACAAGGTCTCAGTTCATGACCCTAACAAGTGGCCTGCAGGCAAGTTACATATTAGCTGTACACATGGGTCATGACGGCCGTGTTCTATTCTGAATGACATCGTCCACCATTTTAACTCACAGGGTGACTTTACAGGGAGAGAGAACCTAAAATGGCGGTTTACATTGATTCTAGGGTCAGGACCTTGCAACACAAATTTCTTCAAAAGTAGCTTGTTAGCAGCTTGGCGTAGGCCAATATACATATATTCATAGCAATAGAAGGCACGATATAATTTCCCGTTTGACAAACCCTCCTTTTGGCCTATGCCAAGTGCTAAACTACTTCTGATCTCCTTGCAAATAACTCCATGCATCATCGTCCATACACCCTGAATCGCTGTCGGAAATACCTATTGCCATCAGATCGTTTATTAGAATCTCTTTCAGTGCATATTCTTTGGAGGTTTTCTCCGGGGCATACACTTTAAGTCCTATCGCACCTATCACCTGAGCGCAGCATCCCCCTAGCATCGAACATATACTAGGTAGACATTGGATACAACAACAAAGGAACAACAGAACTCCCAAAATGATCAGCAAGACTGAAAGCACTTTCCAACCCCAAGGTCGCAAGAAGTCCCAGAACCAAGCGCTAAGATCCCAGTTACCCTCGGGAACATGCACTTCTGAACTAAGGACGTGCAGATTCTGTATTGCCTTGAAGATAGTTGGGGAGGAATCTGGTACGAAAACACAGCAAGCGGACCCCACTAATTTACATACTCCACCACGTTCAGCCAGAACGACATCTAATGCCATTTGGTTCTGAAGTGCTACTAATCTGATTGCTTTCTGCTCTAATGTCATGTTATAGAGTATATCTGTGGTCCGGTTGATGGTTATCTCCAGTACTCTCGCTAGTCTCCTGATGTCTTCGGAATTCGCTATCTGCCCAAAGAATGGAAGGAATGATTTTGCTACATCTCCCAAAACCTGTGCCGGAGTGTCACCATTCTTGTCCCACCATGGACAAGCCTTTGAAACTTCTACAGTACTTGCTATGAACACCCCAGGTAATAGAATTCCTAGATAACAAGTTCCCTGCCAATCCCTGGGTAACCATGGAAATGCTACATTACCGCAAATGAAATAGACAGGTTTGCCTACATACAAAGGTCTGTCTTCCCCAGTCAAATTTGCAACATTGGCACAACCTTTAAAATCCCCCATTGACCGAGTGCCATTCCTCTGTATGCAGAAAGAAACTGAATTGGGGCTATGGTTAACAGTGTAGGAAGGAGGCATGGTGTCCTTATTGCCTATCTGAGCCATTTTAAAGGAAATCAAAGATTGGAAAGGACGAGACAGTCTATCAGAAGGCCTAATAGAAGCAATGTTGAGCTTACTCCTATTTGCGAAAAGCGAGCATCCCAGGGGAGTCAAAACACGTTTCTCATAACTATTCAAATTAGTGCCATCAAAGTTACCCGAGATGCTATCGTTCCAACGGCCAAAGAACAGTGCTCTGAGAGAAGCATAACAAGCAGTTGTCAAAGGTAAAGGGTGAATATAACAACCTAGCCCCTTATCCCCATGTTGCGGTAAATGTGAGCAGACCCAACAGTTGGACATATTAAAGATGGCTAGTGTAGCATTCATGATAAGTAGCAAAGTATTATTATGATATTTTTGTCTATGCTGGAAATCTCTAGGAGACAAAGTATGCAAATGTACAAAAGGTGTAGGAACAGTGGGTACATTTTCAGTCGGAAGCAAAGACTCTAAAGGATGAGTTTCTTCAAAGTACCAAAGGCCTAAAACAGTGACTATTAAAAAACCAAATATTATCATAAAAACACAGCAATACGTTTTTGGGGCCCAGGCATTCTGTCCATTGTCCCGGCTGGTCACCCGATCATTTACAAGTCCAATACGAGCGGTGGCGGTAGCAGGCATTGTAGTCTTCGGATGGAATCCCCAATGTTCGTTGCTGGCGACCCCCTGGTCCTGCGACTTCTTAGTCCTTCCACAACCCTAGCCAACAGAATCCCCTTTTCTCAAATTTGGGCAAAAAGCAAGCCCTCGATGCCTCTTTTCCTTCTCCCAATGCACAGCCGAACTGTGCCGTAAGTCTATCAGATGCACAGCAAAACCGTGCGGTATGTCTATTTTCTTGGATGCAGATTGTACTTTGCTGTTCCTGGTACTGATTGATCCGGAAACAATGTGTCGTCACTTCCCGTTGGAAGCAACGTATCAGGAGCAAATACAGATGCAGAGCCTGAAGCAACGATTTCTGGAAGCAAAACTTTTGGAGAGTGTGGAGACAAAATGGCGGCTTCCCCAAGCCTCACAGGCTCAGAGAGATTCTCTGACACACTCTCAGCGCTTTTTACTGCTTTGGGATCATTGGTTGCAGCGTTAGTGAGGGGTTCTGTTTCTTCTGTAACGTATGGCACTGGGTGAGGAAGTTTCTTCAGATGCGACGCGTGTATCCAGTGACGTCGGCCTGCTACCCGCGCTGCAGTCTGTGTGACCAGCAGGACTTGGAACGGGCCCTTCCAGCGGGGTGCAAGGCAAATGGATCTCTCAAAAGCCTTTACAAGCACCCAATCCCCAGGCCGTATGCTGTGGCCCGGGCCCTCGTATCGCACAGGTAAAGCTTCTCGTAACTGGTGATAAATCAAATAAAGGTTTTTAGTCAACTGGCTACAATAATCTGAAAGTAATACATTTTTGACATTCTTCAAAGCTTTGCATTTAGGAAGATTCCGGATATTGGCAGGTCTCCCCTTTATCACCTCGAATGGAGATAGCCCAGTCTTAGTTTGAGGGGTTGTACACATGGATAATAACACGATCGGTAAGGCGTCCGGCCATTTTAGTTTGGTGCCGGCACACGTTTTAGCGAGCTTGTTCTTGATGATACCATTGTGTCTTTCCACTAGTCCGTCGCTCTGAGCATGTCTGGCCGAATGGAATCGTTTGTCAATTTGCAATGCCGCACATATCTGTAGAATTACAGCAGCGATAAAATGTGGACCATTGTCCGACCAGATAACTCTCGGCAAATCGAACCGCGGCAAGTACTCTTTTAACATGGTTTTCGCAGTGGTCATGGCTCTTTGACAGGGAAAGCCTCGACCCATTTACTAAAGGCACAAACGACCACAAGGACGTATTTTAAATTGCTACACCGTTCCATTTCAATAAAATCAAAGTGGATGACTTCAAATGGGACAGTGGGTGGCCCAAAACTTCCCCTTGGAGTTGATGTCCCCTTTCCCATATTGTGTTGTAGGCAAATCATGCAGTTCTGGACATAGCGCTGGGCAATTTTCGAAATCCTGCCCGTTCTGCTCCAGGTAAGCCTGCAACAAACATAGCCCCAACTACTGACCAGAACCATCTAACTCTATTCACATCTCCCTCGCTCCTGCCTAATTTACGCCACCATCCCGCACGGATGCACACAGGCGTGCTGTTCATGCCCCTAACGTGCCGTGACACCCGGATACATCGTATCCCACCACCTGACTCACCCTCGTTGAACGTCCTTGCCACCCATTTGCAGCTATAATTATTATGGACCACATGCTTTATGCCTACTGTTGCACACTGTGTTTCTCTTATCTGCACTTCTCCTCCTGGCCTCTCATTACAGCCCCCATGTGCTACAAGTATATTATGTATGCCATTCCGATTCTAGATGCCTTGTATTGTGCCTAGTGAACTGTTCTGCATTGCTACTAGCCACCTAAATTGCGCCATTATCAAAACTAGATGTCCCTGTACTGTGCCTATTGACAGGATTTGCACTACTGTTGGTTGCTTATCTGTGCCATTTCGAATTTAGATGTCGTCGTACTATGCACTGCTGTTGGTTGCCTAATTGTGCCATTCCGAATTTAGATGTCCCTGTACTGTGCCTATCAACAGGATTTGTTCTGCTGTTGGCTGCTTATCAGTGCCATTTCGAATTTAGATGTCGTTGTACTATGCACTGCTGTTGGCTGCCTAATTGTGCCACTTCCAATTTAGTTGTCCCTGTACTGTGCCTTTTGACCAGATTTATTTTTTTCTGATGGTCGCTTATTTGCACCACATTATCGCTTTATACCCTGTATCTAGAGCCCATATATCTGCATCCTCAGCCCCTGAGAAATACAAGTTGCGACATGCAGCTAAGAACCTTTGCCAGCACTGTCCTTATACTCACAGTCTCTTTAGGACTGTCAGCTTGCACTGCTGCCACCTACCGTACAAGCACCTCTAAAACTTCCCATAACTGCATTCTCCCTTCAATCATGCTTCACTACCCTGACCCTCCACCAAACCCTTACCTCAACGACCCAGCCCTTTGGCTCAAGCACTTTGCCACCAAACCTACTCCAAACATTCCATGTACTCTACAACAGAGGAACTGTAGACTTAGAACTAGACTACCCAGACCACCCTGTACTTTGCGCAATCGCTCTGCCCCCTCACTGCCCAACCCAACCGTAACGCCTAGTACTCTACTCGCCACCACACCCATCTCAGCACTAAAGGGAGCCCTTATCAATGCAAGATCCCTCACGGCTCATGCCCTTGACATCGCAGACCTCATCACCGTCCAGAACCTTGACTTCCTAGCTATCACCGAAACTTGGTTACATGATGCCTCTGGCTCACTCCTCGCCCTATCACTACCCAAGGGTTATACCATTATCAGAAACGATCGCCAATCCAACCTGTCGAAAGGAGGAGTCGCTTTTATACATAGTGACAAAATTGTTATGAGAGTTGTTCCGCACACACAACTTAGCTCTGCAGAATCTCTTTCAGTGAAACTATCGCTCTCTCCTCCCAACACAGCAACACTCCACCTTATATACAGACCGCCAGGCCCACTGGGCTCATTCATTGATGATGTTGCCTCTACCCTGTCGACTAACACCAAGCCTAACTCTCAGATACTGTTACTAGGCGACCTTAACCTAGGTCTCACAGATCCCAAGGACCACATGGCCGCTGAAGTAGACACCACCCTTTCCAACCTAGGCTTCCAGCAGCGCATTCGTGATCCTACACACATCAAAGGTAGAACGCTCGACTGGCTAGCTGACCTTAACTGTAACACCAATGTCATCTCTAACGATGCCTGCGCCTGGTCCGACCACCATGTTATTACCTTCCTTCTGCCAGCCACCAACCCCCAACCCACACCCACCATAGCCCCCGCTATACCGACTAGAAACAAAAAAGATATCACCAGGGAAAAACTGCTTCCTCTTATCCTCCCTTGTTTAAACACTCTTGCCTCACAGCATAAGGACAAGGACCCTACTGTTTTAGTAGACACCTTTAACAGCCTAATGACCAATGCCATTGAGAGCATAGCTCCACTAAAGATCCGCAAAGCCAAACAACAGTCCCACCTGAACTCTTGGTTCACCCCGCAGCTCAACGCGCTGCGCAAAGAAAAGCGCAAGGCCGAAGCACTTTGGAAAAGTCACCCGAGCGCAACTAATAAAGCCTCCCTTTTGATCACCTCTCTTAACTACAAGGAGGCCATATTACAAGCCAAAAAGGAGACTTGCAACTCACGCATAGCCCAGGCAGAATCGAACACTAGAGAATTATTTAAAATCCTCAAAGAGCTAGAATCTCCCTCATCTGCCCCGGACACGTGCGCTAAGGACAGCACCTGGTGCAACAATATACCAAATGCCCTTCTTAATAAAATATCCACCTTGCAATCCAAAATCAACGCCAAACAAAATACCCTCCACACCCCTATCTTTAGTAATACCAGGCCACCTAAAATAATTACCCCTGACTCCCCGGTGCCGTTCAGCTTCACACCACTCACTGTTCTGGAGGTTGAAAAAATCATCTGTAACCGAAAACCTTCAAACTGCCAAGGGGACGCCTGTCCAGCCCCGATCATCAAGGATTCGGCTCATGACCTCGCCCCTTTTATCACCACTTTTATCAACGCCTCCTTTCAATCGGGAGTGGTCCCCAATAACCTGAAGGATGCTTGGGTCATCCCTCTCCTAAAAAAAAACACTTTAGACCCGGAGGTTCCAACCAACTACAGGCCCATCACAACGGTCCCATTTCTGCTAAAAATCTTGGATAGAGCAGCCTATCTACAGATACAGAACTATCTGGAAACAAACAACCTACTAGGCATGAGACAATCTGGCTTCAGACCTAAGCACGGTACGGAGACAGCCCTCCTCGATCTCAAAACCCAAATTGAGGATCTCAAAGACAAAGGTAAACTAGCCATGTTACTACTATTAGACTTATCTGCGGCCTTTGATTTGGTTAATCACCAAATCCTCTGTCACCATCTAAAAACTGCAGCTCATTTCTCCGATACGGCCACAAACTGGATTCAATCCTTCCTGGATAACAGACAGATGAGGGTATTCTCGTCCACCTCCGCTGCTGACCCTGCACCAATCCCCTGCGGTGTCCCCCAAGGATCGTGTGTATCCCCTACCCTCTACAACGTATTTACTAAACCCTTATTTGATGTGCTTGACTATCTGGGTGTCACCTACACGAATTATGCTGATGACACCCAGATACTCATCCCCATCACGGGTGATCACACAGTAGATTCTAAAGCCTTAAATGACGTTTACCACGTCATTCAAACATGGATGGCCCAACATGAGCTTTGTCTCAATGATGACAAGACAGAGCTCCTCATCCTAGGTACTCAGCAAAGACTAAACACGTTGAACCCTATGTTCAGTTCCTTCAACATTGATGGAAACCTAATAAAAGTCTCCAAAGATACCAAAACGCTTGGAATCTACCTCGATTCCACCCTCTCCCTTCACAGACAAACCAATGCAGTTGCGGCCGCCGCCGCTTACACCTGCAAGTTGATCACAGCATGTCGCCCTTTTCTTTCCACGCACAACTGTATTACCCTTGCTAGGACCCTGGTCATGTCCAAACTGGACTACTGTAATGCACTGTACCAGGGCACCAATCAGTGTAACCTAGACAAGCTCCAAATCATACAAAATAACGCCATCAGGGCAGCCCTCAACATCCCCAGATCCGCACACATTTCAGATACCAGGAAGAGCCTTCATTGGTTGTCAGTCACCCAAAGGATCTCACTAAAATCGCTCGCCCTAACATACAAATGTATGAATAACTTGGCCCCCACTTATCTCTCCTCTCGATTCTCGCTGTACACCCCAGCTCGCTCACTTAGATCTACTCTGAACCAGAGCTTACTGATACTGAGATACAAGCTCCAAACAGCTGGTGGATCGAGCTTCCCAGTCCTGGCAGCTAAAGTGTGGAACACTGTCCCCTTGACTATCAGAAACCTCCCCTCCCTCAACCTATTCAAACACAGAGCCAAATGTTGGCTAGTCTCTTCCACTGCCCGAGCTACACTCTGAAACGTGACACGATAACCTGTGTCTGGTTGTAATCGACAAATCATGTATCGTTGTACTACCTACCTACGCCTTCTTTGCTATATTTATTGACTGTCATGTAATCACTGTATGCAACTTATGTAACCATTGCTTTCAAGATATGCGCCCGGTAGCCTCCGGGCCTGGTTTGCGCTATACAAATAAAACAAATACAAATACAAATACAAATTTGCCCAAACTTTCTCTAACATTTTCATAACCTGCTGGGCACAAACATGTGTAGGGCCGTGTGCCATGACAACCATCATCATGATATAGGCGTCAGGTAGCAGCCATTTCCCTTCAACCGTATCCACCCAACACCCATCATCATCAAGTTTCCTCAAGCCTTCAGCCCACCTCTTAGACTCTTCCATTGTGGCATCAGCTTGGATATCCCATACAGACCCAACACCCTCATCCATTGCATAGGCATCTACAGTCTCCCTTGAAACATACATCTCCGTGAAGAGATCAGTGGCAGTTTGTCTAGCTATCTGATCAGCGAAAGCATTCCCTTTTCCAATATCATCTGCAATCTTTCGATGTGCTGCACATGTCACGACCAAAGGCATACTGACTATCGGTATATATATTTACTGTAAGCCCTTTGGAAAGTTCACAAGCTCGGGTCAATGCTATAATCTCTGCAGCCTGCGCGGAGTTATGCGTGATTCTCTTGGTCGCCACAACCATGCTCAATGTGGTGATTGCATAAGCAGCTGTGGATGTACCATCCGGAAGTTTGAAGCAGAACAGCTCCCCTTGTGCATTATCCAAAGGAGTGTCCTTTAGATCAATTCTACCCTTTGTTTCTTGTTCGGTAGCATACAGGCAATCGTGTGACTCTTCGTCACTGCAAGCAGTACCTTGCGGGAAAGGTAGGAGTTCAGCCGGATTAAGAACACAACACATCTTAATTTGAATGTGAGGAGCAAACAAGATCAATTCATATCTCGTCAACAGTGCGGAAGTGAGGTGTTGCATTTGGGTTTTGTTCAGTAGAACATCTACAGAGTGAGGCACCATCAGGGTTAGATCATGGCCTAGGACCATTCCCTCACTCTGCTTTACAGAGGCAGCAGCAGCAGCGACAGCTCGCAAACATCTTGGCAAAGCGCATGCTACAGGATCAAGGGCGGAAGAAAAGTAACCGCATGGCCTATTCATTCCTCCATGTTCGTGCGTTAATACAGCCAAAGCACATCCATCACATTCATGCACAAACAACACAAAGGCCTTTTCGTAATTTGGTGTGCCCAAAACTGGTGCCGAGCATAATGCAGTCTTGAGCAAATCAAACGATTGTTGGTGTTCCGTGTTCCATGGCAATGGCGAAGAAATGCCCTTCTTTGTCAAGGCCAACATCGGTTTTATATCTAGTGAGAAGTTTGGGATCCATAACCTATAGTAAGAAGCCATACCTATCAAGGCTCTAACTTTCTCCTGTGTATTTGGGACAGACATGCCAGAAATTAACTTTATCCTTTCAGGTGTCAATCTTCTCTCTTTGGACAGGAGATAGCCTAAATAGGCGACCTCCTGGCAACAATATTGAAACTTTTTAAGCGAAGCTTTGTGACTATGTTTAGCTAGATGAATAAGCAACAACACAGTGGCCTCTTTACAAGAGCTCTCGGAGTCAGCAGCCAAAAGCAAATCATCAACATACTGAAGCAATGTACAAGTAGGGGGGAATTCAAGGGTATCAAGCTGTTCTTTCAAAGCCCTACTATAAATACTAGGACTCTCAGTGTAACCTTGGAGTAAATGTGAACGAGCTTCCCCCTAAGGTGAACGCGAACAAGTATCTACTGTCCTTGTGTATAGGAATACTAAAGAAAGCATTCTTCAGCTCCACAACACTAAAGTAAGTAGCTGTAGCTGGAATCATAGTTAATATTGTCGTCACATCGGGCACAATTGGAAATTGCGGAGCGACGACTTTATTAATGGCACGCAAATCAATTTTGAAACGGAATGGAATTGCATTATCGCCTTTCTTGTACACGGGTAAAATCGGACTATTGCACAAACTACTTGCAATTTCCTCATATCACCCCACGATGCACAAAATCAGAAACAATGCATTTCAAGGCTTGCTCACCCTCATCTGAAATCTTATACTGTGGAATGCGCTGCAGCTTAATTCCATGTTTCAAAACTATTTTAACAGGCTCAATCTGCAAAACACCAACATCATTGTCGTCAACTGCCCACAAACACTCTGGTACATTACTGAATTCAGGCGGCAAAGGTCTAGTCAAGAATTGAGAGACAGAAAGTTGCTTTGGTGAAATCGTCAAACGCACTCCATCAGAAGAACAATGAATTACCGCATTTAATTCCTTCAACAGATTTAACCCCAACAAATTCTTTCCACAATTCGAAGTCAAAAGAAATGGACAGTGGTCCGTAAAGGGACCCAAAGAGATAGGTACCGGTGAAGAAACTGGACAGACAATTGGTGTGCCAGAAAACCCTACAGAAACATTGGTTTGCCCTGACAGTGGAATGTTTGGAACCCGGGAATGATCAATGGAACACTTCTGTGCTCCAGTGTCTATCAAAAACGGATGTTTCCTATTTCCCACTACCATTTCAACGTAGGGACCTTTCTGATTAACGGGAATAGGTGTAGGTTCCAAACCCTACGTCGGGCAATCCTAACGAAACAAAATATCATCGAAAGGAAGCTTCTCAGATAGATATGCAGCAGAAGGATGATTAAATATGTTTCTAGTATCCACACTCAAAGTCTGATTGTCCTGTGAAAAAGGTTGCTGGGGATCCTGTGAAAACTGACCTCTACCAGGGCCCCCTACACCCGGGCGACCTCTGGATCATCTACCCATATTTCCAAATGTGTTATTCGACCTCTGTCAACGGACGGGGCATTGTGCACGCCAATGACCCTCCTGGCAACAATAGGCACACTGATTAATGTTCACGGGACCCAAGGGCACATTCCCTTGTGGAACATACTGACCTCTAATCTGCGAACTACCCCCTCTGGGGCCTCTAACAATTTGTTGTAACAATACTTTAGTCTTTAAATCACCTTTTCTCTTTTGGACTCTATCTTTTTCATTATTGACACGGTTCTCGTAGTACTGAGCCATGTGCAGTACTTCTGATTGGGATTTTGCCTGCCAAGCGCTCTTGGAAGACATAATTTGTCAGACAGCAATCCAGGTACAAATTTGTCCACAAATAATCTTTTCCCAGACTCTGTGCCTAAGTCTTATCCACTGAAATCCGAGAATACTTGTTCGAACCGATTAGAGAACTCGGTAGCACCCTCAGACTTTCCTTAGACACAGGCCGTAAGCTTGTCCCAAATAATTCTCTTTTCGGGAATTATGGTTTTTATTTTAGCAACGATTCTGTCAGGCAAAGTTAGTATCACCTGGGGCGGTCTCTCTCCAGCTGGCCTTTCTCCGTCAAGCCTAGTTATGTTAGCCCACGTATTTCCCAACCCAGGTACGTCGTCTATAGTTCTAACCTGTTTCCACAAATCTACGGGCAGGAGTACAGGAAACAACAAATCAATGTCGCCTAGGGTGAACACTGAGGACTGCAAAACGGACTCTATCTCTTTATAGAACCCTGTCAGAATTTTCCTAATGTCAGGAATAGACTGTCTAATGGTGTTCACTTCCTGCCGTGAAAACGGGACGTGAACAAACTGTGCTACATAATGTGCAGGAATGTTCACAGCGACTATATTATGTGCAGGATCAGCCGCAATCTCAACCTTCGGGACAAATGTCGGAGGAACCTCTCTCATAGGCAACTGAGATGTAGGCAACTCCGAACGCTTACTAAGCAACAAAGCCAAGTCAAGCGCTAAAGCAGTCGAAGAAGTGTCAAGTGAAAAAGCTCTCTTATGAATGCTCAATAACTCTGTGGGACAACTAATCTTCTTTTTTACACACTCATCCTGCAGGTACTCTACCATTACCTGTATCACTTTCCTCTACATTTCTAGCGTATATTGACTGTATGTGTCATATACCTCAACTGGAGTTATCGATATGTCTGAAATCCATCTAATCGCGTCTTTCTTACCAATTCACGTTTCCTCAGATATCGATTTACGACACGGAAGAAACCGTTTCTGTACATACATACTTTCCCCTTCGTCATCCTCATTCTGTAACCTTTCCAACTCCTTTCTATACTCAAATAAATATCCTCTCAACATGCTCATTTACTTTCTCCACAGTGTCTCTTGAA
Organism: Ambystoma mexicanum; assembly: GCF_040938575.1. Classification (NCBI taxonomy): domain Eukaryota; kingdom Metazoa; phylum Chordata; class Amphibia; order Caudata; family Ambystomatidae; genus Ambystoma; species Ambystoma mexicanum. The sequence continues at coordinate 1,017,832,937 of NC_090923.1, read as the reverse complement.
AATGCTAAAGTGTTTAAATCTCTTAACCCTTGTGGGAGATCTACATTATTTAATCTTCCCCACATTACACACAAATGAATCCCTAAACCTTCAATGAAAACATTTTTCTCAGGAAAATTATCCATATTAGAAAGTGTGGCAAAAACATGAGATTGATCATCCCTCTCTATACAATGATTAGCCCATGCAAACAAATCCTGTTTCTTTTCTGTAGGAACAGTATTACGAGTAACAACCCTCGACCTCACACCCTCATCAACTACAAGCGGTACAGGACTACTTCGGAGTGGGGGTGCAGGCAAATTCAATGGAGGTACTATTACCGGTGCAATGGGAAGAGGCGGAGGAGCAGGTGGAGGAACAACAACCGGAGGAATAGGAACAACAGTTGAGCAGGAAGAGCAGGAATAACAGCAGGAAGAGGTACAGCAGCGGGAAGAGGAACATACGGAGGTGGTGCAGAGGCACCAGGCCTTTGTTCATTTAGCAATTTGTCAATAAACCCATCAGAAACATGAAGATCTTTAGAAGGATAGATTTTCTGAATACCGAGTGAGAAAGCCCTATCCATATTTTTAGTCGCCTCAGACTGTTTGTCCTGATCACATAACAATGCTTTTTCAGCGTTCGTTTTATGACAGCGTGCATGTTTTTCCCTACTTTAAAGCTGTTGCAACGCTTCTCTTTTCCAATTCTGTAAAACATCAAATGCTGCAGGTCTAGCCTTTGCTTTAACAAGACTGACTCCAAATATTCAATACGAGGGATCTCAAAACTACCATTGATTGGCCACTGAAGTTTGGAGGCATGTCTGGTTTGTCTGTGCCAAATATCATTAAATACTATACTTCCAATGCCATGCTTACAGTACATAGTACAAGGCCGGCGACCCCTCCTGTGGTGCGGGACAGCCAAAATCCAAAGATTGTCTATTGCTGCGGAATAATGCCCTAAAGCAGGTAGACAATTTCCGAGGCATATCTCAAATTCTTGGTGTTACCTGGTCAATAATTGTGTCTGCAGATACAATGCGCCAAATTCAAATTGTCAGGATTAAATTAAGAATCGGGTCACGACTCACCTGACCAAACCTAAGGAGGTCACATCGGATTTCAAAGAACTTACCTAACGATTTGTACCTTCTGTTTGGTGATTTCAGCAAATCTGCCCGCCTCAGGAAATGGACCCTCGTCAAGATGCTGTCTCAGACCACACGCTTATCGTCCAAGGATCGGGTCGTGCAGCACTGCCGAGGTGTTGCGTCTCGTTCAGTGGGGCCCCTTATGTCACACCGTCCGATCCCGGTCCGATAGCGTGAGTCAACCTTCAACAATCCGGCATCAATCTTGAGGGTCCCTATTCAGGGCGCCAACTGTGAAAACAAAGAAATAATATGAGGCTGGGTAGCCCAAAAAAGAAATACACCAAACACACGTTACAAAGGAACATACAAAGGTCTTTATTTTATGCTAAACAGTTACAAAAAGTCAAAGACAAATCAGATAGCTATCGGCCCTCAGTACAACACAGCGAACTCCATCGTGGTTCGGTGTGCTCAGTGAGTGGGAATATTCATTGAAACAGTCAGGATTTTATACAATTTTCAGCCTGCTGTCCAGCCCTACTGCGGGTTAACTATTCCATAAATACATTACTGATCTAGGGTTCGTGCCAGGTTCGCTTCTAATTTGTTCGTATATATGTATCTAGTTCATCTTTGGTTTACACATCAACAAGTCAAAATGGCAACAGTGTATTCTCTAGGTTTAGCCTTAGGACATAGTTTATACAATGTAGTTAAACAGGCGTTCCCATTCAGGTATTCAAACGACATTGCAGTTAATATATGTTCATCGATCAGTTTTGTTGACACAGGTAATCCATTACACACAGGTCAGCAAAGGACAAGGTCTCAGTTCATGACCCTAACAAGTGGCCTGCAGGCAAGTTACATATTAGCTGTACACAGGGGTCATGACGGCCGTGTTCTATTCTGAATGACATTGTCCACCATTTTAACCCACAGGGTGACTTTACAGGGAGAGAGAACCTAAAATGGTGGTTTACATTGATTCTAGGGTCAGGACCTTGCAACACGAATTTCTTCACAAGTAGCTTGTTAGCAGCTTGGCGTAGGCCAATATACATATATTCATAGCAATAGAAGGCACGATATAATTTCCAGTTTGACAGAAGCAGTGACCCCGGTTTCAACCCTCTGTCTCCCAGTGAGGATTTCACACGGTAAACCATTTTGAGAGCATTTATTATCAAGTTTCAAGCTCTCTTGACACTGCATCTGGGCTGCCAACAGGTTATTTAGCTTTTTATTCCTTAGGGACGCATGTGGGGTGACCAGTCGACCGACAGTCCCATAACCCTCCTGTTAACATCTGCTCAGAGACATTCAAATGTATCCCAAAATAACCCAAACATAAACCAACAAGCACATGTAATGGGGGTGGGGTTGGTGGGAGTAGAGAGAGTGAGAGTGGGGTGTGTGAGGGTAGAGAGAGTGGGGGTACAGAAAGTGGGCATGGGGTGGGATCGTAGTAGTAGAGAGGCAGCCTCTGAAGGAATAAAATAATCGCCACAGAAAGTAGCCTAAAATCAGTCCAATTGGCCGCAAAATAGCCCAAACCACTATGCAGCTGTGAAATGGAAAACCCGCTGCATTGCTTCTTACAAAGCTGCTGATTGGAGCAAATCTTGTTAGTGAGCTCCTCATTCGGTAGTACGGCGGAGAAGTTTGGAATTGTATTTTTTTTTTAGTGAGTTGGCCATTTCATGCCGTGGCATTGCAAGTTGCTATGCCAACCAGATATTCTCAGTTAATAAGCCCATTTCGCTCTCTCTATTTTGTAACAATGGTTTTGGCGAATTTTCCACAACCAAAAACACACTGGGCCTGATTCTGGAACAGTAAAGCAAATAAAAATGCACAGGGGATGCACTTTTTTCATTGCATTAAGAAATGCATAGATCACCTTAGTCACAAAAGTGACCTGCACATTTATAGGGGGCTGGGCGGCAGCTCCTTTGCACTAGCAAATTTCATAGTGACAGGCCCTTACACGGCATGTCATTGTGAACTGCAAAAAAAAGGTATTACTACCCCTGTTTGCGGGAATTACTAGCCCTGCTTGAGGTAAAGAAATGTGGGGGACACTTGCCGGTAATTTACATTAATCCTAACCTTCCTTGTCACAGTGCTTACTTTTGGGGCACCAACCTCTATGACAGATAACCATTTCTCACTCTTTTTTATGCCAAACCGCATCCCTTCCTCCTTCTGGAGTGTAAGTATCCCCTAGTCACAAGATGCGCTAATTACCCTTTCCAAGCTCCACATTGGTCCATACAGAATCTCCTATTTATTTATTTTGCATAGAGCTCTTTAAACCTTGAGTGTCAAAATGCTGAAACAAATAGGACATCCCAATTAAAAATAGTGAACAAACAAAAAAAGAGTCAGTCGTACAACCAAATCAGTCCTTAGCAAAACATGAGTAATAAGATGACATGATCAAGCACGCCGGTGAGAGATCCAAAAACATGGGGAGGGCGGCTTTACCTTCCTCCAGAATGTCAAAGATGCAAGACTGAATGTCCAACATGGAGGTTTCTGTGCCGGTGTGCCGGACGACCACCGACTGGAGACCCTCATCACTGGTTGGGCGGAGCTGTGACTATGCAGCGGTAATGATATTACCGCTGCAGTACCACTCCACCCATTGCCGAATTTGGGCTGAAATTCGAGATTTACCTCCAGCTTTTAGCTGGAGGTACATCTTGCCACTTTCGACCCGTTTTCGGCGCTATTACTGTGGTGCTAATAGCACCGCAGTTATAGTGCCCAGAATGCCCCATTGGGTCCAATGGGAATGGGGACTTACTGCCTCACACAACTTGGGATCTGGCACTAATAGTGCCGAACCGAGTTGCGGTAACGCAATTTGCATTGGGCGGTATGCCAGCGGATTTACCGCTAGGGATACCGCCCAATTTGTGATGAGGTCCAAAGTGCTGTAACTGCGAATAGGCAATTTTGTCTAGGATTTAAAGAAGAAATCTGATGTTGGTAATAGGTCGATAATTACCAGGGTCAGAAAGCTCCAAGGAGGCCTTTTTTAGGATGGGGTTATGCAGGTCTTTTTCAGAGAAATCCGGTATAAGGCTAGTAGGAAAGGTGATCCGGTATAAGGCCTGCAGGAAGAGGTATGTTGTAAGTACTGTGACGAGAGAGAGTAGGTCTAGGAGTAATGAAAATTACCAGTATGTAATCCCCACATTACCTCCATGTCCCTTTTTCCAATCTCAGTGCTTACTTGTGAGGTATACGAATGCTTTCACAGCTGGATGGGTCAATGCACTCAACATGAACCATGCACAGGCCGTTTCTTTATGCCAATAGCACTCAACCAGCACATTTTTTCACCATGTCAAACTTCATTACTTGCACACAGAACCCCTACGACGAAGGTTTTGAAACTATGACCTGGAATGTTCAGTCTGTAATGCTTCACAATTCCATTGGGATCAGCTCATGTCGCTGCCCTACCGATGTCCTGCATCAGAAAACCCTGAGTTTCAGCCCAAGAGGCCGACATTACACATCTTGATCTGCCCTCAATCACAGCAAGGTTTGGCTGTGCAGAGGATATGTATACTTCCTCTTTAGCACACTTCATCCATCTTCTGATGGTTGGGGCAGATGCCTTTCTACCAGGGTCAATACGCCCGAAAGTCACAAACAGTCTGTCAGATTTCCGAAAGGGCTTGAGTTCTAGCCAACTAAATCAAACTAGGCCAAAACTGCCTTTTCTACATCCGGCATGTGCCAGAGTTCTTATTCCGGGGATGCTGGCCGCTAAAAAAAGACTGAGGGAACCACCTCCCAAGACTGGTGACATTTGTACTCCATCTCCAGCAAACATCTTGGATGACATCTGAGTACCAAAGAGTCAAGACAAACCTACAGTTACGGATACTTACATAATAACTCCCCAACCTCATCTAATCGTCTAGTTGCATTGACTGTAATCAGAAGTACCAACTTCATAGACTGACATTTTAGACTAATTCAAGAGTTTTAAAAGGGGGGTTGAGAGCCTTTAAGACTACACGAGGATCCCATGCTATAAAACCCATTACTACAGCCGGCCTGGCCTGTAAGAAGCTCTTAAGATTCTTAGACACCAAATTATCCCCCTCTGAAAATTGATATCATTGTTCTCTAAATGCCCATATTGCTAACCCCTGTGCCCTCAGGGATGAAACCAATAAACCCATCTCAAGCCATCCTGCAAAAACTGGAGAGTGGATGGGATAATCCATTAATCCGTGTCAGAAGATGGAAACCCTTGCCCTCACAGCAGACTGCAAAATGTTTCCAATGTTTATTATAGACCCCTTTTGTAGGTGGTCTCTACCATTTTGTACTGTTTCTGCTATTTAGAGGGATAAGCCCTGCTTTTTCCATCCTTGATCCTCAACTTGAAGACCCCACTCTGAAGATGTGGCTGCTCATCTCGTGAGATAGGAATTTGATGGGCCTCAGCACTAATGAGAATATGAACACTGGATATGTGGCCAACTCTACAAGGAGAAGCTACCAACCCTTTCTCGGCCACAGGGGGGCCCGCCACCAGGACCTTCGAGTCTGAGCCCCCGAACCTTTGCAGATGTTTGGGGAGAAGAGGAAGAGGAGGGAATGCATGCATGAGTCTCTTGTTCCACTGGACTGACAATGTTTCCCTGCCCCTCATGACTCTGTCATTAGACACAGAAATAGGGACTTGGGAATTCTGCATAGAGGCAAAAAAAGTCCAGCACCACAGTGCCCATTCTCCTGCAGTCCACCTTAAACAACTGTTTGTCCATTTACTACTGTAATGTTGGAAATACTTTCCTCAATGTGGCTGCTTCCACATTGTCTACTCCACTGACATGAAAAGTCCTGAGAGCCAGCAAGTTAGATCCTGCCCATAGACTCAACTCTGATGTGACCAAACTCAGGAACAGCAGGCGAATGCCCTCTTGTCTGTTCACCTGTGTCACTGCCGATGTATTGTCCATCCTTACAAAGACAGCTTTGTTCCTGATCTAAAGATCAAACGCCTTGAGGGCTCTGAATATCTCTGTAAATTCTCTCCAACTGGAGGGTCTGTTTGTCTCAAGATGCCACTGCTTGTCAACATTATTTTCCTAGAGTGGCTTACTAGCCCAGGGCATTGGTCTTGGTAGTAAGGACGATGCATGTTGGGTTGGAAGAGGAAATCCCTGAGGAGATTTCCGATTTCCAACCATCACTTCAGGGAATCCTCAACTCCTGCTTGCTGGGAATCTTTATCTCGAAAGTCCCAGAAACTGAATCGCAATGCGAGAGCAGATGATTTATCAGAGGCCCCAAATGGAGCGTTGCCCAGGAAACCATAAACACACCTGCTGTCAAATGACCCTGCAGCTGTAGCATCTATCAGACTGTGGTCCACTCCTCCTGTAGCATTCCCTTCAGGCAATTCTTTAATCTCAATGCTCTGTTTTCTGGGTCCCACTTTTTTGCCGTCCAGAATCTGGTACCAATCAATTGTAGATAATTGCAGGGCTTCAATTGCGATTTCTGGTGATATATCAGTAGACCCAAAGATCTCAGAAATCAGCATGATTCTTCTGTGTGGATCCTCAAGTGTTTGCTCTGATGAAGCTCTGATCATCCTGTCATCCAGCTACGGGAATACATGAATTCCTGTCGAGTGCAGTGCTGCCACCGCCTGGCCCAAGACCGTGGGGAAGACAATGAGCTTTTGAGCCGAAACGGAAGTAGCCTGAATTGCCAATGCTATCCTACCACCGTGAAACTTAGAAACATCTGGTGGTTCCTGTGAATGGAAATATGCATCCTGCAGGTCTATTGACGCCAGTAAATCTACATTTCTGATGCTCAGGGTTCTATTCTTAAACGTCTCCATTTTGAATATCTTAAGCCAAAAACTGGTTCATATTCATCAAATCGCATAGCAGTCAGAACTTCCCATTTGGTTTCGGAACAAGGATTAAGATGGAGTAGAAGCCCAGATGGTTCTCCTCCTTGGACGTCCGAATTATTGCCTGCGTCCCCCAGTGCCCCTGGATACTGCCATGTATTGCTCGTCCCTGCTATACTCCCGTGAGCGCAGTCGAGAATAGTCCTGACAGTTATGGTTGTATTGAACATTATATTTTGTAGCCAAAGCAGATGGTGTCGTTCAGCAATTTGTCTGAGGACAGTCTTTCCCACTCGTTTGAGAAACAGTAGATTTGTGCCTGCATAGGCCTGGCATCAGGACTTCTGGTTGGGAGGCTGGGCAGATGATTTTCCTTGCTGGTTTATGTCATCTGCCTGAACCTCCAATGCGGACTCCCAAATACTTTCTATCAGCGATTACATTTGGAAAACCTCTTTGCAAGGGTCCTGGATGATGCATATTCTAGCTGTATGCCTCTTCAGCTTATTAGAATGCGTATCTTCCTTGAAGACTCTATGGGTCCTATTCTCTAAAGAATCTCCAAAGAATATGCGGCCTTCAAAGGGAATTTTCAAGGCCTGACGAAATGACTAGTGCACTGCAAGAGTACAAGAATGAGCAGTGGCTAAATGCCTACACAGCCCAACACTACTACTAAACCAGCAGTGAAAACAATCATAAAGGTGAAACAGGCAGGGCCTGAAAGGCATACCTTTGTTGCCTCTTTTAGTAGTGCATGCCTAGGGCACGCTATATCTTAAGGAGGTGTGTGAGCTGAAAAGAGTAGCAACCCAAACAATTTAAGTACAGTGATTCCAAAATAAAAGAATATCCAGTAAAGGCTCTATAAATACATAGAACTTTAAGGAAACAATAACATGCGATCAAGTAACCAAAAACACAGAGCACCCCGCTTTTGCCCCGGCCCTGTAAAGAAAACACAGAAAACGCAGAGTGGCAATCTGGGTAGATGAGCGGACAAGGGGGGCTTAAAAGTAATTAGCACCCTCAGCGGGTGTGGGAGCCAATCAGGTTGCTCCAAACCCAGGCTGAATCTACTGATGCAAGCACGGGTTCAGAGCAACCCGAGTGCTCTGCGCAGCCACCATCCATCAGCGCTACTGTTTTCCCTCCTCCCCTGCCTACTGCCTCCAAATCCTGCTCTTCAACATCCAACCCACCACACCCAGCTTACCTTAAATGGGCTCCTCCTCCTGCTCCACTCCGATTGGCTTCCGTGTAAACCATGCAAATGGAAGACCCGCCTTCCATTTCTATGGCAACAATGACTCACCCCGTCCGCTGCTGCGAACGCAGGTGTTTTTTTTCTCCTTTTCAATTGCTATTAGCACCTTGAGCATTTGCCTCGGGGTGCTAATAGCAATAATCCCACATTCTGCGGGTTTCACCGGCATGGTAACAGCACCAGCACTCATCGTTACCAGCCAGTGAAGCCTGCAGAATGCAGGATTATTGCAGAATTATTATTATTATTATTTTTTTTTTTTTAAATGTATTTATTATTATTATGTTATTTATTAAGGGTGAACCTAGCTTCGGGAAGCAACAGAGTGCTTTACAATCATGGGAAGAACAAAGTCAGGGGGAAGCAAAGAAAAAGGGAGCGGGGACCTAACAACAGGGAAGGACAGGCAATTGGCAGTAAGGGATCTACAAGCGACGAGGGAAGGAAACAATGAAGAGCAGATCACCAAGTCTCGGTTAGGGTGGGCAGTGGAGGGTTTGTGCACCTAGGCGTTTGGGAGGAGCCCTTCCTTGAAGAGGAAGGTCTTGAGCTCTTTCCAGAATAGTGGAAGCTATGGGGCGAGTCTGATGTTGGCGGGGAGGAGATTTCAGACTTTTGGGGCATGTACAGAGAAGGCCTGTCTTCTGATTCTCTCCTTCCTGCACCGGCAGAGTTCAGCTCTGCACATGTCTTTACTTTTGGTGGATTGCAGGGCTCCAGAGATGCTGAGTTTCTCAGTAAGGTAGCTGGGGGACTTCAAGGTGACAGCATGGATATTACCCTGAAGTGATAGAAGATGCAACAGAATATGAAGATGATACAGGCTTGCAGCAGAAGCCAGTGCAGTTCGATGATGTGGTAGAATTTGTACAGTCATTTGATAGGTCATGCTGCTGCACGCAGGACACATCTCAGTGGACCATGGGGACAGGGCATCTTGACAGCACCAAGCCAGGCTTTTTGGCATCAAATCTGTAGTCTGTGAATGTTTGGCACTGCCGTGTTGTGGAGTGGCAGTGACAGAACCCAAATTACCTGCATCCTTTTATTTTGATAAAAAGAAAAAAATCCAGGGTTTACACAACCTCGCCAGATGGCATGCTGTCCCTTCTAAGGGTTGGGCTCATCCTCGAGGTGAACATATCTACTCAGACCATCTGCATTGGAGTGAAACAACCTAGGTTTATGCTGCACGTCCTTATTCAGTTCCTGTGGGGTATGGCCCAATGCAGCAACTTGGAATTCTCTCTCTGCATGACCATCAACCACGTGAGATATTTGTGGTCACTTGGTAGTAAAGTGAAACCCAAAAATGTAGGGTTATAACTTCTGTGCTGCCCAAACCACTGCAAATGTCTCTTTTTCAATTGTGGTCCAGTTGTGTTCTTGCTTCTTTAAGCAGCTGCTAAGCTAGGTGCAAAGTTAATGGACCCCCTCGGGTGCAAATACTGCTCCAAGACCAAATTCACATGTGTCTTTAAAATACATTCCTGCCCATAAAGCAGGCGTCCAGGTGGCAAGGCATTCAAAGGAAGGGGTCCCATGCACCTTCATGAACACCTTATAGTATATAGTGTGGCCCAAAAAGGCTCTCACCTGTGCCTGGGTGGTGGGGAAGTTCCAATCCACCACTGCTTGCACTCTTGCCTGAAGAGGCTGTCTCTTAATGTTGCCTACTTGGCGTCCTAAGTACATCACAGTACACTGCGCTATCTGGCATATAGAAGTCTTGGCTTTGAAGTCAGCCTTCTGCATGGGTTTAATAACCTATTTCAGGTGGGAGAGATGCTCTTGGCAGGTATAGTTGAAGACAGCAACATCATCTAAATATGTAACACCAAACTCTGCTAATACATATACGGCTTGATTCACTATTCTCTAAAGGGTGGCAGGGGCATATTTTAACCCAAAGGTTATAACAGTAGCCTGGGAGTGTCCACTGATGTGGAGAATGCCGACCTCTACTTTTCTCTGTCAGCCAAGCCCACCTGCCAGTACCCGACTGTGAGGTCAAAGGATTATGTGTACTTGGCAGCACCTAATCTGCCAATTCGCTCGTTTGAATGAGGTATATTGAAAGCATCCATCTTGGTGACAGAATTAAGCCCTCTGCAGTACACACAGGAGTGGACTTTAGTTTTCCCACTGCTGGACTTCTTAGGTACAAACACCACAGTACTAGGCCATGGGAGTTCTCAACAGCGCCTAAGTCCAACATTGTAGAGACTTCCTCCTTGATAATGTCCTTTACTTGTCAGACATGCAGTGATTTCTAACTTTCACTGGCTTACTATGACCAGTGTCAATGCCATGGATGCACCAATCTATTTTACCTGGAGTCAGTGAGAACAGACCTGCAAACTGGCCCAGCAGCTTTAGGCTGTACTACCATTGCTGTTCTTTCAGGTCTGGAGATGGTGTCCAAATGTCACCAGTCTTGGGAGGTGGTTCCCTCAGTCTTTTCTTAGCAGCCAGCATCCCCGGAATAAGAACTCTGGCACATGCCGGATGTAGAAAAGGCAGTTTTGGCCTAGTTTGACCTAGTTGGCTAGAACTCAAGCCATTTTGGAAATCTGACAGACTGTTTGTGACTTTCGGGCGTATTGACCCTGGTAGAAAGGCATCTGCCCCAACCATCAGAAGATGGATGAAGTGTGCTAAAGAGGAAGTATACATATCCTCTGCACAGCCAAACCTTGCTGTGATTGAGGGCAGATCAAGATGTGTAGTGTCGGCCTCTTGGGCTGAAACTCAGGGTTTTCTGATGCAGGACATCGGTAGGGCAGCGACATGAGCTGATCCCAATGGAATTGTGAAGCATTACAGACTGAACATTCCAGGTCATAGTTTCAAAACCTTCGTCGTAGGGGTTCTGTGTGCAAGTAATGAAGTTTGACATGGTGAAAAAATGTGCTGGTTGAGTGCTATTGGCATAAAGAAACGGCCTGTGCATGGTTCATGTTGAGTGCATTGACCCATCCAGCTGTGAAAGCATTCGTATACCTCACAAGTAAGCACTGAGATTGGAAAAAGGGACATGGAGGTAATGTGGGGATTACATACTGGTAATTTTCATTACTCCTAGACCTACTCTCCCTCGTCACAGTACTTACAACACACCTCTTCCTCCAGGCCTTATACCGGATCACCTTTCCTACTAGCCTTATACTGGATTTCTCTGAAAAAGACCTGCATAGCCCCATCCTAAAAAAGGCCTCCTTGGAGCTTTCTGACCCTGGTAATTATCGACCTATTACCAACATCAGATTTCTTCTTTAAATCCTAGACAAAATTGTACTTCATCCAGAAACGCATCTGTGGACTTTGAGGGTAACAAGTCGAGAAGCGGATCAGTCAACTCCTCAGTCTCTTCATCAGTCATGAAAGTCAATAGTACGTCATCCCTGCTGTCATGAGGTTTCAGCCTGTTGACATGAAAGACCTTTTGCACCTGCCTCAGGGCCTTTGTATCAATGAAGTAGTTAACCTCACTCATTCTCTCCAGAACCGCACAGTCCACTTGTCTTGAAGGGCACAGAGTTTGACAGGTTCCATAATCCAGACAATCTGTCATGGAGTGTACTCTGTCACTGTGGCCTTCTGGCCATGCCAGGGCATAATGATCTCCTAGCAAACCTTCACATTTTGAGAACTCTGCTCCTTGTCCTCAACCATTTTGAATCTGGGCCCAAGTCCACTATGTCATGGGATGGATTTGGGGGTTTACCCTCCCATCCTTCATGAACCAGGCTTAGGAGACCTCTAACAGGAAGGCCAAATAGAAGCTCAAAGGGACTGAACCCTACCGCACTCTTGGATACCTCCGAGAACACAAAACGGAGGCATTGCAGGGGACTATCCATGTCCACCTAGGGTACACATTCAAGCCATACATCATGCACTTCAGGGTCTTGTGGAATCACTCAACAATCCAACTAGTTTATAGGTGGAAAGCTGTAGAGAACCACTAACCACACTCATTCCACGTTGTCTTCATATGCGCAGATATGAAGTTTGAGCACCCTGTCCGAAATTATCCCTTTAAGGAACTCCACATGATAGAATATCACTATTAGAGCCTTTGCCACCAAAGGAACTTTGAGGCTCCTCAAGGGTACTGCTTCAGGGTGTCTAGTGGGGTGATCTACCTTGACCAAGATGTACCGGTTCTCTGTTGTGGTTTGGGGATCCACAAGACCCACAATGACAATGCCAAAGGAATGTAGTGAGCTAAGTCTTTTAGGAACCTGCTGTTGCATTGGTGCACAACCAACCTCAAGTTTCCACCTGCCTCAGAATTCTTGGGCTCACTGTACAGGACCATTCTCCCAGTATACCCTGAACATCCCTGGGGCTTTCCCTTGAGTCTGCTTCTCTGCCTGCTCACACCGATCAGTAAGAATGGGGCAGTCTGCCTGCTCCCGGCAGAAGTCATCCTCACTGGGCCTCCTGGTGTTGACAACGTGCATGCCTTTGAGATCTGAAGCTACTGTGTCATCTAGCACAGGTTCTGGTTTTACACCAGTAGTATGCCTTGGTGTCACTGAATCCTGTGCCACCACATTAGGCACCTCATTGGCTACTAGCCCCCCTGTGGTAGGTGCAAGCGCCTCTTTGGGTTTTGGATCTTGACCTGGCACTACTGGGGTCTCTGGTTTTTCGCTTTCTACAGCTGGGACAGCTCCTGGGCCCAAGGCCTCGTGGGCTGCTTCCCTCGCGCTTTCTTTGGCCCTAGATTTAGTGACTGCTCGTTTATCTCTGGGTCAGGAAGGTCATTCCCTAACAGACAGCCAATTGGAAGTGTGTTTTTCACAGCACCACAGTTCTGAGAGGTCTTCACTCTCCAGCTAAAGCCCATAGTTGCCAGTGTGCAGTGACTAAGGCTATCACACCCCCTAACTAACTTGTCTGGACCAGAAATCACCTGATCTTCTTGCACCTATTTATTTATTTATTCAGATTTGTAGAGCGCACGTCAGCCCGGGGGCATTGTGGCTCTTGTTACAGACATATCTTATTTACATATAATACATTATTTACATAAAATACATTATTTACAGTGGCAAATATGACATTTGTACAAATTAGCAATGCAGTATATTTACATAGATTCGTGAGTGTCACATATTATTGTGCGAGGAAAGAGGTCTTCAGTTTCCTATGAAAAATCGGGAGTGAGTTGCCGGACAGCGGTGGCATGTGTAGCATTTATTTGCATGCATATTGGTCATTCTGACCACTCAACTGGAGGTTCTTCTAATGTCAAGATGAATGAGGAGAGCCCTACATAGCATAGACTTGTGTGCTGCATCATAGTACAGCAGGGTTAAAAGTGGAACCTCCAGATGTGGTGCGGGTAATGAGTTTTCACAAAGTTGTCATGACCATGAGAATGTTTTTTCTACCACTCTACCTATCATCCAACATGCTCTTCTCTGCTCACCTTAACATCACTTCTCTGGTCATGTATGATATGAAATGGCATTTAGGGCATTTATAACGCACCTGTACACAAGTGTTTCTAAACAAAATGGATCATGTAGCTGGGTCTGCGCTTCCGTCAGTATTCGTTTCGGCAGGAAGTGTACTTCCTGTGCCGTCTCTTGTACCACCCTGCACGCAATGGTATCCACAATATACAGTAAACACATAAGGTTGAGCTGCACACACTAGACAAACATAATGGGTCTTTTATTCCCCTAGTCGGAGCATTGCATTATATGTTTTACTCCAGTTTGTATTCCACTAGCCAATGCATTTCATTATATTAGTCATTATATTGTGTTTCTCCATTATTTTTCATATTTTGGGAAATGATCTTTGTAATTGGGACTATTTTCTACCCGCTTAGATCAACAAATGTGGTTGTAATGTGTGTATGTATTTTATATATTTTCTGAAAGAAATGAGTGTTATATACACGTTTCATTCTTCAAAAATGTCTTCTCAATTTTATAGGAATGGTAATATCATATTTATTTTATTGTTTTTTTTATAACGCGTCTAACACCGTACCTGAGTTTGGTTTTCTAAACGCGGATCTGGGATTCGAACCTCTGTTGCTCTGTGTGGTCTTGCTTCCAAGACCAGCACCTTGCATGTTGACTGTTCTATTTTCCTTGGCTGCCACCTCTGTTGCTCTGTGTGGTCTTGCTTCCAAGACCAGCACCTTGCATGTTGACTGTTCTATTTTCCTTGGCTGCCAGTCTATTAATGTTCATTCATGTGGTTTGTAGCCAAGCTTTCTTCAGGCAGTCTGTTTTTAATGCTTACTGTCACTAGGTATTGTGGGTAATCTATGTTCTCTTATATGGGTGTGTAACACTGCAGCACGTCTTGTGAAAGCACTTGTTGGCGTGAAACGTATGGACTAGAGGAAGAAAAGCATCATTCTTTTCATCTGCTGTGCAGCACCTGCTTATGTGTTTACTTCTCTGGTTATCCCAAGAATTCTTCTATTGCGGGGGTCTCCGAGACCTGGCCTCAAGAGGCAAATCCAGTCCATGTTTTCAGTACTGCCACTCAAAATACATTTGAATGCAGTGAATCTAAAGGGGAGTTTTCCAAATAGGACCTAATTTAGAGCGTGGCAGGTTGTACAATCCACTGGTTTACTGCAGGCGGAAAATCATTTATTTCAAGTTTGCAGTAAATCAGCTTTACACCTGTTGGCCACTGGTGGAAAACCGGCAGATTTCACATTTCGTCACTGTCTAAATGAGGTCCATATTAAGAGGCTATACTGAAACCCTGGTGTGATTGGGGCCGAGCTGGAAACCTCTGGTCTATGGTTTTTCCAAATCCGTTTGTTGTCCCCCCAAGGGTTGTTCCTGTCATTCCAAGGTCTCCTGGGTTCTTCCGGGAAACCCCTTTGTCACTCCCATGGTTGTTGTCTGGATATCTCAAGGCCTTATGTGATCACTGCAAGGGTTAGTATGTCCATCCCGAATCTGCACTTTGGTCACTGCTCATCCCAAGACTCTCATCTGGTTGTTATGAGGATTTTGCCCAGGTCCTCACAAAGGCACCTCTCCCATTAGCCATATGGCTTCAATGGTCTTGCAAAGGGCTATTCTGGTCCTCCCAATAATGTGGGCACCTCCGGGGCTACTCTGTCAATCCCAAGCAGTCTAATCTGATTGGTATTAGCGCTCTGTTCTCCTCTGGTCATCAAAGGGCATGCCTCTGGTTATTCAAACGTCCGTTCTTGCCAGGCCACGGAATCTCCTGGTCATCCAAACGGCAGGTATTCTTTGGTCCTGCATATGGATCGTCTGTTAGCCATGAGGACCTTTTGTAACTGGACGTTTCTCAGATAGGGCTTAGCGTGACCGGAACCTCTAAACAGCTGCTCTAGTTAATCAGCGGGGACACCAAACTTCAGTCTTAATGAAAATCCATGACAGCAGCGAAGCAAACCATCCAATATGAAATGTTCTTTGCATGCAGATATGTCCAGCCAATTGCTCAAGCAATAGTTTTCCGGTGAAGACATGCTCCACATTCCCCAGGAACAAATGGCGGGGAGGCAATAGCGTTAGGGCTGAAAAGGCTCAGCTTGGTCCGTGAGCTGTTCCTGATCAACTGCTCTCCCTTCTGACCTAGACTAGTGTGGAACAAATTCTCCTTGGCAGGACTGTACCGTTCTCTCCTCATGCTGGTAGCTTCCAGGAGCGTGAAAGATTCTCAGGTAGGGGATCCATAACCCCACACCGGCAAAGCTCCTCATTTCCAGGACTTCAGAAGATGTCAGGCATTCAGATTTCCTGGGATCCGGCTCCAGCAATGTCAAGGGAGAAACATGTCAGTCTGTGGCGAAGGAGTGCCCAGGCAAGCACGAGAAAGAGCTGGCACAGAGAAATAACCAACACAGTTTACATAAACACTGTTCACAATGACAAGTACGCAAGCATAAAAATAAAAAATCAATTTAAGTAAAGCATAAACATAAAAATAACAGGGGCCTAAAAAAACATTAGCGGATCCTATATTAAAAATGTTCGCCTTAGAACGAAGGAAAGCAGGACTTTGCAGTGACTTTGGGCTGGACTGGGTGTACCACTGAAATGACTCCGTAAGAGTCACATTGTCAGGTGGACATTAGAGTCACCACAGCTGTGGCTGACAGCAGCACGACTATAAAAAAAATCAATGTGATTGAACGAAGAAGGAGAGCAGGAGCAACCGATGCATCTCCGGAGGTGGGAAGCGGCCTAGTATTTGGAAACAGGGATTGTCTTCCCGTGTGATCTGTAGGGGTGCTACGATCAAATGGAGAGTGCATTGTTATGTTATTGGGCCTCATTACGACCCTGGCGGTAAGTGAAAAACGATGGCGGTAAATGGTTACCGCCATCGTTTTCCGCCAGGTCCGATCATGACCCGTGACCGTTAACTACGATGCCATTAGCGGCATCGTAGTTAACGCTGCCGCTAACTGCGCTAAGGGTGCACGCACGCGACCGCCCACACCGTACTTAGCGCCATGGCGGAAAGGTACGCAAATGCCGACCCAAGCGGACATGCACCTAACGCCATCACCCAGCCCGTTAAGTACCTTACCGCCATGGTGCTAATAACGCCATCGCGAACCAACCGTAAAGGGCCATGTTAAGTGAATGCAGCTGCCACAGGTGCACAGAAAGAGCACAGGTGAAGGCAATACAGACTCAGGAAGTACAAAAAGAGCACACCCCACCCCTTCCCACACCCAGTCACACTCCACAATGATACCAATACGACTAGCAATGTTGGGACTGGAGGACCTGATAGCAATGCATGTGCTACAACAGCAACAACAACAACAGGCAGCACAGAGGAGACGCAGGAGGAGAAGGAGGGCAAGGCAGGCCCAGCAAGCCCCACCAGCACAGCCAGTGCCACCACGCAGGCAGCCCCCAATCCCACGCATCAGAGCCAATCCATTCAACCTCACTGCTGAGTAGATCCAGACCCTGTACCGTTTGGACCGGGACACCATCACCGCCATCGTAGACATGACACACAACGACATCGTCAGCATGATAGAAACTCCAACCGCCATCCCCCCCCTACTGAAGGTAGTGTCTGTACTCCACTTCCTGGCCACAGGCACCTACCAGCACACAGTGGGGCACCTGCATGGCATTTCACAACCATTATTCTCACGAACACTCATCCAAGTGCTCGATGCCCTCCTCAAGCACACAGACGACCACATCTCATTACCACGGACTGGCTAGGAGATTGCAAACACCAAAGTGGGTTTCCATGCACTAGCCGGCATACCCGGTTGCATTGGTGCCATCGACTGCACCCATGTGGAATTGGTGGTTCCACGTGCCATGGAGGTACCGTACCGCAACCGGAAACAGTTCCACTCAATCAACGTGCAAATGGTCTGTGACTCCAACAAGATCATCACACATTGTTGTGCCCGATTCCCCGGATCAACCCATGATTCTATGGTCCTGAGGAACTCCACAATACCACGCTACATGGAGCGACATGCAGGGCCAAGATCCTGGCTACTCGGTGAGTCCAATGTCATGGAAGTGGGCAGGTGAATGACGTACCGATGCATACTCCACCTGGCTGAAAGGGGGGGGGATGATGCATACTCCACCTGGCTGAAAGGGGGGCGGGATGATGCATACTCCACCTGGCTGAAAGGGGGGGATGATGATGCATACTCCACCTGGCTGAATGGGGGGGGGGATGATGCATACTCCACCTGGCTGAAAGGGGGGGGGTGATGCATACTCCACCTGGCTGAAAAGGGGGGGGGATGCATACGCCACCTGGCTGTGAGTAACACAGAGAACGGAGACAGAGGATGGGCACTCACAATGCACACAACCCCTCTGCATACATTGGGTGATGGCATGCAAAACAGGCCATGGGAGCCATGAGCATATACTGGTTGCATTGTGTGAATCAATTAGTGCATGTAGAAGTGAGCCAAAGTAACAGTTGGATGCAAGCCATGGTGGAACATCATGTTCTTGATCAGACAACATGACTGACACATACATTCTCGCCTACATACAGGTGATGCAGGCTATCCCCTGAAGAGGTGGCTCCTTACACCAGTCCGGAACCCGCAGAACCAGCACGAGGAGGACTTCAACCGTGCACATACACGTACTCGTGTGGTCATAGAGCAGACATTCGGCCTATTGAAGGCACGGTTCCGAAGCCTCAGCAGGTCTGGTGGTCTGGTCTGGTGGTGCACTCCTGTATGGCCATGAGAAGGTGGCAAAGATCGTCATGGCATGTGTCATGCTACACAATATGTGCGTCAGACGGAATGTGCCCCTGCCCCCTGACGCAGAACTGCAACCACCTGACGATGAGGATGAGGAGGGTGCAGATGGGGCGGCACCCCATGGAGGAGGCGATGCACAGGAGGGGCGTGCAATGCGCCAAAGTATCATCGACCACTGCTTCTAGCACACACGGCTGGTGTGTATCACATGGTGACTGCACTTGGGGCACTGTGTGGCTCTGGGACATGCACACTGTGGACTGTACACCAATAAAGCACACATACGCAATGAAAATGTCCACACATTTCTTTTTCGGAAAGAAAAAAGTGTATTCAAACTATGAAACGTCGTGACACACCCCCTCCCACCTCCCCCCTAAACACACCAACACACCCCCTCCCACCTCCCCCCTGCACACCCCAACACACCCCCTCCCACCTCCCCCTGCACACCCCAACACACCCCCTCCCACCTCCCCCTGCACACCCCAACACACCCCCTCCCACCTCCCCCCTGCACACCCCAACACACCCCCTCCCACCTCCCCCCTGCACACCCCAACACACCCCATGTAGGTGTCAACAGATGCCTGTGACAGTGGCCACAGGCTGTTACAAGCCCCCTCTCCCGGCCCCTGGGGCACCCCTGGCTGTGAAGCGCAGGTTACATCTGGAACGTCGCACGGGGCTGCTCTGTGCAGAACTGGCAGTGGAGGATGTCCCTGCCTGCCCCCGTGCATGCACGTCCTGTAGGGTGTGGGTGAGCTCAGTGATCGCACGACGCAAGCCGGCAAGTTCAGCACAGATGTCCCTGGACATGGCCTGCATGGCATCACTCAGGGTGGCAGTGCTCTGCGCTACTTCGGCCCTTAGGGTCTCCGTGGCCTGTTCAATGGTTGCCCTAGCCCCCACACATTCCGCGGCATGCTCAGTCAGCATCGTGGAGAGTTGTTGCTGCCGTTCTGTGATGTCCTTGAGGGACTGCTGCCCCTGCTGGCCCATGGCCAGTGCTGGTGGTGTGATGGAGGGGCTGCTCCCCTCCTGTGGAGTGAGGACTGGGCATGGGGTGGAAGGCCACTCCTCTACCTCTGTGTGCCCCTGTGTGTGATCCTCATGGGGGCTGGCGTCTGAGAAACAGGGGGAATGTAGTAGGTCAGTGGGGCTTCTGACCTCGTGCTCCATGTCTGAGTCTGAACATGCAGCTATTGCAGCTGTCTCACCGATGTTGCTGCTGGCCGCTGACCCGGTGCCTTCTGTGGCAGGCAATGTCGGTAGAGGTGGAGCAGCTGCTGCTGGCCTGCTGCCTACAGGGGTGCTTGCCGGTGGGACGTCCGGTATGCTCGCAGTGGGTCCTGCTTGTTGTGGGGTCTGCCTCACTGCAGCTGAGGTTGAGGGTGCGGGGACGGTATTGATGGCCTTCTTGGCTCTCTTTGTCGCAGGGGTGTCCTGGTCCTCGGGGTGTGAATCTGTGCCTGTGGTGGAGCAAAGGAGGGAGGGCGTTATTGATGGGTCTGCGGACTTTGGAATGACAATGATTGATATTATTCTGGTCAGTAGATGAGGCAGATTTCAGGCAGGGCCATGCAGGTTGTCTCCTTTTAGTGTGGAATGTGGATGCAGGTATGCGGGTGCCAGCAGTGTATACAGGGTGGTGCTCGCATGTGGCTATGGGCAGTGTTGAAATGTGTTGCATTTACACTGTAGGGCAACCTTGTGCTACACATGAATGGACTGCAGTGACTATGGCATGTCTTGTTTGAGGCACCTACCTTCATCGCCTGATGTCGGAGCTCCCCTTTCCATCCCTCCGACGCCTTCAATGGATTCCATGCCAATCGTGGTTGCACAGATCTCCTCCCACGGTTGGAGTTTTAGTGGGGATTCCGACCCTCCACCGGTACCCAGGGCAAGGTTGCGGTTTGCAGAGATGACGGCTCTGACCCGTATGCGTAGGTCATCCCAGCGCTTCCTGCACTGCTGTGGGGTGCGGGGTACGGTCCCCACCGCGCTGACGCGCTCGGCCACCAGGGCCCAGATGGCCTTCTTCTTCGCTATCGCTGTCCTGGTCATTTCCGGGGAGAAAACGACACCTGCGTTGTCTTGCAGGGTCTCCGCAAGCATGCAGAGTTCCTCCCGGCTGAATCTCTCCTAGCGCTGGGGGTCACATGCCTTCTTTACAACTTTAGGCATCTTCAGGTACTTGGATGGGTGGGTGATTGGTTGGGACAGGTGTCAGGGTTGGATCTGGTGTTGTTCGGTAGGATGGCAATGGATTGTGTTTTTAAAGATGGCCGACGTGCTGTTTCCCGTTCCGGCGCGATGACGCTATTTCCGGTCCTGCTTTTTACGGCCACCGCAAATTACGGTGGCCGCTAATTACGGTGGGCGCTAATTACGGTGGCCGCTACTTACGGTGGCGGGAGTGCACCTTGCTCGCTTTACGATGCCGGTAGGGGCCTTTTCCGCCATGGCGTTAATTGCATTACCGCCATGGCGTAATGCTCGTGCGCGATGGGTCGTAATGTGGCGCTCTTTACGCCATCGGCCCACGGCGTAAACGCTCATTACGCCATGGCGGTAATGACGGAAGATTACCGCCTGGGTCGTAATGAGGCCCCTTGTGATTTATAACGTGCACCGCTGCCATTTTCATGGTCTCCAGGCACCCTGGCAGATCTGAAAAGGATGGAGGGCGTAGTTAGTGAGATTGAGACGGAAAAGTGCAAGAGAGCTTTGATATACTGTTGGTAGCTTCAGTTCGGAAATAACGGTCACTGTGTGCTGGTTAGTTAGACGTTATGGTAGACGTTATGTGGTGTTGGGGCCCTGAATGTGTATGGGGTGATTTGCGTGTAATTAGCTTAGTTTCTTGTATGTTGCGGAGGGTGTGCAGCTTGTAGTGGTTTTAGGTTTCTGCTGCGGTATAGGTATGAGTATGTTTTGTCCAGTGTTTGAGGGTGGAAGGTAAGGATGACACAGATAGGCTCTGTGAGGCATACAGTGGGGTGGCAAATAGTTTTTTTTAATTTTCTACTTTTGTTCATTATTAATGTTTGTGCATACTGTAACAAATGTGTAGGTTCCGACAGCACTACCAACCAACCAATCAGTGGCCAGCACACAAAATTAACATTTCGTTGGTGCTGAGAGAAGAAACAGACCATTGATTTTAGTCTGCACAACACCCTTTCCAAGCAGCAAGGAATTATTATTTTTAAAGTGTTCTTATTGGCAATTATTTTCAATAACATTAACACAGCAACTAAACCCTTCTCCTCCCCTGTTCCCTTCCCCCATTTGCTCCTCTCCATTTCAGCCCCAACGTTTGCACCCAGTACTTTTCCCGTGCCATAGTCCCCTCTTCTTACCCTCCCACTGTTCAGCCAAGATCTCCCAACTCCCTGGCCCGACTTCTCATATATCGGAGAAATATGGCCAGAAGCTTCCCTGCCCATTGACCCCCCGCACCATTCCCCTTTCTGAGGCCCTTCGCTACTCCCCTTACTTCACATCATCTTTGGGATTTCCTACGCCAGCCTCAGAAGTCTCATCTTTCTCGGGCACGGGTGCGCGTGCTTCCAATTTCAAGTATCGCAGGATCAAATCCCATTCTGAAAGAAACTTTAGATGATCCCCTTGAATTGAATAGGTCACCCCTTCAAGTGCCACAAACTTCCAGACTTTGCCAATCCATTCGTGTTCAGTGGGGGCTTCCTTCTGTTTCCATTTCTGTGCTACCACCAGAGTTGCCGCCACCATCAAAATAAAATATGTCTTTCTTTGAGCTTTCAATGATATTTATTTTAGTACTCCACCCAGTCCTAAGATGACCTCTCCTAAATTCGCTGGCATCTGGTTACCAAATATACTGGTTAGTGCTGCTCGGATCTTATCCCAATATGGCTGGATGACCGGTCATTCCCACCAGATGTGTTTCCACTTTCCCTCTTCCCCGCGGTACGACGTAAATTCATCGCCGGATGGTTGTTTGCAGTGTTTTTTGCCGTGGATTTCTTTTCGAAATAAAATAATCACATTTTTTGGGTGGGGTTAAAAAATTATATAAATTGGGTGTGGGTAAATGGGGATATCAAAATAATTAAAGGGGATGGGTGGTTTGGGAGGTAACCCCCCCAAAAAACAAAAAATAAATCGATGATTTTTTTCTAAAACAAATCCGCGGTAAAAAACCCTGCAATGAAACAGCAGGCGATGAAATCACATGGAACCCTTCCCCGCATTCCCTCAAACATTGCGCCGACACTGATGGGTAAAACAGTTTTTTTTTCTGGGGTGAGGTGCCACTGAACCATCAACTTGCCACATTTCCTGTATCTGGATGGCCCTCATGAGTTTGGGGATGACCCACTGCGGTTTCCCACCTTTCCATATAGTGCCAGGTTTGGGACTCTTCCCTGTCTCTTATGAGGCCATAAAGTGCACCCATTGGGTGTCTGTCCCCTGCTTCCAAGGTTATAAATCTTTCAAAAGGAGTGAGTCCCCTGGTGGCTGCCGACCTGATCTCTGGGTACATCAGCCAGTGCCTCAATTGGAAATAGCAGAAGTTTTCCCCTCATCCAGCCCAAAATCCCACTTGCACTGGGCAAAAATTGTAATGTCCTGGCCCATGAACATATCCGTCAGTTTACAACATCCACCCGCCTCCCACCTGCTGAAACCTCCACCCTCCCTGCCTGGCATTAATTGGGGGTTCCTAAAGAGAGGCGTCAACGGGGATAGGAAGGTCGTCAGTCCGGCCCTTCTCACCAACTCCTCCCATGAGTCTCCCCCCAGTGCCTCAATTTCGCTGCAGTACATGTTTGCCAGTCTGTCTGCCTTCAGTTGCCATAACACCTCATCTAGTGGCATGCCCACCACCACCCTATCCATTTGGCTCCAAGCCTTCTGTTGGTCGCCCCTGAACCAATCCCGGATCACCTTGATCTATGACTCGAGAAAATAACTCCAGAATTCGGTACTCCCAGCCCTTCCTTGCTTCTCGGGCCCCGTAAGGTTTGCATGGCTACCCTGGGTCTCGTGTTATTCCAAATGAATACCCCCACATGTTTTTGTAATCCCTTAAAAAAGGTGTTGGGTACTTGCACTGGCAGCGCCATGAAGTGGTAGAGCAGCGTTGGAAATATTGCCATTTTAAGCACATTAATCCTTCCCAACCAGGAGATTGATAAGGGTTTCCACTCAACCAAGATTTTGCGAATTTTCTCCAGTAAGGGCAGGTAGTGGGCACAATACAGGGTGTCTATAGATCCAGTGATCAGCACCCCCAAGTATTTATTGGCAGCATCGGCCCATTGGTAGGGGAGAACGTCTGGCAGATCTTGCACCTTGTTCAGTGGGACTGTTAAGTTTAGCAATTCTGACTTGTGGGCATTTATCATCGGCCCTGCCAAATCCTCAAAATGAAGAAGCTCCCGGCCAATCCCTGGAAAGGTTACATCCGGTTCTGTGACCACGAGAAGCAAGTCATCAGCAAACAAAGAGACTTTGTGCTCAGCACCACCAAAAGGAATTCCCTTAATGTCCGGTGTCACCCTAATACATGCCAAAAGCTGTTCTAGGTGAATGGCGTACAATAGTGGCGAGAGAGGACAACCCTGCTTTGTGCCTCGCGATACCCTAATCCCTTGGAATATTTTCCCATTAATTGCCATACACAGGATAGGTGTGCAGTAATTGGCTTTGATCTTTGAGAGGAATTGGGGGCCAAAACCCATTGCCTCCATGCTGCGGAATATAAAAGGCCATACAACCCTGACATATGCCTTTTTCGGTTTCTAATGCCAGAATGAGCGCCAGTATTTTGGATTTGTTTCCTCTTTCAATGAGGTGGCAGACTCGTCGGATATTGTCCACCATCTGCCTGTGCTTAATGAATTCCGACTGTGCGGGGTTGATCAGTTTGGGAAGAAGCCCATCTAAGCTTGCCGCCAGAATCTTTGTATAGACCTTTGCACCTATATTAATAAGGGCAATCGGGCTGTACGATCCGTACAATGTAATGTCTTTCCCCGGCTTTTGTAGCAACACCACCTTAGCTCACTCCATCGACCTGGCCATACCTCCTGGTCCCCCAAAGGAGGTGAACAGATGAACCAGGCATGGGATGAGTACCTTGCTGAAGGTTTAAAATTGCACTGTAATGCCATCTGGCCCGGGGGCTTTCCCTGTTGGCAAAGCTGTTATTGCTGCACATATTTCCTTGGGCGTAATATCCTCCTTTAGCTCTTCTCTTAACTGCAGTGATTTTTGAAAGAGAGCATTGAGACAAGTACTCTATTTGGGCCTGTTCCCCCGAGGACTGTGTCCTATACAGGGAGGAATAGTACTCTGTGAACACCGCCATTATATCTGGCAGTGCAGAGATATCCTGTCCCCCCCTGTCTTGATTTTAAGAATAGTCCTGGCCGCTTCTTTTTTCCTTAGCATCCTTGCCAACGGACAATCCGCTTTGTTAGCTTTGACGTAGTGCCTCCGCTGGAGGTGCAACAGTGACCGCTGATTTGCAAAACTTCAAGTTGGCCCCTAATCTGTCGGAGTTCCCTCCTCAACTTACTTCCTCCATCGTTTACCATTTGGGACATTATTTGTTTTAACTTAGCTTCTATTTCCTCCCGTAGTTGCCCCAACTGTTTGTCACACAAGATTTTTATCTAAATGGTCTCCCCCCTCAATGTGTCCTTAAAGGTAACGCACACCACTTGCTCCCTAACTACTACTGTTGCATCTAATGTAAAGTACTCCAAGATTTTAGTCTTTATTTTTCATGTAGGACCTCATTTTTAAGGATGTGGTGCGGGAACCTCCATCTCCACAGGCCCGGCTCCCTTTGCCCCATATCTATAGCAGTTGTTATGAGAGCGTGATCAGCTAAGGAAATCACTCCACGCTAACCATTCCCACCACTGAACTCGATATCCAAATGTAATCGATCTTTGAGAAGGATCTGTGTACATGCGAGTAGTAAGTATGCCCCTTTGCCCCCCGTCCCCCAGCTCCCTCCATCCCTCCACTAGGGCCAACTGTGCCATTCGTTCCTCCAGTGCAGCCGATGGCCTGCCCTAGTTGTGAAAGACTTTTGTGCTCCTATCTGCACTTGGATCCCATGCCAGGCTAATGTTGCCTACTAATAGTATCTGCCCTGTAGCGAAGACCTCCAATTTAGTCAAAGTTGTCCACAAAAACCCTTCTCGCCCCGTGTTGGGGGTGTAGATCGCAGCTACAGTGAATGTCCTTCTTTCCCATTGAAAGGATACTGCCAGGTACCTACCATATGAATCACTCTCCATAACAATGACCTGGAAGATGGGGTCATCCCAAAAGGCTATTAGCAACCCCCGCCTCCCTGTTTTCCCTTGGGCGTTGGACTGGAACAGGTGACGGTACCCCTTGATTTTCAATTTGTGCTTGTCCTGCCTTCGAAATGTGCATCTCTTGAAGTAATAGAATCCACACAAAACTGTCTCACCCTAACCAACCACAGTAGCACCATTTTTTATTTAGTGTTTTTTAATTATTTAAACAAAGGTAAAAAAAGGAATTTGAAAATTGTACCATCTACTGTGTTCAAAAGAGGAGTAGCAGAAAAATGTATATATTATACCGGGCTCATTGTTTTAGCACAATGTTTCAAGGCAAAAAGAAAGAAAAAAAGGATTAAAATGGGAGTAGAATTGAGGAAAACCTCTAAATGTGTTAACCCCTCAATTCTATTCCTCACGAAGATCTAGTTCTTCAATTAAAAAAGAAACAATTATTTTCTATATATATATAGAAGGTAGGGTAGCTCAACAAATAATTATATCCCTTTTTGGTTGACCGGTTTCAGCGACATATGTTGATTTAAAGTCACATTCTTCAGGACCAAAACACACACTCTTATTAGAACGAGCTAGTACTCCCATGTCACAAATTCTCCTTAATTTAGATCCTGTGATATTTTCTTTATTCTCATTTTCTTTTGTTTCTTCTTCTGTAGGGGAGACATACAGAAAAAGAACAAGCCAAATGTTTTTTCTTATTTTTTTTAAAAGGGGAGGTGGTAGGGGTAAAGCAATTCTATTGAAACCCTTAGCTATTATTTACATCTCTTCATAGGTTCTATCTCATTTTCTTACTTTTCTTGTCATTCATTTATATCATCGTTTTGATACTTTCGTTCACCCACCTAGAGAATACCGTGATTAGTGGAGTC
Organism: Ambystoma mexicanum; assembly: GCF_040938575.1. Lineage (NCBI taxonomy): Eukaryota > Metazoa > Chordata > Amphibia > Caudata > Ambystomatidae > Ambystoma > Ambystoma mexicanum. The sequence continues at coordinate 1,017,806,226 of NC_090923.1, read as the reverse complement.
CCTCCTACTAGTTTTATTTTTGTAATTGTAATGCTGAAAGGAAAACGGGGACAGTCAGTCTCCTCGTGTGCCACTTTCTGAACAGAAATCATGATAGTCGCAATTACAAATGAGTTGTCAAAAAGTTACTATTTAAAATACCTGGTATTCATGTTGAACTGGGCAGTGTGAACTGCGCCTGTCCGCAAGTGCCTCTGCACCCCGGCATTTACTGTTATTCAATCTGGCATCTGACGTTATGCATCTAGACATGATGGCATCATGTACCGGGAGGATAGCTCAGCGGCAACGTGCTTGCCTTGGAAACAAGACCACACGAAGCAACACAGGTTTGATCCCCGGGTCCGTGCTTAGAAACCTCTGGGTATTAAGCACGTTATAAATACGCAACTAAGACATATTCCTGTCACAGTGCCTCAATGCCCCCGGGCTGTGTGAGCACTTTAAAAAATGCAAATAAATAATAAATACATTTTTACATAATGATGTCATGGCGTCGTACGTTTCCAGCTAACAACCACATTGATCCATACAGCAGTAGTTGAATTGTGTGGAAAAGTGCAACACATGTCTATTAAATGTAATATTATGTCACAAATTCCATGCTAATCCCTATCAATTCCCACCAACTCCTTGCCCCTCCCTGCCCTAAATGGATCCCTGTGGGATAACATTGAGCTTGCTCTATCAAGTAGTAAAATCAAGCTTTAGCTAGCCAGCGTTTTTCTAAGCAATCTGCTGAGAGTTAACGGTTTAATTGCAGCTGTAAATGGTTGCTAGTATAATTTTTTTTAAAAAAAGCCTTAACCAAGTGTACCTTTAGCTGCTTGATTTATACATGTCCTGTTAATAACAAGCATCGGCAAAGGCAACTGTTTTGGCTTGAGATATTAGAAAGGCATTTGTCAGGTACTGAAATCATGTGCCCAAGTAATCACTCAAGTTTCTGCTTTTGTAATCTTATGGCCGGGTATTACCTTTATATCACTGCCTAGCAAATGCCTTTCCCATATCGACACAAAATCCCAAACTGTTGGCTTTGCCAATGCTTGTTTACATTTATATTACATTGATCTTATAGTCATTGTTATGCAACATACAACTAATACATGTGTAATTATTAACAATAATATGAAGATCTTATTAGTTGGATTTTTTAATACATTACATCTGATGTTGCTCGGAAATTATAAAAAGAAATGTCACAATTAAATAACACTAACACATAATTTCATGGTAGAGGGGCCAAACATAAACCTGTCTACCTGCCCATTGTTAAAGCAGGGCAGCATGGCCTACTATCTGATAGAATACTGCTAGAATTAGAGGGGCTATTCTTACTGCTATCCTGATTCAATAATACGCATCAGAGAGGGACTATTGCCCTCTCCGCTATCATGATATCATACATATTCTCACCACTTTTATTATATGATAGGATGGGACATAAATGGGCTATCCATCTTTCTACGTTTGTGATATAATAATGCTAGACTAAAGGGGCTATCTTTCTTACTATTATCATGATATCATAGATGGGCTATTATTTTAATACTGTCAGTATAAAATACCACTGCCACCGAGAGGCTAGTATTCTGGTAATCATTGGGCTAGAATAAAAATAATTCTTATTACTGATAGTGTGTAATAATGATAAACAGATGGGTTATTATTCTTACTAATCTCAATATATGATAGTTGTGGGGATTAGGGGGCTATTATTCTCACTACTGTCGTAATTTAATAATTATTTTAGAGGGGCTAATATTCATACTATTATCATGATACAATCCTTCTGGGCATAGGGGCTATTACTCTTTCTATGGTCATAATAGAATACTGCCATATAAAGAGGGACCATTATTTTCCTCTCTGTTATTATATCGTAATGTTAGACAAGGGGAACTGTTAATCTTAATACTATCATGATATTGGAGAACTAGACATAGTGGGCCATTATCATGTAATGGGGCAGATTAATATGTCAGGAGTAACTATGCCAAAACGGCACTAACCTGATCAGGAACAGCAACTGGTGATTGGAAGATAGCAAGAATCACCCCGAAGCCGCTGTGTCCCTGACACAGAAAAACATGGACAACAGACACCTCAGGGAAACCCTCTGAGGAATTAAACCCTGTTGGTGATAGCCGTTGTCATCGGTGGAGCAGGGATTCACGGGTTGCAGTGAAGTGAAGAATCTCTTAAGCATGACCGGAGCATATCTTAAAACAGCAGTGTCAGGTAAGTAGTAGTGAGAGTTTGCGAGGATAAACACATAGGATGGAGGCTGATGTGGTCGGGAGCAAGGAAATGGGATGGCACTAGAGACAGAAAAATAGAAGCAAAGTAAAGAGCGGTACGCTAGCAGAAAGACGGTGTGCATACAAGGTAGGATAGCAAAGGGTACACAGTAGAGAGAGCCAAGCAGCGATACTCTTGGAGCGTCGGTTTAGAAGAGTAGCGACGCAAGGGTTTCCATGGTAATGCCCTTCATGTAGACTACCTGCTTCGGGCACCGTAATCCGAGGACATCTTCACAGTGCGTGGGAACAACTGCACGGTAGCATGGAACAGACACCACCATGTTGATGGGAGCTCATAGTTAAACAGTAACGAGCACGGGAAACCCCTCCACTGCTGCCACACAGACAAACACCTAATGAAGGGCATGGCAGAATATGCAGGTACCACCTGTTGCCCCATCTCAGATAAATATCCAAGTAACATTTCCTGCCCCTATTCCTTACCATTACAATACAGGTGAGAAACGATACCGGCTGAGGCAGCCCTACCTCCCCATGAGTCTAGGGGTGGAGGATAATACAAACTAATCAATATACACACCTCTGCCATAAAGAATTAGTTAGGTTTTGCAACAGTAGTAGGGATTATTGTTAGTAAAAAGCCCAGGTAGTGTGCTGTGTATAGCATAGAAAGGAGGAGGATTCCGGAGTACCAAGAGAAGGCCTCACTGCACTGATAACAATTATAGGCAAGATAGATGCAACATACACGACAGGGAAACCAATGTATGGCAGATGCACAAGTATGAATGTAGGATGAACAGAGACGAATATAGGTCACCAATATGGTGTCAAAAAGTGCAACGGTACAGTCATTGCCCAGTTCAGAGGGCGCAGTGGGCCTAGGAGTTAGCAAGGCCTCAGATAAGATGCTAAATACATAAAAACACTTTTATCTTAGAAGCTTTGAAGCTGCCCAGTCAGAAGTGTGTAGCAGAGCTAAGGTCAGATGCACGGAAGGGAGTAATGGATGTGCAGAACGCAGGGATGAGATAACAGACGAGAAGCAGTTGACTCCCAAGCTATTAAGGTTCAATAATAGCACAACCAGCCATTTGTGTCCAGGTGCATGAGATCAGTATTCCAAAAGACTCTATCGTGGATCGATGAGGGGGCGTCTCAAGTGGTCACAAGGAGTACAGCATGCATACTAGAATTAGCTGAAAGCACAGCAAATAGGGAAAAATGTATTCTCCAAAATGGTCCTCTAACACGTGATCAAGGCATAAAAACAATGGCTATTCATTATGAGCTAAGTACAGATAAGACACCTGCTGAACTCCCTAGCACGCAGACACGCATGAGATGATACACAAGGCCAAAAACAAATAAATAGATAGGCCACATGGCCTATGAAGGATGGGGAGTACTTTTAATTGGATTTAGTCCAGAACATGGACTTCTCCCTCCCCCACCCTATCTCTCTTTCATATTTTGAAACCTCGTCAAAGTGTCCAGGGTTGGTGAGCAAGGTACCAACCAATAGATATCCCTCTTGCCGCACCGCCTATGATGAATAACGCCAGCCAATTAGTGACCAATGTAATGATGTAATGAAGCTATTATCTACGATGTTTTGGGCTCAGGAGTAACAATCAGAGATGTGTAACCCAACGAAAAAATTAACACTTATGCATTCTATTCATCTTGACATATTAAACAATCATAACTTTTGTAAATAATATCATATTATGACATCATTGCTAACATATTTTTAGTATAAAATCTGCTCACACTCATTGTATGTCGAGAGCTACTTGTATGCTGTCTCGGCTGAGATTCAATGCTTTGAATAAAGCTAGGATTTATTGTGCACTTTGAGTACTCCATTATTGATTATTGTTTTTTATGCTCTTGTGAATTTTGGCCCACCTCTGCAATCATGACTGACATTCTAGTAGAATACTGAAAGGAAGACGGAGTCCATACTTCCCAATAGTAACATGATATAGGGCCACTAGTATTTGTATTACTTTTGCTAAGAAATAATTGTACTAGACATGGAGAGGTTTTTCTTTGTACCACAGTCTTATTATCGCAAAATTACATATCAGATGTAATATTTTGAGAAGCACCTGGTAGTTTATTTCTCAGCACATTCCGTTTCTTTTTCTGAACTACCAAATGGGCTTCATTTGTGGAATACCCCAGCTCCACATTATCAGAAATCCAACTTTCAATATATTCTTCAATAGTGCTGCACACAGCAGGTGTTACTGTCGCCACATGCAGTGATAGTAACGGTGTTGCCTTTTGAAAGATGAAATGGTGAGTCAGCCACACTTGGATTTAAACCTGTGACCGGCATGATACGCAAAATCAGAGTCATGTAGGCAGTCTGGTCTCGGCGGCGACATACTACATCAAATTACCTGCCCATTTACGTCCCCTCATAACACAGGCAAATGCCGAGACTTTGGCAAGAGCCATTGTAGGCTGCAAATTGGATTATTGTTGTAGTCTTCTGACAGGTCTCAGCAAAGCAGAATCCAATAGACTTCAGGTCATACAAAATGGATCTGTGAGGGTTGTCAAGTGTCTCTCTAAACGTAATCATGTTACGGAGGCCAGAAGATCCTTGCGCTGGCTGCCTGTAGAGGGGCGAATACGCTTTCGTCTTCTCACAATCACTTTTAAGTGTACACTGGGCATTATGCCAAGTTATCTCAAGGAATTATTTGTGAAGAAAGTTGGCAGTAGAGCCAACAACCAGAATCTAGTAGTGATTCCCAAATGCAGATCTAGGAAGTCAGAAAAGGAGCCTTTCTCAGTGGTTGCCCCCTCAGCTTGGAACGATCTCCCGCTTGACCTTAGGCACCAGACCAAGCTCGAGCACTTCAAGAAAAAACTGAAGACCTGGCTGTTCGCTTAATCACTCTCCCGGCTCCATCTACTTTCATTCTGGTTCTCTGTTTGTTTCTTCTATGTTTTTCACTGCCCTCATGCCCTCGGGTTCATTGCTGCACTATAGAAGCAATTAAAGTAAAGTAAATAGGTGGAGCAGGCTCATAAACTCACTGAGTTGCACTTGTGTCAGCATCGTCATCTGAACCAGCTGGAACATCTAGACCAACCCTACTAGAACCTCACCCCTCTGCATACACCTCTCAAATTCTAACTAAACACAACCATTCCTCTAAAACCACAGAAAACAGCACGCATTTCACTACACTGCAACAACAAACCACACATAGCCTTACACAAGAGCACACGACCGATACCGTCTGGATACCACACCAAAAAGCTCTGTGAACAATGTTAAACGAACTGAAGCTGCCAAAAGCACATCACAGCTCGCTTGCTCTTTCTCCAAACTTTGTCCTAATAATGTACCCCAAAGACCCCTTTTTTTTCAGATCTGCCAGAGCTCCAGGGAACCACTCCGGTAGTGATAGTGCACGGTATAAATATCGTTTAACATTAACATCACACACGTGAACCAGTAAAATGATGGCGCTACCGTGTGCGTGCATAGGTGATGGGCTCTGTCCTGGTGACTACAAAAGGATCATTAAAAGAGGCAGATGGGAGACTGGTCCTGGGTCAGGAAGCACCTGAACAGCTACTAAGAAAGAGGTGCATTTTCAAGAAAAGCAGCAACCGAAATGCCATCCACCGCACCATAAAACGGCCAATAGGCTGAGATCAATGGGGTGTCTTGCGCCTTTAGGTTCCACGTGGCATGGAAGGCAATCTAAGCAGCGCTCTCATTATCTTTAATGTTGCTCGCTTTTCCTCTGCGGGAAGCAGCAGCTGGCAGTTCATGTGTTTGCGTGCTGAGGCAGAGAGCACCGACAGGATCCTTGATCTATGGCACAGATAACGTTGCTTTCCGTGCTGTTCCTGTCTCGTGTGGGCTGTTTAGATGGGGTGCTGCTGATAGAGCAATCCGCTGCACGGCAGAATGTAAAATGCTGTTCTAGGGCTGAAAAATAAACGTTGCCAACGAACACGAAGACCCTGTGTGCCAGTAGACCATGTCAGTGTAAAATATCATAGGGTTTCGTGCTACCTTGGCAAGGCCTCCGAGTGCCTTAACATAGTTTCAAGGTGTTATAAGGTGCCGTCCGGCGACCTCCTTTTTCTCTCCTCCTAACTGCTTCCCTTTCTCACATAGCCAGGGGAGCCGACTTATGAATTTCCGGGGGGTGCCCAAACATAGGAAGTGACATCACCAGCGGTTATATGACCGCATTTGCACGTAGTCGCCAACTTGGTGCGAGGGTGTGGGGGGGTGCAGAACAGTGGAAACATTGGCTAGCATGTACTGCATATACTAAAGTCAAGTAGGAAGGGGGTTTAAGCCTTCCAGTTGCATTCCAGTAGGCCAGCACTGCCCCTACTCCACCCCTCTATAATCATCCAGGTTGTAGTAGCCCTCAAAAGGCATAGCAACACAACTAGGATGGGAGAACTAAATTCCATCCCATCCTGTGAGTGTGTCAAACCTCAGAGCAAAGACTGTGCATGTGCCTCCTACCTTGGAGCACAATCTCACTAATTTGGTGCAAATCTCGCAAGTGGGTGCATGGGAATCCCACGCGTGTGTGTGGGCTGCAGACCCCGGATCACATGCTCACTTCTTCAGTGTGAAACTCTGGCCAAGGCTCTTTGGGCAGGCATTCAGGATGGGTCTCACACCTATAAACAGTGTGATATATTGAGTGGGCACCTCACTCCTTGGAGCATAGAATCAACCGTTGCTGGTAATCTCACAACTGAACGTACAGTTTCACTCTTGGTCATCTCAGTGACCCCATGTATATTAATGGAGTCAGTCTCCCATCTGGGAAGACAATTATATTTCTGTTAAAACACTCTGAATTCTCACTCCAGTTTTCTCGATCTATAGATCCATATCATATTCATTGATTGTGTGTGCAGGGGTGATAACTTGTGTCTGAGACAACTCATTCTTTCATTCAGGAGACTTAAAGGGGTAACAACCCCCTGTATGTGGGATCATCCTCATTTTGCCCCCTGCCCCCTCACTGCAGAATGAGTGAGCAGGTTTTAAGACCCTGCTGATTCTGCTATCCTACAGGCTCGAGCCTTCTATCCCTTGCCCCATCACGGCTTCCAACATTCTGAGCGGCAGTTTATGTACAGCAGGCAGCTCGGGACATGCCTGTTGCCAATTAAATGTAGCCAGATCTACTATTTAGATATTGGGAGAGTGCCATGAACCCACATTGGTGGTGAAGAAGCACTCAACATACAGAACACAATGGTATAGTGTTGCAGTCCTGCTGAGAAATGACATTTCGGTTTGGTTAAATGTAAAGCAGAGTGGCTGAGAAGTACACGCACTGTGCTGTTAAAAATCAAGCAGCTGTGGTGGGTGGAAGTGCTGCTTCGGTGGCATCAAGAGTATGCAATTCCCTGCGGGGTAGTGTTAGTAATTTCCTATTGAAGTATAGCAGTCCTATTGAGAAGAGCCATTAAAAGTGAAGCTGTCCAGTAGGCTGGATCAGTGCTGCCCCATAAAAGGTGTAGAAGCCTCTGTGAGAAGTGGCAGTACTGTCCCAATGCTGAGAAGTGTAGTATTTTCACATTAACTATGCTTAAGCACTTTGGGATATTGAATAGTGCTGCTACATTCTGAGTAATTCCATCCCTTTAAATATATTAGCTCTTGTATACCCACAACAGTGTTGAGTTATTCTGATGATGATGAAGATGATCTTAGACTTGCTCAATAGTTCTGGTTCTGTATCATTAAATGTACTTCAAATCTTCAGTGTCTCGGGAGGATAGCTCTGGGGCAACGTGCTCGCCTTGTAAGCAAGACGACATGGAGCAACACAGGTTTGATCCCTCAGTCCGCGCTTAGAAACCTCTGGGTGTTATTACGCGCATTATAAATAACCAATTAAAATCAAAATAAATGAATCTGCTGAGAAGTGCTGGGGCCTTGACAATAAGAGTGTAGCAGCTGAACTGAGAAGTGCTGATGTAGTCCCATCAAAAGTATAGCAGCCCCACTAGGATGAACTAGCATTGCCTCAACAAAAGCTTAGTATTACCACTGAGAAGATTCAACAATTATAGAAGCTCTGTTTATCGAGCTAACTGAAATATGGCAGCTCTAGTAGAAAAAAGATTACACAGCCCTGCTGAGAAGTGCTGTTAATGTCTCTTTAAAAATATAGAAGCCCATTAGCTCTGCACCATTAGGCCCTGCAAGTACTGTCCCATTCAATACTATTACACTGAACAAGGTCAACAGTATGGCAAGGTCCATACTGGGTTCTATGTGATAATTGTGCATTTTGAAGAACAAATACAAAAAAGACTGATTTATTTTGGCCGATTTGTGTGGTATTCAAATGGCCAAATTATCACATTCTACTATCCCACCACCCTGCTATCCCCCCCCCAAGAAGGTAATCCCAACTCACACCACACTCCCACCCTCTCCCACGCTGTTACGTTCCTTAGAATTCAGGAGAGTTACCTCCCTTGGTTATAGGTCAAAGGATCGCAAAAAAAGGGTCGAATGACAAAAGGGTCGAGGCAATTCAACCGAAAAAAAGGATTGATTTTTTTTGGGGGGGGGTTCCCCCCCAAACCCCTGTTTTTGGGGTAAAAACACCCTTTTAAAGCTATACTAGAGCCAAAAAAAATATATATTTAAAAAAAAATTTAGATCCTTTGGTTTTCGGTCGAATGCACTCGACCCTTTTGCATTCGACCTTTTGCTTTCGACCCTTTAACTGGACACCACCTCCCTCAGCGCCTCAGTTCCCGCCCATAGCATAGCATTCACCCTCACCACGTACACACTCAGAGACATGCAAACAGTCTAATTTGCCCTCCCCCTGCCACCTCCCTTCGCAGATAAAATGCAAGAGGGTTGCACAGATGTACAAATACATCCAACCCAAAAAGATTTTTGGAAATTGAGGGACAGACTTGCTTTTCATCCGTGCCTCCATTTCTAAAAATCGGTTTGGGTTGGGTGTACCTCTACATCTGTGCACCCCTCTTGGTAAGAGGGGTGCACATATGTACAAATACATCCGACCCAAAAAGATTTTTAGAAATTGAAGGACAGGCTTGATTTACATCTGTGCCGCCATTTCTAAAAATCGTTTTGGGTTGGGTGTACCTCTACATTCGGGCACCCGAGTGCACAGATGTAGAAGTATACCCAAATCAAAAAGATTTTTAGAAATTGAGGGACAGATGCAAAACAAGACCATTTTGCTTTGCATCCGTCCCTCAATTTTTAAACATAATTTTTTACGCGGCTTTTACCCAGGCCAGAGAGAGACACAGTATGGATGGATCAAAGGGCCATCCATACTGCATCTCTTCTCTCCGGCTGGGGGGGCTCAGCCCCGACTTCATTCTGCCGGCGGGTACCCGGGGCCCGGAGCACCCGTGTACTCGGCGCCCCCGCGTACTCGGCGCCCCTGCACATAGACGTTCCTTTATTCCCATTTTAGCGCTTTGAAACAGGCGCTACGTGGTACTACTAAACACTATAGAAGCCACCTAACACATGTACAAAATGTGATTTTTAGGCACAGTGAAAGCTGCGTGTTTCTCAATTCCATCCGGCCTTCCTGGGGAATAACACCTTCCATCTGACCCTCCCTAGGGAATCGCATCTTCCACCGGACCCTCCCTGGGGAATAGCAGCACCTTCCATCCGACCCTCCCTAGGGATAGCACCTTCCATCTGATCCTCCCTAGGGAATCGCATGTTCCACCCCACCCTCCCTGGCGAATAGCACCTTCCATCTGACCCGCCCTGGGGAATAGCACCTTCCATCCTGCATTCCCTTCAGAATAGCTTCTTTCAACTGGACTTCCAAAGGGAATAGCACCTTCCATCCAACCCTGCCTGGGGAATAGCCCCTTCCATCCTGCCTTCCCTGGGGCATGTAATCTTCCACCCGATCCCTGGGGAATAGCATCTTCCATCAGGCCTTCCCTACTGAACAGCATCTTCCATCCAACCCTCCCTGGGGAATATCTTCTCTGGGTGGCTTGCCATCCTCTCCCTGTTTCACTGGAGGGCCAGGTTGCACACTGGAAGTCTTAATTATAAAGGGAGGAGGCCCGGTATAACACTGACTTGTACAAGTTAACAGTGTATACTCTGTCTATATCCGGGAGGATAGTAGTCAATATATATTAGGAGACAAAGCTAGTGTACAGATGCTAGAGTTTAAAAACTATAACTCAGGTAAGGGGGAACCAGTCAAGGTTAAAAGATCAGTATCAATTTTAATAATTGGTCTTAAAAGTTAAAACATATAATTAAATAAGATGGTCCACATACAATACATAACATCCAATCTAAAACAGGGGATAACGTAACAGGCTTAGATAGCGAGTTAAAACGAATTCACAGAAAATACATACACAATTGGTACTTGTAAAACAAATAATGAAGTACCAGATTCTATTGGAATTAATGTGTCATAGATTTATGTCTCTGTTTTTAGTCCAGAGAGTTGTCTCGACATGCTTCTGTTCTTTTAAACATTAGTATAGAACATTCATCAGGAGGAAGTAGTTTTTACGACATAGCCTGATTCTTATTGGACTATTGGAGCTTCCCCGACTAACACCCGGCATCACACGCCACGGTTACTCGACAATAGCGTCGAGAAAGAGATCCTTCCCATCCGCCTGGCATACCTTAATGGTACTACTGCGATCAGACTATTCTTGCTCCAGTCTGCAGGACTGATTAATTCTCCCATACCTACCTACTGGCAGAAGTAGAGAGCCCCCACCAGCACCATTTAAGATGCTATGAGACAGACGTTGATTATATTCATGATCCAATAAGAATCAGACTATGTCGTAAAAACTACTTCCTCCTGATGAATGTTCCATTGATTGGCTTGAGCAAGAATGGTGCATGTTCTTTTTTTTTTTAAATGTCCAGGGGTCGGGTTGGCAGTCAGTGGGGCTTGTAGCCGGCCCTTGCTTTGGGCAGGCACTGACCCGAAAAGATGGTCAGGCTAGAGCCCCAGCTGAGACCCGACCGGCCCAAGCCCACCATGCTCGCCCAGCTCTATTCAATTTGGGACATTAACAGGCTGCCTGTGCTGGGGCGCTCAGGCCTTAACGCCTCATTGCCTATTAATTCAGGTTTCCTGGACATTAGCATCATGCTGTCAAAGAGCAATGCATCTCTTCTCATTGACATGTAGTGTTTCAGCCTCCTGCTGGTTGCCCTGTCACTAGTTTGCTGCCTCCTTTTGACCTAATTATAATTTAAATACCGCGCAGGCGTCTCTGACTGTTTTTCTTAGCAGAAAGGCAAGGGGTGTTTGTGGGGGTGCACTCAAACATCATGTTGAAATGCGGCCCCACCAACCCTGACACATCTTCAGCTGGCACTGCTGCAGAAGACACCAGAACCACCAGGATCTTTTTTGGTCTTTTTTTATATTCTAATAAACATGATTTCTACTTGTTCAGTCTATCTATGCCTACTTACTATATTTTTTATTTATTTTTTATTAGTGCATTTGTTTGAACCATAAAACCTTTAGCGCATTAAATAACAGATTTACAACCATATATTGTTATGTTATGTTATGTTACCTGAATTTGTAGAGCGCACGGTCGCCCAGGGGCATCATGGCGCTGATGAGGAAACTGTCACACAGGAAGAGCAGTAATAGTCGGGGGGCTAGAATAAGGTAGTTTTCAGGGCTTTCCTGAAAGCCAGATGGTTGGAGATAGACTTGAGTGGCAGTGGGAGGGCGTTCCACAGCCTTGCCGCAGCAATGGAAAAGGCTCTGCCGCCGAGTCTTTCCCGATTGTACTTAGGAACCACCAAAAGGTTGGTGTTCAGGGAGCGAAGGTTACGTTCTGGTATATAACGGACGAATTTAGTTTGGAGAAACTCAGCACCTAGGCCCTGGATTGCCCGGTGGACAATGCATAGTGACTTGAACTTAACTCGCTGGGCCACCGGGAGCCAGTGAAGTTGGCGAAGCACTGGCGAGATGTGAGCTCCATAGGGGGAACCTGTGGCCAGTCTGGCTGCCAGGTTCTGTATGCGCTGGAGACGTTGGAGAAGGCCCATTGGCTGGGCAAGGTATAAGGAGTTGCAATAGTCCAACCGTGAGAGGACTAATGCGGCTACCACAGGAGGACGCATAGCCTCTGGGATCATAGGGAGGACCCTCTTGAGTATCCTGATCTGGTGATGGGCAGATTGGCAGACCGTAGAGACCTGGTTTGACATGGACAAGGAAGTGGAGAGAATGACTCCTAGGTTCTTTACTTTGTCCACTGGACAGGGCAGGGAGCCCAGTGAGGTGGGCCAGAAAGCAGGGGTCCAAAGTGATGGGCGGGGGGGACAGCCCACCAACATCACCTCAGTTTTGTCGCCGTTAAGCTTGAGCCAGTTTTGGTCCATCCAAATGCCGACTGATGTCAAACAGTCATGAAGAGAGGCTGAAGCCTTGATATGATCCTGATCCAAACGGATCAGGATTTGAGTGTCATCCGCGTAGGAATAGCAATTAAGTCCATATGAACGGATAAGGCAGACCAGAGCCCATATGTAGATATTGAATAGAATAGGGGAAAGAGAGGATCCCTGGGGAACACCACAGGTGAGGGCACAGGGGACAGAAAGGAAAGGGGGCATGGCAAGGGTCTGAGTGCGGTCTGCAAGAAAGGAGGTAAACCAAGCCAGAACTGATCCGGAGATCCCGATTTGTGCTAGGCGAGAGAGGAGAATAGGATGGTCCACTGTATCAAATGCGGCAGACAAATCCAGCAGAATCAGAGCTCCAACTCCACCTGCGTCCGCGAGTCTAGACATGTCATCTTGCACTGAGACAAGCACACTCTCCGTTCCCCTACCAGGTCTGAAACCTGCCTGGGCAGGATTAAAGATCTTAGAGGATTCCAGAAAGGAGGAGAGAAGGGGTGTGACCAGAGATTCCAAGAGTTTAGACAAGAACGGGAGCAGGGATATGGGGCGAAAATTTGAGGGGATAGTAGGATCGAGGGAGGGCTTCTTGAGCAGGGGGATAACCCTAGCCGATTTAAGTTCCGGCGGGACCAGACCAGACTGGCATGAGTTATTTATAGCCATTGTGACATCAGACAGAATGTCTGGAGCAATAGTCTTCATCATGCTGGCCGGAATGGCGTCCTCTGGAGAGGAGGACTTGATTTTAAGAATCACTGCTAAAACCTCTGCCTCAGTAAATAGAGGGAAGGTAGACCAGCTGGCCGGGGGATCAGTAGAGGTGAGTGGTACAAAGCAAGTAGTGCCGGCAGGTTGCATAGCAAGAGATGAGGCGATGTTAGATCGTATCGCAATGATTTTCGTAATAAAAAACGATGCCAAGTCATTGCATAGCTTTTGCGATGGTTTGACCATCGAGGTGAGGGGTTCAGAGGAGGAGAGTGATTGAACAATTGAAAATAGTGTTTTGGGTTTACACAGGGCACTTTCAATTTGTTGGGCGAAAAAAGTAGCTTTAGCCCGCTTAACATTGGCTAGGTAGGTGGAAAGACTGAGCTTATACAGGTCTTTAAGTAGGGGGTCGTGGTTAGCCCGCCATTTGCGTTCGGCTTGTCTGAGTAGCAGACGGGCGTTTTTTAATTGATCAGTAAACCAGGGCTGAGAGAGTAATCTCCGACTCTGGGTAAGTTTTGGAGGAGCGAGAACATTAGCGGCGGAGAGCAGCGATGTAGAGAGCGTGGATAGAGATACCGGTCCCAAGGAGGTTTAGGATTATTTCATATATAATTTAAAAAACCTGTTTCCCTAAAATCCATGAATCCATTTAAATACACCAGAATTTCCATATCATTCTTACTCAAAACCCTAAAAACATAAATTTATAGGCAATGCAAAATATATAGGCAATAACTATTAAAACATAATTACAATAGATAACAATTGCTAAAATGTGCATTAGATTATCATAAAATACATAGTTTTCCCTGAGTTCAAGCAGCCCTGAATTTTTCGATGTATCACAATTCATAATTACAAAATACTGTTAGAACAATCGCAATGCCACCTTCCAAATGTAAAAAAGCTGCAGCAGTTTTCACTACGGATTCAGCACAAAAGAAACCATTCCAAAACACCCCCCCCACCGCAAATCAGAAACAACCACCTTTCTGCGCTCCCCGGTTCAAATACATGCACCCTCAGAACAGGTCATGGGGTCCCCCACAAGAAGGCCTGCATCTCCAGGACTCCTGCGGTCTCCCGTAACTGTTAATGGCACGCTGACAACATGGGACAATTTATTTTAACTTGGGTAAAACTCTGAAAATCTGCGTGCCATTCCCCATAAACCGTTCCTGCACCCCGCTGCACTGCGTACGAGCACCCCTAAATTATCGGAACCCCGGCTGTATTCACGCACCCCTAAGTCCGATGCCCGATATTACCTCTGCACTGTGATTCCTATCCGCAAGTGTCTGTACGCCTGCCTTCAAGTGGTGGATAGTATGAGGGCTTTGGGTGGCCATTTCCTTGCCAGGAGGTTACGCGGTCAGCTCCCTAAATGCGTATTTTTCTGCACAATAGTGGCCTTGTAATGGATTGCCTGCAGCCCATCCCTCGTAACTCCCACTTTTTTGCATGTTCTTCCCCCATTTTCGGTCTTCCGCCTCCTTCCCTGCCCTCTGGGCAAGCCACTCCTGAAAATCCTGCACATTCGATTCCATGGATCGACGGACGAGATTACGCACGCATTTTCCGCATAAATAATTCCATGAATCGGCCTACCCAGCTGCCAGTATACTCCTGGGTAGGGAGAATATTGAACCTGATATAAGTAATGAATCTTTTTAGTTGCCTGAGACATGACTTAGTTAAATAAGTGCACAGTAAATTAGGATGAAAGACTTGTCGACTATATAATACATAGGGCCTCATTACGAGGTCGGCGGTAAGGGGTTAACAGTGCCGGTAAGGATGCCAGTGCTATTAACCCCTTACCGCCGCATTATGAGGTCCCTTAGGTAAAACCAGCCGCCCTTAGCGGGAACCGCTAAAGGACCAGGGAGCTAACAACGGGCCCAATATTAACGGGCCCGTTGTTAGCTCCCTGCCCAATGGGGATGGGTCCCCTGAATGGGGAAATACCGGGTCAACGGGTCAAAGGCTTTTCTAGCAACATTATAGAGATTTTTTTTTACTGCTATCCAACATGGCCAGGAGCCTATAGTTATCCGGTTCACTCCGGTCTCCTTTCTTGAATGCTGTTACTAAGATAGACTCCCGCCAGCTGACCGGAATCAGATCAGTGACCATAATGTCACGAAAAAGGCGCTCAAGTATCAATGCCCAAAAATGAAGGTTAGCCTTGATTATCACATTTGCAATTCCATCTGATCCAGACACCCTAGAGCTCTTAAGCCCTTTGATGATGTTCAATATATGAATGATCTCGAAATCGATCTCCTCACTCGCTACTGGTGGCCATGCTTCAATATCGGGGGCTGTGAGTTCAATATCATGAAATAAATCAGTGATTGATTGAATCCACCCAGCCTCTGATATTGAATTGGCTTCATGTGAAGAATGTCAAAAGTATGGTTCTTAATCAGTACCCAGAATGTCTTGTTATTATTGCTTCTCAACAATTTAAATAGCAACTTCCAAGTTGCATTGAAATAGAGAATCTGTGAGTTCTGAGCCAATTCTTAGACCGCGTAGAAATTCTGGCCAATTGCCTCTGTCTTTCCTCAGAGGATAGCATCAGGTACTTTTTAAGCAAAGCTCTCGCCCACCAATAATCCCTTCTTTTATTATTCATTGTGATATCAAACTGGCCCTTACGAACACAGTTCATATTATTAATCTTCTGGTTCGAACGTAGACGTTTACCAAACATGCTCATCCTTAACCTAAGGTCCCATGTATGATCCTCCAACCATTGCACGATTATCAATGAATTGTCAGTAATATATCTAGTCAGTCGTTTTGTATTGACTCTCGTCCATAAAATACGATTTCCCGGAGAGCTAATCGAAACCTTAGCATCAATGCATTTAATTTGACGAGGGATAGGCAATAAATGTGTCCACCTGAGTACAGCATGGTCATTCACTTTCCTATGAAATATCTCCATTTCATTACATATGGACCATAGCTCAAGATCAGTAAAAACATAATCGAAACAGGAGGATGTTCGACGGTTAGACCCAGCGACACGGGATCAATTATTTGCTTGGCCCCTTCTTATTCAAGCACATCAGCTCATGCGAATCAATAAACAATCCCCAGTTGGAATCAAGTGTTGGCTGCCTTACGTTCTTCTCTCGGAGTATATAATTACAATCAGCCTCAGCATTGGTTACTAAATGTAAATGAAGGTTAGTAGGGTCAAAATCCCCGGCAATAACCACCTTCCCCCCAGGACATCCATCCACCCAACGCAATAGCACATTGTCAATTGTCTTCTGGATACCACTAATTGCAGCACCACCCGGGGGAATTATAAATATTCACCATCAATTTACGCAAGCTCAAGCATTTAGCATCCCAAACTATGGCTGACAGAACATAGGGGGTAACAGGGCCCACTGTCTGCACACGAGCACCTATGGCCAGGCCATCCATCAGCCGCCATTTTGTTCTCTGGGTAGCCGGGCAGCATAGAACATGATAACCATCAATGTTGAATGTTTTGGTTAACCAGGTTTCTTGCAGCAGGAAAGACTGACGAGAGGTAATGTATGATTGACCTTCAGGGGGTGCCAGAAATGATCTATGGCCTCTAGCATTCCAGCACATCCAATGATAGCAATTCACCTGGCGCAAGCCTCAGTTTCCATTGGGTCTCATGGTATCAGAAATCCAATGGACCACTTATACTATTTCTCTGCACTTAAGGATGGAATCCTTGTTCACAATCTGTCCAGCGCTGTGACACCTCTTCGGAGGTGAAAGTGTTAGCCCGTTAAAACCAATATATATTTTTAAAAAAACATACCCAAAGGGTACAAGCAAATGGGCACTGATGTTAAATGACTGCTGCCAGTAGACTGGTGTTTGCATACATCACTGACTATCGATGTTCATGGTTTGTTTCTTTGCAGTCTGTACTTGCTAGACTATACATGCCAACATAATCCATTCCTATCATGAGACAGTAATCCAGTCCGCGTTTGAACTTTCTGGGACTTGTACTAATTCCCAGAAGGCAAAGTTAAAACCTGGACCGAACTACTGTCTTTTGAATGGAATGGATAATGTTGGCATGCATGCTAGAGCCTTTACATGTAGACATTGTTTTGGCGTCTCGGTGGCACAGGCCGGGCGAAGTTAACATTTAGATAAGTGAAACGTGGCACGCGCAGGAGCCGTGCCCCCTTTCCCTGAAAGGATACATAATTCTGGTGATAAACTGAAGGCAGAATTTCAAAGGTGGGTTTCAGGCCCTGGCTGCAAAGAGGACACCGCACCCTGCGAGTACCGCGAGATGTTTGCGGTCTGCAAAACACATAAATATTACGTAATCTGAAGACCTTCTATCTTCTGCAATTATAAAGCAGCGCGCGCGCGCCGGCTCAGTGCCCGGCCTGAGGGCCTTCGCTCATAATCTCGGCATTTGCTTCTGTTTTGCATTTCCTTTGTGCGCTCATCCGGGCCTCTCCGAGGGGTCGCTATCTCGCGCGCCGTCTGTCGCGGGAGGAATCCGGAGTTCTTTTTTTCCAGTTAATCTTCCAGTTTGGTTACTTCTGTAGTTTTTGCCCAGTGAGCTGGCAGCAATTCTTCGGCATTGTAAAGAGAATTTCCCCCAGGCCATTTTTTTTCTGATAAAGACATTACTCGCCTGGAAATGGAAGGATTTGGCTTGTTTTTGTCTGAAAATGGCACCATCGGAGCACGGTTAGTTTCTCGTCAGGCCTTTACCTCGGGAAGAAGACTGCTGGGGTTGGGTCGGTGTCGGGTCACAAACCATCTCCCTGCCAGGCCACAGACTCCGCCCCCATCAAAGGAGTGGCAGGAGTGGGATTGTGTACCATTTTACACAAGGCACTGATCTTCAATGGCATGCTTTTGTATGGCAGTAGACGATGGGACGAATTTCGAGTTTGGCGGTCATTCCATGGCCGCATAAAGCTGGGTGTAAGGTAAAACAGTTGTCAAACTTACTTACTTATGCATTTGATTACAAAAATAAGAGTCCAGTCCTGGTTTTACCTTTGCATTCTCTGTTTGTAGTCCTGGATTTATAATGGGGTAATTCACGACTACAAGTCTCAGAAAGCAAAATTAAAACCAGGACTGGGCTAGCATCTTCTGAAAGAAATGAATAATGTTATCATGTATGGACTTACAACATGTGGAATTACCGCCTGTGGTAAATCGTGAAATTCCCAGTGGAGTTCAGAGAAGTCTAAAAATAGGGATTACCACCAAAAAGACACTATTTACTTGGCTACTAGCATGCACAAATGAAATCTCCCCACAAGTGCACCTGTAGCAGCTTCAACAACCAATCATAATATAGAATACATTCTATATGTACTAAATATAATTTACTACACTGTTAATTTATTTAGACAATAGATCTTATACAAAAGTATTTAAACATGAAATTCCAGCATACTTGCTCACTTCACTGAATATTAGAAACTATCTCTCAGGCATAAACCATTAAATTAAATATATCTTGCCATATATGATTTTTACTCCCTTTAAAATTCTCAATAGCCTTGTTCGCACCTTAACTTAAGTGCCAAGGATGAGTATGCTCGTCCTTTTTGCATAGACTTACATAATAGCCTGGCACATAAAGAGCCATACGCAAGTATATTATAAGCCTGACGATAATGGCGCATCTTATCGCCGCGGTCAAGGGGGAGAATATTTTTTCTCCCATAATGAGTTTCACCTTAGCAGGGCAGCGGGAACCAGGCTCGAGCGTCCGCTTCTTGATCATCGCAGCCACAGATGCATTCATTAGTTCTCTTCCCCTCCCACTTGCCACGCAGCGTTTCTAGGGCCAGCCGCCGGGCTCTTGCAAAGGTCGGCGCGCGGCCTAGCCAGCTTTGGCCTCGCAATCTCCACATGTGGATCGACGCCAAGTGTGCACTTCAACTCATAATATGCTTTGCCACTTGTCTTGCTTATCCTGCCTGCGATATAGAAATCCATTTGTTAGGTCGGGATAAGCCATGGTCAGACGCTTGTTTGGTCTCACTTAATTGACTACGTTAACTCCCAAGGATTTTCAGAATGTAGTTCTTTCAGCACTTTCCTGACGGGTGAACTCAAGGGTACACCACCTCCAATGTAGAAGTGTACAAAAAGAAGTCCTGGAACTATGTTCCCTGCTGGCCTGCCGTCACGCCCCACAAACCCCATCGCCATGCCTCCTCCAACAAGCAATCCAAACCCCCAAACAAACACACCTGCTGTTTAAAGGAATGTTCAACTGTAAGTTTCAGCTTCTTCCTACACTTTTATTTTAAAACGGAACCTTTCCGGAATGTTAAAAAAAAAAGAAGTATAGGAACAGTAAAGCTTAAACAATAAAAGTAGAGGAGCACCGCTCCCAACTACTCCCACCCACCTCAACCATTGACCACCTCCCCTTAGATCCAGGGCCTGGATGATCATTTCCATGCATTTGGTCCTATTAGGAGTGCTCTCAAGTTGAATGCACTAATAATGGGGGAAAACCCTCAAATATGCCTTAGAAATGATCCTTGCACTGCCAAAAGGTGACTCCCATTGTTATAGCCCCATACCTCTCAGGTGCAGGTTATGGGAGGCAGACTTGTTTTTAAAAAGGTTATCAGGACAATTGGGGTCAAACCCTAGTGTTCATCGAAAGACATTGAAGGTCCACTTGAGTTTTCATGTTCAATCATTGCGAAAATTCCAGGACTCCCAGGGCGGCTGATGTGCACCCATCGATTTCAGGAAAGTCTTCACTCATGCCAACAATACTGCGTCCTGTGTCAACAGCAGTCAGGACATACCCGACAGGGACTGAAGTAACGATTTAATGAGGAGGACCCTAAAGCGTCTCTCGTGTTTCAGGCAACGACCAATAAGCAGGAGCAGCTACCTCCCGGGGAATGAAGAGGAAGTACACAGAACAACATATAACAATGTGTCCATTTTATATAACAAACCATGCTTTGTTATCTAGATGTACCCTCATGCTATTTATACACATTTTCAAACACACATGTTAATGTCAATTGGGTATGTCTGTATGTCACCAGTAGGACTGATTGCGGCAAACTGTTGGAAAAAAAAACAGCCTGCATGCAATCAGTTCTCAGTAGTTCAAATGCACTCACAGCAATCCCGCACCCCCATTCCCCCTTCCCTACTTACCGACGCCAGATGGTCCTTTTTTCCGGTCCCCCGCCTCCAATATTGAGGAAGCGGGGGACACCACCGCACCCCTCCATGGCTAATACAAAACGATCATAGGAGCGTGGGACAACCCCTGCTCCACATGTTCGGTATGTATTAGCCAATTTGTACGTTTTTATTCAGTCAAATTGTACAGTCCAAATGATGTACCATTCGGCCAAATAAAAACAAACACATTTCCTAATACCTCCCTCGTAGCTGTTGGTGTCGAGCTAACCAAGGCTCCTCTGGGCTACAAACAGAAGGAGATGCAGAGCTTCCATCAGTTCTGATAGGTGCCACACTCTCAGTATGTGCAGCATCGCTGTAATCAAGGTCCTGTTTAGACCATTTATATAAAGATCAGAAGTGGGCATGGATACAGCCCTGCCCCACCCAGTTTCTACCATACGTGTATCAATCAGGAGTGCACATCTGCTGTACCTCAATTTGTCTCTATTTTGGTTTATAGCCCTTTGATGCACCTTTAATTCCCCAGTCCTGCCAAGAAGGGCCAAAGTTGATTTCCATCACTGGGATCAAACGTTCTCATGGGTTTAATTATGCCAAAAACAGTAGATGTTTCCATTCATACGAGCACCTCCTGTCTCCTCTTCCCCTCCCCTGCCACTACCCCATGTCTCCCCAGGCAGATGATCCAACTCGTGGCACAGACACTCTTGTCAGTTGGCTTGGGAGACCCAGTGTTCTCCCTTGGTATATGGATTGTTTCTTACAAACCAATCTGGTGAAAGCCTCCACACTACTAGGGCCCGAGTACCTCTTAAGCCCATCATGGAACCCCTCACCATCTAACTACATCTAGTGCCATCCTTCATTGGTTCTAGATATTGCCATCACAATAAAACACTAAACCAAGCTGTACTCTCCTGATGCCTACTCTCATGCTTGCCAATAACATCACATTTAAGAATCACACAATTGTTTCTCCTCTCTGGTTTTGGTAATTCTATTCTCTAGTTTCTCTTTCTTGTTACCTCCTCTCCTGTTATACAGATTAAGGTCTGGTGACACCCTGGCAGGATCACAACATGGCACCTTTCGGAGAAGGCCAGGTGCCGTAAGACCACTGCAATGTTGATGGTCGCAGTATGAATATTGGACAACATAACTTTTTGAGTCTTTCCAATAACACGTTTGTCAACACAGTCCTAAGAGAATCTAAAAGTGGGGTGAAGCTGGGTATTCCTTTCACGGTTATCACTGAATTAAAGAAATAATAATTTAAGGGGCTCATGAGTGAGAAACCAGTGGAATAACACCTGGACTTTCACACGGCTGGCCTCAGGGCCATTAACAGTAGCAACCCCAGCATTTGGGGAGGCTCTCCTTCCCAGAATTCACCAGCAGGCCTCTTCCCAGATCTCCATTTCTAACGCAATGATTAGTCAAAAGACCTCTGTGCTTTTCAGCGATAATATTTTGAAAAATCTGCTAACATTGCTCTCTCCATGGAGGGCGTGGCTTGGCGGCCATGCGAGAGTGAGCAGACTCCGAGGAGCTCCCGCCAGATCCGACCAGAGATCCTGAGAAAGGCGTATATCAGTAAATAAAAAGACAAACAAACGCGAGGAAAAGGCGTCGGAAGACCCAAGGCACACACGGGAGAAGACCCGAGGAAAAACGGAGACCAGAAGAGTGAAAACGAGAAGGGAAAGAAGCGCGCGGCACCACCGACAAAATGGCGGACGCGCAGCGCTGAAAAAAGGACCCGCGTCCCAAAGCACGAAGAAGGCCGAAGAGCAGGAGCAGAACCGGGCGAGACAGCTGATCGACGTCCAGCGCAGGCAAGACCGAAACACCACCGGAGTGGCAGAAACCCGAGACGCCGACTGCAGGGATAGCCGCGTACCACCGACCCGGAGAAGGTGAAGACGGCACGGCTCGAGAACGGGGAGCGGCCCGCGGACCGGAACTGGAGAACAGCTTTTCCCAGCCGAAGCGGGACGAGCAGCGGCAGCAGGATCCCGGCGGTACAACGGAAGAACCTGAGCGGTGAGGCAGCGGAGGCGAGGGGCGACCCACAGACTGAGCCCCGGAAGAGCGAAGGTGAGAGTTAACGGCGGAGAGCCAACAGAGCGACGTGGGACCCCGAGAGACGAGGCGGCGGAGACCGGGAGCCGACCCGAGGACCGGACCGAGAGAGCCCCCCCTTGACGCAGAAGCGGCGGAGGCCCAGCTGAACAATCGGAGAACCGGAAAACAAGGCAGAACGGATTGAAAGCGGCCCACAGACCGAACCGAGGCAGATTCCCTCACGTTGAAACGGAGGTGAGCGACAGCGGAGCAACGAGGGACCCCACAACGAGAAGGAACGGAGAACGAGGGCCGGACCATAGAAGAGCTTCCCCCGACCGACGCAGAAGAGAGCAACAACGACAAATTGGATTGCTGAAGAGGAGTCCTCACCTGCCAGTCCGGAGCGGAACCGAGGGAGACAGCAGATCAACACCCAGCTTAAGCAGGATCGGAACATCACCCGACCGGCAGCGGGAGGAGGCACCGACGGCAGCAACGGGGAAGAAAGCCCGAGACAGCACCACGGAAACGGCGCGACATCGAACGAGGAAGGGGGAAGGCTTCGAGACCCACGGTCAGGAAGCAGCCCACAAATCGGACCGAAGAAGAGCCCTTCCCTGCCGCAGAGGTGACTAGCAGATCCGGAGAGGAGAGGCAGCGACGAGACACGGGAACCGGGCCCAGGAACAAGAAACATACCGCAGGGCGGGTCAGGGAAGCCGAGACCCAGCTCTAAACACCTAAAGAGAGAGGGAAGAGAACACCGAAGAAAGACACGGCAAACGGACAGAAAGGGTAAAGCCTCAGAGAGATATCGCTTAATAACAAGGTAACACACACAGGAAGAGTGGAAGCGAGTGGGGGAACTGAAAAGGGACCCACTGCAGCGCAAACGGAGCCAAACTGAACAGGGCCCAACTACAGGCCAAGAGCAGCGGGCATTAATATGCCAGACAAGTCTAAAAGCGGCAGAGGGAGACAAACAGTCATGGAGACATTCACCCGGAAGAACGACGACCAGCAGCCAGGGGCCGAGGAGAAAGACATGCCGGAGTCATATGCCACGCAGGGAGAGATCAGGCAAGTGGAAAGCAGTATATTGGAAGCCATAGGGGCGTTAAAGACGTCGATAGAAGGAAAGCTAGATGCAGTGATGGTAGATGTGGGACTTCTTAGACAAGACACGAGAAATCTGGCGGAAAGGATGACAACAGTGGAACAACAAGCACAGAGTAACTCAGTGGAAGTGTCCGCCTCGCGAACACAAATGTCGGAAGCACTGGAAAGAATTAATATACTAGAACGCAGAGTTGAAGACGCAGAAGGTAGGGCCCGACGCAATAACGTACGAATAGTGGGGCTGCCAGAAGGAGAGGAAGGAAGGGACCCCACGGACTACATAGAGAACCTCCTGATCCAAGAAGTAGGGGCAGGTACCCTATCCCAGGGCTTCGTAGTAGAAAGGGCACACCGAGCGCTGACTAGAAGACCGCGCCCAGGAGCACCACCAAGACCAATGATCGCAAAAATTATGAACTTTAAGGATAGGGAGAAAATCCTGACTTTCTCGAGAGAAGGAGGGAACATCACAAGGAACGGGGCCAGGATAACAATATATCCAGACTATACGGTACTGGTGCAAAAGCAGAGGGCCCAGTTCTGGCAGACTAAAGAGCGCCTCCGAGCGGCAGGGGTGAAATTCATGCTGCTGTATCCAGCCAAACTAAAAATACTCCATGACGGAAAAACACAGATCTTCGAGACAACGACCGATGCCCAGGAGTGGATGGACCAGCGTGGGATTCCGCAGTCGGCAGAGAGGAACGAGCGAAACAGAAACCACCCCCAGCAAAACAGAGATTAGAACCGAGCACGACAAGCATACTTAACGCTACAGGAGCAAGGACAAGACGGTAGAAATGCCCTACCGGGAAGTAACAAAAAAGAGCAACCGACAACCATCAAGTAGAAAAGCCCATAGTAAAGAGACTTACAATGGGAGCACGAGACTTGGAGAAGGGGAACCGCTAAGACCCACAGAGAAGCCCCAGCAAAAACAATGTTTATAGTGTCAGTTTCAAGACACTACGCCGCGACAGGAAAGGCCGAGGAGGAGAAAGCGGCACCTGGAAAGCGACGGAGCCCGAGCAGAGGAGGGGAGGCTGGGCGTTTGTTGACGTTATTTAGGTTAACAGTTATAACAGTTGGGAAGTTAAGGCAAAGCCCACAAAGAGAGGAGGAGAGCAGAATAAGAAATAACAGTTGTCACACACAAAGAATCAGCAAGGAAAACAAATCCAGGGGACAGCACCCACAAGCAAAAAGCTGGCGGGAGGCACGAGGCAAAAAACTCAACTGCCAGAAGAAGGGACACAGATCCCCAGCAGGAACGCATCGTGAGAATGAGACACCGAGCGAGCCCATGGGAATGAGCAGGCCGCAAGCGCTAGTCCCCACAAAGACCAAGATGTCCTAAGAATTGTCACGTGGAATGTCAGGGGGATGAACGCATACGTCAAGAGGCTAAGGATCTATACCTGGCTAAACAAAACAAGGACTCACATTGCACTGTTGCAGGAAACGCACCTGACGGCGGAAAAACAGGCCAAAATAAAGGAAAAATGGGGAGGCCAGATGTATAGTGCGACGTATTCCAACTACGCCAGAGGAGTCATAACCTGGGTCGCCCCGGGCGTCCCATTCCAGCTCATCAACCAGGAGAAAGACGCGGAAGGGAGAATCCTGGTAGTCCATGGGATGCTAGAAAACCGGGAGATATGCCTCGTGAACACCTATGCCCCTAATCACGACGCTACAGCCTTCTTCAGAATGCTCCCGCCCCGGCTGGCCCCGTACAGGAATGCAACGATGATTTGGGCAGGTGACCATAATTGCACTCTGGATCCCCGGCTGGACAGGTCGGACGATAAGCACAAGAGAGCGGCGCCGCCAGCGAGAGCACTACAACAGATACTAGACCAGCTCGGACTCGAAGACGTCGGGAGGAAGGTACATGGGGAAGAGAGAGGATACACGCATTACAGTGCCCCACATAGAACATTCACACGGATTGACTACCTGTTCACGGGCAGGGAAACACTGGGAGAATTCACTGAGGCATACATACACGCGCGAACCCTATCTGACCACGCCCCCCAGACGATCACATGGGCGCACACACACAGGAGAGCCCCTATACCAACATGGAGATTGAGGGCAGAGGCATTACTGGACACGGGCTTCCAGGAATACATCCAAAGCGTGATAGAAGACTATTTTGAACATAATGAGGGTAGTGTGGAGAGCACAGGAACGGTCTGGGAAGCCTTTAAAGTGGTAGTCAGAGGAGAGGCGATGGGGAAAATGGGAGGTCTCCGACGAGAAACCCTAGCACAACTAGATAAGATAGAAAGGAAAATCGAGAAGGCAGAGAGACAAGCGGGGGAAGAGGGGGCGGAACAAGAAAACCTCACCACCCTGCGACAACAGTGCGTGGAGACCTGGGAAAGATTGGGACGACTAGATTACGGGAAATACATACAGAAACTACATGCTGAAGGGGATAAGCCTAGCAGACTCCTAGCCTGGCTAACCAAGCAGGAGACTAAGCGGGAGCCAATTAACGAAATTCAGAACAGGGAAGGAGAGGTGATAAGGTCCCAAGAGGGAATAAACGAGGTGTTCTCGCAGTTCTACGAGGACTTATACTCCAGGGTCCAGGAGGCAGAGGAGGAGGACCTGAGGGAAGCCCTCGCGGAAATCAAACTCCCACAATTGACGGAGGAGCAGGCCCAAATATTAGATGCCCCTCTCACTGTAGAGGAACTAATGGAGGTTATTGCCCAGCTCCCGACAGGGAAATCTCCGGGGCCAGATGGGCTCCCGGGGGAATTTTACAAGCAATACAAAAATGATATAGCCCCGAGACTACTAGAAACATTAGAAGAAGCATACGAGAGGGGAAGACTCCCGAGCAGTATGTCGGAATCCATAATAGTCCCGATCCTTAAACCGGGCAAGCCCCCCCTCGAATGCGGTTCCTATAGACCGATTTCCCTAATAAACCAGGACTCCAAGATCCTGACGGCGGCACTAGCCAACCGCCTGAAAAGAGTGCTACCCACCCTGATCCATACGGATCAGACAGGGTACGTGCCAGAAAGGAACACGTCCTGGAACCTGCGTAGACTCCACTACGTTATAGAAAAGACAAACCAAGAAGGTGGGGAGTGTGCTGTAGCCTCACTGGATGCAATTAAAGCATTCGATTCGGTGGGATGGGACTGACTCCTGGGAACGCTCACCCACTATGGGATAGGCCAAGGGTTCACAAGATGGATAGAACTACTTTACAAAGACCCGAGAGCGAGAGTCAAGACGGGTAGACAAATCTCCAGGGAATGGGGCATAGAGCGAGGCACAAAGCAGGGATGCCCCCTGTCCCCAATGTTATATATCCTGGCCCTGGAGCCGTTCGCAGTATTCCTAAGAACGGATTATAAAGACACAGGCATAGAGATAGACGGGGAAACACACCAGATATCCATATACGCAGACGATATACTCCTTTACATACAGAACCCACGCACCCACCTGCAAGACCTACTGGAGGCGCTGCGCGCATTCGGTAGGTTATCTGGAATAGTGGTCAACAGGGAAAAATCCGTGCTGTTTCCCCTGGCAGACCTACGAGCAGTGCCGTCAGATAAATTACCACCTCTGGGCATCACGTGGGCCCCGAACACCTTCAAATACCTGGGAGTGGAGATCTATCACGACACCATGGAAACACACGCAGGTAACACACAAATAGCTTTAGACAAAATTGAAAAGGCTATGAAATTTTGGCAGACGCTGCCGTTGGGCATGATAGGCCGGGCGGCACTACTAAAAATGACAGTCCTACCCCGACTCCTATATTACTTCACGAACATCCCATACAACATACCAAAGCCCTTTTTCAAGCGCCTACACACCATAGCGAGAACCTTCCTATGGGGAGGGGGACGAAACAGGGTGGCACTAAGCACACTACAAAGAAGCTATGAGTGGGGAGGCATCAAACTCCCAGATTTTGAGCATTACTATTTGGCAGCACAACTCCAATTTGTGGTGCGATGGCTGGACGAGGAGACCTCAATAGACGCAATAATTATGGGGCCAGCACTCCGGAAGTATCACCTGAGAGAATTACTATGGGTCAATGCCGCCCAAGCAAAAGAACTGCCCAAAATAGCCCAACTAGGCCGAATATTATGGAAAAGAGCCTGGAAGACACAGGGCATACGAGACCCCTGCTCAAGACACATCCCACTGGCGGGGCTGGTGGACACCCGAGTGGCCAGCCTGACCACGTACAGGGCACAATGGGAAGACAAGGGTGTGGCCCAAATTGGGGACCTGTGGCGTGACGGACAGTGGGTTGAATTCCAGACCCTGATGGATGAACAAGATGTACACAGGGGCCAATTCATCCTACACAATAGCCTAGTCCAGACAATAAAGAAGAGGTGGAGCACTATGCCAGAACCCGAGGACACCGAAGGAGAACTAGAGGCATGGTACGATATATCCGAAGGAGGCCATACGGTGTCCAGACTCTATGAGCGAATACTGGGACACACCAACAAAAAGACACTAACGGCACGGACGAAATGGGAAGAGGAACTGCAACAACCCTTCGAAGACGAGGAATGGAACAAAGTCCTCATGTACACAAAAAAGGTGTCCAGAAACGCCAGGTTCAGACAACTGCAGATATACATAGTACATAGAGCATATCTAACCCCCAAGAGAATGTCAAAGATAGGAGAAGGACAATCCCGGAGCTGTCCGCGGTGCGGAGACGAACAGGCCGACATGGTGCACATGTTCTGGTCGTGCCCGCAAATAGCAGACTTCTGGAACACGGTGAGAGAAAAAGCGTCGACAGCAGACATACAGATGCCAGCAAGAACACCAGCAGCATACCTATTGGGCCTGTTCCCAAGAGGGCACCGGCAGATGAGCACGTGGCAAAAATGAAAGATCTAATGACGATACTAGCGAAACGCCGCATAGCGATGGCATGAACAAGAGTGAAGGCCCTTCGAAGGAAGGATGGTGGGCCGACCTACAAAAATGGGCAATAGCGGAGACGGCAGTCTGGACGAGAGCCACACAAAGGGGAGAGAGCAACAGCGGAGCCAGATTACAAGCATGGAACTCCCTGGTGCAAGACCTGCTTGGCAGCAGAAGCGATGACGATACGACTGACATTAGCGATCCAGGGGACACAGGAAACGACGAAATTGAACCGCCCACGTCGGGAGGCACTACATAACTCACAACGGAGAGAACTAAGGGGAAGGAAGAGAAGAGGTCGTGACCTGCGCAGACTCTGAACAGTGCAACTCCAACTGGGAAAGACCAACAACTACACGTAAAGACAAGACCAAGGGAAATTTCCAAGGAAAGGAGAAAAGCCACTGGGAGACTGGCCCCTCCGCCACGAACTTGACAACGACCGGCGCCGGCCCGAAGCGGCAAAGGACCATGAACATACTGCGGCTGCCTTTGGGGAGAGGGAGGGGGGGAGGGAGGGGGAAAAGACAATGGGAGGGGGACTTTTGTTTTTGGTTCTGTTTGTTCTCTCCCATCCCTTTTATGTTGTAAAACCAATAAAAAAGAAGTTAAAATAAACATTGCTCTCTCCATGCCTCTCCTGATTCATTAGTACCCCTTGGTGGTACATGGTCTTTGACGGGTGGAGTGATGGGGAGGGTAGGGGTTCAGATGCCAGCTGCATAAATCACACTTGATCTGCCCACCACCACTCCTAAACCAGATAGTCCTGGTACGTCCTTGACTTATTGACTTTTTTCAAAATGCAATTTCCCAAAAAAGAACATTAACTGGCGAATGGTGATATTTCATGTTAAGCTTCTAGCATATATCTAGGTTCTGCCAGGAAATCTCATTTTGCCTGGAAGCAATTCCTGAGATTAATTAGGTCGATAATTCTCTCCTCGTTTGCGTGCTTGCCACTGGCGTAACACAAAATGTGGGGGCCCCCCTGCGAGCCATGCTGAGCCCCCCCAACTTAGCAACAAATCATGGGTCGCGCCACACTCTGGGCCGGCCTAGATTATCATGCTTGTGCAATACGCACAAACGTGCTGCTGATGGGGTATGCCGCACACTACACTAGGAGAAAGACATAAATATGTGTTTTAATGCAATATACAGCACACTTTCTGAGAAAATTTGGCTAAAAAGCCAGTGTTTGCAATTGTTCTCTAGGGTAACACCAATCCAATCCATGCAAGTCACCAACAATGCACAGGAACATTAATGCATCGCTATTAAAAATGCCATGCCACATTGAACACATTTCCAACTGGCTGCATAATGTAGACCAGTGTAGACACATAATAACATTACAGTAAAGCATGCCAGGCCACATTTAGACATACCTAGTCTAGTTGCAGCAAAATGCCAGTCAAAGCAATAACACTCATCAAGAAGAGAGCACACATTCAAGCCTGCGTCTCTGTAGCCTCTAACAACACGTCAGAACTCTTTAAAATCTGCAAGGAACTGGTTCATCCTGTTGCAGTCTCTACCTCTCCTCTTCCCTCCCAGGCCATCTGTACGGTTCTAGCCTCTCACCTTTCTGCTAAAACTCAAGACACCCTGTCCTCTATCTCCTCTTCCTCTCCCTCTTCCTCTCTCGGCCCTCCCCTTTGGCCATCTCTACCTCTCCTCCTCCTTTCTCCTCTCTGTCTGACAAAACCTGACAAGGTTTCTAGACAAGTCTGATCTATGAAAGTGTCGTCCAAATAGGTACTCCTCTGCTCCTCTCGAACATCAAGGACCATATTGACACATTCGCTCCATCCTTGAATGATTTCTGTAATCACTCTTTCGCCACTGGAATGTTCCCCCCTCCCCTTAAGCACTCCTGTGTGCACCCACTCCTCAAGAAGCTGTCTGCCGATCCTACCTGCCTGGAAAACTATCACCCAATCTCCATCACCCCTTTCCTGGGCAAACTCTTGGAAAAGCTGGCCATCTCCCAGCTTACTCACCACACCAATCTGTTGGGTGTCTCCATGACCATCAGTCTGACTTTGGAGCCACCAGAGGCACGGAAACTGCTCTCCTGAACACCCATGAAGATCTGCGCTCTAACCTTGATTCCAGCAATCCTTCTGTTCTCATCCTCCTTGATCTTTCCTCTGCTTATGCTCACTGTCTCCAGAGCCCTGGTTCTTTCTAGGCTGGACTACTACAACAGCCTCGTTCTCAATCTGCCTTCATCTACTCTCACCCTCTGCAACTAATCCAGAATAGGACTGCAAGACTTAAGGCCTCATTACACGGTAGGCGGTAGGGGTTTACCGGTACCGGTAAGGGCACCGGTACCAGTAAACCCCTACCGCCTTACTAGGAGTTCCCTTTGCGGGACCCGACTTTAACGACTGGTTTTACCAGCCGTTAAAGTAAGGTGCCGCAAAGGGACCTCGGAGCTAATTACGGTACCGCAATTTGCGGTACCGTAATTAGCACCTTCCCCATTCCCATTATGCTCTATGGAGGCAAAAATGGGAATGGCGAAGAGCCTTGGTGAATGGGGAATTACCGCCCCCGCTCACCTTGCAGTAGGGCGGTAATTCCGCCATCCACCAAGGCGGACACAGTAAAATACTGGCGGCAACCATGGCACTAATAGCGCCATGGTTACCGCCTACCGTGTAATGAGGCCCTTATACTTGGCCGCAAGCCGAGGGACCGTATCTCTCCAGCCCTGAAATCTCTCCACTGGCTCCCGTGGCTGCAAGGATCAAGTTCAAGACCCTTTGCATTGTCCACAAGGCTCTCTAGGGCCGAGGTCCACACTACATCCAACAATCTCTTCCAAAATACCTTCCTTCCCGAGCCCTTCACTCAGCTACCTCCAACTCTCTAAGGGTTAGCTGCTTCTCCAGGCATAGAGTGGGGGTAGAGCTCTCTCCTCTGCAGGTGCCTCCCTCTGGAATAGCCTCCCTGCCCCTCTCCAACTTGAGCTGGACCACCTAAAGTTCCGGAAGCAGCTCAAAACATTCCTGTTCTTCTCTGCTTTCTCCCTCTCCCTCTCTCCCCTGCTGACCTACCTGTATGCTGTACCTTGGCTACCCTCAGAGTCCCACTGAGTCCAGGCTCTTTCTTGATCAGTCATCCTTGCACTGCCTCCAGACCTACCATGCACTTAGGGGCTGTAACTGTAACCCTACAGTCTCTTGTTCTGCTTGCACTACCCAGAGCTGTGCTGCCCTGGCTGCACTTACTCACAGCATCACTGCCCTGTTTTCCCCTCCCCTCTCCCTTGCACTACCCCGCTCCCTTTCCCCCTGCACTCCTCATTCTCGCTCTTGCACGATCTGAATGACACAAGGCCTAGTAAGATCTTTTGTCTTGGCCTCCCTCTATATTGCCTCCCTTGTCTGCGCCTAGAAACTCTTGTGTACAGGCGCGCTATAAATTACTTATATCATATCATATTATTTTATCATAGATGCCCAGAATAAGTAATCAAGGCAAAACACAAGTAATGGCGCAACACCATTGAGTTGACTGAGCTTCAGCACCCCCCCACCTCCCCTGAGATTTTAGGCTATGTTGACTCAACCTGGCTGATCTTCAGAGCAGTTTCCAGGCAGAACAGGACACAGATGTTAGACGGCACCTGTGTTTCACTGTTAACAAGGGCCCAGCAATTACTAACACAAAGCATTTAAATAGAAAACATTGTTGGCAATTGAAATCGTGATGTGGGTTTAGTACTTGCATGCAAGGGGAGTGATTGCAAGGGTAGAGAGGGAACAGGAGACCCGATCATTCTCACAGCAGTCCATAAGTGGGTGTTTTCAGACTTAAAGGAGAGAGTTAAATGCTTGTAACATTGAAGCTGCACTAGAATAGTCTTATTAAAATGTGTAAAGAAGTTAGATACTGCCACACAAATAGGTTTCCCCCTCCCGCACCGCCCACAAAGTTAGCACCTCGCCCATGATTTGAAGGGTTAGCCCCCTTAAATGTAGGTTTTGTTGCACCCCTCAACACAAGCACACACATAATTCACCATATACACCCAGCCATCAATATATTTAAGTGTGCACCCTTTCACCATACACACACACACGTCATGGGGTTGAGGGGAGCCCTATTACTTCAAAAAGAAATTGTTTATTTTTGAAGTCACTCTGACTTCATAAAGCAATTGTGTCCGTTAACATAACGCAAATAATTTCTTTAAGAAGGCAGAGTGATATCAAAAATAAACTATTTCTTTTTAAAGTCATAGGGCTCCCCCGACCCCATTACATGGAGGCCTCCAGCCTAGGGTCTTCCATGTCATGGGGTGGGGGGAGCCCTCGGACTTCAAAAAGAAAGTTTCTTTTTGTAGTCACTCTGCCTTCATAAAGAAAACTATTTCTGTTACAGAATTATTTCTTTATGAATGCAGAGTTAATTAAAAAAGAAACATTAAAAAAATGTGAACCATTATTTTTTTCATTTAATTTTCTCCAAGTGGGGCTCCCTTCCAGTACATGTGCTGGCTGGGCCCCCAGCACCGCAGAGGCTGCAGGGGCCCCCATTACGCCAGTGTTGCTTGCCCCATCCATGCGCCCTCCGTGAATGTGCACATATTGGTAACTCTGCGAGTTAGGTTCAGAAATAGGGCTATGCGAGAGCTTGGAGATCGATTATCCTCCCCCAATCCTCTATACCTGTTAACATTTAGCGAATCTGGCATTACTGATTCAGCAATTTGTGTGTTGATTTATTAGTGTTTTTTATAATAATACTAATAACAATAATATCACATTATATATGCCGGGTCTCTGGCTCAGTGGACTAATGCATTCACTACAGAGGCCTGTGTTTGACCTCATGGTCGCAAGTTCAAATCCCAGTGGGTCCACTTAGCCTTTCATCCTTCTGAGGTTGATAAAATGAGTACTGTTAAGTTGGGTAACAATAAACATCTGTTATTAGTGCCAAGATGCACCTTCGGGGGTGAACGTGCACTTTACAAATACACCTGTTATGTTATATAGCACCTCATGACGTATTCACACTGCTTCCATTATTATGTCCAATTTATTTATTGTGTCATTAGTTTACAAAACTTTTAAGACATATAAAAATGTAAACGAACCAAGTAAAACAAATGAACACACATACAAATTCATCCTCATAAGTAAATATCTTTTCATAAAATAATTTTGCTTACATTTTATAAATAAGCAATTTCACCAAGCATGAATACATTTTTAGGAACCTAACTAGGGCAAGTATCATGGAGACATTTTCTCCCCTCCAATAGTTCATTCCAAAACCATTCTGCTTCCAAGCTTTCCTATTGTGCCCCAAATCT
This sequence comes from Ambystoma mexicanum, assembly GCF_040938575.1. NCBI lineage: Eukaryota > Metazoa > Chordata > Amphibia > Caudata > Ambystomatidae > Ambystoma > Ambystoma mexicanum. Next base: position 1,017,772,139 of record NC_090923.1, on the reverse strand, counting down.
CCCCAATCGTTTCCTATTTAATTAAATTTGACTTCAAGTTTCACACATTTATATGAGGCGAGCATTTACCTCCCTGCATAAATTTTGCAGGATTTTATCAAGGCATCTCAGGTGGTATAGTTAACACCAACCTGTTTTTTATATAGCTCTTGCTATCAGAGTTTTACAGTTTATGTTAAATGGCAGTTTAATGGTACTCAAGTTATTTCCCCCAGAAGAAAAGAGCCTGTGTCTGTCCTGCATGTTATAATAACTAGTTTTATATAGCACTACAAACCCGCAGGTATTTTAGCCCTGCAATAGCAGTTGTGATTATTACACTATGTTGTACTCAATTTATCAACCTCGGAAGGATGAACGGCTGAGTTGACCCTGCCGGGATTTGAACATGCATCAGCAAACTACACACAGATGTCAGAACGAGCAATCAACTCGCTGTGCTATCTGACCAGGGATCAAAGCAGAGATGCAAGCTGTGTGCCCAGCTCACGGTCCTTCAAAACCATGCCATGGTTGCTTAGTAGGCCACCCTGTCCCCCAATCTTACCATATGAATGATGCAATAGTAACAGGGGAGGCCCACCAAATGCCTCAGCCACCAAGCGATCATACATTTGCAAGCCTATGGCCTATCTCATTCCTGCAATGAAATGCCCTAAAAGGAGGATGTATGCAGCATTTTCACTGCTCTATATTTTGAGTAATTTACATGAATCATAAAATGTGTAAGGCTTGCCCAGCTCCCTAATTGAGCTTAATAACTATATTGTGTCTTAGAAAAATTGATGAGGATTAATAGACTTGCTCATGAATCAATTTTTAAACATTGTATTTTTGAATTGTTCCCATAAATCTCTGGCACGTGGATGGCTAATTGAGTCGCTAGCCAAACCAGCAGGCCTTTTTACGCCTCGCTTTGCTTAATTATTCTGTCAATTTTGAAAAAGTAGCATACCCTGGGTTTGTGTGTCTACGTTAATGCGAAGAGTTTATCTATGGAGTTCCTGAAACTGTTCAGTGTGCGATAATCTGGATCCCACTACTTAATGCTTGGCTTTAAGAATTCCAACAGTTTGGAATTCAATAGTGTCGGTAGAGCTTTGACCTCCTTAAACCACACTTCAACTACATTAAGCCAATTGAAAGTTGAAATAACTAATCAATGGCTTATAACTGTTGTAGATCATTCGCCCTTCTCTCGCACTGATGTTTTCAAGTCCAGAAAGGGGTTGGAGTGCAGAGGTCACTTCAAGGTGAAATTGAAACAGATTTTGCATTGCTGTCAACAGGGGTGTAGTCATTTAAAAAGTGACAGCGAGCAATGCATCATCATTTTTGAAAGATTGAAAGCTATTAATTGCATACTTTGAAATAAATCTTTTTTCCCCTTGAATTTCCAGTATTTCGTAGGACAGCACCCAGACTTCCAAAGGAACAAGGTCATCCACCAAAGTTCTTATTTCACACATTGGTGAAAGAAACGAAAACCAACACAAAATGGCCACCACCACAAATTGAGCAGGATCTCAAAATATGTCTCTTTTCTATTTCCATGAAGATCAGCTGACTGCAGAGGCGTAAAAAGGGCTTAGGATGTAAGGATATGGTCGGGACCAATGTTAGCACATTTAAACCCTTACCATGAGAGAACCCCTGTGACTCAGACACAGAAATCTTAAAAGCGTTCCTTAAAGGAATAGTACGCTCAGAAATATTATTGTCCCAATGGTTCCGGCATGTGTTTTAAGCGTACGTGGATCGCTCGTACAAACATTTCCTATGTACCTTACCGTAGTTTTTCACTTTTGTACACATGTGAAATCAGGCAGCAGGGCGTGGCCATTTTGTGATAATCTTATCCGTTGCCGCATAGCCCAGGCAGGACTGCCCTGGCGGCACTAATTCATATGCCCTGCCCTTGAGCCTGACATCACCAAACCTAGTGATATTCTCCGCCTTTCTCCTTGATGTTACTGGGCAGCGTAGCCAAATACGCCCGGTCATCACCTACGTGATGTGACGCAGAACCCAGAAATCAACACACATCGTCTCACAACACAGCGTGTCACAATTCGGAATATAAAACTCTACTTTAAAAGGAAACAGCAAGACTGTACAATTTGTAAAGTACTTTTATTTCACAATAACCGCTCAGAGAACAGCCGGCGATTGCCATATTCAATCAAATTGGAATTTGTTTTCTGTGCTTTCGATCCACAAATGTTTATCGTGAGTCACGCAGTGTTTCTTTTGGGTACACAAGGTGTTCATTTTGGCTAAAAGAAGCGCTTTGGTCACACAGTGAATTGCAAGGCTTGTGCATCAACTTGGCACTGGACCACTGTAAAGGATGTTATATTGCTCCTAATCGCTGGTACTTTATTTTGTTGCTGCTCTCTCTTTGTCTTGGCTATTGAAACGTGTCTGTCCGTGGCTATGAGGTTGATTTGCATTCCCCTCGATTGTAGATCTTCCTGTGATTTTATAAAACCAAGTTTCTCCATGGCCACTGAGGATTTACATTCAGACACCTGCACGACCACCGAACTCACAATTATTTTACTTTCCATGTCCTGAAAGTGGTATGTGCAGTACTTTGCTGAAAATCCAGGGCTGTCACACTGTCCATCGCCAGCTAGCCTGAACCGTTTTTTGGAGAATGTACTTTGAATAGACAATTGTTCAATTTTCCAAGCTTCACTAATGGCAGGGAATAGATATTGACGTTGATATTTGTAGCACTGTGTTTTAGAAATGAAATGGAGTCCCACAAATTGACAGAAACTGGACAACTTAATGAAACTAGAGCCACTGAAAAGTAAAGCTGCTGCACACAGTAGATTGCCAGCTGGTAGTTTCCCCAGCATCGGTTGAGCGGACCATGAACATTTTTCATGGATCTTTTCACAGGTGGCATGTATTTTGAGGTTACTGCCTTGTGATAGACGAGTCACATTCACCAATGGCTTCCCACATACTTCCCCTCTCACTGAATGCACACATTTCAGCATCTTTATAATCTCCATCAAGCTGCTGTCGAATACTATGTATTTGGCCTCCTTTATTAGACTGTCATCCTGCATTAATGTTGTTTCCGACAGAACTGTGGTTGACATATCAGCAAAACTGGACATACTGTAGTCGAGATCTTTGTCTATTTCCTCGGTCAATTGTATTGATGCTTCAGTCTCTGTCATTTCAGCATCTGTTACTTGAATGTGAATCAGAGAAATCATCAATGTCAATTGATTTTTGGGTGGCCCTTTTGTGGCGGGTGTCGATTGCGGCAAGTGGTCTGCGACTAATTCAAAAGCATCTTCAATACATTCAGTTTCTTCATCTGGTGGAGCAGTTGCATTGTAGCAATGGTCCAAAAATACTTTGCTGGCTTCGCCGGTCACATTAAATTCATTTTCTGGCCATTGGGCAAATGCATCTCGAGTCTGAACACGCTGCGCCTCAATTAATAGTTGCTGCTCCATGGTGAAATCAGTTTGGCAAGCAGCATGTCTCATTTGTGTTGCTATCTGTGTCTGCATAGTCCGTACACCATCGGGCAACTAGAAGACAGGTTGGAAAAAGATGTTCAGTATAAATCCAACATACAGTATTGGTACATTTACATTAAAAAAAGCATTTTATGAAGGCCCCAGCAAAAAACACTGTTTAAAAATTGAAATGGTTTATAAATTACCTTATCCTCCTTGCTTTTTGTTGAAACCTTCTTTACTGTAACGTCAGCAACAGCAAGCTGGTCTATCGACTCGGATCCACATGCCTCCTCTTCTATATTCGGATCTTGTATACATCCCTAGAAAAGAGTATCCATTTAAAATAAGTAATTGCTTGTTTCTAATATTGTCACTGTCTAATAGTAGCAAATCTAGGAATGACTTTCTTTCATTCAAGGGAACTGTCAATACGCATACCTCTGGCTCTGGATCCACTACAAGGAATGATGTAATTGTAGTCAAAGCTTCAGTATCTCCCTGAAACCCAGTACTTGTATTAGTATGGATGAAAAAATTGAAATTAAACACACACATTGTGACGCAGACCGTGGTACATATCAATAGCAAACCATGAATGAAACATTGTGTAAACGAATGGCACGATACATAAATATGATCAGATTAGCGCAAATTGTTCGAAATGTTGCACACAAGCAATTGCAAAAACTGCTTGTTTCTAATATTGTCACTGCCTAATAGTAGCAGATCTAGGACCGACTTTCTTTCATTCGAGGGAACTGTCAGTACGCATACCTCTGGCACTGGATGAACTACAATGGATGATGTAACTACAATCGAAGCTTCAGCATCTACCTGTAACACAGTACTTGTATTAGTATGAATGAAAACATTTATTTGAAATTTAACACACAATGTGACAGAGACAATGGTACATATCTATAAAAAAAAACACAAATGAAACATTGTGTAAACGAATGACACGATATGTAAATATCTTGAGATGATCTCATTCGAGGGAACTGTCAGTACGCATACATCTGGCTCTGGATCCACTACAAGGGATGATGTAATTGTAGCCGAAGCTTCAGCATCTCCCTGAAACACAGTACTTGTAGTAGTATGGATGAAAAAATTGAAATTGAACACACACATCGTGACGCAGACATTGGTACATATCAATAGCAAACCACGAATGAAACATTGTGTAAACGAATGGTGCGATACGTAAATATGATCAGATTATCTCAAATTCCATGCATAAAACAATTCCGGAACTGAATAGCTAAGTAAGACTACCTAATACCCGCTCCAAGTGGTTGTTGGCTCCAGGCAAGACATGGATGCTGAATCTTGCTCCTTCATATTCGGTGCATAGTCATGGAGTTGTAAAGGGAAAATATTATTTGATTTAGAAATGCTAATCTATAAAATTGGCATGTAAGGAGAAGGATTAGAAAACATTATGCTTACTTCAAAGGACACTATAGCATAGTTATCTGTGCCCATAAATCAATGTTCTATGAGGCTTCTAAAAACAAGGACAGGTGTTTAGCAAAATGTTATTTATTTAAAAATCAATACAATCTTGTAAATATGAAAAGTATTATAAGGGACATTTACACCTAAAACACCAATCCGTCCATTTAGTTACCTGTTCACTACCCCAAAGACTACAGCTAAATCCAGAACCGTGAATCAACTGAGGTAGCATGTGAACGAATAGAGTCGGAATTGCATTTGGGAGCAATTTTCGAGTAATTCTGAGTTGATTCTTCTTTGTGTACATGAATGGGTCGTACATATCCGGGGTAAAGTGCAGGCTGCAGATGCAGAATCGATCACCCCTCTTGTGCTCCAAGACTTCTTTGACTCTTTGAAGCTCTGCCGGTGCATATCCGCAATATCTGACCCATTCTCTTATTCGGTCTATAGTCTTTGGGAATACATGCATTGTAGTGCCTTCAGATTTCTCATGGGTCTTAGAAGGGCAACCGGAAATCGCACATGCAGGCATTGTTGCAAATTCTGTAAAAAAAAAAGGTCAACATTATTCGAAAATTACTTTGTATTAAAACGTGAGAAAGAAGTAATTATACCATACATTCTTCTAAGCAAACTATGTTTTGGTCACCACCACAAAACCAGTGTAGCGTGGCCGGCTGTATTATAGGATAACTTTCATAAACAATTCATTGATTTGACGAAAATCAGAACATGTTACTCATCCCTTGAATGTACTATCGTGCATCAAAAGGAAACATGCTTATATTATAGACACGGTCCGCGAAGGATGCAATTTGATGACAATTGAAACTGATGACAATTGTTATATCAATAACATAACAAATTAAACTCAAGTCAATGGCAATGACACAAATGAACATAACACTACTGGGTACCTTTGTTCGAAATATATTGAAATGTAGAGATCAAAGAGATATGATTAGGTGACATGCCCTTACCTTGACCAACAAACAGTTAGATTCAGCAAAGCAAGCAGGATAGTTAGTGGCAGGAGAACAGGGAGATGTTCACAGGTAGCACGACGACGAGCAGTTTCACAGTGGTCACCGAGTTTCTCAGGTAGCACGTTCACAAGTTGACTTGCAGTGCTCAAAGATGTTCTCATAATAAATATCAAGTGGTTTATAAAGAATTAGAAAAGAGGGTGTGTATGTGAATGAATGACATGTATATGTTGTGGTCTTATGTGGATTGCAGGGGCACGGCCTGCTTCAGGTGAATCCTTCCTGGAGACACGGAGTCTGTGGAGGGCATGTGTACAATGGCCCCTGGGCGTAAGATAACTTTGAAGTGTACATGGTGTTTGGCACTTTGGCTGTTCACGCCCCTGCCCAGCCCCCTTTGGCAGTGCACATCCACTGGTGCCAACTGCCTTTGATAATGGAGGGGGGATGGATTGGCCTGAGGCATGCAGACAAGGCCCTGAACACTGGTGAATGGAAACACACTTATGTGGATTGCAGGGGCGCGGCCTGCTTCAAGGGATCCTACCTGGTGACACGGGGTCTGTGGAGGGCATGTGTACAATGGCCCCTGGGCGTAAGATAACTTTGAAGTGTACATGGTGTTTGGCTCCTTGGACGTTCGCGCCCCTTTGTCAGCGCACGTCCACTGGTGCCAACTGCCTTTGATAATGGAGGGGGGTGGATGGGCCTGAGGCGTGCAGACAAGGACCGGAACACTGCTGAATGGAGACACACTTATGTGGATTGCAGGGGCGTGGCCTACTTCTGGGGATCCTGCCTGGAGACACAGGGTCTGTGGAGGGCATGTGTACAATGGCCCCTGGGCGTAAGATAATTTTGAAGTGTACATGGTGTCTGGCACCTTGGCCGTTTATGCCCCTGCCAGCCCCCTTTGGCAATGTACATCCACTGGTGCCAACTGCCTTTGATAATGGAGGTGGGATGGATGGGCCTGAGGCGTGCAGACAAGGGCCGGAACACTGCTAAATGGAGACACACTTGATTGATTGAAAAACTGAAACAACCATTGATAAAAGTTCTGTTGTGCTTTATTTTGTTTCATAATTATATGGCAGAAATGTACTACACATTGTAAAGTTCAGGTTGCAGCACAATGAGGGAAAATCCTCTGTATTGACCGCTGTCACTGGGGGATGTGTCTCTAATGGCACCAATGACACAGGCGAGTATTACTCATCGAACGCGGTGTCCAAGCCTCCCATGAAGCCACCATGTGTACGAATGATAGGTCACCAGCCTGTACCACCTGTGAAAGAGAAAGATACAAACTGTTTTAAAATGACCAAGATAAGTGTATTAAACCTTAGTTGCCAATGACAATTCTTGTATCCAATGGCATTGTTGCCAGTACAAATGCTACCTAGACACTGTACAATATTGAACGACTATTAAACGACTATTGCTAGAGAATTGCAAGACTAAATTGGTTTGACAATGATATATTGAAGTTCTGACAATTTAGGAGACAACCATGAAATAGTAGTGGCGTAAGTGACATCACAACCAGAGTATACTTACTCGTTACTTGGATTCCGAGGGAGAACTGTTGTGCAAAGTTTGTGCATAAGCACCATCATAATCCTCGACACGGACCGTGTGAGGCAGGCTGCCCTGAAGTCTGGCACCTCAGTAATGCATAGCGGCCGTGCCTCGCCTTCCGATTTGTAGGACAAGCATCCAGAGTTTTCTCGGCAGCAGCAGTTCTCCTCTTCGGTTGGCATTAGCGTGCACCGATTGCAGGTGCACCAGGTGGAAACGCCGTCCATGCGACTAGGCTCAGGCTCTTGATCTGTTGAATCGTCCTCCCAACTGTCATCTGAAGCCCCATCGTGTCCGCATCTTTCTCTTTCGAGTAATTCCACCTCAGAATACTCCGGCTCGTACTGGTAGGGCTGTATTGTTACCATTAATGGTACTGGTATCTGTTCGCACGGGCTACAAGCATCGAAGGTAGCTGACCAGAGCACAGAAACGAGGCACAGAATACTCAAAGAAAGACAATGAGAGGAATGGAAAAGAAAATCTGATGTTGTCTGTTGTGGAGCGGTCTGTTTATACTTCTTGGGGAAAGAGGCGTCCTGCCATTTCCATGGCGACACGTCATTAGCTGAAGCACAGAGAACGTTGACAAAAGATGTGCTTTGATGTTGTGAAATGGGCGGTACGTGTCTAGTGATGTCAGGCTCAGGGACGGGGCATATGAATTAGTGCCGCCATGGCAGTCCTGCTTGGGCGATGCGGCATTGGATTAGATTATCACAAAATGGCCGCGCCCTGCTGCCTGATTTCGCATGTGTAGAAACGTGAAAAACTACGGTAGGGTACATAAGAAATGTTTGTATGATCGATCCACATACTCTTAAAAACACATGCCCAAACCCTCGGGACAATAATATTTCTGAGCGCACTATTCCTTTAAGTGTGCATTTAGGGTTGCGGCTTCCCCTGCTGGAAGTCTTTTTTGTTCTGCTGTGCAGAAGCCAATAAACCTATCCTGTGATAACATGCAGCCAATTACCCTCTCCTTTCATCAGTGGCGACTAGTACATTTTTTAAACAGGCTTCATGGGGGAAGAAATTGAGAACATTAAAAAATAATGGGTTAAAATGGTGCATTTTATAGCATACTTTCTGTGAAAAATTGGGTCAAAAGACAGTTGGTTTTTAATGGTACACATGAAAAAATTCAATATTCGCTAGTCACCAACAGAGCATAGAGCATTTTCCAACACATTTTCATGATGACATTGCCCACTATATATGCCAGTCTAAAAAACATTTTCATGCTGTCTGTGTCCATACATGTCCTTGCAGGCTAAACAAATACATGCCAGAATTACCATATAAGAACATGATCCTGTTGGCTTTGTTAGTATAAAGTGCCATGCCACAGTTGAAAATATATTCAGACTAGCTGCACCACTGTAGGCTAGTCTAGCCATGTAACAACACTCATCATGTTGCCCAGTAAAAATGGCCATATCACAGGAAGAAATTGTAAACAGACTGGCTGCAGCAATGTAAGCCAATCTAGCCACATAACAACAACAAGTATGTTTGTTTTAGCCATCAAACCCATAAAATATGCAATGCCAGTGCCACAGTAAGAAAACCTAACTTGATTGGCTGCAGCAATGCAGACCAGTCTAGCGACATAACATCACTTATCAGGTTTGCTTTAACCTTGATGCCTAGTAAGAAATGCCATACCAGAGTCAGAAAACGTAACCAGACTGGATGCAACACCGTAGGCCAATGTAGCCACATAATAGCAATACTTACCATGATGATATGTGTTGTTAGATGGCTAGACTGGCCTACATCACTGCAGCCAATCTTGTTACATGTTCTCCCTCTGGCATGACATTTCCTACTCGGCATCAGGGTTAAAGCAAACATGATACGTTTTATTATGTGGCTAGACTGGCACATATTGCTGCAGCCAGCCTGGTTACGATTTTCTGACTCTAGAAGGGCATTTCCTACTGGACATCAAGGTTAAAGCAAACATAATAAACAAATATTGTTTACTTTAAATGTAATGCCCAGAAATAAATGCCATGCCAGAAGCATAAAACGTAACCAGATTGGCTGCAGCAATGCAGTCCAATCTAGCCACGTAACAACACTTATGTTTGCTTTAACATTGATTCCCAGTAAAAAAATGCACCCTGGCAACTTGAACAGGTAGAAGGGAGAGCTTCCTGGTTCATGCACATGCATGCAGGAGTCAGAGTACCCCTTGGAATATGCCCCAGGAGCTCTGAATGTGTGGGGAAGCACAGGAGTCCCCACTACGCACATTCAGAGCTGAAGTACCCCGTGCTGCATCCCCAATGGGCCATGTAATGCTGGGGAAGCAAAATGCCCCTGGTCTTGCATGGCTCATTGGACATGCACACTGGGTTACAAACTGTGAAAGGACAACCGTTTTTCCCTTTCGACAGGTCAAGCCAGCTCAGGAGTGCTCTCTCAGCTGCTTTTTGCAGCTGAGGGAGCACTTAATACTTTCACTGGGCTGGCTTGGCAATCCGTTGGGTTGATGCCTGGTTGCCAATTATGAACGAGCCGTCCCTGCCTTCCATTGCCTCATCTAGGATTTTGCTTCAGAAAAAAGACCAAAGGCGGGACTGATGGTATGCCCATTTTCTTTAAGTAGGCATCCGTGTTGACAAACTTTAAACATGCATTTACTGGCTAAGGACAGACATCTCCAAAAGGTGTTAAATAATCACAGGCCTTCTTTTGGCATGCCTTCAGCTCTTTGGAGTGAGGCATTAAGTATGGTTGGGGATTAATGAAGTTCAAAAGTTGGGTTCATGTTATGATAAAATCAGGGAAATCATTGGAATGGCATTAGGAAACATATTCTCCATTATAATGTATGCACCGCACAGATGGGTCCCCACCCCAAGTCCTTTATCTATGTTGCACTAAATTCATTCTTCCTAATGTGTGTATTAGATATTGTGTGATATGTGTTCACGGGATACAAAACTGAGCCAAATGAAACTGCTTATGGCCTCAAAAACATACTTACCATTTCCACTGCCCTTTTGGGTTTTAAAATCTTAAACTATGTCAGATGAATGAGTTTTTGTTAACATATGCAGGCAGGCTTTCCTAGGCCCCCAACATTTTTAAAATGGCGTCTTCATATCTCGCGCCAGCCCTGGATGTGGCAGCAGCACCATGGGCGGCAGGAGAGGAGCATGGTGAGGGCATGCGTTGCGAGCCGCTTGATCAGAACACTGGCTCATACTGTTGGATTAATGGCCCGAGGATCTTGATTGGCTGCTTGCGCCGTCCCAGGTGTTATTGTAATATAAACAAGCTGTGGGCTTCTGTGGAAGTGCAAACTGTTTACCCGAACACTAGCAACAGAACTACCCTCTCTGCAGACTGTCCTCAGTCCTCGCCCAATGGGCGACCGCCCACACTCGAGAGCCTTAGAGAAAATGCCAGAGTCTGCATTATACGTTTGGCAGGAATAAAACTGATCGAGCAATGATCGAGCAATGTTCATTGTTGGGTTCCAACAGGACTTTTGCAACGGTTTGACCTAGTTAGTTTTGGTTATTAGGTGGTGCTCGCACGTCACCTGTAAGCCAAAACTGTTGCATTGGAGTGCAGAAAAGGAGCAAGTAGGGTTGTGAGCTGGGACTCGCAGATTCTCAGTGTTGGCTAGTTAATTACCCACGTGGCCATGCTAAACCCTATGGCCCTTCCCACCCACTACCTGCCTCTTTTGGCACCAAAAACGCATCGTCTGAGAGTTAATGGCTTAATTCCACCCGCACATTTATTTGCATTTTTTAGTTGTGTAATTGTTTTTTTTTTGTCTTAGTTGCGTTTTTATAACGCGCTTAAATACCAGCAGTTTCTAAGCACGGAACCGGGGATCAAACCTGTGGTTGGTTCCAAGGCGAACACATTGCCACTGAGCTATCCTCCCGGGACAAATGAGTTCCTTGGGTCATTAAAATGTCTCAACCAAATATGCCTTCAGACATTTCATTTATGAGCAATATGTGTGTCCTCTCATCAGCTCCTTGTGCTGACATCTTGTTAAAAACCAAACAAGCATTGTCAAAGCCAAACACCTTGGCATGTGTTTAGGTATTACATAGGAATGTGTCAGGCACTGGCATCATACGTCAGGGTACACACACTGTTTTACACGGTTGCCGTTTTATGGTCTGATAGAAATGTCTATCGCATGCCTGCACAGAAGTCAAAGCAGATGGTTTTTAAGGCTTGCTTTTTCTTAGCTTTGGGACTATGCTTTGCAGGGATCCAGCACTGCTTCTGTGCAATTTAAAAAGCACTTGTGCCTCCTTCCGGTGCTTAGGCAAGGCTCCCGAGTTACACCAGGAACAGGAAACTGATAGTAGATTTCATTGGGAATGGGATTTTGAGGCATTTTTATCCAGGCCCATTGCTGGAATTGGGCTGGATATTCCTAGATTCGGAATATGACAGAAAATGTCTCAGCAGATGCGGAATTTGCAAATGAAACAGCCCAGGCCCTTGCTTGGTCCCATTAATACACTGCGATCAGCTGTTCTCTGCAACTACTCTAGACAAGAGGACCCCACTTTACACCCAGTATCAAAGGCCAATCAAATATGAACACCAAAGAGCGCTACTCTTGGGGTAAAAGGGTATATAATCAAATCTGCAGAAAAGAATATATGTCACAGAAAAGCTGAATGAATCAGTATATGTTGATAATAACACTATTCAGACACACACTGTAGGACACAGAACGTACAAAAGAATTGCTGCCAAATTTGTAATGAAAAAGATACAGTGCCTCGATGCATGTGGGCTGTAGTGCGCTTTACAAATACAAAAATAAATATAAAACAATCATGACATGTATGTCTATGCAAAGTCTTTGGGCTAAAAAGGCCTCACTAATAACAATTACATATGGATCTCACCAACATGTGACATTTAAAAAAAAAAAACACCACCAGGTACAGATCCTTTGTAATCGAGCGTGTAAAACAATAAGGCTTTCCAAACAAATACAACTGTTCACAGAGTCGGGCCTGTCCACATTCAGGCTTTACTGTAAACAGCATTCTGCAAAACTAAATGTAAAATACAAGCTACTTGACATTCCCACATGTAAATCGCTTGCAAAAGAAAAATGTATGTTTGGCATGTATGTCTGCTAGATTCCCTTCAGTGGGGTCTCTATTGCATTAATGTGTAAAAGTGTACAGTTCTCATTTTCAATGGGCAACATAAAGGTGAGAAAATGGGTAGCAGTTAATAAGCCTTTGCCCTTATTCTTGAGTGGATCAGCACCAGTAACAGAACTCTGCTTGGTGATGCAATTAGGGATCGACTTCAGTTACATTCTTTTTCTAGGTATGTGCACAGTGAGATGTCCTTTTGGCTGCCTAAATAATTCTTCCAGGCTTGCACATTACACAGAAAAGGAGTCATGGGATCTCCCAATTCACACACCACAGGGCCTAATTAATGAAATCTATAATTCCAAAAGCGTGTACACTTCTAAAATATTTACTTGGATTTACAGTCAAGTTATATACCCCCCAACCCTCAGTACTTTCATGAATGAAAAGGACTGGGATTTATATTAGTCCCCTTTAGAGTATACTTCCCTGCTTGTTTTCCTGTGGCACAATGAGCTAGTGACCCTCGTCTGCGCATACCCTCTCTCACACAGGGAGACCATTTATAACCAAAAAGGTGAAGGGTGGAAGGTTTTGAATAAATCTGAATCACTGGCACTGCTCTGGGCAACCTTCCACACTACTGTTTTTTTAGCGCATCTGCACCATTGCAAAAGGGGTCCAGCCATATGCAAATCAGTCAGGTACTGCTACCAATCAGAGCAGCCCAGCCCGAACTGCTAGGCCAGGTCCCCACTGCACGGAAACACAAGCAACCCCAGACATGTTTCAGCCTTGTTAGGCCTCATCAGTGAGGCGCAGCTTGGTTCCCTATGGCGCAGCGAGCAAGGGACCCACGTCTGGGCATAGCCTCTCTCACACAGATAGACAATCTGTAAACCAAAATGTTGATGTGTGAAATGTTTTTTGTAATGGCTTGGCAGACTGAAAAACGACGGTCTGTAGGGTTGACCAGAGCTGTGCCCATGGTTATGGTTTATTCAAAACCTTCCAGCCATCAACTTTTGGTTTTGCTCTAACTCTTCCATTCATACAGAAATGATTTCAGAGGGCTGTGGAACATACTGTGGAACATGCTGTTGACTAACATTGCCCGGTTCATAGTGATGGCATCGAATGCCAAAGCATCTAAGACAAAGCAACGAAAAAAAAGCATCGAATGTATTTTTTTTCATTTGTCTTTTTTATGGGGGGGTACCCCCAACCCCTGTTTTTTTACCCCTTAAAACCCATTACAGTTACAATTAAACGTTTACCTTTGAGAAATGCCTTTTTTTCCGATGCATTTTTTTCGATGCTTTTGTCATTCAATGCTTTGTATTCGAGGCATTGACTGGATACCACATTGCCCCACCGTTTCAAAGGCAGCATACTAATATGTATGATTTCCTTGTAAAGCTCCATCGCAAGACTCTCATGATATTTCAGATAGCCCTGTAGTAGTTTGCTGCTAAGATCTGTAACCATCCGGCAGAAAACAGGTTCAAATCTGAGCATAGCCCAGTGCTGGCATTTGATTTTTGCCATGGGGGAGTTTATTGTGATTGTGCACTCACTGAATTCTTAACTCTATCGCAGTAAAAGTGTCACTATTTGCAACACAAAATGGTACACACCTTGAAGTAGTTAGTTAAAGTATGTGATTTGTTTTTAAGGTCTCTAAAGGAGAGTGCAGATGCATTGTTTTGGAGAACAGGTGTTGCTAGGACAACAGCAAAGAGACAACCTTCCCAGAGTTCTAACATAAACACAAAGGCTGCACAGGCTCCCTTAAAAGCTACATATATACCAGTGTGACAGAATGTCATCTGGCAAGGCTACGATAGCCCGCACTTTTTTGATTGTTAGAAATAAAATGATGCAGGTGATTCTTCTCCACTCTAGACCTGTTATCAGCATATCATCAGGTTGTATTAGATGATGAATCTAGGCACCTTACATCATTTATAACACCGTTGGGGGCTTTTCGATATAAAAGGATGCCATTTGGGTTGGCATCGGCAGCCGCCGTATTTCAGAGACTAATGCAGCACCTGTTTGCTGGTCTAAAAGGTGTACATTATTTTCAGGATGACATTTTAATATCTGCCATGAGTGAAGAAGATCATGATGCCAAACTGTTAGGAGTTCTGCAGATAATTCAACAAAGGGGCCTAACTCTAAAAATAGAGAAATGCAAAATTAAAAGGAAGGAGGTTACATATTTAGGCCACTGTATCAGTGAAGAAGGCATAAGACCCAAGGAAGCTCTGATAAATACTATCCTGAAGATCCCTGATCCTACAAATAAAGACCAGCTTAGAAGTCTACTTGGTCTTACTGAATATTATTCTAAGTTTGTTGACCATTATGCAGAAAAAACTGTTCACATGAGGAATATGATGACCAAAGGCACAAAATTTGATTGGTCAGTAGAATGTAAGGAGGAATTGGACAATATAAAAAATCTAATCAATAAGGCACCCACACTCAAGATGTTCAACCCTGGGGCCAAAACTGTGTTGTCAGTTGATGCAAGCAACGTTGGTTTGGGTGGAGTTCTGGAACAATTCCATGATGGTTTACCTGTCCCGATAGCTTTTGCTTCGAGAACTTTAAAGGGAGCAGAGAGAAATTATTCCACTATTGAAAAAGAAGCACCAGGTGTTAAATGGATCTTAGAACACTTCAAAGGGCTAATTTGGGGAGTTCCTATTGAATTGAAAACAGATCACAAACCTCTCATTCATGTGCTCAATCCCAAGAACGCTCACTTAACATCACCTCGCATTAGGAGATGGACTTTGATCATTATGCAGTACAATGTGGTTATAAAATATACTCCAGGCAGATCTAATACAGTTGCTGACTGTTTTTCCCGGTTGCCTTGTACTGATGAATACCTTGAAATGCCAAGTGATGAGAGTTTAGTTGAAGATCAGGATATGGATTCCATTATTGCACAGATTCATCCTGGGTTTGATAAAGGAGAATGGGTGACAGCCACTAATTCAGACCCAGAACAAGAGATGTTAAAAAAAGCTGTAGCAGATGGATGGAAGAATGTACAAGATGGAATTAAGCTATGGGAAAAGATCAAAGACGAAATATCATATGATGATCTATATGTCTATCGTGGTGATCGTATTGTGCCACCAGTGACATTGAGGAAAAAAATCATGGACATTGCTCATGAAGAACATATTGGCAGAGATTTGACGAAAAGGAGAGTCAGAGGAACATATTGGTGGCCCAGTATGTGGGGTGATGTAGAGTCACTGGTTAAGGAATGTTCTGCTTGTGCAGCTAGTGATAAAAGCAAATTAGTAAGAGTCACACCTCTTCAACCTGTAAATGTGCCTAATGCAGTATGGTCTAAACTAGCTATTGATATTGCTGGCCCCTATGAAGTGTTGGAACCCATGAAGATATATTTGATAGTTTTAGTTGACTACACATCAAAGTGGGTCGAATGTGGAATAATGGAAGAATCGGTTTCGACATATAAGGTTACAAGATTTTTGGAAGAGATCTTTAGTAGAGAGGGTGATCCACAAGAGCTGATTTCAGATAATGGTACTCAGTTTGTGTCGCAGGATATGCAAACATTTTTAAGTGATAGAGCCATCAAGCATAATACCACAGCTTTGTACCATCCAATGAGCAATGGACTTGTAGAAAGGATGAATCGCTTTGTAAAAGGAACTATTCAGCTGGCAAGAGCAAATAATCTACCATGGAAAGATACTCTTAAAGAAGCATTGGATACATATAAAGTTACACCCCACTCTGTCACTGGTATAGAACCTTTCACTTTGATGAGGGGTAGGATTGCTAACAATAGACTCAAGCCAGCTTGGATGTCTACAAGGAAGGATGCTAACATTAACATGGATGAGATCATGGAAAGGGTTAGGAAAAGACAAGATCAATACAAAAAGTACTATGATCCGCATAACCATGTGAAGGGAAATGATGCTAAAGCTGGGGACTGGATTAGAATAAAGGAGCCAAAAAGAGTTTTGAAGGGAGAGTCTAAGTTTCGTGCTCCTCAGAAAGTTATCAAGCGTCTCAAAAAATCTGTGGTTTTGGAAAATGGAGACAAGTGGTCTTGTGATGATATCACCTTAGCAGAAAAAAATGAATTAAAATATATTGACAATAATTCTGTTAAATGCAGACAAAGTGTGGATGAGAGAGAAAGAGAAAGAAGATGTGGAAAAGAACTAAATGGAGAGAACCATGGGGTTTCAAGCAGTAATGGTGAAAAGTGTTCAAGACCCAGGAGAGTTGTACCCAATTATAAGGAAGGGTTCATTTATTATTGACTGTTGTCACAGAGGGCGCTAGAGAGCCATCCAAGATGGCTGCCTCCTAGAGAGCTCCGTGTGGCTCTCCATTAATCCTGCGACATCCTTCCCTCTGCGGTGTTCATTTCTCCCGCAAACACAGACTGGAGCCTTCAGGAGACACCGAACAACATTTTAAGCCCGATATTGTCTTTGGCGGGGAAGCGGCGGCCGAGTTCCGGCCAGGCAGCAGGCCTGCGGTTCGCGCCGGCGGTGAGCCTGGGACGGAGGAAGGAACGAGAAAGAGGCGCAGAGGCTCCCCTTCGAAGCTCAAGCGGCGGCGCTGATGTGTCTCCCGACACCCAGAACCTGCAGAGATCCGTGGAGTTGAAGAGCTGGGCCGTGTCAAGCAGCGGGTAGACGTGCGCGACGGTGGCGCCAAGAGACACACAGTCTCCGTCCCTGCAACGGCCCAGCCGACGCCCAAGAAGCAGTACGACAAGCGGTGGTGCTCTCGCCGAGCACCCAGGTAGGAGCTCCCCCCAGCGTGCGCAAGCTACCTTCCCGATCCCCGTCAAATCCCTCGGTGAATGAAGGAGGCATAGCAGGGTACGCCTCGCCAGCAACCGTCTCCAACGCCCAACCGGCAGCGTCCCTCCAATACGAAGAGCGCGCTTGACCGGCTCCGAACAACCGGGGATATCGCCACCACCACCCGCGGCCACAGCGAAAGCCACAGCGAACAGCCCATTTGGCCAGGGCCAATACAATCAAATCCCAAGGCCGCCGATTTGCAGAGCCCAGTTCAGAGACCCTCTGCGCCCCATAGCATATAGCATAATTCGGCAAACAGAGGAGACCCAGACTGACAAGATCTCCATTAGGAGGTTGGCTACGATACAGGGCCTAACGTGCCACGACTCCTTACACTGCAGCTCGGCAAACACTCGACGGCTCACGCCCAGAATATCGGCAGCCAGAGGAACACAGCGATCCCGTCAGAAAACCTCAAAAGTCGCCTCCCCCCACGAGAACAGCACTAACCAAAGTAACTCTGGTGGTCCCAACCCCCGAGCCAACCACAGTCTCAAGGATCACTGCCGTAAAGAGAAAGGACGGCTTGTGCATGCCCCACAGAATCAGGGGGGAAAAACCGCCTCACGAGGAATTCACTCCAAACCACCCCCAAATAGCAGCCCAGCGCAGACCCGGCAGCTGCCCCAGCGCAACACCACAACGAAACCAAATACCAGTGTTTGGCCCACAGTTACCAGTCTGCCCCATTGTTGAGTGCCCAGAAGCAGAAGAAAGTTTAATATGGGGAAATTAGACAAATCCCAAAAGAAACTGAACTTTGAGTCTGGCTCCACCAGCAAACCGCACTCCGAGGCGAGCGGAGTAGTGTCACCAACACCCACTACGTCCCCGCCAGAAGAACAACTACCATGTTTCGATATCAGAGAAATCCTGATGGACCTCAAAGCGGGAATTGGCGACTTGGGCAGTAAACTCGACAACCTATCATCGAAAGTAGACCTGCTCCAACATCGCCTCGACAAGCACGCCGACAGGCTAGACACGGTGGAGCAACGAGTATCCGACCTGGATGACGGCGCAACAGGCCTTGCCACACGAGTCACCGCCCTCGAGTCCCAGATGAAGTCTGTCAATGCCAAGAATGAAGACTTAGAAGGACGCTCATGAAGGAATAATATCAGAATCATCGGAATCAGAGAACAACAACTCCAAACGAAAATGGAGGACCATGTGGAACAGATTTGCATAGACCTTTTCGGGAAAGAGATCCTCTCCAAATTGTTCGTAGTCGAACGAGCCCACAGAATTTCGAGCGCCAAACCAATCCCAGGCGCAAGCCCACGGCCGATTATTGCAAAACTATTAAATTATAAAGATAGAGATGCGATACTCAAGGCTGCCAGAGAAAAAGGGAAAATTCAATATGACGGAGACCCAATTCAATTTTTCCCAGATTTCTCCCCTACCGTTCAAACACTGAGACGCTCCTTCACGACAGTTAAGAGAAGGCTGCAAGACAATCAAATACAATACTCAATGCTCTACCCAGCAAAGCTTCGCATTCAACATGATGGGAAAGCACTCTTCTTCCACACGCCTGAAGAAGCCAGCGACTACCTGGATCACGCCGGCTACAGATCCGCCGCTAATAACTCCAGACCGCAGCGTGAACACCAAAGACGCAGAGAACCGCCATAACGTCCAACCCAGACACCCAAGGAAACAGAATCCAAATCCTAGGTAACAAGACATAAACCTAATACCGCAGAGACTAACTCCTAGTGCAAAGGAGAGCCACCCTTCCCTCTCGGGAGGCACAAGTGCCCCAAGCACAGCAACCTGTTCAGTTTAGTTATGAAAAGGGAACCTTGCGGGACAGTTGGGGGCTACCCGCGTGTGGGAGGGAAGTCACAGTTTCTATACCACCTCCAGTTGAGGTGTACATCCTCACCCCTGTTTAGCCGTAGGAAACGGCCAAGTTTTGCGCCACCAGTTCCACGCCGTCCTCCGACCCTGAGCCCCCTCCGCTCACCACCACCTCTATCTCACCGTCCATCCATTGAACCTCCAAGCAGGACCAAAAGGAACAAAAAACGAATCAAAATGGTCCCCGATCAGTTCTATTCAAAATCATAACCTGGAATATAAGAGGAGGCAACATCCCATCCAAAACCAGAAAAATCCTCCAGTACCTTAGAAGACATGAAGTCGACGTTGCCATGCTTCAAGAAACTCACTTACTCCCGGAGAAGGATCACCAGTGGGCCAAGAGCTGGGGGTGCCATAGATATTCTTCATCGTACTCATCTTACTCCAGAGGAGTCGCGATCTTAATACACAAAAGGATCAGCTTTCGGCTTGTCCACACCACAAAAGACACCGAAGGGAGAACTCTTCTGGTGAGCGGCATTATAGCAGGTCAGAGAATCACCTTTGTTAACTCCTACGCACCGAACATAGACGGCCCCGACAACTTCGGCTGGGTACTTTCCCGTCTACCATCTCATGAACCAGCGACTATAATCTGGGGCGGAGATATGAATACAGTGATGGATCCGGTGAGAGACAGATCTAGAGCAACCCCGCAATCTCCATCCAAAGCCAGCCTCCAAATAAAAGAAATCTGCAAAGCATTCAATCTGAAAGACGCATGGAGATCGTCTAAAGGGGAGCTGCGCGAATATACTTTCCACTCTGCCGTACACAACTCGAGTTCCAGGATCGACTATCTGTTCATCTCTGTGAACGGCCCATGGACAGGCGACCCATGTGATATCCATCCAAGAACTCTCTCAGGGACAGTTGGGGGTTACCCGCGTGTGGGAGGGAAGTCACAGTTTCTATACCACCTCCAGTTGAGGTGTACATCCTCACCCCTGTTTAGCCGTAGGAAACGGCCAAGTTTTGCGCCACCAGTTCCACGCCGTCCTCCGACCCTGAGCCCCCTCCGCTCACCACCACCTCTATCTCACCGTCCATCCATTGAACCTCCAAGCAGGACCAAAAGGAACAAAAAACGAATCAAAATGGTCCCCGATCAGTTCTATTCAAAATCATAACCTGGAATATAAGAGGAGGCAACATCCCATCCAAAACCAGAAAAATCCTCCAGTACCTTAGAAGACATGAAGTCGACGTTGCCATGCTTCAAGAAACTCACTTACTCCCGGAGAAGGATCACCAGTGGGCCAAGAGCTGGGGGTGCCATAGATATTCTTCATCGTACTCATCTTACTCCAGAGGAGTCGCGATCTTAATACACAAAAGGATCAGCTTTCGGCTTGTCCACACCACAAAAGACACCGAAGGGAGAACTCTTCTGGTGAGCGGCATTATAGCAGGTCAGAGAATCACCTTTGTTAACTCCTACGCACCGAACATAGACGGCCCCGACAACTTCGGCTGGGTACTTTCCCGTCTACCATCTCATGAACCAGCGACTATAATCTGGGGCGGAGATATGAATACAGTGATGGATCCGGTGAGAGACAGATCTAGAGCAACCCCGCAATCTCCATCCAAAGCCAGCCTCCAAATAAAAGAAATCTGCAAAGCATTCAATCTGAAAGACGCATGGAGATCGTCTAAAGGGGAGCTGCGCGAATATACTTTCCACTCTGCCGTACACAACTCGAGTTCCAGGATCGACTATCTGTTCATCTCTGTGAACGGCCCATGGACAGGCGACCCATGTGATATCCATCCAAGAACTCTCTCAGACCACTCCCCGGTGACTCTCGTACTAAACCCAGCATGCCCCAACCCCCCTCTACAGCGGTGGCGCTTCAAAACCGGCTCGATGCGAGACGAGGTGTTCGCTGCCGAACTAAGAGAAGAGATTGCGGTGTTCCTCGAAGTCAACACAGGTTCCGTAGCCTCACCCAGCACACTGTGGGAAACTCTAAAGTGTTTCGTCAGAGGGGTCTGCCACGCTAAAGAAAATGGCATATTGAAACTTATACGACGGGAGCTGACAATTTGTGAAGGGAAACTAAAACAACTCGAAGTTCAGCGCGTGAGCGCAACCAACCCGAACATACCAGTCGCTCTGAGAGAAGAGCTACAAAAATTCAATAGCGCAGCAGATCGAGAAGTGAAATTTCTAAACCGCAACAGCCTAATCAGACAATACGGCGAGGGTCAAAGACCGGGCGCCCTCCTGGCAAACCTGGTCAAGGCACACAATAAACTAGCGCCAATTGAAAGGATTCAGACCAGGCAGGGACACTTCGTCCACACTGATGAAGACATAGCAGAGGAATTCAGGCTTTTCTATCAAGACCTATACAGCAACAGCCACAACAACGACCCACAAGTCTCGTTGGAATACCTCGAAGACGCAGAGTTATACTGGGTCGAGCACTCCCTGCGGGAACCACTGAACGACCTAATCACACAAGAGGAGATCACAGAAGCCATCAAATCCCTCCCTAGCTCAAAAGCTCCTGGCCCAGATGGCCTAACAGGAGAGTTTTACAAAGCCCTCGCCACCACCCTCGCCCCCCTCCTGGCGACAGTATATGCCGAAGCACTAGAAAAGGAGACTCTCCCCCATTCCTCCCGTGAGGCCAACGTCATCCTCCTGCATAAACCAGGCAAGCCACCAGAGGATTGTGCGTCGTACAGGCCCATCTCCCTCCTCAACCTCGACAACAAAATACTCGCAAAGGTGCTTGCCAACAGGCTACTACCATTGATGCCCACCCTCGTTCTAGCAGACCAGGCAGGCTTCATTCCTGGCCGCAACACGACCTTCGGCATCAGGAGGCTGTTCAGCGTCATTGAAGCACTAGATCCCTCAACTCAAGCAATAGCGGTCCTCCTCGACGCTGAAAAGGCATTCGACTCGGTGGAATGGCCATTTATGTTCGCTGTACTCACCAGAATGGGTCTGGGAGCCCGCTTTGTCAAACTAGTTTCGTTATTATACAACGAGCCACGCTCCAACATCATTATAGGCACGGCAAAATCAGCTCCAGTGATACTCCAGCGAGGCACCAGACAAGGCTGTCCACTTTCAGCATTGATCTTCGCCCTGGTGATGGAACCGCTGGCCTCCATCTTAAGAGAACATCGACAACAAAGAGGTCTAGTTATTGGACCACACAAGCTCATAATATCCCTCTACGCAGACGACGTGGTCCTATTCGTCCGCAATCCCGAAGAGAACCTGAACCCTGTCATGAGGGAAGTAATCAAATTTGGAACAGCCTCTGGCCTGAAAATCAATCAGTCAAAGTCCATCATCTTCCCGCTGACTCCAGCCACCAAACCCTTTGTAGATGACTTCCAATTCACATGGAAAACGTCCAATGTCCGCTACCTGGGAATCCAAATGTCCTTGAACTATCACGAGGTGTTCCGTGACAATTACGAAGAGGTGACCAAGTCCCTCCAGGAAAAAGTGACAAGATGGAAGACCCTGCCACTAACGCTCTGGGGAAGGGTCTCCCTAGTCAAGATGGTGATCCTACCAAAATTACTCTACCTGTTTTCCAATATTCCAATATTTCTTCCTCAAACTTATCTGAAGAGACTGAAGAGCATGGTCCTTGAACTACTATGGGCAAATAAACCGGCCAGAGTGGCATATGCAACGCTAACACTTCCGGTGACAAACGGTGGCCTTGCCCTCCCGGACCTGGAAAAGTACTTCTGGGCAGCGCAAGCGCAATTTCTCAGTCACTGGTACGCCTCCCACACAATCAGACCCCACGTTCAGGTGGAACGGGCGCTGGCAACACCGAATCTGTTAACCGCAGTTATCTTCAGTCAAATTCCCATTCCCAACTCCACCATGAACGTAATGCTCACAACTTACAGAGTGTGGCTGCGACTGGCCCAAAGGCAAGGGGTAAAAACGAGATACTCCCCACTGTTACCAGTTAAATTCATTCCAGGAGTTCCACTCACATCTGAAAAAGTGTTTCATCAGTGGGCCGAAAAGTTGAAAATTGAGACTCTGGGGGATCTCTTCACAGAAGATGGCTTTATAACTCCGCAACAAGCTAAAGCGAAAGGAGGCACCACCGCACTCGATGTATTCCTCTACTTCAGGACCCGTTACACATTTCAAGCGATCCTACCAGATTTCCCAAGACAGCCACGGACCTGGCAATTACTTCACAATGCCATTCAAGCGCAAGGTGAAGGCAAGCTAGTGTCACAAATCTACAAAGCTATTATTACCGATACATCATCTAAACTCGGCCAAGCAAAGACCAGATGGGAAAGAGCCCTGCACTGTACAATATCAGAGGAAGACTGGACTTTCATCTTGAAGCAGACTCAAAAAATCGCCCTCAACACACGCTTTAAACTAATCCACTTCAACTTCCTACACCAGACCTACTATACACCTGCGAAAGCGAACAAACATCACCCTGAAACAGCTGCGAAATGTGAGAGATGTGGGGAACATTCGGCAGACTTCGTCCATTTGGCATGGGACTGCCCCGAAATAACACCATTCTGGAATCAAGTCTTGGAGACAACAGCAGCAATAGTGGGAGAGGCGATACAGCCGAGCCAGACTGCGGCATTGCTGGGTATGACGAGGCTGCTCGCTGCCCCGACAAGGAAACTGACAGGTCTTCTGTTGACACTGGCCCGAAGGAGAGTGGCCATGTCCTGGGGCCGAGGCCCCCCTCCATCGTTCAGCGCCTGGCGCAAAGATATCCTTTACTGCCAGGATGTGGAAACAGACTTTGTCAAGCTACTTCCCCTACATGCCCGACCTCCAGACATCTGGGGACCGTTGATAACATTCCTGCTAAGAGAATCGGAGGAGGTCTTTACCAGCCAACCAGTTGCCTCAGACACAAGAGAAGGGTCTCAGTGAAGGCACAGGACTAGCAGCACTATTTCCATGCTACATCGACCTGGAAACAAGACAGCACGAACAGTAGAATCATGGGCCGAGCGAGGGGGTGGGGAGAGGAGCGGTGGGAGGAGGACAGGTGTGTGGGACACGGCGCAGAGTAAAGTCCACCCTAATGTGGGTGTGTATTTGTTATTATGTCGTTACAGGATAACACAAAAACCAAAAATAAAGGTTTTAAAAAAAAAAAAATTATTGACTGTTGTCCACCCTCAGGGACATTTATATGAATTGGAACGCTATGCTCATGCATCGAAACAGTCAGGGTGTATCCTTTATTTCAGCAGTTGTTTTCATAAATATTAGAAGAGATAAGCATATCACTATGTACAGTTTCAATTGTAGAAATTGTTTGCTATTTTATGTCCAGGTATATGGTTTCACCTAATGTTTAATCTTAAATTTTTGGTTTCTTTCTTTTCTCCTCCTTTCTTCATTCCCCAGCTTTTCCCCCTCATAGCATTTTTGTAATGTTAATTTTCTTCAGTTGTGTATTAGGAAGGGAGATGTTACAGTGTATTAAATACATAATGTATTGTATCGTGCTGAACCTGCGAACGTTTCGTTTCCCTGCATTCCACCGTTCTGGAATGCAGGAAAGCGTAGCGTGAGCCGATGCAACGATGGAGGCCAGACTGCGGTAGCCTGCCGGAGACTCACTAATAAACTCCCTTAAAATTACAACCGTTTCCAGACCTATTTTATAACAGGAGGCCTGCTAATCAGCCCCCTTCCTCCTTTTATAATACTCCATGCCAAAATCATAGTGCACTCATGTGCCTTTGCTGTGACAAGTCTCCTGACATCTCAGGCAACTGCCCTGCAGTAGCAGTAGGACAGGTTCAAAGGCCTCGTGCAGCTTTTGGAATACAGAGTTTCAAGGGGCAGAAGTGGCTTTTTAATCATCTGCACCTCTGATTGAAAACATTATAATTGTCTACCCTAATCAATATGGGTAGCACGATAAACTATAAATAAAAGCCATGTCTGTTTATGCCATGGTGGCTTCTGGAGTCGCAACAATTATACAGCCCCAACATTTGGATGTTATATTGGTGTCAGATTTGTTAGCAGTGCTTCAGTCGTGACAGGACCCATGTGTATTAGCCACCAAGCCTCAGTGGCTCCACTGCAGCCATACAGGCCCAGTCCCAGGAAGCTCTTCTATTCATCCCCTTGGGGAAGGTGACACCCTCCTCCCAGAGAGCAGGAGCCTGCCCCAGGAGGTCCCTTGGGAACCAGTATTTCAAAGACAGTCCTGACACAACAACGCCATGCTCACACCAGGTGCTGATCACCAGAGTCCCTTTGGAGTAGGCAGTCATGGGAAGAAGATGGAGTTAGAGTAGCCAGGGGGGTAGTTAAGCTAAGAGAGGGGTTCCACCATCTTGTATTCTGCTAGGACTCCCTGAATTTCATGCCCCTACCAACTTCCTGCAGACAAATCACTCTGTTAATTACAACAGAAGTAAAGGACACTTGTTATAGCAGCATGGGTTGGAGCCCTGATAACAGGCATGCTTGGGATCAATCAGCTGTAGGGAAATCCTGTCCTTAGTTGATTCGTCTTTGGTCTCTCAGAAGAAGACGTAGGATTCACTTGAACTCTGTTGGGAATACAATCCATCCCAAAGGGCTCTGCCATAGAGATGAAGTCAGAGAGCTTCAAGGGAAGGAGAGCTCTTCCCCCTAGCCATCCCCAAGGAACATTGGGGTGCTGCTGCTGTGGACCAAAAATGATCTGCTGCCTATGCACCGGAACCAGAATCCTGCTCACTAAAGGTGAAGGATCCCCTGCAGGAGCCAGACAAACTTCCAGGAATGGAAGTGCGCAACTAAGGGCGCGGATTGTCCGTGCAGATCTGCAATTGGGCCTTCCAGCAACTCGACTACACTTAAGTAATTTCCTGCCACTACAGGACTTGTGTGCTGGCTAGTGCACCCTAATGATTCCAAACCACTCACCTGTTTCTTCGACCTATCTTGATGCTGATTCGACAGCACATTGCCACTGCAACTCGACCGCTTGCTCGTCGCTGTGGCAGCACTCAACTCGCTGAATCCTGAGCAAGAGCTCCAGCCAACAGAAGCATTGTCTTGACTCAACTCAAAATCTGAGTGGACCCGCTGGAAGCCATTGGCCCGCCCATCTCGAATGCTGACTTGAGTCAGCGGATACAGCGGTTTGACCCAACTTGAACCATTGGGTCCCATTGACTCAAACCATCTCTCAAGTGTCTTCTCGTGCGGATGTTCTCATGAGTATCCAGTAATGGATTTATTGAAGACTACTGTAGCAAGTTGGAGCTTATGGCCAATCTCTGTTCTGGACGATGGGAACATCATAGCACAGTGTACCTTAATGCCATTGGTGTGATATTAGATTTGCAGACAGTAGATGTGCAGCCTGTGTATATAAAAAGTGATGATTTATTATTTTAGACATACAATTAATTTTCCCCTTTCTTGTTTTCCTTTTCTTCCTCTGTGTTTTTATCTGATGTCGATATAAATCCCTGTATCTTATTTTGTTCTATCATGAATATATGTTATCTGTCATCATATTTTCACATACATTGGCATTTGGTCTGTTTTGTAATGGTTTGTTTGATGCTTAACATGTTAAACTAGAACTTATTGAAGAACTGTGAGCCCATGGTTTGCCTTGAAAAAGACCACATAGGTCGAAACACTTGTTGGCCGGGGCATTTTGTGTACCAATGTTGAAAATAAACATTGAGATTGCAAATATTGACCAATTGGAAGTTTTGTTAGAGTGTTTGTGTTGAAACACTGTGGACCTTGTGGACTCTGTGTTGATTTAACTTAGACCTTAAGTACTAGATAAGCTGAAGTTATTCTGGTATACTTTACTTATATTTCACTTTTAGGCAGAGGCCTACTCACCGCATAGCACACATGCAATCACACACATTCACACAGCACATAAACCTTCTCATTCACATGCACATTGATAAAACAAACACTCTTTCTCATTCACACACGCACATACAGACACAAACCCTTGCATGCATGCCTACACACATACATGAAAAGGTTTTTCTTACCTGCAGCCCGGTGCAGACACCATACACCTTAGCATCACACAGTCTCCCATGATGGCCCTCTGGCTCCCGCGCAGCACATAAACAGGAACCAGGAAGTAGTGAGAGCATGCTCCACCTCTCACAACTCAATGGCGTCCAAATGAGAGAGGAGGTGGAGGAGTGCCCCCTAGAACATCTGGTTTTGCAGTACCCCAGTCCGCATCACCAATGGGCTGGGTAAGCAAAACGTTCACGTCCTTGCATGGCCCATTGGGCATGCGCATTGTGGTACTGAAATGCGATAAACTGTCCTATAGGTCTTACTAAGTTCAAGATTTTGACATAGAAGATCCTTTACGATAAACCAATGTGCTTGCAATCACCGATTGACAAAGATAGGCATCTTTTTGTTGTGTACAATATACACAACATTTGCACATCAAACAATCCACATCAACATTTAAGCAGCGCTGAGATTTGTAGAGGATATTTTCACTCTGACATTGCTCAAAGTGTCTTCTGCAGCCATTAACTGAACTGCTATTAGAGATGTATTCTTGAAATTAAAGAAAGTGTGACTGAAAAAAGGATTTGCCGCCCAGGAGGCCTGAGGTATGAGCTTCTGGGACATTTTCTATCAATGGCAGGGCCTTTTTGATGGATTTCGCAGAAACAGCTGCAGGGGAAACAAGCATTTGCAATGCCAATAGTTTTCACTTTTGTGTAGGCATGCGATAAGCATTTGCTAGGCTCTGCCATAATGGTGCTAGCTAGCCATTAATTGTAGCGGCTGCAAAGTTGTGGAGTACCTGGGCATATGATAGCAGTGCCTGGAAGATGCCTTTACACAAGCCAAAGCTGTGGGCTTTTCCAATGCTTGTTTTTAAAATGACTTCAGCGAAGGACAGGCATAGTGTTTATAAATCAAGTGGCTGAAGGCACACTTGGTTAAAACATTTTTATTACACCAGTAGCACATTTAAGTCTCTAGTTAGCTATTAACTCTCAGAAGACTGATTTGAAACAACATTGGCAGGCACTTCGAGCACAAGGCTTTATGTTACTGCTAGACAAAGCTAGCTCAAGGAGATCCCAGGAGGATGTGTTTTGGGCGTAGAGGGAAGGAAGTGGGTGTTAATGACTATAGGAATTAGCATGGCCATGGGCAGTCAATTGGTGGTTAAATAACCAAACAACACCTTCAAGCTGTGTGTCCCTTCTCATATACCATCTCCATCCTAGCTTTACTCCAATGCAATCGTTTTGGTTTATACGTGGCTGTGCCAGGGGGATCCCATCCCAAAGAATCACGCTGGGTCTTAACGAAAAGTCCAAGGGTGTTTATTACAAAAACAAATGGTCAGAATGGCTTGTGACCTCAAGTTCATTGGGATATCCGGGTCATTTGGGGTTGGCGCTAGGGTGGGCCCTTTCCTCTCCTGTCATTCCTAGGTCTGGGTCTCGCCTCCTGACCCCCCCCCAGATGTCCCCTACCGGGCTCAACGATCGGTAACCCCCATCTGTCTTTCACCTATGCACACATAAAGTCTTTACCCAAATACGTTGGCTGCCTGACCCCCTTGGGAAGGTCTAGCTTTCCCTCTTCTCTCTCCGCTTAGTAGCCTCAGGAAACGGGGAATGGTGACTTCTTTCGCCAAGCGCCACTCTCACTTCTTTCAGACTCTCTCACTTTATACTAGTCGCTTCTGCTGTTCTCCACCCACCACGTCACGGTCCCTCCAAACACTCACTCCGCCTTTCTACCTCCACCCTTCAATATTACTTCCTTTCTCACTCCTATTTCTTGTATCCACAACTGTTATATATCTCCGTCCCTCCGTCTCCATCCTCCATCTCACTCTACTCCACCACCTCCTGTTGTGCCTCCCGCTACCCTACTCTGCTTACTCTGCTACTACTACCACCCCTCTACTACCACCTCTCTACTACCACTGTCCTCCTCAAGGGATATGGTGCCCTGCTCACCCCTCTCCTACCGACTACCACTCTACCAATTCTGTCCTTCCCTTACTACTCCTGCCACCTTCTATCTTTACTCCCACTGACTACTACCACCTCCTCCACTACCTCTGCTCCACTCCTTCCACTTTTCTCTCTCTCGCACAACTACTCCACAGACTGTCCCCCCCCCCGCCAATAGTTTCTGCACTGCTTTCTGCTTTCGCCTCCCATGGTTTCTTGGACGTCCTTCTCCATCTCCTGTCCTCACCCAACTAACCCACACCACACAAATCACATGCGCCGTCTTAAATACACAACACCCTCCCAGGACTGGATACTCACCCTGTCCAATCACTTAACTGGCTCAAGGGAATGTGGCGGGGGAGTGCTTAGGAAGGCTTCAAAAAGGGCTTGTAAGCCCACCCTCCTTTCGGGAAGCATTTCTGGCGAGGAAAGTGAAAGAGCTTCTGAGGAACGTGAGTCCCTGTTTGATATGGCCATCTGATGGGCCTTTCAATTTTCATGTCCCAGGTGAGCTGGCAGGAGCCGCATTAATAAGGCCTCAATGTCAGAATGGTTTGTAGAACCCTGGAGACTTTGCTACACCCCTTTCTCGCGTGGCCGGTGTTAGGCTGCCAGCTGTGTGCTGCGAGGAAGTGCGAACCACTGCTGCGTGGTGGCTTCCCTCTGCTGCCTCCCGCTGCAGCTTTCCCCCCTCTGTGTTTGGCGACATCATTATCATAGGTTAGGTGGGGAGGGGAGAGGGTCTGTACACACTAGCGCGAGTGCTAGGGAATGTTTGGGGTGGTCTCCCTCCATTCACTGACATGGCCTGTAAGCAGGCCTTGTCACACTGGTGCTTTAGCGCACCTAATAGCCAAAACTAAAAAGTCCCAGGGCTGCCTATATGGAATTTCTTATCCATAATCTCAGGATCTCCTCGAGGCAAAGCGACGTTCCTGCCCACATTGATGAAGAACAAGAGGGACAGTGGCCCTCTTTGCCCCCATGAACTTGGCACCCATTGCCATTACAGCCCTTTATCCTTGTGAGAGCCATAATATGGGTGACAGCAACACTTTTTTATTTACAGTGCTACAAATCAGGAAACATGAAGTAGCAAGAACTACATAAAAATAAGTTATTATTGACACTATCAACTATCATTAACTCTAGTGTTCTTTAGATATTAGTTGCGAACACATTCCTAGGTTGATATAGCCTTTGTTTGGGTAGTTTTGCTTGTAATAGGCTCTTTTTTTAAAATACATTTTGGGAGCTCTATTTTCTATATTTTTAATTGTACTAGTAATAGCTGCATTCGTTATGTGATTGCCAGTCAGAAGATATTGTTGCAAAACAGCTTTGCCGAGAAAATCTCTGCGACAAAATTAACAAAACAGCAGGTCCTTTCAAAGTAGGGCACTGGTATTTAGCCTTCGAAGGCTAAATACCAGGGCTGTTTTGTTAATTTTGTTGGTCTGTATAATTGTATGTAAAAACAGTAATTGAATACAATACCTTACAGCATTGACACTATGAGGATGTGATCATTATGAAGCAATAGTGTGGATACCTCTAGTTCAGCCCTTATAAACATAAGGAGTCACTGTGTATTGTATATACAGAACTGTGTGAAAAATGGAACCTTAGTCCTGTTAACTTCTTCTTCGTTTATACACACAGCTTTTTGACCAGTCCTTGACCCAGTTATGTCATGTTAAAATCATAATGTTTTTATGTGTTTTCTCTTTTGTCTTTTAACCCAATGCTTTTCAAGCAAAACTCATAAGAATAGCCACAAAAGTAATAAAAGGGCTACCACGAAACCAAACATAGCTGATGGTTGTTTCTTCACCTCATGATATGGATTTTCTACCAATGCATGGGGCACCTGGGAAGGTTAAATCATTTACTGCTTAAAATTGTTTGCAGCTTTGAATTTAGGAGGACAGGACCACCCAATGTACACATACTTTGACCTCTCAGCCCACTATATCCTGTCCGACTTTAGGGCTGTCCCTCCAGTTATAAGTGGAAGAAACTGCCCAGCTGTCCCTTGCAGCCTCAGGCCAGCAAAGTCATGACAACATCTCCCACTCGCTTGAAAGATGTTGTTGCCAAACTATTATCTCTGTCCCTGACTCGTTGGGCACACTCACTCTCTTTTCAAGTTGCAGCAGTCTCTGACAGCAGCAAGGCCTGGTGGTCTTTGTATTTCTGAAATGAGACCAAAAACTCTTGGGCCAGCAACAGGATGGAAAGGTTTGGCGTGATTGACTGTGGTACCATATTCATTCAATACGGCACATAGAGTGGCCAAGGGGTTGGGGGGCCTTCCCAACTCCAATGCCTCACCTCTGAGGAGGACTGGCTATGCCGGTAAAGACCATAGAAGGCCTGCTGCCCCAGGATAGAGGTGGTACTGGTTTCCCCTCTAATGGGGTCAAACCCCAGACCCTGTCACAGTTACTACAAATTACCTTGGTTTGCTAGCCGGTCCATCAGTTACAAAACAGAGCTTACCAAGCCATCTTGGTGCTGTTCTGCTGAACGGCCAGACCCTTGGAGGTGGTCAAATAAGAGCTCACAGATACTAGATAACAGCTTAGGTTGACCTCTCAGTTATGGTAGCTCACAGTTTCTACCCTGGTAGATTGCTAGAGTCAAGCAACTCCAGAGGTACTTCAACTCATGCTGTCCCTCCCCTCTTCTGGTTACCACAATAGAACCCACTGCAATAAGCTCCTCGTATGCACAGTCCAATAGACTTTGGCGGTGTACGGCAAGTGTACAAGTGCATGGGCCCATGGCACAGTGATTACGTCACCCATTTGCTCCTGTCACCTGTGGATCAAGGTCCGATCACCAACCTATCATATTTTGGGGTGCATCCACGTTTCTTCATTGGTCTGCCATCCTTCTCCCAGGGCCTTCCTCAGGTTCAGATTTTTGTAGCTATGATTCATCTCGGTTCACTTACTGGGTCCATCAATGACGCATCAGAGCTTACCGACTTACCACGGTTTTGTTCAGCTCAAGGGCATACCCTGGCAGGTGGCACAATAAGAGTTTCCAAACACTGGATAGTAGTGCTGTGGGACGTTTTGGTTCCAGTAACTCATGGACCTATCCTGGAAAGTGGCTAAATAGAGCCTACTGACTCCGGAGAAGTTGGTGTCACCAGATGCCTCAAGTGGTACTGCCACAGGCTCAAGACCATTAAACCCTTCCTGGCACGCTGGCCGGGCTCCTCCACCAATTATCCAGGTACTACTCACTACACTCCCCTAAACACTAGGAGTCATGACAAATATGTGCATCCATATACACCCATACTTCAGGCCCACTGCTCGACAAGCTTCCCTCGCTCCTACCTTTTGCCACAATCTAATTGGTGCATTTTTACTAAAACATAAACTTGGTGGGGGGAGGAGGGAGAATCCTTTGTTTAAAGCTTTTCCGTCCTTTATGGAACGACATTCATATCAGATGCCTTTAGCATCCCTTCAAAATGTTCCTTGCTGGTGGGGAACCCTCCCCCACATCTCAGAAAACGTTGCGGAGAAAGTGGGTGGGGGGGGCAGAATTCCCTTGGTGCCCCATTGCTGGTGACTAGCTTCCTCAAACAGACAGTAGTTATTTTATTGTTGATAGTGGTGTTCCCTGTGGTGGTTTAGCAATGGGGCAAGTGTAGAACTTAATGCTAGTACCATAACTGCCTAGGTCCAATTCAATACGGCCCTGCCCAGGTTTCAGTACCGCAGCACTATGCTGAATGGATATACTCTAAGTGGTGGACAAGTACCACATTCTGCATTGGCTTTCAGCTAGACATGTGATATGATATGGTATTTTATTTGTATCACGCTCGTACACAAGTGTTTCAGAGCGCAACTAGGCAAGGGAGGGGAACAAGGGAGAACACAGCACAACATAAAAACGATCATACTAGGCCCAGTGACATTGAGAACGCGCAACTGCATGGGAAAGGGAAAAGAGAAAAAGTGCATGGAAGGGGGAAAGTGGAAAGTGCAGAAGCCGAGGAGCGCAGATAAATAAAATAAATAGAAAATTGAGGCAAACTGTGGTAGTGGAGCCAGCAAGTGGCAAGTGCTGTGTGTAAGGCAGCAGACTGGGTAAGTCTGAATAAGTGCAGAAAAAGAAGAAAAATGGGGGGGGGGGCTGTATGGGTACAGATACAGTCCCCAGTGCAAGGGGTGGCCAGGAGGCAGTGCAGGAAGGTGGCAGGGTGAGCAGGTACCTGGGCCCAGGAGACAGAGGGTGGCCAGGTGCACAGTTCCAAGAGAGCAGATCAGTAGGGAAGAAGGGGAGCAAAGGCAGAAGCAAAGAGGAAGGTTTTGAGGTACTTCCGGAACCGGAGATGGTTCTCCTCAAGTTTTAGAGTGGCAGGGAGGCTGTTCCAGAGGGAGGCCCCAGCCGAAGATAGAGATCTACCCCCAACTTGTTTCTTTGAAAAACGACTGACCCTGAGGGAGTTAGAGGTATAGGAGCGAAGAGCTCGAGAGGGGAGGTATTTGCGGAGGGATAGCTGAAGGTATTTTGGACCCAGGCCCCAGAAAGCCTTGGGGACAATGCAGAGGGTTTTGAATTTGATCATTGCATCCACTGGGAGCCAATGGAGAGATTTCAAAACTGGAGAGATACGATCCCAGGGCTTGAGGCCAAGGACAAGTCTCGCAGTCCTGTTCTGGATAAGTTGCAGAGGGCGGAGAGTAGAGGCAGGTAGATTTAGAAAGAGGCTGTTACAATAGTCCAAGCTAGAGAGAACCAGAGCTTGGGATACCATGAGCTTCTGGGGGAAGGAGAGGAAGTGCAGTCGTAAGTTTGACTTTTTAGAGACATCAGAGATATGGGCTGAGAAGGAAAGTGTGGAGTCAAAGATGACGCCAAGGTTCTTAGCCTCGCAGGAAGGGGTAGGAGGAGGGCCATGGGAGGCCGGCCAGAGAGTGAGGGAAAAGGATGGAGATGGTGTGCCGATGAGGAGGATCTCTGTCTTGCTGGCATTCAGACAAAGATCATTTTCGGCACACCAATTTTGAATGGCAGTTAGGCAGTCAGAGATGAGAGAGGGAGAGGAGATGGCCAAGGGCAGCCGGAAAATGAGTTGAGTGTCATCAGCATAGCACTGGAAATTTGAGCAGAAAATGGCAATGCAGTTAGCGAGAGTTGCCAGGCATTGGTTGAAAAGCCAGAGTGAGAGGTTAGACCCCTGGGGAACCCCACAGGTGGAGAGGAAGATAGATGATAGGAAAGACCCCAGTTGGACCTGGGAGGGTCGATCAGAGAGGAAAGAGGTCAGCCAGGTCAGAGCCTGATCAGTGATACCCAGATTATCACAGAGACGGTTGAGCAGGATGGTGTGGTTGACCATGTCGAAGGCAGAAGAGAGATCAAGAAGGATGAGGACAGAGGGAATGTTAGAATCAAGGTTGGAGAGCAGATCTTCATGGATATTGAGGAGAGCAGTTTCCGTGCTACTGGCCGCTCTGAAGCCAGACTGGTGGGCATTGAGACAACCAACAGAATCTGAATGAAGGTTAATCTGAGAGATGGCCAGCTTTTCCAGGAGTTTGCCCAGAAAGGGTGTAATGGAAATTGGGCGATAGTTGAGGATGCACAAGGGAGTGCTTCAGAGGGGTGGGGAAGGATCCTGAGGCAAACGAGTGGTTGAAAAAATCAGCAAGGGCAGGAGTGAGGGTGTCAATGTGGTCCTTGATGGTTTTGGAGGAACAGGGATGAACAGGGGTCTCCAAGCACAGACTGAGAGGGAACAGGAGGGGGAGGGGAGGCGAGGGTGGACAGGATGTCCTGGGTTTTAGAGATAAAGTGCGAGGCAAGGGCATTGCAGAGAGCCTGGGAGGCAAGAGGAGGGGAGGAGACTGCTGCAGGGTTGGCAAGCTCCTTGCAGATTTTAAAGAGTTCGGCCGAGTTGTTGGATGCCGCAGAGACACGGGCTTGAATGTGGGCTCTCTTCTTAGTGTGGACAGAGAGCGGTATTGCCTTTGGAGCAGGCGACAGGCCAGTTTGTCAGTGGATGAGCAAGAAGACCTCCATTTCCTCTCAGCCGCCCTACACTTACGTTTAAGTGTAGCTAAGTCAGAATCATACCAGGAATTGCACTTGGCTTTGGACTTCAAGCGGATCCTCATGACAGGGGCAAGAGCATCAAGAGTATCAGAGATGGAAGAGTAGAGAAGGGACAGGGTTGTGTCGGGGTGTGAGTCAGCCAGGGGAGGAGGAGGGGGAGACAAGGTGGCAGCGAAAGCCTCAGCTGACACACGCTTCATAGGTCGGATGTCCGAGAAGGTAAGTGGAAGTGTTGGGGTGTGGTTGGCTCACAGAGAAGAGAGTGAGAGATGGGAGGAGAGGAGGCAGTGGTCACTCCAGGAGAGAGGAGTGGTCAGAGGAATGGAGAGGGGGAGGCCAGGAGAGTTGAAGACATCAAGTGTGTGTCCTGCAGAGTGCGTCGGGCCATAGACTCCCATGCTACTCTGAATCTTAAAACTCATCCTTCTTACCAACAATCCTCGTGTTGCAAGACCCTGCTGCCATCAGCTGATCTCCTTGGCATTGCCAGTCTGCTAGCTATAGTGACCCCAGAAAATGACAGTAAAAAGCTGCATCAAAATAGCAACACCTCAAAAACATCACGCACACTTCCGATGCTCCTCCAAAATAGCAAATTATATCCCCCTTCTCTTGTGTTGATTTCTGAACCCCAGTTTAACCCAATCTTCCATTGTCTTCTTAACCAAGAACCATTGGGAAGCCATTTCCTACTTCAAGCCTTTATTATGAAGGTGATTGCTGCTGCCCGGGACTACCCGGGACTACATCTCCCAGGCTCCCATGCCCACAAGGTAAAATCCACCAGCTATTCACTAGCCTATGGCCCCTTATTGAATGTGCCTTATGGGAGTAGCCAACTGCTCATTGTGATTTATGCCTATTGGGACTAGCCTATTGCCCCTTATTGAATGCGCCTTATTGGACTAGCCGACTGCTCATTGTGATGTATGCCTAATGGGACTAGCCTACTGCTCATTGTGATTTATGCCTAATGGGACTAGCCTACTGCTCATTGTGGATTATGCCTAATGGGACTAGCCTATTGACCCTTATTGAATGCGCCTTAAGAGACTAGCCTACTGCTCATTGTGATTTAAGCCTAATGGGACTAGCCTATTGCCCCTTACTGAATGTGCCTTATGGGACTAGCCTATTGCCCCTTATTGAATGTGCCTTATGGGACAAGCCTACTGCTCATTGGGATTTATGTCTAATGGGACTAGCCTATTGCCCCTTATTGAATGTGCCTTATGGGAATAGCCTACTGCTCATTGTGATTTATGCCTAATGGGACTAGCCTATTGCCCCTTATTGAATGTGCCTTATGGGACTAGCCTATTGCCCCTTATTGAATGTGCCTTATGGAACTAGTTTACTGCTCATTACTGATTGTGTCTTAGGGGACTAGCGTACTGCCCTTTTTACTGAATGTGCCTTATGCTACCAAGTACACTGTATTTGCCTAGCACGTCCCGTTTGGACTAGCCTACTGCTCACCCCTAAAAGGTGGCATCCAGTCCCAAGTACACTGTTTCTGCAACCCCTCTACACCTTAGTGATTATGGCACTGCAGTCTATAGATTAGAACTGGCCTACTGCCCCTATTGCTCCCAACTGTACTACTGGCCCTAATGATTTGACTCTCTGCAGCCTACTGCATGCTGTAGCAATTGTGCCTGCCGCTCCCCTTGCGTACATGGCATCCCTCTGCAGACCAACACTAACTCGAGCCACTACACTACTTTTATTCAACACTGACTCACTACCCTACCACCTACCCAAAAGTCTCCCTCTTCCTCCAACACAACTATTCTGCCACACATCCACCATGACCTTGACCCAGGAAGACCCTATTCAGGCTTCCTTGCTCAACCAGCCACTTAGCCCACTGGAATGGATCCGCTGATTCGCGGCACCACCCACACCATGGAACCCATGCCCAGTAAAGGACAGAAACCTGAGAGTTGGCTCCCGGCTCCTCCCATTCAGGACACCCAACAAAAAACACTCCTACCACTCTTATCCTATCCATCCACACGCCACCTGCAAGCACAACTTGGACAATCTACCAAAAACCTCCAGCAGCATTGTTGAACACCCTCCGATCAGAAGTGCCCTCATCAATGCTCGGTCCCTAGTCGCCCACGCACTCAACATTGCAGACCTTATCTCTGCTAACAACCTTCACTTCTTGGCTATCACAGAAACCTGGCTGCATCAGGCAGCAGGCCCAGCTCTGTCCCGTGCCATCCCAGAGGGATACTCAATATTAAGGAATGACAGGGACTCAGCTAAAGGAGGTGGAGTGGCATTTATAGCCAAAACATCCTTAGACTTTAGAGCAACCCCACCGTCCAGCTTCCGATCCGCTGAACTCCTTTCAGTTAAGTTCCAACTCTCTGCAACACAAACTATCCTTTTGCAGCTCATTTATAGACCTCCAGGCCCCATATCCTCATTTGCGGAAGAAGTATCTGACCTCTTCACTAACAATAATAAAACAGGATCTCAAATCATCCTGCTCGGGGACTTAAACCTAGGCCTCAACAATCCC
Source organism: Ambystoma mexicanum (assembly GCF_040938575.1). NCBI lineage: Eukaryota > Metazoa > Chordata > Amphibia > Caudata > Ambystomatidae > Ambystoma > Ambystoma mexicanum. The sequence continues at coordinate 1,017,734,144 of NC_090923.1, read as the reverse complement.
AACAAAGCTAATGCACTTTATTTGGAAAATACTATCTCCCAATTAGGGTTCAAGCACAGGGTTACAGCCCCAACACATAACAAACACAGAACCTTGGATTGGCGTGCAACGCACAACTGTGCCACCTCCATCCTTAAGATTTAACCAATTGTCTAGTCAGAACCACCATGTCATGTCCTTCTCCATCCAAGAGAAGGCACAGCCAAACCCCACACCAGCGAGCCTCGCACAAACCTTCACCAGGAATAACCGCAACAACACGATACATAGCCTTCGCCCTCTAATCCACAACATCCTGCCCCTGCAAACTACACCAACCCAGATGTGGATCAACTCGCCGACCTCTTTAACAAAACTCTTGAATCAGCAGTTGATACCATCGCCCACATCAAACTTACCAAAGCCAAACGGGCAGCCCATCTGAACAAATGGCTCACTCCAGAACTCAAAATCCTTCGGAACACCAAACGGGCATCAGAATCTGCCTGGAGAAAAACGCCTAACCTGGCCAACAAATCACTATTGACGGTTGCGGCCACCACCTACAAATCAGCCATCCTCTTGGCCAAAAAAGAGACATATGACAATAGGATCAACAATGCCAAATCAAGAACAAAAGAGCTCTTCACTATCCTCAGGGAACTTGAGTCTCCTTCCACACCTACAGAAACCTGTGTGAAAGATGCAGATTGGTGCGAGAGAATCCAAAAAGCTTTGGAAGACAACATTTCCATGCTACAATCTAGAATCAAACAAAAAAAGACCAGCCTAGCCAAAAAAGTGAACTCCACACCACCATCCACTCCTAAAATTCCAACCTGCCCCCCTTTTCTCTCACCCCTGTCTCAACGAAAGAAGTGGAAATCATCAAAGGCCTCAAACCCTCCAGATGCCAAGGGGACTCCTGCCCAGCCTCCATCATCCAGGAAGGTGCCAATGATCTTGCCCCGTTTATAACGGCCTAATCAATTCTTCCTTCAAAACAAGCTCAGTCCCTAGCAGCCTTAAGGAAGCTTGGGTCATGCCACTCCTAAAAAAAAAAAAAACCTTGACCCCAACAACCCCACTAATTGTAGGCCAATCACCACGGTCGCTTACATCCTAAAGATCTTAGATAGAGTAGCCTACTTGCAAATCCAGAAATATCTGGAAGAGAACAACCTCTTGGGCCTAAGACAATCTGGCTTCAGGCCAAGGCACGGACCGAGACAGCCCTTCTGGACCTAAAAATTCAGATGGACGAGGCGAAGGACAAGGGTAACCTATCCACTCTCTTGCTGCTCAACCTCTCGGCAGACTTCGACCTAGTTGACCACCAGATCCTAACGGAACATCTGGCAGCGTCAGCTGCTTTCTCCAGTCAGGTGACCGCCTGGGTCCAATCCTTCCTTGCCAACCGAACCACCCGGGTCTTCTCACGGGGGGCTTCAGCCCAACCCATTCTCATCCTTTGCGGTGTCCCTGAAGGTTCGTGCATTTCGCCAAATTTATACAATATCTTCACTAAGCTATTGTTTGACCGACTAGACAACCTGGGTGTCATCTACACAAATTATGCTGACAACACCCAGGTTCTCATCTCCCTCTCTGGCTGCTATGAAGAGCACTCCACACAGATTAACAACCTCTACCTGGAGATCCAAGCCTGGATGGCAGAGCACGGCTTATGCCTCAACGACGAGAAAACGGAGCTTCTTCTCGTCGGATCCCAACCACTGCTTAACAAACTGGACCCCTGTTACGCCTCTAACAACATAGATGGTAACCTAATTACAGTGGCCAAAGAAATCAAAACTCTAGGGGTCTACCTGGATTCCACACTATCGCTCAAACAACAAGTAAACGCCACAGCCTCTTCCACGGCCTACACAAATAAGCTCATCAATGCCTGCAAGGCCTTCCTCTCGCCATCCAGCTGCATTACCCTTGCCAGAGTGCTAGTACTCTCAAAAATCGATTACTGCAACACTCTCTTCCTTGGCACCTCAGAATGCAACCTGAACAAATTACTGGTGCTTCAGAATAACACCCTAATAGCAGCCCTGAGCATCCCATGACACTCTCACATCTATAGCTTTAGACAAGATGCCCACTGGCTCCCAGTACGAGACCGAATCACACTCAGATCACTTGTCATCGTCCACAAGTGCCTCTCTAATGACGCTCCCAAATACTTGGCAGACAAATTTAGCAAACACATTTCATCCAGACCAATGAGAATGCTGTACTCTCATTGCCTATCCATCCCCAAATTCTCCCTAAAAAAGCAGGCAGCTCCAGCTTCCAGGTCCTAGCAGCCAAACTATGGAACGCTTTACCTGTGAAATCTAGAGCAGAACCCTCCTTTTGGACCTTCAGAGCCTTAACCAAGTCCTGGCTTGCCAACAAGAACTCCTCCATTGCCTGACTCATCCACAGCTTCATCACTGTATCGTCTCATGTTTGCCCTCTGACCACCATGTAACCCGGTCACCTGCACTTATTGTCATTATCATGTATGTATTTGTATAATTTGTTGTAACTTGCTCTAAGTCTATGGCACCCAGTTACCTCAGGGTTCGGCGCGATGTACAAATAAAGGAACTATTGTCTCTTCCTCTAGAAAATGCGATAAACCCATATACTTCTAATCATATTAGTACCCGAAATCAGAAATACCATCCTCGTATCTAGCATCTCTGGCTTTGGACAGTGCACTCACTTCCAGCACATTTAGTTGGAGGGGGTTCCAAATTCCAAAGTTCGGGTGGGAACAGTGGATTCTCCTCTTTCACTTCTGGCGCCAATCTTAGAAACCATTCCCACCGAAAACGAAAGAAAGCATCAGCAGTATCATTCTTGCACCATTTCAGAAATCTTGTAATGAAGTTGACGTTCTTCTTTAAGCAGTGTGAAGCCAATACCCTCAACCGCCACAGTGCAGGAGGGCACCTTTCCTGCTGCTTATTCACCACCCGTATGACGCATCAACTGTTAGGCCAAACCACTGTTGCGGGGACATTTTAAATAAAAGGCTAATTGCATTCAGGGGACCACCAACGCTAGCACTTACACGCTGTTGTGTCTGAACTGAAGAATAAAAACAAGCGGAAATCGCCTCTTCAGTTTTACACTCAGCTTTGTAAAATTACGTTTTGCAGGTAACGTTTAAGGATTCCTGTGGAATCTGCCTGATCATTTGTAAGTCCTAATTTGTGGCGGACTCCATAGAAATCCCTTTGTTTTACCACTGCATGACAATCACCTGCAGGCTAGCATGTTGTGTATTTCCAAGATGGACGATGAAAGCAAAGCAAAGATGCAAACTCCATTTCTCTGTTCCTCCTATGCCTTGGAAGTGCACGTATATTAGCTGGAGCGCAAAATAAGTATGATGACTGGCTTTCATGCTTTTCTTTTGCACTCTACCCATTGTAAAATGACCCTCTATGGCTTTGTTATGCCAATTTATCCCCTTAAATGGTGACCACCAACAGTGTGGGGAAAAGCTCAAGGAAAAGAAGGTTAGTAGACAACTTGCTACCTGCCCAGCTCTAATCCATCCCCTTGCACACAATTCCTTCCCCAGAGTCCCCACTAAGCCATTGTCAGTTCTGGCACCGCCTCTACTGGGTTAGCATGTTGAAATTAACCAGGAACCTGCCCCATATTCTAAGGTCATCCCTCTGCCCTTTCCTCAGACCAATGAAGTGATGCTTGTCTTAACTCAACAGTAGCCCTCTCCAACCTTTGCAAAAGTGGCTTCCCCGCTGGCATTACCTTGGTAGCAAGCTGAGCTGCCCAATGAGCGACTGCAACTGTCTTACAGTCACAAGTACCCTGGGGGGGTGATGATGTCACTGTGCCAGGTCCCACGTCACCACGTTGCTCCTGTCCCCTATGGGGAGTGGGAGGGGGTGTCAGGCCATATGGTAGACTCTCAACCTTACACGTCCCATCAGTCTGGAGGCCCCCGGCCACAGGGTTTTCCTGATCAGTAATGCCAAATGCACCCCCTTAGGTCAAATAAGGTTGCCATGCTGGTTGCAGTACAATCTATACATTTGTTATGACTCCTCGTGTTTACTTGTGTAAAGGGAGCGCGGACCTAGCTTCGAGAAGCAACGGCGTGCTTTACAGAGGTATACACCAATACAGATACATAACAGAGCACTTTACAGTGGTAACAATAGAACACATATACAGCGGGGGTAGGATACAGAGGGGCAGAGGGGTACAGATGTTCCTGGTGGCAAGGAGGAAAAGGGCAGGTGGCATCCAGCGAGTCAGGTTGCATGAGGGGCGACGTGATGTCCTAGGTGTTGAGAAGGAGAGACACATTGAAGAGGTGGGTCTTGGTTTCTTTTCTGAATTGTAATGAGGAGTATCCGGTGGAGGTGACATCCAGCCAGGAATGGTGTAATGGTTTTGCGGCTGTATTAGACCAGTTGAGACATCTAGAAACACCAAGTTCTCTGGAGTCTATTAGCCGCCGCACTGTTAGTCATTCAGATGTCGCGTTGTCACAGCGGATGTCATGTGAAATGACTCAGACACGTGCAGCTTGTAGTAACTAAGTAAATAGTAATTTATACTGTGCCAGATATCACAGTAGTGGACTCCCCACACCGGAGCTTGTGGGCTATCAGCACCAAAGAATGTTGGGGGTAAAAATAGGAACTTGGCAGAGGAAGCAGATATGGGATGATATTAAGGTAGATGTGGGTGAACATTCTGGGCCGAATACAGCAGTCTCCACAGTTACGCAATCACCGGTGGTGTGCGGGGAGGAGTGGCAGCGAGACAAGATGGCAGCAGAACCTAATGGAAGGCAAGTTGGGTAGGATGGAAATAGCATCTTCAGGGGGTGAGAACAGGCATAGGGAGTGAGCAATGGGGCATTAGGGGAAAGACACAAGGATGCAGCGCTATCAGAAAAGGAGCCTTGAGGTACACATCCCAAAAGGGGGAAATGGCAGCAAAAAAAAAAAAGCAGCACGCAGACCCACCAGTGTTTGAAACCAATATCTGGCGGGTGGGGGGATTTAGACAGGCAAGATGAGGCTTCCCTTCCCGTGTTACAAGATCCATTTAGATAGAACATGAAGGCAGGGCTACTGCTTATTATTTTGCTTGAATGCATGGGGCTTCGAAGGGATTGGTTCGAGGGAAAGTTTGAGGAGTTCCCTTCCTACTTGATCTTTTGCCAAGAAGCACGTCCATGGTTTCCTCCTCTTTGCCGCAACGAATCAAATCGCAAGTGTCCTACAGTACAACCTATTTTGCCAATGGCCAATTCTCACCTCCTTAATGTTGATACCCCAGAGGTTTCCTGTGGTCAGTTCAATAGCACCCTCATTTTCAGAGTACCCCATCACTTTCTAAGTCCCATTCCGGGGGGATACCAGCGCGTATACGGCCCCATTGCTTTACTCCCCTTTCTTTGGGTGCATTTTCAGAGTCATTGGCCCTCATTACAAGTTTGCCGGTCCAGTAACAATGGTACCGGTAAGCTTGCCGGTACTATTGTTACTGGATTGGCAAACTACGAGTTCTGCTCACGGGTGCCTTCCCGCCCGCCAGGACTGACCTGGCGGGCGGACCGGCACCCGCGAGCAGACCATGTCGGATGCACTGGCCTCCCCATTCCCATTGAGTCCTATTGGACTCAATGGGTTGGGGATTAATTATTACCAGCACCCGGCAATGGGGAAATACAGGGTCCGCCAGGGCTGTAATGCCCCTGTATTTTCCCATTGCCAGGAGCCAGAATAATTCACAAGTTCAGCAGCAGCCGGAAGGTTTTTCTGGCAAGGCTACAACTGAACTTGTAATGAGGCCCATTGTCCTTTTCTGGTATGCACATATTCTGTGCAGGAACAGTGCACTCCGGATGCAATATATCACACATTCTCTGCAGGAACAGGCAACATTGTGTTCATGCTTACTTTGTATTTCTGTGACTGTATAGAACCCTTTGAAATGTATAACTTATGCACTTTTTCTGTTTGTTTGTAATCAGATACGTTCGCTAGCAAAGTGGCAGCCATCCAGGACCAATATGCAGACGCCTCCATCGGCAACGTGACGGGCAGCAACGCCGTGAATGTCTTCCTGGGCATTGGTGTGGCATGGACCATCGCCGCAGTATACTGGGCCAGCAAAGGCAAGCCCTTCCTGGTGAAGCCTGGCACCCTTGCCTTTTCTGTCACCCTCTTCACCATCTTTGCCTTCCTCAGCATCGGGGTACTCATGTACCGCCGCCGGCCGAGCATTGGAGGCGAGCTGGGAGGCCCCAGGACTGCAAAAGCCTTCACCATGATCTTTTTCGTCCTCCTCTGGCTGACCTACATCCTTCTGGCGTCCCTAGAAGCCTACTGCCATGTCAAGGGCTTCTGAGGGAGTTGGCCAATGGGGGTTAGAAGGTCCAGGCCTCCAAGACAACAGCGCAAGGATCTCGTTCATCCTCCTCCCCCGGCCGCACCTTCTTGAGAGTGGGGGATGCCTGAGGACTTGCTGAGGAACAATCTAGGCTGATCGAATGAGCCATGTTTAAACTATGATGCGGATCATTCGAGAACTGTCAGTAGATTGGTGGTCTGGATCCTAGTAAGCCAATAAGTGTCCTCAGATTTGGCAAAGCTTTCCCTTCTACCCCAAGACTTTTTAATCAGAGGAAACTGGTAGCACATTTAAGAGGAAGTGCAGGAATTGAATGAGTTGAGGGAGGGCGATATGAAAGCTGGAATGTGTTGATATTTGTCATGTCTGTTTGTGTTTTGTGGGTACTTTTTTATGTGGGGTTTGGGGTAAATGTGCCTGTCATGAAGTGTTACACAGAGACATACGCCCTTTATTGGTAAAAGCAGCACTAGCCATGAAAGCAGAACTCTCCGATCCACCCAGTATCTAGAGAGAGAAAGAAAGACAAAAAGAGAGCAAAGAAAGAAACAATAAAGGAAAAAGGAAACAAAGAATGAAAAGACAAGGAATGGATGGATACATCTGGGCAGTACAAAGCAAATTCGGAAGAAATAACAAGCGGAGAGAAGGAAATAAATGAGAAATATCCTGAGGAATATAAAACAACTGAAAGGTTGAACTGGAACACGAAGGAAACAATAACAAGAGAGAACAATCAATGACAGGCTGGGAACAGCCTCTATAGAGGTGGCATGAACTCTGCCCACCCGTGAGCTCTCGATGATGCAACTAGCGGGGTCGCCATAATGGTCTGATGGGGAGGTGAGTGGCTGCTAATAAGGTGATGCTGCTCTAGAACTTGCTGTGTCGTCCTTCGCCGTCCATTGTCGTCCTTCTTGTTCCAATCAAAACTCAGAAATGGCAGCTGTTACTCAACAAGTACGTCCAAACTTGGACCAGGGCACTAAGCGGGTCCACAGCACAATGCATCTCAAGAACAGAAACCTTCTAAAGGCTGGGAGGACCCGGCGATGGAGCAAGGTAGACGACTCTGGGACAACGGGGCCCAGGTAGGATGGTGTCCTCTGGCTATAGTCAGGCCTGTGGAAGCTCAACTGGAAACAATGGCTCTTCCAATGCACAATTCTCTCTATCCTACGCCAACGTTCGACGTCCCTCTCAGAGAGGCCATCAATGCGAGCCAAACATCAGCCTTTTGGTGTCAACTCACAGCTTCAACGAGGATACCCAAGCAGAGCAAGAACTTCAAATGAAGGGTGCATTCGGCACTCATTGTAGCCCACCGAAGTGGTCAGAGTGTGATGTTCTCCTCACTGGTGTGTTGAGAGTTGATATCCTAGACGCGTATCTGAGGATCTGCACAAGAAGCTTGTTTCCACCCTTAGACAACTGCAGGTTCCAGACACTGCACGTTACCTCTCACCCTTCACCGTGGCCTGCGTGGCTTTCAACCTTTTGCTATGATCCCCAAATCCTTTCTTTTCTGGGGTCTTCTTCCCGGAGACTCTAGAACCCGTAACACTCTTTCCTTACAGGTTTGTAAAGTCCATATGATTCTGGAGATTGGCACAGGCCCCAGTCACTCTGCACAGTGTTTGATCAGGCTGCATGATGTGTGATCCCTTCTTATTCCTGACACAGTTTCCAGACTCTCTTACTGGTTTGTAGCCAGAGGTTCTTGACATGACTAAAGCTGGCTTCCTTTCTCCTCATTCTCTAGACACCTTTCATACCAGGTGCCGGCTCTGGTTCCTTACCGTCTGCGTTACGTCTTATGCTGAGGGCCTCTGGTTTGAGGTGCTGTTATATCTGGTTAGGCATTCTTCCCACTTACACTGCACACACTTGAGAACACAGCATAGGACACTAATGTTCCTGGTGCATCCCTTCGTCATATAGCCGCTTCTACATATCCACCGTGGATATCCCCTAACTCGCAACAACTTTCAAAGGATATGCCTCCTTCTTGGTTGTCATGAGCACTATTACACCTGGTTACTCTTGCTCTTTCACTCCAGAAATCATGTTCCTAATTCACAACTCTATTGCACCCGGCTCTTGACACTGGCTCCTGACTGTTCCTCAGTATCAAATCTCTGGCTGCCTGGTATCTGATCGCCACTACCCTCTATGCTGCTAGTCATCATAACCAGTACTCATTTTCACATGTCTTCTCGCCGCTCTGTGATACTGTTGGTATTTCTCTCGCCCTTGCTCTGTGTTATGCATAACTCCAGGTTTCTGATACTCTTGTTGGTTGTAGTACAAGGTTGACTTTTATGCCTACCTCTTGTTTCAGATATTAACTTCTGGCTGGTTGTCTCAGAACACAGTGTAGACATGCCTTCTGTTTCCGTTATGGTGCCTGGTTTTTCACAGTCTGCTATGCCCGATACCTGACCCTTTATGGCCCTATATGTGCCGTTGTTCCAAGTGTTTGCTCTTCTGATTGTAAACTTCATAGTAGAACTGTTTCTTGTCTTAAGTGCTAGATTGGCTGTACTGTGGCTAATCTGTGACTTTCCTGCTAGAGCACTTTGCCTCTCACTCTAGTACTATAGTGATTTTGAAATCCTTTGTCCATCACCATACCAGAACTCTACACTTATGAATCCAGGTTGGCTATGGACTGTTTATAGTACAACTGCCCTCCCAATGCCATACCGGCAGTGTTCTAGTGCTAGGTCACCATTAATCTATCTGGTCTGGCCCCTCTCTGAGTCTGAATGCGGAGCCGTAGTCCCTCTCTGTTTAATTATCTACTGGCCTGTGTTCCTGGCTGTGGTTCGAGATGGCCTGAGTACACCTGGTGTTGGCTTCGACTCTACTCCGTCCATATTGCACTTGATTGATTCAGCCCCAAGGCATGTGATAATATACGGAGTCCCCGCTTTTCGACATTCCATCTGCCTTTGAACTTACCACATCTCTTTTCTAGATCTCAGTCTAGATTTACATTGTGTCCCCTGATTCTGGATGTCTTGCCATTAGCTGTTAGTGGTGTAGAATGTAGACTGCCCCTAGAATGATCACACTGACTGTGCGCGGTCAGTCATGTCCTTCTTAATAATCACGGATGTTCTTCTGTCTGCCAGCATTAATTTCTTTTCTCTCGATGCTCTCAATGTTTTTCTGTAACCGCTGCGCCTTCTTCAATGCAATAGCAGTATCATTGTTGGCGTTCTAGGCTCTTCTCTTGCATTTCTAGACATACACTGCTCTTGGGTCCTCTCTGTTGTGCACAGTTCCAGACTGTCTTTTGTAGTTTGATGTCCTTTCTGGTCCACACTGTCTCACATTTTCAGGGCTTGTGGACTAAGCAGTGTCTCTGCTTCTAGACTCATGACCTCTACCTTTGTGTGGTCTTTCAGAGTTCTCTTGTTGGCAGTAACCCTGGAGTGGCTCTCGTTGTGCAACCCCTTCTGGTTCCATACAAGTACACTCAGAGGCGTTGCTAGGGGGGGGGGGCTAAGAGGGCTATAGCTCCTGGTCTTTTAGTTGTAGCCCCGGATATAACTCAGGGGCCACAAGCAAAAGGCTACAGCTAGCCCCGAGTGCAACCATTCCAGACATTAGCTTAGCCCCTGATCTTGTCCAGACCTAGGAACACCCCTGAGTACACTTGGAGTCTCTTCTTCAAGCTCACTTAGAGTATTATTCTTATGTGTTCCATAGTGTTGTTTTCAGAATTATAAATGGCTCAAAGACTTTGTTCTCTCAAAATGTGCTTCCGTGACCCTTCCCCCACCTCCATCTTCCCAAAACAATACTTTTATGCTCACCTACCAGCTAGGGATTTCTCTGAGCACGTGTCTAAACACACACCCCTATGACTAAAGATTTCCTTGGAAAAGCCTCTATGATGCCAGCACTTGCCCAGAATCTCCTTTGGTGGCAGGATCCCCTCTGACTTCAGACCACCTCAGACTCACATTCCCCTCTGCCCTTTTTCCATCTACCTTCCTTCTCCCAATACCAGGGTGCCCTCTGTCATCCACTTTCGGCCTTTTCTATCTACTTCCCTTCTTCCAATTCCAGAATCCCCACTGGCTTCAGATGAACCCTGACTTTCCATTTGCCTCCACTCTTTTCCATTCAGCTTCCTTATCCCCACCTTAAGGGTCCCCACTGGATTCAACTCCCTTTCACAAAATTGTAAGTGGTATCACTCTCCAGACGTCTTCCAAAACCACACAGTCACTTCTGAGTTCATTCGCCACTTGCAGAATCCCAGATCACTGGATCTTCCTCACGAACCCCCCCCCCCCCGACACCCACCACCCTTTCCAGAATGCCATTATATGAAGAAATCTCCCCTCCTAAAATCATTCTGCTTACAGGCTACCCTTGTGCCCCCCCAATCCCCTGCACATGCAATTTCCTCTGACCCACTCTTCAAATTCCTTTGACTCTGCCACCCCTCCCAGGCTGCCTTTTAGTTTCAGGCTCCCTCCCAGAATCCCTTCTTTCTCTGTACACCCCAGCATCCCAGCAGCAACCCACTGTACACACGGTTTCCTCCACTGAATAACATCAGGCCTTAGCCCCCTGACAGAGTTCTCTCCAGGTTCCAAAAGTACTCAAGCTCAACAATTCCTTCTCCCAATTCCTCTGTGGCACCAGGTTCTCATTCCTGAGCCCCTTCTCTCTGCACACTCCCAGAAACCTCTCTGGCTCCAGGTCCTTCTTCCGCCTACCCAATCAGGCTCCAGGCCTCACCTTCCAGAACCCCCGCCTCTAGTTTCAGGTTCACTCCTGCATGGCGGTCTTCCTTGGGCCTGGCACCTTTCTGTTCTTCCATTTTGGAAACACTGTGAATTTTCATTTTTGATGCTGATGTATGTGTTTGTTCGTCGTTCTCCCTGTGCCTGAACTCTGTAACCCTGTATTATTGAGCCATTGTTTACATTGTGGGGTGTGTGGGGGGTGCTTTCTCTGTGATTGGCCCATCGTTCGCGTCCCTGCTGGGTTCCTGGCCTAGGCTAGGATTGGAGGAGCAGTGGAACCCTTCTCGCCGATGTCAAGAAAGGTCCCTCAAAGACATCTGTGAACTCTAACAAGAGCAGGCCCACCTGGGGACCAATTGGACCACACTTGCATCAGAAGTACCTTTTTTTGAATAACGTGTTGGTCTGTTCTCTGTGTTGTTCTCCAACTTCCTGTTGATGTCGGACTTTGCCTCCAGTTCTGTGCTGGATCGGCATTGGTTGCTTTTTTTCAGTGTGACCCTTTTTCCTGACAGGCAAAACCTCTCCTTTGTCCTCTTGGTTATTCAGAGCACAGTCGTCTGATCCGGAAACACGGTATTCGGGCAGCGAGGTGGCGGGCATTCAGATCAAAAGCTATCAGATATCCAGGGCGCCGCCCGGGGGTGGAATACCACACTGGGGGAGCTTAGGGCTGCAGGTATGTGTCTGCCCCAGGGCTCACACAAAGGGACCACTTGCCGACCGAAAACAGGGTATGTACCCCATTCCAGCCGCCAGTTGTCAAAAGGGAGCACGTGATGTTGTGGGGACAGAAGGCCCTTATGGAGGTCTGAGTTGGAATTATTAATATTGGGGGGATGGGCTGCTATTGTGTACATATTCTTTCAATCAAATGTAGTATGAGGGCCCCAAACAACCAGTCTCAAAAGACATGCTGCCATAAAGATAAAGGTCCCCAACCTGCCTGTCCCACTCAGACATGGCACCACAGGTGTAAAGGGCCCAACCATCCTGTCCCAAAATACATGCTGCCATAATGATAAAAGACCCAATCAGACTGTACCACTCAGACATGGCACCACAGGGGTAAACTGCCTCAACCAACCTGTCCCAAAAGACATGCTGCCATAAAGATAAAGGTCCCCAACAAGCCTATCCCACTCAGACATGGCACCACAGGGGTAAAGGGCCCAACCATCCTGTCCCAAAAGACATGCTGCCATAATGATAAAAGACCCAACCAGCCTGTACCACTCAGACATGGCACCACAGGGGTAAACCGCCTCAACCAACCTGTCCTAATAGACATGCTGCCATAAAGATAAAGGACCCCAACAAGCCTATCCCGCTCAGACATGCTGCCATAAAGATAAAGGACCCCAACAAGCCTATCTCGCTCAGACATGCTGCCATAAATATAAAGGACCCCAACAAGCCTATCCCGCTCAGACATGCTGCCATAATGATAAAGGACCACAACAAGCATATCCCACTCAGACATGCCGCCATAAAGATAAAAAACCCCAACCAGCCTGTCCACTCAGACATGCTGCCATAAAGATAAAGGACCCCAACCAGCCTGTCCCACTCAGACATGCTGCCATAAAGATAAAAGACCCCAACCAGCCTGTCCCACTCAGACATGCTGCCATAAAGATAAAGGACCCCAACCAGCCTGTCCCACTCAGACATGCTGCCATAAAGATAAAATACCCCAACCAGCCTGTCCCACTCAGACATGCTGCCATAAAGATAAAGGACCCCAACCAGCCTGTCCCACTCAGACATGCTGCCATAAAGATAAAAGCCCCAACCAGCCTGTCCCACTCAGACATGCATATTTCATTATAGATTGGGTGTCTCAAAGTACCGGGACTAGGGGCATCATAAATATATTAAACCAAACAAGTTCCCAGAAAAAAATTTCAAAACAGGAATCCCAATTTACTAACCCACATGCAACACTTTAAGAACAATCATTAGACATAGCAATGGGAAAATATACAAAAAATCCATGAACAGTGTTTGAAAAGTTTAAACCATCCAGGAAACAAGAATACAACCCATCACTCTTTATTATGAGGGTATTTATTCAGCACGGGGGTAGCTTCTGGAAGCAACGGAGCACCTTGCAGTCATAGGGGGAAGAACACAGTGAGGGAAGCAGAGAGACAGGGAGCGGGGAGCTAACAGGGGAGGGTGGGCAGTTGGCAGCAAGGGAACTACAAGTAACCAGGGAAAGAGACCGCGGGGAGTAGATCACTGTGTCCCAGGTAAGGTGGGGAGTGCAGGGTGTGTATTCATTTGTGTGTCATTCAATCTCACAAACCACCTCTTAGAAAATCAAATTAAGAAAATGAACATATTAAACATTATAAGACAGCAAAACCAACACATATCTCACACACACTGTTGTTTAAAAGATAGAAAAGTTACATTCTATTTTACTACTGCTGCAAAGTAGTGTTGTTCGCTGTTTTTAGAATTGAATGATATGCCTCCCCATCCAAGCTGAACTGGGTCAAGCTGTACAGCATTGAGCCAATCCCCTCCCTGAATCACCGACACAACCCCCCCGGCTTCTAAATGAGTCCAAAGAAGCCGGAAGACAATCCTCCAAAAGAGGTCCATGACTGAGGGCTCCATGGTCAAGTTTGATATCATTTCATTGCTGGAAACAGCTTGAAGTTATTCAGCCAGATGGAATCTCCCACCTACTGAATCGTTAGTGGAAGGAGCTTCGTTGCCTCAGCGTTAGGAGCCGATTGTTCGCAAACGGTATTCCAAAGGATCTGGCCACCTAAGCTCAGACGTGCTACCACACAAAGGGACCAGGCCAGCTTGTCCCACTGACATATGCTATCAGGGGCAAACACTATTCAAGTTGCAGGCTCCTGACCAGCCCTAAAAAAGTCAGTTGCCACCGCAGTTCTATACCTACACGCAGGGCACCATTCCTTACTCGCCAAAAGTCAAATATCACCAGCCAATGGCTAGTGGAGAGTGGAAAGTTTGCACCCTGATGCTATCACACAGTTATAGGGCCACAGCACGCCGGTCGTACTCTCTCGGCCCTACAGATAAGCAGTGTACCAGCCATTTTCTAAACAGGCAAATATGCCCAACATAAAATAGGTAGTAAAAATACTTACAACAAAAATAACAAAAAGGAACACGTAGGAGCCCTCTCCGCTGCTTGCAACCACTAAGCTCCATGGAAATGTTCAGATGGTTGGCATCCGCGGAGAAGCATGACAGGTTGGATTTGGCTCTATGGAGGAACTTTAAGGCAAACATGCATCTTTTAATTTTCATAAATTACTGGGTGCAGACAAGTATGGATTGCAAAAGATATTCTATATTCAGCCTGTCCCTCGCAGGCAAGCGAACATAGATCTACAGGTCCTAGGTAGCCTGTATCATCCTGGCATATGACTGTATAGCTACAGGATCTCCTGGTCAGCCTGGCCCTCACAAGAATGATAGCCTAGCCCTCTCAGACATCGAACCGTACAACTGGAGAGGCCCACCAAGTCGCTTCATTCAGATATGCTTCCGTACAGAAGCACTCAAGGCCTGTGCTCAACCCAGCCAGAAGAAGCAATAGGGACACCAGTCTTTTCCGCCAAGCCGGGCTACCACACAGACAACATCAATGGGCAGCGCATGAATGCTTCTGGTGGGTAATCATTCCAAGCTATATTCCAAGTTGCATTGCGTGTCTCAAACAAAAATTATTGACGACCCACAGCAGATCAAAGAGTCTTGAAGTCCGATCCTGTGACTGTACCAGGTGTCTGACCACTCAAGAGTGTGTGCATGGTTATAGCTCCCCACCTCTGGGCACGCAAGCCCAAACGCGTTCGTGGCTGGTTAGCTCACTCACTTTTTTCCCCCGATTAAAAGTTTCCCCATTTAACTTCCTGTGCCATCTCAGCAGAACAAGAGTAAGCTACTGCTCAGTATAAGGTTGCCAGGCAGCTCCAAGTCAGGAGCGACAGCATGCCCCAGTACTGGGTTTTCACTTCTCCATCAACTGCCTGCTGGGAGTTACAGGGTTGGGTCACATCAATAAGAAAAATGGACTGAAGTAAAACTAAGATAAAAGCAAAGCTCAGAAGTGGAGTAGCGTGTCCCATATGACATGGGGCCATGTGGAAACCCTAGTTGGGTAATGGGGATATTTGGCTTTTTGAAACCGCATAAAAATGATGCCTCCTTCAAGGCCGACTATAGGGTTCCTATGTTAGATCAGAATATGAACATACACGTTCACAGGGTTCGAAATTGCTGGGAGCTGAGAGCTATTTAGCCCAAACTAAAAATGCATAATACAAACATGTGCATTACACAATATTATGAAATATTTTTGTCATTCTATCACCCTGGGAAACATGAATATAGAGCATATATATCCCAAAGCAGCAGTTGGAGGCCTGAATTGTCTCCTTTTCCTCTCTGGTCCCTAAACATCTATAAGGCATCATAAAAGAGAATTGCCTGTTTGAAGTCATGGACAGATAAGATATCCACATACCTATAAAAACATCTCACAAACACAAAGTTGTATTTTTTTAGATCAGCTAGTAAAAGGGATTTGCATACATTACATATTAATTGCAGCATGCGGTACACAGTGTTCGAAATTTAAAACAAAAAGTGGTGGAACTATGCCTACGCGCGCCTCCTATCCACACAACACCTATGTCAGTGAACTTCTCTCTAAATGTGAAACAAACACAAACCCCTTACCTGGCTTACCTGGCATGTTGCACCAATAGGATTTCTTTAGGGCCTACTAGCCATGGCCTTCAGGCATGGACAGTGGCCACAGCCATCCACCTATAGATTTCCTTGGTGCACACTAGTCATGGCCTTTGATCATGGCCACTGTATATGTTCCACTTATAGGTTTCCTTGGGGCCAACATGGTCAGTGTCCATGATCCACCTTTTTATTGGGGCCCTCTGGCCGGTGCCACTAGTACAAATACCCATTTCGCCTTGGTTAGTAGATGTAATAACAATAGAGACCCTCATTTATCTTGTCCCCAGTTTCCATTACCCCAATAATTATCACGGTAATTATAAGACAATCAACACAGATTAATGTAGTTCCTTTACTGTAAAATAACTGTACCACCATTACCGCAGTACTTTTCTCAGTCATTTGGCTTACAGCTACACAGCTATACATGTGTCCCACAATGCATCAGCAAAGCTTTTCAGAAATTATGTGAGCGATTACCCCGATAATGTGAAAACGTTTGAACTGCCACTGGGTCCCCAGACCACCTCCAACTCCCCAACTTTGCATGGTGTCCTCATCCTCCCTCCCCACCTCTAGCCGGATGCCACTTCTTCCTTTTTCCTCATCCAAAAAGCTTTTTTTCACTTTCCGTTTTCGCATTACCGCAGGAATCGCTTGCATCAAGCAAAAAAATAAGCTGTTTCTTTCATTTCTGAACAGCCTCGCTGATGCATTGTGGGACACATATATTGCTATAATTTCAGGAGAAGGAGGCATCCCCTTCTCCGTCAAATATTTTAACAACTACTGGACGGAATAACCCCAGCCCCTTCCCGGAAATCAACGTTTCGTGCCCAAGTTGTTTTGTATCTGGTCCAATTCTGTGCAGCGGTTTTTGCTGTACGCTGAGCAGACATTTTGACTTTTTATCTATGGGGAAATGAATGGGAGTAGGCCGAAAAGAGTGTTTATTTTCTTAATAACGTTTTAATTTTTTAACACATCTTTCCCAAAACGTCCAGTCTGGGGGGGCCAGTGACAAACTTTTTGTTTGCAAAATATCAGCCAAATCCATCATGCAAGTCAAAAGTCATTAACAATTCAGTTTTCGGGTCTCTATATATCAGCCCAGGAAAGAGCAGAGGATAGCATAGAATGGCTGCAGTCCTGAAAGAGACAACTCTGGGCATGAGTGTTAAATACCACATGCCCTTCCTGCATTAGTGCACGTCTTTAGTCTGTACTATGATGTTATTCGCCTATCATAGCTGCAGACGGAGTGCCCGCTCATGGACGGACTGGGGCATAAAGTGAGACCAGATACCAAAATAAAGGGGTTCCGATTCGCGAATAGAAATCTTTCTCAGCAAAGTGAGTACACTGGGAACTTATTTCTTTGTGTAAATGTGTGGTAAACGGTGCCTTTTAAAGCACATTGGTCAATAACATTGAGCAAAACACTGTATCAGCTTGACAGTTCACTAGTTCATTAAATTGTCCGACACTGACACGCAAAGGCGGCCGGTGGCCGGGCACTTCGGGGAGCCCCCTTTCGGCCAGTCCGAGCCTGCCTTTGTATATTGGACTGCCTGGTCCCTATCTGGAGAGGCAGATAACATCCCGTGCTATGGATGCGTTTGCCACTGTGCGAGTGCGCGGTGGTTAGTGGGAAGAAGTTACACACAACAAGGAGAGCGTGGGTATGGGGGGGTCGTTAGAGCACAACACTTTTACACTTCCAGGGAAACCCTAAATTGTGGCGGTACACGAACAAGAGTCACTCCAAGCACAATGCCCGTCACTAAGTCTGTGGCGCCCCCAGGGGTCAGTGCGCAGCTTCTCAGGGTGACATCAAAGCACAAGGACCAGAACGCCCCTGAAAAGTGGCCACATTTGCCACTTAAAGGCCGACCATTCTGAGCCCTGAGTCTTGCACACAAGAGGCGGCCTGTCCACTGAAAGCACGTGGATACTCCGAGGGACCAGCCATACCTGGGCCAGTGACCCCTCCGCGGCCGGTGGGCCCAGGAGTGGTATCCGTTTGATCTGAATGCCCCCGCCACCACGCCTCCTGGTGCCCCCTGCGCCCCAGACGTGATCTAAAATGCATGTTGCTTGTTGTACATAAAATACAAAGTATAAAAGATGTTATGCAAATTAAACAGTTACACAAATGTTGCCAGGTGTCTGTACAATTGTGAACAGGGATCATGCATGCAGAGATGATGGTGGCTTTAACACAAGAAATGGAGTGTTTGTGTCTGTGTGTGTGTGGTTGGAATAATCTAAACGGTCATTGTTAACACTGGGCACAGGAAGGGGTACATACTGACGCTAGTCACCTTTTGTGTATGCTGGTCGTGTACACAGTTTGGTAAATATATGCAGGGACAGTAAGCCTTGAGAGTGTGATGGTTACTACCAAGCCTCCGTGCTCGCAGCGAATGTTTACAATTGCCAATGTTTCGTTTCTTTGCCCCCCCCCTCTCCACATTGAACTATTGTGAATGAGTACTTTTTGCACATAGGGTGATGGAGCGCATCTTGTGTTGACATGCCTAATTTAGTCATACTCCTTTACATATTTATATATTTAGGGATGTTGTGAAGTGCAACCACACACCGATTACACTGAAAGGAGTGGTGATGATGGATTTACAGAAGATCAGCTGGTTGTCACTGCCCCTGAAGTGCTGAAGGAGAGAGTTCCATAGGCAGGTAGGGAGGACGGAGACATCTCAGCCACCAGGATCTGGAGGAGATTGAAAGAGTACGAGCTGAGGCGTTTGTTATGATTACTGTTATGTTAAAGGTTCTTATACAGCACACTGTTGGCACCTGCGTGGTCTCTACGCGCTCTGACGGATCTGTAAATCAAGGGTGGAGGCGAGAAGTTTGGACTGAGCAGGGAAAAGGGCAAGAGAGCTGTGATGCGCTGTTGGCAGCTTTAGTTCGGTGACACCGTTCACTGAGAATAGATGTGTTTTTCGGTTGGTAGCTGCCATGTGGTGTTGGGCGAGACTATGTGTGGTTTGTTACGTTGTTGTGATGCTGACATTGTCATATCAAAAAAGTGCAGCCTGTAGCTCAGTGGACGATGCAGAGGTTTCACGTCTGATCCCTTTATCTGCTGCAAGTCAATCCACGACAGCCCAGGTCGGGGAGATGGGCTTGAATATTAGAGAGCAGCCGAACAGCATTCTAGACTTTCTGACACCTCCAGGTGAGAGCAGAGGGGAGAAAGAGGTAGAGGCTGCTGCTGGGATCACTTATTGTGGAGAGTGTTGTCGACAGAAACCTGGTTAGGAAATGGCGTGCTTGGGAGAACTATTTTCAGGGCGCAGAGTTGATAGAAGCTTGAGCTGATCTCCCGGTGGCTTGAAGGGCCAGCAACAGGTTGTCGTTGAGAAAGAAGCCAAGAATACATTTGAGGACATGTAGAGGATGTGTTCCCCATGAAAAGCGTCCGCAAAAGGAGTTTCCATACGTCAGTGCAGTGGTTGATCACCAAGATCACCATCTTGGCTTTTTTTAGTTTCAGTAAATTGGTCTCCATCCTGCATTGTATTGCTCCGTACACTGAGAGGAAGGCGCTGCAGAAAACAAGGAGTAGTTGTCAATTCTAAGAAAAATGTGGCTATTTTATGGATCAGAGTTGAAGGTGAGTTGGACACATCTGGTTAGAGAGTCAAAGGCAAATGTTGACGCGAGGGAGGAGCCCTTGGGAACACCAAAGAACAAGGAGACACAGAGAGGGCTGACATGGGATAGAGCTTCAAATAAAGAGTTCAAGGGGGCTCTTGGCACAAGTATCCAAAAAGAGGCCACACTATGGATGATGACCTGGAACGAAGCAGAAACGTATCAGATTTGGGGAAGGCAACATGGTTTTCTGTGGTGCTGATGTAGCGAGAAAGCATTCAAGGCAATGTTTGGACACCTAGTTGGAGCTTGCAGCAATGCAGGATCTTAAGGAGACGACAGGAAGACGAGTGTAGAAGGGTAGCACCCAGTGTAATGTGTCCTTGATATGCACACTCATGCCTCTTTGGCTGCCTCTTGGTGCATAGTTGGGGAATAAAGAGAGGGTTAGTTGAGGGAGAGGCAAATGAGAACCCTGTGGAAATGATGAGTGCAGACTGGAAGTACCCAAGGCCTGTGTACTGGTATGAGTCTATGTGGCAGTGTTACTTGGGTATATGTATAATCTGGAGGGGAGAACACAAGATCTGTTAGTTGCCAGCACTGGGTTATATCTACGGGGCTGGAGGAGGAGTTTTGTGATGCGACTAAAGATGTTGCGGGAATTGCAGTGAGCTTAAAGTCACATTGCTGTGAGTAGTGTGATAGCAGGCATAAGGCTGCAGTGTGCATGATGGTCCATGTAGGGGCGACAGTAGAAGGATCAGCCCAGTAATGTTTCAGTCTGCAGGTGGATTGTCTGTAGTGCTGGCAGTAGTCAGGACAGCATAGTTCCTGCTGTTCTTGTTTCCCTTTTTAACATACTTGTTGGGTAATAGTAGTTTGGGTGGGACTGGAGTAATCCAGGATCCGTGATGTATGGGTTAGGCTGACCAAGCAGCTTTTAAGTTAGTGGGCGTGCAAGAGTTAAGTTGTAGTGGAAGAGATGGCTTCAATTGCTGTGTTGTGGTAGGGAGGACCGTGCTTGGAGTAGTAGGTTGTAGCACTACCTGTGCTATTGTCCTTCTGGTCCCAGTTTGGGCTTTGCCTAGAGGGGCTGGTGGGCATTGATGCCCTGTGCTTGTGATGAGGAGATGGACAGACTGTGCTGAATGAGTCCTGTCTCAAAAGTGTTCTTGAATTACACATTGTGCACTCACACATGGATGGGACTATCCTATTTGGGTCTCGTCTCAAGGGTATTCTTGTTTGTGAAGTTAGTGCTCTGGTGGACCTTCGATAACGAACATGTGGTGGCTAGTACTGGTGGTCATAAAAAAGCCAGCTGTCAAGATATGTTCTTAAGGCCAGGTGGTCTTCCTAAGCGTGGAGTCACTTGGGAATCTTGTTCCATAGATTGGCTGACAGGAATGATCTTGACATTTCGGTTGAAGCATGGCCTGCTACAGGGGCCAGTTGCTGAATCGAAGCGTTCTGATAGGCCTGTAGTGCATCAATTTCATCGAGGTGGATTCTGGGCCCCTGCTATTGAAGTGGCAGTGGACAATACAGAGGGCTTCAAATTGGATTCTACATATAACAGAGAGCCAGGGGAATGATCAGAGAGCCATGGTGATGTGTTCAGATCTTTCCACTCTTAGGAGGAGTGTAAGTGCTGTGTTTTGGGGGTTTTGTAGCTAGTTCAGCAAATATTGTTCCATGTGTCCACATATTTCCAGTTAGTCCAATAAAATGTATGGAAAACCACCATTTTGTGTGAGAAAATATTCTGCAAGACATCATTGGAGGCTGTTGGTATAATTCCGTCTGAAGAGTACTAACAGGGTGACTCCAATCATTCTATGTGGGAATGTCAGTTCTGGCATGATGTGTAGAATGGATCTGAGTTGAAAGAATTATCTTCCTACCATGGCTTTAATTTGAGATTCGAGTGTGAGGGAGCTGCCCATAAGAAATACAAGGTTTTTCGCTGTTCCTATTGGTTAGGGCAGGTGCCATGAAGTTTGGCTAGGCATCTGCAAAGTTGTCAGAAAACAATGGGCTGTATGAAGGAGGACTGTAGATTAAGAGAAAAGTAAGCACTGAAGTGTGTGAGATAGTGCAGCATATTAGGAGTGAGTCACAGTCTGAGATTGTGTCAGAGTGATACTTTTGAATTGATGGAATCTGTGTATGAGTGCAGTTCTACCGCCTCTCTTGCTGGTGTGGTTGACAAATGTAATGTTATAACGTAATGGTTAGCCTCATGTAGTACAGTAGAGTAGTCATGTGCTATCCAGGAGTCCATGATGAAGACCAAATCTGTGTTATCCTTGTTGAGCAAATCATAGATGTCTGTGCAGTGTTTCGATTTGGAACAGGCTTTGGTGTAGTGGTTGCTTGTGTTGTGGTATTCCTTGTCCTTTTCTCTGCATCCTTCAGATTGTGTGGTGGATGGGGGTATGATTTTGAGTGTACTAGATTTGTTTTTCGAAGAGGCTGAGAAGGTTCTTTTTAGGGCTGAGTTTTTCTTCCTCACTTCATTAGAGGCCGATATATTCATTTTATATTTCATTTACATATATACACAGGAGGAACAATGCTCTTTTGATCACAAAAGAACATACAATAGATAAGAAATCAGATTTGACGGGAAGCAGTGAGCTTATTACAAATGGGGTGAGTTTGAAGGACATTCGGACCAGGATGTGGAGGGGAGTAAATAGAATAGTCACCCGGGGACAATACATAAGTGGGCATGCATAGATTAAGGACAACCAACATTGGACATTTTTGTGCTGGTAGGTGGTACGGACAGCTGTGCTTCAGCTGTGACCCTGATAGGTGAAGTGCTACAGTGGAGGCAGAGGAAGTGAGGGACAGAGGCAGGTTTGAGGCAAGGGAAAATATGTAAGCTACCAGGCAGATGAGAGGTAGGCTTTTAGTTTGGTTTTGAATAAATCCATATGGATTGTTTCTCGGATTTCCGGGGTAAGAGAATTCCAGGCAAATGGAACAAGAAGAAAGAAGGAGCAGAAGCAAGAGAAAGCACAGGGAGGGCGAAGGGCCACTAGGGTAGTCGAAGAGGCAGAGCAGAGATTACGAGAAGGCTTGTAGATTTGTATAGAGGAGGATGGATACAGTGGTGCCTTACCATGGAGAGATTTGTGAACCAGGAGAAGACATTTTACCCTGTTTTGCATCGTCAGCCTTCCAGCCTGGTGGCGGTACGAGGAAGTAGGTGTAAAATGAGGGAGTTCAAAGAGTCCTGATAGCGAAGTTAATGATCTTGTCTAGAGGACAGAAAGCATAGTAAGGGAGACTGAAGAGGATGCTGGTACAATAGTCCAGTTTAGAGAAGATAAGAGTGGTTAAGAGATACTCGGCAGTATTGAAAGGAAGGAGATACCTGATTTTCCTATTATTTAGGAGGTTGAAGCGAGCGGCTGTTCCAGTTTTGGAGATGAAAGTAGAGAAGGAGTGAGAAGGGTCATAGATGATGCAGAGGCTTCTAGCTGAAGAAGAGTAGGGGAGAGTGGCACGTGGGAACTGGATAGGCAGAGGAAGAGATGAGAGAAAGCTTCTGGCAGGTAAGAAGACCACATCTGTTTTAGTGGAGTTTAACATCAGAGAGTGCAAAGCCATCTAATATTTAATGGCAGAGAGACAGCTCGAAATGTTGATAGAGAGATCAGAGGAGATTTCAGGAAAAGAGAAGAAGATTTGGGTTTCGTCCACAAAGAGTTGGTACAAGAACACAAAGGAGATTAGTGCCCCAAGAGCAGAGGTGTAGAGTGTAAAGAGGAGCAGATCCAAGACAGGGCCTTGTGGGACACCAACATTTACAGGAGTGAGTTGAGAGGTGTTGTTGCTCCAGGAGACAGAGAATTGGTGAGGTGCAAAGTAGGATTCAATCCAGGGAATGGGCTTGATTGTGAATCCGAAGAAGAATGAGAGTATTAAGTAGGCCAGAGTGATTGACAGTGTCAAACACACAGACAGGTGCAGGAGAATTAGGATAGAGGATAGGTTGGAGTGCTTAGCAGAGGTGATGAAGTTGGAAACATTCATGAGAGCAGTTTCCATGGAGTGGCAACAGCAGAAACCTGCAGGTAGGGGATGAATGTTGTGGATGTCTAAGAAATTGGTAAGAGTGTTGAACACAACCCTTTCAAGTACTTTTGAGTAGGGGAGAAGGAGAGACACACAGCGAAAGTTAACAGGTATGTTCGGGTCAGTCCCTTCCTTTTTAAAGGGAGGGACAACTGTGGCTGTTTTGAAAACAGAGGGAAAGCAAGCAGAGTCGAACAACAGGTTGAAGAGTTCAGCGAGGTGGGAGGCCACTAAAGCGGCAATAGACTTGACTAGCTGAGGAGCAAACAGGTCTGATGGGGCACAAGAGGTAGCACTTAGTCAGTATTAGTGGGACTAAAGTGGGAGATAGAGGCAGAGGATGATGGTAGAGTAGGCAGAGTGTAAAATGTAGGTGGAGGGAGTGTGAGGAAGGCCATGAGTGAGTCTCTAATTTTGGAAATCTTTGCAGCTTAGTATTCAGCTAGGTCATTAGCTGTGAGAGTGGAGTTGATAGGCATAGGGCCTCAAGTTTGCCGGTATCCCACCGATAATTCCGGCGGCATATTGTCAAACTGACCTACCGTATATGCCGCCTGATATCCTGGAATTACCTGGATATTACAGGTGGCAGAAAGGGCAGTAAATCCCCATTCCATGGATGTAATAAACACTGTCGAGATAAGGACACGGCACAGCGATCTGGCAGTTCCTTACCGGGCTCCTTCCGGTATCGTGGCGAATTGCAGTACTGCAGGCAGCGGTCTAGTGTTGCAAGCAGCGACCAACCTTTCCAGGGCCACGCCCCTCTACGCACGCAACGCTTATCACGAGACGGCGACGGCAGTTCAGTGCGTTGCTACTCTCCACAGAGTTCTGAGACGCTTCGTGAGTTCGAACACTAACTATTTACTATTTGTTCTTTCCCATACTTAGAATTAACTTTTTAGCTCCTCTGTCCTGATAGACACTTTAACCCTTGTTCTGGCTTTCGTCCCTATATGTGTTCCTAGCTTTCGGCAGAAGAATCCCTTCCTCACTTCCGAATCCCTCTGCCGGCACTTCAGGGCGGAGACGCCTCCTTTAACCACCAACGCTCACTGAGCGGGTACGTCTTTTCATATTCTTTCCCGCTGCTCTCTCTTTGTATAGTGGGGGGAGATCTTGTACCTTCACAGGTAACTCATTCCTTGTTTTCCTTCAGGCAAAAGCTTCATCTCATCTGTCGTGATTATATACTCCGACCCGCGTTCGGAGCAGAGCCTTACTCACCATTTTATTCCGAGGGTAAGATTCCTTACGAATATCTTTAGGAAGTCAGTTCAACTCCCCCTGCTACCAGGTTCATATTTTTCTGTTTTGTTCACAGTTTTCTGGTTTAGTTTCTACTAACCTCCCGGGTGCCAAAAATTGGAGACACTCCTTTCCTCACTCAAGGCTTATCTCTGGCTAGTTTTGGGTAAGCCTCCATTTCTTCTTTCTTAGACTCCATTTCTCAGTTTATGAATGTGTTGTGGGTAATCTTAAATATCCTCTTATATTATTATCCAGTTCCAGTAGTCCTTACTGATTGCACGAAGATCATTTACTACATTGAGAAGTAACATCCCGATCATCTGGAACCTCCCCGGGGAGCAGCTATCTGGACGCCTCGAACCCCAGCAGCTCTTCTCGGCACAGGGTTTTTTCCCCTACGGGGGTTTTCCCTGGAGGGCTCACCCCTGGCCTGGACTTGTTTGTTCCGGCCAGTGGAGGGACTTCTAGGTATTTCCTCATTTTCGCCAGAAATCGCCGGGAAAGGACTCAGGTAGGTGTTTTCTGTGTACTTTCTGGCCGTGTTAAAATATTTATGTGACAAACATTACAGTTAGCAACGCCCTGACGAAGAGAATTATTTTGGCACGGCTTGAGCGTATCTGGGGAACACCTAGAGGAAGATGGATCAGCAAATCCAGCAGCTTATAGCTGCAGTGCAGGCTTTAACTTCAGAAGTTCAGACCCTTAAACAGGAAAACGCTGCGCTGTTACAGAATCAGCAACAGGCAGCCCAACAAGCTGCCCAGCAACAGGTTGCACAACAGCAGGCAGCTCAGCAGGCTACAAGTGTGAGGATCCCTCAGTGTTCAGAGGTTCCTCCCGGGGCTCTACCAGGAGGAATGTTTGATGGAAATCCTCATCGGGTAAAAGAGTTTCTTGATGCCTGTACCATACAGTTTGCTTTCAAACATGCTTATTTTCAGAATGATAGGGACAGAGTTGGTTATATGATTTCTCAAATGTCCGGACCAGCCCTAGCTTGGGCCACCCCATTGGTAACGTCCAATAATCAAATTCTTGACTCCTATACGGCATTCCGTAACAGCATCCGAACGATGTTCGCTAGGCAGGAGATTAGGGTGGCCTCTCAGGAACACTTGCTAGACATTAAACAAGGGAACCAAGACATACTAACCTATGTCACCCGGTTTAAACAGATGGCTAGCGAGACAACCTGGTCAGACGATGCTCAGGTGACTATTTTTCGTAGAGGTCTGTCAGAGGAGCTAAAAGATGAAGTGTCCAGAGTACCTCGCCCATCATCCTTGGCAGAACTAGTGGCGTTGGTTATGCAGTTGGATTACAGAATCCGAGAACGGAACAATGAAAGACGAAGAGGCAGAGTCATGCGCCCGTTTCCTTCTCAGCCCTCATCGGTCACAAACAAATCGAGTTCCGATGAACCTATGCAATTAGGAACCGCTACCCCTCGAGGTCCTTTGTCAATAGAGGAGCGTACCCGGAGAAGAACCAATAACTTGTGCATGTATTGTGGAGCCCATACTCATGTGGTTCAAGATTGTCCCATCGCTCCCCCTAGAAAGTCGGGAAACGCCAGCGCCCGGCCGTAGGAGGAACCACGGTTCGGGAACCCTCTCTAGATTTAGGTTCCTCATATAATTTGCAATGTTCACTTCGTCCCGATTCTTCTCTGACTTATATGTTGGTTCTAAAAGTAACTTTAAGAATCGGTGAAACTTTCCTTCCCGAGATATCAGCATTGGTGGACAGTGGAGCCGCTGGCAATTTTATTGACGACCAATGGGCCAGACAAAGAAACATACCTCGTTCGGCAAAACCCGAGGCTATTCCTGTCGAAAGTGTGGACGGGAGTCCGTTCATTTCTGGCCCAATTATGAGCCAGACGAATCCTTTGTCCATGTCAATATCCTCTCATCATGAAATCATAACTTTGGATATAATCCGTGCCGCCCACTATCCCATCATATTAGGGATACCTTGGCTAAGAAAACATAACCCTTTTATTAACTGGACGGCTGGATCCCTTTTCTTAGGGTCCGAGTTTTGTGTGAGGCATTGTATTGGAGATCCAGGGAAGAACAAAGAAGCTCCTACATTGTCAGCTCTAGAGAGTCCAAGGACCAAAATTGTCAGCTACATTTCAGGTTTACCGAAGGACTACCAAAATTATGCTGACGTCTTTTCTACCTCAGAATATATGCAATTACCACCTCATCGTCGCAATGATTGTGCCATTGAGTTGGTTCCAGCACAACCTCTCCCTTTTGGAAGAATGTATATTCTCTCTAACACCGAGAAAGAAGTACTACGAGAATATCTACATACTCATTTAAAGAACGGGTTGATTACCGAGTCTACATCCCCGGCGGCGGCATCATTATTCTTTATTCCAAAAAGAAATTGTTCAGAGCTCAGACCCTGTATTGACTACCGGGGCCTTAACAAGATCACCATTCCGGACAAATACCCTATGCCTCTAATTCCTGATATTTTAGAAGCCGTCCAAGGGGCCAAGATATACACCAAACTTGATTTGAAAGGGGCCTATCATTTAATAAGAATTAGGCAAGGGGACGAATGGAAGACTGCTTTCAGGACTCCATTTGGTCACTATCAATATCAGGTGATGCCCTTTGGTCTTTCTAACGCTCCAGCAGTCTTTCAGAGGTTCATGGACCATCTCTTCTCCGACCTTCTACTTCATTCCGTTATCGTCTATCTTGATGATATTTTGGTTTTCTCGGATAATCTTTCAGAACACAAATCTCAGGTCCAGGAAGTCCTTAGCAGACTGCACCGAAACCATTTACACTGCAATATGGAGAAATGCATGTTCCATCAATCACAGGTGACTTATCTGGGGTACATTTTGTCGTCTCAAGGTATTTCAATGGACCCAGAGAAGGTTTCAGCCGTTAAGGATTGGCCAGTACCCACAAACTGTAAGGATATCCAGAGATTCGTGGGATTTTCTAATTTCTACAGACGATTTATCCCAAATTTCTCCTCTCTAACACAACCCATGACTAATTTACTAAAGAAGGGGGTTCAATTTGTCTGGACCAAATCTATTCAAGATTCTTTTGAGGAATTAAAGAATCGGTTTACCACCGCTCCCATTCTGAAGACTCCGAATCAAAAGCAGGGTTTCATCGTCGAGACTGATGCCTCCCAACATGCTCTAGGAGCCGTCCTGCTACAACAAGACGATCAGGGTCAAGAACGACCCATCGCATATTTGTCTAAAACATTATCCCCTTCCGAATGGAATTATACTGTCTTGGAAAAGGAACTGTTGGCTATCAAAAGAGCGTTCGAAGAATGGAGGCATCTATTATTAGGGGCCGTCATTCCAGTGGAAGTTAGAACAGACCATCACAACCTGCGTATTTTACAATATGCTCAAACATGCAACAGCAGACAGGCTCAATGGGCTAATTTTTTTTCCCCTTTCCGGATCTCCTTCTCATTCATTCCTGGGAAGTACAATTTGCAAGCGGATGCCTTGTCTAGAAAGGACCCTACTCCCTCGAGCCTCTTCCGTTCAGAACCCATTTTCTCTTGCTCCACGTTGCAGGTAAACAAACCCTTCGATTTTGTATCACGTCTGGAAGAACAATCCGGGCCGGCAGTATTGAAGAAACTTTCCTTAGCCCACCAGAAAACGCTGACCAAAAAGGAGGGTTGTTATTTCCATGGTCTTCAGGTTTACGTACCAACCAAGGTACTACGGAAGGAGGTGTTGAAGTGGTGTCATGATTCCAAGACTTCGGGTCACCGAGGACGGATTACCACCCGAGAATTGATCTCCCGTTATTTCTGGTGGCCAACGATAAGAAGGGATGTTCAACAGTATGTCGATTCTTGTCCTACATGTCTTCAGACTAAGAGTCCCCGTCAACATCCGGTAGGGACTTTAGTAAAGATGCCATTACCCACAAGGCCATGGCAAATCATCTCCACTGATTTTGTGGTCGATCTACCTCCCTCAGGAGGTCATTCGGCCATTATGGTGACCATTGACTCCTTTACTAAATTGGCACACTTCGTGCCACTTAAAGGACTTCCGTCCGCAGCTCAAATGGCCCGGAAGTTCATTGGCAAAATCTTTTCCCGGCATGGATTACCGGAAGTCATCATCTCTGATCGAGGGTCACAATACACATCTAAATATTGGAAGCAGATTTGTAAGATCTTAGGAATTACACAAGCTTTAAGTTCGGGGTATCATCCCCAAACCAACGGCCAGACTGAAAGGCTCAACCAGACCTTGGAAGGTTATCTAAGAAACTATATCTCAGCTGCTCACGATAATTGGTCGGAGTTATTACCTCTAGCAGAATTTGCATATAATAATTCTTATCATTCCTCACTTAAGACCTCACCATTTTTCTGTTCATATGGATTCCATCCAACCGCATTTCCCAAGACCAAACACTCCGATGTCAAGTTTCCTGATGTTGAACAGCTGATGGGACAGATTCATGATGGTCATCTCGCTGCCTCAAAAGCCCTATCGGATTCTCAAGAAAGAGTGAAGAAGTTCGCTGATCGCCTCCGGACCCCATCTCCGGTTATCCAAGCCGGTGACTGGGTTTGGTTGTCCTCTCGTTTTCTCCCCAGACATCTTCGGCCTTCAAAGCTTTCACCGAGATTTCTGGGTCCATTTCGTGTTGAGGCACCAAGGGGCCCAGTCGCCTTCAAATTAAAACTCCCAAGGACCTGGTCCAGAATTCATCCTGTGTTCCATGTCTCCCAATTAAAGCCAGATCTCAGAAGTACTTTTCATCCTAATATTTCGGTACGTCCTCCCCCCTTATTAGGGTACTCGGGTTCGGAATATGAGGTATCAGGAATTTGTGACTCCAGACTTCATCATGGGAAGTTACAGTATCTGGTGGATTGGAAAGGGTACTCCCCTTCAGACCGAACTTGGGAATCTGAGAAAGCAGTTCATGCCCCCAAACTTGTGCGTCTATTTCATTCGAAACATCCTAACAAACCAGGGGGCGGTACCCTTAGGAGGGGGCATACTGTAATAAACACTGTCGAGATAAGGACACGGGACAGCGATCTGGCAGTTCCTTACCGGGCTCCTTCCGGTATCGTGGCGAATTGCAGTACTGCAGGCAGCGGTCTAGTGTTGCAAGCAGCGACCAACCTTTCCAGGACCACGCCCCTCTACGCACGCAACGCTTATCACGAGACGGCGACGGCAGTTCAGTGCGTTGCTACTCTCCACAGAGTTCTGAGACGCTTCGTGAGTTCGAACACTAACTATTTACTATTTGTTCTTTCCCATACTTAGAATTAACTTTTTAGCTCCTCTGTCCTGATAGACACTTTAACCCTTGTTCTGGCTTTCGTCCCTATATGTGTTCCTAGCTTTCGGCAGAAGAATCCCTTCCTCACTTCCGAATCCCTCTGCCGGCACTTCAGGGCGGAGACACCTCCTTTAACCACCAACGCTCACGGAGCGGGTACGTCTTTTCATATTCTTTCCCGCTGCTCTCTCTTTGTATAGTGGGGGGAGATCTTGTACCTTCACAGGTAACTCATTCCTTGTTTTCCTTCA
Organism: Ambystoma mexicanum; assembly: GCF_040938575.1. NCBI lineage: Eukaryota > Metazoa > Chordata > Amphibia > Caudata > Ambystomatidae > Ambystoma > Ambystoma mexicanum. The sequence continues at coordinate 1,017,703,697 of NC_090923.1, read as the reverse complement.
GGCAAAAGCTTCATCTCATCTGTCGTGATTATATACTCCGACCCGCGTTCGGAGCAGAGCCTTACTCACCATTTTATTCCGAGGGTAAGATTCCTTACGAATATCTTTAGGAAGTCAGTTCAACTCCCCCTGCTACCAGGTTCATATTTTTCTGTTTTGTTCACAGTTTTCTGGTTAGTTCCTACTAACCTCCCGGGTCTAAAATCGGGAGACACTCCTTTCCTCACTCAAGGCTTATCTCTGGCTAGTTTTGGGTAAGCCTCCATTTCTTCTTTCTTAGACTCCATTTCTCAGTTTATGAATGTGTTGTGGGTAATCTTAAATATCCTCTTATATTATTATCCAGTTCCAGTAGTCCTTACTGATTGCACGAAGATCATTTACTACATTGAGAAGTAACATCCCGATCATCTGGAACCTCCCCGGGGAGCAGCTATCTGGACGCCTCGAACCCCAGCAGCTCTTCTCGGCACAGGGTTTTTTCCCCTACGGGGGTTTTCCCTGGAGGGCTCACCCCTGGCCTGGACTTGTTTGTTCCGGCCAGTGGAGGGACTTCTAGGTATTTCCTCATTTTCGCCAGAAATCGCCGGGAAAGGACTCAGGTAGGTGTTTTCTGTGTACTTTCTGGCCGTGTTAAAATATTTATGTGACAAACATTACAATGGAGTCCATGGAGGGGTTTGCCAGTGTTTATGGCACCAGTGTTTCTGGCACTGGTATTACCGGTTTCCTGAAATACTGGCTATTTTTTGCCAGTGGGGTCCTGGTTTACCTCCAGCTCATGGCTGTAGGTAAATCAGTGAAAGTGCCGGTCACAGAATTACCAGCATTTGTCCTGGACTGTAAAACTTGTAATGAGGACCATAGACTTAGGAGGAGAGAGGAGTGAGGTGAGGTGCCATGTAGCTGGCGAGGATGGTTGGAGTGAGAATCAATGAGGGTTAGGTAGAATTCCCGTTTTGCTTTATCAAGAGTGGACTTGAGAGAGAGCAGGGGCAGAGAGGTAGATTTGCAGGTCCTCATGTGAGTGGATACTCCTCCATTTGCACAGCAGGCGATGCATGTCGTTGCATAGTGAGCGTATGAAGGGGGTTACCCATTGCTGAGGATGCTGAGACTTAGGGGTGAAAGTAAGCAGTGGGAAGTGGGAGGAGAAAGAGTCCAATAGTAGGGTATGGAAGTTGGAGAAGGCAGTGTTAGTGGAAGAGGCATCGGGTGTGAAGGAGGAGAGCGGGAACTGAAAGTCAGAGAAAAAGGGGGAAGTGGCAGAAGGTTTACATTTCCTTTTAGTAATAGATGAAGCAAGTGGTGAGGAAAGTCCAGAGGGTGGAAAGGAGATGGTGGTGGCAACAAATGAGTAATCAGATATGGATGGTGTGACAGTAGTATTAGTGGCTGAGAGAGAGGTGGAGATGAATATGACATCCAAAGAATTACCCCCGGACATGGTGGGAGTGTTTGGTGATGAATGGTGTGGTTGGTGGTTGTAGGAGGTAAGTTGGAAAGTGAACCACTAAGGCAATCTTCAAATTGTTTTGTACTTGTAGTTAGCGGTTTGGCTATTCTCTACTTGGCTCAATATGAGTTTGTGTGTTAGATGATCTTTGACAGTGAGAGTTTCTTGGCGCTCTTTGACTAAATCATCCATGTAAGGAATGGTTTGAGCACAATGGGGCTGTAACTGCTCCTGATGGTTATTGACATCTTGAGTGGTAACTTGATGTACAAGAGTTGGAAGATCTTGAATATGTTACCATCATGGCTGGAGTTTATTGTAGTCTAACAGTTCAGCGTTATGGTTTCCCGTCCTGTGCATTTGCTGTACAGCATATACAAAGGAAACCCATACTCCTTTCAAAGATGGCTGGCATCTTTGAATAAATACAATGCCACACCAAGATGGCTGCCACCATCACCTGCAGCCGTATGTAGATGTACGACCAATCAGAACACCTTCAGGCAGTTATCTACGGTCAACGGAGTTCACTCCTGACATCTCAACGCTCTGTGAACCTGAGGAGACGCTTTGCTGCCTGTTAAGCAAGTACGCTTATTCTGTCATCCTGCCCCTCAATGCCTTGTTCACCTCTGCTACCCACCCTCTCCTCTCCATGTTTGTCCTTGCCTCATTGTCTGACCCTGCAGTCTGTCTCTCCTTCCCATTCCAGCCTCTCTTTCGCCACTGCATTTCCAGTGTTGACTCCACGCTTCCTTGGGACTTGTGATCCAGGCACTCTGCATCTGCGTTGGATCCATTCCTTCTCTTGTCTTCTGGAATGTGCACAGGCCTCCCGGACCATGTTCGTGATCTTGTTTTTTTTTTCTCTACATGGTATGCTTTTTCCCCGTTCCCCCGATTCTTCTTGGTTGCCACCTATCATAGGGTGTTTTCATCTCACCCTTGGACACGGTGGATCCTAAGAACAACCAGCCTTACTTCTTGAGATCACCCTGGTTTCATTTCAAACAGGTAAAGCCTGATTGTGACAGTGTCTTCTATGAGGATTCAATTTCTTTTGATTCATTCATGGGCAGAGTTGGCTTCTTGATGATGACGGATGGCTCAATGGATGGTGCAGGGATATTTGAAGTTGATTATTTTGTCCAGCGGAAGCCCAGACATGGTGGCCATGGCTGAGCAGATGTGTTTGAATGCCCCGATTCAGAGCAGCAGACAGTCTGCAGCATTCTGAACCTAGTAGAGACCTAAAATGAGAAAGGAGGGTGGATGAGGTTGGATGAGGTTGGGCTATTGCAAGGAGATAAGGGACTTGACAAGCTAACCCTGTTGCGTCTAATCCCATATTGCACAATACCTTACCACACCGCCTCAACAACACAAACAGCACCTATAGCACACAAGGTCTCGCCCGATCCGATACTTGCACCAAAGCCCAGCACTCGGTGTATACCGAGTTGAAGCTGCTAACAGCACACCACCTCTCCCACTCTCCTACTCTCCTCCACCTGACTAACCCTACCAGCCCTCCTTCCTGTTTACAGATCCGCCAGAGCACCTTGGGACCAATTCCGTTGGTGACGGTGCGCTATATAATACCTATAAGTATTTATCATTGTATGGCTGCAGTAGAAACATGAGCTGAGCCTCTACTTTAGCTTAGAGACCAGTGACAGGACGCCATCTTGACAAAAGTAATTTTTGATTTAGAGAATGGATTTGGTGTGGGAGTCAGGCTGGCGGGGACCCCTTAGGAAGACTCTGAAACTCAATCATCCAAATGAACTTCAACAAGGAAGGGATGCTTCCTGGACCTGGGAGAAGAGCAGTGGAAGGCAAATCATCATCCAGTCTAAGAAGATTACTGGTATTGTCGGAGTAAAAGTGAAAGGTCAGCCAGAAAGAACAGATTCGTTAGCCGAGCCGTCATCAAGAAGATCATGTAATTCTTACAACATCTAAAATTGCATGTTAAATTTGCATCCCATGAGTTTAGCAGCAAAGGAAATAACCATGGCGGCACAGAAGGTTTTAAGGTCTTCAAGGTGAAGAAATGTTACTTAGGCAGGGCATACCTGCAGCTCCCTTGAGTGGAGAGTTTACTGAGCCATAAAGGAGTAAGCAATTGATGATGTTGAGTACGGATGCACCAAGAATATTAGGGCAGGGAAAAGGGGGCCCAGAATTATTAGGAAAATAAGAGGGCACAGAATTATTAGGGACATTGAGCAAATCAGTCAACTGAGTTGCCATGATAAAGTAAAGGGAGAACTGCAGGGCAAGAGGATTACAGGAGAAGGAGCAGGCTGGTTAATTGGGTTGTCTTCCATGATAACAGACCCTTTAACACAAAATAAACTGGGCAGCCCATAGAGGATAGATATAGAAGAGGACGTGGGAGAAGAGGTTGCAGAAGAGGATGAGGGAAGAGAGTTCAAGAATGATTTCGAATAATTAGAGGTATTCAAAGAGATGTGTGGTGCAGCTGGCCGTTTTGGATGTGCAAATTATTTTTGTCAGTGCACCTTAATATAGTAATGTAGTGATGCATGCAGTGCTGGCTACTCTGTAATGGATGCCAGAGCACCGGCCCGCCACCCATTATGGAGGAGTCAAGCCCTGTCCACTGTAAATCCTGAGGGCTCCCAGCAAGTGACGGGTTGTTTCCACATTGGGTGTGTAATCTGCAATTACATATGTTCATATGGGGTCTCCGACACATCCCAGCCCTTCTGGAGGACCTGGAGAAGTGGGTTGATACAACCCTGGCTCTGCCACACATCTTAGGAACTAGCCAGAGAGAGGTGTTTGATTGACACCTCTCACTGCTTCCTGGTTCCTGCCTACAGGGTGCAGTGGAGCCGGAGGGCCATCCACAGCAGCATTCGTGGTGGGGCCGACCCGTTGCCCCAAGCTGTGGAAGAGCTGAAGCATTGTGCAGGTAAGGGAAAAAACACATTCTGTATCTTTATGTATCTAAGTTTGTATGTATGCATAAGGGGTTGTGTCTGGGTTTATGCCTGTGAATGAGTGCAATACGTATGTTCTTGCATGCATATGAGTGTGTGTTGTGTGTGTAAGTGTGGGCATGGGAGAGGCGGGCCGCTAATTGGGGCAGGAGGAGTTCACTATGTTCTGGTGCCAAACGGAAACCTGAATAGCTTTACTGCCATTATTGTCAAAGGTGACATGATGAGTGTTCTTAAAAAGACAACCTGGCTTACATTGGTGCTGCCAGTATGGAAACGTTTTTTTTTTGTTGCAGTGGCATTGCATTTTTACTGGTATTATGAACAAAGCAAGAATAGTGAGTGTTCTTATATGGGAATACTGATCTACATCAGTGCAATAAGCGTGGACCCTTTTCCATACAGTAATAAGACATTTTCAGTGGTGTTACTGGCCCAGAGCAATGCCACAGGTCAAGATTAATTCTAAACCTTCCAGCCATCACCTGTTTTGTTTTGCTGTAGTCACCCCGAGTGGGACGGGTATGCCCAGATGTCGGTCCCGTGCCTGCTTGGTCTAGACACCCAAGCTACTCCTCACTGATGAAGCCCAACAAGCAGAAACATGTTTGGGGATGCTTGTGGTCTCGTGCTGAAGGGATGTGACCAAGCAGTTCCCTGGACTGCTCCTTTTGGGGTGGGACCAAGCCTGATTTGCATATGGCCTTTACACTTTTGTAATGGCTTGGCAGGCGAAGAACGATGGTATGGAGGATTGCCCAGAGCAATGCCGGAGGTTAAGAATAATTCTAAACCTTCCAGCCATCAATTCTTTTGTTTTGCTGTAGTCACACTGATTGGGACGGGTATGCCCAGATGTTGGTCCCCTGTCTGCCTGGTCTAGACACCCAATCTACTCCTCACTGATGAGGCCCAACAAGGACGAAACATGTCTGGCGATGCTTGTGGTCTCATGCAGAAGGTATGTGACCAAGCAGTTCGGGCTGGGCTGCTAGCTTTTGGGGTGGGACCAAGCCTGATTTGCATATGGTCTTTCCCTTTTGTAATGGCTTGGCAGGCAGAGAACGATGGTCTTGAGGATTTCCCAGAGCAATGCCGTAGGTTAAGAATAATTCTAAACCTTCCAGCCATCACCTCTTTTGTTTTGCTGTAGTCACCTTGAGTGGCACTGGTATGCCGAGACGTGGATCCCATGCCTGTCTGGCCTAGAGACCCAAGCTACTCCTCATTAATTGTAAACCTTCCAGCCATCAACTCTTTTGTTTTGTTACTGGCAAAGCCAACATGAGTGTTCTTACGACGTTTTGGCCTACATTGATGCAGTCAATATGGACATGTCTTCTTACTGTGGAATGTAACTTTTACTGGTATAATGGGCAAAGCCAATATGATCAATGTTCTTTCTGGAGATATTGGCAATATATTGACACAGACATCATGGGCATGTTTTCATACAGTATCATTAAAGCCAGCATGTGAGTGTTCTTATATGGGAATAGTGAGGACGCCCCACTAAACCAAGGTGGTTGGATGAAAAAGGGTTCTCACCACAAAATATTTTAAAATAATTGGGTGAAATGGTGAAATATATGCACCTTTTCTGTGGACATATTGCTAATAAGCCTAACAGTTTACATTCAGTTTTGAAGGTTCACTGTAAGAAAATGTGCCCATGCTTATTGCGCTGATGGGGCGTCCTCACCATGTTTGTCTACTCATGCCCATTCATGGGAAATGTTTCTTCCCCTCAAATTAACCAAGTCGCCTGTTGCCACTGGAGTCAGAGGACAAAGAGCTACTATCTGGTCAGTGGAATCAGTTTACCTGCAGCAAAATCATGGCTGCAAATGCGAAAAAGAAACAGGCTGCTTGCCCTACTGAGAGGACACACCGGAGAAAACAGCCAGTCCTCAGAGGAAGGGTTTTCATGAGTTCCCGCGGCAGCACATTCTTACTCAGCACAAAGCTCAGTGAAGGAAAAGCCACAAGTAGAAAAACAAAATGGCAGAAGCATGTCATGTCCGTGGGTGAGAGGGACACGAGGCGTACGTGCAGCGGCTCTGCTGCGGTGCGTCGCCTCAACTCGTCTCCATGGCAACAGATAAATACTTGAGATATCATTCGCGCTCGCGCTCCGGCGAGTTTACTTCGTGACTCTGTTCTGCTGAACGAGGTAAGCGTGCCAGTTACACGGAGCATTATAGTCCTGTGCTGATTTTCAGTCGCACTTACTAGCTCCTTTTTTAATCTTTAATAGGAACAATGTTTGTACGTGCATACTGCACGTTATTAGAAGATCCTTTTGAACAAACAAGGTACAACGTTTTAATTTTAATATATTCTTGACACACACTAGTTGTTTCGATTTGTTCAACGTTGCTGACTGTCAGTTCTCTTTTGTTTCCATGTCAACACCTTGGTGCGCATGGATGGACACTTAAATATTGGTGTGTGATTTTTCTGCCTTCGCTTGCATGATTTCAACACACTGACACCTGGCGTTTTGTATACAATTTATTGTGCAAGAAAGTGTTTGTTAGTCATTTTGTACAGCCCTGAAGAAGGTTATAAACCGAAATGCATATGCATATGTACATGAAACCTTAACCATTATATTTGCCTGGACTCATCGAATATGAATTAATAATATTAGATGAAAGAACCAAAGAGGAATGTGAATAAACAGTTCCTTTGTGAAAACCCCAATCCTTTGCAGTGAAGAATAGTAATTATTTTGAAAAATCGATAAAACGATAGCACACACATGTGCAGCCCGGTTAAGGGTCAACTGAGAGCATCAGTTCTAATAGGGTGGAGTCACTCTATTTTTGTTTCCTCAGGAAGCATGCCATGTAACTTCTTGTGGCAATGCAGCACCCCGAATGGAAAAAAGTAGCCTGTTGTAAAATCACCCAATCACAGCCAAGACTGGAAGAAGAGCAGAAGGATGACATGGCACATGGGTAGGGTCGATGAAGGGTGGGGCCATATGCAACCCATAGAGAAGTCAAACATGAGAAGTATGTCTTTTTAGGATGCATGGGTTTTATAAGACAGAAACCTAAATAGGGAGCAATGGAGCGCTTTAGATATGGGACGTACCCTGTGAGTTACAAGTAGGGTGGGAGGCCAGCCATGAGCTGGGAAGGGGGCTACTCTGGAGGGGGAGAACTAGGGTTAAGTGGAGCAATCATCAACTGGCAGGGGAATCTTTGAAGAGCAAGGTCTTCGGGTTCTTCGTGGAGTGTAGGATGGAGGGGTGCAGTCTTGGCTGTGTGGAGAGGTGCAGAGAACCTGAAAGATAAGTCAAAGGATCCTGAAACCCCTGGAACTCAAGGAGGTCGCAATAAACAGATAACACTTTAACGATAAGATGTAAAGAAGTCAAAACATCTTGTACCCTGAGTGGTGGGAAGGAACAGAACTATGTAAATATTTGGGAGCAAAACAAGCGATTCTGGAATTAATGGGACCTGCGGCCCCATGCAAAAGACTTAGGTGTGAGAAGTGCGCATCAAGCCTTGGGAAGAAGCTCCCGAAGCTAGAAAGTGTCAATCGCTGCAAGAGAAACAAAAGGAGGACAACTCAGAACACCTGTATTGGCAACTATTAGGCAAGGAAAAATTAGACCGAATCCGGCAAACACAAAGTCTGGCACTAGAAAGGAGGCAATAGATAATTGGGACTTCCTGGTGTACACTGTAACCATGATCAATCAAAAACCGTGAAGGCTGGGAACCAAGAAACTGAACATCCCCCAAACACTTCGACACCACAATTTAAAGCATGAAAAAAGAACTTCTAAACCTTTGTAGATATTGGAATTAGATTGAGTGATTGGGAGTAAACATGTTAGCAAGATTTTTCTTATTTAGCGTTTAAGCGCTGCAAAGGTACCGATAGCGCCACAAAATGCATAATGAAGTCGAGACAAGCAGAGAGGTCTCCAACAGCACTGAGTGAGGAGAAGGAGTAAGGCTGGAGTAAGGGAAGAAGCACGATTCCATTGAAGCTTGGGGCGGGGGTAGACTTGCTAAAGGCAGTGCGTGAGAGCGAGGGAGACAGATAGAGAGAGGAGCATAGCACAGGGATATGCAGAGCCGACCGAGAGAGCTGAGGCTGCGCCCAAGGAAAGGGCACATCAGTGTTTGGGCGCGCAAGGCCTTGGAAATCTGCATTTGGGTACATCACTGGCTTTCATGCATGAACGTTGTTAACATACTTTAAGGAAGCCCATAGCCAGTCAGTGTAAACACATAGCAAAAATCAACATTTGGAAAATTGATTGGTCATTTTGGGGGAGTAGTGGAGGCTCCATGGCTAAGCTGTCCCTCTGTTCGCCATGCCCAATCCCAAGCAGCAAACACATACACAAACGTAAGTAGTCTCGTAGGCAAAGAAACACACTACAACGTGACGTGTGTTAAAATTAGACCCCAATCAGCCAAGTACTATTACAGAACTCGGGAGGATAGCTCAGGGGCAACATGCTCGCCTTGGAAGCAAGGCGTCACGGAGCACCACAGGTTTGATCCCCGGGTCCGCGCTTAGAAACCTCTGGGTATTAAGTGTGTTATAAATAACCTATCATATCATATCGTTAGAGGTCACACTAAAGGGGGGAGCCCAAATTGGAGGAGCACACCTACTTACAGTTCCCCCTAAGATGAAGGAATTCAGCATTTCTGGGGTGACACCCTGTTGATTCCTGCACCCAGAACCCTTCCCCTGAACCTACCTCAGGTTCTTCATTGCTTATAAATTGGTTCTGTTTGCTCGGCGGGCCCTTTTGTGACACACTAAGACATTAACAACCAATCTCAGTTCTGTTGAACTTGACGTATGAGGCCATGGTAGGTGGCAGAATACGCATTTAGCGACCCGGAAATATAGTGTCATGTGACCTCTTAGTTCTGACAGCTCAATTCGGCCTACTTTGGTAGGTGGCCAAATAAGGGCAGAGCGACTCTGGTGAAGTTGGTGCTACGAGGTGTAGCGTCTGGTACCACCCCTTCCCCTCTCTGACACCACCCCTTCCCCTCTCTGGTACCACCCCTTCCCCTCTCTTGTACCACCCTTTCCCCACTCTGGTTACGACAATAGACCTCACAGCAGAACCTTAGCTCCTTCTAAGGGAGGTGAGGGGGGTACAATATCCCCTTCTGCATGCCCCCACAAAAAAACCTCAGCAGGGCTCGAAGGCTCACTAAGTATTCCAGCCCTGTGAGGGGCGATGAGGCCACTGGGCCAGAAGACCTGTCCCTGTACTGTGTAGGCCCTTACCGTGGAGGTCTGAGGCGGCTGTCCCCAAGTCCCCTCCCCTAGAGAACAGATAACAGATTCTCACATCATCAGAAGCCAATACAAAGCACAATATTATGCACAGCTATCAGTTTATCATGTCCAAACAGCTGGTAAAACAAAACCACAACCCTCAGTGCCGCCAAAATCACTATAAGGCGTGGAAAAGAATAAACTGGTGAAAAGTGAAAAACAAGACTCTTCTCAGAAACAAACCTAGACCCGCATTCTCGGACTGGTGGGTGTGGGTAAAAAACATTGGGCCTCATTCCGGGTTTGGAGCTAACCATGGAGTAATTAGCTCCATGGTTACCTCCGAAACCGTCCCAAATCCGCCATGGTGAATGGAGTAATTAGCGGTCCATTCCAGGGTTGGAGGGACCGGTAATTCCCCATTCACCTTTTGCCCTTCCCCATTCCCATTTCTGCCCCATAGGGCTCAATGAGAATGGGCAAGGAGGTAATTACGGCACCGTAAATTAAGGTACCGTAATTACCTCCGAAGTACCTTTGCGGGTCCCGTACTTTACTCCTGCTAAAAGCATGAGGTAAGGAAGGACCCGCAAAGGGACCTCGGAATACGGAGGTAAGGGATTACCGGCATCGGCACCTTTACCGGTGCCGGTAATTCCTTACCTCCAACCTCGGAATGACCCCCATTATCTCGGAAATGAGTGCATTACATTAGCTTCGGTAAATTCTCCCGTGTGCAGCGGATCCACATGCAGTGATTATCGCACACTCGGGCCTCTTGTGGTTACATTAACAAACTACTTAACCACATCCACCCTGATATTTCTCCCAGCAAAAGATCTTTGCTGGCCTCGTCTTTGGTGAACTCCCGTTTGGATTACTGGGATTAGCCTGTTGCTTGGCACCTCCCTAGCTAATATTACAGCTTTGCAAGTTATCTTAAATGGTGCTGTGCGTGCGATTCATGGCCTTACCCATCGTGATCACATCACCAACGCCAGGAGGGACCTTCACTGGCTCACCTTAAAACATTGCATCACACAAAAGCTTCTTACACTGGCCCAAAAATGCTAGAATCGTGAGCCGCCCATATATCTCATCGAACGCCTAAAGGCGTACCAGCCAACTCGCACCCTACAGTCCCAGGATCAGTCCCGGCTGCTACAGCCTAGGTCCAATCTAGTTAGATTTGGCAGTACCAGTTTTGATGTCCCGGCCCCCTTGGCCTGGAATGCCCTCCCTCTTGGTATGAAAACGACTAAACCTCTTACAGAGTTTTAAAAAATGATCAAGCCCCATCTCTTCAGCCTCACACCAGGCTAATTACCCCTTGTTTGCTGAGCTGATTTCCTCCCGCTGACTTGCCCTGCTTCGTTTGTATGACTTGTTTTGTTATTTGTGTGCCCCGAGGCCTATGGGCATGTGACACGTTAGAAACATTTAAATAAATAAATAAATGATGGAGCACTGGTCTGCAGGACCACTGCATGTAGACGCACACAGTCAGAACCGTGATGATACGACCAGGTAGATTCCATTCCATCGCTTACCTCCCGCATTCCCTCAAGAAAAGCCTTTGTAGGGCCATGTTGATGCTAATAAATGTGGGGTTTTGGAGCGGGGTGTGGGGGCGCACCTGTGGCCTCGAGTGGGTGAGTGAGTGGAAAGATGGCATTTGCCCGATTCTCTCTGCTCTGCAGTCGTTTTACAGAGCAGAGAGAAAAAAAAAGCATGTTCGGCCTGCATGCTGTGCTCTTCAGCAGAGAGAGACGTTTCAGAACTCCTTCCGTCAGATCACTGCATGTGTGCTGTGGATCTTCTGTCTGAATCTGTGGGGTGCTAATTCTGAAGATAAGAAGCCAGGAATAGCCTGACCCGCGGATGCAGAATCGGTCGAGCTATTCCCGCTAGGCTGTGCCCCTCACAGAGAGACTTAAAATGGCTGCCCTTTGATCACAGGAACCATTCCAAAACCGGACTCATTGGGCTTCATTACAGAAGTGGCGGTACAGTATAACGGCGCTGGTAGTGATGCCGGCCTGTTAACACTGTACCGCCACACTACGAGTTCTACTCGCGGGTGCCGCTCTGCACGCCTGGTCAGACCTGGCGTGCAGAGCGGCACCCGCGAGCTGAACAGGATGATAGCAACGGCACCGTTATGAACAGAACCGCTGCTACCATCCTCCCCATTCTCATTGAGCCCTATGGGGGCTCAGGGGCTCAAATGGGAATGGGGACGTACCGGCTCCAGGTCCCGCGAAAGAGGAAATACCGTGCATGCTGTGGTTGGAATGACCCGGTAATTGCCCTTTCGCAGGAAACGGAGCCGGACCCGAGTTTGGGGGTAGCTATGCCCTTATTAAGGGCATGGCTACCTCCAAACTCGTAATGAGGGCCATTGTCTTAGAATTTCTATTTTCCTCTAGCGTCTTTGGTGCATCCAGTACCAAACCTAACAGCATGAGATATCGTGACCTAGTCATTTTATCCTTCTCAGAATAAGTTGGTTCAACCTTACAGTGCAGCGCAGATACGTGGTAGCACTAAGACCCGAGGAAGACAAACACTGAAAACTCACATGTTAATTGGTATGCGACTTAGAAACGGGGAATTTTGATCATTAACTGGTCTGTGCGAAGTAAGGCCCATCAGGTCGAGCTGTTCAGCCTGGCCCAGTAGATAGGCAGTAGTGGCACACACCAAAACACCACATCTGCCTTGCAGTGCAAGCTTCACTCATGCAGGACAGGTGGGGCATGGGCCACAGCAGCGCAAGCTTCACTCATGCAGAACAGGTGGGACATGGGCCACAGTAAGCTTCCTTCATGCACAACAGGAGGGGTATGGGCGACAGCAGTACAAGCTTCACTCATGCAGAACAGGTACAGCATGGGCCACAGCAGTGCAAGCTTCACTCGTGCAGAACAGGTACAGCATGGGCAACATCAGTGCAAGCTTCACTCGTGCAGAACAGGTACAGCATGGGCAGCAAGCTTCTTTCGTGCAGAACAGGTAAGGAATGGGCAACAGCAGTGCAACCATCGCTCATGGAGAACAGGTGGGGCATGGGCAACAGCAGTGCAAGCTTCCATCATGCAGAACAGGTATAATATGGGCAACACCGGTGCAAGCATGCCGCATGCATAACAGGTACAGAATGGGCAACAGCAGTGCAACTTTCGATCGTGGAGAATAGGTGGGGCATAGGCCGCAGCAGGGCAAGCTTCCCTCATGCAGAACAGGTAAAGCATGAGCAACAGCAGTGCAAGCTTCATGCATGCAGAACAGGTACAGCATGGGCAACAGCAGTGCAAGCTTCACTCATGCAGAACAGGTACAGCATGGGCAGCAAGCTTCCCTCATGCAGAACAAGTACAGTTTGGGCAACAGCAGTGCAAGCATCCATCGTGCAGTACAGGTACAGAATAGGCAACAGCAGTGCAACTTTCGATCGTGGAGAATAGTTGGGGCATAGGCCGCAGCAGGGCAAGATTCCCTCATGCAGAACAGGTACAGCACGGGCAACAGCAGTGCCAGCTTCGCTCATGCAGAACAGGTACAGCACGAGCAACAGCAGTGCAAGCTTCGCTCATGCAGAACAGGTACAGCATGGGCAACAGCAGTGCAAGCTTCCCTCATTCAGAACAGGTACAATATGGGCACCAGCGGTGCAAGCTTGCCTCATCCAGTACAGGTACAGCATGGGCAACAGCAGTGCAAGCTTCCCTCATGCAGAACAGGCACAATATGGGCAACAGAAGTGCAAGCTTGCCTCATGCACTCCAGGTACAGAAAGGGCAACAGCAGTGCACCTTTCGATCGTGGAGAATAGGCGGGGCATAGGCCACAGCAGGGCAAGCTTCGCTTATGCAGAACAGGTACAGCACGGGCAACAGCAGTGCAAGCTTCGCTCATGTAGAACAGGTAGGGCATAGGCCACAGCAGGGCAAGCTTCCCTCATGCAGAACAGGTACAGCAAGGGCAACAGCAGTGCAAGCTTCGCTCATGTAGAACATGTAGGGCATAGGCCACACCAGGGCAAGCTTCGATCATGCAGAACAGGTACAGCATGGGCAACAGCAGTGCAAGCTTCCCCCATGCAGAACAGGTAAAGCATGGGCAACAGCAGTGCAAGCTTCCCTAATGCAGAACAGGTACAGTATTGGCAACAGCAGTGCAACTATCGGTGATGGAGAATAGGTGGGGCATAGGCTACAGCAGAGCAATCTTCACTCATGCAGAACAGGTGGGGCATGGGCCACAGCGGTGCAAGCGTCCCTCGTGCATAACAGGTACAATAAGGGTCACAGCAGTGCAGCCTTCACTCATGCAGAAGAGGCACAGTATGGGCAACAGCAGCGCAAGCTTCACTCATGCAGAACATGTACAGCATGGGCCACAGCAGTGCAAGCTTCACTCATGCAGAACAGGTGGGGTATGGGCCACAGCGGTGCAAGCTTCCCTCGTGCATAACAGGTACAATAAGGGTCACAGCAGTGCAGCCTTCACTCATGCAGAAGAGGCACAGTATGGGCAACAGCAGTGCAAGCTTCACTCATGCAGAACAGGTACAGTATTGGCAACAGCAGTGCAACTATCGGTGATGGAGAATAGGTGGGGCATAGGCTACAGCAGAGCAAGCTTCACTCATGCAGAACAGGAACAATATGAGCAACAGCAGGACAAGCGTCACTCATGCAGAATAGGTATAATATGGGCCACAGCAGTGCAAGCTTCACTCATGCAGAACAGGTGGGGCATGGGCCACAGCGGTGCAAGCTTCCATCGTGCATAACAGGTACAATAAGGGTCACAGCAGTGCAGTCTTCACTCATGCAGAAGAGGTACAGTATGGGCAACAGCAGTGCAACTATCGCTCTTGGAGAATAGGTGGGGCATGGCTCGCAGAAGGGCAAGCTTGCCTTACTCAGGACAGGTACTGCATGGGAAAAAGCAGTGCAAGCTTCCCTCATGCAGAAAAGGTACAGCATGGGCAACAGCAGTGCAAGCTTCACTCATGTAGAAAACGTACAGTATGGGCAGCAGTGCAAGCTTCCCTAATGCAGAGCAGGTACAGCATGGGCCACAGCAGTGCAAGCTTCCCTAATGCAGAATAGGTACAATATGGGCCACAGCGGTGCAAGCTTCCCTCATGCAGAACAGGTAACGCATGGGCCACAGCAGTGCAAGCTTCGCTCATGCAGAACAGGTACAGCATGAGCAACAGCAGAACAACCATTGCCCATGGCGAAGAGGTGGGGCATGAGCCACAACAGGGCAAGGTCCCATCATGTAGAACAGGTACACCATGGGCAACAGCAGGACAAGCGTCACTCATGCAGAATAGGTACAATATGGGCCACAGCAGTGCAAGCTTCACTCATGCAGAACAGGTGGGGCATGGGCCACAGCGGTGCAAGCTTCCCTCGTGCATAACAGGTACAATAAGGGTCACAGCAGTGCAGTCTTCACTCATGCAGAAGAGGTACAGTATGGGCAACAGCAGTGCAAGCTTCACTCATGCAGAACAGGTACAGCATGGGCAACAGCAGTGCAAGCTTCACTCATGGAGAAAACCTACAGTATGGGCAGCAGTGCATGCTCCACTCATGTAGAACAGGTACAGCGTGGGCCATCGCTCATGGAGAACAGGTGGGGCATGGGCAACAGCAGTGCACGCTTCATTCATGCAGAAAAGGTACAATATGGGCAGCAGTTCAAGCTTCCCTCATGCAGAGCAGGTACAGCATGGGCAACAGCAGTATGATATGATATGATAGGTTATTTATAATGCGCTTAATATCCAGAGGTTTCTAAACGCAGACCCGGGGATCGAACCGGTGTTGCTCCGTGTCGTCTTGCTTCCAAGGCCAGCACGTTGCCGCTGAGATATCCTCCCGAGACAATGCAAGCTTCATTCATGCAGAACAGGTACAGTATGGACAACAGCAGTAAAACTATCACTCCTGGAGAATAGGTTGGGCATGGGCTGCAGCAGGGCAGGCTTCCCGCACTCAGGACAGGTGCTGCATGGGCAACAGCAGTGCAACTATCTCTCGTGGAGAACAGGTGGAGCATGGGCCACAGCAGGGAAAGCTTCCCTCACTCAGGACACGTACTGCATGGGCAACAGCAGTGCAAGCTTCCCTCATGCAGACCAGGTACAGCATCTGCAACCGCAGTGCAAGCTTCCCTCATGCAGACCAGGTACAGCACGGGCAACAGAAGTGCACGCTTCCCTCATGCAGGACAGGTACAACATGGGCAACCACAGTGCCATCTTCCCTCATGCAGAACAGGTACAGCATGGGCAACAGCAGTGCAGCTATCGCTCGTGGAGAACAGGTGGAGCATGAGCCACAGCAGGGAAAGCTTCCCTCACTCAGGACACGTACTGCATGGGCAACAGATGTGCAAGCTTCCCTCATGCAGACCAGGTACAGCATGGGCCACAGCAGTGCAAGCTTCCCTCGTGCAGGACAGGTACAACATGGGCAACCACAGTGCCATCTTCCCTCATGCAGAACAGGTACAGCATGGGCAACAGCAGTGCAACTATCGCTCGTGGAGAATAGGCGGGTCATGGGCCGCAGCAGGGCAAGCTTCCCTCACTCAGGACAGGTACTACATGGGCAACAGCAGTGCAAGCTTCCCTCATGCAGACCAGGTACAGCATCGGCAACAGCAGTGCAAGCTTCCCTCACTCAGGACAGGTACTGCATGTGCCACAGCAGTACAAGCTTCGCACATGCAAGACATTTACAGCATGAGCAACTGCAGTGCAATCTTCCCTCATTCAGTACAGGTACAGCATGGGCAACAGCAGTGCAGGCTTTCCTCATGCAGAACAGGTGGGGCTTGGGCCACAGCAAGGCAAGCTTCACTCATGCAGAACAAACAGACCATGGGCCACAGCGGGGCAAGCTTCACTCATACAGAACAGGTACAGCATGGGCCACAGCAGTGCAAGCTTTGCTCATACAGAACAGGTACAGCATGGGCCACAGCAGTGCAAGCTTCGCTCATGCAGAACAGGTACAGCATGGGCAACAGCAGTGCAAGCTTCACTCATGCAGAACAGGTACCGCATGGGCCACAGCAGTGCAAGCTTCGCTCATGCAGAACAGGTATAGCATGGGCAACAGCAGTGCAAGCTTCCCTAATGCAGAACAGGTATAGCATGGGCAACAGCAGTGCAAGCTTCCCTAATGCAGAACAGGTCCTGCATGGGCCACAAGAGTGGAACCATCGCTCATGGAGAACAGCTGGGGCATGGGCCACATCAGGGAAAGCCCAAACCCCTATAAAGTAGAGGGGCTCTAACATCTACATGGTTTTGCGAGAAGCAAATTAGTTTGTTGTAATTTACTCCAACAGAATTACTTTAAAAAAAAACATTATTTGCTTTTGTTTAAATGGGGAAGTCCTCTCTATGCCCTTTTGCCCGCCACTACTACCCGCACGCTCCTATTCCTTCCATACCCTCAAAACCCACAAAGTATTGCTGTTGAAGTAAATTACAATGAAGTCATTCACTTTAGCAAAACCACAGTATACGTGAATAGGTAGAGCACAGCCCACCTCATTGCAAGCTTCACTCGCGGAAAACCGGAAGGGCATAGGCGACATACAGGGCAAGCCTCCCTCACACGAATGAGGTAGAACATGGGCTACTGCAGGGCAAGCATCACTCGCATGGAATGGGTATAGTAAGGGCCCCAGCAGGGCAAGCTTCACCCACATAGAAGGGGTACATTATGAGCAGTGCAAGCTTCACTCACATAAGGTTTGGCTACAGACAACAAAGCTATTCCCATAAATCACACATACTGGTGACCCCGAAGGACATGCATGTCACAAAAAGGCAGCCCATGCAAAGACATAAGGGAGCTATGGTACTGAAGAAGCACGGGAAAAGATTGAGACAATGAAGGACATATGTGTTACTAGAAAGCAGAGCATATACAGACAAAAGGGGGAAAGGGTACTGAAGAGGGGAGGGAAAAGCTGGAGACCATGTTGCGCCGATGTGTCAAAAGAAGGCCGGACATATGCAGAAAGGATCGGCCACCAATAGTAAGACAAGAGCAAGCAGGGACCCACTGAGGACCCACGCATAATTAAATAAAGCAAAACATAGCCATGCCATTAAAAAGAGCCCATATGGACAACATGTGTGTGTTTTGCGGCAATTGGAACACGCTTTAAAAGTATGGAAGCTCAATTTCCGACATCCCAGAAATCATACCATATTGTGTAAAAGTGTAAACATTATGGTACGAATCAGTAAACCCCCTAGTTGCGCCAGGAAGGCAGCACCCTCATCCATACTCCCCTATGTGTTGTGCAAACAGTTCCTTCCTGGCCCCACAGAACCCCCACCTATGCTCTGGAAGGACAGCCCCAAAGAGAAATAGTGCATACCTGCTCTTTCTCTGGTAGCGTTTGGCCTTTGCCAGTGTGCACTGTATGAGAGCAGTTTCTGCCCTGACTGACTGGCAAATGCCGTTCAATGCACTGACGGGAGTTGCCTCAATGGGCATACGTGCCAGCTGGCCACTGATCTGAGCACAGCATGTGATCAAGTTAGGGTGAGGGTGGAGATGGCACTCAGCCTGTCAACCTACATACTAAGGAAGTTGAAATGTGGGTACCTGGAGTCTTCATATCTATGAAGCACCTGATTCTCTGAGCCAACCATTATTTCCTCCCATAACCCTTAGTGCATGGGCTCTCCAAACGGATAGACACCCCCTTTCCTCACCTGCCAGTTCAAAGAACCTTATGGTAAATGGGATACAAAAAGAGAGAGAGAGAGAGAGAGAGAGAAAGAGAAGAGAAAGAGAGAAAGAGAGAGAGAAAGAGAGAGGGAGAGAGAGAGAGAGAGAGACAGGCAATGTGAAAAAGTGAAAGGCGAAATAGGACCTGCCTGCAAGAGGCTAGTGTTGGCAGCACGGGGAGGACACCAGGTTGCTAGGCCTTTCTCGTGTGTTTATATGATTTCTGGAGAGTTTTAAGGTGTCAGGTGAAACTGGCAGTGGCCACTGCACCCTTTTATTAGTAATTAACAAATAATGGCGCTTTAAAGAAATAAGTGTGCCTCAAAAAATTAATGATATCCAAGAAGGGTAGGTTTCAGAAGACATCTATATTAGGATAGAACAGTAGTTGAACCTAGATTAAAACAAGTAATGGGCAAGCATTTAGAATTGGTAGACAGGGACGTGAATACAGACAAGATTCTGATACAATTTGAGAAATTAACACTATGCCTAGGGGAAGTGTTGCCTAAACAATATAAAGGGAGCTCCTCGAAGGTGTTCTCGGGGGCTTGCTGGATGGTAGTTGCAAGAGGGCAAAACATATTTTATTAGAAGCATTAAATAGGAAACCAGCAGCTGCGCGCGTATTTGACTCCTGGGGAAACCATATAAATTGCATTTCAAAGAAAGGAAATTGACACTGGTGAAAGAAGCTTGGGACGATCTGGCAAAGGTGCTGGGTTGAACATTCTTACCAGTCTTGGGAGTCTGTGGCCTTTGATCCTAGTCATGAAAGAGTGGTAATGATAGAGTCTCACGTCTTGGATGAAGATTGGAGTTCCCATTTTTTAAGCTTACATAGAGATCAAATATCTGTGGCTTCTGACACGATAAGCTAGGAATTACTATTCTGTTTGGAATAGAGAAGGTAGTTTCAGCCACTGCTACATCAAAGCACAATAAATGCCCTGGCCCAGATAATGTCCCGGCAGACCTTAACAAATTTGGGAATGGGGATTAATTATTTCTGACGAATGAGTAATTGCCCATTCCCAGGCGCCGGAAAAAAAGACTCTGGCGGCAGCCGTGCCGGTTTTACCGGCACCGCTACCGCCAAAGTCATAACGAGGCCCCATTTATTTTTAAAAGGAGAAATTCTATATGGTTTTCTTGGACCTAGATGTAGCTTTTGATTCAGTGGATTGTGATTGACTTTGGATATGATTACGCGGCATGGCTCCACGATTGGATATGCTGAGAATAAATGTGGTTTTTGCATACAACTAATTTGATTTTAGATTTTGAAGCATTTGTATAGTGCACTTGATGAACTAAATCATATATAGGTGCAGATCAAAATGGAACGACACATGGGTAAGAGCCAAAAAAACGTATGGGGAAGTCAGTCCAAACCAAATGACCAATCTCCATTAGTAGTTCCCACGCGTCCAAATTACTTGAACAGGTGGGTTTTTAAAGCCTTGCAAAAGTGGAAGAGAGTGCCGAATCTCCAAAGGGAGAATGTTGCACAACAGTGGCCCGTAAACTCTAAATCTGCGGTGCCCCCTGAACACACAGTTTGAGAGGGGAATTTGCAGCAACAATTTGTTGCTTGACCGCAGCCGTCAGGTTAGTTGATAATAACAGATAACAACAGATTTTAATAAATAAATATTGTGGGGTGCATTTGAAAACTACTCCAGTTCTGGTATGAAAAGCTGCCGGGAGGGGCGTGGCCTGAGCTCATGCGGTGAGGCTGCGACTGTGAAGAGCTCCCGCTGAGATCCTTACTAGATCCTCATTGTAGCATCTAACGTGGCACATTTGTACTTTCACAGATACCTCCTTGAAGGGGAAACTACCGCCCGTCTGCTCAACCTTACCTTGCCAAAAAAACAGAGCAGTGCACTGAGAGAAACTCGACTCGAAAGCTGAGCTCCGGGTGATCTAAGATGGCTGCCGCAGGGGCCTGGAGAAATCGCCTGAACGTCCTAAGGATGCGGCTGGGCCAGGTCATCGCACTGATCTACCTTACACCAGAGTCCCTAACATTCGACAGACTACCTGGCGGGATAGGTTGCTGATGCTCTCAACACTTGCTGTTATTGACGAACTTCGTGGTACGTGTGAGCTGGAAGCAGGCTACGCCATTGCCAACGTGAAATCATGCGGAGACCCTGCGCTAGTGGCTGTCCCTCTGCAGCACCATTGGCTTGGGGTGTGGGTCACCCATTGCACCTGGATTGACAGGATCATTGAAGTGCAAGTCGTACCACTGCAACATACACACTGAGAAGGATTGGTCAGGCATTTGCTGTTACCCGCTGCACTACAGATACAACTATTAACATAGTTTGGGGGCCCCAGTGACCCACCCCTTTTGGTAACTCTAGGTGACTCATGCGCACCGACACATGGCCTACTTTGGCGGCTTAGTATGGTTGCCTGGCGATCTAGGAAGAAGCTGTCTGCCCGCCGGGTGACCCCCCTTCAATGCTGTGACAGAACTACATGCGGCAGAAGACAGAGATTGGCTTGTCCACTCGATGCTCCCCACACATCAAAGACACATAGAGCCTGCTAATACTGGCCTGCTGTGTGCCATCTCCCACGGGGGCTGAACCCACCCTGTTGTCCTACTTTGGCTGCTTGCAGACAGGCCTGGACATTATTGACTGTGCTGAGGCTCGGAGGTACAGGGGGACTGTGCCTGGCTGCAACCTGATCCACCCAACTGCGCAGGGACATGGAATCGTTTGCTGGCAAGGGCAAGCTAAGTAATTTCCCCTAGGTGGAGAGCATGGATCAACAATTGGCACATGTGCCATCACAGGACCTGTACGAGGATTCCTTGAGACCAGGATAGATGAAGTCAAAATTGACATCCAGCTACTCCAGCAGGATGTCAGAAACTTAGCCGAGAGGGTCACAACTGCGGAAGGGCTAATAAAGGAGGCTGCCATCACTACGAAAAAGACCTTGAAGTGCAGGTCAAGGAACTGGAAAAGAGGAATGCAACATTGGAACTGCGAGCGCAAGATGCTGAAGGCAGGTCACACAGGAATAATGTTCGGGTGCTTAGTCTGCCTGCGGGAAGAGAGACATTGGACCCGACGTCCTACAATGAAAATCTGCTACTACAAGAGATTGGTCCTGGTAAACTATCGCAGGGGTTTTTAGTTGAAAGAGCGCATTGTTCCCTATAGAAGAGACCGCCACCTGGGTTGCATCCCAGACCAGTGATTACTAAGATCCTTGAGTTTATGTCCCTTTGGAACGTGCATATATATTGGATGGGATTACACCAGAATAATTCTGAGTCCAAATAACCGGACAAACGCAAAAAAGATGGCAAGTCACTGTTTTATTAACAATTATCTAAAACAGGGAGGTTACAACGAACATCAATGGATGTACGCTCAGTCTCTCAATTATCTCCACAAACAATACAATTCGTATACTCAATTGTGCGTCAGAGTGACGTCATACTATGTGGAAATAGTGAAAAACCTATCAAGGGTCGGGATTGGTAAAAGGAATCATCTAGATATACACTTTTATAGAAACTAGATTTGTTATTGGCTGTCCTTTATCAGGTGGACAACTTATGCTTACCTCTTAAAACATCTAATTTAAGAAACATTAGACACACAGTTTCTCATTGGTCTTACAAGCTATGAGGTCCTCGGTTATACGTACTAATACAATTGGTTGGCACGCCTGTGCCATGTCTGGAACATTCAGTTAATTTAGCAGCACATAAGCCATGACCCATAAAACTTGGCATCCTTTGTGTTCTTTCTTGCACCTTAACATGAGAAAATTCATCCTCTGCACACTAGTTCTCCTTCAGAGTAGATAGCTGACCTCGATTTCTGAGATCTTGACTTCCGGCCAGGAAGCCTCACCACGCAGCTCCATGAGGCTGCTATTCTACTGTGATACAGCTTTCCATTCTCCCTTCATGGTTCCTGGCTTAATTATTTCGTGATACCAATGTTCACTTTCTGCACAACGGCAGCTTCGCTACTCATAGCTAGCCTCTATTAGGTCTTGATCTACCTTGCATTTCAGCGTCTGTACATCTATTGAACTTCTGTATTCTGCAGCACTTTGTTAACATGTAATCTTCTTTTCCATGTTGATCAGTTTACTCGAACCTTTACTTTGTCATTTGTCCTCTAGGATCCATACATTATCTTCAGTGAGTATGTCGGGACGTTGTGCACACTTTCTTATAAAGTCATCAGTTCATATGCTTAGCTCTTTCTCATATTCCTTCAGGGAGTTCCTTCTGCAGGTTGTCCTCACTTTGGGGGTACATTTGATAGGGTTGCCTCATTGGGTATCTCTTTCGAAATACTCGCTGCAGTATTGGTAGGATAGCTGGTGTCATGCAAGGCACGGTCTCATGACTCCAATACAGGGGAGGTAGGGCGGCGTGATCTCCTGCACCTGTATTCAGCTGCTCCTCCACATTCCCCCCTCTGGTCGAGTCCTCGACCATCTTCTCAAGTTGCTCTGCTTCTTTGTATCTCCTCTTGAAGTGTTTCTTGGTGTCCATATCTTCATCACCCCCATCAGGGTGCCCGCTGTTTTAACGTGTTCATCCACAATTTAACTGCATTATCCATTCGGGGTACAATAGACTCAACGTTCCATGTAATTCTTATGATCCTTTGGATACCTGAATTTCATTCCTTCAGGTGCCACAATTCTTGCTTTTATGTAGTCTCTAATGGCATCATCGGTCAGCACCTTGTCTTCTGGTTCATCCTTTGCGTCAGTCAGAATCTTCATTCCCACTGCTTTCTTTGCCATTTTCTTATATTGTCCAATTACTTTCCTTATCATACAGAATTCAAATATTATTATCACCAATATTGCTCCAAGGAACTTGAATAGTTTGGCCATCCAATAAGGAATTCAGGAAAACTGGAGTGCAAACCAACTGTCCTCTCCAATGGCCTCTGCCTCATCCACCATTTTTATGTGTAGATCTGTCAACATCGATTTGGCCTCTGTCAAGGTCCTGTTCTCACCGTCATGAGATGGTAAGAATGTGCAACATGCTGGCCCGATCTTGGTGCAAACACCTCTTGCATTGCTGTAATCATGGCGAGGACATATCTATTCTGGAGGGTTATCAGCCTTATGGCCCTCAGCTCTTCTTGTATTGTGTTTAATCCTTTTATAGTTGCATTGATTGTTTGCATCAGCTCCCATCTGGTGATCTGTAGCTATTGGGCATTCAGCGCTGTTTGGATTGCAGGCATGAATATAGATGTGAACATCACTGCAGTTCTGCTGAACAGTTTGTGCTCATCAGTAATGTCTTCATAAACTGTTAGTGATTTTTGTGAGAAATAATTTGATCTCTTCATCTGCCAGAGTTCTAGGGACCTCCTGTTCCACAGCTGATCATCCACTTTTGGAAATTCTTCAATCTTCAGGCCACTTTGTGGAATCACTGATATGCAGGGACATTTCCTCTCTGTGAAAAGAACTGTGAGCTAAACACTTGGTTGAGACTCTCCCAGGGGCCATCCACCCAAGAACAAGTCAACGGGCTGTGTTCATGCTAGTAGAGAGTTTCCCAGACCCCCCTCTGTTTTGCATACCAAGTGACTTTGGGTCTCACCCTAAGTTACAAGGGGAATCCAGATGTGGACCCCTTGCTCACTGCTCTTAGAGAGGCACAGCTTCACCTCACTCATGATGCCAACTATGCTGAAACACGTGTATGGGGTTGCTGTGGTACTCTTGTTCAGAGGAGAATTGCCAAGCATTTCAGTGCTGGATTGCCCCTGGGCAGGACAAAGACTGATATGCAGGGACATTTCTTTTCTTCTCTGTGAAAAGAACAGTGAGCTAAAGACTTGGATGAGACTCTCCCAGGGGCCATCCACCCAAGAACAAGTCAATGGGCTGTGTTTGTGTGGGTAGAGAGTTTCCCAGACCCCCTTCTGTTTTCCATCCCAACACTTGTTGAACATGTATTCTCTCTATAATCACCTTATCCTCTTTGCAAATCATTTTAAATACAGGAGGACGATTTTACATTCGTAGCTGCACAATCTGTTAAATTATTGCAATTACGAGTCTCCTTAATAGTGGATCATTTTTAGGATCATGTAGAAAAGTGTGAATGTTAACATCTCTCCTAACAAGAGCAGGGTAGGACTGAAGTATAAACACAAAAATAGCAAGTACAAGCCGATGTGTGTCACTATCGATGCGTATCATATATTATCATTGAAGCAGATATTCTCCTAGAAATGTATCTGGGTATTGATATGTCTTCAAATTTCTAATCATAAACTGATGTTTAGGCATAGCACTGATGCCATTTTTAATCCTTCAAACAATTTCTAGAAAGTGGGTTTCCATCCTCTGGAATTTTCTGCAAGTCTGTGCATTTCCTGCTATAAGTTTAAGGAGTGTCCAATGAATTCCAGTGCAAAAGAAATATGTGCTAATCACACGCTGGTTTATCGTCCTCCGTCTTGGTCATCGATCGAGTCTTAACATGCAGTAATTCTTCTTCTTCTTGCCTTTCTTCTTGGTCAACGAGCACTGGAGAGAGGGTCTGACCTTTGTAGATTTGTGCATCTCCTAAGTGCAACCAAGCTCTTCTACCTGATACCTTAACTGCAGAAGGGGAGACTTCCTCAACACAAAAGGGCCCATTCAACCTAGGCTTGTGCCATTTATGGGTGAAGTTCTTAATAAGGATCTGGTCGCCAACATACAACTTTGGGGGTGGCAATAGTTCAATAGGATTGGGTACTGGATCATCCTCTTCCGTGTTCCTTGACCCTCTCCCTCCAATGCTTGCCTTGATATTCAATTAAAGAAACACTGGTAGTCATACATGTCAAATAATCATGCATTTCATCACCTAGAGCCTTCGCTACACTTTGGGCATCACTTCTGACTCTAGATGGAGGTGTAACAGGTATCCTCATGCAACAGCATGTCACTAACTCATGGGGCGTAAGATGGTGGTCCGAACCTGGCTGATTTTGAAGGGCATATAAGGCTAGGGGCAGGCAATATAGCCATCCTTTTTCAGAGTTAATTTGATGCTGGCTATTCTCTCTTTGAGGAACCTGTTGAGTCTCTCACATATCCCATTTTCTTGTGGATGATAAGCAGAAGACAACTTATGCTTTATGCTTAATAGAAGTCCTATTTGTTCAAATAGCTCATTGACAAAATGTGGTCCATTATCAGATTTTAGCACTTTGCAGACACCCCATTTTGGAAAAACTTTGCGCACTAGAAACTTTGCTGCGTAAGTGGTATCAAGGTATTTACACGGACGGGCTTCGATCCACCTGGTCGAATGAAAATCCCAATGTTATCATATGCTGATGAAAGTGTTGTTACTCGTATGTATTTCAAGATCTTTTCAAATGTATACATATGAAAGAACAAGGCCTGAAGGTCAATGCCCAAAAATCAGTTGAAATGATTATATTAAAAACCCTATTAATAAATGTGAAACATTTTTTATTGATGGTATACAAATGGATTCGACCAAGTACTTATGATTATCTAGGTGTTTAAATACCATGTTAAGAAGCAAGCTGCAAGAATGTATCTGGCAAAAGCTGTCATATTGCTCTTCTCCAAGCATTTTTACAATCAACTTGTGGATCAGAACGTTACGGTGTACTCAGCCAACCTAACACGCATTGCTTCATATGGTAAGGATGTCTGGGATATAAGAAATTATGAACAGATGTATAGAAGGCCAACCTATATTGTGACAGGGACAACTCTGGGGAGCTGTAGCCAAACCAGTTTGAGTAGCAGTGACAGGCGTTCTAGGCTAAGTTCTTCAGAGGTGGTGAGCTTGTAAAGGGTTGACAATGAGGTTACACAATGGGAATCACAAAATATACTTAGGATGTATAAAATACAGTTATTATTTATTGGCCAAAACACACTATAGAAAAATTACTACTAGCAAGTAGGGTTATCACACAACACTGAATAAAATAGATACATATATCCATTCAATTATTATAGGGCATAATAAATGTCACACACTCTTGCAAAGGAAAGGTAAGATTAGTATTATGCACTCAAGATCCACAGAGAATGACCCCTAAATAATATTGTCCAGCCCCATGTTGTCCGGGTCCTTTTGCCCAATGGTTCAGGTAAATGTTCCACAGAATCTTTGAAGCAGGATTACAAAAATGCATGTAGGGTCTGTGGGGTCCAGTTTAGGGTTCTTACGGTTAGAGTACAAGTTAAACTAGCTAACAGTAGTAGCCCCAACTTTCCGAGGTCTTGTGTAAGCAAGCAATGGCAAAGCCAAACGTGTTAGAATAAAGGTTTATTATGAGCCTATTGACTTATAATGGGAGAATTGGGGTAGGTAAGAAGCTCTATAACTCCCCCCCCCATACTCCGATTCTTTCTAGACTTGGCAGGACAAAGGAAGAGGATCTGAGGTTGCTTTTCCTGCTGAATGTCGCAGTCTTCAATTTGCAGGGTTTGCAGGTTCTAGTTGATCTCCGGTTGGTGTCTTTCACTGTTGCAAGTACTCTCAATTGAAGATTGTAGCAAAACCAGATGCAGGACCCCTCTCATGACTGAACTCGGGTCAGGTAAGCCATTTCGGATGGTAGTCACTGCTGCACGGTGACGCAAAGGGACTCAACTGCTGCAGTCATACTTTCCCTCCTATCTCGGGTCCCCTTGGTGATAGGATGCTGACATTTCACAGAGGTTAGTCTCGTAGGGCCAGCTGGGGATCCCCCAAGTTCCAGGTCAAAACTCAGAACAGTGACACCGGCAGCACGGTAGCCCAAATTCTGAGCTTGTCAGCCAAAGGAGGATCCCGAACACTTCCGAAGGCTCTCCATTGCAGGGTACCATGCAGACGTCAGGAATGGATGGTCCCTCCACTCCCAGGGTCGCAGCTTCCCCGCAGGACTAAAGATCTTTAGCAAGACAGGATTCCTCCAGGACAGCAGCAGAAGTTGGTTGCCAGGCCTCCTTCAGTCGGGTCTCCAGTTTCTTTGCAGGTCTCACAGCTGGATTGGATTCTTGGCTCCTTCAGGTTTCTCTGGGATCTCTGAAGAATGGCTGCTGGGGTCCTCTTCTTATCCTAAAAGCCAGATAAGAGCAGCTGCCCTCACTAGCCAATGACAGGACTAGCCTGCATACACACGCCAGCAGTGGTCCAATCAGGACCATTGGCGGGAACATTCATGCATACCACTCAGACACACTGAAACCAGTTTGTGGATTGGGACCAGACAGTCCCAGCCCACATGCTGCCAGAAAACATACACAGCCCTCCAGTAGCCCACCAAAAGCTTCTGCTTTCCCAGGCACTGGAAGTCCTTATAAGAATTGTCCTTGCCTCTCAGGCCAGGAAGAAGGCTAAAGAACAAGATGGCAAAAGGACAAGTGAAAAAATCTCGTGGCACGGACATGTTTGACCAGTAGCCACAGTTAGTAGCCAAATGCGGTAAACCCGGTAAGGCTAAAATAAAAGTCCCCAAAAGTGGGTAAAAGCCACTGCTGCTGCCAGCTTATCCTTTAAGCACACCTAGAGTAACCAACAATCATCTGAGTGTTAGTCTAGGGCACAGCAACAATGTATGCCATTCTACTGCAGTGTATGCTGCTTTGTACAACGATATAAAAATATACCACAAGTGATACAAAAGTAACTAAAAAGAGTACCACAGTAACACAACTACGGGAAACAAGGTTTCCCACTAATGACAGCCTGAAGGGCATGTCAATTTCCACACGACATATGAGCAAAGGGCATTGCAGTGAAGCTTAATGCTTCACTACAAAGATGGAAGGAAAGGTGCAGTAAAGAGAATTATTTCATAACACCCGAGACAGGCTTAAAAAAGCTAAATGGTTAGTCTGGGTAGGCAGATTTGGTCCAGAGTGATGAAGGTACTCACAGTGTGTCGACCCTACTCGCCCAATGTACCAGTAGTGGCTAATGTGTGCACAAACAGGGAAGACCTGGGTGTTGCAAGGCACTGAGGGGAATGGGGATATATACGTGGGGGGACATGTATGAAAATGGCCAGTTTAGAGATATGGACAGCCTAGCACAACAGTCGGGTCTACCAAAGGGACAGTTTTTGAGATACATCAAAGTGATGGGGGTGGCGAGACATAAATGGAGTGCGAGGACTGCTGAGCCTAAGGAGACGGCACTTCTGGAAGTGATGCACACACTAGAGGACAGCTGGAGACCTGTGTCCAGGTTATACGGCTGCCTACTGGGTGGCACTACTCTTCGGAACCCGGACCTGAAACTGAGATGGGAGGCAGACGTGGGCTCTGTAATCACTGATATAGAGTGGGAAAGGGCCCTTGGGTTCCCCAGAAATACATCCCAGAATGCAAGGTTCAGATTGTTACAAATCAACGTGCTTCACTGCACATACATGACCCCTAGTAGAGTTGATATATTCAGTAAGGATCCGCCGTTTGACTTGTCCATGGTGCAATCAGGCCAACGCCGACCTAATTCATATTTGGAAATGCATTAAAGTACAGGCTTTCTGGTCCCAAATCGAATAGGCCTGCAAGGCAGTTTTTATTATTAGATACTCCTGGAGCCCACTGGAGTGCTTATTTGGTGCATACTCCAGACAAGGTAAACACAAACATGTCATCAGATTCATAGACCTAGCATGCATAATTACGAAACGACAAATTGCCATGTCCTGGAAGTTTCCAAAGGGCCCCCAATATAAGCTATGGCTCCTGGATGTCAAAACATTGAGTGAGGCGGAAACAAGAGCATGGGCTATGTCACTACAGTCTCATGATGAGGTGTTTGCTGAAACCTTTATGGCCTGGAAGGCACTGGCCGTCACCATGCTCCACCTGTCTGATGATAAACCCCCATGATTGATAGACCTGCACTATTCACCTTTTTGCAGTGAATGCAGTGAATGTAGCCCCCAATGGTCGCTGGGACACTGTGCACACTAACAGTTCACCCTCCCGGCGAGTGGTCCTATGTCACCCGCAGTGCAGTACCATACTCTACCTAGGAGAACTGCCTCATTTGTTACGCGATGTACGGGCCTGGGACACGTATGGAATGTTTGTTTGTAGTTTGGTTTATACGAATAATGTTTTGTTCCATGTCCTGCCACAGGGTTGCACAATGCTGTAATTGTTGATGTACACTACTGTAATTTATGCTTGGTCTCCTGCATTGCCACCCTTCGAGCTATAATTTAATAAAGACATTTTTTAATAAAGAAAAGCTGTCAGAAAGGGCAATGTAGTAACTACAATCTCACTTAATCTATGTATGAGTTCCCAGTACACAGCACTGCTGCAAAACAATGCTGACGTCCCTCACTTTGGTGAAATGGAAATCCCGATGTTATCATACACTGATGACGGTGTTTTTACCCGCCCGTACTTCAAGATCTTTTCAAATTTGTACATATGAAAGAACAAGGTCTGAAGGTCAATGCCCACAAATCGGCTGAAACGACTATATTAAAAACCGTGTTAACAAATGTGAAACGCTTTTTTATCGATGGTATAAAAATGGAATGGCCAAGTACATATGATCATCTTGGTGTTCATATAGCTCTGGCATTAGCGGGTAAATATCACGTCAAGAAGCAAGCTGTAAGATTGTCTCTGGCAACAGTTGTGATATTGCTCTTCAATAAGCATTATTACAATCCACCTGTGGATCAGAAGCTTACAGTGCACCCAGCCAACCTGAGAGCCATTGCTTAATATGGCCAGGATCTCTGGGATATGATAAATGATGAAACACCACAGATGCTGGCAAACAATTTCTGCAAGCGATCTTTAGGGCTTCCAGCCTCAGCTCAATCCTTCCCTGTGCACAATGAGCTGCGATTACTGTATCTTGAGTCTGAGATGCAATTGAAACATACACAATAGTTTTTATATCCTTTTGGTAATCCTGCAGCCCTAGCATCTAGAACATTACAAAACTCATGTATGTTATCCGGGAGATTTAGATGCTCCGATGGACCACATGCAGCAATGCCCAACTAACATTAATTAAGTATAATTAATAATAATAATAATAATAATGAAGGGCCTATTCTCATCACCAGAGGGATAAGTTAGTCAATAAACTTTTATTCGGCTTGCGCCTTCAAGTTAAAGCATATTACAATTAGAAAGAAGAGGTAATACGCAGTTAATATAGAGAATGTAAAAAAATTCAAAAGTGATGCACAGTTAATACAGAAACATAGACAATTCATAGAAATATGACGACAGAGAAGAGAGTCCTGCTCGCAGCCTCTTTTGGACAGTATGCCCATTTGTGCAGGGTTATATTATACTTAGTGCCTTAAAATACAATCAATAACGCCGATGAACGCCCTACTCGTAATCTCATGGGTGCTTAATAGCCATGATGCTCAATTAGTACTTGGTCCCAGCGACTGCTTCCTTACCAGCCAAGTCCTATGGATATAGCGTGCACACCCAAACACCACAAATGTGTATAAGCTTTGCCTCAACAGTGGCATTGCTGTTTCTGTGTCCCTGAGCTACATTGTCTGAGTTCCATGATTGCGAGAAGGCTGCCACCGGGAGAATTCCTATTCTTAAGGGTATGTATGGGGATCTTTCAAATGAAGGGCAAATGTAATCCAAATATGGCTTAATACAATAAATGGGTGAGCTGAAGATATACTGGGCCCAGTTTAAATTTCATGGCCGCATACATCAGTTTTTCTCGGGCTCCGTTAACCAATGTGTCTTTGATTCTTTTCTTTGTGCCTGCAGGCTGGCAGTCTGGGTTAACCCACAAGTTACCTTACCCCACATCATAAAGAGACATTTTTATATGGCTACAGATGTCCCACCATCTAATGCCATGAGGTAGTTCAGTGCTAGCCAAAAGTTGTCCAGCCCCTCTTGTTACCACAACTTTAGAGAAAATAAGACTGGTCTGCGCTTGAGATAGGCGACCACAGGAACAACATTGAGTTCAATAAATACCAAGGCGGATGGAGCACACTTAGGTAGTAACAATTTTTTTAGGAACTTATGCTCACTCATAATGAGATTTTTTACAATGGAAACGCCCCATAATTCGGCCCATATAGGCCTGCAGGTAAAGCCTGCATTCCATATAGGTTCAGGGCAGGAGAAATGGCATCACATCCATGAAAGGTTTTGATTGACCCACTGAGTTTCTCCATGGTGGTGACAGAATGTTTCACCTCCTCAACCCAACCTCCCGTCTCTTGAAACCTCACCCCAAGCTAATCAAAATATTTAACTTGGGCGAGCTGTGCTCCGTCCACCTTAAGCATCAGTGGTGTATATTTTGAGAATCGAGGCCTAAATACCAGAGATTTCTCCAGAGCCGGAGACGTAGTAGTCAGTAGCACAGAGTCATCCACATATAATAGTGGCAGGTATTTATTTGAGGACATTTTGGGGCAATCCTGGCACCCCTTCAACAGATCATCAATAACGTCTTGAATATAAAAGTTGAATAGGAAGGGTGCCAGTGTGCAACCTTGCCTTACTCCCCTGTCCACCGCAAAGGCTGCTGTGTTCCCCCCCAACCCATAATGAACTGATGCAGTATTTCCGGAGTATAATAGGCTGATGATCTTTATAAAGTTAATTGGGGCTTTATGAGAAATAAGAAGACTCCACAATCTTTTGCGGGAAACTGAATCAAAAGCAGTCTTAAGGTCCAGAAATACTGTATGCAAGTTCATTTTTTTTAAGACGACGTATTTCTAGATCAACATGTAAAGGATAAAGCATTGCTCGAGAGTACCTCTCTTCCATCTGAAGCCAGCCTCTAGGTGACTGATTACATTAATACTATCGCCCATTCTTGCAGGTGAGTGAGAATAACCTTCCCAAAATTGTGCCCGCGATTCCTCCCACCCTTCTTATCCAGCGGAATTATTGCAGCCTTCCTCCAAGACTCAGGAACTAGACCCTTCCAAATGATAGAGTTAAAAACTGTACACAGTATTGGTGCCCATATGTCCACCTCATCCCTGAACAGGTCACCTGGGATCAGATCTAGGCCTGCTGTTTTACCACGTTTCTGATGATTTATGGCTTGTTCAACTTCACCTATAGTGATACATAGGTGGTCAGCGGAATATGGGAGATCTACAGTGCAATGGGGGGGAGTACAGCACTGCAGAATCCTGCTTGCCATAAAGGGTCGGAAAGTGTGGCCGCCAGTCCTCTGTATTAATACTGCACTCTAACCTTTGGTCACCATTTAGTTCCTTATCAGTGACCAGTTGCCAGAATGAGACATTATTCTTAGCTTGCAAGGCATCATCCAGGGACCTCCATTTGTTTAACACAAATTCCTTTTTTTCCCCATGTATTAACTTTTTGTAATCTGAGCGAGTCTGTCGAAGATCCAGTTTGTCAACCCTCTCCTCTACTTCTGCACAGTCAACAATCTTCCTTTTGGCCATTCGACACTCCTCATCGTACCATTCCACTTTGTGGATTGCCTTCTCTCTGACCTTCCCCACAGGGACAGAGATGTATGGTATTGTACTCTCATTTAACTTTTTGTAGGACTCCAGAATGGTCAAATTGTTAGCCTCATTTCCACCGATGACCTCGATGTCATATAGTGCT
The DNA here is from genome assembly GCF_040938575.1 of Ambystoma mexicanum. Taxonomy (NCBI): domain Eukaryota; kingdom Metazoa; phylum Chordata; class Amphibia; order Caudata; family Ambystomatidae; genus Ambystoma; species Ambystoma mexicanum. The sequence continues at coordinate 1,017,670,584 of NC_090923.1, read as the reverse complement.
GGTCTGTACTCATTTTCCAGCCCTTTCACCCATTTAAGTGATTTACGTGCATGGCCAGATATACGTATAACGGTTTCATGTGGTAATATCCCCGCAAAAATATCACCATATGAGAATGGGGCTGTATTTCTGCTGCGATATTAACCGATTGAACCTGCGGGGGACACCCCTGCTCCCATTTACCCCAAACATTATCCCCACTAATAATATCACCTATGGCCGTTCCCAAGGACCATATATATGGCGATATTATTGGTGGGGATATTATTACCTGATACCCTTATAACATGGTTGGGCTTTGGCCCTTGTCAACTGGAAAGGGAGGCCAGACTTCCCATAAGGGACAACACTGTGGGATAGTGGTTGCTCTCTGTTCTATTCTTTACTTCAAAATCAATAACCCTTGCCCAATCTACTGCTGAGATCAGTATGTAGTCTATAAGAGACAACCCGTTATGGATGTAAAACTTGTTTTGCCGGCTGATCCTTTTGTGTTTGCCCGTTACAGGCCCTTAGGCTTTGGTTATATAATAAGCAAGCAGATTCTATTGCGTGTTGGTGGGTTCATACTGGGGCAGCTGCCACTACATCAGGAATATCCCAGGCCAAGTCCTGCTCCTCCCACAGGCCCTCAGGAGCACCCAGAGGCTCGATCTGGAGATTTAAGTCACCAACCAACAAGGTCATCTTATCTTTGCTTCCATTATCATGTATTTGATCTAGGGAATTTTTCAGAAGGATGAGCGTATCCATTCCCTGGGTTTTGTAGGGCCTATTATATATGTTTATAAGGAGTATTTCTTCCTTCTTGCCCTGGGAGATGCGAGACTACAAAGGGGGCTAGCAGGTCCTCTTTCGCTGCTATCCTCCCTGTTATCCCTACAGGTTTAAGTTACAGGGTTAGGTCTATCAGGTCTGCGTTCTCAGACAAAACTGCGCAATTCAAACTTGCATTATTACTCCTTTCTTTTGAGCATTCAGCGACATCAATATCTTCGGTGTCGTTTAGAAAGCCCTTGATCTCAGAAATCAGGTGGTTGACCTCGCTGATTGTTCGTAGCGCCCTGGGGAAAAGACCCCTCTGCCTTCCTTTGAACCATTCTGCATCTAATAAGGTTTGTGCAACTATACAGTTATAAGGGGCCGCGCAAACACCGTACAGACTATGCAACGCTTTGCAGGTTTGTGCTATGTAAAGCCCTGCTCAGCTTACCCAGAACTGGCCAAGGGCTGTGCAAACTATGCAAGAGTGTGCAAAACCATACAGTATTGATAAAAATAAAACTGTAGCTAAAAATAGCTGTAGCTATAAAACGGAACAAGCTCACAACATAAACTAATGTAAACAGACGCTAGCAAGTTCTAGCAAGTTCTAGCAAGTTCTAACGCGCACAAATTAATCAGCTTGTATTAAAGATATTATGCTAAATGGCCAATGACTGACAGTTGGTAGTGGATGTAGCTTAAAATATAAAATGCAATAAAATAGGCGCTCAACTGTTAAAACCTTCCACACTTATAAAGGAAAAGATTTAAAACCAAGGGTCCATTAAATATGATAAATATCTGGAATCACAGCAAGACAGGGCATAGACCAGAGACCGGCTGGCTTCAGGAGCAAAGAATGCCCTACTGGCTCGAGGGGCACCCTGAGTCCGACTCTCCCCCTTTGCTCCCCAAGACCAGTTAGAAGTTGGGGCAAAAGGCAGGATACCACCCGCCTATGTGCTGCTTTTCGCTCCCCTTCTTGACATACACCCGGCGATATACTTGATGGGGATAACAAATGATAGAAGAGGATTAAGTCTGCACCAAACTCCCATCTTGATCAATTTTTCCTCGTATTCTTACGTAATGTTACACCCCCAAAACATGCAGCGTAGGGAACCCAAAGGGGTTCGTTTTTTAAAGGCAGTGTCACCACTAGACCTCTTCTTCTTACTTCAGCTTATTGAACTTGGTAGTCTCATGGGGCCTTACTGACTGTTGCTCTTTCGGTTGCACTGTGGTCATGCTGCAGTGTCTGGCAGACCCTTTGAGCTTCCTCAGTTAAATGCTCAACCAGAGGCTCGCCACCCCCAGCGCAAACACCAAGCAGCGCCAACCGCGCACCATTCTCACCGCCGCTGGATTCATCGCTCCGGGTTCAGGAGCTGATTTTTATAAGGTGGGAGCATGGTCTCCTCAATGAAGCAACAGGCATGGAAGAAATCCTGCACCAGGCAGTGCCAACAGCGGGCTCTTCTCACTGTGGGGTACATTTAAGGCCTAAGGCAGAACTCCCCTACAACGAGAACTGCATTTCAGCAGTTACTCAAAAATGGATGTTCTTTGGTCTGCTGAGCACATATGGGGCGAGAGTTGAAAACATCCACCCCGAGAATAGCTGCATTTGGCTTTCATTCACGTGAATCCAGAGAAAACAACTCAAAATCAGAATGCCTGTGCATTGCTGTTCTGTCATTTAAATATTCAAGGCTGCGCAGGAAAATGACTTGCATTTAAACGGCATTGCACTGGTGCTACTTTTATTTTTAACATCACACAGTTTGGTTCTATTAAAAACACAGCCCTGTCCGTGTATTTCTTTTTGAACACTATCAAATAAGGCCATCCCTCCCAAAACGGCATAGTTTCTTCAGTAAAGTCCATGAAATGCAAATGATTGTTGCTTCCAATCAGCACGGCTTGGATTTACTTTGTTAAATAAATCAACACACGCAAAGTACTTCAAAGAAAAGATGCTCTATCTTGCCTGTGCCAATTACCAAAACACTATTTTCAAGCATATCTCTGTGTCCAGAAACTGATCAGATCTATAAATAGCACTTCAGAAAGTAAATGCCAAGGAAGTTGTGTGTGGGGGAAAAACACATTTTGTAAAATGAACAGGAGAGAAAAAGAACACGTTTAAATCTGCTTTTGCAGGAAAATGACATTTTGAAAACTAAATGTGAAATAATACCATTACTCACACAGAAACAGTATTATATATGTGGGGATGGGGTTGGCTCTGAAATGTATATTATATATATTCCCAATTATATATATTCCCAAACAGACTTGGTTTCGGTTGAAGGAAAGAACAAAAAAAACTTTTGAAACCAGCAGAACAGGTTTGGCCTAGGCAGGCACTTCAAAGGTGCTCTGCCCGCCATGGGAAAAGAATTCCCTCCACAAATGGACCAGCCCCATGAGCATATGAAAGGGCCAAAGTGTGGAAGTTTGCGCCCTTGTCAGACTGACTGGCTGTTCTGCCAGAATGAACAAAAGAGGCCATGTTGGGCTGGGCATAACAGTAAGGTGTGATTTCCTCAAGCACCCCTCTGTAGGGGGAACTGTCAAAAACTTCAAAAGACATCATAAAAAACACTGTGTTGCCAGCCAAGATTGGCAGAGACAGTTTCTGGGGGGGGGGGTGAAAAGGCCACCCACATTTGGGACAAATCCAGCCCATTTGAGTTAAAGACCTTTTCATATTAAGACATTTCTCCCAATGCCCTGAATAAGCAGTAATGTTATATTATGCCAGTATTTTATGTGAGCTGTGGAAAAACCCAAAGAGACCAAGCACTTATTCCTATTACCTGGGGAACTGGAACGGCAGAAGAAATGCAATTCTGGGGGAAGCGTAAATGGCACAGATATTAAACTTGCGGAAAATATGCCAAAATACTATTATGCATATGTGTAGCCATTTGCAGAATTTTAGATAAAACGTTTGTCCTGAAAACGGCGAAATTGTGCCCAAGGATGAGGCAAAAGTGCACAGAATTGGCATTCAAACTGGCATATTCCTTGTGAAATGGGGGATCTGCCTTCTGATTTTATGATGGTGACTATTGTAAAAATGAAGTTTTGTTCCATAACCCACTTTTGTGAAAAAAAGGCTTGTGAGACAAAGGGAGTCACAGAAGTACACACACTTAAGGGGAGGTCACTTCTCCTGACCAATTAGCCCGCCGCGAGGAGGGGACACCCGTAGCCTGGCCTATCCCATGCAAGGGGTAGGTCCAGAGTATTTCCGCCCAGATTGTAAAATTATGTGATGTCACTCTGCCTATATAAGGGGTAGACAGGGAGACACAGGGAGATTCAACATTCAAAATTCACCCTTCAAGATTCCAAGACTCCAGGTCCAGATCCAGGGAGAACCCAGATCCAGACGCAGGCATACCCAATAATCCAGGAAGAAAGAAGGAAAGGCAACTGATCCCCTTTAGGAGAATCCAGTGACCAGACCTTTTGCCCAGCTGACTCATCCCGCTGTCCACAGGACCATACTTTGCACAGCTGTTCCCCACCAGGAGAGCGTAGCTGACCCAGTAATCAGAGCTCTTGAACCCGCTGCCATGACCAGATGCCTGGCCCCGCTGGTATAGAGACCCTACTGGCTGTCCAAATTACCAGACCCAAGCTTTCCTTGTAAGTATCCCATCACCCAGTACCCAAAAACTGCATAACTGTTCAAACCCTATTCAAATCCCATAAAAACCCTATCAAAATCATATAGTTAGCAGGTGTTTGGGGGAGTGTTGCAGGGGGAGTGCATACCATATGTGCCATCTATGAGTGTAAAAAAAAGTGATTTTGCTTCCATTTCTATTTAAGGTTTATGTAGAAGTGTCAGAAAGTTGAATTCATTGTATTATAACATTTTGCATTATATTGTCACCACACTGGTGATTGCTGCCCTAAAATTTGTTTCACTTTGATTTTTCATTTGAATTTTAAAAATAAATAAATGTTTCTTTGTTACACACCAGCCTGATTAATGGTCCACTACGACACAGGGTATTTGTTAAGCTGGGTGTGAGTTGATTTGGTTGCCTCTTCAAGAAAGAATCCAGCGTTCAAATAAAAATAAAGAGGCGTGTTTTATTGTGCGCCACCTTCAGTGTCAGTAGAAGAAGTCTCTGGCTGGAGTGTGCCGTGCCATAAAATCTGTTACATCACCACCGCGAGCTTCTCCGCTTCGGGTTCAGGAGCTGGTTTTTATGTGGTGGGGGTGTGGTCTCCTCAATGAAGCAACAGGCATGGAAGAAATCCTGCACCAAGCGGCATCAACACTGTGCCCTTCTCACTGCCACGGGTTTCACTGCTCCGGGTTCAGAAGCTGGTTTTTATGAGGTGGGGGCGTGGTCTCCTTAATGAAGCAACAGACATGGGAGAAATCCTGCACCAAGCAGCGCCAACACTGCACCCTTCTCGCCGACACGGGGTTCCAAGAGAGATAAGTAAAATATAGATATCTCTGAAAACGCTGAGATAATGTAGAGCTTATGAAACGTTCTAATATCTCTACTTCGATCTTTCATTCCTTCCAACCATATTTTGCTTGACTCCTTTTTATGCGTGGTCGTTTTCTTGTGACAAGGCTTTGATTTATTCTTCTGGAGCTAAGATCAATTTCATCAAATTGGATGACAGAATTTCCAGGCAACGTGAGATTGTACTTTTTGCTTAAGCAGTCCGCTTTTCATGTGTTCTTTTTTTGCATGAACTATGACAATGTAAGGAAATCAACTTTAGTCCGGTCTGGAGAGCAAGTAAATGTGGGCAATGTCGCTCTACCTTTCTTTGCATGTCTATCACCGGCTGCTTCCATGAAGGATACCTGGACGCTGAATGTTTTGTTAATGTTAAAGGATACTGATACCGTGCACTATCACCACCGGAGTGGTCCCCTGGCGCTCCATTCCTGCATAGTGCCTTGCCTCTAAGAAACAGGCCCATCATTCTGCATGTTTATTCATTGGTCAATAGGTGTTTTTTAGTATATCATTGTTTTGACAAGAATTGTATAGATATTGTTTTTTTAACTGTTGTGTTTTAATATTACATTCTGAAATAAAGTGTGGAAATTGAAATAGCCATGCCCAATCCGTAGCTCGTGATTTTACAAGGCGACTAGACGAGGAATAATCACAGTGCCACCGCCACAAAAGTGCCACTAGGAGTTACCAGCAGGAGCAAAACATGCGCTCCTTGTACATACAAATGTCACATTTACACACACACACACAACTATTCACAAGTTAACCATTCAAATGTTCTACGTTCGATGTTAATTTTACAGGAAGAATACGATGGAGAACTTGCAAAAAGACAACATTATTGGCACAGTCAAGTCAATCGCATGCACTTGGAAAGTCCTACAATGCACGCACCACATCATGCATATATTTTTACTTCCAAAGAATTGCATGCGCAAAACAGCATCACGATTGTACTCTACCAATCATACAGGCACCATTGTGTAGACCAACATACTTGTTCAGATAGATACCACCAAACAGACCAAAACACTATAAACACTATAGCTGAGAAAAAGTCATTAGAGCTGTCCTGCAGTCAAACCCTGCAGCATATTGCGATTCTGCACGCGCACACAATGCTGTGAAAACAGCTGTTTTAAAACAAAACTGCAAAAACGGCCATTTAATTGAATTGATAATCCTTTATTCGACTATAGAGTCTTCAGGCAAAATGCATCAACAGTAAATTGCAAAAACGCCTGTTTTTATAAAATAAAAGACCAAAGACCAGCTTCTCAAAACATTTTTCGGCCCATTTGAAAAGATGCACAAGTGGATCTCATCACTTGCGCCAAAAAAAGGAGAAGCCCGGGAAGAGGGGAATCAAGCCAATCGGGGCATAAGCAAGGCAGAGGCAACAAGGCAGGGGATGGAGGGATCAGTGTGGGACAAGAGCCCCACAGATGCAAAACCTTAAACCTGCAAATGCAGTAAGGGAAATACTTCTGCACCAAAGAACGACACACTAAAGAAACACAACTGATAGAGTAACAGCAAACCCTCAAACCCAGCTTTCCAGGCGCTCACTCACACCCCAACATATCACATCACCTCCTAACAACATTGTATTGACAAATGGGTTGCTTTAACAGTCATTCATTCGGGTTGTCAGAGATCGAAATTAAAGGAATGGTGCGCTCAGAAATATTATTGTCCCGAGGGTTCGGGCATGTGTTTTTAAGCATACGTTGTTCGATCGCACAAACATTTCCAATGCACCTTACTCTAATTTTTCTCATTTGTACACATGCAAAATCAGGCAGCTGGGCGCGGCCATCATGTGATAATCTGATCCGTTGCCGCATCGCCCAAGCAGGACTGCCCTTGCGGCACTAAATCATATCCCCCGCCCCTAAGCCTGACATCACCAAACCTAGTGATATTCTCTGCCTTTCTCTGTGACGTTACTGGGCAGCGTAGCCAAATGCGCCCAGTCATCACCTACGTGACTTGACACAGAAACCAGAAATCAACACACATCATCTCACAACACAGCGTGTCACAATTCGTAATATAAAACTCTACTTTAAAAGGAAACAGCAAGACTGTACAATTTGTAAAGTACGTTTATTTCACAATAAACGCTCCGAGAACATCTGGCTATTGCCATATTCAATCAAATTGAAATTTGTTTTCTTTGCTCTCGATCCATAAATGTTTATCGTGGGTCACGCGGTGTTCGTTTTGGGTACACAAGGTGTTCGTTTTGGGTAAAAGAAGCGCTTTGGTCACACAGTGAATTGCAGGGCTTGTGCATCAAATTGGGGCTAGACCACTGTAAAGGATGTTATGTTGCTCCTAATGGCTGGTACCGCGTAAGGGCATATCGGCCCCTGGCGATCGTCCCAAAAAAGAGTCAAATATATCCAGTTATTGACATGCATCTGCAGCTGTCGGTTGAAGAAACCATCAGATGGTATCTGGAATCAATGTCAATCGTAGAATGGAAGGATGTACCTGTTTGGAAAACATAATAGAAATGTGTCTCAGTAGCCGATATTTATTACAATTTATCATTTTACTTATTAATTCGGCATTGAGTTCCAACTAACGATTAGCACAGACGTGAAACAATGTGAACAGAGAGAAAACGTGGAAAGTTCTAAATAATTTGCTTCCGAAGATAGTGCTATGGAGTATGTTCAGCTCTAAATGGGATAGGGAAGCTGACCCTACAATTCGAGGTAAATATAGATGGCATTTTAATGAAATATTAGCATTGAACCTGGGGGAACTGAGTGGTGGTCTACATGCATCTCGATGCTGGACTGCCCATGTGCCCGGTAGAACGACCAGTACACACAAAGGTTGTACTTGCATTTCATTGCAATATGCCACACAGAACAAACGAGTACAATGTAACCCAGCAATAACGGTCATCTAATGATAAGTTGATGCTTGTCGCGTATAAAATCGTCGAAAGTCAAACTTACATTATATTCGGCATTTCCATTTTCTTGGCGTAACTCAGACCGTAACGCAGACTCCGTTCGCATCAACGATTTTTCATAAACTGAACTTACATGTTCCTTAGTCCAATTTTGGAATGGAGAACCTTATCATATCTTACATTATTACACCCCTCCTTTGATTCAATTCCTTTCGGAATGGTCCCTTTCTCTCAAGGTCAAAAAACAATTGAACCTGATACCGTGTGTGCGATGCGCGGGCTTCCTCAGCTCGCAAGCAAAAATTTAAGGCTGGTGACCTTCACTCAGAATGAAGATACATTCTTAGTTTGCAACATCTTGGCTCACCGCATCCATGAGAACTGGAATTGTGATGCACGGGCACAGGAGGAAAAATGTGGGGCCTGTCCTTGCTTGATGATCGTGGCGCTGCTTAGGGGTAGAGGAAACTTGGCAATGGCAGAATGCGCCCTACTCCAAAATTGGAGTCGAGGGTACACAAAAAGGAGTCAAAGTGTGTCTAGCAATAGCCCCGCCTCTGCTTATGTCAGGGCCTCATTCCCTTATGCAGCCTAGGTCTCATCCCTTTTGTGGAACGAGCAGGTATTCAGCTATTTGGGCAACTGTATGATAATGCAACTTCCGAACCGCAAAGTTTCTTTCACACTATTATCCATCTGGCCCTCCCACGATCAGTGAAGGTCCCACAGTAGCTCAACGAAACTGTGAACTGTGAAAGCACGGTCTTACATTGTAAGGCAATTGTAAAAACTGCACAAGTTGAAAAAAGAAATTAACAAAGAGGATACATTTTAACAGAGAAATTGGATGCATTATTTGGACACTTCTTAAAAATATCGTTGATCAAAAAACAGATGGTAATCATTTGTACCTGGATTTGAACTGTTCCACGAGCTTTGCTTTAGGTGGACAGGGCACGTTGGCAATGTTTTGTGGCAATGTATGTGTACTCAGAAAAAATTGCACGCAATTCCATGATATGCATCTCCAAAACATTAATAATAAGATCTTTCACAAAATCAAATTCCATTTCCTCATATATTGCCTTGACAACCCACTTTTTACTTCTTTTTGTAAAGGCCATAGTGTAGCAAAGCATCCCAAGGTTTTCCGCAGTCCTCGATTGTTCATGGCCTACATTCTCGTTATGCGCTAATACCGCTAGTACTGTCCTATATTTCATCCCTTGAATGCCAAAATGCAATCTCTTTGACCTGTACTTTACGCACATATTGTGGAACACCTTCACATCTCCCGTGTGACAGAATGCTGTGAGTGCCTTCAGATCTCTTGATAGAGTTTTATCAAACACAGTCTTCTCAAGGGCTTTGTGTGGAGGCGAAGATGGAATCAACCACTTCTTCTTCTGTTCCTGCTTTGGCGACAAAGGGCCAGGTTCACATTGGTGGAAATGTTGGTTTTCTGTCCAAGAGTGAACGTTGGAACAGTGGTGCATCAGTGACCGCCCATTTTTCTAGTAGAATTTCCACAGACCCATCACAAGTTTTGGCGCTCCGCCAAAGATGGTTGCTGAAAGACTGGGACCACTGTGAAATACTTTCGGAACCTTTTTTTTCCCTGCAGCTGAGATTTTTTTATTGATGGATTTGGCAACGTGCCATACATCAAATTGATGGAAAATATTTGGAAACTGGTCTCTCATTGTCTTGGCTATTGAAACGTGTCTATCCGTGGCTATGGGGTCGATTTGCATTCCCCTCGATTGTAGATCTGTCAGTGATTTCTGAAAAGCAGGTTTCTCCATGGCCACTGAGGATTTACATTCGGACACCTGCACGACCACAAAACTCACAATTATTTTACTTTCCATGTCCTGAAAGTGGTATGTGCAGTATTTTGCTGAAAATCCAGGGCTGTCACACTGTCTATCGCCAGCTAGCCTGAACCATTTTTCGAAGAATGTACTTCGAATAGACAATTTTTCAATTTTACAAGCTTCACTAACGGCAGGGAATAGATATTGACGTTGATATTTGTAGTACTGTGTTTTAGAAATGAAATGGAGTCCCACAAATTGACAGAAACTGGACAACTTAATGAAACTAGAGCCACTGAAAAGTTTGTTTGTTTGTTTGTTTGTTTTATTCACTTTTTATGCGCGCCAGACCCAGGGGTAACAGGGCGCAGTGGCAAGGAAATACGAAACTTACAGGTTACATCGTGGCAAAATGTACATTAAAATTACATTGGGTTAGACAGATCAGGCATACAGTAATTACAGCAAGTATACAAGTTCAAGGGGGTCAAGATGCTCGTAGGAAGTAGGAGCCCCCGGTCAGCAAAGGTCAGTCGAGGTGAGGAGTTGAATAACTTTTTTCCTGAAGCAACGGTAGGGCATGTCTGCTCTCAGGTCTTGTGGTAGAGAATTCCAAGTTTTAGCCGCCTTTACTGGGAAACTGTTTCCTCCGATAGTGTTCAGTCTAAAGTTCGGTATTGTCAAACAGTTGAAGTTACCAGCTCTGGTGGGTCTGGAAGATGTTCTCCTATGGAGTTTGTCAGACAAGTAACTAGGGGCAGAGTTATTGAGGGCTTTGTGGGTCAAGGATAGCATCTTGAGTTTTATTTTGTTCTCTGTAGACAGCCAGTTGTGATGTCGTCTGGTGGACGAGATATGGGACTGTTTGTTAATGCCTAGTGCCGCTCTCAAGGCATTATTTTGTAATGTTTGTAGTCTCTGGGTTATTTTTTTATTAGCTCCAGAGTATAGGGCATTACAATAATCTACTCTGGAAAGAATTAAGGCTCTGGCCAGGATTAGACAACTCTTGTTGGAGAGGAAAGGTTTACTGGCTCTAATCAGTTTGCACGTGTAGGCCGTGGAGGAGGCAAGGGATTTTAGCTGTTTGTCAAAAGATAGGGTAGAATCAAGATAGAATCCCAGGGTTTTAACATCCTTGGATACTTGGATGATGTTCCCGTCTATGTTGAAGGAGGCAAATTCCTGTCCTAGTTTTTTGATATTGGCTCGGGTACCTAAGATGATCAACTCTGTCTTATCATCGTTTAGACAAAGGCCGTGAGTGACCATCCATGCCTGGATGATAAGGTATACCTTGTTCACCAATTCCGTGTCCTTAGCATGATCCCCAGAAAGCGGGAGGAGGATCTGTGTATCATCTGCGTAGTTAGTATAGGTGATACCAAGATGATCCAGATCGTCGAACAATGGCTTGGTGAAAATGTTGTATAGAGTTGGGGATACGCAGGAGCCCTGAGGGACACCACACGAGATCGGGGTGGGATCTGCCTCCGCGGAGGGAGAGAAGACTCGCATCGTTCTCTCGCTCAGGAAAGACTTGATCCATCCAATAGCTTCTGCCGAGAAATGAGCGGCGGAGTCCAGGTGGCTACAGAGGACTCTGTGATCCACCAAATCAAAGGCCGCTGAGAGGTCCAGGAGTAGTAGGAGTACTGTTCTCCCTTTGTCTCTTAGCTCATCGATTTGGGACTTCAAGTCTATAAGGGCAGTTTCTGTTCCGTGTAGGGGTCGGAAGCCCGATTGTCTTTCTCCTAATAGGTTGTGTAGTTCCAGGTGCCTTTGAATTTGGATATAGGCAGCTTTATCCAGAATCTTAAGGAGAAATGGTACCGTCGTGATAGGGCGGTAGTTAGTAGGGATGAGAGGGTCTAATGTCTGCTTCTTTAGGAGAGGGAGAACCCAGGACTGTTTAAGGTTGGCCGGGATCGTACCTGAAGCGAAGGAAGCGTTGATCAGTTTAGCAATAAAGGGGGATAATTCTCTGGCAGCGTCTTTTATCAGCTGTGCTGGGCAGATGTCACCTTTACAGTTTGAAGGTTTAAGCAACAGGATAACTTTTTCTACTTCCAGGGTGGTCATTTTGGAGAAGTGGAAGGTGTTACTATGCCCCAATGAGTTCTTGGTATGAGGCGGATCCTGAATTTTGAGTGCATTTTTTTTTTTGCTTGATTTTATTTTGGAGTGTGATGATTTTATTGGTAAGGGCTTGCTGGATATCCGTACACCAAGGTTTGTCCTTGGTGCAGGTGTCCTGAATGGCAATGGGGGACTCAAGTTCCTTTAGAATCGAGAAGAGCTCTTTCATACTGGAGTTGGATTTCGCTATGCGGTCATCATATGAATTACGTTTTGCCTGGCAGACTTCTTTTTTATACAGTGAGGAGAGAGTGGAACGTTTGGCTTTGTTGTCCGCTGATGGGCAAAGCCTCCAAGCGGTTTCACTCTTTCTTTTTAAGATACGTAGATCTTTTAACTGTGGAGTAAACCATTTGTTTAGATGAGCTTTCGGCTTACTCGGTCTAAGCTTGAGAGGGGCCACTTTGTCTAAGGTAGTGAGCATGATGGTGTTAAATTCTTGCACTAGGATACTGGGGCTTAGGTTCTCTGATAGCGCATTAAGGGTTGGTAATATAGCTGGGATTACTTTCTCTAGGGTGATGCATTTTTTATTTCTTGTTAAGCAAGGAGGTGCTGGTGGGGGGGCCGTGGGGTTGGGTCTGGCGGTAACTAAATTAAAGGACACCAGGGAATGGTCTGTCCAGGGTAGGGGCATTATAGATGAGATAGACGTTGTACAGTTACAGTCAGCTATCCAGTCCAAGGTTCTTCCCTTCAGATGCGTAGGCTTATCAACTCTTTGAGTTAAGCCGAGTGAGTGAATAGAATTGGCTACCAATGTAGCATTAGTATCTGTAGTATCATGGAGGCCTAAGTTAAAGTCCCCAAGAAGGATCGATTGAGAGCAAGGTTTAAGGTTATTTGTAAGTAAGATGTGGAGGTCATCTTCGAAAGTGCCTAATGGACCAGGAGGTCTATATAGGAGGTGGATGATAAGGGTTTGGTTATTATTTAGTTGGAGTTTAGCCGATAGCGTCTCACAAGAGTGAATCGATTGGGTGGGTACTAGTCTAAGAGAGAGGCTTATTTTAGAGATTATCGCAATGCCGCCACCTCTAGCTCCTACTCGGTCGTGTCTAACTATCGTATAGCCATCAGGGATGGCTAGCATGAGCGCTGGTCCTGCTGCATTATGTAGCCAGGTCTCAGTGACAGCGAGAAAATCAAGGTTGCCTTCTATTATTATGTCGGCAATGTCTAGGGCATGGGCAACAAGCGATCTCACGTTGAGGAGTGCTCCCACAATAGTTGGGGTTTTAGTGACCTCTGTGGCTTGAAGAGGTGGGGTAGTAGACCTATTAGGAGTGTTTAAGATATTACATTGAGTTGGAATAGGTTGTAAAGGTTGTCCGGTATAACACGGTTTGCCAGTTTGCTTGAGGTTGGTTTTGATGTTGCTAGAGGGCAGGGATCTGCGGGTGGGTTCATGCAATTTCGAGAGTCTAGCACGGAGTCTTAAGTTCCTACAGGGAGTGTCGCATGGGTGCGATATCGCAAGGGGCTCATGACTCGAGCATACATAGGAGTCAGGAAGGTTAGTGTTGGGGTGTACTGTGGGCTTAAGAGGTGGCAAGGAGTTACATGCGTTGGAATTCGGCATGGTGAGTAGTTGTAGGATAGTCCTCAGTAAGGTTGTGTAAATAGCTGGTAGATACATAATTGTATGGAGGTAACCTGTCTAAGGTACCACGTTAGTAATTACAGACTAGGCAGTACAGGCAATCAAAGGCTCAATGATGCAATACTCAGGTGTGACAGGCTAGGCAGTACAGGCAGTCAATGGCTTAGGATGCAATACTCAGGTGTGACAGGCTAGGCAGTGCAGGCAATCAATGACTCAGAGAGGCATTGCTCAAACATAGTTGACTATGGAGGTCCACAAACAGACAGTGCATGCACTCATGATTCAAGAAGGCATTGCTTAGGTCTGGATAGTTCAGGGCGTGCAAATGCAGGCATTCGGAATCAAGGGCATTACTCACATGCAGATCGGTTGTGTGGTGGATAGTGGATGGTGGATAGATAGCTGCAGTGACCAAAGTATTAAGGGCCAGTGGCAACTTGACTGGGCAGCTTGGAAACGTTAGGTGCACTTATTAAACAGGTAGTGGTCTTACCCGATGGTCTAAGTCACTGGTAGGCACTCGGGAGTGGACCTGTGGAAGCAGGACCTTCATGCTGGTGCTTTCGTTAATGGGCCAGGGGGACTGGCAGAGGCAGAATCGGCACGAAACAGGCACCCAACAGGCCTTAGAATGGCCTTCGAGCTGGCCGCCGGCGGATCCAGCTGATGAGAATGAGGCTCAGCCTCGGTTTCACGCCGCGCTGCGCCCGGCATGGGCGAGTCAGGCGCCGTGTGGGGACAGGGTCAGGCAGGCCCTGTCCGAGTTGCCCGCTCGGCGCGTGGATCCTCTGCTGGGCTGGGGGTGCTGGGGGGGCTCCTGCCCTCGCCCCACGATGAAGAAGGGTGGAGTGGGGGGTTTGCAGGCACCCAACAGGCCTTAGAATGGCCTTCGAGCTGGCCGCCGGCGTAATCCGCCTGCCGGCGGATCCAGCTGATGAAATTGAGGCTCAGCCTCGGTTTCACGCCGCGCTGCGCCCGGCATGGGCGAGTCAGGCGCCGTGTGGGGACAGGGTCAGGCAGGCCCTGTCCGAGTTGCCCGCTCGGCGCGTGGATCCTCTGCTGGGCTGGGGGTGCTGGGGGGGCTCCTGCCCTCGCCCCACGATGAAGAAGGGTGGAGTGAGGGGTTTGCAGGCACCCAACAGGCCTTAGAATGGCCTTCGAGCTGGCCGCCGGCGTAATCCGCCTGCCGGCGGATCCAGCTGATGAAATTGAGGCTCAGCCTCGGTTTCACGCCGCGCTGCGCCCGGCATGGGCGAGTCAGGCGCCGTGTGGGGACAGGGTCAGGCAGGCCCTGTCCGAGTTGCCCGCTCGGCGCGTGGATCCTCTGCTGGGCTGGGGGTGCTGGGGGGGCTCCTGCACACAGTAGATTGCCAGCTGGCAGTTTACCCAGTATTGGTGGAGTGGACCATGAACATTTTTCATGGAACATTTCACAGGTGGCATGTATTTGAGGTTACTGCCTTGTGATACACGAGTCACATTCACCAATGGCTTCCCACATATTTCCACTGTCACTGAATGTACACATTTCAGCATCTTTAAAATCTCCATCAAGCTGCTGTCGAATACTATGCATTTGGCCTCCTTTATTAGACTGTCATCCTGCATTAATGTTGTTTCTGACTGAACTGTAGTTGACATATCAGCCAAACTGGACATACTGTAGTCGAGATCTTTGTCTAGTTCCTCAGTCAATTGTATTGATGCTTCAGTCTTTGTTATTTCAGCGTCTGTTACTTGAACTTGAATCGGAGAAAGCATCAATGTCGACTGGTTTTTGGGTGCCCTTTTTTGGCGGGTGTGGATTGTGTCAAGTGGTTGCGACTAATTCAAAAGCATCTTCAATACATTCAGTTTCATCTTCATCTGGTGGAGCAGACGCATTGTAGCAATGGTCCAAAAACACTTTGCTGGCTTTGCCGGTCACATTAAATTCATTTTCTGGCCATTGGGCAAATGCATCTCGAGTTTGAACATGCTGCACCTCAATTGATAGTTGCTCCATGATGAAATCAGTTTGGCAAGCAGCATCTCTCATTTGTGTCGCTGTCTGTGTCTGCATAGTCCGTACTCCATCGGGCAACTACAGGACAGATAGGAAAAAGGATGTTCAATGTAAATCCAACATATAGTACTGGACAGTTTACATTTTAAAAAAAGCATATTCTGAAGGACCCAGCAGAAAACACTGGTTAAAAATTGAAATTGTTTATAAATTACCTTATTTTTCTTGCTTTTCATTGAAACCTTCTTTACTGTAACGTCAGCAATAGCAAGCTGGTCCACCGACTTGGATCCACGTGCCTCCTCTTCTATATCTGGATCTTGCATACATCCCTAGAAAAGAGTGTCCATTTAAAATAAGTCATTTTTTTTTAAGTCATTTGTATTCGAAATCAAATTATTCCTTCGAACACATGGCTTACACAAATAAACCCATACATTGTGTATGTCATTTAGTCAAAATATACATTTGGGACTTTACCTAATTGATGGCTAGTTTACTCGATCAAAGTTGACTGTCCGAAGCACACTCCTTGAAATGTTGCACTCAAGCAATTTGCAAAAACTGCTTGTTTCTAATACTGTCACTGTCTAATAGTATCAAATCTGGGACTGACTTTCTATTATTCGAGGGGAAGGTCAGTACGCATACCTCTGGCTCTGGATCAACTACAAGGGATGATGTAATTGTAGTCGAAGCTTCATCATCTTCCTGTAACACAGTACTTGTATTAGTATGGTTGAAAAAATTAGAATTTTAAGACACACAATGTGACAGAGACAATGGTACATATCTATAATAAAAACACAAATGAAACATTGTGTAAACGAACGACACGATATGTAAATATGATGAGATTATCTCATTCAATGGAACTGTCAGTACGCATACATCTGGCTCTGGATCAACTACAAAGGAGGATGTAATTGTAGTCGAAGCTTCAGCATCTCCCTGAAACACAGTACTTGTATTAGTATGGATGAAACAATTGAAATTGAACACACTCATTGTGACGCAGACATTGGTACATATCAATATAGCAATCCACGAATGAAACATTCTGTAAACGAATGACATGGTACGTAAATATGATCAGATGCTCTCAAATTCCATTCATACAACAATTCCTGAACTGAATAGCTAAGTAAGACTACCTGATACGTGCTCAAAGTGGTTGTTGACGACAGGCAAGACATGGATGCTGAATCTTGCTCCTTCATATTCAGTACATAGTCATGCAGGGTCATTACGACCCTGGCGCTAAGGGGTTAACGGTGCCGTAAAAGGCTGCAGCGCCGTTAACCCCTTAGCGCCTTACTACGAGGTCCCTTTGCGGGACCCGACAAAGAACGGCTGGTCTGGACCAGCCGTTAAAGTAGGGACCCGCAAAGGGACCTTGATGGCAATTACGGCTTCAATTTGCGGTACCGTAATTGCCGCCTTCCCCATTCCCATTGAGCCCTATGGGGCAAAAATGGGAATGAGGAAGGGTCATGGAGAATGGGGGAATTACCGCCCCACCAACCTTGGAATGGGGTGGTAATTCCCCCTTTCTCCATGGCGGACTCCGGCATGGACCATGGTGCTAATAGCACCATGGTTTAGCGCCGGAGTCCTAATGAGGGCCATGGAGTTGTAAAGGGAAAATATTATTTGATTTAGAAATGCTAATCTTAAAAATTGCTATGTAAATAGACAGATTACGATAACATTATGCTTATTTCAAAGGACACTGTAGCATAGTTATCTGTGCCCAATAATTCAATTTTCTATGAGGCTTCTAAAACCAAGGACAGATGTTTAGCAAAATGGTCTTTATTTAAAAAGCAATACAATCTTACTAATATGAAAAGTATTATAAGGGACAAGAACACCTAAAACACCAATCCGTCCATTTAGTTACCTGTCCATGACCCCAAGGGCTACAGATAAATCCGTAACCGTGACTCACCTGAGGTGGCATGTGAATGAATAGAGTCGTTATTGCATTTGGGAGCAGTTTTCGAGTCGTTCTGAGTTGATTCTTCTTTGTGTACATGGATGGGTCGTACATATTCTGGGTAAAGTGCAGGCTGCAGATGCGGAACCGATCAGCCCTCTTGTCCTCCAAGACATCTTTGACTCTACTTTCAAGCTCTTCCAGCGCATATCCACAATATCTGACCCATTCTCTCATTCGATCTAGCGTCTTTGGGAATACATGCATTGTAGTACCTTCAGATTTCTCATGGGTCTTAGAAGGGCAGCCGAAAATCGCACATGCAGGCATTCTAAATTCTGCAACAAAAAAAGGTCAACATTATTTGAAAATTGAGAAAGAAGGATAATACCATACATTCATGTATGCAAGGTATGTTTTGGTCACCACAGCAAAACTAGTGTAGCGTGGGCGGCTGTTTTATTGACTAACTTTCATAAACAATTCTTTGATGTGACGAAAATCAGAACATGTTAATCGTCCCTTGAATGTACTATCGTGCATCAAAAGGAAACATGCTTATAATATTGACACGGTCTGCTAAGGATGCAATTCGATGCCAATTGACACTGATGACAATTGATATATCGATAACATAACAAATTAAACTCAGGTTTGGTACTGGTATCTGTTTGCACGGGCTACAAGCAAGGAAGGTAGCTGACCAGAGCACAGAAACGAGGCACAGAATACTCAAAGAAATACAGTGAGAGGAATGGAAAAGAAAATGTAATGTTGTCTGTTGTGAAGCGATCTGTTTATACTTATTGAGGAAAGAGGCGTCCTGCCATTTCCATGGCGACACGTCATTAGCTGAGGCGCAGAGAATGTTAACACGAGACGTGCTTTGGGATTGTGAAATGGGCGGTACGCGTCTAATGATGTCAGGCTCAGGGGCTGGGGATATGATTTAGTGCCGCAAGGGCAGTCCTGCTTGGGCGACACAGCAACGGATCAGATTATCACGAGATGGCCGTGCCCTGCTACCTGATTTTGCATGTGTACAAAAGAGGAAAACTACGGTAAGGTGCATCGGAAATGTTTGTGCGATCAATCAACGTATGCTCAAAAACACATGCCCGAACCCACGGGACAATAATATTTCTGAGCGCACTATTCCTTTAAGATTGGATAAGCAGGAGCTAAATGCAGCTCCTATGTATCCATCATTAATCATGACCTGAAGCTATTACTGGGGAATGTTGTCCTAGTACATAGATTTAATCAAATCTACCTTTCACATAAGATACAAATATATAATTTGGTCCATTATTTATGACCCATTATGCTTCAAATGTTGCATTGATGTGTCCTAATGTTCATTTATTTATTGTCCCAAATACAGAGTTAAATTCACATACATGTGTTTGATGGGCCTTACTTGGCCTGGGGAGCCAAAGGTAGCCCCTGGTAGATGTTAGTATCGGACGAACCAGGCTCTACTATGCTACAAGTAGGCGCTAAATAGGTCCCCTCAATTTCGAACCCTGCTTGTACAGCATACCAAACAAGATACCAACCACCCCATGTACACTATTTTATGTGCAATTTCATTACACACATACATGTTACAGTCCGACAGTATACTAAAAAACAAAATGAAACATCTTACACATTAACCAAACTTGTGCAAAAAATAATGCAACACGTCCGTTAACTAAGCACATATCAAAACATATACTGGAACATCCCCCTCTCACACAGCAAATCAAAATTACTACTGAAAAGTACACATGAAGAGTATATCACAAAAAGGAACAAAACATACTAACATGCAAGTATATGTTTCTAGGCCCACCTTCAAATCCACCTCACAATGACTATGTTACGAAGTGTAGCTAATGATTTTGATTTATGCACACGCCAACACAAGCCCACACAAACCCCAAATAAAATACCTCTAATTTGTGTCTCCCCGGTATGCATCTAATGGAAGTCCCTTATTAAAGCACAGGCTGACTAAGGCAAACCCTCCCCATCCACATCTACAATAAGCACACACTCCAGCCAAGCGCAGTTTGGCAGCAGTGAGCAGCAGCATATTCTACCTGTCAAGGCCTACCTGTCAATTCAACATTGTTTCTTCTGCTTCTTCTGATCATCACAGGTCTGGTTTGGTGGTAGTTGGAGGACGAGTATATTCCCTTTCGAAAAAGACAAGCTGCAAAGCGCCAGCCAAGCACCAGCAAAGCGCAGTTCGGCAGCGGTTGAGCAGAGTGGAGTGGCTGGAGTGACCGCACGTGACAGACGGGTTGTCGTTTTTCATCAAGTGGATGAGTCACTTCATTGCAAATAATAGACTTGTTTGTAGTTTATTAGACCGCCGTCGTGTTCGCAAGATGTGGAGTGGGGTCAGAGGTAATACCACATTAAGTTTCCCTACCTCAATCTGAATTAGATAAAGTGTGTCTTGCCTTTGACACCCCTTCTATCCCAGCTATGCCACCTTGCCTGGTCCCTACGACGGGTGAGACGAATCATGCAGTCGCGTGTACTCCTGCTGAAGCTAGGGCTGATAAAGCTTTCACCTTAACATCTACCAATATAAAGAAAAAATACTGGATTTCTTTCCGCAAGAAAGAAATGTGATTATGGAGTACTCCACTAGTGGGTTTCCCTCCTGTTCCTTCCACGGACATGGACAGAAACTAAACAAAGATCGCTAACAATTTGTTGATTGACATTGCCTCCATAGACCCAAGCAACTATATTAGTAAAGCTAGTGCAGCGACTTTGCGGAGAGAGTTTTGGCATGATTTGGGCAATGCCCTCTCTGTTACCCAGATCTTTTCAACTCTCCGGAACAAGTCCCAGCCTTGAATTCATCTTTTTCCCCAGAGTTTCTTAGGACATGCACATCATTCATGGCAGGAATTGGGTCCCCTTTCCTTAGCCATCCTGAACATTGTCTTAAACTCCCTGGTTAGGATTCTTGACCTGGTCAGGGAAGATGTCAAAGATAATTAATTTATACTGAACGTCATTCAGGAAAAAGTGACCAATTGCATGTCACTAGAACTATGTGAAAGAACGAAATTAAGTAAAATCGAGGAAAATTGAAAATAGAAAGGAATTTGAAGTAATTGATCTGGGTACTTCTGTCAAGATCAAATAAAAAAAATGCTGTAAAATTGACTAGGATTGAGGAGCACATAGTACTAACTGGGTCAGAAAAGACTGAAAACAACAAAAGGCTAATGATATGAATAAGAAATGCCCCCAAACTCCTCTGCACGTCTCTCATTCTTTTAATTTAGACACCCCTCCCTGTATGTCATTTATTGTGGAATTTGAAAGACTAGGTGTGATTAAATATCAGGAAGGGGACTCAATATTAATCGTGGAATCAGACTTGAATCCCAACGTACGCAGCGCAGCAAGAAAAGTAAGAACAAACACAGAGAAAGCCTGTTGAAGTTGCTGTAAAGAAGACCAAAAATCAAAATGCATGGAAAATCAATCATAACTCTTCACTGTAACTTCTGCGTAATATGAATCGGCCAGCAGATAAAGTAACTGACAGCCCTGGTAGTTCCAGCCTCAAGCAAACTGGCCTGGCCCCAATGTTTCGTACTATATCAACATCCAAGAAATGAGTTTTGAATTCAATAGCTGTGATGGAATCGGATTGTTCCCAAGTTAATATGCAAGGTGAATCAGACATAAACGTTTTTCTGACCATCAGGAAGGTATCGATAGCATGGCGAAGTGGGCCCCAGAGTCGTGAAGAACTTGCAGACTGTGAATAAGGTAGTCCATTTGGTCCAGGTAGAGGGAATTACAGTAGTCAAGAGAACCAGAGATAAGGGAGGAAATAACCATTGGACGAAGAGATGAGGGGAGAACAGAGAGCACTTTCCAGAGAACCTGCAGCTTAAAGTGGACAGATTGGGAAACTGCACTCACTTGAGGCAGTAGGGAAAGAGAAGCAGACAACTTAACCCCTAGAGTTTTAACCACAGAGGCGGCAGGAGGCAGGGAGCCAAGCTCGGGCGTCTGAAAGACAGCCGACCATGGCGAGGTGTCATGAGGGGCCCCAACCACGAGCACCTCAGACTTTTCACTATTAAACCGCACCCAGTCTTGGCCCATCCAAGCATGGATTGTGGAAAGGCAGGAGCAGCAACGAATGGCCGTGAATGGGAGTGCAAGATCCAACCGCATCAGGATCTGGGGTTCCTCCACGCAAGAGTAACAGCAAAAACCAAAATAGTGACTAAAATGTGATCAGAGGCTGGATATAGACATTAAAAAGAAGAGGTGAGAGAGTCAAGTCCTGGGGCATCCCAAAGGAGAGGGGAAGAGAGTGTGAGGGGAAAGGGGCAAGAAAGAGAGATTGAGAGTGGTAGGAGAAAAAGGAGATAACTAGTACAGAACCCGGCCCGAGACACCCACCTGAGAGCGTCTCTGGATCAGAATAGTGTGGACTATGGTGTCCAATGCAGCAGAGAGATTAAGGAGGATCAGAACTCCAATGCCCCCCTGATCCACAATCTGTGCTAGGTCTTTGACAAGCAACAGCAATACGGATTTTGTGCCCCGACCAGGCTTGAATACAGACTGAAAAGGGTCCAGGCAGTCAGAGTCCTTCAGAAACGAGCATAGAAGAGGGGTAACAAGAGTCTCAGGGAGTTTCATAGAGAATGATAGAAGAGAGATGGGGTGGAAAATAGAGGAGATAGAAGGATCCAAATTAGGTTTTTTAAGGAGGTGCTCTGCCACAAATTTGTAAATCCTTCCAGGATTCACTATATGGGCATTGTGCGTCTTCTGATATGTACACCTGGAATTGGCATTTGGCAAAATGTGATGAGAAATTGCAATCTTGGGGCTTTAATAGCAAGCAGCTTTTGGCAAATTCACGAGAGTCTCTATATAACATCTTTGGCTCTTGGATTGGTGCCAAACCTGCACCAGGATAGGAAACTATATACGCCATGTAGAAGTTGTTCTTTTCCGCAAGAAGCTAGGAGTCTGTGCCCCGTACTTAACCCAATTTCCTTCTTGGAAATTTGGGAAAGTATTACTTCGATTTAAATTAAATCTTTTGTCTACAAGGGAAAACTGCCCTTGTTGGAAAAGGGATCATTATAATAGTAATAGTGAGAATAGTAATTGCCGCCACTGTGGGAAAGAAACAGAGACAACAAAACATCTTGTGATTAATTGTGAAGCTCTTGTCATTGCTTGCTTAAACTGTTTTGGATGGTATATGAAAGACTTTCACCCCAACTACTGGGAAGAACTGTGTTGGAAATTAAGGGAGACTGCATCGCCTTTTTTTATGCAAAGCTCTTTACCAGTTTTTCTGTAGGATAAAACTACTTGATGAGAGCCAGGATGGGTTGCATTATGTATCGGGATCTTAACTAATTTTAATTGATGATGGGAGAATCCTCAATCTTAAAAATGTAATTCTGCCTCTTGGGTCAAGATATTAAGTGAACAGGGATTTTAAATGGTATAATAGGATTTGCATTGTGTACTTTTGAGAATACTTCTCTTTCCTTTTTCTTCTTTCTTTCTTCTTTTCTCTTGTATTGATTGATATGTTATTCTGATGTGTTATACTGTAAGGTTTTGCAATCCGAATGCACAATTAAATTAAAAAAAAAATTCTTTTAAAAAAGCAAACACTCCATACCACAGACTGCAGACATATGCCATGCTGCCAACAGCAGAACAATCCCCACACTCACTTCCAACCCAAAATACACATTGTGCCCACTATCAGTGCCTCACATTGCTCAGACATCTATAGTACAAAAAAAAAGAAATTAAATACAAAGCACACTTCATTGCACACATCTAAACAGTCACACAGGCGAAACATCTGTACACTGTTGGTGAGCCACCGCCCAACTACATATAAAATACAAAGAAGTAGGAGTCTACTTCATGAGGTACCGCACTGGCATTGTGGCAGCTGAGATGGGCAAGGAAGAATGGAACATAAAGTATGTCTAGACGCTGGGACCCAGCGTGGTCACAGCAAGACCCTTGGCTTCATGTTTCACAATTAATATAATGCCACATTTGCAAAAGAACAGAGCCACTATATGTCAGTGGGGTGAAAGGTTGTAAAGGAATAGGGAAACTGCAACCTAACTATGTTCTTCTTATTTCTTTGTTACTCCATGTTTGTCTTATATATCATTTATGGTGTCACATTATTTATGGGGTCACATCCCCTTCATGTCTATGTTATTCATTCAATGTATGATTTATTGTGGAACTGGGTTTGTTTTATTAACATTCATCATTTGTGTATTTTGCGTTTTGTATCAACAAAATGTTATTTTTTTTTTACAAAAAGGTTAACCTAAATGGTTTGTTAAGAACACTTGTTACGAACATCACCAACAACAAAAAATATTGGGCCTCATTACAAGTTTGCCAGTCCGGAAATAAGGGTTCTGGCAGCAGCGTACTGGCACCCTTTCAGGACCGCCAAACTAAGAGTTTGCCTGTAGGGGCACGGAACTCACAGCAGGCCTGACCTGCCCGGAGTTCAGGCCCCTACCGGCAATGTTTTCACTGAAGCATTGGCACGGTTAGCAACGGTGCAGATGCTTCAGTGACCCCAATTCCGTGGAGTCCTATCAGACTCCACGGAATAGGGATTTACCGTTCCGCCACCTGCCATCATATCCCGGTGGCACTGGGATGTCAGGTGGTGGAAACGGTGGAATGTGGTCGGCGGTGCCGCCGCCTACCGACAGGTTTTACCGCTGACCCCATAATAAGGCCAATTGAGGCAAACTTAAAATCTAAGTGGGGATGTAGAGTTTGAAGAGCCCTGAGGAAGAGCCCATTGGCTTGAAACATGTGTTGGCTTGAATTGGATACTTATTGTACTGTTATATTCAAATACAAACCTCCTTAACATACATAAAACTAAA
Organism: Ambystoma mexicanum; assembly: GCF_040938575.1. NCBI lineage: Eukaryota > Metazoa > Chordata > Amphibia > Caudata > Ambystomatidae > Ambystoma > Ambystoma mexicanum. The sequence goes on along the minus strand of NC_090923.1, from coordinate 1,017,645,929 downwards.
GTTGAATATATTTTATGTGTTGACAGCTTTTTCACTTTTCATATCCAGGAATACATTGTTTTGGGGAGTGTGCTTATGTAACCTAGCTATCTCTTTCTGGTTATGTCTATACAAATTCAAATGAGAACAAAAAAAAGATAAAAGAAAAATTAATTGAGATGTTACATGAAAACCTAAACATACATTGCTAAATGCCACCACATGCTTCCAATTTCATCATTTTTTAAAAGATTATTATAAACAGAGATAACCAGTAAAATAACGTTCAATTAAAGTCCTTCTCTTGAAGTCATATGCACACAGGAGGAGATGCCGACCCTGCCAGTAACAACCAGCTGCCCATGTTACGGGCAGGGTTGATGCGCCGCTGAGCTCTATATAGCCATTAGCACCCATGTAATTTCCTAGGTGGGTCTGAAGTCCGTTTTCTATTAATGACCATAAAGATATGTTTTTTAAGTAATTTTATGAAACATCCTTAGCACCCACGTAGGACATTAAATGGGTGCTAAGAGGTGAGGGGGGCGGGGAAGTGGGCAGGAGGAGCAGGGAAACGGAAGGGGCACTGGCTAGCAGCACGCCTCCAGGTTCAAAATATGGGCTAATGCCAGACCATACGGCCCGCATTCTGAGCTTCCTGAGGGACCCCTTCTAGGATGCCAGTGTTCTTGAAATTAAGCCACACTTCATAGTGACAATATCAAACCAACATGTTTCCTAAATGTATGAGGTCCATCCAGTGGTCGAAGTGAGCGGGAGCGGGCGTGAGCGGTGCTCCCCTACTTTTTTAAATGACCTTGTACAGCTCCTATACTTTTATTTTAAAAAGAAACCTTTCCGGAATGGTTTTGTTTTAAAATAAAAGTGTAGGAAGAAGTTGAAACTTTACCTTTCAGTGCACTGCACTGAATGTTCCCTTAAACAGCAGGTGCAAGTGTTTGGGGGTGTATTGTGTGGGGGAGGGGGTGTCGCAATGGGGTTTATGGGGAGCAGGGGCAGGCCAGCAGGGAACATAGTTCCACTACTTCTTTTCGTACACTTCGACCACTGGGTTCATCATACATTATAGGTGGTTCTCCAACTTCATTCATTCATGATTTCCACCGATCAAAAAAAATCGACACACGTAGAACACCATTTTAGCTGCCTCAACATGCAACCACAACTGAAACCTCTCCTAAGGTGTGCTAAGTGAACTTGCACCATTCTCAAAATAGTACGCACAAACCAAAAACAAGCACAAAAAAAGATTTTAAAAAAAATAGACAGTCACAATTTTGAAACACCAAGAACATTTGCCAACATATTTCACACTATTTAGACCATCCTCCCTTGAAGGGTCAGAGGAAACAGTCTACATTTACGGAAAAAATAATGTTACTATCTATAAAAGTTGAACTCCATAAGCACTGTGAATTCCAATGTCAATGTCTAACGGATTATAAAACACTTAACATAACCAAGTAAGGCCATAACCAACCCTGTAGGAACCTTAACTCTCTCTCCATAAGAACAAAGAAAAAAATGTGCATCAGCACATACTTCTAACTTTAAAATGTACAATGTACACCAACAAGACAAACACAAAGCAAACATTCAATGCATCCTAAAACACATCACATTGCCATGTAATTAAATATAACAAATATATACCTTAACCTAAATGACCTCAAAAGCATGCACCCACAATCGCACCATATTAAATTACCTCAAAACAAACACCCACAACTAATCATATCACTAGTGCACAAGCAACTATGCGAACATCTTTACAGACTTCACACCAAAAAACAAGGAAAACGAACAGGTCAAGTACAAACAATCACACATACGTCACTATAAAAAATAAACACAAAATGCTTGAAATGCATTAACATATTTGTGTATTAACAATTCAAAAAGAGGGTGAGTTAAGGGTTCAGCAGAGTTGGTTTTATTTTATGTTATATATTTAGTTTGAGTTAAACTTTTTAGAGATACTAAACATACAGTGTTTTCATTTTTTCCCCACTGTGTATTTATATATACTGGCTATACCCAGCTCACTCTCTTCCTATCCATCTGTTCTTTGTCTCTCTGATTGCCTCTGTCTCACTCTATGTATTTGTCTCTTTCTGTGTCAACAGTCACCAGGGGTGGACTGGCCTATAGGGTACTCTGGAGATTTCCTGGTGGGCCTCTGCACCCTGGGCCTCTTTTGTGTGGTATTTACAAATTTTCTCATAGGAAAAGCATTGGGCTTGCTGTAAATGTGTCAGATGGAGCCACTTTGAACATTATTTCTAGGGCCTCTTTTGATGGCCAGTCCACCCTGGACAGTCACGTTCTCACGTGCACATATGCTAGAGCTGCTAAAGCCATTTCTGACAGCAGCACAACCAGAGAAAAAAACACAGATATCTTGAGATAGGGGTTGTTTTTTGAAAAATAAACGATTAAAAATGAAATGAATACAATTATTTCATTGTAAAAACATTGTAAACTGTTTCTTTTTTTTTAAGTTACAATGTTGTTTTCTAATGGTCACTTCAACTATATGTTGCAATCATAATAAGAAGGTTACATTTGTCTTACTGAGCAAAGCACATTATCAAAACCTAGAATAACCATTTAAATTATTCTCTGATAGAAGGTTATTATTCCAAGATAGACAGTCTGCTACACTCCTAAGGATGGTGTGCTTAAACCGTTAAGTAAATGATGCAAAGAAGAGGTTGTTCATTTTCATTTTATTTTAAATTCTCCCTAACATTAACGTGTTTGTAATATTGTAACCATGCATACTTATTCAGACAACTTCAGGATTTGGATGTGAGGATAAAGTGGCTGAGACATCTGATGTTCCATTGGTTACTTGTTTCTGAAGATAATGGGCCTCATTATGAGTTAGGCGGTAGCTGTGCCGGCAGAACCGGCACGGCTGCCACCAGAGTAATTTTTTTACCGCCACCGGGTAATGGGAAATTACCAGGGCATTCCGGCACGGCGGATCCGGTAATTGTCCATTGCTGGGTGACAGTATAATTATTAGTCCCCATTCCCATTGAGCCCTTTGGGGAGGATGAGGATGACGGAAGCACCGGCTCTACCATGTAGGTCTGAGAGCAGGTGCCGGTCTGCCTGCCAGGTCAGACCTGGCGGGCTGTAAGGCACCCGCTCCCAGACCTCGTAGTTTGCCAGTCCAGAAACAACGGTACTGGCAAGTTTACCAGTACCGTTGTTTCCGGACCGGCAAGCTTGTAATGAGGCTCAATGTTTCCTCTCCCTGTGCCCGGATCTCTGGAATATTTTTTACAAAAGTGTTAAGGAAAAAACAAAAAAAACGCAAAGTTTACAAACATCAGAAATAATAAAGTTAAGGTAAGAACATAATAAACTTCATTATTATTGGTTTTAAATTATATTTAAATCAAATATTCAAGTAACCTTAACTCACCCTGTTTTTGTTTTGCAATATTTTGTTTTTGCTCTAAAAAGCTTTATAGTCACAGTAATGTAATGTATTGTGTGAATATTTGTTTATTTTTAATCAAAATGTTAAACTATTTTTATTTATTTGTTTTAATGTGCATTACATTTGTGGAGCTTCTGTTATTACTTACAGTTTGCATTATTTAATTAACTTAATTTAGCACACATATCAAATGTTTGCATTGTTTATGCACAGTGTAATGACTGTACCTGTCTATATGTTAATGTAATTTGTAGAAGTAAATGTTACTAAGCTTTTACTGTACATTATATTTTAATAATTTGTATTGGTTTTATGTTTGTTTTATTTTTATAATGTTATCTTTATCGTTTAGTAAATTATATACATTTACAATGATGACACGCACTTCACTAATTCATATTTGTATTTTTATTAATTTATAAATGTATTTAATTGATATTGTATATATAAAGCATACATCTTGAATGCTTAAGTATATTTTGTTAATGTAGATTTATTTTTTAAACTATTATGTGAATTTTTTAATAGCAATTTTGGGGTCTAATTATGCTTTGGTGTATTATAATTTAAGTTTATTATGTAGTAACTTGTATTACAAAAATATTTTACACTTTCTTTTATTTATTATAGTTGTACATTTAATGTACTTTTGAATGATTTGACATTTTATACAATTACTTATTTTGTGTGTGAAATTATTATAGTTTTGTGGTAATATTGTATGCTTTTATGTGTGTGGGTGAGTTAAGGTTACCATGATATTTGATTTAAGATTAATGTTTTTTAAATGTATTAATAAAGTTAATGTTGATACCTTAACTTTATTATTTCTGATGTTTGTAGACCTTACTTTTTGGTTGATGTGAAAACTCGTGTAAAAAATGGTTTTCAAATGATTTCAAACTTTTATACGGTTACATGAGTGTTTGTTGTAGTAGTAGCCTGTGTTGTAATAGCATGTGGTATAAATGTGTGTGTGGCAAAATTGCGAGTTGCATAACAGAGTGTGGCATAAATGTGTCATAGGTGCATGTGTTGTAAGTTTCTGCGTTTTAAGAGCGTGCGTCATAATATTGTGTGTCATGTGTGCTGTTGCAGCATGTGCTTTAGAAGTGTGTGTTTTAGGAGCGCGTGTTGTAGGAGCCCAGGCTATAGCATTGTGTGTCGTAGGAGCACGTGATGTAGGAGTGTGTCATTACAGTGTGCATCATAAGAATGTGGGTTGTGGGGCGTGTGTCGTAAAAGCATGTGTCGTAGGAGAATGTGTCATAGGAGAATGTGTCGTACACGCATGTGCCCTAGGTGCATGTGGGAGTATGTGTTTTATGTCCACAAACTATGTGTAGTAGGTGCATGTGTAGTAGGAGCATGTGTTGTAAGCACGTGTGTGATAAAACCATGTGTTGTATGATCTCATGTCGTAGAATCGCATGTCGTAGCAGCATGTGTTGTAGAAGCAAGTGTTGTAGGAGTGTGTGCAATAAGAATGTCTCGTAAGAGTGTGTGGTAAGTGTGCATCGTAAGAGTGTGTTGTAAAATTGTGTGTATATGGAGCATGTGTTGTACGAGTATGTGCCATAGGTCCACATGTTATGTGTAGTAGACATGTATGTATTAGCGTGTTATAAGAACATTCATTATAGGAGTGTGTATTGTAGAAGCATGTGTTATAGCAGCGCGTGTTGTAGGAGCATGTGACAGCATGTGTCGTACGTCCAAATGTTAGGTGCAGTAGGCGCATGTGAGGATGGTGCGTGTGTCAAAGGAACATATATAATAGGAGGGTGTGGTAGGAGCTTGTTATGGCAGCACGTGTCATAGGTACAAGTTTGGGGGCACTAGAAAGTTGGAATTACTGCGCCTGATCAGTACTTTAGAGTGTATCCTGCTGCATGTGCTGGTGCCTCCAAGGACAGTGACCCAATGTCCTGGAATGAGAAGGAATGGAGAATGTAGGCCTGCACGGTTGCGATAAATACAGTAGAATAGATGAGAGCAGTGTCTCTCTATTAATAAGTCAGACACTAGGTTATTTAGCAGTGTAACAAGTGTTTTTATTTATGTAGCCGACATGTGTTTCGACCCTCGGGGGTCATTTTTAAGGTGATAAGGAAATAGCTGGAGTAAGTCCAGGTGTGTGTTCAAGGGAGGTGCCCCGTGGACTAGTTCAGTGGATAGTCCACAAGGTATTCTAATGAGAGGCTTGCTTGTGCTCTTGTACAAGTCACCTGGTGGCCGCACTGCATTTGCATATTACAAGAGTGTGTGTAATTAGTATGTGTGTTGTAAGAGTGTGCCATAAGGGTGGGTGTGTGTGGCAGGAGGAGTGTCTTAGAAGCATGTGTCATAGGAGCAGGTGTAATTGGATTATGTGTTGTAGGTGCATGTGCCAGAGGTGCATGCTCTGTGTACAGTTAATATGAAAAGAGTACATTTATTCCATAATCTTAAAACTGACATCAAAGTCAATTCATACGCTTGATAGACAGTTTGTATAAGAAGTGGATGTTTATTGCATAACCTTAAAACTCACATCAAAGTCAGCTGAGACTTGCGTTTAATGTGAGTTTTTAGGAGATGTTAATTGTGTAATGTAGGAGCGTGTGTGATAGGAGTGTGTGTGGTAGCAGCATGTGTCATAGGTACTTTTGAGAGCATGAGTCGTAAGTCCACATGTTATGTGCAGAAGGCCTATGTGTAGTAGCTGTGCACGTCATAGGAACATATATGATAGGAGTGTGTGTTGTAGGAGTACTTGTTATAGCAACACATGTCATAAGAGCACATGTCATAGGAATGAAGCAGAGGGCCCAGGCCCTCACTGGTAGTAGACATCGGTGGATTCAGGCATGCAGAGACTGGAGACATGAGGCAGAGAGGCAGGTAGGTACCTGGACTGATTTTAAAAACATCACCTTTATTCAGACATCAGAAAATAACAGCACTGGGCTCTTAACATCAGTTCTTTTTTATACTGTTCCAAGTCTGATGTCTCTTCATCATTTATTACACAATACATTCTGAGTGGGTTTGACAACTAAAGACAAACCCTTTTCCATTCCAGGGTTGGTTGGCTTGACTGCCACTCATCAGTTCCACAAAACATGTCTGGGCATGTCTCACTTGGCTGGCATAGAGCAGTGAACTTTCAATGAACTGCTCTTAGAGAATTATTTAATTATTTCAGCATGACTATGTGAAATTCCACCATCTTGTTTTCTGGCAACCATTGCCTGACCGTGTCTCAATCTGAATGCTCTATTCAACTACAAAATGACTGACCACTCTGCTTTTAAGCAGAACTCATTTTCTGTTCAGCTTTCAGCCTAGATTGTCGATATTCACAATATATGTATAATACCTGAGATGCCCTCCATTGTGTACGGCATTCTGACCCTAAAAAATATATGTTGCCCTAAAATGTGCTTTTTTTGGCCAAGAAAGCGCTACAATTCTGATGTTTTGCAATACTGGAACTATTGATCAGCCTGACAAGTTATCTGCATTACGTTTAAGGGAGAGGGATCTCTAACAACACCTCTACAGGAACATGTTTTGTAGGAGTGCGTGTCATTAGAGTATGTGTTTTAAGAGTGTGCGGTAAGTGTGTGTCGTAAGGGTGTGTTGTGAGAAACCTGAAGGTTTCTCCCTAGCTAGTCCCCAGGGATCTGTCATCCAGGTGGCCAGGACACGGCCATCGCTATTGGATTCAGTTCCTGGGGGTGGACCACTGAGGGAGGATCACCTGGATGGGGGTCCTTGGGGAGTGGAAGTGGGACACCAACGGGCGAGATGCAGTATCCCCCTTCTTTCAATACCTTTTCCCCATAGGATATTACAAAACACTGCCCCCCTTTTCCGACATAAACACTTTAACACAACACGAAAGACAGTGTACTAACACCAGCGCTGTTTACCTGACATGTCCCAATATAAGGTTCAGGCAAAGTCAGGCAATTTACCTGAATCACACACACCTGACACACCACACACCTGACAGCCCTTTTCTTTCTCCACAGGGATAAAAGGTGGAACACGACAGCACCCTATGAGCAAGGCAGACTGCACAACGTAAGAGCTAACTCAGCACGGCAGTTCAAGAGGAGGAGAAAGATGGCACATACCAAGAGGGTAATAAGGAGAGAGTCGACCTTGCCCTTTCCGACCAAGGCCTGTGGAAAGTCGCAGGAGGGAATAAGTCAGTGAGCAATAGCCAACGTGTGTTTCAGCAGATGTCAACGGTACACAAGACCCTGCTCTGCTGATTACCAAGCCGGAGAGAGACGCTTGTCTCTGTGGTACCAACCTAGAGTCCAAGGCAGAGAAAGCAAAGCGGTTCATCACCGCTGGTGAGTCGAGTGGAGAGTCAATAAGAAACCGGGTTGTGTTGAACGAAAGTAGCAAACATCTAATTGAACTTTGAACAAAGGAACTATTGGAAAAGTGGGGGAAAAGCCTGCAACAGAGGCGTCGGGCACCACATGGGTGTTCACACAGAATACTCTGGGCGATTACCTGAAGGTAGAGACTACCATAACCAGAAGGCCTTGGGAAGAGGCAAAGAGAGGTCAAGGGGGTCATACTGGGGTCTTGTAAAATCCTCTGTACGGTTGAAAGTCTTTGACCGGCAGATAATTGTGAAAGTGAAGGGAAGTTAATCCTGCATGGTGAAAATTAGTACATGAACAGTGTGTTTTACGAAGGTTGGCGAGAGGGAACCCAATCGAGGGATGTTCACAATACATTGTTTGAAAAGACATTGAGATTTGTGAAAGCAGAGAGCATTGCAAGACAAGGGGAAGCAAATCGCCCTCCTTGTCAATTGGGGTCCAAGACCGGTGGAGGGAGATCCAGAGGTCGAAACTTAACACCAAAAGTTCTCTGGGAAAGGAACTGTTTTGGTAAGTTGTTGAATACGACTTTGGAGGGGTTTGCGCCCAGAAGAGGGGGAACCAGGGGTGAAGCCATCACCCTAAGTGTTCGTAGATCCAAACTTTGAGTTTGTTGAGAGTATCAGGCCTTCAAGGCAAGAGACATTTATTAAAAGGAGACTTAACTATCGAAGAACCTGATAGCTGATAAGGAACTGTTAGCTTGTGCTGGGAAGGCTTGAGCGTGTGCTGTGCTCCAAAGTCCCACCTTGCCCTGTGCTAAAAACGTGGGGAAGGGAAACCTATAGGCAATCACATCCTGACTTTTTATTTATGAACACTTCTTTCTTTATTGAACCCTTATCCCACACTCTTTGTGTAATTAGTTGTAAGGAATTCGCAATAGGTTTTTCTTAGTATAAGCCCTTTTATTTGGACACAACGCCACAAGGAATGCCTTATTTTTCATTTGATGGTCGACGCTTGCTACCATCTTAGATTTAGGTTTAGGCTAGGCGTTTTTCCACCCTGCACTTACAGTTTAATAAACATCCTTGAACTTTAATCACTTGTGTCTGTCTTTGCTGTTGTCACCATGAGTTCCTTACAGTGTGTGGTAGGCAGATATGCGGTAGCAGTGTGTGTCGGAAGTGCGTGTGTCATAGATGCATGTAAGAGCACGTGCCGTATGTCCACGTTATGTGCAGTGGGTTCATGTGTAGTAGGTGTGCTTGTTATAGGAACATGTATGATAGGCGTGAGTGTTGTAGGAGCACGTGTTATAGCCGCACATGTCACAGGAGCATGTGTTATAGGAGTGTGTGTCAGAGTGTGATGGTAGAAACATGTGTCGTAGGAGCATGTGTCGTAGGAGCATGTATCGTAGGTGCACTCTCTGTGTACAGTTCGTATTAAATGTGAGTTTTAAAGAGATGTACACTCTGTGGACAGTTCGTATTGAAAGTGTACATTATTCCATTACCTTAAAACTCACATTAATGTCAGCTGAGACTTGCCTTTAATGTGTGTTTTAGCAGATTTTAATTGTATAATGTACGCAGTGTAAAACACATACGCTCTGTGGGCAGATCATATTGAAAGTGTGCATTTATTCCATACACTCGGTGTACAGCTCGTATGAAAAAGGCGCATTCATTCTGCGCATGTGGCATATATAGACATATTGAAATGTTAATGTCTCAAAATTGTCCTTTCCGATTTTCACCATTTTTCTTCAGTGCACCAATTTGAGGCTACAATGTAGGTGCTTGTAAAATAGAAGGAAAATTAAGGTGGACAATTTTTAGAAATGTTCCTGAAATTTTTTTCCCCCCTATGAAAAAGACCATGATAAAAGCTGTTAAACATGTGATCCAAGTAAACATTTTCTAAACTATGATGCTGGTAATGTAATCTAAAATGGTGCATGCACAGACGGCTGCCTTGAAAAAATTACTCTGGAATATTCCCACCCAGGGAGAGGAGACCACCACCACCCACCCAGGTAAGTCAAAGCTGTTCTGGCCAACAACCATAACCCCAAGTCCAAATACACTTCCACTGCAACCTCAGCCCCACCATTCGAATTAGAATAACAAAGCCCCAAACCCACACTCCATGCCACTGCCACCCCAGTCCCACCCTCCATTTTAATTTTAAAAAAGAAGCCCCAAACCCACCATCCATTCCACTGCGATCCCAGCCTCTCCCTCCATTTTAATTTTAAAAAAGAAGCCCCAAGCCCAGGCCCCTCACCCTCCCCAGCCAGCCCTTCCCAGGCCCTGATTGGTACTGCCTGGGGTTACGTGACCCAAACAGTAACACCAAAACCACCTGGGAAAGCAGGCGAGGGAAGCCACTTGCTTCCCGCATCCACTTGGGAGAGGAGACCACCACCAGCCACCCAGGTAAGTGAAGGCCACTCTGTCCAACAACCACAACCCCAAGTCAACCCTTCCCCTTCCACTGTGGCCACAGCCACTCCATTCTAATTTAATAAAAGAAGCACCAAGCCCACCCCCTTCAACTGCGACCCTAGCCCCACCATTTTAATAAAAAAAAGAAACCTCAAGCCCATCCTTCCTTCCACTGTGACCCCAGCCTCTCCATTTTAATTAATAAAAAAAAGCACAAAGCCCACCACCCTTAACTGAGACCCCAGCTCCTCCATTTTAATTAAAAAAGAAGCCCTTAGCCGATACCCTTAGTCCTCCCCCAGGCCCTGATTGGTGCTGCCCGGGGTCACTTGACCCAAACAATACTCTGACAGGACCCTCCCAGGGCAGCCTTGCTCAGGCAGCCTCCAAAGTGCAGTGAATAAGAGAGATTACTGATGGCTTGTAGGCCTGGAGCCCTGCAGTTCCCATCCCTACCCAGAGGACTACTGAAAAGAAGGTAAGGTACATCACAATAGAATGTGGACCAATTTGGCTCCCGCTGATTTTTGATTTAAGCCTACTAGAACTGTACCCGCCTTTTTTGAATTTAGCCACACCAGAATTGTACTGAGTGAGCTTACGCTCCTTTTGAATTTCGCCACACTAGAACTATACTGATTTGGTGCCCGCTGTTTTTGAATTTAGCCACACTAGAATTGTACTGTTTTATTTGTTTAGATTTAGTTTAGACGTGCCACTCTGCAAACCATACACCAGGACCAATTGCAAACACGGGTCAATACAGAATGAAGAAATGACAATAAAACTACTCAAAACCCAGAGATCACCTGAAACCAACTAACTACCCCCTTCTCTCTTCACCTTCAACGGCATCAGAGCCTGGCTGCACGGTACCAGCTGCTTGCTGCAGAGCCTCTCCATGCACCACGAGGCTCCAGAGAGAGTACGACCATCAAGCTACATTAAAACTTTAGGTAAGCCCTTTTGGGTTTTGCGCAGAAAGGGGGCACTTTTTCGCAAAATAGAGCACCCTTTGCCTTTTTCACCAGCTAACAGAATTTGGGTGAGTAAATCAAACTAAGCACCTTTGTAATGCCCACCTCAGACAAACCTCTTTCTGGGCTATTTACTACTCCAAAATGCCCGCCCCCCCCATACAATGGCACTGGAGTATTTCTGTGTACAGCCTGATTCTGCAGCCATTGACTGCAGCAATTGACTGCAGCCCTCACAACTAAGCCAATCAGGGGGCTGGGAGGTGAAAGCCAGGCCCCAACTAAAGGCCCACTCCTAAGGCCCCTGTCTGTGCCTCTGAGGGCCTTGGGAGGGCTTGGAGTGCCTCACATCTCCTACCCCACAACACTTCATGACCCACCACCTCTCACCTTTATGGAACCGTTCCACCAGCATGCTGTCAACTACCCCACAAATGTGTGCTCACCTGGAGCTTTGTTTTCCCATTCTACAGTACCTGTGAGTCATGTTCTAGACTACCTGATGCCTATTCACTAACTCACAACGGTTGAACTTTAAGCCAATTTCTGCTGTTTTCCCATGCCTTACTATACCCCTTTTTTCTGCATTCACTTGCTTTTGGTAAATGTTGAATCTAGGTGTGTTTTTACAACACTACACCCCCATTGACCAATGAATTTGTGTACATTTTTGGTAAATTCGGAATCTAGGTGTGTTTTTACAACTCTACACCCCCATTTTGCATTGCATTTGTGTGCATTTTGGTAAATTTCTAATCTAGGTGTGTTTTTACAATTCTACACCCCCCCCAATGTTGTACCCAAGTGTTTCCACTGCATCTGTTTGCTCTCTCTTTCGGCTATTAGGCCGCCTGGTAGGTTTGTGCTTGGCCGTGTAGTCTTGCCTTCTATCCTCCACCCATATCTCTCTGCCACCACTATGCCACTCACCATCTCGCCTATCTATTCTAACTGCTTTACTATCACCTATCCTCCTTTTCTCATGAAGTCTTGAAGGAAAAAGTTTAAAAAATACTTCTTGCTGACTAACCTTGGTCTACCTATTGCAGACACCTACGTCAGCGCAACTTCCAGACAGATTGTCACGGATATCCTCTTTTCTGTCCCCTCTCCAGATCTCTGGACTCCTCATCTTATCTCTACTCTCTCATCTTTCTTATCCACAACCATTAATGCTGGAAATAGATGGGAAGTACTTTTGGGCATCTCGTCATCGAGGTGCATCATTAATGTCTATCAATGGCACTATCATGGCTCAAGGTCCCCAACCTGAAGCACTTTGAAACACATTGTGTATAGGCGCTATACAAATAATCAATCAATCAACCCAACCTCCTCCTCTTTCACTGGCATTTGCTGTCCCTTATCAACTTCCTTCCTGCACCTGTTACTCCTTCTTCTCTCTCTCTGTCCCTTTTCCGCCTCCCCTGGCTGATGTACCACGCCCCTGTACCCATCATCGGAAAACCTTTCAAGGAAGAGACCTGCTTCATCTAGCCATGCTTAATGCTCGCCCTGCTATCAAACACCCTGCTGACATCTACCTCCTCCACAAAGACCTTGACCTTGATATCCTCGCACTTACTGAGACATGGTTCAGTGGCAGCTCAGTCACTGCTTTTGACTCCCTTCTCCCTGGTGGCTATAAGATCATCTCTAATCCTCGTCCTAACCGTGCTGGCAGTTGGGGTTCCTTCTACCCTCATACCCAGCCAGCCATACTTCTCCTTTGAGAGCAGCCTGATCTACAAACTGGTAATCTCTCCTACCTCCTCCCTGACCATTGCAACTATCTATCGGCCACCTGGCTCTATCACCCTGTTCCTCTTATAATGGGCTCATTTCTCCTCTCTCCTGACATCTTCCTCTAAACTCCTTCTACTGGGCGACTTCAACATCCACCTTGACTTCTCAATCACAGCATCCACTCTCTTCCATGACCTCTGCCCCTCGCTCTCCCTCTCCATTCTCCCCTCTTGTCCTACCCACATGGCTGGACATATTCTTGATGCATTTATCCACACTGATCTTTTGCTCTCCTCACCACTCATCACCCGGCTCTCCTGGTCAAACCACTTCTTCCTCTACTCTCTGCTGGGTCCTCTCGGTCCTCTGACCGCACCTCCACCAGCTATGCTAACCTCGTTCACGGACATCCGCCCGATGAAACCAGTGTCAGTTTCTGCCTTTGCATCCACCTTCATCCCCCCTATCCTCACACTGCAGACTCTACCTCTGGCTCTGCCCTCAGCAACCTCCATCTCGCCATCACTAACACTCTCAGCATTCATGTGCCAGGCATGAGGATCCGCCTGAAACATGCCACCAAGCAGAACACTTGGTACGACTCTGATCTAGCAGACCTGAAGTGAAAATGCAGAGCTGAGGAACGTAGCTGGCAGATCTCAAGCTCATCTTCAGACAAACTGGCCTGTTGCCTCCTCCAAAGGCAATATTGTCTCTTCATTCATTCGTTCCAAGAAGAGGGCCATCCAGGCTCATGTCTCTGCAGCATCCGACAACACGGCTGAACTCTTTAAAATCTGCAAGGACCTAGCCAATCCTTCTGCAGTCTCCATCTCCCCTCTTTCCTCTCAGTCCCTGCTTTAGCCACCCACTTCACCGCAGAAACCCAGGACATACTGAGCACCCTTTCTTCAAATCTTCTCCCTCCCATCCTCCCATCCTCCTGCCACCTGTGGGCTCCCATCCCCCCTCGGCCTTTCTCTCCTCCTTCTTTCCTACCACGTCGGACAAAGTCACTAGAGTTGTCTGCTCTATGAAGGTCTCCTCCAAACAGGTATCCCCCTGTTCTTACAGAACTATTAAGGACAACATCGGCTCCCTTGTCCCTGCACTCGCTGATTTCTGAAATCACCCTCTTGCTACCGGGTCTTTCCCTTCTTCCCTCAAGCATTGTCTTGTGCACTCCCTCCTGAAAAAGCCTTCCGCTGACCCCTTGTGTCTGACTAACTACCGCCCCATCTCTATCGCTTCCTTCCTTGAGAAACTCCTGGAGAAGCTGGTCTTGCCCCAACTGACCCAGCAGACAGAGCTCGTTGGTTGCTTGCACAGCCATCAATCTGGATTCCAATCATCCAGAGGCATGGAACCTGCTCTCCTGAACCCCTGTGAAGAACTGCTTGCATTTATTGACTCTAACTCACCCACTGTTCTCATTCTACTTGTTCTCTCATCTGCATTTGATACGGGCAACCACTCAACCCTCATAAAATGTCTCCATGATAACCTTGGTATCTCAGAGCGGGCATTGAACTGGCTGCCCTCCTTCCTCACTGACCGCCCCTCCCAGGTTATCCTGGGCTCTTTCACCTCTCCCACTTCTATCTCCACCTGTGGCATTACCCCGGGCTCCAACCTTTCACCCTGTCTATCGCACTCAACTTATTTCCACTTTCTCCCCTCACTTCCATTGTTATGCAGATGACACCCAACTCTTCTTCAAACCTCCCTCTGATCCTCTCCCTATTTCCTCTACCATTCCAGACTGCCTATCTCCTATCCAGTCCTGGTGTGCCTCTAATGATCTCTGTCTCAATGCCTGCAAGACTGAGATCCTTCCTATTGGGACTCCTGCTCCCTCTTTCTTCCCTTCACTCTGGCCACCCTTTATGGGCACTCTCCCTTCTCCTTCATCTGAAGTCAGAAACCTTGGAGACATCTTCGAATCCTGTCTCTCTTTCCTCCCTCACATCCTGAACATTGTCAAGAAGGCCCATTTTCAACTCCACCTTCTCAGAGGTATCCTTCCTTTACTCACTTTTCCCCAGAAGATCAATGTCTCTAGAGCTCTGGTATTCTCTGGGCTGGACTGTTGCAATAGTCTCTTCCTTAATGTACCCTCTTCCTCTCTCTGCCCCCTCCAGCATATCCAGAATAGGGCAGCAAGACGTATCCTTCACCTCAAGCCCAGTGACCGCATCCCTCCAGCCCTAAAATATCTCCACTGGCTTCTGATTGCTGCAAGAATCATATTCAAATCCCCCTGCATCAGCCATAAGGCTGGCTGGCACCGTGGACCATGCTACCTACAACTTGCTCTTACAAAATACTCTCCCTCCAGATCTTTATGCTCCTCCGGCTCCAACTCTCTGCGCGTCAAGCGCTTTGTTAAGCAGCGAGCTAGTGGCTGATCTCTTTCCTCGGCTTGAGCCGGATATTGTCAAATTCCGGAAGCTTTTCAAGACTTTCCTCTTCAGCTCCTCCTTCACCCTCTCCTTCCAGTGCTAAACCCCACAGTTGCTGAGATTGGTGGCCTGGGCCTGTATGTGTCCTTCTGCGTCCTGGCCTTCCGCCCAATCACCTCAGCCTTCGTACGTCTCCCAGCACTTGCCTTTGGACACACACTGGTCTGTGTTGTCTCACAGGCCTGCACTTAATTTATTGGCAGGTGACCACTCCCTACCAAGTGATCTCTCACAGGCACTTTAACTGTCACTCACAACTGACTCCCTGGCACTTCCCTTGTGGAATTCCTAGCACTTACCCCCCCTTCCCTTGTGCTTTCTCTCTCTCTGCACTTACACGTTTCTAATGCTCACAAGGCCTAGTATGACCGCCTCTTTCTTGTTCATCAGTTTTACTCCACTTGCCTTTTGTTTCGAAGTTCCCTCCCTGTTTGCCCTGTGGGCGCATTGAAACACAATTTCTTGATGTATAAGCACCTTACAAATGCACAATAAATCAATAAAGAAAAAAATCCACACCTCTCACATAATAAACATGGCCACAGTGCTAGTGAAACAACCCACCAAAAAATGTGCAAGCCGCACACCCCTCTCTAATCATACTACAAACACAATACCTGCAAGCAACAAACAACTCAGACACTGGACGCCACCCTTACAAACACAAACACAACAAGACCAGTGCACATAACAAAGCACACCCAGAAAGCTCACACGCACAGACACCAATTCCTCCTGGTTCTGCACGCATCAACAAATGAGCACACATTTTTACCGCTCCCTCGCTAACCAACCCCACCTACTTAAAGAGCCACGCAAGCAACTGTAGACCATGCAAATGACAGTGGTGCTCAGTATGAATCAACATCTTGCCCCGGTGCCCCTGTGCGTTTTTTTGGCCAACTTTGCAGGTGCTTGCTGAGGCCAGCGCGACCCTCCAGCCTCCCTCCAGCCTCTCCTGGTTTCCCAGCTCCCTGTCCTGCCTCGTGCACCTCCCCCAGGCCCTGATTGTTCTGTGTGCCTAGTGTGCATACAAAGGGTCTAACCCTCCACCAAATGCCTCCTGTGCCTTTTACCAGCAGACAGCAGGTAAGCATTCTTGCTCCAGTGCCCGTGCACCTTTTTTGTCCAACTTTGCAGGTGCTTCCTGAAGCCAGCGCGACTCTCCGGCCTCCCGGCACCCTTTCCTGGTTTCCCGGCTCCCCGTTGTGCCTTCCGTGCCCTCTCCCAGGCCATGACTGGTTCTGTGTGCCTAGTGTGCATACAGAGGGTCTAACCCTCCACCAAATGCCTCCTGTGCCTTTTACCAGCAGCTAGGCGTTCTTGCCCTGGTGCCCCTGGGCCTTTTTGTCCAACTTCACAGGTGCTTCCTGAGGCCAGCCCGACCCTCCGGCCTCCCGACACCCTCTCCTAGTTTGCTAGCCCCCTGTCCTGCCTCCCCCACGCCCTGATTGGTTCTGTGTGACTAGTCTGCATATAGAGGGTCTAACTCTCCACCAAAAGCCTCCAGTGCCTTTTACCAGCAGGCAGCAGGTAAGCATTCCTGCCCTGGTATGCCTGCATCTTTGGTCAAACTTTACAGGTGCTTCCTGAGGCGAGCGCGACCCGCCGCCTCCCGACACCATCTCCTGGTTTCCCAGCTCCCTGTCCTGCCTGCCGCACCCTGCCCCAGGCCCTGATTGGTTCTGTGTGCCTAGTGCGCATACAGAGAGAATAACTCTCCACCAAACGCCTCCTGTGTCTTTTACCAGCAGGCAGCAGGTAAGCGTTCTTGCCCCGGTGCCCCTGCGCCTTTTTGTCCAACTTCGCAGGTGCTTCCTGAGGCCAGTGCGACCCTCAGGCCTCCTGACACCCTCTCCTGGTTTAACAGCTCCCCGCCCCGCCTTCTGTACCCTACCCCAGGCCCTGATTGGTCCATCTTTACCTTAATCTACACCCGCCCTGGGCAGCCCTCTTGCCCGGCACGCCCGCAGCTAAGGGCCCAAGGCAAAGGGCAGCCCCATAGAGGCAGCCCAGGAGGTGTCTGTAGTTGTCAGCAGGGGAAGCTGGTAACCACCTACCAACAAACCGGTTGACCGCCCCACCTCCACTCACCCCACCTGCGACCCAAGCATCCCCAGACAGTATCTGCGGGAGCCTGATGCGAAACAGACTGCCGTCAACCAGCATCAACGGATAAGGTAGGAACAATCCTCACTGATATTAATAACCACTCAACATTTTAACCCACTACACAGTAAAGAAACACAACAACCAATCACATCCATCAAACTGACTAGGAAACCCAACCGCAAGACAAAACTGTTTTAAAAACCAATCATACTGTGAAACCTATGCCTCTCTCCCACTATACAGGGTTCTTAAATCTAAGTGTATCCCCCCATATCTGCCTATTAGATTGTGAAACCTACTGCATTGTGAATCCTAGGCCTCTCTCTCCACTATACAGGACTCTCAAATCTAGGTGTATTTACCTGCATATTATATTGTGGAACCTACTGTATTGTGAAACCTAGGCCTCTCTCCCACTATACAGGACTCTCAATTCTAGGTGTATCCCTCATATCTGCCTATTGTATTGCAAAACGTACTGTATTGTGAAACCCAGGCCTCTCTCCCACTATACAGGACTGTGAAACCTAGGCCTTTCTCCTATTATATTGTCAAACCTACTGTATCTTGAAACCTAGGCATCTCTCCCACTATGCAGGACTCTCAATTCTAGTTGTGTTTCCCCCATACCCAAACTGTTTTTGTGAAACCTGGGCCTCTCTCCTACTATACAGGATTCTCAAATCTAGGTGTATCCCCCATACCTGCCTATTATAGTGTGAAACCTACTGTATTGTGAAATTTAGGCGTCTTTCCCACTATACAGGATTCTCAATTCTAGGTGTATCCACCATTATCTACCTATTATGCTGTAAAACCTATTGTGTGGTAAAACCTAGGTGGTGAAACACTAACAATCTACCTAGTGCATAGGCCCACAGGACCGATTGGATCCTTCGAGGATGACATTTCAAGCACCCTCTCCAACAATACAAAGGCAACCTCTCAGGTACTCATCCTAGGGGACTTTAGCCTTGGCTTTAATCACCAAACAGACAAGGATGCCAAAACTATCACCAATATGCTCCTAGAACAAGGATTTACCCAAAAAGTAAACCAACCAACACACTCAAAAGGCAGAACCCTCGACTGGGTGGCCAACTGCCATGGACTGACCACCACCCGATTACCTTCACTATGGTAATAGACAAACAAACACAAACAAACATGACTATAGCCCCTCCTCAACCCACCAGGAACAAAAATAGATAGATATCACAATGGACAGGCTCTTACCACTTATCCTGCCTACATTGAGCCTTCTATCATCATCTACATACCCTAATATATTAGTTGACACTTACAATACAACTATGTCTAAAGCGTTGGACTCTATCGCACCTCTTAAACTGCGTAAAAGTAAACCACAAGCACATCTAAACGCCTAGTTCACACCACATTCAAAAGAACTTAGGCAAAAAAAAGAAAATTGGAAGCCTTATGGCGTCACACCCCATCAGCAGAAAATAAAAGGAACCTGACTAAATTTGCCGACAATTACAAAAAAGAAATAATTAACACCAAGAAAGACCTTTACAATGACAGGATTGCTAAAGCTAGCTCAAACACAAAGGAGCTTTTTTCCCATACTACGAGAAATGGAGGCACCCATCCCTCCAGCTGATAATATAACTAAAGACAAACCTGGTGTACCAACATTCAGAATGCTTTAGCCAACACAATTGTACTCCTTCAAGGAAAGATTGCGAACAAAAAATCGTCTCTTACCAAACATGATGCTCACTGTCAAACCACCAAAACACTAACCAATATATCAGACCAATTTGAATTCTCAAAAGTCTCCATCCTTGAAGTGGAGAAAATGATCCCCTCCCTGAAGCCATCTAGAGGCCAGGGCGAAAACTGCCCATCACAATTAATTAAAGATGCAGCGAGAGACTTGTCACCATTTATCACCAAACTCATCATCTTTTTCAACTAATATTGTCCCAAGTAACTTGAAAGAATCCTGGGTCTTACCTTTGCTGAAAAAACAAACATTAGATCCAGACATTCCAACCAATTACAGGCCTATCACGACAGTTCCCTTCCTTCTGAAGATACTTGACAGAGTAGCGTGCATTCAGATATAACAACACCTGGAAACTAATCACCTCCTCGGCACCCGCCAATCAGGTTTCAGGCCGCAACACGGCACTGAAACTGCACTGATTGACTTAAACCCACAAATTGAAGCACTCACAGACAAAGGGAAAACTGCCATGCTGCTCCTCCTTGACTTGTCATCTGCATTTGACTTGGTGGATCACGAAGTCCTTTGCAAACACCTTGCCTCAGAGGCTCACTTTTCTAAGGACGCAGTAGCATGGGTTCAATCATTCCTTAACAATAGAACTATGCGAGTCTTCTCCACCTCAGACTCAGCAGATCCTATCTCCATAACCTGAGGGGTTCCACAAGGTTCATGCGTTTCACCCACTATGTACAATATCTTCAAAAAGCCATTGTTTGACAAATTGGACAATCTGGGTGTCACCTACTCTAACTATGCAGATGACACCCAGATCCTCATACCCCTTTCGGGCAATTACATGACCGACACGGCTCTTGTGAACAAAATCTACCTCCTCATTCAGGCATGGATGGCCACACATGGCCTCTGTCTGAATGACGACAAGACCGAACTCCTAATACTAGGTACCCCGGCTAACCTTAAAAAACTTAATAACGAATACTCCTCCTTCAACATTGATGGAAACTCCATCAAGGTTGTAAAGGAAGTAAAAACGCTTGGATTCTACCTTGATTCCACCCTAACAATGCGAAAACAAGTCAACTCCTTAGCATCCACATCAGCATACACATGCAAATTAATCAGGACCTGCAGACCCTACCTATCCCCAACCAGCTGCATTACCCTTGCAAATGCCCTCATACTTTCAAGATTGGACTATTGTAATGCTCCCTTCATGGGGGCTAACAAGTACATCTTAAACAAAATCCAAACGCCCTAAAAACGCCCTAAACGCCCTAAAAACGGCACTAAATATCCCTTATAAAGATCACATATCTGTGATTAGAAGACAAAACCACTGGCTGTCAATTAAAGACAGAATTATGCTAAAAACGACTTCCTTGACCCACAAATGCCTCAACAATGCCGCACCACGGTACCTCTCCGACCGGATAGCTAAGAAAACCACCAATCGGCCAACTAGGTCCTCCAACTCATGCTACCTTAGCGTACCGCGCTTCAACCTAGCCAAATCTGGCGGCAGAAGCTTCCCAGTCATGGCAGCCCAAACATGGAACTCACTCCCTTACTCACTCCGGGCTGATCAAACCTACCCTAGTTTCAGGCGAAACATACAGCAATGGATTAGAACCAATGACGCTCACCCCACAACTTAGTGTCAAACAATGCCATCATATAAGTTTGCAATTGAAATTACACCCAATATTGCTCCCTGAATTTAACTGTATATAATGTAATGTAACTGTATATATCTTTAACTGTTCACATGTAACTTGTGAACCATAACTTGGGAACTGTAAGTATCGCCACCCTGTATTGGTAATACTATGTCTGTAATTCTATGTATCATCAAGCCTGAAGTCTCCTTGTACTGCTTGCGCCCAGTTACCCTCGGGTTTGGTGCGCCATATAAAAACAATAAACAAACAAACATATCTGATTATTATAATATGAAACCTAGGCCTCACTCCCACTACACAGGACTCTCAATTCTAGCCGTGTCTCCTCAGTACCCAAATTGTTTGCGAGACCTAGGCCTCTCTCCTACTATACAGGGTTCTCAAAACTAGGTGTAGCCCACATATCTGCCTATTATATTGCAAAATGTACTGTACTGTGAAACCTAGGCCATCTCCCACTAGACAGGACTGTGAAACCTAGGCCTCTCTCCCACTATACGGACTATGGAACCTTGGCCTCTCTCCTATTATATCGTGAGACCCTCTCCCACTATACAGGACTGTGAAGCCGAACAACATCGATGCCTACGGTACGTATAACTTACACCACGTCTGTGGACACAGGCCGCAGACACAGCCAAACATCCATGCACCATAGAATGCAGCTATGGCTATGCTCATCCGGTCTAGCAGCACATATAGCCGCTCACACTGAAACACCTGACATACTTCAACACCTCTGCCACTAGCATACAGCGACTACCAACGAAAAGAAATTCGGTATAGCTGACTCTCTCAACAATAGCACTCTATCGCAAACCACCAACAGCGCCCAGCCACGTGCCTGACCTTTTTGGGCTGCTTAGTCGAGCCTAGCAAGCCACCTAAGTCCTAGACCGGTGAAAATGCACACATACATCTCCTAATCTAAAACTTTTAGAACCTCCAACACATTCAGCCTCATTACAACTTAGGCGGTCCGGAAATAACGGTGGCGGTAAACCCGCCGCCACCGTTGTTTCCGGAGCGCCTGATCCCGACTCCTGCGGGCGGGAGGTGATGTTCCCGCCAGGTCTGACCTGGTGGGTTTAACACCGCCCGCCTGCGGGCGGACGAGGAAACACCAGCAGCATTATGAGATGCTGCCGGTGTTTCCATGATCCCCATTCCCATCGAGTCCCATAGGACTCGATGGGAATGGGGATTAACACCATTCCGCCTCCGTGATTCCCGGAAAACCGGGGTTGTAATGCCCCGGTAATTCCGGGAATCATGGAGGCGGAATGGTAATACGAGTCCGGCGGTAACTAGGCGGTTTTACCGCCTCGGTTATCGCCGGACTCGTAATGAGGCCCATTGACTACGGTTACCGCGGGAATTTCAACCGCAAAGTGCATTGAGGCCATACACATGGGGAAAGAGCGCTATATAAATAACCAAATACAATACAATACAATAACATGACATTACACATTTTCAGAATAGTTCATTCGAAGTTAAGAAAAGTCATTTTCTGAAACGCCATAGAGACCTCATCTTAACCTTAACTATGCCTTGCGCTAGCACTAAGTAATTACATATATATATATATATATAAATAATAAAATAGGCTTGCAGGATAAATATATAACATAAATAAAATAGGAAACCTAGTGCAGCATAAATGTTGTTCTCTGTGGCACCAAATAGAGGTATGTCTCTCACCACAGACCAATCATCCTCTCTACTCATCTCACATTTATAGTGCAAAAAGCAACAAAAAAAATGGGAGGCCATCCTTCAAAGAAACAGAAGAAAATTTACCGCCCAGTACATGAGGGACTCACATTGGGCTTTTGGAAGAAGCCAATGGTGAGGTTAGGAGAATGGAGGCGGTGGAAGGGGTAGGGGGGTGATGGTGGCAGGGAAAGGAATGCAAGGGCGTGAATGTGAATTGAGGAGGGGAAGCCTGATCTATATTTAAATTTATTTTAGTCGATATTTGGACTGCTAATTAACCTTTCCAAATAGATTGCATTCCTGTTAATGTCAGACTCTTAGGTTGTGGCAGACACCTTTCAGTGTCTGCCACCAAAATGTTTTTCACATCCCATTATGGTCCCACCTCCGTCTCCAACCCCTCGCCCCAGTTTCTTATCCCACTTCAAACACTGATTGTAGTCTTACCTGGGAACGTGCCGGTGTTCCTTCCTCCGAAACCTGACAAAAGAGTGACTTCATCAAATGAGTAGGCACAATCCACCATGTGGTGTTCAAACAAAGTCCTCATATGACCTCTCTTAAAAAAGTGGAGTACACCAGACAAAAAATGTACTTTGTTACAATATATTCGGAGGTTCGTTATGCAGCTTGCGTAAAACACTGTAGCACAGGGCCAGATTGGATAAGCAGGAGTTAAAAGCAGCCCCTGCGTATCCAGCATTAATCAGTGGCCAGGAGCTACCATTGGGGAGCTAGAAGCTAGTACATGGTTTTCTGCATACCTAAGTTCTACATAAGTTGCATACATATCATTTTGTTCATAATGCATGACCCCCTTATGCTTTAAATGGCATCTAGAGGGGTCCTAATGTTTATTTATAGATTTCCCCAAATGCGCAGGAGTTAAATTCGCACGTGCGTTTGTTCGGCAGCCATTGGTCTTGGGAGCCAAAAGTAGCTCCAGGTAGCTGTTGGTGTGAAAATAACTAGGCTCTTCTGGGATACAAGCAGGAGCTAAATAGCTCCCAGTTCCCCTCAATGTCAAACCCTGGTAGCATAGTTATAAACCTAACAGATGAACTGATGACATGACTGAAATTAAATGGATCCTGGGTTTACTCGTCGAAAAAGTGCGTGAGAAAATCACAACTGCACGGGATCCAGGCCCGAGCTCTGCTTTGTTTACAGTGCAATGGGTACATGGGAAATGTCACTACATAGATGCAGCCCGTTTGCTATGGTTATGATTTCGAACAGCTTGCTGCCTTCCAGTCGTACGAGATGCACGCATCTTCCCCAGTGGACGGCACCTTGTGAGACGCAGCGTGGGCTTGGGTAGCATCACGTGTTCAGCGCGCACAGAATTCAGCAGCACTTGACGCACTGTAGGGCACATCTGGGTCATACGTCATACGTCGCGGCGCATTCCCGGGTTTCTCGTGTCACAAATCGCCCGCTGTACAACGGTGCCGGTAAGGCACCGGCACCGTTCATACCGGGCAGCTACCATCCAGACTGCTTGCGGGTGCCGCTCTGCACGCCTGGTCTGACCAGGCGTACAGAGCGGCACCCGCGAGCAGAACTCGTAATGTGACAGCCCGGTATGAACGGTGCCGGTGCCTTACCGGCACCGTTCATACAGTGGCCACCACCCTTGTAATGAGGCCCAGTAAACGCGGCAACCGAGAAGACCGATGTAGCGCCTATAGTGGGGAGTGGGCACTCATCCACAATTCCATGATACGACCCCCTTCAGCCAACAGCAGCAGGCCCAACCCTGGAATTATGCAGCATGTAGAAGCACCGCTCATGCTTATCTTTTACACTCTAGAAGCCGAAATGTGGGCACCCGAGTTGGCTGATGTACTTCTGAAGGGTAAAGCTAGAAAGTAGGGTGTGTGTATATAGGACAAGCAGAATAGATCCACCAGACCCAGAGCTTCCCAACTGCAGCCAGACGTGTCAAAAGAATGGTTTAAGCTGAGGTGATTTGAGCAGACACACAAGGAGCAAATGCTGATTGGAGGCAGTCCTGCGTTGTCTCTCTCACCTCAAAGACAAACAGCTAGGGCTGCACCTGGCCACCCAGTGAAGTCCTAATATTGTGATCCGGGTAGGCCCTACCTACTGCAGAGGCTCCGTGCCGCAGCGGGGAGTTAATCACTTCAACAGTACGCCGATGCTGGTTTAGCATCAGCGCCCTATTGAAAGGAAATGTGCACCGCTCTCATGCTGGCGCTGGCGAGAGCGGGCGCATTTCCTTTCAATAGGGCGCCTTTACCCACCAAGCCAGCTTTGGGGAAGCCCTTGAAAGACTTCCCGAGCTGGTGTGCTGAGGGTTAATGTGGCGGTCGCGCAGGCTTTAAGCCGGCGCTGATTGCGAGCAGACATCTCGGTTGTGGGGAGAGGGTTGTGAAGCCCATCTGTAACGAAAGGATGAATCTGTTCTCCTGACCCTCAGGTAACGCCAACAATTGAACATAATAGTTACAATGCAATTGCAATCATTTTTCAGTAATTTTAAATTAACATTTAAGCCAGATCTCTGCCATCCTTGAGTGTGCTTGAAGCACCAACCTTGCAGTTTGCAGCCACATGTATTAACTGCTTGTGTCACAGAAACTGCTTCAAAATCGTTTTCATAGCTAGGCCAGGAATAGCAATCAGTACAAGCTCCTTTGTGTTTAACATGCTTTATAGTCACAGACAAATGTGCACAGTTTATATCCAAGGGAACGTCATAAATCCTGCCCCCTTTCCAATTACTTAAGTGTAGTGGGGAAAATGTCCTGGCAGCCACAGATAAATTGAAGTCTGATTTATATGTTGGTGATCTGTCTCAGGTTTGTATTTCCAAAATATGGTCACCCTATGTATCAAGCTTCCCGGTGAGACATTATGGCTCCCAGCGAGGTCTTAATGTTTTTAACATCTCTCAACAGTCAATTTACAACGTGAAGTGGTTATTTATTTTATTTTACTTGAACATTTATATAGCGCAGAAAAACCCAGAGGTATCTAGTCTAGTGGGAATAGGTAACTGGCAGTGACTATTGGCCTCATTACAAGTTTTGTGGTCGCATCAAACTCAGTTACCTTTATGTGGCATAGCCCAAGATTACGATTGGTGTAACAGTGGCGTTAGTCGCCATTTTTGGAGTCCATGAGGCTTCATGAATATTTTCGGAGATTTATCATAAGCAGTAACTCTGCCTCAAAAGATCCTCAATTGTTTGGTGGTTAAGTGGAGGAGTTGCCTCCAGCTGAGTGCTGCAGGTAACTCCTCCACGTCAACACCAATATAGGAATTTAGCAGTGCAACGAAAGTGGTAGAAAATCCATTACTGATATAAGCAATAGAAGTAAAGGATATACTGTAACTCAATATGAGGCCCTATGCATGTAGCACATTTTACTCTTTCACTTGTCTATGATTTTAATAAGAAATGTGATTGTTGGGCGATTAGACATGAAGCGGGGCATAACAAGCCTCCAACTATGTGAAACAATGACCTTGTCATTCATTGTATTTCACTTTGTGTCTTTAGGAAATGTTTTGTATGTTCTCATTGTTCTGCATATTGAAACATGTAGACTTCCATTTGGAATGGGGAAAATTAAGTTGCAATCAATCATAAAGGTTTTGCTCAACATGTTTCTCAATGTTTTATATAGTTCAGTTTTTTCTTTTATTTTGTGACTTGTGTATATTTAAAGTAATTTCTGTAAAGATGAGTATTATTTTCGGTCTTCAGCAAATATTTATATCAACCTGAGCTAGGAAGATAAGCGGTCATGTACCTACATTTCAGACGAGGCTCAAATTCCGGTTTCAAACTTAACCAAAGTGTGTGATCCTTGTCAAATCATTTAATCTCACAGTTTTATCTGCCAAAATTAGGAGTCCTTAGTAGTGACATCCCTACATGAACACACTGCACAGGCGTATCCTCAACAGATTCATATCAGTGGAATCCTTACCTAATTCTCTTTTGGAAAACGCCAGGAACGGGAAGGAAAGCTGCTTTGCTTCCAGTTCCTGGGTTTTTCCCGAAGAGAGTTAGGTAAGGATTCTACCGATGCAAATCTATTGGGGATACGCCTGCATATTGTGTTCAGGTTGGGATGTTTCACGTGATTTACACACAATTTCAGTCTTTTACATGACCGGCACTCGTAATCACGAGTATCTACTTACAAATATTACTTATATGGAGTTCATTGAGTATTCGATTTTTACTTCCAGTTAATTTAGATACACCTTAAAAATTATCTGTATTCTACTTCTGACCAAACATGTCCCTGTCTCTAATTGCTATAATTAATGGATATTATACAAGGGTGTACTATAAATAATACCTCTAATGTCTCAGTTTTCCCCAAAACATTATTCACAAGTATTTCCCGATATCCTTTCATTATGATATTTCTCCTATTTTCATAGTTGATGTTAGACACTTTTTGACTTCTCTTGTGTTCCCATTCTTATTGCTATGTGTCACGGGCAATATTCTCTGCTTTCCACTTGTGTATCATGCACACCTTTTTAAGCTTTTCTTCTAATTTCAAACAAGTAAATTATAGCCTTAATATTTTTATAGTACATTTTATGACATTATATATTTTTTTCTCGCTATCAATGCGATCCATTACCTCTTCTTTATGCTGGTGGTTCATGGGTCATTGTTCCTGTTTGAGCATGTGCTCAACATACTGCAAGAGATCTTCTCTCAGTTATGTGACTCAAAAGACATGGGAGGACTTTTTATATGTTATCCACAAAATTGGAAGCAAGAAAGGGATTCTAATACTCGAATCTTCCCTTCGTCATATCGTAACACAACTGGATTCAAGTAACTTCTATTTACACATTACTTCTGTTGTGGAATGGATCCATATTTTAAAAATTCTCATTTCTCTATTCCTTCAGGATTCTGTGCAGTGTACATTTTTTGTCGTTGTTTTCCAGGTAAACATATAATTTTGATTAATTATTTATTCTTGGAATGCAACTTTTTAAATATAAAAACAAAGATGGTACTCGGATGCTTCTCGACTCAGGACAATATATAAGTCGAAAAAGCAGGATTGTGATTCACGTGTATTCTGTAAACCGAAATAAATCAAAATGATATGTTTACCTGGAAAACAACGACAAAAAATGTACACCGCCTTGCAGCTCCCAGACTGGTTATCAAGTCCCATGCAAGAGATTTATTATTATGCTGCCTCTGCCCTGGAGGACGGTATTGTTATGCTCACCTGGCTCCCACAGAGGCATCGTTCTGAACTGGGCAGCTGCAGCCTCCACCAATGTGACGCGTAGGGCCGAGATGACGGACTGGACTGGCCCACCTAGCTTCATTTGCTTGGCCCGTAGGAATATTCTTCTGCAAATGGAGAAAGGGAATTAACCACCCGTGAAGTTGAGCGTAAATCCCCTCACCCCCGCTGTTCTCCCCACTGATCACCTTTGATGTCTCCTCTTACAGTCTCACCTGATGGTTTGAAAAGATGAGCTCTCCATCCTGCATTGAGCGCAGGGGCGCGTAGATAACCAGTTGCTTCGCTGGCTCAAAGGAATTGGTGAGTTCCAGAACAATATTGACTCTGAGATTCCCGGCAAGACGCCGTAAAAATGTAGTTCGTAAGAGTTCAAATGCCTGACTTTCACTCTTGTCCGATTCCTTGCAGGTTGCAGCTTGACCCTAGTGAAGAGTTCCTCGTGGCAACCGGTAATATTCTGGTAAGGGTTTGTATTATCCAACACAGTTCGATTAAATATTGTCAATATGTAACCTGTTGCTTTCTCCATTATTCAGGCGCTGAGAGAAAGTATGAAGTCTCGGGGAATAATGCCTCCGGCAGTTAAATCAGTTAAGTCTATTATGGTGAGGAGGGTTCCCCTTGTTAGTCCCTTTGTTCCACCTCGCTGTCCTTTTGTTTCCCCTTAGGGGCCGGGGCTCGGCGAAGATACAGTGGAAGCTGCGCCGACCGGTGAAGAGGAATAGTACCCCCGGTGGTAAAATCAGGTAAGTCTATGGGGGGGTAACTAATATTACTCTGTGTATTCCCTTAGCTCACCTTGCTGTTCTTGTCTTCTCCTTAGGTGCCGGAGTGCGGCGGAAACATGCAGGAGGATACGGTGGAATGTGAAGATGCTGCGAAGGCCGGTGAGTTCAGCGCGGCGCTGCAGCAGGCGAGGTGATGCGCATAAAATAGCTTCTTTCTTCCAGCTTGGAGGCGCGATGGATCGGGAATTCAGGTAAGGATCAAAGGTATTGCTCTTGATATAACCTTTTCTCCTTCTTTCTCCATTTTTCTAGGAGCTCCAAACTCGAGGCGGGCGTGGCAGAAGACTGGATGCAGACTTGCAGGCACGGTGAGCGTTACGCTGCTGGATGCAGAATAACGCGAAGCATGTGCTGCTCTTGGGGCGTGGTTTAAATAGCCTCCAAAGTAGTCCCAGGTAAGTATTTCTCCTCAGCCCCACCCGAGTAAAGAAATAGTCCATAAGTAAAGTAGTCCCTTCCAAGCCTCTTTTGGCTTGGAGCTCTTGCAGCATGGTCTGCGTCAGGTAAGTTTGCAGCATGGTCTGCATCAGGTAAGTTTTAATCTATGAGCCTGGTGCCTATGGCGCCAGGACTGACTCTCCATATGAGCTTGGCGCCATAGGTGCCAGGACTGCATCCAAATAGCCCCTAGCAGGGGTCCTTGGGCTTGCTTGGGATAACTTGATGCCTGCTTCCGGGGTTGCTGGACTTGGTCTGGGTCCCCGGGGGTAGGCATCATGACAGCACTGCCCCCCAAGGCCCCTTCTAAAGTCATTCTTCCCTGTGGTTTCGGTTTGTCTGGGAAATTTCGGTGGAATGTTTTCACCAATCGGGGTGCATGAACATGGTCACTAGGTTCCCATGACCTTTCCTGTGGTCCGTAACCTTTCCAGTCGATTAAATAAAAAAGTTTTGACTTTATCAGCTTGGAGTCCAGGATGTTCTTAACTTCAAATTCGAGTTCTCCGCCTACAAGGATGGGGTCTGGTGGCTTGGTTAGTCTTGACCCTGGTTGCACTGGCTTCAAAAGTGACACATGAAAGACGGGGTGAATTCGCATATTAGCAGGTAAGTCAAACTTGACAGCCACCGGGTTGATAATGGCCTTAATAGAGTAAGGTCCCAAATATCTGAGGTTAAAGGTCCGTGTTCCCTTTAGAGGTATATGTTTTGTGGCTAACCATACTTGGTCCCCTATCTGGTATGGTGGAGTATCACTTCTATGTCGATCAGCATCTTTCTTGTATTTTTCTTTCTCCTGTTTTAAATGTGTAGTTGCTTCCTTAAAGGCTTGTGTAATCGTAGCGTGCAGATGGTCCAGGCGGGCATTTCTAAGTGTTGGGGTGATTCAAGGTCTGAGGTTCGAGATGGTGCCCATATAAGGAATAAAAGGGGCTTTGTCCAGTTCCAGAGTGTACTGAATTATTGTATGCATATTCGGCGATCCAAAGAATGTCTTTCCAATTACTCTCAGTCTGATGTAACATACAACGCAGGTATTGTTCGAGAGTCTGGTTGGTCCTCTCCGTTTGACCATCGGTCTGGGGGTGGTGACTGGTCGATAGCCTCACATCGATTTGCGCCAATTGACAGCATTTTTTCCAAAAATGTGAAATGAATTGACTCCCCCGGTCAGAGACCAATACGGACGGAAATCCGTGTATGTGAACAATGGTTTCAAGGAACTCCTTGGCCAGGATTGAAGCTGAAGGTAAACCCTTTAAAGGAATGAAGTGGGCCATCTTGGAAAAAAGATCCACAATAACTAGAATGGTGTTAAATCCATTGCATGGGGGTAGATCAGTAATAAAGTCTAACGATAAGGTGTGCCATGGTGTAGGCGGAATGTCTAAAGGTTGAAAGAGTCCAGCTGGTTTTTTCTTTTGACTTTTGTTTTGGGTGCAAATGCCACAAGACATCACAAATGATTTAATATCCTTTCGCCAGGTGTGAACCAGAATTGCCTTTTAATTTTAGCTTCAGTTTTTGCAATACCTGGGTGCCCCTCCATTAGGGTATCATGATAACGGGAAATGACTAGCTCTTGTAGTTCCTTGTGTGGCAGAAATAGTCGCCGTTGGTAATAAGGCAGATCATTGGTGACAGAGTAGTCCGGGCCTTTCTTTACCCAGTCCTGCAGGGCTGTAGGATCAAAGAGTTGCTGGATCTTTACCTGAATGTCCTCTAGTGTCTGTAGAGTAGTCATGCCAAGAATCCTTTGTTCGGAAAATTATAGGTACTGGTTCTGGGTTCACTTGTGCCTCTCCCATCCCTATGCGGGATAAGGCGTCTGCCTTACCATTCTTACAACCTGGTCAATAGGTTATCACGAAATCGAACTCGACAAAGAACAATGCCCATCGGAGTTGACGTGACAATTGGGCCTTGGCTGTCTTTAAATACTGTACGTTCTGGTGATCGGTGATCACAGTAATGGTATGCCTCGCACCGAGAAGATAGTGCCGCCAAGCCTTGAAGGCAGATTTAATGGCTAATAACTTCTTGTCGGTAACCGCATAGTTTAACTCGGGTGCCGAGAACTTTCTGGACCAAAATACTACTGGGTGAAGCTGGACAGTTTCAGGGTCCTTTTGAGACAGGACAGCTCGCATGGCTAGACTGGATGCATCAGTTTCCACTATGTATGGAAGTTTAGGGCACGGGTGCTTTAATACAGGTGCAGACGTGAATTTCGCTTTCAGCTCTTGAAAGGCATTTTCAGCTTCTTCAGTCCACATAAAGCGTTTATTTTTTCGCAAGAGTGTTGTGATGGGATGTACAACATGTGAAAAATCCGGGATGAATCTGCGGTAGAAATTGGCAAAGCCGAGCATGCTTTGTACTCCTTTAACTGAACTTGGTGATGGCCACTTAAGGATTGCGTCCACCTTTCATGAGTCCATTCGGACTCCCTTTGGGGTCAGGATAAACCCAAGGAATTCAACTTCTGTGGCATGAAAAATGCATTTTTCCAGCTTTGCATATAGTTTGTGTTGGCGCAATTTCTCATGGACTGCTCGGACGTGCTTCACATGGTCAGATTCTGAAGAGGAGTACACTAGAATATTATCGATATATACGACAACACAAACGTCAATGAGTTCATGAAGGACATCGTTCATGAAGTATTGGAAGGCTGCTGGTGCATTGCACAACCCGAAAGGCATCACCTGGTATTCGAATAACCCATACTTAGTGCTGAAAGCAGTCTTCCATTGGTCGCCCTCTTTTACACATACCAGATGGTATGCCGCCCAGAGATCTAATTTAGTGTATATGCAAGCGTCCTTCACTTGGTCTAGTAGTTCAAGGATCAGAGGCTATGGGTATCGGTTCTTAAAAGTTATCTGGTTCAATGCGCGGTAGTCTATGCACGTACTGAGGTCACCTTCCTTTTTGGGCACGAAGAACAAAGCTGAAGATGCAGGGGACTTGGATGGGTGAATAAAGCCATTGGCAAGGTACTGGTGTAAGTATTGTCATAGGTGAAGGTTCTCTGGTTCCGTAAGGGCATAGATCCTGCTACAAGGGGGTTGTGCACCGGGTATGAGATCGATTTGACAATCGTACCATCTGTGAGGAGATAAGGAGTTTGCCTGTTCTGTTTGGAAGACATCCTGGAATTCTTGGTATTCAGGAGGTAGTTGCATGACTGCTGTGGTTACTGTGGCCAGGCCTGCATTCAGATTTTTCTTTGGGTAACAGGTTTGTGCACAATCCGGGAAGGTTATTCTCTTCTCTCTCCAATCAATACAAGGATTATGTGTTTCCAACCAAGGTATCCCCAGTATTATTTGGAACTGTGGGGCTTTCATTAGATCATACACAATAGTCTCTCGATGCCCATCCTGACCCAATAGTGTCATCTCTGCGGTGGAATGAGTTACAGGCCCAGAGGCAATTTCAGTTCCATCGGCTGTGGTGATGACATCTGAGGTGGTTTTTCGGCAGAGAGGTAGATTCATCCTGGAAGCCAATTCGTAGTCCACATAGTTTCCTATGGCCCCACTATCAATGTATGCCCTCACTGCATGCATACGCGATGGCTGCCCTGGATCTACGAGGACCATTGGTATGATGAAATGCAAGGTCTGAGTATCCTTCTTCAAGCTCGGCAAGCGGACCTCTATGCTTGTCGGGCGTTGTCGTTTCCCGAGTCTGACTCCATATGGCTTTTATCAGCAGCTCCTACCACCTTCTTGGGTGGCTTTACAGGGCAATCCCGTAGAAAATGCCCAGAAGTTCCACAATATAGACACAATTGCATTTTCCGTCTCCTTTCTCTTTCCTTCTGGGTTAAGGGTCCTTTAACCCCTCCAATTTGCATTGCTTCTGAAGCATCTGCTCCTTTGGGGTTAGTGTGGGTTTTGACCAACACCCGATTCTCAAACTTGGCTCGATCAGCCTTTCTGTTCTGAAGTCTGTGATCTAACTGGACTGCTAAGTCTATATATTCGGCGCAGTCTTGAGGTGGGTTCACGACTTGAGCCAAGACATCCTTGAGTTCTCCTCGAAGCCCTCGATGAAATAACGTGATTCGTTTTACCTCAGGCCATCCAGTTTCCACTATCAACCTATTGAAGGTCGCGATGTAGGATAGAAGGTCCTGGTTACCCTGTCGTAGGGACAAAAGTTCGTTATCCAGGGCCTGTCCTTGGGAGTGCCGGGCAAATAGTCTTTCCATGCTCGTTTGAAAGCCCTGAAAATCCTGAAGAATTAGGTCATCCTGAGTAACAAGTGGAATTGACCAATCAGCTGCACTGCCTCTGAAATATGACAATACAAAGGCTACGAAGGCTCCAGGTCTGCATAAAAAGTGCAAACGGCATTGGATCATAAACATGGCGAACCTTTTGGGATCTCCGGCAAAGCGTTCGGGTGGAGCTAATGGAATATTTCCTGGTAGGTTTATTTGCACAGGGTTACTTGATAACACAGGAGCTGGATTTCCCCCAGAACCAGGTAGGGGTGCTTGTCCAGCCTGGCTTTGCAATAATTGCCTAGCAAGGTCATCAGTTCGCTCCTTTGACAAAATCAGTTCTCTCCTAAGAGCATTGGTTTCTTGGCAGGCGGAATGCACTTCAGCCCTCAGTTCCCCTAGTAATTGGGCCAATTGGTCAGTTTCTGAGGTTAGTCTGGCATAAAACCTTTCTTCAGTAGAGAAATCTAAATTTGCTGTAGTTGATTTGCAGTTGTAGTAATAAACCATATTTGGGTTCCTCCACACAAACTCAAGGGGAGATTTCTCGAGTCCCCTGTTTCAGAAGGTGCTGCCGTTGACCCAGTGCCTAACATCAAAAGGGGGCCTCACAAAATGTTTTGCCCCGGGCCTCACCACATCTTGTGACAGCTCTGTCTACAAGACCTGTGGTCCAGTCTCCCTCTTCCTCTCGGAGTCTTCTAACCTCACCTCTTCTCTTCTTGCCTCAACCTCCAAGCTTTGCCTCCTAAGAGACTTCAATATTCACCTTGGCTCTCCTGAATCAGCCACTGGACTTTTCCACAGCCTCTGTGACTTTATTTCCCTGACCGTTCATCCCTCTGGTACGACGCACTCAGCCAGACATACCTTGGATGCTCTCATCTCAGCAGACATGCCCATCTCCATCCCTCTCACTACACCTCTCTCCGGTTCTGACCATGATCTCCTATCCTCTCACCTGGATCTCTTGGGTCCCCCGGCAAAGCCTCTGCCTGCACTGCCAGTCTCCATCTCCGTCGTTTGACTGATGAAGCGAGTGTCAGTTGCTGCTTTTACTGCTGCCTTCATTCTCCCTCCCACTCCTGCCACAGACTCCCACACTGACTCTGCCCTTACTAATCATCTCCTCTCTATCACCAACACCCTGGATATCCTTGCCCCTGTCATGAGGATCTGTATGTAGCCTGCCTCCAAGTGCAACACCTGGTATAACTCTGACCTAACCTCTGTGAATTGCAAGTGCAGTGTGGCTGAACAAAGTGGCAGGCACCAGGCACATCCTATGACAGACTGGCCAGCCTCCTGCTCCAAAGGCAATACAGACTCTCATAGAATAGGGTCCATATCCAAGCCTGCCTCTCTGGAGCCCCTAAGAACACCGGCAAACTGTTTAAAATCTGCAAGGAACTCAACAATCCTACTGAGGTCTCCACTTCTCCCCTGCCTCTCTGTACTTCACTGGTCTCCCATTTCTTAACCAAAACTCAGGACATCCTCTCCTCACTCTCCTCTACTCCCCTCCTTCCTCCCTCCCCAGATCTCAGGCCTCCCTTGATCCCTACTACCCTTTCCTCCTACTCTCCTCTTTCTCGCCCATAGCACCGGATGAGGTCTCTAGACAAGTCCTCTCTATGAAAGTCTCCTCCAAACAGGTGCTCCCCTGCAGCTCCAGAACTATCATGGACAACGTTGCCTCCCTTGTGCCAGCCCTAGCTGATTCCTGTAATCACTCCTTTGCCACTGACTCCTTCCCGCTACCCTCAAGCACCCCCTTGTGCATCCTCTCCTCAAAAATCCCTCTGCCGACCCCTCCTGCCTGGCAAACTATTGCTCTCCATTACCCCCTTCCCAGGCAAATTCCTGGAGAAACTGGTCATCTCCCAATGTATCCAACACAATGAATCTGTTGATTGTTGTTGAGATTGTCTGTTGATTGAGGAATCCCTCAGCATCAGGGAAACACCAGATCAGCGTGGGCACAACTGTGACTACCTCCCACTTAAAATCAACCTCTCCCACAACTGCACCATAACCATGCATATTGTATAGACTCCCTGGTCCTGGTACCGACTTCCAAGACTCTCTCCTCCTCTCCTTGTTGCATAATATCAAAAAGACTTCCCAAATCATCATCTCGGGTGATGTAAACCTAGGATTGAACGACCCCAAGGATCACCATGCCAAAGCCCTCAACAAAGCTCTAACCACCCTAGGTTTCGCACCTACCTTCTCCGAACCCACCCACATTAGATTGGATCAACCAGCATAACTGCTCCATTCTAATCACCGCCAACACCCCCATACCGTGGTTCGACCACCACTACATCCAATTCAATCTAACCGCCAAGAAAAGGCAATCGCTCCCCACCACCCCGTGTCCAGCAGCACTAGCTAGGAGCTCACGCAAACTTACAGTGTAAACTCTAGCACCATTTATAATGGTGCCTGTGCTTCAGGCGCCTTCCTCCAACAACCCAGATACTCTAGCCAGCACCTACAAACACATCATCACCAAAGCAGTCAATGCCATCACCCCTCTGACGCTAAAGAAAGCCAAAAAAATCAAACACTCAAACTCTTGGCTCTCTAATGAGCTGCTTAAGCAATGCTCAGAGAAAAGGTCCGCCCTCTCTACTTGGAAAGCAAACCCATGAGAGTCAAATAGGGAGGCCTTCAAGGTCATCTCAAAGTCTTATAAAAATAATGTCATCAAAGCCAAAGCCTTTAACTCTAGGATAAATGACGCCAAATCAAGCTCCAAAGAAATTTTCTCCATCTTCAGAGAGCTGGAAAATCCTTCCACCACCCCACCCACGCTCCTCAAGGATGAAAGCTGGTGTAACAGCATTCAGGCTGCAATGTTAGACAAGCTCAATACCCTGCAGACCAAAATCATTGGCCATCAACAAGCTCTTGAAAAACGAATTGCCAGTCAGCATAGCCTAGTGCCCACCTCACCTGAACCTAAACCCTCTCCCCCATTCGACTTTAAAGATATTACAGAATCGGAGGTCATCACCCTGCTCAAATCCATCAAACCCTCCAACTGCAAGGGTGATGCCTGCCCAGCCCAACTCATCAAAGACTCCACCTCCACCCTTGCACCTTTCCTTACTGCCTTCATTAACTCATCCTTCTGGTCAGGTCTTGTTCCCATAGATCTTAAAGAAGCCTGGGTACGCCCACTCTTAAGAAAGCATTCACTTGGCCCCACCGTCCCGGGGAATTATAGGCCCATCACAAAGGTCCCATTCTTGTTAAAAATCTTGGACAAGGCCGCCTACTCACAAGTACAAAAATACCTGGAAGAGAACCGTCTCCTAGGCCTACGGCAATCTGGCTTCCGCCCGCGACATGGCACTGAAACGGCCCTCCTTGACCTAAAGAACCAAATAGATGACCTCAGAGACATAGGCAAGCCGGCACTATTCCTGCTCCTTGACTTATCTGAGGCCTTCGATTTGATTGATCACAACACCCTCTGCCGCCATCTCGCATCTGCCGCCAACTTCTCCCCCAAAGCATGTGAATGGATTACCTCCTTTCTCCAAGAAAGGGCCATGAAAGTCTTCTCTGACTCAGCCTCTGCCACCCCTAGCCTCATCAAATGTGGAGTCCCACAAGGGTTATGTATAGCGCCAACATTATACAACCTCTTCACTAGACCTCTGTTTAGCATCCTGGACTCTTTGGGCATCTCATACACCAATTACGCAGACACACAGGTGCTACTTCCACTCACAGGTGACTACAAAACAGACATGTCTAAACTCACTGCCATCTACTCGACCGTCCAATCCTGGATGGCGGACAACTGGCTGTGTCTTAATAGCAAAAAACGGAAGTCCTACTTATTGGCTCACCCTACTACCCTGGGTAACCTCAGTCAGGGCTACGCTTCCTTCATTATTGACAACACACCCATTAATGTATCCAACAATGTTAAAACACTTGGTGTATACCTATACTCGGACATCACCATGGACAGACAAGTGAATTCTATTTTCTCCTCATCAGCCTACTATGCCAAAATCATTAATGTAGCCAGACCACTCCTAACACGACACAACTGCCTCACCATTAGAAGGGCCATTATTGCCTCCAGACTTGACTATTGCAACGCCCTCCTATCTGGGACCTCCTGCAAACACCTGGCCAAACTACAACTGTCTCAAAACAATGCGCTTAGGGCAGCCACCGGGACCTCAAGGAAAGAACACATCTCCGAAATCAGAAAGCAGGTCCATTGGCTCCCTGTCAAACAGAGAATCATCTTCAAAACCCTCTCCTTGGCACACAAATGCCTCCATGAAGTTGCTCCTCCATATCTTGTTCAGAGAATTGTCAAGCACACCGCTACAAGACCTCTTAGAAAGGGGTACTCTAACCTTATGCTCGTGCCTAAGACCAACAAGGCCCATGCAGGCCCGTGCAGGGGGGATCTAGCTTTCCCACGATAGCCGCCACATAATGGAACGGCCTTCCTCCTCACCTAAGAATGATTGAATCTCACCAAGTCTTCCGCAAAGCAATCAAAACCAAACTCTTCATCTGAACACTAACCCTTTGCTTCCTTCTGCTCTGCAATCCTTTTGTATGTTTGAATTATTATGTACTTGCAACTAAGAGACCTCAAGGTCACATGTAAACATCTTGTAGCACAATGTTACTACACCTTCTTGTAACAGCTCCACAATGCCTCTGGGCTGCATGTGCGCTTTATAAATGCAAATACATAAATAAATTGTCTCCACGACCACCAGTCTGGTTTCAGAGCAGCCAGAGGCAGGGAAACTCTTCTACTGAACAGCCATGAGGACTTGCTCTCATCTCGATTCCAACTTCCTAGCCGTTCTTATCCTTCTGGATCTTTCCTCTGCCTTTGACACAGTCATTGATGCCACCCTCACAAATTGGCTGTGTGACACCCTTGGCATCAAGAGCCTGGCACTGGACTGGATGACCTAATTCCTCTCGGACTGTCCTTCGCAGGTTCAACTTGGCCATTTTCTTTCCCCTATCAGACTCTCTGCCTGCGGCGTCCCTCAAGGCTTTATCTTCTCGTCGTAGTACTTCAACATCTACCTTGCCCCTCTGGCCCAACTGATCTCCTCCTTCTTGCCTCACTTCCAGTGTTATGCAGATGACATGCAGCTCTCCTTCAAACTTCCCTCTACTGCCTCCTCTTCCTCCTCTCTCATCCCTGAATGTCTCACTGCTATTCAGTCATGGTGCACTGCCAATGATCTCTGCCTTAATGCCAGTAAGACTGAGATCATTCTCATTGGGACGCCAGCTCCCTCCTTCCCTCCTACCCTCTGGCCACCCTCGGAGGGTCCTCTCCCCTCACCGTATTGTGAGGCAAAAAACCTTGGTGTCATCTTTGACTCCTCTCTCTCCTTCTCTCTTCACATTGTGGACCTTGCCAAGAAGGCCCTCTATCAGCTGCATCCCCTCAGAGGCATGCTTCTTTTTCTCACCTTCCCCCAGAAACTCAATGTCTCCAGAGCTCTGGTCCTCTCCAGGCTGGACTACTGCAACAGCCTCTTCCTCATTCTTCCTTTATCCTCCCTTCGCCACCTTCAACTAATCCAGAATAGGACTGCAAGACTTATCCTTGGCCTCAAGCCCAGGGATCGCATCACTTCAGCCCTAAATTCTCTCCACTGGCTCCCGGTTGCCGCGAGGATCAAGTTCAAGACTCTCTACATCGTCCACAAGGCTTTCTGGGGCCTGTGAGCCACTACGTCCAACTCTCTCTCCCTAAATACCTCCCTGCTAGAGCCCTTCGATCTTCAAGCTTCAACTCTCTGCAGATCAGACGCTTCGCTAAGCAGAGAGTGGGGGGTAGATCTATTTCCCCCACAGGAGCCTCCCTCTGGAATGGCCTCCCTGCTCCTCTCATGCTTGAACCAGACCTCCTTATGTTCCGGTAGCTCATCAAGATCCTCCTTTTCTCTTCTTCCTTCCTTCTCCCCCTCGCCTGCTAACACCCCCGTCTGCCACAGTGACTGTCTGCCTGGTTCCCTCTGAGTTCTACTGAGCACCAGCCCTCCCCCACCCAGGCCACCCCCCTCCTCACACATAGCATGTTGACCCTCAACCCCTGCACCCCATGCAATCACTTGCACTTGCCCTCCTGTCTGTCCCTTACCACGCGCCCAGCCCATGTGACCCTGTCCCTCTCCCACACCCCCACTTTTCCCTTGCAGTCTCTCCTCTTTACCCTGCACTTCAAATAGGGAGACTTCATTTTTCATGCTGACTGGCACTCCCCCCCCTTGCACTTCTTGTCATTGCACTTGCACAATCCGAATGTCACAAGGCCTAGTCGACTGTTATTGTTATCTTTCTCCCTTGTCCCCCCCCCTTTCTTTTGTCTTGTGGCGCCTTAAAACACCATTTGTTCTATAGGCACCTTACAAATAACCAATAAAATACAATAAAATCACCCATGGTTATCATCCGGTGTATTTACCTACCAATAGTGCATACGTTTCCCCGGTACCTGCTGTTCAAGACAAGATCACGATCCTCCACGAGGGTGTTCAACGAGCACAACAACACCTAAACCAAGCCCAAATCATGGCTAAGAAATACGCTGACAGGAAGAGACTCCCCAGTCCACTATATCAAATAGGTGACTCGGTTTGGCTCTCCACAAAGTACCTACACATATGTCATTGTTCTCATAAACTGAAACATAGATATATAAGACCATTTGCTATAGAGAAGATTATCAGCCCAGTAGCAATTAAACTCACCCTCCCTATAACATATAAAATATGTCCTGTCTTTTATGTCTCTCACCGAAAACCTGTCACTCATTCACATAAATACCCAGATCGTCTAAAGTCCATTCCTTCCAGAGTGGGGCCTGAAGAAGAGTACGAAATCACCCGATTGTTAGACTCTAGACGTTATAAGAACAGGATAGAATGCCTAGTTGAATGGAAGGGTTATGGGCCAGAAGATCAATCCTGGGTTCCCGCCAGAGACATACATGCCCCCAGATTACTGCGTCAATTCCACACACAACACCCAGGGAAACCCGGGGAGTCCGTATGTCCGAAGGGCAGACCTAGAGGGGGACGTGCTGTTCAGGCATGCAATTAGACCAAAGGTTTGGGTGGGGAGTGCTAATGATGGAACAGGGGCTACCTTCCGAGACTTTATATAGCTGTGGCAAACTTCCTTGATGGTTGGGTGTTCCCATTCTCCCCAAAGAATGTTTCTGGGAACTTGCATCATGTTAACAGCAAGTGGTGCAGTTTAAAGCGCCTCATTCCACTCACACTGACCGTAAACATGATAGGAATTATGTCCAGCCACATTTAGACTTTATTCCATTTAAGCTGTATTGCTGCTAGTTGTCTAACATGACATAACAAAAAAGAATGAAGGAATCTGTAATTTTGCACCAATTTTCAGATGTTTATTATAATTACTTCAAGGTATACGGCCTCATTACGAGTCCGGCGGTAACCGCGGTGGTAAAACCGCCTGGTTACCGCCGGACTCGTATTACCATTCCGCCTCCGTGATTCCCGGAATTACCGGGGCATTACAACCCCGGTTTTCCGGGAATCACGGAGGCGGAATGGTGTTAATCCCCATTCCCATCGAGTCCTATGGGACTCGATGGGAATGGGGATCATGGAAACACCGGCAGCATCTCGTAATGCTGCTGGTGTTTCCTCGTCCGCCTGCAGGCGGGCGGTGTTAAACCCGCCAGGTCAGACCTGGCGGGAACATCACCTCCTGCCTGCAGGAGTCCGGTTCAGGCGGTCCGGAAACAACGGTGGCGGCGGGTTTACCACCACCGTTATTTCCAGACCGCCTGAGTTATAATGAGGCCCAATATATTTCCTTTTGTTACATTCTCTTGTGCATTAGTAATTCCTTAACACGCGTTTGCCCACCTTACAGGCCGATTCATGGAAATACAGTCAAAAGTATCGCACGCGGCTGGCGCAGAGTGTTCCCGTGCGAATGTCTGCGCCAGCCGCGTGCGATAAAATCCATTCCAGCGCACATCGTATTCATGGATTAATCCAACAAAACAAGCCGTGGCGCAGAGTA
Source organism: Ambystoma mexicanum (assembly GCF_040938575.1). NCBI lineage: Eukaryota > Metazoa > Chordata > Amphibia > Caudata > Ambystomatidae > Ambystoma > Ambystoma mexicanum. The sequence goes on along the minus strand of NC_090923.1, from coordinate 1,017,604,457 downwards.
TCGCAGCGACCCTGCAGCAGCGCCAGTTACGCCCCCAAGAACGCCCTCGCGCAAGGAAAAGCCATCAAGATCGCAAAACCATTGCAAAGGGCTGCGCCAACCCTGTACCAGTGCGAGAAGTAACACACGCGACCTGGGGGAGCGTGTGCGTGTAATTCAGGGGTGCGCGAGAAGTTCCACACGCGATTGGCCTGGGCGCGTGTATATCAGAGGTGCGCGAGAAGTTCCACACGCGATTGGCCTGGGCGCGTGTAATTCAGGGGCTCGCGGGTGCTTCCACACGCGATCGGGCCTGGGGGAGCATGTATGTGTAATTCAGGGGTGCGCGAGAAGTTCCACACGCGATTGGCCTGGGTGCGTGTATATCAGAGGTGCGCGAGAAGTTCCACACGCGATTGGCCTGGGCGCGTGTATGTCAGGGGCTCGCGGGTGGTTTCACACGCGATTGGGCTGCGTGCGTGTATTTCAGGGGTGCGCGAGAAGTTCCACACGCGTTGGCCTGGGCGCGTGTATTTCAGGGGCTCGCGGGTGGTTTCACACGCGATTGGGCTGCGTGTGTGTATAACTGGGTGCGCAGGAAGATCCACACGCGATTGGGCTGCGTGCGTGTATTTCAGAGGTGCGCGAGAAGTTCCACACGCGATTGGGCTGCGTGCGTGTATTTCAGGGGTGCGCGAGAAGATCCACACGCGATTGGCCTGGGCGCGTGTATTTCAGGGGCTCGCGGGTGGTTTCACACGCGATTGGGCTGCGTGCGTGTATTTCAGGGGTGCGCGAGAAGTTCCACACGCGTTGGCCTGGGCGCGTGTATTTCAGGGGCTCGCGGGTGGTTTCACACGCGATTGGGCTGCGTGCGTGTATTTCAGGGGTGCGCGGGAAGATCCACACGCGATTGGCCTGGGCGCGTGTATTTCAGGGGCTCGCGGGTGGTTTCACACGCGATTGGGCTGCGTGCGTGTATTTCAGGGGTGCGCGAGAAGTTCCACACGCGTTGGCCTGGGCGCGTGTATTTCAGGGGCTCGCGGGTGGTTTCACACGCGATTGGGCTGCGTGCGTGTATAACTGGGGTGCGCGGGAAGATCCACACGCGATTGGGCTGCGTGCGTGTATTTCAGAGGTGCGCGAGAAGTTCCACACGCGATTGGGCTGCGTGCGTGTATTTCAGGGGTGCGCGAGAAGTTCCACACGCGATTGGCCTGGGCGCGTGTATATCAGGGGCTCGCGGGTGGTTTCACACGCGATTGGGCTGCGTGCGTGTATTTCAGGGGCTCGCGGGTGGTTTCACACGCGATTGGGCTGCGTGCGTGTATTTCAGGGGTGCGCGGGAAGATCCACACGCGATTGGGCTGCGTGCGTGTATTTCAAGGGTGCGCGGGAAGTCCCACACGCTCGCCTACAACACGCATTCATGGAATCGAACGTGGCCAATCCGGAAGCACGTACGCCAGCAGGAAGCAGGCGTACGTTGACCCGCACAGCATAAAAGTGCGCGCAAACAACAAACAAGCTCAGACGCCAGGATGAATATACCGTTCCTAGCAGCAGTGGCCGTGGGATATCGCAGGAGGAGGAGGATAGTCCGTGCCAGAATTTTCACACCCAGAACCAGCCTTTTTGGGATGCCTGATGACCAGGTGTATGGGAGGTACAGGTTCCCACCTCACATTATACTCGACCTGGTCAGTGAGTGGGAGGATGACCTCACATCACCCACCCTTTGCTCCCAAGCCCTCAGCCCCCTGGAGAAGGTCCTCAATGTACTGCACTTCTTGGCCACTGGATCATTTCAGCGGACAAGTGCCATAGTGGGGGGGGTGTCACAGGCCACCCAGTCACGCTGCCTACACCAGGTCTTGGCCATCATCACTGCACGCCCATCAGTCCGCAGGCACATATACCTGCCCAGAACACCTGCAGAAAGGCAGGCTGTCGCACAGGAATACTACAGGGTGGCACAATTCCCCAAAGTGCCAGGCGCCATTGATTGCACCCATGTGGCTCTACGTCCCCCCAGGGCAACTGAGCACATCTATAGAAACCGCAAGCACTGGCATTCCATCAACGTCCAGGTAGTATGTGATGCCAAGGGAATCATCACCTCAGTATATGCAAACTATCCAGGCTCAACCCACGACAGCTTCATCTACAGAATGTCTACCCTAAACCGGGACATAGAGGCTGGGCGGCATGGCGATACATGGCTGCTCGGTGAGTATAAATGTCACTGCGCGTGCATGCATGTCAGATACTGAGTAATGTCACAACCCCACTAATGATACCCATCACCACCTCCCCAGGGGACAGTGCCTACCCTCTCAGCACCCACATGATGACGCCAATTCGGAACCCCACCACGCCACCCCAGGTAAGATACAACACAGCCCACATTGCAACCCGGGGCATAGTGGAGCGCACATTCGGAGTGCTCAAGTCACGCTTTCGCTCCCTTGACCGTTCTGGCGGGCAGCTGTTATACGCTCCCCCAGTAGTGTGCAGGATCATAGTGGCAGCATGTGTCCTGCACAACGTTGCAACACGCCGGGGCCTGGCCGTGGACATGGTGGTGCCCCCACATCCCCAACCACATGCACGCCCGCTGCGCATGGGAGGGGAAAGGGCATGGGGGGAGGCAGCCCGCACGCAGCTGGTGGCTGATTACTTCACATAAAATCACACCCCTGTGGAGTGGGCACAGCCCTGGCACATACCAGCTGACAATCAATGATGACTCATTCTGACAAAGATGATGCCTCAATGGAGAGTCACCTGTCACAACCATACCAGCCTGAGACTGTACAACTGGAAGTGTACCATTGTGTGCCACCCTACCCACACAAACACCACCAATGCTGTGTCATCAAAAGACACACTTCAATGATGCCAATATCACTACCACCATCAAAGATAGTAAATGACAACAGTGCCATGTCACCCAACACCTCCCCCCAGACCCCCATCCATGTCCCCCTGCACCCCCACCCCCCAGCAGTGAGGGGCACCTGCCAACAGGCCCACACTCATCTCCACCATGGCATGTCATGCAATGTGAGAGCAAACAAATTCATACCCCAAACATTACACAAGTGCCACAGAGTACAGTGTCCCAAATGGTAACTGCCCACACACAGTATGCCCACATACATGTATAAATGACAACAAACATGACCAAATACCAAAGGATACGTTGACCTACAACCTGATGATGCCAGCACATCGACCACCTCTTACTGTACAGTGTTGGTGCCAGCCACATCTGCAAGTGCACTGCTAACAACATGAACTCCATCTCCAAAGTAGACGGCCTTGTGAAGACATGAGGACTGACCCTGCAAATTAGGAGGGAGACATGGAAGCACAAGCACACATCAATACACCATGCAGTGTACAATACTACTACAATATGCACTAGGAATGTATACACAGTATTGACTACAGACTGGCCACATAGCTCATGGGAGTCCAACGTCACTGTGTAATTCACTGTCACTTGGGCACACCCTTTGCAAGCCCATGGAAACGGGAAGCAGGAGGGGTGTGTGTCTCACAAACCCAAGCATCTAACCCAAACTCAGGACAAGCCTGCATGTGCCCAACGGAACACAGTGGAAGCCCACGGGAGCCACACAAGGCAACACACTGCACCTCAAAAATCAAAAAGCAAAAATCAAAAATGGCCATGTGGGGGCCAGGGGGCGTGGGGGAGGCCACCCAGGAGGTCCGAGGACAGGATGCTCACCAACAGCCACCTGGGTGAATGTTGCGAAAATAAAACACCTCCATGGGCTCATGGCCTGCACGGCTACTAATTTGTGGGAGAATCACTGCTGGATTCGCTCTCCTCGACCTCTGCTGCTGCCACAGGAGGTGGTGGTGCTATGGGAGGCAGCCCACGCAAAGCCCTGGTGTGGTCCTCCATTGCAGCAAGCATGCGGGTGTTGAAGGCCTTGTTCTGGAGGGATATGGTGCGGAGATCCCCATGCAACACCCGACGTGTTGCCCGGACCTCCGCACGAGTTGCCTGCATCTCTGCCGAGAGCGTACGGTGACGCGCTCCAGCAGCTGTTCTGTCCTGGTGACAGTGGAAGCCTCAAGGTCCAGTAGAGTCTGCCTGAGGTGCTGGACCTCCCCCCTCAGGGCTTCCCTCTGTCCCTGGGCATCTAGAGAAATTGATTCCCTCAGATTGTCCAGGGCCGCCTGTCTGTCCCTGTTGGACGCCAACATGTCCTCCCTTACTGATTGGCAAATGGAGGCTGTTGCCTGCTCTAGTAGCTCCCTCTGCCTTTCTGGGGGGACAATGGAAGTGGCCACCCTGTCCATGGCTTGAGCAATCATTTCTGATGATGCTGCCTGTTGGTTGGCCATACCATATATGGATTGCTCCCATACGGTATTGCCAGGTGGCGGACGGCCACCGCGTTGGCGGGCACCACACCTGTCTGGGGCAAGGCGAACTGCGCCTCGCTGTGTCGGCACTGCCTGAGGCTGCAGGACTGCATTTCCCCTCTGATCTGCTGGCCCAGGAACAGGATCAGATGTTGCGGAGTGTGGCCCTGCATCCGTAACCACCACAGGCGCACCTACCAACACTGACATCCCCATTGTGGGCTCTACCCCTGGTGCAGGTGGGTCAGACAGAACAGTATCCCTTCCATGAACACATACCTGCGAATCCACATGGGTCTCATCCGAATCAACACCTGAAAAGGGTTCTGGGGAGGTGCACCCATATACAGCCCTGGAGAGAATGCCCTGCAGCAAGAGTGGGTTCTCACCCACCAACACACCACGTCCCCCACTCGTGCTCGGACGTGTCAGAGATCCCTCCTGGGTGAGCACCATCTCCTCACCCTCAACAGCATCAAGTGCGTCATCCTCTGAAAAAACATGAAAGACAGAAAATGGAAACAGGCATTAGCACCATGGCACACAAATAGGCCAGACAAGCTACAGGAGATGTACTTGATAGACACATGTCCCACATGACTATGTCCCTCACATGCATGCACTGTCACTGAGTTGGAAGGGGAGGTAAATGTCAGACACTGATGACACCAAGATGGAAGGGCAACACATCAGATGCATGCTGGCTAGCAGTGCCATCCCACAGTTGGCATGTACCATAGGCATGTCATATTTGTGAGAATAGGGCAGAGTGATGTGCAATAGAACTGGGGGTATTCCTACAATCAGCCAGAACGTGCACAGCGAAATACGGAACAATGTTGTTGCATGTTGCCACTTCAAGGTCAACTGGCGCAATATAGTGGCAAATGCCTGCTGTGGCCAGAAGGGACACTGCAATACCCAAATCCCGGGGGGCAAAATGCATTGGATGAAGCACATGGGTGACCCAAACCACTCAGGCACACACACCCTGACCTGGCACCCACCCTGGACCCCTCCCACATGCAACGTACACATGGATCACACACACATGCATGTGCACTCACCGGACAATGCCTCGTAATCTGGAAGTTCTCCCACACCTTGGATCTGCTCCTCTGTGACATAGGTCCCAGCGACATTCTCATGTGGAGTGAGCTCAATGTCCTATACTGGAGACCCACCTCCAGTCACCAGAGTTGCGGCATGACTTGAGGCCAGCTTACTCTTTGCCCTGCGCTTCAGGTCATTCCATCGCTTGTAGCACTCGGTAGCTGTGCGCCTCATAAACCCAAGGGAACTTATGCTGTCCGCGACGGCCTGCCAGTGTGCCTGACGGCGAGCAGGTGTGATCCTAGACCCTGGAGTGCTCAACATTTCGGCGTCATGATCGGACACGTACTGCACAAGTTGATTCAGTTCGGCATCATTGAAGCTAGGCTTCCTCGGCGTGCCGGACTGTGTAGCCGTGTCTGGGGCATCAGCCTGTAGTGCACGTGCACTCTTCCTCTTCCTCTTGTAAGGTGGTGGGGACTGTGAGTGGCATATGCCGCTCTGGCCACTCGGGGCAGGAGCACCGGTGGACTGTGTCGTAGTGTGCAATGGCACACTGACCATCTGACTTCCTGCAGGCATTAGCTCGAGTGTGATAGTGGCAGGGGGAACCTCAGACTGACGGACTGGGACCAACACTGTCCTGGCTGGGAGAGTCAGAGCTGGGGTGGACGGAGCTGCAGCTGCCCCTGCAGCCTTCCCACCCCGCATACTTGGGGCAGCAGATGACATGGCTGCCCCTGATACACGTGGCTTGGTGACACTGACTGGCACGGCCACCCGTGGCCTAGACTTGTGGACCTGGAAATCAGTCTCGGAGTCAGCCTGTGCCAGGTCAGGTGCCACAATGGACGGGTCCAACAAGGGCTGAGCATCGATGGTGTCAGCCACGTTTTCCTCAACCATGGGGGGGGGGGGCATGGGTCTCCCTGACTGGTCCTCCACACGTGGGGTGCTAGGGGTAGCCTGCAAATCCCGGCCACGTCCCCTACCGCGCCCACCACGCCCACCTCTTGAGGGTCGGCCACCTTTGCCACCCTTACCTCTTGCTCGCCTCCCAGACATGGCACTGATGTAGCTGTGCGTATGGGAGTAGCAGGGAAGTATTGTCCTGGGCAATTGGGGGTCAAAGGGGTAGGGTACTAGATGGTATTCGTACCCTAGTGCACTTGCAAGGCTGAATGGAACCCCTGGGGAAAGATGACGGGTCACGCAATGCACAGGCACCCCAATAACAGAAAATGACGTGCAAGCGACCCCTCGTAGACCACGTGCGTGTAAACAAAAACACGCACTACGCTGTGGCACCCAGAAACACAATAATGAACGTATGCGTGTCACACGCAGCCTACAATGACCTCTGAAGGGGTACGCGACACACGGGGCAAGCACTGTTGGAAAATAGGTGCGCAACTCACCGTCTGCCTGTAAAAAGTGCGTGAAGTACACGCGCGTGCGCGCGCACGCGTTGGCAACACCCCCGCCAAAAGAAGAATTGTACGCTGTCTGAGGAGACAGGACTACAGGAGAAGTGAACGCTGTCTGAGGGAACAGGTCCAGAGAAGAAGAGAACATAAAAATCGGACAGAGGTAACAGGGAGTACGAACTCGAAACGCTGTGAAGTAATTCGCGTGTGAACCGACAAGAAGTACAGATTTCACCCACTCGCTCTCCACGAAAAGCACGTACAAGGAAATGACGTCCTACACGTACCTTTTAAACCGGACCACACGTCCAACGTCACTTCCGCGTATACGTGCTAAGGACCTATTACAAGTGCTGATACTAGGACGTGCAGTTCACGTCACAGACGCGCCTGCGCTGTAAGGGCCTTTGGTCCAATGGATTTGCGTACCCAGCCAATACGCGTGTGAAAATTCTCGCGCACCCCTGGAATACACGCGGCCAGGACAATCGTGTGTGAAAACACCCGCGAGCCCCTGAAATACACGCACACGCTCCCCCAGGCCCCATTGCGTGTGAAACCACCCGCAGGCCCCTGAAATACACGCACCCCGCTCCCCCACAGGCCCGATCGCGTGTAGAAACACCCGCGAGCCCCTGGAATACACGTACCCCGCTCCCCCAGGCCCCATCGCGTGTGAAACCACCCGCAGGCCCCTGAAATACACGCACCCCGCTCCCCCAGGCCCCATCGCGTGTGAAACCACCCGCAGGCCCCTGGAATACACACACCCCGCTCCCCCAGGCCCCATCGCGTGTGAAACCACACGCAAGCCCCTGGAATACACGTACCCCGCTCCCCCAGGCCCCATCGCGTGTGAAACCACCCGCAGGCCCCTGAAATACACGCACCCCGCTCCCCCAGGCCCCATCGCGTGTGAAACCACACGCGAGCCCCTGAAATACACGCACCCGCTCCCCCAGGCCCCATCACGTGTGATACCACCCGCAGGCCCCTGGAATACACGCACCCAGCCAAAACGCGTGTGAAACTTCTTGCGCACCCCTGATGTACACGCACCCAGCCAATACGCGTGTGAAACTTCTCGCGCACCCCTGATATACACGCACCCAGCCAAAACGCGTGTGAAACTTCTCGCGCACCCCTGATATACACGCACCCAGCCAAAACGCGTGTGACATTCTTGCGCACCCAGCCAAAACGCATGTGAAACTTCTTGCGCACCCCTGGAATACACGCACCCAGCCAAAACGCGTGTAAAACTTCGCGCGCACCCCTGGAATACACGCACCCAGCCAAAACGCATGTAGAACTTCGCGCGCACCCCTGAAATACACGCGCCGAGGACAATCGCGTGTGAAAACACCCGCAAGCCCCTTAAATACACGCACACGCTCCCCCAGGCCCCATCGCGTGTGAATCTTCTCGCGCACCCCTGAAATACACGCGCCCAGGACAATCGCGTGTGAGAACACCCGCGAGCCCCTGGAATACACGCACACGCTCCCCCAGGCCCGATCGCGTGTGAATCTTCTCGCGCACCCCTGAAATACACGCGCCCAGGACAATCGCGTGTGAGAACACCCACGAGCCCCTGAAATACACGCACACGCTCCCCCAGGCCCGATCGCGTGTGAATCTTCTTGCGCACCCCTGAAATACACACGCCCAGGACAATCGCGTGTGAATACACCCGCGAGCCCCTGAGATACACGCACACGCTCCCCCAGGCCCGATCGCGTGTGGGCCTTCTCGCGCGTGTAGGACTTTGGCGCACATTTTCTTCCTGCGCAGGGACGCTACCGCCTGCTTTCGTGTGGCGGACATGTATGGGCCTGTGCGCGTCTTTGGCCGTGCGCTGTTTTTCCCTATTCGATTCCATGAATACGTGTTGTAGGCGAGCGTGTGGGCGTTCTGCGCACTTGCCTCCTGTACTTCCCCCGTAACGCCCACATTTTCACGAGTTGTTCCCCATTCTGCGTGTGACGCCCCGTGTTACGCCTACTTTTGTTCTGTGCGCCGCGCTATGTGCGAATTCGCTGTGGCCTTATCGCACGGCGTTCGATGACCTGTGCGCCAGCGTGCGCCGCGCACTTTCTCAGCGCACATCCCACATTTCGCGCGTGCCCGTGCTTCCATGAATGGATGTGCGCTGTTTTCTGTGCGATTTTCTGCGATTTTTTCTGTGCCACTGCGAATCGCACGTTTTCGCACGCGTGCGCCGGTTTTTCCGCGCACATTATTTCCATCGGCGGTTCATCAGGAGGGTAAGATAGTTTTTTCTAAATTAAAAGCAGAAAATATAATTCCATTAATCAAAACTTTTATGTTCAATTAACTAAGGTTCTTTTGAGATAGACAGATTTTAAATACAATTCTAATTCGATTGCTCTACTCACTTGCGAGTATTGTTGCAATGAATATTTATGGAGTCCAAATTAAGTGGACAAACGATGACAATTAGAAGGAAGTCTTTATACTTCTGTCCTTACTCAGTAATATGGATGGTACGTAACTATGAATCAAATGTTCACGATTCTATGAAAAATATTTGGAACATATTTTAGTGTCATGAGGTAATTCTTTAACTAGCCTTGAATCAAAGTTAGCCAAAAGTTTCCTTACCGAATTGAATTTTCGCGGGTTTCCCCTTTGTTTGTTGTCCTCACGGCTTATTGACCGCATTAGGACAAAGATGTCCGCTATTTAAAGCGAAGTGATGACGCGATCGCTTTAGCTATGCGCGATTGCGTCATCACATCAGGTGCCATCTTGCTTGGGGCTATTATTCTTATATTCCTGTTTATCTTTTTGTGGGGACAAACTTTATGCTATCAAATTTACAGCATATGTGTAACAAAGCATTGAATGTGCAGGTTTTATTTTTAGCATGGATATGAACCAATAAATGTGACCAAATGTGTTGTTTTCAAAGAGAGAATTATTGTCCCCAATTGCTATTGGGTGGTCTGCTGGGCAAGGTATAGTAACAACCACCACCGTGCCCTTCTTATTCGGCTCCCATGCTAGCCTCCTGCTCCCTCCTGATGGTCCTGAAGAGCCATGAAACCATCGAAAGGGCAGAAGTTGTGCTATACAAAACTCAATAGCATAGCATTGCATGGAGTAGCAAATAGTATCTCCTTCTCCTGTGGCTCCTGTGAGTGGCAGCATATGTGGAGGAGATGAATGTTTGTTCCACTGAAGTCAGTGCACTAAACTAGGACCTCTGGTCCACTGACTGGGTGGTGAGAATATATATCCCCCTGTCATAACAACTGATATGGGACTGAGGGAGGAACATGTACAAAAACAATTTTAGGCGATGCCCTGAGAGGCCACCAACAACAGAGCATGTTCGTCCCTATAGTCATAAAATCTGGATTTTTTTTTGAAAAGTGCAAAATGTATTATTTCTAAGGACTCCACTTTTTGCATTTCATGCACAGTGAGATTACATTAATTGCCCAGCATCACACGCTATGGTTAAGCAGTGAACTCGGGATTTAACCCATTTTGCAATTTAGACACTTGGCCATACACCTTCTGAGCTCCAGTTGCTACAAATATTTCCGTTTGGGATTTCCAGAACAATAATAACAGTCTCATAGAGTTTACTTGCAAAGTACACAAATCACCTAGTAAAGCAATCTGACCATACATACATCTATATTGAAACATGTTAAGCAAAACGTGTATCGCTGGAGAATTATATTACACATCATGCATGGAAGACTACAAGTCCCAGAATGAAAAATGCTTGTTTTGCATGTCAAAATAGTAGACATTCTGGATATAAACTAAGCTTGAAAAAGTAGCATTATTTTGAGACTCACTTTCTTTTGGCATTCTTGAGCAAATGCATTTTTAAGGTATAAAATATCTATACGCACATTGCAGTGAGACTTAGCTTCAAAATTACTATCACTCTTCCCTTCTTATAAGATTACAGAAACTTAATGACTGCTGTGAAGATGAGTTGTCACCTGCCCCATCCTGCACTCTCAATCTTACGTCTTCCCTAGTAACAATATTTTCTGGCCCTGGTCACTAAATTCCTCCCTCTTGGTATCCTGCCATACATTGCTGACATTGGATTTCTTAACCAAGATATAACTTCTTGTTAGCGTTCATATATTTTACGATTTCATTTGTTTCATTCTGAAGTCTGTGTTTGTTAAAAATGAACTACCTATGATCCCCTTATTGTCTTGAAAGCCAGAACAGAATGTGTAGGTAATTGCAGCTGTGTAGGAGCTTTCAGATGGATATATTCCGTCACAGTTTCAATTGCTTGAATATTCATGCATAATAAAAAGCTCTGCTGATAACAACGAAAGGTGTTACTGAAGTAAGTGGCAGGTCCTTGTTAAGGTGGTGGCCGGGCAGCCCCGCACACTGGGTATCATCTGCGTCCTATTCTGAAGGTGACGACAAAAAAAGCAATGGATGAGGCACCCCGATAACCCGGGCAGGGTCCGCCTCCTCCCTCCTCCCTGGGTAAGGGGGAGGGATAGCATGAAGTGTGCCAAAGTGCTTAGAAAGTCCGCAAAGGGCAACAAAGGAAAGGGGCAGGCCAAGCCACATATAAGTGGTGGGCGTCCTGCTGCAGGAAGCATCCAGCCCTCAGCAGAAGGATGCCCACCGCATCAAAAGAGGATTTTTGTTTTCTTCTCTTCGTTTACTTTGTTAGGTGCTGCCCGAGCTTGGAGCGAGCTGTGCTGGAGGTGATCCAGGTGCCGTCAGAGTGTGAGGCCAGCTTGGAGCTGTACGTAAGAGGATCGAGCTGCGGTGCTGGTGCCCGGGGCCGCTGCGTGCAATACAGGAAGAGGAGTGGCCATTGCGGAGTACGGCGCAGGATCCGGGACTTGAAGCAGGTGCAGCAGGGGCAAGGACTCGCCAAGGACAGCGAGTGATCTGGAGGCGAGCGATCGGACAACAGAGAAGGAGGAAGCAAACCATCGGAGCGGGGTGGAAAGAGCAGAGCCACTGCGGGACGCGGCCCGTACAAGTCTAGGCAGCGGCGTGCAAGACAAAGGTCAGCGGGCCACGGACTGCGGTGCGGGAGCTGGGGGAGGCAGAAGGCACCATTGTGTGGAGATTTAGAGGCATCCCGGCTGCCTGGGGGTGAAAATAATCAAAGGAACTGCAGAAGTGGTCTGTACTGGGGCACAGGCACAGACCTGGGCCGCGGCTGGTGAAAGAGTGGGGCTTGAATGTGCAGCAAGAAAATTTGAATTAACTATATGATTTAAACAAACATCCGGGCCGCAAGGGGTGAAAACATCAAAGGTTTGAATCAATTGGGCTGAAAGAAGGATTGTGGAATGAGGAGGATTATTGGGGCGATTTGGGAAGGACTGCAATTTCACAGACACAGCTTTAAAGCACTAAACAAATACTGAAAGAAGCAAGCAAGATGGCCACACATGGTCAGGGGGATGCAGGGTTTGCCTGCCCTAAGAAGGACCTGGAGGCCTTCCTATCCATGGTGCGGTTGGCAGCGACCAAGCATGTGCCTAGCTAGTTCAATTTGGTGGCCTCACATTTGGGGACTGAGGTAGCTGGCCCCAGTCAAAGGATCAATTCACCTCTGCTATTTCAGAGCGTTTCTAATGAGGAAGCCTGGCAGGAGAGTCAGGCCTTAGAAGAAGGAGAGGAGGAGGAAGACGGACAGAGCGAGGAAGAGGAGCCAGTGGCTAAGAGGAAGAGGATCATGACCGAAAAAGCCAAGGCCCGCAAACAGCAAGCGGAAGCAGCCAAGAAGCACAGATCGGCTGGTGCAAAAGGAAGGGGGAGGGCGCAAGAGCTTGTAGCCTCGACGGCGCCCGTACCTGCTGAGGCTCCAAGGAATCGTGGCAGTGCACCCAGCTCTCCTGTAGCCAACTCAGCGGTAGCAGCTGAGGGACCCACATCCTGTGAGGTGGTAAAAGGTATGTTCATGCATTGTATGCAAGCATGGGGGAATGGGGGCAATGGTCAAATGTTATGTGGCAATGTGAATGCATTAAATCAGTTGGGGAGGAATGCTGAGGCTGTTCACCATCAAGGGGTAAACATGGGGTCGAGGGGCTTGGGTTCGGGGGTAGGTCAAGCCATGGCTTTGCCCAGCGCAAGCCTGGTAGTAGGGGTTGAGCATTTGTCACAGGTTGGTTCATCACCAGCAGGCTCTCAGGGTCAAGGGCCGGCATGGTGGGGGCAAGGAGCGGCAGTTCCCGGGGTCCCATCTTTGGGTGGGGACAGCCTAAGGGCTCAGCCGGTGCCGGCTCCGAATGTCAACCAGGTGCAGGGTGGAATATTGGTCAATGTCACTGTAAAGAAAGATTTCATAATTGTATGTAATTTTCCCTCCATGTGTCAACCCCAAACTTTTTGCTGCTGTTTAGACACCATTGTCTGACTTTGCCAGAGAAGCATAGCCTTCAGCTGCACTCCTCTGGGCTTTCGTTCACTTTTTATGGGGAAACTGACATGCCCTTAAGACAGTCAGTACTGGGAGACCTTGTTTCCCTTAGTCCTTTCCTCATGTTGCAGCTTTTGTGCAACATGTAACAAGTTTGCAATGTATTTTACAATACAGCACACTTGGGTCTCTAGTCATTTCCAAATGCCCTAGAAACTCTTGCTGGACGTTTTATGAACTGTGCAGATGTGTCATGGACAGGACTGGTGGCAGCTATCTTTTCACATTATTTTTAACCCTTTCCTGCCATGTAAACCACGTTAAACGCGTTTGGCATGAATAGGTGGCCTGGCTCCAAAATGGTTATTTGCAATATATATGGGGTGTGAGCCCTCTTTTTTGATAAGGGGGGCCTATGTCATGAGGGAATGTAACAGTTTAGAAACACAGGGACACAGGCTACCCCACCTGTGTATCACTTGCCGGTAGTAGATACAGCACACGTTTAACAAATCACAGCGTATGATCTGTACATAAGAGAGCACCCAATTTGCATGTAACACATTAACACATTTTATTTTCCATGTGATTTAAAAATGGCCTAACAGGGCCATTGTCACAACCTTTTTCATGCCCATTGTCGCCGGGAGTATACACTGCTAAGGCATATTCCAAAAACTCATACAATTACTATTTGCATTTAGTTTCAGCACAGTGTGGGTTAGTACAATTAGTGACTTAGAATGTGGTTTTGATAACCAAACATCTGTCTAGTCGACAATAAATGGTGTTTCTGGCACGTAGTGAGTTGTTGGTATTCTAGTGCCGTCTTCAGGACTGTTGAAGTGGACTGAGTAGTGTCACTGATGTATCCCAAGAATGAAACATCTAAAGGTAAAAAAGTTAAAATCAGAACTTGGGTATCTCTCTACAGGAACAATGGTGCCTGAAGTGTATGCTGTAAACAATCCTACCTGAGCCATTGCTTTCCAGTGTCACATGTGTGGAGAAGATCTCTCGGGTACTTCACCTAAGGGGCCTTCTGTGCACCTTGAATTATTAGATCCTGTATGACTAGGGTCTGGTCTTCAGCTAAATAGCTGTAGAGAAAGATAATGATTATCTAGTTATGGTGTAAATAATTTCTATACACATCAATTAGACTTGTTTATTCGTGAAACGCCATTTCTGGCGGTGGTTGTGAGAGTTTATTTTTACATGTGATGTAACTCACTTATATGTACATCAAATAGACTTTTTTCCCCGTGAAAACGCCATTTCTGGCAGTGGCGGTGAAAGTTACTTTGGATCAGTGACTGGGATCAGGTTAACACCGTGCTTGTGCAGTGCTAGATAGCTACTTAACTATATTGTTGTGACGTCCTCGGTTCACATTGTGATCCCTATTGTAACGTCGTGTGGCCTATGTCATGCACAGGGGGGAACCACCCTGCTGTGGCGCTGTAGGCTTAACTGCGTCCGCTCGCTGCTGCTAATGGCCGTGTCTCTGATGGTGACTGGAGCTACGCGCATGCGTGTAGACTGCTTATGGACGCGTTGTTCGTATCTACATGACTGTAGATGTTTCATGCATACGCGAGAGATTAGTGTTGCTATCTTATACTAACCAGGTGTGGTAGTGTCTCTATCTACGCTAATCTTATGTGTTAGGATGTGTGCGTGAAGCGTATCTCATCTTCTCATGTTGAGGGGGCTGGGTGTACTGACATAAACTGACTCGTTACTTAATGCAGTTTTATGTACATGTGTTCGGCACCAGTGCATTGGTTGCAAAGGGTGCGAAAGCATGTATTTACAATCAATTTGGTAATCACATCCAATGATAATGCATGCATGACTGGCAGTTAACATTCTTTAGCCATTGTATTCATTGCTACATTATATTTGACAGATTATAGACACATCTTTCTTTGATTTTTATCACATTAGGGTCTTATTTCAGAAACACAGATAGAACTCAATTTTGATAATTATCACATTGGGCCCTTATTTCAGAAAAACAGATTCCACTCAATGGCAACATTTAAACCGTTTTTTACCGTATCTAAACGGTGTATCCATTTTTGCTCTAATTTTCTCAATTCTAAATCTCTGTCTCCCCCTCTGGCTTTAGCATTAATGGTTTGGATAACACACCATCTCAGTTCTGTGTGTTTGTGTTTCTTTTGGAGGAAGTGAGCCACCATTGGTTTATCCTCTGTTGTGTTTTTGCGGCAGGATCTGTGCTCGCAGATTCTTTGCCTAACTTCATGCTTACGTTTACCTATGTATAGTAGGTTGCACAGTCACTTAATCATGTAAATGCTCCACTTTGTCAGGCAATTTGAGAATGTTCTGTACTTCTCAATGGTGCCGTTGAGGGATACTTCTTTCTGATCTTGTGTGAGGTGGCATACTGAACACTTTCCACAGCGGTAATGTCCAACTACGGGTGGGAGATGCCAGAGTGTGGGTTGGAGTGTTGTTTTGGGTTTCTCTGTTGGGTATGTATGTACCAGACGGTCTTTCAGATTTCTACTTGTTTTGAACGTGAACCGTGGCGTTTCTGGTGAGAAGGTGTCTGTTTGTAACAAATGCCAGTTCTTCAGGATAGTCTTTCTGATCGCGTTACTGACAGGTGAGAAAATGGTGACGCGTGTCATCTTTTCTTTGTGTTCTATTCTAGCCCGTTTAGTTAGGCAGTCTGTTGTGTTTGTGTTTCTTGCCGCTTTTCGTCCTTTTCTGATGATTGCTGCTGGGTATCCTCTAGTTTTCAAGCGGTTTTCAAGGTCTTTCCCATTCCGGTCGTACTCCGGTAAAGTAGTGCAGTTCCTTCTTATTCTGAGGAACTGCCCGAATGGTACATTTTCCTTCAGAGCTTGGCCATGCCATGAGGTTATTTGTCCTGTCCTTAGGCTATCTTGCCCCTTCAGCTTCCCCAGGTCGAGTCGACCTGGGTCAGTACTTATTTGGTCATGTACTTTCACGAGAATCCCAATGCTTTTGCGGTCTTCTGCATACCTTGTGTGTCTGCCTAAAGGATGTGGGCTGGGATGTCTGATCCCAATACACATCCTGGGTGCCAGAGAGTCTGGGATGCCCTGAATGCGTGGGACCACCATGGTCCACCTATGGAGTGTGTGTTTGTGAGCAGATCCCCCATTGGGTCCTCTTCATTTTGGCGCGAAGGGAACTTTGTATAAGAGGAGGCTGAAAACACCACTACCATGTCGATCTCCTGAGTTCACACCGAACAAAAGATAGGAGCCAAGTATCCTGCAACAAGAAGCTGAGTCGGGGAACAGCTGGTGACCCGCTGGAAGGTTTGGCACCCTGAGCCCGCCGTCGTCCCATGGGACCCCTCTGCATCTCATCGTCCTGGAAGGTCTGCGAAGACGCTTCAACCCATTAGAATAGTGGGACCAACTATTCTCGGAACCTTCATCAAACCCTGCAAGTAAGCCTCTTCGGAAGTGTCCGTGGGCCAACCAGTGGGCTGACGGGCTGACCAGCTTAAGCAGGACCTTTACTCTGTCTCCGCCATCATTTTGAGGAGGCCCTCGCAACTTGGTATACTGCTAACTCTGGGTCCACGGCACCCTCACACCGAATTTGGTACACTTGGCATTCCCAGGTATAAAGTGAGACGAGTGCGCCAGGACCGGAGTAAATGCACTTACCGTGTTGCCCTGCCGTGGCAACGACCTGTGCATGTTCACTGCAATTGTGACCCTCTTGCCCCTGAAGCCTGCTGCAGTGAAACTGGGCCGATTCCTCCACCCGGATTGGAGAAATCGCCACTCTCCTGTTTGGGAATCATCGCTGTATCTGGGGAACTACAAGGTGCTGAGACATCCTTTTTGCCACATTCGAACATGCCAGCGAAGTGGACTGTACTGGCGAAGTTTGGGTCTGCCTGCGTCAGGGACCGGTGAGTAGTCCTTACCCCAACTGGTGGCCCCTAGCGCAGGAGCCCATTTTTACTCACAAGTGGCCCCTGAGGGCCCCTTTCCTTCCCACAGCAATTGCGAAATAGCGACTCCATCCTGCACTCTCAAACTGCCTCTGCCCCCAAGTGGAGGTCCTCAGTGAATAGTGGGAACTTCTTCTGCATCGTCTCATCCACCTTCCTGAGCTGCTAAAGACCCTTGAAGAGACCCTATTCTGCCCATTGGCACAAGCGCGTGCATGTACTATTGAGCACAAGGCTCCTCTCTTCGTAGGGCTTTGACTGCCTCTTAGTTAGGTGTATTATTGATGTGGAACTGGGTCTAAAGATTACCTGCACTGCCTGTTTTCCTCCCCTCTAGGTTACCAACATATTGCGTTTAACCCTTTGGACCCCATTGGTCTTGTATATATATTGTATTGAGTGAGATGTATTGGTTTACTTAGTGGTACTGTGATTCTTTGCTATGGTCTATGTTACAAAGGCCTTGTAATAAATGTGTCTATATTTTTAATATAACAGCTGTCTGGAGTAATTTGTAAGTGTCCTTGCTTTGTCTGCTCATTGAGGTCTTTCAGTCACCCTCACCCCTCCTGAGACTTAGTCTTGATCGCCTTCCATAGCTACCCTGATTGGTCTGGCTTGTCCAGAGGTTACCCTGTTCCAAGAAACTAGGCTTGCCTTCTGAACCTCTGCTCCTCCAGAACAGAGTTCAGAAATCCTTCTTAAGTAATTAGTGTACAGCGGTGCGATAGGACTGAAAGTATCCAGTGTTGCATACTAGTGTAGGCATTTCGAGTTATTCCTACCAGGACACATAGTGAATTGTTGTAGTATAACTGAAAAAGGCCATGGTCCTATCTATCAATATGGTAACAAGTACCTTGTTAACTTTAAATGCTTCTAAATCTGAAACATTCAGAAAGATGTGTGCTGAGAGAGGTGTCTCTGCGCAAGGCACACAAATGGAAATGATCCAAAGAATCATGGACTGGCAAGAAGCTCAGCTTAGTGCCATAGCTTCTGATGACAGTGCAGAAGGAGTTGGGGCTGCTCCCACTGGCAGAACTAGTAGTTCTGTCTCTGCACTGGTCTCCAGGGACCATGAGGATTTGGAAGATGTAATGTTCAATGTTTCCTCTGCCAGTGCTGAAGGTGAGGCCATGCTTGAATTCAAGAAGCAAGAGCTGCTGTTTAGGCAGAAGGAGCTTGAATTTAACATGGCCAAACTGAAGAAAGAGCAGGCAGAAAAACAGAACGACAGAGATCACCAGTTGGAACTGGCCAAGCTTCAAGTTGCCAATAGATCCAAGGATCCTGGACATGGGTCTGGGGCCTCCTCTCATCCAAGGTTTCCTAAGGATCTGCTCAGTGTGCATGAGGAAAACAATGACATTATGGACTGGCTGAATACATTTGAGTATGCATGTGAAGTTCAACAAGATGACAATGCTGATAAAATTGCCTGGTTACTTAGCAGACTGCCCCATTCTGGCTGCAGTGCCATTCTGGAAATGTCAAAAGCTGAGAGAGCAGATTTTGCAATGTTGAAGCAAACTCTCATCTTAAAGTTTGGAAAGACTCCTGCCCAATACTTTAAAAGATTCAGAGAGTACAAAAAGAAAGAAGGTGGTACTTGGGTATCTTATGTAACTAAATCCTTAAAGAACTTGACTGGCTCGGTTCAAGGTTATAAGGTCTCAACCTTCGCAGGTATGATATGTCTTATTTTGCTGGAACTTATTTTTGCATCTTCTTCCCCTGAGCTTAAGCAGCATTTGGCAGATTCAAAGGAGATAGATCCTAAGAAGCTTGCCATAGCAGCAGATTTGGGGGTGTCACATAGAGTGTCCCACAAGGACAAGACTCAGCCTGGTAAGCAGGAGGAAGGGAAAAAGTCCAAAGATAAGGAGGGTGGGAATCGGATAAATCTTCCTCCCATAAGGGCCACAAAAAGAAAAATAAGGGTAAAACACAAGAGAACTTACAGGGTAGTGGAGGTCAGCCTCCAAAACAGAACTCTGGTTATAGTAAGCCTCCCTATGTAAACAGACCCAGTGGATCTTGATTTGCTTGTGGAGCAACTGACCATGTGAAGGGGGATCCCAGATGTAAGGTCAAAACCTTGGGGGTCCACTCTGCTAATCTGGCCTTCTCCTCCTATGAGGAAGAAGAGATTAAAGGGACATCCTTCTCCTCAGACTCCTTCCCCAGTGGAATAGAAGCTGAGGTCGTTTTAGTTTCCCTAGGTTCCCGGGAGCTTAAAGTCTCAGAGGCTTATGCTAGGATTCCAGATAATACCAAGCACTACTTTAACCCTTTAAGTGCCATGGGTATTTCCCCACAGTGCCAAGGCCTTTTTTGGTAATTTCAGTACGTGGCCATTCATTGGCTTGTAACTTTTTTTGTTACATGAGATATCTCAGCCAAATTCGGCTCCTTTTGTTCCTACATGTAGGCGGTCGTAACGCTGCCCAGGAATCCTAGGTTGCTGTAGGGGAGTGAGAGAAAATAAGCAAAAAGGGTGTAACTTTTGTGTTTTTTCAAAAAATGGCAATAAAATTATGTACAAAGAAGCCTGTTGTATTTTCCTTGTTAGAGCTAGGAACAAATGGTTTGCTGTGCTGAATTCCCCAATTTCCTGGGTTTCAAGAACAGGTTGAGTGGAAACAAAAATACATTATTTTGATGTGGTTATCAACTGTTTTGTGAGAGGTAGGCGATTTTGGCAATTTTTTCCAATTGGACCTGCTGGAGGACAGAAAGGCATATATTTCTGAAAAGTAGACAAAATTCCAAGTTTAGGAAGGGGTGATTTGCGTAGGTCGGGCAACAACTAGGTTGGGGAAAATGCCATAAATTGGGGGAAAAGCGGGAAAATGGCCGAAAAAAAGGTATGATATGATATGATATGATATGGCATTTGTAACGTGCCTATACACAAGTGTTTCAAGGCGCGGACATGGTTGGCTTGGTACAGCAATGGCTTCTATGAACTTTGAGAAAATCAATGCTCCGCTACATGCCGCCGACTCTTGCAGTTAGGAAAGCATATGGTACACAGGAGTTTTATGCTTACGGCCTGAACAGACGCACTTAGCATGTGTAAATCAGGAAAACCAGTGTGGTGCGGAACGGCAAGCATACTTTTTATGAAAGAGCACAGACAGACGTTTTCAAGGGTAGGTGACTTGTGCAGGTTACAAAAGTGTATGGTGCCTAAAGCAGCGACTAAATGTAGGGCACATTTGGGAAATGAAAGGGTTGTGTGACAAAGGGTACCAGCAAATGAGTCAAAACGTTATGAAAACCACACAAACACAATGACTGTTATACCTTGCCACGTTCCCACAAGTGTCCCGATGAAAACGGTACCTCACATGTGTGGGTGCACCTAGCTGGGCGCCAAGGGAAAAGCCTAAAACACAGGTAACCCCAAGTCTGTTTTGACACTTTCTCCAGATCGGCACACCATACAGATATGGGCCTCGGGTGTCCAAGCCACCAAGGAAAACAGGGAACCCCATGCATTTCCAAAAAGAGGACACCCGTGGGAATCCGCAGAGGTATGATTTGCACAAAGCGGCCCAAATTTATTACCCAGACAACCCCGCAAAGTCTGAAATGTGGGGACAAAAACGCATTTTCCGCACATTTCACTCGGCTCACCCATCGAAACACGCCCCCAACAACACATGGCCTACCGTCCCGCGTTCCCACAGGAATCCCGATGAAAACCGTACCTCACATGTGTGGGTGCACCTACCTGGGCGCCAAGGGGAAAGCCTAAAACACAGGTAACCCCAAGTCTGTTTTGACACCTGAATTTCACACTTTCTCCAGACGGGCACACCATACAGATATGGGCCTCGGGTGTCCAAGCCACCAAGAAAAACAGGGAACCCCATGCATTTCTGAAAAGAAGACACCCGTGGGAATCCGCAGAGTTTTTGTGCAAATCGGCCCAGAATGTATTACCCAGAAACCCCCGCAATGTCCGAAATGTGGGGAAAAAACGCATTTTCTGCACATTTCACTCGGCTCACCCATCGAAACACGCGTCCAACAACACATGGCCTACTGTCCCGCATACCCACAGGTGTCCCGATAAAAACGGTACCTCACATGTGTGGGTGCACCTACCTGGGCGCCAAGGGGAAAGCCTAAAACACAGGTAACCCCAAGTCTGTTTTGACACCTGAATTTCACACTTTCTCCAGACGGGCACACCATACAAATATGGGCTTCGGGTGTCGAAGCCACAAAGGAAAACAGGGAACACCATGTATTTCCAAAAAGAGGACACCCGTGGGAATACGCAGAGGTATGATTTGCGCAAATCGGCCCAGAATGTATTACCCAGAACCCCCGGCAAAGACCCACTTGGGAGAAGGGTGCCCAAGGCTAGGGATATTACCGCTGACCTTGCTGGAGCCCTGGCTGCCCTGCGTTACAGCTTCTCCCCACCAAGGAGTCTCTGCAGTGTGCCAATCCCTCACCTAAGGGAAAAGCTGTAATGCAGCCCAGCCGCAACTCCAGGACGGTTGGAGGTGATGTCCCTGGCCTTGGATATCCATGTACCATGTGGGTTTACCGTCCCCTAAGCACAGCAGCAGATCCAGGGAGCCCCAGCAGGATCCCTATTCCTCCCCGGAGGTGACATTTGTAACGTAGCACAGCCAGAGGTGGAGCCTGGGCTTGCAGACGGACAACCCACATGGTAGGGATCCGGTCCCAGGGAAACACCAATGTTCTGGTGGCATGGGGGGCAATTTGTGACCTACCCCTGCAATTGTATCCCAGCCCACCAACATATCTGCCCAGAAGGGCCATTCCCACCCACACCACCAACAATCCAGCCCCACTCTCACCCACCCCACTGACAGTGGGCCCTAACCATAGAATAATAAAAAACAGTACTCACATAACGTTGCAGCTGCTCGCGTAGAAAAATCTGTAAACAAAGCAAAAAACATGTGTTAACTACGGTCACACCAGAAAAATGTATTCCTGCTGGGGGCAGATAAGGGGGGGGGGGCTGTCCTGCACTCCTCCCTGGGCTCAGTCGCCCCTTCCTAGGAGCAGATATCTGGTCCCAGGGAGGGCTGCATGACATGGCACCCACTCATTTGCGGATGGAGGTGGGGGGTCAATGCCCCATCCCATTATAAAATTCCCTGTCCCTTTGGGGTGCCCCACAGCCCCCCCTAAAATGCGTTCCACCATTTTCACTTTTTTCCTTTGGTAACCCAACTCCCCTTGGTGCAGATGGGCACATTGATGTGCCAATCTGGCCCTGGGATGCCCAAACCTTACTGCCCCACCCACTGGGGGACCTGTCCCACAATTTCTGGGGGCCCTCTCTCCCCTCACCCTAAATGGGTGGCGGGGCACCTCATGCAGGCCTCCCTGGGCCTCCTGCAAACGGCTGTGCGAGGTACACCCCCCTCCATTTGGGGTGGGGGGGGAGAGGGCCACCAAAAATTGTGGGACAGGCCCCCCAGTGGGTGGGGCAGTAAGGTTTGGGCACCCCGGGGCCAGAATGGCACACTAATGTGCCCCTCTGCGCCAAGGCAAGTTTACTAAACAAAGAAAATAATTCAAAATGGCAGGCTGCCCTTTAGTGGGGGCTGAGGAGTCCCCTACACCGCTGGGCAATTTTCTAATGTGAAGGGGGGTGCACCTCTCCACCCCCACCCCAATTGGAGGGGCAGTGCATCTCATGCAGCCCTCCCCGGGGGCAGATAGGGTGGGCTGTCCTGCACTCCTCCCTGGGCTCACGCATCCCTTCCTAGGAGCAGATATCTGGTCCCAGGGAGGGCTGCATGACCTGGCACCCACTCCATTGCGGGTAGGAGTTCGGGGGGGGGTCAATGCCCCATCCCATTAGAAAATTCCCCGTCCCTTGGGGGTGCCCCACAGCCCCCCCTAAAATGCGTTCCACCATTTTCACTTTTTTCCTTTGGTAACCCAACTCCCCTTGGTGCAGAGGGGCACATTGATGTGCCAATCTGGCCCCGGGGTACCCAAACCTTACTGCCCCACCCACTGAGGGACCTGTCCCACAATTTCTGGGGGCCCTCTCTCCCCTCACCCTAAATGGGTGGCGGGGGCACCTCATGCAGGCCTCCTACAAACGGCTGTGTGAGGTACACCCTCCCTCCATTTGGGGTGGGGGGGAGAGGGCCACCAAAAATTGTGGGACAGGCCCCCCAGTGGGTGGGGCAGTAAGTAGTGGAGGTCAGCCTCCAAAACAGAACTCTGGTTATAGTAAGCCTCCCTATGTAAACAGACCCAGTGGATCTTGATTTGCTTGTGGAGCAACTGACCATGTGAAGGGGGATCCCAGATGTAAGGTCAAAACCTTGGGGGTCCACTCTGCTAATCTGGCCTTCTCCTCCTATGAGGAAGAAGAGATTAAAGGGACATCCTTCTCCTCAGACTCCTTCCCCAGTGGAATAGAAGCTGAGGTCGTTTTAGTTTCCCTAGGTTCCCGGGAGCTTAAAGTCTCAGAGGCTTATGCTAGGATTCCAGATAATACCAAGCACTACTTTAACCCTTTAAGTGCCATGGGTATTTCCCCACAGTGCCAAGGCCTTTTTTGGTAATTTCAGTACGTGGCCATTCATTGGCTTGTAACTTTTTTTGTTACATGAGATATCTCAGCCAAATTCGGCTCCTTTTGTTCCTACATGTAGGCGGTCGTAACGCTGCCCAGGAATCCTAGGTTGCTGTAGGGGAGTGAGAGAAAATAAGAAAAAGGGTGTAACTTTTGTGTTTTTTCAAAAAATGGCAATAAAATTATGTACAAAGAAGCCTGTTGTATTTTCCTTGTTAGAGCTAGGAACAAATGGTTTGCTGTGCTGAAATTCCCCAATTTCCTGGGTTTCAAGAACAGGTTGAGTGGAAACAAAAATACATTATTTTGATGTGGTTATCAACTGTTTTGTGAGAGGTAGGCGATTTTGGCAATTTTTTCCAATTGGACCTGCTGGAGGACAGAAAGGCATATATTTCTGAAAAGTAGACAAAATTCCAAGTTTAGGAAGGGGTGATTTGCGTTGGTCGGGCAACAACTAGGTTGGGGAAAATGCCATAAATTGGGGGAAAAGCGGGAAAATGGCCGAAAAAAAGGTATGATATGATATGATATGGCATTTGTAACGTGCCTATACACAAGTGTTTCAAGGCGCGGACATGGTTGGCTTGGTACAGCAATGGCTTCTATGAATTTTGAGAAAAGCAATGCTCCGCTACATTCCGCCGACTCTTGCAGTTAGGAAAGCACACATTTGTTGTAGTGTTTTACAAAACAAGCAATACCACAAGCCAAACACTGAGCCATGGTACACAGGAGTTTTATGCTTACGGCCTGAACAGACGCACTTAGCATGTGTAAATCAGGAAAACCAGTGTGGTGCAGAACGGCAAGCATACTTTTTTATGAAAGAGCACAGACAGACGTTTTCAAGGGTAGGTGACTTGTGCAGGTTACAAAAGTGTATGGTGCCTAAATCAGCGACTAAATGTAGGGCACATTTGGGAAATGAAAGGGTTGTGTGACAAAGGGTACCAGCAAATGAGTCAAAACGTTATGAAAACCACACAAACACAATGAATGTTATACCTTGCCACGTTCCCACAAGTGTCCCGATGAAAACGGTACCTCACATGTGTGGGTGCACCTAGCTGGGCGCCAAGGGGAAAGCCTAAAACACAGGTAACCCCAAGTCTGTTTTGACACTTTCTCCAGATCGGCACACCATACAGATATGGGCCTCGGGTGTCCAAGCCACCAAGGAAAACAGGGAACCCCATGCATTTCCAAAAAGAGGACACCCGTGGGAATCCGCAGAGGTATGATTTGCACAAAGCGGCCCAAATTTATTACCCAGACACCCCGCAAAGTCTGAAATGTGGGGACAAAAACGCATTTTCCGCACATTTCACTCGGCTCACCCATCGAAACACGCCCCCAACAACACATGGCCTACCGTCCCGCGTTCCCACAGGAATCCCGATGAAAACCGTACCTCACATGTGTGGGTGCACCTACCTGGGCGCCAAGGGGAAAGCCTAAAACACAGGTAACCCCAAGTCTGTTTTGACACCTGAATTTCACACTTTCTCCAGACGGGCACACCATACAGATATGGGCCTCGGGTGTCCAAGCCACCAAGAAAAACAGGGAACCCCATGCATTTCTGAAAAGAAGACACCCGTGGGAATCCGCAGAGTTTTTGCGCAAATCGGCCCAGAATGTATTACCCAGAAACCCCCGCAATGTCCGAAATGTGGGGAAAAAACGCATTTTCTGCACATTTCACTCGGCTCACCCATCGAAACACGCGTCCAACAACACATGGCCTACCGTCCCGCATACCCACAGGTGTCCCGATAAAAATGGTACCTCACATGTGTGGGTGCACCTACCTGGGCGCCAAGGGGAAAGCCTAAAACACAGGTAACCCCAAGTCTGTTTTGACACCTGAATTTCACACTTTCTCCAGACGGGCACACCATACAAATATGGGCTTCGGGTGTCGAAGCCACAAAGGAAAACAGGGAACACCATGTATTTCCAAAAAGAGGACACCCGTGGGAATACGCAGAGGTATGATTTGCGCAAATCGGCCCAGAATGTATTACCCAGAACCCCCGGCAAAGACCCACTTGGGAGAAGGGTGCCCAAGGCTAGGGATATTACCGCCGACCTTGCTGGAGCCCTGGCTGCCCTGCGTTACAGCTTCTCCCCACCAAGGAGTCTCTGCAGTGTGCCAATCCCTCCCCTAAGGGAAAAGCTGTAATGCAGCCCAGCCGCAACTCCAGGACGGTTGGAGGTGATGTCCCTGGCCTTGGATATCCATGTACCATGTGGGTTTACCGTCCCCTAAGCACAACAGCAGAT
The DNA here is from genome assembly GCF_040938575.1 of Ambystoma mexicanum. Taxonomy (NCBI): domain Eukaryota; kingdom Metazoa; phylum Chordata; class Amphibia; order Caudata; family Ambystomatidae; genus Ambystoma; species Ambystoma mexicanum. Next base: position 1,017,578,334 of record NC_090923.1, on the reverse strand, counting down.
CCAGGGAGCCCCAGCAGGATCCCTATTCCTCCCCGGAGGTGACATCTGTAACGTAGCACAGCCAGAGGTGGAGCCTGGGCTTGCAGACGGACAACCCACATGGTAGGGATCCGGTCCCAGGGAAACACCAATGTTCTGTTGGCATGGGGGGTAATTTGTGGCCTACCCCTGCAATTGTATCCCAGCCCACCAACATATCTGCCCAGAAGGGCCATTCCCACCCACACCACCAACAATCCAGCCCCACTCTCACCCACCCCACTGACAGTGGGCCCTAACCATAGAATAATAAAAAACAGTACTCACATAACGTTGCAGCTGCTCGCGTAGAAAAATCTGTAAACAAAGCAAAAAACATGTGTTAACTACGGTCACACCAGAAAAATGTATTCCTGCTGGGGGCAGATAAGGGGGGGGGGCTGTCCTGCACTCCTCCCTGGGCTCAGTCGCCCCTTCCTAGGAGCAGATATCTGGTCCCAGGGAGGGCTGCATGACATGGCACCCACTCATTTGCGGATGGAGGTGGGGGGTCAATGCCCCATCCCATTAGAAAATTCCCTGTCCCTTTGGGGTGCCCCACAGCCCCCCCTAAAATGCGTTCCACCATTTTCACTTTTTTCCTTTGGTAACCCAACTCCCCTTGGTGCAGATGGGCACATTGATGTGCCAATCTGGCCCTGGGATGCCCAAACCTTACTGCCCCACCCACTGGGGGACCTGTCCCACAATTTCTGGGCGCCCTCTCTCCCCTCACCCTAAATGGGTGGCGGGGCACCTCATGCAGGCCTCCCTGGGCCTCCTGCAAACGGCTGTGTGAGGTACACCCCCCTCCATTTGGGGTGGGGGGGGGGAGAGGGCCACCAAAAATTGTGGGACAGGCCCCCCAGTGGGTGGGGCAGTAAGGTTTGGGCACCCCGGGGCCAGAATGGCACACTAATGTGCCCCTCTGCGCCAAGGCAAGTTTAGTAAACAAAGAAAATAATTCAAAATGGCAGGCTGCCCTTTAGTGGGGGCTGAGGAGCCCCCTACACTGCTGGGCAATTTTCTAATGTGAAGGGGGGTGCACCTCTCCACCCCCACCCCAATTGGAGGGGCAGTGCATCTCATGCAGCCCTCCCCGGGGGCAGATAGGGTGGGCTGTCCTGCACTCCTCCCTGGGCTCACGCATCCCTTCCTAGGAGCAGATATCTGGTCCCAGGGAGGGCTGCATGACCTGGCACCCACTCCATTGCGGGTAGGGGTTCGGGGGGGGGGGGGTCAATGCCCCATCCCATTAGAAAATTCCCAGTCCCTTGGGGGTGCCCCACAGCCCCCCCTAAAATGCGTTCCACCATTTTCACTTTTTTCCTTTGGTAACCCAGCTCCCCTTGGTGCAGAGGGGCACATTGATGTGCCAATCTGGCCCCGGGGTACCCAAACCTTACTGCCCCACCCACTGAGGGACCTGTCCCACAATTTCTGGGGGCCCTCTCTCCCCTCACCCTAAATGGGTAGCGGGGGCACCTCATGCAGGCCTCCCTGGGCCTCCTACAAACGGCTATGTGAGGTACACCCCCCCTCCATTTGAGGTGAGGGGGAGAGGGCCACCAAAAATTGTGGGACAGGCCCCCCAGTGGGTGGGGCAGTAAGGTTTGGGCACCCCGGGGCCAGAATGGCACACCAATGTGCCCCTCTGCGCCAAGGCAAGTTTAGTAAACAAAGAAAATAATTCAACATGGCAGCCTGCCCTTTAGGGGGGGCTGAGGGGCCCCCTACACCGCTGGGGAATTTTCTAATGTGAAGGGGGTGCACCTCTCCACCCCCACCCCAATTGGAGGGGCAGCGCATCTCATGTAGCCCTCCCCGGGGGCAGATAATGGGGGGGCTGTCCTGCACTCCTCCCTGGGCTCAGGGATCCCTTCCTAGGAGCAGATATCTGGTCCCAGGGAGGGCTGCATGACATGGCACCCACTCCATTGCGGATGGGGTATGGGGGGGTTCAACGCCCCATCCCATTAGAAAATTTCCCGTCCCTTTGGGGTTCCCCACAGCCCCCCCTAAAATGCATTCCACCATTTTCCATTTGTTTCTTTGTTTACAAAACTTGCCTTGGCACAGAGGGGCACATTGGTGTGCCAATCTGGCCCCAGGGTGCCGAACCCTTACTGCCCCACCCACTGGGGGGCCTGTCCCACAATTTTTGATGGCCCTCTCTCCCCTCACCCCAAATGGGTGGCGGGGGCACCTCATGCAGGCCTCCCTGGGCCTCCTACAAATGGCTGCGTGAGGTACACACCCCCTCCAAACAAAGAAGAAAATGGAAAATGGTACACTACACTTTAGGGCGGGCTGAGGGGCACCCTGAACCACCAGGTAATTTTCTAATGTAATGGGGGGTGACCCTCTACCCCCCACACCAAATGCAGGGGGGCATCTCATTCAGCCCTCGCTGGGGGCAGATAAGAGTGGGGCATCTCATGCAGCCCTCCCTGGGGTCAGATGCCCCTTCCTTGGAGCAGATATCTTCCCCCAGGGAGGGCTACAAGGGGTGCCCCCATTTCCCCTTGGGGTGAGGGGGAGAGGGCTACCCCCCTTTCCGTAAAATAAATCCCTGTTGGCTAGTGCCCCCCACCACTCCCATCCAAAACTCCCCTTTGTTTTGTTTTTTCTTTTGCCCCCTTTCCTGGGGGCAGAAGATCAGCCATCTGCCCACAGGGGGGGCCTAACCTGCAGGCCCCATTATTCCTGGTGCCCCCCCTCAAAATGGATGGGGGGGCCACCTCATGTACAATGCTGTCACAGGGTGTCGTTGGAAAGGGGAGAATCTTCCACTGACACCTCCCTCGATCTCCGGCTTGAAATACAGCCGGAGATTGAGGGGGAGAAAGGTGAAGACTCACCTTCTATTTTCACCGCAGCAGCCCGAAATGGCTGCTACGGTTAAAATTACTTTCACTTTCACGTTGGCGTGCTTTATGCACGCCAACGTGAAACTGAAGGTAATCCAGCCCCCTGACAGTGAGGGGGGACCTCCCCCTCACATAGCCCGGGGGTTGGATTACAGTTTTGAGCGATCCCTGCAAAACAAGGTGCCAAAAAGGACGAGCTATCTCATCCTTGGCACTACGGAGGTAATGTCAAGGACGAGATACCTCGTCCTTGGCACTTAAGGGGTTAAAGACAGTGTGTTGATCAATGGAGTAGATACTCCAGCTCTTAGGGATAGTGGGTGTAGTCGAACTGTAGTGGATTCTACCTTGGTAGACCCAGAGGAAGTTGCCAGAGCTCCTCTGCTGCCCACTAAGTTGGCTGGTGGCCCACCTCTCATGTTCCCAGTAATACCTGTTACTATCAATGGTACAGCAGTCAGAATTCCAGTGAGCATACAGAGGAGTGTCCCAGGAAAAGTCTTGTTGGAAAATGATCTCAGAGCTCTAGGGCTTGTGCGAGATACAGCTGACAGACCCTGCACAAGGTCTCAAACAAGGGCAACACTGGCCAAGACCACTGCAGTGCCCCAGCCAAAGGGGAAACCCAAGGCTAAAGGAGTAAGAAAATCTAAAAGAGGGAAAGAAAAAATTCCCCCTAACTCACCTACCACTGAGGTGGAGGTAGTTGGTCAATCACCAGGACCTGACGAGGAGGTAGTGATGCCCAAAGTATTTGACCCCAATGACCATCCTGAACTAAAAGATTTGTTAGTAGAAGATGGTCCTGACAGGGAAGAATTTAGTAAGGGCCAACATGAGTGCCCATCTCTGGAAGGCCTAAGGAGACAGGTCTGCTCCCAGCTTGAGGGTGAACCTCCTGGGAAGCACAGGATTTATTGGGAAGGTGGGCTCCTGTATAATGAGCCTACAGAGTCTACAGAAGGAGACCATAGGAGGTTGGTGGTTCCCCTTGCTGTAAGACCCTCCCTCCTGCAGCTGGCGCATGAAGTGCCCCTTGCTGGTCACCTTGGAATCAAGAGAAGCAAGCAGAGGTTATCCCTGTACTTCTACTGGCCCAAGATGGGGGTGCAAGTAGAAAGTCACTGCAGGAGTTGTGCTTCCTGCCAGTTATCTGGTAAGAGTGGCTCAACTATCCAAGCTCCATTGGTACCACTCCCAGTTGTGGGGGTAATATTTGAGAGGGTAGGGATCGACATAGTTGGTCCCCTTGACCCCCAAACATCCTCAGGCAATAGGTTTGTCCTGGTGCTGGTCGACCATGCCACCACGTATCCTGAGGCCATGCCATTGAAAATGGTGACTGCCAAGTCAGTTGCAAAAGCTTTGCTTGGCATATTTACTAGGGTTGGCTTCCCTAAAGAAGTTGTGTCTGACAGAGGCAGCAACTTTATGTTGAAGTATATGCAGGCCATGTGGAAGGAATGTGGTGTCACCTATACGTTTTCATCTGCATACCACCCACAGACCAATGGTCTGGTTGAGAAGTTTAACAGGACCTTGAAAAGCATGATTGGGGCTCTGGAAGAACCTCAAAGAAGAAAATGGGATCTTCTGCTACCATGCTTACTGTTTGCCTACAGAGAAGTATCACACGAGGGTGTTGGCTTCAGCCCCTATGAACTTCTGTTTGGTCACCCTGTAAGGGGACCCATAGCCATAGTCAAGGAGGGATGGGAAATGCCCACTTCCCCCATTACTACCAACGTAGTGGACTATGTGCTAGTGACAGAAAAAGGATGGTACTCCTGATGGGTCTGGCTAGTGAAGTTGAAGGCAGGGCAAGCTCTGGTGAAACATTGGTATGACCAGAAAGCTTCCCTCATCAATTTCACACCTGACCAGCAAGTCCTGATCATTAATCTTATAAGGCCTAGGGCTTTACAGGACAAATGGCCAGGTCCTTACACAGTGGTGTAGCCACTGGGTGAGGTCAACTATTTGGTGGACCTTGGAAGGCCTGGACAGGCTCCAAAAGTGGTCTATGTAAATAGGCTGAGGCTTACATCCCAAGAGTTGAAATCGCTGCACTGCTGCTGGCTTCAGATGTTGAGGAGGAGTCGGAACCTCTTCCTGACCTGTTCCAAAGCAGTCCTTCAGACAGCTCCATTGAGGATGTCCGAGTGGCCCCTCACCTGACTTCTGATCAACAGGCTGAGGTGAAAGGTTGGCTTAGGAAATGTTCCCCCTTGTTTTCACAGTCCCCTGGTTTGACACCTTGGTGCAAACATAACATACACAGGAGGCAGTGGACCTACCAAAAGTAGGGGATACAGAATGTCAGACAAACTAAGGTCTTACATTAAGACAGAGGTCAACAAAATGTTGGATCTTGGGGTAATTGAACCCTCTAGTAGTGCTTGGTCCAGCCCTTTGGTTTTGGTTCCAAAGGCGGGTACTTCTGAGTTGAGGTTCTGTGTGGATTACAGGGCTCTGAATGCTGTCACCAAGACAGATGCACATCCCTTGTCTAGAACAGATGAGCTGGTGGATACGTTGGGTGCCTCCAAGCTCCTCAGCACATTTGACCTCACTCCAGGCTATTGGCAAATAGCCCTTGCAGACCATGAAGAGGAGAAGACAGCTTTCTCAACTCCAGAGGGTCTTTACTAGTTCAGGGTAATGCCTGTTGGGTTAAAGAATGCACCTACCACTTTCCAGAGGCTTGTGAATCATGTGTTGAATGGGTTGGATGAATTCTGTCTTGCATATCTGGATGATATAGCAGTCTCCAGTGCCACCTGGAAAGACCATGTGAAACACCTTGGGATTGTGGTGCAGGCTCTTCAGAAGGCCCACTTGACCATAAAGGCCAGTAAGTGCCAGATTGGACAAGGATCAGTGGTCTACCTTGGACATGAAGTAGGTTGAGGGAGGATACAGCCTCTACCCAGTAAATTACAAGAGGAACAAGACTATCCTACCCCCATTACACAGACCCAAGTGAGAGCCGTTTTAGGACTCACTGGGTACTACAGAAATTTCATGGCAGACTATGGTCCCATAGCTGCCCCTCTGACTGCTCTCACTACTCCAAAGAAACCCAAGAAGGTAACTTGGACGGGGGAGTGTGAGAAGGCCTTCAATGGCTTAAAAGACTCCTTGTACTCGAACCTCAAACCTTTACCGCCGAAACGTGACAAATACAGGAATCAACAACACACCTGTTTTAAACCAAGTTGAAACCAACTTTTGCTACCAACCAACTTGGGATCACGTTGGCTAACGACCAGATATTTAACAGGAAAAGACCCTTGAAATTTGTAATTTCTCCCGCCTAGAAATACTAGATTTGAAATATTCTATACTTACCTGAATGTACATATTTTCAATTGTCTTAATGTTTAGTACATAGCTATACTTATTTGAATGTATATATTTCAATTGCCTTAATGTTTTGTACATAGGGATTGTTCTAAAACTGTATTCCCAAACTTGTCTATTGTCTTTGGATAACGATCAAATAACTATCCAGAATAGTTATATGTTACTGTGTTTTCTCTGCATTTACTTCCTCTTGATATGTACTTTACAAAACAGTGAAATACCTCTAATGTATCGTTTGTATCTTCAATTTTGTGTTTTAGAGATTGTAATAATCCATACCCACATGCAGATTTATTCTGTGATTGCCAAAGATTAGGCAACACATTCTCTGCCTTCACAACTTAAATCAAGAAGACAGGCCCAACCTTTTGTCTGGCCTGTTTCTTTCCAAATATCTAGTGGTTACTAGAACACAGTAAAGGTACACATCTTGTTTCATAGTCTTAAAAGACTCCTTGTGCCAGGCCCCTGTTCTCAGGGCCCCTGATTACCAAAGACCTTTTATTGTGCAGACAGATGCCACTGACACTGGGATAGGAGCTGTACTATCACAAGTAGATGAGAAGGGTAAAGAACACCCTATTGGCTTCATTAGTCGCCAGTTTAAGGACAGAGAGCTCAGATGGTCCACAGTAGAGAAAGACTGTTTCTCTGTTGTGTGGGCCCCAAGGAAGCTGAGGCCCTACCTCTATGGGACCCACTTCACTGTGCAAAGTGACCATAAGCCCTTAAAGTGGCTAATGAACAAGAAGGGAGAGAATCCAAAGTTGCTTCGGTGGTCCATAATTCTACAAGGCTTTGACTTCACTATTGAGCATAGGCCAGGTGTTCAACATAGCAATGCTGATGGGTTATCCAGAATGTTTAACCGACCTGAACAAGAAACTCATCCAGTGGTGGATTAGTTCTCCCTGTCCTTAGTCTGGGAGGGGTGAGTGTTAGGAAATATTTCATAATTGTATGTAATTTTCCTTACATGTGTCGACCCCCAAACCTTTTGCTGCTGTTTAGAACCATTGACTGACATTGCCAGAGAAGCACAGCCTTCAGCTGCACTCCTCTGGGCTTTCTCTCACTTTTTATGGGGAAACTGACATGCCTTTAAGACAGTCAGTACTGGTAGACCTTGTTTCCCTTAGTCCTTTCCTCATGTTGCAGCTTTTGTGCAACATGTAACAAGTGTGCAATGTATCTTACAATACAGCACACTTGGGTCTCTAGTCATTTCCAAAGGCCCTAGAAACTCTCGCTGGACTTTCTATGAACTGTGCAGATGTGTCATGGACAGGACTGGTGGCAGCTATCTTTTCGCATTATTTTGAACCCTTTACTACCATGTAAACCGTGTTAAACACGTTTGGCAGGAATAGGTGGCCTGGCTCCAAAATGACCATGCCACGAGTTTATTTGTCTTGTCCTTTGGCCATCTTGCCCCTTCACCTTCCCCAGGTCAAGTCGACCCGGGTCAGTCCTTAATTGGTCATGCACTTTCCCACGAATCCCAATGCTTTTGCGGGCTTCTGCATGCCTTGTGTGTGTGCCTCCAGGATGTGGGCTGGGATGTCTGATCCAATACACATCCTGGGTGCCAGAGAGTCTGGGATGCCCTGAATGCCTGGGACCACCGTGGTCCGTGATTGGTCCACATATGGAGTGTGTGTTTGTGAGCAGATCCCCCATTGGGTCCTCTTCATTTTGGCGCGAAGGGAACTTTGGATAAGAGGAGGGTGAAAACACCACTACCATGTCGATCTCCTGAGTTCACACCGAACAAAGGATAAGAGCCAAGGATCCTGCAACAAGAAGCTGAGTCGAGGAACCGCTGGTGACCCGCTGGACGTTTTGGCACCCTGAGCCCGCTGTCGTCCCGTAGGACCCCTCTGCATCTGATCGTCCTAGAAGGTCTGCGAAGATGCGTTGACCCATTAGAATAGTGGGACCAACTATTCTCGGCACCTTCATCAAACCCTGCAAGTAAGCCTCTTCGGAAGTGTCCCTGGGCCAACCGACGGGCTGACCAGTTTACGCAGGACCTTTGCCATGTCTCCGCCGTCGTTTTCAGGAGGCCCTCGACATTTGGTATACTGCTAACTCTGTGTCCACGGCAACCTCACACTGAATTTCGTACACTTAGCATTCACAGGTCTGAAGTGAGGCTAGTGCGCCAGGACCGAAGTAAACGCAGTTACCGTGTTGCCCTGCCGTGGCAACGACCTGTCCAAGTTCACTGCAATTGTGACCCTCTTGCCCCTGAAGCCTGCTGCAGTGAAACTGGGCCAATTCCTCCACCCGAGCAGAGAAATCGCCACTGTCCCATTTGGGAATCATCGCTGTATCTGGGGAACTACAAGGTGCCGAGATGTCCTTTTTGCCGCATTCGCACCTGCCAGCGAAGTGGACTGTACTGGCGAAGTTTGGGTCTGCCTGCGTCGGGGACCGGTGAGTAGTCCTTACCCCAACTGGTGGCCCCTAGTGCAGGAGCCTATTTTTATGCACGAGTGGCCCGTGAGGGCCCCTTTCCTTTCCACAGCTATTGCGAAATAGCAACTTCATCCCGCACTCTCAAACTGCCTCTGGCCTCAAGTGGAGGTCCTTATTGAATAGTGAAAACCTGTTCTGCATCATCTCATCCACCTTCCTGAGTTGCTAGAGACCCTTGAAGAGACACTATCCTGCCCATTGGCACAAGCGCGTGCATGTACTATTGAGCACAAGGCTCCTCTCTTCGTAGGGCTTGGGCTGCCTCTTAGTTAGGTGTATTATTGATGTGGAACTGGGTCTAAAGATTATCTGCACTGCCTGTTTTCTTCCCCTGTAGGTTGCCGACCTATTTTGTGCGTTTAACCCTTTGGACCCCATTGGTCTTGTATATATATTGTATTGAGTGTGATGTATTGGTTTACTTAGTGGTACTGTGATTCTTTGCTATGGTCTATGTTACAAAGGCCTTGTAATAAATGTGTCTATATTTTTAATATAACACCTGTCTGGAGTAATTTGTAAGTGTCCTTGCTTTGTATGCTCATTGAGGTCTTTCAGTCACCCTCGCCCCTCCTGAGACTTAGTCTTGTCCGCCTGCCATAGCTACCCTGATTGGTCTGGTTGTCCAGAGGTTACCCTGTTCCAAGAAACTAGGCTGCCCTTCTGAACCTCTGCCCCTCCAGAACAGAGTTCAGAAATCCTTCTTAACAGTCGCACAGTATGGGAGGCTGATGCCAGGCTTTGCTCCGGCAAGGGTTGCAGGAAATGTCTTGGTTTGGCACATACCAAGGGCCTATAAGGAGAGGGTATGGCAAAAATCATTTTTGGAAATACTGCATTTGGTGGAAATGGAACCTGAGGGTGAAGGGCTAAGGGAGTTATCTGAAAAAGACAGGGAAAGGAAGGACAGGGAGAGACCTAAGGTGGAGGCTACGATTCACAATTGGCTGAGGGCCTTTAGGATGTATACGTCCATCATGATTGAGAGATTCCCGCAGAACGAGTGGCAATGATTGCATATGAGCAGTACATTCATAATCTGTATTTAAATTATGGCAGCGACGCCTGGCTAAATTATGACAGTGGCTTCAGGCTTAAGATACAGGTCTGGCCCACAATGTCCTGGGACCAGGTGGATGTCAGGGGCTACATAGATAAGATGGTACCTGCCAGGGATTCGGGGGACAAGGCACAAGGGGAGAAGCCACAATACTGGAAAAGCAGAGGGTCTTACTCACACCGGGTAGGGGGTCCTTTTGCGGGCACTCCTCCTGGAACAATTGTTCCAGCTACCAGGGGGAGCAAGCGGATTGCTGGAAATTTGCAGATGGGCACTGTCCCTTCGGCAAGGTTTGTAGATCCAAGCACCCAAAGGGCAAAAGCTCAGGGGATGCAGCTCCACCTCAGGTGAAGGGAAGCAGAGAAGCAGGGCCAAACCCAAGGACAAAGCGAAGCGGGATTAAAACACATTTACCCACACCAGTTCATCTGCAGGCATTGATTCATTTTCTAAATGTGTACCACAACAGTATGGATGCAAAACTGCTCTGGGAGGGATTCAGGTGGGGGTTCAGGATTCCCTTGACGGGGAGCAAGGTGGGCAGGGAAGCGAACAATTTGAAGTCTGCATTGGGGATGCCGGGAGTGGTCACACGAAAAGTAGAAAAGGAAATAAAGCTGGGGAGGGTGGCGGGCCCTTTCACCTCCCCACCATTGGAGAATCTTGAAGTATTACCATTGGGGTTGGTCCCAAAGAAGGAGGGGGGCCAGTTCTGCTTAATTCAGCACCTCTCTTTCCCTGAGGGGGAATCCGTAAATTATGGCATAGCGGAAGAGCTGTGCAGGGTGCATTTTTCATCATTTGATGATGCAGTAGAATTGGTGTGGACCGCAAGGAAAGGCGCTCTCATGGGGAAGGCCGACAGAGTCAGCCTTCAGGTTATTACCAATCCACAAGGAGAGTTACCGTTTGCTGGGCTTCAAGGTGAAAGATGAGTACTTTTATGACAAATGTTTGCCAATGGGCTGTGCTATTTCTTGTGCATACTTTGAAAAATTCAGCACTTTTTTGGAATTTGCATTGAGTCAAAAGGTTCAGGGGGGCGGGGTCCTGCACTACCTCGATGATTTATTGTTTATCGGGAAGGAAGGGACAGGGGAGTGCCGGTCGCTCATGAGCTCATTTCAGGGATTGATGGATGAAATGGGGGTCCCACTAGCAAGGGGTAAGACAGTGGGTCCTGTCACAACACTGATATTTCTGGGGATTGAAATTGACTAAGTCATGGGGCAGTGCAGGCTGCCCAGTGATAAAGTGGTGAAATTGAAGGAAACAATCAAGGTTTTGAGGGGTAGGAGCAATGCTACCTTGAGGGAGCTTCAATCATTGGCGGGTAACCTCAATTTTGCTGGAAAGGTCAGCCCGGCTGGTAAGGTGTTCACTCTGAGTATTGAGCTAAAAACTGTGGGTTTACAGCATGCGGCACAACATGTCAGTCTAGGGTCTGAAGTAAAGGATGACCTCAGGATGTGGGACAGATTTTTGGATAACTTTAATGGTGTATTGCTATGAAGGGAGGAGTGGGCCAGCAGCAATAGGCTCAAGCTATTCACTGCGTCCTCAGGTTCCCACGGTGTCAGGGCCATCTTGGGGAGCAATTGGTGTGGTCAGGCTTGGCCAGCAGCATGGCATCATGAGGGTATTACTATTCCCCATCGTGGTGGCATTTAAATTGTGGGGAAAGCAATTGAAGAACATAAAGGTGTTGCTCTGGTCAGACAACTTGGCAGTGGTCCAGATCATTAACCAGGAGACATCTAGCAACTCGAGGGTTTTGAAGCTGCTTAGAGAGCTCACAAAGAGCTTGCTGACATTGAACACCGAAGTTAGGGCACAGCATATTCCAGGGATGAAAAACGTGGCTGCTGACTCTCTCTCTCCTTTACAGTGCGAGAGGATTCGGGGGAACTGTCCAGAAGCAAGCAAGATGATGTCCCCATTCAAGTCCTAGAGGTGGGGCATGATTGGGGGGATCTGAGTTCGTTAATCCATACCGCTCTAGCACCTGGCACAGCGAGAAGATACAAGGCATGCTGGGATCGGTTCTTGGCCTTCCAGAACAAGGTTTTAGCAGAAGGGCAGACGGATTTGCCAGTATGGGCCTTTGTCGGATGGTGTTGGCGGTATAGGAGAACCAGATGTTTGATGGCCTATCACTTGGCATCAATATCCCATTATTGCAAACTGGGGGGCAAAGTAGACCCCCCCCAAAGGAGCATTGCATTATGATGGCAATAAGAGGTTGGGCCAAGCAGGCTGAGAGGAAGCCAGATGCAAGGCGGCCCATTGATGATGTTAAATTACCCAGTCTGATTGAATGTTTGAGGGTGGTATGCCATAGCGAGTTTGAGAGGGTTTTGTCATGGCAGCCTTCAAATTAGCTTTCTATGGGGCATTCAGAGAGAGTGAACTGGTACCTGAGAATAGAGATGGCAGGGGCTCTGGGTTTTTAAGGCTGGGAGACGTTCACCTAACAGAGGGTCGGTTAAGCATTTTTCTGAGAAGATCCAAGACCGATTAGAAGGGGAAAGGGAGGACAGTTACACACCTTGGCACGCAAGGGAGCATGGAGTTCCCGGTAGCGACCTCGGCTGCTTATCTCCGGTAGAGACTGACTACGGGTGAGGGGTCCTTTACTTTTATTTTAAAAAGAAACCATTCTGGAATGGTTTCGTTTTAAAATAAAAGTGTAGGAAGAAGTTGAAGCTTGCATTTCAATGCACTGCACATTCCCATAAATAGTAGGTGTGTTTGTTTGGGGGTTTGGATTGTGTGTGGGAGGGGGCACACCAATGGGGTTTGTGAGGAGCGGAGCAGACCAGCAGGGAACATAGTGCCACTACTTCTTTTCGTACACTTCGACCACTGGGGGTCCCCCTTCTCTTGCACGGTGATGGGTCGGCCTTGAGCCGTTTCCAATTCAGGAGGGTCATGGACATGGCACTAGAGAAGATGGGGGCGACAGAGGGGGTGTTTGGGACTCATTCCTTTAGGATGGGGCAGCCACATCAGCGGCAGAAATGGGCCTGGGTTCAGAGGCAATCAAGCAGATAGGGGGATGGAAGTCTGGGTGTTTTAGGAGATACATCAGGCCTGAACAAATTTAGAGTTAACACCTTATCATCTCCTTCCTACTGAGATGGGCACAGCTGCATGGGCACATTCGCAAATTACTGGGTAGGCAGCAAAAGCCGGATGTCTTGAGCATACACCTTGGGGGCAATGATTTGAAAAGCTTGGGGAGGGGGGCCCTGATGAGGGAAATGATGTTTTCTTTACAGGAGTTGTCATCGCAGCTGGGGGAGACTGAGATTTTGTGGTCAGAAATCATTCCGAGGAAGGAATGGAGGGGCGCTGAGGGTCATTCAGTGGTGGAGAAGTCAAGAAGGAAATGTAATTGCACAATGGCAAAATTCTGCAGGGGCAGAGGTTTTCTCAAGATCAGGCATGGCTTGTCCAATTTGAAATCCCCGGAGTATTACTTGAAGGATGGAGTGCACTTGTCTGCATCTGGGATGGATCTGTTTTATTGGAATATTTGCACAAAGCTCCTGGAACTATGAAGTAGGAATGGGGGGAGCCCAGTGGGTGGTAACCCACCTTCGGCGTGGCAGTGTTTTGGCGACCAGTGACAAGAGACAGACTCCGAATGAGCCATGGGAAAGCCGGAAGGGTCTTCGCTCTTCTCGGACCAGCGCCTCTTGGGAGTTTAAGTCTGGTGGTAGCAATGAGGGCTCAGCTCCCCCCGAATAAACGGTGCTCTCCCAGACCAGGAACACCTGCAGGGGCAGGCGGGTCTCAGACACGAAGGGTTGGGGGAGTTGTGCCTACTGTGGACTTTGTTGGGAAAAGGGGGAAGCAGGTTTTGAACACGGAGCAGTCGCTGCACCTTCGGAACTATTTCCACAATTGTTTGCAGTGTTTTTTATTAAGTGTGAAAATAAATCTGCAGCCTTTTTATGCCAAAAAGAAGACATGTCTCATTCAGCACCTTACTGGTTGGGGTAAGAAAGGGGCCAAGAGGAATGAGCAAGGGTGATGTATGTTGGCATAGTAATGGACAAATGCCTAGGTTATGAAGGTGACGACAAAAAAAGCAAATGGAGGAGGCACCCTGATAACCTGGGCAGGGTCCTCCTCCTCCCTCCTCCCTGGGTAAGGGGAAGGGGTAGCACGAAGCGCGCCAAAGCGCTTGTAAATCCCACGAAGGACAACAAAGGAAAGGGGCGGGCCAAGCCCCATATAAGCGGTGGGCGTCCCGCTGCAGGAAGCATCCAGCCCTCAGCAGAAGGCAGCCCGCCGCAACAGAAGAGGATTTTCGTTTTCCACCCACCCACCTTACATAAGAGACAGCTACGGCTAGGCCTGGCCGTTGACATCGCGGGACGGCGAGGCAATGTTTTGGCGACCAGTGACAGGAGACAGACTCCGAATGAGCCATGGGAAAGTCAGAAGAGTCTTTGCTCTTCTCAGACCAGCGTCTCTAAAGAGCCTAAGTGGCGGGGGCATCTGGTGGTATCAATGAGGGCTCAGCTTCCGCCGAATAAAGGGTGCTCTCCCAGACCAGGACACCTGCAGGGGCAGGCGGGTCTCAGACACGAAGGGTTGGGGGAGTTGTGCCTACTGTGGACTTTGTTGGGAAAAGGGGGAAGCAGGTTTTGGACACAGAGCAGTCGCTGCACCTTCGGAACTATTTTCACAATTGTTTGCAGCGTTTTTTATTAAGTGTGAAAATAAATCTGCAGCCTTTTTATGCCAAAAAGAAGACATGTCTCACTCCGCACCTTACTGGTTGGGGAAAGAAAGGGGCCAAGAGGAATGAGCAAGGGTGATGTATGTTGGCATAGTAATGGACAAATGCCCAGGTTATGCTTGTGACAGGTCTGTCAGTGAGAAATGCAACCGCCCACAATTTTGGGATGGTGGGGCTAAAGCCCATATATCCTGATAGTGTTGCGCACCTGTCCTGCTTCTCCCGCACAAACATGGTGGCTGGGCTGTTTCTGATCCTATCCGTAGCATGCGTGTGTCACTGTATGTTCCAGTCATGTATGAAGGGTGGCACCTCCGTAAGGTGTGACAAGGTCAAATACTTGATCTTGTCAGGGGGAGTGGGAAAGGCTTCTCCCTGTGCAGGGGGTGATGAAGTAGAACTAGAACCAACAATGTTGTCATAAAGAATGTTAGTAAAGCAGACCCCAGTCTTTCCTTGTGCCCATATGTTAGTGCGCAGGACCAGGCCTCCAACCATACCTTGCAAATCTGATGCTGGACAGACTTTCGCTTTTTGCTGCCGATCCGCCACAAGGCCAGAGAAACAGACTGACCAAGAAGCCGCACCTGCAGCCACACCCCGAGAGAAGCTGGAGTTGTGACAAGCGACTCGCACGCTGACCCAAAACAGCACAAATCCACAAAGAGAGCAAAACCACGAAAAGCAGTCACGAGCGTGCATGGCAATCACAGAAGGGGACTGCCCTCCCGGGCGTTCTCACTCTGCTTCATTACCTCTTCCCACGTGGCCCGTGTCACGTGCATAACACACATGGCAATCACAGAGGGAGTGCAGTCCAGGTTGGGCGCACTGGCGCGGGCTCCCGCATAACTTCGCTAAAACACCAGGGACAAGACAAAGACCTGCTAACAGCATTGGGGACATGACCCCTTGCCCCGACAAAATGTTACAAGAGACTTGATACGCCGCCTTTGGACAGTGAAGGTCTGTGGAGCCAGTGGATGGGTGTAAGCCCCTTTAGAAAGATTTCACCTGCACATGTCCGGGGGGAGCGCGAATGAGATTTGTTAGGGGAAGGGAACCAATCCCAAGTGGGGTTCGTGGGGCTACTGAAGGGGAGAAAGAAAACAGGAAGTTGTGGGTGCATCAGATGATCTCAGCAGTGAAGGCGGAGGAAGGCCAAGAGACCATAAGGAGGAAGGAGGGAGCAGCGGATCATGAAAGAGATTGTTGGAAAAGCTGTGCTACTGGTTCACGAGTGTTAGTGCTTCTGGTGTGTGTGTGTGTAAGATATTTGAGTACTGGTGGGGGAGAGTAGTACTGGTTGAAGTGGAGTAGTAGTGGTTGGAGGGGATTAGTAGTGGTTGGAGGGGAGTAGTAGTAGGCGACAGTGTTAGTAGTACAGGAGGAGTGGTAGTGACAAGACGAAGGGGGGAGAGAGATAACATCAAAGGGTAAAAGCAGGAGACAGGAGGAGCAAAACATCTGAGGGAGAGGAGACCAGTGAAGAAGCAGGTAGCGTAGAAGGGAAAGGTGAGAGTGAGTACAGGTGGAACAGAGGAATCCTACAGGGAAGCTGCAAGGCTTGTATCCACTTGCATTAGAAAACGAACCCATGACGAGACTAGTGAATGTCAGGAAGTCCCTGAGGGAGTTAGTGAGCCCGCATGCTTGCACAAGGCCATGAATTTAGACTGTATGGGTTACCGTTTGATAGCACAGATCCAGAGTTCTGGACATCTGAGTTAAGTCAGGAATCCCAGCAAAGAAGAGTGAGAGCAAGATGCCCATCAGCCCCACAAATAAATCAATAAAAACCCTTTAACTGTCCTTGAGACTCGAGTGGTTTATGTGCTTTATGACAAAGACTGAATGAGCAGTTGCACATGACCTCACGCACAAACACTAATTAAATATCTAATAGTCTAGATTGAGGGTTGTTTTTGGAATGTCAACTTGAGACGGTCTTGGTCTACCTGCTCAGCTAACAGTCCATCAGCTTTTAGATGCCCAATAGTGTCGGCGCAGGTTGTTCCCATGTTCCTCACTGATGGCTTTTTGAGCAGCAGCAGAATTTAGTGACTGCGTAAAAATGTTGTCACAGCCCTGGGTGCAGCTGAGAAATCACTGGGGTCTTGGTCATCTGTCATCAGGCCTTCATCATTAAGGGGGGCCCCCAATCTCTTTTCATCCCACAATATTCCTTCCAACATTAAAAATGGGTGGTATTTCATGTGACTGGCCTGTCCAGCGCTGTCATCATGATACATTACCTTTGGACTACTTTGAGGGGTGTCACTTCAAAGGGCAAACCCCCTTATTCTATTATGCCAGTTTTTAATAAGTACAGTTCAATATTAGTCTCTCTTACTTGCCTTTTGGCACTATGTGATCTATGCGTTCACTAAGTCAGGTTTCTGATTGGTCCTTGTCAGCGTCCTTGGGTAATCATGAAAAGTTAACAGAACAAGTGGGCAGGAATGTTCACTGTAACAAGACAGCCTATTAGAAGTAAGGGAGGAGAGAAGCAAGTTGAAGTGCGGGTGTTATGATGAGCCAGGAATGAGACGAAGAACACAGAGGACTCATGGCTTTGGCTAGAAACGTTTCTTTGAAATAATAAAGGGGTTGAAAAATGCATTACTATTCCTAATCTACGAGGTAATTCCCTGCTTCAAACAAAACAAATGGGTCTGTCCGTCGTCAAGATGCCCAAAGAAAAAATATATCCTGTGTCCGAAATCCTATTCTGGCTCTTACACTCTAAAACTAACTCTAAGGTACAAATGAGATTGTTTCTGGATCTCAAGGTGCACAAATCTTTAAATTCAAAACAAATATGTAAATCCAACCAAAATGTTCCAATTGGACAAATGTTCACAGTTTCAGGGAATGGCTCCCTTACCCAGATTCCACAACAACAAAAGTTTCAGCAAAGAATAATCAAGCTCCTTCCCAGTTCTGGGGAATTACTCCCTATCCCAGGTTTCTCTTCATGTTTCAGCTAGTGTACAATTCTAAGGGCATGTGACTTCCTAGGGATTCTCTTCTTTACTGTATTACAATCTGGGTGCGGATCCCAGACTCACAGGTTGCCTGGTATACTCTCCTGCCAGACTATTTTTCACTCTTATAGCACTTAACAATCTCAAAGGCATGTGTTGACGAGGAGAGGTAATTACTGACGGGCCCATTGGTCAGCACTCGCCCTCGAAAAAACTAGTAATACAAGATAGCTGCACCGTGTGAGGCCAGGGTGCAGGACTTACATACTCCAGCACAAATCAATACTAGGGACTCAGTAAGTTGGCAAAGGGAAGTTCGTTTAATGATACATACATCAGTTTATGGAAATCAGCAGCATCGCGAACACCTATCTCGCCCGACTTCCTTGAACTTCAGTACAACAGCCTCTTTTATGGGCAAACTTCGTCATCAGTGACGTACACTTCTATAAAAAATCATCATGCAATATAATTGGTTGGGAAAGGTAACTTAAGTATAGGTGTTATATCTGTATATGAAAAATAAGGCATACAGATTGGATAACTCTTATCGGGTGGGCATCTATGCCCATCCCTCTGCACCACACATGATTGACGTCACTACAAGTACGACGTCTCATTGGTTACAATGTCTATAGGACCCTAGATTACATGGTCCCTTGTGATTGGGCGAGTTACACCCCTAAACATAAATCTCCACTTTTAATTAGCAGCATGCAGAATAGACACCCTGGTGCCTGGTGTCCCAAGATTCACCCTGCCTCCCTTCCACCAAACAGTGGTTTAGGGCTATGTGTCAATTAGTTGGCTGGGTATGGCCTCGGATCTGTAGTCTCTTATCAGGAAAAGTTATGGCACCCTCTGGTTCTGGATGACATCAGGCGGTGGTACATCATCGCGCCTGTCTGGCCACGTGTTGGTTCACCTTGAATCTGCTTCAGTTTCCAACCTTTTGTGCATTTAATTCTCTATGCGCTTGGCCACCTGCATGGGCCTCTCTTATCTTGACCTTCACAGGCGGTCTGGCATGCTCTGAAGTTGGAGCCTCGTGAGCTCATGCTCACCTCCCATTCTCTGGTTGACCTCGATTTCCCCGGCATGAACCATCCTTTGTTTGGGCCTGCTCTTTTCCTCTGCTTGGGCCTGGATATGAAACTTGGCCAGTCAGACCTTGGCCGCCTGGGAGTACTTCTGTTTATACAAAATGGAGTCGCACGTGTACATTGTGCTGTATTGAGGTAGATGTATACAGTCGGTGCTTGCCGCTCTAACTTCTACTAAGCATTGCAAGCAGACTCGATTACTTAGCATCTTGCGTTTCAAGCTTATTTACACACGTTCAATAAGGCGGCTGATTCCATCTTGTCTCATGGCACCATTCTCATACGTTTTTCACAGTGTCTTTCCCCTTCGTCCATTACAATTATCCTCGCAGTTGCCGGTACTGGCATGCATAGCTTTCAGTAGCCACTTCTGGTTGTTATTGGGGCTGGCCAGGCCCTTAGTCTATTTCCATTGGCCTTCCATTAAGGCCTTCGGGGTTTCCTCATGGACAGTCTGTAAATACTCGTTGTTGCGTACCAATGGCAGGTACGGTTGTCTGATTGGGTACCGTGCTGCCAGGGTTGCCTGGTTATGGGCATTTCAACAGGTATTGATCCTCTAATGTACACAGGGCGGAGGCCCATTGCAGCCCTTTGTTGGTTCAGCTGCTCCTCGTACGTCCCATACCTTGGGGAGTACCTTACTGGCAACTCGCAATTGGGGGCAGGGGTGCAGCGCGTATCTGGGACCTCCTCTACACATGTGACTTCTTTGAGATTCTCTTTCCTTCTGTACACACTTTACACACACTTGACTCTGCCTGGTATACTCTCCTGCCAGGACTTTCACAAAGTTACTAGTTAACACTTCTCCTCACCTGGTGCACTCTCCAGCAAGAAATTTCACACAGTTACTTTTCTCTTCGATCCATGAAACGATATTAGCCCAACGTTGTTGTATTGTTTCTTGCTTAACAATGTTTTTTTCAATAATAGTTCTCTTTTTCATACAATGGGCTTTTGCCCCTTTTCCAAGTCCGTTCACATTTATTTGACTTTCTTTCTCAATTCTGTCTCTTTCGGGATATGGGATCAGTGACCCATTCATGGCACAGTTTACAGGTGTGTAAACCTCTTCACGTTGTTCCCTTGTTGCTTCTATAAAGCGGTGTGCAGTTTTAAGCAACCCAGTAACCCTTCTGCCTTCCTTGCTTACAGTGTGCTTGTGGTGTCCCTCGCTCTTCTGCGCTTTGTTTTCCTCCATGTTGATGGCTCAACATGCACCCCATCAGCCGCTGCGCCATTGCTGTGTCCTTCACTGCTATATATGGTTCCCGCTGCCTTGTGTTCTCGGGCGGCGAGCCGACTGCATTCCAGTTTTCTCTTCTGCTGTTTGGATCAGCCTCAACACCGTTTCCCGCGCTGCCTCTTCCCCAGTGTACTGGCCAGTATCCATGCAAGTCGCTGTGCAGCCCAGTGCCTGCAGCTCTCCCTTCCTGCTGTCAGCTGCGCTGATTTTAAACTTCCCGGCATGACTGGATAATCTCCAAAGACTAGACCGCTGTGTGGGTTTACCAGTCTTAGTGATCTTCATTATTCTGTCCCGCTTCCCCGTCTCAGTGGTTACCATATAGTTTTTCATCTGATGTTCAGGAAGCTGGTGTGAGATCTTATTGGGAGTGATCATTACTGCTCCCTGCCTATTCCTCATATCAGTGATTGATATATTGGCTTTTGAGTCAGGTTGGGGAATACTAAGAGTGGTTCTGGTAAGTGATTGAGGGAGAGTGTTACAGTATGCCATTAAGACGTGAGGAATGGAGGGAACCTCTGCACAAGGGAACGTGGGGCATATGATTTCCTCCATTGATGTCATTTTATTCCCATGAAGGTTGCCTCACCCAGGTGCTCCTCCCTCATATAGCCCCAAGGGTCAAGATCAGGTGGAGTCTTCCGTCCCCTGGCCACATAGGGAGAGGCTACTTCGGAGAAATGAGTGATGACATCATCAGATTCTTCATAGTGTGCACAGGGTAGTTGTTTGATAGCTTTGCATGAACAACAGATATCCATTTTATGTTTGACATACCATTCCGTGGCTATGTGAATCACCTTGTTGAGGATGTCCATGATGTGTTCTGTGTCACAGTTTGCTTGGGGCCAACATGGCATTATTCTCACATGCCAAATTCAGCGGCACTGTGTAAGTCATGGAGGTCTCTGGCTTGAAAGGGCAGCCTATTATTAGTTTTCAAGGAATTCCAATGGTGGCAATGATCTTTTCCAGCTTTGGCATTATGGTGTCTGCGGATGTGAAGAGTCTGAACTTGATCACTGGTATCTTGAGAAGTCATCAATCAGTATCTCGCGTTAGGCAGAGAAATTAAATATGCACTCACCTTGTCCTAGAGCTTGCTGTCTTTGTCTTGAGAGCATATGGGCGGATGGCAGGTCATTAGCACCTGTCACTGGCAACATGAGCAAGTGGCAAAGGCTGTTGCTACTCAATTTTCAATGATGGGGAGCCACATTTTCTCCCTGAGCCTTGCTTTTCCTTTTACTATTGTTGCCCTTCATGGGATACCGGGATCACTCTTGCTGATAAGGTGCCAGGGACTGTGATTTTGGTGGCTCTTAGAAGTCCTCCCACAGATTTCAATAGCTCTTTGCAAGTAATTCAGGAAACAATGTGGCAAAATAGTTGTCGATTTAAATGGTATTTCATAATCAAGACCTACCAACCTTTTCCTCTCAGCTGGCCAGTAGATGGTGTGCGTCCTGGTGCATGGTTCTAGTGTTAAGTGTATGTCTCAGGAAGGTATATCACTAACCCAAATGCAGATTTTGTTGGTGCTAAATAAGTTTGTCCCATACAAGAAAAAAACATTATCTAACTCCTCCCAACATATCCTATCACATACTACTACTATCTGGCCTGGTTTCATTCTTCTGATGCTTTGCTATAATAAGGTTATATGGGTCATAGCTGTCCAGAAGTTCCATTACGTAAACAGAAATCCAGCGTTATCTCTGGGATGCTGAATGCAAATATGCTGGGCTTTCAGCCCAAAAGTCTTGATCTGCCACACATTTTAATATTATTTTTATCACCCCTACCTGCAGAGCCTTCCCTCCATCCCCAGGGGAATGTCCAAGACCTCCCCAGCAGGGGCTATGGTAAGGGTAGGGGGCAGGGAAAAGCATACACCCATCAGCATGCATCAGAAAAGAGAGAAGGCAACAACCCCTGCAGTAGGTGGCTACTCTCTTTCATCTGCCCAGGAGAGGTTTACCAATGTCACATATATTGTATTGATAGTCCACTGCTCACACCATCCAGTAACCCTTCATATGTGTATTAGAAGACATGTACCATATATAACATATCATTACACAATATATTTAAATAGATGCCCCATATTTAATGTTCTTGTTCAAATACTTCTAACAAACTTCAGTGTTGAACACTCAATGAATGCTTCTTAGACGCTCATATATAAAGTAAATAGTTGAATTATGGGAAATAAGTAATGAAGAAACATTGCTACCATTATTAGTCACTAAACATAACACACTTAATATACAAAAGGTCATAAATGAAGAGGCAGTGTGAAGGCATCATGAAGCAAGATACAGACAACAGACTTAAAGTTCAGAGTAAAATACTTTATTAAATCAAATGTCAGGATGGTAGAAGGCCTAACCTGTCCTATACTAGGTTGGGATTTCCCTACCTGAACTAAACTAAGGAAGGTCTGAGTCACAGAGTTCATCTTAAAAGAATGTCTGTGTTCAAAACCTATGCTTACCCTCACAACTAAAGCTAATCAATGTGTAGGGATATCAAAACCAACAGAAATAGTGTTCACCAACACAAAGTTCCAAGCCTCTTACAGCTCACAGCTTTCTCTCAGTTCCCCTTCCCCAAGTATAACAAAGTTCCACAAAAAGTCTCAAGATTACCTTTCTCCAGTTCCCGGAAATAAAGTTAAAAATAATTCAAAACCAATCCTCGGGGTTCCCTTCCCCAAGTTTCCAGTACCATTGTTCACAGAAAACAAAAAAGAGTGTGAGTCTTTGTTCCCAAGATCACGCTATGTAGTTTCTCAAGTCTTAGGGTTCCCTTCCCCAAGACTTTATCTCCGTTATTACAATGTCTCTGAGTTTTCAATGTGTGGGGCTCACTGGTCTAGGCGCAGTTGTCAGACTAAACGGCCCACCCATCACAGGTCATGCAACCAGGATGCCCAGGTCTCTGCCTTTTGTCTTTGTTGTGATTACTTTCAATTTTCTGGCTTGTCCTTATCAGCCTCTTGGCTCTGCCATCACTTGTTACACATCCTTTCAGACATTTAGGCCTTGCCATGCTACATTTATTCATAAAAGTTCAGTTGAGGGTGGTTTACTCACATCCACCTTCTTACGTCTCTTTGTCACCCCTGTTCCCTCTGCTGTCACTGCTTTTCTCTTGGGCATTTGTGTGATTTACTATAATTGCTTGGGTTTATTCCATTCCATTTAGTGTTCGAAAAGTTTTCATGCCGTTTAATTATTGAGTTCTCTTTTGCACGGCTTGCAATATGCAATGGTTAACTGTACTCCACAAGCATTACTTTCATTTTGGTTTTAAAGGTCAATTTAGTTCAGTATTCAATAAGCTGTGCTTTGCTTAATTTTCAAAGTTCTATTTAGTCTGAATTCAAGGAGCCATGTTTCATGTAATTCTGAAAGTTTCCATTTAGTTTGGTATTCAATAGACATGATTTTGTGTAACTTCTGAAGCTCAGTTTAGTTCAGCATTCAATAACTTTGGGGGAGTGCCCCGAATTTATGAGTCTTCTGCTGACACTCACCACTTTGTGGCTGCTCCTTCTCTCGCGCTCTGCTTGCCTGCCGTGTGTCTTTCTCTGCACGCCGGCTCCCGCAGTGGCACTTTCTGGATGCAGACAGCATCCCTCCTTCTTGGGGCTTGCCCACAGCTCATGCCGCAGAGCACTGTTCGCGGAAGCACCCAGGCTGCACACACTTACATGGCCCCCTGGGTTTGGGCTGTGCAAGCCTCCAAGGAAGGATGCCGGCGTCCTGGCATTTCTTCCAGTCCCACCACAGCTGCCTCCGCTGCAGCAGGGTCCACTGCTGATTTCTCCCACACAGGTCTCCCAGCTGCTCTCACGGGTCTCTTCATACAGCTGCAGCCCCTGACAGGCTGCAGATGTGACTTCCCAATGAGACTTGCCCGACTACAATTAAAAGGGCATGTCTGACCCCTGTAACTCTCTATAGGCATCTTCCTCCTCTAGTACTGCAGTGGTGAAAGTGTGCAGTGTTCATTATTCTCAGTCTCTTATTCTTCATCTCAGTACTGTCACATGTGGGGAAAGAGGGGAACTGGCTTATAATAGCCCATAAAGGTTGGGGGAGGGTTAAGTTGTTTGTCAATAGGGAAGGGGATATGATATGGCATTTATAATGTGCCTATACACAGGTGTTTCAAGGTGCGACGAGGCAAGGGATGGGGAACATAGGGAAGACAGACAACGATCTTACTAGGCCAGGTGTCATTCAGATTGTGCAAGTGCAAGGGAGGGGGAAAGGAAAAGTGTGGGGGGAAAGGAGGAGAGGAAAGTGCAGTACATGGGATAATAAACAAGATAAATAAAAGAATGGAAAGTCCGGAACATGGGATAATAAATAAACAAGATAAATAAAAGAGCGGCAGCAGGTGGCAAGTGCAGGGTGAGTGCTGAAGTAAGTGCTGGTGGGGGGACTGTAGGGATACAGAAAACAGTCCCCAGGTGCAGGGGGTGCCATGGAGGCAGTGCAAGCGTGCAACTGGCAGGGCTTGTACTCGAGATCAGAAGGGTCCAGGTAACCAGTGCAGTCTCAGTATCAGCCAGGAATTCAGCAGGGCAGAGGGGGAGAGAAAGCAGAAGCAAAGAGGAAGGTTTTAAGGTACTTCCGGAACTGAAGGTGGTTCTCTTCAAGTTTCAGGGAGGCAGGGAGGCTGTTCCAGAGGAAGGCTCCAGCTGAAGAGAGAGATATACCACCAACTCGTTGCTTGGAGAAGCGACTGACCCTGAGGGAGTTAGAGGTGGATGAGCAAAGAGCTCGAGAAGAAAGATAGAGTTGAAGGTATTGAGGCCCCAGGCACCAGAAGGCCTTGTGGACGATGCAGTGTTTCTTTTAACTTAATCCTCGCAGCCAATGGGAGCCAGCGCAGACACTTCAGTCCTGGAGAGATACGATCCTTGAGCTTGAGGCCAAGGACAAGTCTCGCAGTCCTGTTCTGGATGAGTTGCAGAGGGGGGAGAGTAGAAGCAGGCAGATTTAGAAAGAGGCTCTTGCAATAGTCCAGTCTAGAGAGAACCAGAGCTCTGGAGACAGTGAGCTTCTGGGGTAAGGAGAGGAAAGGAAGAATACCTCTGAGGAGGTGCAGCTGGTAGTGTGACTTAGAGACATCAGAGATGTGAGGGGAGAAAGATGGTGTGGAGTCGAAGATTACCCCAAGGCTTTTGGCCTTGCAGGTGGGAGCAAGAAGAGGGCCAAGAGAGGCTGGCCAGAGAGTTACAGGAAAGGAGGGAGTGGGTGTGCCGATAAGGAGAATCTCACTCTTACTGGCATTAAGGCAGAGGTCATTGGCGGCACACCACTCCTGGATAGCAGACAGTCAGAGATGAGGGACGGAAAAGAGGTGGCCGAAGGAAGCCTGAAAGTTTTCTGAGTGTCGTCCGCATAGCACTGAAAGTTGGGGCAGAGAGTGGCAATGCGGTGAGCAAGGAGAGCCAGGTATTGGTTGAAGAGCCACGGAGAGAGGTTAGACCCCTGGGGAACACCACAGATAGACATCCTGTCCACCCTCTCGTCCTCTCCTCCTCTTCCCCCTCCAACTTTCAGTGCCATGCAGATGGCACTCAGCTCATTTTCAGGCGTCCCACTACCACCTCTTCTCCTTCTCTCATCACTGTCTGTCTGCTATCCAGGAGTTGTGGGCCGCCAATGATCCTAGCCTTAATGCCAGTAAGACAGAGGTTCTCCTTATTGGCACACATGCACCCTCCTTTCCTGTCACACTCTGGCCGGCCTCCCTTGGCCCTCTTCCTGCTCCCACATCTGAGGCTAAAAACCTCAGGGTCATCTTCGACTCCACACTCTCCTTTTTTCCTCACATCGCTGACGTCTCTAAGAAGTCTAACTACCAACTGCACCTCCTCAGAGGTATTCTTCCTTTCCTCTCCTTCCCCCAGCAGTTCACTGTTTCTAGAGCTCTGGTTCTTTCTAGGCTGGACTACTGCAACAGCCTCGTTCTAAATCTGCCTGCTTCTACATTCTGCCCTCTGCAACTCATCCAGAACAGGACTGCAAGACTTGTCCTAGCCTCAAGCCCTGGGATCGTATCTCTCCAGACCTGAAATCTCTTCATTGGCTCCCAGTGGCTGCAAGGATTACATTTTTTGCATTGTCCATAAGGCTTTTTGTGGGGCCTGAGTCCACAATACCTTCAACTCTCCCTCCGTAAATACCTTCCTACTCGAGCGCTTTGCTCCTCTACCTCCATCTCTCTCAGGGTCAATCGCTTCTCCAAGCAACAAGTTGGGGTAGATCTCTTTCCTCAGCTGGGGCCTCCCTCTGGAACAGCCTCCCTGCCTCTGAAACTTGAGGAGAACCATCTTCAGTTCCAGAAGCACTTCAAGACCTTCCTCTTTGCTTCTGCCTTTGATCAACTCTCCCCTGCTGATCTGTTTGCTTCGGCACCGGGCATCTGGATACCCTCTGATTTTCTGGCCCAGGTCCCTGCCCACTCTACCCATACACCTGCACTGCCTCCTGGCAACCCTTGCCCTTGGGTCTGTATCTGTAACGCTACAGTCCCCTTACCTGCACTTACCAGACACCCTGTGACTGCACTTTAACCATGCACTTGCAAACTTGCTGGCTGCACTACCAGCTGTTGTTTTTTATCCCTTGCTCAGCACTTCCCACTACTGCCCACTCCCTTGCACTTTCCCCCTTCCCTACCCTCTGCACTTGCGCATTCTCAATGCAACTGGGCCTAGTAAGATCGTTGTTTTGTCCTCCCTTGTTCCCCTCCCTTGCCTCGTTGCGCTCTGAAACACTTGTGTATGAGCGCAATACAAATAAAATATCATATCATAAAGCGCCCGGTGAGCAAGCTTCGCCACTCAGGAAGAAGCCAGTGACAGGAGCAGAGCTGCTAAGCCCGGGTAAGTGTCTGGGATACTGGAATAACCAGGGCACTCCAAAGAACCGTAAATGATGTAACGGTTTGCGGAAACAGGCAATGTTGCCTTATTTTGAATACCGAACAGAAAGAAAAACGTAACATTAGCTTAATCGAATGTTGAACAGAATGAGAACATGTGACGTTACCTTTATTGAATACCGAACTGAAGGGAAAACATAACGTTGACTTTATTGAATACCAAACTGAATGAAATAGGGCAAGCTGCCTTTATTTGAATATCAAACTGAATGAAATGACACAAAGTTGCTTTTCTTGAACAACAGCATTGAATGAAGGAAACAAAGTTACATCTCTTGATTAACAAATTGAATGAGTCAAGCAAAGCAGCATTTACGGAAAAATACCAAATCGAATTAGGAAAACCTAATTACATTTATGGAATACTGAATTGAATGAAACATACAAGGCTGAACTTTTGGAGTATGGAAATTAGTGAAACAAGCAAAACCTGCATGTTGTCAATGAACTGAAGTTAATTATGCAAACCAAGTTGAATCAAAGACTCTAAGACCAAAGTGGGTGCCCAAGTTGCAAAATCACTTATATGTTAAAGTTGTGGAGCTACATTATAGAAACTACTTGCTTGGCTGAAGATTGAACTGCACAAGGAAACCTGGAAGTTCCTGGTTGCGTGACCTGTGATGGTTGGAGCGTGTGGTCTAAAACTGCACCAAGACCAGAGAACTACTATTTGTGGAATGAAAAACGGTTGAAGAGCAAATCCAAAGTTCCTGGTTGCAAGATCGGTAATGGGTGAACTGTGTGGTCTAAAACTGCACCCAGACCAGAGAACTCTTATATGATAACAAGGAAGTTTACTTTGGCAGATGAAGGAAACCAAGTAAAGGTGGGTATCAGACTTGGGGAAGGGAACCCTAAGTTGTAAAGAATTGTTGAAACATGAGACCAAAGTTCTAAGAGACTTCTTTCGTGTCATCATTAATATTGAAATTGGGGAAGGGTTTTCTGACCTTTATAAAAGTGTGGAACTTTATCACTTATTGAACATTGGGGAAGAGCATCCTGACCATTAGAAAAGTGTGGAACTTTTCTGCTTCAAGTCTGAATGAGGCAAACTGAACGTTATAAACATTGACAATTGGGGAAAAGAAGCTGAAGAATAAGATTGAGCTAGAAATAGCGCTGAACCTTTACTTTTGTTACACTGTTTAGATTATAGTCGACATCCCAACACATTGTATTGTCATAGTTGCGAGGGCAAGTATAGGATTTGGACACAGACAGACTTTTCAGTTGGACCTATTGACTGAGACTTTCCTTAGTTTCTTTAGATAGGGAAATCCCACCTTAGTATAGGGCAAGTTAGGCCTTACTCCGTCCTGACACTTTCATTAATAAAAGCTTTTGCGATACTCTGAATCTGTTGTCTGTGTCTCCTTCCATGATGTCAATCTCACACCTATCATTGTCTACCAATGAGCATTAAGCAGAAGAAGGCTGATATATTAATCTGTCATTGTCTGCCAATCACAGCATTGAAAAGCAATAAGCTGCTGTGGTCACCTGTCATTGTCATTAGAGCACTTTCACCTGGTCAGTGAATCATAGGCAGTGCAGGATTTCTGGTACTGTGTTTACTATATCGAGACATCCGGTATTCATTTCAGAAAGTCTGTAGTACATCATAGAGACATTGCTCTGACAGTCAGAGGGTTTGTTAATATTTAATCAGCCACAGTGTGCTTCACCTGGGACACTTGGTGCTCTTCCTGGAAAGTCCTAGAGAGCAGTGGATGGCTGTGTTTATGGAAAAAAGACTATAGTGTTCTGGCCTCAAGGACAATGGCGCTCGTCCCATTTACTCGCACAGAAGACTGCTTTGATATAATTTTACCTTTGCTAAGGCAGATCTGACATTCACTAAATATGAAAGCATGTGCATCGAGGCTAGATCTATGGCTCAACAATATGTCACTTAAAGCATGGCTGATATGGTTAGACACGAAATTACAAGTCAATCTCAGTAGATGATCCAGTCCTACAGGCACCCTCTTACCCAAAGTCCAGGCAGTATTTGGCTACTAGCTGCCCAGCTCCTTCAATCAGTTCATAAGCTTGAAAGGAACACTGAGAACGCTGGCCATTCTAGAACAAGGTTGTCCAACTCCAGGCCTCCAGGGCCAGAATCCTGACAGGTTTTCAGGATATCCCTCATTAGTACCCAGCGAGAGTCAACCAGAATGAAATACACATTCTGATTGGCTCTCGCCGGGTCGTTATCCAGCCGGGAATCCCTCGGCCGCAATTCCACAGTGATTGTTCCTGGCGGGGGGGTGTGGCTCAAAGTCTGAGCCTCCACACTGCTGAGAAGCTGCCATCACCCCCTGCCGGGGACTCAGGTATGTATATATTTTAAATTTTTAAACATTTTTTTTTCTAATTTCCTCCCTCCCAACCCGATTTACCTTCTGATTTCTCCTTTTTCAGGAGCGAACACGCTGGGAACACTTCTGTTTCCAGCACATCCGCTCCCGAAGGCTGCCATGGAATGGGAAAACAGACTAAATTTTCCCTTTCCCGGCAGCCATTATCTTTATCATTTTTTTTCTGTCCCAAAACGCCCCGGGCCCTTCGTGAAGGCCCACGCGTATGGGGCCAGTGCATTACCTGACTTGGTAATGCCCCCACCGCTCGGGGCATATTGCTTAATTAATATTCATGAGAATAGATTAATATATATTTAAAATCCTTGAAGGCTAATTTATCACATGAATATCAATGGGGGTATGATATGATATGATCATTTATTTATATAGCGCCTATACACAATGTGTTTCAAAGCGCTTCAAAGCAAGGGAGGGAACAAGGGAAAAAACAATGACATTCTTACAGGCCATGAACAGTAAGGATGTGAAATTAACTATCGTACTCAGCCTGACGACATTTCAGATAGTGCAAGAGCTAAGACATAGATAAGGAAGGGAGGGGGAGAGTGGGAAGGAAATGGAAACAGACAGGCGACTACCGTACTAGGCCTGACGACATTTCTGGTAGAGCCGGAGAAAATCAAAAGGTGAGGGAGAGGGGTGAGGAAAGGGAGGGGAGGAACAAATCAAGCGACTATCATACTAGGCATGACGACATTTCAGATAGTGCTGGAGGGGGAGAGGGGAGGAAAAAAACAGAAATGGGAGGGTAGAGGAAACAGATGAGGTTGCTATCATGAGAAACCACCAAGATTCTGGGCCTCGAGGCTTGGAGATGGACTACCCCATTCTAGAACAAACAGCCTTGCCACAGTTCAGAAGAAATCCAAGAGTTTTCTGTGAGCTCTGTGGGCCAGACCTAGATTTATACATCATCGCTAACCCTCCGTAACTGTTTCTTGATGAAATCTTTAACTTCCGAGCAGACAATATCACATTGCATTTGCCTGCTGTTGTGACATTCCACATCTGCATTGATAGTACTCAGTACAGAAATGACAAGGAGCTCACCAACTTTGGCATCAATGTTTGCCAGCTGTGCCCCAGCTTTGAAGCCAGTTGCCTTCTTGTAACAGCTTAACCTGTCGCTGAGTGATTGGCCCTTGTACGCATTCCAAGCTGCAATCTGAGACCTTGTTCTATTCCACATGTGATTTCCCATATCCCACTTGCTTCATGAGTTGTACAATGCCTTCTGCTGTGCTAAATATGTGGCTGCACCCTTGGGACAGTTTGGGAACTGTGAAGGCGTCATGAAGCAAGACAGAAACAACAGATTCAAAGTTCAAATAAAATGGTTTATTAACTTCAATGTCAGGATGGTTGAAGGCCTAACTTGCCCAATGCTAAGGTGGGATTTCCCTACCTAAAGAAACTAGGGATAGTCTGAGTCAGGAAGTTCAACTTAAAGGTCTGTCTGTGTCCAAAACCTATACTTCACAACTAAAGCTAAACAATGTGTAGGGACAAAAAGAATAATGTTCCAAATAAAAATAAAGTTCAGAGCTTCTTCCAGCTCTGAGCGTACTTTCCAGCTCCCCTTCCCGAAGTTCACAACAGTTCCACAAACGTCTCAAAAAGGAATCTCGGGGGGTCCCTTTCACAAGAAAACAACACATTTCCAAGAAGACAACACAGTTCCAATTCACAAATTTGAGTTGCAGGATTCTCCTCTCCGAAGACACCAGCTTGCTCAGCTTGCCAACTTGCACTAAGTCTCTCAATATTCAAAACCAGTTTCAGGTCAACTTTATACTTCTTGACAGTTCATGCAGATTACTTTCTTCTGCCTTATTTTAGCAATCTCTCTCAGGCACTTGCAATTACTTTTTTGTATATTTCTTTGGCTTTCACGGATAGGGTACACCCGGTCTAGGCGCAACGTGTTTTACTCTGCCAATCTCTGGACTTTGCCACCATGAGTTCAATTATGCAGTTCACTTTGTGGTGTTCTTTTCCCTTCCTCGTCTCAGTACTAGAATGGAGACAGGACCTCTTGGTGCGCATTACTCCTAGTCGCCTCTTCTTCGTCCCAGTTCTATAGTGACATGAATGAGAGGAATTAGGGGCAGTAGGTTTAAAATAGCCTATAAAGGCAGGGGAGGATGATGTTTGTTCTCAATTGGAAAAAGGGGGGTGTACATATGGACCAGCTGGAATGTGTGGAAATTGTGACGATTGATAATACTGATTACATGTGATTTTAACTAAATAAAAAATGAAGAATGCATTTTTGACAAATCCACCCCCTACTCCACCCCCACATATCTATTTTTTTGATTCGTTAAAATGTATTTCTTTGTTTTCAATTAATTAAAATCACTACATACTGATACCCTACAGAAATAGAGGGAGAGCGGAAGGTATTCTGAAAACCTCACAAATTTTACAAGGGGTTTTGAATGTGGGAAAATTATGTAATGAGGGATTCTTGTTGGGCTTCTCGTGTTAGTTCCTTTATACTGGGGTTTGATTTGAAAAGAAAAACTGGAAGGGGTTTGACAGTATCCTATAAATACTTCAGAGGCTGGGGGTTCCTTATGGAATGGAAATGGGGAGAACCATGTTTCACCTGATGACATTCTCCTTCTACTCCGCCAGGACCCACCATCCAGGTGATCCTTCCGCACATATCCACCCCCAGGGTTGGGATCCGAAAGTGATGGCCCTTCCCTGGCCACCAGAGAGGAAGACCCAAGGGCAGAGATGGGAGAACGCCCTCTGGTTCCTCACAGAACCGGGAAATTACATAGACGAAAACAGAGGCAATGAGAATTTGATAGTTCGTAAAGTTACATTTAAAAGTGGCCATCTGCACCCTGGTATATCTAGACTGGCTGGTACTTTGTAACTCAACCACTGACTCGCTACAGTGGTAAGATTGTGGAATTCTGTCACGTTCATAGAATTAGAGAAGGAATATTGGATAATGGTACAGGATACATAACATGCTAAATACATCTGTGTACAAAATAAACAGTGTCTGCCTGAGCATACCCTTCTCATAGTGCGATCAATCTTTTCTGATTAATGTGTCCCCGGCAACAAATAGAGACCCCTTTTCTTGAAATAATGCACACAAACTAGGGTTGCCTCCATGTCTACTGCTTTTGTGAAAGGGACTTCATGACGTCTTCTCCATAAACAGCATGATGTGGTAATTGCCTATTAGTTCCCTGAATTTTACCAAATGCCATTTTATCAGTCTTTAACACAATACCAAGCAAGATCACACATATGCGATGGCCTGGCCCACATATTTTCATCTGATTTTGTTCAATCCATTAATGTTGTGACAATAACAGAAACTGAGGGGGCAATATATGGGGTGGTCAGTGTTTAATGGTAGAAGCAGGGTTTGCCTTTTGATAGAGTTAAATCCAGTTAGGAAGGGAAATACATGGAGGGGGAACCTGCTGCACTTTACACTCAGCTACAGATGGCATAACATCAGCTACATAGTTTACACCACAATACAATGACCCTAGATATCCACATTTCCCTTCCTGTCAGGCCATTTTGTATCCTTTTGTCCACCATGGCCAACTCCTCTCTTCTGCCGTGATAATAACGTTACTCAAATTGAAAGCTCAAGATCATCTTTTCAGATCATTTTTCTGTTCCAATCCAATTTGTTTGCGGGCCCCAAGTCATTGTTCTCAATTGCTAAAAGGAGAAAGAGCACTAAAATAATTGATAGCAGTTGGTCCTTCATCTATTGGAGCTTCCCCATTTTTACAGTGGGTAGAATGTATCCAGATAGATAACTAATTTTCATTAATGTCAGTACTAGTGGTTGCAATGACATGGAAGAGTGCCGGCTGGTGAGCTTTCACTTACACGTAGTCTCTGTGCTCCACTGAGTGGATCCTTCTCCGGTTCCTTTGGTAATGTTTCTTTGATCTGTTAGTGGTTAGAGCTAACTCATTTGATGAGCTTCTTGCAATATTCCAGCATCATATGTTCAGTTAGATGAACATTCGTAAAGGATGCAGCCAATGCGGTGTTGAGCGAGGATGGATGGGATGACTCATTAAATCTTCATTTGAGCAGGTCTCATGTTTATTGTAACTCAAATGCTGACAAATACCAGTGGTAGGGTACCTGGCCATTTACGACCTTTCTCATCACAAAGCCTGGTCAGCCTGTTTTTGTTGGTCCCATTCTGTCTCTCTATTGCCCCTGCTGAGTGAAGTGATGTGAGCAGTGCAGTCTCTGCTGTAAAGTGAATGACTGTGCACGGTTGCTTTGCACCTGTGCCCCCTCGTTATTCATACTCACAGGTACTCCAAACTGAAGCACAAAATCCCTTATAAATAATTTCACTATTGTTCTGGTATCGGCCTTGAGACAATGGTAAGCATCAACCCATCCTGGAAAAACTATCCACGGAATATAACACATAATTCTACTTGCAGCACCCTTGTAGTTGTATGACGTCCGTTTGGACATTAGTGAACACACCCCCTCCAGGCTCAAGAGGGTACAACTGGGATTGCTTTTATCATTTTACCTAAATTTTGCTATTAGCATATAATTCCATGCCTACAGTATATTTGAGGTATTGAGGAAAAGAGTGGCGTGAACCATTCCTTGTTGAGAGAAGCAATCATACCCCACTTTGCCTACATGGGTGGGTCCATGATAAATGTGGCCAAGTAGGATATGTGTAACTTTGGCGGGACTAGGCAACCATTTTGATCCCACCAAAGATTATCAATGCAAATTTAGCCTGAGAGTCAGAAACGGCTGCCTCTTTAAGCAGCAGCATCTGCTGAAGCATTTTCTTTTGATATCTTGTCCCAAAGGGGTTGGTGGGTTGCACACTTAATATAGGAATTTGTTTTGTTAACATGATGGCATCTAACGAGGAAGAAATACATGTATTGTTTTTGATTGGAGGACCTGATGATGTGAGAAAATATTTTTGCTTCCAAACTTGACCAAAATAATTGGCCACCCAAAAAGCATATTGGGCATGAGATAGAGCTGAAGAAACTCGAGAGCTATTGCCAAGAAGGCCCACTATCAGCTGCCCCAGAAGCTCACTGTCTCCATAGCCATGGTTCTCTCTAAGCTGGACTACTGCAACAGCCTCTTTCTCAATCTGCCTCCCTCTACTCTCCGCCCTCTGCAACTAATCCTAAACCAGACTGCAAGACTTATCCTTGGCCTCAAGCCCTGGGACCATATATCTCTCCAACCCTGAAATCTTTTCACTGGCTCCTGGTGGCTTCAAGGATCAAGTTCAAGACCCTCTGCATCGTCCACAACGCTTTCAGGGGCCGGGGGGGTGCACTACAAACTCTCTTCCAAAATACCTTCCTTCTCGTTCCCTTCGTTCAGCTACCTCCAACTCTGAGGGTCAAAAGCTTCTCCGGGCAGAGAGTGGGGACTAGATTTCTCTCCTCTGCAGGTGCCTCCCCCTGGAATGGGCTTCCTGCCCCTCTCAAACTTAAGCCAGAACACCTGAAGTTCCAGAAGAAGCCCAATACCTTCCTTTTCTGCTCTGCTTTCTCTCTCTCTACCTCCCCTGCTGACCTTCCTGTCTGCTGCATCGACTGGTTGCTTGGCCACCCTCAGAGTCTCACTGGTTACCATGCTTCTCCATGATCAGTCTCCCCTGCACTGCCTACGGGCCTACCATGCACTTGGGGTGGTAACTGTAACCTCTACAGTCCCCTCCCCCCTTGCACTTACCCAGAGCCGCACTGCCCTGGCTGAATTCACTCAGAGCATTGCTGCCCTTATTGCACTTCTCCCTCCCCTTTCCCCTGCACTTTGCGCTGTTGCACTTGCACGATCTGAATGGCTCAAGGTCTAGTAAGATTATTTGTCTTGTCCTCCCTCTGTCTTCCCTCCCTTGTCTTGTCACGCCTAGAAACACTTGTGTACAGGTGCGTTATAAATGACGTATCATATCATATAATTGCTTAAAAGCATCTACCTGTAGAATGTCTTTCGGACGATTTAGCCTATGCTCAATTAACTCCCAAATCTTACTTCATAATTTGAAGTGTTTCTGGAACCTGGTAAACTCCAGTAATAATACTATCATGAAATTCAGGAAAGATGAGGCTTTAAGAAAGTATGGGGGGTTAGAAGCAAAGAATTAGCTCCAGGATCATGCTGGAAGGGACTAAATGGTGTAGACGGCTACAGGTCGAACCTTTAAAGACTCCAATTAAAACATTCCTGAGGATACTCAAAAAGGGCTATAGAAGATTTAGATTGGGAACACTATCATGTTAACTTGGCAGCCAAGTCCTTAAGTAGGAATTACGTCTCTCATATACCTACTCCACCTAAAGCACTGAAGTATTTATATGAATATGTTAGTAATGTTATACATAGAGAGTATATGAGAATCAAATTTAATGTAGTAGAAACCTTGGATTATTTGGGTGTAAGGGCATTGCTTAAGAGAGAGTTGAAACTCTGCAGATTGTGTGGAGCCTCAACTGTGGAAACTATTAAACATCTGTTGTTCTTGTGTGAAGACGTGGATCTACAGCGCAGAACATTTCTGACAGCTGTGGGTTATTGGGGTGGGTCTAGCCACCTGGAGAATCCTTGTGGATGGGGTACATGGAGAGAAAAGATTTTGTTTGAATTCATCATTTTACAAAAGTTAGGATCTCGGTTAGGGTCTTTTTAACTTGATTTATTTATGGTTTCTCACATGATTGTTTGTTTTGTTAGATGGTGTTTATAAGTGATATATATGTACTCAATGATGATATTTATTGCTGTATTTTTAGTATAAAAAGTAATTGTTGAGAGCCCACCTGATCTCCACTTTCTTCCCGCATTTCCATTGTTACGCAGACAACAGCCAGCTCTCTTTCAAGCTGCAATTCCTCTACCTCCTCCTCCTCCGTAATACCCGACTGCCTGACTGCTATTCAGGTATGGTGCTCTGCCAATGATCTCTGCCTTAATGCTGGAGAGACAGAAAACATTCCCATTGGGATACCTGCTCCTTGTTTCTCCCCCACTCTCTGGCCAGACTCCCTGGGTCCTATCCCCTTACCCACTTGTGAGGCAAAAAACATTGGGATCATCTTTGACTCCTTTCTCTCTTTCTCTCCACACATCATGGAACTTGCCAAAAAGTCAAATGTTCAGTTGCATCTCCTCAGGGACATTCTATCTTTCCTCACCTTCACCCAGAAGCTCAATGTCTACAGAGCCCTGTTCCCTCTAGGCTAGACTACTGCAACAGCCTCCTCCCCAACCTGCTTCTTACCTCCTTTCGCCCCTTCAACTAATCCAGAATAGGACTGCAAGACTTATCCTTGTTCTCAAGCCCAAGGACTGCATCTCTCTAGCCCTAAAATCTCTCCACTGGCTCCCGGTGACCGAAAGGATCAAATTCAAGACCCTCTGCATCATCCACAAGGCTATCTGGGGCCTGGGACCTCTTTACATTCAGTTTCCCCTCCCTAAATACCTCCGGGCCTGAGTCCTTCGGTCTTCTAGCTCCAGCTCTCTGCTGCTCAAACATTTCTCCAAGCAGAGAGTGGGAGATAGAGCGCTTTCCTCAGCTGGCTCCTCACTCTGGAATGGCCTACCCCCGCCGCCTCAGACTTGAGCCGGATCTTCTCAAGTTCCGGAAACTTCTCAAGACTTTCCTTTTCTCTCCCCTCCCGTGCTAATCTCTCCATCTGCAGCTGCGAGTGGGGCATGGTCACTTCAGAGCCATACAGGGGACAGACCACCCCCACCAGTCCCACCAGCATTCTTTGCCAGCACTTGCCCTCGGGCTCCCTTTCCTGGTCTAGCCCAACTTGGTCCTCCCTGTCCACCACACTCATCCTCCCTCCCCTGCCCTCTTCCGCTGGCACTTGCCACCTTGGCCCTCCCAGCACTTGGCCTCCCCCATCCTTGGGCATACCCCACTCATGTACTTCACCTTATACCCCTTCCCCCTCCCCCTCCCCCTTGCACTTCCCACCTTGTCATGCATTTGCATGGTAGAATCGTCACAACGACAATATAAGCGTTTTTGTTGTTCAACTTTTGAGATTCCCAGGACCCCCTCCCATCTTGTCTTGTGGCGCCTGGAAATACCTGTGTATAGGCACTATACAAATACCTAATAAAATAAAAATTGTTGACTGTGTTATGCAATGAACAAAATGAAAAGACAAAATATATTGTGAGTTTGTGTATATTGTAATACTTTGTTTATCAGCTAATATCCATGCTCTGTTCAGACAGGGCCATTTTAAGCATTTTTTGGGCCCTGGGCATGGACATCTTTGGGGCCCCCCTCCACCAAACCAAAGGAATTAAGTGATCAAGAATATCTGGTGGCACTCCCTTCCCCCCCATCGTGAGCATTGTCCATAGGTTGATGTGCCGCCTCGCAGCATTCAAAATAAGCATGTTTACTCCCTTTAAGTCCCCTTACCCTCTTTATTCTTGCTCTAATCAGAATGATAAACAAGTAGCATTTGAAGGACAACATTAGCAATCTACGAAGAGGTTACTTCTCTTCTAGTATAAAAACGGGATACTTTTTTATCAATAGCATCCAGGGAAGGTATGCAGCCTGTAGTATTAAAGCAGGATTGTATGTAAAAGGTACATGTAACCCAGAATAGGCAGGGAATTCACATTAGCTGCCTCAGAGAATGAAAAAGTGTTCAAGCATGGATGGAGCAGACCAATTGTAATGAAGGAGAAAGCTACACATAGCATAGCATGGATAGTGAATGCAGATTAGAAGCTACCAGGAAGGTTTCTCTATCCAGACAGATTGAGATTAGAAGTGGGACATGGTTTTCAAATAGTGTTGCCTTTGGAGATCAAAGGAACAAGTGTCTGTGGTGTGCAGTATATCAATGCTCACTATTATAGTGGAAGCAACCCTGTAGCCAGTGAAACAGAAGGAAATCACTCTGAAGGTCTGACAATTTTGAAAGGTTTAGGGACTGGCAATTCTGGGAGGTTAGGCAATATAATATTAAATGAGATGCCCAGGATCACACATTGCTTAAGGGGTGAAGCTGGGATGTGTGCCAACTCTGCAATTTCTGCATTTGAACACTTTCTTTTCCAGCTATTACCATGTACTAAAACAATCTCATTTTATAAAACTGACTAGCAAAGTACACAAATCACATTTCCAAGCCTGACAATTTTTAAACCAGAATATTACAGTAGGGTGTTACGCAAAATGGGAATGATTCTAGCTTTATTATCTCCATCATCAAGGGAAGTATATAAGTACTAGCATACCAATCGATGAGATTTTAAGAGATTTAATCTAAGTATGTCCTTTGTACTTTTAAGCTTTAAATGCTTCCAAAACAATGGCTTGTGAAATTGTCATTCATAAACGTGCAGAAAAACCTTTGACTTTTATACAAAAAGCAAAACGTTTTTTGTGTCAAACAAGCAGACCTTAAAATATGCTTGCCCAAGGCCTACAACATCTGGTCTGCTCTCTCCTGTCTACCACTCAAATGGCCTACATAAGAAGAAAGATCAAGTAATGAGTTAAACGATGCCACCAGCCTATAAGAAGGCAAACCTCACAGAAGACAGCACAGTAATGCAAGAGATATTATATGTTTTGACCAGGATCACTGTTTCGTCTGTTAGCAAAGCCAGGATACAAGCCTGAACACTTTGGTTACACAGTCTTTTATTCACCTCTTGGGCTAATAGTTTATGCTCATCTTTGGAGGGGATTACCTAGGTTTTAGAACGCCCCATCTGAACAAACTAATTTCTAGACCTTCACCATACGTATGACATTTTAGTTTTTATAGCAACCCCTATCTGGTGCATGAACATTACTGATAATAGCACCTCTTATGCTGCAAAACCAAGTACATATGCAGGTTGGTTTATAAACTTCAGACAGGAAAGGTTCAGCCAGCCTTGCTGGAATGTGCTCTTGTAATATTTCATATGAACACATATCTCTGCAAATTGTGCTTAACACACTGAGCTAACTTCGGAACCATTGTGGCACTCAATTTATCCATATGGATTTCAACTTTTGCTATTGCACATGATCAACTTAATTCCCACAGGAAGGAAAGAACGCTAGCACAGAACACACAAACTATGTATTTCACAGTCAACACAGAAAGCATTACATGATGAACTGATCAAGGCAGAATGTACTTGTCAAAAGAGGCAGGCAATAGGTTTAGCGCCTCAGCAGCATGCCATACACTCTCCTGGGGTGTCCTATTTAAGTCTGGTGAACAATGGAATCTTAGTTTAGATCAGGCAGCCTCCAAGGCGGTGTTCAGAGCTACTAACTCGGCAACCTGGGCAGAATACACAATGGTTATTCAGGTACTTTCAGCCACAGTCTAGAAGGAACAGACTACAAACCCAGCAACTAATTTCTATCCACCGCAGGAACATGACCCATCAATAAAATGAATCAATTGAGCATTGTTTAAAGGTACATCAAGAAGTTCTTTACTTGGTTGTTCAAGTTCAGCGATAATGGCCACACAGGGGTGTGGCTCACTGTCTGTTGGGCTAGATAGTAAAGATTAAGGATATAAAACAGTGCACTGTGTCAGAGTGATAGGAGGTGAATTCAACAATATCAGTTCATACATTGTAAGGCAGCAAAGTGAAATGTGATGTGTTTTTCTTTTTATTAGCAGTGCAGTCATAGGATGTGGTACTGCAACCTCAAGGGGAGAGCCCAATACAATACATTCACATTGCTGTACCACCAGTGCAGCTGCTGCAACAGAACTGAGATACGGTGGGATACCAGCACCCACTGGGTCTGTTGCAATGCTGTAACATGGAAGTGGATGGTGCTTTTCACTGTGTGTTTGTGTGAGCACTGCTAGTGTGAGCCCATTTCACTCGTGACAATACCAAATTAATTTCTTGTTGGAATCGGGAAACTCTGAAGCCGGCAGGTTCGAGATTGTGGGCCTCATCACGAGTTGGGCGGTAGCCCCGGCGCTATTACCATCAGCTGATTTCCCACCGGCGGTAATAGTGCCGAAAATTGGCAAATCCCCAAGCCCATGATCTGGCAGACCCTTAAATGCAGCGGTAATAGTGCGAATGCCGCATTTAAGGGTTACCGCTAGACTCCTGGTGAGGCCCTGTGTGTTTTACTGAAGTGAATGCCTGTCCTGCGTCTGTCTACCATGTCAGTGACTCTGGTGTGTTGGATTTTGTTGGTTCCTGAAAGGGTCTGACCAGTGCTGCAAAACTCAGTATCCAGTGGGGACAATATCCTGCCATATCCCAGAATGTTTGCATTTGTGTAATGGTAGTGGGTCAAGGAAACTTTAATATTGCTTCAGTATTATTGTTCAAGTCAAAAGATTTATTTTATTGCTGGGGCTTAGGGCTGGCCCAGCTCTCTCATCTTGCCCCAACCCTCATCCCGAACTCAGGGGTCCGTAACCCCTGGTTAATGCTAACAAATGTTGACCTCTACTGTCTGAGGTCTGCGTTTTCCTAACAATGGGCATCATTACAACCCTGGCGGCCGCGGTATGAACGGTGCTGGTAAGGTACCGGCACTGTTCATACCAGGCCGCCACATTACGAGTTTGCTCGTGGGTGGCGGTATGCACGCCTGGTCAGACGTGCATACCACCACCCGTGAGCAGACCAGGAGGCTAACAATGGACCCGTCATTAAAGGGTCCGTTGTTAGCATCCTCCCCATTCCCATTGAGCCCTGTGGCTCAAATGGGAAAGGGGACGTCCCGGGTCAGGGTCCCAAAAATGGGAATTACCAGGCCCGCAAAACGTCGGAATGGCCCAGTAATTCCCTTTTTTCGGGACCCGGACAGGAGTTTGGAGGTAGCCATGCCGGTAATGACGGCATTGCTACCTCCAAACTCGTAATCAGGCCCAATGCCTCTCTAAATGCAGGCTATCTAAACTCCCTCAGGGACTTCCTAACTCTCCCTACTCTGACCAAGGGGTAGTGTTCTAGTGGTAATTTGGAGTGTGCCTTGCACTTACTGCGTTAGATTTAGGCTTGTTCAATTATGCCTAAACTCACCGATCTTCTTTTACTCTTAATATCGCACCCCTCTGGCTATCTCCTACCACCAATCCTCTGTCCCTCTGATGTTGCACTCCTCCTGGTTCTCGCCTCCACCCTTTGATGTTACGTCTCCTCCCACCATACCTCACTACTCCCCCTGTCCTCTGCTATCCCCTGCTTCACCCTACTAGCTATCCCCTTCCGCTACTACTTTCCAACACTGCTACTACTCCCTTCCTTCCCCTAGTACTTTCTTCCTCCCACTGCTACTCTCTCTCCTCCCACAACTATTCTCCTCCTACCACTAGTACTCTCCCTATTATTGTTCTCCTCCCACTACTACTCTCCTTCCTCCCACCAACTACTCAAAAAACCCTTATTTCTCACTGTATCATTTATCACATTCACTCCTTACACTAACCTTTCTACTCGCCACACAAGCACTCACACTGCAGAACCACTGTCACTCCTAAACCAATACCTCACCAGCTCCACAAATCTCCTCCACAATCTACCAATCCCTCGTTCCTCCTGCTAGTCACTTGGTCATTGCCCTCCTGTGCCTTTGACCTCACCCAAAAAACCCACACTTCCTGCTTCCCATCCGCTGCTTAACTCCGTCTCTTGACTTAGATTGGGTAACACTCCCTGGCCAATATGGCCCTGTCTTCCCCACCCAGGGTTGTATGTGTGAGGGAGTCATTAAAAGGGAGCTAAGCCCCACAAACCTTCTCTGCATGGGTATGCCGAGTAGTGAATACGGAGGCATTGGAAGTGAAATGTCCAAGTTTCCATTTTCGCACACGTTCTTGTGTGGTTTGTACGTTTGGGGGAGGATAGTCCCTTTCTCCCTCTTCATCCATGGTGGTCTAAGGGATCTCTGGTTGATTGTGTTCTCTGCACCTCTTATTTCCAAGTTGGAGCATGAAGCGCTGATGTTGGCTCTTTCGTTTGGGCTTCCCTGTGGTCTTTCTGTCTCGATCTGTGTACCCTGCAAGTGAAAATAGAGACAGGCCCGTATCCAAACCAAGAGGCATGGCTGGAGATCAGGCATGTGGCACAAGACAAGCAGGGGCGATAGCTTGTCGGGTTCTATCCGCTGCCAGCATGGTTGGAACTGGCTCTGGGCTTCTCTTTACTCTTCCAACCTTTAGCTGAAAGGGACCATCGCCCCTTCTGGACAAAGCCAGGATATTGGCCTTGTCACAGTCATCTAAATACTTTTCCAATAATTGCAAAAACAGGAAGGCGTTCCCATAATCCACGGTACGAAAAAGTAAATAAATATTGGCTGTCTGGGTGCACTGGATTAGACAAGAAAGTGGGACAGAGATCGACATTGAAACGGGTAGCTGAGGGTGGAATACATGACAGTAAGTAGCCAAATTAGAGACCATAGGCAAAGATGGTAAGACAATTGAGGTAACTGCTTGGAATGACCTATCTTAAACAATAAGTGCTCTTCTGGAACTTCTTCACAGGACAGATAGAGGTGTTACAATAGCTACTCGCTGAGGCTATTATTCCTTACTATGAGAGTTACTGAATCACTGGGGCAATTCCTTCGGGAGAGGTCCTCTCGTATTTGGACGTGTTCTGCATTGTGAAAATGCCCTACTCCATTATAGTATCTGGACCGTACACAGTCGGGGACATTGGGTTGGAATTTATAAAGTTCTTCAGATAAGAGGACTTCTTTGGGTTTCTGATGGACCCTCCTGTAGAGTCGCTAATTCAGCTTTGGTGTTGTTATTGGGAAATTCAAGGAATACTCCAGTCAGGTGTGCAATATATGGCACA
The DNA here is from genome assembly GCF_040938575.1 of Ambystoma mexicanum. Classification (NCBI taxonomy): domain Eukaryota; kingdom Metazoa; phylum Chordata; class Amphibia; order Caudata; family Ambystomatidae; genus Ambystoma; species Ambystoma mexicanum. Next base: position 1,017,535,243 of record NC_090923.1, on the reverse strand, counting down.
AACCAGTTTACACAAGAGATCCCATTCTAGCAAATTAACTGGGAATGAAGGACTGAGCACAAATGTATGCTTATCTGTGATAGGACCTGGGGATATAGATACAGGTTTAGTCAGAGGGTATGGTACGGGTGTATAGGAAATACCAGCATATTCAGGGAGCGAGGAGACCTCAAAACAACAGGGCCCACTACTGGGAGAACAAGTAACAATTCCCTGCCAAAGGACGGTTCCCTAGAGTCCGCAGAAGCAGAGGCACACGAAGAGGTCAAGGCCCCCTTACAGGTGGGAACCTTTATGTACCCACCCGTAGGGGGGAGGACACTACATTTTTGGCAGAACTGGCGCGCGCTTTCCAGTGATGCTTGGATACTGCAGACAGTTGGAGGGTTGCATTTAGATTTTGTGCAAGAGCTGAAACAAGAGCACATCCCACGTGTAATACATATGGTGCATGCAGAGAAGGAGAGCCTGCACTACGAGCGAAGGCAACTCAAATGGAAAGGAGCCTTTGAGCGATGCGTAGCAGCTTTAAGATTCATAAGCAATATGTTCCTGGTTCACAGGAATGAAAAAGTGAGGCCAGTCATAAACTTGAAAGAGTTGAACAGCTGGGTGGTTGACCACCACTTCAAGATTGAAGGTATACACCAGCTGGGAGACACAGTAAGAGAAGGAGACTGGTTGACCAGCATCACCCTAAAAGACGCGTCTCTCACTGTACTTCTCCAGACAGAGTTCCGACCCTTTCTAGCGTTCATGTGGGAAGGGCAGTTCTGGCAGTTCAAGACAATGCCCTTCGGACTAGCATCAGTACCATGGGCTTCCACCAACCTCATGAGACAAGTAGCAGCAGTGATCAGGGAGAAGGGGATCCGCATGATCATATACCTAGATGACATGCTGTTACTAGCAGACAACAGAGAAACACTGACATATCAGACGACTTGGGTGCAAGAACTCCTCACATCATTAGGATTCCTAGTGAATCAGCAGAAATCAGACATGAATCCGTCAAAAAGGCTAGACTTCCTAGGCTTTGTGCTAGACACCAAGGCAGCCACTCTAGAATTACCAGCCAGAAAGATCTGAGACATCAAGAAAGTGATCAAAGTATGACTCAGCAAGCAAGTGATTTCTTTGAGGCCCCTGGCAAGAATAGTAGGGTTATTAGCGTCATCTGTTCAAGCCATATTCCCAGGACCTTTACATTATGGGGCCCTGCAAAGACTGAAAATCAGACACCTGCAGCACCAGCTGAAACATCATCAGACAGTTCCCCTAGACCTCAAGTCCATCACCGAACTAGAGTGGTGGTCGAAGAATATGGACGCTTGGAATCGGCGAGCCATCTTCGGAGACCGCCCGACCTAGTGATAGAGTCGGACGCCAGCAGTGTGGGCTGGCGAGCACGGTGCGGCTTGTTAGAAATAGGGGGCAATTGGAGTGCAGAAGAATTGCAGCTCCACATAAATTGCTTAGAGCTACTAGTTGGATCTTTTGCGATCAAAGTATTTATGAAAGGGAACGTGAATTCAAGCATTCTGTGGAAAATGGACAACATTTCAGAAGTCAAGTACATCAACCACCTAGATGGAACGAAGTCCAGGCTCCTGGCACATCTGGCGAAGGAATTTTGGCATTACTGCCTTCAATTAGGATCCTCAGTCACGGCAGAATACCTGCTTTGCACACTCAATGTAGTGGCAGATTGGTATTCTCGGTACCTGATGGATTCCAACGACTGGAAACTGAACAAAGAGATATTTCAGCAGCTGAAACAGCAATGGGGTCAGTACACACAGATTTGTTCATGTCCCAGCAGAATGCACAGAAGAGCAGCTATTTCAACTGGAGACTAGACCCAACAACCAGAGGAGCAGGTGCATTTCTGAATGATTGGAGCAGGGAACTGCACTATTCGTTCCCGCACTTTCATGATGCTGAGCAGAGTACTAGCAAAGACCCGCTGAGAAGAGGCAACTCTGATTCTGGTGATCCCAGTGTGGAAGTCACAAATATGGTTTCTGACCCTGATGGAATTAACCACAGATTTTGCGCTGATTCTTCCATCAGGAGAACACCTGCTCACAGACCCTGCTGGGTCAGTTCATCCTCTTTCTTTGTCTGGTCTCTTGTAAACTGTAGCATCCCAACCGGTTGACGCTGTAAAGTGGTCCCTTAGCCTGACATCACGTTTCTGTTGATTTATTATCCGCCATAGAACCTGAAACACAAACCATATTTTAGACTTCTGTTCCAAGGGTGGGTAATGGACATGAGTAGAAAAAACCATTCCATTTTCGTTTTGACGACATATCATTTAAACATTATTATCATCACAGAAGACATCTCATTAACATTTCACAGACATTGATTACTGGGTGGGATAATCCTTCCCCTCTGTGTCTTTAATAGACTTATGGCTTTCTGTAACATATGTATGGAAAATCTGAATTCTATGTCAAGACACAGAGGGTCGAATTATGCTTGTTCAAAGCGTACTTACCATCAACGTTGCCACTTTTTCCCCTAGCTTAAAAAAAAATATTTTAAACGTCGATTTTTTCGACCAGTGTGCTGCCTTCATGATGTCTTCTGGTCTGGCCCCTGCTGAAATGCCTTAGAAGCGATTGCTCTTCCCACTGACTGTGCTCCATAGACATCTGTGTATACTCCCGCTTGGGCCATAGCCCATCTACTCCATCTAGCTATCGTAGCTGATGCTACTGCCCCAAAAGGTTTTCTTATGGCTATACAAAAAATGATTCACCCCCGGGGGACTCATTTCCCTGGTCATGGACTGATAGGTTGTAATGCATCTCCCTGGACATAATTTGGGTTAATCTAGGAATGATTGATACAACATTGATCTCAACCAGGTTTTGGTCCTTTTCACAATATCAAACGTTATTCCCTGTGGGGATAGGGTCTTCCTATTGATCTCTTGTTCTCTGACGTCTGATACCCTCTTGCACAACAATAAACATAAGAGCATAGCTAACTTGGCTGATAACGCCTTCTTTGTCAGCTCGTCATTATCTGCCCATGATATAAACATTCTCAGTACTTTTTGTACGTCCCATACCTGATCATATTTGTGTCTTGGTGATCTGATTATTATTCAATAGTCTGCAAACCAGAGGGTGTTCTCCCACTGTTATCCCCTATATTCTCAGATGTCCCATGGAAATAGCTGAGCGGGTTCTGTTGATCATCCTGTATGCTTTGCCCTGAGCTGCTAGCTGTGCCAGATAGTTGGCTATGTGAACTACACCTGTTCCTGTGGAATGTATGTTCCTTTCCACACACCAATTGACCCCTCCAAATTGGCGTAATCAATACCATGGAAACTCGCTGTCTCCTCACCTGTGCCAGAGTCCTCGCGATCAACGCGAATGGAGGAAAGGCATATTCTTTGCTCAGACCCCATTGGTGCAGGAATGCGTCTATCGCTTCTGATTCGGGGTCTGGTATCCAACTGAAGAAACAAGCAATCTGCCTGTTCAACCTCGATGCAAAGAGGTCTGTCCTGCACAAGCTCCATCTCTCCATCAGTGTCTGAAAGACCATTTCATCCAGCTTCCAATCGCTGGCGTCTCTGAGGAATCTGGAGTTCCAGTCTGCTGCCTCATTCTGACTGCCTGTTAAATATTCTGCCGTCACTGATATCCCTCTCTCCAGGCAAAAGAGCCAAAATTATTTCGCTAGCACTGCTAACATTCTTGACTTCGTGCCTCCTAGTCTGTTTATGAGTTGGACTGCTGACACATTGTCCATCTTGAGGAGCACACAGCATCTTGCTCTCTCTTGTGTCCAACATTTCACCGCAAAGGATCCTGCTAGGAGTTCTAGGCAGTTTATGTCAACATTCAATTCTTCTTCCAACCATGTGCCCCCTGTCAACAGATCCCAACATCTTGCTCCCCATCCCCTCCCGCTGGCATCTGATTTCATCACCAGGTCTGAGGATGAGCCAAATATTGCCGTTCCATTCCGTGCATCCATGTGGTGTAACCACCATTCCAGCTCCACCTTTGCTTCTATAGGTAGGGGTAATCTTTTATTCATAGGATGCGCCCTTCCTGAGATGTTGTATTTTTATTCTTTGAAGGGCCCTGTAATGAACTGGACCTGGGAAAATCTCCTGAATTGATGATGCAAGGTGTCCCAATAGTCTCTCAGAGATATTGTCTCTGATGCTATTCTGTTCCTTATCTCTTTCTTGATATTGTTCACTTTGCTCAGAGGGAGATTTAATGTTCCCTGTACTGTGTATAACCTGAAGCCCAGGAATTCCATGTTCTGTTCCGCTTGTAGGCTTGATTTTTCCCAGTTTATTATAAACCCTAATTGTTGAAGGAGGTCTAAAGTGACTTCCATCTGTTCTTTGATCGGTACTTTGTCCTGGCACATTATACAAATGTCGCCCAGGTAAATGATCCTTCTGATTCTCTTTTCCCGAGAAATGTCACTACCAGCTTCATCACTTTCGTGAAATGCCATGGGGCCGATGCTAGCCCGAACAGAAGGCAAGTGAACTCCCAAATCTGTCCTTGCCACCGAAATCTCAGACATTTTCGTTGTTCTACTGCCATAAGTATAGTCAGGTAAGCATCTTTAAGATCTATCCTTGCTAGCCAATGCCCTTGTTGTAATAGGTCTCTCTGAAAGTGAATGCCCTTCATCTTGAAATGTCTGTATATTATAAAGGCATTTAGTTCTCTCAGATTTATTATCAGTCTCGTTTTGTGAGGGAATCTCACTAGGAACATGTTGCTTATAAAACTGTCCCTCATATCTGAAGCTTGCCTTATAGCGTCTTTGCGTGCTAGTTCTCCTATTTCTGTGTCTAGTAACTCTCTGTCTGCTGTGCTGAACACTAATGGCTTTGGCCATTTCTCTTGTCATGGCAAACTTTGCCAATCTATTTGAAAACCCTGTATGGTGTCTAACACCCAAGCATCTGCAGAAATCATTCGCCATTTTTCTACAAATTTTGCTACTCTCCCCCTACAGTGGGAGTCTGATTCTGTGTTATCTGCACTTGCACACACATTCTCACCTGTGTTAGGTTGATGTTGGTTATCTGCGTGTCTCCAACCTCGCCCTCTTACTCTTGAAGGGAAGAACAGGTAAATTGCGTTATAAACATATCTCTTAAGAGTTTCCCTTTCGCGGACGCTGCCGCCTCTGATGTGACCAGCTCGCTGATCTTAGGATCGATCTTCACCAAGATTGATCTCCTCTTTTATGCCATGATGGCACTATTGGCATTTCCAGTAAACAGATTGCTCTCTGAGCCCAGTCAGATAGTATAGTTGGGTCTATCGCCTCATTCTTTTCTTTTGCATCATCTCCCATCTCCATTATCTTTGTAATAGGCCCAATCACGTCTAGCATTTTGTCCTGGCATGAACGCCAGGACCCAGCTAGATATTTTTTAATATCTTTGACATACCTCCCCATGAATGTGACCATGTGGTCATCAATTTCTGGGGTCTCCGCAATGCCTTCCGGCAGGTGTGGTCTTGGGCACTCTGCCTTCAGTTTATTTCTGGCTTCCTTTGCCAGTGGGGTTCTAAGCCTTTTATTTATGTATGCTGCTATCTTATCCGGCGGTCCCCACTCAGAGGAACGTGGATGAATCAAGGCATCTTCCTCATCTACTGTTTTCTTGTTCTTGGAAGCTCTATTAGCTTCCTCATCTTCCGAGGATATAATCTCGACTTCTTACTCTGATGACTGAGTGCCCCAATCATCCTCATCATAACCCTCTGAGCGATCAGAGGTTTCGTCTCGCCATTTTCTCTCTTTGGCTTTTCAGCTTGCTGCCTTTCTCTTGTCCTTTGGTTTCAGTTGCGAGCCCAGGTGGGGTCTTGGCTTCGCAGGGTCTCTTTTTCCTGCTTTCTCTATTCCTTGAGCACCTGTTCTTCTAAGCTCCTTTGACAAACTTTATCCAGTCTTCCATGATCAGCAGCTTCTGTGAGCTGTACCCCATACTGTCACCCAGGGCCTGATGTAGTATTTCCCCCATGCCCTGCTGTATTCTTTTCTGGCTCACTTGAGCTCTTCCCTCTTCACTTGAGCTGGACATTATTGTAAATTGAGAGGAGACAGGTGTGCCACTGTTATAAAACCAAGTATCTTGTGCCTGTACCCGTCTTTTGTATATTTTTAGGGCAGAAATAATTAATTTAGTGCTCTGGAGGCTTGTTTGCACCATAAAACCTCTTTTTTGGCTGCTTTGCCTTTTTTGGCTACCAGGTGGTGTTGTTCTCTGTTCAGCGTTAACTACGCTGTTCTATCCCTCACATGCTTTGTTTTGTGTTGTTAGGGAAACCTTGCATGCTCTGTGCGTTCGCTCTTAAGAACGTTGATCCCCTCAGTGATCGGATCGAAGGGGAGGTATGCTAATCCTTTATCTGACTCTGATGTCGGACGCTTCGTGTTGCGGGCAACTGAATAACATCACAGAAGTTGTAAACGGAGAGCACCGGAACTGTAATAAGTCACTGTTGTGCTCATCGCACTTCCGTGACTTTAGTGCCCCCTCTGTCCTGTCTAATGCGGTCGCCGGAACTGTTAGTCCCGTCACGCTCGCCCGGATAAAATTATAACGCCATATGATCCTTAAGCTTCTGCGGATATGCTCTGCCACAGTTACTGAACGCTATGCGTTATCGCTCGGCGCGCGTTAACGCTCGCTTTTGCCATTCACATAAAATATATACATTCTGACATTAAGCCATGAAAGTAATGCTAGGTACTTAACTGGCTGCCCGAGCAGCAAAGACAGAGGAGACATCATCACGGTGGATTGGATTTCTAGGGATGGACTGTGGACTATGATGATAGGTAGTTAATGTCACATGTTGAGAGTCCATAACAGATGAACTACAAAAAGACTTTAAACTGTTGGGACTTGTAGTTTTCGCTTTCAGTTATTGTTATAATAATGCTGCTCGAACCGTAAAGTTTTGAGAAAAGCATAATACGAGCCTCCGTGTCTTGACATAGAATTGTCTTGCTTCATGGAACAAACTCCTACTTCTCCATCTTTAGTGTCACTTACACCTGCCTCTTCACCTGGTTACATGATGTAGTACTTCTGAAAGCGTCCCTATTCTGAGGTAACCTTGAGGGCTACGTTACGCCTCCACCTGCGCATGGCATCCTGCCTTTTTCCATCTACAAATGCTAGTTTCACCTTTACTATGTTTATTGTTGACAATGTCAGGACTGCACTGCTCATCGGTGCCAATACCCTCCTAGTAAAGTCAGAAACTAATGGTGCTAGCCGCGCGGCGGTGGCCTCATAATAGAGTTTCGAGCAAGTGATAGCTTGCATGTCTATTGCTCATTGTCAATGGTTAGATGCAAAACAAGGAATATGGTTGCATATCCCCGCAATATCCCGATTACACGACCATATCCCAAGCATGAATGCCCATTAAGCTGTCAGTGAACAATGGGGGTATCTGTATGAACGTTCAGAATGCCTTGTGTTGAAGTTACATTACACAATTCGTCGTCTGGGCAAGCAATCCGTACTGCGTTTTTGTTCTGGTTTATTTTTTCCAGTGGCAAAAATGCATGCTGTGGCATTCCCGCTGAGGCCCCCTCAACCCCATACTGGGGAGTATAGCGAATGGGGGGTTATTAGAAAGACACCGAACGTGATAGCATGCCTTTTCTGCTGCCAGTACATTCACTCTGAACCAACAATTCCCCAGGCAGGCGGCAGAACACTTTTTTAACACGGGCAGGAGTGCCATTTACACCCTTAGTCCTGCCAACGTCTCTTTTCTGCCTCAGCCCAGGGCGATAAACCTGCCCCATACAGGGTGTGGGCAGAGTATGGCAGCAGAGAGGCCGACATTTTAACAGGTTAGGCGGGAACCCCCAAGGCGTCTTCTTTTCGGTCCACCTATTCCAATAATGGAAGCATCCAAAACATCTGCACCGAGGAGGGTCAGCCGTGATCAACGACTGGACATGGGATGTCAGGCCTTTACTGGAAATGGGCACACCCTGCACTTGGGTGCAAGCGTCAATGCTCGCATATGCACTGGGCAAAGAACACTGCACTCAAAGCAAAAGCATCCTGTAACGATTCTGCTACAGACTTAAATACTAGGCATTAGCTAAAAGCAGCTTATATCATGAAGGACGAAGCAGCAGGCAGCGAGATCAGCAGAATGCAGTTGATAGGGAGGGGAAAAGGCAGCTAGAAAGCCCAGCACCAAGCAGCTTATACCAAGAAAGAAAAAAGAACCAGCAGCAGATAGCATTCTCTGGAAGCAGGCTCAGAAACGGGCATCGAAAATGGCAGCAAACACACCCACAAGTCCAGTTGCAAAGCAAATCATGTTTGAAACCACCCTCCAAACATGGTGCTCAAGTCCTACCCTCCAGTCACTCCCAGTGGAGTAACTTTGCTGAAAATGTTGGGCAGGACATGCCAGCTAAAGGAAAGTGGCCCCTGCCAAATGAGGGGGACAAAATGGTGTGACACGAAAGTATGGGAGGGGGACAAACACCCTTGCCTCCCCCTAAAATTACGCCCATGGTTCACTCCGGCAAACATACACAGAGAAGCGCCACTGCCGATCCCGCAGCAAGATGAGAGCATGCTCAGAAAGGACTTGAGTGATTCAGCAACCTTGTTTTAGCCCTCTGCACGAAAAGCATTGAGGAGATTTATTTTCGAGTTTGTTACTAAAGACGTCATAAATTTGAAGAATAATTTAAAACACACATCAGATAACTTGACTGCGGAAGAAAGAATAGCTCTCTAAAATACAATGACCATTTAGTTATCAAACCTGCAGATTAGGGGGGCAATATAGTAGTCATGAACACTGCTGACTATATTGCTGCTGCCGAACAACACCTGTCAACACCAAATTGGTATTCCAAAATGGAGGACGACCCCACTCTTACAGTGAGAATGAATTTGCTCAGATTGATTGACAAGTGGTATAAACAAGGTATCTTACAGAAAGACGAGAAATAATGTCTCTTGCATACTCCGGGTCCGATCATGTCATGTATAAGCTAACCAATTATACTTGTTAGTCGCGCTCGCCCACAAATTAGCAATTCAACAGTAAATATGTATCTTGTACAAATATGATTGGATTCATTGTGGTGTGATCCTTTTTAGCAAACAGCCAATGCATGTCTCGTCAGAAGGGGCCTCATTACGGCCCAGGCGGAGGACCATGGTGCTATTAGTACCATGGTCCATGCTGGTAACTTATTGACTCCACCATGGAGAAAGGGGGAATTACCACCCCATTACAAGGTTGGCGGGGCGGTAATTTCCCCTTCCTCCATGGCCCTTCCCCATTCCCATTTTTGCCCCATAGGGCATAATGGGAATGGGGAAGGCAGTAATTACGGTACCACAAATTGCGGTACCGTAATTACCACCAAGGTCCCTCTGCGGGTCCATTCCTTAACGGCTGGTAAAACCAGCCGTTAAGGTGGGAATCCGCAAAGGGACCTCGTAATCAGGCACTAAGGGATTACCGGTACGGGTACCCTTACCGGTAATCCCTTAGCGCCAGGGTCGTAATGAGGCCCAAGGTCTTTCTCAAGGCTGTTGTGAAAACATAGTAAGAACAAGGTAGAGAAGGAGCCAAGTACCCCCACCTCAAGCATCACTCCCATGCTGCCTATATGTTGGCAACCAGACTGTGAAATACGTACAGTGCCAGTGAAAATACCAATACCAAGGAGAATCCTGGAAGCAAGGTTCCCATTGAGAAAGCCATACCTGCATTCACGATAGTATGATGGTCATTTGAATGAAATGCCAGAAGAAGTGTGAAAAATTAGCAAAAGAGCAGATTGGTGACATCACACGTAGCAAGACTGACACACCCAGGAGAGATGCAGAAACAAGAGAAAGTAGATATTCTATAAGCATCAAAGATAAGTAACATTTCGGACTCGAGATGAAAATGCTTATGCTACAGAAACGATGAAGATATCAAGTTATTTTATATGTGTACAGATGCCAAGAAATGCAAGTAGACAAAGTATTCTTGATGCTAGCTATGTAGTGAATAGATTGAGGCATGCGCCAACATATATATATATATATGTATATATATATATATAGGAGTAAGTGAACTATAGGCGATTCCACTACACATTATAGCAGAGCTCTCACCCTCCTTAAGCCTTCTGTGTGACCCTGACCCCTCCCCTCTCTACCTATATTTGAGCCTTCTCTGCCTCCTGGGCTAAGTAAGAGCAGGTCACTTGGCCTCAGCTGCTGGCTGACTTCTTTCCAGGTGTTTTCCAATTGGCTGCCACCACCTGCCTCAACCCCATCCTTCCCACTTTTTTAGTTTTCTTTCCGAACTCGCCATCTCTTTGTACACCTCCATCTCTTTCCTTTCTCGTTTTGTCTCTGTTTTCTTAGCCCCCTGTGCACCTCCACCCCCTTCAATTCCCCCACTTGTTTGCTTTTTTTGTCTCTGTCTTCTGGCCCCACCAGCCACTTGTGCACTTCCACCCCTCTCCCTTCCTGCTTTTCTTGCTTCTGTTTCATAGATACAACTTGCCACAATGAGCTCAAGCGTTATTTGTACGTTAACCCTCCTATCTCAAAATGTGTATATTTTTTAAATGCACATAGCTCCTGCACCCACCACTCTAAAAGGGCATATTGTGACATCATCTCAGATGTACATTTGACACATAGGAAATTTGTTTCCCTCGCCCACATCACTGAATCAGGAAAATTGCATAAATTAACCACAAGCACAATGCAATTTGATGTATCATTTTAGTTGGAGCAACCGCCACTTAAGCCAAAACTATTACATTAGAGTACAGCTAGGGAGAAATGGCATATGAGGACAAATGCACAGTTTATAGGCATTGTTTGGTTATTTGCCCACCCATTGACTGCCTTTGGCCACGCTAATCCCTGTGACCATTCCCACCCATTCCTGCCCCTCCCCACCTGAAACACCTCCTCATGGGAACTCTTTGAGTTAATGTCTTAACCAGGTCAGCCTTCAGCCACTTTTATAAGCACCATGTGTGTGCTTCACTGAAGTCCTGTTTAAAACAAACCGTTTTGGCCTGTGTATAAGTATTAGGCTTTTGCCAGGCACTGCTACTAGAGTCCCAGGTACTCTCACCATTTCACAACTGCTACCATCAATGGGCAGTTACAACCACTATAGCAACTGACAAGTGCCTTTCCCATGCCTACACAAAAGCCCAAACTGTTGACATTGCCAATGCTTGTTTTGACTTGCCACAAGTTTGATATACTGAGCAAGTTACTGTTTCTCATAAAAATCTGCCAATGTAACATATTAAAAGACATTTAAAGACATGGTGTTGGAGGCTTGTAGTTCCAGGGTAGGCCTTCTGATTTATGACCAAAGGTCATAGGAGATCAGATACTACCAGCAGAGGGTGGGATCCGCCTGGCGGGAGTCTTTTTGTAATGAATTTTGGAAGGAGGAGGTGGCAGGCCTGAGGGCACATTATAAATCCAGGTCTTGGCTCCAGCAGCATCACAGCATACAAAGAAAAGGTGCAGATGCTAAACAGCCTTTTCGTGTGGACTGGAGAAGTAACGTGATGCTATTAATGGCCAGTTTGCCTTGCAAGCATGATTTGTGAGACCTTCACGGCTTTGTGCAATTTACTGAAATTTGCGGATTGCATACCTGAATCGGGGGTCAGTTTGCAGCACTGCTGTTTTTGGCCTGCCCACTTCCAGTCCTATGTGTGATTGAACCCACCACATCTTTATGTGGGTCTGCGCTCCCTCCTTGGCTCATTAGCAACAGGTCACTTGACCTCTTCTACTGGGCCACTTCGCATATATTTCTGTGTTCTACCATCACCTTCTTCCAGCCCATTTTGCATCTCCATTTATCTCCCTCCTTGTATTTTTTAGTTTTCCTCTCTCTTTTCTGCTCGCAGCCACTCCAGTCCTCTGTGCATCTCCACCTGTGTAGGGTGTGCCAACCCCCCCCCCTCAAATGAGTATAGATAACATGATAGGCAGATCAAATGGTTCTATTATTGCAGAAATCAGGATTATAGTGCCTTTATTTAAGGTGAAAATTGCATATAGCACTGTGCATATTTATATTAGGATGACCCAGAAAATGAAGGCTGCTTTAAATATCACGCACATACCATAAGTGTAAACAATATATTATGAATAAGGGATACACAGTGAGAGATGTTTAAATAAATAATAGCTCCCTGAAGAATTAATACAGTATCAGACAAATGGTCTCCACTTCTAAGCCAGGTGTGAAAAACAATGACTCATGCCAAGAGTTTTCAGACAAGCAACAGAGGCTGATACATTAGAGGTAGTCTTTGGTAGCATCTCACAGTGAGATAATTGGGTTTGTTAGGTTATAAAGGGAACTTGGCAGGAAAAACAGAAAAGATGAATGATGAAGCCAGATAAAGCAAGGGAAACTTGGATACATTTATCTATGTTCTTAATGAGAAGGGCACAATGTGCTTCATGCAGACGATTTTGAGAGACCAGCTGTATTATTTGGCACCATATGAAATAGTTTATCTATTTCTCCTCAGTACAAGGCCCTAACTACCTTGGCAGGACCTCAAAAATCAGATAAAGTGTAGACATTGAGGTGATGAAGGTGTTTTTGGCAGAAGTTGAGAACTGTCATAACTGTGTCCAGCCAAGTATAAAATAAGCTTATCAGTTTTGTGCATCAGAGAAAATTGTGGATGCCAACTATGCTAATGTGGGCTTGATGTACACTAGATAAGCCATCCAATGATACTGAACAGATGTTTTTTTCTCTGACTAAGCAGAAGCATACTCTGACCAAGGTAGTCATGCATAAAGATGTTTCATCATGCAAACAGCCTATATAAGCAGGATGAAGGCAAAATGTTTTTGAGTGTGTCCACAGCGTGCATTGTAACTACAAGCTAATAAAGACTGCTGAGAAACTCCCAGGTGCCCGATTTTCTCTCGTGTCTCTCTCTCTCTGAGGAATGCTCATGGATGCCTGTTGTTTGATGGATGATGGGGACCAGAGCCCTCAGTTTACACCCCTCTCCCTTCTCCTCTCAACCATTCCTTCTTAGGGCATCTCTTGCCGGGCCTGGTTATCGAATCCAAAGAGCAGAAAAAGACATGATGACTCCTGTTTGGAACTCTGCAGCAAACACCTCTGGTAAGCAACACGCCATCTGTCTCACCGGGCCTTCTTCACAGGTCATCCCAACTGTCATAAGGCAATACAAAAGACGCTGTCAGAATCATGGACTTCACATCACAGTAACATCATCCATTTTCCCCTCAAGCCGATACACGCACCCCTTCCAGCTAACACACAGAAAGAATCTGATGCTCATCAACACCCGCCCAGCAGTCACACGTGCAACTAACATGTCAGGCACCATTAGCACCCATGACTTGACACACTCTTCATCACTGAAATCTGGCTCTCCGATTTCTTGACCCATATCCTAGAAATCTTCACCCTGGATGACTACAGCATTCAATTCAGGGGCATGCCAAACAAGGCTGGTAGAAGACTCACCATCATCCACAAATCCTCCTGGCCCTGCACCAGACTAGAAGTAGCCACTATCAGCTCCTTTGAAACACTCACCTTCCACTTCCCTCTTACATCCACTGAAACAATGAAATTCAACCTCATCTACTGGCCACACAATCCTAGTACCTCCTTCATGGATGACTCTTCTGACCTGGTCACCACCATGTCCCTCACATGCTCCAATATGATCTTCCTCTGTGATGTTAGCCTTTCAGGCAGCATGGCCACCCAGACTATGATGGAAGCACTGATCAGCCTGTGAGACACACTGAGCCTCACCCAGCAGACAATTTATCCTACCACCATCCTAGAACTCACCCTCACTATCATACTGAACCTTTATTACAATGCCTCCATACCCCTTGACCGATTACTTTGTCATTCCCTTCACTGTCAACTGCATCAGCGTAACCAACCACACACAACCTAAACCTATCAAGCAGACATTCTTCTCCTTCAAAGACTTCCCAACAGAACCACTTAATGACCTCACTAACCTCAACTCCTCTCCGTCAGGAGGGCCCCTGTACAAAGACTGGAATTAGAAGCTCTCAACCACACCTTTGAAGACCAACATCAACATGTACGCGCAAGGTAAACAATGTACCATCCGATATTAACCATCAGCTCCTTGTACACATCAGAACTCAATAGCAGCAAAAGAAGCATACGAAAACAAGAGGAAATCGCTCACAAGTCCAAGGCCTCATTTGACCTAACTGGACTAAAAGAATTCCAGACTATCCTCAGACAACTGAAATCCATTGCGAAAGCCACCTACTAGCAGAATACCATAGCTGAATCCAACAATTAAAGCAAAGTTCTCTTCCAGGCAGTACAAACAAAGCATCAGCCCTCTCCCCGACCCTTCAATCACACATTCTAAAGAGAAATTCACATCCATCAACAACATTTTCATTCACAAGATCAGCAAGATCAACCAAAACATCAAAGCTACTCAAATGACACACTGGCCCACCCACTCCAATGCATACAAACAAACGACAATTGGTACCTTCAAAACCCTATCCTTGGAGGACCTAATACCCTAGTATCCCACAAAGTGACCTCCTACTCTGATGTCATCCTGCCAGCCTCCATCCTCAAGACACTCCCCACACAAGAACTCAAGCAATTCATGGCTATTGTCAATGGATCCCCCAACCAAGGAACATTTCCCACTACACTCAACACCAGACAAAAATGCACACTCTGAGGGAGGGGGGGGGGAAATAAACTGGACCCGAATGACTTCAGCAGCTATCATCCCATCACACACCTTCCTTTCGTTGGCAAGATCCTCTAAAGAGTCATAGCCACTCAGCGTCAACCACCCACTGACACCAACATCCGCCTACAGATCTACCAATCTGGCTTGAGACCAAGATGCAACACAGAGTCTACTACAATCAAGTGGCCATCCTCAATGATGGTTACCTCTGCCTCCCGCTACTCCTTGATCTCTATGCAGGCTTCATCACAGTGGATGATCATCAGCCCTCATTAACAAACTACATAACCACATGGGAATCAGTTGCACTGTCCTTCTGTGGTTCACCGCCTACCTCGAAGAGCATTAACAGATTTTCCAGAAGGATACCTCCAGATCACAACCTTTACCTGTCACCTATGTAGTTTCGAAATAACCTGTCCTCTTAACCATGTTATTCAGTCTCGACATGGAGCTCCTGGGATCCCTCGTTTTTTGCCACAACAGCCGCATCCACCCATACATCGATGACACTCAAATTTGCTTCAATCAAAGACATCCACCTGCTCAGGGGCTGCCTCATTCTGTTAAACACATGGATGTTCAAAATCCAATCCAAACAAGAATTCCCCCTCTTCGTCAATACCACCGAACACACCTGCATCCAGACTCGGCTGTGCACCAGGAACCTAGAGGGCTTGACCCCCATCTGGGCACCATGAGCCAAAACCCTAGGATTCCATATTGGCAGACATCTCTCTTACAAAACACACATACCTAAGAAGACATCAGACAGCTTGGTTCCAACTTTCACTCAAGCCTTTCCTTCTACATTCTGATCCACAGCACAGTCGGATGGTGCCAAGACCCTACCCACTGACCTGCACAGCCCCAACCCTGCACAAGTGAGAAGCGCCCTCCATGCCACAGTCTAGCTCAAACGCCTCTACAAGTTTGTCCACATTACCCCCACACTCATCAAACTACATCCGGATTGCCTCCTACAAGCAAGCACCACCTTCAAGACCATCTGTATCATTTACAAATCCGTTACTTTGCATAATTGCATTGGCCAAGCCCATAAGGTCACCATCTCTGGCAGCCAACGCTCCTCAAGAACCCAGGACCTAGTCAGATTAGAACTGCAAAAATGATAACAGGGGTTAAGCCTTTTCGAGCTTTGCCCCAGCTGTGGAACCTCTTACCTGTCACCCTTAGACTCGCACCCACCCTGATGCAAGTCAGAAGGGAGCTCAAGCCCCTCCTCTTCAAGGAGCATCTTCATGCACCGTAGACTTTCCCACCCACTAGCCAACCCCAACAGATCCTTAATTACTACTCCTGTTGCTTAATTGTACGTTACTACTGCCCTGCTGCAACTTGCAAACCCATACCAGTGTTCCTAGTAACCCATTGTTGCAAATCGCTTTGCTGCTTCTTGAAACTAGGTCAGTGCTCAACAAATAATCAAAATGATTTTTTTTTAATACATAGCATTGAGTAATTTGTATTTCTTCGTACGCAGTATACTCTCAGAGTGTAAGCTTTGAGCTCTGTTCATGTGAGCTGGGTGCACTTCTCTTACCAGAACATTGTGGACGTTTTACAATTGCAAACCTGACGATTGATGGCTGGAAGGTTTTGAATTAATCATAGCCAGAAGCAAAGCTCTGGGCAATATTCCAGATCATGCATTTTCAGCCGCATGTTTCACCCTTCACCCTTTTGGGCATTGTCAGCGAGGTGTAGCTTGGGTCTATAAGCACAACAGGCCGGGGGCCCGCATCTGGCCTCTTCATTTCACTCTCGACATTAGCACCTTTCAACGGCTCAGAGCAGGGGCCATTTGCAGATGCACTAACATCCTACCCGCCATCTTTGTTTGGGACCCTTGTCCTTGGCGCCTGTATTCCTCTGGGCCTTTTTGGTCGCACCATATACAAATGAATTAAAGTAAAAGTAAAGTAAAGGGGTTCAGGGAAGTCGTGGGTCAGTTGCCCCCACAGGGTGAAGGCCTTTACAGTTTACCTGTGATGCTCAATTCTCAAACTCAAGTTGACCTTTAAGGGAAGTGAAACATGGTGACAGCACCAGCAGCACTTGAATGCTCGGATCTCCTTGTGGGAGTGCAGGGATCCCATCTTAGTGTACAGAGGGTAAAGAGAGGAAACGGGAGGTGGAAGAGAGACTTGCCAGCCAGCCACCCTTCCATCCTACATTGCAGCCATTCCCATAAAGCTAAGAACAGCTAGGACATGGGAGTCCACTCTAGGGGCACGGTTCGAGCAGCGTGAACAACCAGGCCCCAGGTCCCATATGAAAACAGCAAGCCAACCACATGGGTTGGCCCACCAGCCGATCCCTACAACAGATGTCTGAAAAAAGACACACCCGAGTTTTCTTAACCCAGTGAGAAAAAAGGGCCAGGGTGCGACAGGCAGGGAGAGGATCAATCCCAAGTTCTATATCTAGGCTGTAAGCCATCCCAAGGGTCAGAGACTGTCAGCCAACCCGATCCCAGCTAAAATCCCTGAATACTATTTCCGCAGGGAGAGACTGAAGTCTGGCGCACAGCACTATACAAGCACACAGTCTCGGTCTGTCAGTGTGCATGTTTGGAGTAGGAGCTGGAAACCAGCGTTTGGTGACAGAAGCATATTTGGAGAAGGCTGAAAGAGAGAGAGAGAGAAGTCTGTAGACAGGTCCACATGACTGCAAAGGTGGTCCAAGAGTTTGGACCAAAATGGAACTGGGGGCCGCCCGGAGAGACCCAGAGAATGAGACCAAGGAGCAAAGAGAGATGGTAAGGTGACAAAGGGTGAGTGAATGGTGGCCGAAGAGTGTGAGAATACTATGGAAGAGAGAGATAGAGACAGAGGGGTGAAGATCATGACCAGAGGGGCAAAGATACAGAGAGTAAAAGAGCAACGGAGGACGGTGATCCTCAGAGGAGCCAAGAAAGTAAGAACAATGACACAGATTGAAAATAGGGTAAAGAGAACGAGAGGGAGGGGGAAGAGTTGGAGAGCAAATAAGCAAAGAAGTTGAGTATAGTGACAGCAGTGTCAAAGAAGGTGAAAATGGCAAGCACAGTGACAGAAGCGCCCAAAGGGGTGAAGATGAGGACAGCGACAACAGTTTCAAAGAGGGTGCCGAAGGTGTGAATAGTGACAGCAGTGCCCAGAAGTAGGTAACAAGGTGAATTGGCACTGAGAATACTGGGAACACCAAGAAAAGAGGTGGGTTTATAAGGAGGAAGAAAGGAATGCATGTTTGATGAATTTTTGATTAATTTTATGATGATTTTTCTGATTAATTTATTGATGTAATTTTTGGATGAAATCTTGATCGAGTTTGACTTTTTCAATTTGAGTGCTGTACCATTGTTGCTCTTTTTACTTTTCCACTTTTTAAAAACTTTTTTTAGAAGAGTTGAAGACCTTTTGGTTGTACATGTATGATATTTGGTGACTACCATGAAACTGTTATTTATTAATATCGTTATGTGTTTTTTGATGTTATGATCAACCTTTTAAAATCTGTTCATCAAGTTAGTAGCTAGATCCGTCTACTAGATCAGAAGTTCTTAAGCAGGCCTCCATGCACTTGCACTTTGGATGAAACATTGACTCGCTATTGTTCACTGCTATTACAACTTGTACATATATAGAACTACACTGGTAGGGTACGTTATGTACAGTTTACAGTAAAGGTTCTGTGTTATCGATTAATAGTACCAAACTATAAGAGTATTAACGAAAAAGCACATTGTAACAAGGGAATGTTATTGTCATCATTTTCTGGTCACCATGATCGTTTATCCATTCCCAGTCCATAGCACCACTATAGTTGCGGACATTTCACCATATCATATATGGGATCCATATTAGTCCTCTACAACCATGATTGTACATTAGTGGCCAATTAGATATGGCATTTAGGTCAATTGCACTTCTGCCTTATCATTACGCACTAGCACTTCAGGTGTCTTTTTCTAATCTTTGCTATGCCGCCATGATGTTTGTCCTCGTGCTTACTACAGCAACTTTGAGGTATAGGGTTATGGAACAGACGTATTGTTTATCCAGTAACTTATTGCACACCTAAATATTGTACATTGAGGCACTTGCCCGATATTTGCACAATTGAAACATTTTTATTGGACATTGACTTTGCGTTCATTACTGTCGTTTAAGACTGCTTGAACAACATTTCCCACATCAGTTGGATGACTTGATCATTTACCATTTGGCTTAATGTGTAGTCCTATAGGCATCGACACTAGTCTAAAATGACTGACCTTAAAGACCATTGTTACTTCATTAATACACCAGTATCACATGACCTCCAAATGAACAGGAAGTCAAAATGTCCACAACTTTATTTAATTAAGCAAATAAAAACAAACACTGTATGACAGCCTGAGGAAGCTTGAGTCACGGGTGGAACGCGTGGCGATCCTTCTTGCTACCTTTGGGTACTTTGGGCACTTGCCATGATTCAAAATAACAGTCCTACCATTCTGGGACTGCCGATTTTAATGCTTGTATAAATGTTCAGCAACGTTTTGTAACCACACCTCACGTGTGCACGGGTAATTTTTTGAACTGTTCATCTGAGTTAAAACAGCCTGGGTCACCTCCTTGTGTGTATATATATATATATATATATATATATATATATATATATATATATATATATTTATATATTCAATTAAAAAAGTTAAGGGGACGTTATGGTTAAGTTGCATTAATAAAAACCTATGAAATTCAATGGAAAAACATTGCTACAGAGACGTTATGGTTATAGGCAAAACCGAAAAACCTCAGAAATTCACCAGTTATGGTAAGCTAAGCAACCATAACTCGCGCCACCACCGTGCACTGCTAAGACTTACACCCAGGACATCAAAGATGACATCACAAATGTGTCAACAGCCTCCCTTCTCTCCAACCTTTACTGGACCTTCATCCTGATAAATTAGTGGTGTTATTCTTGAGGGGCATTCTGGGCATAGGGCCTACCTTGTTTCATACCCATGTGGGCAACTTGAGGTACTCATTGTTTTCTCTCTGCACCATCGCCACTAGAACCGTCAGGAGCGCTGGTGCTTTGCATCCCTGCACCCCTTCGACCCATTCTTCTCCTGTAAACACCTATACATAGACTGGCAGTTTGTTTCTCTTCCAGCCTTTTGGCATTCCCCCTACTCCTCGTCTTCCGATCTTCAGGCATTGCAACTCCCTTTTTTGTTACTTTTCTCGCCTCTCCTTTGTTTGGGCCTTCCAGTGTATATTGTATCACGTCATCTGTGCTTCAGCAATCCTCTTTCATTGTCTGTGTTTTCATGTTACTGTCCTCATGTGGGAATATCTTCTGTGGCATTCATCGTAGTGTAGCCGCTTCCTCTAGAACCGCGACAGAAGTCCTGGAAGTGCTTATGGCATCAGAAGTGAGAGAGCGTACATGGCAGTCCTCACCTGCAGCCTCCTTCCACACACAGGTCAGGTGCTGGTACTGTACATTGTTAGTGATGTGGGCCGAATTGGTCATACAAGCACTCACGTGTTTAAAATTGTTAATGACGCTCCGTTGGAGATGCTTCATCTCTTTCAGAGTACTACCAAGGGGTCAGGTCACTACTTCAATATCTACGGGAACATATGCCATATAACATATATTTGTTCAAGTGCATAATACATTGTTGCTTCTCGTAATACTCGGACTATAAAGAAATAGAGACGGCAGAATGCAAACACAACCATAACTGCAATTGTTTCAGCAGGGTAATCCATATGTTGCAAGTGTGCATGCTCATTACCTTGCTGGTAAGTTATAACTTGATACCTTGCAATACCTACAACACTTTGTACCATCAACATAATTTCCTATGTATTTATTTATTCCCTCATAAATAGACAATGGGCGACCCCTGCCGCCACGAGCTTCGGGGTAGTCACTTAAGTGACACTCAAATGCCTTTTTTGGGGACCCAACAGCCCATTGGTAGTTATTTTTCACATGCCACCATCTTTCTCTTTTTTGGGAAAGTTGTCACCCCAAAAGCATCTTTTTTCCAAGCCCAAAGGCCCTTCTCTTGTCCCTGTCCCCTTTGTCATCTGCCTGGACACCATGCATATTTTTGAAGACATTCCTAATGTAACTTTGTGAAGACCTCTGTGTCTAAACACCTGAGGGCTGCTCCAAGTTCAGGAACCTTTCATTAGTCAAACGCTCCTTCAATGAGTCCAGAGACCTGCTTGTTTGTACAAGGGCCCTACTTGGGGGAGCTAAATGCTGGGTATTAGTATAATCAGTTCAAGGGGACAATACGATCATGGGGGACACAAGGGTGGGGGAGTACACAATCACTGGGCTTTTTCTCGTGCCCCACCTCTGTGACATCTGGTCATTAGGCCGGGTCCCACCGGCCCTCTTGGCTATAGGGCCCCCTGTCCCTGCTCGTGGGCTTCAGTGTGGGGGTCATTCGATGTGCATTCCTCCCTCTTGTATTTGTTTAAAAGTCCCCTTGTTCTTGAAACACAAAGAAAATTAGGTGAATTTCTCAAAGTGTATATACATTTATTATTATCACTCCCTATTATTGCCTTGATACTTCTTCCTTTTATTCACCTAATCCTTCCTTCTAATTCATATTAGACATGTTCACTATCCAATCTGCCTCGGCTTTCAATATCATTCTTGATTGCACTGGAGGATTAGCTGTCCCACTTTGACCACATGAAAGAGAAAGAAAGAATAACAGAAACGATAGTAACAAAATCCACTCCCTGACTTTGCCACTTCTGCTCCTTCTTTCCGGGTATGTTCATATCCTGAATTTATTTATATCCTGTAGAGATCAAATTAGGACAAAAAGTAATGATAAAATAACGGGTAGAATGTTACTCCCCTTTTCATGAGCTTGCTTTTTCCCCTTCTGCGCGTGGGGCTTTGGCCTTGCCGTTGTGCGACCCCCATGTGACGGGCTGGCAATTTCTGCGCTCTGGGCCAATGTGATGTTGATGGCTTTCATGCGAAGTCCAAGATGGTGTCTCTTTTCCTTGCAACAACACTGAAAACTTCCTTTTTATGCTAATGGGTTGGCAGGCCTGCATGAGCTGCCTTGGTGGTGTCATTCTCCTCCTGTCCAGCTTCTTTATGCTGCGTTGGGTCGCAACCCTCGCCGTTTCTTGCTGTGTGTTCCTGCAAAACATTAACTGTTGCTTTTTGTTACCTCCCTAACCTTTCCCTATGCTAGCACACCTACCCCTGATGCTGAAAGAAGCACATGTGATGTGCATGCAGGTGTGACATATGCATACACATGTTTGCCTACCATCTCTAACATATACATTTCTGTCCCTTCTCCGAAAACACTAACAATATATTTCTCATAGAATATACATTTCTTCTTGAACATAACACAAATATTGCATAACATTTCAATATGTTTACATTTCCTACATCTGATAGAGAGAATTCCTTTGTTGTCTTTAATGGCCATGTTCCAAGTACCATACTTTACATGTGCCTCTTGCACTATTCAGGAAATACTGAAACTTCAAACCCCCTCTACTCATTTTTTACTTTCTACCTGTTACTCACCTGCCCAGCTTCTCTTTCTCTTTCCATGGAGACCAATAGAAGAACTCTCACACTCCTTTCGCTTCCACCAGTACCTATCTTTCATCCCTAGTCACATTCCCTTCACATCCACAAGCACCTATCTCGTCATGTGTTGCTCCTTCCAGTTACATTAATATGCTATGCCAGTGAGGCCACGTGAAAGAATGACATCTCTTAACCTTATAATACACCCAGTGTCCATAATCATATTCATAATAGTGTGTTACTTACTCTTGTATGTTACTTCTTTGTGCTTGCAGATATGTCCCCATTCTGTGCATTGTGCTTCTCCTTACAGCCCCTCATTCCCTGCCCTTGTTTTACATTTAGTCATCATCTTTTTCCACTGTTCAATCTATTATTATACTTATGTTACAGAAATATTGTCTGGTGTTGTAGGGGGAAATCTTATATACCATGGGTGATGCCCACCTGCCCTCCACCGCCTGTGGCCAAACAAAGGAAAGAAAAACGGACAAAACCCCAATGGGATACCCCTCTGTTTCCACATATTTTGTGCACTATGCCCTCTCTTTCCACCACCTCCCACTTTATCTACTTTGACTCTGCGTTTTCTTCTCCTCCCCTTATCCCCCAGTTGTTCCATCCGCCAGTATGCCTTTTTATACTGTTCCTAACTGCCCTCGCTCACTTCAATGTGTGACCGTTGTGCATGCTACAAGCTCACAATGTGCTTAGTACTGATACCAATTCCTTCTTGTCTCCATTTTCAATTTTTAGTTTGTACACAAAACATATATTAATACCCATTCATTTGGTATGCACTTGCTTCCATGTATAAAATGAGCCAGCCTGCCTCTCATCAAGAGCTGTTCCCATTCCCCAGTTCATTCCCTCATTATTATCCCTCTGTGAAGTCACTCTGTCCTCCCTCACTATTGCAGCCTTTTATCTTACTTGTAACCACTTGTCTGTCTTTCTCCTCTATGGGTGCCTTTCATCTGAATAGAAACCCTGTTAATAATCGGGATGGTCTGCTCTTTGTAGAGAAGGAGCCAAGTACCCCCACGTCAATCGACCCGCCCCTTTTACCTGTATGCTGTAAACCAGAGTATGTGACATATACAGAACAGCTGAATCAACAAAGAGCAGAATATGGACTCAGTCCAGTGCCAGTGAAAGGGCCAGTACCTAAGAGAATCTGGGAGCCAAGGTACCCATTGAGACAACCTTTTCTGCATACAAAGAAATATGATGGCCATCTGAACGAGATCCCCGAAGAAGCAGAACCAATAATCGACAAGGGCGAATGGTAGTATTACTAGCCATTGCCAAGTATATGTTATATGGAGCTGAAGATGAAGTACATAAAAAGATGCAGTGATCAGAGAATGCGGATATTCTATAAGGCATCAAGAAAGCAATAAGGATAAGTGACATCTTGGGCTCCAGGTGAAGAATCTTATCCTACAGAAACAGATGAAGATATTAAATTATTTTACACATGTACAGAGGCAGAAGAAACGCAAGCAGCAAATTAATGCGTCAAGCGCCAATGTATACATACATAGGAATGAGAGAATTATGGATGTTTCCACTAAACGTATTAAAGCAGGTTGGACATTAGCAAAAAGGCCTCAGTTCAGTGTGTAACAGTTAAAAAAACAGACATTGAATTACAGAAGCGGAGCTCAGAAAGGCGAGGTTGGATGAGCCCCAAGAAGCAATGGTCTTATCAAACTGGAGTAAACTGACTTTGGATACAAAATCGTGTGAAAGAACAATCCTCCTGTCCAGAAGGATTGAACATAACAAGGAAGATGTCAGAGGTCTATTGGAATAAAATATTAGATACACGAAAAGGCTTGATTTTATGGCATCTAGTAACAAGGAAGCATGAGGTTGGACGAACAAAATGGTCACACCTACACATGAAGGCCGACTGTGCTGCTCACTCCCTAATTTTCTCAGAGCGAAGAACACTCTCAAGGACGAAGTTCAAAGGCCTAATTGACAGTAAACCACTGAGGTGATGATGGATTGATATGCTAATTGGTGGGAAGCTAAATTTAAGGCAACCTCACCAGCATCTAGACGGCCAGCCTGCAGGCTGCTAACGTAGGTGGAAAAGTACTTAAGATGGATAGAGTGCCAACCAATTGTAGAGGACATCCATATACAGGGGTCCTATAGTGTGTAAACCAATGGGACGTTGTGTATTTAGTGACGTTCATAGTGGTGATTTTTAGAGGAGGGCTTAGTTGCCCACCTGATGTTAAGTAACCAATCACATAGCCACACTTTTCTAGAATACTGTGGATCATATACTTAGATGTTCACTCAGAGCCAATCACCCATGCTTATAAGTTTTTGTAGTTTGCCACGTAGGATGACGTTGGTAGTGACGTAGGTCAATGTCATTGATGACACATTTTGTTTATAAAAGTGCCGTTTTTTCTTAAATGCATTGAGTTTGAAGATCAAGCGTTTGCGCTGATGTTCGTTATGCTCCCTGTTTTAGATAATGGATGTTAAAACAGTCTTCCTTTTTTGTCAACTTCCTGAGTTGGCTCTATTATTTGATGTACGAGTAAGATCGGCATTCCTATTCATCTTAAGGGTAATTGCTGCTCATCAAAGGGTCTGGACTACAAGTTCACATTCATGCTGACCATATGTGTGTTTCATGAGGGACTACTTCCAAGCCTAATGGGGCACGCTCCTTTGTCGCCTCTAACCATTGACCGCTGACATGAATGGTGTAAAAACGTCCTGATCTCCTAAAAGGGTTCCCCCCACTACTGCCAACCCCCCTATCATGTGTGTGTGTGTGTGCGTGTCCACATTTTCATTGGTGCTTGCTGCATTTGCCTGTGATGCAGGTTTAACTTGTGGTGCATGTGTCTGACACTGTGTGATCTTGGGCCTAATATTCATGCACAGTATTGTGAAACGTGTGCCATCCCCCCTCTTGGAGCCTGACAACTTTGTTATGCCCTGCTCTTACATGCTTGGGAAAGGTTTCCTTTAATTTATTTATATATTTTCTCTCTCCCCCTCACACTCACTATCTCTCTCTCTCTTTCTCTCTCTCTGTACCCCACCCTTGTCTTTCCCGTGTTGATTTATTGCACAACTAAACTATGTGCATCTACATCAGGGGCTTCTTACTCCTCATAATTATGTCTGTATGTGGCAGTGTGGCCCTGTCTTGTTACCTAATGTGTTGGCACATCCAGGGACACTTGAAGACATGCACCTGAACTCCAAAAGTGGTTTCCCTTCATTAATCAAAACATCTCTCCCTCCCTTGCTGTGTGACTGCCCTATGCACACTGTAGTGTGCCCTTCAAAGTGTCCCGCTCATTGCTGATGAAGGTACTCGCAATGGTGAAATGATATAAAGAAAATCGGGGGGCGGCGAGCTCTAATGTGTCCTAATGCAGTACTTTAAAATAAATGCTTGAAAAATGTCTAGCACAATCCAATAGCAGATCTATCGTGGGCTTTGAAAACCGAAAAGCAACTTTTGTGATTGAATGGGTTGTTGGGGCGGGGGTGTGTGTGCGCGTGCGCGTGTGTGTTTGTGTGCGCACAATGAAAGGGGATGAACCCTAGTTTGAGAAAATGCGTTAGCAATATCATAAATGTGTACATACAATTTGAACCCACATAAACATATCCAAATGTTAACTAGAAGGGGCCTGTAACCCCATAGAATCTGAAACACAAATCCATTATTCTCACATACCAATTAAAGACACCCTAATGACACCACCTTAATACACTACATAACAAAATCAACTAATATACTATCGTATCATTGTGCTTCCTTGATTGAAAAACACTCAATCTCAAATTCCTTTTACTGAGGTTGTCAATCCAACCGTCCCCAAAAGTGACCTCCATTGTCAAAAAAGAC
The DNA here is from genome assembly GCF_040938575.1 of Ambystoma mexicanum. Taxonomy (NCBI): domain Eukaryota; kingdom Metazoa; phylum Chordata; class Amphibia; order Caudata; family Ambystomatidae; genus Ambystoma; species Ambystoma mexicanum. Next base: position 1,017,508,926 of record NC_090923.1, on the reverse strand, counting down.
ATTATCATTCATATAGTTCAAAAGGACTTTAATGAGAAAAGTCAGTTCCGTAAGTCCTGGCCCAAGGGAATTATTTAGATACTGTTGGGGCTGGGCCCCGGCCCACTTAAAGCCCTACATTAATAATACATTTTTCAAAACATTTCATCACAACCATCCTAATACTCTCACCACTAGAAATGTGAGTAAAAAAACACTTTGCTTACAAAAAAGAATATTTTGCTTCATCCTGATGAAGATAAAATTTACAAATCCTAAAAAACATGTCTGATTCAACAATCTGCACTAGTCATATACATACACACATATATACCATCTCTAGACTTACTCATTCCTATAGATTCTAGTCCAAATCTCGTGCTTTCCCGATCTATTTTTTCTGCCCGCTGACTTTTAGTTCCTCAGACAATGCCACTTAAAAGGGATTCATCCTCTTTAATTAACCTACTTCATTGCCCTCTTCCCTTCTGGTCCCAAACATCATATCTTATAAGCATGCTACACTTTATGCCTATCATGTCTAAGGTCCAAAAATACCACCTTTTCTAAGAACCCCCTTATCCCCCTGTCTGTGCCATTGGCATTTATATTTTCTTTCTTCCCCAAACCACCTTTTCCAAACTTACCATCTTACCTTCACATGTAAGTTAAGAACCAATAACTGCCAGCAAAATGCATCTTCTTTACCTTGAATTCCAACCTTAGTCAATACAGTGCCTTGGTCCCATGCGCTTTCCCTAAATACTTGCATTGCTGTCATTGTCATGTGATCAAAATCACACATTCTCAAGAAAAACTCTACTCTTCCTATATCTCTGTGTGTTTCTTCTCGAATACCTTTGCTACTCCAAAATGTGGCTCCTCAGTGGGGGTGTGGGGGGTAGAAGCGGTTGAGGGATTTGGGGGGGGCCCATATATCATACTTCAATTACCCACCAAAATGCTCAATACCTTGTCCTTATGCTACTTAATTTTGTCTTATGTTACTCCAAGACACATACTGAAAAATCAAACCGCATGTACAATACCCACTGAGCTGGGCCCAGACAGCTTGCACTAATGCCCCCCCTTCTTCCCCCTGTAGCTGCAGCAAACACAGCATTCCTTCTCTAGAAAAGCGGCCTCCTGCCAGCCATTTGCAAAAGGTTGCTTCTCCCACATGGGGGTGTCTCTACGGCAACTGAACATTTCGCTTTGAGGCACAAAGAGGACATAAATTAGACAAAATGCAAAGCCGAAGCGTGGACAATACACTGAAAAAAAGCACATACACTTAACTTAAACATTATCCGCGCATCACATTTAACGGCATATCGTCCCCACTCGCATACAAACTCCATAATCTAACCAAAGTGCACACCCACACTACACGCTCTTTGCATACCTCAGTACACTCTGTATATCTGGGTGCACCCCAAACACAACACAAAAACACCACATTAAAACCTTGCAAAGGACGCATAGCACAAGCCACCCCAACTCTGACCTCTGCCCTTAGAGGCCACTCCAGACCTCCATGTGCCACAGCCTTTTTGTTTTCCAACTTTTGCCTGGATACAAAACAAAGCCTTTTCCATTTTTCTTAACTAACAACTCTGTGCATCACTACGAGCCAACCTTACACCAATACGTTATGTCCTATTCAGAACCTCTTTGTGACATCACCAACAACTATGCATGTAAAGCAATTTGATTGCACTCTTAAACCCCACAATACATGTACTCCACAAATATGGCAGTCATCCTGCTTTTTTCTTCAAAGGGGAATCCATCCCTTAACAGTGTCCACTCAAGGGCATGGCCCTTCTTCCATATCATAGCACAGGAATACCATTTCATCTTTGTTTTTTTTCAAATAATTTTTATTTTTTCTATGAAATGCAACAAGGTACCGCCTTCTGTAAACCAAGATAACGCCTAGAACAGGGATACATCTCTTCATCCATAAACTAGGTTAGCTCCTAGAAAACAGGGATACTTCATGCGTAAACTAAGCTAGCACCTAGAAAACAGGGATTCATCTCTTCATCCGTAACCTAGCTAACGCCTGGAAACAGGGATTCTCTCAAAAATAACACAAAATGACAAACAACAAGACATAACATTCTCCCAATTCCCTCCCACCTGTATTTGCCATATTGCTGGATTCATACAATGGATCCGCCAAAGCCCTCTGACACCGTCACTTTCACAATCTGCCGCTCCACCTTCTGGTCTGCTGGCTTCTCACGGGGAACAGGCAAGAATGCAGGGAAGACGGTTTGTTGCCAGGGGCGTTGACGAACCATCCTCTCTGCTGCCACTTGGAGTTGGGGAGGGAGCTGGGAGAGCCCCCATCACAAAAGCAAGAGGTCTGGCTCAGGGGCAATCCCCAATACCAAGTAATGGGGGAGTCATTAAATGTGAAAACGGTATCCCGTCATTCCATCAAACGACAATGCATCTAACAGCAAACCATCAAATCTTTTTCAGCGAAATACCATTCCATAGATTGGCCATTTTTGTTGAATAAAATTGGATGGATCCATCGAAATGTAAAGTTTTGATTAGGGGTTAGATTAGGGTTAGGGTTGTGTTAGGGTTGGGGCTAGTGTTAGATTAGGTGTTACATTAGGGTAAGGGTTGGGGGATAGGGTTGGGGCTAGGGTTAGCTTAGGGTTACATTAGGCTTAGGGTTAGGAATTGGGGTTAGGGTTAGATTAAGGGTTACATTAGGGGTGGGGTTGGGGCTAGGGTTAGTTTAGGGTTACATTAGGGTTAGGTTTAGGAATTGGGACTAGGATTAGATTAAGGATTACATTAGGGTTAGGGTTGGGGCTAGGGTTAGCTTAAGGGTTACATTTGGGTAACGGGATAGGGTTGGGGCTAGGGTTAGCTTAGGGCTATATTAGGGTTAGGGTTGGGGCTAGGGTTAGCTTAGAGTTACATTAGGGTTAGGGTTGGGGCTAGGGTTAGATTAAGGGTTACATTAGGGTTAAGGTTGGGGCTAGGGTTAGAGTAAGGGTTACATTAGGCTACGGTTAGGTTTAGGGTTGAGGGGTGGGGGTTAATTAAAAATGTTACAAGGAACTGGCCAGTGCTGAAATTTCAGCACTGGACAGCGCCATGTAACATTTTAAAGTCACAAAAAAAAGCATGGAAATGCTACTTTTTTACATGTAAAAGTGCATTTCTATTGAAACCAGTCCATGTATATTGTCGATGAACTGGTTTGGGGGTGCCTGCTAGTGTGGACACCAGTTGCCTCCATTCAATCAAGGGTCCCACTTCTTCCTCCCCACCACTGCTGATTGTTTCATACCACACCGTCGTTTCAGCATCCGCCATTTTAGGAGGTCCATCGACACACGCCCCTATTCTGGGGCGCTGGGCGGCCTTCCAGCACATTGCAATTCTATGTTTGGCCATTATGTAGGCCAGGTCCTTCATTTTGCTAACATGCTTCAGGTTACGCGGTCTGGCGAACACCCCCAGCAAACATGCCCATGCTGATTCCACCTCCAATGTGATCCCTTTCTCCGCCAGGTGCAATTTGATCTCTGTCCAGAATCTACCCACCTCCGGGCAAGCCCAGAACATATGTACTAGCCCCGCTTCCGCCTCTCCACATCGTGGACACTTTTGCGCCACTGGGTTCCCAAACTGGGAAATCCTACCGGGGGTCATATATGCCCTATGGGTGACAGAGCTGTATCTGCTGAAACCTTGCGCTGCAAGACACCTTCTTGTGGTACCTCTCAACTCTGTCCCATTGCCCATCTAGTAGGGGTTCTCCCACCTCCTCCTCCCAATCCCCTCTCAATTTCAACACCTCCTTACCCACCCTGGACATCAGTAATTTGTATATGCGGGACGCTTCATGCCCACCCTCCGAGATATCATACATTGTCTCGATGGCCATATCTGGTTTCTCTGCTAACTCTTCCACAGACTATCTGTCCAACACCAGTTTAATAATTCTAGTATGGGTAATGTGTTGGCCTGCATGCACTCCGGTGTCTTCCATCAGCCTACTGAAATCTAGTGCCTCGCCCTCTTGCCATACATCCCCGAGGGTCACAAGTCCCGTTGATTCCCGGTATTTACGGACCGCCATTATCAATTGCGGGTCCTCTCCGCATACCGCTACCAGTGGCACCTGCGGGGAGCACGGAATCGGGATCCCCACCAGCTGCCACGTTTTGTTCCAGAATTCCCAGCCCAGTGTTAGGAGCCCTGCCCTTCCCTGCACCTTAGCTTTGGACAACCACACCACCTCCCTCAAAAAATAAGGGGCCGAGTCCTTATACAGCAGCCTGGTCTCAGCAGACACTTCCTCGGACAGCCACCTGGTCACGTACTGAAGTTGTCCTGCCAGATAATACAGCTCAAAGTTCGGTAAATTTATGCCCCCTTTGTCGCACAGGTTTTGCAACTTCCATAAAGCCACCCTCTTTCTGGTATTGTGCCAGATGAAAACTGTAGAGTTTTCGAAAAAAACGTCTGGGGAGCATACATGGAATATTCACAAAGAAGTGCCGCCCTACCCATCATAGACAAGGGGAGCCTAGACCAGAATCCCATTCTGTTCTTAATACCTGCCATAATGTTCCATCACCTCCAGGACAATTTGCAAGTTTTCCTCTGGGAAGCGCAGGCATAACAGGATGTCATCTGCATACAGCGAGGTGAGGTGCGTCCCTCCCTTTGTGGGGATGCCGATCTCCCATACGGTTGTCTGAGGCAGATTGCCAGCGCTTCAAGAGCAAGGATATACAACATGGGCGACCATGGACAACCCTGTCTCGTGCCCCTGCTGAGCTGCCATTTGTCCGAGATCATGGCGCCAGTTTTAACCTGGTGGTTGGGGAGCTATACATTATTTTGGCCCACCTCAAATACCCTGGCCCCATACCATACTCCCTCAGCGCCGCCAGCAGCCACGGCCACCTCACCGAATCAAAGGCCTTAATTGCATCCAACGAGGCTATCACCATTTCGCCCGGGTCTTTCTCAGTTTGCTCGATTATGTGGTGGAGTCTCCTATGATTGTCCGTTATATTCCTTCCTGGTACGTACCCTGTTTGGTCGGTATGGACCAGTTTTCCTATGACACGTTTAAGCCTGTTTGCCAACACGGCAGTAAGGATCTTACTATCCTGGTTAAGCATGGACAAGGGTCGGTAAGATCCGCAGTCCAAGCCTGGTTTGCCTGGTTTCAGGAGTGGGATTATTATCGCCTCCCTCAGGGACATCGGCAACTACCCTTGTTCATATGCCTCATTTAACATGGCGAGCAGCGGGGGGAGCACCTCCTGCTTGTATGTTTTATAAAATTTACTCGGGAGCCCATCTGACCCTGGGGCCTTACACGTGGGTAGGTGCTGTACCATCATCTCTAGTTCTTCAAGAGTGATTGGGGCTTCTAGGTCCTCCCACTCCTTATCACTAAGCTTGGGCAGCCCTATATCCTCCAGGGTTTCCTGGGTCTCTCTTCCCATCTCCTCCCCCATGTCCTAGTATAAACGCCTGTAGAATCAGAAAAATCCCTCATTGACTCCTTCTTGGGTATCCCAGGTCTGGCCATCTTTGTCCTTTATCTCCCTAATCACTGGGTGCGGGGTTTCGTTCTTGTAAAGCCACACTAGCAACCTGCCCAGTTTATCTCCTCCCGCATGTTGCCTCTCAATGTACTTTTTGTAATTTAACTTACAGAGCCTGTCCCAGTGCCCACTGCTAGCCTACTGAAGTAGGGCCACCCTCGCCGTGTCTTCCTGTGAGGTGCATCCCATCTGTATTATCTCTTCAAGCTCCCTCTCTGTCTCCTGTAGCTCCCGCTCTATGCCCCCTTGGAGTCCTCTAGACTTAGATATGGCCACGCCCTGCACTTCTACTTTAAACACCTCCCATAAAGGTGCCCTCCGTCTGCACACTGCCGGTGTTAATATTGAAATATTCAGTTATGGCCTCCCTTAGGTCCTCTCGAAATCCCGAATCCTGCAAGGCCTCAGCTCTGAGTTTCCACGTCGGGATTCTCGCCCTGGGGGGCCGATGCCTCCACTCCACCACTAGGGGGGAGTGGTCCGAGAGCACTCTGGCCTTGTATTCCGAACCTGACATTTCCCCGGCTATTCCTGAGGACACAAACATGTAGTCCAATCTGGTGTACAAGTCATGGGGGCCGAATAATGCGAGTACTGCCTGTCCCCCGGGTGCAGAAACCTCCAAATATCATCTAGATCAAAATCCTGCAGTAGGGCCGTTAGTGCCTTCGCCGCAGGGGTTGGTCTCTCAAATTTCTTATCGGACCTGTCCATTGTGGGGTCTATTGTACAGTTAAAGTCGCCTCCCCAGATTGTAGCGCTGCCCATTAGGGGGCTAATTTTGTCATATAGGGCCCTGTAATAGGCCGCTGTGTCCTGATTGGGGGCATATGTGTTCACGATGTTGACCTCCCTATTCTCCAACATCCCTGCACCACTAGTATTCTCCTATCCGGATCTGGCGTGGATTGGAGCAGTTGGAAAGGTACATGAGGTGCTACCCACTGGACCACCCCTCTTGCATATGCCGAGTGTGTAGCTCCTGAGGTGGTACCCCTCCTCTTTCTCTTGACCACCTCTAATTTGTCCCTAGTAAGATGGGTCTCCTGCAGTAATGCTATATCGACTTTCAGACTTCTCAGATACATCATTACTTTGTTCCTTTTCAGGTAGCTGTTGAGACCTCTTACATTCCAGGTTACAATCCAGAGGCTATCCATAGCCATGTGAAAAATGTACCACCTCCCCCTCCCCCCTGAGTCACCGTTCCAGTCCCAGCCAGCATGAAATTGGGCTTGTTCCCCACCCTCCCCCAACTTGGGCTCTCCAACTAGCCCGCTCCCCACCCCGCACTCAGCTATTCCCCACTGCACACTTCCCATTCCCTCCCGCCCCCCAACCCCACCCAAAATAATGCCCAGCTCCATCCCTGGATCTCAGGCTCCCCCGCTTTTGGTCCCACCTCGAAATGCTGAGGTCGGGAACCCGGGAGGGTGTCACCTATATTAGGTGACCTAACTAATATACTAACTATTGGGGTCAAGAGTGCTTCCCACTCGTCTCCTGACGATTACTGTGGTACATTGTGCTTCCCTCATAACGCAATAAAGTACTTCGCCCCTGAGAGTCAACAAATCGCTACACTATATTATAATCAAGTCACAGAGTCACAATATGTACAGCACCTCGGTCCTATGATCGAACCTCACTCGTCCGTGTCGTCCTTCTTGCGGCCGTCCGCGCACTATGGCCAATTCTGACCATCCAACCATTCCAACGCATCCTCAGGACTCTCGAAAAACAAAGCTTTGGTTTTGTGGAATACTTTCAGTTTAGCTGGGTACATCAACATGTATCGCAACCCAACGGCCCGTAATCTCCTTTTCACCGTCCCATAGTTCAGCCTCTGCCTCTGTACTTGAGGTGTATAGTCAGGATATGCCAAGATGGTCGCGGAGGCCCTTTGTATGGTGCCCCCCCTTCCTGAAATACTCCAGTATCTTCTCCCTGTCCCGATAGTTTAGAATCTTGGCGATGATCAGCCTCGGTGGGGTACCCAGAGGGGGCTTCCTCATAAGCGCTCTGTGTGCACGCTCCACCGCGAAGCCTTGCATGAAGATCTCAGCCCCTATCTCCTGAAGTAGCATGTTCTCAACATAGTCCATTGGGTTAGGGCCCTCTTCCCCCTCCGGAAGGCCCACTATGCGCACATTGTTCCTTCGAGCACGTCCTTCGGCCTCCTCTGCTCTATTCTCCAGGTTGGTCACCTGCTGCCTCAGGATATGGATCTCCGAGGCATGCGAGGTCCAGGTTTTCGTGTTTATTGTCACTTCTTTCTCTAGTTCATCTGTGCGTTCCACCATTTTCTGCACGTCCATCCTGAGCAAGTTGACCTCCTCGTGTACTGCGCCGATTTTGAGCTCCAGCACTGCCTTCAGCTCGGCAGTAGCTGCCTCTAGCTTGCTTTCCCACGATGCCTTAAGGTCTGAAATTGCCTCCAGGATCTGCCGGTCGACGCGTGTAGGAGTGATGTCCAGTGGTAGATTCTTGTCTTTAGGTCCCGCCCCCTCCACCTGTTGCGGGGTCTTGGTGAAATCTTCCATTGAAGGCTGCTTCGTCTTGGATTTGAGCAGTTTGGACGCCGTCCTGCCATCTGGCATTCCCCTGGTCACAAGCGAGGCCCACTGGCCCCCTGTCACGGTGCCATAGAACGAGTAGGCCCGCAGTCTCGGCGGCCGGCCAGCCGTATATTGGGGGCCTGATATTGGCGCCTACCTCACTCCAGTCCCGGGTGGATGCCACCAATGTATGTGAAACTGCTCTCAGGGCCCCTCAGGAGTATCCTATGTCGACTGCTTCAGGTCTACAGGGCGCTTATGCGTCGCCAGTTCTATGGAGCGCGCGTGCACTCCCGTTTCCAATGACCACCTGTATAGGCTGCGCAGCTTGTGCTCTTCACGATTATTCTCTAAGCCATCATCTCGGCCGACCAGGGACGCTGTCCCTCAGGATGCCCAGTGAGCCCTCCTCCTCAGTCCTTCTGTCTCTTTGTTCGGAGAGCCCGTACGGCCGCCATCTTTGATTCCGGGCACTGTCCTCCACCGCCAGCACAATTTTCTGCGGTAGCCACACTAATGCTTGATGAATTTTGAGCGGAGTGCCGTCTTTCGAAGCAGCTAGCGTTCCCACTGACTCTGGTCTGTCTTTGGTAGCGAATGTTCAGGATTACGGTGCTGATGCACCCAAGGATCATTCCGGATCAGCAGGAGACGGTCTGAAGCGCGTCTTACGCCATGGCCGCCTAGCCACGCGATATGATTGGTTAGTGAGGCAGGCTACATATATAAATTATATGGGGTTAGTGCCTCCAGTGGCTACAAGCTATCTGTTAGCTCCAACTGTGACCACCTCCTAAATTATGAAAATGCAGGCATGTCATGCTAGCACATTGGTATTGTTTTTTGCAACAAAGTGTGAATTAGCGTGGAAGATGGCGCATCACATTTAATGGCACATCGTCCCCACTCGCACACAAACTCCATAATCTAACCAAAGTGCACACCCACACTACACGCTCTTTGCATACCTCAGTACACTCTGCATACCTGGGTGCACCCAAATACACCACCAAAACACCACATTAAAACCTTGCAATGGACGCATAGCACAAGCCACCCAAACTCTGACCTCTGCCGTGAGAGGCCACTCCAGACCTCCATGTGCCACAATCTTTTTGTTTTCCAAACTTCAAAATATTTTGCCTTGCTACAAAACAAAGCCTTTTCCATTTTTCTTAACTAACAACTCTGTGCATCACTACGGGCCAACCTTCCACCAATACGCTATGTCCTATTCAGAACCTCCTTGTGACATCGCCAACCACTATGCATGTAAAGCAATTTGAGTGCACTCTTAAACCCCACAATACACAAACATACCACAATACATATACTCCACAAATACGGCCGTCATCCTGCTTTTTCATTCAAAGGGGAATCCATCTCTTAAAAGTGTCCACTCAAGGGCATGACCCTTCTTCCATATCATAGCACAGGAATACCATTTCATCTTTGTTTTTTTTTCAAATTATTTTTATTTTTTCCATGAAATGCAACAAGGTACCACCTTCCGTAAACCAAACTAATGCCTAGAAACAGCGAAACCTATCTTCATCCGTAAACTAAGCTAGTTCCTAGAAAACACGGACACTTCATCCGTAAACTAAACTAGCGCCTAGAAAACAGGGATTAATCTCTTTATCCGTAACCTAGCTAACGCCTGGAAACAGGGATTCTCTCATAAATAACACAAAATGACAAACAACAAGACATAACATTCCCCCAATTCCCTCCCACCTGTATTTGCCATATTGCTGGATTCATACAATGGATCCGCCAAAGCCCTCTGACACCGTCACTTTCACAATCTGCCGCTCCACCTTCTGGTCTGCTGACTTCTCACGGGGAACAGGCAGGAATGCAGAGAAGACGGTTTGCTGCCAGGGGTGTTGACAAACCATCCTCTCTGCTACCACTTGAAGTTGGGGAGGGAGCTGGGAGAGCCCCCATCACAAAAGCAAGAGGTCTGGCTCAGGGGAAATCCCCATGACCAAGTAATGGGGGAGTCATTAAATATGAAAACGGTATACCGTCATTCCATCAAATGACAATGCATCTAACAGCAAACCATCACATTTATTTCAGCGAAATACCATTCCATAGATTGGCCATTTTCGTTGAATAAAATTTGATGGATTTATAGAAATGTAAAGTTATGATTAGGGATTAGATTAGGGTTAGGGTTGTGTTAGGGTTGGGGCTAGGGTTAGATTAGGGGTTACATTAGGGTAAGGGTTAGGGTTGGGGCTAGGGTTAGGGTTAGCTTAGGGTTACATTTGGGTTAAGGTTGGGGGATAGGGTTGGGGCTAGGGTTAGCTTAGGGTTAGGAATTGGGGCTACGGTTCGATTAAGGGTTACATTAGGGTTAGGTTTGGGGCTAGGGTTAGCTTAGGGTTACATTAGGGTTAGGAATTGGAAATAGGGTTAGATTAGGGGTTACATTAAGGTTAAGGTTAGGGCTAGGGTTAGTTTAAAGGTTACATTAGGGTTATGGGATAGGGTTGGGGCTAGTGTTAGCTTTGGGTTACATTAGGGTTAGGTTTGGGGCTAGGGTTAGTTTAGGGTTACATAAGGGTTAGGGCTGGGGCTAGGGTTAGGCTAAGGGTTACATTAGAGTTAGGGTTAGGGCTAGGGTAGGCAGTGGGGGTTAATTAAACACTTTAAAAAGAACTGGGCAGTGCTAACATTTCAGCACTGGACAGTGCAATGTAACGTGTTAAAGTTACAAAAAAAGCATGGAAATGCTACTTTTTTACATGTAAAAGTGCATTTCCATTGAGACCAGTCCATGTATATTGTTGATGAACTGGTTTAGATGGAATTGCACTTTTACATGTAAAATATAGGTTGTCGATGCTTTGGCATACGATGGTTTGTTTTAGATGCTTTAGTATGTCAACGCTTTATTTTCGATGCTATCGCTATAAACCGTGAAAACTACTGCTTTAATAGTACAATTTCAGAAAAGCAGGGATGCACACGGACCTTCAGATTTCCAATGCTCTCAACTGGTTACTGGCTTGTCAGCTGTGACATCATAAACAAATGATACAGTTCACAAACCTAAGGTGGGGTTGGATTGGTTAGTGAGGCAGGCTACATATATAAACTGTATGGGGTTAGTGCCTCCTTTGGCTACAAGCTATCTGTTAGCTCCACCTGCGACCACCTCCTAAATGTTGAAAATACAGGCATGTCAGGCTAGCACATTGGTATTGTTTTTTGCAACAAAGTGTGAATTAGCATGGAAGGTGGGTAGGGATTGGCCAGTGTGGGCTTTCTCAGCCTGGGAAAGTTACCAGCACATGAACACACTGCAGGGTGGGGAGAAGGACCTCAGAGTGCCATCTTGTCCTAATTAGGTTATCACTCTGATTCCCTTGGCCGCAAGCAAGGACATTATAACTTTCAACTTCATACTGCATTGTATCTTTTGTCCCACTGAAATGGATTCTCAGCATATAATGCCACTGCAAGTCAAATGTGTAGGGACTGCATTTCGGATGATCCTGCTCAGTGATTTGTGGGGATTCTAGCTGGTGGGGGCTTGTTCAGGCTGTCTCCCCTTCTCTGTCTCCGGTGTACACTGATGAAACCTGACATTTCCGCAACATTTTTTTGTTTGTTTATTCAGATAGAGTTATGTCTCTTGCCTGGAATTTGCTTACTGTCTGTACTTTTCCAATGCTGGCTCAAACCTTCCTTTTCATAATGACCTTGGCACTGTGCACTTGGTGTGAGCAGTGGCTTTTTTTGCTGGCTCCGCAAGACTGGATCTTTCTCCCCGCAGATGGCTCCCATTCATCTACCATGGCCGCGTCTTCCGTCTTGCTTTACATGGCCGCTCAGGTAAGTTGTGTTCTGCATCAAGCACGCCATTATATGTATTCTTGTGCGATTGGCACTTCCGCATTAGAGAGATAGGGTGCATGTTATCTCTATCTTAGACATTGTAAGCATGTTTTTCGCGTCTAAGAGCCGTTTGGCCCAAGTGTCTGTTCAGCTTTGTGTAGGGATGCATGTGCTTCATGTCAAACGCATCCATGTGTGTTCAGCCATGTCGCCTCTTCATGATTACTTTGGTGATGTCATCCTGTTCTGGTCTGTAGAGCTGCTTCAGTGAGTTGGGTCTGTCACCTTGGTGATATATGGGGTTTCGGGAGGGAGGAAAATCACAGACTACAGCAAATAGCTTTTTCAAAGCAATTGGAGCCATGCCTGCCAGGTGTGCCCAATATCCTTACAAAAAGTACATAAAGGATGGCTACCACAGAAAATAGTAAAGGGAGTAAGTCCTGCACTATTTCCATGGCAGCCTTGAGTGGTGAGCAAGATAGTTGGTGAGGAAGCAGTGCTGGGCCTGCATAAAGATAACCGGGGCAGAGCGGGGCATTGAGTTAATCAGGGGCAGGGGTGTGGGGGCACAGGGGGACCAGTGCAGCAAAGCAAAAAAATCTCAGACCTGGGGGAGAGGCACCAGAGGCCAGTGAGAATGTGGATGGTCACTGGTACACTCCACCGATGTTTCAGGCCTCCCGATTGGTTAGGGTCTCTCCCCAGAGGGCTAATGATAGTTAATACCTGGCTGATGGATACATGGTTCGGGGGGATAGGAGGGGGCCTCCCTATTTTTCTACTGAAACAAACTTACTCAAACTCTGTGCTCCGGAGCCTTTGTATCTCCAGATGTTTTGAACTACAACTCTTGTCAGTCCTAGCCAGCATAGTGAATAGTAGTGGATCATGGGAGCCGTAGTCCAAAGCTCATGGAAGGCTGCAGATCACAAACCCCTGTTCTAACTTTACTGGAACCGAAGAATGAACCACACGGATGTGCTTTATACAAATAGCTGCTAAGTGCTTCTTCTTCAATAGGATCACTTCAGTATACAATAGGGTCTCCTCTTAGTAAAGCCCTGTTTAGCTGCCCCAGAGTTCCTAGCGAGGCATCTACCCAGGCAAGGGTAGCGTCTCCCACGTCCAAGGGATTTGCCAGCCATGTGGCCGGAGGGTGCGGTGGGCTGAAGCCCTCTGAATACGCTGAGAGGGTTGCAAGCAGGAGGTAGCACTCTGCAGCAAGCTGATCTGTGTTTATGGCTAGCAGAGAACCTGAATGGGAGACTCTTTCTGCAGTGTGGGTGTGGGGATAGGTAAAGCGCTAATTACCAATGCCACAGAAAAGGCAATTGTTAACAGCAGGGTGGAGGGCCATTTACACATCCATGTAAAATGACAACATGCTGATCACATTGTTCTGAGTGGGGCTGCTTGTAAGTGATTCAAAGTAATTATCATTGAAATATTCTATTTTTCCTTTGCTAACTCTGTATTTAGACCTCAGTTATAAAGTAAACAAGGTTCTTTAACTGAAAAGCGCCAGATGATTTCTGTACTTTTTGTAAGTTTTGGTTTTGTTCTGGGAATGCACCTGTGGGTACATCATATGAAGAATTGTATATGAAAAGACGAGTGGGAGGAGATGATATCATACATGCATAACCCGGAAGGGATATTAAAGACATTTCGAGCTGGCCCACGTCGAGGGTAAAATGCTCAACCAGTCCTGGCATGCAGGCTCCCATCACATTCCATTCTGATATTTGGGGACCTGTGTTTGCAGTGAGTACTGAACAGGAATACAGAATGCCGTGAGCTGAAAGACCAAACCTGGACAACATCCCAACCATTAAGCAGCGTACCTTGAACACTTCGGAGCTCATTTTGCGCCTAAGTGTAATTTGACGACGGGGAGCTGTTATGTTAGCGCTGCAACGTAAATGCCTTCCCGACACAAAATGGCTGCCATTTGCACAGCGGAGTGTAAATGTGCAGGGCAAAAGGTGGCGTACAGCCATGTCGGGTTATGACATCATGGTCTCTGGGAAGCCACAATTGTATTGGCCAAAAACATTTGGTGTAATTTTATTGTTAGCTTCGTTGCAAATGTCAGGGCCACCGGTGCATTCACTGTTCGGGACTGAATTTCAAACAAAACAGCCCATGTGGGTGCAGGCCAGGAAAAGCATTGATCTTTCCTGGGAAATGCTTTCACCTATAAGGAAGACGGAAACGACCCCAGGGGGGCGGGAGAGGGCCAGTGCTTCATGATAGGCTCTGCCAGGCCAAAGAAAATCACACCAGAATGGTCATTAACAGAGACTCTGATGTAGGCAGACAGTAGTAGGGGGCAGAGTAGAGAAGCTGAGCAAAGGACTTTACAGCAGGACAGGGGTTGCTAGGGTTCCCAAACGTGCTGTCCCTCCTCCCACTTCCTGCAATTAAAGCAATGGGGTTGGGGGAGGCGTTCAATGAGCAAAGAAGGTGAAACTCCTGGCCTCCCTGAAGGTCGGTACCTGTGGGGAGAACGTGCCCTGCCGACCAAAGGAAAACTGACATTGCGGAGTGGCTGCAGCTCAGAGAAGGACGCAGAGAGAAGGGGGAACCCCACGGCAGCCTGTAAGCATCCAGGGGGACCCAAGACCACCGGCAACCACGGGATAAAGTATGCGCATGGACGGGGAGGCACAGGGGCCCCTAGCGAGTGATGGAGCTAATTGTGAAGAAGCAAGTTATGGGGAGAAGCGATGGTATTGGGTCTGCGACCCTAAATTAAGGCAAGAGACATTAGTTTAGTGGAAATCCAGGAAAGACTTGGCAGGGTAGTAAACCAAATCTAGCAGTGCCAGTCTGGTACCTGCACCCATAAGTGAATAAGCATCATCCTTGTTCTTCATAGTTGCAGTAGCCGGAGGACCGGGGAACCAAGGGGACTGTGATTTTGGTGAAAACAAGAGAAAGACCCGGGGAAGGAAGCCATTCCCCCTGGTGTCGTGATCTGCCCAGGAAGTCTGGGAAGAACTGGATTGCAAGAAAGCCTGAGAAAGGCTAGGCGGAGGAGGGGAGTCATCCCCCAATTTTGAGAACTATGAGATATACGTTGTATGAAGCCAAGAGAAGGGGAGACGTCCTCTTGGTGCTTGTGAAAGAAAAGGACAAAGCCAGGGGGCCAAAAGACAGCCCCGCTGGCAGTGAGAACTTTTATATGGTAACAAGCCAAGGGAAAGAAATCATCCCACCTGGTACAACGGGAATATTGAGACCAAGAGACTTTGACTTTGTTGCACATCAGTGAAACCCCGGAGTAGGAGCAAAACCCCCAGAGACTTTTGATTTTTCCCTTTTAGAGCAGGACATTTTTGTTTCATCACTTAAGGAAGCCTGATGAACCATCTAGAAGAAGTGGGTTATTCCTCTGGACCAGGAAGATCACTATCCTACTTTAGGATAGTTTATAGTGTAAGGGCTGGAAATGGGTTTTAACCCAAGATGGGCGATGGACTCTTTATTGAAGATGGACATTCTGACAGGCCATTAGTGCTCAGTTGAGGCAGGTAAAGCCCTCTTAGACATAGTGATAGGTAGGGTTTTCTTCTTTGTGTTTACTTTAAATAAAGCTAAGTGTTTGAACTTGCCCCCACTGTATCAGCCTCCTGCTTCTGACTCCTTACACCCCTTATAAAGGCTAGAAGAGAACCAATCCACTATAAAAGATTGCCTATTTAAGCAGTCGCAGCACCTTTCTTCTTGAATCATCTTGGGACCTCTGAAAGAATAAGTCACTTACCTCTAACTCCTGTCCTCCAACATTCGTATCTTTCATAGATTCACATGCTATGAATATGAATGCTATGAAATGCAAGACTGAGATTGTTCCTATTGGGACTCCTGTTCCCTCTTTTCTCGCTTTGCTCTGGGCACCCTCAATGGGCTCTCCCCCCCTTTCCTTCCTCTGAGACCAGAAACCTGGAAGTTATCTTCAACTGGTCGCTCTCTTTCATTCCTCACATCTTGGACTTTGCCAAGAAGGACCATTTCCAACTCTACCTCCTTACAGGCTTCCTCCATTTCCTCACCTTCCCCCAGAGGCAAAAACGTCACCAGAGCTCTGGTACTCTCCAGGCTGGACTACTGCAACAGTCTCTTCCTTAATCTACTTTCTTCTATCCTCATCCTTCAGCTAATCCAGAATAGAGCTGCAAGACTTATTCTTGGCCTGAAGACCGCGGACCATATCTCTTCAGCCCTAAAATCTCTCCACTTGCTTCTGGTTGCTGCAAGGATCAAATTTAAATCCCTATGCATCATCCATAAGGCTGCCTGGGGCCAGGGCCCATGTTATCTGCAACTAGCTCTCACCAAATACTCTCCTTCCAGATCCCTCTGATCCTCTGGCTCCAACTATCTGCTTGTCAAGTGCTTCTCTAAGCAAGGAGCGGGTGACCGACCCTCTCCTCAGCTGGCTCCTGCCTCTTGAACAGCCTCAACCTTTCTCCATCTGGAGCTGAATCACCTAAAGTTCCGCAAACACCTCAAGACTTTCCTCTTTCCCTCCTCCTTCCCTCTCTCCCGCCCTCTCGTGCTAAACCCCACAGTAGCTGTTGATTAGTGACCTGGGCCCTTATGTGTCCTCCTGGGTCCTAGAATTCTGTCCGATCATCCGCAGCATACCTTCCCTGCACTTGCCTTTGCGCACCACTTGGCCTATTGCCTCACAGGTCTGCACTTGTTGATCGGCTGGTGACCCCCCTCTTCCATCTTGTGGTCCCTACCTGGCACTTACTTGTTGCCTTCGTAACTAACTCTTGCACTTATCTGTTGCCTTGCAACTATCCCCCTGACACTTCATCCCTCTGTGGATCGTCTAGCACTTATCCCCTAACCCTGTCCCTTCTCTCTCCCCGCAGCTGCACAATACAAATGTTCACAAGGCCTAGTAGAACCGCTTTCTGTATTTTGCATTTTTCCACTGTATTGCGGTTTCCCCTTTTCCCTTCCCTTTGCCCTATGGGTGCTTTGAAATACAATATTCTTGATGTATAAGCGCCTTACAAATGCCCAATAAATGAAATAAATAAACATTCCCTGTTGTGAGGCTGGGAATCATCTTTAACATAGAGCAGTATATTTTTTAAACTGAAACTTCAGTCCATTTAGTACTCTATTACAGTCATTTTTTGGTCATACTGCCCTTATCTAATAGGAGAGGCTCCCTTAGCCCCCTACCCCCACGCCCCACTGGCATAGTGCACGTAAAATGGCAGTATGCGCCAAGAAGAACCATAGGAGTAGTCAGGAGGGTCGCATTTGAATCAATGAAAGATTCCAACGCTGGGGAACAGGAGTTACAGGTAAGTAACATATTCCTTCTCCAGCATTGGATCTTTCATAGATTCACATGCTGTGAATAGATTACAAAGTAGTACCATATAAACAAACAGGGCGGAGGCAAGCTCCTTGTAGCAACACTCACCACAGGAGACACTGACGCTATGCAAACAGGTTACGTAGAACCGCATGGCAGACTCTGGATTTTTCCACAGAATTCTTGTCGACGCAGTAAAAACTGGTAAAAGTGAGGATGGAAATCCTGGTCGCAGCCCTGCAGATGTGCAGCAGGGGAACCCCTGAGAGGAATGCCGTTGTGGCGGCTACCCTGGGATGCGCCCTGGCTGTAGCTGGGAGACGCCTGCCAGCCTGTTGACAGAAAGAAATGCAGGATGAAATCCACCTGGCAATTGAACACTTGTAAAGTGCCTTCCCTACCCCAAAGGGTCCGAATGTCACAGAGTTGTGAGGTCTTTCAGGAAAGACTTTGTGTGAGTGACATAGTACTTCAAAGCATGTACGACATCCAAATAATGCAAAGATTGCTCTGCTGGAGATGCTGGGGATCCGAAGAAGACAGGTAACACCACAGGTTCATTGAGGTGGAATGCCAACGGGACCTTGGGTACAAAGGAAGGATTAGTACATAGGACCACCTTGGATATGTGGAAGGTAAGGTAGGGCGTCTTAGAAGAGAAAGCTTGGATTTCAACAACTCTTGAGCTGAAGTGATGCCGACCAGGAAGGAAGACTTCCAAGAGAGAAACTTGAGTGAATGTTAATGTTAAGGAATTTCTATAGCACGCTATCCTTCAAGGGTATCTCCTGGCACTCAAAGGAGAAAACCTTCAAATGGGTACGGATAGCCTGAAACCGATCATATAGGAAATAAGAAGGTTTTAACAATTTCCTAAAATGAGAGAAATCCTCGGTTAACCTAAGAAAAAAAGGGAGGGCATTCCGAAGACGAGGGTCAGCTACAGAAAAGGCCCGGCCACACACGGTGACCCTCCTAAATCCGGGAACCACCAATAGATCAAGTTCCGCAGAGCAATGAGCCCTAGCTGGGATATAGGCAGAGATGTTCTCCTGAAGAAAGACTGCCCCTTGCCTGCGGAATGCACGGTGTGTCAGGCACAGAGCCTTAAACTTAATTCTGCACTCAACAGGTAACCAGTGGAGCTGAGCCAGACTAGGCGAAGCATGAGAACATTTGGGAAAGCCCACAACGAGATGTGCAACTGAGTTCTCCAAGATCTGGAGCCTGCAAATGTGATGTTTGGGCTGGGCAAGGCAAATGGCATTCCAGTATTCGAGGACTCCTGAGATTGCCATAGCAATCACGAGACCCCGCAGGTGCACAGGTAGGAAGGAGGTCACCTACTTTTTTAGCTTTAAAAAAAGGATTTGCAGATGACTCTAGTCTGTAACTCAAGAGATCGATTGGAACTAATTGGAACGCCAAGGTTTTTAAAAAAGTCTATGGGCACTGGCATGTTCCCTAGGGTTGGAGGACAGAAGCTTGAGGTCCATGCCTGACTCTCAGCCAGGGGGGCAATGATTATGACCTCAGACTTCTCGTCATTAAGCTTGAGCCAGTTTGCGCTCATCCAGCTGCCAATTGATGCAAGGCACGATCTCAGGCACCTGGCAGAATCAGATGCATCCTGGTACACTCTCAAAATAAGTTGGGCGTCATCCGCATAAGAATATAAATGGCACCCATGACAGCGGATCAGTTCTGCCAGGGGCCTTACGTAATAGGAGAGGTGAGACTGCGGAGCCTGGGGGGACACCGCAAGTCAGGGGTTGGTGTGGACATATATGGGGGAAGTGAGAGAGCCAGTGAGCGATGGACGAGAAAGGAGATGAACCACTGGAAGATGGTTCCTCTAATGCCGAAATCCTTGAAGTGTCAACACAGGGCCTGTGCCTCTGTCAATGGATAGAGGGACTTGGTGCCTCCCTGCTTGTGCAAATAAAACATTGTGGTGATGTTGTCCGTAAAGATCCGAACCACCCAACCTCTGATCTGCAGGAGGAATGACTTGAGCGCCCAAAGGACAGTGCAGATCGCTAGAAGGTTGATATGGAGTGTTTTCTCTTCCTCCGTCCACAAGCCCCTGGCATGAAGGTTCCTGTATGCACGTCCCAGCCTTCCCGGGAGGCATCTGTTGAGACAGTGACTTGGTGAGGGGGCAGACGAAATGGAGTGCCCTGATCCAGGTGAGATTGGACTGACCCCCACTGCAGTGTCTTCTTGAAATGCTGTGTCAGTGAAATCTTGTCCTCCTAGGAACCTGACACTTGCCGCCAGCATGCATCAAGGAACTCCTGCAGCGGTTGCATGCAGAGCCTGCAGTCTTGCATTATAGGGATGCAGAGGACATCATTTACAGTGGGGACTTCAGGAGTCAGACATATGCGGTTGGTAAGCAGGAGAGCTGTTGTACCCTGTTGAGAAGGGCTTAAACCCTCCCTTCAGACGGGGTTGCCCTGCAAAAGTGTGTGTCTTGGCGTGCACCCAAGTAGAAAAGGGAGCCTGCTGAGATGGGGCCAGACAGGATTTTTGATAGTTCACAGAGAACCCAAGAGACTGCAGTCATTGAATGGTCTAAGCTGTTTGCTGGGCCGCCATCTCGAACACCGACGCCTGCATCAGTCAGTTATCCAGGTATGGACATGTGCACCTGCTCGCTGCAGGAGGACCGTTTCAACGATTTCTGTAAGGACGATCCAGATGGAGGCGTTGCATGAGCCTTGTTCATGATTCTTGATACCTTTTCATGTGACCTCGACCTCTTACTAGAGATGGTACGCTGTGCTGGTCTGCCCTGCCTGAGTGAAGCATGACTATGGGACAAAGCTGAGTCAGAGGCCCTGCCCAGTGCCATCGAGCCACACTACCAACCGTTGGTGGTGGTCTCAGAGACTTTCGTTTGAAAACGAAGATGTTGCACCCTCTGCATGATGTGTCTCGGATGCAGGCAGTAAACGCAGTTGTCATGGAAATCCTCCATGAACACATTCTTCAGTCTGCACAGAGCACTGGCCTTATATAGAATTTTCCTCTTGGATTTAGCCATGGTGTAGGCTTCAGTGCTGGAGAAGAGTTGACGATGAGAATCTGTTCACGGAGGAGACGGAGACCAACCAGAGAGAAAACCCCAGGTGTCGCTGGAGCAGAGGATCCTAGAACTGTTGCCGAAACTGTACATTTTTGTAGAAAAGTAACAAAGAACGTCAAATTATTGTGGAGGTGTTTTTTAGGGCTCCCAACAGGAAACGTGCAGTAAGAAATATGAAGATGGCTACCAAGGGTGGAGCTAAGTGAGCCTTTCCTATTGGATAAGGGCAGTATGACCCAATAATGACTGTAATAGATCACTAAAGTGACTGAAGTTTCAGTATAACAAACTGCTTTGTGTTACCGAGAATCCCAAGCCTGATGACGGGGAATAGTCACAGCATGTGAATCTATGAACGATCCAATGCTCAAGAAGAAAAGGGATTACACTCCAACATCCTTTTTCATAGAGGTCAAGACAAAGACTTCCAAGAAAAGGGCAAGCCTTTTTCCTCCACCATCTCAGGGGAACATATGGGGTCATCTTCAGGCTTGATAAGGCCTCCTGGAAGTGAAGAACAGTGGCAGCCAGTAACCTGCTCACTGGATGTGACAAACTCAGCATATTCTCCTTAGACATCTTCCTGGCTAGGAAGTACAGAACAAAGGACTTGCATTGTCCCTGGAAACCGTGGATGGGTCCCAGACCAATCAGAAGTCAAGAAACAGCTCTTATTCCGGTTTTCAAGTTTGATCCATTTTCAAAATGGCTCAACCCTCTTAAGATTCCTTTCAAGCCATTTCAGGCACCGGAGCTCCCTTTGACACTTGCCACTTTGGATCCATAACCACCTCTTTGAGCACATCAGAGAATATTGCGATTGGATCTGCACTGGGCTGGAGGATAGCCTCTGGTGGGGTTGTTAACGATCCTGCTCTCTCTGGGTGATCCCAAGAGCTGGTGGTAGAGGGCGGGATTGTCATGGTAATGCAGCCAACGTGAACAGCTGAGATGACAAAGCTGTAGTAATACACTTGATTGAGCCAGTCAACAGTGATTTTGAGGACGACGGGGTCATACCCTTTGTCATGGGCTTTGACGGGATTGATTTTGAGGATGACGGTGTTGTAGCGCTCAACGGTGTCATGGTCGAAAACTTTGTGTGTGTCAACGGGCCTTTATCTCTTGAAAGTGAGGGTGACGATCTGTCTGGCTACCAAGCGCGGCCTCAAGGGCACCTTTCCAATTTGAGACGACGATTTGACCCATTGCCTAACTGTTCATCACACAAAACATGCCAATCAAAGCTACAAGACAGCTACAGTTAAAAACATCTTCCATGAATTTGACGTTGCAGCTGAAATTATTGCCTGTGCACCCCTGTTTTAGGGCCCTTTCATTACAAAGTCTTCATATTCTGTTTCTTCTCTCAGAAGGGTGGATTATAGTTCTTTTGATTAGTGTGTTTGCATTTTGTGTTGCAACAAAGTATCCTTTTTCTTTATAAAACCTTGGTTGGACATGCTTTTATATTGGTACCACAGTACTATTGTTATTCTGGCTGATTTTGTGCTGTCTGTGAAGGCATCAGGAAGTAGACACAGACAACTGAGGAACTTTTTGGCTACAAACCTTTATTGAAAACACAATGAGGTTGGGATAAGGCATATCTTGCCCTATGCTAAGGTGGGATTTCCCTACCTAACTTAAACTAATGATGGTCTGGGTCAGGAGATCCAAAGTAAATGGCAGTCTGTGCCCAAAACCTATACTTGCCCTCACATCTATATGGTCAGACTTTATAGCGGTGTCAGCATCAAATGAAACAAGTGTTCAAACAAATGTTCAGAGCTTTTTCCCACTCTTGGACGGAAAAGGGTTTCTCCCATCCCCAAGATTCCAAATAGTTCACTTTCAATCACACAGGGTTCCCTTCCCCAAGCTTATTGGCTACCTTAAAAACAGCCCAAATACAGCATTGGCAGAGAAACTGTTTGAGAGGGACTGTGCAAACCTCTCTCATAAATGAGTACATGTATAGAAAAGGCAGGACCGTGCAAGCTTCCTTCACACACTGATACAGGGAACAGCATATGCAAGACCACTTCACATTTTCCTTCTGAAAGCCAGTGCAAGCTCCCCCCACAGTCACAAACGACACAGCATGGACAGTGCCAGTGTAAGCTTCATTTGCACGGAACACACACAGCGTGAGCGCTGACTGCCTACATGCAGCCTGCAAGCTCTAATGCATACAAAAAACTCTGCTTTCACATGACCGTCTCCCCAATCAGCAGCTCTTATGAGTGGCCGTGCATTGGCTGAGGAGTGTGGTGGCAGTAGGGAGTGCACTGCATAAACTTGCATGCATTCTGCACTCTGTAATTGGTCCTTTGTAATTTGCACTTATAATGCGCCACTGAGAATTAGCTGCATCAAAGCATGAAATGCTGCATGCCATTGTTACTCAAGCCCCTAAATTAGCTGAAGACTTGATAGCATTGCAAAATTGACAAAAATGATCTATCACACAGAAGTTTTGACCAAGGGAATTCCATGATCTTGAGTCTGGTATGGAGGACCTGCGGTCACCTTGGCACCTCTGTACATAAATATCTCACCGCTGGTCTGACTTCTGGCGTGGGAGTGGAAGGGCCAGGTGATGAAGATGGAGTGGTATGCACAGCCCTTGTGGGCCTACACACTCTCTCTCTTACTAGCATTAGTCTGCCCCAAAGGCACTCGTTCTTGCCACTGCAGGTCGTTTCTATACTGGGGGTTTAATTCACTAATTCTTAATTTCCCTATTCTTACAAGTTCAAAATCAAAACACATTCCCCAAACAAACATATCATTTTTTAATCATCAATATAAAAACATATGCATACGCACAATTTTAAAACTCTGTGTAATTCAATCTTTTCCAACTGCAACATATCTATCGAAATACTTCTTCACGTCTTCTAATTCCCTTCAAGAATGTTTACACCAGGCAGCAGTACACAATATATCTTTGCATTCAGCTGCACTGGTGTCTATGTGTGTTTGTTTATTGATTTGTAAGGTGCACCAAACCCATAGGTAACTGGGCACACAGTATAACAAGAATACTTAAAGCTTAGTTACAGATATAGAAGGGTACAGAGAATATAATATAAATCATTCCAAAATATTTGTCACAATATAATTGTAAATTAAACCTGGCATATAAATATGTCATATTGTAGTCAACATGTTTCTGTTAATTTACGTTTTGATTACTGAACATTCATGGGAAGAATTTTACAACGTCACCAATTGTGTTACACCAAAACAACCAAAGGGGTTCTCAGGCATGCAGAGGAAAGTGCGACTTCCCCACATCCATCTATTACCCAATGGGCATCATTATGACTCCGGCGGTAGCCTAAAAAAATTTTAGGCTGCTGCCGGAGTCGTCTTTTTCCGGCACTTGGCTTTAGGGAATCACTGGTATATTACAGCCTCGGCTGTCGCTGAAGCCAGTTGCTGGAAAATGTTACTCGCCATGCCCGTTCGAGTCCCATATGGCTCAATGAGATTGGGGAGGACAGAAGCACACGCACCGTGTGCAACAGCGCCTGTGCACCCGTCAAAGTCCATGAGCGGGTGCCGGTCTGCCAGCAAGGTCAGACCTGGCGGGTGGGATGGCAGCCGCTCACAGAACTCGGAGTTTGCTGGTCTGGTAAGATACGCTTACCAGCACCATTGTTACCGGACCGACACCCTCGTAATGAGGCCCAATGTCTAATTTATTCTTATTTTCTTTTTCAGAACAGTGTAGCACCCAGATCTTCAGAAGGGACCCGCAGACGGATATCATGGGAAAAAGATTAACATGTCAACCAATTAGAGTCACCACACCATATTATATGGTTGGGATTAAGGTTTTAAATATCTTATTTTTAAAATTCATTTAAAGTCGTCTCTGCTAAAGGATGTCATGGCCATTGCCGAACATGAAAAGGCACTATTCCCAGTATTGTTCACTAGCCAATATCAGGCTGTCCTAGAGGGGTGGTAAAAGACAGCATCTAGCAGCGGTGTTGCTAGGTCTGGAAAAGATCCTGGGCTACGCTAATGTGGGACTGTTGGGACTCAGAGCTAGCTAGTCTTTTGGTTGTAGCCCCCGAGCTTCTATCCGGGGCTACAACCAAAAGACCCAGGCTATAGCCCCCTCAGCCCCCCTCCTAGCAAAGCCTCTGTCTAGAACACTACTTTTCTCAGGAGATGGGGCTGGCTGGGTATTAGTTAGGTTGGAGAATTCCTGTTTGCCCAATGCACAAAAGGGCTTGTGTTTGCCCTGCCTTCCCCAAAGTTCATCGCAGCCATGGTTGTCCATGTTTCACACCTCCAGCTGCTGAGTCAGTCACTTTAACAAGGGTAAAGGGCGGCCAGGGGTGGACTGGGAACTAGAAGAGGCCCTGGAAATAATGTTCAAAGTGGCCCCATATGACACATTTTCACCAAGCCCAAAATTTGGAAATGCCCCACAAAAAAGGCCCAAAAAAGGCCCAGGGTGCAGAGGCCCATCGGGAAATCTCCAGAGTTCCCTATAGGCCAGTCCACCCCTGAGGGTGGCTACACAAGGACAAGAGGAACCTTATTCAGCTCCCTAGCCTGCGACACCGGTACATTTCTGCTGCTTTGCAGGTCGTGTAATCACTACACTTTGCCTCAAGAAGGTGCCCTGCAAGTGATTACGCAATAGTAACCAGTTATCTTCTGGTTTGTGCCTCAGTTTTTCTCAGGTGAGGCGGGAGCAGAGAGACAGCTGATACATACGAGTGCCACCCAGGCCAGAGCTGCCTAACTGATGCCAACCTGGACTTTTCTGAGCTAGGACACACATGTCAGTGGGGATGTGGGCAATCGGGTATTTGGTGATCACTCACGACCCCACACATGGCCCTCTTTTTTAAAACGAGCCTTCAGCTCCCCATCAGCCCCACAATAAATGCGAAGCTGGCTCCACCCCTGCTCACCAACGAGCCCCATCTCCGTGTTCAGAGTCACTAGGCGCTCCTTGTGTGGGCCTGCAGTCGGGGGCATTGCCACTTTGACTCTGTGCCCAATCTCGCCGCCAGTTAGATTAGTCACGTGGTAGTGACTGCGGCAGAAGAACTTTCTTTTGACACTAATTGTTCTGGAAACTTCTTCTGCAGTGCGGCACTGCTGGATTCGGCTACATGGCAGGAAGAGCCGAGCACACTTTAATGTGTCGTCATCGCTTCTCTGGCCCTCGACTGGTGCCCACTTCGCGCAGCACCCTCGAGCAGGGGTGGACTGGCCTATAGGGAACTCTGTAGATTTCCGGTAGGCCTCTGCACCCTGGGCCTCTTTTGTGTTGTAATCCATTTCATTTCCAAATGTTTTCATAGGAAAGGCGTTGGGCTTACTGAAAATGTGTAATAAGGGGTCACTTTGAACATTATTCCCAGGGCATCTTTTCGTTCCCAGTCCACCTCTGCCCTCCAGTGCAGCGCCCCTCTCGCCTCCAAAAGTGACTCCACACGCCCTACCCTCACAGGCCTAATCCGAGTGTCAGGACCATGCATTGAACTTGTGGTGCTATGCAGTGTACGAAAAGAAGTAGTGGAACTATGTTCCCTGCTGCCCTGCCCTCGCTCCCCACAAACCCATCGCCATGCCCTTTCTCAGGCGCAACCCAAACCCCCACCCAAACACACCTGCTGCGTAAGGGAATGTTCAGTGCAGTGCACTGAAGTTCAAGTTTCAAATTCTTCCTACACTTTTATTTTAAAACAAACACATTCCGGAACGGTTTCTTTTTCAAATAAGTATAGGAACAGTATATTTTTTTTTTAATAGAAGCACAGCTCCCAACTGCTCAACTGCTCCCACCCACTTCGACGACTGCAGGCCAGAGGAAGCACCCTGGTCCATATGGAGCCAAAGAGTTTGAGGAAGGGCTTTTGCGATAGAATGCCTAGTCAGCTGCATTCAGCATTGAACCCCAAGAAATCTTGTAGTGAACAAAGCCCTTAATTAGGAGTATGGCGGTGTGGTAAAAATGGCGGTAAATTTGTAGTAATTCCGTACTGCCACTTTACTGCGCTGCTGTACTTCGAGTTTAAGCGACAAGGTGAAGGAGGCATCTCCAGCAAGAATCTGGGGGAAAATTATCCTGCAACGGAATTACCGCTCACGTTTATTCTGAAAAGGCTTGGCTGCACTTTACAAATAAATAAATACAAATTGAGTAATACAGATAATAAAAATTGAGAGTGTAACAACCATGCCACCGCTTGTAATCCTGTGGTAAATTCATGGGACCAAGTGACTAGTGGTAAACGAGTTTGGCAGCAATTCCATAGATTTACAATCAATTTATCGCAAGACTCGTAACTAGGCCCATCGTTTTCAATTCTCAGGTATAATGTGGGAACTGTGCACAAAAGCCCTCTTCTGAATCATAGTGCTGAGTCCAAGGTGCTTTCAAATGGAATGGGGAGTTCAACCACACTCCAGGAAGCCAAAAAAGTCTGTAAAGCTCTCGTGGAGTGATGAAGGGTTGTGGTCATGGGCAGGAAAGATATGGTATGATATGGCATCTGTAACGCACCTATACACAAGTGTTTCAAGGCGTGACAAGGCAAGGAAGGGGGAACAGAGGGAGGACAGAGACAACGATCTTACTAGGCCAGGTGGCATTGAGATTGAGCAAGTGCAGGGACAGAGATAGCTCTATGAGTTAAGCACTTGCTGCAGAGATTTGTTTTCAATGTAATGAGCTTTTGGGAATGAACACAGCAAGTATGTACATGAAGGTCCGACAGCTCTGCAAATTAAGCACCGACGTTTGTGTTCAATAAAGAACTTTGGGACAGAAGGGAGTACATTTCCATGAAGGTCAGATAGCTCTGAGAGTTGAGAACTTGCGGCATAGATTTGTTTTCACCCTGCAAATCCCAGGTTCAAGTGCCAGCATGGGCAACTCAATGTTACATGCCTTTGAGGGTGCAGAATTAAGCTCCATCATATTCCCATACAACAATGTCTCTGCCCACCTCAACACAAACACATACTGGATGCCCTGCCTCCTTACTGAAATAATACAAATCCTATACCCGCTGTACCGATTTTGGAAGATATAGCATAGTCAGTTTGATTGATTTGTTCAGAGTCACACAATGTCTAGGAGTGGATTTGATCCTGGTCTGCACTTTAGACACGCGCCCAGTCTGCCCTTTCGACACGCTCTAGCTGACAAGTTGGTTAACGCACAGTTTTAAGGACCTACAACGATGCTCTGTTCTATAAGGATGACTTACAAGTACACAAATCACAATATAAACCAACCTGACAAATACATAAAATCTTATGCTATGCAAAAAGAGTGAATATAGCTTTATTTTCACCATCCTGAATGGAAATCTGCTGTACTAAAATGTAAAAGTAATGTGAGCATAAACAATTGTCTGGGTTTTTGCAACAGTTCTTTCAAGGCTTAGACATACAAAAACAAAACCGCGTGAAAGGGTTGGTTACTTGTACTTATTGTTCACAAAGACATGGAGCTAGTTATTGTGCACAACTTCCATCTCGCCTAAACATTAGGAGTGTTATCCTCAGTCCTTCAGCAGGCACAAGTGAAAGCAAAAGGGCGGCGCACACGCGTCCTGAACGGTGGGAGATTGAGGGCAGAAATTAAAGGGCTGTCTGACATGTGGAAAGCCTCGTGTCTAGGACAGCATCCCATTTGCCAAAGGTCAAGTTGACCTCCCAATGCCTCATTCACACGTTGGGTAGTACATGGAAACCCTCCCCTCCACCCCCGGCCCCTGCCTATATCCCAATGGGAAAGGAAAATAAATTGCCAGGGCAGGCCCTTTATACAGTAAAGGAAAATTCCCCAGACAAACCTGTTTGCCCACTAGTGTAATGTGTCATCGATTTAACTACTACGCTAGAAGAGAAACTAGACACATTCGTGGCAGAGCAATGCGCAAGGTATACTTCTGCCTGTGGTGTTTTGCGCCCATTATAAATAATAAATACTTTTATCACCTTAGGCACAGACACTGTCCCTTTATCCACTATATCAAAGTGTGGCTTTTTGTGTGGTGCACACTTAACAAAATCTCTTCTATGCAATCCCAATTGTGCCAGGCAAAGGAAATAGAACCCATTCAAGGAGTGATTCGCCATGGATTGCACACATTGGTCAGGCTTGAATCCAGGTATCTTGGTTGCAATTTTGCATGTTTCAACCCACACATGCTCCCATTGCATCTTTAGTTTTGGGCCAACATTCAATTCCTGGCTAAACATCAACTAAGTATCCTATGCAAGCACATGATTGCACACAGTTCATTAAACTGTCACTGGGTGACAGTGTCACTGCAATGTGCTCTGGCAATGTAGCAGAGGAAGAGACGATGCTTGGTTCAGCCCCAGCTGGGCTCTTTCTTCACAAAGGCATTTAAACCGAGCCAGAGCTAGGCATTTGGCTCTAACCAGGCTGGATCTGGCTCTGGATCCCCACTTTTAATTCTAAAGCACACTACACAGGATAAGGGCAGGAAGGAAAGGAGTATAATCAACAGAACGTACCCACTTGGCCACGTGTGGTGGCTGTACAACCAAAAGGGGTCTATCCTGCCCTCAAGTTCATTTAACCACTGGAAACCAAGAGGAAGGAGTCGATGTGCACCCTCCCCGACAGGCTCGGACTGGCTTATAGAGCAACAGGGTAATGGGTGAACCAAAAATGAAAAATGCTATTGTGGGCCAGTTTCTTTTGGTCAAAGTGGGCAACTCTTTTGGCCCACGTAGGCCAGTTTGATAAGTTACTTCACCATGTGGCTAGTGCTTTTGACCAGTGTTATTGAATTCATATTCTTTAAAATGCACAATTTGCATCACATTTGATCAAATCCCCCCTCCCCCTGGGTACTACTCAGTCTGTCCCAAAAGGAATGAATTGCCATTTGCAACTGTGGCCCCCTTTTACATTGATGCCCGAGACAATTTGATGCCCCAGTCCGACACTGCTCCCGGGAGCTGTGGAATCCCCCCCACTTTTTAATCCTGTTGTAGAACGCACAGTTGTGCCTGGCATAGATCTCCATAGATCTCACTTTCCCTTTATGAGTATAAGGATAAGATCAGGGTGGCACAAACTCCACCAGGGTATGAGCTAAAAAACGACAAGCTGGAAGATATCGCCAAAGTGTCACCATGGAAGGGCCACTTAAATCATCCAGGAAAGGGCCTATTGTAAAAGGACCTTGTGTCCTGGGTGCAATGTCCATCCCCAAGTCTACTTCACAAGCTGCTGGGAGTCCACATCCAGGAGAGCATTGCTCAGATCGCTCCCATCTCAGGGAAGAGGTTATTGCCCCGGCACATTGTTTTTATTTGGCTTTGGCAGCTTATCCTACATTGAATATTTCTTCGGGACGCTGTAGCCTTCATGGACTCCTACTGAGGGAAGGTTCTGGTGTCCCTCTTGCCTTGGGCATCTCTTGCTTCTGCAAAGGCAAGACCTGTATATTACTGTTTTGCAATATGGTTCTCTGATGCTTTAACAAGGCAAGATCTGTAGTTTCCCCTCTTACTCTAGAGGTTCTTCTTGGAATGATTTCCAAGAAGAACCCTACTCAAACTTGGTATTTGTCATGCTGCAGTAATTATAACCCACCATCAAAGGGTGTCACCAAGGAGGCCAACCTCAATAAATGGTCCTAGTGGCTTTTCAGCTACTACCAGTAGCAGGGCTAGAATCCCCAGTAGGCTACTCTTCTTCAGCTTTTCCTTCTCAAGGCCCGTCTCCAGCCATCCTCAGACCAAGGCTACTAGGAGGCTCTCTACTCTAGCCTTTCCTCAAAGCATCCCAGTCTTATAGTTGGCTCACTTGGCATACCTGCTTCTTTTTCTGCATCTCCTTCAGATGTTTCCTATTGGGCCTGGCCACCAGAGGTTCTTTATCGTCTTCTCCACCTCCTCTTGGCGCTACACCAATGACACTCTGACACACCGTCCTAACACCCTCAAAGCCCGGAGACTTCTGCAACTTTTTATAGTTAGGCTTTAGCATTATGTCTTTTAATGATTGTCCTGGTAGGTGGGTCTGTTCCCCCATTGGTGTATATAACCGTGATTGCTACTTGCCTAATTGTTCCGCCCCTTCCCCAGGTGCCTGCCCCTTAGTTTCACTTAGCAATAGGTGTAACGCATGGTCTGAAGATGGAATTCAGCCCTTGCCCCACAAGAAGCAAGGTGTCAAGTGGCCTGTCTTACATCTGGGGATCAGCCACTGGTGTCATGGAGGCAGAGCAACCCAGCATTCCAGTTGGCAGCACTCCAAGGGGGTGTTTCTTTACTCTCTGCAGCTGGACACTGAGTCTGTGCCATTTTCTCCCATACCATAGGTTTTTCATCAGGCTTTGCTCTATGGTTCAAACTGGGCTTTGTGCAAGTACGACACGCTTGGCACATCACCTTGCTGCTTGTTTGGATCTGTGGTCAGGGCCTAGAAACTGCTGTATTTTCCTATGAGTTGTGAATGCAATAATCATTTCCTGTGGCTGCTATTCTTGCCATTTTGCCCCTATTCTATTATTTCTGAAATGCAGCCACAGTAATGGGCACTCTTCCTTACTACCCATTGGACATGTTTCGCAGTTTTACAATATAGATGTTTTGCAACTTGGTTGACTGCGGGGCATGTGGCAGTACAATCAAGGGAGCCCTGAAGGTTCCCCCATACACCACGTACAGGGGTTGCATCACAAGTCTGGTGGCTTCAGCAGGTCCATAATGATTCCTCACTAGGAAAACAGCACACTCTGTGCGCAACCAGCTTCCGAAACAAAGGTTGAAATTGTCCATGTTATCGCCATTTTTCAGCGACATTAGATAAATTGGCCACATCCAGAGAGACAGGCCAGGCAGCAGTTTGTATTCGGACAGGGTGCGTCCCCACTGCTCACCTGGGATATGGGGTCTGGGCATAAAGGCCTGTGCCAATAGAAAGGATGTGGTTTTCCTTTGAACTTTTTTCCATTTTGCATGAGTAAAAAGGGTGCTTGCTTTGCTGCATTTAGACTGGCTGTGAGGTTAGCTTTGAGAGCAGGAAATAGGTGCATTTAAAATTGTCTGCCTTTAACCTAGAAGGCCTTATGCTGTTTTCATGCAAATGGAGTATATCTTATCTAATCTTTCTGCTGTCAGGGCTGACGGTTCCTTGATGGGCGTTGTAGCGGGTTGCATGATACATGAACATGCTTTGAGTAGATAATGATTACATTATATATTCAAATGTCATTTATTTATTTAACAATTCAGAACGGTCACCTGAACAAAGTGGGCTCGAGTTCACGATCATTTCCTGGCATTGGTGTTGAGTTATGCTGGAGCACATTAGGCCGTGGACAAACATGCAAAGCAGAGGCGATGACTTGCTTTAGTTATGAACAAGGACTGATGATCAAGCCATCAATCACAGCCCTAGTTCTTGCTTTTTCCTATCCAAAACTAGGATTCCTATAATGCCAAAGGGGGTTGTATATGGGTTCGTACGTATATATTGGCAGTCATTACATAAACGCCCCTCCTATAATTATGGTTGGCTGAGAGGGAAATACATAGCACTTTCTCAGACAGCCTTAACAGCTGATGAACTGGGCATTTCTTAGGGCTTGCTGAGCAGAGTGGGGAAGCAGACATTCTGTTACTGTGGGCACAAAGGCACGTGCCCATAGGTTCCCATGTATGGGAGAGCATAGAATTCACCCAGCCACACATCAAAGCCTGCATAGCCGCTGTCCCTGCAGCCACAGGGAGGCACTGTCCTGCCCCAGCAATAGTAAACCTTTGGGGTGCCACACACTCCCAGTTTGGGCTTGTGAGGTCTGTCTGCCTATGGTTGCCGATGATTCATGAGGGGCAAGATTCAGGGAGAGATGTGCACGGCAGATCTTTGCCTTATTCTTGTTTCCTCATGCCACAGCAGTGAGGTACTGCCTTGTGGTGAGGGTCTGGGATGAGGCTTGCATTTAAAAATAAATGTGTGTGTTGGTGTGTCATTGAGTTTGAGAGAGCAGGTGTTTATGAATGAGGCAGACTTCATGTTGGCACAAGAGGCTGAGGCAGCAGACATGGCATGATATAGTTCACTGAGCCCTAGGATAAATATGGGGCAATGGGGGCAACATGCTGCAGTTCCTGGGGCAGCGAGCCATGGCATTGTGCAATGGTTGAGGGGTAAAGAAAGTGACATGGGGTGATGGGATGTGGCAAGGGCAATGAGAGTGACACACGGTTGAGATGTCACATGAGGCAGTTCTTGGGGCAATGAGTGTGAGGTGGGGCATGTCTATGGGCTATGGGACGTGATATGGGAGGAGGTGGAGTGCTCCTCTTGTGTGCTTTGCATTGGCACATCAATGGAGGGGATGAACACCTGTGACCCAATGACATCTGGGGAGGGCAGGACAGTCAGATTTCTTTGGTCTTTTTAAATACAATATGCTGGTACTTAGGTTTCTGAATGTCATCTCTGCGAATCAGACTCAACTTTCATAATGTTCCATGTCAAGAAGCATTGGACACCCATGTATCTTTGTTGTCACGGTCTACTGACATCCCCAGTAGCGTCCTTGCAGGAGCAACAGGTTAGAGTCTAATGTCACATGTGCATTCCTAAACCCAGCTACAGTATCCCAAAGTTCCAGCAGACAAGAGGTGGCTGTTTACCTGTACACATCTACGGTTCACAATATCATAATCGTGCATCCCAGCAGTCTGATGGCAGTTGATGAAAACTAAATATAAGCCCTTTATGGTTTTGACATGGTGGCTACTGGGATTACACAATTATACAGCCACAAGCAATTGCTATTTTATTGTGAGCTTGCGGGGGACAGTGACAGGGATGTATTAAGCTGTCTGGGTTGGCTCTCCCACAACCACAGTCACGCCCATGAAGCCTCCTGTTTGATCCCCCTAGACCCCCCGACAAAGCATGTCACTTGTTCCAGGGAAAAGGAACATTCACTGGGGTTCAGCTAGGATCTGCTACTTTAAAGGAAATCCTGAAATTACAATGGCAACCTCTCACCAGCTGCTGATTACCAGAGTCCTTTTGACAAAGGCAAGCAGGAAAAGGGGTGGAGGTAGAGAAGCCCAGTAATGAGCTGTGGTCCACAAATGGGTCTCACCATCTTGGATTTTGCTAGCGCTACCAAACTTTCTGCCACTCCCCACTTTCTGCAGACAATATAGGCACTCTCTGGGTATGATATAAGAAGGCAAGTGATACTTGTGACAGCAGCCAGGATTGAATACTTAACAGGTTTCTTGTGAACCATCCCGCTGCAGCATTTTCCTTATATAGGGGGGACCGTCCCTTTGGTCGATTGATCTTTGAACTATTCTTGAAGAAGAATTAATTGGAACCAGATTGGGAGTAAAGTCGTCTTCAACGTCCTCCTGCAGAGAAGTGAAGAATAGGAGCACCAATGACAAGGAAAGCTCTTGTCCTTAACCATTCCAATTGCCTATTTGGGATGACCAGCTGGCTGAACAAAGCCAAGTGGAACTGAGACACTGGTATCCATGACCATATCACTTCGGGTGACAGAACCCTGCAAGTGCTCTCTACAAAACCTCCTGATTGGGACTGCAAGAATGGACTCACTTTTTCAGTGAGGCCCTGGAACGGGTCATCCTAAGACTGCAAAGCTCAGAAGCAGCCCAAAGCCTTTCTACTGCCTTGAGAAACTATTCAAGCCAGCTCGACCATGTTTGACTCACTTCGAGCCACTGCAGGAGCTGCAGTGCTACCTTTGATACTCCAGGTACTTCTCATATCTTCTCATCTGCCTTTCAAGCTGTCTCAATGCC
Source organism: Ambystoma mexicanum (assembly GCF_040938575.1). Classification (NCBI taxonomy): domain Eukaryota; kingdom Metazoa; phylum Chordata; class Amphibia; order Caudata; family Ambystomatidae; genus Ambystoma; species Ambystoma mexicanum. Next base: position 1,017,474,663 of record NC_090923.1, on the reverse strand, counting down.
AATTAGACCCTTTGAAGCACATCATCCAGACTCAACCCCCCCGCTTGACTGCGTGGAAGCAGTCGACTTGCTGCATCTCGACTGCCTCGACACAGACTAGTCTACACAAAAGCACATAGAAACCTGGCTCAATGCTGTGGAACCCCAAAAGACAAGAAAAGGTATTTCAAGTGGCCCTATTCACATGTTCTACTTTATAGGATGCTAGTGACTTGTAAGCCCCTGTGTCTACCTTTTGAAATACATAGACAATAACGTTGATTGATTGAAAGATATTTATTAAGCGCAGCGTTCGCCCGAAGGCATCTTGGCACTACTGGCAGAGCAGGAAGCAAAAGGACCAGGAAAGTGTTAGAAGGCAAATGTTTTCAAGGCTTTACCGAAAGCTAGGTGGTCAACTGTAGAACTTAAGGAGCGTGGAAGAGCGTTCTACAAGCCAGCAGCCACCACCAAAAAATAACACCCTCCAATGCTGCAATATTTCACTGCCGGAACAGAGAGAAGACGGGCAGCGGCAGAGCCCAGGGCCCGTCCGGGAACATAAGGCCGGAACTTAGCCTGAAAATATTCTGCTCCTTGCCAATAAAAAGTGTGATGGACCCAACACAAAGCTTTGAAACGGATGCGTGTGGCTACAGGGAGCCAATGCAGCCTCCGAAGAACAGGGGAAATATGCAAACAGCAAGGAGTGCAAGTAGCAAGTCGTGCAGCAGAATTCTGAAGAACCTGAAGACGCTGTTTCACATACGCAGGCTGAGCAAGAAAGAGGGATTTTTAGTAATCAATAGATGACACTCTTGACACTCTTCGTGCCAGGGCCAGGGTGGAAGCCAGACTGAGAAGGATCAAAGAAGTGATATATTTCCGAGAACTGACTACAAAGCGGGGAGATTAAGGACTCAGGCAGTTTCATAAAAAGGAAAGTAAGGGAATGGGGTTAAAATGAGACAACAGAGGGATCTAGTGAATTTTTCTTTAGAAAAGGAATTACCAAAGTGTGCTTAAGATCTAAAGGAATAATCCCAGTTTGGCAAGAATGATTCAATGCCTGAGCTACCCATGGCGCAATGCAGGGCATAACGTCTTTGCAGATACACAGTGGTATGGAAATGGACGGGGAAGCAGAGTTCAATCTGCCTGTAGCCAGCGTTACATCTTCTGGGGAGAAGACAGGAAAAGACAACCAGAAACTAGCCGATACTGATAAGATAGGAATAAGGGCGGGCTGATCACTTTTCAATCAGACAGAGAAATTAAATCACAAATGGACAAGATCTTAGTGTCAAAAAAGATAGAGAGTAACACAGCTCTTGGGAAGGAATAATCCGGGCCCGTTCAACGGAAGGAGAGGAAAGAGCACAAATGACCTTGAATAATTCTTTAGGCTGATTTAAAGCCAATTCATCTTTGTCGGAATAAAGGTTCTTTTTTGCTGCACTAATATATAGCACTACAGGGTTTACTGCTTAATGAGTATGACCCATTTTACAGACCCCCACCCCTCACTCATATTTTTAAAGAATGGAGAGAATGCCTATTTATTTTCTATGGTCGGGAGCTAAGCCTAAAATAAACCTCAACTCTGTATACAAAGATAAAAAGACAGAGGCCTTTGTCTACCAAAAATGAGACCCTATTATTAAGCTTCCAGGTTAGCACAACTGATCAGGGCCTTGAGTCAAAGGATGGACCAGCAACAGGATATTCTTCCTCCCTTTTCCACCATATATAGATTTTAGGATAAGGGATATTCATTGTGAGACCACAATTCCATTCTCCGGCACCCCTGGAAGATATGACTACATACACATAAAAGAGAAGGCCTGATAGCAGGCTTTGTCCTCTGAGCTCCTTTAATGCCCAATCGTGCTTTGCAGATAGGAGAGATTTCTTGTTGTGGTCTCCATGGTACAACAAACTGATCACGTCAATGGCCCAATGCTACAACCAAGATACTTTTACATTCTTTTTAGAGTTGCCCAGTGATTTTGTAATTAAATAGGTGCGAGTTCTGGAGGTATCTGCAGCTGAGACATTTCATTGATGAAAAATCAAAAGACAATTATGGTTGCCATCCCGCGGTGCTCTTCTTTTGGGATTTTTTGCGATCGGCTTGCCCCCTGCTCTTAAGACCACACAGTAAGAGGAGCTAAATAGGACATTCTCAGATGAAATATGGAGTGAAGCATTGGGGGAATGGTTCTGCAGCCCAAGGGATGCAAATACCAAATACATTTCTTATAGAATACTCTATAGCTCATAATGGTTCCCACAACGAATTCATAAATACACACATGTGCTACACAGCTGAGATGTTGGAGCAGTTGTAGGGCTGTAGGAATGTCAATACACATGATTTGTAGTTGTCCCTTGGTACAGAGGTTTTGGTCGAGGGTCTTCAAGATTATCGACAGAGCGATGAACCAGACATTGGATAAACTCCACAATGCTAGCTCATTTGGAACCACATCTCTACAACCAACAAGACACAAGGAGGGCTTTGCCTTAAGCTATGGTGAGACGAGTAAATATGATGCATTGGAAACTACATTGGGGGGCTTGTGTAAAGAATGGGCTGAAAATATCTCAGATATTGGGCTATGAACAAATTACTTTCAGAGGAACTACCCATGGCCAAAGGGAGGCCTCCATATGGAAAGCCTTTATTTCATTGTTCACTGTAAGGGATGCATGGTATCACAAGTATGACACTGACACAAGAGTTACAAGTTTCAAAACCTTTATTAAATTCATGGGGTTTGGAAAACTCCTACTTTGCCCTATAGCTATGATGGGAGTAGTCGCTACCATCAGATTTTAAAGAAAACACAGTCCTAGTCAGTCTATGCCAAATCAAAATGGCATATACTAACGAGAACTAATGCCTGCCCTATCTCTTATACAAAAAGGGTGTAAAGGGGAATATGTATGCAAAGGAAAGTCAGTGTTATAACAAAGGATCAACATGGCTGGGTCAGCTCTCCTCCCCTTGCTGGACAGCACGGAGTAAGGTGGCCCCCGTAGACAGAATGACATATTCTGGCTCAGGTTATTAAAAAAAAGCAGTTCAAAACATGGGTCGAGGCCCTCTTGGCCTTCCACGTTAAAGTCACTTGAGTTCACCATAACGTTCTTACAACAGGCCCTGCAGGTACTGCAAGCGCAACTAGAGGAGGCAGCGACTGCCAGACGGCAGGCCCAGGTACCAGCCATGGTATTACAGAAGTATATAATGGGAGAGGATCCAGCGCATTTCTTTTTGAACTTTGAGAGGGTGACCAGGAATGCGCAATGGCTGGAAGAACGATCGAGTCACTATGTGGCCCCCTTGATGACGGGAGAAATGCAGAGCACCTGCAGGCGCACAATCCCAGTGGAAATACAGCCTACATCGATATGAAGGTCATCCTGGAGAGGTTAGGCCACGACGAAGAAACCTACTGGGTGAAGTTCCGGGACACAAAGTTGTTACCACAGGAGACGCCACAACAGCAATACTATAGAGTAAAGGAGTTGGCGGGTAAATTGCTCCACCAGCCACTAATACTACCATGAAATGGTTGAGTGAATCATCCTAGAACAGTTTGTGGAAGCCTTATCTCCTCCGCTACAAGGGTGGGTGAAACAACATCACTGTCCGAGCCCGACAGAGGCCGTTAATATAGCCTCAGCAAACCAGAACTTGCAAGTCAAGGCTGTGGAGCGACCTGTGCTCCTGGAAACTCTAGTGAGGGGGGTCGGATGTGGCACAAATGCCTAAACTCATACAGAGCATCAAAGAAAATTTGGTGGCTAGCGCTCCCTTTCAGGGGAAATAAATCATGCCTCCAGTCGGACGCAAACAGAAGAGTAGGACAGGAAATGGACCCTGCAGAAAAAATGTCAGGAACAGGTTATGATGCCCATCGCTGTCAATTGGAAGATAGACTAGCAAGGCGACAGTTACCGGTTGGTGCAAGAGGTGGACCCCACGTTAAGAAATGCCGAGTCGCAGCAAGGGAAGGGAACATAGGTCAAAGGCCGCACGTTATACCAGAGAAGGGTCTATACTATCAGGTGGTAGAGCAACCCAGGGAAGAACCCCTTAAACAGCTATTGGTCTCTAGCAAGTTCTGGTCTACGGTACTGGAAGCTGCTCATGTGCCAGTGGGAGAGGGCCCCTTGGGAGTGGGGAAAAAGTTACAGAAAATCTTTGCACGGTTTGTGTGGCCCAGAGTATATGGGCAGACTCAGAGGTTCTGTCAGCAATGTGATGAGTGTCGGAAAAAGAACCGAGCTAACATCCTGAAAGCTCCAGTACAGACAATGCCCCTAATTACTGTACCCTTTCAACGGATAGAAATGGACATTGTAGGGCCACTGATCCCCCCAGTAGAGGGCATAAATATTTATTGGTAATTGTGGACTAAGCTACCAGATACCTGGAAGCATTTCCCCTATGGAGCGTTACAACACAACATTTCTGGGATGTCCGAATGCCATTTATTGCCTGGGTGGGGATCCTCAAGGTGATCATCACGGACCGAACCAGGGAACTAACTTCATGTCAGCCATACTGAAGCAGATATGTCAAACCCTCCACATAGAGCATTTAGAAACCTCTGTTACCATCCACAAACTGATGGTGTGGTAGAACGGTAGAACCAGACGAGCAAGCAAATGTTGAGGAAACCAATGACGCCCACTGATGGGGACTGGGATCGAATGGTAAGGTGGATCCTCATGACCATTTGAAATACACCACAGTCATCCATGGGGTTTTCCCCCTTTAAGCTATTGATTGTCCAACAAGTGAGGTCCCTCTTGGATATCCTGAAGGAGGAACAGCCTCAGCAAGAGGTATCCTTGACAGAATATGCAGCCAAGTTGACGGAAAGGGTATCAAAGCTGCAAGCAGTCGCCAACACACATTTGCAACAAGCAGGAGACCCAGTATAAACGAGGAGCCAGGATGCAAAGTTTTCAGATGGGCGAAAAGGCATTGGTGTAGATTCCATCCTTGGAGAACAAAATATTGGTGGCTTGGAGGGGCCCATATACAATAGAGCAAGTACTGGGCCAGTTACATACAAGGTCCAGCAAGAAGACTGGCAATCCCCGGTGCAAACCTATCATGTCAACTTACTGATGAAATGGGTGGAGCAAGTCCTGACGATCGCTCTAATCAGTACAGAACCTCAAACTAATACCGAGACGCAATTCGGATGGGAACGAATTGGGATTAGAAGCATTGCAGATTAGTCCGGACTTGAGAAAACCAGAAAGGGAACAACTTGACCAGCTCCCCCAGGAGTTCCAGGAGATGTTCTCATCCTTACTCTGAAGAACTATGAAGGCCTATCATGAGATAAATACCACCACAGGGACCACCGTCCGGTTACGACCCTATAGGATTCCGGAATCCAGGACTCAAGCTGTGAACAAGGAAATACAGTACATGTTGGCCATTGGAGTCATTGAACCCTCGCTTAGCCAATGGATTTCCCCCATAGTTTTGGTGCTTAAAGTAGATGGGAGCATATGGTTCTGTATGGATTTCCATAAACTAAACGTGGTCTCCACGTTTGATGCCTACCCGATGCCCAGGATTGACTACCTACTGGAAAGGCTCAGAAAAGCAGTGTATCTCACCACCATCGATTTATCAAAACGGTATTGGCAAATCCCGCTACAGCCAGGAGACAGAGAAAAGACATCTTTGCTACCCCCTCAGGGTTGTACCAGTTTATGGTGCTGCCGTTTGGCCTCCATGGGGCCCGCAACTTCCCTTCCTGGAGCTGCCATATGCGGGCCGTGTTTCAGGCTTTGTATGCCGCCGGTCTAATACCAAGACGACTTCGGTAGCCTTCGCCCATATTAAGTATCTAGGATACTACATTGGTCAGGGCACCAATCAGCCACAACAGGACAAGTTAGAGGCTATTGATCAGCTTCCATTGCCAGCCAATGCCAGACAAATCTGGGCTTTCTTGGGTTTCGTAGGCTACTACAGAAGGTTCATACCACACTTTTCATCAACATTGGCAGCCCTGCTGACAGATCGCCTACAGTTGACCCGGACCGCCAAGGCCAGGGATAATCAACAAGAGGCCGCACAAACAATTAGAGATCTGAAGAAGGCCTTGGCTGAGCATGCCATGTTGCATTGTCCAGATTATTCAGCGCCTTTCTTCTTGCATACGGATGCATCTGGAGAAGGAATTGTGGCGTTGCTCTTTCAGAACCAGGGTGAAGGAGAATGTCTGATTCGGTTTATCAGCAGGAAACTGTTGTCCCATGAGAGGGCCTATGCCACTATAGAGAAGGAGTGTCTGGCGGTTAAGTGGGCTTTTTAGTCGCTGAGGTATTACTTCCTGGGGCGCAAATTTACCCTGGTAACAGATCATGCGCTGTTGTTCTGGATGTCCAGGAATAAGGACTCTAACCCCAGGATCCTGAGGTGGTTCCTGGCACTGCAGCCTTTCACGTTTATGACTCTCCACTGGCTGGGTAAACTGCTGACGCAAGCGGATTTCTTGTGAAAAGCGCATATCCTGCCTGAACACAAGGGCTGTGTGGGGAGGGTATGTGTTGAGTTGATGGTGAAATCCGAGGGAACACAGTCTGCAGCACGCAGGACAGAAAGGGGGTAAATCAGGGTTTGCATGACGGTTACATGAGTGAAGGATTGTCAGGTGTGAGCAAGGGTGTGGATGCGGAGAAAGGCAGAGTGGGGTTAATGAACTGGCTCTGTCTTTTTCTTTAAAAGGAGGAAGAGGCCCACCAGGAGGGGGAGGTTGTGCCGCGAGGGATGGAGTTGACTGCAGATCACAGTGCGGAAGAGGCCTCCGTCTGGTCTTACTGAGCAGCCCAGGAAGACGGTACCAGAGGGCCGACATGAACGGATGCAGGAGCGGAGCAGAGTGCATTGCGGGCCAGGTAACGAAGCCCAGACTCACGAATAACAGCCGGAAGGGGCAACAGCAGAAGACCAGGATCTACCACACAGAACGCCACAAACTAGGGAGCAGTTGAGTCTGCCGAAGATTACAGGGGACTTTGGGGAGCCAGGGGCCAGTTCCCCGCAAGAACGTCGCCAATGAGGAAGCAGGTCACCCTGCCGAAGAGAAAAGAGGGTTGTGGACAGAGGAAAGCGGTGAACTCTTAAGCCGAACGCTGCCACCATGGGATTTGTTCATAACTCGGACAGTCTGGGACGGAACTTTCCATTATTAGACTATCCTAGGAGAACTGGGACTGGGCAGGGGGCCGAGGTAACCACTGCTTTGCTACCAGAATGTTGGACTACTTATAAGTAACCGTTAAGAAATAAGAACTGTGTACAACTTACCTTGAGTCTCAGAGTACTTTGTAACAGAACCCAAGTTGCAACAGTCTGCAGATGATATTACACCTCCAGTGCTGCATTTGAAGTTACAATGCAATTTTCATGACGACCCTCCTTACCTTAAATGGACAGGGGTCATAATGCATAAAGTAATGCCATACTGTAAAGGGGACGTCGGGGTGCAGGCAGCAGTCTTGGACGCCAGATGCAACTCGGTGCACAGTAGAACCGGGCACTTTCCATTTGTGAAGCTGGTCACTTTGAATTGAATTCTGTTTATTTATTTAATTGAATGTGTAAAGTGCACAATAACAAGTATTCCAGCTTCAAAGAACATGCATACACTAAACAAAAAATAATACAAGATCCTTTCATATATCTGGTATCTCTTTCTACATGTACCCCTTTTTGGCTTGGATGCCCTAAGTGGAGATGATGTTTTGATATTAGTTCAAGAAAAGTGTGTTTTTTAAGTTTGGATTTACTCAGTAAAAGAACAATTTGGCTTTGGGCTAATACCTGAAACACTGTCATATTCAGCTGAATATTAAAATACACAGTTCGGATCACCCCATGACAATGTCACCTTGGAGGAGTAAAAGTTGTAGGTACAGAAGTGGCGGTGGAACACCTAACCTGGAAATGCTGGCAGGTGAGCAGAGCCTCTTATAGTGCGACTCCAAGAGCCTTATATTGCTTCCTGTACAGACCAAGCAACATCAGAGGCACTACAGCTCTCTAGACAAGCACTGCCATCACAGGGTCACATGGCTATTGAGGCAGGACCATCTGATTCCAAGAAGGCCGACTGCCCCCCCCCCCTTTAGTATTTGGCCCATGGAGGTGCAGGCCACTCGAGTAGATATAACTTTATTCATAGTACACGGGGAAGCAGGACACACAACCACAAAACAATCACATGGTCTAGTTAATCACCAGGCTTGGGTACACCACTTGAACACTAAGGGCCTCATTACAAGTTTGGCGGTATTCCAAGGGTAAATCTGTCAGAATACTGCCAAAGGGAATTACCGTTCCCGCCAACTGGTCAGCAGAATTACCACCGGATTACAAGTGGTGGTTGGTGTTAGTCCCCATTACGGAATGGGATTCCATGGGGATTTCGGTGGAATTACCACCAGCGGCAATTCTACTGAGCCGATTATTGCTGTAAGGTGGCTGAATCACCTCTAGCATTTTGCTGGAGGCTTTTCTTCCACCTCACCACCAAAGTTGTAGTACGGTGGTGCGGTAATGCAGTGGTAACAGTTACCACTGCATTAACACAGTTTTGCCCCACAGAGCTGTACTTGTAATGTGGCCTCAAGTCCTACAATCAGATCGAGGGGAAGGACATGAAAGTGATCCCGATCAGGCCAGAAGTGTGGAAGGAGGTATGGACTGAAAGAGAAGGAAGACAGAGGTGGGAGAGGGCAGAGTGTTGCGATGGAGAGAATAGAGAGTAGGAATATCAAGCAAGAAAGAGGAGTGGAGGGAAAGGTCAGAGAGAAAGACCGAGCAAGAAGACCACCAAAAGGGAGGACGGGGGTTCTCTGGAGCTCGTGGATCAGGTGGCATTGAAAGGAACAGAAGCAAGTGATGTACAGAGAGTGGTGACATGTCTTTCCATCGCTGCATTTAATTCTGAATGCATTTCCATCGCTGCATTTACTTCTGCACGTCTTTCCATCACTGCATGTCTTCCATCACTGCATTTACTTCTGCACATCTTTCCGTCACTGCATTTACTTCTGCATGCACTTCCATCACTGCATTTACTTCTGCACGTCTTTCCGTCACTGCATTTACTTCTGCACGTCTTTCCGTCACTGCATTTACTTCTGAATGTCTTTCCACTGCTGCATTTACCTCTGCATGTCTTCCATCACTGAATTTACTTCTGCATGCACTTCCATCACTGCATTTACTTCTGCACGTCTTTCCGTCACTGCATTTACTTCTGCATGCACTTCCATCACTGCACTTACTTCTCATGTCTTTCCATTGCTGCATTTACTTCTGAATGTCTTTCCACTGCTGCATTTACCTCTGCATGCCTTCCATCGCTGCATTGCTCGACTACTATGGTCAGATTGGAGACAAGTTTTGCATTTGTTTTGGTCTACACTGATGCATTTCTGTTTGTCTTCTGTATAACACAATTGATTTGTTGGTTGGGGGCAACCTATTCATCCCACAGGAAACATTGATTGACTTGCCCTGTGTGGGATGGTGCCCGTCATATACATATATATGATTTTTTTGTTTATTTGCCTTTACTTATTTTCCATTTTTATATTTCTACCTTTTCGCTCTCTCCTCTTTGCCTTATTTTGGTTATGTAATTTTGTTTTTTGAATATAGATTGGGCATTGATTAGAGATTCAAGCCGTCCTCTGATGCAATATGTTTTTGAATCATCTTATGCACAGCGTGTCCATTTTACACTTTAGGACGCCTACTAAACTTATATGCACTTTAATTGGATATGTGTTTTTATGCTGTTTTTATCGTGATTTTTGTACTATGTGTAATAGAATTGAATATGTGTTTATTAAAGATTAATTGATCAATAAATGTATTTGTCTTGACCTGGTCTATTTACCCATCCAACGCCCACTTAATGAGTGTCTCGTTCGGTTGATTGATTCAATGGTTTGATTCATGTGAACCCCCTTCCCGTTCTTGTGCTTATTGTTCAGTGCTTCCCCAGGGTTCACGCTGTCGGGGACGCCTATCCTGGATTATATGCATTTACTCCTGCATGCCTTTCCATCGCTGCATTTACTTCTGCATGTCTTCCATCGCTGCATTTACTCCTTCATGCCTTTCCATCGCTGCATTTATTTCTGCATGTCTTCCATCGCTGCATTTACTTCTGCATGTCTTCCATCGCTACATTTACTTCTGCATGTCTTCCATCACTGCATTTACTCCTGCATGCCTTTCCATCGCTGCATTTACTTCTGCATGTCTTCCATCGCTGCATTTACTCCTTCATGCCTTTCCATCGCTGCATTTATTTCTGCATGTCTTCCATCGCTGCATTTACTTCTGCATGTCTTCCATCGCTACATTTACTTCTGCATGTCTTCCATCACTGCATTTACTTCTGCATGTCTTTCCATCGCTGCATTTACCTCTAAATGCCTTGCGACTGCTGCATTTACCTCAACATGCCTTTCCACCGCTGCATTTACCTCTGCATGCCTTCCATCGCTGCATTTATTTCTGCATGCCTTTCCATCGCTGCATTTACTTCTGCATGCATTTCCATCGCTGCATTTACCTCAACATGCCTTTCCACCGCTGCATTTACCTCTGCATGCCTTCCATCGCTGCATTTATTTCTGCATGCCTTTCCATCGCTGCATTTACTTCTGCATGTCTTCCATCGCTGCATTTACTTCTGCGTGCATTTCCATCACTGCATTTACTTCTGCATGGATGCCTTTCCATCGCTGCATTTACTTATGCGTGTCTTCGGTGTCTAGTCAAATGGTCGACAGACAAATGGTCGACACAATTTGGTCGACAGGACAAATGATCGAATATTTTTTTTGTTATATATATTTTTTTAGGTTTTTGTTTAGGGAAAAAAAGGGGGTTTTAGCAAAAAAAAGAGGGTTGGGGGAGACCCCCCCCCAAAAAAAAAAAAAAGTGAAAAAACAACAAAAAAAAATTCGATCATTTGCCCTGTCGACCTTTTGGTGTCGACCATTTGTCCCGTCGACCATTTAGATTCGACCATTTGACGTACAACCCGTGTCTTCCATTGCTGCATTTACTTCTGCGTGCATTTCTATCACTGCATTTACTTCTGCATGTATGCCTTTCCATCGCTGCTTTTACTTCGGCATGTCTTTCCGTCGCTGCATTTACCTCTAAATGCCTTGCGACCGCTGCATTTACCTCAACATGCCTTTCCACCTCTGCATTTACCTCTGCATGCCTTTCCATCGCTGCATTTACTTCTGCATGCCTTTCCATCGCTGCATTTACTTCTGCATTCATTTCCATCGCTGCATTTACTTCTGCATGCCTTTCCATCGCTGCATTTACTTCTGCATGTCTTCCATCGCTGCATTTACTTCTGCGTGCATTTCCATCGCTGCATTTACTTCTGCATGGATGCCTTTCCATCGCTGCATTTACTTATGCGTGTCTTCGGTGTCTAGTCAAATGGTCGACAGACAAATGGTCGACACAATTTGGTCGACAGGACAAATGATCGAATTTTTTTTTGTTATATATATTTTTTAGGTTTTTGTTTCGGGAAGAAAGGGGGGTTTTAGCAAAAAAAAAGAGGGTTGGGGGAGACCCCCCCCAAAAAAAAAAAAAAAGTGAAAAAACAACAAAAAACAAAAAAAAATTCGATCATTTGCCCTGTCGACCTTTTGGTGTCGACCATTTGTCCTGTCGACCATTTAGATTCGACCATTTGACGTACAACCCGTACAACCCGTGTCTTCCATTGCTGTATTTACTTCTGCGTGCATTTCTATCACTGCATTTACTTCTGCATGCATGCCTTTCCATCGCTGCTTTTACTTCTGCATGTCTTTCCGTCGCTGCATTTACCTCTAAATGCCTTGCGACCGCTGCATTTACCTCAACATGCCTTTCCACCTCTGCATTTACCTCTGCATGCCTTTCCATCGCTGCATTTACTTCTGCATGCCTTTCCATCGCTGCATTTACTTCTGCATTCATTTCCATCACCGCATTTACTTCTGCATGTCTTTCCATCGCTGCATTTACCTCAACATGCCTTGCGACCGCTGCATTTACCTCAACATGCCTTTCCACCGCTGCATTTACCTCTGCATGCCTTCCATCGCTGCGTTTATTTCTGCATGCCTTTCCATCGCTGCATTTACTTCTGCATGTCTTCCATCGCTGCATTTACTTCTGCGTGCATTTCCATCACTGCATGGATGCCTTTCCATCGCTGCATTTACTTATGCGTGTCTTCGGTGTCTAGTCAAATGGTCGACAAATGGTCGACACAATTTGGTCGACAGGACAAATGATCAAATTTTTGTTTTGTTATATATATTTTTTTAGGTTTTTGTTTAGGGAAAAAAGGGGGTTTTAGCAAAAAAAAGAGAGTTGGGGGGAGACCCCCCCAAAAAAAAAAAAAAGTGAAAAAACAACAAAAAAAATTCGATCATTTGCCCTGTCGACCTTTTGGTGTCGACCATTTGTCCTGTCGACCATTTAGATTCAACCATTTGACGTACAACCCGTACAACCCGTGTCTTCCATTGCTGCATTTACTTCTGCGTGCATTTCCATTGCTGCATTTACTTCTGCGTGCATTTCTATCACTGCATTTACTTCTGCATGCATGCCTTTCCATCGCTGCTTTTACTTCTGCATGTCTTTCCGTCGCTGCATTTACCACTAAATGCCTTGCGACCACTGCATTTACCTCAACATGCCTTTCCACCTCTGCATTTACCTCTGCATGCCTTTCCATCGCTGCATTTACTTCTGCATGCCTTTCCATCGCTGCATTTACTTCTGCATTCATTTCCATCACCGCATTTACTTCTGCATGTCTTTCCATCGCTGCATTTACCTCAACATGCCTTGCGACCGCTGCATTTACCTCAACATGCCTTTCCACCGCTGCATTTACCTCTGCATGCCTTCCATCGCTGCGTTTATTTCTGCATGCCTTTCCATCGCTGCATTTACTTCTGCATGTCTTCCATCGCTGCATTTACTTCTGCGTGCATTTCCATCACTGCATGGATGCCTTTCCATCGCTGCATTTACTTATGCGTGTCTTCGGTGTCTAGTCAAATGGTCGACAAATGGTCGACACAATTTGGTCGACAGGACAAATGATCAAATTTTTGTTTTGTTATATATATTTTTTTAGGTTTTTGTTTAGGGAAAAAAGGGGGTTTTAGCAAAAAAAAGAGAGTTGGGGGGAGACCCCCCCAAAAAAAAAAAAAAGTGAAAAAACAACAAAAAAAATTCGATCATTTGCCCTGTCGACCTTTTGGTGTCGACCATTTGTCCTGTCGACCATTTAGATTCAACCATTTGACGTACAACCCGTACAACCCGTGTCTTCCATTGCTGCATTTACTTCTGCGTGCATTTCTATCACTGCATTTACTTCTGCATGCATGCCTTTCCATCGCTGCTTTTACTTCTGCATGTCTTTCCGTCGCTGCATTTACCACTAAATGCCTTGCGACCACTGCATTTACCTCAACATGCCTTTCCACCTCTGCATTTACCTCTGCATGCCTTTCCATCGCTGCATTTACTTCTGCATGCCTTTCCATCGCTGCATTTACTTCTGCATGCCTTTCCATCGCTGCATTTACTTCTGCATTCATTTCCATTGCTGCATTTACTTCTGCATTCATTTCCATCGCTGCATTTACTTCTGCATTCATTTCCATCGCTGCATTTACTTCTGCATGCATGCCTTTCCATTGCTGCATTTACTTCTGCATGCCTTTCCATCGCTGCATTTACTTCTGCATGCCTTTCCATCGCTGCATTTACTTCTGCATGCATGCCTTTCCATCGCTGTATTTACTTCTGTATGCATGCCTTTCCATCGCTGCATTTACTTCTGCATGCATGCCTTTCCATCGCTGCATTTACTTCTGCATTTGCTTCTTTTTTAGGGAGCAAACGGTGTATGGGTGATAAAGGGCAACGGGGCATAGAATAAAACAGGTGGATGGGGCGGTATGGCCCTCTTATTGTAAAGAAAAAGAAAGAAGCAACGCCATTGATGTGAGCACGCTGAAAGAAGGATCTGTGTTGCGCCTTTTGTCCGGGAGCAAGCAGTATAGGAGAACAAGGGGACGCAGACAGATTTTAAAACAAAAAGGAGAGGCCGCATAGGATTTTGCCGCCATTTACAAAAACAAATTACCGAGTGCAGCGACACAAAGAGGTATAGCGGAAAATGCAGAGATGCAAAGGCATGGAAGCAAAAAAAGCAGTGGAGGGGAACGCTAAGAACGTCTAGTAGGACCAACACAACATCCTGACTAACCCCATGTCAACCAAGGAGGAACCTGGCCCAGAAAGACGTGCGAGGAACCAGGCCCAGAAAGAAGTGTGAGGAACCAGGCCCAGAAAGAAGTGTGAGGAACCAGGCCCAGAAAGAAGTGCGTAGGGGCCCATGCAATCCCAGAGATGGCGGAACTGATCTAAGAAAGGTGGGGCACTGCGCTGGGCTACAGTTCTGAAGTGAGACAAGTAGCCGTCCGTGAGCACAAGAATAAAGAAACTACAATACCCGTGTACTTGGTTTCCTGTCGTCCTTTGACCACCCGGGTCATCAGGACCCCCAATCTCGACACTTACCTGTAACTAAGCTGCGTGGAAAAAGCATAAAAAAGACGCTCTCTTTGCACCTCAGAGCCGAGTGCTGCATCTTCCATTCACAAGGAATACTCGTGGAACCGGACACCAAGATCCCGGTCTGAGACTGCCATCTAGTGGATGGATCTGGAAACAGGGGAATGGATTTATGCTTCTGTAATCATTGTCTTTCAATTTAAAACAAACAGTTTAGACGTTGCCCGCCTCCTGGCACTTTTTTTTTTTCCATTTCACATTCAGCCTGGAATGCACCTCAAGAAATATTTAAAAACAGAGTGAGCTTTCATATTATTCCTAGGCCTTACATAAGTAGTTCATGAGTTCAGTGCTTGCCTCAGGTATGGGGACAGCATGCACTATTAAAGTCAGGCCCCCATCCTTCCGAGGTGGATGAATGTATTGCCAATACATTGGCTAAAACGAGCAACCATTAATACAGCGCTTGGAAGCCGCCACGAAGACCCGCCTGAGGCTGCATGAGAAGGTCTACTTTATGAATAATGTCATGGTCCCATGCAGAGAAGAACAAGGTTTGGACATTCCATTTTTCACAGAATCAGTATCGTGTACAAAATTCCGAAAACCTCAAAATTCCCAAACGACATCGTTCGGGGCTCACGGGGAAGAGGGCATTGTTTTTTTTTTATGGCGGGTTTTCAACTCATGATCACTTCACTGGGGGCGCATGGTGGAGGGGTGGAGCGTTGCTGGGGGCGTGGCCCTGCAAAGAGGCAACAGAACGGCACACCGGGGGCTTCATCACAGTCTGAGCCTGTCCCTATAAGGGACGCAGAAAGCAATGGCGGAGGTATTTTGTGGAATTGCTTTTTTTCTGGGTAAATGAGCGAATTACGACTGGGGTAGATTGTTCACCCGGGGATGGTTAAGGTGTGCTTTTTGGATAAAGTCTTGCTTTAGCATTCCCTGTTTTTTAATTAATTGTATAGAGTCGCCGGTACATTTGCCCCCACCACCAAATCAGAGGGCGCAATCGGCCACTGCGTTCCACTCTACCACGTGGATGCACTTTAATCGCTGCGCGCCCCTCCTTTGTACTACACCAGCTCCTAGCATTCTTTAAAGTAAAAAAGAAAAAAAACGAAGTGTCTAATCGCACGGCTCGTAGTAGGTCCCCACCTTGGGTCCTGTTGGGATTACAGCTGTTCTTCTTCTATGAGGAGAGTGTTGCTTGTAGGGCATTTTTTTATTTGCTAGAGATCCTTTTGGGAAGAACTTTGCTTTTTGATTGCAAAATGGATCTTGGAGCGTGGCGCAAGCGGCGTACGTGTATTCTGAGGGGTTCAAAGGGAGTTTTACACGTGATTGGGCTGGCATGAGCGGTGTTCGCGTATTCCGAGGGGTGCGCGGGGAGTTTTACATGCGATTGGGCTGGCACGAGCGGTGTACGTGTATTCCGAGGGGTGCACAGGGAGTTTTACACGCGATTGAGCTGGCGCGAGCATGGTACAGTAGTTTACATATGATTGGGCTGGCACAAGCAGGGTACGTGTATTCCAAGGGGTGCACGTGGAGTTTTACACATGATTGGACTTGCGCGAGAGGGGTATGTGTATTCCAAAGGGTGCGCGGGGAGTTTTACACGTGATTGGCCTGGCGTGAGCTGGGTACGCGGGGAGTTTTACATGCGATTGGGCTGGCGCGAGCAGGGTACGCGTATTCGTAGGGGTGCGCAAGGAGTTTTACACATGATTGGGTTGTCGTGTGAGGACAGAGTGGCATTTTTAGTGCGATTTCGTTGTTGGGGGGCTGTATGCTGGTCCACTGGCCTTTGCGCCATATAGGGGATTTGTGCGGATGTTTTTGGCGTACGGGGTGGGGTTGGGGATGTTTAATGGCGCTGCTGCAGGGTCACTGCTCCACGACTGGTTATGGATGTTTAAATCCATGAATACGCGGTGCGTCAAAATGGGTTTTGGCGCACACGGCTGGCGCAAGCTGGAGCATGCTCGTTCTGTGCGCCAGCCGCATGCGCCACTTCGGCGCTTGATTCCAAATACCCTGCACATGCTTAATGCAAAATCAAAATGTGTCGAATGTGATTTATAATGGCCTGTTTGTTGCATGCACGACATTTCAAGTATATACCCATATTATGTTTATTCATTTGAAAATGTACTCCATTTACTGTAAGGGGTGCATTCACGAACAGGCTGCTGACATGTTCACAAAGTAAATAATTATTGAGCAACGCTTTTTATATAACATAAGGTGTTTGCAGATCAAAAGAATTCAACTGTGTCCTGATGGCCTTCAATTGTAATCGATTGATAAAATCATTGTTTATATCCCCTAAAGAATTCATGTCATTAAATAATTAAGAGAATGCATTTTAAATGCATTAGATTTCTTCATTACTTCATTCTGCAGGGTAAGTTGGTTGTTCAGACACTTTGCAAGGTCACCTGCACATAAAGACACACACTAGAACAACACTTGAACATTTGATGGTTGTCCCTTTTGCAATAACCTGCCCACGCTTTCATTTCAAAGAAAACAAAATGATCCGCTATTGAGAAACCGGCAACCGCCGGGGTGAGTTTTGTAGTGGGCGGGTTCTGCTTTGTTGTGGGAAGGGATGCAGATTCCGGGTACTGACATTATTAATATCATTATTATTAGGATATTTATTGAGCACAGACATAGGTTTGGGAAGCAAGAAAATGCTTTACAAGTCACAGGGATGAAGTACGTGGCATGCAGATTGCAAGGGATCAATACACGGGAGCAGGGAGCTAATAAGGGGGGAGGGCAGGCAATTAGGATCTACAAGCAGCCAGGGGAAGAAATGGGTGAGCAAATTGCCCAGTCTCAGGTCAGGTGGAGAATGGTGTTGAGGAGGAGCATTCCTTGAAGAGGAGGGTCTTGAGCTCCTTTCTGGAACGTAGACATGAAGGGACGATTCTGTTGTTGACGGGCATAGACAAAGAAATTGTCGGTCTTCTGGTTCTTCCCTTCCTGCACTGGAGGAGTTGAAACCTGCCCATTTCCTCGCTTCTGCTGGATCGCACACCACCAGAAATGCTTAGCTTCTCAGTGAAGTAGCGTGGGCACTTGAGGGCAATGGCCTTTCAGATGATGTATTATCCTGTCAATCAATTGCAGTCTCTTAATCCAGAAAAGATTGTTCAGCTATGGCTAGAAAATGCATGCGGCTGGCTAAAAAGGTCAGAATTAGGATTCCCCAAGCAACACTGGATTGGTTGGCAGAAAATGGGTGGGATTTAGATGAACCTGAATTCAACATTTAAAGCATGCCTCAAAGGTCATGGCTGCACACAGTTTCCTGAATTTACTGGTGACCAGATTCCATGTGGGGCAGAGTTTGCATGCAAAGCGGACTCACAAAGCTGGGTAGGACGTCTAAAAGGCTTGGGTTAACAGAAGCAGCGACTAGTCCAAAAAATTTAACAGAGCAGAATAAATGTGCTTTCTGGTGCTAAACATTGGGAACTTTGCCTATTTTTTTCAAATTCTAATGTTATGCTTGCTTCTCTATTTTGGGTGCCGAGTCCAACCTTTCAGATCTATTTTACATATAATATTCTTTTCCATGACCTTTAGAGATCAAGAGTGACCATGATGATCTATTTTTGTTAGGCTAGTTACCATATTCTGGTGTGTGGGTGGGTGAGGACCCAGCAAACCATGGTGTGTATCAAGTCTGGGCAAGGTGCATTTAAAAAACTCTGCTCACTATTGCTTGGCAGATCCATTAGACAGGGCAAGTGGGCCCACATATGCACTGGCGGATGGAAGGGAGAATACCAGCAGGTGGATTTAAATAGTTTTACCTATATTTTTAATCCATTACTAAGGTATTTATTGAGCGCAGGCCTAATTTAAGGAAGCAACGGAGCGCTTAACAATAAAAGGGGGAATAATAAGGTTAGGGAGAATACCAGCAGGTGGATTTAAATAGGAAACTACGTGCCGTAAATGTTGCATTAAGAAATCTTTAAGCATTAAGTCCTGATGGCATTTGACTTCCAGTTACTGAGCAGTGGACTATACATGGGATGCATTACGCACTGAGGAACCTCTAGAACTCAGGACAAACTCAACGAATGCCTTCACAGAAGAAGCTGACGACCATAATGATTTCTTACATACCATAGTGATAAATTGCATTCATTATTCACGCTTTCGAAGAGATTTGTATTACTCACGAGGCCACACAGGGCTGCATAATTCGACACAAGCAACGTCATAGATCCACACTACTCACAGTGTGTTCTCCTACGATCAGTTTCGGTATCAGGCCCAGCCTTGAAAAGGACCGAAGTCAGTCGAAACACGTGTCGGCTTGAATTGGGCCCGTTTTCATTTTTTTTAAACATTTATTTTATTAAGAGAGCAGGTTAGCATTTAGACCGTCCACTAAAGAAAGAATTTGACAAGGTATTGAGGCATGTACAGTATTGGCACATATATACAGAGTAGCAAGAAAAACACATCAAACATCCCACATCATGGCGAAGGGAGAGGCGTAGCATCCTCGTCCGGTATCTGGGAACACAAATAAATACGCAACAGCGACCAAATGTCTTTGGGCCGACACTGTGTCGGGACCGATAAAACAAAAAGTTCTTCATCGTCGTTTACCAAACATAAGTCTTTTAAGAAATTGGCTCTGGATGGTGCAGTTGTAGACTTCCATGATTTAAGGATACAGCGCTTGGCGACAACACATGAAATATTAAATAAACGCCTTGTAGTTTCTTTCACCTTACCAATGTCACCAAGCAAGTACTTTAAGGGGGACAGGGTCGCTGGAATCGACGTTATGTCTTCGAGGAGTTCTGCCACTTCCCGCCAGAATTCCATAATCAAAGGGTATGACCAGTACATGTGGTAGGGGCTACTGTTTGGTGCATTGCACTTGGGGCAGGCTCCCGTGCAACTCTCAACAAATTTGGCCAGTCTGGCGGGGGCATAGTGGAGCTGATTCAGAACTTTAAACTGGATCAGCCATAGCCCCGCGTTCATAGAGACGGATCTGGTGAGTTGACAGAAGCGTGACCACCGTATTTCATCAATCTGAGTGCCCGTATCCCGCTCCCAGGTCTCTCATCGTATTATGTGACGGGGAGTGGGTTTGTACTAGTGAGTATACCAACGAGACCCCTTTATTTTGACTATTAGGGGATACTATTGCCCTAATACATTCATGTACCTGGGGTTCCAACGGGAAAGATGGCCATCTAGCCGGAAAAGCAGTTTTCATACGATGATATTGAAAGTGTTTAAGTGGGCCTCCTCCCACCATCCCGATGAAGTCAGTGAGTTCACAGAATGTGCCATTTGGGAACATGTCCCTTAGTGTGAATAACTTGTTAGGATCCCAGGATTGTTGAATGGCTTTATCAAATGTTGGGGATATACTCGAGAAGTTCCACAGGGGGACCTCCGGGTCATAGGGGGTCTCAAGGCCTAATCTGTTATATATCTTGGCCCAGGCGCGTATGGTTGTATATACCGGGTCAAACGGGCATGTGTCTCCATAGACAGGGTTAAGAAGAAGTGATCTGATGTCATTCGGGCGATCAGCATGTTTCTCCATGGGGATGTGGGGAGATGTGTCATCAGGGTCAAACCAGTGTTTAACAAATTGAGCCTGTGCAGCCAGATAATATAGTTCAAAATCTGGCTCAGCAATGCCACCCCGTGAGAATGGTTCCACCATCTTATCCCACCCCAATCTGGCCGTCTTCCCATTCCAAACGAAATTAGAGGCGAGCGACTTGAGTTTCATGAAAAAGGACTTGCCGGGCCATATCGGAATGTTGTTAAAATAATATAAGAGTTTGGGTAAGACTACCATTTTGAGAATAGCCACTCTACCATACAAGGACAAGGGAAGGCTAGCCCACGTTTGGAACTTGGTCGTCAAACTCAGTAACAGTTCACCATGGTTCTGTGTATATAACAATTGTTTGTCCCTGGCCACCATAATACCCAAGTAACGTACTTGAGTCGGGGTGGGCCTAAGCCCAGCAATTGCAGCGATGTTACCCGTACAATCCGTAAGGGGAAATATTTCGGACTTGGGAACTTTGATTCTGTACCCTGAATATTCCGAGAACTCATGTATGTCCGACATTATGTGCTGTACATTCTCTACTGGGTCGCGGACATATAGCAGGGTATCGTCAGCATATAGTGAAACGATCTGGGGGGGCCGGTCATCCTAAGCCCTCTATGTGAGTGGTTCTGGCGTATATGTTCCGCCATCGGCTCGATAGTAAGTCCGAAAAGTATAGGTGAAAAGGGACAGCCCTGCCTGGTACCTCTGTAGAGCCTAAACGAGGTGGACAAAGTGGCGTTGGTCAGAACCTTAGCAGTCGGGTGAGTATATAGTAGCTGTACGCATTTGATGAAGTATCGGCCAAAGCCAAATCGTTCAAGCACCAGGAAGAGATAAGACCAGGACACGGAATCGAAGGCCTTCTCGGCATCAAGGGCCACCACGGCAGCCTTTGTTGTGGGATCAATGATCAATGTGTGCCATAACATTAAACAAGCACCTCAGGTTGAGAGCTGTAGATCTAGTTGGTATAAAGCCCGCCTGGTCTGGGTGAACAAGGATCGACATGTACGGCAGGAGCCTGGTGGCTAACACCTTGGCGAAAATTTTCGCATCGGTATTAATCAAGGAGAGCGTCTATATGAACCCATGTCATGTGCAGGTCTACGGGGTTTCAGGACAGTAGTAATAGCTGTGCGCATCGATTCTGGAAGGTTCCCTTGATCAATCGCCTCCTCCCACACCTTTAACAGTAGGGGGGCTAGTTCAGTCCTAAATTCCTTATATAGTTCCGCGCTAAGTCCATCCGAGCCGGGGGTGCGGCTCCCTGACAGAGATTTAATGGCCTCTACGATTTCTTCAATAGTGATGGGCTGATCCAGTATGTTACGGGTCTCAGTGGTCAGTGTAGGGAGGTCTAGGCTATCCAAATACCGGAACGTGTCTTCTTTACTTTTGATGTCATGATTGGAATAAAGGGAGGAAAGAAACTCAGCGAAGGTGGAATTAATGTCCTGCTCCTTATTAACCAAAGCCCCAGTGGGTGTCAAAATACCAGGGATTGGGTTCCGATGTCTATCTGTTTTAAGCATGGTGGCTAAGAAATTCCCGGCCTTATTACTCTCCCCATATCTACGGGCCTTGGCAGGCGCAGCCATTTATAAGACTTCCCTGCTGGCTAACGCGTTGAATTCCTTCAACGCGACATGCATTTGCGATAGTGTTGCCTTGTCCTGTGTGGCGCTATATTCAGTTTGTAACAGGCCTATTTTAGTTTCGACTGCGCCCAGTTCCCGTCTTACAGCTTTAAGCATACCCGTGGACTGCCCAGGATAGTACCCCGGATCCAGAGCTTGAATGCCTCCCAGAGAGTAGCATAAGTGGTTACCGATCCCTCATTTATTTCAATAAATTCCGTGATCTCAGTATGGAGGGCTTTGCAAATATTAGTGTCCCCGAGTATGGCGGGGGCATTCTCCACTGTCTAACTGGAGGAGGGGCATCACCCAGCTGAATGCCAAGTGTTACTGGTGAGTGGTCAGAGAGGGTGCGGGGGTGTATTTCACAACTGGTGGCCATTCTGGCCAGGGGTGAGCTAATGAACCAGTAATCGATATGTGAATGGGAATCATGGACAGAAGAGTAAAAGGTGAATTTCCTCTCAGTACGGTGTAGTGTGCGCCAAGCGTCTACCGCATCCATCTGTTCCATCAACTGCCGCACAACCAATGCGGCTCCGGAGGGGGCCCTAGGGGCAGTAGAGGACCGATCAAAGGACTGGTCCAAAATAGTATTGAGATCGCCGCCCCAGATTATCAGTGCCTCCCCTGACGTAGTTAGCATATCAAGTATCGTACAATAGAAATGTAGATCGTCCACATTTGGCCCATATGTATTAACAAGTATTAATTGGTATCCCGCCAACTCCCCCCAGACTAGTGCATTTCTGCCAAGCGGATCTATTTTACTGGAGTGGTATTTAAAGCACAGCTTGGGGTGTATGAGGGTTAACACTCCTCTAGACTGTGTTGAGTATTCCGTGTAGTATCTCTGGGGGCCCCATCTTGGCAGGAATGCAGAATTGACATTACCCAGTGCGTGCGTCTCTTGAATGAAAAGAATATGAGGATCGTGGCGTGTAACATATGCTGCCACCCTCCTCGCCTTCACCGGGTTGTTAAGCCTGCGAATATTCCAGGAGAGTAGCTTGACTTCTAAGCCCCTATCAGCCTGTGCCATACCCGCATGTTGTAAAAATCATCTGTCCGTAGCCTGCCCCTGTCGCATGTGATGCGGCCATTCTGCCATGCAACCGCTCTCTGATTTTAACAATCAAACTCCTTTAAACAGAAACTCCCAAAACCATCCCGATCTGACACCAGGAACCCACAACATCTGCCCCAACTTTGTCCTACCCACCGCCCACATCAACTGCGGAATATTGACCCACTCAATAACCGTGGTCGAGCTTGTTTTGGCATTGACCAAACTTCCGGCCGAAGCCAACCTTGTATTCGAATGAAACCCCTTCAGGTGGTCCAAATTTCTACACCAAGAACACCCATTTCCAACACCTCTTACCTCCCCCCACCCTCATCATCATCACCCCCAACTTGACGATGTACCCAAAAACAATCGTGGAACATTCCCGGGGTAGCCATGTTGCCTCACATGACCGTCTGATTGGCTCCAATCTCAAATAGTCACATGGAATGGAGAAGCCCTGCTTGTAGGACCCATAAGGCTGCAGTGGATACTACATAAGGATACAGACCAATCCGGTCGCCGGAGATCCCTAGTCCTCGGGTCTTGGTCTATTGTTCTGTGCCGGCCTGCCCCCCCTCGGGGGGAGAGGTATGGAAGTCTCTATATACTGTGTAGCCTCAGTCGGGGATTCAAAAAAATGCGTCCTACCCGCATGTTGGATCCTCATCTTTGCCGGGAACATCAGAGCATATGGAATCTGGCAGTCTCTAAGGAGTCTCTTGACTGGTTCATATGATCGCCTGCTCACCTGGACCCCGGCAGAAAAGTCTGGATATATATGTATTCGGCATTCCTCGTGTTGAAGCGTACCAGCCTCCCTGGCCAGCCGCAGGATTGTGTCCCTATCTCTATAGTTAAGCAGCCGTGCAATTATTGTGCGAGGGGGAGCACCTGGTTTGGGGGCCGGGGCAAGAGTACGGTGGGCTCTCTCCACCAAGAAAAGTTCAGAGAATGACTCAGGACCGAATAGTGTTTTAAGCAGTTGTTCAAGTTGTTTCTACATTTGGCCTTTCCCAAATGACTCTGCCACGCCGACCACACTGATGTTATTACGTCTTGATCTAGATTCAAGATCCTCGCATTTATGTTGCATTTTAGTCATGGCTTCCTTAAGCTGAGCGATGTCACGACCATGTTGTGAGATAGTGTCTTCGTTACTACTAATTCTATTTTCTGCATCAGTGACACGTATGCTCTCTTTTTCAACTCTTGCCTTCAGGGAGCCAATGGTAGACACTTTATCGTTCAGTTTCATGTTCACTGCTCGGAATCCATTTTCCACAAGCATGGTCAGCTTGTCCTCCCGTCCTTCAATGTCTGCAGGTGGGGTTTCATTAGCGTCAGCGTGCACCTCAGTTATGGCGTCCGGCGCCTGGCTGCCGGTAAATGCATCCATAGGACCCTTCCTCTTGTTACTGGGCGTCTTGCCTCCCTTCCCAGCCCTGTGCGGCTCGCCCATGGTGCCAGCCCCGGCCCGTTGTTTGTGGATATTCAGCGAAGCCACCTGGATCAGGACGAAAGAGTTTGCAGCTGGGGCAACAGGGGTCCTCCGCCTCAACGCCCTTGCGCCCAAGACGTCTGTAGATTTTCCGGCAGGGACCCCAGTACCAGGGCACCAAGGCCCAATGTTAGGCACCAGCGATGGATATTTTCTCCCACGTAGTTAGGCGTCAAAACTCAGGGCGCGCCACAGTTTACGCCAAAGAGGGCGTATATAGATGACTGGGTGTCCACCAGCACGTGGGATCGGCCAGGCCACCAGCACAGGGCTTCATGCGCTAGGGCGACCATGCCTGAAGTCGCCAAAGTTAGTGAAATCTCCTGCGTATGTGCACCCACGACAAAAAGATAGTTCTGGATGGGGACCGGGAGGCAAGGACTCTGCAGCAGACTACACGGATGTAGGGCGTACAATGTAATATCAGGAGCAATGTTCCCTGCTAGTAGGGTGTTTCCGTCAGTCCCCCCTCATTGGCACAGGGGCCCCTCACCTCCCGCTGCTTCACGAAGCCGTGGGCTTTGGCCTCTGTAAATTTATGTAATATCTTAGCGGGCGTGGGCCCGCACGTAACACAGAGACCGGCTTCCCGTCCACTGGGAGTGTCGGATCACTCGTGGCCAATTCCTCCGCGCCCCACGTGGTGGCTCCCTGCCACAGGCAGCCGCGTAACAGGATGTCACCGCCGTGTCTAGTGGCGTCTCTGCCGCAAATTCCAGGGTGTGGGGCCACAGAAGAGTAGCGGGTATCGTACCTGAGGGGGCATGTCTCCTCGTCTTCACGGCCGAACAGCTCTCAGTCCGCAGCTGCTCAGCGTGGGCGCGAGTCAGGCGCGGGCTGCTGACAATAGCCCCGCCCTCACTCGGCCTCCTCCTCGCCAGAGTCCACGGTTCCGCGTTGCCTCTGCCTGGAACTCCGAGCCAGGTCGCGCTCCCAACACCAGTCGGGCCAAATTCAGAGCGGCGTAACTTCGGCGCCAGAGACCGATTTCCACCAGGATTTGGAGACGTTGAGGACCAGACCTCGGCTCGTCTACACAGCCATTTGTGGGTGCTTAGGTGGCTCCAAAACTGATGTTTTCTGGACGGATCTTGTACTGGAGCAGGAGCTCAGGATTCAGACGGCCATCTTCGTCATGCGCAACAGCGCCCCCCGAGTTGGGCCCGTTTTCTGATAAACAGTCTATTCATTGTGTCCAAGGATGTGTTAAATCACATGTTAATCATATTTATTCACACTTTGACATATTTGTTGAATTTCACTTATTTGAACAGTAGGACAGCGCACATCGGGAGATACCATTTCTGTTTTACTCTTATATCGTAGGTTTGGGTAGACCCACTATCTCACAGGATTGCAGCAGTCCCCAGTTACTCTGAACTTGCCTTACTTTCGCAAGACTTTGAGTGCTCCATCACCCGGTAACTCCACCTTGTGTTCTCATGGTGTGCATCACGTCTGGGCAAAGTGCATTTAAAAAAACTCTGCTCACTATTGCTTGGCAGATCCATTAGACAGGGCAAGTGGACCCACATATGCACTGGTGGATGGAAGGGAGAATACCAGCAGGTGGATTAAAATAGTTTAACCTATATTTTTAATCCATTACTAGGGTATTTATTGAGCGCAGGCCTATCTTAAGGAAGCAATGAAGCGCTTGACAATAATAGGGGGAATAATAAAGTTAGGGAGCATAAAAACAAGGGAGTTGGGAATCTAACAGCTTACAGTGGGAGCCAGTGCAGTCCGATGGCAGGTGGGGTGATGTGGTCAAATTGCGGATTTATTCAAAGAGCCGTCCGGCAGCATGCAGAACAGTTCTCACTGGAGCCAGAGTAGTTGCCGGAAGGCCTTCCAAAAGGGCATTGCCACCATCCAGGTGGGGGAGGACGAAGGCTTTGACAGCAGATGCGAAGTTGTTTTCTGAGATGAAGGGCTTGATTTTTTGCAGGAGAGAAAGTTGTTACCAGGCCGTTTCTGTCTTCTTTGCTATGAGCTGTTTGAAGGAGAGTTCTCCGTTGATGTCAAAACTAAGGGTCTTGGCACATGTGGCCAGCTCGGGTGTGAAGCCCTCGAGGTGCATAGCAGAGAGCCAGGTCTGGATGTCACGATCTTATGTGTTGTTGGTCAGCAGCAGGAATTCAGTCTTGGAGGGGTTGATCTTCAGGTAGACACTGAACATTGTTGTATGTCAAAAGGAGGGGGACAGGCCAGTTTTTGTCATTTCAGGTTTCTTTATTCAAATAATAAAGGCCCTAGTATACGGGATTTCCTACTTAACCAAACTAACTAAGGTGCTCGTCGTCTGCTGCGAAGTCCAAAATTAAACAGTCTGTCCTCCAGAAAACAACAAAAGACCATGACTGCCTTATCCTGGATAGGCTTCTTCAGCTTTAATATGCACTCTTGAGATATTGCTTGGCTATCTCGTGACATAATTGGTTTAGTTTTCCCAGTCCTGGTTTCCCAAACTTGTTCCCTTGGCACGTCAGCTTCATTCGCTTTGGAAATCCTGGAAAAAGGTCTCTCTTCAGTGTCTCTAAAAGTCTTCTCTTCCTGGTTCCACTAGTAGTTGCTGTAGTTCTTCAGGTCTTTGTGCATAAAACAGTTGATATCATCAGTGGTATAACACAAAATGTGGGGGCCCCCCTGCAAGCCCTGCTGAGGGATTCCCCACTGCCACGGGGCCCACCACTGGGCATGGGCACCGCCGGTTTGCCATTACACCACTGTATCCTATTCCCACTCTTCTGATTTACTGTCTTTACCCTTGCTATTCTTATTGTAGACCTAATATTAATTCTCTTGTCCACTTCTTGTATCACTGAGATTAGTGGGATGGGTTCCAGAATGTTTTCTCTCTTCTAACTACTCACTGGGCCGAGTAGGCTGAGTCCCAGAGGGTTTCTTACTTTTCTTAACCTCACACCACTTACTGGGAGGAGTAGGCTGATTCCCAGAGGGTTTGTCACATTTCTTAACTGCGGGCCAATCACTGGGACGAGTAGGCAGACAGTATTCCTTATTGCCAGTTGTTGGGAAAGATTTCTCTTTACTGCACCTTACCTTCCATTTTTAATGGACATCCAAAGGTTTTGCTTTTTATTTTTTAATCTGACCTATTGTTGTGCAGTAGCTTCACTACAGTGACTTTTGCTCATCTGTCATGGGGAAACTGACATGTCTTTCAGGCTTCAGTAGTGGGAAACTGTTTCCCTTAGCCTTGATGCTCGTTACTACTTTGGCAACTTTTGTAACTTTTATCATTGCACCATGTATCTTACAATGCAGTACAATGGGGTACACTTTTCGTTTTGCCATAGACTAACACTCAGAGGATTTTTGGTTACTGTAGGTGTGCATAATTGACAAGCTGGTGGCAGCAATGACTTTTTACCATTTTTTGGTGCTTTTTGTTTTAGCCTTAACGTGTTTACCGTGTTTGGCTACTAACTGTGGCTAATGTCCAAACATGGCCATGCCATGAGGTTTTGCACTTGTTCTTTGGCCATCTTGGCTTTTAGCCTTCTTCCTGGCCTGTGAGGCCAGGAAAATCCTTACATGGACTTACAGTCCCTGGGAAAGCAGAGGCTTTTGGCGGGCTACTGGAGGGCTATGTGTGTTTGCTGGCAGTATGTGGGCTGGGACTGTCTGGTCCCAATCCACAAACTGGTTTCAGTGTGTCTGGGTGATATGCGTGAGTGTGCCTACCAGTGGTCCTGATTGGACCAGTACTTTGGTGTGTGGGGGCTAGTTCTAAAATTGGCTAGTGGGAATTTCTGCTCTTGCCTGGCGTTTGGGATAAGAAGAGGACCCCTGCACCCACTCTAGAGAGATCTTGGAGAAATATGAAGGAGCCAAGACTTCTGTCTAGCTGTGAGACACGTGAGGAGACCAGTGATCCATCTGAAGGAGGCCTGGCAACCAACTTCTGCTGCTGTCCTTAAAGAGCCCTGTCTTGCCCTGTCTTGCTCCAGCAGTCCTGCAAGGGAGCTGCGACCCTTTGAGTGGAGGGAATATGCATTCCTTTTGTCTGCTCGTACCCTGCAGAGAAGAGCCTTTGAAGTGCCCTGGGGCCGCCCTGTTGCTGACCAGCTCAGAGTTTTGGCAACCGTGCTCCCGACGCTCTGAGTTGAGGCATGGAGCTTGGGGGATCCTCGGCTTGGCCTACAAGACTCACCTCAGTGAAACTTTGGAGTCCTAGCGTCAAGGGGACCCAAGATAGGAGGGAAAGTCCGACCTCGACAAGTGAGTCCCTTTGCGTCGCAGTGCTGCAGTAACCGCTGTCCGAAACAGCTCACCTGAGTCGAGTCCAGTCCTGAGAGGGGTCCTTCATAGTTTTCCGCTGCATTCTTCCACTAAGAGTCCTTGCACCACCTGCAAATCAAGGGCTGAGGCTGATGGTGGGAAACGCGACCTCGGACCATTTTCCCTTGACCTGGCAAGTCCTGTGAAGAATCTGAGTACAGGGGTTGAGTTACAGTGGTTCTTGCCGGCCCTCTAAACTCCCTTTAGAAGTTTTACAAACTTTAATAACAGTTTGGCTTTGATAGCAATATTGTCTTGGGACAACCATCATAACATTTAGGAACCATTTCTTGTTACCCTTTTCTAAATGACTAACCGTAGATGTCATCAATAACTTTCCCAAACCGTTTTATCACTATCACTTGCAATATCATGCAATTTTATAACCTAGAAGAAGAAACACATCTGTGCGGCTCAGTAAGAGTCTACACTGAATAAGGGTATTCGTATCTATAAACAAATCTCGTCTTATTCTAAATTGGAGAAACCTTTAATACCACCTCCTACTGTAAACAGCTGCTAATCAGAAGGCAACTAAAATTTAGTAAGTAACTGCTATGGTCTTCAGCTTTACCCTATTACAGTATGGGTATTTGCATATGGATTGTGCGACTAACCGTATCCACCAGCACTTAGCATGTCAGCTTATTCCACCTGAATAGCACATGGGGGTAGCAAGCCTACTCGAAGGGTATAGTGGAAAGAACACAGTGGCACGGCACACGCATACAAGAATTTCTGCTTCACGTCTGTTTTGCCATTTTCTTCGCATTACAGTAAAGTGCTGCGATCCCCTTTATGGAAACACTTTCATTCATTGGTTTTCTGAAGAAATAATGGTCTCTGCTTCAAGCAGGTATCACTTACAATGTTGGGTGGAAGGGGCCAGGGGAGCTATGTGTGCACCAAGAGCCAAGTAAAGAAACTGATCAAACTAACTTGGCTTCGGGGTGGATTTCATCCATCATGGAGTGATGAAGGATGACGTCGAAGGCTACTGAGATTCTGAGAAGTACCATGGTGAGCGCATGGGGTTGGTTAGCTCTGACGTTGCCCTATAAAATTAAACGGGCAGCTTCAGTTCTAGGTCTATGGTGAAAACTGGAGTGATGCAGATCACAAATGGCTTTTTGAAGCTAGCATTTAGTTTGATTTGGCCACCATAGTCTTTTCCCGTGAGTTCGGGGTGTTAACAGAGGCCCGCAGGTTGGTGGGGCCAACATTAGCTTGTAGTAATCTTGCAGCGAAGACGGAGTGTGTTTCAACGAGCTTCGCGGGGTAGGAGGTCCTTGATGAATCATGTGTAGTAGATGCCAGACGGTGTGAATCTGAACTTGGGGTCCAAAAGCCATGTGGAAGTCAGTAGAGCATACTGCTTATGTTGGGTGACCTGGGCTTGGGAACGTGAGGATAGTCTTCCGGGCGAGGACAAGGATTTTGCTTTACCGCAACGTGGCACATTGAAGTGCTCTCTAGTAAACCGCAGATAAGAGTTTTGATCCAAATTGCCTCTGGCTGCCCACTTAATTGTGTTTGGGGGGGCTGGGCTAGAATTAGTTGGGGTTAGATGTTCAGGGGCTCAAAAGTGGAGCGGGCAACAGGATGGTTTGCTTTGCTAAAGCCTTACCTTAGGTGATGAGAGGTGTTGAGCTGGTGGGCCGTGGCTTTGGAGGCACCTGGGCATAGTTTGGTTGCTGATGAGCAGCAAGAGCGCAGGGTCCTTATATGGCTTTCATCCGCTGCCAGGGAGTGCTAGTGGACAACAGAATGAGCAAATGGTCAAGGTTTGTAGAGTGCTATGCAGTACAAGGCAGGTGTGCCCCGAAGAGTTTTAGGCTTAGGCAAGGTCTGTTGTAGCAGGAGCAGTGAAAAGGATGGGAAGGTTGTGTCCAACAAATACATATTAACAGAATTGAGAGTGGCTAGGAGTTTATCAGAGTTGAGGCCCCAGCCAGGTAGTGGTCAATTTGATGGCTCTCTCTAAGCCAGATGGAACCCCAGACAATTGAAAAGCACATTTTCTTTTTATTTTGTATCAACAAAACGGGTATTTGGGTTCGACTGAGACAATGGTTTGGTTGTAGGGTTAGGCTTTCTTTAAGACTGCGGTCCTCGGTCCTTTCCTCTCTCCCTAATCCAGCTCTTCCTTCTTGGTAGCAACTGTCACTCACAGTTTCTGGGATTTGAAGTGTCCCCCACCTTCCTTGTTAGTTGCTGGGTCTCTCGTGGATGTTGCTGAAGTTTGTCAGGATCATGCTTTGGTCCACCAGGACTCTCTTATTAGGCATCCCCCACCTGGAACCCTTAGGTCTGCAGCGGGGATCGGGCATCGGCGAATGAACCAATGATAAGACCCCAGGAGTTATCCTGGTGGCAATGCGAGCCTCGCAGACCGTTGATTATAATCTGCGGCCTCTCCACAACTGCTACATTTTTTTGGTTTAAAGAGTGAGCTGATGGGTTGTTTCTTACTCCCTGTCCTTTTCTTTGTTTTCTCACACCTCTTCTGTGCTCACTTCCCTGCTTCTCCCCTCCTCGTCTCCTCTATTCGGTCTCTCCCCTCTTGCTTTCACATTTTCTCTCTTCCTCCTTTCCTCTGCTCTCTTTACCTCCTCTTCTATATTCTCTATTTCTCTTGTTCCCCCTCATCTGTTTTTCTTTCACCGTCTCCAGTTTTGTCTTCCACCTCTCTGCCTCCTTGCCACTTCACCACTCTTCGTACCTCTTTCCTCCTCACATGTTCCTTCTCTTCACTACCTCACCACTCTACCACACTCGCCACCTCTCTCTCCTCTTGCCCGTTCACCAAGATCTTCTCGGCGCTTTCCATCACACCAACCGCTCCGTGCCCAAACTCCTAGTACCCACTTTACACTGAGTTGACATCTACTTAAGTATCTCCCTGGGGCGTGACTGGCCCTATCCAAAATACAAATTCCTCATGTGGTTTGTGCTGCAGACCGCCCTGAAACTCTCCCTCTTGAAGTCAAAAGATGTGTGTCTGTTGTCTTGGAAATAGTCTGACAGCGGCCCTGGCAACTCCCCACCCCCTAATCCCCCCACAAAGGCAGACAAACCGTCACTTTGAAAACTCAGCAGGTTAGACGTCCTGACTTCCTCCTGATGTCCACGTGGCATGACGAACAGTTAAGAGCGAGACACGTGGTCTTGCTGAGGGCATAATCCAGCTCATGGACTTCTGCACTAGTGGGTATGAGTGGATCGCTCCTCATTCAGAACATCTGCAGTTGCAACCTTTCATTTATGATTTCCAGGAAATAAAACAGCTCTCATGGCATGAGACTTCCTATACACACAAGGCAAAAGGTGGGATTGGGGGCTTGGAGGATCCCCCATGAACCGTCTCCCTGAGTCTGCATCACAAAATCGAGTGATGTACCCAGGGCCATCTTAAGCACTTTTGGGGCCCTGGGCACGGACATCTTTGGGGCCCCCCTCCACCAAACCAAAGGAATAAAGGGATCAAGAATACCGGTTGCGCTCCTCAACCTCACCACTCACGCTCACAACCTATAGGTTGATATGCTGTCTCGCAGCATAATAAGCACTTTCTTGCCCTCTTCATTCTTGCTCTAATCAGAATGATAAACAAGTAGCATTTGAAGACCAACATTAGCAGTCAACAAAGGGGTTACTGTTGTAGTACATACAAGATACTTTTTATCAATGACATCCAGGAGGGTAGATGTAGTATTAATGCAGGACCGTATGTAAAAGGTACATGTAACCCATAATAGACAGAGAACTCACATTAGCTGCCTCACAGAATGCAAAAGTGCTCATGCATGGATAGAGACCACCATTTGGAAGGAAGGAGAACGCTAAACATACTGTAGCATGGATAGTGGAGGCAGATCAGAAGCTACCAGGAAGGTGTCTTTATCCAGACAGACTGAGATTAGAAGTGGGATATGGTTTTCAAATAGTTTTGCCATTAGATATCAAAGGAACAAATACCTGTGGTGTGCAATAAAAATATGCTCACTATTAACACAGTGAAACCATGAATAAGGCTTTTATGAAGATCATACCATAAGAAGGAAATCACTCGTAAGGGCTGACAATTTTGAAAGTTTTAGGTACTGGCAGTGTAGAGAGGTTAGGCAATAAAAGATTAAATGAGATGCCCAGGATCACACATTGGTTAAGAGGAGAAGCTGGGATTTGTGCCAACTTTGCAATTTCTGCATTTGAAAACTTTCTTTTACAATTCTTACCATGAACTTAAACAATCTCACTTTATAAAAACGGACTTATAAAGTACACAAATCACATTACCAAGCATGATCATTTTTAAACAAAATATTACAGAAGGGTCATACTTTCTATCATACAGGGGAGTATATAAGAACCAGCATACATATCGATGTGATTTAACACATTTAATCTGGGTTTGTCTTTTGTGTTTTAAAGCTTTAAATACTTCTAAACAATGGCTTGTGACATTTTCATTTATAAACGTGCATAAAAACCTTTGGCTTTTACCAAAAAGCAAACCGTATTTTGTGTCAAACAAGCAGACCTTAAAATATGCTTGCCTGAGGCCTGCAACATATGGTCCGCTCTCTTCCGTCGTCTACCAACCCTTCCACCCAAATGGCCTACATAAGAAGAAAGATCAAGTAATGGGCTAAACGATATGAGCAGCACGCTAGAAGGCCAACCTCTCAGAAGACAGAAAAGTAATGTAAGGTATATTAGCTAATTTGACCAGGATCATTGTATCATCTGCTGGCAAATCCAGGATACAAACATGAACGCTGTAGTTCCATAGTCTTGAATTTGGATATTTATTCACCTCTTGGACTAACAGTTTATGCCATCGTTGGAGGTGATTGCCTAGGTTTTACAACACCCCATCTGAACAAACCAATTTCTAGACCTTCACCATACGAATGATATGTTAGTTTTTATAGCAACCCCTATCTGGTACAGGTGCATTGCTGATAATAGCAGATGTTGTACTGCAAAACCAAGTACATACAGGCAGGTTTATAAACTTCAGACATAGGAAAGGCTCAACCAGCCTTGCTGGAATGTGATATTCTAATTTTGCATATGAACACATCTCTGCAATATGTGCTTCGCACACTCAGCTGGCTTCTGAACCATTGCAGCACTCAATTTATCAATATGCATTTCACCATTGCCTATTGCACATGATCAACATAATTCCCAAAGGAAGGAAAAAATGCTCCAGAGTTCTGCCATAAGAAACACACAAACTATGTATACCACAGTGAACACAGAAAACAATACATGATGAATTGATAAAGTCAGAATGCACTTGCCAAAACAGAAAGGCAATGGGTTTAGAGCCTCAGCAGCCCCCGTATAAAATATCCTGACGTGTGCTATTTAAGACTGGTGAACAATGGAATCTTACTTCCTCAGATCAGCTAGCCTTGTGGGGCCCCCTCCAAGGTGGGGGCCCTGGGCAAGTGCCCCTTTTGCCTTCCCATAAAGACGTCTCTGGATGTACCACCCAGGCTCTCCAAAACACCCATCTCCTAGGTTCCCACATGTGATGGTCACATACCTTCGTCAATTTCCGTAAAGCCCCCTCACCCCCTTAGGCCTGGCCGCCTGGAAGTAACTTTGGCTGGATTTCTTTACCTGTGTTTGGGGTATGCAACAGATGCTTCACAGGGCCTGGTCTACAAAAACCTGTGTCCAATCCCAGGTATTGTGACAGGGTTCTGGATTGGACCCTGTCAGAGAAGGGGGCCCGTCCCTAAAACCCCCTCATGTGCCTTGAATGTTGATGAGGGTGCTCCTTAGCTTGCTATTTTCTGTGTGCCTCTTCCTTGTGCTTTTTCCACCCTACCTGCTTTTATTTCATTAAGCACATACCTACCTCCAAAACTGTGAATTATTCTCTGTGGCCCCCAATCTATTGCTCCTCTCCTAACTCTCGCAATTTCTCAAACCTACGCTATCACCCCGTTACTCTTAACGTTGACCCTTCTATCTAGAGCCCTTTGGAATGCACGTTCCTTACGCAATAAAGCGAATCTACAATTCCTCTGTTTAACTGAAGCCTGACTTTCTCCCTCTAATACTGCCTCTGTTGCTGCTCTGCCCACCCCTCTTTCTATATTCTCCCACTCCATTCGTCCGACTGGCCGTGGTGGTGGTACTGGAATTCTTGAACACTCTTTCTGGTTGACATTTCCTCCTGTCCCCGATTTACCATCCATTGTGTAGCTGTGAATATCACTTTAATTCCTTTAAGTTTCCTTTTTCCATGAATCGTCTTGTCATTTATCACCCCCCCCCCCAAACCCCCCTGCACCCCCCCTGGACCCATTGCATCCTTTTGTGATGACCTGGATACACTTCTTTCCTGTTTACTCCCAGCTACTACCCCCTCCATCATACTTGTCGATTTCAAACTTAATCTTACTACTACTCATAATTCATGTCTTTTCATTCCAATCATCGAATCTTACCACATACTCCAATTCCCTACTCCCCCATTTTATCAATCTGGCACCTCTTTGGACCTTATTTTTTCTTCTATTCGCACTTACTCTATTCCCACCATTCCTCTCCGTTCTTCCGACCATTTTCTTATCTTTGGCTCATTTCCCAAATCTCGACCTGCTTCTCCCTGCCCCTTCATCTTCTCTAGTCGCGATCTTTGAAATGTTAACCCATCTATGTTTGTTTCCTCCCTTAGTTCTGTTCTTCCTCTTCCATCTTCACACACTCAATGATGACCCAAAATTCTCTGATAAGCAAGACTATTACTCTAATCTTCTTACTAATCTTTCGTCCCACATGCGCGGGCTGTTTAATGAACTCAATCGCCTTCTCCCCAGCCTCTGATCTCCCCTTATCCACTTCTCTTTCTCCTGACTTCGCCTCCTACTTAACTACTAAAGTAGTCACTCTTCGATCATCCTGTTCACCGGTCCCAGAAACCCTATGCTCGTATATACTTCTCTTCCCTGGCCCCCTCCACTTCACTTTTATTCTTATTCTGCCTTCTTCCCCCCCTCCCCCAACTAATAATGATTCTTCTCTCTTGCTGCTCGTGCTAATCCAACTTCCGCTCCTAAAGACTCAATCCCATCTTCTTATTCATCAAGTTTTTCCTCTTTTTACCTCGTTATTTTTGAGTTCCCTCTACTGCCACTTTTCCTACTTCCTTTAAACACAGCAGTGTCATTCCTATGGTAAAAACACCTTCTCTTGATTCTTCGACTCCCTCTTATTTTTGCCTGATTTCTCGGTTACATTTTCTATCTAAAATTCTTGAAATAATTGTTTACTCTCAAGTCTCTTCTTTTCTAAACCAACCCTCCTTATCCCCTCCTCTGCAATCTGGCTTTCGACCTTTCCACTCAAATGAAATGGCGTTACTTTGTGTAATGGATTCTCTTTGCCCAGTATACTAAGCACTCTTCTCTTCTTGTATTACTAGATTTCTGCGCACATGTTGTCACTGTCGATCACCATATTCTTTCCACTAAGCTTCTATCACTCAGTATTTCTGGTCCTGCTCAGAACTGGTTAGGTTTCTACTTATCTTATTGCAACTACTCGGTTTCCTGGGTTGGGCAGTCATCTCTCTCTTCCTCTTTGCTTTGGGGCCCCTCGGGGGTCGGTTCTTGGCCCCTTTTCTCTCTCTACACCATTCCTCTCCGCTATTATATATTCTTATAACTTCTCCTATCATTTATATGCAGATGACAACCACAGTTTCTTCTCTTTTTCTTCTTTTCAGAGCCCATCCATACAAAACGC
The DNA here is from genome assembly GCF_040938575.1 of Ambystoma mexicanum. Classification (NCBI taxonomy): domain Eukaryota; kingdom Metazoa; phylum Chordata; class Amphibia; order Caudata; family Ambystomatidae; genus Ambystoma; species Ambystoma mexicanum. Next base: position 1,017,438,081 of record NC_090923.1, on the reverse strand, counting down.
TCTGCTGGTCTTTCCTCTATCCAGTCTTGGATGGCTTCCCACTTGCTACATCTTAACTCATCCAAAACAGACATTCTATTAGTTCCTGTTTTCCCCAAATCCTCCTCCTAATCCCCCCTATTCACTTCCCTCCACCTCAGCTAATGGTATCCATCCCGGCTCGTAATCTTGGTATCACTTTTGATTCCTCCTTGTCTTAGGGCAAATAAACTCCTAGTCTCTAGGATTATCCCGTCATGTCTCGATTACTTTTCTGCTGTTTCTTGGTATCCCCACCTCTTCTCTAGCCCTACTTCAGTCTATCTATCACTCACCTGCATGTCTCATATGCTCCCTCAATCAGTGTAGCTCTATTTCCTATGCTCTCAACTCCCTTTACTGGCTATCCTATGAACATCTCCGCCAATACCAAGTTCTTTCTATTGTCTTGAAGTGCCTATATGGCATGGCACCTCCAAATCCTTCCTCCCTGGTACCCATCATCACACCTCTCCATTCCCAATCTTTTTTCTAATTTCATTCCCTCGTCCTCCCTGTGCCCAATCATGCTTTCACTCCTTTTTCTTATTAGCACCTAAGCTCTGGAACACTCTCCTTCCATATATTCACTCTCTTGATTCAACTCCCTTATTTTTCTCTCCGTTGAAATCCCATTGTCTTTCTTCTACTTAAAAAGGAGAACTTGCTTACCAGTAATTTTCTTTCTATGGATTCTTCTCCCGCAGATTACTCATCAGATCATCAGTGTCAACTGCTCGGAAAACATTTCAACAAGGGGCATAGTGCACCTCGACTCGGCTGTTGATCCATCTTGACTCGATGCAGTGGTCGACTCCGGACATGATGTTGGTTGTCATACATATACTACGCCACTACGCCCCGTACCTCAGTTTCCCACCCTTTTTCCCCCTAGCTACACCGGAAGAATGTGGAATTGACTGAAAATATCCACAACAATCAAAAACAAAAATGTATCTTTTTTAAAGGATGAGGAACAGAAGAGGACACACAATAGGCCTAGGAGCCCAAGAGATAGCTCATCTCTTCTTCCAAGAGAAGGTCAGTCATCATTGAATGCTGGCACTTTAATAGCGGGGCTGGATGGGAGGGTGATGAGAAATCTGTGGGAGAAGAATCCATAGAAAGAACATTAACAGTAAGTGATTTCTCCTTCAATGGATTACTTTCTCCAACAGATTCGTCATCAGATAGAATCCCAAAGCAGTATGTAGTCTGGTGGCAGGATGAAAGTCCCTAAACCAGAAAGCTCTCTAGCACCAAGCAACACGTCCAAACAGTAGTATTTGATGAGGGTTTTGTCACCGCCCAGCAGTTCTCTTTAACTGGCATACCCCTCTGGAGTGCTGAAGAAGCAGCCACACCCCTAGCGATGTGAGCTTTGATGCCCAGCGGGAGCCCTTTCCCTGCGTGTTGGTAACACTCCGCTATACAGAGAGTATTATCGTAAAGCGCTTTGGATTAAAGCGCTATATAAACTTAATAAACAAACATAATCCACCTTGATATGGTCTGCTTAGAAATAGCCATACCCTTTGTGGACAGGGAAAAAACAACAACCAGCTGGTCAGTCCTCCTGAACTCCGCAGTCCTTGCGACATAGAATCAAGGGTCCCTCTTAGGGTCAAACCTGTGCAACCTCTCCTCTTCGTTGGAAGGATGGGAGGAGGGTAGAACACAGGCAAGACCTCCTGGGGGATGTGGAACTCTGAAAAGACCCTGGGGAAGAACCCGGGCTGAACGTTGAGTGATACTTTCTCCTTAAACTAGAGAAATGGAGACTTGTGGGATGAAGCCTGCAACTCACTGACTCTTCTGGCAAAGGTGATTGCCAGTAGAAAGGCAGTCTTCAAAGTGAGCAACCAAACTGTGCTATGCATCGGCTCAAACCGAGCCACCATGAGGAAAGTGAGAAACAGGTTAAGGTCCCCGAGTAGGACACCAAAAGGAACAGGCGGAAACGCATTCACAAGGCCTTCCAGGAATTGGGCCATAACCGTGATCATAAAGAAAGACCATTGATATGGAGACATTTGAAAACAGACAAAGCTGCCAAGTATTCTTTGACTATTGCAACCTGAAGGCCTGACGAGGCCAGTGACAGAAGGAACTCCATCACTGCAGTGGTAGGGCAAGAGATGGGGTAAATCTCACATCCCCTGCACCAGGCCTCCATCTGCATGCATACAGCGATCTTGTTAATGGTCTGCGTGCAGTCAGTAGCACCTCAAGCACCTCGTCTGAGAGGTCCCAGTCATCAAATCTCATCCTCTCAATAGCCATGCATGTAGATTGAGGGACTCTGGGTTTGGGTGCAACACCCAACCCTCTGACTGGGATCGGAGGTATGGCCGATGAGGCAGCCGGAGAGTTGGACAGATGGCCAAGTCCAGGAATTCAGAGTACCACTTTCTCCATGCCCAATCTAGGGTGATCAAGATCATGGTCACCTGGAACCTCCTCAAACTCCCGAGAACCCACAGGATGACAGGATTCGGTGGGAAGGCATAGTGGAGGTTGAAGTCTCACTCCACTAGGAAGCATCCCCCAGTGCGCTTCTTGCCGGGAAGTCCCTCGAACAGAACTGTCTGCACTTCCTGTTGGATTATGTGGAAAATCGATCCACTGTTGGGGTACTCCACTGAGCAAATATCTCCTCGAGCACTTCCTGGCACGCATCCCACTCGTTTAAGGTCATGCTCAGGGCATCCACCAGCAGGTTCCCCATACCTAACAGATGGACTGTCGTTACGGAGATCTGGTTCTCTAACATCCAGAACCACAGCGGCATTGTCTCCCTACAAAGACCGTCCACCTGTTTGCTTGTTCAGGGAGTGCATGGCAACTGTATTGTCTGTCATAATCAGGGCTTGTTTCCCTGTGAGAGAGGGCGCAAAGGCTTTCAGGGCTAGCCTGATCGCTCTGTTCAGGAGGAGAGGAATTCACTGACGGGCCCATAGGTCAGCGGTCACCCTCTACAACTTGTAAGACAAGATAGCTGCACCATGTGAGGACAGGGGGTGCAGGATTCACTTACACGACTCAATAATGAGGACTCAGTAAGTTGGCAAAGGGAAGTCTGTTTAATGACAAGTACATCAAACAGAGAAACAAATGGAAATCAGCAGCATTGCGATCACCTGTCTCGCTCCAACTTCCTCGAACTTCAGTCGAACAGTCATTGTTATAGGCAAAACTCATCATCACGGATGTCTAATTCTATAAAAAATCATCATGCAATATAATTGGTTAGGAAAGGTAGCTTAAGTATAGGTGTTATATCTGTATATGATAATAGGGCATGCGTATTGGGTAACTCTTATCGGGTGGGCGTCTACGCCCATTCCTCTACATCATGCGTGATTGACATCACTACAACGTCCTATTGGTTCTACTATCTATCTATAGGACTCCAGATAACTTGGTCCATTGTGATTGGGCAGGTTACACCCCTAGACATAAATCCCGGTTTTAATTAGCAGCATGCAGAATGGACACCCATGTGCCTGGTGTCCCAAGTTTCACCCTTCCTTCCATCAATCAGTGTTTTAGGGCGATGTGTCAATTAGTTGGCTAAGGATGGCCTCGAAACTGTAGTCTCTTATCGGGAAAAGGTACGGCATCCTCGGTTCCTGGATGACATCAGGCGGTGGTACCTTTCCAGCTTTTAGTGCATTTAATTCTGTTTCAGCCTCGCTACCTGCACAGGCCCATCTTATCTTGACCTTATCTTGACCTTCATGAGGCAGGCTGGTATGCTCTGATGTTTGAGTCTTCTTAGCTGACTCTCTCCTCCCTTTCTCTGGTTGAATTCGATTTCCTAGGTATGAGCCGCTCTGTTGAGTTTCGATTCCGCTCCTTCTCTTGCCTTTGGCTGGGTTACGAAACTTGGCCCGTCAGGCCTGTGGACGCCTGGGTACATTTCTGCTTTTACAAAATGGAGTCATACTTGTACAATGTGCCTTATTGAGGTAGATATATGGTTGGCGCTTGCCGCTCTATTTTCTACTAAGCATTGCAAGAGTATCGATTTCTTAGCATCTTGCGTTTCAAGCCTATTTACACACGTTTAACAGGTCGGTTGCTTCCATCTTGTCTCGTAGCACCGTTTCCTTACGTTTTAACATTGTATCTTCTCTGTGTCCATTATATTTATTTTCGTAGTTACTCGCACTGGTGTGCTTGTCTTCGATAGCCACTTTTGTTCATTCACGAGTCTGTTCAGGCCCTCGTGTCATTTCCACTAGTCTGCCATTAAGGCTTTTGGGGTCTCTTCATGGACTGTATGTAGGTACTCCTCATTTCGTATCAGCGGCGGGTATGGTTGTCTGATAGGGTACCGTGCTGCCTAGGGTTGTCTGGTTATGGGTGCTTCAACAGGTATGCATCTTCTGATGTATACTGGGCAGAGTCCCAGTGAAGCTCTTTGTAGGTTCATTTGCTCTTCATATGTCACATACCTTGGCGAGTACGCTCCTGATACCTCGAAATGAGGTGACAGAGTGCAGGCTATGTCTGGGACCTCCTCTACACTGGTCGGTTCATCGACTACTTCTGCAACCTCCTTTGCATTTATTTCTTTTGATTCTTCAGAGTCATGTTCATGGTCCTCAGGGTTTGTACATGATGGTGTGAATGTGAGAGCCTTTGGAGTCCATATTTTTATCACTCCATTCAAACTCCCTGCTGTTTTCACATGTTCGTCTTTGTTCCATGTCATTAGTTGACATTGTCCATTTGGGCTGCAGTAGTTCCATTTTCCTTCATACCTTCTTCGTTTTTTAGGGTATGTGAACCTTGTTCCTTCTGGCGCAAATTTGCTGGTTTTCACAAAGTCTCTTATTTCTTCATCAGTCAGGTCTCTGGGCTTCCACCCTGGCTCGACATCAACCATTATTTTCATCCCTATTGCTTTCTTCGCAGTTTTCTGGCACTGTGTAATGATTATCTTGATAACACAGAATCCTAGCAGTACCATTGCTAGTAGAGCTTCCAGAAACTTGAATATATCTGCCATCCATTGTGGGACCCACGAGAATAGGTCTCCAAACTAGCTGTCTTCGTCTACTTCATCACTTTCATCGATCATCTGGTTTTTCAGGTTTGTCAACATGCTTATGGCCTCTGTTAGGGTTCCGTTTTCTTCATCGTGCAATGGTACAAATGTGCAACATGATTCTCCGATTTTTGCACAAACACCTCCATCCATTGCAGTGATCATGTCAAGCACATATCTGTTTTGGAGGGTCATTAGTCTGATTGCTGTCAGCTCTTCTTTGATCGCGTTGAATCCTTTTATAGTGGTATTGATGGTCTGCAATAACTCATCCGGTTATCTGCAACCATTTAGCATTCACTCCAACTTGGATGTGGAGCAGGAGTAGTGTTGTGAATACTGTTGCGGTGAGGCTGAACAGCCTTTGTTCGTACGGGATTGCATGGAATGCCTCTTGATTTGGGAGAAAAGTAATTTTCCCTCTTCAACCTGGATACCAGTTCCACAGATCTCCTTCTTAGATGAGCATCTGCTTTTGGGAAACTGTCCAACTTCAGGTCATTCTTAGGGATCACTAGCGCGGGAACGTGGACGTTCACTAGGGTGCATATGCCTCCCCAGTTTTTCGGCAGCCTTATGTATGCCTTGGATCCACACACCGAGTAATGGTCCATGATAACTGCGGTACCTTGTGTCATTCCTGGGGCTTCAAAGATTCTTCTGCAGTTTACATTCTCTCCCATCTTTCTTGTGCCATTACTTCTGAAGCATAGTTTCGGACTTTGCAGTGGTACTATTTGCAGGGGTCCTCCTCTATCTTCGACCCATGTTAGCAGTTTTACCAACCATGTCGACAGAGGTTTGCATAACCTCTGCAAATTCTCTATTGTTTCTTTGCAGGCTCCAACGACCATCCACGCTCGGCAGATTACTACTCGGTCCTCCCATCCATCTGGGTAGACCACTGACCCCCAGGTCTGCATTTGGCCTCTGTTCTTCCAGATTTGATCCTCTTCTGCTGTCTTTCCTTGAACGTTCAGTCTCGGGTTAACTTCCCATCTTATCCCTGATCCTTTGATGACAGGGTTCTCATACCTGATCACGTGATTCCTGGTGTTGGCCCGGTTTGTTTTAATGTCCTGGACGTAGCCATCTTCATTCGGTAATCCTTTTCGTTGGCCCATATCAACGAGGCGTCTTTTCCCATAAATTGTCCTCTGGTGTTGCACATTGCTAATTGTGACATATAGTGTGCTGTAGGAACATCAATTTCTACAGCCACGAAGATTGTGGATTTTTCCATGCTGTATGGTAGTAGAGCACAGACAAAGCATTCTCCTTCTGACTGTCTTCGTCCTACTTCCTTCATGTGCTGGTACCATATGTTGTTTCCGAGATGGGCTGTGCTGTCCAGGTAATGGTTAAGTTCATTGTTATCTTTGTGTGGGCTTCTCTTGATTCTCAGCATTCTTCTGTAGTTTGCTATGACTATGTCTCTAAATGCGTCTGTGCTGCTTTTCTTCTCTGGGTGCCTCAGTAGAGCAGGCTGCCTCGACTGCATCGCTGTGGTAGGAGAAGGTTTTGTGGTTCCTTTCCTTCCCTTTTGTATTTTGTCATAGACTTCCTCTAACCGCCATTGGTTCCCCAACCTCCCAATGCGTGGTCATGTTGTAGGCCTGCGGCTTGTTCCTTGCGTTGGAGCAGGTGTGCTTGCTGTTATAGTCTCTATAGTCCTGTCTTTCAGCTCCTCGTGCAGTTTCTTTGCTCTGACTATGAAAGGGAAAAAATAGTCCATCAGCATTTGTGCTTTCTCTGTGAATTCTTTCGTGGCCACTTCTGTTCTTTTGAGGGATTTTGTTATGCCCTCTCTCTCTAGTGTTTCACTTGGCTCCTCTTGGGTACTTCCACTGTTTTCTGGAACTGATTGTTCGGCAGGCAGTCTCCCCTTCTCTGCTGCCTTCGTTGGAGGCCCTGTAGCCACTGACACTTGCCCTTGTCTGTGTGCATCCTGTGTGTGGGCGCATGCATGCAGTGGTCAGTGCAGCATTTTCATTCATTCCATGCTGACCCTGTCTCCAGCTTTTCTCTTCATTTGTTACCTCAAATATGTCTAAATCATTGCTCATTACATTTAAATTTAGTTTGTTACTTTTATCATCAGGTTTTCTTGGGACTGGAATGATTATATAGGGTCTGGGTGCTTTCGTAGGCCCCAGATGTTCATTATCTGGTGGGTGCACTGAGATTGGGACACTTCGTGCACCAATAAACAAAGCAGTTCTGATTGTTAATGACAGAAAAACAATAATAACTATACAGATACACATAATCGTTCGGAACAACAATTTGCAGCATTTACTTCCAGGGAAGTGGGGGCGCCCTTCTGTTGGGGGTAAAACCAAGTTACTGTTCTGGGCCCCCATTTCGAATGAGTTCATAGTCAGTTATTTATTCCTTCTCTTGCTCTGGTCTCGTAGTACGAGAGTTCATTTCTATTAAAGTGACGAGTGCTTCTCCAAATGTCCCCCCTCATGTGAGTGACAAAGGTAGTCTCTGGGTACTCAGTACAGTTCCTGTGCTAGACTATGGAAAAGGGTTAGGCTAGCAACTTTGGTACATCACATTCATTATGCATATCTATACTAGTTGAGGTCCCAGTGCTCTCCTCGAATTTGCTTTGGTCCTGAGGGCATGCTAGAACTTGCTCAATGCGAAAGAATGAAAAGATGGAACTGCTAAAAATCACGCAAAAATAAAATGTTGTAAAAATAAAACAAAAATAAAAGTGAACATATGAAAAAATAGGAAAAAATGAGAAAAATAAAAAAAAAAAAAATAAGGCGGTGAAGTTCGTGTCCGCTCCTTTCGCTCGGTCTCTCGGCGACAAGTTGAAGAACAGTGTCTCTCTCCTCGATCTGCTCCATGGCAGAAGGATGACGAAAAGGATAACAAGAAAAAATAAAAATAAACTAGGAACAAGATGTCGTAATCCTCGTTTCTGCTCTTCTCGATCTGTCCTCAGCGGAAGAATGAAGAACTGTGTCTTTGTCTCCTTGATTTGTCCCAGGCGGAAAGACTCACTGGAATCTCCTTAGGAATTCTCGCTGGAAGTTGGACAGCTCCACTTGGAGCATTATACCATGGAGAAGTGTGCCCATGTGTGGGGCGTTGGCCGGATCTCGAAGGAAGGTGATGTCAACATCTGCAGGCCTTCCTACCATTTCTGGATAGTCTTTGACTAATATAAACAGGACATTCTGTGCCAGCTGGGTGACCTCGGGTGATAGGGACATTTGCCCCGCTTGGCTGTGTCCTGATCACAAGCTTTTCTTTTGATTCGCACAGTCTTTGCACCTTCCCGTTGCGTGGATTACCACCAAATGATTTAATTTAGTCCACAGCTGACTCAGTTGAGCTAGGTTTCTTGGATCTCTGATATAAGTGCGTGTATCAGTTGTTCTCCTGACAAGCCCTGGGCATTTCTCGACTATTTGGAAGAACAAATTAAACGTGAGTTCATCAATGTCTATTGGCGGTGGAAGCATTTGTGTCCTTCTCACTATACCCTGGTAACTCAGCGAAGACCTCTGCGATGACAGTCAGCAGCCGCCTGATTACTTTTTTGTTAGCTGGATCTTGAATAAAGTCTGTGACACTGGCTCCTCTCCCTATGAGTGATGGGTATGATAACACCACAAGTTGGAAATAGGTTAGCACATCCCACTTGAGACTTCTGCTGGAATGTACCATAAATTCTGTGAACAAAGTCTCAATACAGATTGCTTCAGGATACTGTGTTACACTCTCAGGCAATGTCTTATTTGCAGTCATGACATGCTTTCACAAGTTCATTTTATCAATGTTGTTGTGGCTTTGGATGTGCTTCTCTTTACCCTGCAACTGGGATGTACAAAGTGTTCGTTATGTCCTTATCCCCCTTTGCTTGGAGAGCCTGTCCAGTTTTATGCCACAACTTGCATCCGGGTTCTTTGTCTTGGTTTTCTGCTCATGCGTCCTTCCTCGCCATGGATCTTGCCTGCACATGCTGAGGTTCTTCCCCCGTTGTCTGTGGTTTCTTCACAGTTGGATGCAGCTGGAGGGCTCTCCCCTATATACGGTTTAATGTCATTTATGAAGATCCATGCTCTTCTGCCCTGGAGCTTGATGGCAGAGGGGGTGCAATCCTCTATGATGAAAGGGCCATAAAATCTTGGCTCGTCCCACCTCTTCCTGGTAAAGTTCTTCACAATCACGCTGTCACCAGGGAAGACGAGGGGCGCATGTACACCTTGCTCGGTGTCTGCTTCAGCACTTCCTGCTGTGTTTCGTGCTGTGCCGTCCCCTTTTCACGGTCGCTGCAGCTGGCCTGTAATGGCAGAGGCACTGGATGTCATACAGCTTAGGTAGTCCTGCATCTCTGTTCCCAGAACCTCCCTAGTCGGCTGGGCATCACATCTAGCTCTATCTCGGGGGGTAAGAGGAGTCCTCATCCTTCTGCCTGTAACTATCTCGTGCAGCATGAGATGATGGTCGGAGCCGGGTTGGTTCCAAAGTGCATACAATGCAAAGGGTAGACAGTGCAGCCATCCCTTCTTTAATGTGAGCTTCAACTTGGCTATCCTCTCCTTAAGCAAGCCGTTGATCCGTTCACATATCCCATTCCCGTCAGGATGATACGCCGACGAGAACTTGTGCATTATACCAAGCAACAAGCTAATCTGTTCGAAAACTGAATTTACAAAGTGAGCCCCGTTATCAGATCTCATTACTTTGCACACCCCCCATCTAGAAAAAACTTCCCTCACTAGGAACTTGGCAGCACAGGTAGCGTCTGGGTGGGTAAAGGGACCTGCTTCTATCCATCTAGAGAATGGACACACCACCACAATTAAATACCTGTACCCGTTGCACACTTGAATCATGTCGACGTAGTAGATATGCAAGTGCTGGAATGGCCCATTCGGTCTGGGGATGATCCCTCTCACTACTTTTAATGTGTGCCCAGCGGTCAATTGCTGCCAGATTATGCAGTTCACCATAAAAAATGCAACACGCTCCGCTAAATTCGGTGTGAACCAGTCTTCTGCGAGTGTTGCAGCCAGGTTTTCTTTTGACATGTGAATAGGGTAGTGCAGTTGCTCTAACACTACTGTATAGGTTCTCCTTCTGCGACTGGCTCAGCTATGAATGTAGCAGGGTTCACAGTTTTACATCAAACTATTTTGATCAATGGGTTAGAGATAATCACCTCATAAGCGGATGCTCTGTGAGATGTCAGTGTGCCCTTTGGCTTTTCTAGTATGGCGAACAGCGAATGTTCAACATACAATGTCATGGAGCACCCCATCACGATGGATGACACCTTTTCGATAGCGAATGCGGCAGCAGCTAGATTTTGTTCGCACAGGAAGTGGCCCTTCCTGACCGTGTCCAGACTCCCGGTGTAATATGCTAGGGGCTTGTACCCCAGCGAGGTTCGCTGCGCGAGCACTGCCGTGTCATAGAATTGCCATTGGTATGTGAGAACAGGTAGAATTCCTCTGCATAATTAGGAATCCCGAGAACTGGGGCCTTACAAATTGCCCCCTTGAGTTATGCAAACCCTTTCTCCATTGCCTCAGTCCATTTAATTTCTCCTTTTGTTGCCTGGGATTTCTTCAAAGCCTGAAGCAAGGCCTTGGTATAGGAGCTGTAGTCAAAGACCCATGCTCTGACATAATTGCACAGGCCTAAGCAGCTATGGATTTGCTTTATCATGCACGCCTTGGTCGTGTTCAAGATAGCATCAGCCCTTTCTGGGGTTACCTTTTTTCCCTCATGAGAGATTAGTTGCCCTATGTACAACACCTCCTGTTGACAGTACTGCAACTTTTCCTCATCAACCTTGTATCCCTTTTCAGCCAGTATAGTCAATAGCTGGACAGAGTCGCGCCTGCATTGCTCTTCAGTGGTACTGCAGATCAGAATGTCATCTACGTACTGCAAAACAACACTGTCCACCGCAACATTGCTTAGCTCCGTTTGCAGGACTCGGTTGAAAATAGACAGGGACTCGCAATACCCCTGTGGCAACCTCATGCTTTTCAGACGCATCTGTCTGAAAGTGAATGACGTCAGGTCCTGAGAGTCACGGTGCAGTGGAATTGAGAAAATATTTTGCCTCAGTGGGTATGTTACATAGTATTGTGGATGGATTAGGGACTAGAGGGAACTTGGCTTCAACTATATTGTTTAATGTTTGTAAATCTTGTATTAAACGCCAAGACCCCGCCTTTGATTTCTTGATAGGGTAAATAACCGTGTTGCAAGGTGATTCTGATGTCACTAAGATGCCCTGCTCCATCATGGCGGAGATTGTCTTCGCGATCCCTTCCTCCGCTTCTCTGGACATGGGATATTGTTGCGCTCGTGGTAAAATTGCTCCTGGTTTCAGTTTAATTTTTACTTCACCTGCCCCATTCAGGAGACCTAAGTCATAGGGCCCTGTAGTCCATACTGCAGCAGGCACTTGGGCCATGTCGTCATCAAAGCAGCATGAGCACCACACACCGTGGGTAATAATAAGCAGCGCTCAGATACCTGAGGGTTCGTAGCGCTATATAAATGCCAAATTATTATTATTATCAAAGTATTCTGGACGTCCCAGCGCCAACATCATTCTCTGTGGCACCGCTCGTTTGATCATTTTGACCCAAAATGTGAGACTTACTTCCACTCTGGTCTCCTCTAGGTCAGGGTGCTCTTCGAACAGATCATCATCAGTGACGTCAGTCACTCGATACCCTTCTTCGATGGCGATAATCGGACAAAATTGTCTGCCTTCGTCATCATATCCTTCTACCAATACCACTTTCCCTTGCACTGCGGCAGATTGTATCATTAGGGAAATACTTGTCCCTCCTCTTCGTGCATAGGTATTCTGGGTCTGAATAAAAACTCATCAGGTGTCCTCAGTCTTATCCGCGAGGCCTGGCGATCCCGCCATGAGCACCCGCACCCCATACACGAAGACTTCTGGCTCTAATGGTATAGCTCTCATGGCTATACGTCCGGAATATGCTCTGATCATTTTGCACACGTTTGAATAATGCATTCCTGGAGTGGAGCTACTATACAATTCTCGGTAAACAAGATGGTCATGTTTAATTTAGTCATCAGGTCTCGGCCCAGAATATTTACTGGGGTCTGACGTGAATATAATAGGGGTACATTCATTTTGCGCTCTCCCACTGAGACTGGGAGTGCGTCTTCAAAGGGAACTCTACTATGAGCTCCAGTGAAACTCTGCATATCCATAGCCCCGCCGGACAGGGAGAATTTGCCCTCTCGTATGCACGAGCGGGTTGCACCGTGTCAACTAAGAAGGAATATTCTTTACCCCCTATGGCGACATTCACCCTAGGTTCCCTGTTAGGGTCTGGTGTCACCGATAGGATAGAGCACATCCGAGTCCCCCGTGAGCTGTCCTATTTTATATACAGGTTCGGTCCACTGTATACGTGTGGGTTTCCCCCATTTCCAGGGCTAATTACCCCTCCAGAATTAGTGCCCTGAGCCGTTTGTGGTGGTGCCTGCTGGGATTGTCCCTGTGGCAAGTTCCCCATGTTCGGTGGTTGAACCACTTGTTGTGCACCTTGCTGCACGCCTGATGCCTGCTGCTGCACGGTGTAATTTTGTGCACTGCCCTATTGCAGGACGGCAGGCTGATTCACCATGCCTGCCCCCATCCCTCGGCTATTTTGCCACATCCCTTGGCTTCTGCACAAGCGCGCCACGTGTCCAGTCATTCCACACAGCCAACACACTGGTGGTGGTCGGACCATCTGTCCATCCGGCATAGCTGGACTACCCATCTGCGCATTTTGAAAGCCACCTCGAATATTCTGAAAACCTCTGTGGTTACCTCAAAACCCTCCTTGACTACTCTGCCATCCTCTTCCTCCAAAACCCCTTCCTCTTGGGTAAAATCCTGTGTTACCCCGATTATTCTGCGATGGGTTGGTTGCTTGTTGTGCGCTTGGTTCGGCTGGGCTGGTGAGTATGGCTACCTCGAGAGCATACTTCGAGAGCTTCTTTTACACCAGCGTTGCCTCCTCGCCCTTACAAGTTGCCTCCTTTTTCCAGTTCTTTTCTTGCAACAATCTACAGTAGTGTGCAATTGTCAACTGTATTTCGGCCCATGGTTTTGCTTCTAATCCTACCAATTTTTTGAGTTGCTTCTGCACCGGGTCAGGCAACCCCTGGCATAATATGTGGTAGAATACAGGGATAGATTTCGTCCAAGACTCATGCGTTTCGAACACCCACGCGTCTTGAAAATTCTGGATATAATTCAACAGATCCTCTGACTCTTTCATTGTTCCAGTCATTATAGCTCCCATATCAGACATGTCTGGATATAGCGTTCGTAGCGCTTTCCACACTGCTGCTCTGCAATTATTAAATGGCGCTCCGTCATGGGAGGTATCGGTTAAGGTTACCCTAGGGTAGCCTGCCCGCTTCCATACATCATCTGCTCTTTTACCAAGTATATAAATTAGGAGGCCCTTAATGTCCCCTATGGCTAAGGTGACTCCCCCCGTCATTTTCTCTAACTCGTGTATCCACTTCCCAGCTCCCAATGTCAGCATTGGAAGCTTATTTTTAAGGTTCTCTCGGTCATGTGTGGCCATGGAATATATTGTGGTCTTACTCCCCCTTTCTCTAGCAGTGGGAATTGGAATGCACAGTCCGCCTTCTCTTTCCCCATAGCTCTCCGGTCTATCGCCGGGGTGGCATTCCAGCCTTGCCTTCTACCTGGCAATGCCCTTTGTCTGCATAGGCTGGTGCTGACACCCCCTTCTGATCGTGGGGTGTTTCTTTATGTCGGCTGGACTGTCCAGCAGACTTTGGTGTCCTTGTTACGGACCCACTAGCGTCTGACCATCGTACCCCTCAGTCCCCTGGGAGCCGTTTTCCGCACCGTCTCCCTTCTTCATGTGCCACATCCTCCGTTTCCCCACCAGAGTCAGATCCTGCATACTCCCAGTTTACACAACTCCTTGCACCTTCTTCGTTCTGCCCAATCTCCAGCCTGTCGAGGCACAGTCCCCTGCTCCAAATACTTTGTGTGATATCCTCAGTTTCATATAATCAATAATTAATGGCCAAAACCATCCTCTGCTACCAAGTGTTCAGGAGGAGAGGAATTCACTGACGGGCCCATAGGTCAGCGCTCACCCTCTAGAACTTGTAAGACAAGATAGCTGCACCATGTGAGGACAGGGGGTGCAGGATTCACTTACTCCAACACGACTCAATAATGAGGACTCAGTAAGTTGGCAAAGGGAAGTCTGTCTAATGAAAAGTACATCAAACAAAGAATCAAATGGAAATCAGCAGCATTGCGATCACCTGTCTCGCTCAGACTTCCTCAAACTTCAGTCGAACAGTCATTGTTATATGCAAAATTCATCACTGACGTCTAATTCTATAAAAAATCATCATGCAATATAATTGGTTAGGAAAGGTAACTTAAGTATAGGTGTTATATCTGCATATGATAATAGGGCATGAGGATTGGGTAACTTATCGGGTGGGAGTCTACGCCCATCCCTCTACATCATGCGTGATAGACGTCACTACAACTACGACATCCTATTGGTTCTACTATCTATAGGACTCCAGATAACTTGGTCCATTGTGATTGGGCAGGTTACACCCCTAGACATAAATCCCCATTTTAATTAGCAGCATGCAGAATGGACACCCATGTGCCTGGTGTCCCAAGTTTCACCCTGCCTCCCTTCCATCAATCAGTGTTTTTGGTTGATGTGTCAATTACTTCGCTAAGGATGGCCTCAAAACTGTAGTCTCTTATCGGGAAAAGTCAAGGCATCCTCAGGTTCTGGATGACATCAGGCGGTGGTACTTCTTCGCGCCTGGCTGGTCACGTGTTAGTTCACCATGAATCTGCTTCAGTTTCCAGCTTTTAGTGCATTTAATTCTGTTTCAGCCTCACCACCTGCACAGGCCCCCCTTATCTTGACCTTCATGAGGCTGGCTGGTATACTCTGAAGTTTGAGTCTTGTTAGCTGACTCCTCCCTTTCTCTGGTTGACCTCGATTTCCTAGGCATGAGCCGCTCTTTGTTGAGTTTCGATTCCGCTCCTTCTCTTGCCTTTGGCTGGGTTACGAATCTTGGCCTGTCAGGCCTCTGGACGGCTGGGTACATTTCTGCTTTTACAAAATGGAGTTGCACTTGTATAATGTGCCTTATTGAGGTAGATATATGGTTGGCGCTTGCCGCTCTATTTTCTACTAAGCATTGCAAGCAGTATCGATTTCTTAGCATCTTGCGTTTCAAGCCTATTTACACACGTTTAAAAGGTCGGTTGCTTCCATCTTGTCTCGTAGCACTGTTTCCTTACGTTTTAACATTGTCTCTTTTCTGTGTCCATTACATTTATTTTTGTGGTTACTCGCACTGGCGTGCTTGTCTTCGATAGCCGCTTTTGTTCATTCACGAGCCTGTTCAGGCTCTCATGTCATTTCCACTTGCCTGCCATTAAGGCTTTTGGGGTCTCTTTGTGGACTGTATGTAGGTACTCCTCATTTCGTATCAGCGGCGGGTATGGCCGTCTGATAGGGTACCGTGCTGCCCAGGGTTGTTTGGTTATGGGTGCTTCAACAGGTATGGATCTTTTGATGTATACTCGGCAGAGTCCCAGTGCAGCTCTTTGTAGGTTAATTTGCTCTTAATACGTCACATACCTTGGCGAGTACGCTCCTGATACCTCAAAATGAGGGGACGGGGTGCAGGCGATATCTGGGCCCTCCTCTACAGCTCGCAGAGCTGCAGCCTGTTGATATGATGCCAGCCTCCATTGTGGGCCAAAGGCCGCTCACCTGCAGATAGAAGCAGTGAGCTTCCCAATCTTTTCAGGGACATGGCGTTGACTACCCTGATCTGAGGCCAGAAAGGCCAGAAAGGTTCCCCTGCTTTCATGTTGTCTCTGCTGGCCCACCAAGTGAGATTTTCTGACATCCCTTCTCTGCTCATACAAGGCGCACTTCAAGGTGTACCACCTGACTTTGTAACTGTATAACTCACACAGTGGTACCCGCGTTTAACTATACTGCCCATGTACACATTGTACATGTTGCAAAATGCCTAATCTATGTTCGTAGCCTTGCACCTTCAGTCTGTTACAGACCTGTAAAACTCAATTGCGAATGAACACCTCCTTGCATGTGTACCGCTGCAGCTTTCAGATTGTATATTACCATATCACTGCATCCCTCTGCACACCACAATGACTCTGTTGTGTATATAACTGTGATGAAACAGTCACGCTTTGTTTGATATGTGCTTTCTAGGCAACCCACTTAGGGTATTCTAATCATCCTACTTCGCTGCTGCAACTAGGCTCTTTAGCGTTCAGTTTGTGCCTATTGCATCTAATCTTGAACTACGTTGCCATATTCTTGATATGATATACCTATGTACTACTATGGCAATTGAACCTTCCTACTCTGATAACGTACTTAGCCCTTGCATACATTGAACTAGCCTACTTCCTCTGACACAACTAGGTCTTACAACCCCCCAGCGTGTCTGCACTTTTGCCAATTCTTAAAATATTTGCATATACTAACTAATCTAACTGCTTGACTTGAAGTGCCCATCTGCGCGTTATGTTGACCAAACGATCTAGCCCATTTGTGATATGTTTGACCTGAAGTGACCCTCTGCATGATATGTTGTTCCCAAACAATAGCCTACTATTTGAGGTGCTGATCAAACTGTAGGTAGCTCTCAAACTATATATGCAAAGTGGCCTTAGCCTATGCCTATTAAGCCATTCTTGCCTATATCTACATAGAAATTTCACCCCACTACTATGCGAATGAATACCAACTTAACCGCTATGCAAGCGTGCTCAACATACTGTTGGAAGTGCTAGTAGCCTACCACATTAGCCTATCGCGCTACCACTAGAGACTAACTGCCCGTGCCCCCATTATATTCTACCTCAGGATACCTCGGCCTAGCCTGGTCCACGAACATGAGTATAACCTTGAGACTGCAGACAACCTTACTCCCAATCGGCCTCCTTGCCATAATGTCATTTGCTCTGCTGGCAACATGCCCTCCTAAAGACTGAAATATAAGACTTAGATCTAGACTATCCTGTCTCTATGAACCTAATTTAAACTGTATTAAAAGACTGCCCACACACAACATTGCCCAAAACTCAGAGATACCTACAAGACATGCACAGCTAAACAGGTCCAACAACCTAACCTCTGCACAGGTCTCCATTAGCCAGAGTAAGTTACCCATAACTAAACCACCCCCACTACTAAAACTATAGGTACCCTAACAGTAACAGGATCTCTTACTAATGCCAGATCTCTGGTGGCCCATGCCACTGGTCTTGAAGATACCCTAACCAACGAGAATCTGTACCTTCTTGCTATAACTGAGACCTGGCTTCATGATGCAGCAGGACCTGCCCTTATGGTAGCCGTACCTGATAGGTCTATCAGCTCTGAGTATCTGGTAGCTAACACCA
The DNA here is from genome assembly GCF_040938575.1 of Ambystoma mexicanum. NCBI lineage: Eukaryota > Metazoa > Chordata > Amphibia > Caudata > Ambystomatidae > Ambystoma > Ambystoma mexicanum. Next base: position 1,017,420,511 of record NC_090923.1, on the reverse strand, counting down.
GAGGCGGTGGCCTAGCCATTATTTCCAAATCTAACTTATCCATTAGACTTGCCAGGTCTCCATCCTACCAATCATGCGAGACACTCACAGCTAAACCTCTCCTATCCAATAACTGTACTCACCATCCACCTGGTGTATAGACCGCCAGGCCCAATAGGAACTTTAGAGGAAGACCTTACCTGCCTCCTAACCAACAATACTAAAGACCATGCCCAAATACTGCTGCTGGGCGACTTCAATCTTGGCTTTAATGACAGCGAGGATAAACATACTCAATCTGTAGCAGCCCTTCTAAAGGACCATGGACTAACACAAAAATTTGTCACCCCTACCCACACCAAAGAAAGGACCCTTGACTGGGTTGCCGACCTGAACTGTAATATTACCATTACTAAGTGTCCCACAACCATGGACTGATCACTACCTTATCTCCTTTTCCGCCACACTAGACCTCCTCCACCCTAAAAATATTGTTATGGCACCCCCACCAGAAGCAAAAAGGATATAACAGCAGAAAAGCTACTCCCACACCTCCTCCCCACTATTAACAACATATCCAGTAATACAGACCCCACCCTACTAGTGGAAGTCTTCAACAGCGCGATGACCAAGGCACTAGATTCCATTGCACCTGTCAAACTTCGCAAAGAAAGACAGAAATCTCATCTCAATACTTGGTACAAGCCCCAACTTAAAGAATTTAGACTCCAAAGAAGAAAGCTCCAATCTACCTGGCGACACTCCCCCACTGACGAGAACAGAGCTAAATTAACAAACCTCTCCAAACTCTACAAAAAGGAAATAATCAGTACTAAAAAGAACAGACACCAGGGAACTATTCTCCATCCTCCGGGGAAATGGAATCAGCAATACCACAGGTTGACAATATTCCTAAGGATAAGCCCTGGTGTACTGACATACATAATGCCCTGACTAACAAAATTGCTTCCCTCCAACTTAAAATAGCTAATAAGAAAGCCTCCCGACTCCTCCCTGAGCAGCAACCCCCACTAGGCACACTGCCGGACAGTACCACCTCACTGTTTAGTTTCAAGAAAATTTCTATCTCTGAGACAGAAAATGTCATTCTCTCTCTTAAACCTTCAAATTGCAAAGGCGACCATTGCCCAGCACAAATTATAAAGGATGCAGATGGAGACCTAGCCCCCTTCATCTCGAAGCTTATTGATGCCTCCTTCAGTGTCCAATAATCTCAAAGAATCATGGGTGCTCCCACTGCTAAAAAAACAAACGTTAGATCCTGCCATCCCGACCAACTATAGACCCATCACCACAGTCCCCTTCTTACTTAGAATTATTGATAGAGTGGCATATCTTCAAATACAGGACTACCTGGAAGTTAACCACCTATTAGGATCACGCAAATCTGGCTTCTGCGCCCTCCACGGCACAGAAACAGCCTTAACAGACCCAAATTGACAAGTTGAAGGACAATGGGAAATCAGCTATGCTGCTACTCCTTGATTTGTCTGCAGCCTTCGACTTGGTGGATCACGCAGTGTTATGCAACCACCTCAAATCAGCTGCTCACTTCTCAAGTGATGCTATAACCTGGGTTCGGTCTTTCCTAGCTAACCGTACAATGAGTGTGTTCTCCCCCTCAGCTTCGGCTGATCCCATACAAATATCCTGCGGCGTACCACAGGGATCATGTGTCTCTCCCACCATGTATAACATCTTTACTGAGTCTCTGTTCGACAAGTTGGATAGACTGGGTGTCATTTACACTAACTATGCAGATGACACCCAGATCCTCATTCCCCTTTTGGGCAACTTCCTGGAAGACTCAGCTTTAGTAAACAGGCTATACCTCATCGTTCAGGCATGGATGGCATCCCACGGCCTCTTTCTGAACGACAACAAAACGGAGCTTCTGATGCTAGGCTCAGGGTAGCCCTTAAAAAACTCAACCCCAGCTATGCCTCATTTAATATTGACAAGAACGTCATCAAGGTGATGCCCGCAGTCAAAGCTTTGGGATTCTACCTCAACTCTGCACTTACCCTTAAGAAGCAAGTCAACTCACTTGCATCCTCTACAACCTACGCCGGCAAATTGAGCCGGGCCTTCAGACCTCATCTTTCGGAAAGCAACTGCATCACCCTGGCCAAAGCACTTATAATATCCAAATTGGACTATTTTAATGCATTATACGCGGGAGCTAATAAATACATCTCTAACAAATTACAAAGACTCCAAAATAATGCCCCTAGAGCAGCCTTGAATATCTCCCCCAGAGAACAGATCTCCTCATTCAGAAGAGATGTCCACTGGCTGAAGATTAATGATAGGATCACCCTCAAAACACTCTCTCTGACATCCAAATGTCTGAACAACATAGCGCCATCTTACCTTGCTGAAAGAATAAACAAGAGATTCACTTCCCACCCTATGAGATCCGCTAATACCTACACCCTCGAGATTCCTAGATATAAACGTACTACAGCTGGCGGTTCTAGCTTCCCAGTCATAGCTGCGCAATCCTGGAATGCACTCCCCCTAGACCTGAGAATGGATCAATCCTATTCTAGATTTAGAAGGAAAATCCTCACCTGGATATGAACAAATGACTCCTAAGTAGCCTAACCTGTATTATGGCCACACCTGTGACTGTTTCCTTGGCCACGACCTACCTTTCTTTATGTACCTGTTGCCACTGCTTCACATAACTCTATTCATGTTTTACCTAGAGTCGCTAGTCACTATGTATCCCAACGTGACAGTAATTCTGGATATCAACTGTATCTATGTAACTAAGCTCTAAGTTTACTTGTCTTTTTGTATTTATGTAACCAAGCTCTAAACCTACTTGTCTCTTGCGCCCAGCTACCTGAGGGTTTGGTGCGCACTATCAAATAAACAAACATCGACCATGACACCCTGAGAACATCCTTCAGGGTGCTGAAATACTGGGCCACCGACTCCTCAGTAGCCACTACAGAGATTGCATGCACAACCTGGCCTCTGGCACTAGAAAAATGCAGGAAGCCATGAGGTCTAAGAGGCGGAGGAAGGAGGCCGTTGGCAAGCTGGTGTGGCTCTGGAAGAGTTTGACCATCTGTCGCACACTGGTGACTCTCTCCTCAGGGGTAGGGTGGAAGCCTTCCCCTCCCGAGTGTCCAGGACTGCTCCAATGAACTGCAGCCTTTGGGCTGGGGTTGTCGTGTGCGGCTTCTGAAGGTTTAGGGAGAAGCCCAGCCGTGCAGCAGAGAAAAGGTGTCTTCAAGGTGAGATGAAACCTGCTCTGGTGACTTCCCCTGGATCAACCAGTCATCCAGGTATGGAAACACATGAACGCCGGATCTCTCTAGATGAGCTGCCACTACTGCCATAAGCTTGGTGAAAACCTGCGGATTGGAGGTCAACCCAAAGGGGAGCACCTTGAAATGGTAGTGCATGTCCCTTATGACGAATCAAAGGAATCGTCTGACTCTGATGGAAGGGCACGTGGAAATATGCATGCTGCAGATCTAATGACACCAGTCAGTCCTGCGACTGCAGAGCCTTGAGAATTCTCGTAGTGTCACCACCTTGAACTTGTTCAAGGCCCTGAGGTCCAAAATGGGACATAGGCTTCCCCCTTTCTTGGGAACCAGGAACTACTGGAAATACCAGCCTGACCCTCTCTGTTCAGGAGGCATCTCTTCCACAGTACTTTTCAACAACAGGGCCTGCAGTTCTTCCTGAAGCTCCAGTTCTGGTTGTATGGGAGCGGGGGTGGTCTGGGGGTCTTCGCAGGAAGGGTAGCCAGACAGTACCCGCATTGGATGAGCTTCAATGGCTAAGCGTCCGTGGTTATCTCCCACCATTGTCGCACTTGCTCCCCAATCCTCCCTCCAACCGGGGAAACGGGGGGGGAGGGACTCAAAGCGCCTTTGCGGCCGGTGCCATGCCAGCCCCGCCGATGCTGTCATCTGCTGGCCCCTAGAAGTCCCCTGCCCCTTCGGGAGTGCGGGCAACACCTCTGCCCTTGCCTGGGTTGTGGGGTCTGTGCCTTTCTCCCAAATGGGACAAACCGCCGAAAGCCTCTTCCCCAAGAGGAGAAACTAAAGCATGGCTTTGTCGGCTGTTGGATAGCCAGACTCAGCGACTTTGCAGCCAATTTAGAGTCCCTTAATTTTTCTAAAGACTCATCGGCCCTAGGACCGAATAGATGCTTGCTATCAAAGGCAATGGCGAGCAACCTGGATTGTGCATTGGGGGGAAACCCCAGAATTGTGCATATAGGCCTGGCTGCACAACGCAGTAGCTGACCCCATAGACCTGGCCAGACAATCTGCAAAGTCCAGGCCCGATTGCAAGCTTTGGCAGGCTACCTCCTTTCCGTCTTTCACTAAATGCTGAAAACCTTCCTGCATTTCCCCTTCCGGGATGTGTTCTGCTGCTTCCTGAATCGTCCTCCAAAGGCCGGGAGTATATTTGGCAAAGGTGCATGAACCATTCACTGCCTTGAGACCTATGTTAACAGAAGAAAATAACTTCTTGACCAAGGCATCGTATTTTTTTTACTCTGTCAGTTGGTAAGTTTGAGGTCAATGTGGATGGCCGATTATTCACTGTGGCTGCCTGAACCACTAAACCCTCAGGCGTAGGGGTGAGTCGGCAAGTATATGTATTCGCGGGTTTGTATTTTTTCATCAACTCAGTCCACCGGAGGTGTGGAACAGGGTCGCTACCAAAAGGAGGCACTGGGGTCTGAAATGTGCACATTGAAAGGCATTGCTCGCCCAGTGGGTGGATCACTTTCTAGAATATCCGTGAACTCGCAAGCGGACAGTGGTTTTGCAGAGGCACACAAGCCCAAGGCATCGACCACACTCTCCACCATCTTTTGATACTGGGCATTTGCATGGCCATAAGGTTGCGCTTGTTACGTGTCCAGCGCGGGGGAGGTGTCCAGGCCAATGGCGCCTGTGTAGGCCTTCCGCCAAGTCAATGAGGATGGCATGATCAGTGAAAAATTGCTGGCTGATCCTCTTGGCGCCAGTTGAAAAACGAGAGCCGGGTCCACATCATCTCTGAAAATGGAGGCCATTGTGTCAGGGACATGCGACTTCTGGCACCGGGGCCACCACAGACAATGGCATGGCTGACTTGACAGAAGTTGATGGTGGGGCAGGGGGCAGCAAACTCGACTTGGTCTCCTTGGTGCTGTTGCAACCGGGCGCAACTGAGACCTCCCTAGCTTTCTGCTTCGAGGGATTCCCCATACCCGCAGTAGCCTCCATCATCTGGAGCATTTGCTCCTTAAACTCTTCCCATTTGGCTCTGGACGTACCCAAGCCAGATTGGGACTTACCCAGCGACTCGGATGAGTCAGAGTAATGCCTGCGTCAATGTTGATGCTTCTTCTTGTGAGAAGACGACGAATGGCTTCTGGAGTGTGACCTTTCAACCTTCTTGCGCCGCCGGTCCTATTTCTCTGGATTTGGGTTCTCCGTCTCGTGTTCAGATGACCGAGTAGTTGACCGCGCTGGCAACTTCAACAGAGGACGCCCCACTTTTAGTTTTGCCACCTGTTCCCTCAATGACGTTTTGTTCATCTGCTGACAACCCACAATAATCGGTGTGTGATATTTGCCGAGTCACCACATGCAGATCCTGTGCGGGTCAGTCAGAGACATCTTAGAGTTGCAGTCGGTGCACCTCTTGACACCTGATGGTTTGGGAGTGGACATTTTGTCACAAAACGTTGAATTGGTAACAATTGGAGAAAAAAAAACATGGAGAATTCTTTCACGAGAGCCGTTCCTCGAGCAGCATGTTGAGCATGTGGAAAAAAGGAACTGGGGTACCAGGGGCATAGTGACGTAGTATATGTATGACGACCGACGTTGCATCCAAGACGACCGCCACACCGAGTTAAGATGGACCCGTGGCCGATTCGAGGTGCACTACACCTGTGTCTATACGTTTTCCGAGCAGCTGACGCTGTAAGGGATATCTGATGAGGAAACTGTGGGAGAAAGCAATCCATTGAAATGTAATTTCTTTTCTCATGATTTGACTATTGCTTGTTGTCTTATCATTGTTTCGCACTTTGTCGTAAAGCACAAATAAATCAAAATCAAGTACATGTTGTGGCCAGTGTTCTCTTTCTTGTGTTTCAGAATCGCAACTCCCAAAAGTCACCTGCGGGGTACTAAGAAAACCCAGACTGATACCAGGAGAAAGGAATCAAAAACGAGATTGGAATGGACTGGGATTCTACCTGCCAAACAGAGATGAGACACATGACCTACCAAGCCCAGACAGACCACTGGGGAATGGTGTAATGGTGGGGCAACAAAATCAGGAAGAGACCCGTCTATGTGAATGAGACAGCGTGGGTTCTTTGGGTGAGATCACATGGAGAGGAGACGGACCAAGAGGCCAGTGAGAAGGATGTAGCTGGTGTAGAAGGCGGTGGAAGAGGCTGTTGGGGCTCAGAGAGAGACTGAAGGGGAGATATTAGTTTTAAGATGGGTACCAGTTGTATGGAGTGTAATGTGAGGTGTGTGTGTGTGTGAGAAAAAGCGAGATAAGTGTAGGGGGGTTAGAAAGAGTGAAAATATGAGAGAGAGAGAGAGAGAGAGAGAGAGAGAGAGAGAGAGAGAGAGAGAGAGAGAGAGCGAGTGTGTGTGATGGGACGGTGTAGAGAGAGTGCAGGGTGGGATTAGAGTTGTCAGTGAAGGGAAGCATAAAGAGGGCTGAAGGTAGTGACAAGCAGAGAGTGTGGTAAGGCATAGATCGAGAAGAGAGGTGTAGTGAGGTGAGAAGAGGGTTCTAGTGGAAGGTGAGGAGAGGGTTCTAGTGGAAGGTGAGGAGAGCGGAGTAGTGAGAGGTGAGGTGAAGGGTGTAGTGAGTTTAGGAGAGGGGTGTAGTAAGAGATGAGGAGAGTGGTTCAGTGAACAGTTCGGCAAGGGGGAGGAGAAAGGTGAGGGGAGAACAAAGATTGTTCGTTAAGACCAGAGGTCAGAGGAGGAAGAAAGGGGAGGAGGGAGCGAGTGAGGGATGAGTAAGGAGCAGGGTTTCTGAGACTGGCACAATTTTAACAAAATCATTTGATATCTGGGAAAGGTGTAGGGTACCCTTCGTAAAGTCCCACAGGGAGAAAGAGAGAAGTCTCCGACCTTTAGACCCCCATCCATATACATCCTGGTTTAGATAGTATGGGCTACCGATCGCTGGTGACCATCATGGGGATTAGGGAAGCCTGGGCTAGGGTGCAGGGAGCCCACAGGAGGCAAGCGCGAGAGGGGACATTAGTTTAATTAGAAAACCCTTGAACTGTCCCTGAGACTGTGTTTCATTGAGGCCATCTGTCACAGTGTCTTACCTCCCTTCCCCATGACCTGTCAGTTGACACTTTCTTCTGTCCTGATCGAGATTTATGGTATCCAGCATATCACATGGTGAGTGATATGGACCATCTTTCCACTCCATCAGTTTCTCCATTCCCCCTAGCACAAGTCATTGACCATGCTAATCGAGACCAGCACAGGAACGTGGAGATACTTCCCTTGTGCTGTTAGTGGTCACCCTAATTCCAGAGACTTGAGGGGCTCATGGCCTGTGCAGTGTTTGACTACTTTCCTACCTGGGGTCCATGCTGGTTTCTTCAGTGGTGTTTCGAGCAAGACAGGGTAGGATTTTTACACAGATTGGTGTCTGGCAGCCATTTGAACGACTAGTTCCTACGTAGGCTGCTGCGAGTGTTCAGAGTATGGTGGTAGAGAGATGTGCAACTATTCCAGGGTAAAGGTGTCCTTTAGTTGATCCAGTATCGTGCCCTTGACCCACATATTCAAAGCTCTCTGTGCCCCATAGATCAGCTGCCATTGTGTTTCCATTGGTTGCAGCCGCCGGTCCTGTATTTGTTGGCGGCGAGACACACAATTGTGGCCTAGACTCTCCAGGATGCCATATTTTAGATCATCATACCTGGGGTTCCTGTCTGGGTTCAAGAACCAGCTACATCGCTTGCTGGCTGACTCCCAAGGAAGAAGCAATGAAGTGAGACCATTGTTCTTTCCCCACTGCAGTCTTATCTTTTTGTAAATGGTTTGTAAAAATAAACACACCCAAACATCTCCTTTGCAGATCTACTACAGAGCTGCTGGCAGAAGGTGTGGTGGCCAGTGGGACTTAGCTTATGCTGTATTTAATTGGCCATCAATGAGTTCTTTGAGGGGGCTTTCAAGGACCATCTTTGAATTGTGGGTGGATTAGGTTTCAACCTCATACTGGTCCGCCCTGTGGTGGTTGTGACTCAGTGACAATTCAGGTTGGGTCCTATGAAGCTTCAATTTCCTAAGGCAGGGCCTCTTGGCTAGGTCCTACAAGAACGGAAAGGAGACTGGACGTTCCTCTTGAAGGTAACCATGTCCTGATTCCTGTGAGATGCCTGGCACCCAAACAAGCATGTGGATTTCTGGCCCTCCTTCCCAAGTGGTTCTTTGGCCTCAAGGGACAAACTCCTTGTTATCTAGTCCTTATTTGATGGTTAGTGCAAAATCTTCCCACCTCCTATGGGGAAGTGGGGAGCATGACTAAGTCAGGGGGAGATGGGCAACCTGGTCTAGCTCAAGAGGGCCCTGGGTTGATAACTTCCTATTTCTGCATGAGCTCCTCCTTTAGCTCTTAGCAGAGAAACACAAACGAGGGGGCCAGGATTCCATGGGAAGGGTGAGTGGAGGCTTGGGCTAGACCTTATGTGGTCAAGTTCTGTGATCCCACTTCCGATACCACGTGTCGATTGGCAGATGGCCCAACATCATAAATACGTTCACTGCTTCATTTAGGGATCAGGTTTTGAGCGAGACCACAGGTTGGGTTTACACTTATAGAAACCAGCCGGGCTTTCTCCCATAGTGCAGGTCTGCCTTCTTGATGGCATACAGTCACGTACAGTCTCTGTGATTTATATTGTTTTGCACTTCCATCTTGGCTTTTGTAGTGTCTTTTTTTTAGACGCTGCTGAAGTTTGTCAGGATCATACGTTGGTCAACTGGGACTCTCCTGACAGGCATTCCCACCCCAGTCTTCAACGAGGGTTGAGGTCAGCAAATAGTAACCTTGCCTTGTGATCTTCCAGTACATGTGGTTATAATCGGAGGACACTCCACCACTGGCAGAACTTTCATAAGCAGAGGTTTAGGGATTGTCTCTCGATCCCCGTCCTTTATTCCTTCCCTTCCTCTTTCTTCACTCCCAATTCTGTCCTCCTCTGCGTTCTCTCAATTGCTTCTCTTCTCCTGGTCTCCTCCGTTCTCCCTCAGTCGTGCCCTCCCCCTCCTTCCTGCCTCCCCTTCAGTTCCTCTGCTCTCCCTCGTCTGCCTCTTTTCCTCCACTTCTCGTTCCTCATCTTCATCATTGCCTCTTACTCCCCTGCATCTGTCTCTCTTCCTGCTTACCCCGCGTCTCCCCTTCATTGCTCCGCCATGTGCTCTCTCTCCCTCCACTCTCCTTTTCCAACCTTTCTCCCTCCTCTCCATCTAGTCATTCCTCTGCCATCCTCTACTCTGCTTTTTCCCCACCACACACACTACGCCATACTCTGACTCCAAACACCCATATTACAACTCTGCTGACTTAGGCGTAAATAGCTGTGTAACTGCGTTCAGATGTGTGAGCTGTGAGTGTAACAGGGGAGTGGTTCAGACCAAAGTGAACTATTAGTTCCTCATATGGTTTGCATTATGGAGAGGACTGCTTCCTGGAGTTGCACAATGTGTATCCACCCTCTGGGAAACTGTGTGATATGAGCCCTGACTCGGACAACCCTCCCCGAAGAGCACCGGGCCTTCCCATTGAAGCTTCTGTGGGGCACAAGTCCTGACTTTCTAGAGATGAATGCAGAAGCCTGTGAATGGGTATTGGCCCGGTGCATATTCCGCGAGCATCAGTGCTTGAAAACTCCTCCCCCCTTGGAGAGCGTGGACTTGCTACGTGCATAGAGAACAGGCTAAGTGCCTATGCAAGTGGGTTGTGATTATTAACATCTGCAGTTTCAACCTGGCATTTGTGTTTTCTAGGCAATATGGTTTTCAAGGCGGGGGACAATCCAAATACACATGGCTAGGGATGGGGCATAGGGGAACCCCCGTAAGCCTGCTCTGGTGCATGCATGTTGAAGCGGGTAGCAGTCCTTAGCTCACCACACTCCCATCCTCTAAGCTCCTGCATGTGGCTTTGGAACGGCCCCCACCCCGCTCTTTCCATTGTAGATATGCACAGAGAACCTCGAGCCTCTTCACAGGACCGGTGGATTTAGACCAGTTCCCATTCTGGTCGCTCATTTCTGGATTCTCTTTCATTGCAACTCTATTCCTTATTTAGATGTGGCCTACCAGAAAAAACTCAGCACTAGAGAGTAGTATTCCAAAGTAGTACACACTATTTGAAATGTGGTCACCATATTAAAGTGTAGTTGACTGGATTATGTTGACTTTGGGAAGGTGCTGGATAAGACAAAGCAGAGAAACAAAAGAAACCTCACTGAGAGGGAAGGTAAAAGGCCTATATCAAGGGAAGGGCAACTAGAGTGGCTGTGAGAGCAGCTGAAACAATACACAAGACCCATCACCCTCATCACAGTGCTGCCACCTCCATATTTATTGCATATAGATCATTATAAAAAGATATGAATCATTTGTATAAAAATTACATACATCCAGGATTAAAGGCTGTGTTTCCCTTTCAGAATCTCTCCCCACCATTTCTCGGTCCATTATGTACATCAAATGCAAAGACCCTCAGTAGGTGGGTGGGGACGCGGGAGGGAGGGGATAGCTTTTCAGTCGTGGAAATAGCATAGATCTATGTTACAAAAGTCCCTTGGTCCTGATCGACAGGCGAGAAAGCTATTAACCCCTCCCTGCAACCCTAACATATTACATTTCTGGGGGTCCCAGAACTCTGAGGAGAACAAACAAGGAGGTTGTGGCTGTTAAAATCGGTGCATTTGTACAATAGAATAAAAGAAAAAAGGCCATTTAAATTAAGAGCTAAGAAAAATAGGGTTATTCTGTTTTTTTTTAAAAAAATCAGTGGTTTTATACTTTTAAAAAAATAAAAAAGTGGGTAAAGTTAGAACACATCGTACCAGTTGTCTGAAGGACATTCAAGCCCACGAGTACATTCGTACTCAGACACATACAAACACCCACGCACATTGCCCACCTAAACATGCACACTCGCGCGCGCGCGCGCACACACACGCACAAACACACATACATACATACATACCGCTCATGTATACAGTCCCACATGTGTGACTTAACAGGAGGACAGGGAGAGTACATGTGCATTTATCCTGTGGAAAGACGGCAATGGTATTCTTCCCATACGCTCCTCTGCAGCTCATTTCCCGCAATCTTCAAAGGCAGGACCATGCCAGTTTCATGCTAGGCGACAGGGTGAAGGGTGTCAAAGGTGGAAGGTGGTTGGGCAATGTAAGTTTCACACTATGCCCCCCACCCCCCATTCAAAGTGCTACATCAGTTCTAGCAATTTCAGTTTTTTCCTCCTTGATCCCATCATAGTCCAGGAGTGAGCTGTGCTGTAGGCTGTGTGCAACTGTGTCCAATGAGGGCAAGCCTGCACGCTGTCACAGCACCGTGGTCTCGTCGGCGTGGTTTAGTGGCCCGATGGTGTCAGTCAGTAAGGGAGTGCTTATATCAAGGCTGCGGTCGCTCCGCCAGCTGGATAGACTTCTGGCGATGGAGGATGGGGTGCTCTGGGCTGACGGGGGTCCACGTGGAAGGGGGCTGTCAGGCCCACGTGGCGGGGGCGTATGCCCATTGTTGAGGCTGTCTGCCAGGCTGGTGTTATCCAGCTTCCCATCCAGCTCATCCTGCAGGTAGCGGCAGATCTCCTGCTGTAGTTGGCTGGTCTCTGCCGCGAAGTCCCCTGCTAGTTGCTCATGCAGCTGTGGGGAGTCAAAGGGAAGGAAAAACAAGGTCAGAATGAAGCCAAATACTGTCTACTACAAAGATCACTCCAAAGTTCAGGCATAAGATATACCGTCTGTGTGAGATACCGTGTCAGATGTTTGATATACTGGCCGGGAGACCATGATGACTCTCCAGCATCAGATTAACTCTTCTGGCTGTGTGAGCGACACCGTGCCAGTGTTTCATGCGGCTCTACATTGTTTTTGCCCAAGTAAAAGACTACGTCGTACTTTACTTCGACAAAATAACCTTGTGCTTCTCTTTCGTTTTTCCGGTTTTGTTTTAAAGGGACGGCCCCCCAAACCCTCTTTTACCCTCCCACCCCAGGCCCCCACATTTCCCATCCCCCTAACCCCTTACATATGTATGCAATTACTCCCCCCACAAACATTATTTTGTCGAAGTAATGTATAACAAAGTATTTTACTTCCGCAGAATAAGGGTATATGGTTTCATATATGATTGAGAAGAGGGCCTGCTTTAGTGGCGGATCAACGGATTGTGCGAGTGAAAGCGCTGTAGTGTTTAATGTAGTGACTGTATCAATGCACGGACACTACCAGTTACAGCACAGGGATATTTGCAGTACAACTGCCATTCAATAGGGTTTCCAGTGTCTTATTAAAATATTTTGAATTGGCCTTTTCAAGTATTAGACACAAGATAATACAAACTGCCAGGATTTAGAGCAACAGAACCACAGAGAGGACCTGCCCCCACCATCCTACCCCGCCACAGTCCCCCCCCCCCCGCTGCCACCATTAAACAGAAAAGCAATGAATCCCTTTAAGTCTAGAGAATAACTCGGAACTCTGATGCTCATCACCCTTCCAGACATGGGCGAGTGTAAGGAAAAGACTCATTGTAGTAGGCCCAAGGCTCGCTCTCAATCTGGACAGGCACGCGGGCTCTATATTCGTATGTTACAAAACCTAAAGAATTTAGGGAGGTTAATCTTGAATCGAGAATGACATTTTTCTTACATCAACATTGCCTAAAATGATAAAGGGCAATCACTCATGCTAGGGATGTTGGTGCTTTCCAGCGAGGGGCTTTAGATAATCCTGCCATAAGTAAGACCTTCCCAATGAAATCAGTACTTGTGGGGGAGGGTGGTCGTTTCCTTTAACAGCTACAGGTGAACTTGTGTGCTACTGTATATGCTGTTATTACACCATATTAATACTGTGCTTAGAAAGCAATGCATTGGCAAACTAGGACCTCCTGGACTCCAGGGCGGCACTGGCATAAACGTGCTTTCTTTAAATAGTGGAAGGGTCTTTGTGATCTATATAACACTAGAAAGAGTGGCAATTCGGAGATCCTTGCAATACAGAACATTGGTGAACATGTGAAAGCCATAAGAAGAACATGTGAAAGCCTGGGGATGTCTGGGCCTCATCATGAGTGATATCTCGATAGCGATTAACACATGGTTTGTGACAGTGCATTTTGTGCGCGATATGCATGATTTTTCACCTCATTATGGATATGTAGGGTATTGCCGGATTACTACATGGGACCCCACTGCTCTGTACCCTCCTAATCCAATCATGTTTACCTTTTAATTAGGTGATTTGTCCCCCTATCTTTAAAAGGTGCAACTACAACAGGCAGATGAACACCATCTTATTACAGTGTATTTAGTTGAATTAAATGAACTAAATAGTAGGTGACAGAGCAATATAACATGCACATTTATGCATGCTTTCTATCAATCTAACTATGCATATTCTGTTTTTATTCAAACAAAATATAACATTTAAATAAAAACGATATGCTATTGGGTTAACTGTGAAAGTGAGCAAGTGTTGGACACAATACCCGTGTGTAAGTCATCCAGTGCAAAACGTCCCGCCTGTGACAGTGAAAGAAATCGCGTGTAAAACCATCTAATCCTCAGAGCAGCCGAGCTTAAAACACTCGGACGTGAATGTTAGTTTTGAATGTCCTAACTGTGTGCTAACGAGAGTGCTTGCCCGCCAATTCTGAGTGAATGACGGGGTTCTTCGGGCGTTGGACGGACCGACTTTGTACTGTGATGACGCACTACTGCTACTACTAGAGACTGTGCGACACCGTGGCCCTCGCATAACAGATACAGGGATGGCCTATGACCTTTCGCAGCCATTGCTCTGGAACTTACCCTGGCTTCTTCTTCCCTGATGCGCTGTTCAATCTCCTTTTGGCAGGCGACGAGCTTGTCCTTCCGCAGGTCTTGGGCCTCTGCCAGCTAACAAAGAAAATGAGAACATAAGCTCCTTAAGATGCGGCTTCACATCAGGCAAGGCCACGCTATTCACCCCTTTGTCCACACCAAGGTGTGCGTATTTTTGGTGTACAGCCAGGGTGTGTACCCTCAACTACTTCAGCAGAAGTAAAATGCGTGCTATTTAATCTATCAAACGATTGGTCCATTAAATGGGTTTGGACCCTGGTTTCTGATTAACTAGCTTGCTTCCATGGCAACAAAACCTCCCTAACTAAAGTATCATGGCGTAGCAGAGTTCATCTTTCAGCCTGCTCCCTCAGAAAGAGTTGTAAAGGATATGGTTTACACGGTGTTCTTATGCTGTGCAATTGTCCATGGTAGGCCCCTGTAAAAACCTGCACAGGGGCGTGACTGAATTAGGCATTGTTATGGGGAGTATAAAATGTCTGTTGGTTACGTTGCGTTGGCCATATTTTCCGTGTCCCCACTGCTCATGCTATAGGTCATAAGAATGTTTGACTGAGCAAGTCACCAGAGAAGCAGTGTGAACATTCTGGAAAGCACAGGTCGGATGGATTACACTTTTATCTGAGTAGCCACCAATTTTGAGCACGATACAAATAAAATATATGATTCCTATCCACCAATACAGACATCATTCGCAGAGGCACACCGTGACAAACTATCGGCCTTCCCATACACAACAACACTTCTACCCATCAATACCACAGGGATGCCGGCAGTATTCGCAGAGGCACACCATAATGAACGTTCGTCCTCCCGAGAAACCCAACACTCCTACCCACTGATACTTCACAAATACCGGCAGCTTTCGCAGAGGCACTCCATAACAAACTATCATCCTCCCTTCAACCCTGCGCCAGGTCCCACTGCTCAGATGTTCGTTCCCGGGAGACCACAAATGGCAAGACGAACCAACCGTATTGGACAAAGAAAAAGAAAACTGCCGTCTAATTCCATCCAAATGTACGGTACCTACACCTTACATCACGTCTGTGGACACAGGCCAGAGGCCCGGCCACCGATCACTGAAACATAGAATGCAGTTATAGCTATGCCATTCCAGTCTAGCAGCAAACATGGCCATTCACACTGAAACCCCATGTGTACCTCAACACCTCTGCCACTATTATACATCGAGAACCAACAATAAATATTCAGTCTAGCTGGGCACACATCGAATCTTGAGCAATAGCATTATCCTAAACCACCAACAGCGCCCACCCACATGCCTGACCTCCGAGCTGCTTACTGGAGCCTAGCCAGCCACCTCAGTCCTAACCTGGCAAAAGTGCACACAAGCATCTTTAATTTAAACTCTTAGAACCTCCTGCACATGGACTGTGGTCACTGAGGGTGTAGCAACCACACAGCGCATTGAGGCCGTACAAATGGGGAAAGGGCACTATATAAATAACGCATACAATACAATTTACCGACCCATTGACCGCCTGTAGCCAAAACACTATGACCTTTCCCACTATCTGCACAAAATGCACCCTGCCGGGATCTCTTTGAGCTTTGCTATCGGGGAGTAGCATCAACCTTTGTGCCGGAGAGGGACTGACAGTGTTACTTCTAAGCAGTCTTCTGAGATGTAATACCTTAATTACTACTGGGGTAACAAATCGGTCTTAACCAAAGGCACCTTTATCCACTCGATTTAATGTGTCCTCCTTGTACTGAAGTCATGTTGAAAACAAACACCGGCACAGCCAAAAATTTGCCTTATGAATAGGTATTAGATTGCCAGGCATTGACCAGATAATCATCATGTTCCACTGTTGCCAAGTATTGGCAATGTAGCACTGTAATGGCAGTGCCTATCCAGTCCCCACACAAAAGACAAAACTGTTGGATTTGCCAATGCTTTTATTTATTTCTGATTAATAGTGCACCTTGCACCAGTTCAGAGTTTATAGTTTTGGTTTTAGGCATCAGGCCAGTTAATTACAACATTCCCTGCTGGCGGAATATGTTTTTAACTCCTCACTCTGGAGCATTGGCCCTCACTGGTCCCTCTTGAGATGGACGAGACAGGATACTGTTCCCTCAGTTGTGACGGAGAGCGCAGTGCATCAGGGCTGCTTACGCCGGCCTTGTCAGGGGAGGGAGTGAGACTGCCACACAACCAGAGAATGTGCAAGCAGTCCCCCTCCCAGCATCTCCTTATCTGCTAGGACAGCACCATGGCAGGACACCATAGAGAAGGGGGCGGCCGCACGGCAAAAAGACAGAGGAAAGAAGGTACCAGAAGCCAGATCAGTGACAAAGACAGCAGACCAGCAAAGGAGAGGAGCCAGCTCACTATGAGAACCTCACTAACGCAGCAAGGCCGGATAAAAAAGGGGGCAGGGCTTAAAGCCCTCATGAAGTCTCCCAAGCCCTTCCCCGCGTTACACTCCTTGAGAGCAAGTCAAGTCATTGGTATGGTAAATTGGCCAATTCTGAGCGGGTGAGGGATATACAAGAAGAAGCTTGGGAGTTGTTTAGGGTGGGCTGCAGTAGGCTCAGGACAGGTGGCAGATGAGGACATTCGAGAGACCAGAGGAAGCAAGACTGATTGGAGTTCAGAGGCTATTGTTAAGGAGGGGGGTCGGAGAGACCTGTGGAGTGTTTGTGCGTGAGAGAGGAGAGTATGAGTAGCGGAGTGGTAGTAGTGGCAGAGGTAGTAGTAGTTGGGATTGCAGATAGTGGTAGTTGGTAGTAGCCGATGTATCCAGTCAATATATCAAAAACCTTAGTGGCACATTTCAGAGTGGACAATAACACCAAAAAACACTGCAAACATTTATTAAAAAATAAAGGGTGGTGGGGTAAAGGGGTTAAAATGGGTCGTGATGGCATAATAAGGGTAAAAAAACAGGTTTTTGGGGGGAACCCCAAAATATATAATAAACAGAATAAAAAATAAATAAGTGTTTTTTGGTATTTTGCCGCAATAAAATTGACCACTCTGTAATTGTGGTCGGTAAGATCACATAACTGTAGCGGATGGTAGTAGGTGTTATTGAGTGGTGGTTGCAGTAGCGAGCACAGCAGTAGTGTGAGAAAATAGTGGTAGTAAGGAGAGGGCGTAGCAGAGAAATATCTAAGGGTGTAGAAGAAACAGACTGACACAAAGGTGGCATGTTTGGGGCTAAAGACCTATTTAATTCAGAAAGCAAGAGAAAACTGTTGTGTAATACAAAGTGCCATATTTACATATTAGGGCCTTAGATGGCTGCATTAACAGCTAAGACTAATAGCTTATTCAAAGTATGTGCTAAATGCTGAAAGTAATGTGTTGGTAGCGCCTACATTACGCATTAGTGAGCTACAAGGAATATGCAGGCCTAGGAGGGATAGAAGGTTACATTATGCATTGTGCATAGAGAGGCCCCAGTCTAGTAGCTAATATAGACTTTTATTTGAGTGTTTGGAGCATTATAGCACCTATATAACGCTTAGATAGCCAACCTTTGAAACACTATAGACACTAGCTAGCAGAGAGCAGCCTGGTAAAGCTTGCTCACTAGGGGTTAATTGATTTCTGCTCCTCCTAGAATATTCTGTCTTTTCAACCGTGGCTCTGCCAGGCTTTGTAAACATACCTTCTTTCTCTGAGAAGGCCTGGTACGGCCTTCCCCACACTGATAAGACATTCCAGTGCTTTCGCTGACAGGGCTCCAAGGGAGGGGTAAGAGCACGGAGCATCTGAAAGAGAGTTGGGTTTTTCCATGGCCAAACATATTTTGCACGACGAAGGTTCTGGAACTGTGCGTCATGCTGATTGACGGCACAAGAGCACAAAAGGTGCAAGCACACAGAACTAGGAGGGAGATTCATCCACAGACCGAATGTGCCCGGAACATGATGAGGCTCTTTGCGGCACCTTGCAGTGCTGTTATCTGAAGGAGCGGGGCTGGCAGCAGTTAGCTGAAGATGACCAGGGTCTCCTAGCGCTGATTAATCATACCATCTCAAGGGGCGTAAGACTGTGTTTCTCTAAGTTTTGCGATTTCTCTAACTGACATTTCCATCATTGCTAAATTGCTGCTATATTTACTGTTATGTTATATTATGTATATGTCTAATAAATGCTAAATCTATACTGAAGGTGTCATTTCTCACGCATGAGTTCATTGCTCAGCACGTGCGGATTTGTAAGTGGGTAATTTATGCTAATAAGTGCTGGTACCAGGTAGCAATTACCCCTTTTCAAGACAAAAACCCATCAGTCCCTATTCCTAAGAGGGGTTTCCCTGCCTCAACTAAAGAACTAAGGTGATTGCCAGGATGCCTGTCAAAGCGAAAAAGTGCCCACCGTACTGTGTCAAGAAAAACGTACTTCTGTCCCTTAAACTAGAAACTAAAGGTGAGGGTAGTACTGTTCTGGTCCCAGGAGAATTGCTCTGTTCTCCTGGGGTATGATTAAAGTTTCACACAATGCTTCCATGGTGGGCCAGGGGAATGCCTCCCTTCACCTGACGTCCAGTCTCAGGGGGAATGACTCACTTCCCCAGGCCACAACATTCCAAACAATACTTTCTCGAAAGGCTAGGAGAATGCTTCCTTTCTCCTGGCACTCTGTCTCAGATATCGATGTACTTAATTATTGTAAAGGAGATCTGGTTGAATTATTTGCATTAATAAGGCCATGCAAAGGTCCATGCACATGAATGGAAATCATGAAGGGTGTATTATCTTCCTTACCATATTATGGAGGAAAATTGAAAAAGAAAATGGAGATTGGGACTGTGTGTACCAAATATAAGAATTGGTTACGTAGCCATAAATCCAGTCTTGAATCAGCTAACTGGAAAATGGTATATGGACTAATTCATACACACGATTCTCAGAACTTTTGTTACATCTATCAAACTTAATTGGCTACAACAGTTCTCAAGGAAATTTGTGCCACTGCGGAAGCAGATTGGAAGGTACATATAAAGGGTTTATACTGGGACCACAGTAACAAGAATATATATATATTTTTTTACACTCACGGGTGGACCGGTTTTGACTATTGAATTTAGGGATATAGTGGACCTCTTGGCAAGGCTAAAACTGCCCAGGGCCCCTGGACTAGACGGTTTGGCCAATGTTGCATTGAAGTCCAATACCCAGTTTTGGGCTAGAATATTGAACGACATGTACA
The DNA here is from genome assembly GCF_040938575.1 of Ambystoma mexicanum. Classification (NCBI taxonomy): domain Eukaryota; kingdom Metazoa; phylum Chordata; class Amphibia; order Caudata; family Ambystomatidae; genus Ambystoma; species Ambystoma mexicanum. The sequence goes on along the minus strand of NC_090923.1, from coordinate 1,017,401,181 downwards.
CAAAAATATGCACCGTTGGTATTCGTCCCCTTAGTTCGCTTAATTCAATACTGGTCCTGGTACATAAACATGGGTTGCTTACAGATCCTAATAAATACAGGTTACTAGCTATGCTAGATGCAAGGAGCAACATTTTTGCGGCAATACTATAAAAATTGCTGAATAAGTGGTCCATTGATAATCAGCTGCTTAAACCCCACCAGATAGGATTTAGGAAGGATTATTCCACGATACAGGCTATTTGGACATTGCGCCTGCTAACAGCTGATGTGTTAAATGGGTCGGACAGAGACCTTTACTTATGTTTTGTCGATTGTATAACTGCATTTGACTGTGTTGATCAGCAAATCCTATGGTCCAATCTGGAAAAATGCGACATTAACAAACATTTATTATACTTCATAAAGGCCCTTTACACTGATACAACAGTTACTGTTCGACTTTCACAAGAGGGGGACATTACTTCCCCCATGCCCACAAATAGGGTATTGAAGCAGGGCTGTGTTCTATCACCCCTGCTACTCAATCTATATGTGGCTTACATGGGGGAGAACCCTGGCAGGACACAAACCTTCCCGCCTCCGCATTGGTAGGGTCGAGGTGCCGTAGATCATATATGCAGATGACATGATTTTATTTGACCTCACAACTCTAGGCTTGCAAAGAGACATCTACAGGTTGGCTCAATTTGCGAAAGACAATTGACTAAAAATCCACTACACAAAGACCAAGGTCATGCATATTCGGGGAAAAGGACATTCTTCTTCAAGATTTAATTGGCACATTAATGGTACCAGATTAGAGTTGGTTTAAACCTACATTTATCTTGGCTAACATTTATTTAGTGCCCCTACAACCGCCAAATACTATGCACACATCAAAGCTAAAGCATTGCGCCGATGGCTGGTATTGAGGGGCTTCATAAAAAGAGTGGGCGGAAACTCAATAGAGGGCCTTATCAGAGTATATACTAAAGCTATAGCTCCATATATTTTATATGGTATGGTAACAATTCCAGAAATGTATGTGGGCTGGCTAGACCAATTGGAAGGGAAAATACTCAAGACACTTTTGGGTCTCCCAACGTCAGTTCCAGTGGCCGTCGTAAGAATGGAACTTGTTACTACATTGTTATGTACTACCAGGAAATTGACCTGTAGTAAATGATTCCTAAAAATGTCAAGAGCCAGCACCACTATGGACATACCAGACATATTCTCAATGTGTAACGCACACGCCCAATACTGGAGGGATAATGCAGCACATCTTGACCTGGCTTTCTCAGTTCAAGATCATTTGTAGAATATCAGATCACCTCTGTCAGGGGCAGTCGATATTGGCCATTACTTGCACAAATTAAAGTACAAAACACAGGAAATGGGATCGAGTAAGAAGTATTGAGACACTTGAGAAAATGCGACTCTACGAAGAGTATGTAAACGAAAGTTTTCACTAACTTAAGCCTTGCAGTTACTTGATTAAGGCCTGTACTAGTGTTCTAAGGCACTTCATTATGTATTTGCGCCTAAATATCTTGGCAGTCATGGAGTACATTGGTGCTTGGCAGAACATCCCACGTGAAAAAAGACTATGCCGCCTGTGTGTAAAATCAATAGAATCTAGTAGACCTATATTGACTGCATGTGAAAAGTTAACAAAACTTTATTCCAAAGCATATGAGCGTTTTTGCACACAGCCAGGCAGTATTGCAACAGATCAGTTTTGGTCTACGATCAAGGCCGCTAACTCTCTAGTGATTACTGCTGCAGCAATGCATATTTGAGAGACCATTCAATGCACTCTAACAACTAAGAGCACCGGAAATAGACAATTTTATAATCAGCTAAAACGTGGAATACCTTTTATTAAAAGGATAGACACAGAAGAACATAATAGACAAATACGAATATAGTGACAGGAGTTTGCATGGACATTTTTATTCATTTTTAATAATTCCAGTCAATATGTATTTTAATGACCAAATGTCGACTATCAAATGGTAGTAAATGAATTGACTGAGGACTTTAGCCATTGATGATGTAAGCCTATGTATTTTTCTAGTATTGTATAGAATGTCTCTGATTATTTTTTTTCCTCTTTTGGTCTGTTGATTTTAAATGTAAAGAACATTTTGTCGTTTTTTTTAGAATCACATGTTATTCTGTATTGTATGCAAAAGGCTAAAATTACTAGCTAAAACATTAAATAAAAAACCAACAAGTGGACTGACTAGCTCTCTCCTGGGTTACCTCGCTGCAGCCTTTCCCATTCCAAGTACATCCCTGGAACTTTGAGGACCTTCAACTCGTGTAACAAGATGTCTGCAGTTTCAGCCTTCTTGCACGAACAGAAGCTGTGTTGGGCCTTGAAGATAATCTGTCGCTGCCTGACTAGGGTGACTCCCTTTGCAACACTCTGTCGCGCCCATGAGGAGTCATGAGGCGATCTGCCCTGTAGTTCACCTTTCCAAGTTTGGATGCTCTACTGGCAGCACTCTGGAACAGATTCCTGCGTACTGTGACCGACAAACTCAATCCTGATACCGAAAGTGAACTCTGCAACCACAACCCATGTGCCTTCCGCAACCGGACCAAGCACAGAAGACTGTGTCCCTCAAGGATTCCGGAACACCAGCAGTGGTCTCTGGAGAAATTGGAGTTAGGGGGTAAGTTCACATAATTGTTTTTATCTCCCCTGTCCTCTATAGGGTTACATAGGAGTACACTCCTGTCCCTATATCACTCATTCTAGACTTTGATTGGTGGTGGCCTGGTCATGGATCTCTTCCTAGGACTATCATAAGGACTGGGATTCAGTGATCTTACCTACCTAAACATTATGTAATGTTTTGACGTTATTAATCATAACCACTGACATTGCCAGTTTTTCCATAAACCTGCCTGTGAAGTATATTCCTTGGAACTGGTGACCCCAGACCATTTTAGGATTGGACTTTATAAGAGCTGGGGAAGCTTTTCAATGCTTAGCCTGATGTGTTCTTTATATTTCTAAAGCATACAATGCTGTGTTTCACGAGTCATTGAATTAAACGCTACTCTATTTCTCCTAATGGCAAATGTATATATCTGTTTTATAAGGGGTTTGTTTGGCAATATTAGACTAAAGGTTTAACTTGCTTGGTGTGTAATTTAAAGGACTAATAAACTATTACATATTTTTATTCTTACCTGTCTAAGTGCAATTTCTGGTGGTGGTCTGTGTTGACTCTTTGTAGCCCTAGGCAACTCTCATACCTTCCTTGAGACTAAACCGTGCCACTCTGCTATCTTGCCTTGACTGGCTTTGGTTAACCACTGAGTGTTTTCAACATAATAGGCTGGCCTCCCAAACCCCACCCCCCACTGCCACCCCCCAGGGTTGTTTTGGAAATCCAGCTTAACATGCTCAGCATGTCTCAAGCAACAGAGAGGTTAAGCAAGTGCTGTGGTCTGCAGTGGTGCCAGCTTGGTGCTCTGGTTCATTCCGTCTCATTCCATCTCAAAGGGGAGGGGTGCCGGAGGTCAGCAGGGACTTGCCTACATTAATCCTACCCGTTAGATGAACTATATGAAATCACCAAAGAAATCCAGGATACACCCTCAGAATATTCAACAAGCTACAGATGCAGACTAGTCAGGAACGTGAATGCTCTAGAGTTGGGCCTGACAAAAAGGCTCCAAGAAACATTTCCTTCTAGAAGGACTGAGGAGTTGTTTAAAGAGGCAGCATTAGTGGGGAGGGTGATAGGTCCGCCACGACTATCCCCAGTGGGTAATGCTCACATTCTTTGGGAGTGCCTGCGGGGAACCAGGCCTTTGCCATGAAGGTCTTCCATTTACATAGGCTTGATGTTTTCCCCCCTCTCTGGCTGTTAGATGATGGACATGAAAAAATTCTTTACTTGCATCATACGTCATTGCTTCGCCAATATTTGCTTAGGTTTTTCATAACCACGGTAAACTCTGATGGAGAAAAGTCATTGCGCCTCATTACAGTTTTGCTGGTCCTGTAAAATTGCTGGTATAATTGCCGGTAAGTCTGCCACCGACAATTGCACCGGACCGGCAAAACACAAGTTTACCAGTGGGGGCAGTGATTTACCTCCAGCCAACAGCTGGAGGTAAATCAGGCTCCTACCGTCAAATAAATGCTGGAATTACCAGCACCAGTGCTGGTAATTCCTGTAATCCCCTCCATGGAGTCCTGCGGGACTCCACGGGATGGGGATTTATTGCCCTTTCTGCTGCCTGTAATACCCCAGTAATTCTGGGATATTACTGCTCATCTAGTGCTATATGCCCCTACACCATCTCACCACATCCTGTCACCCCATTCAAAGAACCTGGGGCGGGGAAGGGTGAGGTAGAAGTAAAAGATCATCTTGCTCGCTCCACATTACCTTTGCTCGCTCCACATTACCTTTGCTCGCTCCACATTACCTTTGCTCGCTCCTGACTCAAGTAACCTCACAGCGCTCACACTGAATACAAATATCACCCAAACTGCCTCACCAGTGTGTATGTTTGTGTAAGGACACTACTGTTTTCCACTCAACATGGTGCACACTGCTCTCTCAAAACTGTTTTCTGACAATTGGTGACCAACTAGCCATGGAGGCAACCTTGGCCTTTTTGAGACAGTGAGAGTTGATTTTAGGGTAAAGACTATCGGTGTGTCTCCATGAAACGGGCACATCTTGACTGCTCACCCGTAGGATTGAATTCACAGATTCAGTGATGTGTCGCCTGGTTATTTCATTAAGTTCCCTGGGATAGAGAAAAAAGACAAAAACAAAAGCATGAAGGTCTGGGTTAAGTCTGCGAGACAAGGAAGAGACAGAGAAAAGAGATACTGCTCTTACGCCTCCTTCTTCTGCTTCTCACGAGATTTGGCCTCTGTAATGCTGTTCTGCCGCTTGCGGTCTAGCATCTTCTGTAGCTCCTTCTTTTCTCTGCATGGGGAGGGAAAGCACTGCTCCTTTATTGGCGAACGAGTTAATAAGTGAATCTCCCCTCCCTAAAACACCACCTACCCATACGCAAGACTCCCTTGTATCCCCCGATTTGGTAGCTATTGGGAGTATACCATGGCTGAAAATAGGCCCTGCAGGACCTTGCCAAATGTGTACACGTGGTTGCAGCACACTGTCCGTGGCTGCACAATTGTGTACAGTAAACCTGGAGTACCATAAAGCTCTAACTACATCAAAGGCATGTGCAAAATTTGTTCAACTGGCTCCTGGTGACACCAGAGTTGACCTAATTGGGCATTTGAATAACTGATATGAAAAGCCACAATCACCTTAAGCAAAGATGCAACATTTGGCCACAGTGCAACATCATTCAAATGCTATGTGCAGTTCATCTACTAATAAAGGTCCGTACAGGGAAAAGAGGAATTGGTGGAGCAAAGAGGAAAATAATGTTTGTGTCCCAGATCAAATACAATACTGCCTTTGAGTCATTTGCCATATTTTTAGCCAATGTATCTTTCCATATCTCACCGTCCCCTTTGCGCAAGCACTGATCTGTGTAATTTAGTCCACTAGGCATCTTATATTGCCTGTCATAGAAGAGCCATTACTCCTCCTTTATGTCTAATCATACTTCACACTTTTGCTGCAATGCTCAAAGGGACAATATTCACTTGTAAGTAAAGTATCCATTGTGTAAACTCAGTACACTGTTCTATAAATCAATATGGCTACCATTTGAACTTAAAGGGAGATGTGCATGAAATTATGCTCTTAAAACCTGGATCTGCCACCTTTGGCTCTCCATATGTTTTTGACTGCAGTTCCCATCAGTAATAGACAACATAGTCAAAGCTGAGGGACCACGGCGGTCACAGTACAAAGTTTTGCGTAGCTGCAATTCAGCATGAGCAGCCAGTGAACTGCAGGTACCCCCTTTCTTACCTCTCGCTCACCTCCTTCAGCTTCTTAAGTTGGGCCGTGTGGGACTCAGCTGCCACTTCTCTGAGCTTCTGCACAACCTGTTCAGAAGAGGAGAGCGGAGGAAAAAATCAAGAGAAGAAAAACAAAAGGAAGTCATATCAAGCTGATTATTGTGGATAACATTAAGAACTGCTCATTGTAAATGATCATTCTTAGGGACCTTCTTCTACAGCCTTCTGGTGAGGGATGTAATGGTACGACAGGATTTCCATCCAAAATAAACCAAAATCTCTAAAAGTGGTAGCTATGGCAGAGCAGTCAGGCTCAACTCAAGGGAGAAGGTAGGCTGGCATGGAAATACAATTAGTCCCAATAGTTACATCCAGAGAGTACTACACAATGGTATAATGAAAACACATGCACCATTTTACAATCACAGAGTAGCTATATGGTCAAATGAGTACTTTGGGCTGCACATAGCAAATCACAGGACTGAAGTGTATGTATAAACAAAGTAAAGGGCCATAGATTGAACCTACACACTCTGAAGCTAAAGAATGCCCTCTACATGGTGGTAGGCACAATACATATTAAGTTACAGTGCAGAGGAAAAAAGGGAAATCTAGACAATCGTAAAAAACATTTACAGAGTCATGATTGGGACTCAAATGTCCAACACATGAATAGGCACAGTAATTCCCGAGCCTCTACGATCTAAGAACTTGGAATCACCTACGTGTTGACATACCTCAGGGAAGAAAGCATCCATGATTAAACTAATCGCGCCTTCAGTTGGTTCCACCATGTGCCCACACACCCAAACATTAAATTCTTTCATTGCGTCATTCACCCCACACACCCACTGAACATCATCCTTTGTGAGCTCCCTAACAATTCTCAGATACTAAGTGGGAGTCTTGCCAAACCTCAGTATGGCCGTCCTCTCCTATTTCACCCTGTCTCACACAACTTCAAAATAGCAGCACATGCCGATGGGACACTTTCTGCACTCCACAGCCAAAGCCAAATCAAGCTAAAATATCTGCACCCTCCACTTACATGCTGACCAGGTTTTCCAGGGAACTTAGGCGGAGTGGGAGGCCCAGACGGAACCATCTCCAGATCCTGAAGCAGAAATATCAGATTTGTTTTTCTCTAAATCGAATGCCTTAAGATCAAACTAATGGGGCATGACCTCCTGCTTAGTCAACGCCTGTTCCTGAAGGGTTAGTGGGCGAGTGCATTATTGCGCTTTTTCCTTGCCAGAAAGTTTTATTTCCATCCTCTTCTGTTGCAATTCTGGTTTTCCTAAGCTCGAAGTCTAGCTTGGCCTTTTCAAGGTGCAACTCTCAAGCTCTTAGGGACTGACATCCCCCCTCTCACTGCCTAAGAAGACGTAGGTTTCCACAGAAGGTACTACAGTAGTGGGGGGAGGAGACCTCCTCCTGCCTCAATGGGATTTTCAGTATGTTATGCCTGAAAGATTTTAAGAATCTCAGCTTTTCTATGTGTAGCAGTGTGACCTCTGGTAGCATTAGCAGCTATTAATTACTCAACATTCAACTTGTTCCAAGTCCCGCTACTAAGGACATCTATCCTCACACAAGTACAGTTCAGCTAACCGGTTGCGACAAGTGTTAGGGAGAATTCTCATTTCTGTGCTAATTCCCTTCAACCTTAGCGACCCCCAGCTCTTTTGCTGGACTTTAGGACTTCTTGATTTTAACCCTGGAGTGAGTGAGACCTTTTTCTCACACTCTCATGTGTTTTGACACGATTTGGATTATGTGTTTCCACTGTTTTTGGAGTCTGACAAACGCCATAGGCATCTGCTTTTTGTATGGCGACACACAGCACCTTCAGTGCAGTGTCACAGGGAAATCCTTTAGATTCCTCACCATGTTTAAATACCTTTTCTTGTGTGAACTACTGTTCCCAGGAATAGTAAAGTGAAATTGACTTTACTTACCTTTTCTCTTTGTAGGTCCAGCACACACCACCCTATGTGGAGTGCCTAGTAGCCTCTTATCATACATTCTCATGTAACATGTTTATGTTACCCTCACTACATTAAATGGCTGGTGGCAATGGTTTAATTGTCCTACCCTTGTGCTTTTCTACCGTAGGCTGAACCCTCAGCTGCAGTACAGCACCCATGGGTGACCATTTTGTCAAAATGCCCCCCCCCCCCCCGACTTCTTTTCTTGCCATTTTCTGTTTGTGAGGTCTTTCTTGGGTTTTACTCGGAGCCAGGCATGAGCCCTTTGTTAGTTTTGCCTTTGGTGGGCTTCAGCCCTGAAGCCCGCCTCTGGCTCCAGTGTGTCTGGGAAGGCAGGATGTGAGGGAGGTTCCCGAAGCTCCCGTTGTCCTTTGTCTCTAGGAATGCCTGAATGAAACCAGACCTGATTGGCCGGCTGGCTGTCCTTGGGACTAGAGGCAGAGTCGACCACTGGGAGAAACACCCGATGAAGAAACCGTGAACAAAGCTTGCTGCATCCTCCTAGACCTTTGAATTGCCCGGTGAAGCCCTGATGCTGAAACTCCTTTTTCAATTCAATAGAGAGCTCCAAAAGGAGCGACTTCTTCCCGTGAGTTAGTGGGACCAACTAACCCCTAGACGAACTCCACTGGACCACCTTCCCCGACTGGCTGTACTTCTTCGCTGCTGCAAGAACCGGGTGCCAGGGGTCGAGACACCCATAGTCGAGTGCAACATCTGAAATCCGGCTAGAAGTTCCAGGAGTCTCCCAAGGACCCTTCAGAAGCAAAAGGACCAGAGATCGAATCCTCACCCAACTGCAAGACCCAAGGAGTGAAGGAAGCCCAACCAGTATCCGAGAAATGCAACAGTGCTGTTTACCAAGCGCTGAAACCGTGAAGTGCTGCTGAACCGAAAAGAGCCCCTAGCTGCAGACTACCTACAAAGTGCTGCCGAAGGAGCCCTCCAGACGTCCTCCCTCTTGACCCACGAGTAAGGTTCAGGAACCCAGGGTCTGCATCGCTGCAACAGGACAGAATCCAGCTCGACCCCCTCTACTTCAAACCAGAGGTACTGTTTAGACTTGGGGTACTTTTCTCATGGTCTTTTAGCTGTGCTCTTCTCAGTTGGGAATTTTATTGGCTTACCTTTAAAGTTCATTTCAACTCTGCTTTTCACAGGCTTAACAGCTTGTTACCCTACAAGTGACTTTTCTACAAATTCTCTTTGTGCAAGACTTTAATTCTAAGAAGTGCCTCAGCTCCATAGACTGTTTCAAATTAACTTTGGCTATCCTGCCTCCATGCAGACTTTTCTGGCCCATTGACTTTGATATTGTTTGTCCCTCATAGGTGGTAACTTGTTTTAGACTGTTATTTGTATTTTATTTATTTGTATTGCGCGACAGAGCCCTGAGGCAACTGAGCGCATATCTTACATGTTATAATTTCACATTTGCATCAGAGGATATCAACAATTTACAGTATCATACAACAGGAGAGGCGATAATTACATAGTAAGCAGGTACATATATACAGGTGCAAATATAGAATTACATAATAGCAATAGGATAGCTAAATGGGGTTTTGGTTCCAGAGACCTGATTTGACCTTATTCCGAAAGATCCTGAATGAGGGCTCAGTTCTTGTGGTGAGGGGGAGTGCATTCCATTTGTTTGCAGCAAGAACAGGGAAACTAACTTTCCCGCTCCCTTTGTTGGTTGAAACGGGGTATATTTACACAGTGAGTTTGGGCTGTTCTAGTAGGTCTTACTGAAGTATGCTGTGTAAAGGTGTCACAGAGGTAGGATGGCGCTTGATTGTGTAAGGACTTGTGTTATTGATAGAACTTTGAGGTCAATTCTTTGATTGCTGTTTAGCCATTTGAGGGTTTTGTCTAGTTGTGGAAATATGCTGTTTCCTTGGGATGTTACATGCTGATCTAACTGCATTGTTCTGCATTACTTACATTTTGTTTATGTTTTGTTGTGAGGTAACCAAGTAAAGCGCATTGCAGTAGTCTAGTTTGGATAACACTAGTGCTCTTGCTACTGATATACAGTTATTTGTGGATAGGTAAGGGCGACAGGCTGCAATAAGCTTGCATGTATAAACTATGGCTGATGCAAGTGCGGTAGTTTGTTTCTTGAAGGATAGTGATGCGTCAATGTGTATACCCAGTGTTTTCACAGTGTGTGCTACATTAATGGTATTGCCATCGATGATGAAGGTTTTGAAGGCAGTATTTAGTTTGCTCAATTTGGTAGGGGATCCAAGTAGGAGAAGTTCAGTTTTGTTGTCGTTTAGACAAAACCTGGTTGGCCATCCAAATTTGTATAATGCTGTAGATATCATTCAAAGTTTTGCTGTCTGCAGTGTAGTCACCAGTGATGGGGATGAGGATCTGGGTGTCATCAGCATAGTTAGTATACGTAACACCCAGATGGTCAAGAATATCGAATAAAGGCTTAGTGAAAACATTGGGTGTTGGTGATACACAAGATCCTTGGGGGACTCCACAGGATACAGGTGATGGCAAGGCTGAGGCGGATGGAGCAAAGACGCGCATGGATCTATTATTAAGGAATGATTTAATCCACATGTTTGCTTGGTCAGAGAAGAGTGCAGCAGATGACAAGTGCTTACATAATATATCATGGTTCACTAAATCGAATGCCGCCGATAACTCTAGTAATAATAGCAAGGCAGATTTACCTTTATCTTTTAAACCCTGAATTTGGTTCTTTAGATCAACAAGTGCTGTCTCTGTCCCATGTCTGGGTCTGAATCCAGATTGTTTTAGGCCTAGTAAATTGTTAAGTTCCAGATAATACAGGATTTGGAGATAGGCTGCTCGATCCAGTATTTTCAACAGAAAAGGGACTGTGGTGATCGGCCGTTAGTTAGATGGGTTATTCGGCTCGAGCGTAGGCTCTTTTAGCAATGGGAGTACCCATGCATCTTTTAGACTGGTAGGCACAGAGCTCGTAGCAAACGAAGCATTGATAAACTTATTAATGAGAAAGGCTGCCTAGATTTCATTGGAAAATTCTAAAGTGTCCTCACGTATACTGAGAACCTGTTTAACCTTTCTCTTCCTTAAAACTTTCCATTCTGCAACCTCAGAATCAGCAAAGTATAACTAGTGTGATATATAAATGCCTTTACTGTCCTTGTGAATTAAATCACCTTGGGGTGTAGGAATTGTGTAAGAAGCATAGCCAAAGAGTATCCACTCACTTGTTTGATTCTGAAAAGTATTTTAAAGTATATTTACAGTGTAACATTAATTGCCTTTTAAAAGAACGCTTATTTAAAAACTTGATGTTAATTATATAATTAACTATTTATAACTGAAACCTTGACTGTGTTACTTGTATTTACGAATTTCATTTCTACAGCTCTGCATCTCACATTTACCCATCTTGAGATATGCCTGGCTACTCAGTCACACTGCCAACTTGTGGAGTACAGACCTATACCAAAATGTGGGTTACCTAATACCAATCCGATAAGTGTTGTGTAGTCTCACACAGTGTGACTACATCAATTCTTACCCAACAACAAGTCACACAAGGTAGGTAAAAGCAGTCTTTGCCTAGGGGTTGGCTCACTGAAAGGAATGGTAACCAACCTGACAATGTTTCTCAGTATCTATTCAAAAGCAACGTTAAGTTTCCACAACAGTCAGAAACCCTCTAAGTTTAACAACATAAACACAACCCAGTGACAAGTAAATAGAATAGTTTTTGCTCATAGTAACCCACTAAACAGTGTACTTTGTCCAGAAAGCAATTTAAACTTTGTGAAATTAAACAGTTTTTACATCTCCATATTATATATGTACAGAAGAACATTTGTTAGTTTGTTCCTTATACAATGAAATCTGCACCTTTCCACCAATCTGCACCAGATTTTGCATTGTTACCTGTTAGGACCCTCCAGACATTACTGGCTAGATGACATTTGGACACCCCAGCCCTTTCCCCATATTTCAGCCCCTTCACACATGAGACGGTTGCCTGAAATTGGAAAAACATCAATGTGGTTGTAGAAGGACTGCACAAAACTCATTGTAAGAGTTTCGATGCAAGGAACAAAACCCAACGTTCTCTATGGAACCATGTTTCAAGGCCCTAGGATACATTTCGGAGATATTTGCACCGCACCGCACTACACCGTGCACCATTCCTCCCCATCCATCCCCCCCTTTTCCCATTATAAGTGCACACAATAATATCGCCAACACTATTATCACTAATCCAGATGCCCCCTCCATTCCTATTCAGAACTCAACACTATCCTCCTTTTTGCAACAAGACAAACCATACAACTATACCTTCTACAGGACTAGACTTAGAGCCAGAACCAATTCCAACCTTCAAGCGCCCAGACCTACCGCAACCAAAAACACCGGGACCAATACAGCAACATCACCTACAAATAGACCACTCAAAGTTTCCTGCAATAAACAAACCAAACCACTCGTAGAAATCAAAAACACGACTCCGCTTCCTCAACTAGCAACTCGCATTGAGCCCACCCCCATGATCAGAGGTGCACTCATCAATGCTCGCTCCATCTGTTCAAATACCATAGAAATCTATGATCTCATCGTGGCCCAACAACTCGACATACTAGTAGTCACCGAAACCTGGCTACATCCTGCCGCAGGCTCCCTACTAGCTATCACCATCCCCCCAGGGTACAGTATCCTTAGAACAGATAGGAACAACCTCCAAGGAGGCGGAGTTGCCCTAATAGCCAGAACCACTGCTCGTCAGTCATCTCAGAATGTCCAGAAAGAATAAGTCCACCAAACAACAAAAAAGAATACTATCTGACCCCATCACTTATAGAAACAAAAATAAGGGCAGGAGAATGACTCCATTCTGCTGTGAGGTGCTTTACACTCGTCTTCTTATTTACAAAGAACTTTTTCTTGATGTAGCATTTTTCAATAGTGTTTGGCGACTCTTATCAGTTTGTGTAACTCTTTCATCCAGTTGGTATTTACTTTAAACTTTAGGAGTACCTCTACTTGACTTCGATTGATTGATCATAAAGGCTACCTTGGCCTTCAGTTTCTCAAACTCTTTCTTTCCCATCTACCACTATTCTGCTGATTTCCCCTCTTCCCAGGGTAGAGATGTCCCTGCTTTATTATTCACTCTTTTGGTTATCTCTATTATTCGCTTTCTCTCATTGCATGTATAACGCATCTGATCTCTTCTTGCTTTCATTGAGATCATTCTTGATTGATATTTCACTTTCATGCACCATCCCTCGAGGGAATGTTATTCTCTTGCTCACATTATCACAGTTCAGATTTATCAAGTTTACTTTCACGTTTCTCTCATTCGTACTGAGACGAGTTTTCATTGGTTGGCTTCCTGTGCCAGACATGTCCTGTTACCTTCCTTATTATCAGGGAAGGACTCTAGGGTTCTCATGGGCCTTGCCTCTGTTCCGTTCCTCCACTGCACTGTAGAGCCGATCTCCTCTGCATTCTTGTTATTCAGTCTTCACTCTTCCTCTTGCCTCTCTGCATTTCAAAGTTGAGCAGTGCCGCTTGCTGTGGCTTCCCTACGATGGTATCAGCACCGTTATGAGGGCAGGTTGCCCACCACGATTCTCTCAGGTTTGCGCCACACAAACTCTCAAGCCACATATGGCTCTGCTTCTGTCAGGCTCTTGGCTACGCTGGGCTCTCAGCTACGCTGGTCTCTGTGTTCCGTGTGCTGCTTCCCCACAACTTTGGATTTCACAGGCCTCAGGTCCTGCTGTGGTACTGCCTCCTCCTAGGTACATGTTCATAAGGGACCTCCCCCGCTTTGACAGACGTGCCTCACTTTCCTCTTGTCCCTCTGCTCTCTCTCTACTGGACGAGTGATCGTCTTTTAATCTACTTGTCACAGTAAATTGGCTCATTTCGTTTAAAGAGACAATTTCTCTTTCTTCTGGATAACACCATCCATTAGCTTCTTCTTCAGCCCATTATGTGATGGGTTTGACAGTCCCATATATGCCATCATGTTTATTGTTCCAGGGAGTTCCTCATAGGAGTCCTATCCCCCTAAGGGGTAGGCTCTGCCGGTTTGGTCCTACTTGCCCCGACCCCTATGGAGGGGTGTTGTGGAGTTGGCTCACTTCCCTAGCCTCCCGGGGATGGTCGATTCCCCTTAGGACAAACATACTAATTCCCTCAATTCGTCACAAGCAGCATAGATCCGGTTTCCTCTTCGGTGCAGCCAGCAGTTTAATTCCAGAGATTGTGGCAAGTTCCCTTCGCTGCATGGCCTTCTCGGAAGGGTAATCCTGTAAAATGACAAACTGAATTCTGACAAGCAAGGGTAAGAGGAGGGATGACAGACAGTGGTTTCTGGTATGCAAAGCATGACACAAACAGGAAGGGGCACGACTGGGGCCCTTCAAACTTCCTCATGTCGTCTTTGGGGCAGTACTGGCTCTGGCAAAACACCCTAGTAGGCCTCCTGCCAAAGACAGAGGGCACCTGTCATAACTGCCATTGTGCAAATTTGAAATATACTGGGATTAAAAATGCTTTACCATATAGAGGATATTCTAGTTGGACTCACTTATACAAGCATACAACAGAGAGCACTAGTTATAGCGATATTTAGTACCTTGAAGTGGCAGTGTAATGTTGGTTGCTTATTAGCGCCTTTTACGGATATCAGTTTAAACCACGGAGGGTCAAGAGAATAATGGGAGGAGTAAAGGGAGTGAGGTAGAAGCAGAATGAAACAGACTACAACGTAATGTTGGTTGCTACTATAGAGCTTGGTACCACTGTGAGGCCACCAGTCTGCACAGAGAGTGAAGAGTAGAGGGGGAAGGGAGAAGGAGTAGTGGACTGTGAAAGATCATGAACACCAGTGGCAGAACGGGAGAGAAACGGGCACAACGCCAGATTACCTGATTTAGGAACTCCAGCTTCTTCGCTTTCTCTACTTTGTGCTGCTCCTTTCGCACTTGCACCAATTCACGCATCTGACTCTCCTGCAGCTGCAACTTCTTCCGGTTTAAATCCCGCTGCAAGTCATCCAGCTCCCTCAGCATGTCCTCCGACGAGCTGTTCAGCCTAAAAGGGGGTACACGTGGAAAGAACGGAAACACATTCTTGAGTCTTGTTCTCTTCTTGCATTCTCAGTTGAATGGCTAATGGATACCCGACAAACTCAATTTAAAACCCAAGGTTGGACAGTGTCTCCACATGCCCCTTAATATAGTCTGGGACAGGAGTTCACGCTTACACATTCAGTCATAAATGCGGTCAGTGTTTTGGAATCTGTGTTTCAGTGACTTCCAATTTTTCCCCTAAAAGAAATTCTAGGCAGCTGTGTTTTTCCAGTATATACTAACGAACATTGATTTTGTTGCTGTACGTGGGATATGTTGATGCTGCAAAATCATACGTTATACAAAGTTAGTTAAAATAAAAATATTTTCAGCACAAGTAAAATATTGTTTCTGCCATAACTTTTCATGCACCCTGCAATCTGTACCCGGCTCACTGCACCCTTCATAAGGCAAAGCACAAGTCTGGGGTTACTGATGGTGATTGTTTATTTGTACAGCGCTTATACACAAGTGAAGTGCT
Source organism: Ambystoma mexicanum (assembly GCF_040938575.1). Lineage (NCBI taxonomy): Eukaryota > Metazoa > Chordata > Amphibia > Caudata > Ambystomatidae > Ambystoma > Ambystoma mexicanum. The sequence continues at coordinate 1,017,385,684 of NC_090923.1, read as the reverse complement.
TCAAAGTGCTTCAAGCCGGGATGGGAGCAAGGGAATACAGTAGTCATTCTTAGGCCTTGAGGTTTTCCGAATGATCTAACAAAAAAAGTAACTAGCGTACGAGGCCTGACAGCATTTCTCATAGTGCAAGTGCATGAAGTGTTTCAGGCGAAACCAGATTGGGTGGGGGGACAAAGGGGTGACGAGACAGAACTTACTAGGCCTAGTAAATTCAGGTCATGCAAGTGTACAGACAGAAGTGCAAGGGAGGGTGTTGGGAGAACAAGTGTGCCCAGTCCAGCAGGACCCTGGGTCACGTGCAGAGAGGTTACTCCTCTCATGGAACCAAAGCTGAAAGTGCAGAAGTGCTGAGCATTGTGTAAGAAAGAGAAACAAGAGGAAGGTCTTAAGGAGTTTCCGGCACTGAAGGAGCTCCTGCTCCAGATAGAGGGAGGCACCTGCGGAGGAGAAAGATCTACCCCCAAATCTTTGCTTGGAAAAACGACTCGCCCGCAGAGAGTTGGAGGAGGACGAGCAGAGGGCTCTAGAAGGAGAGTATTTAGGAAGAGAGCGTTGTAGATCGTGCGGACCCCAGCCCCAGGAAGCCTAGTGGACTATGCAGTGTCTTGACCTTAATCTTAGCAGCCACAGGGAGCCAGTAGAGGGATTTCAGCCTGGAGAGATGCAGTCCATGGGCTTGAGGCCAAGGATCGTACTCTTGTTCAGAGGAGACTTGCCTACCATTTCAGTAGTAAGCTGCCCTTGTGGATGGGACCAGACTGATATGCAATTGGTTATTTCGTCTCTGTGACGGGTGCAGTGAGCTAAAACGTGCTTGTAGACCCTCCAGAGTGAAAGAAATTCCATTGAATGGGGTATTTGACTCATGTTCATTCTCTATATGAGAAGCTCCCACACTTTCGTTTAATATGTAAAACTTGGGGTTTCACCCCAGGTCACCCACAGTAATCCAGATGTCGACCGCTTGCTCACAGTACTTTGGAGAGGCTCAGTTTCACCTCACTTAGGAGGCCCAACAAGGCCAAAACACGTGTCCTGGTTTGCTGATGGTACTCTTGTTCAGAGGAGACTTGCCTAGCATTTCGGTGCTGGGCTGCCCTTGTGGGTGGGACCACACTGACCACGTTTTAGCTCACTGAATTCTTCACAGAAAGGAAATAACCATTTGCATATGATCGTTCTCAATAGAGGAGCTCTCACACTTACAAGTAGAGGCCAGCCTTTCATTATACTTAGTGTAAAGCCATACAACGGCTTTGTGAATTTATGAAACAGTTGTGCGAGGTGTGCACTAAGAATGCCGGCTGCAGAAGATCAGCTGGGACCGTTGGGGGAGTGTGGTTGGACAATGAATATTTTCTACATCAAATGTATGGTGCGCAAACAAAAAAACATCATAGGAAGCCATTCCTGCAGATGGCCGACCTATGAGCCTAGTCCAACAAAATGTGTTTGCGGTACATACTCTATCAGGGCATGCTCCCAGAAGGCTCATTACTGCTCCTGGCATCTCCCAGTAACAATTGCAACAAAGCCTACAAAAAAATACAGTCAATAGACACGATTTTTTCCTGGTTTCCACTAAAAAGCAAACTTTGTTCTCTGGTTGGTTTCACCAGGTTTATTCGGTTTAAACCTAAATATGGAAAGCCTCTTTATAAACGCCAGAGCTGATCATTGCACCCCGTGACAAGAACAGTGCACTGGCCTCGTCAAGAGAGGAGTTGGAGAGACCGCCTCAGCTAAAGGTCAGAGGCCTAGGGAGAAGGCCAGAACCAGCGCTTACACTGGCAACAAGGGCAGGTGAGAGGGGCCTGAATTTCTGCCCCACTCCCCAGTGTCTGAATGTTGCTTGCGGGTCCTTATCTCCTGCCTTGCGCATTAGGTACTCGCAAGTGTCTTTCTGTTACCTTTAGAGTACCTGCATCAGAAGTCAAGAACATAGCCCCAACAAAAGAGAAACCAGCACCACTATCGGGACAAAATGGGTTGTAGAACAAGAGGGGGACACAGCAGAGAACTAAAGTGCAGCCACCGAAGCCGGAGGAAATGGGCCTGCACAACAGAGAGAAGCCACGGCCCTACACAATAGCACAGAACGTCTCACAAAGCTGTGAGGGAGCAGATGAGACCGCATACAAGCACAAAACCCTCTTGGACCACCGGGGTACAAAAAAAGTGGCAGAACCCACCCTCCCCAGAGAGACATACAGTCAGACCCCACCGAAAGAGGGCCTGTAACAAGAACGTGACCATTGGTTTGCCCAGAGCGCCAGGCCCAGTACATGGCGAGCCCGTGACGAGAAAGGAGGCGGGGTTTAGTCCCCCCCTTTGAAGACTCTTCCTTGCACATACACACCATGCGCAGAGATCGGCTAGGGACAGGGGCTCATTCCAAGAAGGGTGAGGAGGACAAAAAGGAGCAGACAGTAGTCGGAGGTGTGGGTTTTACATGTGAGGTCAGAAGTGGATGACGACAAAGACCAGCAGGAGGAAGGAGGGGGGGGGGGGGTGGGTGCAGCGGCTTGTGGGAGAGATTCATGCAGCAGGTGAGGTATTGGCTTGGGAGTGGAAGTGCAGTGTGGGAGTGTGTGTTTGTAGAAGAGAGATTAGTGTAAGGAGTGAATGTGAATTGAATGGTATAGGGTGAAAGGAGGGTGTTTGAGTACTGGTAGGAGGACAGTAGTAGTGTGGGGAGGAGTGTCAGTGTGAGGAGAAGAATAGTAGTGGTAAATGAATAGTAGTGCTAGGAGGAGAGTGGTAGTGGGAAGAGGAGATTAGTAGTGGGGGAGGAGAGTGGTAGTGGGAGGAGACAAGTGGTGTGGAGAAGGGCACTAGTAGTGTGTAGGAAGGTAGAAGGAATGTGGAGAACAGGAGTAGCAGCGTGGGGCGAAGTGGGAAGGAGTAGTAGTAGAGTGGAGTGGGAGGCGAGGTAACATCAAAGGGTGGATGCAAGATCAGTAGTGAAAGACTGAAGGGTCAAAGAATTCAGACGAGAGAGAAAGAGGGACGGCTCTAGGCCCCACACAAGAAATAAAACCCTTGAACTGTCTTTACAACTCAGAGTGATTTTTGTGCCATCTGTGACAGTGTCAGAAGTTCTAGACCCCAATACAGAGGTCGACCTATGCCAAAGGAACATGGAAAGAATTTTCCGTGGGAACCGGTAGTACCAAACCTTGGGACAGAGAGATCTTGGAGAAAAGAGTAGAGTTAAACTCTCTAAGCTTGAACCCGATATTGGAGGAAGCAGAGGACCAGGCTAAGACCTCAATGGCAGATAACCCACCAGGCCAAGACATCCGGTCTGTAAGAGAAACAATCTTGGTAGACGAGACCAAGGGGGGCCTCATGGAGCAGATACGAGTGGCCTGGGTAAGGTCCAGCCAGTGAGAAAGAGTCCAAGCCAGGTGAACTGGCCTACCAAATATTCCCAGAGACAGCTGCTTCAGACAGTGGAGGGACCCTACAAGCCCAGATGAGGAAGAAGTAGTACCATTTACCTCCCCACTGGTTGGGGAACCAGCGCTGCGAGGCCCAAATCTGATGATATTGGAAGACCTATTACAGGCCCTGGTAGAAGACCAGCTAGACATCAGCCGCCAACACCACAAGGCTTTGGTGGCCTTACACAGGGTGATAGCAGAAAGAATAAAAAAAAAATGGCAGTAACTTCCTCCACTCCAACTACAAAAAAGCAGCACTGGGGAAAACCCATCCACATTCTTCATCAATTTCAAGAGGGTTACCGAGACTGCAGGTTGGCACTGAAAACGTTGGACCAAGTACATCACCCTCCCCACCCTTTAACAGGAGAAGCACAACAAGCCTTCCAATCTCTAAACCCAGGTGGCCACACCCCATATGAAGATCTTAAGAGAGGCATTTTAGACCATCTAGGACAAGACAGACAGCCTTATTGCTTTTGCCTCAGACATCTTCACTCTTCGTTAGGCTTATCTATTTATTTCTCTTAACAATGCTTGCAACCTGATCATTGCTTTCACTTAAGCCACTGAACACCAACCAACTAAAAAAAGTGACATCCATTAATTGTCCAACTGAATTTGCATTAAAAGAGTCTCAACGCCCTCTCCCCTCACCCCCCCCCCCCTCCCATTTCCCCCGCCCCCTTCAAGCTGGGGAAGATTGTTGAGATTTGTGTAATGTGAAAAGTGTAAAGGGCAGGTACTCTGAAGTTCAAGGTCAAAGCACCCCTAACTTCAGCCTGCGTCAGATCTAGATATGATTGTGAATGTTAGCATGTACCACACTTAGATGGAATTCCTAACAATAGCCGGCGTTGCATCTAGATAGAAATGTGAATGTTAGCATGTGCCACAACTAGATGGAATTCTTAACTTTAGCCTGCGTTAGATCCAGACGGGATTGTGAATGTTAGCATGTGCCACACTTAGATGGAATTCTTAACTTTAGCCAGCGTCACATCTAAATAGAAATGTGAATGTTAGCATACGTCACACCTAAATGAACTGTGAATGATGACAAGTGCAACACTTGAATGAGCCTGCCTAACATCTAGACAGAATATTGAAATTTAGCAACCGCCACACTCCGATGGAACAGTGAATGATAGCAAGCATCACACCTAGACATAATTGCAAGGACAGCAATGCCAACTAACCAATCCACTAACAATTTCACCCCTCTGCATACACATCTCAAACTCTAACCAAACACAACCACAACCCTAAAACGCAGCAATCCGCACAAACTTCACTACACCGCAACAACAAAACAAACCGGACATAGACTTGCACAACAGCACACGACGACTACCGACCGTAAAACACCCCAAGCCCAGCCAACGGACCCACCGGGCTGAGGCTGCCAACAGCACATCATTGCTCTCTTGCACTGTTCCACCATATTCCCACTAACTCACCCCCTCCCTCTTTCAGAGCCGCCAGAGCGCCAGGGGACCACTCCGGTGGTGATAGTGCGCGGTACAAATATCCTTTAACATTAACATTAAGCTCCTAGACAAACAACTGGGTGCAAGACTTCTGAAATAAGTGGCTGAAGGACAAGACCTATGAAGCAATTTACAGACTTTCTTCCCTCATACTTACAAAAGGTCATCAAGCAGCTACACAAGCCCACACTTGAGGAGGCCATTCAAATGGCGGTCGCCCACGAGAGGGCCATGTATGCCCGGGACACCACTGGGGACCCAAGGAACTATGGATGTAAAACCATTGTGGTGAACAAGAGAGGAGAGCTCAACCATCAGATGACCTGGACCCACTACTCTAAACCCAGCTGAAGGTAACCGGCTCCCACTAATGGGGGAGGACTGGTCATAACATTGTATGACCACCATAAATGTTGGAGGTCCAGGCCTCCCTGGACATCCAACTTGAATGGTGGCCATACAATGTTATGCCTGTGGGAAACACCTAGTCAGATTCTGCCTGGAGAAACTGAAGGAAGAACGGATGGAAATGGGTCTGCTCCATGGTGGGAGGCCTAGGGAGAAGACCAAAATCAGTCCTCACACTGATGGTGAGGGCAGATGAGAGGGCCCCAATAAGTGCCCTCCATCCCAGTATGCTTGTTTGCAGATCTTCATTTCCAGTTTTGCCTCATGTACAAGATACTCAGCAGTGTCTTTCTGTCACGTTTAGAGTGCCTGCATCCAAAGTCAAAAATGCAGCCACAACAAAAGAAAAACTAGCACCATCACTGGGACAAAATGGGTCACGGCATGATAGAGAGCGCCACCGAAGAATGCTGGATGCACAGCACTGTGCGACAGAGAGAATATGTGGCCCTATGTGGCAGCACAGAACGTCTCGCTGAGCTGCCAGATGCAGCCGGCAAGCACACATACAAGCACAATAGCCTCCTGGACCACCAAGGAAGGAACAAAAAGTGAGCAGAACCCACACTCCCTGGAGAGATGTAGCAGAAGACACCACCGAACGGGGGCCCGGAACACAAATGTGAATATTAGTCTTCCTGGGCTGCAAGGCCCAGTACACGGAAGCCCGCGCAGGGAAAGTCAGGGTGGCTTCGTCCCCTCTTGAAGACTCTTCCTTGCACATGCACGCCATAGGAGGGAAAGACCAGACAGGATTGGCTAGGGACAGGGGCCCAATACAAGGATGGGGAGGATAGAAAAAGAGGAGCCTGTAGTGGGAAGTGTGGGTTTTATGGCTGAGGTCGGAGGTGGTTTACAACCAAAAAACCATAAGGAGAAAACAGCAGTTGTAGAAGAGATTTGTGCAGCTGGTAAGGCATTGGCTTTGGAGTGGAAGTGGTTCTACAGTGTGAGTGTGCATGTTTGTGTGACTATTAAGCAGAGACATTAGTGTAAGGAATTAATGTGAATTGAATGGTACAGAGTCAAAGAAGGGTGTTTGAGTAGTTAGTGGGAGGAGATTAGTGGTGGGAAGAGATTAGTGGTGGGAAGAGATTAGTGGTGGGAAGAGAAGATTAGTAGTGGGAGGAGAAGATTAGTACTGGGAGGGGGGGGAAGTGTGTAGGAGGGGAGAAGTGTGTAGGAGGGGAGAAGTGTGTAGGAGGGGAGAAGTGTGTAGGAGGGGAGAAGTGTGTAGGAGGGGAGAAGTGTGTAGGAGGGGAGAAGTGTGTAGGAGGGGAGAAGTGTGTAGGAGGGGAGAAGTGTGTAGGAGGGGAGAAGTGTGTAGGAGGGGAGAAGTGTGTAGGAGGGGAGAAGTGTGTAGGAGGGGAGAGGTGTGTAGGAGGGGAGAAGTGTGTAGGAGGGGAGAAGTGTGTAGGAGGGGAGAGGTGTGTAGGAGCGGAGAGGTGTGTAGGAGGGGAGAAGTGTGTAGGAGGGGAGAAGAGAGGGGAGAAGTGTGTAGGAGGGGAGAAGTGTGTACGAGGGGAGAAGTGTGTACGAGGGGAGAAGTGTGTACGAGGGGAGAAGTGTGTACGAGGGGAGAAGTGTGTACGAGGGGAGAAGTGTGTACATGGGGAGAGGTGTGTACGTGGGGAGAGGTGTGTACCAGGGGAGGAGTGTGTACGACCGCCTGGAACACCTCCTTTCTGCAAGGCAGGACCATAGTATTTTCTGACCTGGCCTCCGCCTCACCCTCCATCATGCTTTGCGGAGTACCTCAAGGATCCTGCCTCTCTCCCACTCTCTACAACATCTTTACTCACCCACTTTTCCTCATCCTTGACGCACTGGGTACCTCCTGCGCCAACTATGCGGATGATACTCAGATCCTCCTTACCCTGACCGGAAACTATGACACAGACTCCACTACTCTCAATAACATTTACACCACCATCCAGGCAAGGATGGCAGCCAGCGGACTATGCCTCAATAATTCTGAAAAGACTGAACTCCTTCTGGTAGGTTCCTCTAACACGCTAAAATACCTCGACTCACGGTTCAGCCACTTGACCTTTGACATGATCAAAATGCTAGTCCTGACTCAGTCAAAACACTCGGAGTCTATCTGGATTCTAACCTATACATGAATAGACAAGTCAATGCAATCGCCTCCTTTGCGGCCTACCATGCTAAACTCAACGCAGCTAGGCCTTTTCTCTCCAAAGAGAACTGCACCAACATAGCCAGTGCCATTACTGGCACAAGGTTAGACTGTTGTAATGTACTCTTCTTAGGGACAACCACAAAAAAAACTGGAAAGACTACAAATCAACCAGAAATATGTGCTCCGCCCAGCTCAAGACATCTCCAAAAGATAACATTACGGCTGCCAGAAAATCAGCCCACTGGCTCACAATAAAAGATGATCCTTTTCAAAACCTTGACATTGACGCACAAGTGCATCCACCTATCCGTACCCGACTACCTAACACAAAGGATCCACCCCGCAACCTCCACAAGGCCAACTAGAACTCCCTACGCCGACATGCTTTATGTACCCATGGTGAAGAGAGCCAGAGCAGGGGGCGCTCGCTTCCCCTACCTTGCCCCCTCACACTGGAATGCCCTACCTCCTATCCTTCGAGGTGAGGTATCTCTCATGTCATGCCGCAAAGCTATGAAAACTACACTCTTCGTCCGACACACCCCACAATCACCTGCATCGCTTGACAAACCTCAAAATGCATTCATAAATTGACAATGTGTCCTAATGTTTCAATGAACAACATGTAAATGCATTTCACAGCTGTAAGTACCCCACAAGTAACTGCGCCGCGATGCCTAAGGGCTGTTTATGCGCTATACAAATGTAAAAAAATAAATAAAATATGCTTTGCGTGCCCATTTTACAGGCCTTGGAGCTGGATGGTGCCCCTTCCACACTCGGATAAAGGATGCACTTGAGAAATCAGTTATGAACTCAGTGTCTGGAGGCCACCTGCTGGACTGTACACTTGCAATCGGAGTTCTGCTTTGTGGGACACACTCACTCGCACTCAGTTGCCCACCTATTCGCTGGGCAGGGCAGGCTCCCCATGGCAGGATATGCTCACCCTCGCTTGCTGCTCTTCAGCCGGGTCTCGATCTTGAAGGACCGCCGCAGGCTGTCGCTCTGGAACTCATTGATGCGGCTGTCCTGCTCCTTCTTCATGGCCGAGATCCGCTTCATGTGCTTCCGCTTGAGCTCCTTCAGCTCCTTGTACTGCTTCTTCATCAGCTTGACGTAGGCCTTGTGCTGCTTCATCTCCTCCACGGACTGCGGCCGCACCTCTGCAAAGAAGCACACACACGGCTGGTCACAGACATGCTGGTGGGGGGCCAAGGTAACGCCCAGCAGAACAAGAAGGTAGAAACAAAGGGGGGTGGGGCGACTGTGATAGGCATTAGCAGACATGACGACAGATCAGAGCGCGGGCGAGGGAAGGCACAACAACTGAGGAGATGAGAGTACAGGGAGGCCAGCGAAAGAGAGTGGGTGCCCCAAATCACTGTACAGTTGGAGGTAGTGCAGAATGTGGTGGGGCCCTAACCAGAGTTATTATGCAAGATCTGTACTATTAGAGGCTTAGTGATACCTCCAAAGAGGCACAACATAGAACATTGGGCGTCATGACAAGTATGGCGTTAAGTGGTAAAATGGGCGGCAAATCCGTTACTGCCAATTTTACCACTACGCCAAATTATGAGGTCGGGCCTGGTCTGGAGTGGAGGTAAATCCTTCCACTCACTGCAGAAAAAATGCCAGAATTACGGTGGTGGAGTAAAAGCCCCATCGAGTACAATGGACTAAAAAGAAAATGGGGATGTACACCGCCACTTGTAATCTGTCCACCAAGTGGCGGTAACAGTAATTCCGTTGGCCGGTATTCTGGCGGACTGAGCATTGGGATACCGCCCAACTCGTAATGAGGCCCATTGTATTTAACAGGATTTTATTTGGGGATTTCACAGGAATTTGGGAAAAGGAAATAAGGGGTTATAAAAGATAAATTATTACAGGCAGTTTCCTGTGAAGTTATCTAGTTTCTCTGTGGAATTCTCCTCAATTGAGTATCAGGTGGGAGAGCTTTTCTTCTTCTTGCAGGCACACCACTTCCTTTTAGGTCTTTACAGAAAGGGACTGCAGCTAATAGATGAAGGCCACCTGAGGACTCCTGGCTTGGTCTGCGGCACAGACAACCTCCATGACTTATGGTCCTGGAACACCTGCCCAATATCCTCCTCTCCTTAAGGGGACTTGCTCTATATCTCTCCCCTACTGCCCCCTTTCATCCTAGATCCCACATGCACCTCCACCCATCCTAGGTTCACACTTTGTGTTTAGGGTTGACTTCTATTCTCCGCACTGAGTATCCAGTTCCCAAATGAACCCCCTCTCCAACCTCGTTTTTCTTCTTCCTCAATTTACTCCTCTCCACACTAGATCCATCAACATCCTACTTGACTTCTTGGCTCCACACTTCCTGCGCCTCACTACTAATGGTCAGCCACTCCTCCTCTCCAGTCTTTCCCGTCTCCTTATTAAAGATTCTACTTTTCCAAACGCCACTGCCTAACCTCCTCGTGCCCTCTGTTGTTCCTTCACTCCTCAGCTTATCTCTTCCCATCTTCCTCCTCGGTACTCCTCTTTCCAACCTCCGCCTTCTCTCATACGGATCAATCTCCGGCTGGGACGCCATTCACCCATACCAATGGCCTCCCCAAGTTGGTTTCTATAGGCCCATGTTTGTTCAACCAGGACCCGGCTATCTCCATGGGCCCGAACCTGGGTTTATTAAGTGCTTCATCCTGAGAATTGGGTGTTGTCTAAATGATGTTAAACTCAGTTGTGTGTGTTCCTGATGAGTAGTTTCCTCCCGCTAGAAGGACCACACCTCTGCAAAGGCTAGTCTGCCATCTTTGCCACATCCCACGTATGTGCTGGAGCATGAGCAGCGGGCTCCATGACCAAAGACCATGCAGTGCCTTTAGCCGTGGGGTTGCAGATCCTTCACTGCACTGCTGCAGGGAGATCCGAAGTAAGTAGTCATCTGTAGTGTGCCAGCTACCACTGCAGTGGTGTCCTGGCACAGAGGCGTGCACAGAGTTCATAAGAGACCCCTGGCTGGCGGAACCAAGCCTGTGTCTGTGGGGTTGAAAAAGAAAATTGGAAGGGCATGAGATGGGAAGAGCAGGTGGGGATAGAACTGCTGGGGGCCCATTTAGGAAGCTAAGAAAGATGGGGGTGAAATGCTTGGATGTGTGGTATCTCGCAGGCTGTAATCACGCAAGAGGTATTTGTGAAGAAGTTGGACGACCACAGTGAGCTAGCAGTTGGTAGGAGCCTTTGGCAGGTCTATGTACTTCCTTGAAGTACAAATGGGGTACAAGTGGTAGCATTATGGGGTAAAAATGTGGTAGGCGGATAGTACAACACTGTTAGAGGTAGTGTCCTGCTTGAATATGTCAGAGAATGTGAAAATGTTGGCAAGTGCACAAAGACCTTTCTGTTAGAGGTAGCAAAGAGTGTGAGAGAGGTAGCATAGAGTGTGAGAGTATTGGTAAGAGCAATGGTGTGTAAGTGGAGTCATGGCCACTCTTAAAGGCTTGGGTGGGTGGGCTTCTGGCAGGTGCAGATAAAGGAATGGTAGTAGGTGGAGTAGATAATGGACGGAAGAGTAATGCTGGGTTGGAAGTGGTCAAGGCCGGAGAAGCGAATTGCATAGAGATGATGAAAGGACTTAGTTGGGAATGCCGCTAGACACGGGCTGCTGCAGTGCTAGAGGGGGTACTGGGCAAGGAAGCAGGAGGACCGCGACAAGGGTGGCGGGTGGAGAAGCGCATGCAAGTGGTGGGCGGAGAGGAGCTCAGTATCTTTTGAAGAAAGGGAATGCTGGGAGGTGTGGGGGGAATGCAGCGTTGGATGTGAGGTAGAGGGGCGAAGCAGAAGGACTGAGGAGGGAATCATGGCGGGTTTGCAGGATCTAACAGACTCCTTTTTACAGCGCTTTTGTGGTAGTACCTTGAACCGAAAGAGCTTTAGAAAGATTTTGTCACATTCCACTTGGATTGATTTAATGGTCCCAGAGGATTTTAAAAGCAGCTCTAAATCCGTTTCCATAGCATGAAAGAGAAATGCAAATGGGAAAGGACACGAGATCCCGTTAAAAAGCCAAGCTGACAATATCGATTCAGCAACAACATTGTCCCACAGTCCTGGTTACCAGGACGCAAGCGGCAAACAGCTTAGGAGGGGTGGCGTGAGCGCTTCCCATCCTCCAAGAATCCCAAAGCTGAGCTTTGAACTAATACACAACACACGCAATCTAAGCTGGAGCAGAATTCTGCAATGCTCTCACCTGCCTCCCCCCCAGCACCTGACATCCTTACTGTAATCTCTCATTTCTTTTGATTGAGAGGAACATTTCTCTGGGACAAAACAGAATAAATCCACTTTTCGTAGCTCGGCCTCTCCATGTCACATCATTCTTTGCATGCAGCTTGTGCTGCAAACACTAAGATTTCAGTGTGCGGCATAAGGAGGAGATGCAATCAGTGGAAGAGCATCCTGGCTTTCCTGGATGTTGGGAGAGGAGAATAAAAGCGCTATTTTTAATTCAGTGATGAGATGCCTGAATTCCCACGGACTAAACAAGGGCATGGCCAACCTGCCCCAATTGGGTATGATTGAGCTGGGGGCGGGCAGTCTCAGTCCCCAAGGAAAACCCGCCAACCCCAATTGCTCCGCATTCTGCTTTGACTGGTTATGGGCACACACTTGCGAATAATCAGTTTCTTTTTAGTTCTACACCACAGCCCAGGACATGTGATTCCCGTCCTCATTATAAACTCATTGGAACAGCTGTCTCGCCCCTTCACTGCCTATGTAGGGCTGCAAGGGCTGCAATCATAAATACAGGGTGACGGGCAGCGGTGCCCCGCATTCAGTTGCCCCTTCTGAAACTTCTACTATTTATGGCGCAAGTTAATAGCTAAAGCTTTCAGAATCGAGTCCTACGTAAGATTGCATATATGTTACCCAATGTTTGGAATGCGCCAATCTCCACCATAGTGGCCCGATGACGCCGGATGCCAAAATGTAAACCGCGATCCACTGCTTTGCAGACTGGTGTGTACCAGATGCAAGCACATATAGTGCACCTGCAACACCCAGACCCATCAAGTAAGCATGATAAACGGGACTATAGATGGCGCGCAAGCTGTGTAATGACGACATTGCTGCCAGTAAGCAATCCCGGAAGAGAGATGAACTACTTCATGTATAAATTAGGAACTGTCAGAGCCAAAACTCTATTTACAATAAAAGCAAACTTCCACGTGAGATACTTAAATGGTCGTCTGTCTCTTGCTCAAAGAGTAAACAAGAACCAGAGAGCGCATGCGCAGGGACCGAGGGCCCAAGAGGAAGTACGTTTAGCACGGGAACATCTTCAGATTAGTATTTCGACATCATATGGGTCACTGACATTGCAGGGAGGTGGCGAGAGAATGAAGCTCTGTGTGTGTATGGGCAGCCAACGACCCAGCACACCTCCCGCCTGAGAAAACACACCCACGAACAACACTGGGTATATGTCAGTTACATGCTACTCATCCATCATGAGTTACAGCTTTCACTCAGGGCGCGTTGGCAAACATAGGTTCAGGACAGTAGAAAGCCAGCAAAAAGCAAAAACAGAGCAAAGGGAAATACCAAAGTCAGGCTGGGCAACCCATCCATGGATTCCTGGCAGAGCACTCATGGTGCTGCAAATGGGGCAGAGCCATGTACACGTTAAGCCAATCAGAACTACAGATTTTCCTCAAGCATCTCGTAGACATGTTAGGAGTCCTTTTCCTGGAACAGAGACTCTGAGGTACATACAAATTACCTGCACTTTGACCCTGAATGAGGACAACAGGCTTAAAGCCCAGAACTGAGGACAAATTGTGCAAAGCAAAATAAATTAGATTTTGTCAAGAAATGTGAGCAATAACCTGTTCTATGGGATGGTGAAGACTTAGGAGAGTCTATCATGCCGTTTATCTTCGGTGGAAAAATACCCATTTGCATGTTATTCTGTTCCCACCAAGAAGGGCAGCCTGGCACTGAAATGCCAGGCCAGTCTCCCCTGAGCCAAGACTACCAGTTGCAACCCCAGACGTGTGTTTGCGCCTTGATGGGGGCCCTCACTGATCAGTGCTAGAATTAGGCCAGGTTTCCCTTCTTATGAAAGAATGCTATTCTTGCATATTCCCACCATAGATTTCAATGTCATCCCCAGCAGCTTTGCCTATGCCATGGACCCTGTCTGACTTTTGAGATAAGTAAAACCTTTTTAGATGTACTTACCTGTTCTACTCTCCCAGTGAATGGAGCCTGTTTTGCTCAGTCATGTTTTTTGTGTTAATTTTCTGGAGCGCACGCCACTTTACAGTGGAGCGCTGTAGGGATACTGTGTATCCCTTTTCACCTCTACGGCGATAGTGTTATGCCTTTTTGATGGGAGTAAGACAGGGCTGGGAGCAGCGAACCATGTTTTCCTTTTTGCACAATCGGTAAAGGACAAACACATTGTCGTCGCCTGCTGGTGAGCATTCAATCGAGCCGATGATCTTTTGTATGCAACATAACACAAAGCCCTTGCATTTCTCGTAATAACAGTATCTTGCATTTGGTTTTCTGACCTCTTTTAGTATTTCTATACAGCTTTCTGGAAGCTGCAAGTGTCCAAGTGCTATTAATTCAGGAGCCATTCTGCAAAGTCCGATGCGAACATGGGGGTGTGAGCTTGTCATTTTGTTGTGTTAGCAAGTTGTGGATTGCCTGGAGTTTGGAAGGTGATTGACCCGCCACCCTTAAGAGGCGTGGCTACCATGTTGGCCTTGCCTGCATTGGTACAATTAGTATCAATGTTACCTGCAAATGACTTTGTAGAGTCGGGGGCGGGCTTGGGGTCAAGGGAGTCTCTGGGAGGACGATTATGCAAATATACCTGACCAACTCATTCATAGAGCGTTCCCCAATGACCTTCTTTGTGGGTACTTCATGCAAAGCTTGGGCATTTTGTGTTCTCGTCTGTTGCAAACAGATCCACTGTTGTCTGTCCCGACATGCATGTGTGTTAATTTCCACACTGTGATTTTGATGGAATACCCTGCTTAGGCCGTCTGCCAGGTGGTTGCGATCACCTGGAACTTGTTGTGCCTGAATGAAGATTCCATTTTGGATCCACCACTGCGATATGTTCTGTGCTAGGATTTACAGTGTTACGGAGGGTGTCCTTTACGGTTTGTGCATGTATGCCACAGCTCTGGTACTGTCTGTATTGATCAATACACCACTGTTGTAGAGCCTGGTTTGGAAAGATTGGAGTGCTATCTGTATTGCTTGCAGCTTTAGCACATGCATGTGTTGTGTTGCTTTTCTTTATGTTCATGATCCCAGTGAGGCGAGTTCCTGGCAATAGGGCACCCCAACCTGGTGCTGAGGCGTGTGTTATACTGTAGCCTGCACTGTTGGGAGTTTGAATGGTGTGCCTTTTAATTGGGTTTCTTTTGACCACCAATAAAGAACACTTACCACCTCTTTGGATCCTTCCACATCGATTGTCCCATTCTCCTGACAATTGGGACCTCTGACGCGAGAGCCACTGTAGGATACTCCTCATGTTTGGTTGCGCATGAGGAACCACGTAGATGCAAGAAACAATCATACCTAGTAACTTCATTAGCCTTCTTACCGTTATCTGGGTAGCCTGCCTAGAAACGGGATTATAGCGATAGGATTGCATGGATCCTTTCATGCAATGGGTAAGCAATAGCTTATTCCATGTCTATTATAGACCTTAGGAACTTTTTTTCTCTGATGGGACAAGCATTGAAACCCAGTCTAAGTAGAAGATTTAAGGTTAACTGGGTGTTTACCAGGAAGCTTGCCTGTGACTCCCCTATTTGGAGTAAGTTATCCAGGTAAGAGTAGACAGGAATGTTGTTCCGGTACATCTGTGTTGCTATCACTGCAAGCACTTTTGTGAACACACGAGGCGCCAACGCTATTCGAAAAGGTAATATCACGAAGTGGGGTGTTTGTATTCCGAACCGTATACATCTTCGGTGGGCTGCGAACATTGAAAAATTATAGTATGCATCTTTGATGACCAAGGTGGTCATGATACCCCTTTGTTAGGAGAGGGATAGCCACCTCGATTGTGATTGTGCTCATTCTGAACTTTTGTGGTTTTCTGTATTTGTTTGCTGATCCAAGGTCCAAGACTGGCCGCCTCAATATTTTCTCTTTTTAGCGAACCAAGGAAAAAAGGGCATAAATGCCTCTCTTTACCTGGTGTGAAGGAACTTGTCCGATGGCGTTCTTGTGAAGTAGAGCCTCGATTTCTTTTTCAAATATTTCTTTATGTTCGTGCAGCAACCTGTTGGGTGGTAGTAGGTTGTGTGGTATTTCTAGCAACTCTACGGAGTAACCCTTTGCGACAAGTTTCTAGCACCCACTGGCCTTTTGTAATCCACTCTCATGCATGTGTAATAGTTATGCGTCCTACTACGGGAGTGACATGGCAGGGGGCCTGAATCTCTAAGTCAGTGCCTTGTGGAAGAGGACGCTCCAGAGGGAGGCTTGTCCTCTTATCCTGGCTCCCCTCTACAATGTTGTCTACAGTATGTCTGCTGATGTTGTGGGTCCTAATACCACCCAGTGCTTGGTGCCTGTTCGTATTGGGCTTTTGCTGGACTTTATATGTTCCCTTGAAAGGACAGTCGGTTAGACAGTGTGCTTCTCGTTTGAAAAGGTTTTAGCTGATATCTGGCCCAGGGTTTTAAGGGTGTCATGGTCTTTCTTAGCTTTTCCAGGGTATAATCTATGGCTTTGCCAAATGGAGAGACTTCCTAAATTTGCTCGTCTAATAAGGTTTTCTGTGTTTCTGCCTTAAACCCTGATCCTCTGAGCCAGATGTGGCGTTTGAGGACTGTTGTCTTTGACCCCTGATGTCCAGCGGTTTCTAATGTGTTCTTGATTATGGCATTTGCATTTATTTTTCCTCCTGAAAGATCTTTCGGAAGGCACCCTGCAACCCTGTGCGGATGTGTTTTTCTAACTCCTCCATTTAGCCCCACTGTGCCCTATTATATCTGAACATTAGGGCCGGGGCTTAAGCAATCCTGTTACTTTATTCAGCAGAGGTTGCAGCATTATGATAAAAAGAGTAAATGCTTCTACTTTCTACGTCTCGTGGATAGTCTGCAGCCTATATATGGGCATTTGCCTGTATGCATGCATAAACAAAAACACTCCTCCTCTAAGCAGAAGGGGCAACAGCTGTTCTTCCAGGTGGCTGCCCAGGCATTTAGGGGGAGTAAATTAAAACATAGCCTTGTGATGCCCCACAGTTCATACCTATGCATAAAACAGCAGCGACACGGCTAAATACTTTCGGTTGAAATGAATAGGTAGTCAACAATCTTCAGGCTCAGGGCAGGATCGAGCTCCCCAAGCCCTCTTGCAGCGACACAATTTTGAGGTCAGATGTTTGACCTCCTGTTTAAGAGTATCTAAAGTTACTGGTGTAAAGACTGTAGGGGGGTATCTGTACTCCTGCTCTCTATATGGCAGAGTAGAAGCACAGAGGACCCCAGCCAAGATTCTCTATTTGGTAAACGTGGATGAGCAACCAAGGCTTAAGCTCGCAGGAGGTGATGCGTGCTGGTTCTTAAGTACAGTGTAGTCCCCAAGCACCCACAAAGGAACGTCCACACACTATGTTAGTGATAACACAGTTCTTTATATAAATAAGGTTCAAGTTATATACACACACAATAACACACTTTGTGCTCAGGCAATTCTATAATGATAAATATATACAATATCTCTGTGGTACCACAATTCAATCAGGACTTCTTTCAAATGTATGAACTGGCGACAGTTGCGATAACATACAAGTCTAATAGTAAAGCGAACCAACACCAGACATAGGCGAGAAACAAGTAGTGAAACACTTGGCAGAATACTGGCTCCCTACAGTAGAGCCAGTTCTGTAGGAGGATCCACCACCTGGGCAACCTGTAAATAAGATGTACTGACAAGCCCAGTCCATTTATTGTTTAGCAGAATCTTGTTCCCTTCTAGAATGTTCTACTAATGTACCTGGGTTAGCAGAGTTCTTCCATGAGTCGTTCACAGACCTTTCTTGAGTGAACTCCCTTTAAAGACATGAGCCACAGATCATCGGGATTACTTGAAGAAGAGGTGAACAATGTTATTGAGGCAGCAGCTTTGGTCCTTGCGGTGCTCGTTGACGATTGGTCGAAAACGTCCTGCAATAGTGAGGCGTGCGGTGCACCTCAACGGACGCGTTTTTTGCTGCAAAGGAAAGCAAATGAACTGTATGCCCAGCAAGGGCATCGGGTCGTCGGCGAATGGGACTGACCATGCTGGCTTCCGATCTTCATTGGCGTCTTTGAGGTCTTTAGATGGCGGGAAACCCACCGGCAGATTCTCCTCTGTCGTCGGCGACTTGACTTTCTCCGGCAGGACAAAAGCAGTCGACAGTGATGAGCAAGGGAGTCCTTGATTCAAAGTGTCTTAGGCAATGGAGCTTTGCGGCTCCGGTCGACGTGGTTACAGCGTTACCTCCGAATCTCGGTCGACGGTGATGAACTTCAATGTCCGGGCACTTCACTACTGTCTCCTAGGCGGTCCCCGTCTCCGGTAGGCAGCCTTCCGAGGGTCTGACTTCCAGGGACACTTGGTGAAGATTAGCTGGTGCACGATGGTCCCTCGTAGCTCGGGAAAAGGTCTCCTAGCCAGGTCCTCTCTTGGATCAGTTCCTTGACAGTCACGCAACTTTCAGATTAGCGAAGTACAGCTGCAGCAATAATTCTTCTTCCAGCGGCCTCAAGGTTAAGCATCAAGTTTCGACTTCAGCTTCTGAACAATTTCCATCAGGGAGAGGTCCCCAGATATACTGCTGGTCTCTCATTCCCTCTGCTGGGTCACACTCAGGCAACCAATCATTCAGAAGGGCCTTCAGGCAGCCAATCAGGCTCACAGTGCATTCAGGCCATTCTTCTCCATCCAGACACTCACAACACAGTATGTGGATTACGGACAAGGACCCAGCCTTTCAGCACTCCATACTACATTCATACCAGTTTCGGGCAGGGCTGTCTCAGTCTTTGTGTCATACACCAGATACTAGACACCCATAACATGAAATGCGCATTCGTCACACTCCATTCACCCAGGTCCCACCCCACAGGCGTACCCACAACATACAGTCATTGGAAAGGCTCCCACAACACCACATATGGAAATTCCACCCAACAGCCAGTCAGGGGAAGGGATAGAGTTGAGGCTTCCCGGGACTTCTGGAAAACAAGGTAACAGGTGATAGAAAGCAAGAGGCCACAGGGGCCATCTTTTCTCCCATCAGGAATCCCCTGATTCCTATGGCAGGGCCTGGGTATCCCAAAATGGAGGATACTCAGCGCACCTGTCAAATTCAGCATGGAGCTGCCACCAGCCCATACCCTGCTCTGTGGGCCACACACTGGTGTCCAAATACATACACTATGAGTTCAGGGTTGTACTCCCACCCATGGGTGCCATAAGGGTATCCCAAGGGTCTGTTCACCAAACCAAAAAGAGGAAGAGCTGCACCGCCAGGAGTCCCACATTAACCCCTGTGCTGAAAACAAGACAGAACATACATGATAAAGGCATAAAGGACAGGGATATGGAGGTCCTGTCCCTCAAATGCATTTCTAGCACCACAACTGGCCGATAAAGAGGTGGCTTGAACAGCGACTAAAGATTAAAAACTTAATTACACCAGGGCATCTTTTTGGTTGAGGGGCGGGGGATAAGAGTCCAGAATTAAAATACAGAGTATACCGCTTTGGAATTGGAGCGTGTCGAAAGCCACATCTTAACCGGTGCTGGATACCATGATGAAAAAAATCAGTGAGATAAACAGCTCAATATACAGTTTATAACCCTACTCTTTTATAATGTCCTCAATTTCCTCTACACCCTTCCCTTCTCCCTCACTCATGCTTAGGCCTCCCTTCCCTCCTACTCTCCTCTTTCTCACCCATATCACCAGATGAGGTCTCCAGACAAGTGCTCTCTATGAAAGTCTCTTCCAAACAGGTGCTCCCCTGCTCCTCCAGAACTATCAAGGACAACATTTGCTCCAGCCTTGGCATATTTCTGCAATCACTCCTTTGCCACTGGCACCTTCCCGCTACTCCTCAAGTACCCCTTTGTGCACTCTCTCCTCAAAAAGCCTTCTTCTGACGTCTGTAACGCTCACCTGATATCCACGGGGAAGCCACTCAGCCCTGGTTGGACCACTCGCACTCTCGAACCCCTCCCTTGGAATTTGTTCGGCCAAGGATTGGGCCTGCAATACAGGGATATCGGATTTAAAATATTATTGTCTCATGTTGCTTGGCTCCCACCTCCCTTTAGGACCCAACCTTCCCCTTAAGCCTTCTCCTCACCTTGCTTTTTTGTATGATGCGCTCTCCTGTTTCTCGGTGCAGAGGCACGTAGCTGGTGTGGGCGCGTTGTGAACTAGTTGCTTCACTGGTGCGGGCCCTGTTCGAATCCAGACCTATCGTGACTCCAGTTCGTTAAGGTAAGTGTGCTTTTTTTACAGTCTTGATAATCTGTCCTTCTCTCTTTCTCTTGTCCCTTGATAATGTATCTGCTTCATTCTCTAGGTGCAGGAAGAGGTTATTGTTGTGCTGATGGGGTTGAGCACGAGGCGGTGAGTGAATGACCAATGTGCGGCGCTATTCGTCTTTTTCTTGTGCTGACCTGTGTCTCCCCTCTTTCTTGTAGGCCGCTGTAATGTCACAGAATGGAGCTGACTGAGAGAGCACTAAGCGGTGAGTGAATGCGCAATGCACGGCGCCTTCTTGTCTTTTCATGTGCTAACCTGTGTTTTCTCTCTTTTGTAGGTCGTTGTGAGGTTCCGGAACGGGTGTTGATCAAGAGTGGCTCGAATTTAGGTAAGCGTCTGATGGTTCTTGCTGCTTTTTTAATTGGAATATGGAAACGCTTACTAATGCTGTTTTTGTTCCCTTCTTTCCAGGTTGCCGCGTTCCAGAGATGGATGCAGCGCCGAGATGCTGTGTTCACTGGACCGGGTGAGCGATGGACTGCGAACAGGATACTACTCACAGGTAAGTGTCGTACTAAAGATGTTCTTCTTGTTCTTTCAGGAACGCGGCTCCAGGAAGGCTGGTAAGGAACCGAGCTGAACACGGTGAGCGTCACGCTGCTAATGGCAGAGTAACGCGAAGCGTATTCCTCTGCCTGTGCATGGCTTATATAGCCCCCAGGTATTCCAAGGCCTAACCACATCCAAAACACAAGACCGCATAGCACAGTTCTTAGAACTGAGCTATGTGGGCGCCTCCATGTTGCACAAAACCTCATTAACAAGTCCAGGTCCCATGTCATCCTCACATGGAGTATGAGCCTGGCGCCAAAGGCACCAGGACTGACTCCAGGAGAGTCTTTGATGAGATGGCAAGGCCTTTAAGGCCATAATGGAGAATTGTAGCCTGGCTCCAGTAACTTGCCTATGAGGGTTAGGGGCAGAGATCATGACAGCCCCCCCCCAGGCCCCTCTCACGGTAGTTCTT
Source organism: Ambystoma mexicanum (assembly GCF_040938575.1). Classification (NCBI taxonomy): domain Eukaryota; kingdom Metazoa; phylum Chordata; class Amphibia; order Caudata; family Ambystomatidae; genus Ambystoma; species Ambystoma mexicanum. The sequence goes on along the minus strand of NC_090923.1, from coordinate 1,017,364,653 downwards.
CTGCCCAGTCCTGGTTTGGTTGGGTGATTCTGATGGAACAGTCTTATCAAGCATGGGCATGGATATATTCACATGGTTCCCACGTTCTGTCCTGCAGGCCGTACCCATTCCAATCTACTAGATAGTATAGCTTAGATCTGGTGTACTTTGAATCCAAGATGTCCTTAACCTCAAATTCCGGTTCTCCGTTGATCACTACTGGTTTTGGTGGTGTTGTAACACGAGTCCCTGGTTGGAAAGGTTTCAGAAGAGATACGTGGAACACAGGATTAATCTGCATATTGGATGGTAAGGCTAGCTTAACAGCTACTGGATTTATTACAGATTTGATGGTAAAAGGACCTAGGTATCATGGGCAAAAGGTCCGGCTCCTTTTATGAGCAAATGTTTTGATGCTAACCAGACTTCGTCTCCAACCTGGTAATTGGGAGCCTTTCCACGATGCTGGTCAGCGAATTTCTTTTGTCGGTTCTTGGCTTGGAGTAAATGTTCGGCTGCCTTTTTGAAGGTTTGAGAAATGATCGTTTGTAAGGTTTTAATTGCTGGCATTTCCAGGGTAGTTGGAACATCTAGTTCGGAAGTGCGTGGATGTGTGCAATATATGGTATAGAACGGAGTCTGCCCAGTACTGGTGTGTAAAGAATGATTAAAGGCATATTCTGCTATCCTTAACAAGTCCTTCTAACTTCCTTCCACTTGATGTAGCATACAGCGTAGATATTGCTTAAGTGTTTGGTTAATTTTTTCTGTTTGGCCATCCTTTTGGGGATGGTGAGTAGTGGATAATCGTATATCGATTTGGGCCATAGAACAGCACTTCCTCCAGAAGTTGGACACAAATTGAGTACCTCGGTCTGAGATCAGCACTGAAGGAAAACCATGTAGCCGCACAATATGTTTAAGAAATACCTTTGCTAGGCTAGATGCATTTGGGAGAACTTTAAAAAGGAATGAAATGTGCCATTTTCGAAAATAAGCCCATGACCACTAGAATGGTGTTAAATGCTTGACTGGGAGGTAAGTCGGTGATGAAATTGAGAAACAATGATTGCCAGGGTACCGGTGGAATTTCCAATGGTCGAAGGAGTCCAGCTGGTTTTTGCTTCAGTGATTTCTTTTGTGCACACACTCCGCAGGATAGGACAAATTGAATAACGTCCTTGCACCAAGTGGGCCACCAGTAGCTTCGTTTTACTTTGGCTAGAGTTTCAGCAATTCCAGGATGACCCTCAATTAAAGAGTCGTGATAGCCAGAGATGATTTGTTCTTGTAATTCTTTACTTGGTAGGTATAAACAGTTCCTGAAATACGGTAGTGGTCTTTAATTGTATGGTATTCTCCTTGTGTACACCACTCTTGTAATAGCTTAGGACTCATCAAGTGTTGAATCTTCTCCTGCAGTTCGCTCTGAGTCATTGCTGATGTAAGGCCCAGGAGTTTGTCACTTGGAATGATGACCACTGGATCTGGGGTCATGTATACAGTCTCCTCAATACCCATACGGGAAAGGGCATCGGCCTTGTTGTTTCTGACTCCCGGTCAAAATGTGATCACATAATCGTATTCCGCGAAGAAGAGGGCCCAGCATAGTTAACGTGAAGATTGAGCCTTCACTGTTTTTAGGTATTGTAGGTTTAGATGGTCAGTTATTACGGTGATTGTATGCCTGGCACCTAGGAGATAATGTCGCCAGGCCTTAAAGGCTATCTTGATGGCTAGAAGTTTTGTCTGTGATAGCGTAGTTGAGTTCGGGTGGTGAGAACTTACGTGACCAGAGGCTATGGGGTGCAATTGACCAGTTTCGGGGTCCCTTTGCGAGAGAACAGTTCCCATTGCCATGCTTGAGGCATCCGTTTCCACCACGTAAGGGAGATCTGGACGAGGATGTCGTAGAATCAGGGCGGAAGTGAACCTCACCTTGAGTTCTTGGAAGGCCTTCTCTGCTTCTTCTGTCCATTGGAATTTCTTATTGGTTTTTCTTAATAATGATGCGATCGGATGCACTATCTGAGAAAACCCTGGGATGAATCGGCGGTAAAAGTTTGCAAAACCCAGCATGCTCTGTATTCCTTTGAACAAATTTGGTGATGACCAATTAAGAATGGCATCTACTTTGTGCATGTCCATTCAGATTCCTTTTGGGGTGAGGACGAAACCGAGGAACTCCACTTCAGTGACATGAAATTAGCATTTTTTCAAGTTTGGCATATAGTTGATGTCGGTAGAGTTTTGCAAGAACAGAGCCAACATGTTTGACATGGTCCTGTTTTGAAGCTGAATATGCTAGGATATCATCAATGTAGACTAGGGCACAAACGTTGATTAATTCTCTTAAGACGTTGTTCATGAAGTACTGGAATGCAGCAGGAGCATTGCAAAACCCAAAGGGCATTACCTGGTATTCGTAAAGGCCATATTTGGTACGAAAGGCGGTTTTCCCTTCGTCCCCTTTTTTTACTCGAACGAGATGGTACGCTCCTCTAAGGTTCAGTTTAGTATAGATTTGGGCGTCTGACTTGATCTAACAGTTCCGTAATAAGTGGGAGTGGGTAGCGATTCTTTACAGTGATTTGGTTTAATGCCTGGTAGTCGATGCAAGTCCTCAAATCTCCTTCCTTCTTCGGCACGAAGAATAGAGAAGAGGCTGCTGGTGACTTAGATGGGCGGATAAAACCATTTGCCAGGTATTGATCTAAATAAGACTTCAAATGCAGGTTTTCTGGTTTGGTGAGTGCATAGATTCGACCACAAGGGATTTGTGCACAGGGTACCAGGTCGATCTGACAGTCATCTGGCCTGTGCAGCGGTAAGGTATTAGCTTGTTCTTTCTGAAATACATCTTGAAAGTCCTGGTATTCACTTGGTAGGGTACCGGTTTCACCCAGAATTATTGCTGCTGTTCCATGAGCAGATGTACTTGTATCTGTTTGCTGATTTTCTCTGTGGTAACAAGTGAGAGCACAACTCTCGGAAAAGGTCAACTTCTTTGCACGCCAATCCATTAGAGGATTGTCAGCTACCAACCACGGCATCCCTAAGATTAACCTAAAGTGAGGCGCCTTGATAAGGTCAAAAGCAATAGATTCCCGGTGTCCATCCTGGCACAGAAGGGTTAAGACTGCTGTAAATTGGGATACGGGACCTAAAGCTATTTCTGTACCATCAACGGTGGTGACCGTTTCAGTGGTCGACTTTGGGCATAAGGGAAACTCCATCTTTGCTGCGAGATCTTGGTCCATATAGTTTCCAACTGCTCCACTGTCTATGTACGCTTCTAGGGCATGCATCCGAGACGGTTGCTGGTGGTTGATCAAGATCACTGGCAACGCAAATTGGGAGGTCTGTAGTTCACTTTCTTCGCGCGACAAACGGACCCCTACACTTGCCGGGCTTGGTAGTATCTTCTTTCTCTGTGGCCCCAACGGTTCTCCTTGGTGGTTTCACTGAACACACTTTAAGGAAATGGCCTTATTTTCCGCAGTATAAACATAACTGCTGTTGCCTTCTCTTGTCTCTTTCAGCCTTAGTTAAAGGGGCCCTTACCTCTCCGATCTGCATTGGTTCCACTGTACTTTCTGTTGAATGTGGGACATTGTCCTTTGATCGAACATACATAGCATGGGTGTCCAGTCTAATCCGATCTGCTCTTCCGTCTTGCAACCTATGATCCAACTGAATAACAAGATTAATAAACTCTGCACAGTCTTTTGGTGGATCAACCACTTTAACAAGAACGTATTTTAGCTCCCCCCATAGGCCCCGATTGAATAACGTGGTTCTTTTCTCTTCAGGCCACCCTGCTTCAACCACAAGCCTGTTGAAGGTTGCTATATATGTTAATAAGTCTTGGTTTCCTCGACGGAGGGACAAAAGTTCATTGTCTAATGTCTGTCCATGGGTACGACGTGCAAAGAGCTTCTCCATCTCTTGCTGGAAACCCCTGAAGTCATGTAGCAGAGGATCATCCTGTCTGACGAATGGTACAGACCAGTCTGCACCACTGCCACTCAAATAAGATAGAACGAAAGCTATCCGTGACTGGTCATTAGGGAAGGCCCCAGGCCTGCAAAGGAAATTGGTTCACAAATGTTGCATACTTCTTGGGATCTCCTGTGAATCGGTCAGGTGGGGTCAAAGGAACTGCCCCAGGAAGGGTTATCTGTACAGGATTGGCTGATGTTGGCACTGATGAAACTCTACCAGGCAGTGGTGCCTGTCCCACCTGTGATTGGAGAAGTTGCCTGCTCAATTTGTCGGTGCGTTCTTTAGCAACTATCAATTCCCTCCTCAGGGCGTTGGTCTCCTGCCTGACTGAATGTACTTCAGCACGTAACTGCCCCAGCATCTGAGTTAACTGGTTGGTTTCTGATGTTTCCATGATGTCCAGGTGGATTGTGATATGAGGCTTCGCATTCTGTAACGCTCACCTGAAATCCACTGGGACGCCACTCAGCCCTGGTTGGACCACTCGCACTCTCAAACCCCTCCCTTGGAATTTGTTTGGCCGAGGATTGGGCCTGCAATACAGGAATATCAGATTTAAAACACTATTGTCTCTTGTTGCTCGGCTCCCACCTCACTTAAGGACCAAACCTTCTCCTTAAGCCTTCTCCTCACCATGCTTTTTTGTATGATGCGCTCACCATCCTGCTTCTCGGTGCAGGGGCGCGTAGCTGGTGTGGGCGCGTCGCGACTTAGTTGCTTCACTGGTGCGGGCCCTGCTCGAGTCCAGACCTGCTGTGACTCCATTTCGTTAAGATAAGTGTGCTTTTTTTACAGTCTTGATAATCTGTCCTTCTCTCTTTCTCTTGTGCCTTGATAATGTTTCTGCTTCTTCCTCTAGGTGCAGGAAGAGGTCATTGTCGTGATGATGGGGTTGAGCACGAGGCAGTGAGTGAATGCGCGATGCCCACTCTATTCGTCTTTTCTTATGTTGACCTGTGTCTCCCCTCTTTCTTGTAAGCCGCTGTAATGTCCCAGAATGGATGCGGACTGAGAGAACCTGTGTTTCCTCTCTTTTGTAGGTGGTTGTGAGGTTGCAGGAATGGGTGTTGACCAAGAGCGGCTCAAATTCAGGTAAGCGTCTGATGGTTCGAGCTGCTTGCTGAACTGAAATATGGAAATGCTTACTAATGCTGTTTTCGTTCCCTTCTTTCTAGGTTGCGGCGTTCCAGAGATGGATGCAGCGCCAAGATGCTGTGTTCAATGGACCTGCTGAGCGATGGACTGCGAACAGGATACTACTCACAGGTAAGTGTCGTACTAAAGATGTTCTTGTTGTTCTTTCAGGTACGCGGCTCCAGGAAGGCTGGTAAGGAACCGAGCTGAACACGGTGAGCGTCACGCTGCTAACCGCAGAGTAACGCGAAGCATGTTCCTCTACCTGGGCGTGGCTTATATAGCCCCCAGATATTCTAAGGCCTGACCACACCCAAAATACAAGACCGCATAGCACAGTTCTTAGAACTGAGCTATGTGGGTGCCTCCATGTTGCACAAAAGCTCATTAACAAGTCCAGGTCCCATTTGAGTATGAGCCTGGTGCCAAAGGCACCATGACTGACTCCAGGAGTCTTTGATGAGATGGCAAGGACTGACTCCAGGAGTCTTTGATGAGATGGCAAGGCCTTTAAGGCCATAATGGAGAATCATAGCCTGGCTCCATTGACTTGCCTATGAGGGTTAGGAGCAGGGATCATGACACGTCTTCTGCCTGGCTAACTACCGCCCTATCTTCATTACCCCCTTCCTGGGAAAACTCTTGGAGAAGATGGTCATCTCCCAGCTGATCCACCATACTGAATCTTTTGGTTTTCTCCACGACCATCAGTCTGGCTGAAGATTTGCTCTCAAATCTCAATTCCAACCCTCCTTCCGTTCTCATCCTTCTTGATCTTTCCTCTGCCTTTGATATGGTCAATCATGCCACCCTCATAAATCTGCTACCCGATACCCTTGGCATCATGGACCTGGCACTGAACTGGATGACCTCCTTCCTCTCTGACCAACCATCCCAGGTTTAACTGGGCCCTTTCTCTCCTCCACCGCACTCTACACCTGTGGCGTCCCCCAGGGCTGTATCCTCTCACCGTGGCTCTTCAACATCTACCTTGCCCCTCTAGCACATTTGATCTCAGCCTTCTCTCCTCACTTCCAGTGTTATGTCTCCTTCAAGCTTCCCTCCACTGCCTCCTCTTCTTCCTCTCTCATTCCTGACTGTCTGGCAGATATTCAGGCATGGTGTGCTACTAACGATCTCTGCCTTAATGCCAGCAAGACCAAGATCCTTCTCATTGGGACCCCAGCTCCCTCCTTCCCTCCTACTCTCTGGCTGCCCTCCATGGGCCCCCTCCCCACACCCTCTTTTGATGCAAAACACCCTGGTGTCATCTTCGACGACTCTCTCTCCTTCTCTCCGCCTTCCCCCGGAAATTCAATGTCTCCAGAGCTCTGGTCCTCTCTAGGCTGGACTACTGCAACAGCCTCTTCGCCAATCTGCCTAATTCCTCCCTTAGCCCCCTTCAACTAATCCTTGACCTCAAGCTCAGGGGCTGCAGCTCTCCAGCCCTAAAATCTCAACACTGGCTGCCGGTTGCTGCGAGGGTCACGTTCAAGACCCTCTGCATCATCCACAAAGCTTTCTGGAGCATGGGGCCCCAGCTACATCCAACTCCCTTTCCCTAAATACCTCCCTGCTAGAACCCTTCGGTCTTCTAACTCCAACTCTCTGCAGATCAGACGCCTTTCCAAGCAGAGAATGGAAGGGGATGAGGTACATCTATCTCCTTCTCTTCTGCAGGAGCCTCCTTGTGGAATGGCCTCCCTGCCCCTCTCAGACTTGAGCCAGATCTCCTTAAGTTCCGGAAGCTTCTCAAGACACTCCTTTTCTCTTCTTCCTTCTCTCTCCCCCGCCCCTGCTAATGTCCCCCTCTGCCGCCAGCCCCTCCTCGCCCAGTCTACCTCAGCACCTTGTTCTCCCCTTGCTCCCCTAACCCCCTTAACCTGCACTTGTCCTACTGGGCTCCTTCCCCCTGCCTGGCTGGGCCTGAGCCCTTCGAGACCCGTCCTCGCACTTAGCATGTGGACCTTCATTCCCCTACACTCTCTGCATTCCCTTGGCACGTGCCCGCCTGGCCTCCCTCCTTAGCATTAGCGCATTCTGTTTTGACCGGCACCCTCCCTCTTCCCCACTCTCCAGCACTTCTCGTTACTGCACTTGCACGATCCGAATGACAAGGCCTAGTAGGACCATTTTGTTATTCTTCATCCCGGTTCCCTCCCCCCTCTTGTCTTGTTGCGCTTTGAAACACCTGCATAGGGCCATTATTAATACCCAATAAATAAATTAAATAAATATCCCAGAGCACAGTTTGGAAGGCTCAATAGCCTACGGAGAAAATAGTTTTCAATTGTCTGCAATTTAAAAGGGTCTTCAAAGCCCCCGAACATTTGCCTTTTTATTAGCTGTAGTGACTACTGAAGAGTCAGGTGTAAGCTGATCTGTGATGCAGATGGGATTTGGGTAGGAAGCTTTACATTTTTTTCTCCACCCTGAGGTTAACTGATTTAGTGGAAACTAGTTTAGTTCAAGAGGATGGAAACCTCCTTCAAACTGAGTTCGGTAAGGTGATGTAAAAGAGAACAACTTTCTCTTCCAGAATGTTCTTCGATAAATTTGATGTCCTTGTCTGTTTCCTCAGTGAAGTTATCAAAGCTTTCTGCTGCTCTTTTCAGTAAATCTGAGTATTTAAAGAAAAAACTTCAGTGGGGGATGTGGTGACTGGAGGGTCGACTTCATCTGGAGAAGCCATGATATAATCATCTTGATCAATGAATTCCTAATGGTCCTGGTGAGAGCCTGTGTCCCCTTTATATTCATTTCCATCATGGTCTGAAAAGGGTCTGAAAAAAATTCTACCTCGTACTGTGATTATGCCCTCTGTGTAGGAGGATCACCATATGTGGTGCTTCATTTTCTATTAGGTGGTGCTTTAGGTTTTTTCATTAAAAGCACCATTTTGGTTACGGTATCTCTGAAAAACTGCATAGACCACTCACTTTGGCGCTTATGTGTGACCTCTGATGGGGTGGAGCAATGCATAGGGGTTAGTTCCTGGTTTTCGGCTTGGACATACTGTTTGACGTCAGGTATCACCCACTTCTTTCCACTGCCCTTCGGAGTCTGAGATGTCTACTAGTGTTTCCTGTTTGAGGGCTCATGTGAATGTTGTACAACTCAGTGAATGTGCTTCTTTGCATGTGTTGGGCGTCAAAGATGCAGTGATGGGTGCTGTATGTTTTGATTCCCCCTCCCCAGTTAATTTTTGCTTCTGTGATGCTTGAGTTTTAAGTTAATCTGTACCTTTGTTGGCGGCTACTATGCTCAACGCCAGTAAGGTTAAGTCTTTCCGTCTGTGGGTCGAGCTTGGGCTTCAACGCTCTTGTTGCACCTTTCACTGTGTTGATGTTTGTGAGCTTCGGCGGCCTCACAATCCCCAGGGGATCTCTTCCTAGCTTTCCTTGGGGTCGAGCTGTTGGAGCTGGGGATCGGCAGTTAGGCTCTGATGGTAAGTGCCTCTTTAGTGGGCTATTGGGGCTCAGTTCCGACTCCTGCGTCTGAAACCCCAACCTAGAGTTCAGACCTGCAAGTGTTGTCAATTCTGCCTGCAGGGTGCATGCTGACAAGAGATTTTGAGGGCGCTCCTGAAGAGTTTTCGGTTGAAATTTGAGGCACACATGGCAGCAATCTTCGACGTGGTCCCGGGTAGGCAGCTATTGCACACTCTGTTATTGTATTTCCAGGGATACTTGGAATTGTACCTGGGACAAAAAAACTCTAGGCCTCTATGAATGAAAAAGCTATAAATTGTGCCCCTCCCCACTCTTCTTACTATACACCATGTAGCTACCGCGGTCGAGACGAGTTGTTCTCTTGTTTGTTGATGCTTGGGTGAACATATACAAAATGAAATGGACGCATGAGGGATCATGGATACCTGTACATGTAGGATAGAGATAGTGTGACAGGAACGCCCCTGTTGATGCCTTATTTACTGAAGTTTTACTTACAGCGTTAGGTCTAAACATAGCATATTTATAAACCTCAGCGTGCTGCTTCATTACTTCACTGTCTCACTGTGTTGGTAACTGTGCTTAGAAACCCGTACCTAATCTCCGGACATCTGCCTTACTGCTTGGTGTACATATAGCAAATGTCGGTAATCTTGTTCACCAAGTAGGTTGGCCTCTCGGAGCCCACACACAGGCAGGTTCTGAAAATCCCTCCCAACATTCCATTCCATTTATTTGGAAACTAGCAAAAATCATCTCCCAGGATCCTGAATATGGGGAAATAAAATTCCAGAGTTGCCACAAACTGCTTCTGCAGTGATCTTCTGTTCCCAGTACTCAGAGATGAACTCCAAGCTCAGAAGAGCTCTGCTAAGGGACTGCTTTGTTTTGCGTGATTATCTTAAATAAGGGAAGCCCAGTGTGGGCAAAAAAGAAATGGGTCACTTAACCATGTATCAAAAATGATGGGTTTGCCATTCAATGTATCCATTTAACCTAATAGTTTAATAATAAATTATACGCATTTATATAGTACATAGCAGCGCAACACTGTGCCAAATCATGTAATACCTTAACATCACATTTTGATCCAGAACGGGAACAACTCAATTTGGTCCTGAAGAGAAATGTCTATACCATCAATCTACATGTACAGACCACATCTACATAGGTTTTGTGGATTAGGATAGGGGAATTGAGATGTCCTATTTCACCATCTAGGTCACAAGCACTCTTCCTTAAACTTCACCCAGGACTGTAATTCCGTTATTCTTGATTTGTATTTCAGTCTTGATAATGTGTTTTGAAATGTGTCGATACACTTCTATTGTGCAAGATTTTTTTGGTGACCAGGTATTGAAGGAAAGGGGTCCCTGATTGAAGTTTAAACATTGACTTCAGGTAGGACTGGTCGTTCTTTTGAGTGCTCACATGTTTTATATCCCCCATCATATCCCCGCAGAGGAGATCGATAGGACCCAATCACATACTGCTGTTTCATGCCAAACATCATTTGAAGCAGCTCACAACTTGCAGAAACTAATTTTATACCTATACACCCCACCTTAGCTCTTACATCCTTGAACAGGGGTGTCTCTAACAATATTACCAGGCACTGGAAATTAAAGGAATGGTTTGGTCAACATTTTTTATTGCCCCTACGGGTCGGCCATGTGTTTTTAAACCTAAGTTGCTTGATTTTAGAAAAATTTCCTATGGACCTTACCCGGGTTTTCGTCCATTAAACGCACACAAAAACAGGCATCAGGGAGCTGCCATTTTGTGATAATCCTATCATTTCCCCCATTGCCCTGGCTGACCTGCTTTTGCAGCACTAAATCATATCCCCCGCCCCTGAGCCTGTCATCAGCAGACGTGTACCTCCCATTTCACAACGCCAAAGCACGTCTCATGTCAACATTCGCTGCGCTTCCGCTAATCACGTGTCGCCATGGAAATGGCAGGACGCCTCTTTCCTCAATAAGTATAAACAGACCATTTCACAACACACAACAGATTTTCGATTCCATTCCTCTCTCTGTGTTACTTTGAGTATTCTGTGACTCGTTTCTGTGCTCTGGTCAGCTACCTTTGTTGCTTGTAGCCCGTGTGAACAGATACCAGTACCAACGCTATCAATTATTTTAGTTTGTTTAACACACAATGGCTACAATAATGCCCTAAATGTATGAGCCCGAGTGTACCGAGAAGGAACTACTGGAAAGGGAAACGCGTGAAAACGATGGGTCTTCGGACGGCAGTTGGGAGGACGATTCAACAGCTGAAGAGCCTGGACCTAGTTGCATGGACGGTGTTTCCACCTGGTGCACATGCAATCGGTGCGAGCTAATGCCAACCGAGGACGAGAACTGCTGCTGCTGTGAAAACTTGGGATGCGTGGCCTACATTTCAGAAGGCGAGCCACGACTGCAATGCATCACCAAGCTGCCAGACTTCAGGGCAGCCTGCCTCACACGGTCCGTGTTGGGGATAATGATGGTGCTTATGCATGAACTTCGCGCAACTGTTCGTCTTCGTAATCCGAGTAACGAGTAAGTATACTCTGCTTGTCATGCCACTCCTATTTCATGGTCTTCTACTATATCCAAAATTACATATACATATCATTGTAACGCACGAAAGTCTTTCAATAGTGTGCAGTGTCTAGATAGCATTTGTCTGAGCAGAATGCCATTAGTTACAAGCATTTTCATTGACAACAAACGTTTATTAAACTTATCTTGGTCATTTAAAAACAGTTTGTTTCATTCCTTTTCACAGGTGGTACAGGTTGGTGGCCTATCGTTCCTTTACATGGTGGCTTCACGGGAGGCTTGGACACCGCGTTCGAAGAGTGATACCCGCATGTGCCGTTCGTGCCATAAGAGAAACGTTCCCGAGTGACAGCGGTCAGTACAGGGGATTTTCTCTCGCTGTGCTGCAACCTGAACTGTACAATGTGTAAAGTTTTGTATTTTTGTGTCAGCAAAATAAGATACAAAATAAAACACCACATATATTTTAACAACGGTTGTTTCGATTTTTTAAATGAATCAAGTGTGCCTCCATTGAAGGATGGACGTCAGACATCTGTACTCCGAATGGGTGAAGGTCAGGTCGCTGTGAAGCAGGGTGGTCACTATCTAAGGTAACATAATATATTATCAATAATGCATGCACTAAATAACACTTGTTCAAAGTCTTTCAGTTGGTTATGTCTCTATAAAAGTCACACATATATCTATACTATCAATTAACATTGGATTATACAGGCCTTAGGTCAGGGGTCTTGACCACTATAATACACTGTTTGAAGTGTGGGTCTGTGCTCACAAGAATCTCCGATATGTGGCATTTGTTATTGATAGGCAACGATATACTGCAGTAGGGTCTAATGTTAGTTGGGGGATCTGCTAGGTGGGCATCATGGCGTGGTCAGTGGTCTGGCACATGAAGAGAATACCTTGCAGGGACACAGGGTCAGAATGGCAGTAAGTTTCCACTGGCGAGGGTGCGTGGGGAAGGACACATTTGTGGAGATGAACTAGCCACGTGCTTGGTTCAGGCTGGTTCACATGCAGGACTGTGATCTCAGAGTGATGTGTTACTAGCTGTTGCAAATACCTCTGGAGTTTTCCAGTCAGAGTGGGAACTAGGTTGTGGGCCATGTGCTCTGCGCGCTGTACTATCGCAGTGAGGCCTGGTCACCAAGATGGAGTGGAAAGGGGGTACAAAAATGGATGCCCCGTGTCCTGCTCAGTGTTCCCATCTACGCGAATGTCATCCAAAGTTAACATCACATAAGGGCAAGGGGCGAACCCACTACTGGAGGCACTTGGTACGAGTTTCTACTGAGAAGTAAAGGATGAGAGGGGCCGGATGGCCCCTCGCTCCCACACACCAAAAGGCGGTTCGCCCCCGGGGATGAGCGCTGGCATGGGGGGCTGTCATGGGCACAAACGGCCAAGGTGCCAAACAGCATGTACACTTCAAAAGGTATCCCACGCCCAGGAGCCATCGCTCACATGGCCTCCTCAGACCCTGCGTCTCCAGGCAGGCCTCCCCCGAGGCAAGCCGCGCCCATGCAATCCACATAAGTGTGTCCCCATTCAGCAGTCTTCCTGTGCCTTATCTGCAAGCCCCAGGCCCATCCATCCCACCCCCTCGATCAAAGGCGGTTCGCACCCGGGGATGAGCGCTGGCATGGGGGGCTGTCACGGGTGCAAACGGCCAAGGTGCCAAACAGCATGTACACTTCAAAAGGTATCCCACGCCCAGGGGCCATCGCTCACATGGCCTCCTCAGACCCCCGTGTCTCCAGGCAGGCCTCCCCCGAGGCAGGCCGCCCCCCTGCAATAAACATAATACCACGACATACACATGTCATTCATTCACAAACACACCCCTGTTTCTAATACTTTATAAACCACTTGATATGTCTCATGAGAACATCTTTGTGCTTTGCAAGTCAACTCCTGAACCTTCTACCTGAGAAGCACTGAGATCTATGCTAATCTGCTCGTCGCCGTGCTAGCTGTGACCGCTTCGAGCAAACTCGTCAGTGTGCTACCTGTGGCCATCTACCTGTTCTCCTGCAACATACTGCTCGGCCTGCTGAATCCAACTGTTTGTTGGTCAAGGTAAGGCCATGTATCCTAGTCATATTTCGGTCATTTTTACATTTCAATCTATTTGCTATTACAGTACCCAATAGAGCTGTGGTCATTGGTCTCATTGCTATTGACTTGAGTTTCAATTGTTATGATATCAATAGATCCATTTATTTTCATCTGTGTCAATTGTCATCGAATGGCATCCTTCGGGGGTCCAGTCTATAATGTAAGCATGTTTCCTTTTCGTGCAAGACAGAACATCCAAGGGATGAGTCACATGTTCAGAGTTTAGTCACATAAAAATGTCTAACTTATGCAAATACTAAGCCGCACATGATGAACTGGTATGGTTCCGGCAACCAAAACAAACCTTGCATTGAGCATGTAATTTCAGAATTTTCAACAATGCCTGCCTGTTAGATTAGCGGTTGACCTTCGAAGACCCATGCTAAATCTGAAGGCACTACAATGCATGTTTTCCCGAAAACTGTTGATCGAATAAGAGAATGGGTCAGACATTGGGGATATCCACTGGATGAGCTGGAAAGTAGAGTCCAACAAGTCTTTGAGGACAAGAGGAATGATCGATACCGCATCGGCAGCCGGCACTTTCCCTCGAACATGTACACCACATCTTGGGTAACAAAGAAGAATAAACGGCGATCGACATGAAAATTGCTCGCAAACGCTATTCCCACTCTATTTGTCCACAATCCGCCACTGGCGAGTCAAGTGTTCGTTTTTAGCTTTAGGCCTTGCGGTATTGTGTAGGTAGCCGAATGGATTCATTGATATTTTTAGGTGTTGTTTCCAATTTGTAATACGTTTGACATTGATATAAGTGTATAGCTTTTTGAATAATGACATTTATCAATATATTATTTTTAGATTTCATAACGCACAAACAAAATCTATATATGGGCACGGGCAACTGTGCTATATTGCGCATTACGCAAGTATTCTGTCTCCTTACATGGCAATTTTAAATATTGGCATTTCATTATCAAACAATAATTTACCTTTACAACTTCTTGACTATCCCTTGAATCTGAAGTAAGAACATTCTACTTCCGTCACGTGCTCGCAGTTATCAACCACTTCTAGCGCGTATCAGGTAATCATACTTGGCTATTCGGCTACAGACTTGTTTTATGCATGTCAAGTAATAGATATTTTATGTATCGTTTGATTATTTTACCAATTGTGTGGTTAGTGCTTTCCAATTGATATACACCTTAGTTGCTGTCCCCTGGTGTTTGTTTTCAGTTATAATTAGTGTTATCCATACTAATGCAAGTACTGTCTTTCAGGGAGATGCTGAAGCGTCCACCACATTGACAACAGCCCTAGATGTTCTTCAACAGCACGAGGTATGGATACTGACAGCTCCATCGACCGTGATCATCAGGACTGGAACACTTGCGTTTGATTGTTCTAGACCATGTTTCATTCGTGGTTAGCCATTGATATGTACCTGTGCGGTCGACCCCAAGCGTGTGTTGTGTTTTCAATATTGTAATCCTTACTAATGCAAATACTATGTTTCAGGCAGTTGTTGAATCGTCAACCCACGCAGTTGCTGAGGAGCCTGACATTCAAGTAATTCCGGTGGAAGCGGGACCATGCGGATACGAATCGGCGCAACAGCTTTCGGAAGTGCGCACCACATTGACAACAGCCCTAGATATTCTTCAGCAGCACGAGGTATGGATACTGACAGCTCCATCGAGCGTGATCATATAACGTGATTCCATTTGCTATACTTTCTTCCCTATTAACGCAAGTACTGTGTTTCAGGGAGACGATGGAGCTTCCACTACAATCACAAGATCCCCTTTAGATGATGCAGATGTAAAGAAATCGGAGAAATAAGTCGATTAAATCTGATCATATTTAAATATTCCTTGATTCTTTTAGACCATGCAACATTTGTGGTCATCTCTTTAGATGTACCTGTGCCGTCGACCCCAAGTGTGTGTTATGTTTACAATACTGAAAACCATACTAACGCAAGTACTGTGTTTCAGGGAGTTGCTGATGCCTCCTCTTCAATACAATCATTTGTGGGAGTCCATGCAGAGCCAGAGGTATGGATACTGACAGCTCCATCGAACTAGGTCATCAGAGCTCGAATACTTGTCGTTTGATTGTTCCACACAATGTTTAAATCGTGTTTGGCTATTGAGATGTACATGTGTGTTTGTCCTCACGTGTGTTTTATGCTAACAATATTTTGATACACAGTAATGAAAATACTATGTTTCAGGGAGTCGATGGAGCCTCATTCCGTACTGTCTATGCGGATACAGAAAATATAGTCGTTGCAGCGCAAGAGGAAGGGGAGACATGCGGATACGTATCGGAGCAACAGCGTGCAGATGTTGAAGGTAGAGTCAAAAAAGTTGCAAAGAAAAGAAACAAAAATAAGTTTAGTTACAAACAGTTCATAACTTTAGAATTTTTTTTGTGCTGGGGACTATTTTATGTTTTTTTCAAGTCAATTGTACTATACTTTATCTTGTGTTTAAACTGAACATCCCTTTTCCAATCTATCCTCTAGTTACCCGTGGGTGTCCGAACTATACATACACAGACGGTGAAGCGAATGAGAGATGTTGCTTGCCAGACCATTTACACTATGGAGGAACTATTAATTCAGACGCCGCGTGTTGAGACTAGAGATGCTCATGTCCAATGGCCAGAACATGAAATGAATGTGTCCGGAGAATCCAGTAAAGTTGGAAAGAACCATTGCTACAGTACGACCGCACCACCGCAACAACATGATACTGGATGTATTGAAGATAGCTCTGAAGTAGTCGCAGATCAATTTACACCCGCCAAAAAATTGCCACCAAAAAAGCTGTTGACATTGTTGTGTTCTCCCATCAATGTTGAAGCAGCAGATGTTGAAATGACAGAATGAACCAGCAGCAGCATTCACCGACGCATCAGAACTTGATAGCAGCGATATTTCTTTCAAATGTGGTGAAATGTCCTCAACGTCACAGGCCGAAACAACTTTGACGCAGGATGACAGTCTAATGAAAGAGGGCAAATACACAGTATTCGACAGTTGTTTGATGGATATTATAGGTATGCTGAAATGTGGGCATTCCGTCAGAGGGAAAGTATGTGGGAAGCCATTGATTCATGTGACTCGCCAAAAACAAGGCAGTAACGTCACAATACATGCCGCCTGTAGATTACATCATACGTTCTCATGGTCTGCACAACCGATGCTGGGGAAACTGCCAGCAGGCAATCTACTGTGTGCAGCTGCATCACTTTTTAGTGGCTCCAGTTTTAGAAAGTTAGAGTCTTTCTTTCAGTTTGTGGGACTTCATTTCATTTCTAAAACGGAGTACTACAAATACCAACATGATTATCTGTTTCCGGCCATTAGTGATGCTTGGAAAATTGAACAATTGTCTCTAGTAAAACCATTCGAAGGCAAACAATTCAGGCTAGCCGGCGATGGACAGTGCGACAGCCCTGGATTTTCTGCCAAGTACTGCACCTACCACTTTCAGGACATGGATAGTAAGAAAATTGTGAGTTCAGTGGTCGTGCAGGTATCACAATGTACATCGTCAGTGGCCATGGAGAAACTAGGATTTATAAAATCAGTGGAATATCTGCAATCGAGGGGAATGCACATCGACCTCATAGCCATGGACAGACACGTTTCAATTGCCAAGACAATGAGAGAGCAGTTCCCACATATTAAACATCAATTTGACGTATGGCATCTTGCTAAATCAATCAATAAGAAAATCTCGGCTGCAGGGAAAAAAAAAGGTTTGGAAAGTATATTAGAGTGGTCCCAGTCTATCAGCAACCATCTTTGGTGGAGCTCCAAAACTTGTGAATTGTCAGTGGAAATACTACTTGAAAAATGGCGGTCACTGATGCACCACTGTACCAACGTGCACCGCTGGTCAGAAAACCTACATTCCCACCAATGTGAACATGGCCCTTTGTCCCCAGTGGAGGCACGGAAGAAGAAGTGGTTGAATCCATCTTCACCGACACACAAAGCCATTGAGAAGATTGTTTTCGATAAAACTATCAAGAGATTTGAGGGGACTGACAGAATTCTGTCACACAGGAGGTTTGGAGGTGTTCCACAATATGTGCCTAAAGTACAGGCCAAAGCGCTTGCATTTCAGCATACAGGGCATGAGACATAGGACTCTACTTGCCGTCTTGGCCCATAACAAGAATCTCGGCCGTGCACAATCTAGGACTACGGGTAATGTAAGGATGCCTCGCTACACTAAAGCCTTTTCAAAAAGGAGTAAGCAATGGGTGATCAAACCAGTCTATGAGGAAATGGAGTTCGACTGTCAAAAGCCTTATTGTTGCTGTATTAGAGAAGCACAGACATGGAATTTTGAACGTTTCTGTGCAAAGCACTGATCCATGGCCACCCAACAATGCCACTGTGCCATGTCCACCCAAAGGAGAGCTGGTTGTGAAGTACAAATCCCGGTTTAAATAATTGTAATACGATTGTCTTTTTGTAAATAAATGTTATTGTACAGTGTGCATACAAAGTACACTAACCCTAACCCCTACCTTCACCATACTGGGTGCCGAACAACCTGGGTGTCATCTTTGAATTCTCTCTCTATTCACCTCATATTGCTGACCTTGTCTATATGTGTATGTATATATTTTTGTTGATGTAACTAATTTTCGCAATCTCTTCTAAATGCTGGGCACTGTTAACCGAGGGGAGGCTTGCGTATTACAAATAATAAAAAAAAAAAATAAATAAATCTCACTTTCAACTCAACTCCTCGGGTACTTTATACTTTCCCTGACCTTCCCCAAAAAATAAAAGTCTCAATAGTTATAGTTCTTTGGGGCTTCAAAGCTCGCAGACAACGAGGACAAAATTGGGGGCATTAGAACGCGCTAAGCGAGCCGTTGCAGATGGGAGAGAAGCCAGTTCGCATTTGCACATTGAGGCGCACTACATAGATGGATTCGAAACTTCAAGTTCTCACAGATGGCTTTACTACGGGATGTTGCACAGAAAGAATGTATGCTCATTTCTAGTGAAGGTCAGCGGCTTTGATTTTCAGCTCGCGCCCTGAGGAGGCCCACAACTCGCACTGGCAGTATAAGGTTCTATTGTTTTTTTACCTTGAGAGACAGGGATCATGCCGAAAGAACTTCATTTTCAAGGGGGTTTGGGGGGGCAATAACGTAAGAGACGATAAGGCAGAAAATTCTTAAAGTAGACTTAGTTTCATGTTAGTTCAGTATACGAAAAATCGTTGTCAAGAGCATAGTGGGATTTACGGACTGCATTCTGCAGAAACACAATGGAAATTGCAAATATAATGTAAGTAACTCTTTAGACGCTTTTATACCGGAATGAAGAATTAATGAATGGATGCATGAATAAATTAATGAATGAAGAGCTTTGAAATCGTTTGTGGGATCGTCCTTGTAGCGGGCACATGGGCATGCAGGTCCACATTCCACACGCATGTAGATAAAAAGTTGTTTCTCATTGTGTACTAACCTCGATTTATTTCGATAGTTTTCGCATTGATTTTAGAGCCGAACAAACTCCATTGCACTATCCTTGAAAGCAAATAGTTTCAGCTCGGCCGTAATAAATAAAATGAATAATATTAATAAAGATCGGCTGGCGAGACTAATTATACATTTTATTTTTTCAAAACAGGTATATACTTCCCTTTTGCCACTGCCAACAGTTTCAGACCCCGGCAGATGGTTTATTCAACCGCCAGCTGCAGCTTAATGTAAACAACTGCACCATTCTGATGATCTTATGGGACGATCGCCAAGGGCCCATATGCCCTTACGCGGTACTAGCGGCTAGAAGCAACATATCAACCTTTACGCTGGCGTAGTGCCTACTTGATGGAACAGCCTTGCGGTTCAACGTGCGACAAAAGTGCTTCTTTGAACGGAAACCAACACCCTGTGTACCATAAAGGAGCAGCGCGTGACTCACAATAAACTTTTATGGATTTGCGGATGGAGATAAAAGAAAATAAATTAATTTTGGAGTTCATATGGCAATTGCTGAATATTCTATAAACATTTAATGTCAAATAAATGTACTTTACCAAATTTACTGTGTTGCTGTGTGATTTTAAAGTACAGTTTCATATTCCGAAATGTGGCGCGCTCTGTTGTTAGTTGATCTGTGTTGGTTTCCGGGTTCTGTGTGAAGCCGCATAGAAGACGACTGGGCGCGTTTGCCTACACAGCACAGAAACGTCACACAGAGAGGCGGGGAATATGAATGTTTTGATAATGTCAGGCTCAGGGGCGGGGGGATATGATTTAGTGCCGCAAAAGCAGGTCAGCCAGGGCGATGGGGGAAATGATAGAATTATCACAAAATGGCAGCTCACTGATGCCTGTTTTGGCTTGCGTTTAATGGACGAAAACTCGGGTAAGGTCCTTAGGAAATGTTTCTAAAATCGAGCGACTCAGGCTTAAAAACACATGGCCGACCCGTAGGGGCAGTACAAATTTTTGACCGAACCATTCCTTTAAACACTTCTAGCTAAGGTGCATACTCTAAAAAGCTGAGGTATTTTAACACCAGATTTTAATGAACATGATATTCTGCCTGAAAATTATATGATTCACTTCACATTCTACGGTTTCAGAGGATCCTCATTGTAATACCAAACGGCTGACGTTTATGGGCACAAGTTTAAAGGTACCAGGAAATCTATATGTGTTAAATTTCATAGTATTGTTCACATATCTTAGTACTTGCTAGAGAGGAAATTTGTTTGGAAAAAAACATAACAGTCGCCCCCAAATCATCTGTCAATGTCTTATGCGCTATTGGAAAAAACAAACATAGTGGGGGTTCCAAGGTACAAGGGACTGATTGAGCTTCTGAAAGCCAAACATGGACATTTACACTAAAATGAGGCAAGAATCTAAAAAAGGGAGGAGACCTTCATAGACGTGGTCCAGGATTCCTTGCCTGATGTTGGGGATATTCCAATGAAGCAGGTGGCACTGGTAAACAGCTGAGAGTATATTGGTCCATGAAAGGTGAAGGAAGCATGTGGAAATGAAACATCTGTGGTGCAGATTCAAAAATGGAAATTGTGAGGTGCGTAGGAGTGGGGGTTGCAGACAGGCAGTATTGAAGCATTTCAGATGCAGGAATTGCAAGAAGGGAAGGAGATTTAGAAGTGTGGGCCAGAGTCAACACGTTAATCCCTTTGTTACCTGTCAGAATGCTTGCAATGAGATCATCCCTCTGACCTGCAAACCAAACAAAAAAAAAAAAAAACAAAGAGTATGTAAGAGTAAGAAATATGGACATTCTGAAGGCAACACCAACAATGCCCACTTACGAGTGCACAGCCAAGATACAAGGGGCTCTTAAAGTTGTGTTGCCAAAAACAACCTTTGCAATTCTCTCTGGTCGAAGAGGTTACATGCTGGCAACCAATGTTACCTCGCTGCTTGGCAGAAGTTACCTGCATTTGCCATGCTGGGGCTGGCTCCTGATACCGGGGTTGGGTCAGGTTTTGGCAAGGGCCCAGGGGTAGGGGATGGTCTTTCTCCAGATTTCGGTAGTTGCCTGGTACTTGGTTTATCAACGCTGTCTCCTTGCTGCAACTAAAACAAGGCCAAAGAGAAAACAAAACTCCTTGAAGTCAAAACTTATTTCCTGTACTGCGAAAGAAAGTGCATTCATTTAGCAGTATTTGCAGGCCTGACTAGCAGGTGGCAATGAGAACGCAGTGGGGGCTTCCCTACCCGAGGGCTTGTTTTACATCAGCAGGACCACAGCCTGGGCTGTTGGGGCATTTTTTCTAAAGTCCATTTATGTTAGGACTTTACAAAACTATCCCCTTGGTATAGAGGCCCCAACTTCTAGTATTAGTCTGTACTACTCAAGGTTCTGCTATTATGGCACAGCAGCCAGGCTCATCTTAGGAGGGATATGTGAGCTGTAGGTAAGCACACAGAACTCAGTAAATACATAGGCCCAAAGAAACACGTACACAAGTGTAGTTATCGTGAACCAGTTTTATATTCACAAAGTTAAATTAAATCTCAGGTAAGTAAGCACTTGTTCAAACTAAGCAACACAATATAAAACCAATGCAAGACTTAGTAAACCAGAAGTTAAAACATATACAGGCAGGTAGTGAACACAGTTCAAAGCAAGTACAATCACTTGTTATTGCAACTTATTTTACTTTTCAGAGTACTTCAGGCCTTAGCAGTCCATCCCTATCTAGGTATCAGTTCCTCAAAGTCAGACTGGAGATAAAGCAGATAAATACAAATAAAATAAGGCACAGATGCAGAAAAGGCAACGTGCCAGAGGATTTTTCAATTATAAGTACAGGGCTTTTGTTGGTCAAAAAAGGTTTCAGGGAGTTTGGGAAAGGCTCCCTATTGGGGCACATGCGTTAGGCCAGGGCGAATGGTATGGGTGAACACCCAAACACCGGAATGTGCACTCCAGCAACAAAGGAGCAACAGAAAGGCTCTAGGTAATGTGAGAAACCAGAGAGCGTTCTCACGGGTAATCCTTGGGGATCCTTTGTTCGGGTGGTCAGGGAAGGGCCATCTCTCTTGGATCACAACCCTGGGGGCGGACAAGTGAGGGAGGATCATCAGGGCAGGGGATCCTTGGGGAGTGAGGGAAGAATGCCTGAGGGCGAGACATGGTATTCCCCCTTCTTATAGCCCCCTGCCCGACATACCCTCAGGCTTCATGGGTTATTACCATCAAAGTCCCATCTTACCCCGGCACTTTCCCTTAAGGAAACAGCTGCAGACCCCGACCAATCCTCAAACCCAACACACAACCATTTGAGATGTTAAGATGACAAAGTGAGGAAGAAAAGGCAAAGGAAAAACTATATATCCCAATATCATCCCTATTTTGACAAGAACATCTCATCCCCACGATGTGCAGAAAACTCTACAAGATCAAAACCCTGTCTAATACCAACTTCAGACTTTGTACTTGACACCCATGTCGTCCGCCACCCCAGTCCCCCGCCCCAAACCCCAAAACACTGGGACAAAGAAGAACAGATCACAAAACATGAGGATTACCCAGGGGAGTCAATGGGCCATTGATTCCTATGGGTGTTCTCCATTTTGTCCTCTTACAAGGACAGGCAGAGTCAGGCAATTCAGGTTGACCATTCACACATGAAACCCATTCACTGTCAGGGCAGGTATAAAAGGAGGGGTGTGAAACAAGGTGGAGAGCGAGCTGGAATGGCAGAAAGGACCTGGAGAGCTCAGAAGCAGGAAGGAGCGAAAGAACCTGATGCTGAGAGAGTCGGGAGGAGAACAGAGAGGCAGGCGCTGGCCTGGTACCTGCGAGGGGTTGCAGTATAGCTGAAAACCGTGTCCCCCAAGGCTCAGAGAAGGCAAACTGCAGCCTGCTGGCTGTGTCCTTTGAAGTGCTTGCTTCCCCTGGGCGTGTGAAGGGAGGCCCAGGTTTCAGAGGTGCAGTGAGGAAGACCCCGACCCAACGCTGAGAGCGGTGGAAACAAACAGCCCATAAGGAGACGACCAGTGAGTTTGTGAAACCCAGTGCGCGTATGAAAGGAAGCTTTAGAGGAAGCCTTTTTGTTATAAATGAAGATTGGAATGTGAGTGCCACTATTGAACTCCAGAAAGCAAGGAAAATGCTATGAGAAAGTCCTGAATATACAGTACCATAGCCTAAGAGGAGGCGGCATTATGGGAAATGTTGTTTCAAATGAAAGTCATGAACTAAGTGTTCTAAAGAGGAAAAGGGCACTAAGAGAGGCGCGAAGTAACACTTGTGATAAAGACAATTGTACAGTGATGAAAAGGCAAGAGCAAAGCCTTATGGGACGTGTAGGCTGATAGTCAGAAGAGAAAGAGTCAAGGGTTGCAAGTTTGCTAAAAAATAACACAGTGGTCCGGCGGAAACAAAGCACCTTGTGGAAAGCCTCTGAACTGTGAAATGAATCTCCCAAAGAAAGGGGGGTTTCGATTGAAGTTGTGTGAAATCCTCTTCAAAGTGAAATACATCACGAGTAGGGCTGAGCACCAGGTGAGGGAAACCTGAGGGGTCTGGTTTGAACTTGTTTTAAATTAAGATGTGTGCAAGGAAGTATTGGTGAAGAAACCCCTGAGAGTTGTTAAAGTGTTGCTAAAGCATAGGGGAAGGATACCCCGGAGAAGCCAATGGAAGTAAACTGTGGTCTAACGTGTTATGGCAAAGAGAACCATTGAGTATTAAGTGGTAATATAAAAGATTTATGAATAACAAGCTTTTGAGTAACTTGTATATGAACTGTCCCAATACAAGAGAGTGTGATAAATCCAGGTGGCTTAAACCTGGATAGGAGCCAAGGGACGGCTCCAATGGTTTTGGACGCTTTGCTGATAATCCTGACAGGAGGAGTTGTGAAACAAGCTCCAATGCTATCCCGCCTTTCTTTTGATTCACCTTTTCGTTTTTTATTGCATAACCCTTCACCCGGTAATTGTAGAAGACTTGGGGCAAGTGTAGGTTTATTAGGTAGTCCTCGTCAGTCTTTCAGTCAAAGTAAAGGACATGTTTTCTTTTTATTTGATGGTTTAGGCTACTCCCATCATAGAAATAGGGCCACATAGGTACTATCCAACCCATCTAATACACAATAAAGGTTTTACCTTACAGTAAGTATTACCCTGAGCCCCACAGTACCTTAGGACAGATGAATAAATTGCAGTTGGACTCTCTCACAATGCAGCAGCGGTGGACCCAGTCTCCTGTTCTTGGTTGTGGTGAGGAGGCCTCCAGCAAAGGATTATTTGTGCTCCAACGCAGATCTGTGCTTTTGGCGCCTTTTAAGAGACACCAATGAAAAACGGTTCTCGGTCGATTGATTCTCTGTGCTTGCTCAGTCCTGCAATCTGTTGAGGGGACTTTGAGGAGGGCGTTCTTGCCTCTGGAGGTCTGGAATGAGTCCACCAAAGTTTCGGGAGAGTTTGTTCGCGGGAAGACAATGCACTGCAGGATGGTCGCGGGTCCCAGCATATCGGCGGTTTGCAGTCCAGGAACATCTCAACACGTCCTGGCATGGCTCAAATTGCAGGTCTTCCTAAGGCCGATTATGCCCACCAGTCCAAGGGAGGAAGGCAACTTCTTCGGAACTTTTGAGTCAATTCGAAACCGGGGTCAGGACAGCAGTGATCACTTTGGCAGCTGTTTGCTGGAAGGTGCTGCAGGCATCTCAGGTCGTCGTCTTCTTTTGGTTCTAGTGGTTGACTTGTCTTTTGCCTCAGGATCCTGTCCCTTTTTTTTATAGGAACCCAGCTAATCAACAGTCAGGCATCATTCAAACTTTGGGTGGTGCCTGTCCTTCCAGGCAGGCTTGCCAGAAGACAAAGGATTGAGGAGTTTTTAACTCCTTCCTCGTTTCCCGTCTTCACAGACACTCTGGAGCCATGGCGGGCTTCCCAAAGGATTCTTGTCGAAGACAAAAGTCAAACCAGGAGTGGAGTCTTCTACTGTCTCAGTTGAATGGTTTACTAAGTAAAACTCTCCTAACAAATGCCAAAGCCTCAGTCAATTCAGTAAGGAATTTGTCAAAATCTGCTGTCGAAGGACGTCAGGTGTTGCTCGTCAAAACTATGTCTGTCGAAAAGATGCAAGAACTTTTGCAATAATGTTATCATTTAAGTTAAAGTATCAAAGATACAGGGCCTCATTACGAGTCCGGCAGTAACCGAACCGGAAAAAACAGCAGGTTACCACCGGACCCGTATTACCATTCCGCCTCCGTGATTCCCGGAGGCGGAATTGTGTAAGTCCCCATCGCCATGGAGTCCTATAGGACTCCATGGCGATGGGGACAATGGAAACACTGGTTCCGTCTATGACGGAGCCGCTGTTGCCATTTCCGCCTGCAGGTGGGTGGTGTTAAACCCGCCAGGTCAGACCTGGCAGGAGTGACACCTCCCGCCTGCAGGACTCTTGATCAGCCGGTCCAGAAAAAACAGTGGTGGTAGTTTTACCGCCACCATTCTTTCCGGACCGGCAGGGTCGTAATGAGGCCCACAGACTCTGTATTAGAAACAACCGACCACAATGGCGGAAAATCTGAGAGACCTTGATGCATGAAGGAGAATGGGTACAGTACACGTCACACTAGGGATAGTGTTACAAACACGCCCAGTCGACGTCCCTTTTTGAACTTCAAAAACAAACTATGAAATACTCTGCACCTACCACTGGATGTTGTGCTTTGCAAAGCATGCAATTCTAAGCAGATTCACAACCCTCAGAAATTATATATATGATATATTTTATTTGTATCATGCTCATACAAGTGTTTCAGAGCGCGACGTGGCAAGGGATGGGAAACAAAGGAAGACAAAACAAAAATCTTACTAGGCCCAGTGACATTGAGAACGTGCAAGTGCCGGGGAGAGGGAAATGGGAAAGTGCAGGGGGCAGGGGAGAAGTGGAAAGTGCTAAGTAAGGGATAAAAACAACAGTGGTAGTGCAGCCAGCAGGGTGGCAAGTGCAGGGTTTAACGTGCAGACAAGGGGTGTCTGATAAGTGCAGGTAAGGGGACTGTAGGGTTACATATACAGACCCAAGTGCAGGAGTTGCCAGGAGGCAGTGCGGGTGAGTGGATGGGTCGGCTGAGACTTGGGCCCGAAGTCAGAGGGTAACCAGGTGCAGGGTAACCAAGCAGACAGACCAGCAGGGAAGTGGAAGAGCAAAGGCAGAAGCAAAGAGAAAGGTCTTCAGGTGCTTCTAGAACCAGAGATGGTTCTCCTCAAATTTTAGAGTGTCAGGGAGGCTGTTCCAGAGGGAGGCCCCAGCCAACTCGTTGCTTGGAGAAGCGACGGACCCTGAGCGAGTTGGAGGAGCAAAGAGCTTGAGTGGGAAGGTATTTATGGAGGGAGAATTGAAGGTATTTTGGACCCAGGCCCCAGAAAGCCTTCTGGACAATGCAAAGGGTCTTGAATTTAATCCTTGCAGACACCGGGAGCCAATGAAGAGATTTCAGGGCTGGGGAAATACGATCCCAGGGCTTGAGGCCAAGGACAAGTCTTAAAGTCCTGTTCTGGATGAGTTGCAGAGGGCGGAGAGTAGAAGCAGGCAGATTTAGAAAGAGGCTGTTGCAACAGTCAAGCCTATAGAGAACCAGAGCTCGAGAGACAGTAAGCTTCTGGGGGAAGGAGAGGAAAGGAACAATACCTCTGAGGAGGTGCAGTTGGTAGTTTGACTTCTTGGAAACACCAGAGATGTGAAGAGAAAAGGAGAGTGAGGAGTCGAAGATGACCCTGAGGTTGTTAACCTCACAGGTGGGAGCAGGAAGAGGGCCAAGTGAGGCCAGACAGAGTGTGACAGGAAAGGAGGGTGCAGGTTTGTCGATGAGGGGAATCTCAGTCTTGCTGGCATTAAGGCAGAGATCATTGGTGGCACACCACTCCTGGATAGCAGACAGTCAGAGATGAGAGAAGGAGAAGAGGTGGCAAAGGGGAGCCTGAAGACTAGCTGAGTGTCATCCGCATAGCACTGAAAGTTGGAGTAGAGCACAGCAATGCAGTGGGTAAGGGGTGCCAGGTATTGGTTGAACAGCCATGGAGAGAGGTTAGACCTCTGGGGAACACCACAGGTAGAGTGAGATAGAGGAAATGAAGGACCCAAGTTGGACTTGGAAGGGTCGATCAGAGAGGAAAGAGGTCAGCCAGGCCAGGGCCTGATCATTGATACCCAGGTTGTCACAGATACGCTTGAGCAGGATAGCATGGTTGACCGTATCAAAGGCAGAAGAGGGATCGAGTAGGATGAGGACAGAAGGGATGTTAGTGTCAAGGTTGGAGAGCAGGACTTCACGAATGTTCAGGAGAGCAGTTTCCGTGCTTCTGACCGCTCAAAAGCCCGACTGATGGTCATGGAGACAACCAACAGACTCGGTGTGAAGATTAAACTGGGAGATGACCAGCTTTTCCAGGAGTTTGTCCAAGAAAGGAGTGATGGAGATCGGGTGATAGTTAGCCGGGCATGAAGGGTCGGCTGTAGGTTTCTTGAGAAGAGCGTGCACAAGAGTTAGCGCATGTATGTAGGTATGTATGGCATCCGCCTCAGAATAGTCCAGATGCTAAATAGCTCGGCATTGAGCCCTCTGTGTAAGGCTTATGGCGTGTAGACTGGGACGTCCCTAGGCAGACAATGTAATGAGCTTCTTAGTGCCGAGTGCTTTTGCTTGTCTTGAATTGGTGGACTTCTTGGGTATTGTATCCCAACGCACCCATCGTGGGGCAACTGTGGGAGCATTGTTGACTTTTTCAGCACTGTCTCTTACGGGTGTATTTTGCAGGCCTTGCTCAATCTGGGCACTTGATTCAATATGCGCCCCAAGCATTTAGAAACATGCATGGACGCTGTTCAAGATTATATGGTGCCATGTCGGCAAGGCGTTCGATTGTTTGGTGCCTTCTTTGGGTGTCAGCCCCAAGGACTTGACATAATGTTTTGGGGTTGGGATATTGTTTCTGAGAGAGAGCCTCTCTGCGGGTGGCTTTAAAGCCTTTCTATAGTATGGCCAGTGTGTTTGGCTGGTACCTTAAGGTGTTTTGTTTCAGAGCAGAGCCAAGGAACCATGAAAGATCTCTTGCAATAGACCTTTGGCGGACCCCACAGAGCTGGACCATCCTGCAAATGGGTGATGTGTCTCGTTCTCCTAGTCTGTCGCAATCCACCAACTCCACAGTGGCTCGGGGCTTTGGGTGGACCTTGACCTTCACCTACCTGGCTTACATAGCGTTGAGGGGTCAGAAATGAGAGAGACACAAAGTGCTAGTGTTCTTAACATCAGACATTTTTATTAAAAGAAAAGGGTTGGATAAAGGCCTCTCTGTCCCTATCCTAAAGAAAGTTTCCCTGCCTAGGAAACCAAAACTGAAGACCAGTCTGTGCCTTGTAGTCATAATTATATAAACCGTCCTTGTGTCCAAAACAATTCTGACCCTCACAATAAAAATGAACAACTATGAAGTGTAAAGAAAACGTGTTTCTGTCTTATGTTTAAACAAAATGGTCAAAGGTGAAACAAATAAAATATATCCAACAAAATGGTTTCACCAAAAGAGAAGTCCTTGGATCCAGATGGTAGTTCCGTTCCTCTGGATTATTTCCGGAAAGATGGCGAACAATGTCTTTTGCCAAATAATGTTTCCTTATGGAGGGCAAGAATGTCTCTTCCAAGTAACACTTTCTCGTCAAGTGACTCTTTTACACGATTGCTTCAAGGGTAGCAAGGTGTCTCTTTTACCCAATTGCTTCAAGGATGGCAAAGTGTCTCTTTTATTAAACTGCTTTCTAGGGGATTCCCTGGTATACTACCTTATCAGGAATTCTTCAATATTTTCCTCAGATCATATGGTATACTCT
Organism: Ambystoma mexicanum; assembly: GCF_040938575.1. NCBI lineage: Eukaryota > Metazoa > Chordata > Amphibia > Caudata > Ambystomatidae > Ambystoma > Ambystoma mexicanum. The sequence continues at coordinate 1,017,336,046 of NC_090923.1, read as the reverse complement.
CCTGCCAAGTATCCCCTTATGGCTTCCATAGATTCCCTGTTATACTCTCCTGCCACGTATATTTCCCCCAAAAGGCTCACTGCCCGATATATCCCATCAATCAGGTCTTCCTTCAAGGTGCTCTTTATTTCCTAGTATAGCACAGTTGTATTCCTGTACTGTCTATACTTCATTGATTCTGGATTTTACTTACCCCAAGCTTCCCCATATGTGCCTCTCGCATATGAAGACTTGTTCAAGTTCTGTTTCTTTACTTCTTCACAAGTACTTATTTGCTTATGGCAATGCTTGCTCCAACTTTCCCCATATGAACTTCTCATATATGGAGACTTGCGCAAATCTTGTCATTCGGCTTCTTCATTAACATTCATCTGTTTATAATCCCATCTGCCCCAGCTTTCCCCAAATTTAAATTTCAGGTATGAGGAATTGTGCAAATGCAGTTAATTTACTTGGTCGGTATTTAAAATACTCTTTCAATTGTCTGTATACCCGTCAGTATGTCCTGGGGTTCCCACTCTCTGTGGGCCAACTCGCTGGTGTCTCATGGCGTTCCCGACCTCCTGCACACCGCTGTGGCTAAGTCACAATGCGGGAATGGTGTCCCCTGCTTGACAGACCAGCTTCCAGCTCTTCCCTCGGTCTCGTTTTCACTCAACGGTCAAGTGACTGCTTGTCTGTTCGGTCACGTCATGCACAGCTTCTCCTCTGTTGCTGGCCCCCTTGTGCTTTACCTTGGAGCCTGCCACGCTCCTGGGTCTCTCGCCACTCTGGTGCAGATTGCTGATGAGCAGCAACTTGGGAGCACATGCCCGCTTCAGCCCGGTCTGCTCCCCAGTATCTGCCTTCATCAGTGTTTCTGCCTCTCGCTTCGCCCAAGTTGCGTCGTCTCTCTCCAACTTCGGATTGCCAGTAAGAACCATCTTTAAATGTCCCACGCATCTGCTTCACCTTGCAAAAGCTAGTCTGCATGTTTTGCTTAGTGGTTCTTTCAATCCACATTAACTACTTCTCCCACTTCACAGTACCTAAGGCACTATGGGAGTTGGAGTCCATAGGATTCACAGGACTTCTAAGGAGATTTTATTTGGGCTTTTTACCTAGTGCAACATCGGAGATGGGGGATGCATTTTGTGCGTTATGTACAAATGAGGAATAAATGTCATTCAATCTAGAATGGTTGTTAGGAAAGGTTTGAGTTTTATAACTGAAGGGATTTGAATAGTGACAGCATGCCATCAGAAATTCAGGAATTTTAGGTTCCTCCTCATTTAAAAAGGAAGAATATTGCTCATCTCACGATGGAATCACCACATCTCCCGGACAGCCATCTCCTCCCATGGGATGCTCTCTCATAATACCACCCCCAGGATCAGGATCAGGTAGCGGGTGCTGTCCCCTGGCTACAAGGGAGGAGATTTTAGGCTGGGGATCAGTGATGACTCCAGAAGACTCATCACACAGCCCACTGTTTGACCATTTGAGTATCTTACCCTTAAACTTTCGGCACTCTGGTAAATTTTTATCAACATGGTCTTTCAGCAAACCGCGATTGCACACTTGGTGTTGTTTGTGTGACAGAATTTAAATAGTATATTCTCCATTTGGACAAGAAAGGCTAGGGAAGCCAGAAAACTAAAATTTAAGGGAAATAAGAGGCATTCTCAAACTAAAAGCAGTTGAGCCTTGAATTTCCGGCACATTTCTGGAAATGGAAACCTTGACATCGGTAAAGCAGTCTGGTCAGTGCTTTCAACATCTGTTTCTACCCCTCTTTTACAGAGACCACACCAATGGTGGTAAAAAAGCTGAAGACGATGTGTGAGGCTAGGAATAATGTGAAAGGAACACCCATTTTGATGCATATTACTTGGGTGTAAACAACTTGTAATACTCCCGACCAATCAGTATTAGATGGAGGGATAGGTATAGAATTTGAATCTAAACAGATTCACAAGCCTCAGGAAGATTTACAGAATATTATGTGTTTGTTTTGTTGTGTATACGGATGACTGATCTGCTTCTTTATTAATTCAGAGAAGTTTGTTCTAACTTGGTGGACACAGTTTTCCATTTAAGATACGTTTCTTGTACATGGCGCTGATAGATTTGACAGTGGTGTTCCACAAGGTAAATAGGGCCAGGTTGTGGCATAAACTGAACACCTGGGGTTGCCCTAAGCCAATTTGAAAGATTCCGATTAATCTGAATCAACAAACACTAGTTGAAATCATACTTGGTAGGGAAGGATCTTTATCAGAGCTGATTGCTACATATCGAGGTTTACGCAAGGGATGTGTGTTAGCACTGGCCTGGTTCAACTTATATACGGCCGATGTACCTGGCCACCTCAAGGCGAATAGCATTTATCGTCTTCACCTTGGCTCATTGTCGATTCAACATCTTGCTTACGCAGACAACTTTATTCTCTTGGATCAGACCCCGATGGGATTGCAACGCTCAATTGATGCCCTAGCAACGTTTGCCCAAAACATGTTTATCTAGAAATTAACCCACACAAATCAAACATCTTTATCTTTTCTTCACACAAAAAAATCCCCTAAAAAGTTAATTGAAATAGTACCTCAACAGCATGGTTCTGGAGAAGTTCTCTAACTGGAAATATCTAGGTTTTCAGATAAGCAAAGGTATAATAATAATTTAAAAGATATGACCCTATGTTTTCTAGCTTTTGCAGCTCAGATGGGAAGGGTGAATTAGAAGTATGGTACATTTTCGATAAAACCCATCAGCACATTATATTAATCTAAAATCATTCCTCCACTGTTGTATGGAGCAGAACTGAAGGATCCAGGTTTTCGGTGGTCAAAGGTGGAAGGGAAACTGTGGCATAGATTTTTCCATCTGCCGCAAGGGGCCCCTGTCGTTATAATTAGGCACAAATGAGCCCTTGTTTCTATGCAGAGGGTAGTCAAACAGAAACAGCTGTCTCTATTAAAATACTATCGCCCACTCCTGACTATTTTCAGATTTATCAAGTAGGTCCTACAAGGCTGCTGTCCAGTATTAAATAGCAGGGATTTGCATCGTGTCACCGTTTTGGAGAAATAAAATGCAATTAAAAGCAGCTATGGCTTTACATTTGGATCCAATCCTCTTAGGAGAAAAATAAATATAAAACGTTTTCTCAATTACGCCAGGACAATAAGTTATTATATCAATTGCCCAATTATCTAAATCTATTTCTGAGTGGTAACTGGATGAGCTTTTACTTGAGGTTGACATTTAACTTACTATCAACCATGGAAATACGTGGCGCCAGACATAAAAGGTTACCTTCCCAAACATTTTGTCATTTTTGTAGAAGAGTAGAGAAGTTGGAGACTATGCAACACTTATTTGTGGAATTCTCAAATGTATTATTATTGTGGGGGAAACACTTTTGCAAATTTGTACACAACACTGACATATCTTGCACACCAATAATATTTAGACTAGAATTTTAAATGGTACCCTAACCTCCTTCACTAAAGCTGCGATCACTTACATACAAATAGTATTGAGAGGTAAGGGTTAGAAATTAACTGTTCCTCTTTCTTTTATTATGAAAAGTATTGTACACTTGGTAGGTTTGTACATTTGGTAGATTTTGTTACTTGCAGTTTGATGTAATATCACTTAAGTGAGTATTGGAAATGTTAAATGAATTGTTATTAGATTTTACATTACCATGTTCTATAATAATTTTTATCTCTTTTTGTAAAGGTTCAGTTTTCTAAACGGTAAACACATTTTAAAGAAATGTCGCTCCACACTTCTCACCAGAGGGATTTGCAAATATCTCCATAGCAATGAAGCTAAGAAGGAATGGTGTATGGCAGAAAGGGTTTGGAACATATTTGAGTAAAATAGCAATCAATCTGGGGCACGCAAAGAGGAAGGAAGAGAATCATTTTCAAAGCAAGGGTCCTTGACGTATGCAATTCCTGTCGCCACTGGCAAAAGGATTGACTGTTCTGAAGGACACAGTTCTAATCCATGATGGTCTGCCAGCTTTGTTTTGCTCTTAACCATCAGCTCCAAATTTAAGTCCAACACTAATCACCACTCCATCAGCCATGAAGGCTACATGCGGGTAGCCACCAGCCAGCCAGGCCAGAGCATAGCAGAAAGATATAGCACAAAGAACTAACAGAACATTTAGTAACAGCCCTAAACATCATGGATACACTGTGCGCCTTGAATACCAAGAGACGTGTGTCTGTCCAACTGTTAGTGTTTTAGCTGAGAATACACTGCTGAGGATTGATGATCAACCCAAAGGTCTTCGAGACACCTTTACAAAATCTTTTCTTCTACTACTACTCGGTTTGATAGCAGTATTGACTTCAATAGTGTCTCAGTGTTAGGTCAGTTTTTCTGAGAACCATTCAACTGAGACAGTACAAGACTCTTACTATAAGGCTGTATCATTTGAGCATATGGTAGCGTAGACCGAGCAACCAGGCTTATATTAAGAGGCCAAGAGGGCTGTAGGAAGGTACAAAGAACTTGTAGTATACAAAGGGCTCAATAGAAACACTGACAACTAGAAGCATTATAAAAAATAAAGGTTCATCATAAAAATAAGTTAGGCCAAGATATATCCTGGGGGGGGTAAGTACTTGGCCATAGAACTTTAAACACAATATAAAAACAAAACACCATTCTTGAAGGTGCACAGGCAAAAGTATAAACCTTGTTCAGAAAACTAACAGTATTTCTAGGCAAGTCAGACCTCATCAAACACATTTAGTATAGGACACATCTATTCATGGGGAGTAAAACCATAAGTTACTTTCTGATTACCTTCGGTAATACAAGGGTAGTAGACCCTAGCAGTTGTGCAGTGAAACTCAGTTAAGGAATCATCTAGTAATGCAAGTATACTTTTCTGAATAGTGGAAGACTCATTCAAGGGACAGTAGAAATGTATAACAATACTCAGGATAACACACAGTTATACTAGGTGAGTAAAAAAGTTTGGTGCGATATACAATTACAGTTGCTTTTCACCTCAGTGATACACAGACTAAGGTAAGCAAGAAAGAACTCTTTACACTAATTTAGGATTATCATGCAGACCAAGGTCAGCTACACCTACAGGACACTTTTTAAGAATGGCACAGCTATTCTAGGCAGGTAAATCGCAACGTTGTAATATACTATTACAGTTGCTTTTCAGGTCAGTGGAACACAGAATAAGATAAGCAATGACGTTCTAACTTATTAGAACCAAGGTTAAGCAAAACCCATATACTTTTAAAAGGAGCTACCAGCAACTTAACGCTAGGTATAAACTTAAGACTTTTTAGCATCTGTATAAAACAGACCAGGAAAAGCAAAACCCAATGTTACACTTCAAGAATGACTCAATGTTATTCCAGGTAGGTACAACCTAAGGCAAACATAGTTTAGACAGGCTACACAGCAGGTCAGGGGAAACAAGGCCCAGTTGGTGAATTTACAAAGTAATATTCTGAACGAAATAGTTAAGTGAATCCAACAGCATTACTTATGGGTAAGAGGCACAACTAATTCACAGGCGAGTAGCATAGCCTTACATATACTTTTCAGACTGGCACAACACAGATTCAAGGTAAGAACGTTTGTAAGATCTCACGCTCAGAGTTACAGTTACCAACCAACTCTTTCACCAGTAAGTACACTTTTAAACACATGTTAAATTTTTCAAGGCAGACTCCTTGTCTTATCCAGTCCTTCCCTATTCTATTGCATTAGTTCTCTCAAAGGCCAAAGGCAGAAGAGGGCCCCTAGAGGTCTAGGTGCCAGCTGGAGGCAGGGTGAGATCGGGTTCAGTTGCAGGAAAAAGTCAGAGTTAATGTGGAAGACTGTTCAAACAAGTAAGTAGTTCACTTTAGAGTTAGTTGGGGTACACGGACTTCTGAGAAGACACCCTAGTATTCCCAGCATTGGTCTTGGGTGAAGTGGATGAGAGGACTGCCAATCACAGAAAACACCCCAAAAGCTTTAGAGAAATCACACAGGCTTAAGGTAAGTAAATATCCCAGCCAACACAGTACCTCAGCACAGAAAAAGAGTTGCAGCAGGAAGACTACAGGATCTGCAGCCAAAAACACTGTTGATGGATTCCTTTGTCCGGAAGACAGGACTACAGAAGGGATTTTGCAGCAAGGATCAATGGGAAAGGCTCCAGGAAAGAGTTTCTTTGTGGCTGGATGTGGCTCTGTGGTTTTGGCGCCCTTTTCAGGAGCCAGAAGAAGCCTGAAAATCACTGGTCAGATTTTCATCACTTGCAAGGTCCAGTACTCTGGTGAGGTGATTTATCAGACTCGATTCACGTCTCTGGAGGTACAGCAGTATGCCACCAAAGTTTCAGCTCAATTCGGGAGACTGTGCACAGCACAATAGCTCGAGGTCCCAGGGTACTGGGGTATTGCAGCCTGCAATGTCGCAGCACGAGGTGGGATGACTCAAAATGCAAGCTTTCTTGTGTCCAGTGGATCTCACCAGGCTCTGGGTCGTTGTTTTCAGAGTCCCCAGGATGCTTGGAACAAAGGGTAACAGCAGGCTATCTTTACAGAGCAGGTTCTGTGCTTGCAGAGAATCGTCCCAGGCACGTTTTATTAAGCTTCCTCTTCAGAGTGAGGTCCAGTGGTTGACTATCTCTTCAGCTTCCAGGATCGGACTTTTATGCAGGAACCCAACCAATCAAACAGGGGGGTTGGCAATCCTTTCAAGACAGCCAGCCTCCCAGTTTCAACTGGATTCTCGTAGGCAGGCTGGAAGACAACGTTTTGGACTCATCCCTCGCTTCCTGCCTTCACAGACACTCTGGAGCCTGCACTGGCTTCACCGAGGTCTCCCACCGAAGATAAAAATCACACAAAGGAATTTCCCACTCTGGAGGGCAGGGGAAAGACCAGGAAGGGACACACAGCATGAAAATGGCAAAAAAAAGAAGATAGGGGCAATCTTGGTAAAATGGGCACCCATAGGTGCCTTTACTGCAGCTGTAAAAACAGCCTGAGCTAAAGGTGCACCGAATTTGTAAAAAGGTTCACGGCCACCATCCATTTAAGGTAAGCTTGTCCCTGTAATAGAATTGTTACAGTGCGAGTGAGAAAGGGGATACGTTGCATCTCCCCAGCACTTCACATAAGGTGGGGTGTGCTGGTTTCACCAAACAAAATGTAGAAGGGATATAACTATCCTTTCTACCCTTGGGAACTGTAGTTCTCACAACGTCAACCAGCGAAAGTAAAAGAGGAGCCACGTAGGGAAACCCTGTAACAATAAATGGGTATATACCAAAGGGGGTCAAAGAGGATACAATTAAAAGGACACTGTGGATAGTCTGAAAAATGACACCCATAAAAAGACTAAAAGGATCTGTGAATGCGGAAAAAGGTTCCCACTCACTGAGGTGTAGGGAAAAATTATCAACCAGTCCAGCAACAAGTTCTGGGGTTCTCACAAGTGAGGTAGATTTAGCTCTAAAGGTAAAATCTTACCCAACACTCAGCGATCAGCCACCCTTGCCCACTTTCTCTGTACCGCCAACACCACATTTACAATGACTGCTACGCATACCCAGGAGGTAAGGTGGCAGATGGATCAACCCGTGGGTCAGAATTGCCCAGCGCATGGGGAAAAAAACGTCCAGGCTGTTAACAGTTCCACCGGCAACACCGGCAACAAACTCTTGCTCCCCACTTAGGTTATCATTCAGGAAAGGATTACTTTACATAACCGGTTCTTTATCAAAGTGGCTGAGTGATGGAAGGACAGAGGGAGCTGATGGATGGATAACTTTGTTCTGGATGATGCAGACAAGAGTATGGAAATGGCACGAATTGAAGATAGTCATCCCTGTGGATCCATGTGCCCGGGTTGAGGAAAGGCAGATGGATTTTTGCATCTTGCCCCTGGACCTCTTGCAAGGGGACCTTGCCTCTTGCCCCCCGCTTGGATTTCCAAGTGGCAAATTATCTAATAATCACGAACGGGTGCATTGTCAGCCTTGAGGGCAGTGAGGGGATGTGAGGGATGGGAAAAGGCAGTCATTTGTGTACAGAGCACACATTTCTTGCCAGAAGATGTGGGCTTGTGAGCCCGTTTTAAAACCAGACTGCGCCATCAATCACTTCCTTGCCATGTCCGCTATTCCTCAATTAAGAGAGAGAGAGCTAGAGTGGGGTGTGGGTGGTGTGGATGTCAATACACCTAACAGTTAAGGTGAAAGTGGTTTCAAACTGTTCAGAAAATATCATGTACCTAAGGATTTCTGTGGATTGGAAGCTGCCAATCATAGTTATGGGGATTATAAACCTATATAATACAAGGTTTGCCCAAGCTGGAACTTACCCCATGTAAAACCTGTGTTAGCATTAATGGGGAAAAGGTACACTAGAGCTCCACAGGGACTGATATTGTTTGCTGGGTGTTTAATGGCCGCTAGGCCTGTGAATCAAAGGATCAACTAGTTTTCCTGATGAATGCAGATATAGACATCCCTGCTTATGCATACATTGATTGGGTGAGCTAATGTAGCCATTGGCCCTGTAGTATGACCGCAGAGCACCAAGTAGCTGCGCAAGCTCCTACTCTCCAGCACCGTGTACCGTTCAGGGAATAGCAAATACTCTCAGTTTACCATTACAGTTTCACTATGCCATTGCATTGTTGCACAGTTTCACCATAGTACAAGGTTGCAAACTGCCACTATGCATCCAGTCTGCAAAATCCCTGTGTACTCCCAGTTTGAGAATCACAGGTTGTGCCCAGTTTACAAAAATCCCAGGATATTCTCAGTTATAAAATCTCAGCACTGCATTTGTAATTTTACTCACTCCCGTATATTTCGATTTTGACAATTTCAGCCTACTCCCATTTTCACAACCCAATGGTGCTTCCAGTTTGCAAACTCCAGTTCAGTGTATTGCATTGACAATTCACAAACCAACTCCAAATATCAGAAAGAGCAACATGTGTTTAGGAAACATTCCTCTGCAGCTAAAACTGTATAGGCAACACATAGTATAACGATATCAAGTGGTTTGTCCTCATCAAAGAAATGCGCCACAACTCAAAATCAGTTTCAAACTATATATTGTATTCAAGTTGTCTCAGGGGGTTAGGTCAGGGGCAACATGCTCGCCTTGGAAGCAAGACGACACGAGCAACACAGGTTCGATCCCCGGTCCGGCTTTGAAACCTCTGGGTATTGAGTTAGTTATAAATAACCAATCATATCAAGTGTCTCTACTCTCATAGGCGAGCCCTTCTGATGACACGTGTTTCGGCACACCCAGTACCTTTTTCAAATCGGGGCATTAATTTTAATAGTAATTTACATTTCTTTTTTCAAATACTTAAAACCATAAACAAATGTTGTTCTTGCTCATGTTGTTTACTGCGCAATTAACTGGTTAATCCCATCTTCAAAGATATGATCTCTCGTTGGCTCTCTGGATTACGATCCTTGCGTAAATGTTTGTTTGTTTATTTATTTATTTATAACGCGCGCCAGACCCGGGGGCATCCAGGCGCAAGTTCAAGAATTCTCTAAGATAAATAATGGCAAGCAGTGTAATGAGGCTCAGTGGCTCATCACACTGACACATGGCTTTCAACATACACAGGGTTCGGGATGGGAGTAGTCCCTACAGATACATAAGGTGGCAACAGCTCTGCGGTTTGGCACCTACACATGCAAATACAAGTGTTGCATTGTAACTGATTTTGTCAGATGGATGTTAAACGTTGAGAATACGGAAGAGATGAGCCCTCATCATTGAGGAACAGCATGGCTTCAATTAGGTAACTGGTTTGATGTAATAAAGACTTTTGCACGTGTCACAGTGTTAACGGATATAATGTAATGACAAAGAGCAGACCACCCAAACAAAGAGGCTACTGCAATTGTACAGACCAAACATACATCATTTATAGAAAGAGGGGAACTTCAGAGTGAAAAGGTGGGGTAGGGTATGGAGGGGAGCTTTGAACATGCATATTGTATAAGTTAACAGAAAGTAAAAAACATGTACCAAATGTCACACAAGTCTACTCGCATAATTATTTTAAAAACAATTCCAATATAGAAGAAAGATTTTCCAGGTTCAACAGTTGTCTAGGTCTTCTAAACAGGACTGACAGATTAAGAGTTGCCTTCCAGTTACGAAGGAACTGGTTGCTTTTTAAAAGCAGCAACCGCCTGTTCAACTTCAGTCAACACTCGGTGACAGTGGTGACCCAAAACGCGCCTCACTAATTGAGCAATGTGCCACTCTTACGAGCAGTCATGGACCTCTTACCTCGCTGTCTCCAATGAGCGCCGTCAGCTGCTTGGCTCGCTGGCTGACATGCTTGATGGGGTTGAAGAGAGCATCAGCGTAATCTGTGTAAGAGAGGGCGTGTTATCTTCTGCCAGATATGGGCGGCAAGATCCAGGGGTGCACTTATCCGATGCGAAGTTAGGGGAGTCTCTTACCTTGGTGGTCATCTGGGATATAGTCGTTGACCTCCGTGTACACCAGTAGGGCCGGTAGACAGAGCGGTTGATTACTCTCATTGCGAAGGCAAATGTAGTGGTAACCTGGATGAAACAGAGTATCGTCATGGAGGGAGGAATGATCCTCAATAAAGATAGTTATTTCCCAATTCAAAAGGGGTCTGCAACCTGTTGGCTCTCCAGATGCTTTGGACTACAACTCCCATCAGCCAAAAGTGAGGGATCATGGCACTCTAAATCCTAAACTTCTGGAGAGCCGTCATTTACAGACTGATGTAATACAACCAATAGCACGAGCTGACCAATAATGTGAAGATGACATCAAAGAGATCATGTGGGCATCAGGGATGCCATTGGGGTGTAACAACTGACAATCTCTCTGATGAAACTCACACAATGTTTTAACTGTTCACCGACTATCGCATATCAAGCCAGAATTATGCCACGGGTAACAACAACACGTGAAGATCCATGCTGCAAGAGGATTTTTTCAGCAAGAAGGATGACACAGCAAGGCACAGTAGGATTATCACAACCTAAGTGGCCCGAATGTAGACCCTATGCCGCTGCCAGGCAATGCAAGAGGTGCTAGACACAGACTGCTCCAAACCCAGATACTTCTCCCTACCCTGTGACACAGCGGCATGTCTTAATATCAGTAGGTTGTGTGGAAAGGGTGATGTAGTGCCCTGACTAACCTAGAGAATGGACTTCAAGGTGTAGAGTGCCACCTTAAGCCAGTCAATGATGTCCCAGGGAGAGGTATGCGGGATCCCAAACCACCATCACTAGGTCCCTGCACTATGGCAGGGGGTAGTCACAGGAGCACTAATGCCTCCTGCCCTAGTCCCAGTTATGCTAAGGGCGATAGTCACAACCCCTTTTGTACTACCCTACCTGTAGTCGTGATAGTCGGAGAGTGCTATTGTGATGAATCAACTTCTGGGGCACCAGTGGTCCTGGGATGAATATCATTTTCTAAACCATCAATCAGCCCCACACCTCTAGTACACCAGAAGGGATCCAAACAGATTGGAAACGCAAACAAATTATAAACCTCTTTGTCCAATTTTGGCAACGTGGGCGGAACTGCAGGTTTATCCCCGAAAGGTCATGGATCGTTGGTTAGTTGCAACACAGCAAAACTACAATCATCACCCAATGAAAAAAACTGTCCAGTCAAGGTTGTATAAAAATCTCCATTTTATTATTACACACCAGTCAATCTAACAACACTACGAAATACAACCCACCCTTTAAAGGAATGCAGAGGACAGACAGTTATAAGGAAAAGGGATGCACTCTGGATACTGACAGGAGGGTAGTTGCAATGGTAAATAACCACAACAGTTTAAAGTTACTTGGCTTCAGCACTAAGGGAGCAATGGGTCTTAAAATGTTTCTAGGGGCCTTTCGGGAAGGACCAGGGGGATAGAACCCCAATGTGCCTTGTGCTGTAGATGTTCTTGGTGAACAGGGTCGAGAAGGCTTCAGTGCGCTTTGCAGGATTCTGCGACAAAGTTCAAGACGAGAGTCATCTGTGGGTATCATAGAGCAGGACTGTTCGGTGAGCGAAGCTGGACGAATGGCTGCAGGCTGGTCTACACAGCGGCTCGGGTCAGGAATTGTTGACTCAGTGCTGGTCGGCGGTTCTGCGGCACAGGTCGAGACGTCTCAGATGTCAGTAAGTGACTGCGGTCAGAGTGGCAGTCTGTTGCAGCTCGAGGAACTCGACTGGCTTGAATATGTCCTTTAAGGCAGGAATTGGTAGATGCTCGTCAAGGCCCTTTTATCAATGGGCTAGTGTCGTCTTTAAGGCGGACAGCCCAAAGCTGAGGCGTATCTTGCAGGCAGCTTCCCTGTCCTTGGTTTGGTTCAGAGACTCTCTGACACTTCCCACCTAGGAAGCTTGTTGCAGAGCCTAGGAGGGCACGCTGCGTGCTGGCTGGGTACCGGTTCTGGAGCTGCTGGAGGGTCCTCTGGATTCAGTATCTCCCTCTGTTCCCTGGAAGATGTTCAGGGGAGGGATCTTGCTTCCCTCTTTGGAGGTCCTGGCCTTCCTTCAATGGCGGAAGATGTAAGGCAGACGGTGCCTGCAGCCAGGGTCCAATGAGGAGTTCTTCTTGCCACTCCTTGTGAAGTCCTCAGATCTGCAAAAAGAGGGGCTCGGCCCGCTTTTAAAGCAAAATGCACTGCAGTGATAGGTGTAGGCTAAGCCTGCCTTAACAAAACTATCCTGGGTCCCCACCAACAATCTCTGTTGTATGCATGAGGTCATAACCAGAGTGCTTTGCAACAGAAAAGTTAAAAGGGTGAAAACCTGTGATACTAAGTCGCACCCATCTTCCTGTCAGTTGTGGATCAAAGGGTCTCTGGTTAATGTAGCTCCCTGTGGTTCCTGTTTAAAGCGGCAGGTATCCCTTGAAGTTACAGCGAGACCAGACTCCCTGGCTCCTGCAAATCTCATTCTCGTACCTTACGAATGAGGTCCGCCTGCGGGATGGACTACAATAAACGCACAGTCCCAGACATGACAGTTCACTGTCAATTGATACTGAGGGCGAGAGCTGGCTTCACGTTGACACAGTGCATTGAAAGGTTGTTGGGATTTCCTCTCTCCTTTGTTAACCTATGCAGCCAGGACCCATGTGGGCCTGTTTGAAGTACACTGTATTAGTATGTTAATCACTGCCACTAGCTGCAGGGCCCAACAAAAAGACAGGGCGGATCCATTGAGCCTTTGTTAGCTAATCAGGATGGCAATGGTAGGGGGGAGGTTTGGTCTTCCCTCTTCTGGAGATGCATCGTGTACTCCTCCTGTCATATCCCAACTAAATATGACAGGGGGGTTGCGCATTTAGGCTGCATCCACCCACAGTACAGAGGTTGATCTACCATCATTCAATTTCATTTGAACATTTCAAAAAAGCACAGGCGAGCGCACACCCACCGTGCGGACGGTCGAATTCCTCACAGCTATCCCCACACAACTAGCTAAGCCTAAACACTCAGAATGGAAATCAATTACTTTCCTTGGAAGAGTCTGGATTACTGGCGAGTTTAAAGACATTTTCTTCTTCGCCAGCATTACATAGGAAATTAGTAAAATCAATGAATGAGGTCAATACATTTTGCGGGATTTGCTTGAAAACAAGCAGGCTTCCGTGGACACCCACATGCACAAGCGTGATTCACGAGACGCACGCAAACAAGTTTGTGGTTTGCCGCAGAAACAAAGTTGCACGTATCAATACATATTTAAAAATAGAAACCATACTCGTGTCTGCCGTGCAGAGAGACAACCAGCCATGGCTCTCCTGCTAGCATTGTACGGAATACAATATTGCCAGTTTCCTGTGACAAATGCTGCATAGAGACCACAGACGTCCTCTGCTTAGCAAATGTTCCCAGGGCTTCCGAGTCACATGCTGGAGAGGCGAGGGAAACAGTTCAAAGCAGGGCAGGTCAGTAAAGCTCCAAAGGGGTGGGAGAAAAACACCCACATGTTGAAGGACACTAACATCCAATATGGTGCCTGGCTTTAAGAAAACCTCTCAGACCATTGGACCCCAGGAGCACGGATCAATCACAGGCTAGCTCAGACTACACAAAACGGGTGCAATACATGACTCTAAGCAGCACCCCGGGAAGGAGAGACAAGACTTTAAAAGCCAGTTTCCTCGATCTAAGGGTGTGAGGTGTTTGAGAAGAAGTTGAAGGCGGGAGTTCGGAGGATATTGGCGAGCAATGGAGTCTCCTCTACTGAGGAATATAGAGATTGCGGGAGGTTGTAGAAAGAGGTCGTGGAGGGGGAGGAGAAGGAGGGATACTATTTGGATCGTTATTGAGGAGGAGGAGGGATACCATTTGAAGAGACCTATTGGAGGAGGCAAGGATATGATCTGGCGAGAGAGTTGTTGGAGGAGTAGGGATACAATTTGAGTTGGAGAGCCTGGTACTAGAGAAGAGGAGAATGTCTTGAGACTAGCTGGCTATAGGGGGAGAAGGTTCCACTGGGCAAGGAACGAGACAGGGGGGAGGGGTATGAGCAAAATTCCCAGGGACCAAAAACTGAGAACAGAGGAGGTCATGGACTCATCTTTGTTCAATCCTAGAGTATGACAGACTGAGCCCATCTTTGGGAGAGCAGGTCCTGAGGCCATGTCAACCCAATGGGGTCTTTGAACCTGGGGGCAGCCCGACTCCGAGTATAAAGGCCTTGCTGGACACTGGATTAGGGAACACAGAGCAAAAACCAAGAGCCTTTTGAGGAAAATGTATTTTCTTTTCAACGCTCTGCTAGAGGGCAGTTTCATTAAGAGACTTTTTGGACTGAGCCATTTTAGTACGCACTATACATTCGATTATCTGTAGCCCCTAACTCCCCCACAACCCTGCCCCCCCCCCCCCCCCCGAGACCCCTCCCAAGGTGTGTGTTAGGGTTGATTTATCCTTTTTGTGAGAAATCCTCATTCAGTGCGAGTACCCCAGCAGTTTTTGCAGGACTGCTCCATTTCCAAGCTGGCGAGACCCTGCGTTAGTGATGTCCACCGAGACCGTGATGGCATGGTCTGATGCCAATTCGCCCTCATGGAAGATCTCCATAGCTTCCCGTTTCTGGTCATCGGGCAGAAACTCCAGAATGGGACCCATCTTATTACGCGAGGATGGCCATTGCATACGCTGCCTAATGGTCGTGACTTTGGTGCTAATAATTTTCTTTCCGAAGGCATCGAGGCGCTTGCCCTCCTTGTGCGGGGGAATGGAGCAGGACGACGATGGATTAGCTGATCCTTTCCTGGCGGCAGCAGAAACAACGTAGTCTGGCATGGGTTGGGTGTGGAGGCAGGCGGGAGCACTCTCTGGGGGCCTTGTACTATTTGTTGAAGCATTCTTTCTTTGCCGAGGTTGCAGCAGGATGAGCCAAGGTGTCCTGGCTCTCCTCCCATACATCCTTAAACAGTGGGACATTCTGCGCTGCTCTCAGCGTGGATACAGTGCACTGTCTTTTTGCTGTTCCTCCGTGGTAAGGCTGAACATATTGGCCGCCCTGGCCATAATCCCATGGAAGGCCGAAACCTCATCAGGGGATGAGTCCCTGAGTGGAATATCCTCTGTTTCCCCATTGGCTGTGATGAAATCTTCAAATTCATCAGTGCGCAATGAATGTGTGGAAGCCACGTCATTCAAGTGGTCAGGATCTGTGTCCGTCCCTGTATCCGACAGTTGGTGGGGACTTGACTGGTGTTCACTTCTCCTGGGGGGTCGTGGCATGTCATTATCCTCCCTGAATGGTACCTGTGCAAGACCGTCTAGGTGGTAGCAGAGCTGGGGCCAGTACAGGTAGCCTCAGTTGCAAGGTTACCACCAGTGTGGTTAAGGTGGATAAAATGGCAAGAGACATGTCCCTTTGGGTAGGCAATGATGGAGATGGTTGCATTGGAGGCAAGTCTTCCCCTGCCGGAGACGTGTGCAAGGGTGGTAGTTCTGGCAGTCTGATTAGGATTGCCTCACCCGGCGTGAACTAGGTTGCCTTCTAGAAGGTGGTGTCCTGCGTGATGGGGAAGAAGGAGGTGACATGCAGGCCTCTTCCTCACGCTCCTCTACACCCTCAGAGGAAGAAATACTTGGCTTTATTACAATAGTACCTTCTGGTAGTACGGCCACTCCAAGGTCAGGGTACGATGCCCGTGGTCGAGCACCAGGGGAGTGAGACATTTGTCACTATGGTGGTGATGATCCTATGAGAAACTGAGGGTGTCACAGTCGACGTGGTAGCCGTCGAAGAAGCAGCACATCCGCGCGTAATGGTGGTGGTTGTCGCCGTTGATGGCTTCGTCAGTGGGGTGCTGGGGGACGGCCTTGGTGTAGACGACCTGGAATGAGGTCTGGGCGTCGACTTACCTGACGCCGATTCCAAAGACGTCACCAACGGGGTAGCTTTTTATGCTGAAGATGAAGATTGGCTGCTAGATTTAGAAGCACATCTTGCTGAAGGTATCACTTTCGTGGGGCGATGGAAAAGGCCTTGACTGACCTTTTCTGCCATGAGGTATTACCAGTGGCGGGAACAGTCCACGGACCCAGCATTCCGGCCATGGAGAAGACATCGAAAAGGATGAAATATTTAGTCAAAAAGGTTTTAAAAGACAAAATTTTGTAAAGAATACTTGAATACAGAATAAATGAGGACTCCTTACACCAACATGCGGTAAAAAATCTGAAGATGGCCGACAGAGGAGGATTTAAGGGATGTGTTCCTAGGAGAAGTATGGCCCAAAAGGACTGTACTAGAGCTCAAAACTGACCAAAAGTTTTCAGTTTAAGCTTAAACTGCTCTATGTTACAGAGGATTCAAAGCCTGAAGACGGGGAATATTCACTGCATGTGAATCTATGAAAGATGCAATGCAGGAGACACCATGCCCATCTGTGTATCCAGGATTGCCTCTAGGAATTGTTGGTTTTGATTTGCATTTAGACTGGACTTCTTTTTGTTGATGGAGAATCCTGATTTGTGTGATTTATTGTCTTCTGTGTGGGCAGAAGGTATTGTTTTGCGCTTTTCCTCTTATTAATTAGTTGTTCAGATAAGGGTTTGCTGGAATTCCTTTGCACCGCAGGTGCAGCAATACTACTGCAAGCACCTTGGTGAACACACAAGGTGCCAATGCAAAAGTACATTGAATTGAAAATACCATTCTTAAACAGTGATATTTGTGATGACCTGGGATCATTGAGTTATGAAAGTATTCATCTTTCATATGCATTGTTGCCCAATAGCCTCATTTTTTCAGTGGGGCAATGGCCTCCTGAAAGGCAGTCATTTTGAATTTCTGGGCTTCAACTTATTTGTGGGCAATAAGTCTAGCACCAGCCTCTTTGGGAACTAGCACGTGAATACATTTCTTTGCTTACCTGGTTTTGAGGCACCGTCTTGATGGCTCCCAGGAGTGATAGGGCTTGTATTTCCTCCTGGAGTGTGGTAACATAACAATAGTTTTCTGCATCTTGGAGGCAGATTGCATGGGTTGTGTGTGAACTCCACGCAAACAGCCTTCCATGACTGATGAAATCATCCACTTGTCTGATGTGATCACCTCCCATGCTTGGGTATATTGGGTATATGATGTATTTTGCCCTCCTACTGAGGGGACATTGAGGGGACCTGTACCATTAGGTCATTTTTTAGTGGTAGTGGCTTACGCCCTTTGGGTTTGTCCTTTACTGTAACCTCTGCCATGCATGTATTGATGTTGCGGTGCAGAGAAAGTTGTGTGTTTGGAATGGCTGCCCCTCTGTGTTGCTCTCACAATGGATGCTGGTTTCTTTGGCATGGAGTTCCTCTGCCATATGGAAGGAAAACATAGTATCAACAGTAAGTCAGATACAAGTGACCACAGTTCAAGGGTGTTTTTGAACTTCAACAAGGGTATGAAAAATACCTATCTATCTCTAAATCTACAGATGGGAGCAAGCTACGACCATCAAATAATAACGCAGTCCTAGTGGTGTCTTATCAAAATAAAAGCGCCTATACTAAAAAACCTATCGTCAATCCTTACCTCTAAATACAAATAGTGTGGGGGGTTGGGGGTTTTATGAAAAACAAGGGTTCACACAAATGATTTGTCCGAATGTTCAGGCCGTTGGCCCCCGATTCCACACATTTTCAGCATGGGACAAGACTTAACTCGAGCATAGCGCTCTCTCTGGCTTCTTCGGCACAAGGATACAGTTCCATAACCAGCATCAGAGCTTTCTGTGCCCAAATCTCTTTTTTTATGAAAGTCTCTTGATTCAGCAGGCCTGATGTATCAAAACGAACACAGAGTTCCTTTCCTCTTACAAGTACTTAATTCAGGTTATTCAGTCTTCACCCTGGATCCCCCTCAGCCGGGCTCAGATCCCTTATACAACAATCGCTACTTTGGATCACCCTCTTCTGGGCTCTAATCCCCTATTCCAACAATATTCTTTCTCGGGTGACTCGCGGTTTCATCCCGGATCCCCCTCAGCCGAGCTCAGATCCTTCCTTTTACACCATTAGTCTCCCTCAGCCAGTCTCAGAACAGTTTGCATTCACTATCAGAGACTTTCGAATGTGCACAGGGTTTAGCTTGAGCTGTTGCAGGACCACTTTGATTTCACAATTCCTTTTACATTTGCCACCTCTCAGATGGATACTTAACAGAGACCTTCGAATGAGCACCCACGTGGCGCCAGACCACTCTGTATACGGTATCTTGGCTTCAAAAGTTGTCTCTCCTTTAATGTTCGATTATACTCGGTTGCTCGTCCCCAAATGGGAAAGCAGATTTAGGCAGAAACACTACGCGGTTGTTTTCTGCAATGCCAAATGCTGCAGTGTTTCTGCCTAAATCTGCTTTCCCATTTGGGGCTCTAAGGCTCCCCGGTTGTGTTTGAAAACGCTGTGGTTTTTCTTTCTAAGTTTCTCAGGCTCGGAGGAGCCTGAGAAACTTAGAAAGAAAAACCGCAGCGTTTTCAAATACAATAACGTTGTATTTATGTTTGCCGTCGCTTCAAAAGCGACCGCAAACATAAATACGTTTTTAAAGCTGCGGTTTTATTTCTAAGTTTTCCAGGCTCCTCCAGCCCAGAAAACTTAGAAAAAAAAAAAGCAGCTAGTGTTTATTTTTATTAAAAAAATAGCACTTACTGAGATGCAGCTGCAGCTTTTCTGCCTGTAGTCTCCGGTCCCCGTCCTCCGCGTACAGCACCAATGAAGGAAAAGCCACCCAGTGGTAGCTTTCGTTTACTACAGCTGGCTGGCTTTTCCTTCATTAGTGCCGCAAAAACAAAAGCGAGCACAGCGACGGGCATCCATTTCACAAAATGGATGCCCCCATGTGCTTTCTTTGAGCTCGATTTGCTCAAAATTTTACATAGGGACTTGGAAAAAAAAAATTGCCAATCAATTTTTTTAATATTGCCTATCTATTTTTGAAATACAATTTTTTGGGCGAACCATCCCTTTAAGGCATGCATTTCGTGTTAGCAGTTCTGATCGCCCCCATGCACGGTACCCAGCGATCTGGCTAAATTGTGATTTATGGACTTCAATATGTCCGTTGAAATTGGGGTAATTTACTTCATGGCATGTGGTTCTACAAAGATGCAGCCACTCCGCCCACAATCCTGACAGTATGGTCCTTCCATCCGTGTATCAAGTGATGTATTTCTCCATTAAAGTTAAGCAGAATGGCCTCCAAGTGAGTCCCTGCAGCCGGGTTGAAGTCACTGCCTTTCATCGTTCAGTAACCAGATGACTCATGCACATTCAAGAAACTGCATAGCCGACATCTGGCTCGTGTTTCCTAGTGGCTGCGTTTTGCCCGCTGTCTAGCTGTGTGTTAACATGAAGGAACCAGATACTACTGTTTAGATGTTGGCACGCACCGCAGGCAAGAAAGTTTTATATCTGGTTCAAACATTACATGAACAGTAGCTCAAACTGGAAACGGAAGGCATGTTAGGCCTCCTTGCATCAAGTAGTTAGGGAATTGTGTGCCTCATAATGGTATGTTCTTCCCTCTGCTTGGGCCGGACTGGCAGTGGCAGCTCAACCTCTGGATTTTCTAAGACTGTCAGTGTCTACAGGATTATTTTAAGCCATCCCAGGCACCTTCTGTATTCCCATACACGAAGCGCTGTACATTTAATGGCCATGAGGGATCAATTCTGCCACCTGTAAATGCAGTTGTTTCAGTCGCACAGCTGGAGCAGTATGGCAGATGTGTCACTGTGTATCACCAAAGGAGATGTCTGCTTTAATGTTGACTGTGGAATAATGCTCCTACAGGTTATGTAGTTAGGCCTGGATGCGTGCCAACATGTTGTGGAAGGGGATGCTGGTTCATTCTTGTTATTTGAGATGTAATGGACAATAATATCATATATATGTTGGATATGGCAGTGTATACGTGGCGTCTTCATATATATGATATGGAAGCACAACTCTAGAGGTTGAGGCTTTACCTTGTGTTTTTAAAATGAACCCCGCATTAATGACTGGTTGGTATGTATTGTGTATTGATGATGGGTATGGAAACATTAAGACATTGGGACATTGATTCCTGTCCAGGTGATTCAGTGCGTTGAAAATGGTCTTTCTAATGACTTGCTTTCCAATTAATGGATTTCCATTACAGGACTTTGTATTCAGTAGTAACGTTTACTATGTGATGGAGTTGGGGCGGTGGTTGTTCGATTATTAGATGGGAAGCCTGGTCTTTTATTCTCAATCCCAGGATCTAAATTTGAAGATTAACGGGAAATGTTAAAAGTTAGAATGAACCCAGGTAGATCCTATACTGTTCTCGTATGTCTGGGAAATATTTTAGTTATGTTTGCCCTAGGTCTTGCATATTAGGACATAATTAGTTGTTGCATGTCCTGTTTACAGTTTTAATGTTGGATATTAACACGCTTTCTTTCCAGGTACTGACTGTTCCTGTATAATGTATATGGTGATATCATTTTGATAATTGAGGGAATTTTGAGGGGTGTTTATGGGTTACTGGTGACAAGATACATATTTGCCATATATAAGTATATTTTTATTTATCCCATTTTCTGGATACACCATACAGTTGTAGTATCCAGAGTTGAACACTCTTTCCTTACATGTGCTTTGTTTTCCATACCTATTTATTTTGATTGCTTTTGGGGTCTGATTCTGAGATTGGGCTTTGTTCTATAGTGGGGGGGTGCCCGTGCTAGGTATGGCTACGGTTTATATGTGAAGGGCAATTGCATCTATTTAGTTTCAATTGTTATTTATTTTAATCATATTGAATCTTACCTGAATATGTACAGTCCACAAGGCATCACCCATAATCCCTATGCAGATTGTTCTTGTGCTTACTCTTTGTTAGGTATGCGCTTGGGGGCCTAATGTCCTGAATGATGATTATACACTGGACATGGGGGTGGAAGATATTGAGAGATTGGAATACTATTGGGTATATTTGATGCTGACGTAATTAGTTCTATTTCCTCAAACTGATGTGTCCCTGCTTAATTATAAGTAGATTATAATTTCAATATTTAGATGATTTATGTAGTGGTGAACGATTCGTCACATCGTATGGTGGGAGAAAAGTCTTTGCATGCTTTGTAGAGGATATCGGGAATGATTGGGGGTACTTTAAGATGTTAATATACTTGCATCGGATTGTTCCATTATGTGAGACATGTATCTGACCTGAATTGCAATGTGAATCCAGTTTTCATGGATATGGTCTGCCCTATTAATAAGTTGGGGATATCCAAATACTTGGCGTTTGTGAAGGACTATATTCATTGAATATTGCATATATGTGCATATTTAAATTATATGGGTATTTGCTGTTTTGCTTACATGGGCTTGGTATAAGAAGTGACTAGAGCTGATTATCGCTGCAGTGCTTAGACAAGAATTGTCAATATTATAGGCGGTCTGCGGGGGATTGTATGATGAACGTGATTGTTGATGGAGATGAGATCATTGGTGTGAGATGAAAGATTAGTTGATGAGTGAAATGATTTTGGTGATGTGGTGACTGTAGTGTCTAGCCTGATTTACACAAATATCGAGAAGAATGTCAAGGTTGCATTTATTTTACATTAGGTGGCGTTTGACTCAGAGTATTTTGGGGGGATTATTTGTATAGGTAGTGTTCATAGGCTTGTAGGAGGGGTGTCCAGGACACTGGACTATTTAGAATGTTATATCTAGTGTATAGTATTTATCTGTTGTTGCTGACTTGCTCCTGTTTCAGAGGGGGGGGGGCTTTGTTCACGTCTTGTAATTGCCTTTTAAGAGTTTCGTGTGTGGTAGTGGTTCCTATATTTGGTAATTTTGGCTTCGATAGTGGGTCAGAGAAAATGGCTAATGATTTGCGTTTGCTTACGTGGAATGTAAATGGACTAAATAATTCAAAGAGGAGACTGGAAATCATGAATCAATTAAATGGACTAAAGAGCAACATTTGTTTTATTCAGGAGACTCATCTGCTTAAAGATGAAGTTAGCACCCTTAATAAAGGTTGGGTTGGAAGGGTCTTTGGCTCATGTTTCTCCACAAGATCAAGGGGAGTGGCAATTTTGATTAGAAGGAATACTCCATTGAAGATTGTATGGGAAATATCAGCTGATGAGTGCAGGATGGTGGCTCTGCTGGTCAATATTCAAGGTTGTTTTGTGACGTTATGTAATATTTATGCCCCATCAGTAGATGATGGGTCATTCTTTAGGAAGGTGGCTCAGATGCTTCAAGACTTGGGTACAAAAAATGTCATTCTTGGTGGAGACTTTAATACTGTTTTGAATAGAGATTTGGATAGAAGTGTAGCTGGGAACTATAAACATAGTGATCGCCACTATGTTTCTCTTAGAAAGTTGCTGGAGGAACATGCTTTGCAGGATTGTTGGAGGTTGGAACGTCGACATGCTAGAGAGTACAGTTTTTACTCAAGTGCACATTCGGTTTACTCTAGATTGGATAGGTTACTGACAGCTGGACTGATGACAAAGAATCATAAATCTAGTGAAATAGGAACAATCCTGCTGACGGACCATGCACACGTGGTGATGTGTATTAACCTGCGTGGTCCTGTTCAGAGACAATATACTTGGAGAATGGATAATACATTTTTAAAAATGGAAAAGGAGGTGGAGAAGTTGAGGGCAGAAATAGTTTTTTTTGTTTCAGTCAATCACACAGGCGATTTGAGGCCAGAGGTGATATGGGAAGCATTGAAAGGCACTATGAGGGGTTATTTGATTAACTTGACGAGTGGACTGAAAAAGAAACGCGACAGTAGGCAGAAGGAACTTGAGATAAAGATTGGTGATTTATCTAAGGTGGTCATGGCTGACCCGGTTTACAAAGATGGTCTTACTGAATTAAAAAAACTAAAAAGGGAACTTAATGGTATAATTGAGGAAAGGACGGAAAATAAATATTATAACCTAAAATGTGAGTATTTTGAGAAAGGTGAGAAGTGTGATAAATGGTTAGCATATAGGTTGAGGATGAGGGAATCTCAACGGTCAATTGCATCTATTCAGAATAAGGATGCCAAATGAGATTAACAGTGTTTTTCGAGATTATTACGTGCATTTATATAAGAGTGAATTGGATGTGTTAATCGAGAAAGTTGACTTTCTTGAAGAGCGAACCTTGCTAGAGTTCCTGAATATGACTCGCAATTACTAGAGGGAGATCTGACATTGGATGAGATTAAGGCGGCGATCCACAAATTGAATGTTGTAAAGTCGCGTGGGCCAGACGGCTTTCCGGTAGAATTCTACAAGATATTACCGGATTCGGCCCTGAATTTACTTAGGGATATATTTGTGTCCTCTTTGGCTAATGGCCTACTAGCGACTTCGACTAGACATGCTATGATTTCTGTCTTTCCAAAGAAGGGAAAGGATGAGACGCTTCCGGGGAGCTATCGACCGATTAGTCTCATTAACACGGACAACAAAATTTTGACCAATTACTTGGCCGTTAGATTGGAGGATCTTTTGCCGAAGTTGGTTAATGAAAATCAGTCGGGTTTTGTAAAAGGGAGAAAAACATCCAGTAACATCAGGCGTTTATTCCATACAATTAATAAGGCGACGGACAAGACAGAAGATGCAGCTGTTTTTTCATTGGACGCGGAGAAGGCTTTTGATCGGGTGGAATGGGATTTCTTGTTCTTAGTCCTCGAGAAATTGGGATTTGGAGTGAATTTTAGATCGTGGATTAAGCTCTTATATTCGGAACCGACAGCAGATGTTAACACCAATGGGATTCGCTCAGTTCCTTTTAGACTGGAAAGGGGGACGAGACAGGGATGCCCCCTTTCTCCTTTGTTGTTTGTTCTGGCAATTGAGCCTTTGGCGGCTGTTA
Organism: Ambystoma mexicanum; assembly: GCF_040938575.1. Taxonomy (NCBI): domain Eukaryota; kingdom Metazoa; phylum Chordata; class Amphibia; order Caudata; family Ambystomatidae; genus Ambystoma; species Ambystoma mexicanum. Next base: position 1,017,311,643 of record NC_090923.1, on the reverse strand, counting down.
GAAATGAACTGGATATATAGATTGTTTCGTGTTGGGGTTTACAACAGAAAGTATGGTTGTTTGCAGATGACGTACTTTTAGTTTTGAGAGACTTGCATCTATCTTTAACAACATTAATGGATGTCTTAACTTCATTCCATTCGATTTCTGGTTATAGAATAAATTTGATCAAATCAGAAGTGATGCCGCTGGTCCCTGGGTGTAGCAAAAAGTATGTCACTGATCTGGGTTTTCGTTGGTGTCCGGATAAGATGTTGTATTTGGGGATTTGGATCACTCCGAAAATCTGTGACCTGGTGCGAGTGAACATGAATGTGCTTACAGTGACTTTTAAAAATGATTTGGAACGTTGGAGTTTACTGAATCTTTCACTTTAGGGGAAGGTTAATGCTTTAAAGATAGTGTCCGCCCCTAAAATAATCTATGTCTTGGGTATGATCCCATTGATTATTGAAGCTTCTCATTGGAAAGAATTGGACAGGTTTATACAGGGATTTTTGTGAGACAGGAAACCGCCTAGATTGTGTTTGTGGAAGCTACAATTGCCGTTGGAGAAAGGCGCGTTAGGAGTACCAAACTTCAGGGCCTATCATCTAGCCTTTAATTGTGCTTTCATGGTTGATTTCATGGAGACAAATCCTAGTGTGTGGGCATTGGCTGAGACGAGTGCAAATGGTCCTTTATCACCTAGGGCATTGTTAACCACAGCATCGAAAGGTGTGAAAGATATATTGACTACTTCATTGAGAAACTCCTGGAAGAATTTGAATGTCTTGTTGGGTGTGAATGCATGCAGAGATCGAATGCGTCAATATGGATGAATCCCTCTATCAAACTGTATGACAAAACGTTATTCTGTTCTGAATGGTTTTTGGGTGGTGTCAGTTGGGTTGGTGACCTCTTCACTGAGGGCGAGTAGAAAAGCGCTAGAGATTTACAAAGAATTTCAAATTGAGGGTTTCATGTTTTCAGACTATAGGAAATTGAAGTTGACTGTGGGTGTGATTGATTTTCAAAATAGTCTGAATCTGGAATTTCTTACATGGAAATCTTTGGTGAATGAAGGCAGCCTAGCGAGCAGGGTGTACAGTCAGATTCTACTTGAATATAAAGGCAATGATTTGCTAAGAAATGAATGGAGTCAGAGGATTGGCATGGCCATTACTGAGGAAATTTGGACACGGATGTGTGGGAATGTCAAACTGTGTTCCTTGGGTTTGACTGAACGAAAAAAGACAAATTAAGATCCTGAATAGGGTCTATTGGACCCCGGAAAAATTATGGAGGAGAGGTTTAAAGGATGGTCCGGAATGTTGGGCATGTGTTCAGGATAATGGTACGATGGAACATATGTTGTGGGATTGTGTGAAGGTTCATGGGTTTTGGAGCGATGTCTGTGAAATTTGTGTAGAAATCCTGGATGTGACAATTGATTTTAATTTCGAGACAATAATTCTGGGGAATGATTCCATCTTGGATGACCTTTCTCAGTGCCAAAAAAATGGTTATTTAGAGGGGTTTCAGTGGGTAAGAAAATTATCCTTAGGAACTGGAAATCTGTTGCTACATTAGAAAAAGAAATGTGGCTAAGTGAAATGTGAGATTTGGCAGCTATGGAGGAACGTTTATATAGGAGACAGGGCAAGAATGGTTTGTTTGCAAAGATATGGGGGAGATTTTTGGAACTGTATTGAATTAGATTATGTAGATAATGAGATGTGAACTGCGGGTTAGGGTGGGTTTTGTTTCCATCGATACTATTGTTTTTGATGTTTGTGAATTTGTATATAATTTTTGTAAATATGTTATTGCTTTTAACATTAATGTCTTCTTTTTCTACATTGAAAATAAAGTTTCAGAGAGGGTGGCAAAGTGGCCCTCCCAGCGCACACTAGTCTACTCACCCAGCACCCCTCTACACACCTTTCTTGAGGGTATTTCCACTAAGAATGAAGTGTTGATGCACAAACGCCACGTGCAAGATTCACTGTGTGTTGTCTAGTTTTACAGATTGTGGCCTGCGTTGCTTGGGGAAAGTGTGTTCCATGCACTTGTTGTTCTATCCCGGCATGCGTCTTCATTCAGGCCACAATGGTTTTGAAAAAAAACATTAATATAAACATACCCACATCAAAAATGCTTCAACTAAAAACTGCTCTACTCTGCTTGGTGAGTTTAGTGACACAGAGCGTCATTAGAATCTGTACTACCGTTACAAGTGAGAACAGTAATTCACTGGAAACCTATCCAATATGGAAAAAAAACTCCATCAGGGATAGGCAGAATGACCAAATATGGTAATACTGCCTGGCTCGTTACTGCCGCTTTTCATGGGGGTATTACTCCATGTCAAATTAGGTATTTTGAGGCTTTATGGGTTATTAAACCTATAATCATGGGGAGTGACAAAACATGCAGTGTTCCTGGCCAATGTTTATTAATGTAATTATTATCAATCTGTCAGCCCTCCTTCCCAAACGTCCCCTCCCGCCTCCCCCTTTGCCGTTAACCTGCTAGTGCTAGTGCCTGAAGAAAGGCAAAAAAACAGAAGCTGCGCTGAGGACCAGAACAAGAGCCCCGGTCGCGGGCTGATCTGCTCTTGTAACAAGCTGGCATGATTTTAACAGGGCACGCCGAAGGGGACCCATGTCAAAAAAGCCACGCCAGAACATCCAGCATCCAAATGGTCACGTCTAAATGTCCTGCTCTACTTGCATCTGCTGAAATGCACATGCTTTACATGGGCCGACATCTAGTGGTTGGTACAGAGTATTACATGATTTATTTTCGAAAAAGGGACGTCGACGGGGCGTTTCATCAATGGTATAAAGGAAAGCACCATTGTTCCATAGTGCCCACCACCAGCAGACAGTGGTAGATAACTCAGTAGACCGACAGGGCCACAGGCCAACAACGAGAAAGACATATCTGCTTGATGGAAGCATCTCGAGGCTTTTTAAATGCTAAGGAAAAAGTAACAACTTCAATATGCCACACTGTGCCTGTTAAGAAATGTGAGATAAACTGTTCTGCCTAAGTACTTCACGGGGACTCCAAGCAACCCTCTTTCTCTTAAAAGAATACTTCTTCCTTCGCTCCCTCCCTCCATCCATCCATCCATCAACCTCCAACCTAGATGATCACAACACTTCTAGTCACCTGGTCTGATGGCTGACACAGGCATGACCCGATGTCCCACAAACTTTCCACCTTCCTCAAAGACGCCAATTCGTAGTGAAGCCAGGGTTGGAAGCACCACCTGTGGAAGGAAAACAAGAAACAAACCATGGGGCCAAGGTCACTGGGAAAACCTGAGGAGATGAATCAGGACACAAAGGCACATGGGGAAGATAGACAAGTGAAGAAGAAACAGCACAGGGTAAGCTCAGGAGACCACATATGGAAATGAGAAACATGCACAGTGCATGAAGTCAGAATCAGGTGGCACCCCCTTGAGGCCAATAAACCAGTCACAGCAGGCAAAGGAAGAGCTAGGGGACACCACCTGTGTACATAGGGAACAAGAGACAGAAAATGGGGTTAGTGACACTGCTTCAGGAGAGCAAGAACAAGAAGGAAAGGCAAAAGAAATCATAGGACAGAAGCAGAAAGGAGATGGGTAGGACGAGCTATGAAAAGGGGTTCCATAGAGGTGTAGCGAAAGAGAAGAAAAGGGTAAAGATGATGGTAACAATATGCAAAAAAAGAAAACATTAATGAAACATTAGGTGAAATGGTGGACAAAGATGTGTTGGGCGAGATTGTAGAAACACAGGGGACAAGAGCATGATAGACAGGGAGGAAACAAAAGAGGCCAGTGGTGTTGGAGGTTATCCTACCTTATGGAAAACAAAGCACTCGTCATCCCAGATAGGGTTGAAGGAGTTCCCCTGGGAGGTCTTGGTGCGGTACTTGCGCTTGGTGTCAACTGGAAGACCAAACATATCCACCTCCACGTAAATACCCACCTTCTTGTCTGAGAGGAACTGACCTGAGATAATCTAAAGAAAGCAAGAAAGGCCACAACTATGACTTTTCACAATATCAGTCATTCAGAAGTTATGCCTTTTCAGACCTTTTACTAAAAGTGTTCATCAATACATCCAACTATAAGAGTAAGGAATTCAAGAGAGGTCTTACATGAATATATCCCAAACCTCAGCAGGAGGAGTACGACAGACGCCTTACTAACAGTCCATTTCAGGACTGGCCAAACCATACATTACGAGGTGACCAGAAGCATTGACTGGAAAATAAATAGCCTGGAAGAGTGATAGATATCACATGCTGATCTAGTGCTTGGGCCTTGAAATATAACTTCTTTTGCCCTCGGTTTTTAAGCATTTTGGCCGATTATCATAGACATGCTTGTTATGAGCCTCTCCTGCAATGCCGACTACTGCTCTACAATGGCATGGCCATCGATAGGTTACTGTTTTGTGCATGAATATATTAACCAAACTCTCAATCATCACAGGGCAGGCCATATTGAACAGGACTTGAAACATGAGGAGAGACCTCGAGTATATGACTCTCATAAATTCATTTTTGGTGCTAAAAGATGCTATATGCAATCTTGCATTACAAAAAGGCAAAAACGAAACAACTGCCACTAGGCTGCTCAGCAAATTCCTGCTATAGTGACAAATGTTACTTTAACAATGGAATTACCATGCATTTCGAGCTCCCCGATTGGCTAGGACACTTTTTTTTTATTGAGGTCACACGTTTAATAACTATTTTAAGACAAATAAGCACTCTGGTGACGCATAATACACATAGGAGCTCAGTTTATTCATGGTAGAGCATGACATGCATGCATAAAATACAATATATTGTAGTCAAACAGTCCCTGGGCCTAGAAGGGCATATTGCACTCCAAGCGGGGAAATATTAACATCTCACATTGATACACTGTAAATCCTGAGGCTGGCGTGCAATAGACTGATGTAAAAAACCTTAATAAATCAAGGGTAAAAATCCAGGGCTTGTTGGAGAACTTGAGGGACCTAGGAGGGCCTTAGAAAAAAATGTCACTGTTCAGGTAAGGAACAAGTTACTTACCGGCATGGGTCTTGCATGAATTCAGGTTGTGGGGGGCTGAAAGCTGTATTTTGGGCCTACTGCACATGCCATGTCAGAGGCTAAGAAGAAGTGCCTTTTTATGGCCTGTTCAAGATGCGGCCAGAAGAATGTCTATGTGGAGTAACAGCATCAGAAGTGCATCTACTGCAACTGGACCATGATGTGGAAAGACGCCCCATTTGCCACTCTCTTTCCTCGAAGCCGAGGAAGGATCGCCATTGGTGGCGTGGCTCGAGGAAGGTAAGGCTTCTGACTCTGCATGAGTACGCAGTCATGCCTCTTCCAGAGCTAGCAGGCCAAAAGAGCGTACTCCCTTAGGCCAAAGGAGCGTACTCCCTCTGCAAAGAGGTCGAGGTCCTTTCACAGTGCTTCCAAGGGAAAGCCAAAGAATGCGAAGTAGTAACACGCTCCAACTCCATCGTCAACAAGTGCCACGGCTGCAGCGTTTCAGCTGAACTGTCAAGGCCACAAAGGGGATCCCGTCACCATCAACGCAGACCCCGCCGACAAAGCTCTCATCGTCGTCATCAAAATCCTCAACAACCCCAAGGCCGTTGTCGGAGAAGGCTCCGTCGAGGACATAGTCCGTCAGGCCGGCAGTATCAGCATCCGCCCCGTCGACGGCTACATTTACCATGTCTATCATTACTACAGCTGCGTCCAGGGTGGCATTGCCTCGAAGACCTCTGCCAGTCCTGAGTGGACCAGCAGGGAGGGCTCTATCTGCTCTAAGTGCAACTGTGATAGCCACTTTCCCTAGAGGCACCAGCATGGGCAAGGAGTTGGCACCAACACTCCCCTTTCTGCCAAAGCCCACCAGGGATCCTCTGCTGAAGACCACAACCCCTGTGGGTCCTCCCATTGGACCATCCCCCATTAGGGGGATTCAATGCTGCACCCCCTCTGAAAAGGAGAAGGAATCTTCGGAAGACCAGCTCCAGAGCCTGCACTGCCAGAGAAATCAGCTCACCATGCGAGTCCCTGGCCTCATGCCCCAATTCAGATGCCTTCAGCTCTGATGGATATCTCCTTGGACATTTTAACGACTCTCCACTCTCTGGTATCAGAGATTCAGCAACGCCTACTGTCCCCTTGGGTCCCAGTGGACCCGGCCCAGCTCCCAGACTGAGACCTCTGGCACCTCCTTGACAGGCATTACCAGTCCCGCAGCTACCCACCTATCCCACGGCCCCCTACGGAGGAGCAGGACTAAACTGGTCCTGACCCGACCCGGTTACAGCAGTACTCAGGGAACAGATGAATATCAAGACTACGTCCCAGCTGACGGTGAGCCACCTGATATTGATCCGCCATCTAACTACTCCCCTCCAAATGAGGCACCCAGCATTGATGACCCAAGCTGCGAGGATGCACACACAAACGTTAAAGTTATTTATATAGCGCACCGTCATCAACAGAGTTGGTCCCCAGGCGGATCAGGTTACTCTGGTAAAGTGGGAGTAGGAAAATGAGAGGGAAGTAGTGTGCTGTTGGTGGCTTCAGTTCGGTTTCCACCATGCGCTTAGCTTTGGTGTGAGCATCGGACAGGGGCGAGACCTTGTGTGCTGTTGGTGCTGTTTAAATGTATGTTTAATGTTGTTGCAGTGAAGGTGAAGTGCGTGCTGTATGCTGAGCGAGAGATGGTTGTGTGAATTTTTGGTTTCGGACGAAATGTCCGAATAAAAATTACCGACACCACGAAAACACCTAAAAAACACACCACGAAAAGTTCTAACTACCAAAAGTTTGAACCTTTCGTGGTATGCATTTAGGTGTTTCGGTGGTGTCAGTATGGGGCTGGTGGGGTGTCCCCCGCTACGCCCCACTCACTACAGTGAGCAGGGCTTGCGGGGGATACCCCCCTAGCTCCACCCCTAGCTCCCTGCCAGAAGAAAACAAATTAAAAAAGCCGGGGGCTGTTGGGGTGTCCCCCGCAACACCCCTGCAGCTGCCAAAAAAATAAAAAAAACAAAAAAGGACCCTGCAGCGCCGGTTCCCGATCACGGAAGTGAAACCAGACCTTGGATACCCAGCGCTGCAGGGGCGCAGGACGAAGGAAGGGTAAGTAGGGTGGTGGGGGTATGTTGTGGGTGTGGGTGGTGTTAGGAAAGATTTCCATTTCTGTGTAATTTTCCCTCCAGTTGTGTACTCCCCAACTTTTTGCTTCTGTTCAAAACCATAGTCTGACTTTGCCAGGGGAGCACAGCCTTATGCTGCACTCCTCTGGGCTTTCGCTCAATTTTTATGGGGAAACTGACATGCCCTTAAAACAGTCAGTACTGAGTGATTTAGTTTCCCTTCGTCCTTTTCCAATGTTGCAACTTTTCTGCAACATGTAACAAGTGTACAATAATTGTAACCCTTTCCAGCCAGGTAAACTGTCACAAGGTTCTTTGTCCTGTCTTTTGGCCATCTTGCCCCTTTGCCTTCCCCAGGTCGAGCCGACCCGGGTCAGTCCTTATTTGGGCATGCGTTTTCCCGCAAATCGAAGCTTTTGTGGGCTTCTGCATGCCGTGTGTGTGTGCCTCCAGGATGTGTGCTGGGAGGTCTGTCCCGAATACACATCCTGGGTGCCAGAGTCTGGAGTGTTGTGTATTGCATGGGACCACCGTGGTCTGTGATTGGTCCACGTATGGTATGCCTGAATGCCCCATTGGGTCCTCTCTGTTTTGGCGCAAAGGAGATTCTGGATAAGAGAAGCCCCCAAACAGCCATACTATGTCGATCTCTGGAGTTCTCACTGAATGAAGGATAGGATCCAAGTACCCTGAAGCTAAGAAGCTGAGTCGAGGAACCACTGGTGACCCACTGGAAGGTTTGGCACCCTGAGCCCGCTACCGTCCCGTGGGACCCCTCTGCATCTCGTCGTCCTGGAAGGTCTGCGAAGACGCTTCGACCCATTGGAATAGTGGGACCAATTATTCTCGACACCTTCACCAAAACCTGCAAGTAAGCCTTCTCGGAAGTGTCCCTGTGAGACGAGTGCACCAGAACCAAAGCATACGCGGGTACTGTGTCGCCCAGCTGTGGTGACAACCTTTGCAGGTGGGAACATTTGTGCCCCTCTTGCCCCTGAAGCTGCTGCAGTGAAACTGACCTGATCCATCCACCAGGAGCAGAGAAATCACCACTGTCCTGTTTGGGATTCATCGCTGTATCTTCATCGCTGAAAGCTGCAGAGCCGCCAAATTGCCGCACTTGAACCTGCAACCGAAGTGGACTTGACTGCTGAAGTTTGGTCCGGAGTGCGCCGGGGGTCGGTGAGTAATCGTAACCCTAGCCAGTGGCCTCTAGCGCCTCCATCCGTTTCTATGCACGAGAAGCCCCTGGGTGCTCCTCTCCTTTTCACTGCTAGTGCAAACTATTCCCAACTCTTGGAATCGGCTCTGCCCTCAATTGGAGACCCTCCTCGAATAGTGGGAACCTATTCTTCATCGCCTCACCCACTTTCCTGAGCTGCTAGAGACCCCTGAAGCGACCCCGTTTTGCCCATTGGAACTACCGCGTGCGCTTGCATTGCCTGTACTTTTGAGCGTTAGGCTGCCCCATGTTCCCTAACCATCTATTGTGACATCGGTCTGTTGGGGGTTGGTCTGATTCAGGGTCAGGGTGCTTATTGATGAGTTCTTGTCCTTCCGCCTTGGTCTGCCTAAGTATTCAGTCTTTGGTGTCACCCCATCATAGTTATCGCTCAGTTTATTAGTTTGGTATGTTGTAGAGAGTCTTCCTTAGATTCTGTTTGTAGTAGATTGCTAGGTGGGATCTGGGGTAAGTATCTTCCTTCATCATTGTTTTATCTATGTGTGCGCCCATGTGGGCGGTCTTCTAGTTACGCAATGAAGAGCCAGGATTTGAGCAGTTTCCCGAATAGAGGGTGATTTCTTATATTACGTATGTTCTTTAGTAAGTCGTTCCAAGTTATCGGTGCCTGGTGAGAGAAAGAAGATCCTCTGGGTTTTATTTTGTTGTAGGGTTTCAGGCGGATGTCATTACTTGATCTGAGCTTTCTTGTTGGTTAATGTAGGCGTAATTTGTTTCTCAGGAACTCTGCGCCTTGGTTGGGGATTGCTCTGTGCGTGATGCACATTGATTTGAATTTAATGGTTTTATTGGTAGCCAATATAGTGTTTTTAGAGCAGGTGTTATATGTTCTCTTCAGGGTAGTTTGAGGAGCAGTCTGGCCGCCGCATTTTGTATGCATTGTAGTTTATTTTAGAAGTCATTCAGGCATACCCAGGTATAGGCTATTGGCATAATCTACTCTGGACATGACGAGCTATGATGGTGAGTGTTTTGTTGGCGAATGACAGGAACAGTAGGATCCTTTTAGCCGCTCACAGGAGGAAGAAGCATTTGAGTAGAGGGTTTACTTGGTGCTTTAGGGTGAGTTTGTTGTCCATGAAGACCCCCCAGGTTTTTAACTATCGACGATGGGGCTAGGGTTGTACCGGGTTCCCTTGGCCAAAGGATGTAGTGGGTATCTTCTCAGTTTTTTGTGATGATCATTATTTCGGTTTTGCCTGGATTGATTTTGGGGGAGTTAGAGTTCATCCAGTTGAATACATCACAAAGGCAGTTCTCTAGAGTTGTGTTTTCTTCTTCATTGTCTTGTATTTTGGAAGACTATTTGTGTGTCGTCAGCGTAGTTGTAGCAAGTGCGGCTGTCTCTTTTGATGATTTTGATTAGCAAAGCTAGGTAGATGTTGAATAAGAACAGAGAGAAGGATGAACCTTGTGGTACTCCGCATGTGGAGTCGCTTTAGTTGGATTTGAAGGGTTTCATCCATATGGTTTGTTCTGTTTGTTAGGAAGGATTTGATCCACAGTAGGGCAGTGTCTGTTATTCTCAGTCCTAATTTAGTGATGAGGATGTCGTGGTTAACTGTCTCGAATGTCGCTGAGAGGTCTAGGACTATCAAGTCAGTCTGTGTTTGCTTTTAGGTCGTCCCATATTGAGAGAAGAGCTTATTCAGTTCTTCTCATTGGTCTGAAACCAACGTGTGCCTGGTCTAGTAGGCAGTGCTCTTCTATGAATTCTTGAGTTTTTATATATGTACGTTTCGAGCAGTTTGGCTGTGTACGGGATGTTGGAGATGGGCCTGTACTTGGATAGGTACTCTACGTTTCTTGCTGTATCTTTGAGTAGCGGCCTGATGAACGCTGATTTGAAGGACTGAGGCACTTTCCCTGTTGACATTGAAAGGTTGAGGACATTCCTGTGGTATTCCATGGGATTTTCTTGTTTGAGGATTGATTTGTATATGTCCGGGGGGCAGGGATCCTCAGGAGAACCTGTTTTGTTGCTTTGATTTACCAGTTTGACGAAAGTCTCCACTGATAATTTGGGGAAGCTTCATAGTTTGTCCGAATGTTCCTCGTGAGGATAGGTGGGTTCTGTGGTATGATCGCATGGTCTGCTTTGTATGGTTTGTTGGATAGTAATGATTTTGTATTTGAAGTGGTCTGCTAGGTCATTGCATAGTTTCATCGATGGTATTGGCATGTTGTTGCAGCTAGGTAGATTTTTCATTTCATTTATGATTTTGAAGAGTTTTTTTGGTGCTTTGAAGATTCGGTTGTTGTAGTATTTCCTCTTTGGTTTTTGTATTTGTTTTTTGTATGAGTTGAAGTTTCAGTTTCTTTCCAGTGTCATTTTTGTTCCTCCATTCTAGTTTTCGTTTTTTTGTTTTCATGGCGTCGAGTGGTGGGGTGAACCATTTTGCCATTGGTCTTTTACGTGAAGGAGTAAAAGTTTTTTCTTTGGCAATTTCGGCGATCGTTGTTGTGATCCAGGTGTGGAGTAGAGCTACTTTTTTGTCCAAGTCAGCTGCTTCCATAATTGTTGCTTGTGGTTTGACGAGTTCGAGAAGTTCAGTTGGAGTTTTTGATGGTTCTCCAGTTTCTTTTCATAGTGATCGGTGGTTTGCCATGTTGCTTGTTTGTTGGAGTGCTTATCATGATTACGAAGGAAATGAGAAGGTGGTCGCTCCAGAGTATTTGAATTGGATGTGCTGTGGTAATAAGTTCTTTATTTGCGAAGATTGCGTCAAGTGTGTGCCCTGGCGAGTGGGTTGCTCCTTTGACTAGTTGATGTCGATTCATTGCTGCTAGCTGGTCGGTTGGAGATTTTTGTGTAGTTGTGGTTTCTTAAATCGAACCAGATGTTGAAATCTCCAAGGATGATTAGTTGATTATGCTCGATGGCTAGGATGGCAATAGCTTCCATTAGTGCGTCTATGAAGGTTGCATCGTAGGTTGGTGGTCTGTATATCAGTATGAATTTCAGGTTTGTTTTGGAGTTTACTGATAGGCGTATAATTAAGGATTCACATTTATCAATGTCTAGTGGATCTTCCAATTTGATAGCCAGGTGTTCCTTGTGGATGATTGCCAACCCCTCAACCGCTTTTGGTTTTTCTGTTTGCTTGAACGCATTTGAAGTTTTCAGGTAGGCAATTGTTGAGGGTGATCTTGTAATTGTCATCTTACCATGTTTCACTTACAAATAGTATGTCGATACCTCCATCACATTAGAAGTTGTATATTTCGGTGCCATGTTTGGACATTGACCTTGCATTGATTAAATTGCAATGGACCTTTTTGGTGTGTTTTTTTTATTAGTTGTCCCTTGTTTTGGTTTGTAGTTGTTCATTCGAGGTGCTTTTGTATTGACGTTGATTGGATGAAGAAGGCTGCTTGTTCATTGAAGCAGTCCGGTAGATTGATAGCATGACTGTTCAATCGTGGTGCATCGCTAGTAGTGCCGATTGGTTGAAGATCAGCAAAGGCTTCTTCTTCATTGAATCGGTCTGTTAGGTTAATGGTTGGGTTGTTGGTTACTAGGGCTTTGTCGTCTTGTCAGATATGTTGTGGGTATCGATGGTGCCCTTCTGTTCTTGTGAGGTCATAAGAAGCACCAGCCATTTTGAAGGTTCGTCATCCAATTCATGATAGGCAGCCTCCTAGAAGCACATGCCTCAATACCATTCTCAATGTGATGCCAATGAAGGGTAAACATCCTCTCATACTCACTAACTGTAGATGATGGGGAGATGACAGATGAAGACTGGATACCTGAAGCAGTTTATATATTCCAAGAAAATGCCAAAAAATTGACAACAAATTGGCTTAAAGTATCAAAAACCACCTATCGGAGCACCATCAAAAAAGCATACAAAATAGAAATAAATGCTTCAAAAGTCAATTGGGATTAATGGTGCCAGTATGTATCCAATCAAGAACACAGTCTGCTCTTGGACAGTGAGCTCTTAGGGCAGAAAAGCAACAATATTCTCCATACAGCTGAATCAAAATCAAATTTCTACTCAAATGTCATTAGGCGAAGTTCTTTGGGGGCTCAAAAGGCCTGAAAACAGTCATAAATCCAGCTCAGTGGCTTTAAGATCCAACAAGGAAAAAAGGAGCGACTTGATCCCCTCTCCTTCTGGAAGGCCTTTGCTTCCTCCAGCACTTAGTCTTCTCCCCCCTTGTCTTTTTGCTACCTCTGCCGCTGAACAACTGTGTGTGGGGGCTTAAAGCTTGTCTTATTTATACTCACTGGACTCTCACTGTCCCACACCTACAACCACCAAAGTGGTCTAAACAGAGGGGAGGGGAGAGAGATTTGCTCCGTACCAGTGGTATCAGCGAACAGCATTGAGCTTGTACGAACTATCCAAAAACCAACGTAGGATGATATAAATCACTCTATGGCACAAAGAGGAAGCTTAGGAAGGGTGCTTCATCCACCAACAACTCAAAGTTGTCCAAGCAAAAGATATCAGCAAACAGCATTGATCTTGTGTATACTAAAGCAAGGTTGGCTCAGCACATGCTTATCTGCCAGTATACTAAAGCTTAAAGCTGTTCGACCACCGAAAGTTGAGAAGGAATAAGTTCTGCAGTTTTTCCACAGTGCTGTATTTCTTTTGCATTGCTGTCTTTTGTTTACTATTTTATCGGAAAACACTTGGCGTTCATCCCAGAAAAGCCTACAAAGCAGTGAATGACTGTTTATAGAAAAAGACTACAGTGTTCCAGCTTCAAGGTCACTGGCGCTCGTCTGAGTTTTTCTTGCATAAGGACACTGATGTGATTTAATTTAACTTAATATTGCTAAGGCTGATCTCACGGTTCACATTTTACTAAATATAAAAGCATTGGCTGGGTTATAGCTCAAATATGCTGTTTTAGGCATGACCTAGGCATAACTGTAACAGAGGTTACACATCACTGCAGCAGGACAACGGCAGACTTCGGAAGGACACCAAGCACCCGAAAATGCCAACTGGAGGGCACTATTCACACCAGCATGGCAAGACTGGGTCTCAAAACCGACTGCAATGGTTTTCAGCATAAAAATCGTCCAGCAGGTACACCAACCTGCTTACCTTCCAAAAACCCAGCAGAACTGTCTATATGAACAAGGTTTCCCATTAAGGTACTTTTCTCCACAGGGTCTGACTTCAGCCAGTCCTCTAATGCCATTAGGGGATTAAAGTCAAAGGCTTTGGCGGGTGGTAAACCAGGTTGACCCTCAAAACACACCAAACACACAAACACTAGCAGAGGAAGTTCAATGACCTGCCAACAGCCACAAACTGGTCTAGATCAGTTTAAACTACTGGTGTCATCTTGGGCTCACAAAGAGCCCACATATCTACCAAAGTAATTTTTGCTCTGCCTCATGGTTCCCTGAATGAATGAAGCCCCTAAACCAAAATGGCCAAAGTAGGACTTTAAAACCAATGGTTACCACAAAGACACCTGGTGCTATTGATGCAATAGATCAGCTTTCACCCATGCCATAGTGAAGCCAATCCTAAATATATGCCGTCACAAGCCTACCCGTAAAACCAACGTAGGATGATATAAATCACTCTATGGCACAAAGAGGAAGCTTAGGAAGGGTGCCCGGACCCTGGAGTCTTATGGGTGACTCGGGACCACATACTATTAAGGAGTGAAAAAAGGGATGTAGTGGTAGGGGGATCTCAGCAGACAATCTCTGTGACAACTGGAATAAATTAGAAAATCTAAAAACCAAATGGGAAAAATGGGAAAAGAATAGGGGTCTCATAAAATGAGACTGTATAATCTCACAAAATGATATTCTATCCTAACAAGAGGTAATGCAAAGATTGGCCCAGAGCCACAGTATTATCATTCGATTTTTAGATAAAGTGGTTGTGCTGGATAGAGTACACAACGCCTGGTGCATTGTGAATTCCCTCTGTTCCCCCGCCCTGCAACCCTGGTTCTTTCCATCTCTCCTATCTACTGCAATTGCTACTCTATCACCTATCCTATCTCTCTTTTGAAGCCTGGAAGGAAAAGGTTTAAGAAAGGACTCCTGGTCTCCAACCCAGGCCTGCCCATCGCTGACACCTATTTCAATGCTCTCTCCAGGCAAACTGCTACTGACATCCTCTGTCATTCCTTCTCCCGACCCATGGATTCCTCATATGGTCACTACCCTCTCCCCTTTCTCCTCAACCATTAATGGTGAAACCATAAGTAAAGTTCTCTTGGAACACTTCACACTCTCTAGGTGTATCATTAATATCTATTTAAATGGCACGGTCGTGGCACAGGGCTCTCAGGCCAACCTCTTCTAGAGGGGTGTCTACCCTCTCAATAATTCCCTACATTCTCCTGACATTCTTCCTTCTGTCACCCCCTTTGGCCCCTTCTCCACGACCGATGGGTGTACCACATCCCTCTACCCCTCCTAGGAAAACCTTCAAAGGGGGAACTTAGCTTCACTTGGCCTTCTCAATGCTGGCCCTGCCAGAAACACTCCTCTGACATCTGTTGCCTGCTTGAAGACTTTGGCCTTGCTGTTCTTGCCCTCTTGGAGACATGGTTCAATGCCAGCTCTGTCACTGCCCTTGATACTCTTCTACCTGAGGGCTACAAGATATTTTCCAAACACTAACCCAGTCGGTCTGCAGGTGGAGTAGCCTTGATCTTCCCTGAATGGGTCCCCAATTCCATCATACCCATTCAATCCTATTCCTTCTTTAAATGTCTACCCTGTAAGCTTGGTGTCTCTCCTACCTTCTCACTTACTCTTGCCTCCATTGACAGGCCCCCATGGCCCACTGCCCCTCTTCATCTCTGTATGGGCTGACCTCACCTCCTCTCTCACTACCTCTACCTCCAAGGTTCTCTTCCACTGATATTTCAACATTCATCTTGATTCCTCTGAAGCGGCCAATGTGTCCTCTGTAACTCTCGTTCCTTCACCATTCTTCCCTCTGGTCCGACCGACTCAGCCGGGCACACCTCGGATGCACACATCTCCAAAGGCATTATCGTCTCTCCATCTGCTCCAACAAGAGGGCCCATATCCAAGCCTGCATGTCTGGGGCCACCAACAACATGTCTGAATTTTTCAAAATATGTAAGGACCTCGCCAACCCTACTGCAGTCTCAACCTCTCCTCTTCCTTCCCATGCCCTCTGTTCTGCATTGGCTCACCATTTCACAACCAAAAGCCATCACATCCTGTCCCCACTTGCCTCTACCCCCCACCTATGCTCAAGCCTCCCTTGACCCCCTTACACACCCCCTATATTCTCCTCCTTCTCGCCTATAGCACCGGAAGAGGTCTCTAAAGCTGTCCGCTCCATGAAGTCTAATCCAAACAGGTGCTCCCTTGATCCTCCATAACTATTAAGGACAACATTGCCACTCTCGCTCCTTCCTTATCTGATTTATGTAACCATTCCTTTGCCACTGGCACTTTTCCAATTTCCCTCAAGCACTCCCTTGTGCACCCTCTCCTAAAAAAGCTGTCGGCTGACTCCTAGTGCCTGGCTTACTATCACCCTATTTCCACTACCCCCTTCCTGGGTAAACTCTTTGAGAAGTTGGTCATCTGCCAACTGACCCACCACACTGAATCTCCATGCCCACCAGTCTGGCTTCCGAGCATCCAGAGGCACGGAAACTGCTCTCCTGAACACTCGTGAAGTCCGGCTCTCAAACCTTGATTCTAACTCTCCCTCTGTTCTCATCCTCCTTGATCTCTCCTCTGTCAATCATGCCATCCTCTTAACGCGGCTCCATTATACCCTTGGTATCACGGACCTCTCCCTCGATTGGCTGACCCCCTTCCTTTCTAATCTACCTTCCCGGGGCAACTTGGCCCCTTCCTCTCCTCCACCTGTCACTTTACCTGCGGTAACCTCAGGGCTCTATTGTATCGCTGTGGCTCTTCAACATCTACCTTGCCCCTTTGGTCCACTTGATTACCTGCTTCTCTCCTCATTTCCAGTGTTATGCTGATGACACTCAGCTCTCATTCAAGACCCCCCCCCCCATCTACCTCCTCACTCATTCCTGACTATTTGACTGCTATTCAGGCATGGTGCTTAGCTAATGATCTTGGTCTTAATGCCAGTAAGACTGAGATACTTCTCATTGGAACAGGGTCCCCTTCCTCTTCTCCTTCTCCCCCTCCCCTCCTCCTCCTCCTCCTCCTCATGCTCCTCCTCCTCCTCCTTGGGTTCTCCTCCTTGGGTCCAGTCTGCTCACCATCTTGTGAGGCTAAAAACCTTGGTATTATCTTTTTGCACTCCACAGTCTCCTTCACCCCTCACATTACTGACCTTGCCAAGAAGGTCCACTTTCAGCTTCACCTCCTCAGTGGTATTCTCCCTTTCCTTAATTTCTCCCAAAATCTTAATGTCTCCAGAGCTCTGGTTCTCTTTAGGTTGGACTACTGCAATAGCCTCTTCCTCAACCTACCTCTTTCCACCCTTCAACCTATCCCGAATAGGACTGCAAGACGTATCCTTAGGCACAAGCCCAGGGACCGCATCTCTCCAGTCCTTATATTTCTCCACTGCTCTCAGTGGCTACAAAGATCAACTTCAAGACCCTCTGCATCATCCACAAGGCCGTCTGGGGCCTGGAAAGCCGCTACATCGAACTCTCTCTCCTTAAATACCCCTCCGCTATAGCCCTTTGGTCCTCTAGCTCCAACTCTCTGCAGATCTGATGTTTTTCCAAGCAGAGAGTGGGGGGCAGATCTCTCTCTCTTCGGCAGGCGCTTCCCTTTGGAATGGCCTCCCTGTCCCCCTCAGCCTTGAGCAAAGTCTCCTTAAGTTCTGGAAGCTTCTTAACACTCTACCCTTCTCTACCTCTTCTCCCTCCCTTGCTAAATGCCTCCTCCTACCGCTGTGACTGATGGCCCGATGCACCTATGAGTCACACAGCGTACCAGGCCCTCCCTGACCAGTCTCCACCAGCATCCTCTACCAGCACTTGACTGGCCCAGAGGCTGGGCCCATCCCTGACCCTCCATTATCTCTTTCCTTGCCCAACCTGATGGACGGTCACCCCTCCAACCCCCCGGGCCCTAACCAGCCCCCTACCCCCTCTCTCGCATTTAGACGGTGGCCCTCCCCTGTCTAAGCACTTGTCTGTCACCTGTTGTGGACCATCTCACTGAACACTTGCCTGGCCCATGAGCTGGGCCCATCCCCACCTACCCCCCGCCCTCACCTCCTTCCGTTCTGTTAGGGAGAATTCTCATTTCTGTGCTAATTCCCTTCAACCTTAAAGACCCCCCAGCTCTTTTGCTGGACTTTAGGACTTTTGAATTTTTTAACCCTGGAGTGAGTGAGACCATTTTCTCACTCTCTCATGTGTTTTCACCCAATTTGGATTATGTCTGACAAACTCCACACGCATCTACTTTTTGTATGGTGACACACAGCACCTTCAGTGCAGTGTCACAGATAACTCTAAGATTCCTCAGAATGTTTTCTTGTGTGAGCTACTGTTCCCAAGAATAGTAAAGTGAAATTGACTTTACTTACCTTCTCTCTTTGTAGGTCCAGCACACCCCATCTTATGTGGAGTGTTGGGAGGCTACCTAGTTAGGCAATAATTGGTGTAGTAACCCTGTGGGAGACTACACAACACTTGCCCTCTTGGTATTCGGTAACCCGCCTATTGGCATAGGTCTGTACTACACAAGTTGGTAGTGTGACTGAGCAGCCAGACTTATCTCAAGAGGGGTAAATGTGAGCTGTAGAGCTGTAGCAATGAAATCCACCAATACAAGTATCCAAAAAACACTTACACTAAGTGTCACACAAATCTTGCATCGTACTCTCCTCTGAAATGAGGCATTCAGGCACATTAGGAGTCCCATAGTGGAGCCCAAAAGGGTCATCCTTCTCATCCGAACACCACTCCTACTCAAAAATGGAAGTGAGGTTCCTAAAAAAATACTTTTTAGGAAGCGGGACATAGCTCTTCTCCGGAATGGAACCCACAGGCTTTGAAATCTTTGAAGGCGTCAACTTGCATTTAGCCATAGCCTTCCTAGGAGGGTCAACAGCCCTGGGGGTTGAGCTGGCAAAATTGGCCCAGGTGGCGTCGATGGTTTCGGAGTCGACAGGGGCGTCTAAAGCCTAACAGGCGAAGACCTGATGGGCACAATCGACAGAGGGCTTTGAGGTCTTTGAAGTCTTCGAAGGCTTTGAAGGTGTTGGCGACCTTGTCCTCTCTCCATGTCTTGAGTGATCCTTCGACACCTTGTCTCGAGGCCTCCCGATGTGGATCACGCTGTTGACTCGGACTCAAGGGCACAAGAGTGTACGGCCAAGACTGCTCCTTGCCGGCCTGCACAGAAGGCGCGGACGGAGCTCTTTCTTTCTCAAACATCTTAAGCATCTCCACCCAGAAAGCTTCCCATTCTGCCAGTGTCGATCTTTTAGACGGGCATGTAACCCTCTTGGGGGAACCGCCTAACGAAGACGACGAGGAAGGCGACCGGCAGTGCCTTCTCTTCGAGCACTTTGACGAGGACGAAGAGTGGCGTGAACCACTACGAGACCGTGAACGCTTGACCTTCTTCCACCGAGAAGAGTCGCCTCTCGACTCGTCAGCCAAAGGCCCAGCCGGTCGGGATATACTCGGCTTGGACACCTTGCCTACCTGAAGCGTCCCTTTCATTCCCGCAGGGCTTTCCCTGTTATGGGTTGAACCTTGGAGCACTTATCCGTCTCGTGGCCCTCGCCCAGGCACCACAGACAGACTCGATGCAGATCCGTAATGAACATCTTGGAACCACATTTCTTGAACCCGGAACGAGGGGTCTTTGGGGTAGAAGACAAAGACATTGTCGAAAAGAGAATGTACTTCAATATGAGGCACGCCGAGTTTCTCATGAAGCAAACACGTTTGCTGAAAAACAGAACTGAGGCCAACGGGCGCCGTGCGTGCTACTTATACCATCTGATAACGTCACTCTCGACGGAGGCCTTCACGGGACATCGACTGGATGCCATCAACGCAGGTCGCCCTCGGCTGAAATTGTTTTTCGAAGCTGGACAACATATGTCAAAGATGAGGAATACGTTGGAGGACACAATCCATACGAAATGAGAATTCTCCCTAACACTAGGTCCCATTCCATCTCAGGACTGGGGATATATTTTTAGATTGCTTTTCAGTGTTTTTTCTATGTTTTTCTAGCCTGATGATTTATCTGTGCTTCACTGATATTGAAAGCATTGCTGATAACTCTGCTAAACGGTTGCTTACATGTCTTTAAGGTAAAGGGTTGGGGTTCTCCCTAAAACTCCCAAGGGTGGGTGTATCTATATTTAATAGTAGTTGTGTGACAATACATCTGACAGTCTTATTGATTGATTTGCATTTTAAACGCCTAATCATATTATATTTGTATACTTCTCTAGCAGGAATTATTCGCGTGCTCTAGGGGTGTCTCACTGTAGCCCTAGACCCCACCCTCACACCCCTCAAGATTCTAAGCCTTGCTGCTCTGCTACCTACCTTGATTGGGTTTGGATAGACTTCAGTGTCTTTCCTGTTCAATGTTATAGGTTGGCCTCCCAGAATCCACCCCATGGTTGATTTTGCAAGTCCATGTTAACATCTTGTTACCTTGATTTTAACTGTATTGGCCACAATCCCATCGACAATGTTTTCAGTGAAGAGATCAAAGGGTTTGTCCATCCGCCTCATGAACTCTGGCTTCAGGAGATAGCCACAGCGTCGGTTATACTCGAATATGCCCATATTTAGCTGCATCGGGAGATCTGAAGTTGAGAACAGCAGACAGTCAGGCAACAGCACCAAATTCACATTGAAAACAAAAGCACAGATGCCACACCTTGCAAGGGAGATCCATAGACACTTAATAATAGACACTCGCAACACAGCTGCCATAGGTCAATCTGGAGAGTGGCCACTCACCAAGAGTCTGAAAGTTGAGTGCCACCATTTGGCAGCCAGCATTCCAGAAGATCTGGGGCATGTAGTTCGAGGAATCCACACGTGTTCCCTTAGGGTAGATCCGGCTAAGCTGCTTCTTGTTATATCTGAAATCCTCTGAGTCAAGGAGCCATAACAGCTGCACAGGTCAATTGGAGGATGCAAATATAGACATAGTGTGGGACAGTAGTGTTAGAGTCTTTGAGAGCATTGATTCATACAGTGCCAGAAGGTGAGTGAGAGTGCAAAAGAGAAAGAACAGAGTCAAGTCACTCGGGGAAGATTTAAATCTGCTGTATTTGTTGTGGACTTATCGTTTTGTTGTCTCCCCCTCTGAATTCAAATGGAATAAAACTCTCTCTAGCACACTTGGTTCAATTCAAGTTGAATAGAACAACTGAACACATAATCCACCCTTAGTATATTGAAGGAATGTTTGGGAATAAAATGTAAGATTATAAATAACAATTTAAAACAATATACCCTTAATTCCTGAAGAAATTAGTTACTAACATCTGCTGTAAAAACAGTTTGGATCTTCAAATCAGTTCAAGATTAACATGCTGAGCATTTTCTTGAACCTGGTGGTTAGATCCATCACTGCATTTTGACTGGAGCACTGGCTATAATGAAACTATGATGTAAACCTGAAATACGCAATGCCCACATTTCAGCTCCTTCAACTTAGTTTTACATTCTTTTTATGCTCTACTTGAAAATTAAATAACCCCTGCAATCTTTTGCAGAGGAAGAATAGGTCTTATGTAAACCACTGTGAATCGGATATCATTTGCGTCTCATTTTGAGCCACTTTTTGAAGTCTCTTCTGTTTTTGCTGGCTTTCTTATTGGTAGATTTTTTATTTCCTCATCTCTGAATGCCTCAATGGGCCAATGAATACAACACATTTTTGATTTGTGCTTCCTTTGTAGCCCATAAGGCAGGCAGGGCAGGGACACTCCAAGGGGTCCCCAGTTGACAAATGAATGTGATTTCCTACCCAGAATGTATGTCAGTGTTACAGGTTGGTGGCAGCAGTATACTTTGTATTTGGTTTCAGTACAGTGTGGTCTTTTTACTGCTAATGGTAGCCATTTGCTCCCAAAAAATCTGTGACCTGGCCATTTTTCTTTGTGGTCTTTGTTATTCCATGGAGGGAAGAACCATTTTCACTCAGAAATCACAGAGACCCCTTTGTGTGAAGAGAATCCAGTTTGCTGGATGAGGGTCTGTCAATCCATATTCCTTTGTGTGTGCCCACAAACAGGAGTGAGGCTGACCTTCCCCGATTGGGAGGCTGCAAAATGTTGCAAAGGGATTGGGGGTTGCCTCCAGATGTGTGTGTGTGTGTGTATCTCGATTTACTTACCCTGTAATCGTCTTCCTGTGGCGTGAATCAGTTTAGAATCCCATGCTTTGTATAGGCCACCATCTAGTGGTTGGCTCAGAGTATTACAGCTTGCAAACCTTCCTGATCCAGAAATAGTGCAATAGTCTTTCTGGTGCTTGTATCCGTTTCTCTTTAATCACATTCAATGTATATTCCACCAAATAGTGGCATCGACATTGGCGTTCCTCTTGCAGTATATCTACTCTCTGTTACGATTCGCTAGTTACCGTCACTTCTCCCGAGGGGGAATCTTCAGGAGCCATGCTGCCAAGTTCATTGATTGTGATTGAGGGTGCACTGTTAGCCCTCCGTGCCGAGTGAGCAGATTGTACAGGCACAGGAGCTTGATGGGATTGCACATCGCCAGTTTACGCAGATGTGGATACCAGGGTTGTTTTGACCACATAGGAGCATCTAGGATGAGCATTACCAGTTCCTTGTGGATCTTGTTTACCACCTTCCTCATTAGAGGTGTTGGGGAAAGCGTAAGCAAATTTCCCTGACCAGTTCATCCATAGGGCGTTCCCCTTGGAGCCTGGCTGGGGAAAGCTGGACACGAAGTCTGGGCATTGACTGTTTTCGCTTGTAGCAAACAAGTCTATTGTGGGAAACCCCATTGAGAAAAGAGGTGTTCTATGACCTCTGCGTGTAGTTGCCACTCGTGTTCTTCTGGTAGGGGATCTCTGCTCAATGAGTCTGCAAGAGAGTTGAGTTCCCCTGGAACATGCTGTGACGATAGGAATATTTTCAGTTTGAGTGCCCAATCCAAATTTGTTGCGCAAGCCTGGACAGATTTGGAGAACGTGTGCCACCCTGTTTGTTGATGTAAACATTGCTGTAGTGCTGTCTCCCAGGACATGGACAGATTAGTTTGCTAGGTGAAACTTGAATGCCTGAAGGGCTTTGAATACTGGCAGTAGTTCTAGCAGATAGATGCTCATCTTTCGCCATTTTGAAGGCATCTAAGCAGATTCCACAAGCCTCAGAAATATATATATATATATATAGGATGCATTTCACCGTAATCGTATTTCTGATCCTTGTATCTGCTTATATTCACATGCTATGCATAGGCTGACATCTAGTGGAAGCTGCAGAGTATTACAGTTGTTTTCGAAACTCGAAAAGGAACGTCGACAGGGCGTGCCAGTAATACTATCCCTAGTGTGACGTCCACTGTACCCATGGTCCTTCACGCGTCAAGGTCCCTCAGATTGTTTTGTTCTGACATGAGGTTGCATGAAGTGTAGTGTGAGTACAGGTGTATCCAAGCAGATAGATAACAGAAAGCTCATATAACATCTATGCATCTTCTCTCAGGGTAGGAAAGGCGGGCGCATGTGAATCTAAGCAGATACAAGCATCAGAAATACGATTATGGTGAGTAATTTATCCCTTATGATGCTTGTGGAATCTGCTTAGATCACGTGCTATGCATAGATTACGAGCATTATTAGGAGAAGGTGGTGGGTTGTGAGAAGGAGCAGCGACAAATAGATGTTTTAGAACTGCTTGTCCCACCCTTTGTATCTGCTTTGGAATGTGTGTCAATGCAGTAGTGCTGAGTGAAGGTGTGTACTGAGCTCCATGTAGCTGCTTTGCAAATGTTGTCTAAGGGGACATTTGCAATGAAAACCAGAGTAGCTCCTATGCTTTGAAAGGCAGTGTCTTATTTGATAATGAACAGCATAATTGTATACATTTGACTATCAATCTGGAGATTGCATTTATGGAAATGCGGTCTCCTTCTCTACCTGTTGCTATGGAGACAAACAGTTGATCTGTTTTCCTAAGGGCCTTGTCTTATCTACATAATAGTGGTCCACCCTCCTCACATCTAGTGTGTGGAATTTAACCTCAGCTGAGCTAGTTGGTTTCTGAAAGAAAGCTGGAAGCTCGATGGATTGGTTCATGTAGACTTTAGAAATGAATTTAGGTGAGAACCTAGGATGAGTACATAAAACCAATTTCTCTTTATGAATAATAAAGAAAGGGTCCTGCACTGAATGCTTGCAATTCACTAACTCTTCTTATGGAGGTAAGGGATTTGAGAGCATCATACTCCTCTTTGGCCGACTTCAGGGCATCTTCCACCGCTTTGCTTAACAGTACATTTGGTTCCACCGGCATGTTTAACAACGTTGTCTTTGTCTCCAGCTTAAAACCCGATTGGCAAAGCCAAGCATGGTGCTTCATAATGGTTCCTTCTGGAATTATGCATCTGGCATTGTCTGTAGCGTCGAGGTTGTTCTTTAGTAGGCTGCTGGCAGTGGCCTTGCCTTCAGCTGATATAATGGCAAGTTTAGATTTCAGAGGATCTGGAGCAGAGTCAACAAGGGCCGTAATCTCATCCCATTTAGTGCAGTCATAGCTCGCCAACAGTGTGGAATTGTTGCCGATTCTAGCTTGGAATGCTGCAGAAGTTGCAATTTTTCTACCCATGGTATATAGCTTCTTGCTCTCCTTGTCTGGGGGAGCTTCCGAAGAGGCTAAAGGTGTACCGGCCCTCTTCCCGGGTAGTTGTGACAACTAGTGAATCCGGCCTAATTTGTCCTCTGATATATAATGGATCACATGGTGCCAGGTGGAATAGTTTTGCTATTCGCGGATTGACTGCCCTTGCTTGATTGGGACTTTCAAGAGAGGGCTGGATTCTCCTTTGAACCGACTTCAGAATGGGTATAAACTGGGTGAGAGCTTTCTTGTCCCCCAGGATATCTTCAACAAATTCCTCGTCTTGCTGAGTTTCGTAAGTTTGAATCCCGAAGTGCTCAGCTGCTTTGATCATGAGATCATTAAACGAGGGCTGATTATCCATCAGGGAATCAGGTAAAGGGGAGTCTTGTGGAAATGGAGTCTATAGTGTAAACCTCTGACTCGTCATTATTATCCCCCTCATCATCCACATCATAGTATTGATTTACCTCCTGATCCCCTTCGGTGTCCATATGCATAGCATAAAGCTCAACAGAAGTGCAAGACCTCTTTGCTGGAGGCTGGGATAAAGAGAGGGGCTGAGGAGTGGCAGACAGGAGCTGAGAGCCTGAGGCCTGATCAGCGGGAGGTGTATTTTGGAAATTTTCTAAGGCATGAGTGTTCTTTTCAAAGTAATTTGCAAAGAAAGTTATTCTAGGCATCACTATATCCTCTGCTGACCATGTGGCTGAGCTGGGGATGACCCCAGGGTAAGGTACAGCATGTGTGTGGGGTTTAGGTAGGCCCTTATTATGTAGGGCCTCACTTAATGAACCCTCTCCCTCTTGTGGGGCAGTTAAAGTTTCCTTGGAAGGGGTAGACTCTTCCCTATGAGACCTGTCTTTCTGGGTCTTGTCTCTATGACTAGAGCTTTTAGAGGAAGATTTTTTTGGAATTAGAAGCCTTAACAAGGCTTTCTGGGACATGTTTTTTAATCAGGTGTGAGAACCGTGAATCCTTAGGCTTTCCTGCCCGTTTTGACGAAATGCGTCGAGTTTCGGCACTGGGAAGGACCTCCGTCACGTCTGCCGACATTCGGTTGAAGAGGTTTTATGGGTGGCGTCTTTTGTTTTATGAGGCCTGTCATGAAGCAACTGAGAGTTGTAGTGCCCAGAGGACAGGGAATCGATTGATCTGCCCCTAGACGCTGAATCTGGGCGTTTGTTCGGCAGAGCCGAAACATTACCGCAGGGTGTGTGTTTAGTGTGGGAAGATGGAGTGCTCTTGCGGCCGGGTGTAGTCCCCACAACAGAGCCGCCGGCCTGTCTTCCAAGGTTGGGGGCCAGCACTTGGGAACATGGCTGTTCCCCATCACCCTCGCCATCCGAAAAGACGGCGCTGCTGCCGTCACTGGAGGCTCCCTCCACATCCATGGATGCCTTGGCCTGCATGGCATGATGGGCCCAGCATTTTGTTCTGCGATCTTTAAGTGTCTTGGGTCAAAAAAGCGTACATGCTCGACAGTGCCCTTCGTCGTGGTTTGCGGTTTAGACACAGGTAACAAACTCTGCGTTTATCGATCCACAGAAACATTTTATTACAGTTTGGGCAGAATTTAAAGGGTGTCCTATCCATGTCTGGGGAAGACACCCGGGGGATAGGTGGGAAAATACATTGTATAATGACCGCCCCTCACTCTCAGTACTGTAAGGGGTCCATCGAAAGTAGACTTCGTCCGACGGGCTGTGTTATCCTTGCTCGATTCTCCACCCCGTCGAGGAGCGTGGCGTCGGTCGATAACGACAGAAAGAGTAACTATATTTGTAACTTTGCATAAGCAAATGGCGTCAGCCAAAATTTAACACCGCAAGAAGAGACCGCTCACAATGGCGGAAAAAAACAATCTGAGAGACCTCGACGCGTGAAGGACCATGGGTACAGTGGACGTCAAACTAGAGATACACTGGCACGCCCTGTCGACATCCCTTTTCGAGTTTTGAAAACAACAACTGTAATACTCTGCAGCTTCCACTAGATGTCAGCCTATGCATAGCATGTGAATCTATACTTTCCCTTTTGGATGGCAAAACCTGACACTGTATTTTTTATCCATGCTTCGATCTCATCCACTGTCAGACCCTTTAGGTAGCTCAGCTTAGTTTCAGTGTTTGAAGTTATATAAGTGTTGGCCATTTCGATACTCTGTCCAGGTTACCCTATTACCACCAGAGTTCACATTCAGACCTCCGATTCCTGCGTGTTCATTGGTCCTTTCCCTATTCTCTGAAGAGAGGACTAGAATCGCATGATCACTGAAATCCTTTTCTGTCATGGCTAATATTCTTATAAGTGGTATCAGTGTGCCATTTTAGTGTTGTGGCTTTAGCACCACTCCTCCAGGTTTTTTCCCCAGGTAGATCACCAGTATCCTTTCAACATATAGCAACCCCATCTGGCAAGAAAATCACATCATAATGTGCCCTTCGGGTTTTCCAAGGTTTGCTCCATTTTACACAAACTGAACACATTCACGGGTTGCGTTATTTCACTTTGACATTTACAGCGTGCATTCAAATCTCCACCTATAATCACTGCTTCTCTTTCTTCCGTTACATTAACACGGCCAATTATCTCTGATGTGGTTTCAATAATTTTCTCTGTGAATTCCCCGTGGGGGATGGGGGGGTTGGGTCATAGACGTTGATAATCATAGCTCTTGTTTCAGTATTAGGGCAGCTGATGTTTACTGCTAGGACAAATGGATCATCACTGTTAATATATATTCTTTCAATTTTTATGTTACTTCTCACTCCAATTACCAAGTCCCCAAATGGACTTCCTCTCTTCCCATTTTTGGATAGAATTTGGTATAGTTGATATCCATCCAGGTGTACCTCAGTAGTAAGCCAGGTTCACCGCAATAGGAAGATATCATTCTCCATGAACCCCCCCCGCCTACCCCAAGGATCCTTCTAAGCTCATTAAATGTGCAAAGCCCTTGACCCCTGATATTCCAGGTGCACACTACCCAGGCTCAGTTTTTTATTACTCCCTTCTGGGTGGCAGATTCAATAAGCCACTTAAATAAACCCAGAATGTTCTTCTGTAATGTGCTGGGATCTCCATTATTTCCTGTCTTGCCTCCAAGCTGCTTTACACAATCCATGAGGCTTCCCACTTCATTTGTATTAGTATTTATGGGTGCAAAGACAGTGTCTAGCTCATATCCAAGCTCCATTAATCTGTTGCGATCTGCTCGAATCATGTCCGCTGTTTCCAGTGTGCTGGAATGCACCCTGCTAAATGATTTAGGCATGTCAGTGGTTCAATGTATTCGAAATCCTTTGTGTCCAGAATACCTAATAGCAATATCAATCTCACCATCCCCAAAATGTCTGCTCTACACACACTGCATCAAACTTTTATGGAACTTTGTCCAAGTAGCTGTAGTGAAGTCAATGCAAAAGAAAGCAAAGTTGTGTTTCTCCGTCCAGAGGAATCCTGCTCAGGCTTTTCCTCCTCCCGATTCGGCAGGAAAAGCCGGACCCTACACTTTAGCAGCCTTTTGGGCTCCCATGGGACTCCCGGATCATTTGCAAATCTGGAACAGAAGAGCTTCTACCTTTCTGTTGGAACCTGGACAGTATTGTTGCTGCTGTTCATAAGCACTTGCATTATTGGGAGACACTGGACTGCTCCTCTGCAGCTGCCCTCCTTTGTGGGAATCGCCTGTATACTGCCCAGCAGTCCTTTGTATGGACCGGCTCATCCACTGACTTGTGGCAAAGGGACATTATTGGACTACCTTGGTGGTGCTGCTGTTTTTCTGTCCACAGACATGAACGATGCCTCCTGCAAGTCATCTTCACCTGAAACTAGCCTTCTGTTGCCAAAGGCTCTGTGTGGATCTAGGACCGCAACCTGAAGAAAACCCAACATCTCAACTCACCTGTGCACTTGTATCTCCTAGACCTTTTCTTCAGCTTTCAGCAGCTCTGCCACATTTCTTGTGTCTTGGGACTAACTTCATCAATGTTAGGGAGAATGTTTATTTCTGGGCCAATTCCCTTTAACCTTAGAGACCCCCAAATTCCTTTGCTGGACTCAGGGCTTTTTAATTTTAACTCCTGATTGAGTGGGACTTTTTTCTCACTCTCGCGTATATGTTTTTTCTGTCTAGGCTATTTGTGTTTCTTACTGTTTAATGTAGTCTGGTAAACTCCATAGGCATCTGCTTTTTGCATTGCGTCACACAGCATCTTTTGTGCAGTGCCACTTGGACTTCTCTTAATGTTTAACTACATTTTCTTGGGTGGACTACTGTTCCCAAGAATAGTAAGATGGCTCCAGTCTTACTTATCCTTTCTGTTGTGGGTCCAGCACACACCACCCTATGTGGAGTGCTGGCAGAGGGGGTTTACCTAGTGACTCCTTTATCCCACTTCTCATGTAACGTTCTGTTACACTAACTCAAATGGCTGGTGGTAGTGGTTTCTTTTTTACTACCTTGTGCCATGTACCAGCAAGCTGATTCCTTGAAATGGTGACCATTTTCTCAAAATGCCCGCGGTCTTCTTTTTTCCCAATTTCTTGTCAGTTAGTTCCTTCTGGGCTTTTACTCTGAATCGGGTTTGTTCGAGTCCTTTGTGCATTTTGCCTTTGGCAGGCTTCAGCCCTGAAGCCCGCTTGGCAGGAAGTGAGGAAGGGTCCCAAAACCTCCCTGTCCTTTGTCTCTAGGTGTGCCTGGTTGAAACCAGTTCTGATTGCCCAGCTGGCTGTCCAGGAGGACAGCCACCGTGCTGGGTGATTGACGGCCTAGGGCTATGAATGAATGGGAACTTGCTTAAAACGCACGTTTTTTGGGAATAAAGGCAGAGTCAACCACTGGAGGACAAAATCCAACAAAGATGTGAAGACAGGCCAGCAGCACACCCCTGGACCGCGAAGTACCCCGGTGAAGCCCTGCAGCTGTGCTGACCCATTTTCACTTCGACTGGGAAGGCCCGTACGGGACGACTTCCTCCCTTGGGCTGGTGGGACAAACTAGTCTAAAGACAAGCTTCATTTTGGCGCAATCCCCGACTTGCTGCGACTTTCCAAGGTTGCAGAATCCCAATGTTCGGGGAACCCTGACCATTATCGAGTGCATTGTCTTTGGAAGTTAGAATCGTGCCAACACTTTGTGGGCATCCAGAGAACCCTACAGAAGCAGGAAATCTTCTTCCAGAGTCCCGGAACAAGGGATCAAGTAACCTCTAACCAGAGCAGATCATTCTTATTTGGCGCTGAGAAAAAGGCGCCAAAACCACAAAAGGCCACTGAATCAAGGAGAATATATTGCTGCAGAGCCCTGCTCTCGAGTGCTGCCACATACGCCCACCAGACGTCCTCCCTTTCATCACCACAAAGGACCAGGAACAAGGGTCTGGTACACTGCAACAGGAAGGCATCCATCGGGAGCTAATTCTTCAGTTCACAGGTACTGTGGGCTTGGGGTACATTTACCTTTTGCCAATTGTCGTGCTTCCTACCTTGGGGAGTGATATTTTACCCTCTTTAGAGTTGGCCTCGACACATTTGCACCTTGTGCTTCTTCACGGGGGCTCCTCTGGAGCTGCTGTGATTTTCCATTTGAACTACCGACTCTTCTAAAACATTTTGGAAGAGAGAGCATCAGAACTTTGATTTAGCCCATTGACTTTGGCTGTCCCGGCTCCCTAAGGGCCCCCTTCTGTACCTATTGGCTTTGGCAGTGCTTGTTCCCTTACAGGTTTTAATTGTTGAACACCATCATTCCTGGGATAAACGACTGCCTGCATCCCTCTGGGAGAATCTAACTGTTTTTCAAAGTACAAAGTATGTTCTGATTTAATTATAACCTTTCCCTTCTTATAACTCGATATTGCAAAGGTGATCAGAAAATCAGTGTTATTAATGACCTCAAATGATTTCACTGACAGTGCTGGAAAATGTATAACATATGAAAAGTTACTCACCTGCTTTATTGCCTTGTTACATTTGAATCCTAACTGTTGGGATTCATGTCATTAGTAGTTGCTGCCTTTTAAAGATTGTCCAATTCCTTGTGTATATATATATATAAATATGTATACTATAACTAAGTGCGTACGTATTTACTTGTATACCTGTATGTACTGATTTCATTGTAGTGCTCTAAAGCTCACATTACCCCTCTTAGGATAAGCCTGGCTGCTCAGTCACGCTACCAACTTGTGTAGTACAGGTCTATATTAAAAGGTGCGTTACCTAATACCAAGAGACCAGTCTTGTAAAGTCCCACAACAGCTCTTACCCAACAATCACCAATTCACTTCTTCAGGGCTTGTGGGTCATCTTTGCATCCTTCCATCCAAGTGCTTTGATCATCAAACCTGCTTCTGGATGTCATCTAGTGGCATACGTCATAGTCTCCAGTCTAAAGGTTGCCTCCCCCGCAGTGGCCCCTGGACTTGGGACATACCTTCCTCTTTTGGTCTCCTAACCTGGAGCTCCGTCTTGACTTTGTCCCGTTAAAGTCTACGGACAAACTTTCTGAAGCGTCTGAAACTTGCTAAAATGATCAAAAAGCGTTGCTTACGTGTAAAGGTGGTTCAAATACTTCATTCGATAGTTGCGTCTTTTGCCAACCCTTTACCCTTTTTAAACATTCTTAATTACCTGTGATTGTATACATGTCTGGTCATCCGCTTTATATAAACAGTTTATTTCCAGCAATGTGCTGATGTGTGTGTGCGCAAGCTATACTTTCGCACAACCCCTTTCCCAACCTTAAAGTGAGGCATGGACTGCTCAGGCGCACTGCCATTGCAAGAGTCAAGACTAACTTAAGTGAAACCAAGACTGACACTACTCGTTGGTCTTTCTGAGCCATCGCCAGAGGACTTCTGGAAAATCTTCCAAACAATCTTCAAGCCACAAGACTATTTTTTCGCGCGAGTAGCGTCTTTCTTTTGCAATGTGAATCTGTTATAGCGTGGCATGCTTCCGCAGAGCTCCGAGAGTTATTCTCTTTAAAAGAGGCGAGGCTTGGGATTAAAAGTGAAAAAGTCAACATGTATTTTTCCCCCTTTGACCACCGGCCCCAACTTTATATTCTGAATTGAAATAGCAACGTTTTGCAAATGTGTGCAAGGCATCCCATTTAAGTGCCCAGTCGGAGTGCTTCCACACTCTGCATGGTTATGCATCACACCTACCACCACCACCACCACACACAAACCTGCATCATCCACCACAGCAGCGCCTTTTCAGGCATACCAATGCTAGTAGCTAATCAATTAGGTGCCCCCAGCTCTTGGTAGCCACACACCCAAGTGTAATCTCCGTGAACCATCTACTTATGTGCCATCCCACAGGGATTGGATACATAGTTTGCACCTGCCTCTCCTTTTCCTCCCACTAGCCACCCACTCCCTCCAGAACCACACAGCCAAGAGGCTGTCACAATGGCAGAATTTGCACCATGTAAAAACACTTTACATAACATTCCATGAACACATTTGTTAAACAAATTAAGAGGAAGAACAGATCTCAAAGCCCACCTCATTTCAGAGAGATGGTCGCCCACTAGACCTGGAGGATAGAAAATGAGGAAAGGGGGTAAGAGGAAGGGAGAGAGCAAGGATTATGAAGATCAGGGGTGAGGATCGGGGTAGGGGGAAACGAACTGTAAGGGGTCGCCCCTTGAGAAGGATACTCCACAAACTCCAGTGGGCACTTGGTGAGCTGCTCCAATCCCTTGGTCTCCACAAACGAGGACATCTCAAAGTACCGGTTCCTTTCTAGGGAGAGAGAAAAAACGGATCTATAAGAGACCTGCTAATATTTGAAAAGAGAGGAAAAGGAGGATGTGAGAGAAAGGAGAAGAGAAAAAATAGATGGCCAAAATAAATGGAATAAATGAAGAACAGTTGGAGAGAAAAAAAATGTATAGAACCGACGAAGTCAGCAACAGGATGACTGATGAAGTAAAACAGAAAAGTAAAATACAAATGTGTTAAATGACAAGCAAATAAAGAGTACTTGAGAAAAGAGGAAAAGATGAGAAAAACAGATCAAAGGAGAAAACAGGAAACGTACGGCAGAGAAGAGTAAGACACTGAAAGGGTAGAATAGGAGTAAATTGAAAGAAAGGAATAAAGAAGCAGGGCAACAAAGCTAAAACAAGAACTAAGAGAAAGAGCACAGTAGAAAAAGCAGATGAATCGAGTAGCAGGAGAGCGAGCGAGACAGACAACAGATTCCCAGGTTACTGTCACTGCATTAATTATGTGAATACCTTTTCTCCTGTTTCGCACTAAGGAAAAAAGCATTCAAAAAGTGTGGCGAATGCTCAATGTGGAACAAAAATGATAAGTTACTCACAGCAGTGACTAACGTACTCTTCGTCCATAGTCCCCTTTCATCCATACTGTACGGGCGTCCCTTCCAAGGGACGGTAGACGGAACCTTTTTCACCAGACAAAAACCTTCTTCCACTTTAAATTTAGAGGCGCGCGAGGGTGCGGCCCAGTGAGTATGCACTGCCCTGACTCCACCCTCCGGCACCACACCTCAGTCCCCAATGATGTGTCGACAATAGATTTAACATTGCCTAATGACACCAGTATTATTAGGGAGGAGGCTGGTTGGACATATGGAGGAAAGGGGACTATGGACTAAGTACGTTAGTCACTACGGTGAGTAACTTATAATTACTCTTATGTCCCGTCCCCTTTCCTTCATACTGTATGGGTGATTACAACTGATTGTAGCCCCAGGGTGGAGAGGAGATCCTCCTTAAGCAAATAGGTTCCTAAGAACCGCCTGTCCGAAGGCTGCATCAGATCTAGAGCCGGCATCCAAACAGTAATGCTTACAGAAAGCCGAGGGAGAGGCCCAAGTGGCTGCCCTGCTTATGACTTGCCAAGGGACATGACGCTGGAATGCGATGGCAGTTGCCTTGGCCCTGACTGCGTGGGCATTCATGCTGGCCGGAAGTGGCTTGTGCTGGCCCTTCTATGCTTCTTTAATGGCAGAGACTAACAAGCGGGATATGAAAGCTTTAGAGGCCCGATAGCCTGGTCTTGAGCCTCCGAAAGTGACAAACAGAGCGTCTGACTTGCGGAAGGCCTTGGTCCTGTCCAAGTAGAATTTTAAGGCACGCCTAACATCCAAGCAGTGCAGTACTCTGTGCTTCATCCTTGGGGGTCGGGAAAAAACGTAGGAAGGACTATTTCCTCGTTCAAGTGGAACTCCATCAGAACCTTGGCCAGAAATGCCGGATGAGTCTGCATGACTACCTTGTCCTTGTGAAAGGTGGTATATGGTTGTCATGATCTCTGCTTCCAAAAGGTCAGGGTTTTCCCAACTCCCTTGGAAGCAGATCCATAACCCAGGTTCTGAGTGCCAACCAGTCCCAATTGGGATCTTTTGGACCCAGTCCTGGCGCCAGTGGCACCAGGCTCATAAATATGCCCAGTCCCAGCGCTGGAAGCGCCGGGCTCATAATGCTTGGGTGGACTTACCTTCAGCAGACCATGCTGCTTACTTGCCTGCCAGTTGAGCCTCTGATCCTCTTCTGTTTGGAACTACTTTTCCTGTTGGGTGGGGCTGGAGCCACTCCCTAGATTCAGAACACTGGAACTCTTCTGGAAGGCAGGAACTCTTTTCTTACCAGGAACTCTTTTCTTACTTAGGCGTGGCTGTGGAAGGAGATACCTATGCACTACAGGAGGCTATTTAAACCACACCCGGTGGATGAATCTTGCTTTGCGTTATTCTGCAACCTCTGCAGCAGAACGCTCATCGTGTCTTCTGCATCCGGTCCTGGGCCTAAGGAAAAAGGCTTACCATCCTGAATCCAGTCTTCAGCAACACCTATAAAGACAAGAAAGAACAGGTTAGCATTCCGGCATCTGAAAGGCAAAGGCTTACCATCCTGAATCCAGTCTTCAGCAACACCTATAAAGACAAGAAAGAACAGGTTAGAATTCCGGCATCTGAAAGACAAAAGTTTACCAACTCTTTGCACGCTCCGGAGGCCTTCGGCGCTGCATCCCGCATCTGAAAGACAAAACAAGGTGCGTTTAAAGACATTGGGGAACTTTAATACTCATGTGCCATTACTCCTTTCCACATCTAATCCAGTGGGTATTCCGGCACCCTGCAGCCGCTCCGAACTCGTACCTGCAAAATAAAAAGACAGTTAGAGCGCATAGTGAAGCAGGCAACAAGCGCTTACTTACGTGCTTCCAGGCGCTTCTATTCATCACACGGGCTCCATCTTCAACTCACTTCAGCCCGTCATCCGCCATCGCCGGAACCCTGCAAAACAAGAGACATCATTACTAAAGACTTTAAAGACATTTGAATGACTCGAAACTTACCGTTCGTGCAGTAAACGACGGACAGCAGTCCTCTGAAGTCAAGAGGCCTGCGCTACCTATCCAGTGAAGAAACTGGTTACAGCACCCTGCCCGAGGCAGATGGAGAGCTCGGCATTCACTTACCTAAGGTGAGAGCGTTAACCTTTGGGGGTCTACAGGAGAGGAGAAGAGGAAAGAGATAGGGACACCCCAATAACCCCAGTTCATTAACCCCATATTTTCTATCTGCAGACATCTTACTCTACACGTCAGGCATACAGTGCACAGAGGTCCAGCCCAAAGAGCCAACCGGGTGCTACACATCACCTTTGAAGATACGGTAGTCGCCCAGTCAAGACCGGCGCCTCTGCGAGAATCAGGTGAGCGTTACAGAACGCAAAGCCTACCGCAAAACTCTCGCCCAGGCGCTATGGAAACCTCGGATACTGACCCCCTAGCCCGGTTACTTGGGGAACTTAGGGCAGAAGTGCATGCAGCTCATCAGGAAACGAATGCTCTAAGAAGGGAACTAATTATTTCCAAGGAGAGAACAGACAATCTTGCTAGACAAGTGCTACAGTCACAAGCCGGACAGACCCCGTTACCCGCATCAGGGGCAAATCTTCCTTCAACATCCTCTATGAATCCAGTGCAGATCAACCTACCTGGGAATGTACCTCTGGCTCCGCCCGAACGATTTTCTGGTGACCCAAAGAGGTTTGCAGTATTTATCAATCAGTGCCGGTTGCACTTCTTATGCCGGCCAGCAGCCTTTCCAACTGATCAAGCAAAAGTAGCTTTTGTACTTTCGTACCTTAGTGGCAATGCGGCAGACTGGTCGATCCCTCTAGTTAATCAAGATGATCCGGTTCTCCATGATTTTCAAGCCTTTCAGCTTAGTATGGAAAAACTGTTCGCAAGACATGCACAGGGGCAGGCCTTGGACAATGAGCTTCTTTCGTTGCGACAGGGTAATCAAGACCTTTTGGCTTATATTGCATCTTTCAATAGACTAATAGTGGAAACTCAATGGCCTGAGGACAAAAGGATTACGCTGTTTTATAGAGGTCTACGTGGAGAGCTCAAAGACGTTTTAGCCCAAGTAGTGAATCCCCCACAAGACTGTTCGGATTATATAGACTTGGTCGTTCAAATAGATCACAGGCTGCAGAACAGGAAGGCCGATCGTTCCAAGTTTGATGCTCTAGTATTTTCCAAACCACCAACTCCTTCCAAAGGAGTAGACTCCGGGGAACCCATGCAAATAGGGGGTCTGAAAGGTCCTCTAACACAAAGGGAGCGGGAAAGGAGGAAACAGTTGCAATTATGCCTATATTGCGGAAACTCAGGGCACTTTCTTCGAGACTGTCCGGTGAAACCTGCCAGGAAGGCAGTAGGAGCTGCAGTTACCAAAGTTACAAACTCTGAGCAGGGAAACGACCTCGCCCGACAAGAATAGAGGTCCTCTTGCCGAGCGTGAAAACCAGTTCCGTGACCTCGCATTTCGTGATACCTATGGTCCTCATTAGCCCTGATAATCCGGATCGATTACATGCAATTGAAGCTTACGTCGACAGCGGTGCCATCGGCAATTATGTGGATCATGAAATGGTTTTGAGGATGAATCTAACTCTTTGTCCCAAGGCTGTAAAGGACGTCATTACTACGGTGGATGGTACGGAGATAGCCTCCGGGCCAGTAACACATACCACTCAAGAGGTGACGCTAGTAAATCAAGGTGGACACCATGAGAAGATCGTGTTCGATGTGATCAAGGCCCCTCAGTTTCAGATTATTCTAGGAATACCTTGGTTAGAGAAACACAATCCTCTGATCGATTGGCGAGCAAGAACGGTCCAGTTTCCAGAATGTGTCTCTACTTGTCACCCTCCACCTGGTGTTGCACTGGCCGCAATTTCTTCAGAGACTCCCCAGTTACCTCCCGAATACCTAGAATACCAAGATGTTTTCCGGAAGGATCAGGCTAACTCTCTACCTCCTCATAGGTCTTATGACTGCCAGATAGACCTGATACCTGGATCTACTCCTCCTTGTAGTAGAATTTATGCCCTCACCGAGCCTGAGAACCTTCACCTTCGACAATACCTGGATCAATACCTGGCAAATGGGTTTATTCGTCCTTCCAAGTCCCCTGCTTCTTCAGCTTTGTTCTTCGTTCCAAAAAAGGAAGGAGACCTTAGAACTTGTATCGATTATCGCTCCCTGAACCAGATCACCGTTAAGAATAGATATCCGTTACCTTTGATCCCTGAACTCCTGGACCAAGTCAGAAAAGCATGCATATATACAAAGCTGGATCTTAGAGGAGCTTACCACTTGGTACGAGTAAAAGAGGGCGATGAATGGAAGACGGCCTTCCGCACCAAGTATGGGCTATTTGAATATCAGGTCATGCCCTTCGGACTTTGCAATGCCCCGGCCGCCTTTCAATATTTTATGAACGATGTCCTCAGAGAGCTCATAGATGTATGTGTTGTTGTTTACATTGACGACATCCTCGTTTATTCTTCATCGGAATCTGAACATCGGAAACACGTGAAAATGGTCCTCGAAAGATTGCGTCAACACAAACTTTTCGCTAAGTTGGAAAAATGTGTTTTCAACCTGACTGAAGTTGAATTCTTGGGATTCATATTATAACCTGGCGGAGTGCGTATGGATTCAAAGAAGGTCGATGCAGTTCTCAAATGGCCATCACCATCCTCCGTAAAAGGTGTGCAAAGCATGTTAGGCTTCGCTAACTTTTACCGCAGGTTTATCCCCGAATTCTCTCGAATAGTCCAGCCCATCACTGCCTTGTTAAAGAAAAACAAACGTTTTGAATGGTCTACCGAGGCGGAACAAGCTTTCCAGGATTTGAAGACTAAATTTATCTCTGCACCAATCTTAAAACACCCTCGCCCCGAACTCCCCTACATCGTGGAAACTGATGCTTCAAGCCTTGCCATGGGGGCAGTTCTATCACAAAAGGACCCGGTAACCAATCAGTTGCATCCCGTGGCATTTTGGTCCCGCAAATTCTCGCCTCCTGAAATCAATTACACGATTACTGACAAGGAACTTCTGGCTATCAAGTCTGCCTTTAAGGCTTGGCGGCATTATCTGCTGGGGGCCCGACACACCGTTACTGTGATTACGGATCACCGAAACCTGCAATATTTGAAGACCGCAAAAGCCCAATCCTCTAGACAACTCCGTTGGGCATTATTCTTTGCCGAGTTTGACTTCATAATTACCTATCGACCTGGTACAAAGAACGGTAAAGCCGATGCCCTTTCTCGGATGGGAGTGGAAAAACACTTGGTCAACCCTAAACCTGTACCAATCATTCCCGAACAAAGAATTCTGGGTGTAATCGCCACAGAATCCATAGAGGAAGTTAAGGATAAAGCCAGGCAACTTGTAACTCCAGCAGACATACAGAATTGGCATCTGCAGGGAAAGGACTTTGCAGTAAAGGACAACTTATTGTATTTCCAAGAACGATTATACCTACCCAGCACAGATTTACAGAAAAAAGTAATCTCTTGTTATCACGACTCTTTAATGGAAGGTCATCCCGGTATAGCCAAGACCTCAGAAAAGATCAAGCGCTACTTCTGGTGGCCGTCTTGGAAAAAAGATATCAGAGACTTTATAATGTCCTGTGGAGTATGCGCCCAAAACAAGAGTCAAAAGGAAAGACCAGCAGGCCTCTTACGCCCTATTGACATCCCACCTCGCCCTTGGCATACGCTTTCTATGGACTTCATCACCGATCTACCTCCATGCTCCGGATACAATACGATTCTAGTAATCGTGGACTTATTCTCCAAGATGGCGCATTTCATTCCGCTCAAAGGCTTGCCAACAGCAGCAACTCTGGCCCGAGAATTTCTCGAAAACATCGTCCGACTGCACGGTTTTCCTTCGGTTCTAATTTCGGATCGAGGTAGTCAATTTATTTCTCATTTTTGGCGAAGTTGCTGTCGGTCGGCTCAAATTGATGTGAGACTATCGACCAGTCACCACCCTCAGACCGACGGACAAACCGAGAGGACCAATCAAACTCTGGAACAGTATTTACGCTGCATGCTGCAACAAACTGAAAAGACTTGGAAAGATATCCTTTGGATAGCCGAGTATGCCTACAATAACTCTGTCCATTCGGGAACTGGGAAAACCCCGTTTTTTCTTTTGTATGGCAGTCACCCTCGAACCTCGGATTTGGATCCCCTCCAAGATCTTGAAACACCAGCAGTAGACTACCTGCATTCTACAATCACCCAAGCCTTTAAGGAAGCTGTTTCTCACCTTCAAAGGGCTAAAGAACAATACAAGAAAGGAGCAGATCAACATCAGAAGGAAGCCCCTCACTATCAAGTAGGGGATCAAGTCTGGTTATCCACCAAATATCTATCTCTAAAAGGGCCACGCACATTCAACCCAAGATACCTTGGTCCCTATTCCATCACTACCATAGTAAACCCAGTAGCGGTCAAGTTGGACTTGCCCCCGCACATGAAGATACATCCGGTCTTCCACGTCTCTCTATTAAAACCCGTGCAACCTCAAACCCGACTAACCAAATCTCCAAAACCTATCCTAGTGGATGGAGAACTCGAGTTTGAAGTCAAAAGCATTCTGGACTCCAAGATCTCCAAATCTAAACTATTCTACCTAATTGACTGGAAAGGCTACGGCCCCCAAGAGAGATCCTGGGAACC
Organism: Ambystoma mexicanum; assembly: GCF_040938575.1. NCBI lineage: Eukaryota > Metazoa > Chordata > Amphibia > Caudata > Ambystomatidae > Ambystoma > Ambystoma mexicanum. The sequence goes on along the minus strand of NC_090923.1, from coordinate 1,017,272,401 downwards.
TGCTGAATATGTCCACGCTCCTCGCCTAATCAAAAGATTTCACCGAACATTTCCTGACAAGCCAAAACCCCCGGAGAAGCCCGGTTTGGGAGGGGCCTTGAGGGGGGGTACTGTCATGATCTCTGCTTCCAAAAGGTCAGGGTTTTCCCAACTCCCTTGGAAGCAGATCCATAACCCAGGTTCTGAGTGCCAACCAGTCCCAATTGGGATCTTTTGGACCCAGTCCTGGCGCCAGTGGCACCAGGCTCATAAATATGCCCAGTCCCAGCGCTGGAAGCGCCGGGCTCATAATGCTTGGGTGGACTTACCTTCAGCAGACCATGCTGCTTACTTGCCTGCCAGTTGAGCCTCTGATCCTCTTCTGTTTGGAACTACTTTTCCTGTTGGGTGGGGCTGGAGCCACTCCCTAGATTCAGAACACTGGAACTCTTCTGGAAGGCAGGAACTCTTTTCTTACCAGGAACTCTTTTCTTACTTAGGCATGGCTGTGGAAGGAGACACCTAAGCACTACAGGAGGCTATTTAAACCACACCCGGTGGATGAATCTTGCTTTGCGTTATTCTGCAACCTCTGCAGCAGAACGCTCATCGTGTCTTCTGCATCCGGTCCTGGGCCTAAGGAAAAAGGCTTACCATCCTGAATCCAGTCTTCAGCAACACCTATAAAGACAAGAAAGAACAGGTTAGCATTCCGGCATCTGAAAGGCAAAGGCTTACCATCCTGAATCCAGTCTTCAGCAACACCTATAAAGACAAGAAAGAACAGGTTAGCATTCCGGCATCTGAAAGACAAAAGTTTACCAACTCTTTGCACGCTCCGGAGGCCTTCGGCGCTGCATCCCGCATCTGAAAGACAAAACAAGGTGCGTTTAAAGACATTGGGGAACTTTAATAGTCACGTGCCATTACTCCTTTCCACATCTAATCCAGTGGGTATTCCGGCACCCTGCAGCCGCTCCGAACTCGTACCTGCAAAATAAAAAGACAGTTAGAGCGCATAGTGAAGCAGGCAACAAGCGCTTACTTACGTGCTTCCAGGCGCTTCTATTCATCACACGGGCTCCATCTTCAACTCACTTCAGCCCGTCATCCGCCATCGCCGGAACCCTGCAAAACAAGAGACATCATTACTAAAGACTTTAAAGACATTTGAATGACTCGAAACTTACCGTTCGTGCAGTAAACGACGGACAGCAGTCCTCTGAAGTCAAGAGGCCTGCGCTACCTATCCAGTGAAGAAACTGGTTACAGCACCCTGCCCGAGGCAGATGGAGAGCTCGGCATTCACTTACCTAAGGTGAGAGCGTTAACCTTTGGGGGTCTACAGGAGAGGAGAAGAGGAAAGAGATAGGGACACCCCAATAACCCCAGTTCATTAACCCCATATTTTCTATCTGCAGACATCTTACTCTACACGTCAGGCATACAGTGCACAGTGGTCCAGCCCAAAGAGCCAACCGGGTGCTACACATCACCTTTGAAGATACGGTAGTCGCCCAGTCAAGACCGGCGTCTCTGCGAGAATCAGGTGAGCGTTACAATGGTTTAGAGGCGACCAGCACCTGAATCTCGCTGACTCTGCGAGCCGAGGTAAGACCAACTAGCAAGGCCGTCTTGATGGTGACCAGCCTGATGTCCACGGATGCCATTGGCTAGAATGGTTTGTGCGCCAAGGCGTCCAAGACTATGTTAAGGTACCACACAGGGTGCAGTCTCTTGACGGGCGGGTAGAGCCCAGCGAGACTTGTTATGTTATTTTGCATTTATTTAGCGCCTTATATACCATTGGCATGGTCTGAAGGCGCTGGTAGGTTGAACGCCCTTGGGAACCGAAGTTCATATCAGTAGAAGGAGTAGAGAGGGTCAAAAGGTGCGTGTGAGCACTGGGTATGTGTGCAGCTCGTGCGGTATCCGTGTAATAGCTGCTTTCTAGCGGTAGGTGTGATGGTTGAGAGGTCAGGTGTATGTGTTCGTTCTGGCAGGATTTATCCAGATCGGATGTAGCTGCGTTAGGCCTGAGGAGAACGCCTGGCTGGGGGGTGTGTAACCAGCAGTGTTTACTTAGAATGATGTGGAGTGAGCGGTGGATGTTGATACGAGAACAGTTATACCGAATGGTGTCATAGTATCCCTGTGTTCTAGTTGAGTGGTGATGTAAAGGGGAGAGTAAGCATGATGGTGTGATATGATGGGTTATATGCTCTTTCAAACGTTATCTGCATTTCAGACCATAGTATACACGTCACGCAATTCTATGTGCTCCTGTCCGTTCCATGCACTCCCATCTACTCCATGCACCCCAGTTTGCTCTATACATTCCGGTCCGCTCCATGCACTCATGCATTCCGGCCCGCCCTGCGCGCTCGGGTCCGCCCTGCGTACTCTAGTCTGCCCCAACATTCACACATTCAAATGTTTCTTGACTATAGGATTGGAGGAGGAGAAAATGCCCTCCTCCAAGTTCCTGTAAGCCCCAATGGCTGCAAGGTATGTGCAGCAGTTGTCCACCTGCACGCCTGAATGATCGAGGTGTGCCAAAAAGGAGAGCACGTCGTCCAAAGTGCACGCCAAGGGGTCGATAGCCTTGGAATCTGCCCAGTGGCAGAATCTGGTTCATTTGCTTTTGTACTGGGCCCTGGTGGCTTTGCTCCCGACGCCCTGTATGATCTCCAGATTGGCCTGTGAGAGGCTAAGGTGCCGACGCGTTACCTGCTCATGCACCACGCTGTGAGGGCTAGTTTCCCTGGGGCAGGGTGGATGACTCTGCCCCCCTGCTGTGCCAGAAAATGTGCTGGGCCTGTCAGAAGGTGAATCGGGGGCACCTCTGAGAGGCTGAGAAGCTCAGAGAACCATGGCCTGGCTGCCACCATCGAGCTATCAGAATAATGAGGAGTCGGCGAGACTCCTTGATTTTGCAAATTACCCTGTGGATCAGGGGAGTGGGCTGAAAGGCGTAGGCCTTCATGCCTGCCACTGGAGGTGAAACGCGTCGCCCAGAGAGCCAGGGCTCTGACCTTGCCAGGATGTGAACAGGGGACACTTCATGTTGTGCCAGGTGGCAAAGAGATCCACGTGGGGGTGCCCAAATGGCGTTCAGCTCAAACCAGTTGATGTGGTATTCCTGCTCCTGTCGAGTCCAGGTGTTCCCCAGCCCTCGAGCAAGGAGTCTGTGGTGATGGTGGCCTGCGGGGAGAGCGGCCGAAAGGGCGTGCCCGTCTGTAGTTTGCAGTCCCTGGACCACCACGTTAGGTCCGTGTGGAGAGACGGAGGAATGTTGATGATCTCAGATTGAGAGCCCCTCTCCTGGTTCCATGAGGCCGCAAGTGCAGCTAAATCCTCCTCATCCTTAGTCTTGTGTGCGGAATGGCTAACAGGACCGCTGCAAGCAGACCCAGGAGATGTTGGTACCACCATGCCGAGGTCACTTCTCTGCTGAAGAAGTGGCCAGGGCCCTTTTGATGGCCGAGATTTTGTCCTCAGATGAGGCCCAGGAAGGTCAGAGTCGGAGTGGGCTGCAGCTCTGACTTCTTGAGATTGAACGAGAAGCCCATATCGTGTAGTGCGCTCATAAGGGCCTGGGAAGAGTGGTGAACCGCTCCCAGGGATGTAGCCCTGACAAGCCAGTCGTCGAGGTATGGGTAGATGTGGAGACCCTGCACTCTGAGAAGGGCCGCCACGGAATTCATGAGTCTGGTAAAGACCATGGGGGCCGAGTTGAGGCCAAAAGGCAGGACCTTGTATTGAAAATGGAAACCCACGATCCTGAACCGTCGGAAAGAACGATGGGGCTGCCAAATCAGGACGTGTAGGTAAGCATCCTTCAGATCCAGGGAGCACATCCAGTCTCCCTTGTCCAATGTCTCCACAAAAAAGCTGGTATAACCATCTTCAATTTTTGCAGGGGTAAGGAGAGATGGAGGGTGGAAAGGTCCAGCACAACTCTCAGGCCCACCTGGTTCTTCTTTTGTATGGCGAAAATCCTGGAGTAAAAGCCAAAGCCTGGCTGGGACTCCACTGCCTGGCTCTCTACGAGCGACCGGATCTCCGCCAAAAGAGTTGCTGTCCCAACCTGTGGGAGTGGAGGGGAGGAGGGAGGAGGGAGGAGAGGCTGGGATAGGAAGACAGTACAGCTACGGATAGGATCAAGTGGTCCGTGAAGTTCTGGTGCCAGAACTGTGCATGGAGAGTAAACCTGCCCCCCCATCAGAGACACGTGGACCCGAAGGGGGCGTGTCATGCCTTCTTTCCCTCGGAGGTGAACGCTGAGGAGGGGTATTGGAAAAAGCCCTTACCCCACCCTTTTTGTCGTTTGCGCTGGGTCTGAGACAGCGAGTGGTCCGCTGCCTGGATCTGCGTTCCTGGAAGCCGCGGAACCCTCCATATGTACGACCCCTTTCCGAGCGCTGCCGAGATTGAGTGTACGATTTGGGCGTGGTCTTTGTAAGGATGATAAAGACTCTGCCATTTGTGAGCTGTATTTCTTTTTGTCCAGCTCTTTGTCTGTAGAGGAGTGGAAGAGGTCCCCCCTCAAACGGTAGATCTAGAATGCACTCCTGGACATCCGGGTTGAATTTCGTTGCCTGGAGTCATGTTGTCCTTCTCATGTCCGTGGCAATACAGATCCAGATCCTCCTCCTCGTCTGTATTTTTGGGTCTGGTGGATCCTGTGGAGGAGGTGGAGTAGATTGAGCCGGAGGCTGGGGTATAGGGACCGCAGCCAGAGGCTGAGGAGGCAGCGGAGGTTGCAGAGTTGACTGCGGAGTCGGAGGAAGTGGCGCCACCGGGGGCACCGACGGAGGAGTCTGTGGTGCCGCTAGCATGGCGGGAATGACTTCCCTGATGGCGACCTTGATGATAACCCCCATCTGAGGTGACTTCATGAGGCCGAGGAACTTCTCGAAGAGCACCTCCTCACTGGCCAAAGAGTTGGCAGAGGGTGCCGATGGGGTAGCGGGGAGCTGCTGGAGCCACTGCATACCCTGTCCATATGGATGCAAAGGAAAGCTGCCCTACGCAAATGAGGGGTAGACTGTAGGCCACATACCTGGTTGAGGCCAGTCCCACCTTGACGCTCGTTCTTCACCAAATTCCTCGAATGGCGTCGGACGTGTGCCTCATTCTGGCGTGGCATCCATTTTGTCAAGCTGCCTGCCAAGTGCCTGCGACGTGGTTCTCAGCCCGCTGGGCCCGGCCTCATCCAAGACTCTTGCGTGTGGATCACGAGGCCTAACCAGCTCCTCATGCCTCGGCCCGGTAGGTGCGACACCCTCGAACTGGGGGTCAGTAGAGCTGCGTTTTGGTGCCCCCTCTGACGTTGTCGGTATTAGGGCATAGCCCCTCGGATGTATTGCTGGTAGTAAGGCATAGCCCCTCGGCCATGGTGCCGGTAAAAGGGCAGAGCCCCACGGGTGTAGATCCGGTAAAAGAACCTTCCAGTCCCTTGACACTGCGCCGGGGAGGACCCGAGGATCCCTCGACCCGAAGGCCGGTAGCTGGAGCAGCCTCGGTGCGCACGTGCCGGTAGAAGGACCTGGCCGGTCCCTCCCACGCGGGAGAGTCTGTGGGAAGGCAACTCCCTTGCGGGGTGCGCTGGAAAATATCAGCCCTACCTGGGCCTGGTTCGATGCTTCACAAAGTTCTTGAGATCCTCTGAAGGCGACCTCTGGAAGAACTCCCTCCACCTGGCTAGTCTGTTCTTCAGCGCCTTTGAGGACAGCTAGTCACAAGCCGAACATGACTGCCAACCGCGGTCTGGGCCAAGGCAACATAGGCAGAGGGTGTGGGGGTCTGAAGTTGGGAAGAGCCCGTTGCAGGATGGACACCTGCTGAACCCTGTAGAAGTCGACATGCGCTGGGGAGGAGCGCGACGCCTGAGGACCGAGTACCTGAATGATAGATAAGACAAAAAAGACAAAGAGAAAAAGTATCTGCGCATGGAATTACATGGCCGAAGCCAAACCCAGGAGCGCTGGGGAATTCTGCCTGCTCCCGTCGACGCGTAAAAGGGGACTGGAGTGTGGCGCCGGAGGGCGGAGTCAAGGCAGCGCATGCTCCCTGGGCCGCACTCCTGCACGCCTCTAGATTTAAAGGGGAAGAAGTTTTCCTGGTGAAAAAGGTTCTGTCTCCCGTCCCTTGGAAGGGATGCCTGTACAGTATGGAGGAAAGGGGATGGGACGTAAGAGTACAAAGTGAATAGACCCAAACTTGCTTTGGGTTGTAATTGAAGGGGCACGTTTGCACATTTATCCACAGCCCCCTCTGCCCACGCTCCAGGTCAGTAAACTACCCTTTGGGCTCTTACACCTTTTATGCACCACTCAGCGTTTTGCAGAACGACACAAGAAGAAGGTTTTTAAGCTTACTGTGTTTGGCAGGAGGATGGTCGAGATTAAAGCTTGCAGGAACTGTGGAGTTATCTAAAACCAAAATGATTTCCTCTGTGGAAACCTAATAACAATTCCACACTTCCTCTGTCAACAGACATCGTGCCGCTCCCCCAAGAATGGATTTCACACGTGCCTTCAGTATGCTCTACCAGGGGAAAGGAGGCTCTGAAGAAACACCCATGGAACATATGGGTTGCTTTTCTCCCACTAAATAGGGTGTTCTCCTCCCGGATGGATCGAAGAACAAAGCTGTCTGGTTTGGTCAAACAAGAGCGCGCCAGCAATCTCCTGCTGGTGTGGATACTGATCTCCCTCAGGCTTGATAATCTCGGCACAATCTCTGGGATATAAGGCCCATCCGCTTCTTTGGACAAGTCACAGGGATATAGTGCCCACCTGCTTCTTTGCCACAATTTACCTTCACATGGTTATAGCGCCCAGCTCACCATTTCTAATCTGTGCTGGGGATACAGTACCCTAGTTCACTCAAAAGGGACAACGTGCTGTTCCTGCCATCAAAGGACATAGTAGCCTTTCTAATAATAAGGGATGAGGTGCCTTTCTCACTAGGAAGCAGTCCTAGGTCCTTTCATCCTTTTCAACATCAGCAGTTTCGCCTGCCTTCCAACGTTACCCAGGACTTACAGGCCTGCTCCTCTTAGGTCAGGGGAGGCTATCCTGGGGTGACCCGGCCTCTGGCTATCTCTTCCTCTCTGCTATGCCGACTCCTGAAAGACAGCTTCTCCATCTCACTGCTCTTCTGGCTCCAGAGGGACTGCTGCTTCTGCTTTGACTCATGAGGGCCCTGGCTTCAAGGCCTTACGCTAACCACTTATCTGATTGGTTCACATCGTTCTGTAATTGTATGGGGCTCGCACATTCATTGTATAACCCAATGGCATTATTTTCCCAGATCAAGGCACACAATTTGCACAAGCCATTGGCTAGTGATAATGTGCTCTTGGCGTGTAAGAAATAGTGTGCTGTGCCTATGTGCAAAATTCAGGTGGCATGTGACTTTTTGGCTGGCTAGTAGCTTGCACATTGAATTTTGTCTTCCATCCCCAGATACTTCTGGTCTGTGGCGTCCAGTGCTTTAAGTGGGCAAGAAGTGGGGCCTTGCCGGGGGCCCCAGTCCCACCACAATTTTGATGGGACGCATTAGATGTGCCCGCCATTAAGGGAGGCGAGCTGACTCAAGTGCCTGCCAGCCACAGCATCGCTGTAGCTGGCTAGCACTTCTGTCAGTCACTAACTTCCACTGGTGAGCCCTTGTGCGAGGGGTCACCAGAGGAAGTTACTGTCCCTTTGTTTCCCCAGGTCGCCGAGTCGTCTTTAACCCTCAGCGAACCTGGGGATTCCATTAAATATTTCGAGTTTTATAATAGATTACTTGAAAAGTTCTCAATTCAAGCCATATTTTATAAAGCTTTGCCGATGGACAAAGACACCTCGTGCTTTGTCTGTCGTCAAAGCTTCATAAAAGATGGCTTGAATTGTGTACTTTTCAAGCCATCTTTTATGAACATAGAAATGTTTAAAAAAGATGGCTTGAAAAGTATGCAAACTATAAGTTACGCACACAAATATATAAATGTTATATATTTGTGTGCGTACCTTACTATGGTTTGTGTACTTTGCAAGCCATCTTTTATAAACAGATATTTATAAAAGATGGCTTGCATAGTACACAAACCATAGTAAGGTATGCATACAAATATGTAAATGCTTACATGCATTTATATATATGTTTGCATACCTTACTAGGGTTTGTGTACTTGTTTAGGCCACACCCGTCCCATAAGTCAGGCCCCCAAACGAAGGGGCGCCCCCCCCTCGATTTCTTAACCCACTTAAAGCCCTGGTGGAGTCCCATATTTATATAAACCCTGGTGGCAATTTTACCGTCAGAAGTCCTGCCTGGCTCTACTGTGGCCCTCCGCCTTGGCACACCATGGCTCCTGTTCCACTTCCACTGTGTCCCTGCCACCTGCAATGCTGTGAGTGCTTTAAGTTTCACAGCCAGTATGGACTTCTCATTTGTCCGCTGGTATCCCTTTTCGTGATGCCATATTACAGCTCACTTTGGTCTTTATCTTGGTTTCCTCATCAGCTGTTGGTCTTGCAGTGATTCGCTCTGCCATATCCATTCTTGCAGTCTGAGCGTAGCTGTTGCCATTTAGAGTGTGTTTCAGCACATTGGGCAAAATGGATGCCACTCTCTCAGGATTCACAGGGCCTGAACCAAACAATAGCCAGGAGTTGGGTCAATCTTAGAGCTCTCATAACACTTGGACGGCCTATGTTCAAAACCTTATGACACTTGGAGTCAGCTTCCATGACATGTGTGTAGGAACTGGGGACAGAGTATTGATAAAACGATAAAGGTGCAAGCACACCAGACTCTTTTAGCTCTGATGCTATATCAGTCTTACAAAGTCAAGGACAGGAACTTGAAGGGGATCGGGAGTGGGGGAGGGGTGCAGGGTCGGCAGCTCCCCCATTGTACTACCTCCAGCCTGTTCATCGGTCTGGCAATATTGTCCCAGTAGGCCGGATTTCCTGGGCTGCAGAGTCCCCTCCGCGCCGTGGGACAGAGCCAAGGATCCGAGTTGATCCCAAACTTCTCCCAGTTCACCACTCATCAGTAGCATGGATTTGGTATTACGATGCCCAGGAATACACACACATTTCTCAAATTGTAATACTACCCACATGGTCTCTCTTGGAATCTGACACCATCAGGAAACTTATGTAGAAAGGTTAAATCATGAATAATAGAACACTGCAACCATAAAAAAAGAAACAGAAATGTCACTGCACAATGGGAACTCGCTAAATGGAACCAGGCCATATGCGTTACTGGCTCCCGTGACCGCTTTGTACCAATGTTCACCAAAACTCTATGCTGGGGGCTTGACGAGATCCCAACCTTTAATAGAGCACCATTGGATTTTCCGTCCCCAACTCACAACACTGGCTTTAATGATGTGAATGATTGGCACTTCTTTGCCATAACGCAATAAAGGTTATGAAACTTTCAGCTTCATTAACCAATGGTTTCACAGACACAGTTCTAGGCATTCTATAGCGTGTCTGCAAAATGGCTGCCCACTTTCCCCTGACTTTGCTGAAAAACCTCAAACAATACATTCATGTGGCTGAGGTGTCGTCTCAAATTTGAGGCATGAATGTTATCCTTTGGGCGGGTAAATAATGGAAATGCTGCTCACCATGGGGACTACACTCTTCCAATCCATAGTTCTGTTCCTCCATTATTAAATGACTCCGGCACTCCAGGCAGACTCGTGCAATGACGACATCTAACCAGTGGACATGTATGTTCTGTACATAAGCACATGGCGCCAGTGCTGGAAATGGACAACATGTACCGGGGGAACTCCCTCCCCGTCCGCTGAGGGCGTGGCAGGGGGTAGCAGGCTTAGGGGGTGGGAGGTGCTAGGTGTCGAATAAAGTGGGTGCTCTGCATACAGGATGTTTGCACCTTTGCATAAAAACAAAGTGCATTTTGGGAACTCAAGGATGACCACTCATTTATCAAACATGTCTGTGAATCGTAATTCCAATTCTGCGCATGCAATGCACACTGGGTATGGTGCTCATTTAATCTCGAGAATAGTCACTCTGCGAGTAAAATGTGGGACAAACATGCGACATATACAGCTATGGTCCCTTTCATTATTTAATTCTGAGCTGCCCTGGAAACCAAAGGACAACTTTCAGGTGCGATTTGTAAACTCGCGGGATTTCGTTGCGGTTTTGAGACTCCAAATGCGCACCTTTCCGGAGACTCGCGGGAGCCGGGGGAGAATTTCCTCCACTTGGGGGAGCTTGGGCCTCGGGGCAGTCTACACGTGACGGCGCTCTGGCAAGACACATTATGCCAGAGCGCAGGTCCGCCATTTTCTGGCCCAATTCCACCCCGGCATAGCGACATACAGACCATTCGCCCTTCGACCAGATTAGGCTCTTCTCTCTACATGCATTTTGGGGCAATACAACATTACAGCGCTCAGTCTCATGTACTTCCATGTGTTGACATTTTCGGGACTGAAAGACAGATGTGATGCGGGCGTCTGTCTTTACTATCTAGTGCACCCAGCCTGCCGCCGATTAAAGAGAACATCTGTTTAGCAATGTAGGTTTTTTTTCTCCATTTGGCTCACCGGGATAACCAACCCGCCATGAGGATTCAAAGCATTGGGTCCGATTGGGTTGTGCAGCATGTTCCGTCTTCAGAGGGCTTATTTGCAGAACACCCCACATAAGAGCACCCCACCCGTTTACTAGGGTGACGCTGGGGGACAAGGGGATGAATTAATTGTAGCTAAGCAACGTAACGAGCAGGTCAGTATTTGGAATTACAGGGACGAACCCTTCCGTTATAAATGGGTGATAATAAAAGATAGCACTGTGGATATATGTTCCCACTGCATCTGTGTTCTCCACTGCTCTGATGCAAGCCTCCAACCTAGAAGACCGATTAAATCCCACTTCCACGAATGGTCTGACTTTAATGCAATACCCATGAGTGCATTTTCCATTTTAAAACTCACATTTAAGAAACGGGATTTAAGGTGTATTTATTTTGATCACTACTTTTCTTTCCCCATACCATTACTACACTTTTTGGTCTCCATCTCCAAGTCGACCAGAGGCATTAACATGAGAAATGTTGCTAAGCTCGTTATTGCCACTACTCGATCTCTCCTCTGCCTTCGACACAGTCAACTATATCACCCTGCTCAACCAGCTCCCTGATAACCTGGGTAGCACTGATGATCAGGCTCTGGTCTGGCTGACCTCTTTTTTATTTATTTGCATTTTTAAAGCGCTCACACAGCCTGGGGGCATCGAGGCACTGTTAGATTTTTTGTTGTTGTTGTTTTAGTAGCATATTTATAACGTGCTTAAATACCCAGAGGTTTCTAAGCGCGGACCTGGGGATCGAACCTGTGTTGCTTTGTTTCGTCTTGCTTCCAAGGCGAGCACGTTGCCCCCGAGCGATCCTCCCAGGACTATACTGACTTTCCCCTCTGATCGACCCTCTCAGGTCCAACTTGGGTCCTTCCTATCATTCATCTATTCATCTATTCATCTCTCTCTCCTCCTCCTCCTCCTCCTCCTCCTCCTCCTCCTCTCCCCCCTCCCCCTCCCCGGTGTTCCCCAGGGGTCTAACCTCTTGCCCTGGTTTTTCAACCAATACCTGGCAACTCTCACCCACTACATTGCCTTTTTCTGCTCAAATTTCCAGTGCTATGCTGGCGACCATCAACTCACCTTCAGGCTGCCCTCAGCCACCTCCTCTCCTTCCTTCATCTCGGATTGCCTTACTGCCATTCATAATTGGTGTGCCGCCAACGATCTTTGTCCAAATGCCAACAAGACCGAGATCATCCTCATCGGTACACCTTCACCATCCTTTTCCCTTACTCTCTGGTCGGACTGCCTTGGCCCTCCTCCTACCTCTACCTGCGAGGCTAAGAACCTCAGGGTCATCTTTGGCTCCCCAATTTCCTTCTCTGCCCACATCTCTGACGTCTCTAAAAAGTCAAACTTCCTACTGCACCTCCTCAGAGGTACTCTGCCCTTCCTCTCCTTCCCCCAGAAGCTCACTGTCTCCCAAACTCTGGTTCTCTCTCGATTGGACTATTGTAACAGCCTCTTTCTAAATCAATCTACCTGCCTCTACTCTCTGCCCTTTACAACTAATCTAGAACAGGACTGCAAGACTTTTCCTCGGCCTCAAGCCGTGGGATCGTATCTCTCCAGCTCTGAAATCCCTTCACTGGCTCCCAGTGGATGCAAGGATTACATTCAAAACCCTTTGTATTGTCCACAAGGCTTTCTGGGGCCTGGGTCCAAAATACCTTCAACTATCCCTTCGTAAATACTCCCCCTATCAAGCTCTTCGCTCCTCTACCTCTAACTCCCTCAGGGTCAATCATTTTTCAAAGAAACAAGCTGGGACTGGAGTTTTTCAAAGAAACCTATCTTGGGTGGGGCCTCCCTTTGGAACAGCTTCCCGGCTACTCTGAAACTTGAGGAGAACCATCTCCGGTTCGGGAAGCACCTCAAGACCTTCCTCTTGCTTTGGCCTTTTCCCCCCTTCTCCCCTGATGATCTGTTTTTCTCTCGGCACTGTGCACCTGGCCACCCTCTGTCCTCCGGGCCCAGGTACCTGCTCGCCCTGCCACCCTCCTGGACTGCATTGGGGTCTGTATATGTACCGATACAGTCCCCCAGGCCAGGTCTTTTCTTCTGCACTTATCTGACATACCCTGTCAGCTATACTCAGCACTTGCTGGCTGCACTACCACCTTTAATAGCCTTTATTATTTATTTATTTTACGCATTATTATTTATCAGTTTCTCTTCTGTTCCGCACTTTCCACTTCTCCCCCCTTCCATGCGCTTTTCCCCTTTTTCCCTTTCCCATGCGCTTGCGCTTTCTCAATGTCACTGGGCCTAGTAAGATCGTTGTTCTGTTCTCCCCTGCTCCCCTCCCTTGCCTTGTCGCATTCTGGAACACTTGTGTACGAGCGCGATATAAACAAAATATCAATATCAATAAGCTCGACAACAAATGCTAGGCATGTTGCAACTCGTTAATCAGTCAACTCAATATTCTAACACTCTTTATCAACATTTCTCATCCGTTGGAAATGGGAGGAAAATGTGTATGCTTTGCACCTCTTCCAGGTAACCAAAACTCATATGGTTGACTTTATTGGGGTCCCTGTGTGCCTCAGATTCCCTCACCCAACCCCACCATTGCAGCCTTTCCCCACGAACAATGCCCTTATCATGTGCATGTACACTCACAAATGTCTGATTTCCCTCTCACCCCCAACCACATTCACATGCCTCTCAACTATTGGAGTGGCCACTGCCGGAGAAAGAAAGAGGATCTTGTTTTTGGCGGGTGAGAGCCTATTGAAGTCTGTGGCTGGGCACGTTAACTAGTTTCATGGTGGGCGACACTTGCCAAAAGAGTGCAAGTTGAGAGGTATACGCTCAATCCTCAGCCCCTTGCTGTGCAACATGTGTGAGCTGTGAAGGGAGGGTTGCAGGCGTTGGAGACACACGTGTGCGCCCTCGCTGCTGGCTGTGACGTACTTCCACCCTCAGGACATTCATCATGTCATGCCTAGGATGGAGCATTAGGAAAGAAGCTAGCTTTACGTCATGCCAGTGGACATGTCTTGCCAAAGAACGGAGGAACATAGGCTGTCAAGCAGTGTACGAAAAGTAGTAGGGACTGGTTGAAGCTGCCATCATTGGGTTAGAATGCTGCCTTTAAAATAACAAATTGGCCATTCTGCAGTCGAAAATATAATTTCAATATAGTTTAGCTCTTGTACATTTCCTACTGTGTAAAGTGATGAATGTCTTTTCCACCTTTTTCCCTTTGCCTGTGTAGTAAATTGTTGTATTGTGACCAAGCTAGACATTCAAGTTCACTATTCCCCCTTTATTTCAGTGTGGGGCATTGCTTTAGGACGCAAATCTCTTTTTTCAGCATGGATTTTTATACTATATCATGTCCTCTATTCCCCATGCCCTTTTAATGCCCATGCTCTTTTCATTACCTCCACCTAACCCCTTGTTAACTGGCCAGCGAAGCTATGCGCTTTTATAGACCTGGACGATTTTCCAAATATTCCTCTCGCAAGGTGCTCTAGTCATCTGTTAGGTTAAAAGTTCTGAGGCGTGGCTCTGGCTTGAGCCCTTCCTCTTTTTGCTTGACCTATAATGCTTAACAAGATATGTGGTTTTACACGCGCACGGTTACCACTGGGGAGGTCTTCAGGCGCTCACGTGGCTCTGCAAGAAAGAGGGCGGGTGCGTTAGTAAGGGTAGAATGAAAGGATAGATCCAGGACCAGGAGAAACTGGCATCTGTGTGTGTTGGCGTGTAGGTGTAACGCTCACCTGGTATCCACGGGGGCGTCACTCAGCCTGTTCTGACCTCTTACAACCTCAAACCCTTCCCTGGAGGCTACTCGACTGGAGACTGGGCCTGAAACACAGGATTGGTAGAGTTTAACTCCCTATTGTCTATGTGCTTGAACCCTTTCTTCCCTGGGGTCCAACCCTTCCCTTTGATCTACAGCTCACCTTGTTTTCTTGGATAGTGTACTCTCCATCCTGCTTTCAGCGCAGGGACGCGTTGATTGATGCAGGCTCATTGCTGCCTAGTTACTTCACTGGCAAGAGTCCGACAGGTAAGTATAGTGAGTCTTTTGAACAGTTCTCTAACTTCGTTCCTTTTCTTCCTTAGATGATGGCCGGCGTCTGGGGATGGCGGCGTGCTGCTGAGATGAGTAGCGCTGAAGGTGAGTGAGTGCGATGCGCGATGCACCCCTTCCATATTTGCATTGAACCGAGTTCTTTTTCTGTGTCTTTTAGGTGCCGCAATGTTTTCAGCGTGAATGCTGGTTATGAAGAACAAATGCAGTGAGTAAGCGCGGTATGCAGTGCCTCTAGATGTTTCCACGCTAACCTGGAGTGTCTTTTCCCTCTTGCAGATGGATGAGAAGTTCCGGAGACAGAGTTCCCCCAGAGCTCCTGGGATTCAGGTAAGCGTTTGAAGCTCGTACAGTATTTAAAAATAAGCGAAGATTTGCAAATTGCTTACTAATGCCTTTTTTCTGTTCTTTTCCCTTTTCCCTGGGAAGCGGCGTGCCGGGATGGGAATGACACCATCGAAGATGCCCGCAGAACAGAAGGAGCGATGAATGATGGGCAGAAGCGCCGCAAGGTAAGGCTGTTCCTAACGGTGTTCTTGCAGGAGCTGAGCGCAGAAGAACGATGCAGGCCTACTGGAGACCGATCCAAACACTGAGTGTCACGCTCCAGGTGCAGAAAACGCAAAGCATGTTTCTCAGAAAATGTGGGGGCATCCATCTTGTCCCCATCAATGCACTATAAGTCCAATCCCCAATGTTATCCCATCGGAGTGAGTGAGTCTGGTGCCACAAGCGCCAAGTCTGACTCCAAGTGGGTCTTTGGAGGGATGGAGAGGCGCTTGAGGGCCATGTAGGTGATTGTGGCCTGGCTCCAGCCTGACATCTTGGAGGGCTGAGGACATGAGGGACAGAAATCATGACAGTAGGTAATTTGGTTGCGTGCACTTGCTTGTTGTATACCCAATGCTTCCATTGTTATACACAAATGTTATTCTCTTGGGTGTGTTTGTGTGTTTCATGTGCGGCTCTGGGTGGTAGTTTGTGCGCACTGGCTCGTTGTATCTGCAAGGGGAAGGTTCAGTGTCTTGGTTGTTTGTTGTATGCGAATGAATGTTATGTTGGGTGTGTGTTATATGTGTAGTTTGGCTAGTAGCCATGGATGCGCACACTGGCTTGTTGTTACTGTATGGGTAAAGTACAGTGTCTGGGTGGTTTGCTGTGTGCTAAGGAACAAGTTACTTACCTGTAACTGTTGTTCTCCAGCATGGGTCTGGCATGGATTCACATGCTCATGAATATTCCCCGTCGTCAGGCCGGGAATCCTCGGTATAGAAAAAAATCAGTATCAGTTTTGTTTCTGATCTGTCTTTCTTAGTAGTAACCAATCACTGGTCTCTGGGTCATACTGCCCCCTGCCAATGACTGCCCTCTGCCTAAGCCCCGCCTCCGGCAGCCATTCTCAGATTTGGTAGCACGTAAAGTGGCAGTATGACCAAGTGAAGAGCCGCAGAGGGGTAGGTGGGAGGGTTCACATGTGAATCCATGCCAGACCCATGCTGGAGAACAACAGTTACAGGTAAAAAACGTGTTCCTTCTCCAGCATGGGGTCTGGCATGGATTCACATGCTCATGAATAATAGAATACATAGCAGTACACATGCACAACCATGGGAGGTGGCAACAGGCTCAACATTAAGCAATACAACAACTCAACGTTAAGCAACTCTTACCTCCTCACCAGGCTCACCTTAGGCGAACAAGTTGCGCAGCACTGCTTGGCTGACCCTGGACTCCTCCCTGGAGTCCCGATTGACGCAGTAGAATCTTGTGAAGGTGTGCGTCGACCTCCACGTCGCAGCCCTGCAGATCTCCAGCAGGGACACACCAGACAGGAACACTGTGGTAGCAGCGATCGCTCTGGTCGAATGGGCTCTCGGACGGCCGGGCAGCTGTCGGTTTACCAACCCGTGACAGTGTATAATGCAGCCGGAGAGCCATCTGGAAATAGAAGTCTTCGAGAGAGCCTTCCCTTGATTCACAGTCCCAAAGTTCACAAACAGCTGTGACGTCTTCTGAAAACTCTTTGTGCGGTCCACGTAGAACTTCAGCGCTCTAGCTACATCCAGCGAGTGCAAAGTCCTTTCGGCCGGCGACAAAGGCGACGGGAAGAAAACTGGCAACACCAAGGGCTCGTTGAGGTGGAAATCCGACGGCACCTTGGGTATAAAGGATGGGTGTGTCCTCAGCACCACCCTCGTGTCATGAAAAGTCAAGTATGGAGGCTTGCAAGATAGGGCCTGGATCTCTCCCACTCGTCGTGCGGAGGTGATGGCCACGAGGAAAGCTGTCTTCCATGACAGGAACTTCAAAGGCGCCAAATGCATAGGCTCGAATGGGGCCCCCCATGAGCTTGGTCAGCACCACATTAAGCTCCCACGCCGGGGAAGGAGTCTTCACCGGCGGGAATGTTCGGAATAGTCCCTTCATGAATTCTTTCACCAGGCGATGAGACCACAAGGACGCCCAACCCGTCGTCCTGGTATATCGGGAGATTGCAGCCAGATGTATTTTGCTGGAGGCGTGAGCCAGTCCAGCTTTGGCCAGCGACAGTAGGTATGGCAGTACTTGAGGGGCTGTAATCCGCAGAGGGTTAATCTTCTGTGCACGGCACCAGACAGAGAACCTCTTCCATTTATGTCTGTAGCACTTGAGAGTTGAGGACGTCCTGGCCTTTGCAAGAACCTCTCTGCAGTCGGCCGGGATGTCGTACCCTCCAAACACTAGTGCTGCAGGAGCACGGCCTGCAAGTTCAGCGACTCTGGGTTGTGGTGAAGAATGGCACCTCCTTCTCTGGAGAGAAGGTCTGCGTCCGTCGGCAGCTTGACTGTTGGGGACGTTGACAAGTCCAGAAGGTCCGGGAACCAGATCTGTCTCAGCCACGCCGGTGCGACAAGGATCATCCTGCACCGGGACCTCTTGAGCTGGTTGATGAGCCGGAGCAGCAACGGCAGCGGAGGGAACGCATAAAGAAATAGGCCGTCCCAGGGGAACGAGAAAGCATCGCCCATGCTCCTCGGCTGGGGGAACCTGCTGGCAAACCTCCGGCACTTGGAATTTGTCGCCGTCACGAAGAGATCGATTTGGGGTTCGCCCCATCGTCGGAAGAGTCGATCCACTTGATCCTGGCGTAGTTCCCACTTGTGGCACGAGCGCAGCTCCCTGCTGAGTGAGTCGGCGCTCGTGTTTTTTATTCCTGCCAGATGAAGAGGCACCAGAAACATCCCTTGGGCGATGGCCCAATGCCACAGATCCTGGGCTTCCTTGGATAGGGCCGGGGACCTGGTTCCGCCCTGCTTCCGGATGTAGAACATCGTGGTGGTGTTGTCGGTGAAGATCCTCACCACCTTGCCCTTGAGGGATGGATGAAAGGACCTGAGGGCCCAGAACACCACGCGGAGCTCCAAGATGTTGATGTGGAGAGACTTCTCCTCCGGGAGCCAAAGGCCTCTCGCGTGAAGATCTCCGGAGTGTGCTCCCCAACCTTCCAGGGAGGCGTCCGTCGTCACCGTCACCTGGTGAGCTGGGGTCTGAAAGTCCGTGCCCGCCGACAGGTGGGAGCGGGTACCCCACCACCGGATCACCTGACGGAACTTCTCGTTGAGGGATCCTGTCCTTGAAGCTGCCCGTCGACTGGATCCAGCGGGCGTCGAGGAACTCCTGTAAGGGTCTCATCCGAAGCCTGCAAAGGCGCACCAGATAAATGCAGGAGGACATCATCCCGAGGAGGGATTTGATAGATCTTACCCTGGCCATGTCCGTGGCCAGCAGACGCTGCACCTTGCCCAGAATGGTCCTGGTCCTTTCCTCCGACGGCGAGGCCAGCCGCGCCACTGTGTCGAGCTTGGCTCCCAGAAACAGGGCGACTTGCGACGGAACCAGGTGGGATTTTGGAAAGTTGATGGAGAATCCCAGGTCCGTGAGCAGCTGGACGGTCTTCGCAGTGTGCTCCACGGTGAGCTCCCTTGTCCTTGCCCGGATGAGCCAGTCGTCCAGGTATGGGTAGACGTGGATCCCCTGTAGGCGCAGCCACGCCACCACCAGTGCGAGGCACTTGGTGAACACCCTGGGTGCCGACTTCAATCCGAACGAGAGGGCCTTGAACTGGTAGTGCCGCCCTTGGACCACGAACCTGAGGAACTTTCGGTATCTTTTTAGAATGGGGATGTGGAAGTACGCATCCTCCAAGTCCAACGACGACAGGAAATCACCCTCCTCCAGCTGTCCCAGCACATGCTGGAGGGTGACCATATGGAACTTCTGTGCCTTGATGTACTTGTTCAGTCGTAGGTCCAGGATGGGGCGCCATCCTCCCGTCTTCTTTTTTACGAGGAAGTACCTTGAGTAAACTCCAGAGCCCTGACGCCTCCTTGGGACGAGCTTGATGGCACCCTAGTAGTTGAGGGACATGATTTTCTTTCCTGGCCATGGGTGGAACGCGAGGGCACTTCTTCTGAAACTCGAGGGCGTGCCCTTGGGCCAGGGCATCCAGCACCCAACGGTCGGTGGAGATGGACTCCCGCACGCTGATGAACCTCGCCAGCCGGCCTCCCACCGGGGTACTTCGGCAGGGGCCCGACCCCACAGTCAGTTCAATCTTGTTTGGAGGCTGCCTTGCCTCCTTGACCTCCTTGTCGACGAGGACGGGCACCACCTGACTTGCCGCGTCCCCTGTAGGCTTCCTGGGACGAAGATCTTGCCGCTTAGCGGTAAGTGGAGGAGCCACTGCCGGATCCCTTGGAGGCACCTTGTCTGCCTCCGGAGCTCCGAAAGGACGGCCGTCGTCGTTGGAGCACTCCCAGTGCCCGGGCAGTCTCTGTGTCTGTCTTGATGGCCTGAAGCTGCAAGCAACTCTGCAATGGCAACCAAGACAAGTCTCAACTGAGAACAAGTAAGGCTACACAACAGGAGGAAAGCCCTGTTAGGTTTACAGTACCTTTGGTTAGAAGAAATGGTTCCAACTGGCTTTTGTTCCTATGTGGCTCTGCAGATCCTGTTGTTCCTGGACCTCAGTCATGGTGACAAGAGGGAGGATGTCTGGGGACTCCTGCAACACAATGGGAATGTCGGCGGCAGCAGTGGGCAAACTTCAATTCAGCGGCACTTTGCGATTTCAGCTCATCGCGTTTATAGCAAATAGCAACACCGCGCTTCTGCGATACCACTTCAGACTTTCCTCGCATCTGCGGTCCATCACTCTGTTGAGGTGGCTCAGGCTTGGTCAGTCCTGCTTCAGGGAAGTCCTGAGGGTCTACTTGGCACTCGGGTCAGACTGAAAAACGATGCAATCGATCTGGTGTTCCTCTCCCTGGCACTTTGGTTCCAGAAGCAGCAGCAGCAGAAGTACAGCCAGCTTCAAGAGGATGTCCAGGCGTGTTCACTTGGTGGTTGATTGGTCCCACCAACACAAGGGGAGAAGTCGTCCTTGCAGGGCTTCTCTAGTCGAAACGAATTCGGAGCTTCAGCACAGCAGCAGGCCTTCACCGCGCAAACCAATGGTACAGTAGTTGCAGCAGGCATCTCTTCCTAGATCATCTTCGGATTCCTTTGTCCAGTGGTCGACTCTGCCTGCCAAGTCAAAAAGCCTCGCCTTTTATGCAGGTTTCTCCTATTTATTCCAGCCTAGCTGTCAATCACACAGCGGGGTGGCTGTCCTCCAAGGTAAATCACCTTTGGATGCATTCCTGGAACCAAAGAGATTAAGCACAGGGAGTTTTGGGCACCTCCCTCACTTCCTGCCCCTGCCAGACATACTGGAGCCAGAGGTGGGCTTCACTCGTGAACCCCGCCAAAGACAAAATGAACGAAGGGACCAAACCTGCTTTGGCACCCAGAGTAAATCTCAAGAAGGACTATTCCAACAAGAAATGGCGAAAAAAAGACCGGGCCCATTTTGACAAAATGGGCACCCATGTGTGCACTGCAGCTGCGATTGCAGCCGTGGTAAAAACACACAATGTTAGTAAAAAAGTAAACCACTGCCACCAGCCATTAATTGTAGAAAGGGTGACACAAAAATGTTACATGAGAAACTAGACAAAGGGGATAATAAGTAACCCCTCCAGGCCCCTATGGTAAAATAGTGTGTGCTGGGTCTAAAAAGTTACATAATGTAAGTAAAGTCAATTTCACTTCACTGCTCTTGGAAACAGTAGTCTCACTAAGAGAAGGTATTTAAACCTTTGGGAAATCTAAGACTTCCCTGTGCCACTGCACTGAAGGTGCTGTGTGTCACAATGCAAAGAGGATGCCTATGGAGTTTGTCAGACTCCAAAGTCAAAGGAAACACAGAGTCCAAATCACAGAAAAACACGAGAGTGGGAAAAAAAGTCTCACTCTCTGCAGGTTAGAAATTAAAAGTCCTAAAGTCCAGCAAAAGAGCTGGGGGTCTCTAAGGTAGATGGGAATTAGCACATTTCTGAGAATTCTCCCTAACAGGGTGTCATTTGGGTCTTGATTTGTGGCTATCTTGACGATCAGTTGTGTGTCGTCTGCATAGTTGTAGGCGGTCAGCCTGTGGTTCTGAATGATTTTAATCAATGGGGACATGTAAAGGTTGAAAAGGAGGGAGGAGAAGCTATAGCCTTGAGGCAGTCCGCAGGAGACAATTTTGGAGGTTGATGTAAAGGGTGGTAGGTTCTTTCTGTCCGGTTTGTGTGGAAGGATTTTAGGCATTTTAAGTCAGAGTCTTTTACACCGTATTCCCCTAGCCTTTCGATTAGCGTTGTGCTCTGATTGTGTCAAACACTGCTGATATGTATAGAAGTATGAGGACAGATATGGCTTTTCACCCCCTAGTGAGTCCTTATCCAGGGCCTCACTAAGGGTGCAATGCTCTTTATTAGGCTCAAAAGGCACCCCGTGTTTCGCAGATAAATAACCTTGTGTAACTAGCTATGTGAAACCCTGACATGGTGGAACCGGATACTGTACCCAAAGTCCTGCAAGTAAATAACAAATTAAGGAAACAGTAAAGTTCCCTGGAACAGAACCTGTAGGTGGCGCTCTTGCCTTATAAATAAAAGGAGCCCCAATAGCTAGAATCCGGTACACCCCATTTCGGCGCCGCCGGTTCGGCACGGCCAGTTCGGCGACAGGATGTTTCGGCGTTGGGATGTTTTGGCGCCGCACACTAGTGCACTTCGCCTGCTGTTTAGGGAAACGTTCAGTGCAGTGCACTGAAAGTGTGAGTTTCAACCTCATCCCACACTATTTTAAAATGAAACTGTTCTAGAGCGGCTTCATTTTAAAATAGTGTGGGATGAAGTTGAAACTCGCACTTTCAGTGCACTGCACTGAATGTTTCCCTAGCAGGCGATGTGCACTGGTGTGCCGCGCACAGGGCAGATTAGATCTGCCGGGCTCAGGTGGGTGGGGGCTGTGCTGCTCAGAGCAGGCTGCTCCGAGCAGCACAGCCCCCACCTTTGCGGGTCCGGCTGTGTTTTCTGCGTGGCTGTGGTG
The DNA here is from genome assembly GCF_040938575.1 of Ambystoma mexicanum. Taxonomy (NCBI): domain Eukaryota; kingdom Metazoa; phylum Chordata; class Amphibia; order Caudata; family Ambystomatidae; genus Ambystoma; species Ambystoma mexicanum. The sequence goes on along the minus strand of NC_090923.1, from coordinate 1,017,250,285 downwards.
AAGAACTCGCAGGACATTTATGTGCGGCCAGTTCGACGCAGTCGGCCGCGCCGAACTGGCTCCTGCGCCGAACCAGCCGCGCCGAACCAGCCGCGCCGAAATGTCCTGCGCCGAAATGTCCTGCGTCGCTAGAATCGACTTACGGTTGAGAGAAAGAAATTTGTTAGGAGAGATTTCCAAAACCAACACTGGTCTGAGGTTTTAAGAGGCCATACCATACTTGATCTAACTAAGCAGTCTGGGTAGCGTAGTCCGAGCATCAAGACTTACACTCTGGAGATAAGGATGTGGTTTAGAGGCACACCGAGCATATGGCGGGCTCACACATCTGAAGGATTTGATACATTAGAGAGAGACCGCAAAAAAGTTTACTTTTACAGCTGTGCGAAAAATCGAGTGAGACTATACACAAAAATACATGGCTGATTCAATAGAAAAATATCTTTTCTAAATCCTTCTGTTGGTTTGCCAAGAAATGTATGTAATTCCTGGCTTCAAATAATGGACACCAACATGTAAGATCATGCGAATTAGCTTTTTAATGATGTAGAATAGATATTTTTTTGTTGACTAAACATAATATTTTTGTGTATATTCTCACGTGATCTTTTCCACAACTGCAGAAGTAAAAGTGTATGCCGTGTCTCTCCATTGTATCAAATTGTTTTGCTAATATAGATTTTGGGAGATGAGCATATTTCTGGAGAGGTTCCATTTTTTAATATGCACATATCAGAAGGGCCAGAAAGATGAACAGAAACAGACAATTAGGAAAACACATGCATTAAAGTCGAGAGCACTGCACACTACATGACCCACTTTATCCACCTATTTACACAGTAGGCGACACCAAAAGGGGGCTACACACTCCTTTACAAATTGCACATTTCTAAACTACCAAAGAAGAATAAAAGCAACACCGTTTTATGGACGGTAGGGGAAAGAAAAGGCGTTAGATAAATAAAACCATAGACATTATAACATTCCTTCCCACACCACATAAGAACAGTACCAATGTTTTAGCGAACCAGTTCACAGATCAGTACCTGGATAGGGCCAATGAAACCAAAAGCAAGACTTGGTTAAAGCCAACAGGAACGTTTTAGATACTCAAGACCGAATAACTCTGCAAAATGGTCTCAAAAGGGATGGGGTAACTCTTGATTCCTAGACAATAATCACAGACTAAAACTCCACCGTCCAGGATCAGGTAAGGGTAGTTGCAAGGGTTGGACCATTGTATTCCCATGAAAAGAGGGGCTCACCAAAAATAACACGCAAACGCACCCCATGGCTCCTATTCCCAAAAGACCACTGCCAAGCAAGTAGAGGTCGCTCTGGCTAACTGCTCTTTTGTCTGATTGTCGAAGCTCTAGAGGTTGCGGGTACAGAGGTCCTTTTCTGAGTTAGGTTTGGGTCTAACTAGTGGCAGCTCTAACTTCTGAAGAAGGCAGCATTACAGGGATACTTCAGCTGGCTGGACGGACGGGAGAGATGAAAGGTGACCACAGCAAATCACACCATGAAGGAGGACCCCTAGGAGTGAGTTGGCTGTGCAGCCCTTGCCAGCGTCAGGCAGAGTCAGATTTTGCAGGCAGTAGAAATCAGGGCTCCAGAGAGGCTGTTGGGGCTCCAAGCGAGGTGGTGTCTGTTGCTGCAATCATGTCCCTTCATTTGATGTTCAGCCCCCGTTTTGCTCCAGGGTCACTCCTGAAGCCCACCGACGTGGGACAGAAGTGCAGGACACGAGACTGATTAGGCCCAACACTTTAGGAGAGGAAGGCACACGTTTAAAGCCTTCCCTTGTCGCAGAAGAAGGTCGATGACTTTGGCAATGTTTCTTCATCAGCAGCAGTCCCTCGGTTCTCCTTAACGTTGTAGTCAGTCTTCGGACTTCTGGATCCAGTGGGCGACATCCTGAACAGGTCCCGACTTTCTCCTCTTATCCTAAACGGGGCTGTGGGCTGCCCCAGCCCACAGATGGGTAGGATGTGCACCAGTCAAAAAGGCACAGGCTGTCCAATCTGCCAAACAGACATCCGATGGCTAGAATGTCAAGTGGGACCAGACAGTCCCATCCCCAATTCCAACCTGTTTCAGGCACACAAACCACCGATGGATTTTGTGAAAAGTTAATTACCTTCTTTGGATGTTTTCAGGTTTCAGAGGCCAAGTAGACTGCCATACGTTGAGCTGCCACAAAGGACAGATCTTGTGTCATGGGAAGCAGACATTTTGAGTATATGGTACTTGCAATGACTTTATCGTGGTTAAATGAATGGTGTCGCACTGGAATAATGTGTAAAACGTGGTTCACTGCAACCAGCATGTTCTGTACACAACATACATCTAACAAAATGTTGCTAGGTTAAAAAAAAAATAATCATAAAAAAAAGGACAAAGTTCCCCATAACACTCCAATGAGGTTGGTTTTTGTTACAATTTAACAATACAGGAAAAGTAAATGAGGGACTGGCCAGTTGTCCCAAAACATGCGAGCAGAGAAGGTGAGTGAGGCTAAAAGTACCTCACTCTCCCCAAAAGCAGCCACAGTGTTATGCTCATAACAGATCTGCTGAGGGCTCCACTGAAATCAATGGAGCGAACGTTGCAAAAAAGACATCCTACCCAACAGAACTCGATGTGGCTATGAATGGGGCTGGCTATGTTGAGACCAGGAAGCGTGGAACAAGTTAAGCTTTGGACAAGGAAAGCCAAAACCATATCCGGCGCGTATTTGAATAGGATGTTTGGATTCAAGCTTGAATCTACATCCTAGGTGTTTGCCTGGGAAGAAGACCAGGACAGTTTGAAAGTGGTGAACCCCAAGGATTGGATCCCAACCTAACGTTTTAAAATATGCAAGATGGAGACTGCACTCAGCATCGAATATTCATAGAAGGTAGGGGTATCTATGCCTAAACGTCTGTAAATTGTTGGGCTAGTCCTGAAGCACAAGAAACGACCTGAACCCGAAGATGCCCCTGGGGAAACTGCTGCTACATACACAAGCTCACGCAAAGCGCTGCTGGGATTTGCAGAGTCCAGCCTTCAAATTGACCTACGGGAACCATTGGTGCGTTCCCGCCCCTTGACCCCTAAGGAGCCGCTCAGCTGAAAGCCTTCATTGCCCCTCTGATCCCAGAAGACGTCTTGTTGGTTTCCCATGCAGCTTGGCACAAAGAGGCAGGAGAAGCAGACAGCATAGTATGAGGGACTGGCAGAGCCAACAGCCTAGGTTTACAAAGGGCTATCTACAACCAAGAAACATTCATCCAAGTCCATGGCACTCCAAGGAAGCCCAGTGCTATGCGATCTGCATCCCTGGGCCACTGTCTGCCGTGCCTGCCTACTTTTATAAGTGCAGTCCCCCGGGAGGTACTTGAGGAGGGGTTCAGAAAGTCTTAAAAGCCTTGTTGTGCCACACTAGGCCCAAGCTAGTAGGCAAAGGAAAATGAGTTTAAAAAGTAAATGCACCAATGTTACAAAAAGGTTTAGAAAAGAGATGGCAGTACATTCCCAACTCTTTCACGCTGGGGGTTACCCCGGGAGAAATCCCAGTTCAGATCTCCCTGGCCAGGTAAAGGCAGTGTTTGGAGTGTGGACTCTGTGCCCATGCAATCCTTAAGGGACGAGGGGGGCAACAAGAGTGGTGTGTACACTCAGGCCACTTGCTCCGAATTTAAAAACAACCACCCACAGGTAAGTTAGAATGGATGAGGCCACTCACCCACAACATTTGTCTGTTTGCATTCGGTCCAGTGGGTGCAGAGCCAGTAGTGGAAGCAGGTGTTGGGTTTGGGTCCAGCTAGGCGGCCGTTCCAATCTCAGAAGCAGATGCTGCTCCACACCTGACCTTGTAGGACGGCTGCCGCTTCTCCACTAATGGGGGCAGGGATCCACCCAGGACATGCCAGTCGAGGTGGCAAAGAAGCCCTGGACAGAGCTCAGTAGGTTCAGAACTTAGCAGAGGTGGCAAACCGACTTCAGAAAGGTCCCTCTTCAATGCATGGAGCAGCAGCAGCAGGCAGTGAGGTTCCTGGGCAGCAAGCTGAAGATATGTAGTACTCACTCGCTCAGACTTGGGACTGCGGTGGATGAGCAGATGGGCCTCTTCAAAAGGATGACCAGAAGGTTCCAGGGTCAAGTCCAGCAAAGGGATGACGGCACTGAAGGGCACGAGACTGGGTATGCTCACCAGTCTAGGAGAGTAAGGAACAGATACAGTTATTCCCTGGTGATGAAGCAGAGGATCCACAGTGATTGGCTTTGGCAATGCTGGATGCTACCAACGCAGCCCTCTGGGTCTTCTCAGTTCGTCTTCTCTCTTCAGATTCTTGGCTCCAATAGGTGACCTCCTGAATGGCCCCATGCCCTCTCCCAAAATCTAGGCTGGTGGTTTCCCCTCCCACCCCCGCCCCCCAGTCCTCCAATGAAAAAGATCTGCACCATTACAATGGGTAACGGCAGTGCACTCAAGGACATCTGCCCAGCAACAGACATTGACTGGGAGAAATGTGAATTGGGACCAGACAGTCCAAATCGGGTTCAACCAGTCCAAGTCATACACAACACAAAGCACTGACAAGGAGTCCAGAATTGGACTCTGTGCAAGTGAATAGCCTTATTTGAGATTTCTAGCCCAAAAGGACAGGAAGACTACCAAAATGCAAGATGGCCAAAAGACAGGTCCTAAAAAACGAGAGGCAGCCATTTTAAGTGTACGGCCACAAAATGGCATTATTGCAGTAAAATAGATGGGGCACAGTAGTGCACCAGACAAACTGTAAAACAGGGTTCAGTGCCACATCCCAAAGGCAGAAAAAACTGCCAGGGAAATAGAAAAAAGTCACAAATTCTCACTAGATCACTCCACTTAAGGCGATGGTGTGTGTTACAAAGTGAAAAGCCAGAGAAATAAAAATGATAGAAAAACTATCCCCGCACTGGCAGCCTTGGGGACTCGCCAGTGTCCCCACAAATGAGTTGATCAAGCGAGGGATGATCAATCACACGAAAAGTTGCCAGGATACAAAAACAGACAGGCATGCTAAGGGTTCCATTGAAATCAAAGGAGGGAAGTTTGCAGAAAGAAAACGTCCCTAACAGAAACAAAGAAATCCTCCTAACAGCATCACCTCCCAATTCTACTATGCGGTGTGAGGAACTTCTTGAGTGGGGATCTCATAAGGTGTACTCTCGCGACCCGTATGTTAGTGCTATTAAGGTTGGCAATGGTTTTCTTATTTTATTATTTTATTCTTGTGTCGCAAGGATGTAGGTCAACACGGAGACAGAGTCCCTCAGCTCCGTTTGTAAAGTAAGCAGTAGTCTGTTTGTGCCTACACCTCTTTGCGCCAAATTTCTGATGTAAATGAATAAAAGTACGTAGTCAAGTTTCTTCAAGTATATTTTCTTAATTTATTTGATATATGTTCTGCCCATATGGATGACACGTGTTTCGGCGTTTCATTGGCGCCTTTTTGAACAAGGATTTGCCAGAACCAAAACAGGACCCCCGATGCTTGAGGCATGAGCAAGAGAATTTTGTAGGTGGGATTTAACCCTGGAACTACCGTGATACACTTTAACTAAAAACTAATTCCCGGAAATAAGGAAAGGGAGATTCGCATCACATTCAATAAGGCCCGGATTTGAAAAAGGCGCCAATGAAATGCCGAAACACGTGTCATCCATATGGGCAGAACATATATCAAATAAATTAAGAAAATATACTTGAAGAAACTGGACTACGTACTTTTATTCATTTACATCAGAAATTTGGCGCAAAGAGGTGTAGGCACAAACAGACTACTGCCAATTCTACTATGCGACTGTAGTTTGAGGCTCGATGTGAGCCTCAAACTACACTGTTGCAGAGTAGAATTGGGAGAGATACTTGTTATAAGGATTTCTCTGAGCTCCTCTTAGGGACATTTAAAAAAAAACAGTGTTCAGCACAGGTGAAGACACCCAACCATTTTATCTGATTCTAGAAGTGTGCATAAGCTGCCCAACTCCAGGGTCCAGAGCAGGAATGGCCAGGTTCCATCTGCGGCTGAATGTCTAAAGGCAGATCCCTAAATACTTGCACCACATTATGGCAAGTGAAACAAATGACCTGTGCTACCAGGCAAAACACAATGAAATAACCAATTACACCAAAAATTCACTAGAGGCCTATAGAGTATAGCAGCATGCCAGTACCCTCCACCAGAGCACATGCCAGCATTATACAGGAAGAGAGAAAACTGACGCCACATCCTTGGGGAGATACCGGAAGGGGAGCAGAGCATGTCCAGTGTGCACCGGAAGCCGGGCCGGCCTTAGAAAAGCTGCAGCGCACGGGCAGCAAACAAAAAATGTAGTGCCCCTCCCCCCATCCCTAGTCATGCGACAGGGGGTGGGGGAGAGCGCCACATTTTTCAATAGGCACGGCAGGCGCCATATTGTTATTAAATGCACCCCACTACAGAGAGCAGACCGAATTTGAATTCAATTGGGTGCCTGCCACGCCTTCTCCCACCACACCAGCTCGCGGGAGACCTTGAAAGACTCCCCAGAGCTGGTGTGGCGGGAGGGAGGGGTTCGGGGTTGGGGGGTGCTAATGGCAGGGTGCCCCGTGCGGCCGACCAGGCCCGCTGTGCCCCAAGGCGGCTCTGACCGGAAGACAGAAAGAAAAACACAATGCTTACTGAAGGAAACAATGAAGGAAGGTGATTTAGAGGGTATTCTGAGAAAATCTCGGAAAACAAATGCCGAGTGCGCGTTCACTGCACATTCCGCGGTTACAAAAATACTGAATCCGATTTTACCAAATGTTTGGTAGATCTATTTAGAGCATTGACATTTTTATACCACTTTATTTACTCATTGAACTTAATTTGGCAATGCTTATCCAACTTACTATCTCAATACGTAATCAGTATTACAGTGTATATATACACTGTGGATATGGCAGTTGGTACACCACTAGAGTTGGCAGGGAGCATACTATTCAGACCTTGCATTGAGGATTAGCGTACAATGGGCAGACCCCAAAGAGCCAACATTAAGTATACACAGAGTTGGAAGTGAGTATACCTCCAAATCAGAGGGTATGCCCCCAAGAGTTGCCACTTCAGATCTGGCAGTAGGCACGCCCCATACAGCTGGCAGGGGTTATGCCGCACAGAGCCGTCATTGAATGCAAGTTCAGAGCTATCGGTAGGGGAAATCTTAAGAGCTGGCAGTGGGTTAAACCAAATGGTGGAAGTGGGTATACATTTCTACGCGGTAACGAGTTATTGCTTGCTAAATAGTTATTGGGTTATTCAAGGAGTCTCTCCTCTTCAACACATGGGCCATCACGTCGCCCTTGCGCCACCTGACGTTACTGGTTTGCACACACACCCTTTTCAAGGAGCAAAGAAGCCAAGGAACATGAATATTCCGGGGCAGCAAGGCAAGACTGTGCAGCATGTATACATTCACTTTTACCAGCTGATGACCATCAGGTCTGAGTCTGCCTCCCGCCCCCAACCATCCCTAGCTGCTGCTCACAAGTCTCCTTGAGCCTTCTGTTTGTACTCACTGCTTGCTGCATCGAAAGATTTGAACTTCACAGGCTCCACATAGTTCACCAAGGTGGACATCTCCTCTGTAGCGTTGACTTCACTGCTCGCTGTGCCCTGCACGAGAAAAGACATCAGTGGGTGAGGTACACAACGTTTTTTATTTTTTTTTTCTTAATATAGGTTTTATTCGTTTTTGGTACAGCAAGTAAAACATTTCACAGCACTGCTACATGCAGCGTCCACAATTGTCTCGACGTATCGGATCCAACTACACAATCCACCAACCCTCCTCTCCCCCGCACCCCCTCCCAAGTTCCCCCCCCTCCCTTTTTTTTTTAACTAGCGATACCAATGTCCTCTCACAGCCGTATCCCTTTCATGCCTGAATCCTCTCATTCACTCTATCTGGGTCTCTTCCTGCCGCCTTTATCTCGACTCCCCGTCAAACAAGGTGTGTAATAACGCCTCCCATTACATGACCCCTGTTGTGGATTCCTCCCGACTGCCTCCCACCGCCCCCTTCCATGCCGCTGTTTCAGCCAACGCTCATTTTGTCAAGTCCAACCACCACCCTTCCACAATTGGGCCCTTAGGAGACTTCATGTCATGGTAATCCTGCGTTTGGCTAGAATATATGCCAGATCCTTCAATTTACTAATATGCTTGGCTCTCTTGGGGTGCGAGAAACGACCCAACAGGCATGCCCCCAGTGAACAAGCATCCAATCGCACCCCCCTCTCCAATCTAGCCGCCACCTCTTGCCAATATTGCTCCATTACTGGGCACGTTCAAAACATATGGAATATCCCCGCATCTACCGCCCGCACCTAGGGCACACCTTCTCCCCAGCGCCAGGAAACCTAGAGATCCTCTGAGTTGTCATGTATGCTCTGTGCATAATCAACAGTTGTATAAGCTGCAGACTCGAATTCCGTGACACTTTGTGGTATCTCAGTACCACCTCCCATTGTGCTTCAGTAAAACGTGTTCCCAAGTCTCGCTCCAATTTGCTCCATATTGTCAGGAGGGATAGGGGTCGAATAGTTAATAAAAAGTCATATAATCGAGATATCATGTGCCCTCCCTCCGATACATCGTACAAAGTGTCCACTATGTAATGTTTCTCCTGTAATTCGTTATGCGCAGGCCAGCAACATAGAATCTCCTGTTTGATTATGCCATGTAATAAGTATTGGCCTGCGTGCAATCCTGTGCGTTCCGCCAACTCTGAAAAAGGTATGAAGGAGGTGTTGTGCAATAAGTCGCCTATTGTGGCAACCCTGTGTGATTCCCAGTGCGCACGTTTACCCAGCCTTGCCTGTGCTGTGGATGCTACCAGCGAGACCAGGGGGACCTGTACCGAGAACGGGTCCGTAAGCCCTACCGTTGCCAGTGCTCTCTCCCACATCTTCACCTCCAGGGACACCAAGTGCGACCATTGCCCTCCCCGGGGCTTTACGAGCCATATTAATTCCTTTAGATAGTCACGTGCCCCGATGGGTTGCAACATTTGTGTGTCTGGCGGGGGATCATCTGCTAGCCAGTCCACCGCAAATTGCAGCTGCCCCGCTATGTAATAGAGCTCAAAATTGGGGATCCTGATGCCTCCCTCCTCATATGGCCTGTGCAGTGTTGTCAACACTATCCTATTCCTCCCATTAAACCACAGAAAGCCGCTACAAATGCTGACCAGTGTGTTAAAAAAAGATTTTGGTATATAGGATGGGACATTTACTAACAAATGTAACAGTCTAGGGAGTACCACCATTTTTATCAGGACCGCCATCCCCATCATCGATAGTGGCAGGTTAGCCCATAACATAGAGCTTCTGATGCCCCCTAGGGCATTCAGCGGGTTGTGTGTGTGTTCTTTGGCTGGCACATGGTATAAATTGACCCCCAGGTACCTAAACGTAGGAGTCTTCCACTGCAGGGCCAGGACAGGCAGTGTTTCTGATCCGTCCTGTGCCACCCCCCTATTGGAAACCAGGCTGATTTGTCTCTGCTGATCGTTATCCCAGACAGATTCGCGAATAGCGCCAAAGTCTCCAGTAGTATCTCCAGGTGGTCTTCTGGATTCTTAATGTATAGTAATGTATCATCAGCGTACAGCGATATCAGATGTCTGGCCCCATCCATCTCCATACCTGCCTCTATGTATTGCGCGCTAAGAATGGGTTCCATGGCTAGGATGTACAGCTCCTGGGACAGTGGGCAGCCTGGTCTTGTTCCTTTTTCCAATTCCCATGCCAACGAGATGCACCTACCTGTCTTCACCCTTGCCATCCATCTTGTATACATCAGTTGGACCCACGTAATATACGTTTGTCCAAACTCAAAGGACCGCATAGAGCCAGTCCCATTTTACAGAGTCAAATGCCTTCACCGCGTCTAGCGTAGCAATGGCTCTGGGAGTCTCCCAAGATGATGTGCTGTCTGTCACAGAATATAACCTCCTCAGGTTCCAGGCCAGGTTGCGGCCCAGGACGTAGCCGGTTTGATCCGGGTGTATCAGGGTGTGTATCACTTGCTTCAGCTTGTTCGCTAGTATAGACCTCAATATCTTATTATACTGATGAGGTACACAAAGTTATGAGGAGAGGGGGTATACACCATTGAAGAACCCATTGCTTCCAACCAAATAAGACAATTCACTGAAAAACACCCAAACCACCAAAGAATAACACAACCAAAGACCCCCTTGCCTGAAAGAAACAGGAGACCCTCTCAACCCAAGGAGATACCCGACCCATAAGCAATCCTTCATTCATCCAGTCCATCTACAGCCACAGTTCTTTTTTTACTGGTCTGGAACGATGGTCTGGGGGGTTGCCTAGAGCAATGCCAGAGGTTAAGATTAATTCGAAACCTTCTAGTCATCACCTTTTTTTTTACTGGAACATAAAAACCTTTTAAGTCACCGGTAAAGGTGAAAAACAGAGTATTTTGGTTTGGGCCAGTGAGAGCTCATTAACATCTATGGACGGGTAAAGGGCTTGGCGGGAGAGCGAACCGACTCATGGGTGGGCGACAACCTCCAAAAGCGTCTAAGATGCAAGGTATGCTAGAAAAGAGGATCCACCTTAATTGTCCCACTGATTTTCAGGCAAAACGTATGTAGCTGTATGACCTGGTGGCAGTTTACAATAAGAGCGTGTATTCCATTAGAAGGACTGGCCAGACAGCTGCATAGATGGTAGCTCTTCACTTCAAAAAAATGTTTTAAAAAAACAACAAAAAAACTCTTGACCCTACGATAACCAACAACTAAAGGCCTATCGCAACAGTCGTCTTCCTATTAAAAATGCTCCATAGAGCAGCTTATGTTCAAATCCAACGCCATCTGGAATCAAACCACATCCTAGGAGTCCTCAGTCTGGCTTCGCCCCAGGCCATGATACTGAGTCAGCGCTGCTTGATCTTAAGAACCAGATGGATGAGATCAGGGATGAGGGAAAACTGGCCCTCTTCCTTCTACCAGACCCTTCCGCAGCCTTTGACATGGACCACAACATTCTATGCCACCACCTCACATCCACAGCTTCTTTCTCCCCACAAGCAACCTCCTGGATAGCCTCCTTCCTAAAAGAGCGTAAAGAAGGTTTTCACCGAAAACACATGTGCTGCACCCTCCCCCACTAGATGCGGTGTACTCCAAGGGCTGTGCGTCTCGCCAACACCCAAATTCTCCTCCCTCTGTCTGGCATGTACATCACAGATGCAACCTCACTGAAATCTGCCTACGCCACCATCCAACCCTGGATGGCGACCAATGGCCTATGTCTCAATGACGAAAAGACCAAACTTCTCCTCGTAAGACCCCCCTCCAAGTTAAAACAATTCAGTCCAAGAAGCCTTGCCTTTTATGCAGATTTCTCCCATGCATGCACAGCCTAGCTGTCACTAACACAGCAGGGTGGCTGTGCTGCAACGACAGCCAGCCAGCCAATCAGGAATGGGTGCATTCAGGTTACCAAGGAGATTAAGGACAGGGAAGTTTTGGGCACCTCCCTCACTTAGTGACCTGCCAGACACACTCGAGCCAGAGGTGGGTTTCAGCACTGAAGCGCGCCAAAGGCAAAGCCAATTAAAGGGTTAAATCCGGTTTGGTGCGCAGAGTAAAACCCAAGAAAGACCTCACAAACAAGAAATGGCGAAAAAAAGAAGACCGGGCCCTTTTGACATAATGGTCACCCATGGGTGCAATACTGCAGCTGAGGATTCAGCCTGCGGTAAAAAAGCACAATGATAGGAAAATTAAACCGCTGCCACCAGCCATTTAAAGTAGTGAGGTTAACATAAAAAATGTTACATGAGTAAGTAAGAAAGAGGGCTACTAAGTAACCCCCAGCACTCCACATAAAATGGTGTGTGCTGGACCTACAAAGAGAAAAGGTAAGTAAAGCCAATTTCACTTCACTATTCTTGGGAACTGTAGTTCACCCAAGAAAAGGTATTTAAACCTTAAGAGAAATCTAAAGGATTTCTCTGTGACACTGCACTGAAGGTGCTGTGTGTCACCATACAAAAAGTAGATGCCTATGGAGTTTGTCAGTCTCCAAAAATAAAGGAAACACATAATCCAAATCTGATCAAAATACATGAGTGTGTGAGAAAAAAGGCTCACTCGCTCCAGGGTGAAAATTAAAAAGTCCAGCAAGAGAGCTGGGGGTTTCTAAGGTTGAAGGGAATTCACACAGAAATGAGAATTCTTGCCAACATGGACTTATTAGGTAATAGGGGGCCCTGTCCTAGGTTGATCTGTAAGGTGTTCTAGTTCATTTACTTGCCTTTCTTACTAGTTTTGAATCTACAGTTTTTCTGATTCTCCGTTGCTTTACCAAACAGTTATTTACAGTGTTGCTTCTACCTGTACCAACTATTACATAACTGTGTCTAAGGGTAAGTGTTGGTGATCTACAAGTAGACCCCCAAATGGTAAATGTATGTATGCATGTATATCATAGTAGTTGTGTGATAATACTTAACTGAAGGTTTCACTGCTTACAGTGCATCTTAAAGGCCTGATAAATAATTGCATATTTTTGTACTTCGTCTATTGGAGTGCTCTGTGTGTGCCTCGTTGCAGCCCTAGACCACTCTCACCCCCTCCCCCCCCCCGCCCCCCCCCCCCCCCCCGAGTCTAAGCTGTACTGCTCTGCTACACTACCTTGACAGGGTTTGGCTAGACTTCAGTGCCTTTCCTGTTCCCCATAATAGGGTGGCCTCTCAGAATCCACCCGCAGGGTTGATGCTGAAACTCCATGTTAAAACCTGGTCTAGTCCATCCTCCTCCTTCCAAAGCAGAAGAAAAGCCTGAGATTTATCCAAGGCAATGAACCCCTCTTGGGGGCCTTTGTTTCACCTCCGGGCTAAGTGATAAGAAACCCATTGATGGTATTCATGCACTCTATAAAAAAGCAATACCTTTAAATAGAACAGACCTAGAAATTAATATGAGCAGTTAACTGTAGTTGAGGAAGGAGGTTGGCATGGGTGGTATGCGTAAATCATTCCCAGCTGAACCTATTATTCCAACAGCACAGACCCTATGATGCAATGATCCTCACTTTGGTCAGTGTGACTGTCTGAACCCGGCTTTGTTTTGACCTACCTGCATGCTTACGGTGGCTCAAATAACAAAACAACAAAAAGCATCTTGCAGTATATTTGGCCCCACAACTCCATGAGGGACAGCCATCTTTAACGCAGACTTGCATCTGTGCAGATTTGCCCATCAGGCAATCCCCATCTGCAAACAACTCTGCTGCAGGGTAATTTTGGGTGATTAGGAAAATGTCATCGGGCTTCTGAGCAGGGTAGCCTGCATGTACTGCCAGCTGTACTTGGCTAAATGGTTGATGGCAATATTTGAGCTTCACGTTATGTATTTTTTGAATATGTGATTTTTTAAAATGTTAAAAGCTTAAATAAAAAATAACTGGCTAAAAATATAGGGTGTAGAAACATTGCAAAATCACTGAACAAAGCAATGTTATGTCTAAAAGTAAAGATAAGGAATAGCAACACTTTAGAATGGTCTTCCACATCCACTAAGGAAGCTAGAATCGCCGACAGGCTTTAGAAAGCAACTAAAGAAAGATTTATTTGAATAATGTTATGTCAATGATGACGGTCCATCTAATTCAGATAAGATCTGTGCCTAGATGTGGCTTGCTGCTTGGTTCCCCAGGGATATGCGCAATACAAATCTAAGTCCTTCATCGACCCTCCTTCTCAAACATCACATATAAAATAAATCCCTGGAATTAACCAGGGATGTCAATATACCTTATTATCGTGTGTGATTGGTTTGTTGACCCAGAGAAAAGCAAACCCATTAAGCAGTGGAGTACAGTGCACAGTAGTCACACACCTTCAAAATGACACTAAGCAAGGGGGCGAGGGGTAAGCAGCAATGTGTTAAGTCTCTGCCTCTCCATCGAGAGCACACCTATCAGTGAATTGGGCTTACGCATTCCTTTCATCTTGGCCTATTCACGGTCACCGATGTTGCACTCATTTATTCAATAATAGATGCCAAAATTCCTTGTGATAATTCTAGATGTTGGAAAATCCAAATCCACTCGTGGAAGTGTCTCCTAATTAAAAGCTGTAACCCAATCTTGGTCTTCTTACTCTATCCCCACAAGAGAACCTAAAGTCTAATAGACCACCTTTACGGCGCACCTAAGATGTATAGCAATTTAGGTCAAACTACCTTAGTTACCCTAGCCAGAGCGCTAGAAGAGGTTTCCACCTTGTAGTGTCTTCTTCCACACGCTCGATAAGATTCTCCATAACATGAACCAGGAGGGGTTGACCTACCCCCTGTAAAGTTTCAAAATCCAAATATTTAAAATCCATACTAGACCATTTTAAATTGCATTCCTAAAAGTGCTCTCTAAAGCAATGCGCCTTTTTTAGTAAAACGAGGATCTCCGATTAATGTTGTGGCCGGACATCCCATCATATTCCTGTAACAAATTAAAAGTAGAAAGTCCCTCTCATATCAAAGCGTGTTGAACCTATCTGGACCAGAGGAAATCCCTTTAACACTAACATAGTGCCCAACTTCAAACAAGAGAGGTTCTAAAGTAATAGGCACCCCTGCTGTGTGCCTCATGCATTATAAACTTGCTAAATTGAATACCATTGGCCGAAATGACTGCCTTTGCATCACCATGGGACCATAAACCTAGGAAATTACACGTCACCATTAGGTTCTACAAATATTCTTAGCATATCAGCATCATATCAACATCAATAAAAGATAGCAGCAGAAATATCCTGCTTCAGATGCAAAGGGAAAACAGATCCATCATATGTCGAATAGGACTATTCTCATGGATTTCTTTAAAACAGCTAATTTGAGCTGGACGAATATATATAATTTTCCAGATGAAATGAAAAAAATGTGCGCGTGGATTTTGACATCTGTATGGCAAATCTGTATGGAAAATGGCCTAGATTTGCCACAGTGAGAAAAATCATTGATTGGCTTGGAATCTAGGAACTCGGGTCTGGCCTCTTTCGGGACAGAAATGACCAGTGTTCCAAGAAAATATTATAGACGCTTCAAAATAAATGCATCAAAGCTCCAGTGAATTACTTAAGAAAACTTGGGAGGAAAAGGCGAAGATGCCTTCACATCGTACACCTTTCCCAGGTCCATGTGAATCATGTTTCTAGTTCTTATACACTCCCTTTTTTAATCTAATTTCCTAGACACTTCACCTGTTCCCAGTAAAGCTACTTGAGGCAAAACAGTGTCCTTTCTCTTCATGAATCATGGAACAAGCTCAGCCTTAATGACCTGAATACAATCTCTGTCCAGCTGTGAGCCAGCAACAATTTACTTCTCTGCCACCCAAGGTTTTTTCAGATGAACTTAGATAGAGCGGTTGTGCTCCTCCCTTGCATGTAAAGCATAAGAAATTGTCACACACTGACATTCCCTTAAAGTTGATCCCCTAACACAAACACCATTGAGACAGCGTCATTCTCCATAAAGACTTGATTTCAAATCCCAATCACTCAACAAAAATCTTATCCTGCATTTGAACCGCCATTGCCTCTTTTGTCACCGTGATCTCTTCGGTGTAGCCATTATGTGATACCCTCATGATCTGATGTAGCTATTTCTCCATTTTCCAATCTGCTAACCATGATCTAATAATTTCTTGGACCTGTGGAAATAATGCGTGAGTAAGTGCAGTAGACGGGAGAGGACTGAGGGCCCTGATGACTCAGTGGTTACAGTTTACCAAGAAGAAATCAATCTGAAACAGAGTGTAGGTTTGGGACCTGTTCGAGTAAAACTTAAGTCATTCCAGGCATTCTACGACTGGTTTGGGTGCCAGAGGTAATGGGAAGGAAATCTCACCCCATTAATGGTCTCAGATGTTCGACACAATACATTCCAGCAGAATTGCGACTCAACCAGAAAACCTACCCCACCAAAGAACCCTCAAGCAACCAAACAACCCAAGCCAGCAAACAACCCAACTGGCAAAGGAATCAAAACATGCCAGAGACCCGTTCCTACAAAAGAAGTAGATAAATATCCCCACCAGAGAACCCACAAACCAAAAAACCTGCACAGCAACAGAAAACCTACACCAGGGAAGCGCCATTCCACCAAAGAAACCGCCCTTCCAATAAATAACCCCTCAACCAAAGAGGTTCACCCTACAGAATTATCCCAAAAGAAACTATTCAACCAAAGAATGTCTCAAAGAAGACACCCCAATGAATAATGTACTCCATTGAAAGACTTATCCGTCCAACGACCCAGTCAGCAACAAAACCCAGGTCAGTGAACAGCTGTCTCTACTCAATAACCCACTAAACAAGTAGTCCACCAACAAACCCACTGCACTAGATTACAGACGCCAGCAGAGACTGCCACCAGGAAACTTAGATCACTGATGAACCTACTCTACCAAACCAACGTGCCTAAGATTCAATACTGCCCAAAAGAACTGCATTGTCAAAATAACACCCCCAAAAGAAACCATGCTGCCAAAGAAACAAACCTACCAGACAAAGTATACTGCCAAAGAACCTCCTATAGCTCATCCAGTATAGGAACCAACCATGGCAAAGAACACCATCCTTATGAAGGTTACCAATCCACCACAACATACACCCCGTACCTCCTTTGGGTAACCAAGCCTTTGTAAGAAACTAGGAGATCTTGATGGAAAACAAAGGTGTCCTTTTGGCAATAGCATCATCCAAGCCCGTTCCCTCTCATCACTCCTTAGCCTCTTCTAATTCCATTCCCCTCACTCAATTCCCTGGCTCCCTTTCTCTTCACCCTACTTCTTTTTCCTTTGCCCACTCTCATCCCCTTCACAGCAGTGCTTTCGTTTGACCTCATTCACCTTTTTCTGACTCAATGTCCATTTGCCTTATTCCTTCTCCTTCATCTTACTGCCTTTCCTTTTACCTCACTATCTTCAATTTTGCCTCAATTTTCATTCGCCTCACCTCAGGCAATAATAAGCAAACAATTCTTACCTCATCTGTGGTGTGTTTCTTGAGCTCCAGCTGCTGCTGCTCCTCTTCTTCCTCTTCATCACTTTCAGCTTCCCGATCTGTACAAAGAGTGGGGTGTTGGGTGGTAAAGTTGAGGTTCATGATGTGTTAAGAATATAGTAAAAACAGAACACAAATATCACCCTGTGAAAGTCCATTAAACAACCTTGTTAGGATTTGGGACTGAAACACAACTGATCACCAAGTACAAGACTCCCCAAGAATTAACAGGAGCGGGATACCACTGTACTTACTCAACATCCACAAAATTATTATAAATGGGCATGGTCAGGCATTGTAGCTGAATGTGATCCGATAACCATATTTTTAATCTCACCAATGGACTTCCTTGGCTCCAACTTGGCTAGCTTGTCGGGCAACTTTTCTTCTCCATTTGACAGAATTTGGCTGGAGTCGGTCTGGTCGGTGAAGGATGACCCTAAACAGAAGAACAGTACATTCATGTTTTCAGCCACATGAGTCACAATGTGCATACAGCTAGTGTAAGCATATGTAACATTTTCTCTATCCATCCCTCTCCCCTATTAGCTCCTACCATAAGACAAAAATGAATAGGCCTAGAATCAATCATCACCTGGTATAGCGCTCACAGAAAGTAATTAAGGTCTACAATCTGTCATTTGCTACTCCAGAAAACGTGACAGCTCTGTGGCCAGCAGAATAGTGTAATTATCAAACCAGACAGACATTTACATTTGAAGAGGCGTTTGGTCACTTTTATAGTGAGAGAGTGGATTTCTTTTGTCACGTCTTACTGTCCCTTCCTAGGTGCTCACTTGCTAGCTGCCACTGCCTTAGTTCAAAGTTTCATGTGATCTTACAATAATTTATAAATTTGCATTTATTTAGCGCTACGAACCCTCAGGCATCTGAGCGCTGCTTATTATTTTTATTTATTTGACTTGTATTCAGGTAAAACCTGTAATTTTATCAAAAGGTGCATTCAGCTCTCTGTTCAGAAAATTCAAGAGTTTCATCTCAGGTTTCTCCGGAAAAAGGCTTCCCACAGATCAAACTGGTTGTACGCAGTGTAACAGAGAGGCCCAGAAGACATCTGTCTGTTTGGGCTACATAACTCACTGCGTTGAAGTAGCATCCGTGCGTGAGGCCTCGTGGATCTGTTTGAAAGCCAATTCGATTAGGTTAGCCATAGCCACCGTCCACCTTGTGGGTTCTCCAGAAATCAGTACATTCCACAAGTAGTCTTCATGGATCATCCATGGGTTCGTGATCAGCGGCAAAATGTAAGTAGTTCTGTTTTTTTCAGTGATGGGACAATTGAGTACCAAATGTCTGAGGGTTTCTACCCTCTCCGTATTTTTGCATAGTCGACAGGTCTGATTTTCCACCACACCTCGAATTGCGAGGATTTCTTTAGTCAGGTGTACATTTAATCTCGCTTTCATAAACAAGAATTTTTTTTTCTCTGGAAATTTGCTGACATAATTCATTGGGACTTTTGGTTTGATAAACGTGGGAGGAAGGTGGCGTAAAAGTATGTTATCTGCTGCTGTCTGTATTGTTTTAATCCAGTCCATTTCTTCGAGTTTACGTTTGATTTTATCAGCGTTTTCTTCTAAATCTGTTTCTGTGCACAGTATATCTGACAACCTTTCTTTTCTGATTTTGGCCCACTTTTTAAATGCAATGCAGTTACCGTTTTCCAATTCTTCTTTGATTAATGAATAAATGGGAAGGGAATCAGCCAAAATAATTTTTATAAATAGTATCATTGCGCTGAAGTCAATAGTCGAGGCTAGCGAGACTAGTCCTAGTTCCCTTTGGATAGCCGCCATTGAGGTCGATTTTGGGAGCCCCAGGACGGCTTTCCAGACCAAACCTTCCATTTTGACCCATATCGTCTGGGGAATACAGAGTGAGGCCTCCATTCCAAAAGCCAGCGTCGGAACAAGTTTCATTTTGTAGAAGTTAATAGCTGGGCTTAGCGAAAATTTGCCAAACTTCCTATCAAGGGTTCTCATTTGCGCTGTCAATCGTTTCGCTTTTTCCCAGAGTACTGCTTGCATTGCCTGGTCCGTTGATGAGTTGTCTAATTCAAACCCGAAGTATCTGATGTTTTTGACTTTTTCAATTTTGATGTCGTCTAAGTGCCACGACTCCATGTTTGCGGATTTTTTCGGGTTTTTCTCAAATATCAATTTTTTGTTTTGTTTATCTCCAGGTGATTTTCTTCGATGTATTTTGCCAGATTTGTTAACTTACGCTGAAGCCCCACTTTGGTTTGGTCGATCAGGACTACATCGTCTGCATATAAAAGACGAGGGATGATGGATTTTCCTATTTTTGGTGGAAACATCCTGATCTTTTCTTCCGAGTACTGCAAGTCTCCCAGGAATGCGATAGAGAGCGGGCGCAAGAGGGCAACCCTGTTTAACTCCCCTTTTCACCTGGATCTCATCTGATAGATTTCCCTGTTGATTTAGCTTCACTCTTACGGCTGTGTGTCAGTGAAGCGCTCTGAGAGGGTCAAGCACAGATTGGGGACACTCCCAGGCTTTGAGTTTTTTCCATAGCAAATTCCTGTCTATTTTGTCAAACGATTTTGACAAATCTACAAAAGACAGATCGATCTTCGGTGCCCCTTCTTTTACTTTTGCTTTAAAGATGTTAACTATCAGGATGTTAATTGCTGTGGTGCCATTTTTTTTAAAGCCAGTTTGTAGGATGTCTTTGCACTTGGCCGTTTTTTCCCATGTTCTCAGGTGGTCCAGAATGAGAGAGGAAAAAAATCTTACCTATAATGTCCAACAATGCGATTGGCCTGTAACTTACAGGGTCTTCCCGACTGCCCTTCTTGTAAATAGGGACAATGATAGCTTTCTGCCAAGTCTCTGGGATTAGATGAGTTCTTTCGCATTCCTCAAAGATCATTCCAATCAATTCTGACCATTCTTTTGGAAATTGCTTAAGAATGATGTTAGTTAAGCCGTCCGGTCCCGGGGCTCTAGATGTTTTCAGATTTCTGATTTTTACTTCAATATCTTCAGGGTTCGATATTGTCACCCAAACCGGGTTGGTGGTTCTTTCAGACACCCCTACAGATTTCTTAGGTTCTTCAAACTCCCTCGAAAAGTACTCGATCCATTTCGCTTCTGAGACTACGTTTGTTGGAGCTAAGTTTGATGTGAGATTGCTGTTTTTAATTAGTGACCAAAAGTCAGTAGATTTGTTGGTTACCAATCTTCTCATCATTTCTTCCGCATCCAGTTGGTACTGCCATGCTCTTCTTTGCTTCCGCCAACCAGCATATCTTTTCACTTCACATTGCCATGCCGACCAGTTTTGTTCCATATTGGATTTCTTTGCCATTCTTTTTAGTTGTCGCCCTAGTTTCCTTTGTTCTACCAGCTCTTTGTTATATGCATGAATGGGGTGCGTTTGAACAGTCTGTCTGCCTCCTGTTGGTTTCTGGTAGGGCAAAAGAAGCGGGAGGTAGTTCGGTCTATCTTTAGCCTTACTTAGGTGATTAGCAGTTGTTTTTTCCTCCCAAGATGATTTAATTTTCAGGAGGTTTGCTTCAGTTAGACGTAACCGAGTTTGTTGGGCATTTGTTTCAACGGTGGCCATGTAGACTGCTTTTCTTGTTCTCCATCCTTGCCACATACATGTGAGTAAGTTGTGGTCGCTGTTATCCATTTTTAACACTTTGAAACTCACTATGTTTGCTGCAAGGGCGGTTGAGATGAAAATATAGTCCAAGGTCGCTTTCGAGGCCCCCCGTTGCCAGGTTGGGATATTCAGTTGGTTAGGGAAAAGGGATGCTATATTTTGTAGATTTCTTGAACTGGTGACTTTCATCCATGCTCTTCTGCGTTCTAGATTAGAATCTGTCCACAATCCCTGGTTTTCTTTATTACAATTGGCATTTAAGTCTCCGCATACCATGATCTCAATTTCATCAAACTCTTCATAGAGCTGATCAATGGTTGCACTCATTGTTGAACAAAAAGCTTTGGAGGTCGTTCGTTGAGGGTTCCAATAGCAATTTATAATTGCCAAACAGTTTCGTCGAGCACCCTTGCTCTTCTGGATTGGTGGGGACCATGTAGTCAGGATCACCAACATTTCGTATGATTCCTTCCATTTCTTCGGTGCTTCGAGTCCCAGGCCATTTTTAATGGCTGTTAACAGTCCCGACGATGGTCTTCCTAAGGTTCCCCTGATTGCTGCTGAGATTTCCAAACAGAATCCATACAACGTGGGTTTCTCCAACAGCCACTTCTCTTGAAGACATAGTATGTCAAAAGCACCTAGGTTCACGTCTCCCAGCGTTGTTAAATGGTTATGACTTCTGGTGTTCCAGGATCCTATGATATAATGGGCCTTGTCGGGCCGTTCCTCGGTGGTCGATGCCGTTCCAACATTCTCGAGGTCCAGCCCTGTTCGCTGCTATTTAGTACTTTTCTTCGCCCAGGTGAAGGTGGACCAGTCCCACAGGCCTCTCAAATGTCTGACGTCTGCTGTCTTTGCTGAAGTCTTCAAGTCGGAAGCTTTTGAGATGGAAATGCTCCCCGATTGTAGCTTGTCATCATCTTTTCCTCTTGATCTTTTCGATCTAATTTCATGGGGACGATAGTTGTAATCCAAGTCACGTCTTAGACGTAATTTTTTGCTTGCGTGGTTCCAGGCCTCAACCCGGTCGCATATTCCATCTCTTCGGCAGTGCTGGATCACTTCTCGAGCCGCTTCTTCATCCCTCGGCTTGTTCCATCGGTTATACGAATACAGTTCTTCTGTTTTTGAGTGGTAATGTGATTCGTGGTTTCTAGATTTTGATGTTTTTGAGTCTTGCTCCTCTCGGTGTGGCTTTTTTATTTCGGTCAGGCAAAATCCCATTGATGCCAATTCCTCAAAAGCTGATTTATCCATGTGGATAATACCCGCTGCTTTTACGTGTATATACGCTTTGGCTATTTTGTCCTTGTGGTATGGTTCAACCAACTCGAGATCCTCTGTCTTTACACACCTATGCGCTTTAGATTTGTTCATAATCTGAAGGATGGTCGGCCGGTTTAGAATTATATGTTCTTTTTTGAGGTCCTTTTGCTCGAGCTTAGAGGCGGGTCCGGCCATTTCTATTCATTTCCATTTTCCTCTTTCCACTTGAGGGGGACTGGACACCCGGGCTACTTCTGCCTCTTGGGCTCGCTCTTGGGAATTATGGTTTCTTTTCTTTCTGAGGTCCCCTGTTTGTCCCGCCGACATCCCCTTTTTTTTGAGGGATTCGCCCTTCGTTTCACGGTTTCCCATTTGTCACTATCCTCGATTGAGAGCCTTGTTTCTCCTGTGTTGTTTTTTGCTTCCGTGATTGTTTTGGCGGTGGTAGCGGACATTGGGTCATATTCACTACTGTCTGGTTGGTTTGTTTCCAAGTGTTGTGATAAATTCATAAGTGGAGAGTCTGTCAGGAAATCTTCCACCGTTCTTGGAGATCTTTGGGCGATACTCTTTGGGGGAATGTGGTCATCAAGAATTTGGATCTCATCCATCTCCCCCTTTGATTTCTTTAGAGTTAACACTGGTTGCCTTGTTGTTATTGTGGTGTCCAATGACAGTTTGCGAGGTGCAGTCGCTGCTGAATCTTTATTATTTTGAGGCGGATTTGCCTGACTCTTCTCCACAGTGCCCTCCAGGGCTTTGGTCACACTAGTACGCTTTTGTGATTGCACTTCAAGGGCCTTAACCACTTTCGTGGCATGTGGTGGTAAAGTGTTTCTAGTTTGTTGCGCCATACATTCCATTTTTCTTTCAAGGGCCTCGATTTTGCAGTTTTTTTGCTGAATACTTTTCTGATCTTCTACAGCCGTTATATAACTTTCTACATGGGACATTTTTGCGATCATATTGGAGAGGATTGCTGTATTGTCCTGGATCTCTTCTTTTATTGCTTCATACAATTTACAGAAGGGCCCTAAAACAATAGACATTGCTGACATGATTGCCATCATGTCTGGCTTCTTGTTAGAGGAGTCTTTATGGATGGCAGTTGCTATGTCACTTAGCCAGCCATTTTCTGGGGAGGATTGAATTTTCTCAGCTCTTTTAGGAGTATCCGAGATTAATGAGGCCTGGCAATCCATTGAGGAGCTTAGGTCCTGTTCCATTTGTGGTCGGCCTACCAAAACTCTTCGGGGTGTGCGTTGGAATTCCCCTTTTCTTACGGATGGTAGAGGCATAGTTTGCATCCCCGTGATGAAGTCAGGCTTCGTCCATGCAAGTCGCTGTTCTTTGTCGTCTTTTGCTTCGGACGACCTTTGAATTTCCTCCAACGGCTGACTTGGAGTAAGCTGGTCTCTACAAGCCTCTGTCCCACCATCGTTTTTGGTTTCTGGAATTTTTTGCACCCTGCTGTTGGGCGCCGCACTGTCATCATCTGGTGCTGAAAGGATCAGGGTACAGGAGTGTTTTGTTTGTCGGCTCGGGGGCTGGTCGTCGCCCCTATCCTTAGTCTGGGTTCCATTTTCACTCGCATCCGTTTTTTTTGCAATTCCTGGATCATCGGACTCTTTCTCTGCTAGTATGGTTTTTAGGGTTGGGGCTTCGTCCGTTTTCCTTAATTTCAACCCTGGCAGAATTTCTTGTGCAACTTCGAGCATCTCTGCATCTGACACCTCGGAGTCCACTGTTAATTTCCGCTTGTATCGTTGGGTAAAAAAAGCTTTTAAGGGACAGGATAGTAAAGGTGAAGGTAACTGGATGGCCGTGGGTCTTTCTTTTCATCACCTTTACTTCCTCTCTGCTCCTTTGCTTCGGCTCTTTTATGCCTCTTTTGGGTGGTTGAAATGAATTTGCCTTCTGGGATTTTGTCCCTTCTTCGTTTTGACTTTTTTCTTTCTTTGTTGATTTGGTACCGGCTTTAATAGCTCACCCTCTGTTTCCTTGTTTTGAGTCCTCCTGGTCGCTCACTGTGTTCACTTCCCCCACTATTGTACTCTCTGTGAAGACATCATCAAGCTCTCTTTCTGAGTCACTAGAGCTAATCTCGACGGACAACATGTTGTCCTTTACCAGGTTTTTAACAGCGAGTGTAGTTTTTAACCTATTGGTCTTGCTTTTTCAAATCTGGGACTTGACTTTTATATGAGGAATGTATCATCGCCTTAATGTTCAAGGTTTTCTGGACGAGGTCCGTACTATTTAAGGTTCCCACAGGCAAAGATGGTGCGTTTTCTTTCATTTCTTCAGATCCTGCCCTCGGTGGCTCAGTGTCCACAAAGGATCTGGCTGAGGCGTCGCGTTGAGGGGACTATCCTCAACCCTCTGATCTTTCCGGCCAACTCCCTCGGCGTTCCGGCTCCCCCGCTTACCCCACAGCCAAGGCCCCGCGATGGTCCAGACGCCGGCTGTCCTCCGACAGCCCTAGCGTCGCTACCACTCGTCTCCAGGACGGTACGCGGAGCCCCTGCTGCGGCGCTGCAAGGCGAGACAGGAACGCGGACGTCCGTGATGATGGGCTCCTTTGGAACGGTTGCGTCTGTAAAAACCTTGCACCGGCCAGTCCCCACCTCCTCCTCCTCCGCCACTCGGTGTATTCGCCCTCCATTCACCAAAGGCGGTGCAGAGTCGGAGTTGGGCAGCGACATTCCAGGAACACTCGCCGACGCCGAAACCCAGAATGCCGGTAAGCCAGTTATTGTCGATCTTGGTTGGGGCTTTACTATCGTTTTCTCTCTGGGGGCTCTCGTTTTTTCGGTACGGGTGTCCACAAAATCCCGGAGATCTTCAGCCTCCAACATAGGGTCGGCACCCTCTTTATTAAGTGGTGCTTTCAATTTCGGCTTTGACTTCGGCCGGACCACGCCATGTTCATCTGGCAGTTCAGGCTTCAAGCTGGAACTCCTGGCGTTTCCTGTTAGCGCTAATGGAGGTCGTACTTCTGTCTCCATCACGCTCTTACTTCGCGTCTGCAGCGGACTGCAGCAGACTGGCTCTCACCTCGGCTCTCAGCTCCGCTCACCGCTCCGCGGTGTTCTTGGATCAAATAACAAACTTCCTGCCAAAATGATGTGGATAGGCTACAGGACTGCAGCAGATTGGCTCTCACCTTGGCTCTCAGCTGCTTATTATTACCCACAGTGCGTGGTGCTCATTTATCGACCTCAGAAGGATGAAAGGCTGATTTTGGCCCTGCTGTGATTCAAACCTGCGTTGGCATGCTCTGCACTGATGTCAAGCAAGTGTGCTACTCGCTGTGCTATCTGACCGGCGGATCCGACTGATCGTAGGCTGATCAGTCTTGCCCAGTTAGTTGTACTAAATCGTTGGTCCATCTCAGCAGTTCCTCTGTACTCTGTTCTGGCTCCTTGTTCATAAGGCTCCAAAGAATGGGACTCAATTACAACGGCTCAGGACATGCCAGAAACTACTACTAGGGTCAACAGTGACATTTTTTTAATTAATTAATTTGGTGTTTTGGTTTGTAGAAAACCTTGCACTAATAAAACACAAATAAAATAATCAAAAACTCAAAATTGCCAAGATAATAAAAACGTGTCAGTCACTCATAAGCCATCTCCAAAAATGTTCTGTCTTGAGCATGGGTACATTGAATTAAAAAAAACTAAAAACAACTCTAATACATAAAACCCCAAATTCAACGAAAAGGTGTCACAGAAGAAACACCTTTACAAAAATGCAAATGACGAGATATCTTGAGGTGAGCTCCTAGCACTTCAATACATATACAATTAGAACAAAATCTCAAATGTTCTGTTAGATAAGAATTGGTGTGTGACTACACAAGACTTCTCTCTTGGTATTAGGTAACCCGCCTTTTAATATAGGCCTGTACTACACAAGTTGTTAGTGTGACTGAGCAGCCAGGCCCATCTTAAGAGGGGTAATGTGAGCTTTAGAGCTGTACAATTAAATCACTAAATACAGGTATCCTGGTAAACACTTTCACACAAAGTCATATAATGAATTATTTATTTATAAACAAAGATATGTAAAGCATTATTTAAGAAGCAGTAACTAGCTGTAACATGAATCGCAAATTAGGATTTCATTCAACAAATGAACAATAAAGCAGGTGAGTATGATATGATATGGCATTTATAACGCGCCTATACACAAGTGTTTCAAGGCGCGACGAGGCAAGGGGGGGAGGGGGAACAAAGGGAGGACAGACAACGATCTTACTAGGCCAGGTGTCATTCAGATCGCCCAAGTGCATGGGAAGGGGGAAAAAAGGAAGAGTTCAAGGGGGGAGAGGGAAAGTGCAGAACATGGGAAGTGGAATAAATAAGATAAATAAATAAAACACATTAAAAAAAACAGCAACAGGCAAGTGCAAGGAAGTGCGGACAAAGTGCTGGAAAGGGGACTGAAGGGGTACAGAAAAACATTCCCCAAGTGCAGGGGTTTCCAGGGAGGCAGTGCAGGTGGGCAGTTGACAGGGCCTGGGCCAGAGATCAGAAGGGTGGCCAGGTGATCAGTGGAATTTCAGTCAGGAGTTCAGCAAGGGAGGGGAGGAGAGAAAGCAGAAGCAAAGAGGAAGGCTTTGAGGTGTTTCCGGAACTGGAGGTGGTTCTCCTCGAGTTTCAGGGAGGCAGGAAGGCTGCTCCAGAGAGAGGCCCCTGCCGAAGAGAGTGATCTGCCACCAACTCGTTGCTTGGAGAAGCGACTGACCCTGAGGGAGTTGGAGGCAGATGAGCGAAGAGCTCGAGAAGGAAGGTATTTAGGAAGAGAGAGTTGAAGGTATTTCGGCCGCAGACCCCAGAAGTAATTCATTCGTGTGTTACACATTTTCCAGCACCCAGAGGTGATGTCATCTGAGGACGGTATAACACTTATTTTGTATCACCTTTGCAGTATTGAGTTATTAAAGGAGTGAACGGTTAAGGTTAGATTAGAACAGACTTATAGTCTATCAAAACAGTTTGATTCTCCCAGCATTAAAAGGGTTCAACAATTAAAGCCTGCAAGGGAACAAACACTGCCAAAGCCAATAGGTTCAGAATGAGGCCTTTAGGGAGCCAAGACAGACAATGGGCAAAGTCAAAGTTCTGATGCTCTTCTTAGAAAAATGTTGTTAAATACTCATTGTTCTAAAAGAAATCACAGCAACTCAAGAGGAGTCACCTTCAAGAAAGCACAAGCTGAAAGGCCAGTGCAAGTGAGTTGAGGGCAACAAAGACTAGGGTTAAATAGCACTCCCAAAGGTAGGATGCACCCCAAATGGCAAAAGGATAATATACTCAAAGCCCCACAGTAGCTGTGAACTGAGGAAGTTATTCCAGTTGGAAGCAATGCAGCAGACGCTTCTTCCTGGTCCTTGGTGGTGGTGACGAAAGGAAGGACGTCTGGTGGGCTCCTGCGGCAGCACTCGAGAGAGAGGGACTCTGCAGCAATGGATTTACGTTGATTCAGCGGCTCTTAGAAGTCCCTTGATCCCTTGGTCCTGGACTCTTGTGAGGGGACTCCGGATGCACATTTCCTGCTTTTGTGGGGTCCTCTGGATGTCTACAAAGTTTTGGCCGGTTTCGCACTTTGGAAGACAATGCACTCACAAAGATGGTTGAGGTACCCAGCGTATTGGGATTCTGCAAACTTTGAAAGTCGCAGCAAGTCGCGGGTTACGCCAACATAGTTTTTGTCTTGAGGCTAGTTGGTCCCATCAGCCTAGGGGAGAAAGTTCCTGCAAATGTATGTGATACGTCTTCTGTCTTGCTGACAACTTCCCCTGTGCTGTGAGGTGCAGACAGTGTGCCCCCCCCACCATGCCAGAGATGCTTCTGTAATTGTACGTTGTGGCGGAAGAGAAATTAGTGGTCTTCCTATACTCATGTTGCTTACGGACCACCACAGAAGACATTTGTTTACAGTTTATGAGACTACCACTCGATCGTCCCATTTGACTGTCTTTAGTGACCATCTTTCTGCCAGCCACTACATTATTATTCGCATTTTGAGGCATGCATGGGGTACTGAGGAAATGCATGATGCCATTATGCCTAGAGTCCACCGTTTTCTGAGTGTTGGCATCTGACCTGCTTTGAACAGGGGAGTGAGTGATTGTATAGCATGCAGTCTTTCTGGTGTTGGATGTGCTGTTGCCTTTTGTGTGTTTAGGACTGTCCCTAGGAATACCATTTCCTGGCTTGGGGCGATGCTCGACTTCTTTACGTTGATTGAGAACCCTAGGCTGTGCTGCAGGTTCACAATGTGCGATAGACACTTTTGTGCATCCCTTCCTGTTATTAACCAATCATCTAGGTAGGGGTACACTGGGATTGCCTTGCAGCGTAGCTCTGCTGCAACCACTGCTAGCTCTTTGGTGAATACACAAGGTGCTGGGGTAATTCCAACTTTGAATTGGCAGTGTTTGTTTAATATCTTGAATCTGAGATACTTTTGATGACCTTGCAACGTTAGAATATATGAAAGTATGCATCTTTCAAATCTAACGTTATGTAAATCCCTCCTTTAGGAGCTGTATGGCCTCTAAAGGGTTGTTATTCTGAATTTATGTGGTTTTATGTATTTATTAGCGGGTCTTAAGTCTAGCACTGGCCTCGTTTAAATCTTTTTGGGGGACCAGGAAGTAAACAGAGTATATTCCCGTGTTTACCTGGTTTCCTGGCACTTCTTTTATTGCTCCATTCAGGAAGAGTGCCTGTATTTCTTCTTGTAGGACCTTTAGGTGTTCCTGCAATATAGCCCTTGTTCTGGGTTGGTTGTGCAGTTTCTTTATTAGCTTGATGCAATAACCCTTCTTTACTTTGCTTACTACCCATTGTCTGAAGTTATCACCTTCCATGTGTGGATATATGATGCTTTGCGGCCCCCCTACTGGGGGTTGCATGGGAGGGGTGCACTACTGCATAGTCACTTTTCTTTGCAGCAGGGACAGAGCCTTAGAGGCTTGTCTTCTGCCATGTCTTCGTCCTCTACGAGGATGTTGTGTGGTCAAGTATCCTCTGGTCCCTTGGGTGTAAGTATCTTGATAAACTGGGATCTTGTTGTGTACTAGGATGCACTGTTGAATGGGAGTATGAGGGCTTGAAAGGACCATTTGCCTCTGGAAAGATCTGCCTGCTATTTGCCCTAGGCTCTAAAGGCGCTCATGTTTTCTTTTTTAGCCCTTTCTAGTGCATCATCCACTGCTGGGCCGAAAAGACAGTTGTCCTCTAGAAGTTTGTCCATTCGGTTGGCTTGTGTCTCGGGCCTGAAACCCAAGCTTCTGAGCAATGCATGCCTTTTTATAATGCTAGCTCCTGCTACTATTCTTCCCCTGTCTCTGTGACGTCTATGGTGTTTTTTATGATTGCATTTATTGAATTATTCCCCTCATCTATGATCATGAGCATAGCTGTTTCTGTGGGTTCTGCTACTGCTGGTGGGCTTCTCTGTCTTATGCCATCGGTCTCTAGAATATCTTGCCATGAGTGCAGTGGCGTTCAGAGGCGTAGACAGGGTAGGGCCTGAGCGGGCAAGGCCCATCCAAAATCTGTAAATGCCCACTCAGCAGCGCCGTGTGGGCATTTACAGATGTTAATGTCACTGTGGTGGGCCTAACTACATAAGCTTCAGACCCCACTTGTTAGACAATCCTGGCTACGCCTCTGGTGGCGTTGGTGATTCTGATATCATGAGGTGCTGATGTGGCAATCCGCCTCCCAAAGGAGTACTGTAAGGAACTCATGGTGGCAACAGTAAAGACAGACCCAAGTGATCACAGATCAAGGATATTTTTTAAACGGAATAATGGGTGAGAAAAACGAAACGCCGAATATAAACCTAAATCTTGGATGGGAGCAAGTTACGAATAATAATAAGGCAGTCCTAGTGGCATGTTGTCAAATAAAAAGGGCATATACTAAAATAAAACTATTGCCAATCCTTACAACGAAGCTACAAAATAGTGTGGGGCAATGTTCTCAAGAAAAGAAAGAAGTGTCACCAAATAAGTCAGGATGGTATGGCTGGGGTCTCCCTTGCCCACGTTTTTTTAGCGCGGGACAAGGCAGGACCTTTGAGCACAAGGTTACAGTTCCTTTCAATGATACCAGGCCCTTACGGGGCCAAGTAATTTTCATGCAAAAGTCTCTTGCCTGAAAAAGCCTGCTGTACCATAAACAAGCAAACAAAAGTTAATTTGGTAATTCTTTCACGTTGGGCAATTGCTATTTGCCCCTTGGATCCCCTCTGATCCTTTTTGCAATGTTAGCCTCCCTCAATCAGGTTCACTACTGTCTTTCACTCAAAAAAGCATCATTCAACAGTCTCAATGTCTTTCTAAACAACTATATATTGCGGACATCCCTGAGCCGTGTTCAGACTTGTTATTACAATGATCACGCGTATATCACAGTTCACCCTCAATTTGCAGGCATCGCTCTGTCGGGTTCACATAGTGTTAGGCAAGACTGTGTGCAGTACCCTTTGGGAGACTACAGCAACCTTGTCCTCCTGGCAATAGGTAACCCACCCTTTGGTGTAAGTCTGTACTACACAGGTTGGTAGTGTGGCTGAGCAGCCAGGCTTATCTCAAGAGGGGTCAATGTGAGCAGTAGGGTTTTTACACCGAGATTCACAGCGACACGTATTCAAATAAACTCTTACACTCAAGGTTTCTTGATTAAACAATTATTAATTTATTTGACAGTCAGTTATATGAGCCTTCTTCAGAAGGAAGAAAGACATGTAACACTTCAAAAATATACTTCAAAACACTCTTAGTTTCTCTAATCAGAGGATACCCATTGGGGGTGGCACACAGACACTTTCCTACACCCTCAGCTGACTTAAATAGCTAGGACACTGTGGACATTGATTTATCACTGGTACATTTAGAGCAATACTGATTTTGGTGCAATGGTTTGAAAGGGGAATAAAACAAAGGTTAGCAAATAATTCATGAACTGGTAAGTACTTCTTGAACCCTCCAATGCAAAGTAAATTAACCCTTTCCTGGAGGAAAGGTAAGCACAACGTCAGAGGTAAGAAGAGTCTCTCGGGGAGCCAGGACAGCCAATGTAAGTTGCCCAAAGTCTAGGGGAGCTGAAGATCTTCTTTGCAGGCAAGTAAAAGTCTTGCACAATGTTTTTAGAAACGTTTGTTGAAATAAAATCAATTGAGGCTTGTGAGGGGCAAAGCTGCAAGCAACTCTGCAAGGGAAACCAAGTCATGTATCAAGTGAGAACCAGTATGGCTACACAACAAGAGGTAAGTCCTCTTAACTTTAGAGTACCTCTGGTAAGAAGAAATGGTTCCAGCTGGCTTCTCTTCCTGTGTAGCTCTGCAGATCCTGTTGTTCCTGGGCCTCAGTCGTGGGGACAAGAGGGAGGACGTCTGGGGACTCCTGTACCACAACTTGAAGGTCAGAGGCAGCAATGGGCAGACTTGAATTCAGTTGCACTTTGCGGTTTCAGCTCCTCACGTCTATAGCAAAGAGCACCACTGCGGTCTCTCTGATACCACTCTGGACTTTCCTCACATCTGGGCTCCAGCACTCTGTTGAGGTGGCTCAGGTTTGGTCAGTCCTGCTTCAAG
Source organism: Ambystoma mexicanum (assembly GCF_040938575.1). Lineage (NCBI taxonomy): Eukaryota > Metazoa > Chordata > Amphibia > Caudata > Ambystomatidae > Ambystoma > Ambystoma mexicanum. The sequence continues at coordinate 1,017,218,648 of NC_090923.1, read as the reverse complement.
GGAGTCCGGACGATCTTCTTGGAGCTCTGGTACATCTTAAAAGTGATGCACTCGGTTTGGTGTTCCTCTCCCTGGAACTTCGGTTCCTGCAGTAGCAATGGAAGTACAGCCAGCTCTGAGAGGATGTTCAAACGAGTTCACTTTGGGGTTGATTGGTCCCACCAACCCAAGGGGAGAAGTCGTCCTTGTAGGGCTTCTCTAGTCGAGGCGAATTTGGAGCTTCAGCACAGCAGCAGGACTTCACCAGGCAAACCAATGGTCCAGGAGTTGCAGCAGGCGTCTCTTCCAAGTTCTTCTTCGGATTCCTTCGTCCAGTGGTCGACTCTGCCTTCGAAGCAAAACGCTTTGTCTTTTATGAGAGTTTCTCCCATTCACTATCAGCCTAGATGTCCCTCGCACAGCAGGGTGGCTGTCCTGCAAGGACAGCCAGCCGGTCAATAACCTTTGGGTGCATTCCTGTAACAAAGGGGATTAAGCACAGGGAGTTTCAGGAACCTCCCTCGCTTCCTGTCCTGACAGACACGCTGGAGCCAGAGGCGGGCTTCATCAGTGAACCCTGCCAAAGATAAAACGAACAAAGGGGCCAAACTTAAGAAGGACCTCACAAGCAAGATATGGCGAAAAAAGAAGACCGGGCCATTTTGACAAAAAGGGCATCCATGGGTGCAATACTGCAGCTGATTATTCAGCCTGTGGTAAAAACGCACAATGGTAGGAAAATTAAAGCACTGCCACCAGCCATTCACTTTAGTGAGGGTAACAAAAAAATGTTACATGAGAAAGTAGACAAAGGGGATACTAAGTAACCCCCCCCCCCCCAGCACTCCACAATGGATAGTGTGTGCTGGGTCTACAAAGAGAAAAGGGTAAGTAAATTCAATTTCCCTTTACTACTCTTGTGAACAGTAGTTTATCCAAAAGACGTTATTTAAACCTTAAGAGAAATCCAAACGATTTCTCTGTGACACTGCACTGAGGGTGATGTGTGTTACAATACAGAAGGGGATGCCGAAGGAGTTTGTCAGACTCCAAAAACCAAACAGAAACAGAGTCCAAATCAGAAAAAAGGTCTCACTCACTCCAGGATAGAAAATCAAAAAAGTCCCAAAGTCCGGCAAAAGAGCTGGGGGTCTCTAAGGTAGAAGGGAATTAGCACAGAAATAATGAGAATTCTCCCCAAGAAGGATCCAGCTGGCTTCTGTTCTGCTTGCAGTTCCTGGGTTCCTTGGCCTCAGTCCTGGGGACAAGAGGGCGGACGTCTGGAGGACTCCTGCACTGCTGTTCGAAGGTTGGCTGTGGCTACGGGCTCTTTTCAGTTCAGCGGCACTTTGCGGTTTCAGCTATCGGCAAATAGCACCACTGCGGATCTTGGATACTGGGTGGTCTTCCTTCACTCCTTGAGTCCAGCACTCTGGTGAGTGTTTCGAGCTTGGGTGGTCCTGGTTCGGGAGGGCCCTCAGGATCTTCCTGAAGCTTCGGTCCAGCTTAAAGACATTGCACTTGACTATGGATTTTTTGACCCGTGGCACTCGGTTCCTGCAACAACAAAGAAGTACAGCTAGTTGGGGAAGGTCTTCGAGCAAAGTCCGTCTTGGGGTTAGTTGGTCTCACCAACCCAAGGAAAGAAGTCTTCCTCTCCGGAGCTTCTCTAGTCGATTCAGAAAAGCAGTTTTGGCACAGCAGCAGGGCTTCACCGGGAAGTTCAATGGTCCAGGAGGATGCGGCAAGCTTCTCTTCCCGATTCCTTAGTCAGATGTTTCGTTCAGTGGTCGACTCAGTCTTCAGTTCAAGAAGCCTTGCCTTTTATGGAGCCTTCTCCCATTCTTTCACAGCCTAGTTGTCAATCATACAGCAGGGTGGCTGTCCTGTAAGGACAGACAGCCAGCCAATCAGTACTGGGTGCATTCAGGTAACCAAGGAGACTAAGGACAGGGAGTTTCGGGCACCTCCCTTGCTTCCTGCCCTTACAGACACATTGGAGCCAAAGGCGGGCTTCAGTATTGAAGCCTGCCAAAGGCAAAACGAACAAAAGGGTTAAACCTGGTTTGGCGCACAGAGTGAAACCCAAGAAAGGCCTCACAAACAAGAAATGGTGAAAAAAGACAGGGGCCATTTTGACACAATGGTCACCCCTGGGTGGTACACTGCAGTGGAGTATTCAGCCTGCGGTAGAAAAGCACAATGGTAGGAAAATTAAACCACTGCCACCAGCCATTTAAAGTTCTGAGAGTAACATAAAACATTTGACATGAGTAAGTAGGAAAAGGGGCTACTAAGGATGGGGTCTGCTGTCTCTGCATGGGAAAAGGGTAAGTAAAGTCAATTTCACTTTACTACTCTTGGGAACAGTAGTTCACCCAAGAGAAGGTATACCTTAAGAGAAACCTGAAGGATTTCTCTGTGACACTGCACTAAAGTTGCTGTGTGTCATGATACAAAAAGTAGATGCCTATGGAGGTTGCCAGACTCCAGAAACAAAGAAAACACAGTGTCCAAATCATATCAAAATACGAGTGTGTGAAAAAGACCGGCGTCACCTGTTCCATGTATCAGGTCAGAACGACACTGGAGGCCTGAATGTCCTTGGCATTCCCTCAATTGTGCCTTGCTTCAGTTTCTTCGACCTGCGGTTCTGCGTAGTCCACACTCTAGCGGTATCAGCATAGTTCAAGTACTGCACAGTCCTCTCTCTTTGGGTCACGCCATGCTTCACCTTCCTTTTCTTGGGACCGACGTCCCCTGAACGGCCCGGAGCCTTAGTCGGTCTGTGCCTCCATCCTCTTCCAGAAGGCTGATTCTCCCCGATAGAGGGTGTTCCTCTCTCCCTCAGTTTCTCCACCTAAGCTGATTTGAAACGCCCGATGTTCCAGGGCTCTCTTCCTAGTCGTTCTTCACTTTTTATATTGTTATTTGGCTGGGTCGTCGTCAGCGGATGCTCATAGTCCTTTTTCTCCCCCTCTCTCATGAGCAATTGCTATTGCTTGGTTGTTCTTCGTCACAGTGTTTTCCACATATCGAACACTGGAGGTTATTTTAAAGTAACAAACAGTGGCTTGTTTTGTTGGAGTCACGTGAAGCCTGATGTTAAAGCTGGTCCAGGATAAAGCATTGTAGGTAGTTTCTTCACGGAACGGAGTCCCTATCCCCAGTAGGGAAGTCTCTAACTGTGAGGTCCCGCTTGCCACCACCACTAGTGGGAATGTTGCATAGTGGGCTCCTCTTCATAGCCTTACAGGGAAGGGCTCTCCTCTGGAGAGAAGTTACAAAATCCCATGATTTGTCACAATCCACAATCCGGCTACCGGTCTTTGCTTTCAGTCACCAAAAAAAGGAGCCCTAGCGCACTCAACTCTTGTATCCCCCCTGGGTGATCAGCCATAATGCCTCAGCATCTTCACTTCATTCAGCTTCTTATCTCCTCAAATTTTCATCTTCTCCTCTCACTCTCTGCGAAGAAACAGCAGTTGTGTAACACAGTGACAGTACCCTCTGAATTTTCCTTGAACAGTGGGTTCCTCTCTCTCAGCTCAGCACACCATTGTCTGACCAATGTGCAATCTTCTGGTACTTCCGCTATGATTACGTGAGGGACTTTCCAGCCCACCAGTGACCATTTTACACTGACTTCAGTGTTGCTTTTCCTGGACCTTTCCAGTGCTGAGCTGCTCCTGCGTTTACTAGCATCGGCCATACTGATGGTTCCATGCCCGATGCATGAAGACTGCTCTTGTGCTTTATTGGATGGTACTACCAAATTCTAACCTGGAAAGGTTGTATCCTTTTCCCTGCAGTGCCACTAATGCTTCACAGCCTGAAAACACTCCCATGCACATTGCCTGTACGGCATAGCATTAAGACCACCTCCCATCACAGTACCCAACTCCATTGGTCTCATGACACTTCTCAAACAGTGTTTCTGAACTCCTGCGCAATGAATGCTTTGAGTTTCTTTCAAGCCAGGCTCTGGGCAGAGTAAGTGGAAAAGGTGAGCAGAAGGTAGGGAATCGGAGAAAGTGAAAAAAACAGACTAAACGCCATACTTGCCTAACTTCTGGGTTTTCCCCCGGAGACTCTGGGTTTTTAATCATTTCTCAGGGTCTCCGGGGAAGACCCTGGAAACTCCGGGTTTTTGGTGTTGTTTCCGGGTTCCGTCAGATCCTCCACCCGATTGGCTGCCAAAGACTGCTGCCGGTAGCCAATCCGGTGGCGGTGTGGGCGAGACCCGGAAACGGGGCAAAATGTTCCTGGCCTGCACACTATATGAGGCCGCTGCTGGCGGACAGCTTTTAGTTACTTTTTTTTTCTTCATCCTTGCAGGATTGCGCAGCGCCGGCGGACTCCAGTCCCGACCCCAATGTGGCCTGAAGTAAGAGAGCCCAGTTTGCGTTGTTATTGTCGGCCAATGCAACCGCCGGTAAATACTGCTTGAAATCCTGCCATGTCATGAGACCCAATTACAAGCACTATTACCGCGTTCATTTTTCTGTAATTGTTACTTAATCCTGGGTTTCTGGGGTACAGACGTGTAGCATACTGAAACATATCTGCTGACACGGAAATATACAAGGTTGATGTAGCAGGAAAAGAAAATGCTCACCAGCGCGTGTTACGTTACGTTACACTGACATGATGTAACCATGCCATCAGCTTACCTGAGTTTCTGATCGGGTTAATGAATTATGAATTAAAGAAGACCCCAGGGGTTGCACCATAGCCATCAGGTTTGCAGGCTGGACACCTCACCACTGCATTATATAACCTCATGAAAAATAACAAACAAGGTGAAATGGCCGATTTCAGTACTGCAAGTTCCAAGGGAAAACCTTTGTATTGGTTCTTGGCGTTTGAAACATGTACACGTTAAGGTTACCTGATGGTGGTTCTTCAGTTTGATGGGTATTTTTGGTTTATGGGTTTTTGTTTATGATTGCATTTATTGCATTCCACTGCAAAGGGCAAACAGGTTTCTAATGACAGTTAAAACAACCAAGTTTACCTTTTTGACAGGTGGGCAGGGCGTGTGGTCGGTATCGTGTGCAAATGGGTGGAGTCTTGTGTGGCTGTGGGCGGGGCATACATCTAAGGGTTTTTGATTTTCAAATGTAGGCAGGTATGCTAAACGCCCAGATGCCCCCGGGTTCGGTGCGCTTAACTAATGTCAAAATAAATAAAAATAAACCACATGAACCTCCTGAGGTATTGCAGGAATTCTGGTGACCAATGCAACTGCAAATTACACACAAATTATGTAATTCCTTTATAAATCAACCCAAGCTACATGCAGCAAAATGTAGACAGAATAAATCATCCAATATATTATCCATCGAAAGATACTTCGTCAGGGAAATATCTGAAACCAATAAACAATACAAACTCTTTGTTCTAAGGACCCTTATGCAAAAATCCCAAAAAAACCTCAACGTACCAAGGTGTGGTGAAGGCAGCTCACCCACGCTAGACGAATCACTGTAGGTGCTGAGGGTGCTCGATGTTTGCTCCACGGGCCGCTTCTTTAAGCTGCCATCATATGACTTGGTGAGATGCTGCCGCCTCTTCTTATTCTTCACCAGGATTTTGCCTAACAGCTCCTGCGGACTGGGCAGGGCCACGCCCCCTTGCAGCTGCAGAAACAAGCGGCCATTTCAGAAAGGTCTTACACTCCACAAAGAGAGGGGTGGATGAATTGAGCACTAATGCAACATTTCAACAACTTGTATAAATAGCTGCCACACAAGTACTGAAACACATCCTTTGGCAACGCCCCATTTTCTTTTTTACTTTTCCTATACTTCACTGGTGGATGAAACCTGAGAACCAGTACAGAGTGCCATTGCCTCTGGATTCACCAATAACTACTCTGCGTTTAACACTGCCAAACTATAGCACAGACATGAGCACTAGTACAGACCGTCACTCTCACCACTGCCCACCCAACTGATGTCAAAGTGTTAGGAAAAAAGCTCCTTTTGCTGCTTTCCTCCTATAGACGTCTATGAACACCCTTTCTTTTTGCTTTGTTTTGACTGCTGACCTAACATTTTGGAGGTACAAAAAGCCTTCTATTTTACTTTCCTTGTATTTTTTCACATTCTTATGTGGAAACTGATCAGTCCATAAGACTATCTGTAGAGGGAGATTGTCTCCCTTAGTGGATTTCCTGTATTTGTAAGGCTGCACACATCACCTTACAGTGAAGTGTGGTTAGGATACTTTGTATCCTTATAACCTTTTCCATTGTAACGTTGTGGTTACAGATGCAATGTGTCCAGGATGGACTGCTAACAGTAGATATTTTTCTACTGTGTCTTAAACCTTTTACTCGTGCATGTTTGCCTAACCTTAAAGGGCTTCTATGAGTGGGTAGCATACTAAAATAGCTGTGCCCCCCCACAAGATTTTCACCTGTCATTTGGCCATATTATCCTTTGGCCTTCCTCCTGCACTCTTGAGTCTGGAATTGCCACCTATGAAATGCCCTTTCCGGGGGAAAGCTTCTGCTTTCCCAGGCAAAGTGCAGGCCTGTATGTGTGGCCGGATGTGGGGACTGTCTGTTCCCAGTCCACATCCAGGTCACATGGTGCCTGTTGCGGACCAAGCCATTACTGGATAGCCACTGCTAGTTTGAATGGTGCAGATCCTTGCCATCGGTGGACTGCGGTGTGCTTCGTCCAAATCTTGGATAAATGGAGGACTCTGCAGCCATTCGACAGATCATCGTTGGAGCCAACACCCCTATGAAGAAGTGCAGTCCATGGACGACCATTGAAGTCGACCAGCATCGCCTGCAGCCAAGTCACAGTGAAACCCTGATCCTCTGTGCTTTGACCTCTGGACAGGTGGGAACAATCAATATCGACCCTTTGCTTGAGAATCTGTGCCTGCTGAGCTTTCGGTGCTGGCTTTTCCATTGGATTACTCTGGCTCAGAATATTCCATCTTCATGACGGTACATTACCATCGTCCCCGTTGTGGGATATACTGACCCACTCAACGGCATTGCCCCACATCATTAAGCTGCATTTGCGCAAGAAACAGCAACCTGGCTGCCCTGGCTCCTGTGCGCACATCCTGCCTAGCACAATTCAGGCAAAATGGAACAAGGGGATACACTGAAAAAGTATGCCAGTGTGTTCTGAAACATATATGGAATCAAGTGGAAAGGCAGTACTGCTTTGCTCTAAAAGCTAAAAATCCCCTTCAAAATGAAAACTTTTCACCCTTTCAAAATTCTGCTTTGACGCTAATTCCATCTGTTCATTCTAAAACCACAGTGAATAAAAAGGCCCTGTCATGCACATGATATTTCACTGTACTTCACCAAAACCAGGCATAATTCCTGAGTGACAGGCCCAGTCAAACCAACTCTCAGAGAAAAGCAACTTAATTTTCACTTGCACAGGGACACGCGTCTTTTTTTGCCAAAATGTATCCAGGCTCAGCAGTTCAATGAGACTTTAACTCTCTGAGCCAGGTCAAGTGTAAATGTATCTATATTTTAGATAAAACTCCCGCATTCAAGGAAATGACTACAGCTGCAGAGACGGTATAGGCAGCTGGGGGAGCTGCAAAACTGAATTTAAAGAAAGAAATGCTAGCAGTTTTTTTACACATGTGGAAACATGGGCTTTGCTGACTGAAGAAAAAAATGGGCCTGTTTAAATTAAATTGTTGAATGAAAGCCTGCTTACTTAGCAATGTAAAGGGTTTATGTTAGTGGTGATAATACACACATAGGCTATTTTCTTTCACAGGTAGTTTTAATCCAGGGCCCAAAATAAAACATTAAAGAGTTTAAAACACATGGGCTGGATTTGCAAGCTCTCAGAAAAACCAGTCATCCCAGTTGCCAGCCATGAAACTTCCCCATGGAAGGGAGACACCATAAATCCAGGACACCTAGGTGAAAATTGCCAGCCTGAAAAACTTTGAATAGGCTGGGATAAAGAAAGTTCACACGCTCGTCAGACATTCGTCTGTGCTCCAGGCTGGGACAATAGAAGTCCTGGGACACTGATCTGTCAAGTGTAAGGGGCAACAAAACCGGTTATTAAGATGGGAAACCCCTTTGCCTTGAAGGAAATGACAGTTGCTTGCAGTTGGAGGAAGAAATAAAAGGGATCGAGTAACAATGGACTGCCTTTTGGCTACAAAGACTATTTTATAAAGAAACTTTCTTCTCTCTGCAGCAAGAATTAGTAAAAATTTAAAAAGTTCGCAGTTTCAAATCTAATTTTATGGGCTTTCTTTGAAAACTTGGTAAAACTCATTGCCGCATGGGGGAAAAGAAGTTACACAATATGACAGATTCCAAGAAAAGTATTAATGTTGTAAACATAACATTTTGTACGTACATTCCTGGGGATAATTCTGATCTCTGTATAAAATTGTGGAATTTTAGGCCAAATCTTTAATGTGTAAAATTACCAAAATGTATCAGGAGGGTGAAACAAGGTTGCACAGACTGGAGGATTGGACTGATCTATGCTGCACATAATATGTAACCTATGTGTATAATTTGCTATGGGATTGTAATTCTAGAAATGTATGTTTTTGGCAAAATCAGATTTTCAGTGAAGTAAATGTGGGAGTTTCTGGACATTGTGAAACTCACCTCATAAACCTGACATCATTCCCTTAGAAATCCAACCAGTTGAGAGCAAGGCGGAGACTAGCACCCCTGCCCAATCCAAGTAGTTTAGGGGCGTGCGTGGTTAACCCTGCCCATTTTATACTTTCATTATGTCATTTTGCACTATAAATAAGTGTCCCTCACAAGACCCTAGATACACACCCACTCTTCCTGACTTTCCCGCTCCGGCGTCCTGTCCCATCTTCCAGAATCCAGATCCCAACTACAAGGCCAAGCATTGCTATCCTGCTCCAGCAAGGCCTACAATATTAAAACCCCAATCATTTCCCATTAACAAGGGGAAAACTGTGGCACCTTTGGGATCTTGATCTAGTATAGCTTGCCGCCACTCACTGCATGCTGCTGCCATCCTGCTCCCCTGGTGACCTGTATTATCCAGTGAATTGCCAGTCCAGAAGTGCTACCCGGAAACCAGTCCATGCCCAGCTGATCCTGTCCCCTGATTTGGTCCAGCTGTCCTTTGTTAGACCAGATTCGTGTGGTGACCAGAACCGCTGACTGTCCAAAATCCTAACTAAAGTTGACTGAGAGTATCAATAGGAACCATAGAAAACCACAGTATACCTTGCCTTGCTTTGTTCCATCCCAATCTCCAAGTCATCCTATTCTGACCCCGACATCTTGTTAAAATTGTCAGAATTATCTGTGAAACCCTGCCTTTGATTCCTAGTATCAGCGCCGATTTTCTCTTCATTTTTTCGTTTTGCATAGAACATAAGCCATTAGCGATTTTGATTAAAATAATTAATTTTCCCTAAAGGAAACGGGGTACACCACATGAAGGGTTACAACGGCCGCGTAACTGTGGAGATTCACTGGTGGCATTCTCTTTTCCTTTGTCATTAAATCCAGTTTAAGTCAAGTATCAATCAATTTTAAAGCCGCTTTTCTGTTTTTCACCACGTTATTTTACTCAAAGCGCACCTCACTCTATCTTGCATAACTCACACAATTTCACTTCCAAATTGGACCTATGATCTATAGCTACATCCCAACACATAAACCACATTGCGAGTTACAATATTTCACCCATTTTGATTAAAAAACATTTTGGTAATTTCAGGCGGGAATTGCAAAAATGTGCTAATTTTCCGTGTCATTTGCTGCAAACATGTTTTAAAACCTGCCACTCATTTTCAAACTGTATGCTCTTGATTATACATTGCTTGTGATAGTTTCCACCTACCTTTACATTGTTGCTTTAGGGAAGAACTGCATTTGTTTCAAGATTTTTACACACATTCATTGATTTATTCATCCATTTCCGAGTGTCATTTTTAGCATTGCCAGGGTTCAAAATCTGTTTTTCTCTCTTGTCTGGGGAGTGAATGTCCGATCTCAATTCTGTTTTTCCTTTGTCATTCCTGATTACCTGCCGTTTCTGTTTATCCATTTAGAATTGATTATTTGTGGGCTGAGGGAACATTGCAGGGGGAAATTCTAACTCAAGTGCTATCTTACCTAAAATCAAAATGTGCTCCTATTCCCTGGTGTTTTGTAGATGTGTCCATAGAAGGTTAAACTAAGTCCATTGCTTATATTCCTATTGTTCTTATCACCCCATTGGTGATTGCTGCCCCATATTAAAAATTGTATGATTTCTTTTAATTTTCAAATAAATAAATATATTTTATCAACCAGCCTGGTTCATGGTCCATTGTGACCCGGGGTATTTGAAAAGGGGGTGTGATATGAGTGGTGTATCATCTCAATATTGAATCTAATCTAAAAACACATGCATTTCAGTTGTGCGCTGCATACTGGGCCGAGACTAAGGTGTGCTTCGCCCGTTTGAAATCCTTAACACTGTCCACAAAAAAGGGAGCCATACTGACCCTGGCAGCTAATGAATGCTAGCTATGCTGGATGCTCAGGTAAAGATCTTTGCCAGGTTCTTGTTGGAAGAGCTGGGAGCTTGGGCTGAGTGCAACAACATCATTCCATTTGACTAAACGGGTTTTCGGAAGGGCCTTAATGCCACCACCAACGCCATGGCCCTAGCCACTATTCTACAACAGGCTTGGCTTATCTGAAAAACCCCCGTTTATGTGGCATTTATAGAGTTTGGTGCAACCTTTGACTCTGTGGACAGGGGCAAGCTTTGAAGGAAGCTTTGCTCCTGGAGCACCCCCCACCCCGGCCTTCTAAAAATGATTATTTGCTTACATGAACAGAAGGTAGAGGTTCCCTAGATCAACATGGTCTCCTGTCTAGTCGGATCTTCACTCGAAGGGGAGTCAAGCAAGGGTGCATCCTGGCCCCTATGCTGTACAATTTGTATTTGTCAGACTTTGGGGAGGCTATTGCTAGCCCTCCAACTACTCCAGCTAAATTAGGAGACACACCCATCCAATGATTGGTTATGCAGATGATATTGTGCTCCTTAATCTGAAACCAAGCTTGCTCCAGTCCTCCTCAAGCTCCTTGAAAATATATTCAGACCTAAACTCTCTTAGCGTGAACATAGATGAGACAAAAATCATGATTCTTTTGTCCAATGAATAGGAAGGCTCAGAGAACCATGTGGAGGATGGACGGGAGTGCTGTTCAGGCCGTCCTTTGACTATAACTACCTGGCCATTAATCTAGACTCCAAATTAGGGGGAAACCTCCACTAGAAAGCACCAATACCACGCTATGCCAGACTGAGGGCCAGGGGGTTACTCCATTGGAGTTCTGCACCAACTGTACCAAGCTAAAATCCTGCCAATGGTATTGTATGGCACAGAGATTTGGGCACATGGGATCAATCCTGATCTGACAAAACTGGAGTCGGTTGTACTAAAAAAGACTATTGAGACTGCCAGCCAACTTATCTGTGGAGATGGTCTACCTTGAATTTAATAGTGTGCTGATCCTTGTTCGTTACCACATTTCTGTCCTGATTTTGTTCAGGAAGCTTGCCATTGCTCAGGAAAATACACTGAATTGGTTAATGTATGGAGTGCTGCAGACTAGAGCCAGGTATAAGTCCTTGAGTTGTCTGGGGAAAGCTAGGTCCATCATTGACAGGTGGCTTTGCTTGGCCCTAGACGACGTACTAGCAATGCCACTGACCAATTTAAAAGCTCCATGAAGGTAATCTATACTCTCAGAGTAAGTATCTGGGCACTAAAATCAATGCCTTTGAATATATGGAGTATATCCAGGCTTGTGGAGATTTCCCTAGTTACATTATTCATTTCTTGGGTAACTCCCTAATCTGGGATTATTTCAGAATCATGTTCAATGTGGTTGAGTATCTTGAGATTTTGGGAGATCGGAGTAATATTATAAGGAATGCCAGATACTGTCGGCTGTGTGGCGAGATGCGATTGGAGACTGCTAAACATCTTGTGACCAACTGCCCCTCTGCCCTTAAGCTCAGTCTCCTGGCGCTGCGATAAGCAGAAATGACGGGGAACCACATGAGTGAGGACATTTGGAATACTTTTATGAGTGGGTATCATGAAGCCTGCATTGCACATATTACTATTCTGTGAAAAAAGATGAGACAAGTTTTGACTGCCCTGGACTGGTGATTTGTGTATATGATGCTGCTGAGGGGTACATGTTGGAATGGTGGGGTTTTGCTCTTTGTTTCTTTTATTTGCGTTTGAACTTAGATTCATGATTTGTAATATGGAAATGTGTAGTAAACATTTGTTGACTATGCAGTACCGTAAATAAATAAATAAATAAATATGTTGCTGGGCCACGCGGTGGACTGACCAGCTCTCTCCTGGGGTACCACACTGCAGTTGCCACCATTCAAAGTGGATCCTAGGATCTTGGAGGATCTTCAACTTGCGCTACAAGACATCTGCTCCTGTATTTTCAGGTTCTAGTCCCAACAGAATATGTGCAGGGCCTGCTCCTTTGTTCGACAACTGAACATCAACACTTGCCGCCTGACCATGGTGACTCCTGCTGCAATCTATGTTCTTTGCTCCCAGGAGGTCTTCTGAGGTAAACCAGTGCCACAGAAGACTTCATCTCGTCACCAGCAGGACAGTCCCTGGAACCAGGTTTCAGGCACTACGTCTGACAAACTAAATCCTGCATCTGAAAGTAACCTTTTCTGTGCAGAGGGGACCTGGCCTAGCAGTTCGGGCTGGGCTGCTACCATTGGTGGCCGCAGCTGACTGATTTGCACATGGCTGGACCCCTTTTGCAATGGTGCAGACGGGCTAAAAAACGGTGGTGTGGAAGGTTGCCCAGAGCAATTGCCAGTGGTACAGATTCATTCGAAACCTTCCACCCATCACTTTTGTGGTCACAGTTTGTCTCTCCATGTGAGAGAGGATATACCCCGACGAGGGTCCCTTGCTCGCTGCGCCATAGGGAACCAGCCTGCACCTCACTGAGGAGGTCCAACAAGGCCGAAACATGTCTGGGGTTGCTTGGTTTTCTGTGCAGAGAGGACCCGGCCTAGCAGTTCGGGCTGGGCTGCTACCATTGGTGGCGGCAGCTGACTGAACCCTTATGCAATGCCGCAGACGGGCTAAAAACGGTGGTGTGGAAGGTTGCCCAGAGCAATTGCCAGTGGTACAGATTCATTAGAAACCTTCCACCCATCACTTTTGTGGTCACAGTCTGAAAGTAACCTTTGCACCCACAACCCGCGGGCCTCGCTCGGTCAGACCAATCGAAGAAGAATGTGTCCTCAATGGAATCCAGAAACAACTAACGTTGTCTCTGGAGAAATCGGAGTAAGGGGGGTAAAGTTAACATATCTGCCTCCCCCACAAGTGATAAGCACAACGTTCTGGCCCGGTCTCCCTCTCTTGCCCGGATTGGTGGTGGGCTATAGTAGGACCCCCCTTCTAAGCCTTCCTTAGTGTAGTTGGACAGAGAGCTTCTTAACTGAACATGGCCTAACTATTGGAATTCTCACTTGCAACCACGACATCTTCTAACTCCTATAGTAAACCTACCTGAAAAGTAATGTTTTGTAACCGATTACATTAAGGCACTAGGCCCCCGTCTGTCTCAGGGCTGAACTAAGTAGTAGGGACATTTCTAGTGCTCACTAGAGTGTTTTTTACTGTGTTTTTATATATCTCAGTAATTACATGTATTGCACTGGTTTTGAATCAAATGCTTTTCTAGAATTCTCACAAAGTGTGAATTTATACATATATTTTATATAGTAGTTGTGAGCCAATACTATCCTTGAAGTTTCATTGCCAAGTTCCAAGGCTCTCTTCAGAACAGCAATGGCTGCAATGAGGTAGCCCAGGAGAGAGCTGGTCTGTTCACTGGTTGGTCCAGGGACACTCCAGAAGGATCAGAAAACATGCATCCTTGATCTAGGATCGAGACTGGTTGTTCCCAGCGACCCAGGAGTCGAAGCACCAACAAAGGACTTCTTGGGATCTGGACAGAGGAGCAGGGTTTTACCGGGACAGCACTTGAGTCGATGCTTGTCAGCTTCAGGAGTCGTCTTCTGGTTGTCAGCTTTTTGCTCTTCTTGGTGGAAGCCTTGGTTCCAACGTTTATCTGATGAACCATTGCAGAAGCCCTCCTTTCATTCATGATCCAGGCTGAGAGCAAGCCCAAGAGTGGTAAGGATCGGCACCATTCAACCAGCAAGGGGCTATCCAAACGTGGATAGCCACTGGTCACCACATCTGGCCAGCAACAGACTTTTATGCCCCACGGATGTGAATTGGGACTAGACAGTCCCAGCCCACCTCTCTACCACACACAAAGAGCCCCTTAGCTCGCGAAAGCCACAGCTTTCCCCGAGAAAGGGATTTCCATTGAAAGCATTTCCTGGCCTGAGAAGGCAAAAAGGTGGCCAAAGAACAATATAGCTAAAGAACAAGTGGAAACACTTGTGGCAAGGCCATCTTAAGGTGCTAGCCACCTTCACAGCCATTGGTGGTGTTAGAAATAACCCACTCCCATCTTCTTGGCCGCATCATCGACATTGTTCGAGCTGATCGCATCCTGGAGCCTATTGTTTGAACCCTGGATGGCACCATTGGGGACAGCCGTGCAAGTTATGCTGGAATGAGCATCGCTCCAAAATCCGCACCAAAATTTTGAATTCCTTTGTAACACAGCACTGAATAGAGCAGCAACACAACATTTCTCAGATTTGGTTCCTAATTTTGGAGAAGGTTAATAAATAGGGACCTCATGACAATTGACACAGAAATTGGACCAAAGACAGACCTTCTGGATAGATTCTTTGAACTCAGTTACCCCATGTTAGGTAAGATTTTCATAAATGTGAACAATCTTCCTGACCTGTGTCCACCCCAGAACTTTTTCTTGGGTTTGGTAATTATTTTGCCTTGTCCCCAGATAAGTGGGAATCCTTTTACCCTCTCACAGAGTCTTTCACTCTTTTTATGGGTGACATTTCTATGTCCCTCCATAGTGTGTGTTTGGATTTATAGTTTCCTATAACTTTTAGGCTTAGGCTCGGTTGCCCCTTTGGACTTCCCTTTTTAATGTCTCTTATTATATCTTGGGTGAACTACTGTTCCGAAGAGGTAAAGTGGGATTTCCATCCCCTTTACATTTGATATAGTGAGCCAGCACGGCCTTATGGAGATACACTGTATCCCCTTTCTTACTTACCTGGTAACATTTATGTTACAATTGAAAGTTAACTTGAATGGCCGGTGGCAGTAAAACAGCATTTATGACTTAGTGATTATGACCCGCAGGCTGTCAAATCAGCCACGGTAATACACAGGAGCATCACTATTCTTGCTACAATGGTGGCCTCCTCCTTTTTTGCCATTTCTTGTTTGCTTGTTGTTTCTGAGGTCCTTTTCTGCCATTCTAGGGAGGAGCGTCCTTGGTATAAGTTTTATCTTCAGCAGAATACTTTGTATTCCCTGCCACGGCTCCAGAGTGTCCGAGAAGGCAGGAAGCAAGGGAGGAGTCCAAAACTCTGCAGCCCTTTGTCTTTCACCTTGCCTAAAAGGAAACAGTTCCAACTGGGGGGGTTGGCTGTCCTAATTGGACAGCCAGACCACCCCTTTCTGTAAACTGCAGGGAGAGTTTGCAGAAGTTGTGCTGTAGTTCCTGATAAATACCCCAATCCTAGAAGCTGCTGACAAGTCGACCACTGGAACCAAATCCAAAGAGGAAGATGCAACGACGGCTGTAACCATTTCCAGCGACCGGAGAGCCTGCTGTGTAACCAAAGCCTAATGTAACCCTTCTTTCCAAGCAACCTGGGGATCCCTAATGCGACAAGCCCTACCCAGAGGCTGGTGAGATCCACTAGACTTGAGAAGGCCTGCAAAACAAGCCATCCCTTGATGTGCTGTGACCTAGCTGGGCTGCAAAACACCAATAACAGGGGACCTCGAGCCATTGTGCATTGCAAGGTCTTCCGGAAGTCCGATTTCGTCCAAAACCTTGGTGGACTCCTGCTGGACCTCCAGAGAGACGATTCGAATCCCTGAAATCCCCTCACCAGAGTGCAGGACTGAGAAAGTGAATAGAACCAGACAGCAGATATTCGTTCTTCATCAGGCACCTGTAAAAGGGTGCCAAATCCACATTGAAGAAAAAAGCTGTAAAGAATCCTTTGTTGGAAGCCTCCCCCCGTCGATGTCTGCTGCCAGTTCTCCTTCAGTGTCCATTTCTTCAGTCTCCAGACCAAGAAGCCAAGGACCAGATCCTGTGCTGCTGCATCCTGACGGCATCCACTCAGAAGCTCATCTTTTCTGCTAAGGTACTGTGTTGGCTTGGGTTAATACTTAGCTTAAGTCTTGTGTGAATCCTGTGAGTGTGAGTGGGTGATTCGAGTGTTTGGGCATTTGCCCATACCATTCGCCCAGGCAGAATGCTGAAACACGTACATGGAGCCTTCTGTGAAATAACTGAACACTTAACTAACTCTGACGCTAATACTTGTTGAAGACGATATTTATGTATTGAATTTATTTATTGAACATTTGTATGGTGCCTATACAGCATGTTTCCAGGCACCACAAGACAGGGGTGGGGGGAGGGACAGGGGAGAAAAACAACAAGAACGGTCCTACTGGGACTTGTGACATTCAGATGGTGCAAGTGCAGTATCAGGAAGTGCAGGGGAAGGGGGTAGAACAGGGTGAAAGGATGGGATACGGAGTGGGTGGAGAGGGAGAAGTGCTGGAGGGAGGGGGGCCCAGGGCTGGGCAAGTGCTAAAGGGTGCCTGTGGTGTTAGGTAGGGGGCAAGTGCCAGGGGGAACCAGGGGCTAAGGGTCAAGTGCGAGGGGGGGGGGGGAGTGGACCGGCTTAGAGGCTAGTAAAAGAAGGGTACCAAACGGTAAGTGCTGGAAGGAAGGGGTGTGAGGGAAGACTGGTTGAAGGAAGGCCTGACCCAGTAAGACTGAAAAGGGTACACAGGCAACCAGTCGCAGTGGCAGGAAGAGACTAGCAGGGGAGGGGGAGAGAAGGAGGAGGAGAAAAGGAAGGTCTTGAGAAGCTTCCAGAACACTTAAGGAGATCCGGCTCAAGTCGGAGTGGGGCAGGGAGGTCATTCCAGAGGGAGGCTCCTGCTGAAAAAAGAGAGAGATCTGCCACCCTCCCACTCCCCACTCTCTGCTTGGAGAAACGTCTGATCTGCAGGAAGTTGGAGCTGTAGGACCGAAGGACTCTAGCTGAGAGGTATTTAGGGGGAGAGAGTTGGATGAAACAAAGGGCCTTGAATTTTATCCTTGCAACCACCGGGAGTCAGTGGAGAGATTTTAGGGCTGGAGAGATACGATCCCTGGGCTTGAGGTCAATGATAAGTCTTGCAGTTCTATTCTGTATTCGTTGAAGAGGGCGAAGGGAGGAGAGAGGAAGATTAAGGAAGAGGCTGTTGCAGTAATCAAGCCTTGAAAGAACCACAGCTCTGGAGACATTGAGTTTCGGGGGGGAAAGTAAGGAAAGGGAGAATGCCTCTGACACCGAAGATGACACCCATGTTTTTTGCCTCACACAAGAGTGAGGGGGAGGGATCCCAAGGAGGGCGGCCAGAGTGTAGGAGGGAAGGAGGTGATAAGAGTCCCAATAAGAAGGATCTTAGTTTTACTGGCATTAAGGCTGAGATCGTTAGCAGCACACCATGCCTGAATAGCAGTCAGACAGTCGGGAATGAGAGAGGAAGGTGACAAGGAAGAGGAGGGAAGCTTAAAGGAGAGCTCTGCGTCATCAGCATGACACTGGAAATGAGGAGAGAAGGTGGAGATCAAGTGAGCAAGAGGGGCAAGGTAATTGTTGAAGAGCCACAGCGAGAGGATAGAGCTCCGAGGGACACCGCAAGTCGAGAATGAGGTATGGTAGAGAATAGGGCCCAGTTGCACTTGGAAGGGCTGATTCGAGAGGAAAGAGGTCAACCAGTCCAGTGCCCGGTCCGTGATACCGAGGGCATCACCGAGCCGATATATGAGGATAGAATGATTGACCGTGTCAAAGGCAGAGGACAGATCAAGGATGATAAGGGTGGAAGGAGTGTTGGAGTCCAAGGTTTGAGAGCAGGTCATCACATGTGTTCAGGAGAGCAGTTTCTGCGCCTCTGGCTGCTCTGATGCCAGTCTGTTGGTGATGTAGGCAGCCAACAGATTCAGTGTTATTGGTGAATTGGGAGATTATAATTGTTCTTTTATAGTGTGCTTATACCAGCAAGTGGTTTCTAAGCGCGTGATCAGGATTCATACCTGTGTTGCTCTGCGTTGTCTCACTTCCAAGACAAACGCGTTGCCCCTGAGCTATCCTTCCTCACTCCAGATGACCAACTTCTCCAGGAATTTGCCCAAGAAGGGGGTAGTGGAGATAGGGCGGTAGTTAGCCCAGCAGGAAGGGGCTGCATATGGCTTTTTTTAGGAGAGGGTGAAAAAGGGAGTGCTTGAGGGGTGAAGGAAAGGAGCCAGAGGCAATAGAGTGGTTACAGACCTCCGACAAGGAGGGAGCAAGGGTGGCAATGTTCCCCTCTGAAACTCTGACTTTCATGTACCTGAAACCAATCCTGACCTCAACAGCTGGCTTCTAGACCACTAGGGTCCCTCTTCTGCCTCTGAGAAACCTCATGCTATAGACTAGGGAAGGACTTTGATGATACAAGTGTAAAAGTACTTACTTGTAAATTAGTGTTGCAACTATCTCTGATATAGAATAAGTTACAAAGTGTCTTCTTTGAGTTGCTCGTTACTCCTTTAAA
This sequence comes from Ambystoma mexicanum, assembly GCF_040938575.1. Classification (NCBI taxonomy): domain Eukaryota; kingdom Metazoa; phylum Chordata; class Amphibia; order Caudata; family Ambystomatidae; genus Ambystoma; species Ambystoma mexicanum. Next base: position 1,017,199,859 of record NC_090923.1, on the reverse strand, counting down.
AGGCACAGAAGTTAATTTACTAGCTTTGAGTTGTGATTTCCACTTCTAAAAAGTAATAGAGTTGGTAGTGTTTTATCATTTCTAAAGTGAATGAGTGTCAAAGCCTTCCAATGGATTTAACCACCGTGATATGCTGTGTGCTCTTCTAAATGTGTCATCAGTTTTGCTTTCCCTGATCTGCTTTAATACATTTCTAAAACAGTCTTGGAGTTAATACTTGTATTCGAGTTGCTTGTAGTCCCTCTTAAAAGTACATGAAGTTCCTTACTTACCTTGAAATAGATTGCATCATTCCTAAAGTGTATCTTTGGGTTATGCTTTCCCTGAACTACTGTACAGCATTTCTAAAATAGTAATTTAGTTCCTACTTACCTTAGAACTGTATAATACACTTCTGAAAAGTATATTGGGTTACTTACTGACCTTGAATAGCTGCTGCGCCTCTTAAATTGCAATGTTGCTGAGTTAATTTAAATAAGTATTCTTACTTGCCTGACTGAAGTCACTCCGTGTGGTGTTAGAAGAGTACATAGTAAATTACTCACCTGTTGGGTTGTGCCTTCCCTGAATCGCTACTGGGCACTTATAAAATAGTTTCACTGGGTTTTTACCTCTCCACGAGTAGCTTAAGGCCCCTCCAGAAAGTATGAAAGTTAAGTTACTCCCTCTGAACTGTGTTCTAAAAAGTAACATTGGTGTGTAACTCTGCCCATTCTTGACAGAAGAAAGTTCTACATGTTGCAAGATAGACTTGTAACAGTGTTGGCCTAATTAGTTGTGTCTATAACTGAACAACACTGTATAAAGGGACCAATAGGGCAGACCACCCTTGAATTACGTATAGTAATCTAAATTAAAGTTGGGGATCTGCTAGGTGGGCATCATGGCGTGGTCAGTGGTCTGGCACATGAAGAGAATACCTTGCAGGGACACAGGGTCAGAATGGCAGTAAGTTTCCACTGGTGAGGGTGGGTGGACAAGGACACGTTTGTGGAGATGAACAAGCTATGTGCTTAGTTCAGGCTGGTTGACATGCAGGACAGTGATCTCAGAGGAAGAGTGATGTGTTACATTTATCAGCTGTTGCAAATACCTCTGGAGTTTTCCAGTCAGAGTGGGGGCCATGTGCTCTGCGCAGTGAGGCCTGGTCACCAAGATGGAGTGGAAAGGGGGTACAAAAATGGGTGCCCCGTGTCCTGCTCAGTGGTCCCATCTACGCGAATGTCAACCATAGTTAACATCACATAAGGGCAAGGGGCGAACCCACTACTGGAGGCACTTGGTCCGAGTTTCTACTGAGAAGTAAAGGATGAGAGGGGCCTGATGGCCCCTCGCTCCCACACACTTGGATGGATGGGCCGGTGGGCATGCAGGCATCCATCCCACCCCCTCTATCAAAGGCGGTCGGTTCGCACCCGGGGATGAGCGCTGGCATGGGGGGCTGTCACGGGCGCAAACAGCCAAGGTGCCAAACAGCATGTACACTTCAAAGGGTATCCCACGCCCAGGGGCCATCGCTCACATGGCCTCCTCAGACCCTGTCTCTCCAGGCAGGCCTCCCCAGAGGCAGGCCGCCCCCCTGCAATCCACATAAGTGTGTCTCCATTCAGCAGTCTTCCTCTACCTTATCTGCATGCCCACCGGCCCATCCATCCCAACCCCTCTATCAAAGGCGGTCGGTTCACACCCGGGGATGAATGCTGGCATGGGGGGCTGTCACGGGCACAAACGGCCAAGGTGCCAAAGAGCATGTACACTTCAAAAGGTATTCCACGCCCAGGGGCCATCGCTCACATGGCCTCCTCAGACCCCGTGTCTCCAGGAAGGCCTCCCCTGAGGCAGGCCGCCCCCCTGCAAACCACATAATACCACGACATACACAAGTCATTCATTCACAAACGCACCCCTGTTTCTAATACTTTATAAACCACTTGATATGTCTCATGAGAACATCTTTGTGCTTTGCAAGTCAACTCCTATACCTTCTACCTGAGAAGCACTGAGATCTATGCTAATCTGCTCGTCGCCGTGCTATCTGTGACCGCTTCGAGCAAACTCGTCAGTGTGCTACATGTGGCCATCTACCTGTTCTCCTGCAACATACTGCTCGGCCTGCTGAATCCAACTGTTTGTTGGTCAAGGTAAGGCCATGTATCCTAGTCTTATTTCGGTCATTTTTACATTGCTATCTATTTGCGATTACAGTATCCAATAGAGCTATGGTCATTGGTCTCATTGCTATTGACATGAGTTTCAATTGTTATGCTATCAATCGATCTATTTATTTTCATCTGTGTCAATTGTCATCGAATTGCATCCTTCGGGGGTCCAGTCTATAATGTAAGCATGTTTCCTTTTTGTGCAAGACAGAACATCCAAGGGACGAGTCACATGTTCAGAGTTAGTCACATAATTTAAAAAATGTCTGTAACTTATGCAAATACTAAGGTGTCAGTTAATATTATCCCCATATATATGGTCGCCGTAAATAATATCGCCGGGAAAAGGTTGCGGCGATATTAAATGGGTGACCATATATATGGGGACAGGGTAAAAAAAAAAACGTTAAAAAAAAAAGAAGTTTGGGGGTTGCGGGGGTGTCCCCCGCATGTTCCATGCAATAATGTCGCCACAAAAAACAGCGATATTTTTGCCTGGCGAGATTTTTGTGGCAACATTATTACATGGAACCAATACAAAGCCGCACATGATGAACTGGTATAGTTCCGGCGACCAAAACAAACCTTGCATTGAGCATGGTATGGTTCATTTACTTTTTTATGACATTTTTATTCATCAAGGTTTTATAATAATCTTGATATTTACTTTTCAGAATTTTCAACAATGCCTGCCTGTTCGATTAGCTGTTGCCCTTCGAAGACCCATGCTAAATCTGAAGGCACTACTATGCATGTATTCCTGAAAACTGTTGATCAAATAAGAGAATGGGTCAGACATTGATCTAAGACACAAGTCTTAGAGGACAAGAGGGGTGATCGATACAGCATCTGCAGCCGGCACTTTTCCTCGAACATGTACGCTACATCTTGGGTAACAAAGAAGAATAAACGGCGAACGACACGAAAATTGCTCTCAAACGCTATTCCAACTCTATTCGTCCACATTCCGCCACTGGTGAGTCAAGTGTCCAGATTTAGCTTTAGGCCTTGCGGTAGTGTGTAGTTAGCCGAATGGATTGATTGATATTTTAGGTGTTGTGTCCCTTGTAATACTCCCTTGTAATACTTTCGATATTGATATGAGTGTATAGCTTTTTGAATAATGACATTTATCAATAAATTATTTTTCGATTTTATAACCCCCAAAGGAAATCTATATATGGTCACAGGTAACTGCTATATTGCGCATTTTCAATAGCATTACTCTGAAGTATTCTGTCTCCTTACATGGCAATTTTAAATATTGTCATTTCATTATCAAACAATAATGTACCTTTACAACTTCTTGACTATCCCTTGAATCTGAAGCAAGAACATTCTACTTCCGTAACGTGCTCGCAGTTATCAACCACTTCTAGAACGTATCAGGTAATCATACTTGGCTATTCCGCTACAGACTTGTTTTATGCATGTCAAGTAATAGTTTTTATGTATTGTGTGATTATTTTACCAATTGTTTGGTTAGTGCTTTCCAATTGATATACACCTTAGTTGTCGTCCCCTGGTGTTTGTTTTCAGTTATAATTAGTGTTATCCATACTAATGCAAGTACTGTCTTTCAGGAAGATGCTGAAGCGTCCACCACATTGACAACAGCCCTAGATGTTCTTCAGCAGCACGAGGTATGGATACTGACAGCTCCATCGACCGTGATCATCAGGACTGGAACACTTGTCGTTTGATTGTTCTACACCATGTTTCATTCGTGGTTAGCCATTGATATGTACCTGTGCGGTCGACCGCAAGTGTGTGTTGTGTTTTCAATATTGTAATCCTTACTAATGCAAATACTATGTTTCAGGCAGTTGTTGAAGCGTCAACCCACGCACTTGATGCGGAGCCTGACATTCAAGTAATTCCAGGGAAAGCGGGACCATGCGGATACTAATCGGAGCAACAGCTTTCGGAAGTGCGCACCACATTTACAACATCCATAGATATTCTTCAGCAGCACGAGGTATGGCTACTGACAGCTCCATCGAGCGTGATCATATAACGTGATTCCATTTGCTATACTTTCTTCCCTAATAAAGCAAGTACCGTGTTTCAGGGAGACGATGGAGCTTCCACTACAATCACAAGATCCCATTTAGATGATGCAGATGTAAAGAAATCGGAGAAATAAGTCTATTAAATCTGATCATATTTAAATATTCCTTGATTCTTTTGGACAATGCAACATTTGTGGTCATCTCTTTATATGTACCTGTGCCGTCGACCCCAAGTGTGTGTTATGTTTACAATATTGAAAACCATACTAACGCAAGTACTGTGTTTCAGGGAGTTGCTGATGCCTCCTCTTCAATACAATCATTCGTGGGAGTCCATGCAGAGCCAGAGGTATGGATACTGACAGCTCCATCGAACTAGGTCATCAGAGCTCGAATACTTGTCGTTTGATTGTTCCACACAATGTTTGGCTATTGAGATGTACATGTGTGTTCGTCCTCACGTGTGTTTTATGCTAACAATATTTTGATACACAGTAATGAAAATACTATGTTTCAGGGAGTCGATGAAGCCTCATTCCGTGCTGTCGATGCGGATACAGAAAATATAGTCGTTGCAGCGCAAGAGGAAGAGGAGACATGCGGATACGAATCGGAGCAACAGCGTGCAGATGTTGGTCGAGTCAAAAAAGTGCAAAGAAAATAAACAAAAATAAGGTTTCTCAAAGCTCTCAAACGGATAGAGTTGCCTTTGCGATAGAAGCACCACAGAGATCGTACTCTCAGGTGGTGCGTGGAGAAAAGGGTGACGGAGTGGAGCAAGTGTGGGCAGAGGACATCAATTTGGTAGAGGCCTTGAAACTGCAACATGTGCGTCTGTTGCAGATGGAGCAGCTAGTATACAAGCTAGCGGTCGTCCAGTGTCCGCCAGATCTCCAAGGTGGAGCAGGAGAGGCCATTCAGGCTGGTGAGGGGCAGGTCTCCCCGCCTGATAGCCCCTCTCTTTTGTTAGATTTTATTAATGCTCAGTCTAGGCCTCCCGACATGGTCCCCACACCGCCCTCAGATCCTGAGGACGACCCGGTTGAACATGAAGGAAGACACTTCGTTTCGCGGAAAGCCAGGAAATCTTTCCTAAGAGCCCAGAAACGACTGAAATAGACTAAAGCGAGACAAAAGAAAGTTGACATATCCACCTCCGGCCCTGAAAATGTAGTAGTGACGGAGGTGAGGCCATATCCCAATAATGGTACCTGCCACGATGATTTGGGAATGGCTTTGTATGATTTGGACGATGAAAGTAGGCGGCACTTGCAGATTGCTGCCCTGAAGAACGGAAACACTCAGATTGTCCCCCGTCCGTCAGCAAGGGCAGGTACTGACAAGCTGCAACCTAAGATGCACTGCTTCTTCCCTAAACACCGCCTCTAAAGAAGTGGCCACAGGGTCGATAGCAGGCAAGCTAGATGCGTCAATGGCGATCCCACAAAACCCCATTATAACCCAGGACGTCTCTATTGAGGTAAAGCCGGATGTTAAGGTGGACCTGGGCCCTGCTGCTGTACCGGTGGGAATCCCCGAAGAACTGCGTAGTTCGGCGGGGCCAGCTCTTACTACATCAGCTTTGATGTTTCCGGCGCATTCTCTTTGTGTTGAAGTTGAGCCCCCACTCATAGTTGCCCCAGGAGGGCCAGATCTGGAGGCGCCATCCTTTGTGCAGACGCCAAAGGACATGAAACTAATAGGTTGGACTAGCAACCCAGATATAAACGGTCCCGCTCGTATAAATAGATCCTTTCTAATGAATTCATTTTTTCAAATTCCAGCATTAAGAAATCTCTCATCTAAAGACCTGGATTGGGTCAAATTAGCGGCCCACAATAATAACAGAGTACTCTGCAGAGTTCAATCGCAAATCATTTAAAATGTTATTGGAATTTGCTGAAGACTTTCAATCCATTGGTCTTGTTCCTAGATTGTTTTCTGATATGGAAACCGCTTGGGCATTCCTTGAATGGGTTCCGCCCCCCCCTCCAGTATGTTCAAATGCTTTGGTCGGTGATCTGCCTGACCTACAAGTTAACAAATTGTCTATCCAATTGGCCTCACTTACGCAAGCCTTAAGTGGTTTGGCCTGGTTGGAACCCTTGATAAAAGTGGCAATCGCCAATACAGGGCCAACCTCGGGCTCATAACTTCCATTTTTGAATGTGGCCTCTTGGAATTGTTGTGGGCTAGGCAATCTCACAGCATGGCACAAGCAAGTTGAGCCTGACAAGAGGCCCGATATTCTGTTTCTTCAAGAAACTATGGCATTAAATGCCTTTAGCCTAGACGGTTACTCTTATTTCTCCATCGTGGCTGAGAGGATTAGTACAGGTCGTCCTTCGGGAGGTATTGCTGTTCTTATAAATAACGGCTTGAAAGCAATAGCATCTGTATTGGACTCATCGGCCTCTTGTTTGTTGGTGAAATTGTCGCTTAAAGGCTTCAAAGTATTGAATTTGCTTTTATTATCCATATATTGGAATCCCAAAGCTGTTCCTCTGGACTTGTTATTGGAGGATTTGGAACGGATTCTATTCCATGCAGCTAGTGTTTACCCCGATTATGAAATCATGATCGGAGGCGATCTGAATTGCTATCTATATGCAAAGAGCGTAATACGCTCATCCTCTTGCTGCTCAGCCTACACCCAACAGGCTAAGGATAGAGGGCAGAAATTATTATTCTTCTTCCAATCATGGGGGCTATATCTAATACAATTGGCTCCACAATCTATTCCGTTTTCTTGGCATCGAGGCCCAGCATCTTCTCTTATTGATTATTTATTCGCTTCTAAAGCGAGTTCTGGCCTGTTAGAGCCTATACTAATATTAGACTTGGGCCTGAGCGATCACCGTATGCTGTTTTCACGCCTGCAACTGGGGTGTGAACGTTATGCAGCCTCTGCCTCTGCATCTTTGATGGAGTGTGACAGAAACATTATATCTGTAAACTGGCACCCTGCCGTGTGTAGGAAATTGGCATTTCTGGTAAACAGGGATCTCCTAGTGAGCTGGAACGCCAAGAGTTCAACAGAGAATGAGATTAAAATTATTAAAATTAATGAAATTAATGCCAAAATGATCCACATGCATCTGGTAGGTGTTGCAAAAGATTCTTTGTTGAAGGCTAAAATTGGGGATGCCCAGGTTAATGCTTTCCAGATCGCGAGCGTAAAAAAGCAAAGAAATTGTGACCTTCGACTCTTAAGGAAGCGTGTCACATGCCCGCTTGGATACAATCGTCAAAAAAATCTTATTGAGTCGCGTTATAAGCAGCAAATAAAATCATTGCGCCGGGCTGCCCACATCTTAGCCAACCAACATATGATTGGCTTGTTGTGTAAAAAAAAAGTGCGTGATCTATGGGCCATTTTAAGAAATCCATCCGGTAAGGTCGATCTTCGCATGGTAGCTGTCATTTCAGGCACAGAATGGGAGAGGTTCTTTAGTTTGAAATTCACCATACCCGCTAGGTACATCAAATCAGAAAGTATTCCCATGCACTTGACCCTCCCTGTGGTCTGTCCATGGGATGTAAACGATATTATATGGGCGATTGACCAACTGAAACCATCCAAAGCAGCCGGCCCTGATGGGTTGCCCCCATGTGTGTTTAAGTTCGATCCCCATTTTTGGGCTAGATATTTGCTTCCACGCTACCAGTTGATTTATCATACCGGGAGTATTCCGGAATCATGGCCAACAGCCATCATTATTCCCATACACAAAAAGGGGGTGCTAAGTAAGCCTGCAAACTTTAGACCCATTGCCCAGTTTGACACAGCCGCTAAAATTTTTACACAACTTATTTTGGTTGATTTAGAAACCCATATAAAGGCCCTCAATATTCTGTCCAAAGCTCAAGTAGGATTTAGAAGGGCAATGGGAACTCAACTAAATGCCTCAATTTTAGCGCATTTTAGGAGATCCGTACATGTAGAGTCAAAGGGTACCATCTATATGGCAGCCTTGGATCTCTCGTGTGCGTTCGATAATGTCCTTCGAGCTCGCCTTTGGCAGAAGATGCTGGCTTATGGCATTCCTGACACCTTGGTGGCTCTAATTGCTGCATTACATATGAATACCTAATGTCAGATTCGGATAAATGCCCAAGGGCTTCTCTCCGCCAATATTACAGGGCTGTAATCTAGCCGCGGTTTTATTCAATCTTTACCTCGCAGATATTGAGAATCTCTGGAAAGATATTAACGCATTTCCGGTAATATTGGGCTCTATGCGACTGCACCGGTTGGCATTCGCTGACGACATTATTTTATTCGACAGAGTGCCATTCGGTCTTCAGAACAAACTAAACATATTCTATGAATATTGCACGCAGAATAACATGACCGTTAATCCGGTGAAATCACACATTATGATTTTCACGGCAAAAAAAAAATTGCCTAGATTTACCTTTACTATCAATCAGCAGCCTATTTATAGGAAGGACGAGATTATTTACCTGGGTTATCACCTGTCGAATAGGATTTCAATTGGTGGATGGCAGTCAGTGTTAAACGCGAAGCTTAATCCACTTATGGGCCAAATGCGAATAATTTCCGCCAAATATTGTAGATTTTCTCTTTTGCCCCTTATCCAATTCTACACTATGAAAATAGAGCCCATTTTGCTCTATACGCTCGATATATGTTTGTTGAAGCTGGGGCCTTTGTTGAATCGGATCCAAGGACAAATTTGGAAGAAAATCTTAGGGCTACCAGGCTATGTACCAAATTCCATCATTTTACATGAGTTGGGGCTGTATTCTCTAGCTGATAAATATCTTTGGAGGAAGGTAAATGCCTTCTCTAAAATCCTTCTGCCTCCCCCAAATTCACTTTATGAGGACTTTCAGTTAATGTTGGTTGAAAATTGTCCGCCTTCGGTTTTAGAAGCGAAAGAGGTCATAATGGATACATTAACATCACTCAATATGACTCTGATGGATTTGACTAATACTCCAACCAAAGTTAAAACTCGCTTCTTTCAAAACTCGTGGGCACAAAATTCCGATAAGATCGGAGGATACTCCTCCTTTTCGACCTATGCCACGTTTAGGCATGCAATTACTCCAAGGTTGCCATATATTTTATGCTTTCCTGATAAAGTGGCTAGATGGATTTATATGCGTTTCCGTTTGGATCTTATCCACACTGGAGCACGCATTCGGTCTTGGGCTGAGTATAGGGATCTGGTGAAGTGGGATGGATGTCGATTTTGCTTGAATAAGTTTGAAAACGAAACTCTTGAACATCTATTTATGCACTGTGAATTTTTTGCTAAGCAAAGGCAATGCTGTTTGGTTTCTGTATTTGTCTCCTACTCCAGCTTTGAAGCTAAATTAGTATGGTTAAGATGCATGCAGGGCTCCACGAATGTCATTATTCTAGCAACCGTTAGACTTGTTTCAATGATCGAAGATCAGTTGTTACCAATGAATGGTGCAATTTTTAATAGGACAAGTTTGGCCCATCCGCATGTGTAACAAGGGGTCAGGGTGCAACAATTAGTTCTGTACCTTTTTTCTCTTTGTTTTCTTGTCTGTTTTTGTTTCTATTTTTGCTTTTTTGTTTTTGTTTGTTTGCTTGTTCTTTCTTTTTTGATGCGTATGGTATCTTTTAGATGGTTGGTATTTGTTATGATGAATTTTAGGTGGTTGGTTATTACGAGTATAGTGTTATTTGCATATTTGAATGTTTCGACCTCAAGGTTCTCTTCAGAGGATGTGAATCTAGGTGGTGGTGATTTAAAACTATTGTATTGTTCTTATATACATAACATATTTTTAAATGTATTTTTATGATGAACAAATTTTGTAAAGGTGTAAATTAAATTTGCTACCAAAACAAATAAAATATTTAAAAAAAAATAAAAAAAATAAATAAATAAGGTTAGTTACAAACAGTTCATAACTTTAGAAATTTTGTTTGTGCTGCAGACTATTTTATGTTTTTTTCCAGTCAATTGTACTATACTTTATCTTGTGTTTAAACTGAACATCCCTTTTCAAATCTGTCCTCTAGTTACCCGTGGGTGTCCAAACTATACATACACAGACAGTGAAGCGAATGAAAGATGTTGCTTGCCAGACCATTTACACTATGGAGGAACTATTAATTCAGACGCCGCGTGTAGAGACTAGAGATGCTCATGTCCAATGGCCAGAACATGAAATGAATGTGTCCGGAGAATCCAGTAAAGTTGTAAAGGATGCTACAGTGCGACCGCACCACCACAACATGATACTGGATGCATTGAAGATGGCTCTGAAGTAGTCGCAGATCAATTCACACAATCTACACCCGCCAAAAAATTGCCACCAAAAAAGCTGTCGACATTGTTGTGTTCTCCCATCAATGTTGAGATAGCAGATATTGAAATGACAGAATGAACCAGCAGCAGCATTCACCGACGCATCAGAACTTGATAGCAGCGATATTTCTTTCAAATGTGGTGATATGTCCTCAATGTCACAGTCCGAAAAAACTGACGCAGGATGACAGTCTAATGAAAGAGGGCAAATACATAGCATTCGACAGTTGTTTGATGGATATTATAAGTATGCTGAAATGTGGGCATTCCGTCAGAGGGAAAGTATGTGGGAAACCATTGATTCATGAGACTCGTCAAAAACAAGACAGTAACGTCACAATAAATGCCGCCTGTAGATTACATCATACGTTCTCATGGTCTGCACAACCAATGCTGGAGAAACTGCCAGCAGGCAATCTACTGCATGCAGCTGCATCACTTTTTAGTTGCTCCAGTTTTAGAAAGTTAGAGTCTTTCTTTCAGTTTGTGGGACTCCATTTCATTTAAAAAACGCAGTACTACAAATACCACCATGATTATCTGTTTCCGGCCATTAGTGAAGCTTGGAAAATTGAACAATTGTCTCTAGCAAGTACATTTGAAGGCAAACTATTCAGGCTAGCCGGCGATGGACAGTGCGACAGCCCTGGATTTTCTGCCAAGCACTGCACCTACCACTTTCAGGACATGGATAGTAAGAAAATCGTGAGTCCGGTGGTCGTGCAGGTAACACACGGTACATCCTAGGTGGCCATGGAGAAACTTGGATTTAGAAAATCAGTGGAATATCTACAATCGAGGGTAATGCACATCGACCTCATAGCCACGGACAGACACGTTTCAATTGCCAAGACAATGAGAGAGCAGTTCAAACATATTAAAAATCAATTTCACGTATGGCATCTTGCTAAATCAATCAATAAGAAAATCTCGGCTGCAGGGGAAAAAAAAGGTTTGGAAAGTATTTCAGAGTGGTCCCAGTCTATCAGCAACCATCGTTGGTGGAGCTCCAAAACCTGTGAAGGGTCAGTGGAAATACTACTTGAAAAATGGTGGTCACTGATGCACCACTGTACCACTGTACCAACGTGCACCGCTGGTCAGAAAACCTACATTTCCACCAATGTGAACATGGCCGTTTGTCCCCAGTGGAGGCATGGAAGAAGAAGTGGTTGAATCCATCTTCACCGACACACAAAGCCATTGAGAAGATTGTTTTCGATAAAACTCTATTAAGAGATTTGAGGGGACTGACAGAATTCTGCAAACAGGTTTGTAGGTGTTCCACAATATGTGCCTAAAGTACAGGCCAAAGCGCTTGCATTTCAGCATACAGGGCCTGAGACATAGGACTCTACTTGCCGTCTTGGCCCATAACAAGAATCTCGGCCGTGAACAATCTAGGACTACGGGTAATGTAAGGATGCCTCGCTACACTAAGGCCTTTTCAAAAAGAAGTAAGCAACGGGTGATCAAACCAGTCTATGAGGAAATGGAATTCGACTTTGTCAAAAGCCTTATTGTTGCTGTATTAGAGAAGCACAGATATGGAATTTTGAACGTTTCTGTGAAGAGCACTGATCCATTGCCACCCAACATTGCCACTGCCATGTTCACCCAAAGGAGCACTGGTTGTGAAGTACAAATCCCGGTTTAAATAATTGTAATACGATTGTCTTTTTGTAAATAAATGTTATTGTACAGTGTGCATACAAAGTACGCTAACCCTAACCCCTACCTTCACCATCCTGGGTGGCGAACAACCTGGGTGTCATCTTTGAATTCTCTCTATTCACCTCATATTGCTGACCTTGTCTATATGTGTATGTATATATTTTTGTTGATGTAACTAATTTTCGCAATCTCATGTAAATGCTGCGCATTGTTAACCGAGGGGAGGCTTGCGTATTGCAAATAATAAAACAAACAAACAATAAATCTCACTTTCAACTCAACCCCTCGGGTACTTTATACTTTCCCTGACCTTCCCCAAAAAATTAAAAGTCTCAATAGTTATGGTTCTTTGGGGCTTCAAAGCTCGCAGACAACGAGGACAAAAATGGGGGCCTTAGAACGCGCCAAGCGAGCCGTTGCAGATGGGAGAGAAGCCAGTTCGCATTTGCACATTGAGGCGCAGTACATAGATGGATTCGAAACTTCAAGTTCTCACAGATGGCTTTACTACGGGATGTTGCACAGAAAGAATGTATGCTCATTTCTAGTGAAGGTCAGCGGCTTTGATTTTCAGCTCGTGCCCTGAAGAGGCCCACAACCCGCACTGGCAGTATAAGGTTCTATTGTTTTTTGACCTTGAGAGACAGCGACCATGCCGAAAGAACTTAATTTGAAAGGGGGGGGGCGCAATAACATAAGAGACGATAAGGCAGAAAATTCTGAAACTAGACTGAGTTTCATGTTAGTTCAGTATACGAAAAATCGTTGTCAAGAGCACAGTGGGATTTACGGACTGCATTACGCAGAGACACAATGGAAATTGCAAATATAATGTAACTCTTTAGACGCTTTTATACCGAAATGAAGAATTAATGAATGGATGCATGAATAAATGAATGAATGAAGAGCTAGGAAAACGTTTGTGGGATCGTCCTTGTAGCGGCACATGGGCATGCAGGTCCCCATTCCACACGCATGTAGACAAAAAGTAGTTTCTCATTGTGTACTAACCTCGATTTAATTTGTTACTTTTCGCATTGATTTTAGAGCCGAACATACTCCATTGCACTATCCTTGAAAGCAAATAGTTTCAGCTCGGCCGTAATAAATAAAATGAAGAATATTAATAAAGATCAGCTGGCGAGACTAATTATAAATTTTATGTTTTCAAAACCGGTATCTCCTTCCCTACTGCTACTGCCACCAGTTTCAGACACCGGCAGATGGTTTTTTCAACCACCAGCTGCAGCTTAATGTAAACAACTGCACCATTTTGATGATTTTATGGGACGATCGCCAAGGGCCCATATGCCCTTACGCGGTACTAGCAGCTAGAAGCAACATATCAACCTTTACGCTGGCCTAGTGCCTACTTGATGGAACAGCCTTGCGGTTCAACGTGCGACCAAAGTGCTTCTTTTAACGAAAACCAACACCCTGTGTACCATAAAGGAACAGCGCGTGACTCACGATAAACATTTACGGATTTGCGGCTAGAGATAAAAGAAAATAAATGGCATTCGGAGTTCATATCGCAATTGCTGAATATTCTATAAACATTTAATGTCAAATAAATGTACTTTACCAAATGTACCGTGTTGCTGTTTGATTTTAAAGTACAGTTTCATATTCCGAATTGTGGCGCGCTGTGTTGTGAGTTGATCTGTGTTTGTTTATGGGTTCTGTGTGAAGTCGCGTAGAAGACGACTGGGCGCGTTTGCCTACGCAGCACAGAAATTTCACGGAGAGAGATGGGGAATATGAATGTTTTGATAAGGTCAGGCTCAAGGGCGGGGGATATGATTTAGTGCCGCAAAAGCAGGTCAGCCACGGCGATGGGAGAAATGATAGGATTATCACAAAATGGCGGCTCCCTGATCCCGTTTTCGCATGCGTTTAATGGACGAAAACACTGGTAAGGTCCATAGGAAATGTTTCTAAAATCGAGCGACTTGCGCTTAAAAACACATGGCCGACCCGTAGGGGTAATAAACAATTTTGACCGAACCATTCCTTTAATTCCATTTTTATCCGAAATAATTTCCCATCCTATGATTGTCGTAGAGTACTTACTCGTTTCGCCCATACCATCATCTTCCCCCCTTTGATGCTGTGGAGATTGTGACTGTTGACCTTTCTTAGAGTCCTCCACTATAGGACCATGCGCCATGTTCCTTAAGCTTCACTACACTAGCTTTTGCACATCTGCTATGTGGAAACTGACATGTCCTTCAGGCCGTCAGTACCGTTTCCCTAGTCTAGTTACATTGTTACTACTTTTAGTAACTTTTTAATGCAGTACAGTGGGGTACACTTTTTGTTTTGCCCTAGACTAACACTCAGAGGATTTTTGGTTACTCTACGTGTGCTAAATGGACAAGCTGGTGGCAGCGGTGTCTTTTTACAATTTTTTGGTGCATTTCGTTTTAGCCTTACCACATTTACTGCGTTTGGCTAGTGGTCAAACATGGCCATGCCACAAAGTTGTTCGCTTGTCCTTTAGCCAGTTGTCTATTAGCCTTCTTCCTGGCCTGTGAGGCGGTCATGCGCCCGGGTCATTGGAGCTTGTGGTATCAATGGAGGTTGGGCCGCCATTGAACTGTCCTACCACGCTCTCCCCCGTGCTCGCATTACCGGTCTAGATGTTTTCCAAATGGCCGCTGCCGGGAGGTTCTTAGTCCTCACTCCCGTGGCAGCCGGTGCGTTGCAAACGCATTGTGAGTTTCCCCTTCAGTTGCGGTTCACTTCGCTAGTGTTTTCCACTTTGTGCATCACTCAGAACGCTCTTTCCTTGCTATATTTATCCCTGGCATTTTGCCCGTCTTTCTCCGCACCGCCTCCACGGTGCTTGGTTCTCTTATCCGCTCCTTGATCTCTCTCTCTCTCTCTCTCTCTCTCTCTCTCTCTCTCTCTCTCTCTCTCCTTACCCGCTCTCCGCAGCTCCTCTACCAGTGCTCTGCTCGCCCTCTCTTCTTCCCATTTTCTTTTTTGCTTTCCTCGTTTAGGCACAGCGTTCTCTCTTCTCCTCGTTCTCCCCCTCGCACAGTCTTTCCGGCTTCCCTCCTGGGCTCCCGCTCTACCGGCATTTCCTTTTTTCGGAGTTCCACCTTTCTAGTTGCATCACAGAGCCGTTGTGGATTCAACCTGCCCACGCGGAGCCCTTTCTGAAAGTATCTACTCGGCTCCGACTACAGCCTACCTTCCAGTCAAATTACTCAAGTGCTGCAACACAGCCCTCATTGGAGGCATTAAAGATCACACCACGCAGTAAGACCTCATTGATATTGGTTTTTCTTTATGCCTATGTGAAGCTTTTTCCCCACTTTTGCCGATCTCGGGAGAGAGGCCACAGGTCTGCAGCTTAAAGGCAGCCACTGTGGCTTCCTCTCAGGGTAGGCCCTACCTCCATAAAAAAAGAAGAAAGACTACCGATCCAGAAGACGCCTGGCGAGGAACAGCTTGGACACCAGTACTTCAGGTGAGGAGAAAGAGGAGGACAGTGATTCCGGCAAGGAAAGCAAGGGGAATGACAGAGGCCAGGAAAATCCTTAAATGGAATTGCAGTGCCCTGGAAAGCAGAGGTGTTTGGCGGGCTACTGAAAGGCTGTGTGTGTTTGTGCCAGGAAGTGGGCTGGGAGCATCTGGTCTCAATCCACAAACTGGTGCCAGTGTGCATGTTAAGCAAGATTGTATGCCGTACCCTTTGGGTGCACTACAATAACCTTGACCTCCTGGCAATAGGGACCCAAACTTTAGTATAAGTCTTTACTACACAGGTTGGTAGTGGGGCTGAGCAGCCAGGCTTATCTCAAGAGGGGTCAATGTGAGCAGTAATGTTGTGACACAGTTTCACAGTAGCAGTTATTCAAATAAACTCTTACGCTCAAGGTTTCTTCATAAAACAATTACTAATTTATTTCACAGTCAGTTGTATAAGCCTTCTTCAGAAGGGAGCAATATATGTAACAAAATACTCTTCAAAGTTTTTAGTTTCTCTAAATGATAGGACTGAAGGAGACTCACTCTTGGGTGTACAGGGCTCCTACTCTTAGGTTTGGTCTGAACTGCCCAAAAGACTTGGTAGCAATGGATGAGCAGCCAGGCTTAGTCTAGGAGGGAGAAGGGCTGTTAAATACAAAGACCTCAGGGGACACCTATATTCAAGATACACATATAGACAATAGTTTTATACAAAATAATGTTAATTATTATAAACACTAAGGCAACTAACAGTATTAGAATTACAGGTAAGTAACCCTATTCACATTTAAATACAGTAAGACTTTTGCCAAGCATTACTCAATTCAACAGTAAACTCTTAGGTGATATACAGGTAAGTAGTTAGAGTAGCAATCAAGATTAGCAAATCAATTCCTATAACCAACATTTAAAGAAAGCAACACAGATACTGGCAAGTACTTTAGGCAACCTATACTTTAGAAAGTCCAGCCCTATGTGGGAATGAAAGTCATAGTCAGTTGGAACACTGGATGACCAGGGCCCATGGGCAGACTAACAAAGAAAGATCGATGCTGTCAAAGTTGACAACTTTGTCAAAATACCATGTTACTTCTATTTTGCAGGTAGGTAAAATGTTTAGTTAAAGGGGGGGTAGAGGGAGGTCAGGCAGACCCCCTGGAGGACAAAAGGACCAGTGTCCTTAGGCCTGGGAGAACACAGTTGGATTTCCCACCCCAACGCGCCTCAGAAAGCTCAGGAGGAGTCCGATTTAACACAGCAAGCACCCAAGTGAGTACCTTGGAGCGGGACAGTACCTTTTCATGAAGAAAGAAGACTGTCACAGACAGGTCCACAGGTGAGGTGACAGCAACTCCTACTTGTAGTCTTGGCTCGGAGGCTGAAGAAGGAAAGTTTGGCGGGAGCAGATGGTCATCTTGTTATCATGGGACACCCAGCAGACAATCTTCATGATACTGGCTTGTATGGACTCGACACAGGCTTTGGTTCAGCGACGGTTGTCACACAGCGGAATTCTCTCTGTTTCTCTTTCCCAGACATGGAAGACAACTGAGCAGGAAAGAGTCTCTAGGTCCAGCAGGATGCCCACGAAGTTCCAACCGAAACCGCGCTTCAGGAGTCGATGCACGGCAGATTGGTCCAGTTCCCAGGGTATTGGGGAATTGCAGCCAAGGACGGTGCCAGCTCGGAACGGCTACAAATGCAGATGGTCTTGAGACTGGTTGGTCCCACCAGTTCAGGGGAAGAAGTTGTCTGGTCTGAATGTCCGCTGACGATCAAAAGAGGACGTTGGAGCAGCAGTGATAACTCAGCAGGCACTGGCGGTTGCTGGAGAGGGTTGCAGATGTCCACCTATCTCAGATTATCTGCAGGTCTGCTCCAGGACAGTTGCCTTGTTGGGATGGAAATGCGTCTATCGCACCCCCTCGGCACTTTAGAGTGAGGAAAATCCCATAAGCAGCCGTGTAGTGTGCTAGTGGGGAAAAGACCATGCTAAGAAACTTGGCATGGATATAATGTAGTGGGAATGATCAATGCATAAATCCAGTGCGCGCATAGAAAGGACCTCCATTTTGTAGTTATGGTAGACGCATAGTCTTGCATGGCCGGGGGCACAACTTTAGCTCAATGGAAGAACT
Organism: Ambystoma mexicanum; assembly: GCF_040938575.1. Classification (NCBI taxonomy): domain Eukaryota; kingdom Metazoa; phylum Chordata; class Amphibia; order Caudata; family Ambystomatidae; genus Ambystoma; species Ambystoma mexicanum. The sequence goes on along the minus strand of NC_090923.1, from coordinate 1,017,182,079 downwards.
CAACTAGACCCATAACATTAAGACGGGATGAGCCTTCAAGGCCAGTTCTCACAGAAGCTTCCCCTTGTAGGTTATCTGTCGCAATTACTGAGTAACATCACAAAGTTTCAAAATAGGGATTGCCTTACTGCCACAGGTTCTTCAGGCTAAATATAATGGAACAACAAAAATGAACCTGGGCGAAATGAGATCAGAACATCTGTACACATTTAAACAATGCCAGGTCTTGTCAAAATATATATATATTTATTTATAAACAATTTACACAAATATTTATTGTTCTCAACATCCCCATTTAAACACCACCATTCATTCCATCATTCATTCACACTCTCACTATACATGTCAATATTCCACACATTCCACTAGAACCAATGGTCTGAGTACCACAAGTGTGGAATATTGACATGTGTAGTGAGAGTGTGAATGAATGATGGAATGAATGGTGGTGTTTAAATGGGGATGTTGAGAACAATAAATATGTGTAAATTGTTTATAAATAAATATATATATTTTTTGACAAGACCTGGTATTGTTTAAATGTGTACAGATGTTCTGATCTCATTTCACCCAGGTTCATTTTTGTTGAGTAACATCACAGCCAAGCTATCAGAAGACCTCTAACCCCCCCACCCAGCCTACCCAGAGCAATGGGCCACACCACTGACCCGGTCCACAAACCCCTGCAATCCATGATAGTGAGTGACCCCAGCCCAAACCATAAAAGCAATGGCCATTAAGATCTGAGCATGTACAGCCGTTTCACCTCTCCACAGAAATGCACCCTATGTAGTGCAAGGTACAGGGAGGGATAAATTATAGACCAAAACGTGGGTGGAGGCCTTGGGTGCGATATCAACAAAGCACAGCATGTGTGGGTCACCGTGACTATTTCTTCCTCCCTTCCCCCAGTCCCGAGACTACCAGGTGCATAACACGGTGATATAGTAGTCGTCTTAGTGTATCATAGCAGTCTTGATACGTAATTTATGAGGAACCTGACCTTCACTCCTCAGAGAGATGAGCCCAGCTGACCCACGTGGGAACTAACCAACGGCAGAGAAGGGAACCAATCGTAGCCTGGCATCCCCTATGGAGAAGTCCTTTGTATAGGGTCTCACCAAGCAGCAACGCTAGTTTTTACTATATAGCAATGACAATGTACTGCCTTTTAAGCTTCTACTCGTACTAAGTTTATCCAGAACATTCTCGAGCAGAAGAGATACTTGCTGATGCCTTTGTATTCTGTCCAATTAAACCGTGTAATACTTACAAGCAATGTCTTGGCCTTTTTCCCCTAGAGGGTTGTATTCTTTCTGGCTTGAGCGTAAACAGGGACTTGCCTTCAGCCTTTATGCAGGAACCAAGCCAACCAGCAGTCATGCCACATTCAGACTTTGGGTGGTGGCTGTTCTAAAGGGACAGCCAGCCTCCCAGTCAGTACTGGATTGAAGCAGACACACTGGAGGACAAAGACCTGCAGCGTTTCGGTGCACTCCCAGCTTCCTGTCCTCCCAGACACGCTGGTACCCTCAGGCGGGCTCATCAATGGGCGCCTGGGAAAGACAAAAGAGTGAGCAGGACCTCCCCCACCGAGAATGGAAGAAGAATGCTTAGAAAACGACACGTCATCAAGTGTTGGCGAAATAAGAAGACAGGCACCATTTTATTACCACAGCAGCCTGCGTGTACATTTCACTAGAAATCAGTAAAAATACATCCACTGCCAACAGCCACTCAGATGAACTTGTCACTGTAACTAGAACATTTCAGGAAAAGAGGAAAAAGGGATATATTGTGTCCCCTCAGCACTCCACATAAGGTGGGGTGTGCCGATTCCACAAAATAAATGTTAGGCAGTATAGAACGTATGCCCCTATCCTTGGAAAACAGTAGTTATTTCAAGGAAAATAAAGAGCAACTCAGAAAGTGCTGTGTGCTGCAATAATACATTGCAGATGCCATAAAAGGTGCAGGAAAGCATGACACCAAAAGGATACAACCAAAAGGGTTGAAAAGGGTTCCCGGAGATAGAGTGATTGGATGAAAAAGGTCCCCACTCACTCAGGAGAACTGACCAAAAATCTAAGAGTCCAGGAGAAAGTGCTGGGGGGCTCAAAGTGGGGAGAATATCGCACAAAAATAAAAATCCTACCTTACACTTGAGTGTAACGATAAATCAGTATATATCTTGTTGAACATCATCTCTTGGCCTGTTTTACCGAATGAGCACCTTTAATATGACCATTCACTTATTATACCTTATGTGGCCCGTGTGCATGATTGAGTTTACAGATTGATTTTGATGACTTTTGGACTGAATGGGACTCTCTCTGTTTATAATATAGATGATGTAGCCTAGCCCTGACATACATTTCAAATGTACACATATTTGTTAACATTGTTTTACTAATTTCACTGTTCCTGCACAATTGCTATGCTGTCCCTTTTTCAGTCTTGGTTATCAGCATGAACTGGCGGTGAGTTGGTCAATTTACGGGCACAACCACGATGATGGCACACGTCGTGACGTCATCATGCCGGCCCCTCTGACATGCTGGCATTTTACATCGCATTTAGACCAAGCGTGACGGTAAGTCGGAGTGGCCGTTGCTGCTCGGTTACACACCCTCGTGTGTCATATGCGTGTTCTTAACTGCAAGTACCTACGTGGTTGACTCCCTGTTAAGTCATTTATTTGCAGTCTGGTTTACATTTAAGCTTACAGATTATTTTGCTTTCAGGAGCCCACACTTTCATTTGTTTAGAATGTCATACAGCGGCACACGTAAAATGACATCATAGAGTTACTATTTGATCTTTTTCTGAATTCATGTTTTATTTTAATACCCTTATTTACCATTCATTTTTTAGACAGTACAGAGTTGTGGACAGATCGTGGTTACAGGTTTTAATTGAGATTTCTACATTCAGCACAATTTCTCCTTTTTTCGATGTTTAATTCTCTTTTTTTTCATTTTTTCTTGTCATTCTAGCCAATTTCTAAATGGTTATGGTATTATTGTAATAAGGTTGCCACGATAACCGACTGTGTCCAAAATGCATCGGCAGACCTTGATGAACACACATTGTCCTCCACTATGTTTAACTGTCCACTTTCAAATGATGTGTTGTATCTTGGTTTACAGCCATTTATTTACACTAATTGTGTATATGCTTGAAAAAATTCATTAACGGTATGAGCAAGTTTGGTTGAGCATGTGGTTTCGTGGCACAGTGTATCCTAGGATTTCCTCTTGTGACTTCGGGGACAGTGCCACGCTTGTTAGGTAGAGCCACTACTTCCAGATTTTAGGATTAAGGCACGATTTTGTTAGGAAGATTTTATGCTTCATCCACTCTACAAGTGAGACCGCCACAACACTTTTTGCTGGATTTCTGGACCTTTTTCTTTAATCCTGAATGAGTGGGCTCTGTCTTTTTGAACTCTTTCCTTTGTATTTTACTGTCCCATGGAGTCCACTTTCCTCCATATCTCTTTTAAGGCATATGTATTGTTATGGGCAGTGTTGCTGGGGACCAGTTGGGTCCTCCTTTGAGATTATTTTCTATATTGTAGAGTAACTACAGTTCCTAAAACAGTCTGAGAGATCATTACACACCACCTTATGTGGAGTGCAAAAGGGATACTTAGTATCCCTCTTCTTTCTGCTCCTGTGACTTTTATGTCACATAGACAATCTCCTAGTTATGGCTGGTGGCAGTGGACGTGTTCTACCAACTATTGTGTGAATTTGATGCGGCAGGCTATATCCATAGGCCAGGTTATATACAATAGGGTCACTGAAGTATTAACTTGATTGCTCCTTTCTTTTTTCGACTTGCACGGTTGTTTTTTGTCAGCCCTTCTTTTAGTGTCCTGGGAGGGGAGGCCTGTGTGTGTGTGTGTGTGGTTTGCCTTTGGCGGGAACCCTTGGGTATCCCCACCTAGGCTCCAGTGTGTCTGGGCAGGCAGGAAGTGGGGGAGGAGTTTTTCACTCTCCTGCCCTTTGTCTGCCCGAGTGCCTGAATGGAACCAGGTCCCACAGGAGGTCTGGCTGTCCTGATTGGTCAGCCACCCGCACGTTTATGTAAATTGCTAAAGGAGATTACAGAGGAGTGTGTGCTGGAACTGTATAAAAGGTGAGGCTCCTGAGGGGAAAGGCAAGGTCACCATGGGAAAACTTAAGTAAACGAAGAAGACTACCAGAGATGCATGCAGACCCTTTGCAACACCGTGAAGCAACCAATGCTGTCCTGACCCCATTTTATGTGCGACAGAGGAACTCTGAAGAGGAGGACTCCTTCCCTTTGAGCCATCTCCCTATTTCCTGTGTGTTTCCAGAGCTGCGAAACCCCAATACCAGGAGATCTGTTGCCCATTCCGAGTGCATCGTCGTGAAAAGGCTGAGTCCTTCCAAGTATTTGCTGAGCCCTCAAGGACATTCCAGAGATCCGATCCAACTCACCCAGACCCCCTAAGCAGAGTATGGGACTGTAGGAAGCAAAGATGATTAACCAGGCGATATTCACGTTCTTTGTTGTGGCTGCAGAAAAGGTGCCAAAACCACACACTGACCAGAGAAGTTGCTGAAAGCCATGCCAGAGGTCCTCCCTTGAGACTGCTGCTGAGAGAACCCGTCCATTGTCCTGCCTTTCGTCATCAGACCAAGGAATCCAGAAGTCTGGTCCAATTGTCACATTGAGGCAAATCTAGCCACAATCTTTTCTTCTAACCTAAAGGTACTGTGGGGAGAAAGGTATTGCTTACCTTGATCCATAAAGTCGCTCCAGAGCATTGAAGTGCACATAGAGGTGTCCAGGGTACCCCCCCTCTTACCCTCCAACTCAAGCTGCTGCTTGTGTCACTTAAGTGAGTCCTTAACAGGGTTGCTGACGTTGGTTTAATCTTGCTACATCCTAAAGACTAGAGACTTGAAAGTATCCACAGGAACCTTTTGTATTCTGTTCCTTGTAAAGACTTTAAGCCTTCCCCGAACTGCCTTTAGCTAGGGTTGCGTTTTGGAAAGTAAAAGACTTGCTGTGAGAAGAAACTGCTTCTAGAATCTTAAGACTTGCTAGTATAACCCTAACCTTATTTCTGATAGGATTCGCGAGTTCGCGTTATTACCGATAATGTGATAGAACTGTATTTACTGTCAAAAGCTCTAACAAATTTAACCACGAGTAACTACAAAATAAGCAGTGGCCTTTGAAAAGTATTCTTAAGTATTCCTAAGTGTTTTGGTTTATCGTGCCAAGTATTTTAAAGGGAATCTTGCGTAAATATAATAAATCTATATTTTAATATATATTTATGTGTTTCTTTGATGTGCATTACTAACGAGGTTCAGTGTACTTAGCTACAGCTCATATCTTCCTCTTATGATAAGTCTGACTGCTCTGCCACTCTACCAAGGGCCAGCAGTAGTACAGACTGATACTAAGAGTTGGGGAACTACAATATACCAGGATAGCTTACTAAAGTCTTACCTGCAAGTGGGACTTTAGAAAAACTCCCCTAACAGCTTGGAACTGTGATTCCATGTCTGATCAACAGACGCTCACCGACCACGGAATCAGCCAGCTGTTGCCAACAATTCTGCATCCAGCGCCTAAGAAGCATATCCTTTTTCCATTACCAAGTAAGTCATTTAGTTAGGGACAACCAGGAGATAATAGAAACCCCGTAGATAACCCCCGCCCCCTCTTGTCAAACTATCGAGGCCCAAGCCTGCCTCTAGTCCCCTTGTATGAGCCGTGTTTCTTGCTCTGTTTTGCTCAACCAAGACTCCTGTATAAACCTCATACAAACCTGTGTCCCCTTTTCACTGCACCCAATACCCATGTCAATTGAACACATTCTCTGCACAGCCCTGTCCTAACTGATTAATACGAGTACTGCGCCTATCCTGGATAAAGGGAAGCCATACGTTCTCTTTTGTACTTTTAGCCCAACCAGATGCTCCTTGGGATCTTGACATACACATGGGGGACTTTTTCCCAGCTGTGGAACCGGGGAGACACTGTATGCACGATACTATCCCCTGTTGGGAGCTTGGGTATGTGACTCTGTCTTGTTTTATGACATCAACACCTTGCAGTGAACAAGAAGGTAGAGCCTACCTAAGCTACACCTACTCGGGTACGGACATGTAAACGCAGAAGTGTACGAGTAAAATAACACTAACAACAAAAAATATCACAGCTGCCACCAGCTTGTCGTAGGCACATTGTAAAAATAACCAAAAAGCCATCATATAAATAGATACAAGGATACAAAGTATCCTAACTGCACTTCATTGTAAAGTGATGTGTGCAATTGTAGCAATGCAAGTTATATAGATGGACATAGTTTCTCAGATTCCCTGTAATGAGCGAAACAGGCAAGGGAAATAAAGCAGAAGGCTTTACTTGCCTCCAAAAAGTCAGGACAGGGTTTGAAACAAGCAAGAAAAAAGGGTGTACCATACCAATCTCTGGAGGGAAAGATGCAAGAAGAAAATCTTTCCTTACGCTCCCCAAAAATGTTCCCAGTGACTAATGGGCCAGTCATTTGAGCACCAAGCCTCTACAATGATGGCAAATATTAGCATGTGGTTCCAACTATTCTACCCTGCATGTTAGAGAGAATGACCGAGTCTTTGTTGAGGGCTTGGAAAAACCAACCTGTAATGTTACGAAATGGTTCCCATTCAGTTACTCCTGACACACGCAGAGGTAGCTGTGGCTACGCATTCAGACTTAACTCTTAAAAGGGGAAAGGGGAAAAGGAGAAAGCTGAAAAAGGGAAAGGGAAAAGGGGAGAGAGAGAGAGAGAGAGAGAGAGAGAGAGAGAGAGAGAGAGAGAGAGAGAGAGAGAGAGAGAGAGAGAGAGAGAGAGAGAGAGAGAGAGAGAGAGAGAGAGAGAGAGAGAGAGAGAGAGAGAGAGAGAGAGAGAGAGAGAGAGAGAGAGAGAGAGAGAGAGAGAGAGATTCATAACATATAATTTATCAACACAGAGGGACACAGATGAGGGTCTAGACAGTATGTACCCAAAATATACTTTTTAGTTCTAGTAGAGCATCAAGAACTTTACACAGAAGCAAAGCATTTACATAGTTCTCGCAACAGCAAATTATTTGTGAAGATCGCAAACAATTTACACAAGGAATCAACACGATTCTACGTGCAAGTATAACAAATTCTTGAAGGAAAGTTAAGAGTTTGGGAAAGGTTGTGCATAGAAACATACTGGACAACTCTGTAACCAGAGTCCCAGGGGAACTGGGCAAACCACAGTCTGGTTAGGACAGGGGACCACTCCAGATGTGCTCCAGACCCAGGGTAGGTGACCAGAGGCCAATAGGATGCACAACAGGCAGTCAAGGTGGTGGTAACCAGGGAGCAGAGCAGCCCATGGATCCCTAAGTTGCTAAAGATGGCCTGTAATGGGGATAAGGCCCAAGGATGATAAAGAGGCTGCTGGAATGGTCCATGCATTAAAGCAGCGGTATTCAAAAAATGTTAAACCGTAAAAATATTGCTGATGGGCCCACCCTAGATCTAATTTCTGCTTATATTTTCTATTAAAATCAGTCACCATACTCCCTTTGGGAAGAGCCTTGTGCCCTCCCCTGGAAACCCTTGCCCCCCAGGGCCCAGGGGAACGAGCCCCACAGTTTGAAGACCACTGATTTAAAGGGTGCAGAGATGAGCTTGCTTTCTGGGTGTTCTGCATGATGCTGTTCCAGTTCCCGACTGCACACAAAGCTCTTGCAAACAGAAGAATGGTTTTGCATTGCAAGGCAGGACGGATGTCCCACAGAAGGCGGCTGTCACATTGATGGCTGACAGCACAACAGCAACAGCAAGCTCTCACAATAATGGCTCTTCAGGGCAGGATAGTGATGTGCCAGGTCAGGCAAAGGACTGTAGGAATGGACCCAAGTGAGTCCCCCAGAGGACAGATTCAGAGGTCCGTCCAAGGGGCGCCACGACTGAACAGGCACAAATGAACAGCATGAAAAATACATTCATGTTCCAGGAGAGGCAGCAGAGTTACCTACCTCTGGTCCAGTAGAAGAAAATGGGCCAGGCGCTCATTGGGGTGCACACAGGGATGCAGTGCAGGAGAAACCAGAGCTTCATTTTAGGGCAGAGCAAAGTTTCATCTTTAGGACGTTTTGAAATAAGCAGTGCAGACTCCCAGTAAGAATCTTCAGCACACCATCTTCACCCTTGCATTTCCAGATAGGTTCCAAAGCTCCACTTTTGCGGACAGACACAAATGGATCTGGATGGAGGTGTCTGGTAGACCCTGTTCCAGACTATTGCCACAGAGGCACCTCTGTGGGCTCTGGAAAGAGTCCACATAGACAACACTTTGCCAAAATGGCGGTTGCTCATCGAGAAACACACAATTAACAGCCACAAACAATAGCTAGGCCATAGGACTTGTAAAACCCCTGGTAGGCACTGTGCTGCTTTTCAGGTAGCTAGTGGCTACCAATCTAGTGAACATGCTAAACTGGACTTTATTACTCTTTCCCTGGTAGTCACTTGGGCTCCTTAGGGCAGCGCGCTAAAATACAATTGCAGCTTCCAGAGAGACCCGAGTAGAGGTTTCCTTGTCAACAAAAATAAGTCAGGATACCAAAAAGGCAGCAAAATACCAACCAGACTACAGAAGTTAGAGAAAGGAGGGACAAACTGACCCAACACTAATATTTGGATTTCTAGTTTCTCACAAACACAAAACAAGCAGAGAATTTTCCAGATCCCTCCACCAAAAAGGATCCCCATACATTCCCTCGCATGTTTCATTCTCAGCAGTGGGCATGTTGCTCATCTGTCAGCCTTAGGAGGACCAATACTTATTACTCTGGTACAGACTTGGTGACAAATATTTTCAAATAACCTTTTGCTGAATTATTTAACCGTTGCATGGACTGTATTTTCTAAGGAACATCATCCTTCTTCACACATTTAAATAAGTCATGCTGCAGCCATACCGGGTATTTCTCCAGAGGTTCGATTAACAGTGCATCTCCGAAGATCGTCCGGCAGTACTCCGCCATCTTGGCTTGCTGCTTGGCACTAGTGAATATCAGAGAAAAAAAAACAGGGAATCCGAATACTGTCAAAAATGCAAGGAATGTCACCGTGGAAGCTTACAAATGTAAAAAGGTCATAAACCCTAGCACCTGCTCCAAGTCATTTTTACAGAAAGCATATGAGATCATCCTACATTTCTAGCTTCTCCCTGCAGGAGGAGCTGTAGATAAACAGTGTGGGAAAACCAGCAGAGACCTGAACTCACAGTTTTTTTATCCTACCTCTCCCAGCGAAAAAGCTGTAGGGAATAATCCAGGAGCACTAGAAGTGCAGGAGATCCCAGTTTTCGCTGTCTCTGCTTCTCCATGCAGAAGATGATGTGGAGATTGAGGGTCGGGTGGCAGTGGGTGAGCTCATTCTTCTTCTTCTCCCTGTCCCTACCTAGATGCAGTGGTGTAGGCAATGGTGCAGAATCGCTGGCCATAAAAGGAGTTCACAGTTCCTCCAGTTTTGTGCCCCTAACATTTTGAGTTTTGAGACATGTGATTAACATGAATACTTACGAGTCAACATGATTCTCAAAGGACAGGATAAGCGGGAATGGGGAAGTCTTGAAGGCACTTTCTGCGATTGCTTCAATTACCTCCTACAGAGAGAAAAGAGGAGATTTTCAACAGCGGAAATTCCTGCAATTTTCTATCGACAAGTCTTTACATTTAGAAACGTTTACACTTCCAACATTGCAAACTTTGTGCCACCTTCTAGCACAAATCCCCTATGTGGCTGAAAAATGGAAGAACATTTGAAGAGTACAAGATTTATCCATAGCCTAAAAGCTGCTCATGCCTGTATCAACCAGGCCCTGCTAGAATAGAGTATAGAGCACATGCCCATGGCATCACCCAGGTAGCTCACCATCTCAGTTCCCACAAGGCATCAGCTGTACAGAATGATCACTCTACCAAATATGAAGGTTGGGAGAATCAGGCTTGTGACTAAAGGGAGGAAGATGGACTAATGTTGCGGCTGATTTTCTATACTCTGGCCGGGTGGACAGATGTATAGAAGGCCAATATATATTTTAACAGGGACAACTCTGGGGAGCTGTAGCCAAACCAGTTCAAGGTAGCAAGGCAAATGGTCTAAGCTAAGTCTCAATAGGTGGTGATCTTCTAAGGGGTCCACAATGAGCACACACAGCAAAGCAGTCAAGGAACACACTTAGACAAACAGGTATACAAATAATTCTTATGGAAAAATAACAGTGAAAAATTACTACTAACTGGTAATATCACAGAATACAAAACATTGGAGATAGATATATATAATTACGGGTTTAAGGCAAAATACATATACAACCCCTGAAAAAGAAAGATACAGATTAGTATTAGGACTACAGGTCCACAGAGAATCAATCCTAACTTCAGAAGTCCAACCCTAACTTGTCTGAGGCCTTGTGACCAAATGTTCATCAAGGTTTCCATAAAGTTTGTGAAGCTGGAAAAACTTAAAGGTAGGGTTCTAGGGCCCAGTGAACAGTTTTAAGTGTCAGGAGACAAATTAACCTAACTAATAAATGTGTTCCCAACTTTCGGAGTGTGTGAGTGAATAAGCAATGGCAAAGAAAAAGTGCTAGAAATAGTTACTAAACTTGTAAAGGGAGTTTTATGGGGCGGGTAAGTTTCACTCTCACCCCCTGTACTCCAATTCTTCATGAGACTTGGCAGGTCAGTTGAAGGTCCAAGGTCGCATTTCCCATTGTCAGCCTCAGCCCTTGATCCCCAGGGTTTGCAAGTTCGAGAAGATCTCCGGTTGGTGTCTGATGCTGGTGCAAGGATTCTCAGTGGAAGAATGCAGCGAAACCTGATGCAGGGCCACTCTCAGGACAGAAATGGGTGCAGGTAAGCAATTTCGGACGATGGCCACCGATGCACGGTGTTGGGGGAATTTTCCTAAAGGCCTACTGGCAGTAAGATTTTAATAACCTATCCCAGTGGTTTGTAGATCCCCAATACTTGGCATCAGTCTATACTAGCTCAGGGTCTTTGGTAGTGTGGCAGAACAGTCAGGCTTATCTTATGAGAAAGATGTGAGCTGTAGGTAAGTACACTGAATCTTAGCTAGACAGGCACAACAAAGAAGCATTTACACAGATTTTATATAAAATATATACAATTTACACCAGAATCACTTTAAATATAGACATTTACCAATGAACACTTAGGAATACTAGATAATACATTCAAATGGCACTTTCCCTTTTGTGTTTGTTCGGGGTTACATTTGTAGCAATGTTCTAAAGGAGAAAGACAATGTTATCGTATTATTGGTTAGTGCGCACTCATGCGGTTTTCAACAGGTCATAAGCTAATGCATTAACTCTGCAAACACATATAGAAAAGTCACTTAAAGGGAGGAAAATAAGTGGTTAGCGCAACATGAACTTAGTTCAAGGTTCTAGAAACCGTTTCTTCACCTTCCAAGTCTTTTAAGTCAAAAAACGCAACCCTAGCTAGAGGCAGTTTCGGCGAGGGCTTGAAGTCTTGACAAAGAATTATCAAGAGATACTACGGATTTCTTCCAGTGTCTAAAGTTATTCAAGTAGCAACTAACAAAGGAGATCTAAAAACAGGCTCGAGAAGGGGACACAAGCAGCGGCTTGGCTCAGAGGTAAGAGGTGGTTGCCCTGGACCCTCTACATGTACTCCAACACTCTGGAGTGACTTCTTGGAAGCAGGTAGGCAATACCTTTTTCCCCACAGCACCTTTGGCTTGAAGAAAGTGTTCATGTTGGTTTCTCTGCAATGTGGCAGCTCAGGACCCGACCTTCGGATTCCTTGATCTGATAACGAAAGGCAGGACAATGGATGGCATTGCTCAGCAGCAGTCTCGAGGGAGGACCTGTAGCACGACGTTCAGCAATTTCGTGGATCACGCTGCGGTTTTGGCACCTTTTTAGCAGCACCAACAAAGGACGCAGATCGCCCGGTCAAACTTCTTCTATTCCTGCAGTCCAACACTCTGGTGAGGGGGTCTGGGTGAGTTGGATCGGATCTCTGGAGCGTCCTTATGGTTTCAGCAAAGATTTGGACGGATTCAGCCTTTCCACAGCAACTCAGTCGAAATGGGCAGCAGGTCTCCTGGTATTGGGGTTCCGTAGCTCTGGAAGCTCCTAACACCTCGGGAGATGGCTTGTTTTAAAGTTTGTCTTGTGACTGCTTGTTTCCACAGGCCAAAGGGAAGGAGTCATCCTCTTTGGAGCTCCTCTGTCACATAGAAAATGGGGTCAGGACAGCAGTGGCCGCTTTACAGTCTTGCAAAGGTCTGCAGGCGTTTCTGGTCATCTGCTTCAGTTACTTCTGTTTCCTGTGGTCGACTTGCTTTACACTCTAGAAGCCTCACCTTTTATACAGTTCCAGCACACACTCCTCTGCCATCTCTCTCAGCATTTTACAAAAAGGGGTGTTTGGCTGTCCAATCATGGTGGCTGATCCCCTGTGGGAGCAGGTCCTGTTCAGGCACTCTGGAAGACAAAGGACAGGGGGGAACAAACTCCTCCCCTACGTCCTGCCTGCCCAGACACTCTAGAGTTTAGGCGTGGATACCTACTGGTTACCACCAAAGGCAAAACACACAAAAACACATACAAACCTCCCACTCCCAGAACGGTAGAGGTGCTAACAAAGAACAACCATGCAAGTAATTGCAAATTAAAAAGGGAGGCCCAAAGTTGGTACTTGGGTGCTCCTGTTGTGCACTACCGAGACTATGGACATAACCTGCTGTACAAAAAATACACAATAGTTGGTAGAACACGTCTACGGCCACCAGCCATAACTAGGTGATTGTCTAGGCCACTAAAAAGTTGCAGGAGCAGAGAGAAGGGGGATAATGGGTATGCCTTTGGCACACCACTGAGGGTGGTGTGTGCTAATCTCTCAGACTATAGAGTTTTGGGAGAGACTGTTAGGGAGAATTCTCAGAAATGTGCTAACCCCTCTCTACCTTCCCCACCTCTTTTGCTGGAATTTAGGACTTAATTTCTAACCTGGAGAGAGAGACATTTTTCCCACTCTCTCATGTATTTTTTCGGCGATTTATACTCTGGGCTTCTTTTGACTTTGGAGTCTGACAAACTCCATAGGCATCGTCTTTGCATTCTGACACACAGCACCTTCAGTGCAGTGGCGCAGGGAAGTCTCTTAGATTTTCCAAAGGTTGAAATACCTTGTCTTGGTGAAACTACTGTTTCCAAGAGCAGGGAAGTGAAATTGAGTTTACTTACATTTTGTAACTTTCTAGACCCAGCACACACTATCTTACCATAGGGTGCTGGAGGGGTTACCTAGTATCCCCTTTGTCTAGTTTCTCATGTAACATTTTTATGTTACCCTTTCTACAATTAATGGCTGGTGTCAGTGGTTTACTTTTTACTACCATGGTGTGTTTTTACCGCGGGCTGCGTTCGCAGCCACACTAAGGCACCATTGGATGCCCATTTTGCCAAAATGGCTCTGATCATCTTTTTTTGCTATTTTTTGTCAGAAAGGTCCTTCTTGGGATTTACTCTGCGTGCCAAACCTGGTTTGGTCCCTTTGTTTGCTTTGCCTTTGACGGGATTCACAAGTAAAGCCCGCCTCTGGCTCCAGTATGTCTTGGCAGGGCAGGAAGTGAGAGAGGTGCTCGAAACTGTGTGCTTAATCCCCTTGGTTACAGGAATGCACCCAAAGGTGATTGGCCGGCAGGCTGTCCAGCCAGGACAGCCAACCGCTGTGTGATTGACAGCTTAGCTGGAATGAATGGGAGAAACCTGCATAGGGTTTTGACTTGGAAGGAGAGTCGACCACTCGTCAAAGTAATCCGAAGAAGAACTTGGAAGAGACGCCTGCTGCAATGCCTGGACCGTTGGTTTGCCCAGTGAAGCCCTGCTGCTGGGCTGAAGCTCCAAATTCCTTTCGACGAGAGAAGCCCTGCAAGAACGACTTCTCCCCTTGAGCTGGTGGGACCAATCAGCTCCAAAGTGAACTCGTTTGGACATCCTTTCGGAGCTGGATGTACTTCCACTGCTGCTGGAACCAAAGTGCCAGGGACGGGAACACCAAATAGAGTGGATTGCTTTTAAGTCAGACCCGAGCACCAGGAAGATCCTCCAGACTTCCGTGAAGCAGGACTGACCAAGCCTGAGCCACCGAAACAGAGTGCTGGACTCCAGATGCGAGGAAAGTCAGAAGTGGTATCCGAGAACTCCAGTGTTGCTATTTGCTGTCAGACGCAAGGAGCGGAAACCGCAAAGTGCTGCTGAATTTAAGTCTGCCCATTGACGCTGCTGACCTTCCCATTACAGTGCAGAGGTCCCCAGACGTCGTCCCTCTTGTCACACGACTGAGGCCCAGGAACAAAAGGATCTGCAGAGCTGTAAAGAAACAGAAGCCAGCTGTAACCATTTCTTCTAACCAAATGTACTGTAACGTTAAGAGGACTTGCCTCTTGTTGTGTAGCCTTACTTGCTCTCAGTTGAGACCCGTCTTGGTTGCCCTTGCAGAGTTACTTACAGCTTTGCCCCTCACAAGCCTTGCGGCTTGTGGACCTTCAAGTGAATCTTATTTCTACAAACATTTCTAAAAACATGGTGCAAGACTTTTACTTACCTACAAAGAAGATCCTCAGCTCCCCTATACTTTGTTCAACTAACATGGACTGTCCCCCAGGAAAGGGTTAATTTACTTTGCATTGGAGGGTTTTTAAAAGTACTTACCCGTTTATGAATTATTTGTTAACCTTTGTTTTAGCCCCATATCTAACTTTTGCACCAAACTCAGATTGCTCTAAATGTATCAGTGATAAATTAATGTCCGTGTACTAGCTATTTAAGTCTCCTTAGGGTGTAGGAAGTGTCTGTGTGCCACCCCCAATGGGTATAATCTAATTTAAAGAAACTAAGAGTGTGTTTTGAAGTATATTATAATTGGTGCATGTTTTGCTCCCTTCTGAAGAAGGCTTACATAACTGTTAAATAAATTGATAATTGTTTAATCAAGAAACCTTGATTGTGTGTATTTGAAGAACTGTCATTGTGAAACTCTGTGTTATAACCCTACTACTCACATTGACCCCTCTTGAGATAAGCCTGGCTGCTCAGCCACACTACCAACCTGTGTAATACAGACTTATACCAAAGGCTGGGCCCCTATTGCCAGGTTGCTGTAGTCTACCTAAGGGTACTGCACACAATCTTGCCTAACAGAGACACCAAGTATCCCTCTATCCTTAAGCACTGTAGTTACTTAAAGATATTGAAAGATAATCGTAAAAGAGGACCCCAAGGGTCCCCAGCAACACTGCCCATAAGGAGATGTGTGCTGCAATAGAAAAACACAGATGCCTTTAAGAGTGATGGAGCAGACCAACTCCATAGTACAGGTGAATACAAAGAATAGAGTTCCAAAAGACAGAGCCCACAAAAATGAATGAGTGGAAAAGGGCTTCACTCATTCAGGATTGAACTTAAAGGGTCCAGAAGTCCAGCAAAACGTGCTGCAGGTCTCACTAGGAGAGGGGATGAAGAACAATGATATATCACCCTAACACATGGCGGCGCAAATGGATTCACTTGCTGCAGTCAGACTTTCCCTGCTATCTCGGGTCCCCTTGATACTAGGACCATGAATTTTCGCAGAGGTAAGTCTTATAGGACAAGGTGAGGATCACCCAAGTTCCAGTCCTCAACTCGGAACAGCGACGTCTTCAGCACAGTAGCACAAACTCAAAGCTGGTCAGCCACAGGGCCGTCCTGGGACACTTCCAAAGGCTCTTCTTCTTCTTAGGACTTTGAGCTGACAGATGTTCCCTCCACTTCAAGGGTTGCAGCTCCTTCGCAGGACTGCTGGAGATCTTCCACAGGATAGGGCTCGACCAGAGCAGCAGCAGGTGGTGGTCACAAAGCCTTCTACCGACAGGTCCACAGTCTCCTCGCAAGTGTAGCTGGACAGGAGTCTTGGCTCCTTCGGTCTCTTCCAGGATCTCTCGAGTGGGTGCAGGGGTACTCTTCTTATCCAAAAATCAGGTAAGAGCAGCTGCCCCCACTAGCAAATGACATATCTGGCTCACACAAACACACACATCAGCAGTGGTCCAATTAGGACCACTGGTGGCAAAATTATTAATTCCACCCTGATCCACTGGCACCAGTATGTGGATTGGGACCAGACAGTCCCAGCCCACTCCCTGGCAGAAAATACACATATCCCTCCATTAGTGCGCCAAAAGCCTCTGCTTTCCCGGGCACTGGAAGTCCTTGTAAGGATTTTCCTGACCTCACAGTCCAGGAAGAAGGCCAAAAGACAAGATGACCAAAGCCACAGATAAGTAGCCAAAAGAGGTAAATGCAGTAAGGCTAAAATGAAAAGCACCACTAAAAATACCTAGAGTAACCAAAAATCCTCTGAGTGTTAGTCTAGGGCAAAATAAAAAAAGTGTACCCCATTGTACTGCATTGTAAAATGTATTGTACAAGTGATAAGTTACTAAAAGTAGTAACAAGTAACAAGACTAAGGGAAACAATGTTTCCCAGTGCTAACAGCCTGAAGGGCATGTCAGTTTCCCCATAAGAGATTAACAAAAGCCAATGTAGTGAAGCTGAAGTTACACAAGCTGAAGGCTTCCCTGCACTGTAAAAAGAACAGGTCAGGTGCGAAAATAAAAGCAAAAGGTTTGGGGTCCATAGAAATGAAAGGAAAGGTGCAGTAAAGAGGAATCTTTCCTAACAACTAAGATTGCCACAGATATTACAGGTGAGCAACATTTTCTTACTTGAAGTCCCCCTCGCTTCCATTCCAGGCTCTTGACAACAGGTAACCAGGAGGAGGTGATAGGAAGATACTCACTAGTTGGCCTGTCTGGAGATTTGTGTAGAGGTTACAAGCCATAGCACCGGCTCCGAGTCATGTTTACAGATGGGATGTGGGGAGGTCCATATGGCTGCCCTACAGATCTCTGAAATAGCGACATGTGTGTGCAAACCCATGGAAGCAGTAATTGCCCTAATGCAATGGGTGCAGAAGGTCACTCATTTAGCACATCTGTTGTATCTCAACGCAGCAAGCATTATGCTGCAGGAAATGGGAGAAAGTGACATCTTCACTACCAGACATTTTCACCATAGGTCATGACTTAGTAACTGAGCACTGAGGTGCTGCTATTGTGCGCACATCTGTATGCGACTCCCTGCCTGATTAGGCAATGTTACCACTGGCTTGAAATCTTGGGCTCTATAAAATAGGTAGCTATCTTTCCCCGGTTTTGTGTAAAATATCAAAGGAATTTAACAGATAAAACTTGTTTGCAACAGGGCGATGAAAAAACAAGACTATTCGGAAGCAGGAAGTGCTCAGGGTTCAGTGACCGTACAACCGGAAATAATGGTTTCTGCAAAGGCTTCTGTGCAATGACCCCGAAAGAATATGCTACAGTAATAATGAATGTGTAAACTTGAAGTAGTGCAAATTAAAACATGTCAGTTAACTATAAATTAACCAGTTTGAAAAGCAACACCACAAAATGCAAAAAACCTTGTAGCAACACCAATGTGATTACAACACATTTAGTTAACTTATGACAATTATAATACAGCTGGGAGAAAAGCTGTACTTGCAGGCCTGATCTGGACAGCCACCCTACTGAACCTTCTTGAGTCAATAGTAAAAATGCTGATGAAAGCGCTGCTGTATTGTGTTTCAATGTTTGATACATCTTTCTGTTTTTAAATATCTTTGCGTAATGTACAGTTCTTACTGTACAACTGATTATTTACAGTAAATGACAACTTTGGTTTATAAACGAAAGCAATTTTTTTTAAATATGCAAAGCCTTGTAAATTATGTTTTAACACATTTTTACAAAGGCTATCATACAACCTTATTTTTACCACATTATAATTAGCATTATTTCTGTTCACTGCTATTTGTAATGTGTACACTACGTAGGCCATCTTCCAAACGAAAAGCATTAGCTATTAGTTCATAGGAAGTCAAGTGGTCGTTTTGCCAACACAGCCCGGACGGGCTCGCAAATTCTCTGTTCAAGGCTCATCCGGAGATATGGGCCAATGGATTGTTTACATTTTTCTCCCAGGTGCTAAAAAATAAGCGGATGCCACCGTTGTGGACGCTTTGAATAGCAATTCCAATTTGTAAGAAGGGATCGGACGTGTCCTGGAAATTCCCACCCAATCGCCCTTCCGGATGCGCGTTATGAAGATTTATCATTTTTATGCTCCATCCCCTCTCCTAGCAAGACCGAGCACTTTTTGCTGGACTTCGGAACCTTTTTCTTTCTATCTGAATGAGGGAAGCCTTTTTCCCCCCTCATTCTCTCTTATTTGCTCTGACTTTTGGAACTTTGTTCTCTGTGTTTTACCTTTACTATGGAGTCTGCTTTCCTCAATATCTCTTTAAAGGCATCTGTGTTTAACTTTTGCAGGACACAGCACCCCACGTGCAGTGTTGCTGGGATCCCTTTGTGTTCTCCTTTGAGATTCTTTCCTTAACCTTACTAACTATAGTTCTTAAGGCTAGAGGGATACTTTGTACTATGAGAGATTAGCACACACCACCTTATGTAGAGTGCTAAGGGGATACCTAGAATCCCCCTTCTCTCTGCTCCTGAACATTTTTAGACACAGACAACCTTATAGTTTTGGCTGCTGGCAGTGGATGTGTTCTACCAACTATTGTGCAATTTTTTTACTGCAGACTTAGTTCACAGTGTAGAGAAGGAGCTAAGTACCCCCACCTCAATCATCTCGCCCATATTGCCTATCTGCTGGAAACCAGAATATGCCACACCTACAAAGCGATTTGAACTGCAGATACCGAGGAGAATCCTGGAAGCAAGGTTACCGCTGAGAAAACCATACCCGCACATGACAGTATGACGGCTGTCTGAGTGATAGTCCGGAAGAAACAAGGACAGTTGAATAACAAAAAGAAATAACGTCACACAGACAAGCTTATGTATGAAGAGAGGAGATGCAGAGACCAGAGAATGCAGACAAATCTATAAAGGCATCAAGAAAGTACCAAGATAAATTACATCTTGGGATCAAGATGAAGAAACTTATGCTACAGAAATAACGAAGATCTCAAGCTATTTCACACGTGTAAATATGCAAAGAAATGCAAGCAGACAAAGTATTCTTGAGGCTAGCTTTATGGTAAATAGAGTGCAACATGCGCCAACATGTACAGGGGAAGACTGGAAACCAATCAGGGGCGCAACGGCACTCCGGCCATGCTCTTGATGAAAAACTGGATATCAAACAAATCCACAGGCCGTCAATAATTGCTGTGCAGCCAAAGTGTCCTTTATTAGTTAAAAATGCATGGAAAAAGAGGGCAGCAACAGTCTTGGTGCAAGAAGGAACGACCCGTTTCACCCTACTCGGGCTTCGTCTGGTATGTGACAGAGAGAGAGGACTGTTGTGTTATAGACAAAAGTGTGTAAGTCCCACTTCAGTTTTTAGCACTTTGGTGAAATAGCTAGTGACAGACAAAAACACGGCCATGTTGAATAAACACTCTGTTAGTGCCGTCATTTAAAGCATACTGTAAAAAATGCAATATTGTAATTCCCCTTGCACTTGTCCCAAATACCAATTATCCCTACCTAGTGGGTTAAAGGTGGACAATTTACACGTCCAATATATATATATATATATATATATATATATGACAATGCATTACTTACCGTAAAAGCATTTCTGATGATTGTATCTGCTTAGATTCACTGTGCATAGTCCGACATCCAGTGGTCACTGCAGAGTATTGCATTTTGTTTTTCGTAGTCGAAAAGGGGATCGACAAGGCGTTTCTGTAACACTGTCCCTATAGTGACGTGCAGTGTACCCACAATCCCTCACGCGTCGAGGTCCCTCTGTTTGTATTTTTTCTGCCCTGAGGGAGCCTTATAGACGTGAGTGAGTACAGAAAAAAGAGAGATAAAAGGATGTCTATGTTCCTTCCATCCGAACGTGGAGGAAGGGTGGGCGCATGTGAATCTAAGCAGATACAACCATCAGAAATTCTTTTACGGTAAGTAATGCATTGTCTTCTGATGTTTGTTAATCTGCTTAGAATCACATGCTGTGCATAGACTAGCGAGCAGTACCCGGAGTTGGAGGTGGGTTGTGAGAAGGAACAGTAGAGAAAAGGTGTCTTAATACTGCTTGTCCCACTTGTGAATCAGACCTGGAGTGGGCATCTAGACAGTAGTGTTGTGTAAAGGTGTGTACAGAACTCCAGGTTGCTGCCTTGCAAATGGACTCAAGAGGGACATTTGCAATGAATGCTATGGAAGCCCCAGTGCCTCGAGTAGAGTGTGCTCTTGGCTTGAAGGGTAGTTCTCTCTTAGCAAGAGAGAAACAGAGGGTGATGCATTGTACGATCCATCTAGATATAGTGGATTTAGAAACTGCATCTCCTTCTCTTCCTGCTGCCACCGAGACAAATAACTGATTAGTCTTTCTCAGTGGTCTAGTTCTTTCCATATAAAACATAACAGCCCTGCGCACATCCAGTGTATGCAGGCTTTTTTCTCCCAAGTTTGAAGGGTTTTGAAAGAACGTTGGTAGTTCTATAGATTGGTTCACATGGAACTTAGAAATTAATTCAGGTGCAAACCTAGGGTGTGTGCGTAGAACCACCTCATCTTTGTGAACTGTTACAAAGGGGTCTAGAATAGATAGCGCTTGTAGTTCACTTACTCTCCTGATGGAGGTGATAGCTATTCAGAAAGCAGTTTTAAGGGTGAGGTCCTTAAGCGTTGCTTTGTGCATGGGTTCAAAGGGTGAGCCCATGAGCCTGGTTAGTACCACATTTAGGTCCCATCCAGGAGCTGGGTTAGCTATGGGAGGGTGTATTATTTTAACTCCTTCCATGAAGGCTTTAATAACTGGGACTTTCCACCACAACACTAACAGGGTAATTCATAGAATTTCGCAGAAAAGTGTCGCAAGCGGCTGGCGCAGAGTGTCCGCGTGCGATTGTCTGCGCCAGGCACGTGCGCTAAAACCGATTTCCGCGCACAGCGTATTCATGGATTTTAGGCTCCCAAAGCAGCCGTGGCGCAGAGTATCGCAGCGACCCTGCAGCAGCGCCAGTAACGCCCCCAAGAACGCCCTCGCGCAAGGAAAAGCCATCAAAATCGCTAAATCATCGCAAAGGGCTGCGCTAACCCTGGACCAGTTTACAGGGCTTCCAAACAAGGAACGCAAAGCGGGTAACGTGCATATCAGGGGTACGCGTGAAGTTATACACGCGATTAGCCAGGGTACGTGTATTACAGGGGTACGCGGGAAGTTTAACACGCGATTGGCCAGGGTACGTGTATTACAGGGGTGCGGGAATTATCACACGCGATTTGGCTGGGTACGTGTATTACAGGGGTACACAGGAAGTTGTACACGCGATTCGGCTGGGTACGTGTATTACAGGGGTGCGGGAATTATCACACGCGATTTGGCTGGGTACGTGTATTACAGGGGTACACAGGAAGTTTTACACGCGATTCGGCTGGGTACGTGTATTACAGGGGTGCGTGGGAATTCTCACATGCGATTTGGCCAGGTACGCGTATTACAGGGGTGCGCGGGAATTATCACACGCGATTTGGCTTGTTCATGTATTACAGGGGTACGCGGGAAGTTTAACACGCGATTAGCCAGGGCACGTGTATCAAAGGGGTACGCGGGAATTATCACACGCGATTTGGCTTGGTACGTGTATTACAGGGGTGCGTGGGAAGTTACACACACGATTAGGCTGGGTGGGTCCTCACAGGTGTTCCCTGTACACCCTCCACGGCCCCTGCAGGCAGCCCACAAAACAGGGGACTACCCTGCACACCTGCTCATGTCCCCCTGCACCCCCACCCCCCAGCAGTGCAGGGGCACCCTCCACCAGGCCCCCACTCATGTCTACCACCACCCCCACCCCCCAGCCACCAGGGGCACCCTCCACCAGGCCCCCACTCATGTCTACCACCACCCCCAGCCCCCAGCAGTGCAGGGGCACCCTCCACCAGGCCCCCACTCATGTCTCCCACCACCCCCACCCCCCAGCCACCAGGGGCACCCTCCACCAGGCCCCCACTCATGTCTACCACCACCCTCACCCCCCCGCCACCAGGGGCACCCTCCACCAGGCCCCCACTCATGTCTCCCACCACCCCCACCCCCCAGCCACCAGGGGCACCCTCCACCAGGCCCCCACTCATGTCTACCACCACCCCCACCCCCTAGCCACCAGGGGCAGCCTCCACCAGGCCCCCACTCATGTCTACCACCACCCCCACCCGCCAGCCACCAGGGGCACCCTCCACCAGGCCCCCACTCATGTCTCCCACCACCCCCACCCCCTAGCCACCAGGGGCAGCCTCCACCAGGCCCCCACCCATGTCTACCACCACCCCCACCCCCCCAGCAGTGCAGGGGCACCCTCCACCAGGCCCCCACTCATGTCTCCCACCACCCCCACCCCCCAGCAGTGCAGGGGCAGCCTCCACCAGGCCCCCACTCATGTCTACCACCACCCCCACCCCCCAGCCACCAGGGGCACCCTCCACCAGGCCCCCACTCATGTCTCCCACCACCCCCACCCCCCAGCCACCAGGGGCACCCTCCACCAGGCCCCCACTCATGTCTCCCACCACCCCCACCCCCCAGCCACCAGGGGCACCCTCCACCAGGCCCCCACTCATGTCTACCACCACCCTCACCCCCCCGCCACCAGGGGCACCCTCCACCAGGCCCCCACTCATGTCTCCCACCACCCCCACCCCCCAGCCACCAGGATCACCCTCCACCAGGCCCCCACTCATGTCTACCACCACCCCCACCCTCTAGCCACCAGGGGCAGCCTCCACCAGGCCCCCACTCATGTCTACCACCACCCCCACCCGCCAGCCACCAGGGGCACCCTCCACCAGGCCCCCACTCATGTCTACCACCACCCCCACCCCCTAGCCACCAGGGGCAGCCTCCACCAGGCCCCCACCCATGTCTACCACCACCCCCACCCCCCCAGCAGTGCAGGGGCACCCTCCACCAGGCCCCCACTCATGTCTCCCACCACCCCCACCCCCCAGCAGTGCAGGGGCACCCTCCACCAGGCCCCCACTCATGTCTCCCACCACCCCCACCCCCCAGCCACCAGGGGCACCCTCCACCAGGCCCCCACTCATGTCTCCCAGCGTGCTACGTGTATTTCAGGGGTGCGCGGGAAGTCCCACTCGCGAATAGCCTGGGCGCGTGTATTTCAGGGGTGCGCAGGAAGTTCCACACGCGAATAGCCTGGGCGCATGCATTTCAGGGGTGCGCGGGAAGTTTTACACGCGACTTCAGCAGGGTACGTGTATTTCAGGTATGCGCGGGAATTCTCACACGCGATTTGGCTTGGTACGTGTATTACAGGGGTGCGTGGGAAGTTACACACGCGATTAGGCTGGGTGGGTCCTCACAGGTGTTCCCTGTACACCCTCCACGGCCCCTGCAGGCAGCCCACAAAACAGGGGACTACCCTGCACACCTGCTCATGTCACCCACCACCCTCACCCACCACCATCCAGGGGCACCCTCCACCAGGCCCCCACTCATGCCCGACTCATGTCTACCACCACCCCCACCCCCCAGCACTGTGGGGCACCTGCCAGCAGGCCCCAACCCATGTCACCCACCACCCCCACCCCCCAGCAGTGCAGGGGCAGCCTCCACCAGGCCCCCACCCATGTCTCCCACCACCCCCACCCCCCAGCAGTGCAGGGGCAGCCCCCACCAGGCCCCCACTCATGTCCCCTATCACCCCCACCCCCCAGTCACCAGGGGCAGCCCCCACCAGGCCCCCACTCATGTCCCCTATCACCCCCACCCCCCCAGTCACCAGGGGCAGCCCCCACCAGGCCCCCACTCATGTCCCCTATCACCCCCACCCCCCAGCAGTGCAGGGGCAGCAGGCAGTCAGGCAGCAGCAGGTGGGAGCGTGCTCGGGCTCTGGGGGGCAGTAGTTCGGCCTTCCGGGCAGGAGCGTGGTATTCCGTGTGCGTACGCGTGGCCAGCTTGGTATGGAGTGATTTTGCACGTGAAAATCCTGCACGTCAGCGTGAAAACTGAGGAAAGGCCCTCAGCGCGTAAGCGCGTCTGTGACGTGACCCGCACAGGTGTTTCCCACACAGCACGTGATGACAGAGCACACGTGGAAAGACTGCACGTCAGAGTGTAATCGCGTGTGATTGGTGGAAATGGCCCTACACGCAGAAGTGACAAAGCGTGTAATTGGTGGAAATGGCCCTACACGCAGAAGTGACAAAGCATGTAATAGGTGGAAATGGCCCTAGCGCGTACACGCCGCGTAAGTGACGCTGGACGTGTGGGCCTGCATAAAAGGTACGTGTAGAACACCATTTCCTTGTACGTGCTTTTCGTGGAGAGCGAGTGGGTGAATTCTGTACTTCTTGTCGTTTCACACGCGATTTACTTCACGGCGTTTCAAGTTTGTATTCCCTGTTACCTCTGACAGCTTTTTCTCTTTTACTGGTTTACCTGGGCCTGTTCCCTCAAACAGTGTTCCCTTCTACTGTTGTCCTGTCTCCTCAGACAGCGGACAAATCTTCTTTTGGCGGGGGTGTTGCCAACCAAACGTGCTCCTTTTACACGCTCGTTTACCAGGCAGACGGTGAGTCACGCACGTATCTAACATCTGTGCTTGCCCCGTGTGTAGCCTACCCCTTCAGAGGTCATTCTAGGCTGCGTGTGACACGCATACGTTTATTCTTGTGTTTCTGGGTGCCACAGCGTAGTGCAGGTTTTTCTTTCTGCACACGTGGTCTAGGAGGGGTTGCGTGCATGTCATCTCCCTTTTTTGGGCCTCCTGTGCATTGCGTGACCCGTCATCTTTCCCCAGGGGTTACATTCAGCCTTGCTAGAGCACTAGGGTACAATTACCATCTGGTACCCAACCCCTTTGACCCCCAATTGCCCAGGACAATAGTCTACATCCACTCCCATACGCACATTAACATCAGTGCCATGGCTGGGAGGCGAGGATTCCGTAAGGGTGGCAAAGGTGGAAGAGCCACAAGTGGTGGCCGTGGTGGATCCGGTAGGGACGTGGTCGTAACTTGCAGGGTGAGCCTGTCCTCCCATGTGTGGAGGACCAGTCACGGGCACCCATAATCCCCACCCCGCCCCCTCCCATTGAGGCTGATGTGGCTGACACCATCCATGCTCAGCCCTTGTTGGACCAGCCCATTGTGGCACCAGACCTGGCTGACTCCATGGCTGACTTCCAGGTCAGCAGGGCTACGACACGCCATCATGCCACGCGGATCTGGGGCAGCAAGGTCATCTGCTGCACCAAGGAGGCAGGGCGGAGAGGCTGCAGGGGCAGCTGCGGCTCCATCCACCCCAGCCCTCACACACCCAGCCAGGACAGTGTCGGTCCTAGTCCATGCTGCTGACATTCCCCCTGACACCATCACACTAGAGCCAATGCCTGCACCAACTCCCATGCTGAGTGTGCAATCCCACACTCCTGATAGAGTCCACCAGGGCTCCTGCCCCTAGTGTCCAGAGCGGCGCAGGACACTCAGGATCACCACCACCTTCCAAGCGGAAGAGGAAGAGTGCTCGTCCGGCACAGGCTGATGCCCCAGACACGGCTACACAGTCCGGCACGTCCAGGAAGCCCAGCTTCACGGATGACGAACTGAATGCACTTGTCGAGTATGTGTCCGGACATGACAACGAGATGGTCATTGTTGCAGGATCCAAGACCACACCTGCACAACGCCAGGCACACTGGCAGACCGTTGCGGACATCGTAAGTGCCCTTGGAATCGTGAGGCGCACAGCCAATGATTGCTATAAGCGCTGGAATGACCTAAAGCGCAGGGCAAAGAGTAAGCTGGCCTCAAGTCATGCCGCAACTCTAGTGACTGGAGGTGGGTCTCCAGTAGTAGACATGGAACTCACTCCACATGAGTCAGTCGCTGGGACCTACGTCACGGAGGAACAGATCCAAGGCGTGGGAGATCTGGCTGATTACGAGGCATTGTCCGGTGAGTGCACATGCATGTGTGTGTCATCCATGTGCATGGTGTGTGTGTGAGGGCTTCTGTTCGGGTGCCAGGTGAGAGTGTGTGCGCCTGAGTCGTATGGGTCAGCCATGTGCTTCATGCAATCCTTCCTGCGCAGCTGCATTTTGCCATAGCAGTATCCCTTCTGCCAACAGTAGACATCTAGCCCAACTGCACGCCAGTTGCCCTTGAAGTGTCACCTTGCCACAACATATTTGCTTCTTTTTCACTGTTCATTCAGTCAGTTTGTTTGCATTCCACCACTTTCACTAGGCATGTCGCTGTCCACTAGTCACATGTCTGACATGGGTATGGTAAAGTGGAGTGACTTTGTTACCTGGATATCATTAGTACACACATGTCCCTGTGCAATTGGACCATTTCAGACTGGCAGCTCCAGGTGAAAAATCTGACCTGTTAGAATTAGAAAAGCAATTACATGCGGGAACTGGACTGAATGAATAGGTGCTGCCCTCCTCTCCATCTTCACTCAATAGCAATGGTACATGCCATCTGTGTGATGGCATGTGTGTTTCACCTGCCAATCACAGGCCAATGTGTGATGCCACTGCCAGGCAGCATGCAGAAAATGTGTTCATCTTCCATCTTGGTGTCATCAGTGTGTGCCATTTGCCTGCACTTCATACGCAGTGAGGGTGCATGCATGGGAGGGTTTTAGTCATGTGGGACATGTGTCAATCAAGTACTGGTTCTCTTGCTTCTCAGCCCTCAATGTGTGCCATGGTGCTAATGCCTGTTTCCATTTCTTTGTTTTCATGTCTTTGCAGGGGAAGACGTACCTGATACTGCTGGGGTTGTGGAGATGGTGCAGACCCAGGAGGGGTCCGAGGGCCGACCAACCACCAGTGAGGGACGTGGTGTGGTGGTGGGGGAGAACCCACAAGTGCTGCAGGTCGTGCTCTCAAGGGGTGTCTATGGCTGCACCTCCCCCGAGCTGTACTCAGGTGTTGATTCGGATGAGACCTACGTGCCGTCGCAGGTGAGTGTTCCAGGGAGGGATTCTGTTCTGTCTCACCCACCTGCACCAGGGTCAGAACCCTCCATGGGGATGTCAGTGTTGGCAGCTACGCCTTCGGTGGTTACGGATGCAGGGTCACACTCCGCGACATCTGATCCTGTTCCTGGGCCAGCAGATCAGAGGGGGAATGCAGTCCTGCAGCCTCAGGCAGTGCCGGCACAGCAAGGCGCAGTTCGCCTTGCCCCAGACAGGTGTGGTGCCCGCCGACGTGGTGGCCGTACGCCACCCGGCAATACCGCATGGGAGCAATCCATTTACGGTATGGCAACCCAACAGGCTGCATCATCCGAGATGATGGCTCAGGCCATGGATAGGGTGGCCACTTCCATTGTCCCCCCAGAAAGGCTGATGGAGCGACTAGAGCAGGCAACCGACTCCATCTGCCAGTCACACAGGGAGGACATGTTGGGGTCCAACAGGGACAGGCGGGCGGCACTGGCGACTCTGCAGGAGGCCATCTCCATTGAGTCCCAGGGCCACAGGGAAGCCCTGAGGCAGGAGCTCCTTCACCTCAGGACGACTCTTGTTGAGCTTGAGGCTTCAACACACCAAAGGACAGAACAGCAGCTGGAGCGTCTCACCCGTACGCTCTCAGCTGAGATGCAGGCAACGAGGGCGGAGGTCCGGGCATCCCGTGAGTTGTTGCATGGGGACCTCCGCACACTCATCCTCCAGAACCAGACCTACCACACCCGCATGCTTGCAGCCATGGAGGAGCAGACTAGGGCCTTGCGTGGGCTGCCTCCCATAGTGCAACCACCTCCGGATGCAGCTGCACAGGGTGATAATAGCGACAGCAGTGATACTCCCACAATAGGGTAGCCGTGTGGGCCATGAGCCCATGGAGGTGTTTTATCTTCCAAGGATCCACGCAGGTGGGTTCTGGTGTGCATCCTGTGCTGGGACCTCCTGGGTGGCCTCCCCAACCCCCCCGGGCCCATCAATGGCCATTTTTGATTGTTTCTTATTTTTATTTTTATTTTGATTTCTTTTATTCCCAATTTTTTTGGGACGATCTGTTGGCTTCCGTGGTTCCTGTGGGCATACGCTGCATTGTGGCTGGGCACATGCAGGCTTGTAATGTATTTGGTTCAGATGCTTGGGTTTGAGTCACACACACCCCTCCTGCTTCCCGTTTCCATGGGCTTGCAAAGGGTGTGCCCAAGTGACAGTGAATTACACAGTGACGTTGGACTCCCATGAGCTGTGTGGCCAGTCTGTAGTCAATACTGTGTATACATTCCTAGTGCATATTGCTGTTGTGTTGTACACTGCATGTTGCATTGATGTGTAACTCTTCTTCTGTGTCTACCTCCCAATTTGCAGGTCCCTTCCTCATGTCCACACAAGGACCTCTAGTCTGGAGATGGGGTCCATGTTGGCAGCAGTGCACCTACAACTCTACATGGCGACAACACTGCACAGTTGGTAGTGGTGGGAGTGCAGGCATTTCCAGGTGGTGAGACTACTAATATGTAACATTTGTGATGTCATGTTAATGGTACTACGTGCTCAAGTATGTTGTTGGTCCGGCATTGCTGTGAGCATTTCAGGTGTTGCAGGTTTCTAATAGTGCCACTGTACATAGTGAGACTGATGTCATGTTGTGGGGATTACTTTGTTTACCTGCAATTAGCATGACATGGCACGGTGTGTCGTGTGGCGGTGCTGGGGTTGGGTTGGCTGACATGGCACTGTCCTCTTGTTGCATTTTGCAAGTGGGTATTCATTTTAGCTGCTTCAATGTGTAACTTCACAAAACTGCATTGGTGGTGTCTGTGTAGGTAGGGATGCACACATTGTGACACTTCCAGGTGAACAATCTCGGGCTGATATGGTATTCCCGGTTCATTCTCCAGACATTCAGGATCAGTGTCAGGTTGAGTCATCATTGATTGTCAGATGGAATGTGCCAGGGCAGTGTGCACTCCACAGGGGTTTGATTTCTATGTGAAGTAATTAGCCACTAGCTGTGTACGGGCTGCCTCCCCCCGTGCCCTTTCCCCTCCCATGCGCAGCGGCTGTGCATGTGGTTGGGGATGTGGGGCCACCACCATGTCCACGGCCAGGCCCCGGCGTGTTGCAACGTTGTGCAGGACACAAGCTGCCACTATGATCCTGCACACTACTGGGGGAGCGTATAACAGCTGCCCGCCAGAACGGTCAAGGGAGCGAAAGCGTGACTTTAGCACTCCGAATGTGCGCTCCACTATGCCCCTGGTTGTAATGTGGGCTGTGTTATATCTTACCTGGGGTGGCGTGGTGGGGTTCCGAATTGGCGTCATCATGTGTGGGCTGAGAGGGTAGGCACTGTCCCCTGTGGCGGTGGTGATTGGTATCATTGGTGGGGTTGTGACCTTGCTCAGTATCCAACATGCATGCATGTGCAGTGGCATACATACTCACCAAGCAGCCATGTATCGCCATGCCGCCCAGCTTCTAGGTCCCGGCTTAGGGTGGACATTCGGTAAATGAAGCTGTCGTGGGTGGAGCCGGGATAGTTGGCATATACTGAGGTGATGATTCCCTTGGCATTACATGCTACCTGCACGTTGATGGAATGCCAGTGCTTGCGGTTCCTATAGATGTGCTCAGATGCCCTGGGGGGACGTAGAGCCACATGGGTGCAGTCGATGGCACCTAGCACTTTGGGGAATCGTGCCACAGCGTAAAAATCCAGGGCGGCAGCATGCCTTTCTGCAGGTGTTCTGGGCAGGTATATGTGCCTGCGGACTGATGGGCGTGCAGTGATGATGTTCAAGACCTGGTGTAGGCAGCGTGACTGGGTGGCCTGTGACACCCCACCCACTATGGCACTTGTCCGCTGAAATGATCCAGTGGCTAAGAAGTGCAGTACAGTGAGGACCTTCTCCAGGGGGCTGAGTGCTTGGGAGCACAGGGTGGGTGATGTGAGGTCATCCTCCCACTCACTCACCAGGTCCAGTATAATGTGTGGTGGAAACCTGTACCTCCCATACACCTGGTCATCAGGCATCCTGAAAAGGCTGGTTCTGGGTGTGAATATTCTGGCCCTGACTATCCTCCTCCTCCTCCTTTGGTAGCCCACTGCCACTGCTGCTAGGAACGGTATGTTCATCCTGGCGTCTGAGCTTGTTATTGTTAAAGTCCGCAAATTTATGCTTTGCGCGTGTTCTAGGCGAGCGTGTGACCCGCGCACCCCTGGAATCCAGTTCCCAGTCCAATAGCGTGTGGAAATTCACACGCACCACGGGATACAGCGTGTGACCCGCGCACCCCTGGAATCCAGTTCCCAGTCCAATAGCGTGTGGAAATTCACACGCACCACGGGATACAGCGTGTGACCCGCGCACCCCTGGAATCCAGTTCCCAGTCCAATAGCGTGTGGAAATTCACACGCACCACGGGATACAGCGTGTGACCCGCGCACCCCTGGAATCCAGTTCCCAGTCCAATAGCGTGTGGAAATTCACACGCACCACGGGATACAGGTTCGCTGACGTACTTGCGTGTGTAAGTGCCCGCGCACCCATTAAATACACGTACATAGGCCAATCGCGTGTACGCGCACTTTTGTCCAATTACACGCGGTGACACTCTGACGTGCAGTATCTCCACGTGTGCCCCGTCATCACCTGCTGAGTGGGGAACACCCGTGCGGGTCACGTCAGAGACGCGCTTACGCGCTGAGGGACTCTGGTCCAATAGAATCGCGTATGCGTGCTGACGCGCTTACGCGCTAAGGGCCTTTCCTCGGATTTCACGCTGACGTGCAGGATTTTCACGTGCCAAATCACTCCGTATCAAGCTGGCCACGCGAAAACACACAGAAGACCACGCTCCTGCCCAGAAGGCCGAGTTACTGCCCCCCAGTGCCCCGAGCAGCCTCCCACATGCCATCTGCTGCTGCCTGCCTGCCTGCCTGCTGCCACCGTGCCCTGCCATTTGGTGCCTGCACATCAGCCATCTGCAGGGGTCCAGTTGCTGTGTCCACCCCTGCTGGAACTGAAGACTCCCGACTGGGATTACATCGCTCCACAGCCCAGCCCCAGGACCCAGTTGCCCACCCACACCTGCCTCTGGGGTTGCCATGTCGGGCACTTCCACATCTGGCACCAGTGGCAACCCCAGGCCAGAGGGGCAGAGGGGCACCAGCTTCACTGACACCGAAGTTGGTGTCCTGGTGGAGCATGTCCTGGGGCAGTATGATGCCCTCTTTGGATCGTCCCGCGCCAGCAAGGAAGGACGGCAGAGGATCTGGGCCGACTGTGTGGTTGCCATCAACGCGGAGGGGGTGGCAACCCGCGACGTCCTGAAGATCAAGAAGCGCTGGGAGGACTTGAGGTCCAGGACCCTTGTGAAGGCCCGGCGCCTCGTGGAGGGGGCCGGGCCGCATGAGTTCCATCCAGATGAGGGTCCTGGAACGCGTACGCCCAGCGCTCCACGCCCAGATCCTTGAGAGGGAGGCCCGTCTGGAGTTGAGCGGTAAGTGTCCATGCATTACTGTGTGAGACAGGGCATGTTGCGGTGTGCTGGTTCTATGATACTTGCCTGTATGTGTGCCATAGGCCATGTATGCATGTATGTGTGCAGGGACATCATGGTAATGCATGTGCGACCAGTGTTGTGTGATGCACATGGTTGTTGCATGTGTTGAAATGCCGCATGGGGAGCCCTATGCAGATTTTGAACATGAGAGCTTGCCACTCTCTGTACCTGGACATGGGTGGGGGTGAGGGATGGGTGCTGATGCCAGGTACATATATGGTAGCCATGTCTGTGTGCCTGACCTGCGTGTCTGTGACTTGTGCATGCCATGGATGCATGACACATGTGTGTGACAATGCACAGATTCAGTAAAGCAGCCAAATTACCCTTGTATCCGCTGTGTTTGGTGTGTTTGGGGCCAGATGGATGTGACTGAGGTGAAGTGTGTGCATGCGATAGGCATGAGCCATGATGCATGTGAGTTACATATCATTGAATGTTTCAAGAGTCCATTGGACATGCATGGAAATGTCCATGGCATGCACCATGCCTGTTACTGTGTGTGTTTTGCCTGGACTGACCCATGTGTTGTGGAGGGACATGATGGAAGTGTACTTTGACAGTGGTGCTCATCTGCTATTGCTTCCTGTCTAGGGGACCATTGTACAGTGCCCTGATGCTTGTGTTCTTTGTCTCCCTCTACGCAGCGGCTAGTGAAGAAGAGGGCGGAGACGGCGCTGTGGAGCAAGGCGGCGGGGATGCCCCCACGGCAGCAGCGGAAGGGGTGGATGAGCCCCCACAGGGGCCTGCTACGGTGGGAGACGGTGAGGAGCCATCCAGGTTGGTGGTTTGCACAGAGGAGGAGGAGGCCGCCACTGGGGCACACATGGGGCCTGGTGGGGGCATCCCTGCTGGTGCAAGTGGTGCAGTCCAGGGCCAGGGGCAGGAGGCAGCACAGGTCACCGTGGAGGGGCCTGTGCATGTCGCTGTCCCTGACCCTGTGAGTGCACCACCATGCACCAGCAGGGATGCCCCGTCCCAGGCCTGTCCACAGGTAGAGGGGATGTCCATGTCACCTGACTCCCCTCCACCTGCGGACGTGGGAACCCCTGGCCGTGCGGAGAAGGTCCTGATTGGGGTCGCGATGCGCACGGCTGTGATTCGTGATGCCGTGCGTGCTTCCCGGGAGGAGCACGCACGTCATCACGAAGTGCACCGTGCCGACGTGGCCCAATTGGGATCGGCCATGTTCGGGGGTTTCCTGCATGTGTTGGCCAATGTGGCGGCCCTCTCCTCCTCTGTGCAGGCTATCCACCAGTCGTTCTCCTTGCCGTCTTCCAGCCCAGATGCCACCAGGGCCCCCTGTGGACCTGCCCCGACCAATGCAGCCAGCTCGGTGGGGATCCCATCCCTGCCACAGTCGGGAGTCAGAGATCCAGCAGGGGTGGACACCACAGCAACTGGACCCCAGCAGATGGAGGATGTGACGGCATCATCGGGCAGGGCACGTGCACGACGGCGTCAGTGGTTTCCATCAGCCTGGATGCCGTCGTGCTGGCACAGGCAGTTGCGTCGGAGGCAGCAGCAGGCTCAACGTGGGAGGCATCATGGCTCGGGGCCATCAACATCAGGGGTGCAGGCATCGGCCGGAGGGCAGGAGAACCCTGGAATGGGAGTGGCTTCCATGTGGGAGCGGTTGTGCCAGCGGATAGGTGCGGAGCGGCAGCGGGCAGAGGAGGAACGGCTCACGATGGTCAGGGCGGAGGACTCCATGCGGAGGGCGCTGAGGCGGGCTGAGTGCCTCGAGGGTCTTCGCAGGGAGTTTGAGCTTGACACTGCGTTATCCCTGCGGGACCTCGGGGCCAGGGAACATGCCCGCCTCGAAGCCATTGACCAGGAGTTCGATGATGCCCTGGCCCATGACAACAACCAGTGAGCCGTCCGAATAGCCCACTGCCTTTGTATATAGTTGTATAGTTAGGGTTAGGTTTCCTTTGTTTTTTTGGTTGCGATTGGACAATGCACCACTTTTTTGTATATAGTTCAGTTTTTAGTTAGTAGTCATAGTTAGGTTTAATTTGGTTGGGCTCATGGACCCAGGATGATCTTCTTCATGGTTCTTCATTGGCTTATTTTAATTTTTCAGATAATTTTCTTGGACATTCATCTTGTTTTGTTTGATTTGCTTTGTGTTTTTTCTTATTTCATTTCCATTGTACTTGCTGTTCAGTACATATTTTTTTTTATTCTTCAATGTGTCGTATCATCTCATTGCTTTCAGGCATGTCATGTTGGGTGTTTTGTCATTCACTTGCAGCCATTGTGTGTGACAGACATGTGTTCAATTGCATTATTTAAATTGGGGGTGTAACATGTAATTGCCTTTGATATGTGGGTGGGTGTGATAGTTGGTTGGGCCTTTTGGCAGGGGAGGATGGGCATTACGGACATGATTGGGGAATGTTGGGACCCAGGTGCAGGGGGGCATGGATTGGACATGGGTGGGGGCCTGCTGGCAGGTGCCCCACAGTGCTGGGGGGGTGGGGGTGGTGGGAGACATGAGTGGGGGCCTGGTGGAGGGTGCCCCTGGTGGCTGGGGGGTGGGGGCGGTGGGAGACATGAGTGGGGGCCTGGTGGAGGGTGACCCTGCACTGCTGAGGGGTGGGGGTGGTGGGAGACATGAGTGGGGGCCTGGTGGAGGGTGACCCTGCACTGCTGGGGGGTGGGGGTGGTGGGAGACATGAGTGGGGGCCTGGTGGAGGGTGCCCCGGGGGGGTGGGGGGTGGGGGTGGTGGGAGACATAAGTGGGGGCCTGGTGGAGGGTGCCCCTGGTGGCTGGGGGGTGGGGGTGGTGGGAGACATGAGTGGGGGCCTGGTGGAGGGTGACCCTGCACTGCTGGGGGGTGGGGGTGGTGGGAGACATGAGTGGGGGCCTGGTGGAGGGTGACCCTGGTGGCTGGGGTGTGGGGGTGGTGGGAGACATGAGTGGGGGCCTGGTGGAGGGTGACCCTGCACTGCTGGGGTTTGGGGGTGGTGGGAGACATGAGTGGGGGCCTGGTGGAGGGTGCCCCTGGTGGCTGGGGGGTGGGGGTGGTGGGTGACATGAGTGGGGGCCTGGTGGAGGCTGCCCCTGCACCACTGGGGTTTGGGGGTGGTGGGAGACATGAGTGGGGGCCTGGTGGAGGGTGCCCCTGGTGGCTGGGGGGTGGGGGTGGTGGGTGACATGAGTGGGGGCCTGGTGGAGGCTGCCCTTGCACCGCTGGGGTTTGGGGGTGGTGGGAGACATGAGTGGGGGCCTGGTGGAGGGTGCCCCTGGTGGCTGGGGGTGGTGGGAGACATGAGTTGGGGCCTGGTGGAGGGTGCCCCTGGTGGCTGGGGGGTGGGGGTGGTGGGAGACATGAGTGGGGGCCTGGTGGAGGGTGACCCTGCACTGCTGGGGGGTGGGGGTGGTGGGAGACATGAGTGGGGGCCTGGTGGAGGGTGACCCTGGTGGCTGGGGGGTGGGAGACATGAGTGGGGGCCTGGTGGAGGGTGACCCTGCACTGCTGGGGTGTGGGGGTGGTGGGAGACATGAGTGGGGGCCTGGTGGAGGCTGCCCCTGGTGGCTGGGGGGTGGGGGTGGTGGGTGACATGAGTGGGGGCCTGGTGGAGGGTGACCCTGGTGGCTGGGGGTGGTGGGAGACATGAGTTGGACATGGGTGGGGGCCTGCTGGCAGGTGCCCCACAGTGCTGGGGGGTGGGGGTGGTGGGGGACATGAGTTGGACATGGGTGGGGGCCTGCTGGCAGGTGCCCCACAGTGCTGGGGGGTGGGGGTGCAAGGGGACATGAGTTGGTGTTCATTAGTTCAAGGAGACATGTGCCTTTGCTGGGGGGCATGCCCATGGTGGGTGGGCTGCCTGCGGGACATGACCAGGGATGCAGGGTAGTCCCCTGTGGTGTGGGCTGCCTGCAGGGGCCGTGGAGGGTGTACAGGGTACACCTGGGAGGACCCACACTGTCAAATCACATGTGGAACTTCCCGCGCACCCCTGAAATTCACGCGCCCAGGCTATTCGCGTGTGGAACTTCCCGCGCACCACTGAAATACACGCGCCCAGGCTATTCGCGTGTGGAACTTCCCGCGCACCCCTGAAATACACGCGCCCAGGCTATTCGCGTGTGGAACTTCCCGCGCACCCCTGAAATACACGCGCCCAGGCTATTCGCGTGTGGAACTTCCCGTGCACCCCTGAAATACACGCGCCCAGGCTATTCGCGTGTGGAACTTCCCGCGCACCCCTGAAATACACGCGCCCAGGCTATTCGCGTGTGGACCTTCCCGCGCACCCCTGAAATACACGCGCCCAGGCTATTCACATGTGGAACTTCCCGCGCACCCCTGAAATACACGCGCCCCCAGGCTATTCGCGTGTGGAACTTCCCGCGCACCCCTGAAATACACGCGCCCAGGCTATTCGCGTGTGGAACTTCCCGCGCACCCCTGAAATACACGCGCCCAGGCTATTCGCGTGTGGAACTTCCCGCGCACCCCTGAAATACACGCGCCCCCAGGCTATTCGCGTGTGGAACTTCCCGCGCACCCCTGAAATACACGCGCCCAGGCTATTCGCGTGTGGAACTTCCCGCGCACCCCTGAAATACACGCGCCCAGGCTATTCGCGTGAGGAACTTCCCGCGAACCCCTGTAATACACGTAGCCCGCTACCCCAGGCCCGATCGCGTGAGGAACTTCACGCGAACCCCTGTAATACACGTAGCCCGCTACCCCAGGCCCGATCGCGTGAGGAAATTCACGCGAACCCCTGTAATACACGTAGCCCGCTCCCCCAGGCCCGATCGCGTGTGAAACTTCACGCGAACCCCTGAAATACACGTAGCACGCTCCCCCAGGCCCGATCGCGTGAGGAACTTCACGCGAACCCCTGTAATACACGTTGCCCGCTCCCCCAGGCCCGATCGCGTGTGAAACTTCACGCGAACCCCTGAAATACACGTAGCACGTTCCCCCAGGCCCGATCGCGTGAGGAACTTCACGCGAACCCCTGTAATACACGTAGCCCGCTCCCCCAGACCCGATCGCGTGTGAAACTTCACGCGAACCCCTGAAATACACGTAGCCCGCTCCCCCAGGCCCGATCGCGTGAATAACTTCACGCGAACCCCTGTGATGCACGTACCCTGCTGTAATCGCGTGTTAGACTTCCCGCGCACCCCGGTATACACGCACACGTATTTTTTGTCAGCGGGTGTCCGTGTTTGTGGGTACCCCTTTGCACGTCATTTTTCCTGGAGGGCCACAGTATGGGACATTCATCATGGCAGTATATAGGTGCTATTTGTTGGCGCACCTTTTGGCGTACATTTCTTACAGCCGCAGAGACGCTACCGCCTGCTTTCTTGTGGCGGTCGTGTTTGTGCCTGTGCGCTGGTTTGAGCGTGCGCTTTTTTGCCCTATTCTATTCCATGAATACGTGTTGTAGGCGAGCGTGTGGGCGTTCCGCGCACTTGTGCCCTGTACTTCCCCCGTGACGCCCACGTTTTGGCAAGTTGTTCCCCATTCCGAGTGTTACGCCCGTGTTCCGCCTACTTTTGTTGCGTGCGCCGCGCTATGTGCGAATTTCGCTGTGGCCTGTGCGATTTTCGCTGTGACCTGGCGCACGCTGTTAGATGGCCTGTGCGCCAACGTGCGCCGCGCACTTTTTTATCGCACATCCGCTGGTTTTCTCGCGCACGGCCTTCCATGAATCGACGTGCGCTGCTTTTCGTGCGATTTTCGCAATTGCACTGCGATTTTCGCTATTCCACTGCGATTCGCACGTTTTTGCCCACTTGCGCCGCGCTAATTATTCCATGAATCGGCCTCTTAGTTGAGAAGTGGTGTATGCGGAAAGTGCAGCTAAATAAACCTTAATAGAATTAAACACTAATCCTGAGTCTAGTAGGTGAGTCAGGTAGAGAACAATTTGTGTGGGAGAGCAGTCAACCGGGTTGATGCTCTTATTTCTACACCATATGACAAATCTTTTCCACTTGCTAGATTAACAGTGACGAGTGTTAGGCTTTCTAGCTTCCTTGAGAATGTCCATGCATCTCTGCGGGAGTTGTAGATGACCAAATTCTATGATCTCAGGAGCCATGCTGCTAAGTTCATGGTCTGGGGGCATGGGTGTAGTGTCTTGCCCTTGTCCTGTGACAGCATGTTGTACGGGCAGGGTAGTTTCACTGGAGGAGACAGGGACATCTCCATCAGGTGAGCGAACCATGGTTGCCGGGCCCACATAGGGGCCACTAGTATCATGGTGACTGGTTCCTGGTGCATCTTGTGCACTATCTTGTTGAGAAGGGGAGTCGGGGGGCGGGGGGGGGGATCGTAAACAAATTTCCCTGACCATGTTATCGATCGACCGTTCCCCATGGATTGGTTCTGGGGGTACCTGGAGGCGTAATCTTGGCATTGGGAGTTCTCCAGAGTTGCATTTCTGGGAATCCCCATTGTGTGAGGATGTCGAAGACGATGTCTTCTTATAACTGCCATTCGTACTCTGCAGGCAGAGGGAAGTCTCTGCTGAGTTCGTCTGCTAGCAGATTGAGTTCCCCTGGTACATGTTGCGACAACAGGAACATGTGTTTGAGAGCCCACTTCCAGATGTTCTGGGACAGCTTGGACAGTCCTGGAGAGTGAGTGCCCCCTTGCTTGTTCAAATAGTACATGTCTGTGAGGACCATCACAGTCTTCCCTTGCAGGGGAGCCTGAAAAGCCTTGAGTGCTTTGAAGACCGCTAACAGTTCCAGCAAGTTTATGTGTTTGGACACTACGCTCGGAGTCCAAACTCTGTGTGCAGTCTGATGGGATAGGTGAGCCCCCCCATCCTGTGAGGGATGCGACTGTGGTTAGAGTGGCCTCCACTGCGGGGGTGGCGAATGGTTTCCCTATTACAAGGTTTTCTTTCGACCACCGCCGTAGCGAGAGAACCAAGGCCTGCGAGACCACCACTAGATCGTCCCATTGTCCGCTGGCCTGACACCACTGGCTGTTCAGCCACTCTTGCATACGGCGCATGCGCAGTCGCGAGTGAGGTACCAAATATATACATGATGCCATCATTCCAAGCAAGCGCATTGCTTGCGCACCGTCACCTCTCGACCGGCGACATATTGAGGGATCTGAAACAGCATATTTTGGACCCTCTCGTTGGAGGGGAAGACGAGGCCGTCCTTTGTTCGAATTAGAGCCCCATGGAATTGTTAGATCTGGCTGGGCTCTAGGCTGAACTTCTCGTTCATGGAGAAGCCCAGTTGGAACAAAAGGTCTACAGTCTTTTGGGTATTTGAGAAGCAGGTCTCGTAAGAAACCCCTGTTATGAGCCAATCGTCAAGGTAAGGGTATACTGGGATGGACAACCTGCGCAGGTGGGCTGCTGCCATTGCCAGTACTTTCGTGAATACCCTCGGCGCTGACGCTATGCCGAAGGGTAGCACTCTGAACTGGTAGTGTTTGCCCTCTATCATGAACCTCAGGTATTTTCTGTGCGCTGGCAACATTAAAATATGAAAGTATGCATCTTTCATGTTCAGTGTTGTCATGTAATCCCCTTGAGATAACAGGGGGATTACTTCCTGTAATGTCACCATACGAAATTTTTGAGGTTTTACAAATTTGTTCGCTGGGTGCAGATCTAGTACAGGGCGCATGGTTAAGTCCTTTTTGGATACAAGGAAGTAGGGCATAGCTGACTGTTCTCAGCTCTGATTGGCCATTGAGCCCCCTTCTAGAGCCTATCGACAGCCGGTAGGCGAAGCCGGCCCACTCCAATCAAGGTCCAGGACAATAAGGCCAATTCCTGTCTTTGCCTGTCCTCAGCCTTCCTCGCCGTTCGCCCAGACCCCCTGCCGGATTCCTGACCCATTACAACAGTGAACTCAGCCTCGCTGAGGGGGCCCGTGAGTAAACGAACTGCAAATGACTTTTGATAAGACTATGTCACCGTAAGTTTCATATTTCCATTATTGTGCACCCGCGCCTCACTGCACGTTGTATCTGTGCTTGATGATCCACCCTACTGTAATTGCCCGCTCCCCCTCGCTCCAATCAATACGCATCTACCAACGCCCAATTGCCCTGCACGTCTGCGCCTTCCTAGCTTCTGGGCACCCCGATACTGCTCACCGCCTGAGCGCCAACCTCTGGCCAACCTCCCGCATCAGCTCTGCCGCCGTCCCGATGATAGCAAAGACTGATAGCTCGTAATTACTTATGCGCGACAATTATATGTATCCCGCCAGACCCTGTCCTCACTACTGTCTCCATTACATGCGCACCCTCACTGCTCTTGCTGGCTGGCTGTGCACATAACTGTTGATTACATTGGCGACATAGAAGCATGTGACTGTTTGTTCTTGCGACTCCCCTGCTTGCCCAGCACTCTCGGCACTCATGCTCCACTTCATCTACTCGACCGCATTCTGTAGATTAATCCACTAAGCGCCATTAACTGCCTGAACCGTCTCCATGCGCTATGCTTAATTACTGCGATACATGGCCATCATTGCCTATATGCTCGCTGCCTGTATGCTTAGCCGCACTCGCTGTCAACTTACATCTAACATAATTCATGTGCCGTTCTATGTATTGGTCGCCAACTGTTGTCACCT
The DNA here is from genome assembly GCF_040938575.1 of Ambystoma mexicanum. Lineage (NCBI taxonomy): Eukaryota > Metazoa > Chordata > Amphibia > Caudata > Ambystomatidae > Ambystoma > Ambystoma mexicanum. The sequence continues at coordinate 1,017,141,759 of NC_090923.1, read as the reverse complement.
GATGTTACATATTACATACGGCCACGTTTGTGTCACCCATTGTATTTAAATTATTTAAGGTTAGCCATCACACCTGCCAGTCTGCCTAACCTGAACTATGTGCTCTCAATTGAACTTATGTACTGCCTGTGCCACTAGCCTTATGGCATCACCTGATGTTATCACCTGATGCCTTAACCTGTACTACGTGCTCTTAATTGAACTCATGTACTGCCTGTGCCACTAGCCTTATGCCAGCACCTGATGCTATCCATTGCATTCAGACATAGTACTTACTACACACTCTGAGTCCTCCATCCCTGCCCACTGGCTTAGCTTACTTCCACTATGCATTGGTGTCTGACCACACTCCTCCACCTAATGTACATTTACACTAGACGTTGGACAGGCCAGCCCTACCTACATTCTAATCAACACAGACACACTAGCACACCTAAGTTAGCTATTACCCACACCTTGTGGACTACTACTATGGACACTGCCAACCCTTATTTGGATGATCCAGCACTCTGGATACGCCACTTTGCTACCAGACCAACTCCCAATCAACCTTGCGCTATTACTAATAGAAACCTCAGACTCAATTCTAGAACCATCCCACCAAAACAACGTCCATACCTGAAGTTTTATAATAGCTCATCCCTATCCTGTAACAACATCACTAACAACTACGCCCCAACCTTACCATGCTCTTACCACCCAAGCATCTCAATTAGAAACTCCAGACTAGGAGCACGATTGCGATTCAAAAACCCCCAACCACACGCCCACATGAGCAACAAACTTCGGCGCAGTAACAATACTCTAGCTAATCTGGCCACTGATTTAGACAGCAAGCTAGCCCCCATCACCATACATGGCCCATCTCTACCATTGCAAAAAACTCCTGCAAAAGACAGATTCATCAAAGCAGCCTTGGTGAATGCTAGGTCCCTATCCGCCCATGCACTGGACATCGCTGACTTCATAACTCATGAAAAGCTTGATCTCCTCGCAGTTACGGAAACCTGGCTTAATGCAGCCTCTGGGCCATCTCTGGCCCTTGCTATAGCAAATGACTATGTTATCATAAGATGCGATAGAAACACCAACCAAGTGAAGGGAGGCGGACTTGCCCTCATCTTCAGAAACACCTTTGACATTAGAGTCATTCAGGACACTCAGATTCCCTCTGCCGAATCCCTGTCCATCAAACTGCCACTATCACCTAACCACACAGCAACAGTGCACCTTATCTACCGACCACCAGGACCCATTTCCTCATTCATAGAGGATATTGTATCCCTTGTATCCACCGACACTAAACCTAATTCACAAACTATCCTACTAGGGGACTTCAACCTTGGTCTTAATGACCCCACGAATAATAATGCCTGTGATCTAGCTAACGCCCTATCAGACTTGGGTCATACCCATATTATTCATGAGCCCACACATCAAAGGAAGAACATTGGACTGGCTCACCAACCTTAACTGCTCGATCGATCTTCTATCCAATGATCCATGTATTTGGTCGGATCATCATAAAATAACTTTCTCCCTCAAAGCCAACACACAACACCCTGCTCCTATCATCGCTCCAGCCACCCGCACGAGAAATAAGAAAGACATTACACCAGATAAACTCCTACCGCTATTACTTCCCATTCTTGACAACGTGGCCACCTCCGACCCCACAGTCTTAGTAGACATTTACAATCAGGCATTACTGAAAGCCTTGAATACCATCGCCCCCCTAAAATTGTGGAAACCTAAACCACAACGTCACCTGAATACATGGTTCACGCCGCATCTTAGAGAACTACGTAAAACTAAAAGAACGGCAGAAGCACATTGGAAAAAGTGCCCTTCAGTAAATAATAAAAATGAACTCATTCTAGCAACTTCTAGCTATAAACAAGCTATTATACTTGCCAAAAAAGACCTATATAACAAAAGGATAGAACAAGCGGAATCTAACACAAAAGAACTTTAAGATTCTAAAAGAATTAGAATCCCGATTGCCCCTATTGATAAATGTGTCACAGATGCACTATGGTGCAGCAACATCCAGAAGGCACTTCTAGATAAAATAGCCCGTTTACAATCTAAAATCAATGCGAAAAAAGACCTGTTACTCGCTGACCCTGATCACAAACAACTTCCTAACAAGTCACCTACCTTTGAGCCAACATGTAAACTATTTAGTTTCTCACCCCTCTCAATTTGGGAAGTAGAAAACATCATTAGGAAACTTAAACCATCGAATTGCCAAGGCGACGCTTGTCCTGCTCCGATTATCAAAGCAGCAGCTCATGAACTGGCACCATTCATTACTAACCTTATCAACGGCTCCTTCAAAACGGGAGTAGTGCCTGATAACTTAAAAGATGCCTGGGTCATCCCACTAATCAAAAAACCGACTCTTGACCCAGCCAACCGTCTAACTATAGGCCGATAACAACTGTACCCTTCTTACTAAAGATACTAGATAGAGCAGCCTACCTGCAAATACAGGCTGATCTAGAAATAAACAATCTTCTGGGACTAAGGCAATCCGGCTTCCGACCTAGACATGGCACGGAAACTGCCCTAATAGATCTCACTACTCAGATTCAAATTTTAAAAGACAATGGCAAACTAGCACTGCTGTTATTGCTTGATCTGTCAGCAGCTTTTGACTTGGTCAACCACCAAACGCTTTGCCACCAACTGAAATCTGCAGCTCACTTTTCCGACGCAGCCACTGCCTGGATCAGCTCCTTCTTGGCTAACAGAACCATGAGGGTCTTTTCTCCTACCGACTCGGCTGAACCCTCACCAGTCCCTTGTGGTGTCCCGTAAGGCTCTTGCGTGTCCCCTACGCTCTATAATGTATTTATGAAGCCCGTTTTCGATGTCCTTGACTATCTGGGCGTCACGTATACTAATTATGTGGATGACACCCAGATACTCATTCCTATCTCTGGCGACTATGAAACTGATAGCAAAACCCTCAATGAAATATACGCAGTAATACAAGCGTGGATGGCACACCATGGACTTTGTCTCAATGACGAAAAAACTGAGTTGATTATTCTTGGTACTCACGCTAAACTAAAAAAACGAAATACTGCTTTCAAATCGTTCACTATTGATGGTAACCCCATCCCTGTCTCTAATAATATTAAAACCCTTGGCATCTACCTCGATGCCACATTATCCTTCACCAAACAAACCAATGCAGTAGCGTCTTCAGCCGCCTACACATGTAAACTTATTACCACATATAGGCCGTTTATCTCCACTCCCAACTGCATTACTCTTGCTAGAATGTTAGTCTTGTCCAAAGTAGATTATTGTAATGCCCTCTACTTAGGCACTAGCCGCAAAAATATTCACCAACTACAAGTAACTCAAAATAACGCCATTAGGGCAGCCCTCAACATCTCCAAGTCATCGCATATCTCTGAGACTAGACGTAATCTGCATTGGCTCCCAATAGAGCACAGAATATACCTCAAATTTCTTGCCCTTACCCACAAAGCCAGGGCTAACCTCGCACCATCCTACATCTCTAACCAACTTACCCCACACACATCTACAAGACCACTCAGAACAGCTCAAGTTAACACTATGTCTATACCGAGATTCAAACGCCATAACTCATGAGGAGTTAGTTTCCCTGTACAAGCCTCAAAGCTATGGAACACACTACCTGTTCCAATCAGGTCTGTAACCTCCTTCAACCTATTTAAATGCAACACCAAACGTTGGCTTCATGACCTGGACACATTGACAGCTTAACATCCTAGAGCTTAGATTTACTGCCTACCCACTGTACATATTGTAAATAATTTGGCCCACCGCCTTAATTGCAACATGTATGCTTGTACCTGTAATACCAATGTATGTATTTATTTGTAACCGCAACTATTGTAAATGTTGCCTACTGCTTGCTAATGTAACTGTACTCTTAAGTAACATGATCAAAAAATGTACGCGCCCGTATGCCCCTGGGCCTGGTTGCGCTTTATAAATAAACCAAATACAAATACACTGAATAAATACCTTCTGTTAACTGTGATAGAGGCGCAACCTCTATAGCTCCTTTTTCTAGTAGCTGGTCCACTTCTTGGAGAAGGATGTGGAGGTGCTCTGGTGACAGGCGTCGTCCCCTTGGGTGTCTGTAGGTCGGGGAGCAGTTGAATTCTATACAGTAGCCGCAGGCTATGGTTGAGAGTACCCAGCGGTCTGATGTTATTCCCTCCCATGCTGGAAGAAAGGATGTTAACCGGCCCCCGACCGGCGATGCATGGGAGGGGAACCAAATCTTCGGGTCATTTGGTGTTGGCGGCTTGGGAACCTCTAGGGGTGGGACCCCGACCTCTTTCCTTGCCACAACGCTGTCCTCTCTGGGTGTATTGCCCACTGGTTCCTTGATTCGAGGACAGTTGCCTGCAGAGTATTGCTGCTGTTGTTGATGTTGTTGCTGGCGTTGGCCTCGAAAAAAGCGTCTGTTTCCATAACCTCGCTTGTTGGGAGGCCTTGAAATTTGATCTAGGGTCTTAATGGTGTCAAAATCCGTTTTTGAAGTCTCTAGTGCTTCATCCACCGCCTTCCCAAAGAGGTTGGCATCCTCTATTGGTTTGTTAATGAGAGATGCTTGTGTTTCGGGTTTAAACCCTGAATTACATAGCCAGATATGACGTTTGAGGAGGATTCCTTGGACTAGGGAACGGCCAGCCGTTTCTGCAGCATCTAGAGTATTCTTAATGATGCTCTGGTTGACTAAGGTTCCCTCAGTAACCGTGGCCAGAAGCTGAGTTCTTAGGGGTTCAGGTACCTCCTCGATGTCTTTGCATAGTTTGCTCCATTGGGCATCTGCATAACATGCCAGTAAGGAGGAGTTGTTGGCAATCCTGGTGGAAAAGGCTGCCGAGGCTGTAATCCTTTTACCTAGGGCATACAGCTTTTTACCTTCTTTATCTGGTGGTGCCTCGCTGGTTGATAGCGGGACCCCTGCCCTCTTTCTTGCATTTGTTACTAAGGAGTCCGGTACTGATTGGCCTCTGATGTATAACGAGTCAGATGGAGAAGGACTAAATAATTTTTCTATTCTTGGGTTGATCCCTCTGACCAATGCGGGTGTAGATAGCGAAGGAATGATTCGTCTCTTTACTGAGGCAAGGAGGGGAATGGTTTGACTGACAGGGGGTTTCTCCTTGATGATCTTTTCCACAAAGTCTATGTCAGGAGAAATTTCCCCAGTCTCGATTTCGAAATGCGCTGCTGCTTTGCGTAGTAGTTCATTAAAGGTAGGTTGATCGTCTATAGGTGACGTATTGCTGATTGGTGAGTCTTTGGGGGGGGGACAGGTTTAGGGCGTCAAGGTCTGTAAACGCTGATGGGGACTGCCAGGGCTGTGAAGCATCTTCTTCTGGGTCTTCTTCAAAGCCCCCACCACCCATGTCTGGGTTATCCTCGAAACCTTCCTGGTCTAGGTTTTGTTCTTGTTCGTTAGTTAAGAACTCCTCATCTTCATGAAAGTGGGAGTCCTCTTCAGTGAGGTCATATAACTCTACATCCTCCTGGGGGTGGGGGGGTTAAACAGCCTAGGGTATTTAGCCCTAGGATCCTCCTGAGGCCCCTCTCTTGGTCTTTTAGTTGTGGGCAGGTATTGAGTACACATAAAACTCTCCATTTTGTCCATACAAAACTGGAGTCTCTCTAAGGTCCCTTGTGATAACCCAGAGTGGTCTGGGGGGAAAAGGGAAGGCTTTCAGCCTGTAAATGCTTTGACCTATCCCATAACATTGAGGATAAACTCCCATCGCCTTCTGAGAAGCCTTCTAGTAGGCTAGGAGTCCCTTTCGATGGAGGGGGCAGTTCCTGCCTTCCTTCCACCCCTTTCGGCGTTTCCCTGGCCTTGCGAGCGGTATTCGGCGTCTCTTTCACCGTCCGTCTCTGGCTATCGGTGGAAACAATACGCGCCAAGCTCTCGACGACTAAATGGTCTGTCGAGGGTTCCTCTGGCGTCGACGTTACAGGTGTCGCGTTCTCTACGCCGACGGGCGCTCGCTCACGGGGCATGTCGTCTGGCGGTTTGGTGATAGCGCCCTTATCTGGGGGTAGCCCAGTCGCTGGTCGCGTCTGCGGTTGCGAGGGGGGCTTTGGACCCTTATGGTCCGAGGAGACCGCCGGTAGGACCGGCGTCTCCGTTGGCGCTAATGCTTTCTTCGTCTTCGACGAGGAAGAGCCGTGGGTCGTGTGCTTATGTGAGTGCTTGTGTGCGTCAGTGTCGCCGAGGTGTTCATCCCCATAAGCAGGGCGTGAGCCAAGCTTGTCGGGGCCGGGGACAGACAACGAGGAGTGTGGCCACTCCCTAGAGGGGTGTACAACCTTCAAAGCGGAGGTCAGGTTATCACTTTCCTTGTCACTTTCGGCAGCGGCGGGTGAGGAATCGGACCTAGACATGGCATAGGCTGCCCACCTCTTGACCCTGCAGTCCTTTAAAGTTTTAGGCTTAAGAAGCTTACAGGCCGCACAACCGTCTTTGTGGTCGAGGTGCAAGCAACGGTTGCACCGTTTGTGCTCGTCTTTCCAGGTGAATTTGCCCTTACAGCGTGGGCAAAATCTAAAGGGTGTCCTCTCCATAGCTGAGGAAACGACCAGACGTGATAACAACCCCAAAGGAAAAGGTGGGGAAAGAGAAAGGCATTCTTAAAGATAAGCAAGAAATGTCCCACGACCCCACTCTCCCTACTGTTTGAGGCCAGCGAGGCCAGGCCACGTGTGCGGCAACGCCGAAGGATCTCCTCTGTCGAAGGCACAGCCGTCGAAGATCTTGTCGGCGCAGAACAGCTTTGTCGAAGGAGGAACCTAACGTAAGGTAAAGTTAAATAACGACCAAATGGTCGAGTGAATATTTTAATAACGACCAAATGGTGGAGTGAATATTTGCAATGTCTCTCGAGGATCTCTGCGTAAAGGCGACCAATATCTGGGTGGAAAAATACAATCTGAGGGACCTCTACGTGTGAGGGATTGTGGGTACACTGCACGTCACTATAGGGATAGTGTTACAGACACGCCTTGTTGACGTCCCCTTTTCGACTACGAAAAACAAAATGCAATACTCTGCAGTGACCACTGGATGTCGGACTATGCACAGCATGTGATTCTAAGCAGATGAACAAACATCAGAAATATATATATAGTTGAGTCAGTAAAGGACGGATGCTCCCACTACGTACGATAGCAGTACTGAGCAAAAGAAGGAAGGCTGTTTTTTTCTTTTTCCAGTGTGGTGCAGGTAGAAGACAAAGTGAATTACAGACAAAACTCAAAGACGAGGTTTGATGAGCCAAGAAGCCAAGGCCATATCAGACTGGGGGTGAGCAGACATTAAATACAAATCATGTGAAAGAATGAAGATCCTGTTCAGAGGGCATGGACAAAAACAAGACGTCGTCAAGGTCTAAATACACTGAAAGCTCAATTTCGTGGTCTTCAGTCACGTGGGGAGAAGAAGTTGCACTAGCATGATGGTCACACCTACGCACGAGGGCACAGTGTGCCTTCACTCCCCTGAATTCTTCAGTAGCTAGGAACATTTCCAAGGACGAGTTCAAAGCCCTAATTGACGGCACCACTGAGGTGATGATGGATGGTCCTGCTAATTGGTGGGAAGCACGATTAAGATGAGCTCTCCAGCACCTGGACGCTCAGCCTGCGTGCTGCGAACGTAGGTTGGGCAGGTACTGATGGAGGTTAGAAACCAACCAATGATGGAGGACCTCATGATCAAGGGTCCTATAGTTGTGTAGCCAATTAGACGTCATATTTAGTGATGTTCATAGTGACATTTTAGGCAAGAAGTAAATTTACTTCTTACCTGATGCTAAGAAGTAAATCACTTTATTCCACTGCCTAGACGAGTATCGATGGTATACCTGAATGATCTGTTTAGACCCCATCACATTCACCATTGCGATTTGAAGTTTTGCCACGTAGGATTATGTTAGTGATGTGCAGATTAACGTCATTAATGACGAATATGCACTATAAAAATGTAATTTTTTATGAAATGATTTGAGAAGTCTCGAGAGAGTCATTACGCTGAGACATCCATTGATGTCCGTTGTACTCCCCGTTTTAGATAATTGATATTAAAACAGTTATCCTTTTGCCAACTACCTGAGTTGTTTCGATTATTGATGTTTGAATACATTCTGCATCCCCATCCATCTCAAGGGTATTGCTACCTCATCTTAAAGGGCTGGGAGCTCCAGTTCAGTTGTACAGTGTGCATGGTGAAATTGATAGTGAATTATCTCCACTAGTATACATATTAATGAGAGAAAAAGGGGAATAAACTACAGAGAAGGGTTTACCAAACTGAAAGAAAGTATACCCAACGCGGAAAAAGAGGGCAAAATATGCTCAATGGACTACGAATTGGCAGCAATTAAAGCAATGAAACATATTTCCTATGAGTTCTATACAAGACTGCTATTTTCACAATAGTCAAGTCCTGTGGCGCAACCTACAAAAACATGGGCTTCAAACGAAATACAGCGAATTTCAGCATCACATCAAAAAACTATGCGCATTAGCCTTCATACCGACAGAGAATGTAGTGGAAGCATATATGACAAAAATTTAAGAACCATATTATATGAGAAATGAGAATGAAATGAAAATGAAAGGCTAATACCCATGTAAGGTGCTGTGTGGAACAGCCTTCCTGCCTCCCTGAAACTCGAGGAGAACCATCTCCGGTTCCGGAAGCACCGCAAAACCTTCCTCTTTGCCTCCGCCTTCTCTCCCCCTCTCCCCTGCTAAACCTACTGAAACTGCACTGAATCTGCAACTGGGCCACTTACCGCTCTCGGTCCTTGGCCCAGCCACTCTCCCCTGCACTGCCTCCCTGGCAACCCCCTGCACCGCGGGACTGTGTCTGTATCCCTACAGCCCCCCTTCCCAGCACTTTTCTGCACTTATCTCGCACTTGCCACTAGCTGGCCCTTATTATTTATCCTTATGCTCTTAACCCTGTACTGCACTCTCCCCTTTCCACCTCCCCTTTGCACTTTTCCCCTCCCCTCTACCCTTGCACGGACGCGATCTGAATGACACCTGGCCTAGTAGGATCGTTGTCCGTCTCCCCTTGTTCCACCCCCCGCCTCGTCGCGCCTTGAAACACTTGTGTATAGGCACGTTAGAAATGCCATATCATATCAATGACAGCATTTTTGAATTACTATGAAGAAACTTGGATTGGCGGACAAACCCGTTTTGGACGGAAACTGCCAAAGATTAAAATTGACTATTGGAATTGTTCTTCCGCAATAATAAATGGATCTTCAAAAATGAACAAACTCGAGGGGTGGCATCATGGCCTAAATGTGGCCATGAATCATGCAAAACCTACACTGTGGATGTTTTTGAACGTGTTGCAAACAGAGCAAGGGTTGCAAGAAAACTCAATTATTCAAAAAATGAGTGGTCATAATCTGCACAATAAAACAAAACCAAAAGTGTGCAAGACAAAAAAAAACTGACCGCAATAGCTGAAAAGTATGAGACATTAACCATTTCTGATTACTTATCAGGCATGGCCTTCTCAGTGAACTTCATTACAATGTAAAGAAAATAAGACTGATTTAAGAAAAAAAGCGATTTTTGAAAATATATATTTTAGAATGTTAAAAAGAAAAACCGATAAATAAAAAATATTTTGTTTCACAGACCATTCGTTTTCATTTACAAGAAGAAAAGAAAACAAGCAAAATGAGGTATAAAGCAAGGTAAGTGACAATTATGCAAAATAAATGGTCAATTTGAACCACACAAAAAGGTCAATTTTGTCATTAGGTCAAATGTTTTAGGTCAAGTAGGCTAATAGTCATGTAAGGTGCTGTGTGCTGCAAAAGGTAAACACAGGTGCCTTTAACATGGAGGAAAGCAGACTCCATAGTAAAGATAAAACAAAGTTCCAAAGGTCAGAGCAAATAAGAATGAATGAGGGGAGAAAGGCTCCCCTCACCTCATTCAGGATAGAAACAAAAAGGTCCAGAAGTCCAGCAAAAAGTGCTGGGGGTCTCACTAGGAGAGGGGATGAAGCATGAAAATGATAAATCTCCCTAACAGTAACAGTTATGAAACACAGGCTTTTAAGGAAAAGGTAGAGCAGTCACAAAGTAATTCATACTGGAACAATAAAGTGACAGAGAAAGTTCTGCACACATGCTAGATGTGTAATGTCTAATCCTCACTAAAGAGGAGCACATCCAGCCGTTACTACCTTGAAGGGAATTTCAGTGGTCATTGTGAAGCCATGGGTGATGAATGGCTCATCGTCCTGAGGCCGTCCTTTCCAGCAATCCAGCTCAATACATCGGCAGCCAGTAAGCAGCACCTGCCGGTACATTTCCACCGATGAGTTCCCAGTCAGCTGTCCAGCTGCAAGAAAAAGCACATGGTGAGGACAGGGCCAACAAATTACCAGTCATTTGGGGAGCATGTGGGGTGAAGGGTTAACCTTGTGTATCGGGTGTTTTGGTTTATGAACACAAATATTTCTATTACCATGAAGTACTAATTTCTGCACCCATGAAAGAAAAGTTACTTACCTGTAACATTTTGTGAACACCCTTGGTGCAGAGGCTATTCTGAATGGAAGTACTCTGAACTTATAACTGTGAGCAGACGCCTTCCATCAAAGGTATTTTCCATGCATGCAATGTATTGAAATGTATTTTATGTTATTTGGCATTTATATAGTGCTCTATATATCATTGGTATGACCTCAAAGCACTGGTAGGTTGAACGCCCTTGGAGACCATAGTCCAGGTCAGTTGAGAGTATAAGGTGTTGTAGGGTGCTTGGGTGCACCAGTTATGTATGCAGCTGATGTAATTGCCTGACGGTAGCTCCATCCTAGCATTGGGTGTGGTGGTATTGATGTCAGTTGAATGTGTGTAGTCTGGCGGGTGGACACCAAGACTGGGTTCTGGCTGCGTTGGGCCTGTAGGACGCTTATGTGTGCAGCTAGGACGGTTTGTCATGGGATATAGCTGCGTTTTATTAGAATGATGGGGTGTTTATGTGTTAATGTTCATATGTGAGCAGCTAGGCCAAATCTGATCGAGGGGTATAGCTGCGCTCTAATAGAGTGATAGTGTAGAGAAGAGAGTAAGCATAGTGATATGGGAAGTGAGAGTTTGGTTTGCGTTATGATCTAAAACATAGGTAAGTAACTTACAGAACTATCTCAGGCGGCATTTTCTAGTTATGAGTCGAGCAAGCGAGTGAGAGTGATTCTAATTGTACAGCGCATGCCCCTGAGTCATAGTGCTATCAGAGGGGGTACTTTCAAGATGTGAGATAAAGTAGCTTACTAGATGTGAATCAATCTTGCAAGAACAATTCCTAAAGCGTGAAATAGATCAGCATATCATCATAGCATGCAACCTCTAGGTTTGAGTCAATTGTAATAAGACCGGTTCTAGGAGAACGGTACAAGCAGGCGACACAGACTAGTAGATTCACAGTACTATCACAGTGGGTACTTTCTAGGTTTGGTTCAGTGCAATGCTGGTAATTTCTAACAATTTTCTAAGTGTGGCGTCAATGTAATGCTAATAATTTCTAGCAATTTTCTGACTGTGATGAAGACTAGTAAATTCACAGTACTATCACAGATTATGAGAATCCTGTATGGTGGGAGAGAGGTAGGAAAGAAAGTGAGTCAAAGCTACCCTAACCAAAAACGTGATATAGGGTCACCAGGTTTGCAGTGGAGCTAGATGACTGCTAGCTCAATAGACAAAAAACACTTGAGGATGCAGGAATGGCAAAAAAGGTTTTTTTTTTAAATTTACACTAACAGAGAACAAAACAATTTTACAAACTGCGCCGTGGCGCTGAAGATATGCATTATTAAGCACATTAAGGTCTGCATATTTGAGTTAGTAGTCAGGGTGACAAACAGTGTTTATTTCATGTATTGTTTTAGATGACAATACATTTAACATTGTCGACACAATTTTGTGTTTCTGGTTAGGTATAGATAGCTGGTAGCAGTGGCTTTAAAAATTGAGTCAGCGCTGCTGTGAGGTACCGAACGGTCTTCAAGACAGTTTGTTCAGGTCGGGTTGATGTTAAGAGAGGGGTGCGACCACCTAAAAATGATAGGGGACTGGGTTAGTTGAGTGAGAGTGATGTCTGGATGTTTAAAAACTGCAAACGAGAGGACCTTCCATGTACAGGTAAGTAGGCGCCTTGGTCGAGGTCTTGGTAATCCAGCGAGTGATTTTGACTGCGGGGCTGTCTGCAAACGTCAGAGGCCTGGAGCTAAGTAATCAAAAGAATGGTTTAGGAGCGTGGCTTGTGGCCACAATGTGAGAATGAAATTGCTCAATAGTGCCGTCGTGGTGGAAACTGAGCCAGAAAGTGCTGTGGTGGATATTCTGTTGCTTGAATGTAATTGTTAATGGAGTGCAGGCCAGATAGTTTTGGTGCCCGTGATACAGGAGATGCTTACAGTGGAGCCAGAGGGAATTATGGTCTAATGGCCATGGTATCCGTGTAAGCTGGAGTCAGACCCTATAAATAGAGGTAGATAGTGCAAAGAGGTTGTTTGTCAATCCCCGTAGTAATTTGGGTAAATTAGAACAGTGAGTTACCCCTAGGTTCGCAAGTGGGTGAAATTGCTGAAGTGCACTGGGCTTATCTATCGATCCCTGGCAGCAAAAAAAGCAAGATTATGACGGCAAGTGAGCCGTGCGGGTGAATGCTAAGAATTAGGCAGTTGTGCTGTAGCACAGAAAATGTTTGTGATCCCATGAGGGATGTAACTAAAAAGAATTACCTGATCTGTGGAGAACGAAGGTGGATGACGGCAACAGCTCTTCCGCAAAGTGAAAAATGAGCTGTGTCACTGTTGGAGCCTAGTGCGCATGTGTGGTGTTATACGCGCTGCCTGCAGGTCATGTGCGGATGTCAGAAAAGCGATGTAGCTGACGCGCATGTCAAAAGAGAGTAGTGTCCTGTCCCGAGAGACGAGTGATCTGGCTCTAGAGGAGTAAGTCACGTCACGTAGTGAATCCCATTGGGAACATCTAAATCTTGCTGAAAACGTTTGGTTTAAACAACAATGACGTGAACAAGTATACATTTCATACTATTTTGAAAGGCATTGAATAAGCCAATTGTACATGTCTCAGCATACTGGTGCATGTGAGTATACATAACAAATGGTAAGCATATGTGACTTGTTACGCTGTCTGTGGCAAAGTGACATAATTGTTTAAACATAATATTTTGCATAAAATAGACCATTTGCACCCGCCTATTTGGTGGTTTAGCCATGTTGGTGCATGTGGGCACATATAGTGAACACTTACATGAGACATTACTGTGTAAACATCGTATTCAGCATGACAAGAGCTAATTGCACCTTCTTGTTTGATGGTTTAGGCATGGTGGTGCATGTGAGCATACAACGTGGGCAGAAATTAAGGCAAACATTAATAGAGTAGTTGAAAAAGGCAAAAGCTTATCTCTGTGTCAAGAATGAGCTCTTTAAGAGAGAGCAGGGTTACAGATATAGGTTATACGGTGGTGGGCCCAATGTTATAACCGTAAGGCAGAATGATCTGCAAGTCTCGTCTATGTTTGATGTACAGTCTGATCTGATAGAATAGATATTACAAGAATGTTAATGAAAAAAAGATTCCATTCAATAGAAATGTTTAGACCTTGTCTGACAGAGTCTAAGCGATAGATCCATTTCTCCTCGAGCTTGCGTAAGGCTAGGTCTCTGTCGCCTCCGCGGAACAGGTTGCCCACTGTTTGTAGTATTGCCCAAAAGATGTCGTTCTGGGTGTGGTTCTTCGCTTTGAAATGTGCCACCAATGGTTTGTCTTCAACTTAGTTGCGCACACAGGACCGGTGTTCGTGTTGTCTTATTTCTCTTGTTCAGTGTTAGAACCTTTATCCATGTACATTGACCACTTCCTAAGACCCTTCATCAGCAAGATGGCATCCTACATCCAAGACACCACGGCCATGATAAAGAAGCTGGACACTATACAAGTTGAACAAAATGACCTACTAGTAACATATACGAGTATTCCCCAGATGGAGTTCCTACAAGTTCTCAAAACTTACTTGGATGAAAGAACAAACAGAACCACCCACGGCATTTCTCCTTGAATGTACTAGATTAGCCCTCATGGAAAACTACTTCATTTACAAACAGACCTTCTACCAGCAGTGTCATGGAACCAGCATGGGGGCTACTTTTGCCCCGATGTAGCCAATTTATTCATGGACGCCTTTGAAAAAGACTATTTACAACGAAGCCAACCCTTTTAAACAAGCAATTGGAAGATGGCTAAGGTATATAGATGATGTGTTCATGATTTGGAAAGGCACAGAAGATGATCTACTCTCTTTCCTACAATGGCTAAATTCACAGAATTACTGCATAAAATTCACCATTGACCACAGTAAAACCCACATACCTTTTCTAGACCTGGAAATTTACAAAAATCCGGACAACTCTTTATGTACTCCTCTCTACCGGAAACCAACATCTAAAAATACCCTCCTAGAATACTCAAGTTTTCACCCTTCAGGACTCAAAATGAATCTCCCATATTGTCAATTTTTACGAATAAGGAGAAACTGCTCCACACTATGCGAATATGCGTCATAAAGCAAAGAACTAGCCATCCGGCTGAAAGAAAGAGGCTACCCCAAACACATAATTCGTCAAGCCTGCAAGCGCGTAAAAAATACAAATCGCGAGTCCTGCTTAACGCCAAGCAAGAGAGATCAATCATCAACCAAGATGACCTGCGTGACTACCTTTACTCCACTGAGTAACTCCATCAGAAAAGTGATCCTCAAACTGATTCCTTCCGACCAGAGAAACCCAGTTTTGCGTTCAAACGCAGCCAGAACCTGAAAGATCACCTTGTGCACACCTACACAGAAGTCGACGTATCAAGCCATGAACAAACCACGCTATGGCATCTCCCCGCAGTCAAAGGACATTTTAAGTGCGGCTCCTGTTCCGTCTGTCCCTTGACAGCCAATCTCAAAACCATTGATCTAAAAGGAAATCCCTGGACTCTCAACTCTTTCACCAATTGTAGAACCAAATGGTCAGTTTACATAATCAAATGCCCCTGTGATCTCATCTACGTGGGAAAGTCCAAAAGAGAAATAAGGCAACGCATTTGTGAACACTGGTCCTGTGTGCACAACCAAGTTGAAGACAAACCATTGGTGGCACATTTCAAATCAAAGAACCACACCCAGAATGAGATCTTTTGGGCAATACTACAAACAGTGGGCAACCCGTTCCGCTGAGGTGACAGAGACCTAGCCTTACGCAAGCTTGAGCAGAAATGGATCTATCGCTTAGACTCTGTCAGACAAGGCCTAAACATTTCTATTGAATGGAAACTTTTTTTCAACAAATAACGTTCTTGTAATATCTATTCTATCAAATCAGACTGTACATCAAACTTAGACAAGACTTGTAGATCATTCTGCCTTCCGGTTATAACATTGGGCCCACCACCGTATAACCTATATCTGTCACCCCGCTCTCTCTTAAAGAGCTCATTCTTGACACAGAGATAAGCTTTTGCCTTTTTCAACTACTCTATTAATGCGTTTGCCTTAATTTCTGCCCACGTTGTATGCTCACATCCACCACCATGTCTAAACCATCAAACAAGCAGGTGCAATTCGCTCTTGTCATGCTGAATACGATGTTTAAACAGTTATGTCTCATGTAACTGTTCACTATATGTGCCCAAATGCACCAACATGGCTAAACCCCCAAACAGGCGGGTGCAAATGGTCTATTTTATGCAAAATATTATGTTTGAACAAATATATCACTTTGCCACAGACAGCGTAACAAGTCACATATGCTTTCCATTTGTTATGTATACTCACATGCACCAGTATGCTTAGACATGTACAATTGGCTTATTCAATGCCTTTCAAAATATTATGAAATTTATACTTGTTCACGTCATTGTTATTTAAACCAAACGTTTTCAGGAAGATTTAGATGTTCCCAATGGGATTCACTACGGGACGTGACTTACTCCTCTAGAGCCAGATCACTCGTCTCTCGGGACAGGACACTACTCTCTTTTGACATGCGCGTCAGCTACATCGCTTTTCTGACATCCGCACATGACCTGCAGGCAGCGCGTATAACACCACACATGCGCACTAGGCCCCAACAGTGACACAACTCATTTTTCACTTTGCGGAAGAGCTGTTGCCGTTGTCCACCTTCGTTCTCCACAGATCAGGTAATTCTTTTTAGCCACATCCCTCATGGGATCACAAACATTTTCTGTGCTACAGCACAACTGCCTAATTCTTAGCATTCACCCGCACGGCTCACCTGCCGTCATAATCTTGTTTTTTTCGCCGCCAGGGATCGATAGATAAGCTCAGTGCACTTCAGCAATTTCACCCACTTGCGAACCTAGAGGTAACTCACCGTTTTCATTTACCCAAATTACTACAGGGATTGACAAACAACCTCTTTGCACTATGTACCTCTATTTATAGGGTCTGACTCCAGCTTACACAGAAACCATGGCCATTAGACCATAATTCCAACTTGCCCCACTGTAAGCATGTCCTGTATCACAGGCACCAAAACTATCTGGCCTGCACTCCATTAACAATTACATTCAAACAGCAGAATATCCACCATAACACTTTCTGGCTCAGTTTCCACCACGACGGCACTATTAAGCAATTTCATTCTCACATTGTGGCCACCAGCCACGCTCCTAAACCATTCTTCTGATTACTTAGCATGCGGCCTCTGACGTTTGCAGACAGCCCCCCAGTCAAAATCACTCGCTGGGTTACCAAGACCTCAACCAAGGCACCTACTTACCTGTACATGGTAGGTCCTCTTGTTTGCAGTTTTTTAAACATCCAGACATCACTTTCACTCAACTAACCCAGTCCCCTATCATTTCTAGGTGGACGCACCCCTCTCTTAACATCGACCCGACCTGAACAAACTGTCCTGAAGACCGTTCGGTACCTCACAGCAGCGTTGTCTCAATTTTTACAGCCACTGCTACCAGCTATCTATACCGAACCAGAAACACAAAATTGTGTGTCGGCAATGTTAAATGTATTGTCATCTAAAACAATACATGAAATAAACACGATTTGTCACTCTGCCTACTAACTCACAAATATGCAGACCTTAATGTGCTTAATAATGCATATCTTCAGCGCCACGGCGCAGTTTGTAAAATTGTTTTGTTCTCTCTTAGTGTAAATTAAAAAAAAACTTTTTGCCATTCCTGCATCCTCAGGTGTTTTTTGTCTATTGAGCTAGCAGTCATCTAGCTCCACTGCAAACCTGGTGACCCTATGTCACGCTTTTGGTTAGGGTAGCTTTGACTCACTTTCTTTCCTACCGTACCTCCTTACCCTCTTGAGTCAAGCCCCCTTATAAAAAAAGAAGGTTCGCCCATTTATCTCTCATTATGGTGGGAGAGAGGCCCAGGTCCCACAATACACCACGCTTCACCATACAATAGACACAAATGTAGGCCGTACCTAGACTAGAGTGTCCTGCAAAGCTGTGGCGAGGCCGAAGTTTCACAATACACTACGTTTCACCATATGGCAGACAAAAATGGAGGATATACCTAGATATGAGAGTCCTGCAGAGCGGGAGAGGCCCAGGTATCCCAATACATTACGTTTCACCATACAATACACAAAGGGGAGGCTGTACCTGGATTTGAGAGTCCATGTTTGCTTAACATTCACAATCCTATCTAAGTGTGGGATCTGTCAACATTCAAAATCCTGTGTAGATGCGACACAGCCTAGTTTCCAGAGTTCTATCTGATGGTGGCATTTGGTAAGGTTCACATTTCTATCTAAGTGAGGCGCTTGCTAACATTCACAATTCTATCCAAGTGTGGCATTTACTTAACATTCACAATTCCATCTAAGTGCGGCATTGCCATGATTCACAGTTCTATCTAAGTGAGGCATTTGCTAACTATCACAATTCTATCCAAGTGTGACGTTGACTTAACATTCACAATTCCATCTAAGTGCGGCATTCTCATGGTTCACAATTCTATCAAGTGAGGCAATTGCTAACGTTCACAATTCCATATATGTGGCGCTTACCAGCATTCACAATTCCATCTATGTGTGGCATTTACTTAGCATTCATAATTCTATCCAAGTGTGGCATTTGCTAAAGTTCACAATTCTATCTAAGTGTGGCATTTACTTAGCATTCACAATCCTATCTGGATGCGGCATAGGCAAACGTCCACAGTTCTATCTAGGTGTGATACTTGCTAACAACCACAATTCTATGTAGATTAGATGCAGGCTAATGTTCACAACTCTATGTTCTATGTTATGAGGTAAGGTAATGTTCAGTGGCAGGGCTTTCTGGAGTAGAGTGATTGCTCTACACCTCACCCATGTCACGCTTACTTTGGGAGTTGCTGCTGGTTGAGGGCTGGCCACTGGCTTCCCATGCTGACACCTGCAGACACGATCTGGTGCCACCTGTGTAGGAGCCGCCCTTTGCCTCGGGGCCCTTAGCCACAGGGGCTGCCAGGCAAAGGGCTGCCCTGGGAGGGTGGGTTAAAGTACTTATGTGGCCAATCAGGGGAGGGAGGGAGGGTGAGGAGGCAGGGTGAATTCAGGAAGAGGGACACAGGCTCAGAAAGCAGGTGTGCAACACGGCCAAGCAGCCCAAATAGGACAACAAAATGGTCGGAATTAAAGGACCAGGAGGGTCCACAAACAGGATCACTCACCAATAAGGGGGTCAGGAGGCATCTCATGTCTATCGTGGTCATGGGACTCCCCTGCAACCCTAATGGGAGACTGTAATGGCTCCAAATGGGAGACTCAAACGACATTTTCTTTGGGATTCCGATTTACTGAGTCCAGAACTAACTTGTCTGTGGTTATTCATCCCCCTACTAGGGTGCTGTGGGTGTGTTAGGGAGATTTATCCGTTTTATGCTTAATCCCCTCTCCTACTGAGAGCCCCAGCACTTTTTTTGCTGCACATCTGGACCTTTTTCTTGTTCTCTTGAATGAGGGGAGCCTTTCCCCCCTCATTCATTCTTACTGCTCTATCCATGGGAACTTTGTTCTTTATGTTTTACCTTATTTTATGGAGTCTTGCTTTCCTCCATATCTCTTAAAGGCATCTGTGTTACACTTTTGCAGCACACAGCACACTCTGTGCAGTGTTGCTGGGGACCCTTTGGGTTCTCCTTTTATATGCTTTTATTTTTCCTAAGAACTACTGTTCTTAAGGAAAGAGGGATACTTTGTATCCTTCCTAAAACTTCCACTTATGAGAGATTAACACATACCACCTTATGTGGAGTGCTTAGGATATACCTAGTATCCCCACTCTCTCTGCCCCAGTGACTTTTTGGTCACAGTGACAACCCTAAAGTTGTGGCAGTGGACATGTTCTACCAACTTTGGTGCTATTTTCTACCGCAGACTGTATTCACAGCCTCGGTTATGCACCAAAGTGTCACCTATGTTCTAACATGGTGGCCCCTTTCTTTTTTTGCCGTTTCTTGTATGGTTGTCCTTTGCTGGCCCTTCTACCATTCTGGGAGGGGGAGGTCTGAATTTGAGTTTTGCTGTTAGGGAGAATTCTCTGAAATGTCCTAATTGCATTCTACCTTAGAGACAGACCACCCAGCACTTTTGCTGGACTTCAGGACTTTTAATTTTTCAACCTGGATGGACAGACATTTTGCCCACTCATGTATTTTTCTGTGATTTATTCTTTGTGTTTCTTTTGACTTTGGAGTCTGACAAACTCTATAGGCATCATCTTTTACATTGTGACACACAGCACCTTCAGTGCAGTGGCACAGGGTAGATTTCCCAAAGGTTTAAATACCTTCTCTTGGTGTAACTACAGTTACCAAGAGCAGTGAAGTGAAATTGACTTTACTTACATTTTGTAACTTTCTAGACCCAGCATACACTATCTTACCATAGGGTGCTGGAGGGGTTACTTAGTATCTCCTTTGTCTAGTTTCTCATGTAACATTTTTATGTTATCCTTTCTACAATTAATGGCTGCTGGCAGTGGTTTACTTTTTACTACCATTGTGTGTTTTTACCACGGGCTGCAATTGCAGCTTGGTAAAGCACCCATGGGTGCCCATTTCGTCAAAATGGCACTGGTCTTCTTTTTTCGCCATTTCTTGTTGTAAAGGTCCTTCTTGAGATTTACTCTGCATGCCAAACCAGGTTTGGTCCCTTTGTTCATTTTGTCTTTGGCGTGGTTGACTGCTGAAGCCCGCCTCTGACGACTGTGTGCCTGGCAGGGGCAGGAAGTGAGGGAGGAGCCCGAAACTTCCTGTGCTTAATCTCCTAGGTGACAGGAATGCACTATTTGCCGGCTGGCTGCTCTTGGAGGACAGCCACCCTGCTGTGTGATTGACAGCTAGGCTGGAATTAATGGGAGAAACCTTCATAAAAAGGTGAGTCTTTTGGCTTGGAAGGCAGAGTCAACCACTGGAACGAAGGAAATCTGAGGAAGAACTTGGATACGCCTGCTGCAACTATTGGACCGTTGGTTTGCCCGGTGAAGCCCTGCTGCTGTGCTGAAACTCAATTTTCATTTCGTCTAGAGGAGCCCTACAAAGGACGTCTTCTCCCCTTGGGTTGGTGGGACCAATCGATCCCAAGACAAGCTTATCTGGACATACTCTCGGAGCAGGCTGCACTTCTATTGCTGCTGCAGGAACCGACTGCCAGGGAGAGGAAAAACAGAATCGAGTGAGTATCTTTAAGTTGGCCAAGAGCTCCAGGAAGATCCTCTGGA
The DNA here is from genome assembly GCF_040938575.1 of Ambystoma mexicanum. Taxonomy (NCBI): domain Eukaryota; kingdom Metazoa; phylum Chordata; class Amphibia; order Caudata; family Ambystomatidae; genus Ambystoma; species Ambystoma mexicanum. Next base: position 1,017,120,881 of record NC_090923.1, on the reverse strand, counting down.
CTCCCAGGAAGCAGGACTGACTGAGCCTGAGCCACCTCAACAGAGTGCAGGACCCCAGAAGCAAGGAAAGTCCATCTCGACAGCCAGGAACCGCAGAGGTGCTATTCGTGAGAGACGCGAGGAGCTAAAACCGTTAAGTGCCGCTGAATTGAAGTCTGCCTATTGCTGCTGCTGACTTTCATAGTACAGGAGTCCCCAGACGTCATCCTTCTTGTCTCCACAACTGAAGCCCAGGAACAAGGTATTTGCAGACCTACACAGTTTAGTTTGTTTACTTATATAGCGCACATAACCCAGGGGTATCTGGGCGCGTTTACTTGAGTACACAGCATGTTTCCAACTTACAATACTGGTATTACAGAATTACAATATAAAGCGTGTTACAGAATTACAATATATGATATAGCAGACTTGCAAACTTACAACACAACAACAACAACAACAAGGAATCTGGGTACACGATATCATGACAAATGGTGTCAATGAAGGATTAGAGAACACTTGCCAGTAGTTGACTTGGGTTACAGAACAGAGTCACGCCTGGTAAGACAATGATAGAACAAAATAATTATATTCAGTGTGCTATGTGAGTGAAAGTGAGACCTAGGGAGACAACTGTGTTAGGATGGTTGCTGAGCGAAGAGCAAGGTTTTTACTTTGGCTCTAAAGGCCCAGAAGGAAGGTTCTGCTCTAATGGCTGGGGGGAGTGAATTCCAGCATTTGGCCGCTAACACTGGGATACTAGAACCTCCTGCAGACTTTAGTTTGTATTTTGGGATGATGAGGCGGTTGAGATAGAGGGATCTGGTGGGTCTGTCTGACTGATTCCTTGAGAATTTGTCTGTCAGGTATTTTGGAGCCGTGTTTTAAAGGAGTTTGTGCTTGATGACAACCGAACGTAAGGTGATTCGGGTCATGCACAGGTAGCTAAAGTGCGTTCCGTCTGACGGCTGAGATATGATAAGAGCGTGGGATATTCAATGCTGATCTTAGGGCATTATTCTGAAGTACTTGTAGTCTATTTAAATTCTGTGCCGAGGAGCCAAGGAATAGGGTGTTGCAATAGTCCAGTTTAGAGAGGATCAGTGTTCTGGCTAGCATAAAGCAACTATTGGTCGATAAATAGGGTTTGCAGGCGTTTATCAGTTTGTTAGTATATGCTATAGTTGAGGCTGTGGCCTTAATTTGTTTTTGAGAGATAGATTGGAATCTACGTAAACCCCTAACGTTTTAACCTCGCTAGAAACTTTGATGGTGTTCCCATCAATATTGAAGGCCTTGTAGTGTTTGTCCAAATTGTTTAGACAAGCTTTTGAACTGATGATCAGAAGTTCAGGCTTGTTGTCGTTTAAACAAAGGCTGTGGGCAGCCATCCAGGCTTGAATCTCCAGGTAGATATCATTTATCATTTTTGAGTCTTTATCATAGCAACTAGAGAGCGTGATGAGGACTTGGGTGTCATCAGCATAATTTGTGCAGGTGACACCCAGGTTATCAAGACAATCAAAAAGGAGCTTAGTAAACATATTATAGAGCTTGGGTGATACTCATGATCCCTGTGGGACTCCACGATGGATTGGTACTGGGAGAGCGGACGCTGAGGGGGCGAAAACCCTGGTTGTTCTGTTAGAGAGAAAAGAATGGATCCAGCTGGTGGCATTCGGTGAGAAGGCTGCAGCTGATTTTAGATGTTTGGTCAGGCTCTGCGTGTTCATCTATCCCTCAACCAAGTCACTCATTCCATAACTGGTGTGACTGGGAAAGAGTTAACTATACTTTGCATTGGGGGTTCATAAGTACTTACCAGTTTAAGAATATTTGTTGATTTATTAATACAAGCAATAGGGGTGCCCCTTTGTGCAAACGTGAGACGGGGCAGAGTATACTTATTAAACAGAAAACAAAATACCCACGCTTATGACAATCATCATTCTTGTCATTAATTGCAGTTATTTCTTTAAAAGTAGAGAGCAATGTGCTTCAAGAGTCACATGAAACCAAAGAGAAGTCCTCAGAGTGCAAGCTTCATTTAATACAAAGAAAGTGTTTTTATAATTAAATTCTTAAAACGTATACATCTTTTTTACATAAACTTAGTAGAAATATTGAAAAAAGAAAAAACATACGACAAAACATTCACAATATATACATGGATCACAAGAGAAAACATAAGTAATCCATCATTATGGAACAATTCAAATGGTTTTTGCCCGTTTAGTTGGATAGGCCTACAGGAGACAGATTGCTGCTGCAGAAGACACTGCCAGGGTGTATTACAAATTACGTTGGTAGGTTGGTAGATGGTGTAGACATGGTTAATTAATAAACATGAACTTAATATCTGCCCAAGGCAAAGAATATTTGTTGACCATTGTTTATTCTATAACTTCTGCCTTTTTGAAAAAACTCAGTATTACTCTATATATGCCAGTGATAAATCAATGTCCACAGTGTCCTAGTTATATAAGTCACCTGAGGATGTAGGAAGTGTGTGTGCCATCCACAATGGGTTTCATCTGATATAGAGAAGCAGAGAGTGTATTTTTTAAGTGTGTTATTTGGTTACAGAGTTAATAATTCCTTCTAAAGAAGGCTTATTCAATTGACTGTTTAATAAATGTTTCATTGTTTAATCAAGAAACCTTGAGTCTAAGAGTTTATTTGAATAACTGCTACTGTGAAACTCCATTACAACGTTACAGCTCACATTGGCCCCTCTCGAGAGGCTGCTCAGTTATGCTACCAACGTGTGTAGTACATCTGATAAAAAGGCACCAAAACCACAGACCGACGTGGGAGACTGAATAAATCCTTGTTGAGGGTCCCGTTTCCCCGACTGCTGCTGTGACATCCTATTCAGAGTGCTTCCTATTGTCACCAGACCAAGGAATCAGAATACCGGAAGACATTCCCTCAGCATTTTGCTGATGCAGTCAATTAAAATAAATTGCCAAAATTGAAAAACTAAGTTCTACAAAAAGGAAATGAACAGCAAAAACGCATGGAAGCCCCACATAAGTAGCACCCCATGACCGCTCTAGCATTTGAAACCAAAATGGACCAAACTAGCTTTGTTGGAATAAAACAAATATTCTTATTGTGCACTATGTACATGGATCCACAGTCAACATAGATTCCTTATCCCCATAGGTAATTTAAAAGAGGGGATATTTTAGTTCATAACAAGGTGGTAAGATTTTCATATTTATGATAAATCTTCCTGATCTGTGTCAACCCCAGAACCTTTTGCTTGGACTTGGTCATTATTTTACCTTGTCCCTGGGTGAGTGGTTATCTTTTTCCCCTGTGGCCTAATCCTTTACTTTTTTTATGGGTGACCTTTTTATGTCTCTCCATAGTGTATGATTGAAGTTATAGTTTCCTATAACTTTGGACTGACTAATGTACTATGGCAGCACACAACATTTTAAATGCTGTGGCTTCCTTGTTAATTCTATTATTTCTTGGGTGAACTACTGTTCCCAAGAAATAAAGTGGGATTTCCATCCCCTTTACATTTTATATAGTAAGCCACCACACGCCACCTTATGTGGAATGCTGGGGGGGGATACAATTCTTACTTACCTGGTGACATTTGTGTTACAATTGCAAGTTTATTGAATGGCTGGTGTCAGTAGTTGTACCTTAGTGACATTTTAGTCTTATTACTCGTAGGCTGTTAAATCAGCCTCAGTAATGTACAGAAAGGCCACCATTCTGCTAGAATGGTGGGCTCCTTTTTTCGCCATTTCTCGTTTGCTTATTGTTTGAGGTCTTCCACTGATTCTAGGCAGAAACGACCTCTGTGGAAGTTTTGTCTTTGGCTGGAATCCTTGGTATTCCCTGCCAATGCTCCAGAATGTCTGAGAAGGCAGATGTACAAAACTCTGCAGCCCTTTGTCTTTGACCTTGCCTGAAAGGAACCAAGCCCCAGTGCGGGATGGCTGTCCTGATTGGACAGCCAGACCACCCCTTCCTGTAAACTGCAGGGAGAGATTGCCTATGTTGTGCTGTAGTTCCTGATAAATTCTCCGAACCCGGAAGCTGCTGACAAGTCGACCACTGGAGCAGAATCCGAAGTGGAAGATTAAGAAAAGACCTCTGTGGCGATTTCCAGTGGCCAGAGAGCCTGCTGTGTAAAGGAAGCCAATGTAACCCTTCCTTCCAATTGACCTGGGGGGGATCCAGAATGCGACAACTCCTACCCAGAGCCTGGTGAGATCTACTAGTCTCAAGAAGACCTACATGTTGAGCCACCGCATGACATGCAGCGACTTTGCTGTGATGCAAACTACCAAACTCTTTTTACTGGACTTTAGGACTTTTTATCTCATGTATTTTTTTGTGATTTATACTCTGTGTTGACTTTGGAGTCTGACAAACTCCATAGGCATCATCTTTGCAGTGTGACACACAGCACCTTCAGTGCAGTGGCACAGGGAAGTCTCTTAGATTTTCCAAAGGTTTAAATACCTTCTCTTGGTGAAACTACAGTTTCCAAGAGCAGTAAAGTGAAATGGACTTTACTTACATTTTGAAACTTTCTAGACCCAGCACACACTATTTTACCGTAGGGTGCTGGAGGGGTTAGTATCTCCTTTGTCTAGTTTCTCATGTAACTGTTTTATGTTACCGTTTCTACAATTGATGGCTGGTGGCAGTGGTTTACTTTTTACTACCATTGTGTGTGTTTTTACAGCGGGCTGCGTTAGCAGCTGCAATAAGGCACCCATGGGTGCCCATTTTGTCAAAATGGCCCTGGTCTTCTCTTTTCTCCATTTCTTGAAGGAAAGGTCCTTCTTGAGATTTATCCTGCACGCCAAAACAAGTTTGGTCCCTTGGTTAGTTTTGTCTTTGGCAGGAGTCATGAGTGAAGCCCGCCTCTGGCTCCACCCCAAGGTAATTGGCCCCAAGGTAATTGGCCGGCTGGCTGTCTGGCAAGGACAGCCACCCTGCTGTATGATTGACAGCTAGGCTGTAATGAATGGGAGAAACCTGCATAAAAGGCTAGGTTTTTTGGCTTGGAAGACAGAGTCTACCACTGGATGAAGAAATCCGAAGAATTGGAAGAGACGCCTGCTGAAACTCCTTGTCCATTGGTTTGCCTGGTGAAGCCCTGCTGCTATGCTGAAGCTTCGAATTTGTTTCTACTAGAGAAGCCCTGCAAGGATGACTTCTCCCCTTGAGTTGGTGGGACCAATCAACTCCAAAGTAAACTCATTGGGACATACTCTTGAAGCAGGCTGTACTGCCACTGCTGGAAACAAAGTGCCAGTGAGAGGAACACCAAACCGAGTGGATTGCTTTTAAGTCGGACCCGAGCACCAGGAAGATCCTCCGGACTTCCCTGAAGCAGGACTGACCAAGCCTGAGCCACCTCAACAGAGTGCTGGACTCCAGATCCGAGGAAAGTCTGAAGTGGTATCTGAGAACTGCAGTGTTGCGATTTGCTGTCAGACACGAGGAGCTGAAACGCTGAAGTGCCACTGAATTGAAGTTTACCCATCGCTGCCGTTGACCTTCTCATTGTAGTGCAGGAGTCCCCAGACATCCTCCCTCTTGTCCCTACGACTGAGGCCCAGGAACACCAGGATCTGCAAAGCTGTACAGGAACAGAATCCAGCTGGAACCATTTCTTCTAACCAAAGATACTGTAAAGTCTAAGAGCACTTACCTTTTGTGGTGTAGCCTTACTTGTTCTCAGTTGAGACTTGTCTTGGTTAACCTTGCAGAGTTGCTTGTACCTTTGCCCCTCACAAGCCTCCCAGCTTGTGGCCCTTTAAGTGAATCTTATTTCTACAAATGTTTCTAAAAACATTGTGCAAGACTTTACCAAGAAGAGCTTCATCTTCCCTAGACTTTGTTCAACTAACATTGGGTGTCCTGGCTCCCTGAGAGAGACTTGTTACCTTTGACTCTCTGCCTTTACCTTTCCCGCAGGAAAGGGTTAAATGTACTTGACATTGGAAGGTTCAGAAAGTACTTACCTGTTTATGAATTATTTGTTAACCTTTGTTTTATTCCCATATCTAACCATGGTACCAAACTCAGTATTGCTCTAAAGCTATTTAAATCACCTAAGTGTGTAGGAAGTGTCTGTGTGCCATCCCCAATGGGTATCATCTGATTTAGAGAAACTAAGAGTGTATTTTGAAGTATATTATAATTGTTACATTTTTTTGCTCTCTTTTTGCTCCCTTCTGAAGAAGGTTTATATAACTGACAGTTAAATTAATAATTGTTTAATCAAGAAACCTTGAGTATAAGTGTTTATTTGAATAACTGTCACTGTGAAACTCTGCGTTACAACCCTACTGCTCACATTGACCCCTCTTGAGATAAGCTTGACTGCTCAGCCACACTACCAACCTGTATAGTACAGACTTATACCAAAGATTGGGTTCCTATCGCCAGGAGGTCAAGGTTGCTGTAGTGCACCCAAAGGGTACTGCACACAATCTAGCCTAAAACTCTGGGACCTCGAGCCTGAGTGCGGTGCATGGTATTCGGAAGTCTGAATTGGCCCCCAACTTTGCTGGACTCCTGCTGGATCTCCAGAAACACGATTTTAATCCCTGAAGTCCCCCCACCAGAGTGCAGGACCGGGACAGTGAAGGAATCCGACCAGCGATAATTGTTCTTCATCTGGCTGCTGTGAAAAGGTTCCAAGTCCACAGAGCCCGGAGAAAGTGCGAAGAGTCCTTTGATGGAAGCCTCCTCCGACGACTGCTGCTGCAAGTTCAATTCCATTGTCCAGTTCTTTCGTTTCAAGACCAAGAAACCAGGGACCAGGTCCTGTTCTGCTGTATCCTAGAGGCATCCACCCAGAAGCTCTTCTTTTCTCCTAAGGTAATGTGTGGGCTTGGGTATTAATTGCCTTAAGTTTGGTGTGCATCCTGTGAGGCTGAGTGGGTGATTCGTGTGGTTGGGAGTTTGCCCATACCACTTGCCCAGGCTTAATGCTGGAACACATATAGGGAGCCTTCTCCGAAGCCCCTGAACACTAACTCTGAAAGTGACTACTTCCTTTTTAAGCCTTTTGATCTCCTATGGAACTTTGGATTTCCTGCAACTGGACCCCATCTCAACCTGACTACATCTGGCACCTACACCACTAGGGTTCCTCTTCTGCCTCAGAGAACTCATGCAATAGATTAGGGAAGGACTGGATAAAAAAAAGGATTCTGCCTTGAAAGTATAAAAAGTGTAAAAGTACTTAGTTGCTAAAGACGTTAGTGTGGTAACTAAAGTGTCATTAGCTTTATGCTTACCTTTGAGTTGCATTCTGCCGCTCTAAAACGTGTATACACCAACTTGGAATGCCCCCCCTTCTAAAAAGTAATGTGTATCATTGCTTAACTAACTGAATGAGTGTAAATGCTTACCAATAGGGTTTGCCTGCCGTGAATAACATTGTGTTATTCTTAAAGTGCATCATTGGGTGTTGCTTTTCCTGGTCTGCTTCATTCAGATCTAAAACAGTGTTAGGGTTTATACATACTTTTAAATAGCTGGATGCTCTTTTAAAAAGAATATAGGTCTTACTCACGTTGATTAGCTGCAGCTCTTCTAACCTCGTAAACCGGGGTTGTTCTTACGTGAATTGCTTTGGTGCTATTCTAAAATATGCAAAACAAGGGGGGTTCTGGGAGTCCCTCTACCGGCACGAACACGGACCATTGACCTGTTCTTGGGTGGATGGTCCCGGGAGAATCTCAACCAAGTCTTTAGCTCACTGTCCCTTTCACAGAGGAAAGATATCCCTGCATATCAGTCTTTGTCCTGCCTAGGGGCAGTCCAGCACCAAAATGCTAGGCAATTCTCCTCTGAACAGGAGTACCAACAGCAACGCAAGACACGTGTTTCAGCCTAGATGGTCCTCATTAGTGAGGTGGAGCTGTGCCTCTCACAGAACAGTGAGCAAGAGGTCCACGCCTGGATTACCCTGGTAATTTAGGGTGAAACCCAAAGTTACTAAATATGCAAAACAAGGGGGGTTCTGGGAGTCCCACTAACAGCACAAACACGGCCCATTGACCTGTTCTTGGGTGGATGGCCCTCGGGAGAGTCTCCACCAAGTCTTTAGCTCACTATCCCTTTCACAGAGGAAAGATATCCCTGCATATCAGTCTTTGTCCTGCCCAGTGGCAGTTCAGCACCGAAATGCTAGGCAATTCTTCTCTGAACAAGAGTACCAACAGCAACCCCAGACATGTGTGTCGGCGTAGTCTGGGATCATCAGTGAGGGGGTAACAGTCATTTCAACAATAGGGTAATCGTCTAGAGCTTCCCGAGTAAGCACCCACCTGGTGCCTGACTCCTCTGTAGCTGGTTTTCCCCTCTCACATTAACAGTTCTTTGTACTTTCTGTAATTAGCCGTTTGCTACATTTGTTAAACACAGTTCGGTTTCTTATCAGCTCTTCCCTTGACTCACCGGCTGTGAGGAACCCTGTGGCTTTTCTCGTCTCGTAAGTCGAGGCCGGTACCACCGAGGCAAGCGTCTCTCCCTGGCTTGGTTATCACCGGAGGAGGGCCTTGTGTACCACTGACATCTGCTGCAACACACGCTGGCTATTGTTCCCGGTTTATGATTACCTTTGTGGAGGTTTCATGGGCCTGGGTCGGAAAGGGCAAGGTCGTGTCTATCCTGATCACCCTCTCGGTTTGCGCCGTCTTTCTCCTCCTCTTCAACTGCCGTGCTGAGTTAGCTCTCTCGTTGTGTGGTTTGCCTTGCTCGTATTGTGCTCTCGTGCTCCATCTTTTATCCCTGTGGGGAAAGGAAAGGGCCGTCAGGTGTGTGTGTGTGGATGATTCAGGTCAATTGCCTGACTTTGCCTGACCCTTGTCGTGGGACATGTCAGGTAAATGGGTCTGGTGTTTGTCCATCTTCTTTTTCGTGGTGTGCGAAAGTGTCTGGGTCGGAAAAGTGGGGGGGGGGAGTGAGTATCCTACGGGGTAGGACAGGGAAAAGGTGTTATAAGAAGGGGGATACCTCATCTCACCCATCGTATCCCACTTACACTCCTCGAGGACCCCCCCATCCAGGTGATCCTCGCTCACTGGTCCACACCCAGGAACTGGACCCAACAGCAATGGCCGTGTCCTGGCCAAATGGATGACACATCCCCGGCGACTAGTCCATGAGACAACTTCAGGTTTCTCACAGCAGTGAGACGGAGTGGACAAGATGAAAGAGTGGAGAAGGAAGAGGTGAGAGTTGGCTTCTTAGAAGTCTCAATCACACAGTGTGTTTGCTGACCCTATCTCATATTCCTTTAGATCACTAACAACTGGCTAGAGTAGGGACCGTTATGAAGTCCCATAGGGAGTTTAGACAGCCGGCATTTAGATTAGCATGTCTAGCATAAGCCAGCTTTTGGAAAGTAGGGGTCAACATTCTGTAGCACTAAACGGGGGTTAAAGTTGCCAAGGTTAGGGAGGTGGGTCATAAGAAGACAAGAGAAAGAAACAGAAGGACGGCCCTAGGTCCCAGAAAAAGCACAAAAAAAACCTTGAATCATCTGTGTGACTTGGTGATTCTTGTGCCATCTGAGACACCGTCGGAACCAGCTGTCAATATGCTTCACTGCAATGTCACATAACTTTTCAGTCAGACTCCACTCCCAGATCCTGTGATGTCATAGGGTACAGCTCTACCCGTACAGTAGAACATGCTAAATGCAATTACCTGAACTGACCAATAGACTAATCCTGGGGAGTGATATCACCGTCAGAACAGGGAAAGAGGGAAGATTAACCTTCAGCATGCCACGATAAGGTGAAAAACACAAGAATGATACCATTTATGACCACCACTTATGCTGCCCATAGCCCCAGCCTAAACAGGTGGCTAAACTACCACTATCCAAACGAATTTACAGAATACCTAAAGCATTTCTTAAAAAACCTGCGCCTGGTAACTTCTAGGTATTTGTCCTCAATACCCTCACCTGGTTGTCATGCTGCCTTTTCCTTAGATTTCACTGCTTTATTCTCCTTTTTAGATGTTTGTAAATCCTAGTGTACCTGCATACCAAACTGGTATTCCCTGTCAAAAGGCAGGTTTGTATTTGCCAGTTTCTCTGTTCTAAAGCCTCCCATTGTCGGGCAAGCAACTTTTTGCAACGTTCCCTCCATAGTTTCCTATGGAACCCTTTTTTTTTGCTCCGTTTTTGATCCTATTGCTACATTATGAAGGGGATTAAACCTTCAGGGTCACTTACCTTGCAATCACTTGTTATCGGGAAACTCATCAGTCCTTTGGACTGTCAGTAGTGGGAGACTGTTTCCCTTTTTGAATTCTTGCATTTTTATATTGCACACAGCATCTTACCATGCATTGCAGTGGGAATACTTTTGCATTAGCCTAGCTTTTTACACATAGGATGTTTGCTTACTTTTATATATCTGCCTAAAGGACAAGCTGGTGGTAACAGTTCCATTTCATCGTTTTTGCATTATTTTTGGAGTGCACATTTGTGTTTTCGCATATGGCTACTAAAAGTGGCTAGTGTCCCAAAATGGCCATGCCAAGAGAGTTTCGCGTGTTCTTTGGACATATTGCAGTTTGGTCTTCTTCCTCAGATATCAGGTAAACCAAGGCCTTATAAGGTCATGCATTTGCCTGGAAAAGTGTGTGGGTGTCTGTCTGTCTCAGGAAGGGGGCTGGGACTGTCTAGTCCCAGCCCATATCGTTGGTGCCAGAAAGTCTGCTTCTGGGGTGGATGTGAAACCAGCAGTTCTCCCCAATTGGACAACTACTGGCTGTTTGAACGGTGCAGATCCTTAGCATTGATGGGCTTGGATTTGCTGTCAGCTCATATTTTGGATAAGGGGAGGACTCCATGTCTATGTTTCAGATCTATGTTCGAGCCAAGAATCCCTCAAAGAAGGATCCCTGTTGATGACCGAAAGACTATTCCTGAAGTGGCCCAGCATCCCTTCCAGTAGCCAGCTTGGTGAAACCCTGATTTTCTACCTGATCTCATAAGTCCCTGAGCGTTGCTTCAACCCTTGGACTAGTGGGATTAACTAGTCTCAATGCCTTCTCGAGGATCCAGCCCTTCGTAGCCTTCCCAAGTGTCCCTGGATTGCCCAATGGACTGGCCAGTTCTCTTGTGGGCTACCCCACCAGAAGAGTCATCGTTCCTCGATTGAGTCCATAACTTACCTTGTTGTAGAACTTCTAGTCAGTTTGAAACTAATCCCCACCAGAGGCCCATTACATCCTTTATACAGAACTTTCATACCTGAGAGAAACACTGTACTAGACCCTGTGACATTTGGGCACAAGGCCCCATTCATTTTAGGGTTTGGACTTCTTAAGTTAGGATATTGTACTGGTGATTGGTTCCCATCAATTTACTGCATCTACAGTATTTACCTGTATTGCTTCATAAATTATTTTATGAGGTCTATTAATTGGACATAATGGTGTTTATATATGTGATACAATACTCACCGTAATCGTATTTCTGGTGCTTGTATCTGCTTAGATTCACATGCTCTGCATAGTCCAACATCTAGTGGAAGTCGCAGAGTATTACAAGATTTGTTTTTTAAATTCGAAAACTGACGTCGACAGGGTGCGATTAGTAATATTATCCCTAGTGTGACGTGTACTTTACCCATGGTCCTTCATACGTTGAGGTCCCTCAGATTATTTGTTTCCGACATGAGTTTGCATGAAGTATAGTGTGAGTACAGATGTTGTAAAGCAGAAGCAGAAAATTCAGAAAACATCTATTCCAGTAGGGGAGGAAGGGTGGGCGCATGTGAATCAAAGCAGATACAAGCACCAGAAATAAAAATTACAGCGAGTAATGTATCCCTTCTGGAGCTTGTGGATCTGCTTGGATCACATGCTCTGCATATATTAGCGAGCAGTATCTAGAGAAGGAGATGGTAAGTTAGAAGGTAGCGGCAACAATCCTCGACTTTAGAATGTGTGTCAATGCAGTGATGCTGTGTGAAGGTATGGATGAAACTCCATGTAGCAGCTTTGCAGATGGCTGTCAGGTTTCGCCAAGCTTGAACTGGAGAACACTCGACGTGTAGCCGTATAGTTCTTCCTGCCAATGTCTCCCTTTGTATTCCAAAAGAAAACTACAAAGGTAGCAATTAGCCGAAAGATGGGGTCACTGCAGCAGCCGATGAGGAAAACCCAGAGTCTGGATACTGAAGACAGGATTCAGATGGAACCTCCCAAGAACAAGATACAATAAACACAAGGACCTAATACTACAAGAACATTAATGTGGCAAAGTTTCAAGTGAAAAGAAGAACGGGTCTGGGAACTTAACAACGGAATCCAAGTTGTTGTTACTGAGGAGCTCTGCACCACCCAATCTACCCTATACCCAATGGCACCAGGACGCCTTAACGGATCTCCTAGCAGTCTCTAGTCCAATTATATCCCGTCGAAATGAGGACGCCTATCGATCTAAAGCGCCAAGTATGATAGTCTCTAGTCCGGGCGCAAGGTACTGGGTAATGCAGGCTCTCTCCAGGTAAAGGATAAGGATTGTTCCGAAGACAGCTCAGACGATGATGGAAGTCGGGATCAGCGAATGAGGCGCAGCATAGATGTTCAAGGATACAAGCAGGTGGGTGAAGTCTGAGGGCGGCAACGTGCGAGCAGATACTATATTGAATCAGGAGACAAGCATGTCAGATAGCGTTCCAAGTCGGCAATGTGCGAGCACGGAGGTAGCAAAATCAGCTGGCAAAGTAGGTCCGGTAACTTTTCCAAGTCGTAAAGGAGTGAGAAGAGCACAATGAGAATCAGGTGACAAGGCGGGTCAGATTTCCGGGCTGTGGTTGATGAAGGAGGTAAACAGGCAATGGTAATGGGAGCAAGGTGGGAACTAGAAGCAAGAGCGGGAACAGGACAAACATAAGCTAAGATTGAAACAATCAGAAGCAGCGAGTGCGGCAACCCGGAAGCGTTTTAACGGGTGGCCACAACCCAGGGTGACTCCTCCCCACTAAAGCGCGATAGCGTTGCTTGTGGAGGGGACGCCATAGTCGCCATGGTAACATGGCCGCTGGAGTTCTGCAGGGAAATTGGCTGAAAACGGGTGTGGCGCGTTGCAGAACTTTCACACTAGTACCTTTAGATTGCTTGAGAGGAGACGGGCTTTGTTTTGGGGGCATTCCTCGGGGTAATCCTGACAGGCGTTTAGAGGGACGTTTGCAGAGAAAGCTAAGGTAGCCCCTGTACCTCTGGTAGTGTGTGCCTTTGGGGTAAAAGGTAGAAACTTATTGGATAGGGACTAGCAGAGTTGTATGCCTTGGACTATCCATCTGGAGATGGCACCCTTTGATATGTGATCGTCTTCTCTACCAGGTGCTATGGAAACAAAGCGTTAGTCTGTTTTCCTTAGGGGTTTTGTCTTGTTCACATAGTACAAGACCGTCCTCCGAACATCAAGCGTATGGAGGCTTCTTCGTTTGATGTACTCTGAAAGAAGGTGGTAAATTCTATGAACTGGTTTACATGGAACTTTGAAGAAACCCTAGGATATTTTCGGAGGACAATCTTGTCCTTGTGTATGATGAAAAAGGGGTCTTGTACAAATAAAGCCTGTAGAGCACTGACTCGTTTTAGGGAGGTGATAGCTACCAGGAATGCAGTTTTATCAGTAAGATGCTTTAGGCTGGCCTTGTGCATAGGCTCGAAGGGTGGCCCCATGAGCTTGGAGAGCACAACACTTAGATACCAACCCGGGGGAGGGTTGTAAATTGGGGGGGGGTATAGCCTCTTTACCACTTCCACGAATGGCTTGATGACAGGGACTTTCCACCAGGACATCTTGTTCTGTGAAGTGGTGTTACCACAATGGCCGCCAGATGTACCTTTAAGGAATTAAATAGTAGGCCGGAGTCTAGTAAGTTTAGCATGTAGTGTAAATGTTAGCTGGAGAACATTCCAATGGGTTTAGTGCTGTGATGTACACCATATCACAAATCATTTCCACTTATTAAAATAACACTGCCTGGTGTTGGGTTTTCGTGCCTCTTTGAGGATATCCATACACCGTTGTGGAAGGTTTAAGTGGCCAAACTCTAACTTCAGGGGTCAAGCAGCTAAGTTTGTTGATTGTGGGCATGGGTGGAGGGATGCCCCCTTGTGTTGTGTCAACATGTTGTACAGGCACAGGAGCTTGAGAGGGTCGTACATCACCAGTTTGAGCAGATGTGGAAACCAAGGCTGCCTCGCCCACATAGGAGAGACCAGAATTAGGCTTACTTGTTCCTGGTGCATCTTGTGCACTATCTTGCTCAGGAGTGGTGTCGAGAGAAAAGAGTAAGCACATTTCCCTGACCAGTTCATCCACAGGACATTCCCCTTGGACTCTGGCTGTGGAAACCTGGACACGAAGTCTGGGCATTGAGCATTTAGCTTTGTGTTGAACAAGTCTTGTGGGGGGTGACCCCATAGTGAGAATATTCCATCTAGGATATCTCTGCCCAGTTGCCACTCATGTTCTCCTGGTAGAGGGTGTCAGCTTAACGTATCTGCCAGAGAATTCCCCTGGAACATGTTGGGATGTTAGAAACATGTTCTGCTTGAGTGACCACCTCGATATCTTCTGGGATAGTTTGTATAGAAAGAGTGTGTGCCTCCCTGCCTGTTCAGAGAGAACATGGCCGTGGTGCTGTCTGTGAGGACCTGCACTGTCTGACCCTGGAGATGTTGTTGAAAAGCCTGAAGAGCTTTGAGGACTGCCAAGAGCTCCAGGAAGTTGATATGTCTTTGGGGAGTAGCGAGTGTCCACGGGCTGTGTGGTGGAGATAGTGCGCCCCCCTAACCGGGGAGTGAGGCTCGCTTGGGCTGGTGGAGCGCAAAAAGGTTTTCCTTTTAACTGCTAATAATTGGACCACTAGTGAAGAGCTTAAACCAGGGTTAGCGAAACAACCACTAGATTGTCCCACTGTCCGCTTGCCTGAGAGCACTATTTCGCTAACCATTCCTGCATTGGACAGATGTGCAGGTGCGTGTGAGGAACTAAATAAAAGCGAGGCAATCATCCCTAGCAATCGCATTGCTTTGGGTACCGCTATCTGGAGACTGACCTTGTATTGGAGGTACCTGCAGAAGCATATTTCGTACTCTCTTGCTTGAGGGGAATGCCAGCTCCTCTTTTGAGTCTAAGATAGCCCCCAGAAATTGTATTTTTTGGCTGGGGAATAGACTTGATTTTTCTCATTGATGGAGAAACCCAGATTGAAAAGGTCTATAGTTTTTTGCGTATTTAACCTGCAAATTTGAGGAGATTTCCCGGTCATCAGCCAGTCGCCCAGATAAGGGTGCACCGGGATGGACTTTCTGCACAGGAGTGCTGCCACTACTGCAAGCACCTTGGTGAGCACTCTTGGTGCTGAGGTGATGCCGAATGAGAGTACTTTAAACTGATAGTGTACTCCCACCATCTTGAAACGCAATAATTTTCTGCGCGCATGGTGCATTGAAATATGAAAGTATGCATCTTTTCATGTCTAGTGTCGCCATGTAGTCTCCCTATTTCAGGTGTGGAAACACCTCCTGAAACGTGGTTATGCAAAATTTCTGTGGTTTGACATATTTGTTTGCGGGGCGCAGATCTAGTACTGGGTGCATGGCAAGGTATTTCTTTGGCACAAAGTACGTTGAATAGATACCCTTGTTTACCTGGTTTTCCGGGATGATTTCTATTGCGTCCGTTTCGAGCAGCACCTTTATTTCCTCCAGCAGTATAGCTGTTTCTTCTGCTGTTAGTTTCTTCTGTCTTGGCGGGTGGTAAAGGTGGTTTCTGAAGCAACTCAATGGACAACACCCATTTGTCTGATGTTATCCCTCTCATGCGTGGGTGAATTCAGTGATTTGGCCTCCTACTGGAGTGGAATGGGAGGGGACCTAAAACGGTGTGTCTTTGTTTGGGAGGTGCTGAGCCTCTCCCAGGTGAGGTTCTTTCTCTACCATTCCCCCTTTGAAAGCTGGACGAGGATCCTTGGCCTCAAGACTGGTTCCAGGACGAGGACTGTCCTCCCTGAGAGTAGCCCGAGGAAAATTAACTACTCTATCCCTGAAATCTCTTCCAGTTTGGGGAACCCCGTTGGGAATAAAGTCTTTGGAGCACCCTGGACGTCCTTACCGAATCGGACGTTTGGTTCTACTGGCATGTTCAGGAGGGTTGCTTGGGTCTCTAGCTTAAACCGTGATTGCCTAAACCAGGCATGCCGCTTAATGAGCGTCCCTTCGGCTATGATGTGTCCTACGTTGGCGCCACATCAAAGTCATTTTTCAGGATGCAGCCTGAGATTCGTTTGCCTTTTGAAACAGTCGTAAGTAGTTGGGCTTTTAGTGGTTCTGGAACGTCCTGTAGTTGTTGTTCCAGCTCGTCCCATTTGTGGCAGCCGTAACTAGATAACAAGGTTGTATTTTTAGCAATTCTTGTCTGGTACGCTGCAGAGGAAGCTACCTTTCTCCCAAATGTGTAAATCGTTTTACTCTCCTTGTCTGGCGGGGCTTCTGCTGACACCAGGGGAGTGCCTGCCTTCTTTCTGGTGGTGGAAACTAACAGAGAATCTGGTTTGAGCTGGCCCCTAATATAAAGGGGGTCAGTGGTTGCATGCCTGAACAGTTTTTCTATTCTTGGGCTGACCGGTCTTGTAAGATTAGTTGTTATGAAGGACGGTTGAATACATCTCTGGATTGACTGCAAGAGAGGTTTGAATTGTGTGGCTAACCTTTTGTCCCTCAGGATGTTTTCCACAAAATCCTTATCGACTTGTGCCTCCTCAGTGTAAATGTTGAAATGTTGCCCGCCTTCAGTAACAATTAGTTGTACTGTAGTTGGTTGTCAACTGGTGAGTCTACAACCGGCTGGTCCTGATGGTCTGGTAACTGTACTATATAAATGTCATAATCGTAGTGCTGGTCTTGAACCGGGCTATAGAGATCCCCCTGGGACCCTGCTTGGTCATTATAATAGGAGTCTTGCGATGGGTCTTGATACTGAGTGATGTCTTGGGGTGCTAAGGCCGGAGTGCCTAGAGCAGAGGTGCTGGCTTGTGGCTCAAGACAGGATTTTTTGGCAGGGGGTGGCTCTGCTGATGCCCCTGGTTGCGAGGCATCTCCGAGTACCGTTAATTGATCTGGGTGTCTGTCCATGAAGTCCATGAAACAGGATATTCTCCCCAAGATCTTGTTAAATTGTTCCATAGTAAAACGACATTCTGGTGGGAAGCCTGAGATGACATGGCCCTGGGAAGGGGTGACCTCTTTAGTGAGGTTGGTTCTTGTGGGAATGCTGTGTTTATGGCCTATAGGTACCCTCTCTGGGGCTAAGGGAGTAGAAGACTCTTGTCTGGGTGGCCTCAGGGGTTAATGGCATCAAATGTTTTTTCCGCGACCTTGCCTTTAGAAGAGAGAGGCTAACATGTTTATGAATTCTCACTTGTATTTTCGACGCTTTTTTAGGAGACACAGATGCCTTTCGGAGCCTGTTCTTCGGCATGCGAAAGGAGGTACTTTTTATATGCCGTGTCTGAACCAACCTTTTCTTTCGGTTTTCGGGAGCTGTCAATAGGCGAAAGCGTGCATGATGGCCCAGCGGGCAGTGAGGAACCTGAGGCTTTATCCCCGGTCACCGCATGGGCCTTGAAGCTCGATGGTGTCTTCGAGAGTCAGCCGTGGGTTATGTATTTAGCATGTTTGTGCTTGTGTGTGCGATGGCCGCGGGTGTCTTCTTCATCACAGGACAGACGGCCTACTTCTCTGAATCGAGGGCCTGCCCTTTAGGGCCGGACAAATCCTGATCGCCCTCGGCATGACTCATGACTCCGTAACTGCCTTCGCTGGAGTCTTCGGTCACGTCTATGGAAGGCTCGGTCTGAAGAGAGTGAGTGGCTCTGCGTTTCGTCCACCGATCTGTTAGGGTTTTTGGCCGGAAAAGTGGACAAGATTTACAGTGCTTTTTCGGCGTGATGCCTTGGGAGACAGTGGTTGCACACACAGTGCGTGTCTTTCCAAAGAAATGTACGACGGCAGGAGAGACAAAATTGAAATGGGGTTTTGTCCATTATGTTTAAACAGTGCAGTTGGAGGAAGAAAAAAAAAAGGGGGGCTACTGGGTTTAACATTCTCTAAAAGGAGTCAGTAAACCTCCCCCCTCCCTCCCAACTGTAATGAGCCAAAGCCCGAAGAGGCTCAAAAGGCCACGTCTGGGCGTCGATCGATCAGTCGTCAACGCTGTGGGTGTTTGTCGGGAGCAGTCGAGTGGATGAGCAGTTGTGCTGCGATGCGAACAATAAAGGAAAGGAAGAAATTCTTCCAATATAACTTTAGTAAATCAGAGGCATCAGCCTAGAAGAGAACTCAGCATTTGCGAGCGACTTCGATGGCGGAAGAAAACAATCTGTGGGTCCTCAACACTTGAAGGACCATGGGTACATACAGGTCACACTAGGTATAATATTACTAATCATGACCTGTCGACGTCTGTTTGAGTTTCAAAAACAAATCTTGTAATAGACCGCAACTTCCACTACATGTCAGACTATGCAGAGAATGTGATCGAAGCGGATACAGATGCCGCAGAAACGTGCATTATAGAGTATTGTGTGATAATTCTACCTGATCGTTTAATTTTTCAGTGTGTTCTAAAGGCCTAAATAAATAACTATTTGTAGAACAGACTATCTATATTGAATTTTTGTGTGCTATCCTGTGTAGACTCATTGAGGGACACTGACCCCACACTCTCCTGAGACTAAGGGTTGACTGTTCAACCATGTATACAGTGACAAGTGACACCAAGTGGGGGCAACTGCCGCATGTTCCCCTGAGCAATGCAGTAAATATGTTTGGCTAAGTGTGTTCCTTGACTATGTCACTGTGTGTGCTCATTGTGGACCACTTACGAGCTCACCACCTCTTGAGACGTAGCCTAGACCACTCGCCTTGCTACCTTGAACTGGTTTGGCTACAGCTCCCAGAGTTTTCCATGTCACAATACTAGGTTGGCCTTATATACATCTGTCCACCAGGCCAGAGTATAGAAAATCAGTCCTAACAGATCCTCTACTTTCTTTTAATTACATTTTACTGTTCCTATGTGTTTATCTTTAAAAGAACCTTTCCGGAATGGCTTAGTTTTAAAATACAAGTGTAGGAAGAAGTGGAAACTTGCACTTCAGTTTACTGCACTGAATGTTCCCTTAAACAGCAGGTGTGTTTGTTTTAACTGCGCGTGGGAGGGGCACAGCGATGGGGTTTGTGGGGGCTGGGGCAAGCCAACAGGGAATATCGTTCCACTACACTTCGACCACTGGTGTGGTTACTACTGCATCCAACCTTCAGCTGATCATTTTATTAGATGTAATCCGTCCTTGCAGGATGAACTGTGCAGAAGCTTCCTGTGTGAGAATCTTAACAAATGGCTCTCTTGAGGTGATCATATTGCGCCAGGAGAGCTATGGACTTTCCAAATGGTATGTTGCATGCCACTGGCTTGCCGGAGTTTCTGCTAAGAGCATGTACATGCTTGCTCTTCACGCCAGTTAAAGCCTCTAATGTGGATGCTGAGATACCATATATTTTCCTAGCCATTGTAATGGTCAGAGCCTGATTTTGGGTAGTGGTGGAATTTAGGAGAACTACTGTCATTGGCTGGGTGCAGTGTGGTCCAAAGGATAATAATTGGCTATAAAGGAGTTTTCGGTCTCAAACGTTTTTTGTTTTTTTTAACAGAGGATTCCCAGCCCGACAACTGGGAATATTCATGAACGTGTGAATCCATGCAAGACCCCATGCTGGAGAAGGTGTCGAAACAAAAGCAACAAGTTTGGGGGTCCATGCAACATGGAAGAAAAGTTGCTTCTAAGGAAACGTTCCTAACAGTTGCACGCCCCCCAGACTAGGGACAGGGAGAACTAATCCACCCCTGGATGGGTCTCCTGTTCCAGTCGGTTATCCCAGTTGGACAGCCATAGGCATTGCAATATTGAGCACCTGGCCTATGCTCAATGGTGCGGTCAAAGTCTCGAACCCCAGGCACAGCCCTCTGCTGGCTTTTTCAATGTAGACGGTCGAAAACTCCATGAGGTCCTGCGCAACTGCCTGGCCGTCCGCCAGACCAGCCTTTAAGGAGGCTTGCCTCTCCAGAGGAGCTCGCGCAGGAACTCTCCGATCTCTTGCCACAGCTTCTGGTGCGCCACGGCTAGGACGGCATCGTTGTTGGACTGCAAGAGCCAAAAACTCTAGGGCTTTGTCCTCTTTATATATTTGTACCACACCGTAGGCCCGCAGGAATCGGGCGCCAAACACAAAGACACAGACAGATAGACTTACAAGGGAACGGGACACATGGCAAAGCCATGAAAAAAGACTGCCTGACTAATTTATTAGCCTAACAACTGTTACTTAAATAGGCAGGTTTTGATTTTTTTCCTAAAAATAGTATATTGATGTTATAATCTCAATTGTAGCGGCAACTTATTCCATTGGGTTACTGCTTCTGTAGGGAACGCTTTGCCAAGGCCATTAGTTTTCCTGTGTGGGGGCACGGATATGTAACCAAGGGTTTCTGATCTCAGAACTCTTCCAGGTAAGTAGCGTGCAATCCTGCTTTTAAGGTACGCTGGTGCTTTGCCATAGAGGCATCTATGAACAATTGTCCTCTATGCAAAGACAACTGGAGGCAGCCCCTACAGAGGAGGTTAAAGACAATGGTTTAGAAAGCAAGGAGGCTGCTACCACCACCGAAGAGTTTGGCTGGGGTGGGAGGCCAGGAGGACTAGATCACCATCCAAAAGCTTGAACCGGTTGTCCAAATTTCTTGTCCACCTAGGCGTTGGTCCTGGGCTTCTCCCATACCTTTCTTGCCACCTGCAGGACATCCTTCTGGAGAGGAATGCCTGAGCGGTTTGTGGCATGCTTGGCCAAAACCTCTAATAGCACCCCCGACTCCTGGGGGGGTCTTCTCAGTCTGAGGGACCCTAAGAGCTCAGTAAGGCCCTCAAAACAGTCATGAAACACCTTTACTGCGGTTGACAGCTCTTCGTCCTGGGCGTCATCGTCACCGCCCCACACACCTTTTTTTTCCCCAGACGGAGGGGAGTCCGGGTGCTGGACTATCAGAGCAACAGGGCCCTCCCACCCCATGATCCGGACCCAAAGATAGCTGTGGATCCATTGGCGACTGCGGGGGGATGTATTCATGGTACAGGAGGAGGAGGGCTCTGACGTACTGGTAGGGCCTGGACCGGAGGAGGAACAGGCAACAGCACCGGGAGCGCCAGGAGAACCGGCAGAGGGCCCAGAAGAGGAGGCCTCAGAGGCACGACCTGTGGGAGCACCTTCTTGACTATAGCCTTGAGGAGATCTGTCATCTGTGGGGAGCGCATGAGGCAGAGGAAGCGCTTGAAGAAGGGGCCCTCGCAAGCCGATGGATCGCGAGGGGCACAGCCCTCAGAAGCATTGGCCTTCCCTTCCTAAACGAAGCGCCTGGTTACCCGTGGCATGTAGCTGTATGGTTGCGAGGGATAGATATAACCCTGCAGAGACTAAGAGCCTGTACCATAAAGTCCACCGCGCTTCCCGAGGGAAGGTGCCTGGAACCTAGTTGCATGGCCCACTCTGTGGGCGAAGGACCGGGAAAACCAGAATCCGAATCCAAGATGGGCACCGGCCTAGCAGGCTCTGCTGTGTGCTTGTCCGTCATCTTGGGACCTTGCACAACGCCCTGAGCGGGAGGGTGCGAAGGCCCCATACCACGTGCTGGCTCAGACATGGAAGCTGAATCAGAAGCGTAGACCTCAGAAATGGCTCCAGTAGGCTCAGTGCCCTCAGCCCGGTAGTCGAATCACCCTGCACAGCGACCTTAGAGGTGGCTTTGGTAGGCTGGGTGCCCTCAACTACAGAGCTGATGGTTGCATTGGATCGTGCTATGGACTGATTCTTGGAGGTAGAACATGATGGTCCCTTGCCCACTGGGGCGGAAGAGGAGGACAAACTTGATCGCCATTCTGTGGACCACCCTGAAGAGCCCCTGGGTCCTTCGACTTGAGAGCTGGTTGCCGGTCTCAGGTATGTAGACGGAATGCCCGGAAGAGCCCCTGGGCTTCCTTGGCTTGAGAGTTGGTAGCCCTAACAGCCTCGGGTCTGCCAGAACCAGTCTGTATGCTGAGGAGCCATACTAAACAAAGGGCCTACCTTGTCTTGAACGTGTGGTCTTAGAGATGAAATCTTTAAGATGACCTGGAGAAGAAGCATGGAAGATCTCCCTCCAGCGTGAAAGACGATTCTTCAATGCCCTGTGACCGAGAGCACTGCAAGCCGTGCACGCTTCCTAGCGGTGGTTGGGCCCCAGGCAAGACAGACCTTCAAGACAGAGCGCATGGGGGACTGAGACCGCGAACAAGCGATCAGAGGATGCGCATCTCATGAAGCCTCCTGCAGCCGACATGTGCCAGGGGAGGCGAGTCACCGAAGGGGGGTGAAGAAAAATATTAAAAACAAGAACGGGGAGCAAGCAGAGTTAAAAAGTCTCTGTGTCTAACTGGGAGGTCTGACACCGTATGTGCGGAAAAAGGGACGGGGCATCGGGGGGTGTTGCCACACTCTGTGCCGCGCTGCTGCGCCCTATGCTATATTTAAGGGGAGCTCAATTTTTCCCTGCCAAAGGTTCCGGGACCGTCCCCATGTTGGAAGACGCCCCACAGGGATGGAGGAAAGGGATGGGACATATGAGTATAAATTATAATTTTGAATACTGACTAAAGAAAGTAGCGATAAGGGCACAATTCCCTTTTCATGCGACACTAATTGAGGGAAATCTGTAATGCACATTGCCAAGAGGCTATAAAGAAAAAACACAGAAGCAACAAGTGTGCATTTCCCCTTTTTTTGGGACACCAACTGGGGGAAACCTGTAATGCGTATTGCCAAGAGACTACAAAAAGACGCAAACATTTTTCAGTCCTCTCACATGGGATACTGGTGGGGAAAATCCTAGAACAAATATTGTCATTAATATCAATTGTAGTTGTAGGAGTATGTATCCTGCCAGGCAAGTAAACCAGGAAAGGGATCAATAGTAGTTAGTCCTGGCAGGCGAGTGGACCAGAAAAGATGTTTTTAAACAGTGTGTTTGTGGCAAAAGGTGTGGTAGAAAGAAATTGTTACCACTTATCATTTTGACACACTGTTACTTTACAGGAAGTAGTTGCTGGGCTATCCTGACAAAAGTATTCAGTTGAAAGAATAAGTGTGATATGATTGCCTTGGTCTATGTGTTTTGTGAGAAAGGCATTGGCCTTACCAAGAAGATATCAATTGCTTTTGAATTTGAACAAGTGTGTTGTGAGAAAGACGTTTGCCTTACTCCAACAAGGATATTGTGGCAGACAAGTGCTTTGCTTTTTCTAACAAGTGTTTTATGAAAGAAACATTTACTTTATCCAGGGGAACGACGTATTGGAAGGAACAGAACTTTTGTGTTGAATAGAACTTTGCCAAGAGTATTCCTGCATTGCACCAGGGGAAGGGAACAGAACCCTATACGTTTAAACTTTCACAGTGTGGTGCTGAATTGATGACAGAAAAATATGCATTGTTTTTTTGTTATATGTATTAGTGCGAGTCTGAAAAGGAACTTTGGGTTGGTCACCCTAAGTTACCTAGGGTTATCCAGACCTGGACCCCTTGCTCACTGTGCTCAGAGAGGCACAGCTCCACCTCACTGATGAGGCCTGACTAGGACGAAACACGTGTCTCGGGTTGCTGTTGGTACTCTTGTTCAAAGGAGGATTGCCTCAGCATTTTGGTGCTGGACTGCTCAAGTGGGCAGTACAAAGACTGAAAAGCAAATGGGTACTCCTCCTTTGTGAAAGGTACAATGTGCTAAAACATGTGGCTGCAGACTCTGAGTGGGTACATTCCCACAGAACAAGCTATCATACCGTGTTCTTTCTGGCAGAGGGGCACCAGGACCTCTTTTTGTATGCATTAGTGTGAGGGTCAGGGACTTTTGACACAAGGTCATCCTTCTTTAGTTTAGTTTGCTAGGTAGGGGCATCCTCTTTGGGATAGGGAAAGATGGGCATTTATCTCACCCCTTTTCATTTAATAAATGGCAAACATTGAGAAAACTATACTTTTGTGTCTGTCTCACATTTCTGACCGTTCACAGTAAGTACCATTTTAACGTACCCTCCATACTACGATTTGTCCTAAGACTTGCCATGTCGTTGGCAGTGTCACTGAAGGACGGTTTTCCCACTGCTGGTTCGGGTCAACGAAGCACAGGAGCTGCGGGTGCAAGAGGTCTTTGGGTTGGGTACAGAAGCTGTGTGCAACCTCTTCTCATGGAACAATTCATCAATCACCGGTGCATGACTCTTCAGGATCCTAGACTAGATGCAGGAAAGCCAGTTTTAGCGACGGCCACTGTTGCACAGTTACAGCAGGTGTCACAGATGTTGTGCTACAAGAAAGAGGTCTACCTCGGGACCCTTGGATGCTGGGATGTCAAAACTTCACAGGAAGGCTACTTACAGAACAAGCTGAAGACCCCGATAGTTACCATTGAAAAAGCAGAACGGCAACGCTTTTACCACAGTAGCCTAAATTGGAGTTGGTCGGTCCACAGGATGGCCCAGGAACGCTTCCGAAGACTTCAAATTGCAAGGCACCAAAAAGGCGTTGAGAATGGTTGTTCCCACCCCTCAAAGGAGTCGAAACACTGATGAGTGTCTTCTAAGATCAGTAGCCAGACAGAGCTCCAGAATGCAGCAGATGTTGGTCGCCAGGACTTCTCAGGAGCTGTCCACGGGTCTTCCGAAGTCTTCACAAATATGCAGGATACTTGGCGCCTCTTCAGATCTCTGGGGAATGGCTGCAGGGCTACTCTTATCCAAAAACTCAGTTGAGCACAGAAATTCAGCCCAACCTATGAAGATCGGCTCCTAACACACCCCAGCAGTGGTCCAATTAGGGACAACTGTTGGTGAAACTCATGCATACACTCCAGACATACAGAAACCAGTTTGTGGACTGGGACCAGCCAGTACCAACCCACTTCCTGGCTTGCAATACACATGGCCTGCAGTAGCATGTGAAAAGCACTGCTTTCCCAGGCAAATATATAACAATAAATGGAAATTCCTGACCTGGCAACACCAACAAGCGAAACGGCCAAAAGAGCAAGTAAAGACTGTGTGTTACAGCCATGATGGGACACAAGCCACAGTTTGTAGCCAAACGAGCGTAAACGTGAGAGAGCTCAAATAAAATTCAATAAAAATATTGAAAAAGTAACTGCTGCCACCAGCTTGTCTTTAGGTACATTTAAAAGTAACCAAAACATCCTCTGAGTCTAATCTTGGGTGATACAAAAGTATCCTCACAGTACCCAAATTGTAAAAAGTCACCCAAAATTGATAACATGTAAAAAGAAAAAGGGAAACAGTTTCCCAGTACAGACAGTCTGAAGGACTAGTCAGTTTCCCCATAACAAGTGAACAAAAGGCACTTCACTGCAAAAAGTCAGACATGGTTAAAAGAAGCAAAATGGGGGTCTATAGAACAGAGAGGAAATGTTGCTCCAAGAGAAAACGTTTCTCACAGCACTGCAGTGGTCTTCAACTTTTCCTCATCTGCGTGTTGTGCTGGAAGCTTTCTGGAACAGATTCCTAAGCACTGCGACTGACCAAAACAGAATCGTGCACCAAAAAGTGAGTTCCACACAGCGCAATCCCTGGGCTTTCTTTGACCAGACCAAGCACAGAAGACTGTGTCCCCATCGGATTCCAGAAACTCAGCAGCAGTCTCTGGAGAAATGGGAGTCACTGGAACTATTGGTGGCATTCTGTGTGGACTCATGGTACCTGTAGACCACTCTCACGCCACTCCTGAGTCTAAGTCCTACTACTCTGTTGCCTTACCTTGACTGGGTTTGCTTAGACTTCAGTGTCTTTCCTGTTCACCATAATAGGTTGGCCTCTCAGAATAAACCCCATGGGTACATTCTGAAAATTCATCTCAACACCCATAACATGGTCAGTATTTCTTTTCAAATCAAAGGTGTAAGTGTTTGAAAGTAACAGGATTAAGCATGATGTGTTTCAGTTGTTCTTGAGTGCTTTGAAACTAAAACTTGTGTCATTGTACCCTTTGCCTCTACAAGGCAACGCGAGGCCACAAACACAAGCAAATATTTCTTCTCAGCACTCAAGAAAATAAGGGGCAAGATCTTCACCTTTTGGAGAAAAAAATATGAGAAATTAAAGAGTCTCTAACAAGAAATGTTCACTCGAAATGTAATTAGCTGGTGCAGAAATGAGGTACTTTTTTTTGAGCCACACAAAATACTTTATTGTTGCACACAATGTATCTTACTTGCACTCATGTAGTGTAACTTGTTGACACACACATAGGTTTCTTTTTGCTGCCCACACAAGTTAGTTGTTGACACATTTGTATGAGGTAGTAGATGAAGGACATTTGTTAATGCACACATGCCGCATACAATTGTTTGCTAATGCAGACAACCCAGGAAAGGTAGCTTGTTAATGGTGATATGTTCAGGTAAGCTGGGTTGGTAACTCACAAATGCCCATGTACGGTAGTTTGCCAACACATGCACAAGTAAGGGTGCAGTAGTTTATGTGCACATGACAATGTAAGGTAGTTTCTCACACACATGTGCACGTTTGGCAATCTTAATGCAGACATGCTCAGGTATGTTGGGTTGTCAACACAAATATGGCTATAAAAGGTAGTTTGCCAATGTGCATATGCTTAGATTATGTTGTTTGCTAAAGGAACAGTGAGAGACTTTGCTTAAACATACACAAACACACGTGATAATTGAACACATAAGGTGGTTCCTTGACGTACCTGTGAGGTAGGTATTGTGGGAAGAGTTGATAAAGTAGTTACTGAGTGGTTGTGTCATATCATCACTCAGGTCCAGCTTGTCCGGTGGCACAATACTGTTCTCCTCTCCCCCGAGGAATCGGCTGAAGCCTTCCATGGACATTTGATCTGCAGATAGACAGGCACAAAGCTTGTCGGTTTAACTGCTTATTCTATTTGAATGGCTGCTACTAGTAAAGCACAAGGATGGTTATCCAACAAAGTATCCTGCGCTGCGGTCCATGCCATTTAAGGGATTTTGCGTTGGCCTCCAGCCCAGGATCACAAATTCATTTTTCCATGCAGGGCCTGCCATTTCCTAATCTTAGTTGCCTATAAACTCAGTCCTTGTGAGACTTCATGCCTTTACCCAGGCCTCAACTTACTGCTCATTGTATACCCTCCCCTCCGACACTGCTCATACTATTGCTGGCTGGTAGTACGGCCTGGGAAACACTTGTGATTAGGACCTTGTATACTCCCCTAGGAAACTCTACTTAGGCTGCTAGGTCAATTGCCTCTGTCAGTTTTGCTGCACCTTAAGCAACTCTTACTCGCCCTTCGGGCCTCCACTCCCACTCTGCCTATCCTCTGCAGTCCCTTCTTGCCCCTCTGCTTCACTCACTCTGATCTCTACTTCCTCTAAAGCATCTAGTTTCCCCTCTATGGGGGGGGCTATATTCAGTAGCATCAGGTCTCTAGTTTACTCCATCCAATGTCAATCCTTGCTTCAGGTCCCATACACCCACATTCCTTTGCAGCCACCTAACCTGCCGCATTCCGGTTTCACAGCACCTCCCACCTGCCTCTCACTCCCTCAAACAGTCCCAGTCACCATTTGCAAACCAAATCCTTGCCACTCCCTCTTCAATCTTTAATCGCTCATTCTCTGCCCCTTTGCTCTCTCGCCCTCCCGATTTAATCTTCCACTCCTACTCGCTTACACACTCACCACGCTCAAGGAACTGCCGGTTGGACTCATACTTCTCAATGAGCTGCCGCACTTGGTCCTTTTTCAGTGGCGGATACAGGATCTCGTTAAGCCGAGGGTCTCGCTGCCGCTGGTTCAGGAAGTCCATCAGCTGGTCAAGATTCAGGTAAGGCTTTCCCTTGGCTCCCCTGCAAAAGAGCCGGGAAGCAATGAGGCCACTACAGCAATGAGGCCTGTGCCCTCCCACAGGAAAGCCTATGTGCCACCAGACACCCCCAGTTGTCCCATTTCCTACCTACTCATAACATCATACAACCATTATGGCCGCCATATTTACTCTCGTTTTCATTGTGCGGTGGCTGAATTGGGTCAATCAAGTCTGATGCATTCATATAAAACACAAACATCAATAATTGATGAAGTCACTGTGAGGGCAGCCAGAAAAATGGGGTTAGGTTTTTGGCACATGAGCCACGTTTCAGGAATTTTAGGAAACACTGTCAGTACAAACACCCACACACTTGCCTACACCAGCCACACATGCGTGTGCATGCAAACACATCTTGTAGGACCTTAACCTACACATGCGTCCACCGCCACACACCATGGCTTTCGGATAAAGTAAATTGAGTCGCGTGTGCTCACTGAGGCCACACTTGCACATTATACTGGCTGTGCAGATATGTGCAAATATTGGAAAGAGCACAAGGGAAAATGGTAACGACTAAACTATCCAAGTCCACTCACCATATAGTATAAAGTGACACGTCACAGAATAACAAAATATCACATTCAGTGCCCTACATTTTAACCAATTTATATTTTTTTAAAAATTTCAAGTTCCATTGAAGCAAATCTGTTGCTCCTCGTCAAGTGGCAAAAAGAAACATAATTTAAGCTAAGAATGTAAAATGAACTTCATTTAATGCATTCGCATCTTGGATGTACAGTGTATCTTGTGCTCATTAAAACCCCTGAAAGGACTTTGCTTCCCCAGTATAGTAAAACCTAATAGTCAAAGCAGTTTGCTTTCTTAAGAGCATCCCAAAACATTGAGAGCTAAGCACCGATCACAGATATTCTCAAACCTTTTCAGGCAGGCAGTCTTTTCCACTCATTGTGCTGGGGCTAGTAAAGGCTCTGAGGCAGCCACCACCTGATAACATACACTTGAGTAAAAACGACCAGATTGGCATCCAACCAGACCCTTCCTTGATGCCTACCTGAACCCTTTCAGCATAATGAGCAAGAACACCGTTCGCAGCGGCATGGTCCAAGGCAGGCCTTTGGTCTAATGTGCTATAAGGCCACACAGTGGCAGCTGTGTGCAAGGCAAGAGCCAGTACCATGCCTCTGCAACCAGAGAGCTTTGAATATCACACTAGATCAAGATGGTCAAACTCCACAGTGTGGAGGTGCCTCTTTCTCAGTGCATTTTACCGTCCTTTGACCCTTTTTTGAGGGGACAAATACCCATGTCCTCCCTAGCCACCGAGATCAGACAGGAGTGGTTTCATTGTTCCTTGAGATTTCTTCATTAAATCTACTAGATCCTCTGCATTCAATGATAAAGTGACACCCGGAGTCTACGACAGAAATACAGTAAGGGAGCGGTAGTCTGTTTATGAACTCTGAAAATCCACTGACCGATATTGGAAACGTGATCCCCCCCTGAAGACGGGGTGAATTGCCCCAAAATGCACGAAAAATTAGAAACCCGAACCACTTATTGTTTGATTATTAAAATGCAGGAAAAATTTGACTGCCATATATTGCATAGGCAAATGAAGTGAATACTCCGACATGCACTGTGCAAAGTGCACGGTGGATGTCTCTGTGCATAGACTGGCCCATAGTGGTGCCCTTTTGCCCTCCTTTATGTCTCAGCAGCATCATCACACATCCTGCACGGGTCTAGAGGAGAGGGTCTTGAGGTGTTTCTCATTGGTGGGATCTGGGAACTCCCAATATGTTCGCATGGGCCCTTCCAGGTTCACCCTCACTGTTGATCTCGTCTCCAGTGTGGTCTATGCCTAAATAGAACCATTAAGAGACTTGGTGGAGAGGTCGGGTCTGGCCATTCACCAGTACACCAGTGACACTCAGTTACAGTGTAAAATGTGAACACTAAAAATGTCATCCACAATCTGAAGCACTATCTGGGTGTCACAGGAACTGAACTGAACCTCCACACACTTTCTAAAGCAGAATTCCTCAAACAGAGTTTGTCTCGATTTCCTGATCATCTCTTTAATCAGGCCAAATTCAACACTGGCTATGATCTTTATTGCACCATTGAAATTCCCAATACACTGGTCTATTAGTTGGCTCCTTTTCGCTTTGTATTGAACTCGGCACTTTCTGCCACAATATTCCCATTTGAGCCCAATCGTGGTTTTTCATTTAGTCTTTATTAAAACGTGACAAATACCTTTTACCCGTTATGTCAAGGTCGGATGGCAGAGGAACACTTCTCTCTAGTCTTCCAGCCTCTTCTGTAGCTTCTCTTCTTCACACTGCAGCTTGGCTGGTGGTGGGCGCACCCTACTAGAACACATTACCCCTATTCTGTTTCACCTCCATTGTCATCCATTGCTCTTCTGGACTGAGTTCAAGCTAGGCTGCTGCATAGCTTTCAAGGAACCTTTGTTGGGTGATCCCCCTTATCTAGTTGAAAAACGATTTGTGGTTGAGGGGAGCAGAGGTACAAGGAATAAGGATAACGAAATTAGGAGACGGAATATCTTGCTGTTTAAGAATTCTCAGCTAACCAATCCAGCTTTGTTGTGTAGGGCATCCGTAGAAAGCAATAAGCAACTCAACAAGTTTCGAAATGCTGTATCCTTCAACTGTGATATCACCGCAGAGGATTATACATGTATTAAGCCACTGCTGTGGCACATGGCAGAAAAATGTGGCACTTCGATGGATCTCAATAGGCCTGATGGAGGCAAAGAAGGCCCAGTGTCCCGCCACATGAATGTGCGGCTCCCAGATGTTGTAGAAGCTGCGGCAGCTCCTCCATTAACGCACAGCGCTGCACTCTTCTTTTGACAGCACAGAAGCTGCAGCTCTTAAATTTTCTGGTTTATGGTCCTTTCCCCATCAGGGAGCCACTACAGAGGAAGGGGTGAGGAAAGTGAGGGAAATGGAGAGGATTTCCAAACCCCATCCACTGAGTGCTTTGGTTCGAGTGACGTGAAAAAGGGTGGAGAGTTGCAGGACACCTGTTTTTTTTCCAGCGTTTTGGGGTATGAGATGGCAGACACATTGGCGGTTGGAGAAGGAGACAATGTTATTAATAACTCATTCATTTAGAAAGCGATCCCAAATCTGGTTTAATTGACATTTTTGGATGGTTTGGTTTTAAATCGAAAACATTGTTTGATTTCCAGTCCATTTATTTCCTGGTTACTTGATGAAGTTTTATAGTATGCTGTCTATTTTCTTTCTCTTTTCTTCCTTTTTATTTTACATTGTTTAATTGATTGTTTTGGTAAACTTAAAATTTTTAATTTCACTGAACAGCGCTCTAGTGTCTATTGGTCAGGGTGTATAAGCAAAATAAAGGGTACCTGTAATGCTACTGGTCCTCCAGGTAAGAATCAAATATATGGGATACATTACTCACCGTAATCGTATTTCTGATGCTTGTATCTGCTTAGATTCACATGCTGTGCATAGGCCGACATCTAGTGGAAGCTACGGAGTATTACAGTTTGATTTTCGAAACTCAAAAATGGGCGTCGACACAGGGCGTACCAGTAATACTATCCCTAGTGTGACGTCCACTGTACCCATGATCCCTCACGCGTGTGTACGTGACCAAGCGCTCGTGGAAGCGCGAAACGCGTTGTTCAGGATTCCCCCTTGGCGTCCTGTTTTGTTTGTAGTGTGTGTTTGCTGTGATTTTTACCTTGAATAAACTCGCTTCTTCATCTTGATTCGAGTTTTTCTTCATCTTTGGGATTGTGCAGTGCCTCATTTTTAGGAGTACGGTTTCTTTCCTCTGCTGTTTTTCACGATATGACAATGCATTACTTACCGTTAAAGCATTTCTGATGGTTGTATCTGCTTAGATTCACATGCTGTGCATAGTCCGACATCCAGTGGTCACTGCAGAGTATTGCATTTTGTTTTTCGGAGTCGAAAAGGGGACGTCGACAAGGCGTGTCTGTAACACTATCCCTATACTGACGTGCAGTGTACCCACAACCCCTCACGCGTCGAAGTCCCTCTGTTTGTATTTTTTCTGCCCTGAGGGAGCCTTCTATACGTGAGTGAGTACAGAAAAGAGAGATGTAGAAAGATGTCTATGTTCCTTCCATCCGAGCCGGGAGGAAGGGTGGGCGCATGTGAATCTAAGCAGATACAGCCATCAGAAATACTTTTACGGTAAGTAATGCATTGTCTTCTGATGTTTGTTAATCTGCTTAGACTCACATGCTGTGCATAGACTAGAGAGCATTACCCGGAGTTGGAGGTGGGTTGTGAGAAGGAACAGTAGAGAAAAGATGTCTTAATACTGCTTGTACCACCTGGGAATCAGATCTAGAGTGAGCATATAGACAGTAGTGTTTTGTAAAGGTGTGTACAGAACTCCAGGTTGCCGCTTTGCAAATGGACTCAAGGGGAACGTTTGCAATGAATGCTATGGATGCCCCAGTGCCTCGAGTAGAGTGTGTTCTTGGCTTGAAGGGTAGTTCTCTCTTAGAAAGAGTGTAACAGAGTGATGCATTGAACAATCCATCTAGATATAGTGGACTTTGAGACAGCATCTCCTTCGCTTCCTGCTGCTACCGAGACAAAGAACTGATTAGTCTTTCTCATTGGCCTAGTTCTTTCCATATAAAACATGACAGCTCTGCACACATCGAGTGTATGCAGGCTCTTTTCTCCCAATTTGGAAGGGTTTTGAAAGAACGTTGGTAGTTCTATTGACTGGTTGACATGGAATCTCTATATGAATTTCGGTGCAAACCTTGGGTGTGTGCGTAGAACCACCTTATCTTTGTGAACTGTTACGAAGGGGTCTAGAATAGAAAGAGCCTGTGGTTCACTTACTCTCCTAATGGAGGTGATAGCTATTAGGAAAGCAGTCTTAAGAGTGAGGTCCTTAAGAGTTGCCTTGTGCATGGGTTCAAAGGGTGAGCCCATGAGCCTGGTAAGTACCACATTAAGGTCCCAGCCAGGAGCTGGGTTTGCTATCAGAGGGTGTATTCTCTTTACCCCCTCCACGAAGACTTTGATAACTTGGACTTTCCACCATGACACCTTAAATTGAGAGGTGGTGTATGCAGAAAGTGCCGCTAGATGGACTTTAATAGAATTGAACACTAGACCGGAGTCCAGTAAATGGGTCAGGTAAAGGACAATTTGTGTGGGAGAGCAGTGGACTGGGTTGATACTCTTACCTCTACACCAGATGACAAATATCTTCCACTTGCTAGAATAGCAGTGGCGAGTGTTGGGTTTTCTAGCATCTCTGAGAATGTCCATGCATCGCTGAGGGAGTTGTAAATGGCCAATTTCTATGACCTCAGGAGCGAGGCTGCCAAGTTCATGTTCTGTGGGCATGGGTGTAGTGTCTTGCCCTTGTCCTGTGACAGCAAGTTGTATGGGCAGGGCAGTTTCACTGGTGGGGACAGGGACATCTCCATCAGGTGCGCAAACCATGGTTGGCGGGCCCACATCGGGGCTATCAGTATCATGGTGACTGGTTCCTGGTGCATCTTGTGCACTATCTTGTTCAGCAGAGGAGTCGGGGGGGGGAGCGTAAACAAATTTCCCTGACCATGGTATCCAGAGACCGTTCCCCTTGGAGCGGTTCTGTGGGTAGCTGGAGGCGTAATCTAGGCATTGTGAGTTCTCCAGAGTTGCGAACAGGTCCATTTCTGGGAAGCCCCATTGTGTGAAGACGTCGAAGACGATGTCTTCGTGTAACCGCCATTCGTACTCTGAGGGCAGAGGGAAGTCTCTGCTGAGTTTGTCTGCTAGCAGATTGAGTTCCCCTGGTACATGTTGTGACAATAGGAACATGTGTCTGAGAGCCCACTTCCAGATGTTCTGGGACAGCTTGGACAGTCCTGGAGAGTGAGTGCCCCCTTGCTTGTTGAGGTAGTACATGGCTGTGGTGCTGTCTGTGAGGACCATCACTGTCTTCCCTTGTAGGTGTGTCTGGAAGGCTTTTAGTGCCTTGAACACCGCAAGTAGCTCTAATAAATGTATGTGCTTGGAAGCTACGTTCAGAGTCCAAACTCCGTGAGCAGTCTGATGGGATAGGTGAGCCCTCCCATCCTGTGAGGGATGCGTCTGTGGTTAGAGTGGCTTCCACTGCGGGAGTGGCGAATGGTTTCCCCATTACCAGGTTTTCCTTCGACCACCACCGTACCGAGAGAACCAAGGCCTGCGAGACCACCACTAGATCGTCCCATTGTCCGCTGGTCTGACACCACTGGCTGTTGAGCCACTCTTGCATTGGGCGCAGGCGCAAGTGAGGTACCAAATAAATACATGACGCCATCATTCCTAGCAAGCGCATTGCTTTGCGTACCGTCACCTCTCGGCCGGCCACATATTGAGGGATCTGAAACAGCATATTTTGGACCCTCTCGTTGGAGGGGAAGACGAGGCCGTCCTTTGTTCGAATTAGAGCCCCTAGGAATTGTTTGATTTGGCTGGGGTGTAAGCTGGACTTCTTCTAGTTGAGGGAGAATCCCAGTTGGAACAAAAAGGTCTACTGTCTTCTGGGTGTTTGAGAAGCATGTCTCGTAGGACTCCCCTGTTATGAGCCAATCGTCGAGGTAAGGGTATACCCGTATGGACAACCCGCACAGGTGGGCCGCTGCCACTGCCAGTACCTTCGTGAATACTCTTGGTGCAGACGCTATGCCGAAGGGTAGCACTCTGAATTGGTAGTGTTTGCCCTCTATCATGAACCTGAGGTATTTTCTGTGCGCTGGCAACATCAAAATATGAAAGTATGCATCTTTCATGTCTAGTGTTGTCATGTAGGCCCCCTGAGATAGCAGGGGAATTACCTCCTGTAATGTTACCATACAAAATTTTTGTGGTTTTACAAATTTGTTCGCTGGGCGCAGATCTAGTACAGGGCGCATGGTTAGGTCCTTTTTGGGTACAAGGAAGTAAACTGAATAAATACCTTCCATTACCTGAGATAGGGGCATGACCTCTATTGCTCCTTTCTGTAGCAGCTGTTCTACTTCTTGCAGGAGGATGACGAGGTGTTCTGGTGACAGGCGTCGTCCCCTTGGAGGTCTGTAGGTGGGGGACCGATTGAACTCTATACAGTACCCGTGGGCTACGGTTGACAATACCCACCGGTCTGATGTTATTCCCTCCCATGCTGATAGGAACGATGTTATCCGGCCCCCAACCGGAGACGCATAAGAGGGGACCCGAACCTTCGGGTCATTTGGTGTTACTTGCCGGGGTGCCTCTGGGGCTGGAGCCCCAGCCTCTGCCCTTGCCACAGCATTATCCTCTTTGGTTATACTGGTTACCGGTACCCTGATTAGAGGGCCAGTGCCCGCAGTGTAATGCTGTTGCTGCTGCTGCTGCTGCTGCTGCTGTTGGCCACGAAAAACGTGCTTGTTCCCAAATCCCCGCCTGTTTGGAGGCTTTGAGATTTGGTCTAAGGTCTTTATGGTGTTGAATTCTTTCTTCGCATTTTCCAGTGCGTCGTCCACTGCCCTTCCAAAGAGATTTGACTCTTCTATTGGCTTATTAATGAGTGACCCCTGCGTTTCTGCCTTGAAACCGGAATTGCGAAGCCAGACGTGACGCTTCAGCAGAATTCCCTGCACCAAAGAACGGCCAGCAGTTTCTGCCGCATCAAGAGTGTTCTTAATGATGCTCTGGTTGACCAGAGCTCCTTCTGTAACTCTAGCCAATAAGCGAGTTCTTAGAGGTTCAGGGGCTTCTTCGATGTCATGCTTGAGCCTTCCCCATTGAGCATCAGCATAGCTTGCCAACAATGTATTATTATTGGCAATCCTAATTGAAAACGCTGCTGAGGCGGAAATTCTTTTGCCCAATGCATAAAGCTTTTTCCCTTCTTTATTTGGGGGTGCCTCGCTGGTTGACAGTGGAACCCCAACCCTCTTCCTTGTGTTAGTCACCACTGAGGAATCGGGGACTGAGTGACCCCCTGATATATAATGGGTCTGACTGAGAGGGTGAGAACAATTTCTCGATTCTTGGATTGACCCCTCTTACCAGCGCGGGGGTGGACAGCGATGGGGTGAGTCTCTTAACTGAGGCGAGGATAGGAATAGTCTGACTAGTGGGAGGTTTTTCTTTAATAATCCTTTCGACGAAATCAGTATCTGGGGTGACCCCCCCAGTTTCAACTTCAAAATGCGCTGCTGCCTTCCTCAGTAGCGCATTGAAGGTGGGCTGATCGTCTACTGGAGATGGGTTCCTGACCGGTGTGGTCTGAGGAGAAGAAACGTCTATAATGTCAGGGTCTGTAGACCCGGATGGCGACTGCCAGGGCTGTGAGCCACCTTCACCTGGGTCCTCCTCATAGCCCTCCTCACCTATGTTAGTGTCATCATGAAAACCTTCTCCTCCTTGTTGGTCTTCATTATTCACAAACTCATCCTCTTCCTGGAAGTGAGAGTCCTCTTCAGCGAGGTCGTAAGAGTTCATGTCTTCCTGTAGGGGGTTAAAGAGCTTCGGGTATTTAGCCCATGGCCCCTCCTGGAGTACCTCCATTGGCCTCTTTGGTGTCCTATTTTCTGGGATGGCCATGAACCTGTCTAGCTTGTCCATACATGACTGGAACCTCTCTACAGTCCAGTAAGGTAGGCAAGAGCGGTCTGGGAGTGAAAAGGGAGCTTCCTCTCCCTGTAGTTGCTTAGTTCTGTCCCATAGCGTGGAAGATAGAGTCCCTTCGCCTTCTGAGAAACCTTCTCGCTGGCTAGGTTCTTCTGTCGATGGTGGGAGCTGTCCTAGCCTACCCTCCAGCGTCCTCTGCGTTTCTTTGGCCTTGTGAGCGGTTTTCGACGTGCCACCCGCCGTCCGTCTCTGGCCATCTTTAAAAGCTATACGTGCAAGGCTTTCGGCGATCAGCTTCTCCGTCGAGGGATCGCTCGCCGTCGCGCTAGGCAGTGCCGAGTCTTTACTGGCAACGTACGCACTCTTGCGAGGCGTGTCGCCTGAGGATTTGGGGTTAGCGCCCTTATTTACAGAAAGCCCAGTCGCCGGTCGCGGAAGCGGTGGCGGGGAGGGCTTGCGACCCTTACGGTCGGCGGAAGACGCCGGTGGACCCGACACCTCTGTTGACGCTATGGCTGCCTTCGTCTTCGACGAATGCGTGCCGTGGGGTATTTGCCTATGTGTTTTTCTGTGTTCGTCCTTGTCGCCGGGGTGTTCATCCCCATAAGCGGGGCATGAGCCGGGCTTGTCGGGGCCGGGGACGGATGACGAGGAGCGGGAAAGCTCCTTCGAGAGGTCTACAACCTCCGTTGCAGAGGCTGTGTAATCACTGTCCTCATCACATTCGGTGGCGGCGGCAGCTGGCGAGGAGTCAGACCTAGACATCGCATAGGCTGCCCACCTTTTGACCCTGCGGTCCTTTAAAGTTTTGGGTTTAAGTAACTTACAGGCCGCAGAGTTGTCTTTGTGATCGAGGGGCAAGCAACGGTTACACCGTTTATGCTTGTCCTTCCAGGTAAACTTGCCCTTGCAACGCGGGCAAAGCCTAAAGGGCATCCTCTCCATAGCTGAGGGCATGAAATGTGGTTACGACCTCGAAAGAGAGGGAGGGGAAAGAGAAAGGCATTCTCAGAGTGAAAACAAAGAAATGACCAACAACCCCACTCTCCCTACTGTGTTAGGCCGGCGGGGCCAGGCCACGTGTTCGGCAGCTCCGAAGGATCTCCTTCGCTCGTCCCTCCGTCAAAGATCTTGCTCGGCGGAGAACAGCTTGGCAGCTACGTTGAGGGAGGGATCTATATGATAGTTAATAATAATAAACAACCAAGAGTCGAGGAAATGATTTTGCAATGTCTCTCGAGGAGCTCCGCATAAAGGCGACCAATAACTGGGTGGAAAAAAACAATTTGAGGGACCTCGACGTGTGAGGGGTTGTGGGTACACTGCACGTCACTATAGGGATAGTGTTACAGACACGCCTTGTCGACGTCCCCTTTTCGACTATGAAAAACAAAATCCAATACTCCGCAGTGACCACTGGATGTCGGACTATGCACAGCATGTGATTATAAGCAGATTAACAAACATCAGATATATGAGAATGCATTACTTACCGTAAAAGCATTTCTGATGATTGTATCTGCT
Organism: Ambystoma mexicanum; assembly: GCF_040938575.1. Lineage (NCBI taxonomy): Eukaryota > Metazoa > Chordata > Amphibia > Caudata > Ambystomatidae > Ambystoma > Ambystoma mexicanum. The sequence continues at coordinate 1,017,082,720 of NC_090923.1, read as the reverse complement.
TAGATTCACATGCTGTGCATAGGTCCGACATCCAGTGGTCACTGCGGAGTATTGCATTTTGTTTTTCGTAGTCGAAAAGGGGACGTCGACAAGGCGTGTCTGAAACACTATCCCTATAGTGACGTGCGTTGTACCCACAATCCCTCACGCGTCGAGGTCCCTCTGTTTGTATTTTTCTGCCCTGAGGGAGCCTTCTAGACGTGAGTGAGTACAGAAAAGAGAGAGATATATAAAGGAAGTCTATGTTCCTTCCATCCGAGCGGGGAGGAAGGGCGGGCGCATGTGAATCTAAGCAGATACAATCATCAGAAATGCTTTTACGTTAAGTAATGCATTCTCTTCTGATGTTTGTTAATCTGCTTAGAATCACATGCTGTGCATAGACTAGCGAGCAGTACCCGGAGTTGGCGGTGGGTTATGAGAAGGAACAGTAGAGAAAAGGTGTCGTAATACTGCCTGTCCCACCTGGGAGTCAGATCTAGAGTGTGTATCTAGACAGTAGTGTTTTGTAAAGGTGTGCACAGAACTCCAGGTAGCCGCTTTGCAGATGGACTCAAGGGGAACATTTGCAATGAATGCTATGGATGCCCCCGTGCCTCGAGTAGAGTGTGCTCTTGGCCTAAAGGGCAGTTCTCTCTTAGCAAGAGTATAGCAGAGAGTGATGCATTGAACAATCCATCTAGAAATAGTGGATTTTGAAACTGCATCTCCTTCTCTTCCTGCTGCCACCGAGACGAAGAACTGATTAGTCTTCCTCAGTGGTATGGTTCTTTCCATGTAGAACATGACCGCTCTGCGTACATCTAGTGTGTGCAGAGTCCTTTCTCCCAAATTGGAAGGATTTTGAAAGAACGTTGGTAGTTCTATAGATTGGTTTACGTGGAATTTAGAAATAAATTTCGGAGCAAACCTAGGGTGAGTGCGTAGAACCACTTTATCTTTGTGAACTGTAACGAAGGGGTCTAGAATAGAAAGAGCCTGAAGTTCACTTACTCTCCTGATGGAGGTGATAGCTATTAAAAAAGCAGTCTTAAGCGTGAGGTGTTTAAGAGATGCTTTGTGCATGGGTTCGAATGGAGAGCCCATGAGTCTGGTAAGTACCACATTAAGGTCCCATCCGGGAGCTGGGTCAGCTATCGGGGGGTGTATTCTCTTTACTCCCTCCATGAAGGCCTTTATAACAGGGATCCTCCACCACAACACTTTGAGTTGGGAAGTGGTGTATGCAGAAAGTGCAGCTAGGTGGACTTTAATGGAGTTAAACACTAGACCTGAATCCAATAGGTGGGTCAGGTATAGGACCACATGTGTGGGAGAGCAGTCAATAGGGTTGATGCTTTTACTCCTGCACCAGATGACAAATCTTTTCCACTTGCTAGAATAGCAGTGGCGAGTGTTCGGTTTTCGGGCTTCCCTGAGGATGTCCATGCATCTTTGCGGGAGTTGTAGATGTCCGAGCTCTATGATCTCAGGAGCCAAGCTGCTAAGTTCATGTTCTGGGGGCATGGATGCAGAGTCCTGCCTTTGTCCTGAGACAGCATGTTGTACGGGCAGGGGAGTTTTTCTGGGGGGGATAGAGACATCTCCATCAAGTGAGCGAACCATGGTTGTCGTGCCCACATTGGGGCCACTAGTATCATGGTCACTTGTTCCTGGTGCATCTTGTGCACCACTTTGTTGAGAAGGGGAGTCGGGGGAAAAGCGTAAACAAATTTCCCTGACCATTGCATCGACAGACCGTTCCCCTTGGATTGGTTCTGGGGGTACCTGGAGGCGTAACTTAGGCATTGTGAGTTTTCCAGGGTTGCGAACAGGTCTATTTCTGGGAATCCCCATTGTGTGAAGACGTCGAAGACGATGTCTTCGTGCAGGCGCCATTCGTACTCTTTGGGCAGGGGGAAATCTCTGCTGAGACTGTCTGCTAGCAGATTGAGTTCCCCGGGTACATGTAGTGATAGTAGGAACATGTCCTGTTTGAGAGCCCACTTCCATATATTCTGGGCCAGCTTGGACAGGCCTGGAGAGTGGGTGCCCCCTTGCTTGTTGATGTAGTACATGGCTGTGGTGCTGTCTGTAAGGACCATTACGGTTTTGCCTTGTAGGTGTTCCTGGAAGGCTCTTAGCGCCTTGAACACAGCTAGTAGCTCCAGTAGATTTATGTGTTTGGATGCTACGTTCGGAGTCCACACTCCGTGAGCAGTCTGATGGGATAGGTGCGCCCCCCATCCTGTGAGGGATGCGTCTGTGGTTAGAGTGGCTTCCGCCGCGGGTGTGGCAAAGGGTTTACCTTTTTCCATGTTTTCCTTTGTCCACCACCGTAGCGAGAGAACTAAGGCCTGCGAGACCACAACTAGATCCTCCCATAGTCCGCTGGCCTGACACCACTGGCTGTTGAGCCACTCTTGCATTGGGCGCATGCGCAGGCGCGCGTGAGGTACTAAATAAATACACGACGCCATCATTCCTAGCAAGCGCATTGCTTTGCGTACCGTCACCTCTCGACCGGTTACATATTGAGGGATTTGAAACAGCATGTTTTGGACCCTCTCTTTGGAGGGGAAGACGAGGCCGTCCTTTGTTTGAATTAGAGCCCCTAGGAATTGCTTGATTTGACTGGAGTCTAAACTGGACTTCTTTTCGTTGATGGAGAAGCCCAACTGGAACAAAAGGTCTACTGTCTTTTGGGTATTGGAGAAGCATGTTTCGTAAGAATCCCCTGTTATGAGCCAGTCGTCGAGGTAAGGGTAAACTGGGATGGACAACCTGCGCAGGTGGGCCGCTGCCACTGCCAGCACCTTCGTGAATACCCTTGGTGCTGATGCTATGCCGAAGGGTAGCACTTTGAACTGGTAGTGTTTGCCCTCTATCATGAACCTGAGGTATTTTCTGTGCGCTGGCAACATTAAAATATGAAAGTATGCATCTTTCATGTCCAATGTTGTCATGTAATCTCCCTGAGAAAGCAGTGGGATTACTTCCTGTAAGGTTACCATACGAAACTTTTGGGGTTTGATAAACTTGTTCGCTGGGCGCAGATCTAATACAGGGCGCATGGTTAGATCCTTTTTGGGTACAAGGAAGTACACTGAATAAATACCTTCCGTTACCTGAGATAGAGGCACGACCTCTATGGCTCCTTTTTCCAGCAGTTGTTGCACTTCTTGGAGAAGGATGGCAAGATGTTCCGGTGTCATGTGACGTCCCCTCGGGGGTCTGTAGGATGGGGAACTGTTGAATTCGATACAGTATCCGTGGGCTACGGTGGACAGTACCCAACGGTCTGACGTTATCTCCTCCCATGCAGGAAGAAAGGATGTTATCCGGCCCCCGACCGGTGTTGCATGGGAGGGGACGCGAATCTTCGCGTCACTTGGAGTTGTTGGGGGCTTGGGAGCCTCTAGGGGTGGATCCCCGACCCCTCCCTTTGCCCCGGCGTTGGCCTCTTTGGCTGTACTGCCCACTATTGGTTTGGTAATTGGTGGCAGGGTATTGCTGATGTTGATGTTGTTGTTGTTGTTGGCGTTGGCCACGAAAAAAGCGTTTGTTGCCATAGCCGCGCCTGGTAGTGGGCTTAGAGATTTGGTCAAGAGTCTTGATAGTGTCGAACTCTTTTTTAGCCATCTCTAGGGCTTCATCTACCGCTTTTCCAAAGAGGTTAGCGTCCTCGACAGGTTTATTTATCAAAGACGCCTGTGTCTCTGGTTTAAAGCCTGAGTTGCGCAGCCATACATGGCGCTTTAGGAGTATTCCTTGTACCAAGGAACGTCCTGCTGTTTCTGCCGCGTCCAGAGAGTTTTTAACAATGCTCTGGTTCACTTGGGTTCCTTCGCCAATAGTTGACAGTAGGCGCGTACGTAAAGGCTCCGGTGCTTCCTCAGCGTCTTTTCGCAGTTTGGCCCACTGCGCGTCTGCGTAGCTTGCAAGCAAGGAATTGTTGTTGGCAATTCTTGCTGAGAAGGCAGCCGAGGAAGTAACTCTTTTTGCAAGGGCATATAGCCTCTTGCCCTCCTTGTCAGGGGGTGCCTCACTGGTGGAAAGTGGTACCCCTGCCCTCTTTCTAGTATTAGATACCACTAGGGAATCCGGAATGGAATGTCCCCTAATGTAGAGGGGGTCTGAGGGTGAAGGAGTGAAAAGTTTTTCAATCCGTGGATTGACCCCTCTGATCATTGCGGGAGTGGACAGCGAAGGTATGATCCTTCTCTTCACTGAAGCGAGGAGTGGAATGGTCTGGCTGACCGGGGGTTTTTCTTTAATCACTCTTTCTACAAAGTCCAATTCTGGAGAGAGTTCCCCGGTGTCGAGTTCGAAATGTGCTGCTGCTTTGCGCAACAGTGCATTGAACGTGGGCTGATCGTCAATTGGAGACGTGTTCCTAACTGGAGAATTGTCCGGAGGAGTTAGGTTTAGGACATCAGTGTCGGAATACACTGATGGTGATTGCCAGGGGTGTGAAGGTCCCTCTTCTGGGTTAACCCCGAAGCCTTCTTCTATAATGTCTGTTCTGTCTTCCAGACATTCCTCCTGGTTCTGTTCTTCATTGTCCATGAAATCATCTTCTTCCTCGAAGTCTTGTTCCTCCCCAGTGAGGTCATATACATCTTGGAAGTCTGAGGCTGTGTCCTGCTGGGGATCGACTAGCCTCGGATTTTTGGCCCTGGGGTCCTCCTGAGGCCCTTCTCTGGTCCTCTTGTGAGTTTGAGAGGCCTGGGTGCTCATGAACCTTTCCATCCTCTCCATACAGAGGTGGAGTCTTTCCATTGTTTCATGGGGTACCCCAGAGCGGTCTGGCGGGGGAAACATAGGGTTATCTAACTCGAAATGGCTCGACCTCTCCCAAAACGTCGAGGAAAGTGTCCCGTCGCCCTCCGAAAAACCTTCAGGTGTGTCGGGAGACTCCCTGACTGAAGGGGGTAGTCCCTGCTTCCCTTCGGGCTTTTTCGGCGTATCCTTTAACTTATGCGTAACGCTCGACGAAATCTTCGGCGTACGCTTTTGGGAGTCGGCTACAGCGATCCTTGCTAAGCTATCGGCGACTCGCTTGTCGGCGACTCGTTTGTCGGCGGAAGCTTGAGTTTTCGACGCTATGGGTATCGAACGCTCTACGGCGGTCTGCGCTTTCTGTTGATGCGCACCGGCCGATGGTTTGGTGGCAGCGCCCTTGTTTGCCGAAAGCCCAATCGCAGGTCGCGGCTGCGGTTGCGAGAGGGGCTTCGAACCCCAACGGTCCGAGGAGGCCGCCGGTGGAACCTGCGTCTCCTTGGGCGCCGAAGGTCTTTTCGACTTCGTCGAAGAAGAGCCGTGGGTTGTGTGTTTATGTGGATCTTTGTGTGCGTCTGTGTCGCCGGGGTGTTCATCCCCATAAGCAGGGCGTGAGCCGAGCCCGTCGGGGCCGGGGACAGACGACGAAGCGCGTAAGCGCTCCTTAGAGGGGGTTTCGACTTCCGTAGCGGAGGTCGTGTTATCGCGTTCCTCGTCACTGTCGGTGGTAGCAGCGGCGGGTGAACCTTCGGCCTTCGACATCGCGTAGGCCGCCCACCTTTTAACCCTTCGGTCTTTTAGAGTTTTAGGCTTAAGAAGCCGACAAGCCGCGCACCCTTCCTCCTTGTGATCGAGGGGCAAGCAGCGGTTACACCGTGAGTGCTTGTCCTTCCAAGTGAATTTGCCTTTACAAAGTGGGCAAAACCTAAACGGTGTCCTCTCCATAGCCGAGGCAATAAATCGCGATAAACACCCCAAGGGAAAGGAAGGGGAAAGGGAAAGGCATTCTCAGAAAAGACCCAGAGACGTCCCACGACCCCACTCTCCCTACTGTATATGGCCTGCGAGGCCAGGCCACGTGTTCGGCAGCGCCGAAGGATTTCTTCCGCTCGACCCTCCGTCGAAGATTCTTTTCGGCGGAGAACAGCTTACAACTGCGTCGAGGGAGGGATTATTAATATTAGATAAAAAACGACCAAAGGTCGAGGAGTTGCAATGTCTCTCGAGGAGCTCCGCGTGAAGGCGACCAGAAGCTGGGCGGAAAAAAACAATCTGAGGGACCTCGACGCGTGAGGGATTGTGGGTACAACGCACGTCACTATAGGGATAGTGTTTCAGAAACGCCTTGTCGACGTCCCCTTTTCGACTACGAAAAACAAAATGCAATACTCCGCAGTGACCACTGGATGTCGGACCTATGCACAGCATGTGATTCTAAGCAGATTAACAAACATCAGAAATATATATATATAAAAAATGGTGCATCACCCTTAGAAATATGGAGTAGGAGACAACATCTCCAACTTAAATCATGGGGGTAGTGCAAATGTCTGGATCCAATCCTTACTGCTCCAGTGACTCAATACATTTTCAGCAGGGCTTGTATTTGTCTGAAATGGCCGTTCATAGCCAATGTCGCCCAATGTTCTTGCTCCATTGTGCCGTGGTCATCCGGTAGTTTTCTCAACCACAGAAAGGACCTCTGTCCTCCGGGTCCCTGTTGTCGCTGCATACAGACAAGTCTGACTGCTTGCTGACCTGGGCGTACGGATGTTGTCTCCTACTCCATATGTCTAAGGGTGAGGTGCCATTTGTGCCTCACTGGAGTCCCGAAGAAGGTTGGAAAAATAGAGGGCGACACCAGCAGCCTGGAGAAATCAACTGAAATGCGTGTCAACCAGTTCAATCTCTTAGAGAATAGAGATTCACATGTGTATTAGAAAAAGGTTGCAAGAAGTAGTTAGAAAGATTTTGCTTACATGGTTAGACAGAATATGTTAGCATGAGGCAATGTAAAATGATTTATGCTGTTTATGATTGACTAAGTGTGAATGTGCGATGGAGTGAAATGAATGGAGTTGGATTTACATTTAAATTGAAATATGTAATGGAGTTTTATGTTAATACAGTATTACCAATTTGAATTTTACAATCTGAAATAAATTGATATTTTTATGTATGATTTAGGGTTTCAGTCAGGGTGTTCTTTAGAAGAATGTTAAATATGATCTATATAAAAACAATGTAAGTTGTAACATTGGCCTCCCTCAACCTGGTAGCCATTCAACCGGCAAGGTACAAATGGCTCAGCATGAAGAACTCTGAAGTCACCCCCCTTTGGTATGCTTCTCTCCACCTCAGACTTGAAAGCCATTTTCTCAGGCTCCGTTATTGGTTTTAAGGCTTTCCTATACTTAATACAGGCAACTCAGGCACAGAGCCTATCAGACTACTGCTATCACACACCCTTTGGGTTGAAACGACAGACTTACTGAACAAGCCAATACTGTTTAATAGCAATATTACCAGTAATATGTGAAAACATCTTTCGCAGTAACGTCCAACTCTATGAGGTCGGCCTAAAAATAAGTTTACAAAGGGGATATTCAGGATTCTTCAAAAATTAGGGAACGGTTAGGCGATAGAAAGCATGCAGGGATTCATGGGGGTAACCCCTATAAAGAACAAGGAGGAAACAACCAACCAACCAATAAATAATCACAATGAGAAGAATTATTTGCATTATACTTTTCAAGAAAGACCTTTTCACTCGAAACCCAACCCTGAAGTCTTTGAGATTCCCACTAATGGCACGAGTTCTGTTCAAAAACACAAATAGAGAGCAGCAAAACATTGGTTTTGCAATACAATATTCTGATTTCAATTAATTAGAAAGTAGTGTGAGTGTGGAAGGAGGATACTGACACACAGGAGGTATGCCGTTGGGCAAAGACTTATTTTACACTAAAAGAAAGAAAGAAATCTATATAACCCTAACTCTAAGAGGGGCTTCCCTGCCTCAAATAAAACTAAGGAAGTGTCAGAATGTCCGTAACTAAAAAGCCCATTGTAGTGTGTCAAAATCCTACTTCTAACCCTCACATTTATAACAAAACATAAATGGATTTGTCTCTTCAAGGTCCAGAAGAATGACTCCCTTCTTCTGGACTGTATGGTTGCTGAAGTAGGGGGAATCTCTCCCTTCCCTGGGCCTTTCTTGGTAAGTCAATGTGTTTGGGCGACTGTCTCCCTTCACCTGGCCTTTCACAAGCTCCTTTTGGCAATTCACTGTGGTTGGGTTAATGTCTCCCTTCCCCAGAACTTTCTCAGGCTTCCCTTGGAAGTTCACTGGACAGTCCTGGTGTTCTCTCCTGTCAGGGGCTATCTTTCTCAGACCCCTTCTTATACTCCTCTTTATTGTTCACTAGGCACCCATGGTGTACTCTCCTGCCATGGTCTGCCTTTCTCAAATGTGGGTCCGGGACCTCTTTGTTGCGGCTTATGTGTGGGTCCCAGACCCCTTCCTATTGGCTTCTCACGGGCGGTTCCCAGACCCCTTCATACGTGTTATTTAAATGTGGATCCCAGACCCCTTTCGTATTGGTTTCTTAAGTGTGGGTCCTAAACCTCTTTGCAATGGTTCCTCAAGTGTCCCAGAGGTCCCTGGTTAGCCCCCATACCTTTTTTGGGCTCCTGGTCTGTCGCCTCCTTCTCAGGTTTCTGTTCAACTTCTTGCAGCTCTTCTCTGCGGTTTTCTGTTCTAGTGATGGTCTACATGTGGAGCCGCGCGGCACAAACCTGAATGCCTGAATCATGCAACACTCTCCTGCATCCAGGCCTCCTATTTTGCTTGTTCTCGGCATGTCACACTTCAGCAAAGCAGGTAGGGACTCTGCAACTCTCCCTGTTTCATCCCGGTCAGCAGATGAGGCTCAGTTCTTCCTGGTGCGGGCAAGGACCTCCGCTCGCGGTGCCTCCGAGGAGTGGACCAACAACGGTGTTAGTCCCTCTCTTCCCTCCTTAAGCTACTTGTGACTGGATAACAAGACTGTTCACTCTGGTTTTCTGAGAGGTTGGTTACGGCTCTGTGCATCTTCATCACAGTACTTTGAGGGGATGACTCAGTGGAGTCAGCCCTAATCTTCCTCGTCCCAGTAGTAACACTACTGCTGTAACAGAAATACATAGAGGAACTTTTGGATGAGGGGGAAGGCAAATAATGTGAGTGAGTGAAGGTGTGTCATATTGAGTTGGCTACTGTTGTCCTCCCTGTATCCAAGAGGGTGAATCGTCCCCATGAGATCCACCTGCTGAGTACCATACCCAGGGGCACCATCAGGTAGCAGCCTCGCCTACCTGGCATCATGGAAAGGATTTCTCCCCCTTGGAGCAGGGACGACATCTTGAGATTCGTCACGGAGGCATGTACATCAAATATAATCAGTTTGTGTTGAGTGGCGTTGTTCTCACATAGTTAATGTGGCGAGTGGATTTGGATGTTCTTAAGAATGCGGACTCTGAATCAAACAAGTGAGCAATGAGTTTGTGAGAACCACAAAAACAAGAGTCCAATAACTAGGCAGATGCTTGGAGGTTCATCACAATCCTGGGTTACCCAAGGGCCATCTAGTGTTGAAACAGTCATGTCGTAAAGGCCTCCTGTGTTCCCCCATTGGCTTAAGTGACCCCTTTCTGGGATAGAGAAAATCCTCAAAATCAAAGAGCTTTGAATGTGGTGGAGTGGGGTCGTGCACTCACAGCTCCAACAGGATTTTGTCGATGTCTGGCCTCAGGCAGAGCTTGTTTAGGAACCTCTCAAACATTTCCAGAGTGAACTCATCGGGCTTGATCGACTCACTCTGAGGAGAGGAAATAATGAAGACAATTAGATAGCATTCTCCATGTTCATAACCTACCCTAAGGAGCAAACAATAGAGGCAGATCTATTCACAATCTCATACAATATTAACACAAAGTAAAAATGAGGAGATCATATTGAAATAGGATTAGGAGCAATGGAAATGGCAAGAACAAAAAAAGTAACAAAATAACTATGTGGAATTAAAAATAAAAGGAATGTCTTCAAGGTAAAAAAACAGAAATAATACTTTAAAACCCTCAATTACAAGAGATAAAAACATTATACAAATACGAACTCCCCCAGACCCCCCCGCACTCCTGCTGCCGGTTATCTGGAAATAAAAACTTGCTTCTAAAAGAAAAAGAAAACATATGCAAAAGGGGCCCTTTCCTAATAGGCAGATTAGACAGTGAAATCCTCCATTCCCCTGATCCACAACCCTTTGTTTTAAACACAAAAGTAGCAAAGTCTTTCTTACAGCCTCATTCCTCCATGCTCAATATATGCACAAAAAAACACCCAAAATATGAAAAATATTCCAATTATAATCCCTATTCTGCACTCTAGTAGCTCCTCCAACGGTATTATTCCTGACAGTGTGGCAAAGAACATCACACTTTGTTTAATTTACTAGCTAAATAATTTTTGTAATTTTAAACCAAGGTACAGCCCAAAAGTAATTTCAAATCCAGAAAAAGTGTCAGTTTACATTATTTTAAAATTTAAATTTTCTCCATATAACATCATGCAAAGTATATTTCTGGAGGTTTTCCTTTTTTTTCTTTTTTCCAATTCCTTATTTTTCAGGGTTAGATTTAGTGAATACCCCTTATACACCACAACCCCCTTGTCTGTCTCTCCAGTTTCGTGCGCACCACCTCCCTTAAAAGCAGGACGCAACTGCATCCCCAAGAAGGCCCAAACATACACGGTTGAAGTTCAGGCCACAGGACTCCAAGGCCGTCTCCACTCTCTTCTTGTCCGCAGAAAACATCTTCAAGATACTGTGGGGAAAGGAAGAGAGGGTCAGAGAGAACGTCATAAGAGAAATCCTGCGATAGAGTCAAAGTCTGAGGGAGTGGTGAAACAAAGCCGAGAAATATAGTCTCATTCAAGAAGAAAGGTGAGAAGCGGTGGGTGTTCAGACTGAGAGATAAAAGTGGGGGTAGGGCAGATGAAAGAGTGCATGCAGAAGCAATGGTTGGTGGACAGAGCCCCATGTAATAGAAAATGGGAAGGAGCTAGACTAGCAAATGGTGACAGCTGAAAGAGTAAAGTTAGGAGATTTTTTACAAGAGGATCGTCTGTGGGCAAAGGAGACTTCATTCACAGGAGACACTTACTTCTTCACAGGGATTCGGCTGTCCTGGTTCACCTGCAGCTTGAGCTTAGTGTACCTGCAAGTGCAGAAACACAAAGTCAGAGCGCCTCACCTTCAGAAGCTTACAGGCAAGATCACTACACTATCATTCATACAAGATCGGCCACAACTGGAACTGACGATACCAGGTAGGTACTTAAAGACTGGTCATTACCGAACCACCTCTGCAAGACCTACTACTATCACACGGGGTGCTATGAACTGCCACTACCAAACTAGGCACAGACCGAACTGTCACTAGTGAACCACTACTACAACCCCTGCCACTATTAGACCACCACTGCAAGATCGACCAAAAGAAGGACTGCCACCATCAGATCAGATACTGCGAGACACAACAAGACCAGAAAAACTGCTGCAAAACAGAGCCACTACAACACTGGGAAATAAAAGGCCTAACGGGAAATCGACCTAATAAAAAAATGTACAGAAACCCGGTTCTGTTTGCTCATAAAGGTGGTGTACTTTTAGAGTTAGACCAGCTGTCGGATGCCTGAAACGTACGTGAAAGTATATCTACCAACTCACGCCTCAACGCATAGGATCTGTCTGAGCAGAAAATACATCCAGTGTTCAAGGCCCAAGCTTGAAAGATACAGTACAAGCTGTGTTATCCGACACTTTATTATCAGTATTGCTCCGTTGACCAGCTCTTGGCATATAAAGCTGCAGTCCACGACTTGTCAGCCAGACTTTTCGTTCTGTTTCTGGATATGTGTCATGCGGAATACAGACATTGTTATCGAAATATTTGGCCGACACCATTAATTCCCTAACGGTGCCAGATTTAAAAAAAAAAAAAAGAGTTGACTGTATATGTAACCTCAGGAACTGAAGATATGCCAGAATCTGTAAGGTCTAGGATACCTCCGGGGATAGTTCTGTTGTCTAATGCGTAATATCTGTGCATATTGAGGGGTACATCTCTATAGTGTACTGTGTAAAGGAACTGTGCAACTTGAGGTAAATGCTGTGCCCTGTGTGACCTCAGTTTGCATCATCAGTATAAACTTAGGTGTACCACTGCAATTTGAGGCCTAAGACCCAAGTTCTATATAACTTGAGTGATCGTTCTTTTGCCTGAGCCTTGAAGATCTGCATGAATCAATGATACAGCTTTCGAGTCTCGGGCCTGAGCCTGTAGAATCTGTATAATCTGGGAGACAGCACTGACATCTAAGGCTTGAGGAAAGGTTCTCCCTCCTTAAGCTTCTGGCTTTAAGATATGTGTAACCCAAAGGAACTCTACTACCATAGGCTTGGACTTATGAAACGTGCATCAATTGAGGGATAAATCTGTTTTCCGAGAGCCAAGTCCTTAAAATGTGTGTGCCCTGAGGGGGTAGTTCTGTTGTCCCACTGCTAAACATGTAAGCCCTGTGAGAGAGGGCCACTTGCGTATGGCCCGCTATACTTAAACTTGGTTATATCGCCCAACGCTGACTTACGCTTTCTGCAGGAAGGTGTTCCGGGAAGCATTGTGCGCCAGGATGTTCGTCGCCAACTTAAACAGCTCCTCCGTCCAAATCTGAGAAGAGAATAGAAAAATACATGTAGGAGAGGGCAGAAAGGCAGTATACAGGTGAAAGGGAGATTAAGGATTATGGAAATAAAAAAAAGGTCAAGGTAAACCTAACAAAATTGTGTACGATGCCAATGTGCTAGAGTTTAGATGACTTTCCAGATAAAAGGTAGTCTTTCTCATGTGCCTATTGTTGAATACACCGATGTGCTTGGAAATTCTCACAATAAAAGATCTGCAAACGTTACTGGGCTTAAATTTCCTTTCACTTATGAGCATTTCAAGGAATTACCTGAAAACAGTGGGTCCAGACTGGTCAAATTGATTGTACTGGGAGAACAAGAAACCAAGCGTGGAATAACCTACTCTTTACATGTGAGAGAAGGTTGAGTTTTTCAAACATAGAGGCCCGAACTTGTGACAAGGCAGAGGCAGGAACTAGTGGATAATCCGAGTGGCCTGACTGGAAGTCCATGGACATAGACTGCGCTATGCAGCAATTTAGAGGTCAAGAAGCAAGGTGGGTGCCAAATAGAGGCATTCTCTTGGGATGGAAGCACCAAATGGTGAGACCCTGGTGGAAGGCGTGATGTCATGATTAAGGACATAATAACTCTTCATGGTTCACGCCCTCAGGTTTGCTTAATATACACCTGTTTAAATGTGTGCACTACCGAGGCATGGTAACAGACATTAAAACTGATTCATGTAAACCTTTGGAGGAATAATTCCATCACATCTCGAAATAAGCAATAGCGTATTTCCTTCCGAACATGCAAATTAAGAGAACGCAGACAGAAAAAATGTAGAAAGAAATTAAGCAGAAACTGGACCAATTAGGAAACAAATGAATTTACAAGATTACAATACCTTTGCGGATTTAGAACATTGAAGAGGCCCTGGGAGACGTAATCTCAGATGAGCAGTATTGGACTATTGGTCAGAGTATGTTTAGACATTTAGGGGGTCATTACAGTTTTGGTGGTATCCCGCCAGTAATTCTGGCGGGATGCCACCAAAACAGTAATACTGTTTTTGCTACATGGGATGCCGGAATTACCGGCATATTCCAAGTGGCGGGGAAGCCAGTAAATCCCCATTACACGAAGTCCCAAAGCCAGTAATTTTGGCATTTCTTTGCTGGTGGGGCTAGAGGTAAATCATTCCCCCTACAGGCAAACTTGTCTTTTGCTGGTGCAGTAAAAGTGCGGTTGCCAGAATTGCAGTTGGTTACCGCCACTTTTACAGCACCGGCAAAACTGTAATGAGGCCCTACTCTCCTGGCAACTAGAAGTGAGAAATTTCAAAATCATATATTGGACTAAGCTCCAAGAGGTTTGGAACTACTGTTAAAGGATGCCAACAGCACTGTGGGCTCTTTTCCACATGTTGGGTGTGATTAATCCTGCGGATCCATCACTAAATCCCTGCCTAAAGTCTCCTCCCAGGTGCCCAGGGAAAGGCAGACTCTTCCTAATCCTGACCTTGGGGGTTGGTGTTCTGCAGGAGGATCACCTGGGAGGAGGAGAAAAGGCCCAGGGTGGTGAAAAGATCCCGTGGGATGAGACAGTATTTGTCCTTTCAAAGGGAGAACCTTTTAAAGTTGCCAAAACCGGTAATGGCTTATTGTCATTATGATGTATCTGAACCACATAATATCTGTGGCTCTGGGCGCAAATACCATAAAACCTGAACAGGCCTTAACAGAAAGACCATGTAAGGTACTTCAGGATGAAAATCCTCCTTAGTCTCAAAGGTGTAATGGAAAGCAATCTAGAAATGTTGCATTTAAGCAAATTGTCTTCCTCTATAACACATTGAATCTTTAAGGGGTTCTAAGGGAAGTAAGTCTACCCTTAAAATCAAGAAGTTACTTCAAAGAAGTAACAACATTTTGTTGTTGAGGGCTATAAATCCCTTAAACCCATAAGTGCTGGGATGAGGAAGAGGACTGAAGAGTTATGCTGTAGTAGTAGGTAGGTAATTAAGCATAACAGCCCACACTTGAAGGAACCTGAGAGGCATGAAAGGCCCCCTCAGGTGCAGAGAATAGAAAGGAGTGACAACTGTGGCTGGAATGAATGCAGTAGTAAAAGTGGCAGAAGGAAGAAGGCACAGTGTTGGTAGTCCAAAAAGACGTGGGAGAACCAAAGAGACGCTGGGACTCCGATACAGCAGATTTCACCTGCTTGTCCTGTGAGGGTCTTGTTCTCCCAAACTCTGGTGCGTAGAGGCTGCGCAGCGGAAGGCGTGCAGGAGGGCTGGCTTACCCCATGTGAGACTTATTGTAGCCGTGGGTCTCAGGAGCAAGAAGGGCACCTTAATTGAGTAGCCGCACCCGAGATACCTTCACAGAGGAAGGGTGTGGGTCCCAAGTGAAGCCAGAAGTCTGAGAGGTTGTGCAACACGTGGAGGAAGGAAAACAGAAGAAGTTAAGTTAAACCTGGCGCTCCGATTCCTTGCGCGAGAACTGCCGGCAACAGTATCCAGCTTAATAATCACTTGTGTAAGAGTAGAAGTGAGATGAAGTTGTTTGTTCAGTATTTAACAATGGGACACTTGAAATGTAGCACTTGCATGTGATCGAGTATTTCTATTTCACTTGCGTGAAGAGCAAACACTACAAAAAGCAATAGTTAAATCTTTAAATCTTGCAAAAACTATGAAGTGGTTGTGTGTGCCTATTTATGCTTCACAAAGGAAGAGTGAACTCTGAATTAGTATTTACGCAGAAAATAATTGCTTCTAAATAAATCTCAAGTGTTTAAACATTGAGAGAGCAAGCAATGCCCAAGACAAGAGTATTCCCCTATTAAGACTAAAAGCAGTCTTTCTCAAAGCCAGAAATCAATTTAGCCAATACTGTAAGCCCAATAGAAGTTCAACAGTGCTTAAGATGCAAGTGTGCAAGCATTACCGGAAGCCGAGAGAGTGGCACCAAGATTTCTGGGTAAATATTTTGGCTAACAGTTGTCAGAGAGATAAAGGCAAAGTTGGGAGAAGGGAAACTTGATACTTCTAAATATTATTTGAAGTTGATACAACCTATATTGCCAAAGACTAAGAGAAAGAGAGAAGTGGGTCGTAAAGGGAATCTTAGGCTGCTGTTGTGGTAGACAGACAAGAGGCAAAGAGGCTGTCCCCTATGCTGGGACAGAGTGAAAGGGAGAAGTGTTAGGCGCCGAAATTATGGGTGCAGAATGGGAGGTTGGAGCTACAAGGAAGTAATAGGAGGGTGGCGTGGACAGAGAGGGAGAATGAGAAGTCTGAGAAGACTGGATGGACAGATGAGTAGAAATTATAATTATTTGCTCATCATATCTCTCCCACATCTCGCTCCTGTTGATTTTATCTCTACACTGTTGACAGAGTCCGCCCTGTTCTTACTTTTCATGCCACAAAGCTTCCTATCTCCTCGTTAAACTTCTCTCGACTATTTTATTGTCCCGTCACGTTCTTTGGTCTTTCCTGTTCGCGTCATGCTCCTCTTAATTCAATCTATCATTCTTCTATTCGATGACTCAATCTTCTTTCTTATTGCGACTCGATCTCTTCTTCTCTTGCCTCACTTGGCTGGCTGTCTTTCCATTCTCAACTTAAAATTAAACTTTCTTTGCTTAGTTTTTAAATCTCTCTACGGACTTGCCCCTCACTATCTTGCATCTTTTGTTTCATTTTATAATCCTCCTTGTTCTCTCCGTTCTTCTGGTCTTTTCAGGTTGAATGTTCCCTTTCCTCCTACAGCTTCTTGGTCCTATTCACTGGAACATGCTTCCTCTGTCTCTCCACCCCAATACTTCTTACTCTTCGTTCCGTTCTTCCTTAAAAATCACTTGCTTCAGTGCTCTGATTGATTATTACTGGCAGTACCTGAACAGTGATTTGCACTGCTGATTTTATGTACCATTGATTTTTCCTATGTAAAGCGCTTTGGACAAAGATGCTAAAGAAAGCACAATAAAAATACAAATACAAATAAAGGGTTGAGAGAATGTGAGAATTGGAGGAGGCAGGCACCATCTCAAACCTAAATGGATCGCATAGTGGGACACCAAGAGAGCAAGGTATCCTTCGAAGGTCCCAGTTGGAATGAGGTAAATAAGGCTGTGGCCGTTAAGCCCTCACCACCAGAGTAGGGTAGATTAGATAGGAGTTACCAATCTCAAACTGCATCCCGGGAAATAGGGAAGGCTGAGTTAAAGTGGTGAGAGCCCAGGGGAGTTTGAGCAACGAGTCAGGGGCCCACCTTGGCTGAACCTCCTGCAGTCTAAAAAAAGAAACCCGTGAACTGTCCTCCAGTAGTTTGGGGAATTATTTAAGAAATCTGTGACAATAGAAACCCGAGAAAAGGCCACTGCCAAAGAGACCCTCCTCAGTGGTATCGAGAGAGCGGCAGTGAGGATTGTCATTCAAGGATAGGTTGGAAGGCCCTCCTAGTAAAGGTCATTGAGGATGGTGTGAAGGGCATGGAAGACACAAAGGCTCGTGATTTGTGGGGAGCAAAGACAAAATAGTGGTAGCCACTTAATGTCAATGCCTGCTAAACGTCGCGCATTTGGGTGTGCGACTCCGCAGCAAGCTTTATAAAGATGATCGGTTGACAAATGGAACGGGCAGCAATCGTGTGGCTGGTCTCAGGCTTAGAGTTACTGGAGTCCAGGTGATGGAGAAACTAGAGGAAGTGAAGGCCTGCAAATAGGACGAGAACACTAGGATAATGTAGAGGCTTTCGCGAGTGTGGCAGGAAGTTGATATTCTTATAAGCCGGTTTCTATCTCGTGTGTTGAAAGCACGTGTAGCCAACACTGAGATATTCACGGAGGGCCCCTGACTCGTTGCTCCAACTCCCCTGGGCTCTCACCACTTTAACTCAGTCTTCCCTATTTCCCTATTTTCCACTATGGACAAAACAAAATTTCATTTGTATTAACTTCTACAAGTCTTTAAAATGAAGTGTGAATCTTAATTGAAAAGTGATCACACAAAAACTGTGAGGAGTCTACAGAGCTGAAGTGGAAAAAGGTGGAGAGAAGAAGAAGCACAGAAGGGAGAGGTAAAAGCATTACAAGAGATAGAAGGGGAAAGGGATGTGAAGGAAAGAGGAGTAGGAAGTGAGAGAAGGCGAGAAATAAAAGGGTGGACATGAGAGAGGAGAGGTAATGAAGTCAGGGAGTAAAAATGGAAGGGGGTAAAGGGAAGGGTACATGAAGTGGGGGAGAAGGGGGTAAAGGGAAGAGGAATGGTGGCAGAAGTGTGGAATGGGAAGAAAGGAAAAGAGGAAGGAAAAAAGGGTGACAGGGAAGTGAGGCCAGAAAGGAAAAGAAAACAAGGTAGAAATTGTTGGTGAAAAGGAGAGTGAGAGGTGGGGATTTATGACAGGGATACGATTATTAGTATTTGATAAACAATACAAATATTTTACAAAATGGCGCCAATCCCTCCGGAGTCAACCTGTTCAAACAGGACAACATCTCGACTTGGAGAGATCTAGGGGGGCGTCCTATAGCTTTTTGCCTCCTCCAATGCTTGGCCTGTCTGTCTGAGCCAAGACTCCCAAGAGGTGGGCTGATCCCCTTGGACGCCTGTAAAAACTCACTGTGTTTCTCAGCTGGGTACAACCGAGACCTTTGGGGTGGAAACGTATGTCCAGTAAAAATAAAATCCAGGCACTGTACTCAAAAAATAAAAATTTAAAATAGACCAATTATTTAAAATGGCAAAACTGGCAGAGACTAAGAACGGCCGATATACAAGTGTCACAACCGCAGGCTCCTGGCGTTTGTGGAAGAGGTGGAAACATGTCGGCCGTCAGACAGTGCCGCCACGTTGTGCTCCCAAACGTCGCTAGCGGTCTAGTCATTTCCATCATGGCCGCCGCTGAGTGTATTTACCAGTTTACGCTCGGAGGGTCGGCGCGTTGCAACTTTAGTATTTTCTCCTTTGTTGCGTGCGCTCCTGTTTCAGCTCACTTGGCGGTGATCCGCCTCTGTCCTCTTGTCCTCCTGTCCTCCTGTTTGCCTCGCTCTCTTCTAGTTTCTCCTCCCCTCTGCCACCGGCGTCTAGTGGTGGCTCTGTTCCCTTCTCTCCTCTTCCTTTGCTCTTCCGTTCTCCCATTTGTTTCCCTCTCGGGGTCTTCTCTCCTTGCCCCCTCCGGTTCCCGTATTTTTCCTGCATTCTATTTTTGGCTCCGTTTCGCTTACCTGCCCGAGTCTTGCCAGTCTTCTACCTACTCGGATTGGATTCCCTCTGCATTTGTTCCTACACATCAGATTCCTGCACTCTGAAGGGGTTTTTGTGGCGCAAGGCTTTTCCCCTGTCTCGCTTGTCTGTCGCGGGGGAAGGTCACCGTTGATTCTTTCACAGAGTCACGGTGGCTTCCTTCCAAGGCCGGCCCTATCTACACAAGAAAAAGGGAACTTCTACACGTCGATCCCACGGAAGGAAGTTGGATTTCTCATCATCAGGTGAGGCGGAAGGGGAGCTCGAAGACTCTCAGGGCTCGAGTGGGGTGGAAGATATAACGGATACCCCCGTTGGTACGTCCACACAGTCAGACATCCCTGATAACAAGCTGGAGCAATAAGCACTAAAATAAGCAGAATGACCGTCATATGCACTGGAACGGTGGATGGGTTGACACCAGCAGCTTGGCTGCAGGCCATTGCATGGGGAGAGTTGAGGTGGGAAGGGGCTTTTGCACACCCTTCACAGGACAGACTCAGACAGGAATAGGTGCATCCCGGTAGGAAGTCAGCGGGCCAGACTCAAGTTGGTGCTGGAAGCACCCTGCAGAGATGAAGCAAGGCGGCACAGCACTACAAGGAGGAGTAGGTCCAAGCCATCCCATCAGCCCAGTGAACTCTGACATGTTGGGCTTGAGGCCTTCCAAGCACCAGGGGGCACCCTCTCCTCTCCCGGCCCCCAACACCTCTTAAGGCCTCTGGTCACTGTCTACCCAAGAGTACACACAATAATAATTCCATAACAAATTCACACACATCCTTCTCTGTGGCAGACAGAGGTGAATGAGATGAGCCAGTTAACAGAAACCTCAGAATGTAACAAATGATACATGGAGAGAGTAAAGGCAGCATCTCCTGAGCTGTGAACCCAGCCCTTACTCGCCACATTTCCTTACTAAAATAACTGTCTGTGGCCCTGACAGGGGTGTTGCTAGGTCTGGAAAGGATCTGGGGCTACGCTAATGTTGGGACTGTCGGGAGTTGGGGCTAGCTAGTCATTTGGTTGTTGCCCGTGAGTGAACTTCTATCTGGGGCTACAACCAAATGATCCGGGGAGAAAGCCCCCACAACCCCCTCCTAGCAATGCGCCCCCTGGCCTCTGGCGGCACAGAAGAGACATTACAATCCAAGAATCTTGAGCTTTCTCCCACTCCTAAACCCACCAGGGGAGGTCTGGCTGCAGCACACACATCTAAACTTAAAACCTCATGGGGGTCTTGATCAATTCCGATGCCTGCTAAAAGACTGGGGGCCATTACTTGCCCCAGCTCCGGTATCCTGGGCAATTTGGACTGGACTGGCCTCGCTCAATCCTACGTCAAAGGTGCCCCACAAGTGGGATTCATCAGGAAAAATAATCTATGCAGCCAAAAACCAAGTTGGTGTGTCAAAAGTGTGCCACGTGTGTGCATGAAACTGTAAGCGAATGAAAGGAGAGAGTGGGGAGAAAGTGGAGAACCATCAACACATGGGAAGAACACTAGAGGGGGAATCAAGTGGGAAATGGGTAAGCGGTCTTTGGCATTTGGGGCGATCTCACCTGCCTGTGAGGCACCGCTTTATATAGCACTCCTGGAAATGCAGACCCATCACACCACCAACTAAAGGGGGCAAGAGAGCCACTGCGTGAGCTGGAGTATAGCATCCTCGGGAATCATGATCTCTGCCTGAACTCAGGGGCCTTTCATTGCAGGGAGAGCCAGCAACTATCATCCCCCCCCACCCCCACCCGGCTTGGTACGAAGCAGGCAATGCCTGGGACTCCTCGCGCGGTCATTCCATGGGGCCTCACCTTCGCCGTGTCCTCTTGCACGGCCATGAAGTTCAGATAGCTGATATTCACCATGTCTGGCCCGTACACCACCGTCACCTGCTTGTCCTCGGGTCTGGTCTCAGGGTTGGAGAAGCCCAGCACTTCCCGGATTTTAGGGTCCTGGAAAAGAGAATGAAAGAGGTTTGATTGAGTAACCCTGATCAATTAGCAACCATCTGCGCATGCACAGGGGAGGGTGTTGCCCACTGTCCTGACAACAACACAAGTAATAGAGCCATGAGGGGTCAGCGGAAGCTCCAGGTGGGGCATGCACAAGCCACAGAGGCAATGGGTGGAGAGGGGGAACTCCATGCAGAGCTCACATCCACGCAGGTCAAAAGGTCTAAGCTGAGGCTAACAGAAGTTCTAGACATACACTGTGTGAGAGAGACACAACTCTACCCCCCTCAAGCGCTCATATAAGCAGTAGTCTTACAGGCAGAGAAGGCAAAAGGGGCATCCTGATGCCGCAGGTTTGAGGGAGGTTGCCCTGGGCTTCAAGTAACACTAAGCATGCATGCACAGTGGAGGAGCAAGACACTCAAGTACAGAACCTAACAGACTTGGATTAAAACTATGGGCATGGCCAGAAAGGGGTTGACAGCAAAGGTCCAGGGTGGGGGTGAGGCTCTTTAAAAAAGGGAGGCCGGTGAGTGAAAACGGCATCAACATTTTTGAAAACTACTGCCTTAGAATAAGTCATAGAAGAAGCATGAGGGCGAGAAGAAACTGCATGCAAAGTGCACACAGGTTCAGGGCCAGAAGGTGCTCCCCTGCTCTAGAGGAATCGCATGTAGACGCTAATGCATGCCCATCGCTATTCTTCCCATCACGGCAAAACTCAAAAATGTGCGCCCGTGGATGCGTGATCGTCTACAAACATTTGCTTGCCTTAGCACCGGTCAGTCGGGTTTTGAACCGTGGTGTGGGACCAGAAACTCATTTCTGTCAGGAAGATTGCTCAGCCCTACGACACATTGAGGGCACACCCTGTTGTACCTGCATATTATGTTAGACACAGTGGACCACTGAATTGTGTTGTCTCCCCTGTCAGACATTACAGGTTGGAGGTGCACCTGTTGTCAAGATATGTTCCGGGCTTTTATTAGAGGCATTCATTAGGTGTTTATCACCAGTCTCAGATCTCCCCATTCTCCCCTCCGAGTTCAACACACAGTCCTACATGAACCACATTCAGGTTATGGTGGCCAGGGATCAAAGACTGTCTATCACAAACAGGTTTCGTACACCCATTCAGGTGGAGGCAAAGCCAGTGCCAGATAAACTGGAAATAAATCTAGGTTTTCTTCATATCTCCTAAATTTGTATTAGTCCCAAGGTGTCAGCATCTTCCCTAGCATCACAAAGAAGGCAAACTGCATATAAATTTGAGAATATTTGGAGAGCATGAGGTTTGGGTGAATACAGTACTCATGCGGTTTTGTTTCCAAATTAATCAGGTGAGGAAATTCCAATTAGATCTTCAAGTGAAAAACTAGAGTCGCGATCACTGCTTCTTCGGTCAATTTCAAAACAGACTTGTGCAAGTCGCTCTAGATAGGAATCCAATAGAAGTTAATTTGCCGGGGTTGGGGGATAACGTGCCTTCCCTTTCACTCCCAACTTTAAATTTCTTCTCCTCTGTCTAGTCTTTAAATCTCTCCATGATCTTGCTCCCCCTTATCTCTCCTCTCTTTCTACACTCCTTCCCGCTCCCTTCGTTCAGCTGACCACTTCCTTCTCGGCGTTCCCCCTCCCCCATGTGCCTCCTCCCGTTTCCACTCCTTTCAGCTCCTAGCCCCCCTGCACTGTAACTCCTTACCTCTCTCAATCCGCTCTATACCTACCCTTTCTTCCTTCCGCACTTCCCTGAAATCTCTCCTTCTCCATTCCCCGCCATGAAACCTTCCCCACCTCTCTCTCTCTCTCTCTCTCTCTCTCTCTCTCTCTCTCTCTCTCTCTCTCTCTCTCTCCCCTTCTCTGGAATCTTCCCTATGATCCTCTCTACCCTCCCCCTTACCCTTACCCTCCCTCATTCTCACCCTTATACCCCTTCTGTTTCCCTCCCACTTCCCTTCCTCACCCCTTCCCTCTTCCCTCACAGATGAATTGCTCTACTTACTGTTTTGTTGGGTTCATTCATGATTGTAAATTGCTTCTACTGTTATAATGTTGTATGTATTCCGTTGTAATGTAAAGCGCTTTGGATTAAAGCACTATATAAACACAATACAAAATACAAATACAAATCCTTGGAGTGCAGTAATAGATATCAAACTGCAAGAGGCTATGCATCCAACTATGACCTGTGATTTGACAAGAGCTTTACTTTAACTTTATCAAGCAAGTTTGATACAAAAGAGGATGCACTAGAGGGTCCCTCAGTATGTTTGGAATGAGGTCAACTTGCATCTGCACCAGACATGCCCCAGTACTTCAGGTGAGGCAAATTCCAGATCAGCCACCAAGAGATGGAGATGGTTAAGGGATCCATCCTCTGAAGTTTTGAAAAAGGTTTTGGTCTAAAATGTGTCCGCAACCAAGTCACCGACCATTTTGTAAGCGTCAGAACTATTACCTCTTTAGTGGATAGACGCGGGACCACAGAGGCCAGGTCAATGCTGGTACAGGTAATCATTTAGATATTTCCAGTTGTGCTAGGCAGTGTATATAATTATGATGCATTCATTTATCATGGTTTGTTTTGGAAGCTTGGAAGCTTATGGCCTTTTTGTTCCGCCTATCACTTCACTGTGATGATATGTCCTTTAAATGTCCTGTTGGCAAAAGAGGCCCTGGTATTAACACTCGGATGAAGTACCCGCTTTCCAAAGTAGCAGCAAAGCACAACTCCATCGCCTCGGTCTGACTTGATTTCTTTGGTTGAGCTTCTGGAGGTGTCTATCCATTTGTCAACAGTTCTGCTCGACTCATTTCTGCAATCCGTCCAGGCTAATAACGGCCCACCTCTCAGGTGCTTATTGCCATTAGCATCTTGGCAAAACATATGGAGTGCCAGTTTTGGCTAAAGAGAGTGGGGCACACAAACCACTTTGCCAAAAATAGAAGACCACCAAGAATGAAAGAAAGGTAGCTCAAGAAAGCGCCTCTATGCAGTTTTCACAGCAGTCACATAAGGTAGTTGGCAGTGAGGGACAGCCATCAGAGATTATAGAAGGCCAGAATGGTACATGACAAAACATAAAAGAGGTGAACAGGATGTGATGTGGGAGAAGCAGCAACTATAAAAATGGAATGTGGGCATAATACTGGTTAATTAAGCCAACATTCTGAGCTTTCCCATTGCAGGACATGGCCACACTGGGCACTTATATGCAACATACCACACCAATAAAGCTTGATAATGTTTGCGTCAAGTGAAACTTCATGTGTTTACTTATTTACTGTTTAATAAATTAATTTATTTAGAGTTATTCGCTGATGTGATAGTGTAAATTGATGCAAGTTTTCCTCATATGTTCTCAATGGTTGCTATGAAATCCTGCAAAGTAAAGGATTGGCAAGCGTTGCAAGAGTTATGCAAGAGTGCACGCGGTATGAAATCATTTGCAGTTAAAAATGCTCTTGAAGAAATTATTAAACTATTGTGGGGATGGGCCTTTAATTACCTTAACCCAAAACAGGCCCACCTCTGGTTCTGGAAGCAAATAAATACCTTCCTTTTCGCTTCTGCTTTCGCTCCTCCTCTCCCCTGCTGATGCACCCGACTGCTCCGTGCACTGGTCACCTGGACACCCTCTAACTCGGGCCCAGGCTGCTGCATGTCCAGTTGCCCTTGCACTGCCTCCGGGCTCCCCAGCACTGAAGGGTCTGTATCTGCAACCCTACAGTCACTTCTCTCTGCACTTATGAGCCACCGGTTGGCTGCACTTGGGAGTTAACTGCACTTGCGCCTTCCCCTCCCACCCTGGCACTCGATCTGAATGAGACAAGGCCTAGTAAGATCATTATTTGTCCTCCCTTGTTTCCCCCTCCTTGTCTTGTTGCGCTTAGAAACACTTGTATACAGGTGCGTTATAAATGCCACATCATATCTGTAAACCTTGTCCTGATCGTACGCCGACCTTCTTACTACGTAACTAATTCTTCTTTCTGTCAAGAATGTCCCTGCTACTTAAAATTCATGTGCAGAAGCTAACCACAGAGCAAACCACGGAGCAAAGCATCCCATTGTGTGGATTGTATCTGTGTTGCATTTGCAGTTTTAATACTATATCTTTCTATGTCCGTGAAGATCTAATATGTAAACATTCTAAACAATTTTAACACTAAAACAGTAACATATGCCATCCATAATTGACTCCACTCGATACATATGGATTTGCAACATTGCCCCAGTTCGCTGCCATCCCCCCAGTCATCAATATGGTGTGTGCAACATGAAACCCTCGTAATGGGGACCCTCGCTGACCACCCGATACTATCTGATAACGACTCTATGGAACACTTTCATATCAATCTTTACTGTAAAATGAAGGTAACAGATGCGAAGCTTATGCCCAATTCTTGATGTGTGTTATAGGGAGAATAGCTCAGGGGCAACGTGCTCGCCTTGGAAGCAAAACGACACGGAGCAACACAGGTTCGATCCCCGGGTCCGCGATTAAAACCTCTGGGTATTAAGCACGTTATAAATAACTTATCATATCAGATCATCGATTCACATGCTTTCTGCATTCCTGCGGTCCAGCTCGATAATCTGTAATCTTGTGTGACTGGTGATCCCCGAGTTAGGTTGAATGGAAACGTGCAATGCATATATTCACATCTTTTTGTCAAGACATGTAGTAAGGTCCTTTGTAATCAGGCTGAAAAATCAAAGTCATGGTAAATCCCTTTGACGCGGAGTACTGTCATTTGCAGCATAAATCAGGCGTAAATGCACATGCTTTGAATAAAGTCACCAGGATGCCTTTATACAACATGAGTTTCTAAGACTATTTTGGACGCCTACAATCTATGTATATGTCGTATCACTAAGTCAGTGACCGGACCGGGTCCCAAGGGCTGTGGGAGGACAATGAAGACCAATGGGGGCCAGAACGGCTGGTCCCCCAGGCCCTCGAAGGCCGTCGAGCCAGTGCTGTGAGCTACCTGGAGGTGGTCTGTTTAGGGGTAACACTGCCCCCCGCCCCACCTTAACTCCTATCCAACAGAGCTACTGACAAGAGCTCTCTCGCCTAGAGAGTGGCGTGAGTCATGTTCCTCTCCTCCCAGTACAATTCACAGGTTCACAGATCCCCACGAGAAGACCCCCTCCTTCCCCCCCAGCCAGAGATGTGTTAATAACGGTAGGAGAGATGCATTCATTGAGGTTTACCCGCGGGGATCCTGTTCTCAGAGGGACGATGCTGCAGGAGCACAATTCATCATGACTGGAGAGCAGCACTTGTACCCTCCCGCCCGCTCATCACTTCCAGTACAGAGGAAACCTCACATATAGTGATGGATAGGGATTGGTGGATCACCTCTTCAGACCTTCCAGCCATGCAATGGCCCCCTCAACAGATATGGTGATATACAGTAGCCAAGGGACACTTATCTAACTGGCCAAACATTAAGAAAAGCAGACCTACCCGCTAATTCTGTTAATTGTAAGCTGGTCCAACCCTTCAGGAAATAGTTGGGTTTCACATTGTAAGATGCCTGGTAAGAACTCAACATGATAAAGTCGCAGCTGTGGAGAACGCCTCACTCCAGAGCACTAAGAAAGAACGAATATCCGTTTTGGGGATTGGTGTGATGTCATAGAATATTTATTCCATCTTTTTCTTAACCCGCTGGGCACATTTCTGACCAACAATTAACATATTCCTGTCCCACCGAAGCATATGGAACAACAGAGGGAAAACCCCTTTCTAGCGCCTCAGAACAACCCTTTTCTCCCACCCCTTGATTATGCCGGACTTCAAAAAGAAGCTCGTCCTTCAGACGATGCCTCAAAGTGTGGATCTGTGAGCGCCAGTGTGTCAAGAGAATAACAGAGTGGAACAACCTATCCTATATATCACCCGAGTGTTGCTTCCTCATTAAAGGAACTAGCCTGTCATTGAAATTGAATACCTCGCTATCAAGTGAGCCTTAAAATATTATTTGACATACCAGCAGTTTAAGCTTGTCTCAGGCGTTGGATCACCTGACAAAGATAACGGCAAGATCAAGAGACAGCTCCTTAGCGTACAACTATACACTTTCAGTACATCATCGAGAAGGTAAGCTACAGACTAACAGATCCCCCTGTCCTCATACCAGTAGCAGAGCCACTGCACAGGAGAAAACCTGGATAAAAGAGGAAGCTTGAGTGATCTGTTCCAAGGGCTGAGGAGGACTCTGCGGACCAGGGAAGCCAGCCTACCAGAGCCTTCAGGCCAGTGCCATGAGCTACCTTAGGGTGGTTAGTGTGGGGGGATCCCTGGGCGTCCTTCTCTCAAGTCCTAACCCCCCCACCCCCCAGAGTAGGTGAAGGGAGATACCTCTCCTAGTGAGCAGAGTAAGTCTTCTTTTCCCTTCATCCCAAATATACTCTTCCCCTTGTACATGAAGTCTGTAAAAATAAAAATTTAAAAAAAAAGCTAGGCCCCCATATTAAATCCTCAAACCAGAGTTATGGCAATGTCTGGGAGAGACAGCATGTACTGAGGTTTACAAGCGCAGAGGCCAGTCTTTGCCGAATAATGCTCAAGAGCAAAATCATCATGACCAGAACACAGAGCTTGTTCCTTAGAGGCCAACTCACCAGTTCCTGTATGAACGCTGTCAAGCAATCCACAAACGGGGCAGCCCCCAGCACCCCCAAGAGCTACAGTCTGCAGGTACGAATTATACCAGACATCAAGACTGCGGCTGGGCCTTTTGAAAGCTTGGATGCAGGGGTCGAAGCGTACGAAAAGAAGTAGTGGAACTATGTTCGCTGCTGGCCTGCCCCTGCTCCCCACAAACCCCATCACCACGTCCCCTCCCACACACAATACACGCCCCCAAACACTTGCACCTGCTGTTTAAGGGAACGTCCAGTGCAGTGCACTGAAAGTGCAAGTTTCAACTTCTTCCTACACATTTATTTTAAAACGAAACCATTCCGGAACGGTTTCATTTTAAAATAAAAGTATGGGAGCTGTAAAAGGTAATTTAAAAAAGTAGAGGAGCACCGCACCCGACCGCTCCCGCTCACTTCGACCACTGGGTACATGAGCAAGACGTACCAGTGCCACAGATTAAGAATTCAAGGCAATTAACCAATCAGAAGGAGATGAAGAAAGGCTGTTTGGGCCCAGCCCAGACCTTGTTCAAAAGGCAGTTACCTGGAACCCCAAAGAAAGTTGGACGGAAACGACTCAAGCAGGAAGTTGTGGATGGGAGCAATTATCCGAAGCAGGTATGAGGGTGCTTAAGGGCCTGAGAAAGTTGAAGGACCAGCAGAGGCTGAAGGGGATGAAGGTGTTGAAGGTGCTCACAGAGCTGGAAAGATGGGGAGGCCGAGTGATCCGAGAGATCCAAGTAGCCTAGGAGACCAGCGAGACCTGTACAGTTTGGCGAGCAAGAGGCAGCAGTGCCAAGTGTTTTCTCGGTGAGACAGGCCACCTCTGGGGTGAGATCCTGCAGCTGTGTGCAAGGGTGAGCAGCAGGTTGTTCTATTCATAGGAGCATAGCGAGCTGGGCACCATATCCCTGAATCACAAATGGCATATTGTGCAGTAAATCCATGAGAGCGTATTCAGAGCAGAGATCCAGAGGGTGACTGATACCACAGGAGTCCCCAGTATCGCTATACAATGTGCAGCGAGAACACCGCTATGTATAGCTGTCGAGAAACCCCTAGCGCACAGGCGTTTGACCCATTTCCCACCCTGACCAGAATAAAGCTTGTTTGAATCGAACCTGTGTCACCAGCTGTGTGGGGTCACCACACTAGATCTGTATGGGGGGTGGGGTCAAGGTAGACATAGAATCTCTTTAGAAAAACAAGTAGCTCTGCTTCCAGTGATCGAAGTGAGCGGGAACGGCCGGGAGCCGTGTTCCACTACTTCTATTTTTTTCTGTTACCATTCCTCTACTTTTTACGACCATATTCATCATTCTATATAGGGGATTTGTCCATTCATGTCCCTGTGCAAGTGTAAAGTTGTAATAGGAGACTTAGTTACTAGTCACTTAGACTATTGAAATGCCCCGGCTGCAACACCTTGCCACATGTTGCACTAGGTTACACTTCTACCACTGTCTGCGTCCCACCTCTTACAGCCGGTTTACACCATCATCCTAGGCGATGCTGCAGAGGGCAAAGGAAGAATGGATGAAAGGCTGGTGTAGCATTCTCCAATATGTGGAATGCTATCATTGAATGTGGAATCTAAGACTGTAGGAGAAAGGATGCAGGACTGTGTGTCGGTTAGGAGAGAACTTGAGAAAAAGCGGGTGGGGTGTACATAGGATCCACAAATAAAGAAGTCTTATACCACTTATCGGTCTCTGGATAATTTCACTGGCGACGAGGATCAACGCGGCAACCCCATGAGTAGCCATTGATGTCTGATCCACGTTAAGGGCATTCTCTGCTGCCTGCCATCTATTCCTATTTTCGTTCTGTTGTGCCGAGTTCTGTCGCTCCAAGCTCCGTCTCCGCTAAACCTTGCAGCGGAATGGCGGGAAGGTGAGGTGTACATTGCGGCCACATTCCAAGTTAGAGACTGTTTGTTGCGGGGGACATAATTCAACTAGCAAAGGATTTCCCCATCCACGGCAGCATTTGAAAGCTTACTTTGAGGGTGGGCCAGAGCCGCGCATAAGACTAAAACAAGTCTAACCAGCGCAAGCCCAGCAAGGGCACAACAAGAAGGCCTGTACTATGGGAGACAGAGGTGCGAGAGAGAGACGCACAAGCCACCGGCGAAAGGACCTTGGTGCGTGTGTCTACATGCCACTATCTTGGCTAGCTTGTTAACCTTTGAATAAGACTTCCGTTTGACATTACAACGTGCAGTGAGTCACGCATAAGACAAAAACGCATATGACAAAACACTAGTACCTTTTATACAAGCTCCTGCACGACACCATTTGTTTAAATATGTTTGTTCATGTCTCTATAAAAAAATAAAGAGATTTAAGTGAATGTGCTAAACTATTCATATAACTCAGCACATATATATGCATTAAAAAAAAATCCTCACGTCTTTATGTGACTCTACTAACATCTAAGACTAAAAGAACCTTTTAATTTGGGTCGTAATCACTAGCCAACGGGAATACAGTACAAGACTTACTGTAAAACTTACACATTTCTCAATTTCTTCATAGTGATATGGCTATGCAGGGTGTACCTCCCCCTAATTACTTTGGATGTTCAAGGGGAACCCAGCATACCATGGAAAAGATGGAGAAAAAAAGGTTTGACCACTATGTGCTTGCAGTACATGGATTAAACTTCTCTAGTGAAAGAAAGAAAGAAATGTCTTCTAATGCACAGTCTTGGAAATTATGGTGAAGAGCCGTTTGAGAATTTGCCACCACTTTCTGAGGAGGAGTCTGCAATCCTCTCGGAGTATGAGAGGCGCATTACAATGGTTGATAAACATTAGAAGTGTGTGAGCCTTATCTTGGAAAGACATCACTTCGGCAAAAGGAAGCAAAGTAATGGAGAATCTGTGGGACAATATATCACGCCACGTAGAGGTTTGGCAGCGGTGTCTGAATTTGGTAGCACCTTAAATGAAAGGCTACTGGACGAGTTTATGCTTGAGTGCAGTGATGAAAAAGTGAGAGAGACGTTATGATCCAAAAGCAATCCTTCCATTGATGGCATTATCAGAGTGGCAAAGGAAGTGGGGCATACGCACAAATGCGTGAAAGAGTTAGAAAAAAGGGCTGAGTCCGACATGAAGAAAACTGAAGATGTACAAATTAGTTTTAGCAGTGCAACCAAGGTATTCTGACAAAAAGAAAAGCGTCAAGGAAGAAGGTGCGAGGAACAGATTTGGAAAGTACATGGAGAGAAAGGAAGACGACGACAGGAAAACATGTTTCCGATGTGATAGTTTGTTTCATTTTGCAAGTAGTCACAAATGCCCAGCCATCAATGCTATGTGTAAAAAAATGCAACAAATAAGGACATTTCACATCTTGCTGCAGAACCAAGAGTGAAAATGTGAACTGTATTGAGGACATGGAAGAATGTACCTATTTAATTGATCGTACACCTCATGAAAATGTCATGATTCAAGATGATGATGCCGATGCTGAGAAGCCCATGTCTTTCATGGAGATCGAAGGGGTGAATATTGGCATGGTGATTGATTCTGGAGCAAAGTATACTTTACTGCCCACATCTATATTTGATGCTAAGTTACAGAAAGGTTCATCTCTTAATGTAGTAGATATCAAACCTGTGGCATATGGAGGCAAAAGAATTTAAAAAGATGGATGGTTCTGGGCAGTTATGAAATTTAAGGATAGGTCAGCCAAGGGTAAGGTTTATGTTTCAAAGAAAGGGAGTGATCCACTTTTAAGGTGGTTACACCATGATAGGCTGAAGACAAAACTTGATCCGAATGCCAAAGAGGCAGTTTATGTCATAGAAGGTGTGAAAGATTTGTTGCAATATGAAGTATTGCGAGTAGAGTAGGGTAATTTGAAGGGATTCATGCACCAAATTAGAATAAAAGCCAATTCTGTTCCAGTTGTACAAAAACTGAGATATGTACCTCTAGCTGTTAAAGGAAGAATTGGAAATGATGGAAAGACAAGGGGGTGATAGAGAGAATTGAATCGTCTGAATGGGTTTCTGCTTTAGTAGTGGTGCATAAGCCTAATGGCAAGTTAAGACTTTGCATTGACTTGAGATCTGTGAATCGATGTGCGATACCGGACAGACACCCCTTAACGAATATAACTGAGATTCTAGGAGCCATCAAGGGTGCAAAAGTCATGAGTACTTAGACTTAGTACTTAGTCAACCTATAACCAAATTATTCTGCACCCGTCTTCCAGAAATATCACAGGGTTTATTACTTCATTACTCCAGAAGGTCTGTTTCAATGTAAGCACATGCCTTTTGGGTTTCTATCAGCTGTGGCTGTATTTCAGCGAATGATGTATCAACTTTTTCATGACATAAAAGGTTTCCTAAGTTTACAGGATGAAATCTTGGTGTATGGAGAAAGCTGTGAAGAGCATGATGCGAGATTACGGAAAGTCTTAGATATTTTCATGAATGCAGGCTTTACCTTAAGTAGAGCTAAATGTAAATTTAGAAAGACGGCTATCCAATATTTGGGACATGAACTCTCTGAACAAGGCACCCGACCAAAATCCGATTTACTAAACAATATTGTGAACTTTCCCAGTCCCACAGACAAAGAAAAGATGGTGTCATTCCTTGGCATAGCTAAATATTATTCAAAATGTGTACCAGGTCTGGCAAGTAAATCTATTCACATGAGGAATTTAGTTAACAGGGTGTGAAATGTCAATGGTGTGAACAGTGTAAAACAGAGTTTCAAGAGATTAAATTGGCCTTGACCAAGGCTCCTACGTTGAGCAATTTTGATCCAAGCAGGAAAAGGAACAAGTTACTTATCTATAACTGTTGTTCTCCAGCATGGGTCTGGCATGGATTCACATGCTCATGAATATTCCCCGTCATCAGGCTGGGAATCCTCGGTAAAGAAACAAAATCAGTTTCAGTTTCGTTTCTGAACTGTCTTTCTCCTAATAACCAATCACTGGTCTCTGGGTCATACTGTCCCCAGCCAATGATTTCCCTCTACCCAAGCCCCTCCTCTGGCAGCCATCTTCAGGTTTTGGTAGCAAGTAAAGTGGCAGTATGACCAAGTGAAGAGCCGCACAGGGGTAGGAGGGAGGGTTTGCATGTGAATCCATGCCAGACCCATGCTGGAGAACAACAGTTACAGGTAAGTAACTTGTTCCTTCTCCAGCAGGGGGTCTGGCATGGATTCACATGCTCATGAATACAAGAATACAAGCAGTACACACATGCACAACCACGGGAGGTGGCAAGGCTCAACATTAAGCATTTCATCACTCAACATTAAGCATCACCTCCTCACCAGGCCCACCTTCAGGCGAACAGGTTTCGCAGCACTGCCTGGCCGACTCTGGACTCCTCCCTAGATTCCCGGTCGACGCAGTCGAATCTCGTGAAGGTGTTTGTGTCGACCTCCACGTAGCAGCCCTGCAGATGTCCAGCAGGGGCACACCAGATAGGAACGCTGTGGTAGCAGCGATCGCTCTGGTCGAATGGGCTCTCGGACGGCCGGGCAATGGTAAGTTTGCCAACCGGTAACAGTGCATGATGCAGCCGGAGAGCCATCTGGAAATGGAAGCCTTCGAGAGGGCCTTCCCTGGGTTCACAGATCCTAAGTTGTGATGTCTTCTGCAGACTCTTCGTACGGTCCACGTAGAACTTCAGCGATCTAGCTACATCCAGCGAGTACAAAGTCCTCTCAGCCGGCGACGAAGGCGACAGGAAGAAAACAGGTAACACCAAGGGCTTGTTGAGGTGGAAGTCCTCAGCACCACCCTTGTCTCATGGAAAGTCAGGTATGGGGCTTTACAAGAGAGGGCCTGGATCTCTCCCACTTATCGTGCGGAGGTGATGGCCACAAGAAACGCATTTTTCAACAACAGGAACTTCAACGGTGCCGAATGCAGAGGCTCGAATGGCAGCCCCATGAGCCTGGTTAATACCACGTTGAGTTCCCATGCCGGAGCCTTCACCGGCGGGAAGGATCGGAACAGTCCCTTCATGAACTCCTTTACCAGGCGATGGGACCACAGGGATTTCGCCCGGAGTTCTGGTGTAGCGGGAGATCGCCGCCAGATGGATCTTGATGGAGGCATGGGCCAGCCCTGCCTTGGCCAGCGACAGTAAGTACGGCAGCACTTGAGGGACCATAATCTGCAGAGGGTTAATCTTCTGTGCACGGCACCAGACATAGAACCTCTTCCATTTGTGTCCATAGCACTTGAGAGTCGAGGACGCCCTGGCCTTTGCAAGCACCTCCTTGCTGTCCGCCGGGATAACGTACCCTCCAAACTCTAGTGCTGCAGGAGCCAGGACTGCAGGTTCATCGACCCCGGATCGTGGTGGAGGATGGCGCCTCCTTCTCTGGAGAGAAGATCCGCGTCCGTCGGCAGTTTGACTGGGGGGAACACTGACATGTCCAGAAGGTCCGGGAACCATATCTCTCTCGGCCACGGTGGTGCGACAAGGATCATCCTGCACCGGGACTGTCTGAGTTGGTTGAGGAGTCCAGCAGCAATGGCGGGAACGCATAGAGGAACAGGCCGTCCCAGGAGAATGAGAAGCCATCGCCCATGCTCCCCGGCTGGGGAAAACCGCTGGCGAACCTCCGGCACTTGGCGTTCGTCACTTTCGCAAATAAGTCGATCTGGGGATTGCCCCATCGTTGGAATAGCAGATCCACTTGATCCTGCCGTAGTTCCCACTCGTAGCACGAGCGTAGCCCCCTGCTGAGTGAGTCGGCAATGGTGTTCTTTATTCCTGCCAGGTGGAAGGGTACCAGAAACATCCCTTGGGTGACGGCCCAATACCACAGATCCTGGGCCTCCTTGGATAGGGCTGGGGATCTGGTGCCACCCTGCTTCCGGACGTATAACATCTTGGTGGTGTTGTCGGTGAAGATCCTCACCACCTTGCCTGTGAGGGGCAGAAGGAACGACCTGAGGGCCCAGAACACGGCTCGGAGCTCTTGGACGTTGATGTGTAGCGACTTCTCCTCCGGGAGCCAAAGGCCTCTTGCGTGGAGATCTCCGGTGTGCGCTCCCCATCCCTCCAGGGAGGCATCTGTCGTTTCCGTCTCCTGGTGTGCGGGGGTCTGGAAGTCCATCCCCGCCGCAAGATGCGCGTGGGTGCCCCACCACCGGATCGCTTGGTGGAAGGTCTCATTGAGCAAGATCCTGTCTTCGAAGCTGCCCGCCGCTTGCATCCAATGGGCCTCGAGGAACTCTTGCAGTGGATGCATCCGCAGCCTGCACAGGCGCACGAGGTAGATGCACGGGGAAATCATGCTGAGAAGGGACTTGATGGACCTCACCCTGGCCACGTCCATGGCCGACAGTCATTGCACCTTGCCCAGGATGGCCTTCGTCCTTTCCTCCGACGGAGAGGCCAATAGTGCCACTGTGTCGAGCTTGGCTCCCAGAAACAGTGCGACTTGTGACAGGACCAAGTGGGATTTCACGTAGTTGATGGAAAATCCCAGATCCGTAAGCAGCTGGACGGTCTTCGCTGTGTGTTCAACGGCAAGTTCTCTTATTCTTGCTCGGATGAGCCAATCGTCCAGGTAGGGGTAGACGTGGATCCCCTGCAGTGCAGCCACGTCACTACTGGTGCTAGGCACTTGGTGAATACCCTGGGTGCCGACTTCAATCCGAAGGGGAGGGCCTTGAACTGTTAGTGCCATCCTCGGACTACGAATCTGAGGAACTTTCGATGTCCTCTTAGAATGGGGATGTGGAAGTAAGCATCCTCCAAGTCCAGCGACAATAGGAAGTCACCCTCCTCCAGCTGTCCCAGCACGTGCTGGAGAGTGACCATCCGAAACTTTTGGGACTTGATGTACTTGTTTAAGGGACGAAGGTCCAGGATGGGTCACCAGCCGCCGGTCTTCATCCTTACGAGGAAGTATCGTGAGTACACTCCAGAGCCCCGGAGCCTCTTTGGGACGAGCTCTATGGCTCCTTTCTTCAGCATCGTCCTTACTTCCAGCAGCAGTTGAGGGACGTGGTATCCCTACGTGGCCACGGGAGGAATGCGGGGGCACTTTTTTAGAAACTCGAGAGTG
Organism: Ambystoma mexicanum; assembly: GCF_040938575.1. Taxonomy (NCBI): domain Eukaryota; kingdom Metazoa; phylum Chordata; class Amphibia; order Caudata; family Ambystomatidae; genus Ambystoma; species Ambystoma mexicanum. The sequence goes on along the minus strand of NC_090923.1, from coordinate 1,017,047,297 downwards.
TGCCCGCGGGCCAGGGTATCCAGCACCCATCGGTCGGTGGAGATGGACTCCCCCCCCCATGCTGACGAACTTTGCCAGCCGGCCTCCCACCGGGGTGCTCAGGTGGGGGCCCGACACTACGGCCGGTTCAGTCCTACTTGGTAGTTGCCTTGCCGCCTTGGCCTCCTTGACGACGAGATCCTCCTGACTTGGCGCATTCTATGTAGGCCTCCTGCGACGAGGAGCGGGCCGTCTGGCGGTAGGTCGAGGAGCCGCCGCCGAAACCTTTGGAGGCACCTTGCTTGCCTCCGGAGTTCCGAAAGGGCGGCCGTCGTCGTTGCAAAACTCCAAAGGCCCGCGCCATTTCCATGTCGGCCTTGATGGCCTGAAGTGACTCGTCCACTGTCTTGCCAAACAGGTGGTTTCCGTCGAAAGGCATGTCCAAAACTCTGGTTTCCACGTCCTGGTGGAAATCGGTTGCCTTGAGCGAAACCACGCCGGCGAAGGCAAACACTGTTGCCCATCTGGCAGAAGCCGGTGTCAGCAATGTCCGTGGCCACCGTTATGGTGTGGTCCGACGCCACCTCGCCTTCCTGCAGTATCTCCAGGGCCTCAGCCCTCTTGTCGTCCGGGAGGAAGTCCAGCAGAGGAGCGATCTTAAACCACAGCTCCCTGTCATAGTGGGCCACAATCGCGAGGGCGTTGGCCGCTTGAATCGTCGTTGCCGCCGCCGACAAGATGACCCGTCGTCGCATGGCATCCAATTTCTTCCCTTCGCCGTCTGGAGGGGAGGTCGAAGTTGAAGTCGTCGCCCCCGCTGCTTTCTTCTTCGCCGCCGCCGAGAGGACCGAATCCGGGTTCGGCTGCACCCTAAGGCACATGGGGGCGGAATCCAGGACCTGGTACTCCAGCCCCTCATCCCAGATGTCGTCAAGCAACGGGACCGAGAGGACCGTCTTCCTCTTGGCCTCACACCGTTGATAGAGGAAACCTTCCTTCTTCTGTTGCACCGGGCAGATCTGTAAGAGCTTGGATGCCCTGGCGATCATGGCGTGGAAGGAGCCAATTTCGTCGGGCGGGGAAACCCGGAGGGGGGGGGTGGTGGTGATGGAAGGCCCATCCCATCGTCACCACCGTCGTGATCCGTCCCCGTCATAGCCGTCTCTGTTCCCGTGTCATCCCTCGGATCTGGGGAAGGAGATGAAGGCCTTGAGGGCCGCATAGGCTGGAGGGTTGGTGGGGGATGAGTTCTCCTCCGCTTGCTTGGAGGGCTTCCTGACAGTCCAGGCTCCGCTGGGTCATCCGTTGGGGGTAAGGGCAATCTTGTCCTTATCTCTGTGCACAAGGCCTGGATAGCCATCCAGATTGCTCCTGAGCTGTCCTGTGGCCCAGGCACCAGCTGCGACGGGCGCAACGGTTGGGGAGTGGAATCCTGCGCCTCCACGGGAACCTCGTCAGCGTCACCATCGCTTTCTTCGTCCGCCTCGTCGGGATCCCTCCCGTGGCACCGGACTTCCTCGGACCTCTTGTCCTGGATCTTCACGATTTCAGCTAGCTTCTCTTCAGAGGCTGTATCCGTGTCGGTGATGGCTACCACCCCCCCCTCTTTTTCCACTGGGGTTTTCACGGGGGTCTTATCGATGGGCTGAAAAGAGGATTCCCTCTGCGATGGCAGGGAAACACTGGGCCCCGAGGTCGCCTCCACTGGGGTAGCCTCTGCAGGCTTCGCCAGGGCCGCCACGACTCCATTGATAGAGGCCTTAGCCGGGTGAATCAAAGCCTTGACAACTTTGGACTCGCTTGAGGCCTTCACCTTGGGGGGGAGGGTCGCCGCCTCGCTCCCCCTCGACTTTCTCCGTCGGGATCGACCGGGGCTTCTCCCGAAGCTTACCCGGGTTCTCCAACTTCCTTTTCCCCGAGCCAGAGCGTTGTCTCGTGGTTGATGGCGTCAGTGAAAGTGCGCCCTGCCTGGTGGCCGAGGACCCCGACCGTTCGGCACTCCCGGTGCCCGCGGACTTGCGGTGCCTTGCCTTTTGTTGGGCCCCTGTCGCCGGAGCGCCCTCAAAGGTCTTAGAAGACCGCTCGGACCTCTTCTCACCTGCTGCTGGGCTCTTCTCCTCCAGCCAGTTGGTGAAGCGGATGCGCCAATCCTTCTTGGTCAGTTCCGACATGTTCTTGCAAAACGCACTGTCCTTCTCCACGTGCTTTTTGTCTTCGTGAAGGCAGTAGAGGCATCTAGAATGCTCGTCCTCCTTGAAAACATTCTGTAATCCGCATCCAGGGCAGCTCCTGAACTGCTTGGATCCGGGTGTCGTGCTCCCTTTTTCCTGGGCCATGTCCACGCGGGGTAGGCCTCAAAGAATTTTCTGGACTCCTCCAAGAAGCGGGACTCGATGAAAACATCGCCCTTGAGGGGCGTGGAAAATTCCGAAACAGGTCCCCGTTGATCGGAAGTAGAAACGGTGGAGCTTGAGGCTCGATTGACCGAAAAAATGAGGTTTAACTCTTTGAAAAATCGCAAAACGCAGTAAAAGCTTGAGAGCTATAGAATGAGGACTCCCTACACTTGAACGTGCGGTAAAAATCTGAAGATGGCTGCCAGAGGAGGGGCTTAGGTAGAGGGCAGTCATTGGCTGTGGGCAGTACGACCCAGAGACCAGTGATTGGTTATTAGGAGAAAGACATTTCAGAAACGAAACTGAAACTGTTTTTTTCTTTACCGAGGATTCCCAGCCTGACGACGGGGAATATTCATGAGCATGTGAATCCATGCCAGACCCCATGCTGAAGAAGTGTGGTAACTGATGTAAGTAACCATGGTCTAGGTGCTGTCCTCTCTCAGAAGAGTGAAGGAGGAGAGTGGACGCAGAAAAAAACTACTCTACAATTTAAAAGGAGTTGTTAGTTATAAAATGGGCTATTGAAATGTTTCGTCCTTTCCTGTGGGGTGTGAAATTTACTGTACGGTCATGCCACAAACCTTTGAAGGAGATCCTTACTACGAAAGGGTTGAATAAAATAGGGTCTAGGATTCGGAAGTGGGTTGGAAGTTTGAAAGATTACAATCGGGAGATCAAATATCTGCCAGGCATAAAAAACAATGCTGCGGATTGTCTCTCGAGATTGACAAATGTGAGTGAAGATGAAGAGGATGAGGAGGATGAGGAGGATAAGGAAGATCAACTTTTGAATGTCAGCTAAGAGGTAGTGACAGAGAGTGAATGGCGTAAAGCTGTGCCAGCAGATGCAGTGCTAGTTGATGTCAAGGAAAGGCTTGAATGTTGAGTGAAGAGTAGCTAGATTAAAAGGGGGGTATTCCCGATGCTGTTAAACATATCTTTGATGAACTTCTCATAAAAGATGAGATGGTTTTGGGAGGAGACGAATTGTTGCCTCCCGTTGGTGTATGAGAGAAAATTGTAGAAATGGCACATGCAGGTCATCAGGGAATGACTAAAACTAAGCAATTAATAAGTCATGACTACTGGTGGCCAGGTATTGATTTGCAAGTGGAGAGGGCCATCAGAGATGTGCTTTGTGTGAGGACACCACCAAGGGTTGTGTCTTCCGAGAGTGGAATCGCGGACTTTGATGACCATTCCGTCGGTACCTTGGGAACAAGTAGGTCTAGATATTGGGGGATGAGTAAGAACTCAGGGTACATTTAAGTTTTGGATTGTTTTGGTGGATATGCTTTCAATTGGGTAGAAATGTCTTGGGTGCAGAATGTGTGCCCCAGAGATATCATTACATTTCGGGATGGAATCTTTAGATAACCCTCTACCATTATAACAGACAATGGTGTTCAACTTGTTTATGAGGAAATATAAGGATTTTTGAAAATGAATGGCATAGAAAATAAAACCAGCGAGATATATCACCCAGAAGCCAATGGTATGGTTGGAAGATTTAATAGAGTGATTAAGGATAGCGTCAGGTCTGCCATTTCGGAAGTAAGTGATTAGAGAAAGGCAGCGTAAAACACAGTGGTGGCTTATAGGTTTACCCCTCATGCTACCACTGGAGAGTCTCATTTTGAGATGTAAAGGGGGAGAAACCCCAATACCAGGGTTTGCCCGGTGTGGTTAGGCAGTGTGCCCCTGACGGACATTGACATGGATGTGGTCAAGGAGAAGATTAGCAAGAAGCAGATGTGTAATAAAGTACGTTTTGATGTTAGAAAGGCTACAAAGGAACGTGCAGTCAAAGAAGGGGATTGTTTGCAAATACAATTCCCAAAAAGCAGACTTGATGGGGGTTTGACTTGCTCAAACCCAGTAGAAGTTAGAAAAGGATTACATGGTGCTGTGAAGGTGGTGGATGGGCAAGTGTGGAATGGCAAAAGAGCATGCAGGTGTGTAGAATTGCAGGTTAGGAGAGAGATGAGTAATCAATATGTTCACAAAGAGAAACCTGCATTAGGGCAGGATTGTAGAGTTCACAAGAGAGCTCACCTCACACGTGGGTGTTGGAGACATTTGTATCTGAAAGACTGTTGAATACAATCAGCCTGTGTGTTGTTAAACGTGCTTATACAAATTGTAGGTGTTGGTATGCTAATGTATTGCCATCCTGGATGGAATTGTCCAAAATTGTATTCTCATACAGCTTTGGTACTTTTGATTTAGTTGTAGGTAGGTTGTAAACAGTTATGTTTTGTAAATAGTTTTTGTATTGTGGAAAAGGGGGATGTGTAGCATTCTCCAATATGTGGAATGCTATCATAGAATGTGGAATGTAGGAGAATGTGGAATGCCATCATAGAATGTGGCATGTAGGAGAAAGGATGCAGGACTGTGTCAGTTCAGAGAGAACTTGTGAATAATCTGGTGGGGTGTACATACGATCCATGAATTTAAAAAGTCTTAAACCACCTATTTGTCTCTGATCATTTCACTTGGTCTGCACAACCCCCTCTATCCTCACTCTCCCAGGGGTCCACTTTAAACCACAACCTTTTTTTTATATTTAGCTTTGTGCATGTCATACGAATGGAAGGGAAGATGGGAGGATGGGAGAGGCTGACCGGCCCCCACCCGGTCAATACTCTAATTTCCCCACCCCCGCATCCCCTCTCGGGAAGCTATGCACATAATCTGGCTTCGAGTATACATGGAAAGAGCTGTAAATAAGAGATTCCTTCCGCAATCCCCCTCCTTCAGCTAGCACTACCATTTGAAGGGGCGGGGAGTGGAGGAATGATCAGAGGGGCTGCCCAGTCCCCCAAATCATCCTCTAACAACATACAGGATAACAAGCTACAAATGGTAGCCTCTTTCTCCCACCTTCAGTTCATGACCCAGTTTAGAATGAATGGAGAAAACCAATGAAGAGGGTTCTGAGGCCTAGGGATGAGAGACACCTAAGAGGGGCCAAGAAATCAGTGTAACTGGAGCGAGAGAAGATTAGGGGCTCAAAGGGGGCAGACACTGGTCGAACAGGGCCAAGAGACAATTTCAAGGTGGTACACTGGGATCAGTAACAGCATGGAAAAAACTGCTCAGTAAATAATAATGAAGTATTATCAAAGCAAGCAGGACTGTGCTGCTGTAACATTTACTTGCAAGCAGTGTACCTAACTGAAGCATCCGATTTAAGCAAATTACAAGTAAAAAAAACACAGGCACTGCATTTTTTACTTAATATACTGGTCTGCCCCATCAACTGCAAAAATGCTCACCATACACAGGCAGATTACTTGACATAGGCAGCAACCTAAACAATATAGATGTTCAGCCATAAACTGCAGGTATATATTCTACTGAGGGGTAACAGGTGGCATCTGATCTACAACAGATGTGATGAGAAGCTGGAGTGGTCTATGATGTCACTCAGAACTCAGGGATGGAATGTACCCCTGGATTGAGAGCTACCCATTGAACTGTTATGTTGTGGTCACCCTCCAATGGATCCCTTTCCCACCTCTGGCCCTATCCCCATCTACCAGAATTGTAGGGGTGGATATGGGAGGCAAATGGGGGTATCTCCCTCCCCACACCAAATAAGTAATACAATGGCTGGCGACCAGCCCGCTCCCCACATCACTTCTGTACCTCTGACCCGAGCACCCTACAAGAAAAAATACCCACCAAAATACCACCCTCCCGCCTTATGTGGCCACTTGTCACTCCCCAATCCAAAAACCAATACTTATGCCTGGAGTTCGATTGTCTTCCTCTCCTCCTCCCCCAAGAAAAATAAATATTCGATTACATGGTGTCCTGCCAGCCACCATCACCACATCCCTCACCGCCCCTCTCCCTCCCTGCGTTGCTTCTACACACTACAAAGTGGTGATTCTGATAGTTTCTGAAAACCTCCTTGTAGGGATGTTGTTTTAATGTATGGGCTCGCGCTTGCCTCTCTGCCCTGCCTCGCGCCTGTGTTTACGTTCCTCTTGGAGTGGGCGCGAGGCAGGACAGACGGTTGGCGGAGTCGCAGTTTGACAGGTTCTCCATGCGGGCCTGCTGGAAATAAAGCTTATGCTTTAACTTCACCCACCTGTGTCAGCCTCATCTCTTCAATGGCGATGAGATGAAACGCAGGCCTGCAGGAGACGAAAGCACCGAGGGATCCAGTTCGCAGAGCTTAGTTTAATCTCTGTGGCCGTGTCACGGCCCTGCCTCCCCCTGCGAAGGATCGCGGGGAGGTCTCCCTCTGCTGTGGTGCTGGAGTGTTTACGGGGAGCATTGCTGCCGAGAGACTGCACACTGCCTCCCCCTGCGAAGGATCGCGGGGAGGTACTGCTGGTTCCGGTTTCTTTTTTTTTCATTTCATGAAGACAACGTCGCTGTGACCGGCCCCGCCCCCCTTTTATTGAAGAGTGCTACACAGAGATGAGGAGAAAAGGGAGGGGAGGGCTAGAGTCCTAAGAGGCCAAGAAAAAAAAAAAAGGAAGTAGACCAGCCCACACTGAAGCAAAAGGAGCCTGATTTGAAGAAGGACTATAAAGACTTGTGTAACTTTACTGTTACAATCTGGTCACAGTTCCTTTCTGTTGTTCACCAAACAATTAGAGGGCGCCTCTGTATTTTGGACACACACATAAATTGGAAGTCTAGTACACAGAAGTTCGACAAGGATCACATATCTTTGCAAGAGAAACATTTTAAAGTTTGGTGAACTGCTGTGCTTAGTTATTCAAGCTTGATTCCGGGCACAAGGGTACATCATGGCAGCAGCAAGTATGGCAGCACCTCCACCGTTTCTACCAGAGGCTGGCACACCCATTATCAGATGGGACAGGTGGAAGAAACTTTTTGATACTTACCTCTAATTGACATAGGTGGAGATAAGTTTTCATCTACAAGAAAAGAAGCCATTCCTTTGCACAATTTGGGTGCGGAAGGATGCAGCATGTACGATGGGTTACCTGAACCGCCACAAGAGGGTCAGGGAGAGGCCGACTCCTATAGCATAGCAGAGAAGAAACTGGTGATCCATTTTGAACCCAAGAAAAACATTATATTTGACAGACAAATTCTTCAGAAGGGTTCAAGAACCCCAAGAACCAGTTGAGAATTTCATAGCTGCATTAAGAACGCTCAGTCATTCATGTGACTTTGGTCCTCTTACTGTCTCATTGATGAGGGATCAATTGGTACTTTGCACAAATAGTGCAAAAATACAGGAAAGGTTGTTGTCAAGAGATCTTCCCCTGGAGGCAGCAGTGGAAATGGCACAAAGTATGGAACAAACGAGCAAGTATATGATAAATATGAAAGCGGAGAAGTCAGGAAGGGAAGTTGCTGCGATAATAAATTATAGCTCGAGAAGAACAAATGCCTCCAAGGAGATCAAGTGTTTCAAGTGTGGCAGCAACCGTCACATAGCCTCGAGTGTGTTCTGTCTGGCAAAGAATATAAACTGTTTAAAGTGCAAGAAAAGAGGACATTTCGCTAGAGTTTGTAAAGAATCAGGGCAAGTCAACAGAGTTGATGTAGGTCTTCCTGAACAGGAAGAAAGCCATGCAATTCCGTTCCAGGGAAAACATGTATTGGAGGTTGCCAAACTATATCCCGAAGGGAAAGGACCAACTGATGTCTTCTTGATCCAAGGCAGAGTTTTGACAATGAAAGTCGATAGCTGCTAACCATGGACTCTTATATCTAAGAAGACGTATGAAGGATGTGTACAGGGCAATGTAGAACATCTGAATGAACACATGATTGAACCATATGCGTACGGAAATGTGAAAATCAAGGTTCTTGGAAAATTCCAGGCGTCTATAAAATACAAAGGTTGCAGTTGTGAGGCAGATGTATATGTCACGCAAGAGGGGTCTTCCCTATTAGGGTGGGCAGAACAGAGAAAACTGGGTATAAGAATCCAGGTTAGTGCTGAATGTCCGGTGTCAGTGGCTGAGGTGAAAGGCAAATGGGAAAAAGAGTATCCCGGGTGTTTTCAGAGGATTTAGAGGTACTGAAAGATTTTGAACATGGTATTGTTCTTAGAAAAGGTGTGGTACCCAAAGTGCATCAGGTTAGACCTATTCCACATAATCTGTATGAAAAGGTAAAACAAGAAATACAATAATTGTTACAAGGAGGAATTATTGAAAGAGTAGAGGGTTCTGAATGGCTTTCACCAGTGGTTGTAGCAGCTAAGTCAAATGGTGACATCAGACTATGTGTGGATTTAAGGGACTTGAACAGAAACATTTTGGTTGAAAGGCACCCCCTTCCCAACATCGGAGAGAAACTGACAATGCTTGAGGGTGCCAGTGTGTTTTCAGTGATAGATTTGTCCCTGGCGTATCATCAGGTGCCTTTGCTAGAAGAAAGTCAAATGTTGACGCCATTTGTGACCCCGCTAGGAACATTTAAATATTGCAGAATGCCGTTTGGATTAGCGTCAGCAGCCTCTGTTTCTCAGAGAGTAATGGAAACTGTTTTGGAAGGGGTACAAAATGTAATTTTTCAAGACGATATTCTTGTTCATGCCAATTCTGAAGATGAACATGATGTAATCCTTGCGAGAGTGTTGAAGAGATTGGACAAAGCTGGGTTGACTGTAAGGATGAGTAAATGCAGAATTAAAGTGGAGAGTGTAGAATTTTTGGGGCACGTTATAGACAAAAGTGGAGTGAAACCTAAGAAGCGTTTGGTAGAATCAATCAAAAATGCACCCAAACCTGAAAGTATGGAACAAGTGAGGTCGTTCCTTGGACTTGCAGAATATTATCAAGTTTGTTGAACATTTTGTGAGTTTGTTTACACCCTTGAGGGAACTGCTTGGAAAGGGGGTGATATTTACATGGAGTGGTGAATGTGAAGAAGCATTTGAGAAGATTAGGAGGCAATAATTAGTGCGCCATCAATTGGAAGATTTAACCCATACGACAACTGTGTATTGGTTGTGGATGCCATCGGCATATGGTTGGGAGCAACTCTAGTACAGTATAACAAATATAATGAGGAAAGAGTAATTGTGTTTGCTTCGGATTCGCTTAGAGGAGCTGAAGCCAACTATTCTGTTATTAGAAAGAGAAACACTTGCTATGTTCTGGGCTATCCACCACTTTAAGTATTTCTTGTGGGGTAGAACATTTGTGATAAGATCTGACCACAAACCCATGGTTCAGTTGTTTGAGGGTGCCAGGTGGGCGAGGGGATCGCCTAGGATCAACAGGTGGGGGTTAGGATTGCAATTGTACAACTTTGAAGTGAGTGTCTTACCTGGAAAGAAGAACGTAGTGGCAGATTATTTGTCTAGACTAGCGGTGGAAGAAGAAAGTGTTTGGAAAGGAAATGAAGGAAGAGATGTTGGATGAAGCTGTTGTAGCTGAGGTGGAGCATGCAGTAACGCTGGAAGTGTGGTTACAAGAAGGGTAGAAAGATGAAAATATGAAAATGTTGAAGAGATGGACCATGGAGGGATGGCCAGAAAAGAAAGACTTAGATAAAAACTTCCAGATATGGTGGGAAGTTAAAGATGAATTGTGTTGGTTGAATGATAAGTTGTGGAGAGGAAAAGTGTGTGTACCACTGGAAGGAATTAGAAAAATGTGGATAGACTTGGCTCACCAGGGTCATCCGGGTGAAGGAGCCATGAAGAGGAAGTTGAGACAGAGCTATTGGTGGCCAGGTTTAGACAAAATGCCAGAAATGAAAGTCAAAAATTGTGTGACGTGCCAGTCTAGTGATAAGAGTAAGGTAGTTTGTGAAACCCCAATGATTCCAAATACCATTCCGAGTCAGCCTTGGGTGAAATTGGCTGTTGATATCATGGGCCCCATTGCAGGGTTGGGAGAAAGTGGTAAATACTTGTTGGTATTAGTAGATTTCCATTCTAAATGGATAGAATGGGAATCAGTGAGAGAAGTGACTGCTAATGAGTTGATTACATTCTTGGAAGGAGTTTTTATGAGAGAAGGTGTTCCATCTGAACTAGTAACGGACAATGGAGTGCAGTTTGTCTCACCGAGAATGAAAACATTGTCAAGTTATGGTATAAAACACACATAAACAGCACTATATCATCCCAGAGCAAATGGGCTAGTAGAGAGAGTGAATAGATATCTCAAAGGAGGAATCCAGATGGCATTGAACAAGGGGCAACCGTGGAAGGACGTTTTGAAACATGTGACGTGGAGCTATGCAACAACTCCACACTCTATTACTGGTGTTGCTCCGTTTGTGTCCCTTAAAGGGAGAGAACCGGGCACCAAGTTGTGTCCAGGTTGGCTTGGTTTAGCAAAGTCAGTTGTGGTGGATAGGGAAGAGATAATGAAGTTGATAAAAGAAGAAGGACAAGTGAGGAACAAAGAACATTTTGATGTCAGGAAGAAAGTGAAAGCACGTGAGTGGAGTGTAGGTGAGGAAGTATATATAAAGAATCCTAGGTATGTGGAAAAGTGCACTGAGAGCAAATTCCTTGGACCTAAGAGGATTTCTGCCATTAGGGATGGTATTGTTGTTGTAGAGGGAGGTGAGGTGTGGTCGAAAGGAAGGCTGGTGAAAGCTAATGAGGTACATCAACCTGATGATAATGATGATGGAAATTGTCAGAATAGAGTGAATGATCAATCCAGGGAAGGAAATGGCGATAATCAGGTGGTGACTCGTGTTGAAACGAAAAGAAGAGAGTAGTGTGGATAATGAGAATGAGAGTGTTACTTCAAAAGGAAGAATGATTAAGAAACCAGGTTGGCTGAGAGAATATGTTAATTGAATTATACACAAATTGTTGAATTCTTGAATTTTATTATTACTGGTTAGAGTTTTAAAGTGGAAATCTGAAAACTTCAAACATTTTGTTTTGTAAAAAAGTGAAAGTTTAATCTTCACAAATGTTTCTTTGTTGTTAAATTAAAGGGGGGGATATGTAGGTGTGTTGTTTTAATGTATGGGCTTGTGCTTGCCTCTCTGCCCTGCCTCGCGCCTGTGTTTACTTTCCTCTTGGAGCGGGCGTGAGGCAGGACAGAGAGACGGTTGGCGGAGTCGCAGTTTGACAGGTTCTGCATGCTGGCCTGCTGGAAATAAAGCTTATGCTTTAACTTCGCCCACCTGTGTCAGGCTCATCTCTTCACTCCTCTCCTTGGCTGACGAGGGCAGAGTGGCTACTGCACTGTGAGGGAGGCAGCAGCCTGGGCTGCGGCCCCCACTGCTTCCCTCGGATCTAAGGTGCTAAAGGGGCGGAGAAGAGGCTATATACTCTTGACATGGCACCAAAGCAGTAGATCATGGAATCCATAATCTTCTGTTGTGATGTCACAGTGAGGGAATACCCCATTTGGAAAAAATAACGGTTGCTAATGAAGCCATACAATACATGGTTTCCCTACTTTTTCCTAAGAGTTCTGCAAACATTTTAGAAAGAAACCAGGTTTAGTCCTACATAGCTACCCATATTCACCACACCTACTCTCTGAAGAGGTAGTGACAAGTGCAAAGAAGCCACGGAAAGTGCCATCTTTAGGGAAATTTCATGAAAAAAAACGAAAGATTTGCAAATCTGATGGCCAGCCCAAACTGGAGAAGTGAGGGTCACCATGATGTACGGAGGATAGATTCTTTAGGGCGTGCAGAGTCTGAAATTCTGGTTCAGACCTTTCCCGCATTCTGCGCTTAAAACCCGTCACACAATGGGATTTCATTTAGCCCATTTCGTCGCTGCGGCCGTTTGTCTGCGACTTTTTTGGCTGTTTTAATGAGGGGATGCATTCCCAACCCCACCGCCTATTAGCCTTGAAATAATGTATTCATTATTCCCCACCCCTCCTCTAAAAATGCCGCAAAAAACGGGGGGGGGTGGCGGCAGCAGCCATTTCACCAAATGCTGTGAAACGTCTTCGACACAATGAGGTTCGCCCCAGACAGACATTTCAGCGAGATGTTGTCCTGTCATGTGTTGCCAGAGATGCTCCTGCCTCAGCACATATCTTGCTTGTGAATTGGACTCGTTCTTTTACTTTAAATAATCAAAACAAGGCCTGCTGGACGCTGCTCTAGACTGCGCATCCAATCAGTCAGCGAGAGTAATGTAGGCCTAATCCCAACTCAGAACAGATCCACCTAGAAAGACACGTGCCCCCCCCCCACCACCTACTGAAAGTACATACAATCATAAAGGAGAAACTTAAAAAGAAGAACCAAGATCAGTGGTGAATCGTTCCTGCGGCTGCAGCCTACACCATGCCTGTTCCAAGACAAGCCAACGCCGCGCCAAGCTATGCTCCCCTTCTCACAGACCCTAGATGAGGGCCTCGGGTACTCAGCGACCCTCTCCCGGCTCCGAATGAGGAATGTGAGGTGGACCAGTTCCAATGCCATGCGCAGGGTCCTCACCCCAGCCTGGTGCACTATGCGAATGACTCATTCTTTATGCAACAGTGGCTATCTAGTGCACATCATGGGCACAATAAGAAAAGAGCCACTATGCTGTGCTGCAAAAGAGCATTGCAACTACGCACTGTGGCTCGCTTGCACTCTTCCAGCGGCTAGTATAGGCCGTCATCTGTAGCCATTCCAAATTGACTTCAGATAGCGGAATGGGGGCTGGGCTATAGGGAACTCTCGAGATTTCCCGGTCGGCATCTGCACTCTGGCCTCTTGTGTGGTAACCTATTTTATTCCCACATTTTTGCATAGGAAAATGGCTTGCTGAAAATGTGTAATATGGGGGCACTTATTCCCAGTCCACCCAAGGATAGAGGAGGCGCAGGAACAATCGGTTGTCGGTATCGAGGTAGGCTTACCTACCCCAAGTTGGCTTGTGCTCAAGATAAACCTAATGTGACGGTCAGGGTCATGATCCTGTCAAAAGCTTGGCGGAGGGTGGAGCAGGGACCTTCCCTCAACCAGGGGTATGAGGCTCACTAGGACAAAAGCCAGAGCCAACCGTGTCCCAGATATGGGGAGTGAGAGTTGGGGGTGCCCAAGTCCCTAAACCCTCCCACCATGTGCTACAAACGTTAACAATACCACTCTTTCTCTCCTAAACCGTCACAGTATGTTTTCTGGCCATGGTTCTCTTTTCTAATGCAGGACTCCATCTCCCACAATGCACTTTGAAGCAACTAGAAAAACATGGACCAGATCCAGAGAGAATGGAATCAAGAACAGCCAAGAGGTAGACTTGGAATTCCCAGCCAACCAGAAATCAGACTTCCAACACCCGACCAACAGCGAACAACTGTTCAGCAATTCAGTCACCCCTCTTGGTGTAAGGCCCAGCCTAACTTCAAAGGAAAAGTAAACAAAAGTATACACATTCCCATGGTCGGCTGCACACTGAACAGCCTAGTTATGAAAGCACAGTATTTTGGCCAGCAAAATCCTTTAAAAATCTTGTTGTTTGAAAATGAAAAAAACTAATCAAAAGTTCATCGACTACAGTCTAGAAAGAATCAGATACATCCGTTTTCAACTTCCCCTTGTCAATATTTGTTGTCCTGTTTGGAGAAATAAAAAGGAGGGTGATTTCCGGGAACTGTCGTGGGAAAACCGGGACGTCTGGTCACCCTGCCGGAACAGCACCCAATCATAAGTACAAGGCACATTGATAAAGAAGGGCCCAATGTTAAAGACAGAAGTTGGCCTTAAATCACTTGTAAGGGGTAGCCCCGGGCGAGGACAAGGAATGGTCTTTGGCAGTTACGGGGCAAGTAAAAGTGTTTGTTATGGTTAACTGATTTCACGTACCATGTGATAAAGTCACAACTAGCCTATTACACTGTAATCGTCTCGTTCTGTCCACATTGCTAGCGGATTATATATGGTAGCCCCCTACTGTATATTATAAGGATATTGCAAGTCACCAAGAAGCTCCGTGGCCAAATCGAGGAACAAGGATGCAGGCGAGTTCCTTTAAAAGATGACAAAACTCAGAGGTGATTTGCAATATCCCTTTTACGTAGGGTAGGAGTCATTATATTACTTATAAGACAGGGCCACACGCTGTCATCGACTCTACTACCTGTCCTAAAATGCATTGAAGAAACGTTTTCATTTTGTCCTCCCACCCAGGTACAGTGCTCCACTCTGGAGCCGAGTTCAAATAACCAAGCAACCATGACGTTAAATGCCATGCTCCCAAATTCAACATGCTCCGACTGAGGTCATTGATGATGCCTCCACCACATTGGTAAAGGATCATTGTCGGTCTTGCGCCGCTCATCAATCGACTCATCTGCGTCATGGTTAGCGGTATTAAAGAAGGGAACCCTGCCCTGTCTATATACAGAAAACACCCCAGCGCCCCCGCTTGTGGATACTTGCATGCGCGAGTATTGGCATTGCTGTGGTCTCTCATATTGAAAAAGTTTCCCGTGATGGATGCTCTACATTCCAGGAAAGTGGTTGAGAATTGTTCTTGCAACTCCCATTTCTGAAAGTCTTCAAAGTAGCCACTAAAGTTGTACGCCAAATCAGTTTGTTTGCAGGTGGCAACCTCCATTTTTTGCCCAACCGCGTAGAATGCACATTAGCTTTCCTCAGCTGCGGTCCGACTGGTGTTCTCCTTGTAAAAGAAGGTAATACATTGTCATAGTATTGTAGGTGTGTATCAACTTGGTCGTCTTCAACATTGATTTATCAACAGCAACTTCCTTACCTCCAGGGGTAGGTAGCAATGTTTTGTCTGATGTGCTCCACTGTCATTTCAACGGTGTGCATCCCATCCGGCAAGACCATGGAGACGGAGGTGAACGTCTCTTTCTTAAGCCTATTTTATTGATTTCTTACTGCAATCAATATTAAATCATGTAAGCAGGATGTGGAATACTGTGGAACCACCAAAGATGAGAGAGTGACCAGAGAGGTGGCCAGCTATCTTAGTGCGGCCTAGAATGAAAGGAGAAGGGGCCTTTGCTACCTAGATTTGCGATCCCTTGCTAAGATGGGGATAGGCAGGGCAATGAGAAAGGGACCTTATTTTTTTAATGGCATTGGTCATTTGGATTGATTGCATATTAGCATGCTTCTGTCTAGTGGTCTACCCATTGTTTTGAGTGTATTGTTATATGAGGATATTGTATGGTTTTATATTGTAATGGTTTTTGCTACACAATAAAGTCATAATGAGAGAAAGAAAAAGAAATCAAAAGAGAAATGGAGCGCCATGTGGAGTGGGAAAAGAAGAAAGCAGATGAAGCAATACAGGGGCAGATCGACGGAGACGTGGATGTGCTAGAGAGAGTATGACGGACAAAAAAGGACCATTACAAAGGGCAAGGACTGTGATAAAGGACCGTGACGTTGAAGATGGAATGTGATGAAGAAGATGGACTGAGGAAACTGTATTGAAGAAGGAAGGACTGTGACAAAGGGGAAGGACGATAATGAAGAAAGAAATCTTGTCGCTAAGGAGACGGACTGTGATGAAGCAGAATCACTGTGACAAAGGTGAAGGGAGGACTGCGACAAAGGGGGCGGACTGTGATGAAGGACCGACCAAGGACCAGTGTGACAAAGGAAAGGAGAATGACTAACAAATTAGGGCTGTGACGAAGAAGGAGGACTATGATGAAGAACCGTGGAATGTGCTTAAGGAGAAGGAAGGACAGGGATAAAGGAGGAGGGTCTCCGAGAAAAGAGAGAGACTGCTTCTCCATGCCCTTTCTCTTCTCTGTAGCATTGTTTGTGTATCCTTACACTTATCAAAAAGCCCATATACACAGCAATACTTTGGCAAAGCTGCCATCGCCTGACTTTCAGACAAAACTAAAAATGGAAAGGGTCAGCTAAAAGGTGAGGAGGCAAATGGGAGCAGGGGCACGGTAGAGTGAAAAAGGAGGGACAAGAGGGGTGTACCCAGTCCCCCTATGAAAGTAAAAAGGCAGAATGAAGGGGTACTTTTATTTAATTTTTTTTAAATAAATGGAGCTAAGAAGGGAAGATCAGAGGGTGGAGAGCTGGATCAAAAAGTGGAAGAAAATACAGGTGAAAAAGTTGTGAGAGTGCCAACAGCAGGAAAAGGAGAGATGGAGTAATGGGCGAACATAAAGGATTTTTTAAAAATACATTCAAAATCAATTTCACTTATAAGAACGCGAATTAAAATAGTACTCTGTGAGTGAGATCATACGCATAATGTAACATTCTTATAGGTAGGAATTCTGGCATAGGAAATATATACAAACAGATGCCTTTTTTTCAGAATATCCCCTCGCTAGTTTTGCAGAGGGAATTGTTGCACTCAAAGTGAAAAGCTCCCAAGAAATCCTATCACAGCAGCCCAGGGATCGGTGTCCAGCATACATGACTTTTGAGATGCCAAAGTCTTGTTGTGACCATGTTTGCAGTGGTTTGTGAAGGACAATTGGCTGCTGCAGTGCTCCCATTGCTTTTTGCAGTCTCAACTATAATTGTGTGGTGTGTCTCATCTGCCTTATGACAAAGCATTGATCTACCATTCAATGGCATACAAACCGTACGGGCGTGCACCTCTGTATAAACGTCGCTGTTCAGAGCGATGATGGTCTTTTTGGGGTACCTGCTATGGCAATGCCTCATGCTGCCGATTTCCCCGATGTAGCCCCTCTAGATCCTGAGCCCTTACTGTTGTTAGATTCCAGTTTGTCGTCATTGTCAAATTGACCATGACATGGGGCGCTTGTGATATTTCTCCAGGCTGAAGGCAATTAGTTGACCAATCTTTAGCCACGGACCTCCATGAATCGCGTCATTAAAGCTAAAGCATCGGCTTCCCTGAGATTAGAGATGCAGCATTAGATGTTGCTCTGCTCCCATGACTAAATAATGCTGCTCCTTGCACCGCTTGACATTCGTGGTAGAGCCCAGGTTGACAGATCATGCTCCTGTGGCAGACAGCGGAATCTGTTTCTGTATAATCCCTACTGTATATATGTGGTAGCGTGGGCCCTGCTAGGATCTTGGCACCGTTGTTCGTGCTTTGATAGGTGTCAACAAGCTATCCCCTGCCAGCTGTGTGAAGTTTTCCAGCATTGGAAGGAAGGTGTTCGCTGCTTGGGCCCGTTCCAGTGTTTCCACTAACAAAGTTCTTTATGTTGGCAGCTTTGCCAGAGTGTGTCATACTGCTGCTCTCGGAACGAGGGCATTAAGGCCCATCAAGTTGCCTGGCAGTGAGGGCCTTTTCTGAAGCATTCTTCCTCTTATGGAGGCTGCGTTCAGACTCACCCCAGACAGACTTCGACTATGCTCTGCAATCATGTGACCATGCTTTGTAATCACGTGACTATGCTCAGCGATCATACGCCATTTAGTTGTACGCACGATTCCACCCATATGCAGGCCTTCTGTACGTTTTGGGCTGTTTGCGCTTTCTTTCATTCATTCATGGTGAGCATGCTGTAGCACAGGCCAGCATTGCATCCGTTATAATGCAGGCCGCCAGCTGCCCGCTCTATCACCAGAACGTGAGTCGATTATTACAGCAAAGGGTGTCTGCCGAGAAAGTAAATACACTTTACTGCCATACATAACAGCCCCGCAGCACGTCTTCCCAAGGCCGTGTTCGCATGCACGTCGTCTACCCATGCGCCCGCAGCCTCCCTGCATTACAGCCCCCATCCTGCAGTTCCAAGGCAACGAACCAGGTACTGAGCTGCAACATGCCCAAGCATGGAGGACTAGGGGTAAGGGAATGGGATGGGTAAGAAGGTAAATCAGAAAATAAGGGGAGCAGGACAGAGGATAGGATACAACAATTATACTGGCATGGGGGACAGGTCAAAGCGCCAATCCATGGAACACTGCAGGTGACCAATGAGGCGACTTAACAGAATTCTGCAAGAAGGACCTGCAGAAAACAAGAAGCAAAATGCAGAGCCTCTAATTCAGGACAGACGTGCAGAACATGAACAGGGCCACACAAGGATTTGATAGGAACGTCTTCGAAAGGGTTAAACCACTGCCCAGCGAGAGATGACAGAATCCAAACATGGAATTGGCAGGAAGCACATTGGTGCTACGATAGGAAAAGTCCCCTAGGAACAATTCCAGGAAGCAGAATGCCCACTCGAAGGGGTTCACTTGTACAGCAGAGAAATGCAACATGGGGTACACAGGGCCAGATGCCTCCGCATTTGAGGATAGCCTACTCACTCTGCCGTAGAACTTAAGTAAAAACCGAACATTCCACAGACTGAAAAGGTGATCAATTGCTGGGCATGCACAATACAGTTGTTGCCCACTGCATATGCGTTGACCAGATCCTGCCATACCTGTCAAAGTCGGACAGAGCCAAATGTGGTCATGTAAGCAGGCCAGGGGGTCTTCACCAGTTGGCTCTTTCAATGCTTTTGACTATGTGCCCCGTGATCCATCATGGCTGCCAACGCTGGCTGGGACTGATGGTAGTTCAAAATATCTAGAGAGCCAAAGGTTGTTGACATCTGAGGCAGGGTGATGCAAGTGTGGAATGTGAAGACTGGATGAGAAGAACAAACTACTTACCCCTGGTAATTTTCTTTCTACTGGATGTTCCTCCCACAGATTCCTCGTCTTTGATATATCCATACATACCCTGCTTTGCAGAACAGCAGATGGCCCTTTGTGGCATCGAGGTGATGTCCCTTGACAGTTACCATTCCCGCATCCAATCGTGATGTTGATGAGAGTATAAATAGCATGCATTGTGCCCGTTTCCTGTTCTTAGTTATTCCCTATTTCTACACAGCCGAAGTCAGGATTATATAATCCGCATGGGCGTTGAAAGAGAGAAGTATATTAAAAAATGCACCCGCAGTCAGAGGGGTTTGTTGGGAGGGTGATGAGGAATCATTGAGAGGAACATCCAGTAGAAAGAGCATTGCCAGGGTCAAGTACTTTGTTCTTCTAATGGATTGTGTCCTCCCACGGATTCTAACATCTTTGATAGACTCCCATAACAGTTTCAGAAATGGAGGTGGGAACAGTGGATTTTGTCACTATTGATTGATGCTGTGCAGAACCACTCTTCCAAACCAAGCATCCTGAACCGACAATGCATCTAAGCAGTAATTCTTCGAGAAAGTGTGTAGCGACGACCCAGTCGCAGCATTACAAATGTCCTGCACTGGAACACATGAAATACATAGGATGATTCAACGGAATAAAGTTTGGTCATGGCTTGGCCTAACCTGTGGCCGGTTTATCTTGCCTGACATTTTCCATCCTAGACATGCAGAAGCTAAGAGCTCTTTTTGGGTCCATCCTGTGTAACCTCTATTCATCCTTCGAATGGTGAAGAGGTGGCTAAAAAGCCGGCAGTGTTGTGTTGTGTGTCAGGTGGAATTCGAACACAACCGTGGGAAGGAAGGAGGGGCAAACCCTCAAGACTACCTTCTCCTCGGAACATATTGTAAAAGGAGGTTTACATTGCATGGCTTGCGAGCAGAAGTGATGGCTACCAAAAAAAGATAGTTTTGACTGGACAAGAATGAGAGATTCAAATGGAACTCCCATTAAGAACGTTAACACCAAGATCAAATCCCAGGACGGGACCGGTGGGAAAGTATTTGTCAATCCCTTGAGGAATTGAATGACAATTGGCCTTTTAAATTAAGAGCCTTGCTCTGGCATACGTTTAAAAATGGATGAAGCCCGTGATGGGGTAGGTGCAGGAAAAAAGAAAGCACTGCAGGTGTATTGCAAGTAAAAGGATCAATATCTTTAGCTCTAAACCATCTGGAAAACTTGTTCCAATGGCAGTGGTATGACGCTTTTGTTGCTGGTCTTCTGGCCGAAAGTAACACCTCCACCACGTCTTCCAGGAAGCCCCAATCTTTGCATCTTAACCGCTCAGAAACCAGGTGTGACCGTTCCGTTTTTATGGGTGAAAAAGACGGCCGCCTTCTTGTGAGAGTAGGTCCACTCCCTGGGGAAGACGAAATGGAGGGCAGATGGACATTTCTAAAAGGTCGGGTACCATATCTTCCTGGCCCAATCCGGAGCAATCAGGATCATGGACATCACAAACTTCCTCTACCTCCTGATGACATGAGGAATGACAGGGACTGGAGCGAAAGCGTACATCAGAGGAAATTCCCAGTCCACAAGAAACGCATCCCCCAGAGCTGCTCTCTGACGAAATTCCCTGGTGCAAAACAGGCAGCATTTCCGGTTGATACTGGATAACAGCTCTACTTGAGTGGTTCCACAAAGGACAAACATCTGTAGAAGGACTTCCTGAGCTAACCCGTGGGAGGCCGTACTCTGCCTGCTCAGAGCATTCACAGTTGCATTCCCTTCTCTTTCTAGGTGAACAGCCGATAGAGAAACCCTGTTTTGTGGAGCCCAAACCTGGATCTGCACTGCCTTCCTGCAAAGTTGTAGTGACCCTACACCTACTCTCTTGTTGGTGTAAAGCATGGCCACTGTGTTGTCTGTCATTATCAGGATGTTCTACCCCTGTATGGATGGCAAAAAGGCCATCAGCGCATGTCTGCTTGCCCTCAGCTTTAAAAGGTTTATGTGTAGTCTGGATTCTGATAAGGAGCAAAGACTGCTGATTGTAAGACCGCTCATGCGAGCTGCATTGCCCGTGAGGGAAGAATCTGTGTCTACTGTTATCTCCAGCCAGGGTTGCCATAAAGGTTCCCCTATCATCACATTCTCCTCGCAGGCCCACCACAGGAGATCCTGTGCAACCTTGCCTGGGATTTGAAGGTCAGACATCCTGCCCAAGAATTGTAACCATTGGGATCTAAGGGACAATTGGAGGGACCTCATCCTTAGGCAGGCTTCTGGTGTCAGGAAAATGCAGGATGTCATGAGGCCCACCAACCTCAGAAAATTAAATGGCAGTAGAATTTATGATATGTGGCATTTATAATGCGCCTGTACACAAGTTTTGGGAGTTCTGAAATCTCATTACCATCTGCAAGATATGTTCAGACCTTAACTTGTGAGGCGAAGTCTTGCCTGAGGAAGAGTACCTGATTGCTCCAATGAACTGCAGCTTTTGGGAAGTTCTCACCTGGGAGTTCTTGAAGTTGAGGGAGAAGCCCAGCTTGTGGAGAGAGTGGCAGCTGCTGTTGAGATGTTCCAGAGCCTGTTCACGAGAACAGGGTCTGATCTGTCAATCATCTAGGCAGGGAAAGATGTGAATCCCTCCCCTCCTTAGATTCGCTGCCACTACCGCCATCAACTTGGTGAAGATCCTTTGGGCAGAGGTCAGCCCAAAAAGCAGTACTGTAAACAAAGTGAGAACTGCCAATGGCGAACCTCAGGTACTTTCTATTCTTGGGATGTATAGGCACATGAAAATAAGCATCCTGAAGATCGAGTGACACCATCCAATCCTGCAACTTAAAGGCCTGTAGGAGCTGTGAAAGAGTCACCATTTTGAATCTGTCCTTCCTGAGGAACTTGTTCAAGTATCTCAGGTCGAAGATTGGTCATATCTTTGTTGGGAACCAGAAAATAGGTGGAGTACCAACCTTGGTATTGTTCCACTACAGGTACCCTTTACACAGCACCTGTCTTCAACAGGGAAAGAATCTGTTGTAGAAAGAGCGGATATGGTTCCCAACGAGATTGCTCGGTCGGGGGACCATCTGGAGGTCTTTTTAGGAACGGAGACCGTACCCTTGGGCCACTGACTGTAGTGCCCATGCATCTGAAGTAATGCAATGCCATTCTTGCAGATGCCGGGTCAACCTGCCTCCCACCGGAGTCCAGTGAGCAAAGTGCTCAGAGACATTTTGGGGTTGTGGCAGAGGGCAAAGAGGAGGTGGCTGTCTGAGCAGATTTCTTCCACGGTCAGGCTACAGACCTCCAAAAGAGGAGTAGAGGCGAAAGGAATACCCTCTCCAAGCCTGCGTATGTGGTTGTTGTTGTGGCTGACGAATGGCTGCTCCTAATGATTTTGCAGCAGCCCTAGAAGCTTGAGGTTTTTCTAAACTGTCGTTAACGTACCGTAAAAAATGTTGGACCCATCAAAGGGCATACCCAGCAGCCTTAATTGAAGGTTTGAGGCAAATTCAGACTTGCATAACCATGCAAATCTTCCGATTACCGAACTCAAACCCATACACCGGCCAACGCAGTCTGATGCATCAAGCCCTGATTGGAGGGACTGGAAGGAAGCCTCTTTGCAATCACTGATGACATTAAAACCATCCCTCATCACCCCCTCAGGAATGTTTTCTGCTGCTTGGGAAATTAGGTTCCATAGAGTATGTGTATTTCGGCATGGCTCAAGATGCATTAATGTCCATTCGTGCCATGCTCCCTGCAGAAAATACCCTCTTGGCTAGTGCACCATATTTTTTATAGTCCCTATCTGGTGCGATGGTCGGATTACCTGCAGCTCTTTGAGCTGCAAGTAGCTGCCTGCAGTGCCAAACTCCCTGGAGGAGGGTGTCTGGAACGGAAGTCGGGGTACATTGATTAAGGTCTGAACTTCTTTACCAACTCCTTGTTCACAGCAGTGGTGTCAGGTTTTTGCCAATTTCTGTAAACATTTTTTAGAGGTGCGTGTAAAGATAGCAAAGGCTCTTTAGTCTTCCTCAAAAATGGATCTAAAGGACTTCAAAAAATCCTTTTTTGACTGCGGTTTTAAAACTTGTAACTGAATGAAAGGTCAACGTCGAAGGCCCGTTCGACAAAGTCGTCCCTGAATCTACTCAAGACGACATCCCGGAGTGCTTCTGATTCAGGCTTTTGGGCACACGGGTGGAAGCCTTTGATGATTTCCTGCTGGCCTTGAAAGACAAAGTGGGATCAGTAGACTTCTTCGGCTCTTTCAAGGTACCACGAAGGGCCACCTTCGAAAACACGTCCATTATTTTTTGATTGAGCCTTTCCCATTCAGCCACTGGGGCGGTCTTATCGAGAAACCATACCCGCCGGTTGTTAGATGAGGAACAATGGCATAATTTCATCAAATTCTGTCATGATGACGAAGACTTAAATTGATGGCAATCGCTCCTAGATCTTGACAGCTTGGCATGTTTGGAGTGTTTCTTGGGCCTTTCTGGAGCTTTTCTTGGGCCTTTGTGGAGACTTGTCTCCAGTAGAGCTCCTACCTTCAGAAGTTTTTCTCTTCGAAGGAGAAGATGGGGCTTTAGAAACAGACCATCACAGGGAGAGTTTTGACCTTCTCTCTTTTAAGGGCTTACTGGTCCGTCGACTGGCAGGAGCTGCTCTCAATGACTTTGTGCTCCCAGCTCAGGCACCAGAGACATTTTGTGCAGATCCAAGATCAGCCTCTTCCAGTCACAGTCCACACATCTCTTAAAGCCTGTTTTCGGACATTATTGAGAAATAAAAAAAATAATATGAAGAAGAATTGCTGAGGCGAACCAAACCGTTCCGTGAGCGTGCTGTGCATGCAGAAAAACAGAACCGAGGCAATGGGCGCAGTGCATGCTATTTACAATCTCATCATCATCACGTCCGGGCGTTGGAATGGTAACTGTGGAGAGTCATTGACTCGATGCTGCACAGTCTCTCTGCTGTCAAAAAATGTTCAGAGACTGCAAAGCAGTATATGGATCTATCAAAGACGAGGAATCCATGGGAGGACACAAGCCATTAGAATGGATTGTGTGGAAGGCTGGGTTAGCAAAGATTCTGTGGGTGTTGTTTGGAAGGGATTTGGAGAAAAGCACTGGCATGGTGGAGACAGGAAAGGGAGCTCTTGGAATACACTTGATGAATTAAAAAAAAAAAAGATCAATATATATATTTTTATTCAAGTGTATTCCATTCGTGAAAAGTGTAACACGTTACACTTTTCATTTTCCCTCTATGTCTGGAGGGATGCATGAGGGGGCACCAAACAGCCTGGTACCCGGACATCCACCCCCCTACAGTGACAACAAGTGATTGTGGGGCCTGGTGGGGTGGTGTGCACATCATAGGGCTTTCGCAATAAGGGGCTTGCCATTTACCTAAACGGTCAGATGGGCAGTGTGCAGCTTGTTTCCCCCCCCCCCCCAAACAGGTGGTTTCAGGCAGTGGTGGGCCTGTATGGTGTGGAACAGGGTGCTTTTGTCTGCAGTGCAGTATGAAGCAGATCGAAGCAATGACAAAGGAGAGCGAGATTGGGGATTATCACCGCAATCGGAGGAGGATCCTGAAACCGAGCGGAGTGGGCGATCAGCTGTGGGCGGGTGCAGCAGGAGGCAGAATGGAGCAACACATACAGAGGGAGAAGAAAAGGACTGGTCATGCCCACAGGAAAGCTGGCATTAGGCGAGATCCACCATAACAGGCTGCCCTTTTTCTTGGGATACCCATCATGGATCCCTAAATACTGGTAAGTGGATTTTGGGAAGGGCCAGGGAGGCCCCACTAGCATTCCAGATTATGTTAAGGAAGGAATACGGTCACAGACAGTCCCCATAGTGCACCAGGAAATTTTGCACAGAATGTAGTGGTAAATATTATCAGACACATAATGAGATTTATTTGGAGTGTAAGAAGTGAAGCAGATAGGGACCACTGGACCACTAGAAGATGTTGCCCTAAATATATAAGATGGCAGCAGGATTATACAAGTGAAAGAAAGGATCACTGAACCACCAGGAATATTTGGAGTGGGGATGGGGGGGTGAACAGTGGGCACTGGGCCACCCGGCTACTGTGGGATGACTAGATGGAAGATGACAATGTATTCTGAGTTCCTTTTACTTAATTCACAAAAATGATTTTATTTCATCATATACAATTACATATCAAAATCAATATCTATATCTATATCTAAAAAAGCTAACAACCTTTTTCCCCATCTTACACTTTCATGCATTCATACATACAATCCCGCTCGTTTGTTCAAAAACTGGTGTCATTAACACTATCATCATATCAAACAATTCAATTAATATAATGTGCTTGCACACTTTCTTATTTACAGATGTGTCTCTCTGTTCATTACAGGAGATCTACCAGTCGGCACATGTTTCGGTTGTTTTAGACCGGGCATAACATCTCTTGCCCTTCGTTTGTTCCAACCTTCGTCAGGACTGAGGCAACCTACCCACATTGTATTGCCTTGAAGATGGATGGGGAGAGCAACGTAATCTCCACTATACAACTGTTGGAGGGTGTATAGATATTCTGGGCAATCTCCCATATAACTCGGTCAGAAATGCATCAGCTTTTTCTTTTTCTTTTTGGGCCCACACTGCAACGACTGCCGGTGTTCGAAACAGAAGCTGAAATGCTGGAGCGAGGAACTACGATATGATCAACACCAAGGCGAGCATTTATAAACAAACGAACGCATGCTGTGAACTCATCCATGAGATTTTGGCCAATTAAGAAGCCTTCTAAAACAAATTAAACCGAATCTGCGACGATCAAACCAGCGCAAGGAGAACTATGAACAAGATGATGATTCTCCATCTTAAACCCACGAGATGACTAGCGGAACACCGTTATGAGAAATACTTGACATTAAAAGAAAAAAAATGAAAAGGCTGATACATTTCTGACAGTTATATGAGACATTGCCCAGAATATCTCCACTCCCTCCAACAGTGGTATAGTGGAGAGAACGTTGCTCACCGCATCCATCTGCGAGACAATACACAGTGGGAAGTTTGCCTCAGTCCTGACGAAGGTTGGAACAACCGAAGGGTAAGAGATGTTATGCCCTGT
Organism: Ambystoma mexicanum; assembly: GCF_040938575.1. Classification (NCBI taxonomy): domain Eukaryota; kingdom Metazoa; phylum Chordata; class Amphibia; order Caudata; family Ambystomatidae; genus Ambystoma; species Ambystoma mexicanum. Next base: position 1,017,021,306 of record NC_090923.1, on the reverse strand, counting down.
CTAAACCAACCGAAACACGTGTTGACTGTTAAATCTCCTGTAATAAACAGAGAGACACATCTGTAAATAAGAAAGTGCGCAAGCACATTATATTAATTGAATTGTGTGATATGGTGATATTGTTAATGACACCAGTTTTTGAACAAACCAGAGAGATTGTATGTATGAATGCATGCATGAAGGTGTATGAATGATGGGAAAAAGGTTATGAGATTTTTTAGGTATGGATATTGATTTTGCTATGCAATTGTATATGATGAAATAAAATCTTTTTTGTGAATTAAGTAAAAGGAACGCAGACTGCATTGTCATCTTCCATCTATCTATTGGTCCAGTTTTTGTTGTTATAACTGTATGCTTACCTGGAGGACAATAGATTTTTGCCAGGCACCCTTTATTTTTGATACTGTGGGGAAAAAAAGGGTGGGAAATAGGAGCTACACGAAGATCAAGAAGGTTTTAAGAACAAAGAATTGAGGCCCCACTAAACAGCCAGTTATATAAAGAGATTAGGGAGGAGGGGGCACTAGACCACCCGGGAGGTTGCTAGGGGTAAGGTAGAGTTTGTCAAGGCGATGGTCACCCACAACCAAAAGTGGAAACCATTTTGCATTTTATTTTTGGCTTTCATACAAAGACGTGTTATTGACTTGATGTTGGAAAATGTGTTGAGGTGTTAGTGCTTTATATCGTGTGTATGTCTGCATTTTATATATCAGGGTATAGGATTCTAAGTATGTCTTTCCTAGTAATTGTTTTTTCGGCAGTGAAATGGTTTCACTCAAGTTTATTGGCTGGCTACTGGGGCGAGTAAATGAGAGGGGTGATTCTGCTCAGCAGTGGTGCAAGTACGGCAGCTGTGGAAACTAACTGCAGGCGTGCCAGTACAGGGCAACATCAGGAGAGCGGGGGGCAGGTGGTCAGCAGACGGATGACGACAATGATGCAAGGCTTCAGTGAGATATAGCAGGAAGACTAAACGAGCAGAAGAGAGGCTGTAGAAGAGGGTAAACGAGGTAGGGAGGATGTGTCGGTGGAAGTTGAAGGAAGCAATGGCGGCAAATGCAAGTATGAGGGGTGAGCGACCATCAGGAGATAGAGCTGGAGAGCGAGTAAGACCTGCCTGGATGATGAGAGGTTCATGACAACAGGCGCAGCTAGTAGACCGGGCCCGGGATGCGCGGGGCTGAGTAGAAGATAGGAGGCAGGTTGGGCTAAAAGAAAAAGGCTACGAAGTGAGAAAGGCATCGTCCTGGAACAGGAAAGGAAGCTGGGAAGGTACAGAAAGAAGGAGTGGGAAAGATGGTGGGAGAGACAAGGGCAGAAGGAATTGAAAGATAGAGGTGGCTGTAACAGATGGCTCAAATAATACCCCAATGCTCTGAGACGGTCCAAGGGTCCCCACAGGGCGTCCCTTTCCATTTCGCCTTAGAGAGACCTGGCTCAACTCAGTCTCCTTTCTATCATGCGTGTGTACTGCTCACTTCCTGGTGTCCTCTTCTCAGAACTCTCCTCCCACCCCCCCTTAGTGCAGACGTCTTCCTCCTCTATTTCTTCGGTGTCTCCCACTCTCGCTAAGCCTTGCCTCAACCCTTTGCTGTCGCTACTACCGTCCTGGTACTCCTACCACTGCTGCACTACAACTCCAGCTTTCGCACAATTACCACTTTACCCACGTTGCTACTCAAAAACCCTCCTTTTACTCATGCAAGCACTTCGCATACACTCCCTACCATTTTCTCCTAGCCACACTCGTTACCCTCTCATGCATGTTCACAATGCAGTACCACTTGCAATCACTAGCCAATACTTCACATGCCCAGGAAATCGCACCCACACTTGGCTTTTCCTTCTTTTCTTCTGACGAGAATAAGTCCTTGTCCTAGTCAGTAAAGAGGGAGGAGCTCTCGTCATGGGCAGGAAAAGGTACATGGCGGGATCCAGAGCCAGCCATCGGGATGGAGGACGAACTCAACGAGCAGGAAACAAATATCCATCTTTCCCCACCTTGTCTTGCCAGCATTTATCTGTGCAGAACCAGGTCTCCAGCATCGCCACTAAGCACGTATATTTACCATTTTTTTCTCCATTGCAGATGATGGCTTTGACACAAGCAGAGAAAAGAACCTGGGAGACACAAGAATAGTCACAGGCGCAGCTAAAGCTCCAGAGCTGCAGAGGCACAATCACTGCTGCAAAGGAGCTGGCGATAGAGACGCCGACAGCAGCCATGCAGCAGCATTGAGCAGAAGAACAGGGAGCTGTTCCGGCAAAGCTCACTGGTAATCATGCCAAAACATATATATATTAGACCCCTACGGACTTGAAATGGGAAGGTTTCTCCGACTTGCCCAATGCTTCCTTGCCAATGGGCTCCAGAATACAAGCTCTGCTATCTCTTTCAGGGCCGCCAAATCTGCCAGGTGAAGGAAGTGGGCAGGGCTCTGCCCCATTTTTCATCTTTTTGCTGCACATAAAGTCCCGGTGAGGGAAAGGATTAAAGGACATTGGATAGGGACAACTGGCCAACCTTCACCCACCAGGGGAGGGATATATAATCAGGGGACAACTTTGTGATGTGTGTGCCCGGCAGTTTTATTTTAAAGCAGTCTTCTAGGAGTTATTGGGCCTCGTTACAATTTGGCGGTGCAGAAAAAAGCAGCAGTAATTCCATTATCGCCACTTTTGGTGGTGGTGTGGCTGGATTAACCTGAAACTCCGAGCTGCCTGTAATTCCAGCACCCCACCACCAAAAAATGCTGGCCTTACTGGCCCTGGTATTACGGTTAATACCAGCAATTCTCCCCATGAAGTCCTCTGGACTCCATGGAACGGGGAATTACATACACTTCTCTGCACTTGTAATCTGGTAATTCCGGCATATCAAGTGCTGGTAACAGTAACACCGATGGTTGGATTTATGGTGTTTGGGGGGGAGGGGAGAGAGAGAGAGGGAGAGGGAGAGGGAGAGGGAGAGGGAGAGGGAGAGGGAGAGGGAGAGGGAGAGGGAGAGGGAGAGGGAGAGGGAGAGGGAGAGGGAGAGGGAGAGGGAGAGGGAGAGGGAGGGAGAGGGAGAGGGAGGGAGAGGGAGAGAGAGAGACAGACAGACAGACAGAGATTTTGCACTGGCAATCTAGCTGATATGTGGCCTTAAAATGCTTGCAGTCTCCATTGATGGTACCAAAGGTAAGCTCCCGAAAAGTAATTTATGGAATGCCAAGCGGACTCCAGAAGGTGGCCTAATACAAGACTAGGACATGCGATTGGCAGAATGTTCTTGGTAACAAAAGTCAGTGGGGTAGGATAGACCGAATTATAAAGTAAAAGGTGAGGGTCCCTGGCCCCTAGATGTAAAGGTAAACCAGGGTTCGAAGTTGAGGGGAGCTGGGAGCCATTTAGCTCCTGCTTCTAGCCAAGAAGAGCCTAGTTAACGTGAAACAAACTAGTACCAAGAGTTCGACCTCAGACCCATCACTTCCCCCCCCGCTAAATTCCTGCGAGCACCTCACCATCAAATTACAAACTTCTCCTAAGAGTACAATTACTCTGCAACTAATATACAGGCCCCCAGGCCCCACAGGCTCCTTCGAGGAAGACATTACCACTCTCATAGCAGAGAATTCCAAACCCCACTCCCAAAATATTATTCTAGGAGACTTTAATCTAGGGTACAACGACCCTAAAGACATTCCAGCCGCCTCCTTGGCTAACGCCCTATCCGAGCACGACTTCACTCAAGTCATTACACTACCTACCCACCAGAAAGGTAGAACTATCGATTGGGTCGCAGCCCATAACTGCAATATCACCTGCAAAGCCCCACAACCTCTTGCATGGACTGCCCACTCCCTCATAACATTCGACATCAACCTAAACAATCCTAACTCCAAGCAGCGCCCCCACGCACCAGCCTGCCTGACTAGAAACAAGCGCAACATCACTGCGGAGACCCTCACACCACTGATTCTCCCCCTCCTAAACACACTCCCAGCCACCGCCGACCTTAACCTTCTAGTCAAGACCTACAATGATGTCCTAACTAGCGCCATTGATGCCGTTGCCCCACTAAAGCTACGCAAAGGTAAACCTAGAGCTCATTTGAACTCTTGGTACACACCGGAACTCAAAACTTAGAAAAAAGAAAGCCAAGATGGACACCCTATGGAAAACCAACCCCTCAGTAGAAAACAAATCCAGTCTCATGACCATCTCCTCACACTACAAGAAAGAGATAATCCGCACTAAAAAGGAAGCCTAACAATGCCCAATCCTCTGCTAAAGAACTCTTCACCATCCTGAAGGAATTAGAAAATCCTAACCCTCCGACCGATACTTGACAAGCCATGGGACACCAGCATCCAAAGTGCCCATGCCAACAAAATCACTGGTCTTCAAAACAAAATCGAGTCCAAAAGACTACAACTCTCAAACAGTAACACCTTCATACCTAGCACACCCGCCCCAACCAGCAACACTTCCGGCTTCACATTCAAAATGGTCACTATACCCGAAATCCAAAAAATTATAGCATCCCTCAAACCCTCTAATTGCAAAGGGGACAGCTGCCCCGCCCAGATCATCAAAGATGCTGCGAGAGACCTTGCCCCCTTCATCTCCAAACTAGTAAACCCATCCTTCTCGACAAATTCTGTACCTAACAATTTGAAACATTCATGGGTTCTCCCTCTTCTAAAAAAACAATCTCTCGACCCCGCCATTCCTACCAACTACAGGCCTATCACCACGGTCCCCTTCCTGCTAAAAATCCTCGACAGAGTCACCTACCTGCAAATTCAAGACTACTTAGAGTCCAATCAACTGCTAGGCCTGCGTCAATCTGGTTTTCATCCTCAACATGGAACAGAAACTGCCCTTGTTGACCTCAAAAGTCAGATTGATGACATCAAGGACAAAAATAAAGCAGCTATCCTACTCCTCCTAGACCTTTCAGCAGCCTTCGGTCTGGTTGACCACAAAATACTCTGCAACCACCTCTCATCTGCTGCCCACTTCTCCCCCTCTGCTGCCATGTGGATACAATCCTTCCTAGCCAACAGAACCATGAGGGTCTTCTCATCTGTGGCTGCAGTAGACCCCATCCCCATCACCTGCGGTGTCCCACAAGGGTCCTGTGTCTCCCCCACCCTCTATAATATCTTTACAAAGCCCCTCTTTGATAAACTGGACCATCTGGGTTGTCACCTACACCAACTACGCAGATGACACCCAGATACTCCTCACCATCACTGGCAACTACAACACAGACGCTACTAGGATTAACAAAATCTTCACCATCATTCAGGCATGGATGGCCACACATGGCCTCTGCCTGCAGGGGTGGACTGGCCTTTAGGGAACTCTGGAGATTTTCCGGTGGGCCTCTGCACCCTGGGCCTCTTTTCTGTGGTATTTCCAAATTTTCTCATAGGAAAAGCATTGGGCATGCTGAAAATGTGTCATATAGGGCCACTTTGAACTTTATTTCCAGGGCCTCTTTTGGTCCCCAGTAATTATTTCCAGGGCCTCTTTTAGTTCCCAGTCCAGCCCTGTCTGCCTGAATGATGAGAAGACCGAGCTCCTCCTAGTCAGAGCCCCCAATAACCTACAGAAACTTAGCCCAGATTACTCCAACTTCATCATAGATGGCAACATCATCCCAGTTGTGAAAAACGTGAAAACCTTAGGCTTCCACCTTGACGCCAACACCAACCTCTCCAAACAAGTTAACATGACTGCCTCAGCCACCGCCTACACTGGGAAATTAATTAGGGCCTGCAGACCTTTTCTATCTACAAACAGCTGCCTCACTCTGGCTAGGGCCATCATACAATCAAAGCTTGACTACTGCAATAGCCTCTACCTTGGTGTCAACCAAGATATAATCAAACTTCAGAACCTCCAAAACAATGCGTTGAGAGCAGCATTAAATATTCCCAGGAGAGAGCACATTTCCCACATAAGAACATTGTGCAAATGGTTATCCATTCAACAACAAAAAAAAATAGACTTAAAATCCCTCTGCCTTACCTATAAAGCCCTAAACCACCTAGCCCCCCGTATCTCACCAACAAACTCACTTTAAAACCAAGTACACGAATCACTACATCTTCCAATACTCTCTGCCTCACTGTGCCTAGATTCACTGCCAAAAGAGCTGGGGGCTCGAGTTCCACTGTCCTTGCCCCTCAACTTTGGAACACCCTGCCGCTGAACATTAAAATCGACCAAATCCTTCCAATCGTTCAGAAAATGTGTCATTAGTTGGCTTCTGGAGAAGGCAATCCTTAGATAGACCAAGCTTATTACTAACTGTATATATTGTACATACCTTGAAATGTTTAACCGTGAAATCTTACTACCCTGCTTGTATATACTGTATATTGCATACTACCGCCACAATTGTATAACTGCAAAATGTTCTATATATACTGTAATTATGTAACCTGTCCTTTAAGCACCCATTTACCCCTGGGTCTGGAGCGCTATACTAAATAAACAAACAAAGAGCTACTTTGTCCCAAATGCACGTTGGCCTAGGGAGCCAATCTATAAATACATGTTAGGCCACATCATAAAGAACAAGGGGTCATAAATAAATTGACAAAATGCTAAGTTTGCATCTTATATAGGAGGTTAGATTTGCAGAACGCCATGTACTAGATCCTAATTCCCCAGTGGTAGCTCCTGGTCATTGGTTAAAGCTAGATACCCAAGAGCTCCTTTCTGCTTCTGCTTATCCAACTTCAATTTCAATAAGATATACTCATGTGCTCCTTGTTCTTGATTGACTTATAATGCCTTCGTTTGTGAGGGCTTGGTAAGTGGTATATCTTTCTCCATGGGAAACCTGGTCACTGAGCATCGCAAACCAGTTACACCGCGTTTGTATATCCAAGAGCTAGAATATGTGCCCAGAGAAAAAGACGCAAGAGCGCATCTCAAGCAAAAAACAAAACTGCAGAATGCGAGGATGGCTGCACCTCATAAAACACAAAGCAACTACTTAGATTGCAGGGAGGGCAGTGTGCCCCCCCCCCCTCCACCTAGGACAGCTAGAAGTGACTTGGCTTTTCACTGGTTTCAACTCAAGGGTATATATGTCATTTTGTATCGTTCACAAATTAAAGCAGAAGTGGCAGGCAAAAACAGAAAAAAAAACACATAGGGAGACCGAGAACCAGAGAAGCAAGCAAACCACATAACCACAGGAGAATGTTGAAATTGCAGATGAAAAGAAATTAACAAATTCGCAGATTGTTATATAGAAAAACAGGCAGCACTACTAATGCACAACCTTTGATAGTTGGTATGAATGAATGCGACCCTTATTTGACAAACAAAAGGTTTTAACCAAATGACATTTATCCCCCCCCCACCCAGACTATCAAATTCAATTAGATGGAAGCAAAATCCCATCAGTTTCCAACTTTGTTTTACTGCAAGCCACTGTGAATTGTACAGAATCCAAAGTAATAGGAGGTCAACACACTCCACATCGTCATGGCTCTAAATCAGGACACTAAAATTGTGTCATTCTGTGTTTCAGTAACAGCCATGATTCTTCAAGCACTCATCTCTCAAGAGGCAGTCAATGCTGTAGAGAGCATACCCTAGATATGCAGTAATATTTGAATCCACTGGTGGCGGAGGGAGGAAACGACGTTGCCTCAAAGACCAGGATCCTTCCACAAACGGCCTCGAATCTTCGATTGTGAAAAGAGTGCAATCCCACTCGATAAGCACCACATAAAAATTTGATGGCTATTTTTACCTATCAAAAGAGAAATTTTTGTGGACAGTCCTTGCTTGAACGGTATAGGCATTTTCTACAAGGATTAGGGTGAGCAGAATTTCAAGACTAAAAAACGGGACAGCCAAAAACATACAAGAGGGACTACCCCAGTCCCACCTCGCCCACCTCCACCCACCCTTCAACCGACCCACTTCACCCCGCCCCCTGTAATGTCCTATATCTATGTTCATGGACGGCAAGGGAACTTGCTCGTCCTTCGTTAATGTTGGGCAACAGAGTGACGCCGAGTTACATGGGTAGGCGGGGCTAACACCAAATCTGGCAGTCTTAATGTAGAGATTAAAGGAGAAGGTTCATACATACCCCTGCCTCTGTGTTTTATTGCATGTTGTATTTCATTACATCGGGCCTGCCGAGAGAACATAACAATGGCGACAAGGATTATGTTTGGCAGAACCATAAGAACAACGCTACCACAAAGCCCTACCAAAGAAATAGCGCTGGACACAGAGGCACAAGCCTTAAACAGAGATCAATAAAGTAAAGTGGAAATTACATCATTTGCTGATACCCGGAGAAAAGCCAGAGAACCAATAGTACAAATAGGAGACCAGGTTCTAGTGCGACAACCACAAGGATCCAAAGAAACTCCTGCTTTCAACTCGGAAACCCTGACAGTGGCACACAAAGGGATCCATTGACAGAGGAACCAATTCCAAACAGTCCCTGCAAAACTGGAATGTCTGGTCACCCTAGGTCGAGGATGAAATAACGCAGCAATGTGTTTGACCTTGTGCATCGCTCCGCTGCACCGTTCTTTGAGAATTCCCTTTGAGCAGGCCTGCGTTTGACTTACAATACAGGGAAGTGAAGTTCCCTCAAGTGAGTACTCCCAGAATCACCGAACATGTATACTTTAAAATAGCGCTCCACTGGCCACCTACAAAAGAGCTAAGCTGTAAATCATTAATCTCTTCTATGAAGAAACAACGGTTGTGGTGGACGTTTTGAGCGTCAACAAAAAAACAAGCTGTACAGTAGAAATTCAAAGCAAATTCATAATTACACGATACAGCATAAACCAAGTGTAGAGACTTCACAAAAAGAAAAGGAATGTCTCTTTCTCTCTTGTGCCAAGATATCCTTGATTGACCATGAGCTGTACAAGTAACATAAAATAACAATGTATGTTAAAATATCCAAAACTGGAGGTCGACTTATGAAACCTCCGGCAAAAAACTGAGTCAGGCAATCCAGTTCCTCCAAGCAAAGAAGGGAAAGGCCACAGTGACGCTACTCCTCTGCAGCTGCTCTGCCCGGGTGTGAATATTGCAGTCCAAACGCAAGAGTTGAACAAGCCCTGGCCAAGCCAACAGTTTGGGCTTTTGTGTAGGCGTTGGATCTGCATTTTCCAAGCACTGCCATAATGGGACTATCAATCTACCCATGAGGCGGCAACAGCTGGCAAATGTTGCTGGTACCTCTGCATATTATTACAGCAGTGACTCGCAAATGCCTGATGCCTATTTTTTATGTTCATTGTTATCATCATGTACATTTATTTTCAATATAAACTTTTTTTACACAAACCATTTCATCAATCTAAATTCCATGATTCATAAAAATACTGCCATTCAGTTGATTTACACAAGTTCTCCAATTCACTTAATAGAAAAATATCATTAAAAGACATTTAGCAGATCATATTAGAAAAAATAATCCTTAATTTCCTTAATTAACATCCACAAACTATTTTAGTTTAATTAAATTGATGCGATGTGAAAAAAACTTGGCACCTCGTTTCCAGATATTACTTAGCTGCCAAACATTTAACCATTCAACATTAAGGACGAATTTGCTAAACATCTGTGCCCCAAGAGAATTCAGGGACGGACATTCAATTACAAGATGAAGCATTGACTCGTGTGTTCTGGATCTTACAATGTTTACAAGAAACTGATGTCATGAGCGCTTTATCCCGGATGGTATTAATTTCCCCAGTGGTTAGAAAAATTCATCCAGAAGCGAAGAGACTGTGTTCGCCAATAGAAATTTGGTAAGTTCATCAAATATTTTGGGGGTTCAACCAGGACTCCTAATATCCCAGAAAAGATGGTCATATAATTCATACATTAATATTACCTCTCGTGTATCCAACCAATCTTTTCTGAACAGACTTTTTTTTACATCGTGGGGGTTGATAAATATTTCCTCTGTCAAAAGCACAAGGTAGGTTAAAATGTTATTGCATTCAGTACAAATGTACCGATATGATTCTTTTCCCTCCGAGTTAAGATCTGTAAAAAAGAGTTGTTTATGGGTAGTAAAAGGTTTCTATAGAATTGCAACCTTTTCCATTGATACCATCCCTTAAGTGAAATCAGTCCCAATTTGTGTCTAATAATTGGGACGGTAGGAAGTTAGGTAGTTTTAGTACCTTTTACCATACTTTACCCTCAATTCTATTGAGGTCCAAGGTGCCCATAAGTTGGTTTAGGTAGCCCCATGCATGAATAGAACAACTTTACCCTTGTAGAAATCAATCAACGGACTCACCCGAGAACCCCCCATAGCAATGACTAATGCCTATACAAGAGCAAATACTGATGGCTTTGACAAGGCTGGTTTTAACAGGAAGTCAAGGCAAGGAACAGATGCAAGGAGACACAGCCTGCTTATAAATCAAGTGGTGGAAGGCACATTTGGTTAAGACAGTTTCATTACATCAAGGGTAGGTACAGCTTGTTTATAGCTGCAATTAAGCCATTACCTTTCTAGGAAGTTGCACAGAAATCACAGAGCTGTGCGAGATCCCAAGGAGGGGGAGGGGTTTGGGCATGGAGGGAAGGTATTGGGTGGGAATTACAGTGCATGCTGCAAGGCACCTCAGACAGGTCTGACTCGGCCTCTCTAGATTTAGGTCTGCTTTTTCCACAAATTGAATATATATTGCTACGGGGATCACCTTGCAATCTCTAGGATCGCTTGTCCTCACTAAAGGGCCCTGCAATAGCTACTGCCACCATCCACCTGACCAGGAAATGGACTAGAAGTTTGTATCAATTCAACTCATTGAGTAAAAAACTCTGCAATTTAAGATTGCCTTGATAAGGACCTAGGAGGGTAGAAGCGTGTCGGCTACAGAATAAATATTTGCTTAGAACTACTAGAGTCTGCTTGCGGTTATGAATTCAGACATCAATGTCTTAAACAAATACTTATCCAGGGCATGTCAGAAGGGCTCCCTCATGGCTCATGGGTGGAAAAATAACCAAACACCCATAGTTTGTCCATCTCTCTTCACTACTCGTTTCTCTCCCATGTTCACTTCCCATGACAATAGGAAGGTGTGGGGGTCTCAACCCTTAAAGCTATATAGGAACAGGGTGGGATACAACTTTGTGTAAACACACAGGGCTGAAACAAGCATTGCGGATTGCAGTGAGGGGGTATTCTCTGCCCTGTGAAGCTTAGGCATAGCTAGGTGAACAAAGGAAGGCACTTAGCAACCCGAATTGGGGCCCACGGCCCCAAATTACAAATCCTTTGACAAGAATACAGAATGGTGTGTGCTGAAAGCCAGGACTTGACCATCGCAGCCCTTACAAGGCCCAGCACATTTGGTTGGAAATTTGTTTCCACCAGTTCCCCCTTCTTGCTCACTTGCCTATATCTGAATATGGTCCATGCTCCCTTTTCTTTTATTCTTCCTTGGGATTATGTGGCGAGGAATTCTGCGCACTGAGATACCCCCAGGTCGCGCTGCCTAACCTACCCCTCTAATGATTGTAGGCAGGAGGAACAAATACAAAATACAACTTCAGAATGTTGTTTGTGCAGATGTTTCAAAACAATAGTGTAAATAGGCAACAGTTGGGTTATTCCTTACCCCCCATATCCATTCCTTTCCAACTATCAAACTAGGAATAGATGAAAATAAACCCCCTGGTAGTACTTCTAATTCCGCATCTTCCCTCAAGCCATCCCTGACTTGTTTGGGTCAGGTCCCTCCTTCCCAGGAACCTCAATTCCAGCTGCATCAAATCTTGCTCTCCCACCTCAATGCTCACAAGCTAGATGATGGCACCTATGCACTGTGATTTAGTGCAGGGTTGTTCAACCCCAGGCATCCAGGGCCCAAATGCTGACAGGTTTTCAGTATATCCCTCATTAATATGCAGACGATATTTGCATACATTTTAGAATCATTGTATGCACATTTATCTCATGAATATTCATGGGGTGTAGTGTGTAAATCTAACATGTTTCCGGCACTCAAGGCCTGGAGTTGGACAACCCTGGCTTTCGCGCATGACAGACAACCATGGAGAAAGCCTTGCATGTTGTTGCATGACTGACAATGCCATGGGTGGATGTGCAGCTTGAAGCCCAAAAATTGCTAACGGTGCAAAAATGAAAAGCTGTGTCCAAAGCCCAACTTCACCCCATCACCAATATGTGACCATGTGCAAATGACTACCTAATGGGCCAAATTTTCCTTGACTACCAACATTGGGATCATCTACATTGGGATCCATTAAGAGTGCTCTGCACAAAAAGCTTCACACACACACACATGGTGTAATAGACTAGAGTATGGTTCCATATTTAATGCAAATACAATTTACTTTACTTATTGCTTTATTTTGACAAAATAGTAATAAAAGCAGTTCACAAAGAACAAATAAAACCACATCAGTTACAGCATCACAATTACTTAGTTCATAAATCACTTCCACTAAAATTACACAATCATCACTTTGCCTTAAAGAACAAAATAAAAACAGAGTCAACATTATGCAAGCAATAACGCCTCCTACAAAAAAAATATTTTTACCCCATAGCACGGTTCAGCAACTTGGCCTTCCTCATACATTTTTCTAGGCCATATCAAATAATTTATAGTGGTAAGCACAACCTCTGCATCTGCGGCATCCAGACGAATTGCCATAGCAACAGCTAGGGACCTGCAACCACGGCTTAGAAACAGAGGCTTCAGAAAGCGCTTCCTCAAAGGCATGGTGGCCAGACAAGGTAACAAATGGTGTTGTAACACCCCTTCCTCCTCCCCCCCAGACGCACCACAGTGAATGCATGATGCGGGAATGACATTGTTCCATCTATGCTGAAATACAGCAGTCGGCAAAATCCCTATGCGGAACTTTAAATATAGAGCTCTTTCCCACCTGGGCGAGACATAATCCAGGTATTCTTCACAGCCCGCCCATGTCTTTATTAGAAGGTATCCGGTCAGCTGCTCAGAAGCCCTGGATCTTCCTAGGATTTCCTCCCTAGACTTTGCCCCTGCTGCCCTCTTGATCGCTTCCTTTGCAACCAATGTGATCATTGAGGGATTTGACCAATAGTCCTCCAAACCCAGCAAGCCCAGATATCTTTTCACATCTGTAACTGCCTATTTATATTTACAAAGGTGAGAATTAGACCAGAGACGAGCCCAAAAGTGAACCAGACATAATTTATAGATCATCTCAAACCCCTCTAATCCAGTTTCCAAAAGCACTCAGATATTCGGGGCAGCAGTGGGCATCCCAAGGATACTCTTCAAACATTTTGTCTCAACCAATGCGAGGGACTTGGTCTCCACATGCCCCCAAAGTTCTGCTCCATACAATGCTGGCTGGCGTGCTTGTGCTCTGTAGACCTCCAGCGAGACCCTCACTGCCCCAATTCCCATGTTCATTAGTGAATCTAGTGAGGGCCTGCCCCGCTGTATCTGACCAAGGTGAGATTGGCCTTCTCAACCTGCATTTTCCAACTGCATGAGGTCATAACTCTCATACCTAAATAACCGTAAGACTGAACCTGCTCAATTGCACCCCCCTCTACAAAGAGAGAGATAGGGGCTTCTGCTTCTTCTTAGGGTTAACCTTGAAGATCATAGCCTTGGTTTTTGTAATATTCAAAGAGCTCATTCCTCTTTGAAAAGACACAAAAATCTCCAATTGTTTGAGCACACCGGACGGTGTGAGAGGGGAGCACAGCATCGTCTGCAAACAATAATGTGGGAAATTTGTCAGCTGCTAACAAAGTAGCGTCAGTCTGAGTGGCCAAAAGCCTCTTCAGAACTTCATTAATGAAAATGCCGAACCACCTAGGCACCAACACACATCCCTGCCGCGCTCCCTTCTATATATCAATACTATGAGAAGTGTTTCCCTCTGGACTCCAGCGAACCACCACAGAGTTCTCCGTATAAAGGCTCTGGATTGCTGAAAGCAGAGCCACAGGGATGCCCAGCTCCTCCAGAACTTTCCACAAGAGTGCCCGTGGTACCATGTCAAAGACTCTGCGAAGATCCACAAACACAACACAGACGTTAACCTTTCTCAGCACAGAGTATTTTTCATAGATCAAACGCAGTTAGAGGCTTTGGTCTATAGCACACAAACCCTCACAAAACCCTGCCAGGCGCTCCAGTGCTAAGTACCCACTTGGCCAGGTGGATTAAAAGGGCCCCAGCAAACGTCTTACCCCCCAGCATCCAGCAAGGAAATGGGTCTAAAGTTAGCTGGGTCATTGCGTGAATCCCTCTTTGTTTAATGGGTCAATTTCGGCCATGGTACAAGACCCCAGGACCACGGTACTGGCCAACACAGCATTAAATAACTTGGTCAAATAGGGTACCCATATTAAAGACTGACTCTGTCTGGGCCCGACGCCTTACCCAACTTCTGGCACACCAGCGCATGCTCCACCTAGGCCTCCGTGAGCCTCAGGAGGTATAGGGGTACAACCGGAGCCACTACAAAGCAATCACCATTCGTGCACAACTCCGAAGTCCCACGGTCCTCGTGGTAAAGGGCACTGAAGTAATCTGCCCATACTGTTTCCGAAATTAAACCATGCAACTGGGTTTGGCTCCTCTGGTGTGCACCTCCCATCTTGGACCAAAATCCCCTGGGACCCCCACAGGTGATTGCTTCCAGGAGATCCCCCACATAACTCCACGTGCCAAACTCTTTTCTGCTCGACCAACATCGTACAGTAATCAGATCTTACCTGTCTTAACACAACGCATCTCAGGGGCCCTTTGCACTTAGAAGCAGCTATAAGACGCCCCTTCGCTTCCGGACACTTCCTATCATACCAGGGTTTCACTTTCTACCTAGGTTTGTGTGTGTTTGTCACGGGTTTAGAACAATACATTCCTACTGTCCCCATGATTTCCTCATGGAAATTAATCAAGGCTGCAGTATCTCTCGAATCCATCCTTACACAAGCCTTGAGGAAAGGACAGATTGCAGCATACACCTGCAGGAGAACCCCTTCCAGGTCCAAACGACCCCACCTCCCGTTCTTTCTCACCTGGTCAAGTAAATCGGGGACAAGTGTTATGTCATCTTGGACGACATTACTCCCTTCTATGTCCCCCCAGAAATCCTTGCTCACCATCATACATAGGGGGTGGTGATCCCTCTCCACCCTCCTAGTGACTTCAAATGCCCTGATTGATCTCCAGGCCTCCAGTTCATAAACACAGTCTCTTTTGGTTGACGACCGACCATTGTCAAAAGTATGGGCCACAGGGCGGTCACCCCCAAAACGGCCATTACACACCCCAAGATTAACCGAGGCTAACAAGATGGTCATCTCATCCACCGCCTCATACTGCCTCCTAGAGGGGCTGGTGAGCGGCAGGGGAAATCAGGCCGACCCCAGACGTTATCCTCCTCAGTCATGGCATCTGCCAAAGTAGACACTGGCTCAATCTGGGCATCAAGGTCCCCCATGATCAGAATTTTTGGAAATCCCGAGAAAAGCCCCCTTCCGTGCCATAACTTCATTTGTGATCTTCTCTACAAACGACACCCCACCGCCAGGCTGACCCCTGTTGTAAAAGTTAACAACAAGGACAGAAGTGTTATCCGGCAGTTCCAAATCCAGCACCAATACATCGGGAAACTGCATATCCAGCACCGTGACTGCCTTACATAGGGATTGCTTGATCCAGGTCACCAGTCCCCTGCATGGGCGTCCCCTTGGTCCTTTGAGCGCAGGTACAAAAAAAGGTTACATACCCCTCCAGATCTATTGATTTTAGGGCCCAAGATTCCTGCAGCAAAACCACCTCAAACCCCCTAATGAACAAACGCCAGTCTTCGTCAATAAGATGTTTCTCAACCACAGCTATATTCCATGATAGGACCCGCACCCCAGGTAATATGTTTGGTGGGGACTCTACCACACATTGGGTTGGATTTGCCCTGTCGTCTAATTCCCGGGTGAGAGCAGAAGGAATACAACTCCAACCTTGCTCGGGATGCCCAACACTTCAAATGCTATGACCCCACCCCTGGTTTACGCTGAGGCAAACAAGATGCTGCTGTATCCCTATATTATTCGGGCGGGCTGCGCTAGGCGGATTTCTCCAGCTATCCATTCCCCCAAAGGGACTCCCAATACAAGGCCGGATCGTAAATAACTTGCGTAACTGGTACTGGGATCCTAGCATACGATGGGGTCCATACAGGCTCTCATCATAAGGCCGGGTAGTGGGTGCCTGCCCGAAACGGGACTGTCGGCCTAACGTGCGATAAGGTCCATTCAGTCCACCTGGGTTGATAATGTATGTAGTGCACACCCCAGGCTTAATTGCCCCTGAGCTCACTTGTGGTGCTGTCGCTTGTGAGACAGTTCCCTCTTAACAGAAAAGTATGTATGTAAAGCACAGCCTTGGCTGGAAAGCAACAGCACTGTACATAAAGTATAAAGCAACACAGCACTGTGCATAAAGTATAAAGCAACACAGCACTGTGCATAAAGTATGTATGCCAACGTTTGGCGGGCAAGGAGGCCTGCCTAAGACACGGGTGAAGACAGAGGATGGCGCTTTCATTTATATAATCAGATTTCCATCTACAATCTTTATTTATTTTTTTAAGTATACTTAAGGCAGTTGTATTCAATCATGGATATAGTTGCCCCAAATGAGTAAAACCGTGTTTATTTCCAGCCTAGTGCGAACAGATGAACCCATGTAATCATGACACCAGTTTTGTAGTCCTGCACTTTAAAAAAAAAACAAATTAATGCCTTCGGGGAGTTATAGTCTTTATTTTAATCGCGCGCATTTAACTTAAGCCGTTGAGACCAAGGATTTGCAAAAGAAAAGCTCAGGAGCGAAAATGGAGTGTCCTCATACCATGCAGTCATATGCCAACCCTGGTCAGCTCCAGCCGCCCGCTGTCAACAGTGTGCAATGCCTGTGCAATACTGTGAGCGCACATGTAAAGCGAGATAAAACCTTGAAGCAGTGTCTGAGTGAGAGGCCATGAGTAACAGAAGATTACACAGGGACGTCATTTCACCAAAATGCCAGGGGTGGCGGAAGTGACATCACACGACCCTTGACCCCTGATGACATCACAGGAAGTGATGTCATTTGACCCCCCACCCCAAAGTGATATCGCGGGAAGCTATGGAACACAACCTTTCAGCCATTGACAAAATAGGAAGTGGCATCACATAGCATTGTACACTACGAAAAATATGGTTACGATATCACTATAATGTGATGTACATTTCATACAAGAATGGATTGCCATATGTATCGTTAATATCAGTGTGTATAGGCCCATATTACCAAATTACTGTGAATGCAAGCAGACGTCCATGACCAAATGATAATGTGTTACTATATAGCACTTACGCTTGAGCGCTTTATATAGAATAAATATACACCCAATATCACCCAACCTGTGTTGGTACTCAGTTATCGACCTCAGAAGGATGAAAGGCTGAGTTGAGGCGTTTAAAGACAGACTAAATCAGTGACTCACCCTCTGAAGTGTGCCTGAAATAAACCTTTAATTAGTCTAGAAATTATTGTATAGAATTCCAGAAAGACACATTATTTGGTATTCCAATTCTTTCTTATTTAGGGTCAGTGCTGAAAGTGTTAGACTTGTGGCACTCCTGTTCTTATTTTTCTTCTTTTTTTTTTTTAAGGGGCCTGAACAAGAAAGCCAGCCACTCCAGAAGTAAAGAGTCACATGGTGCTGGCCACAGCCCAGGAGTTTGCATTACAAAAATAAAAATAATAATCATTTTTGCAAGGGAGACCACAGGGGTCGCAAGGGAGACCTCGGAGGTCGAAAGCAAGACCTCGGAGGTGGCAGTTGCAACCTCTGGCGACCCCTAAATGACATCCCTGAGATGACCATCAGTGCATCACATTGTATAGTTCTGCTTTGTCTCACTATGTTAGAGAGGGTATGCCCAGATGTGGGACCCGGGCTTGGTGTCCCACAAAGAATGAAGCTGTACCTCACTGATGAGGGCCAACAAGGCCAAAAGACGCCTGGCATGGCCTCCGTTTCCGTGCAAACGGGGACGTGGGTTCGCAGTGCAAGCTGGACTGTTCCCATTGGTGACAATACCAAACTGATTTGCATGCAGTGGGCCCCTCCTGTAATGGCACAGTGACAGACAGGATAAAAACAACGGTATGGAAGGTGTCCCAGAGCACTGCCAATGGTTAAGATGGACTCCTAAGCTTTCTCGGTAACATTTTGTATACCGTTCAGTAAAGTATCGCCTAAACCCTCAGACGAAATATACATTTTAGTGCTGCACTGGTGGGGAGTGCGAGCTTTTTTCCCCCCTCAGAACAAATGCAGCACGAGATGCACAAGGGCAGGCCTTATTCCCACGGAATAAATGCAGCAAATGCAAGGTCCACTCACTCACTGTGTCCTCTTGTGATCTCTGTGAGGGGGCATTTCTTCCATGGAACTCTGACGCGAGCAAAGGTCAGAACATCTTCAAGGCCGTAGGCGGGCCTTCTGGGAGCTACACCCACGGCTCTGAAAGAAGCCAGAGCGACGTCTCCTTCCTCCTTGGTGGATCATCGCGGGTTCGTTTGCACAGGTATTCACGGCCCCGAGCCCGGCATTCCTGGAGATAGTCAAATGCAAAGTTTGAAAGCTGTTCCTTTCCTGTGTGGGGGCCGGTACAACAGGGCAGATCGGTGCAAAGTGCAGTCATGCATTCGAAGTGTTGCATGGCAAACTTGCCCCCCCCCCGCCTCCCCCATCAGGGACATTAACTTGGGTAATATGAACACGTATAGCACCGAAAAGCGTGAGGAATCCGCCACAAGGAGCTACATAAAAACGCGACAATCAATATTGTTAAACTTGTAAGAGTGTACACTATTTAGATGGGAGATTGCAATGGGTTATTTGTGCACCCGAAGGCTTACTCCACGTGTGCTGGTGCGTTCGCTGCAGAGAAACTAGTTTGGTCATCGAAAATGACCAACCTTTAAAATGATTCTGCATCGAAATGTAGTGAATTTGAATAATGGTGTGAAAAGCGTTGCTGCAGCACGCCAGAAATAAATAAAATGTTCTGAATGTCACTGCACGCAACAAAATTAAACAACGCTTTGAGGCCATGCCAATGGAATAAAGGCGCTATACAAATTACAACAAAGATAATGCTGTGCAACCATGTCAAACATGAACTAAAACTCTCTGAAGGTCCCTTCGTTCCGACCAACACAGGACAAAAAGTACCTGCCAGTTTGTCCTTCACTCGGAGTGGTGGGATATGATATGGCATTTATAACGCGCCTATGCACAAGTGTTTCAAGGCGCGACGAGGCAAAGGGGGGAGGGGGAACAGAGGGAGGACAGAGACAACGACCTTACGAGGCCAAGAGACATTGAGATCGCGCAAGTGCAGGGGAGGGAAGAAGAGGGGAAAAGTGCCAGGGGAAAGGGGAGGGGGCAGTGCTGTACATGGGATCAAAACAACAGCAAGAAGTGCGGCCAGCAGGTGGCAGGTGCAAGGGTAAGTGCAGGCAGCAGGTGTCCAAAAGTGCAGGTAGGGAGGGGGGGGACTGTAGGGTTACAGATGGATACCCAAGTGCAAGGGTTGCCAGGGGCCAGTGCGGGTGTGCAACTGGGCGAGCAGGAACCTGCGCCCGAAATCAGAGGGTAGCCAGGTGACCAGTGCAGTATAAGACAGAACAATCAGCAGGGGAGAGGAAGAGCGAAGGCAGAAGCAAAGAGGAAGGGTCTTGAGGTGCTTCCGGAACTGGAGATGGTTCTCCTCAGGTTTTAGGGAGGCGGTTCCAGAGGGAGGCCCCAGCCAAGGAAAGAGATCTACCCCCAACTCAATGCTTGGGGAAGTGACTGACCGGGAGGGAGTTGGAGGTGGAGGAGCGAAGAGCTGGAGTAGTTAGTACGAAAGAGTTGGGGGTATTGAGGACCCAGGTCCCAAATGATATTGTCCTCTGAAAACCAATGCTATGAAAATCAAAGGCCCGACAACAGCACTGGAAATTAATTTGTTTCAACTGGAGCGAAATCGCAATAGTTCAAAGGAAAGAATAAGGATTTGGGGAACGCTTCTTGGACACTAAAATCAAGCACTACACTTTTTTGTAAAGAAAGGAAAAAAAATGTACTTCACCTTAACGTATTACAGGCAACCGAGTCACAGGGGGTGAGTGGAGGACGGCGTTGGGTAAGAGGGGAGCGGGCACTCTGCAGGGCAGCCAACGGGACAGACGGAAATGAAGAGATTTCATTAACACAGACACATGTTATTGACCCCCCGAGCACCCACAGAGGGCTCGGACCAGAAGGGGTCGCCGTAACAAAGTGACGGCTGCTCTGCGGGAGTGCAGGGGTGAGTAGTTACTAAAACACCTATTCAGCCCCAGACTACTACTAAACCAGCCGGCCGCCAAATCATAAAGGTGAACAGGGCACAACCTGAACGGTATGCCACCTTAGCCTTTGGGTAGCGTAGGCAGAAGTGGATGTGAGCTGGTAACAGTGGCAATTCAAACAGCAGGAGTACAATGCATCCAAAATAAAAGAATGCCCAATCAACGTCCTACAAAATTGCACGGAACTAAAAATGCACACAAACACCTCACGCCTTTCCGAGAGAACACAGGCAATGCAGACGTTTTTTTGTGAAAGGTAACTCTGGATCTTGGAGACAGGCGATCACTTTGGCAGCAATGTCTGAATGAAGAATGTGTCTTTGGAAAAAGCTAGAGTGGGGGCCTTAACAAGACACTAGGGCCCTCAATGTCAGGCCAGGGGGACAGGACCACTGCAGATTAGCAGCGTTTCTGCAACTCACTAGCATAAAGCCAGGCTCCAAAGCTCTTTCTGAGGTGGTGATTCAGCACTGGGGGGGGGAGCGACTGGGACCAAAACATGGTGGGGTTTATAAGCAGCTAGGTCACATGGCACGACCAAGATAGTGAACCCCTTGAGTAGGCTGTACCTCTGTCCCAGGCTACTATACCTCAACCCACTTCCTCGGTCTGCTTACTTCTAAAGTACTCCTGTAGTCAGCACCATGGGGAGGCCTCCTCATTATATCCTACCTAGCATATCTTTTCTAAAGTACTCCTGTAGTCAGCACCATCGGGAGGCCTCCTCATGATATACTACCTAGCATATCTTTTCTAAAGTACTCCTGTAGTCAGCACCATGGGGAGGCCACCTCATTATATCCTACTTAGCATATCTTTTCTAAAGTACTCATGTAGTCAGCACTATGGGGAGGCCTCCTCATTATATCCTACCTAGCATATCTTTGAAAGCCTGTTTCAAGTCCACCACTCGGCCCCCATTGTGGTTTCCTGGATTGGGGAAGAGTCAACACTCATTTTCAGGAGCATCAAAGGGGAACCCTTCTTGGCCTCCACCAAGGAGGCACTCAGGTGGGACCCATGCAGGGGCAAACTAAATGCACACAGCTCTGCCATAGATGAGTCACGGGTCATCAGGTTGACAATTATATGACATCAAATTGCTTGTGGCTGTATAACTGTGTTAAGTGGGTCAAATTTGATCATGACTGCAACAACCTGGTCCACCTACGCAGGGCTCGAAATTGCTACAAGCTATTTAGCTACTGCTTTTACCCTAGAATAGCCTGCTTAGTTTGACACCATCAGCTACCTGGATCTACTCTGGCTCTCAAGGACAACTGGTGCCAACATGTGACATTAGCTCTGTGTTTTGGGGATTTTGGTTGAATGAGTATGCAAAGTAACCACTAAACACTCACACCACAAAAAAATACAACCCACTAGGGAAAAAGGGCCAGCACACAATCTCACAGAGAATACAAGTAGGCGCCAGCAAAGACCTCTGCTGCCATGGAGCGCTCGGACAAACACAACATAAGCAATAGCTTTTAAAGATACACAGCGTCACAACTGAAATACATCACGTAGGTTACAGATCCAGGTAGCTGGCTGGTGGGACCATAAGCACACATAGCCTGCTTCACACGGGATGCCAGGTAACTGGTCCCAGCACCTTCTATCCATCTTCATCCACATGGAGCGCTTCTGTTGTCATCAAGTACAGGGACAGTAATTGGTAATTTAGTTACAGAATTCCTTATTTCAAAGCTCTACAGGGCACCTGGTACCAAGGAAATATGCAATGCGGCTACCTTTGAGATTAGGATAAATTCTCAGAACTACGCAAACCCCCGCTCCTCTCCCAGACACGGCAGCACCTCCACAACCTAACCACCCGCAGCATAAGTTGCCAGGGTGGGGGGCGGAGTCCCCTGGCACCTTGCAGCATAGATCGCATGAACTAATGGTGAGGGCATCCTATCCCTGCTCTCTGATCTTCCTGATCGATTCATCACTTTATAGGTTTATGGCCAGGGTTCTTGGGCTGGTCAGTGTACTCTAGTGTTTGTGTGCGGGGTCTGGGTGTTCTCGGGCCACTGTCACTTATAGATCCGGACTGACAGAGGCCTAGAGCCCTCTCCCCCCTTCTCGTGGGATCGCACTTCTAAGATCCATTTGGGCCCTCTCTTGGCCTTACGGCGGCGCGCGTGTGTGTGTGTGTTTTCAAGTAATTAACCTTCTGCAGAGCTGCAAGCAAAGAATGCACCAAAATGGCATCCAACTTCTAAGATGGAGTCTCATTACACATGTGATGCTTACACTGAAATCCACAATATTTCGACTACAATCAACTTCCATGTTTGACACCCGCTACCCGCCATTCTCCTAGTTCCCCCACAGCATCTCCTTCTACAATTGCCTTGTCCTAAATCGCGGAGGGGCCTGGGACTTCGCCGCTGCTTCCCAACAAGCACTAGGCAACAACTATTAGAAATGTGAAGTAAAATTGGCCATATGTTATGGACAAAATGGTATAGTTGCCATCCCATATTGGAGTTAAATTTGCATCATGCAACAGCTCCTGACTTCCCAGTGGTAGCTCCTGCCTACTGGGGGATGCTCGATACCCATGCTTTTAGCTCCTGCTAATCAAATCTTTATTTCGATCCCTGCCTAGGTTATATGCAGCTCCCTTTTGGGGGAGGTCCGGGCAACAGGCCGTTTCTTCTTCACTGTACTAGATTCCCAGGTCCGGGGTACAGGAGCTAAGACTGGGTTCAGGCTTGAGAGCCGAGGCAACAACAGTGGCCAAAGTGGGTGGAGAATACAGTGTACAACTTTCCGCGATTTATCCAAAAACACAGCCATCATTCTATTACTTTTCTTTTTTAAATCTCTGGAGTACTGTCCCGAAGGACAGTTTTGTTTCTTGCTCGATCCATAATGAGAACGCGAACCCGTTTCCTGCAGGTAATGCACTGGTGTCATGGTTCACGGAGCTATCCCGTTGGCAGAGTTCGGGTTCAGTTCATTCCAGTGACCTGCTTGGGAAATGAAGTCCATTCCAGAGCTGCCATGCAACACTATCATCGGTGTTCACCTGTTCCCAGCTCTGCAGAGCTCTGCTCCGAATTATGTCTGCATTTCAGCATGATTCATGGTAAATTGCTGCAGGAGTGTGTGTGTGTGATTGGGGGTGCTATGGTCTGTAAGAGGTGTGAGGGGTGGGTTATGAGATGAACAGGAGGGGTGCACAAAGCTGCATGGTGTGGGGGATCAAGGAATACCATATACAACGCATGCTCCTTCACTGTATGTAATGTTGTAATATGCAGAGCTTTTCAGGCTCACATTACATAGGGGGGCTGTGGGGTTGTGTTGAGGGAGGAGGAGATCAGGATGCCAGGGTGGAGTTTAGGTGGAGGGTGAGGGTGAGAGGTTGTGTGGAGGGGGGAGTGGAGGAGGGGCCATAGTTCCACTACTTTTTTTGCACTTAGACCACTCGGTAACCTACAGCCTGCTGTTTCCTGTGTGTGGTTGGAAGGGAGCGCCTTAAGCAAACATGATAGCATAATCTCACACTGAGCATCTGTTTCTCATACACGGTTAGTAATAATTTACTGCTTATATTGCACAAAAAAATGGCTTAGGCAATATACACACTGTGTTTATCAGTGTTCAATTGAATGGTCTGCTTAACGCAGATAAGAGTGGATGAGCCATTCGCATTCCGGAAACATCTGCGTCTGGACCGTCCATGATTTACCAGCTAAACTACCTTAGTGTAACAGGGATGTTCTCCAAACGTGTGAGGAATCTTTTAACTTTTCACGCTAAACTCTACACCTGGAAGAGTAAGGGGATGCATGGGTAGGGCGGAGCCTGTGGGTCTGGCCTGGCCAGGAAAACAACGATGGGGGTATCGGGGGAGGCAGGAGGGCAAGAAAAGAGATTGGGGGCAGTAAAAAGGGCCAGAAAAGTGTGTGGCAGCAAAAGGGACTGGGGGGGGGGAGAAATGGAGCAAGATAAGGAGCTAAACACGACTGGGGGCAACACAATTGGCTAAAGGGGTTACAGCAAGAACAGGGGACACAGGGTGATGGGGAAAGAACAGGGGCTAGCGGCAAGAAAAGGGTCTAATCAGGACTGAGGCAACACAATTAGCTAAAGGGGTTGGAGGCCATAAAAGGGACAAAAACAGCGGCTAAAAAGGGACAAAAATGGATTGGGGCAAAAGAGGGCAATAAAGGGGTTGGACAACAAAAGGGGCTAAAGGGGACAAATCAGGGGGTTAAAACGGATTGGGCCAACAAAGGGGGCAAGAACAGGGGCAAATGGGGGATGGGACAAGAGCAGAGGCTAGGGGAAAAAGTGGCTAAAACTGATTCGGGCAACAAAGGGGCCTAAAGGAACTGGGTCAACAAAGGTGGCAAAAGGAGCTAGACAGTGACAAAATGGCAGGGGGGCAAGCACAGAACCAGTGTTTTACAAAGGGAGCGAGCACAAAGGTTGTAGCCACTGCCTACCACCTCTTTATGCTCGCTTCACTTACCTTCAAATTTGCCGCCACGCCAGCCACTGAACATGCACATAAAGTGCTCCTGTCCCAGCCAATCAATGCGTGGCTGAGGGACAGGAAGTCAGGCAGTAGCCTGGCTTCCTGTCCCACGCCAGCCACTCATTGATTGTCTGGGACAGGACAGGAGCATTCCCCCCGACCCCCAACTTTTTTATTTTTTACCGGAGTAGGGTGGGCTGGTGGGGATTGTGGGCAGGCACTAATCTGAAAAGGAGGGTGAGGCCAGAGCCACAGCTGTGACCCTGCCCAAGTCCCCTCTGCCCCCAGGCTCTCCCAAGTCTACTACAATGTACAGGCTATGGATTGCAGATGAACCTTTGGAAAAAACAAAGTTCCCAGTTGCCTGTCCCCAGCCTTGTTTAACATATACATCAGACCCCCGTCTGCGACAAACTGGCAAATACCGGAATACAGTTTACAAACTACTCTGACAATATTCAACTCCTGATGGGGTTAAGTGGTAATTACATCAGAGACTCAGATGGGTTAATTAATATATAGGACTCTTGAGAACTGGATGTAAAAAACTGGATGTGCCTAAACAGTGCTAAAACAGAACGTATGATCTTCGGATCTACGCAAGCCAGGGCAGAATTGGATCCCAAATACACAAGATTGGATATTGAAGGCAGTTGTATCCCTGCATTGGATAAGGTGAAGACCGTTGGCGTCTTCTTAGAGGCCTCCCTATGAGCTGAAGCAGCTGCACCTCCTTAGAAGTATTCTTCCTTTCCTCTCTTTCCCCCAGAAGCTCACTATCTCCGAAGCCCTGGTCCTGTCCAAGCTGGACTACTGTAACAGCCTCTATCTAAACCTGCCTGTCTCCACTCTCCACCCTCTGCAACTTATCCAGAACAGGACTGCAAGACTTGTCCTTGGCCTCAAGCCCAGGGATCGTATCTCTCCAGGACTGAAATCTTTGCACTGGCTCCCAGTGGCTACGACGATTAAGTTCAAAACCCTCTGCATTGTACACAAGGCCTTCTGGGGTCTGGGGCCGCAATACCTTCAACTCTCTCTTCCTAAATACCTTCCTTCTCGAGCTCTTCGCTCATCTACCTCCAACTCCCTTAGGGTCAGTCGCTTCTCCAAGCAACGAGTTGGTGGCAGATCACTCTTCGGCAGGGGCCTCTCTCTGGAACAGCCTTCCTGCCTCCCTGAAACTCGAGAACCATCTCCGGCTCCGGAAACACCTCAAAACCTTCCTCTTTGCTTCTGCTTTCTCTTATCCCCTCCTTTGCTGAACTCCTGACTGAAATTGCACTGGTTACCTGGCCACCCCCATCTGATCTCTGGCCCAGGCCCCGTCAATTACCCACCTGCACTGCCTCACTGGCAACCCCTGCACTTGGGGACCGTTTTTCTGTATCCCTTCAGTCCCCCTACCAGCACTTCCTTTGCACTTACCACTAGCTGGCTGTTTTATGCGTCTTATTTATTCCACTTCCCATGTACTGCACTTTCCCCTCTCCCATCCCCCTGCGCACTTTCCTTTCCCCCCTTCCCATGCACTTGCGCAATCTGAATGACACCTGGCCTAGTAGGATCGTTGTCTGTCCTCCCTTTGTTCCCCCCTTGCCTCGTCGCGCCTTGAAACACTTGTGTAAAGGCGCGTTATAAATGCCATATCATATATCATGTGGACGGGGCTGTCAAGAGATCCCAGTAGCACTTAAGAGTGCCAAGGCAAATTAAACCATGTATGACACCCACGAACTGTGAAACCCTTGTTAGGGCCATCATCACCAGACTTGATTATTGTAATGCTCTTCTAATTGGTGCCAACAAAGACTGCCTCCACAAGCTCCAGGTGATTCAAAACGAGGCAGTCAGGATCGTCTGCAATGCTCCGAGAAGAGAACACAGCTCGAGCGCTAGGAAAGAATTAAACTGGCCGTCAGTGGCTGCAAGAATACGCTTTAAACGTAATTTCCTTGACCCACAAGTGCCTCTGGAAATGCACCCTCTTACCTGCAATTCAAACATAGTCTCAAACTATATGAACCATGCAGACCCCTGTCTGCAAGTAATACCCAATGCCTAGTTAACCTGAGGACTAAAAGAGTGAGGGGAAATGGGCAGCCGTTCCCAGGTCAAGCGTCCCAAGCCTGGCACCTTGCCCATAGATCTATGATAGGAAAAACACCCGTTTCCCTTCTGAAAACGCCTAAAGACTAAAGACTCAGGCTTCTGAGAACCAATACTGTGCTACGTACGCACTGTCATCTGAAATGTCCTTGTGTTGATGTGTGCCCCGATGTCTGCGGGCTATAGCACCTGATAAAATAAATATAAACCAGTGCCACGAGGATGAAAGGAGGATCCTGTCTCACAAACCTCACAACAGTAGACACAGATACAGACTGCCTGTGGATCTTGTATTACTGGTTTGTCCTCTTCCTTGTCCCAGTCCGAACACAATATAGCATGTTGACCTGGCCTGGCTGATCTACAGAGCCTTGGGCAGGACAAGACGCAATGATAAACTGTGCCTTTGGATGCACTGTTAACATGCCAACATTTGATGGGTTAGCCCCATCCCCCATCCAAAATGTTTGTCTAGTTACACGCCCCGAGCACAGCAGCACACCACATGCTTCTCCACACTGAATTGAAGGGGATTCCAGTTGTTCCCTTTGGGTACTACACAAGCACTGTCCCCTGGAGATTACGCACACTGCACAGAGTACACAAACTGCA
This sequence comes from Ambystoma mexicanum, assembly GCF_040938575.1. Taxonomy (NCBI): domain Eukaryota; kingdom Metazoa; phylum Chordata; class Amphibia; order Caudata; family Ambystomatidae; genus Ambystoma; species Ambystoma mexicanum. The sequence goes on along the minus strand of NC_090923.1, from coordinate 1,016,993,628 downwards.
GCGGATCCAGCTTGGTAGGTCACAACTTGTCCATTGCTCTTGTTTGCGGTTGGTCTCATATGTGTTTTTCAAAGGCGGAAGAGCGCAGAGGATGGCATCCAGATCACAATCCAGAAAGAGGGACAATGAGCAGAGACCACAGAACAGGGTTGTCCAACTCCAGACATCGAGGCCCCAAACCCTGAAGGGTTTCAGTATATGCCTCAATATTCAGACGAAAAATGTGCATACATTTAGGGGGTAATTCATAGAAATTCGCACAAAAGTGGCGCTAAAATCGATTTCCACGCACAGCGTATTCATGGATTTTAGCCTCCAAAAGCAGCCGTGGTACAGAGTGGCGCAGTGACCCTGCAGCAGCGCCAGTTACGCCCCCAAGAACGCACTCGCGCAAGGAAAAGCCATCAAAATACCCAATCCAGCCCAAAGGGCTGCGCTAACCCTGGACCCGTTTACAGGGCTGGCAAACAGCAAACGGCAAGCAGGGTATGTGTATTATGGGTGTGCGCACACGCGATTGGCCTGGGCACGTGTATTTCAGGGGTGCGCGGGAAGATTTACACGCGATCGGGCCTGGGGGAGCGGTGTACGTGTATTACTGGGGTGCGCGGGAAGTTTTACACGCGAATGCCCTGGGTACCTGAAGTTTCACACGCGATAGGCCTTGTGCGAGTGGGGTGCGTGTATTTCAGGGGTGCGCAGGCATTTTCACACGCGAATGGGCTGGGTACGTGTATTTCAGGGGTGCGCGGGAAGTATTACACGTGAATTGGCAGTGTGGGTCCTCCCAGGTGTCCCCTCTACCCACCTCCACGTCCCCTGCAGGCAGCCCACACCACAGGGGACTACCCTGCACCCCTGGTCATGTCCCGCAGGCAGCCCATCCACCATGGGCATGCCCCCCAGCCAAGCCACATGTCACGTTGCAATATGATAACCAACTCATGTCTCCCAGCACACCCACCCCCCCATCAGTGAGGGGCACCTGCCAGCAGGCCCCCACCCATGTCCCCCTGCACCCCCAGCCCCCAGCAGTCAGGGGCACCTGCTAGCAGGCCCCCACTCATGTCCCCCAGCACCCCCACCCCCCAGCAGTCAGGGCCACCTGCCAGCAGGCCCCAACCCATGTCCCCCTGCACCCCCAGCCCCCAGCAGTCAGGGGCACCTGCCAGCAGGCCCCCACTCATGTCCCCCCAAACATGTCAACATGACCCACAATCATGGCCCTCATGTCCACCAAAATCCCTGCCCAAATAATCAACCAAGCATAACATACACCCCACATTGAAATGCCCATTACATGAAACAACCCAAATGGCATGTATGTACATCAGCACATGTCCGTCACACACACACACAATAGGTGCCAGTGAATGTGAACACCCACATCGTGACATGCATGAAACCAATGAGAGAAAACCACACATTGAAGTACGGGAACAAATGTATTGAACAAAAAATGTGGTGAAAGAAAATCAAATACCAAACAATGGACATAAGGAAAACAATGCAGAATGTCACATAATGATAAAAAAAGGAAATCAGAATCCAAAATATATGAAATCAAAAATGTCTCCAAAGTCTCCTTCCAACAAAGCAAATCCTAACGGAAATGAAAAAGTAAAATCCATTGCTCCATGGAAAAATCAAAAAAGAAAAAGCTGACAAATGCACACTCCAGCTATTTACAAGGATGAAATCCTGGGTCCATGAGCCCAACTGTCCAAAGGAAACCTACAAAAAAAGCCTACAGAATAAACAACTATATACAAAAATGTGGGGCATAGTCCATGCGCACCAAAGGAAAGAAAAAAAGAAAGGAAACTTAACACTAATGAACTATATACAATGGCGGCGGGCAAGTCCAACGGCTCACTGGTTGATGTCATGGGCCAGGGCATCATCGAACTCCTGTTCAATGGCTTGGAGGCGGGCATGTTCACTGGCCCCGAGGTCTCGCAGGGATAATGCGGTGTCCAGCTCCAATTCACTGTGAATACCCTCGAGGCACTCAGCCCGCCTCAGCGCCCTGCGCATGGAGTTCTCCGCCCTGACCATTGTGAGCCGTTCCTCCTCCGCCCGCTGCCACTCCACACCTATCTGCTGGCCCAACCGCTGCCACACGGAAGAGACTCCCATTCCAGGGTTCTCGTGCCCTCCGGCCGATGCCTGCCCCTCTGATGTAGATGGCCCCAAGCCATGATGCCTCCCACGTCGAGACTGCCGCTGCCTTAGACGTAACTGCCTCTGCCAGCACAACGGCATCCAGGCTGATGGAATCCACCAACGCCGTCGTGCACGTGCCCTGCCCGATGATGCCGGCACATCCTCCATCTGCTGGGGTCCAGTTGCTGGTGTGTCCACCCCTGCTGGACCTCCGACTCCCGACTGTGGCAGGGATGGGAGCCCCACCGAGGTGGCTGCGTTGGTCGGGGCAGGTCCACAGGGGGCCCTGGTGGAATCTGGGCCGGAAGACGGCATGGAGAACGACTGGCACATAGCCCCCACAGAGGAGGAGAGGGTCGCCAGATTGGCCGACACATGTACAAAACCCCCCGACCATGGTCGCTCCCAACTGGGCCACATTGGCATGCTGCTCTCCGTGATGACGTGCGTGCTCCACCCGGAAAGCACGCACATCATCACGAATGACACTCGTGCGCAACGCGACACCAATCAGGACCTTCTCCATACGGCCAGGGGTCCCCTCGTCCGCAGGTAGAGGAGTGTCAGATGACATGAACATCCCCCCTACCTGCGGACGGGCCTGGGATGGGGCATCCCTGCTGGTGCATGGTGGTGCAGTCACAGTGTCAGGGACAGTGACATGCACAGGCCCCTCCACGGCGACCTGTGCTGCCTCCTGCCCCTGGACTGCACCACTTGCACCAGTGGTACCACCCCCACCAGGCCCCATGCGCAGCTCAGTAGCGGCCTCCTCCTCCTCTGTGGAAACCACCAACCTGGATGGCTCCACACCATCTTCCGCCGTTCCAAACCCCTGTGGGGGCTCACCCACCTCTTCCGCTGCAGCCGTGGGGGCATCCCCGCCGCTTTGCTCCACAGCGCCATCTCCACCCTCTTCTTCACTTGCCGCTGTGTAGAGGGAGACATAGAACACAAGCATCAGGGTACTGTACAATGGTCCCCTAGACAGGCAGCAATAGCAGATGAGTGGCACTGTCAAACATCACTTCCATCATGTCCCTCCACAACACCTGGGTCAGTGCAGGCAAAAGAATGAACACAAACTGGTAAATACACTTGCACACCAAATTAATAACAATTCAAATTTGTAAAATGAGGACTGTTCCAAATAATGATTACAGAGTTCAAGGTGCAGGGGAGAAAATACACAGCCTTGGTATCTAGGCTGGAAACATATGCAAAAAATGAAAGCAATCCGTGAGGGATAGCCGCGTCCCCTGCACACTGTCTAACAGGCCGAACGGCCTAATGGAGTTGATAATCCGAAGATTATTTTGAAAGTTTATGAATTTCTTTATATTCAAAATACAGAAGATTTAGGAAAAACACATTCAATAGACAATTAGTGATCATCAACAGTAAATTCTGTTATTTATTTGTGTTTTCAAGTACCCAACGCGTTTCGAGTCGAAAAAACTCTTCATCAGGGGCGACATATTCATCAAACAATTTCTATAAAAGGAAAATTATATACAATATATTAGTGCTTTAGATAGACTTAATGGTGAACAAAATCTAACAACAAAATCACATTTGTTATGAAGACAGTAATTAGCTTAAACATTTTAGCTGTATTGGTGGGTAACACATTCTATTGAAAAAAAGCCCAACATTACCCTAGTCTTTCCACATTCACCAAGTTAGTGTGATTATGCCACATATGTGTCTATATAGAAAATAGGTAGCTGCCCCTATATTTTGCCTTTGGCGCAGTGAATTTTGGGGGGATAATTTATTACTAAGGAGTGCAAATTATTGTGCTGCATTGATGCAAAATGACCTCTTACCTTGAGTTATGCTAATAACCAGCAAGGACTCAGAGGGTAGACGATTGTGTATTGTCCACTAGGCTCACGGTAACTAGTTCTTTTAAATCTGTGACCAATGGGGACCGATGGCAGAAGCGAATCTCTCAAGCCTAGAGAGAAGGAAAGATATTTTATAACAATGTATGTGAAAAGCTTTCTAAAAGAAAAAAATAGGCTTAGAGCCAAAAGTTAAGTGCGTTTACTAAGTAGTTTTAAAGTCCGGTCTAAATACTCACTTCGATTCACACCAGCAATCTAGGAGGAGTTCAGGAGCCGTAGAAAACGGCAGTTGAATGAGCCTCTCTCACATTTTGCGTGTTTTTATATTGTTAAGTGTTATGACGTCACTCGCGCATGCGTTGGCGGCGTCACGCTTACGCATGACGTCACCCGCGCATGCGCGGAGTGATGTAAACAATCCCCCATGTTGTGTATGAATTAAAATGCAGCATTCTACCATAGGCGATCCATATGCGGAAGCAACGATATCGATTTTTAATTATATGGCGTTACTTAGTAAAAAGTGATGGCCGTAGATGTGTATTTCTAATCTAAAATTTGAAATAGCAGTAATCCGTGAACCTCGATATGGGCAAAAGTGGGTCAAACGGGCTAATGATTAGGCTTTTGTACTAGGGCAACTGAAGAGAGTAGGTTGCTCTCTGAATTGTGATGTTATGTAATTATAATTTGTGTATATATCATCAACAATACTGTTGTGGAAACTTTGTTTAACACATTTAGCATTTTTCAGACCCTTATAAACGTTTCTTAGTTAATCAGTGGAGCATAAGGAAAACACACATTTCAATCACAATGACATAGCAGAATCCAAAAAAGGATAAGGTTTTGAATGTAAAGAATTAAACCGAAAATAGCTTCTAAAAGACATGTCATTGGTTCGGAAAGTTATATCTAGTGTAAGGTTGACCTATGTGAGTGAGCCTATTTTTTTCTTTTAGAAAGCTTTTCACATACATTGTTATAAAATATCTTTCCTTCTCTCTAGGCTTGAGAGATTCGCTTCTGCCATCGGTCCCCATTGGTCACAGATTTAAAAGAACTAGTTACCGTGAGCCTAGTGGACAATACACAATCGTCTACCCTCTGAGTCCTTGCTGGTTATTAGCATAACTCAAGGTAAGAGGTCATTTTGCATCAATGCAGCACAATAATTTGCACTCCTTAGTAATAAATTATCCCCCCAAAATTCACTGCGCCAAAGGCAAAATATAGGGGCAGCTACCTATTTTCTATATAGACACATATGTGGCATAATCACACTAACTTGGTGAATGTGGAAAGACTAGGGTAATGTTGGGCTTTTTTTCAATAGAATGTGTTACCCACCAATACAGCTAAAATGTTTAAGCTAATTACTGTCTTCATAACAAATGTGATTTTGTTGTTAGATTTTGTTCACCATTAAGTCTATCTAAAGCACTAATATATTGTATATAATTTTCCTTTTATAGAAATTGTTTGATGAATATGTCGCCCCTGATGAAGAGTTTTTTCGACTCGAAACGCGTTGGGCACTTGAAAACACAAATAAATAACAGAATTTACTGTTGATGATCACTAATTGTCTATTGAATGTGTTTTTCCTAAATCTTCTGTATTTTGAATATAAAGAAATTCATAAACTTTCAAAATAATCTTCGGATTATCAACTCCATTAGGCCGTTCGGCCTGTTAGTCAGTGCAGGCAAAACACATGCAGTAACAGGCATGGCGCATGCTATGGACATTAGCATACATGTCCAAGGGACTCTTGAAACATACAATGTTGGTTTGAAACTCACATGCACCAACCATGTGGTTCACACATTACTGGTCTCACATGCATGACCATGATGTCCCTCTACACACACATACGTACATGGCCTATGTCACACATACAGGCAAGTATCAGACAACCGGCACACTGCAACATGCCCTGTCTCACACAGCAATGCTTGGCCACTTACCGCTCAACTCCAGATGGGTCTGCCTCTCAAGGATCAGGGCATGGAGCGCTGGGCGTACGCGTTCCAGGACCCTCAGCTGGATAGTACTCATGCGACCCCGGCCCCCCTCCACGAGGCGCCGGGCCTTTATGAGGGTCCTGGACCTCAAGTCCTCCCAGCGCTTGACTTGCTTGATGTTGCGGGTTGCCCCCCCCCTCCGCGTTAACGGCAACCACAAAGTCATCCCAGATCCTGTCCCGTCCTTCCTTTTTGGCGCGTGATGATCCGAAGAGGGCATCATAATGCCCCAGGACAAGCTCCACCAGGACACCAACTTCCTTCTGACTGAAGCTGGTGGCCCTCTGCCCCTCTGGCTGGGGGTCGCCAGTGGTCTCAGATGGTGTTTGCTCCGACATGGCGACCCCCGAGGCAGGCGTGGGTGGGCAACTGGGTCCTGGGGCTGGGCTGTGGAGCGATGGTATACCAGTCGGGAGTCTTCTGTTCCAGCAGGGGTGGACACAGCAACTGGACCCCTGCAGATGGCAGATGTGCAGGCACAAAATGGTAGGGCACGATGGCAGTAGCAGATGGCTCATGGGAGGCTGGTTGGGGCTCTGGGGGGCAGTAATTCGACCTTTTGGGCAGGAGCATGGTCTTCCGTGTGTTTTCACGTGGCCAGCTTGATACGGAGTGATTTTGCACGTGAAATTCTTGCACGTCTGCGTGTAATTCGAGGAAAGTCCCTCAGCGCGTAAGCACACATACGCGATTTCATCGGACCAAAGGCCCTCAGCGTGTAAGCGCGTCTGATGTATCGCGCACGGGCCTGTACGTGCTTTTCGTGGGGTGCGGTGCGTGTGTTTTCCAGGCGTTGGGGTTCACACGCTATTACTTCACAGCGGGTGGGTGTTGGTTACGCGTTCTTCTACACGCAAGGGAGACGGTAGGTGGTAGCCCGCTCGCCCAGGCCCAATCGCCTGGGCAAGAAACCTGAAATACACGTACCCAGGCCAATCGCGTGTGAAACTTCACGCGCACCTCTGAAATACACGTACCCAGGCCACAGGCCAATCGCGTGTGAAACTTCACGCGCACCACTGAAATACACATACCCAGGCCAATCGCGTGTGAAACTTCACGCGCACCCCTGAAATACACGTACCCAGGCCAATCGCGTGTGAAACTTCATGCGCACCCCTGAAATACACGTACCCAGGCCAATCGCGTGTGAAACTTCACGCGCACCCCTGAAATACACGTACCCAGGCCATTTGCGTGTGAAACTTCACGCGAACCCCTGTAATACATGTACCCCGCTCCCCCAGGGCAAATAGCGTGTAGAACTTCCCACGCACCCCCAAAATACACACACACGTTATTTTTCACACAGCGGGTGTCCGTGTTTGTCACGTACCCCTTTGCACGTCATTTGTCCTAGAGGCCCACAGTATGGGACATTCTACATAGCTGTATATACCTGATTTTTGTGGGCGCACATTTTGGCGCACATTTTTTTCATGGGCAGGGACGCAACCTCCTGCCTTCGTGTGGCGGACGTGTTTAGGCCTGTGCGCGTCTTTGCCCGTGCGCTGTTTTGCCCTATTCGATTCCATTAATACGTGTTGTAGGCGAACATGTGGGCGTTCCGCGCACTTGCCTCCTGTACTTCCCGCGTGACGCCCACATTTTCACGAGTTGTTCCCCATTCCGCGTGTCACGCCCCGTGTTCCGCCTACTTTTGTTATGTGCGCCGTGCTATGTGCGCTTTCGCTGTGGCCTTAGCGCACGCCGTTAGATGACCTGTGCGCCGGCATGCGCCGCACACTTTTTCAGCGCACATCCCAGATTTTAATCGCGCACTGACTTCCATGAATAGATGTGCGCTGGTTTCCCTGCGATATTCGCACTTGCACTGCGATTTTCGCTCTTTCACTGCGAATCGCACATTTTCGCACGCTTGCGCCGATATTTTCAGCGCACATTAATTCCATGAATCAGCATGTTAGAATCATTGTATGCAAATTTATCTCATGTATATTCATGGGGGGGTAACCTGAAAATCCAACATGTTTCCGGGCCTTGAGGCCTGGAGTTAGACAACCCTGCCACAGAAGGACAAGGAGCAGGTCCCCTTCACACAGGAGGCACCACTCCTCCCCACTCCATCACCACCCAATGTCTTTCACGCAGTCTGCGGAAGAGTTCAAAACACTAATTAGAGAGACAGGTCATAGTACCATCAATGCCAGACTTCCGTTCCAAAGCCCCACCCCCTGATCCTGTTCCAGCTTCTGATGTACAACTGCAGGCACCCGTCGATGGGATGAGTGGTGAAAGAAGAGACTAAATGGGACATGACTGACAAGTTTCTGGAAAAAGGAGATTGGGCACGAGGTCACCACACCCTTGTTGCTCCAGCTGGAGCTCAAGGACGTGGTTTCCCGCACAGACGGGGGAATTAGCACAGGATGCTTACGGCACTACTTCACCATTGCCTCTTCAGAATCTACCATTCCTACAGAACATGAGGAACAAAATTAATAGGGAGTCAGTGGAAGGAACCCGAGAAGGCAGCCCTACCAAGGAGGTGGACTAAGCTTTACCCTATCCAGAGTTTTACGGCAGAGTTTCCAGGAACCCTCAAGATAGATTCCCTCTTTCAGTGGGAACACCTCCTGGGCCACAGAGGATGCTTCTTCCTCAGCCCTTGTTGATGAGAGTATCAAGGTCCCTCAAGAGGCCCCATGGTGCTGCCAATGTTGCTCTCAGAGCCACTACACATTTCAATACACTATAGATTCTCTACGGAAGGACTTTCAGTTGCTGTTATCGCCATTACACTGAAATCCTTTGGCACCTCTCAGAGGGAGCTACAGAAACCAGTCCAGCGGGGCTTCTGCAGCAATCTTGAAGGCCTCAGAAGAGTCATTACCAAGGTAGAAGCACCTTCAAGCCCAGGGCAACCAGAACAAAGGCAGACACTGTGCCTTCACCTTCAGGACTACTGGCAGAACCCATCCTTACCTTTGCTCTGGAGGTTTACTTCTCCCTCTGCAGGGTAACCAGGAATCAGGGGACAGACACTCCGTCATCAGCCTGGCCCTGTGCCCAGCTCTAATGGCTTCCAGCCTTGCCCGCTCATCTAGAGGCATCTGCTCTGTATTGGGGGGGGGGGGGGTGAGACCGTGGATCATTCCCATTACCCCTCTGGCGGAGAAAGGCCTGTTCCCCCTGCTCCTTCAGCTCTTCTGTGCCAGTGGTGCCCTATGCTTCCTCTCCGAACCATCAAGTTTCCACATCCAACAGCCTGGCTCTTGGGAAGCTGGGGCTCGAGGAAGGGCTCCTTCTGGATTTACCAGCTGCCATCCAGGGTTCCAAGAGGCCCTCTTCTCTGCCTCCCATTCCTCGTCACTGGAGACCATTCTTCAAATGGTGTGAGCAGACTCACCTTGATCTGCTCTTCTGCGGCCTGTTAAGAGCCTTGAGTTCCTGAGACCGGCATTCTCCCATATCCTTTCTGGTTCTTCCCTCCAAGCACATCTGGTGGCCACCCAGACCTTGCAGAGCCAGTGGGCCCTGCACTACTGCACTGAGCTCTTTACAGCCTATCTGCTTAAGGGGTTTGAGATGGCCAGTCCCTGCATCAGATCCCCCTTTCCCACCTGGGATCTCCCCCTCTTTCACGTAGGGCCGTGTCCTCAGAGTACTTTGAGCCTCTAGATTGCACTTCCCTTACTCTCCTCACCAGAGGCGTAGCCAGGAATGTCTAACAAGCCGGGCCTGAAGCTAATGTAGCTGGGCCCACCACAGTGACTAACATCTGTAAATGCCCACACAGTGCTGATGAGTGCGCATTTACAGATTCTGGGAGGGCCTTACCCGCTCAGGCCGTACCCTATATATGCCTCTGCTCCTCATTTCCACATGCCTCTTTCTGGTGGCCAGAAGTCTTGGCACGAAGGGGCTCATCTGCACTTATCCCTACCTAGGATTTGTTCCTGGGGGGGTTTGATGATCCAGCTATCACCTATGATCCACGCTTAAGTCGTGTCAGAATTTTTCCTGCACATACATCTGGTCTTTCCATCCGTGGGGCCTGACTCCGATTCCGGCTCCTCCCCACATCCTTTGGATATTGGTAGAGTGATCGGGGTATATTTGGACCGGACTACTGCCTCCAGACGGGGGGGGGGGGTTCCCTCTTGGTGTCCTCTGGGCCTCGTCACACAGGGAAAAAGCGTCCACTGCTAATCCAAGGAGATAGATCAGGACCACCATTGACCCGATTTACTAGGGGGTGGATAGCTCCCTGTGGACAGAGTTCTGAGTCGTTCAATGAGGGTAGTTTCTTCATCTTGGGCTGCTTTCAAGAGGGTTCTCAACGACATGTGTAAGTCGGTAACTCGGTGGCCCCTGGGCCCGTTTATCACCCACTCCAAACAGCAGGTGGGGCCACCTCGGCCCTCCTTTGGGTCCGCTGTCCTTGCTTGGGTGGATAATTAGGCCTTATTCCACTAACAAAATCTCAATTGTGTGCCACAGCCTTGTCTGGCCTGTCCTCAGCAATGTCTGGAGCACTGCCCCGAGCACCCATAATTTTAGGACTGGGATGAGAAAGAGACCAAGTGGTAATGCCTGCATTGCTTACTGGCAATCCCATTACACACGTCCTGCTCTTCCTCGTTGCAGTCCTGCAGCCCGCTCTGCCTAGCCCAGGGTGCATTTTGTAATACATACAGCTTAGAACAGATTGACAGGTGCTGGGACCGTTGCAGCCTACCCTTACACGCCTCCCCCCTGGCGGAGGGGCCTGTATAACAGACTTTTTGGTTGACATGGGATGGTGGTCCCAACGACACAGTATATTGTCTTTAACACAGGTCACCCAGGGATGAATCGGGCGGCACAAGACGGTAAGGTAAACCAGGGACATCATTTAGGGGTCGTCAGAGGTCGCATTTGCGACCTCTGAGGTCTCCCTTGCAACCTCTAAAAAAATAAATAAAAAATAAAAAGTTTTTTTTTTTTTGTAATGCAAGCTCCTGGGCTGTGGCCAGCACCATGTGCCTCTTTACTTCTGGGGTGGCTGGCTTTCTTGTTCAGGCCCCTTAAAAAAAAGAAGAAAAATAAGAACAGGAGTGCCACAAGTCTAACACTTTTGGCACTGACCCTAAATAAGAAACAATAGGAATACCAAATAATGTGTCTTTCTGTCATTCTAAACAATAATTGCTAGACTCATTAAAGGTTTATTTCAGGCACACTTAAGGGGTGAGTCACTGATTTAGTCTGTTCTTAAATGCTTCAACTCAGCCTTTCATCCTTCTGAGGTTGATAAATGAGTACCACACTTTTTTCTATATAAAGCGCAAAAACGTAAGTGCTATATAATAACACATCATCATCATTTGGTCATGGATGTCTGCTTGCATTCACAGTAATTTGGTAATATGGGACTATACACACACTGATCTTAATGATACATATGGCATTCTTGTATGAAATGTACATCACATTATAGTGATATCGTAACCATATTTTTCATAGTGTACAATGCTATGTGATGCCACTTCCTGTTTTGTCAACGGGTGAAAGGTCGTGTTCCATCGCTTCCCGCAATATCACATGACATCACTTCCTGTGATGTCACCAGGGGGTCAAGGGTCGTGTGATGTCACTTCAGCTACCCTTGTAATTTGGGTAAAATGACATCCCCGAGGTAAACGGTGTCAGCCAAGGACGGCAAACCGAGCAAGCCAGGAAATCCCCACAAGAAAGCAGATGAGCTAATAAAAAGACAACAAAAATAAACGATATAAATGATATCTGTCCTTAGATAAATAAAAAGTCGTCACATGTTTGTAACGGATTCGCCTCTCCATTCGGTTCACCACCCCTCCCCACCACCACCACCACCACCACAAGACTGGGCGTCATGCGGTGGGGAAACCGTCTATGTAAGGGCATGAGAGGCCGTTATAGATTATATCTCCGTGCAGCCAGCAGCTCGCAGGAAGAAGGAAGGGCTTCTTCGGGTGATGAATAGTATGTTCGCCCCGATAGCCACTGGGTGGCGCCATCGCAACGCCGATAACCCCCGCATTGCATCACCGTCCATTCTAGGCCAAGTTACAACACTATGCAAGAGAAAAAAAAGCGTGGGATTTTACAGCTGGCCCTGAGAATTACACTTCCCACAAAAGCATGCAACATACAGCGACATGTGCAGCCATACATTCTTAGACGTCCGCGGGGTAAAACGTGCTACAACCGAGAAAACGGTCTCTACATGACGTGTTACGATGTCGTAAATGGTAAACCATCATTTCGCAACTCCAAAGCACCCAGAGACCAGAGCGTAGCATTTTATATACGGCCCGAAGCAGCCACAATGTTAACATCTCGTAAACAATCGCAAACATTCTCTGGTGGTAGTGTGCGCAGCGCAACTGCACCCGCATCAGCCTGGCGCAGCCGCCTTCACCTCAAGTTAAACGGAAGTACCAGTATTCGGATCACTTCACACGAGCCTTTGAAGAAGGCCGCAGAGTGGATGAGGCGAGGCCCGCTTCCTTTAAGCCTCGATGAGCGCCTTTGAGTCCACCCAAAATGATATACATACATGCACCACCAATATTTTATATACAGGTGTATTATAGTTTCGCTGCAGCAAACCTGTGCTCCTTTTTGTACTGCAAACCACGGTGCTCCATTTGTTGGTTCAAATGTATTACCATGTTAGGTTTCCAAATGTGTGGGTGCATTGCCCTCGACCCCAAAAACGTGTTATCTATGCGTGTAGATGCCCCGTACATAAGGGGCAGCTGCTCTTTAGGCCACGCCCAGCAAGCTTTTGACCACGCCCCTTGTCAGAGCCACCCTCGATTTGGCATCCGACTTAAAGCACTGCATACATCCACAATATGCTCGGACTATCCCCCACACACACACACACACACACACACAAATACAAAAATCACTGAAGAACAAAACTTAAGGGAAAGTTACTCCCTATAAATAGGTGACGTGTACAAACGTTGGGAATGACTATCCTATATAATGACCGGGAAGCGGTGCACCGCGGAGGCGCGGTTGCCCTGGTCTTCAGAGAATCCTTGAAATGTTCTTCTATATTAAGCACAGTTTGGATATGGCGTACGACCCGCCTTTTCCCCTAATGTGACCATGTATGTACTAACAGTTGACAGTCCACCTTCTTATGTTTGTTTCTTTCCCTGTACCATTTACTTACTTTGCTGCAGTATTGCAATTGCAAAACTCTCAACTGGTTATTCTAGTGGATTTTAATTTGCGGGTAGACGATTTGTCCAACACTCTCGCTGCCAATTTCCTAGCCTTAATGTCCGACATCCATTTTGAGCAACCGGTATCTAGTCCTACCCATTCTTATGGTCACACGCTGGACTTCATTTTTCAGACTCTAGAAGTATCCCAATTTATCCTGCCCTCCATGTGGAACGGTCCGACCATTTTGTTGTTCAATTTTCATTAGTCAGGAGATCGCTTCGTGATCCCAGACTCCAATGTAAGGCGGCAGAACCCCAAAGGTGTCGTGCCTATTCAGAGAAGGACACAGTAAATCTAAAAATTGCTAGACTTAAATCTCACAAAGCCATTAAAAGCATCAAAATGTTTTATTTCTCGAGCCGCATTTCCAATGCAGGGAATTGTTCAAAAAGAACTTTTTCTGTAGTTTGTGAATTTTCTACCCCTACTGCTGCTTCGGTTATACCAGCGTCGCAGACTATGACTCCTTGTCAGCTTTTTTTAAATTTATTTTTTATGACAATATAGCCACAATCCGAGTCAACATATCTGCTTCCTTCTGCTTTTCCAGGTCCCATGTTGGTTGGGGCGAGTCCTTCATTTTTGGATTTCTCCCCAGTCACTGAGGACCAGGTTTTTAAGATCCTAATGAAAATTAAATCATCCTAGCCTAGAGAGCCTGCTCCTTCAAAAATGATTAAACAGTGTGGTAGAAATCTTGTCCAGACTCTTCCTGGAGCACTGAATTCTTCTCCATCTTCTGGTATTATTTCTCCCGTGCTGAAGTGCGCCGTGGTCTCTCCTCTTTTAAATAAACCCTCCTTTGATCATGCAGTGTCTGCCAATTTCCCTCGAATCTCCCTGCTGAGCTTTACCATGAAGATGTTGGAGGCGATAGTAACCCCTCAATTGAAGGATTTCCTAGAACAGGCAACTATTCTAGACGCTTTTCAGTTTGGCTTCCGCCCTACTATGTGTAGCGAGTCAAGTCCTAATCTCCGTCATGGATGACCCGTCTCTGGTCCTTGACCAGGGCGGTCATGGTCAGGGCGCACCCGATTTATTTTGGCTCACTCACATGACCAGACTTATGGCCTTCAGACTCTGTGGCAGTTCGGCCGCCTCAGCGCCATCCTACGGTATCCGCAGCATCTCTCTGCACTCCGTCAGGTAGGATTTTCGCTTCCCCTGCCTCGGTCTATGTTGGGTACTATCCCCTGATCCCTTGTGCTCCACCACGTTACATAGCTGCTTACAGATGCACCATTCCAGCTCTCACTGGTGCTTTTTGTTTTTGTTTTTCCTTAGTGATCAGCCCTGTAGCCAGTATAACTGGAGCGGTAGGGCCTTCTAATCTACACCACAGCATCGTGACGTGGGTTTTCTTCCAGGACACTTACCGTTCGCCATCTCTCATCGAGTTTAGCCCTCAGGTAAGTTACACTGTATTGCACCCTTATTTCTCTGATGACCCCCTGGGACATACTAACACCCGAGTGCTTTGCCCACTTCCTACTGAGGGGAGTAGAGACTATGGCCCACCATTCTCTCATTGAGACGGCTGTATCATTTGGTTTAGCTCCTTTGTTTACCTCTGGTGTCCAATTTGACTCTTGTCAGCATCAACATGGAGTATCGGCTAGTTGACCCCACCTCTACAGCTAGTTGCACCTTGCAGGCTGCCAATACAGTTCACACGTATGAGTTGTTTTTTGGTCCCCCTGTACAGCAATTCCATGCTGCCTACCCTGATCTTCCGCATATGTGTGTTTTTTCTCACCTCTGGTCTCCTACAGGCGCCCATTGCGGCTTCGTTCCCCAGACGTTGCCCATCGTACGGTTACCCATACATCCGTTTTTATTATGTTTTGAACTTGTTCTAAACATTGGCCTGTCCACATTGACAGTGCTCCAACTCCCCCTTGGAGTCCTGAAGAAGGCGGCAACTATCTCTCCGCCGAAACGTCCACTTTGAACAGCCTATACGCCCCATACACCTAGGGCCTGGGCTGCTCTATTTTGGGATGTAAACCTGGGATGGGGCTATAGGCTAGACAACCACTTACCTTCTTAGGCCCGTCATGCGATGCATACACCCCCTTCTTCGTCAGATTGATCTCAATATGGGGCAGGATGTACAACTCGCTGAATTTTTCTGCCTTAGTTTAGCAGGCCAGGCAATGATTTATTGCATATATTATTCATTGTTACATGTCTTTTTTTTGTGTAAACTGTTTTGCGTTTCATATGTTTAATTCATTGTGCATTTTGTTGCATACTACAGAACACAATTGTGTATACAGTAAAATGTTGTTTTCTTAGAACAAATGTTGTGTATACTGTTCAATGCAATTCTTGCTTCTGTTTTTTCTTTGGCGGAAATTAAATGCCTAAAATTCATGTTAGACTTATTAGTCTACAAATAAAAGGTTATAATTGGTATATGCCTGTTCAGTCTATGTCCGATTGATTTGCCTTGATTTGACATAGCCCACCCATCCCATTCAATGAGTGGTTTGCAAAATCAGATTCCCAAATGGTTCACTTGGGGACTCTCTTTCTTATTTTGAGCATTGAATTGGGACAGGTCAAGTATACGGCTCTGGTGTTAGTCAGTTTTCGCTTATGGTGAGCTATCCGTAGATAAGTGTTCGTGTCAGGAAAGTGTGGGGGGTGGCGGGGAGTTGAGTTCCTAGGTGTTGCAGGGAAGAGGATACCGCATCTCACCATTTGGTGTCCCACTTCCACTCCACAAAGAGCCCTCATCCAGGTGATCCTCCCACACTAGTCCACCCCAGACACTGGATCCAACAGCGATGGCCATGTCCACATCGATGACAGATTCCCAGGGACTAGTGGGTGAGACCCCTTCTGGTTTCTCACATACCCTTCCCCTATGCGAGGTGGATATGGCTGGTCTTTGTCCAGGTTCTTCATTGTTAAGACCTGGGAAAGAACAGGATGAGATATATCCAGGGACTTCCACTGATTTCTTTTCGACTGTGCAGGTAGAGGTGGTGTGGTTTTATTGGTCTCTAGAAAAAAATAACCAATGAACTGGTCTCTCGGGGTGGACTCTGGATTTATGGGTTCTTTGTATCTTGTGGGAGGTTCATGAGATTCAGTCTTTTCCCAGTCCCATATTGGAGAGTTTTGGGAATAGTAATTAGAGTTCCAGCAGTCCTGGGGTGAAAACTCTCTATAGGGACGTAGGGGTTCCTACAAAAGAGTGGAAAATGTGGGGAAATCCCAACCCACAATGACTTCTTCGGGGAGCCCAGGAATGATGGCTGAAGATGTTAAACAGGACTCGCCCATGATGTTAATGTAAACAGGTATTTTGGGGTATACTTCATTGTCCCAGAGTACAGAGGTAACTAACTAGGGTAGCGTTCTCAAAGTCCATTGTGACCAAGTCAGCTCTTGTGGCGGGTTGCTTGCTACCCGAAGCAATAACACCTTCACTTGCTTCCCAGTTACCCAAGCCTTTTCATATGTGAAGTCAGCAGAAGACTGAGAAAAATATGCTAAAGGTCTCTAGATCTTCTTTGGGTTCTTCCCACTCTTCTCCCTTTAAACAGCCTATTCCCATTAGGTACGTCTTTAAAATTTTTCGGCCATTGCCTGGCCAAATGCCCAATTTCCCTACATGAAAAGCAGATAAGGGGAGTCAGGGGGGAGGGGCGATCTGCTTCATTTAGGTTCCTCCCTTTTACTTTCTTCTCTACTTTTACGGTCAGAACCTCTGGCTTCTATTCTTTCTTTCAGTAACCATTCCTTGATTTTATATGACCCTCCTTGTTTGTTTACTCCGAGGTTGGAGTCGGTGGGTAGGTTTGTAATCTTTCCATTCCTCACCTCGAAGTACCGAGTGGAAGTGTTTGGCTGCATAGGAGTGGTTTTGTGCAGTTTCAATGGCCATGGCTACTGTAAATTGGCTTAATTGTAATACAGCCTTTTGCAAAAAAAAGGGGGCAAGGAATTGGTGAACTGTTCTAATGTAATCAATTCTATTAATTCTTTCAGGGATTTGTTATTGATCCAAAGGGCTATGGTATTTTTGATACATTTACCCATTTCAAGGGGTGTTTCTCCAGGATTTAATCCAATGGCCCTCAATTTTTGCTGGTAGAAGTTACAAGTTTGGCCCACTCTCTTCAATAGCCCTTATTTGATAGATACAAAGGCGGCTTCCTGGGCAAGATTGAGTAGTTGATAGGCGGTGTGTAGTTCACCTTTCAACAGGAGCCCCAAATAACATCGCCTTAGGTTTTCTTCCCATCCTAACTGTTCGGCTAATCGTTTGAAATTCTGAAAAAATGTCCCTATATCTTCGCCTTCTAGGTATGGTTGAAGTATCCCCTGTGGTAGTAGGGGTCTGGCGTGCAAGTCAACCAATTTGAATACCTTCGGGCCTGCATTTGATGGGACGCCAACTGGGCTATGACAGCAGCTAGGTCGGCCATTTCGTCTGGTGGGATAAGGGTTCCTTTGGTATTTCTTTGAAATCGGAAAAAAAACAGGTTTCAGTTCCTTCGGATAAAGTTTTGAAGTCGTCTGATCCTTCAGAGTCTGACTCCGCCGAACGGAATGATTAAGGTAGGTTGGTCTCCAACACTGATGCCCCGCAACTGATGGGGCCGGGGAGGGAGATGAGTACTTGCTTCTGAACACCATTTAGTGCCACCTGTGGGAACCCTGTGCTTGACTCAAGCATAGGCATGCATTTAATATTGTTGGATATTCTAATGAGAGAGCGGGAGGGTATCTAATAGTACTTGAGTTTTAAAAAACATGTAGTTGAAAGAGCAAAACCTCTTTCAGAGTAGATACACGATCAGAGTCAAGGAGTTCAACGATTGTATTTTACCCTTCTGGTGGTACGATAATTATCAACATGGATTTTCAATTTCAATTGAAGCAGATCCCACTCCTCACACCATATGTAAGGAGAACATGGTATCAACAGTAAGAGGGACACAAGTGACCACAGTTTAAGGGTTTTTATTGAACTTCAACAAGGGTGTGATAAACGCCTGTCTAACCCTAAATCTACAGATGGGAGCAAACTATGACCATCAAATAATAATAATATAGTCCTAGTGGAGTCTCGTCAAAATAAAAGGACCTCTACTAAAAGAAAACTATTGCCAATCCTTACCGCTAAATATACATAGTGTGGGGGTAGTGTTCATGAAAAAGAAGTGTTGACAGAATGATATGTCAGGATGTTCAGGCCGTTGCCCTCCCTTCCCCACGTTTTCAGCACGGGACAAGGCGGTTCCCTCGAGCAAAGCACACACTTGGCTTCTTCGGCACAAGGATACAGTTCCATTACCAGCATCAGGGCCTTCTGTGGCGCAAGTCTCTTTACTTCTCAAAAGTCTCTTGATTCAGAGTGCCAATGAACAAAAACAAAACACAAAGTTCCTTTCCTCTTATAATTATTTCATTTGGGTGATTCACACTGGATCCCCCTCATCTAGGCTCAGATCCCTTTCATCTCACTGTTTTTGTGGATCTCCCTTTTCCAGGCTCAGATCCCCCTTTTTACAATGTTCAGAGGAAATTCTCTCTTGGGTGACTCGCGGTTCACCCCGGAACCCCCTCAGCCGGGCTCAGATCCTTCCTCCGATGCAATTAATCTCCCTCAGCCGGGCTCAGCTTCAACTACTGAAGACTTTTAAAAGTGCACAGGATTTAGCTTGACCAGTTGCAGGACCACTTTGATCTCAAAATTCCCTTTTCGCAGTTGTCTATCAGTTAAAAACCTAACGCAGACCTTCAAATGAGCACCCATGTGGCGCCGGACCACTCCATCTATGGTATCTTGCTTGGCCTCCCAAAGTTCAATCACTCCTCTGGTTTTCAATTATAGTTGCGTCGCTCGTCACATATTTTTAACAGACTGCTCTCTTCAGATTGCTTCATACAATGTTGCTGCTTGCAGTCTTGGTTCTAACACAGACTGGTTTGGTATCAGTCTCTCCGACTCACCGGCTGTGCTGTCTTTACTGGTGCTGCCTTCTTGTAGGAGCCAAGGACAGTACCACTGCGGTAACCGTTCCTCCCCACCTTCATTATCGATGTACCTCTGACACACAATGCAGATTTGTTAAGCTTTAGTTTCCGGTCTTAGGTGTCTTACTTTCCAAGGTTTGCGAAAAGTAACGATCTGAAAAGGTCAAGGGCGTTTCCCTCCTTGCAACCCTCTCTGGTCTCGCCGTCTTTCTCCTCGTATTGAACTGCCACCTGGGAACTGCTGTTTTCTCGTGTGCTTTGCCTTGCTCAGAGTGTGCTTTCGTGCTCCACGTTTTGTCTGTGTGGGGAAGTGTGATGGAAGTCAGGTGTGTTTAATGATCAGTAGTAGCCAGACGTTGCCTGACCATTGAATTGGGACATGTCAGGTATATGGCTCTGCTGTATGTCCGTTTTCGCTCATGGTGAGCTGTCTGAAAAGGTGTTTGGGAAAGGGGGCCGGGTGTTTGGGGGGGGGGGGTTACTTCCTAGGTATCCTAGGTAGGATAGGGAAAAGGTGTTACAGGGAAGTGGATACCGTGTCCCACCATCCAGTGTCCCAGTTCCACTCCCCAAAGACCCCTTTGTGTGATCCAGGTGATCCTCCCACACTAGACCCCCCCACAGGAACTGGATCCAAAAGTAGTGGCAGTCTCCTGGACACCTGGATGACAGATCCCCAGGGACTAGCGGGTGAGACACCTTCTGGTTTCTCACACAATGCATTCAGACATGCGCACATACCAACCCTTCAGTCTTCTCTCAGAGTGTGCAGGGCAGTGACAGAGCTCTGGAAAAAGTTGGGCACCCAGGTGGACTTCAGCTTGGTTGCCTAGCAACCGGTGGATAGCAGTATGCGTCACATGAATGCTGTAAGGCCGGCGCTGCATGTCACTCATGCCTGTGTGCCTTTGTATAAAAAGAGCGCTTCACTGCCAGGTAAGCGTGAGACAGGGGTGGGGGTAAACTTTGCATGGAGAAGGTACCCCAGGGGACAAACCCCTCCATGCCCTGCCAATCCTGCCCCATACTTGCTCCTCAGAAGAAAAGGGCATGATCTATGATGCGTTACTGGCCCAGGTGGACGATCGCCGAGTGGTACATCCCTTTCTGGAAGGAGTATAAAGTTCCATTGTTCATCACAATGGGCTCCGCTAGCACACCTTCTTCAAGGTGATATAACCTTAAACAAAGGGAAATGGTTTTCATCAGAGTGCCGCCTTCGGTTACGGCCATCTATGGTGTGGCAACCCCTACACAGCCACATGAAGATAACTGATGGGTCAGTCTTTTCTCCTGAAAAGAAATCTCTCTTAATACAGATTTAATTGCCCTCAAACTATAGCAAAGGGATTACCAATGCATACATTACTCCTGGTTAGAAAAGATGGCATTTCAAGACGGGGTTGTCAACAGAGAACCTTGAAAATAGTTCATCCAAAACGACAGTAATGGGAGTGCGGAGAAAGGAAGCCTTCCACTGCGAGGATAGTCACTTGTGAAAAGACCTTCCATTGCTTCCACTACAGCAAAATGAACTAAAATGACCTGTCATTTTGCCCTTACATCAGACCTCAGCGTTGCTGCGAGTAGTGCAATCAACTAGAGCTGGGGAGCCAGGGAATTCAGGGGTTAGGGCAGCGCCAGGGGGGTTTAGCCTGGCTCTAAGGGCCAATTGCAAGCCGAGCCAGGAAAATGTCCCCGTAAAACATGGAATGGAATAGTCAGTCACACAAACATTTGTACAAACCTTAGCTATTGCTGGGAAGATATGGGATAAAGTGCCTAAATCGGAGACTGGGCTTAGACTTCGTGCCCACAACTTGAACCGTTTGATCCTGGGTTAATCTCATTGTCTTATTTGACGAAATTGGGAGTCTCTAGCAGCTTGTGCCATTTTAAAAAAGCACCCCTTAAGGTACACCAGGTTGAAGTGTTGCTCCAACCATATCGCCATCTTCTGGACCTTCGCAGGGGGGGTGGGGCGAGGGTTAGAAACAAGGATGGTGCCCTCTGCTCACGGAGGTGCGGCACAGGCTGGATGTTGGAGCTGTGATGGGGCACAACATTCATAAAAACAGGTAGAGGGATGCAAGGGGGCAGTGCGGGGCTTTCTTTGGATGGCGGTGCAGGAGAGGGGAGCTGGGGGAAAGGAAAGGGGTTGCAGAACCCAATATTGGGGGCATCAGCACCCGTGTTTTTTGGATGGTGGCTCAGGGGAGAAGGGTTTGGTGAGAGAAAAGGGGAGGGTAGTACCCTTGGATGAGGGGTCAGGCAGCGCCAGAGGAATAGAAAGCAGTGGCCTTCAGGACTTACCTTTGGAAGCAAAAGGGCTCAATATCACTGCAAGTGCACTCAGTGCTCCACTCCATCAAACCAAAATAATAAAGTGGAAGACTCTCCGCCCTCTGCCAACCGTCCAATAAGTGGCCACAGGGACTAGCAGCAAGACATTCTTTTAGTGAGGGTGCCAGAACAATCTCAGTGACCTGCTTAAGAGAAGGCTGTAAAGGGTCTCAAATGTTCCTCAGAATTTCAATAACTTGAATCTAAAGTCCAAGTTCAGAATACAAGCAGAGTTTAGAGCTGCCCGCGCGGAGCATGCTCGAAGACCCCTACAAACGTTTTCAGACCCCAGCAAGAATATCTTGGCGTAGTTTGAGCAGACCCACCTCCAACCTAGGGTGATGCCAAAACAATGCCCCCATTATAAATTAATGTATATAGCAGATATACCAACAGCAATATAACCAGGGGTACCCCATATTTAATTATTATTTATGCAGAAAACATCATTTTGGAGAAGTCTCAAGTGGCTCTACAGTGGGTTTCTGGGTGTGATCCTCATACTCCAAGGTGAACAGTTTGTAAATAAAATTCCATCCAAATCTAAAATGTGTTTCTCTAATAAGGGAATAACTAAAGAGTATGCACTTTAGTGGAACAGCAGCTGGTGGTCATAGATACTTTAAACTCAGAGACTTCAATGTTGATCAAATAACTTAAAGGAAAACAGCACAAGGAGAGCAGAAGAATTAAAATCTGCCCCTGGATGTCATCTCTGGTGGGTTTATATAATCAGAACAGAGGTTATACTTTGTAGGCACTAATCACAAGATATAGACCAAGGGTACTTAATGTATCCTGTATGGTGAGGACGTGTGAATTCTACCCAGTACGCTATGGAAGAACTGAAGTCACGTGGTGGCACCTGGCCCAGGGTGAAGATGGGTGCATCGATTCAACTGCGATGAAGCGCACGTGACCTTATTTCTCTTTGCCACTCATGCAAATGCTCGTTGTGTACCTTATACTGGAAACATGTCATTTGCTCAGAGTAAATATTTGTCAAGTATCTTCGAGGATTGAAGTTTCTGGCCAATTATCCTGGTGCATTTAATAGCCATTCAGGGCAAGCCAAAACAAAAGACTTGGCCCATAGACTCTGAAAGCATTTGATTTAGACTAATGGAACCCTACAGTGCACTCATGAAACATTTGAAAAACGGAGGAAAGGCTGCTTAAACTAACCTTAATAGTCACAAAACATAGGCCACAGTGGTTCAACAACTGTCTAATAGTCCCTGTAGGTGGGAAAGTCTTCAGGCAAGTTGTTCTAGATGCAAGTGAAAAAGCCTCAAAGAAAACAGAGCAATATGACTGAGGCAAAGGTTAATCAACAAACAAACCAACCGAATGTGACCCCACTGCATAAGGCTTTTAAGCAGTAGTTTTGGTCTTTAAAGCAGTGGCGATTTGGTTTTTAGGAGTAAAAAAAGATGATACAATAGGTTTCGGATGAAAAATGTATTTCGCTATGTTGATTAACCAGTGCCTCAGTTATATTCTCTTATTCTTTGAAGCCTTTTTTGCTAACTGCCATAAGGGTGTGTTAGACTTGTGACAGGCTCAGGGAACTGACCCTGTCAAGAGGGGGTGAGAAGCCCTCTCAAACTGTGCTAGGAGGACTACCACAGGAGTCCCCAGAGCCAGTTTTACCTGTTATGAACCCTACGGATCCCTCTCCAATTCCCTGCCTAAAATCTCCTCTCAGGTGGCCAAGGAATCCGTGGGATGAGACATGGTGTTCATCTTCCTCTAGGGAAGATGGCTCCGCAATGCCAAAGTCTATAATGGCTTGTTGTAATAAACATCTGGTTGGCCCACGAGATACCCATACAAATAGGGGTGAACTCACTCAAACACTTCTAGACCTGGAGAGAAATCAAAACCTTCTAAAGTTTGGGAGGTCTGTAAAGCTAAGAACCTCCCTTAGACCCAAAGAGGCATTGAAAGGAAAGCTGTGAATAACACCAGCGTAAAAGAATTGCCTTTTTCTGTACAATCAGGGTTGATGACTAATTCTTATGATGTTCCTTTAAAAGGATGTTGTAAAGAACAAACAGAGGTTTAAAAACCAAATAGCAGAAATAAGAAAACTGGATTTTTTTCTTTAGGAACTTCAAGTCCCATAATTCCCTAGGTACTGGAACAATGAAGAGGGTTGAAGAGGCACAATGTTGTAGGAGTTGTCAGTTCATTAATGTAGATGAGGGAGGCAGAGAGTCTTAAAAGGCCCCCCTCAGGTGCAAGCCATGGAGTTGGAGCCGTTGTTGAAGAGTAGAGGAAGTCAGAGAAGCAGCGCTGTTCGTGTTGGCAGCCCAGGCAAAAGCTGGAGGAGAGAGAGGATGCCGGAACCACTATTTGGAAGATATCAGCTGCCTAGCCTGACAGGGTCTGTGTCCCTAGGAATCTGAAGTGCAGAGGTTGTGCAGCGGAAAACGTGCAGGAAGAAAGCTTTCCCCCTTGTGACCTGTCTTGCTGAGGATGCGCAGCAGGAAGCATGCAGGAGGCTGTCTCAGGTGATTGGCATGCACCCGAGGGCTTTGATGCGGTCTCCAGTGGCTGTTGGGGCACCGGGGTCCTCAGGACCAGGAGGGGCTCCTATTGGAAGTGCCATCGGTGAAGGCAGACTTACTGGAGAGGTTTGTCAGGTTGCAAGTAGCCAAAGTGGAGGAAGTCCGGTGAGCGACGCGGGGAGCATAGGCAAGCGTCTGATCCGGTGAGTTCACGGTTACCAGCGACCGCAGAGTGCTCCGTCCCCACTCGCATGTTGGAGGCAGGCTGCAGGCGAGTAGAAAGCACTAGCGTAGAAGCAGAACAGAGTTAAAGCAGCAGCAGAAGTGCTTGTGTGTGAATAAAAGGGGTTCACACTTTGTTTGAATACCAAACTGTTACAAATCAACAGCGGCAGCACTCGCGTGTAAGTGAGTTTCTCCTATTGATTTTGAACACCGAAAGAGGGAAAAGCAGCCGAACATTGATATACCAAAGCCAAAAGACTGTAATTTTGAAAGTGCAAGTATGAGAAAATCCCAACCACCCACGGGGCTAACTTTAAGAGTTAGCTGTAACAAGCATTGCTCAAGCCAAAAAAAACGAAGGCAAAACACAATTTAACAAGTGTTACCAACAGCAGAAAGGGCTTAATGCAAGATTAATAAACTCTGAAACATGTTGCTCATTTTGTATACAACATCTGATAACAGGTGAGACACACATTGCCAAAACCAGGGGAGAAGCAGGAAGAAAACCTATCCCTATCAGTCTGTGGTGGCCTGTTAAGTGGGGAAACAGTGGCAAAAAGGCTGCCCCTCGAGAAAGGTATCCAGAAGGTGAGGAGCATAATGTGCAGAAAATTATTAAACAGCATCAATGTGAATCTTGGTTTGCATGAAAAGTTGTTAAAAGTTTTGAAGCTGCAATTTGTTGAATGCTGCTAAACTGTTGTAATTTCTCATCAATTGACATTGACCACAAAAGTACTTGCAGTAGTGAAAAGCTGTTGGAGTATACCCGGATCGTTATTTGAAGATTCAAGGTCTGGCAGCGATGCAGACCAACTGGACGTTCGAGGAGTGCTACAAAGTGGTCTTGACAGAAACATGTTTGTGTTGTTGTGGAGTTGAAGGAAGTGCCGTGCAAGGCTGTTCCAGGGAAGTTGTGTTTCTTTTGAGTGGCAAATCATCCTGACTGAGACAATGTTGTGATTGAGGAACTGAGAACCTGCTTACGGAAGAAGAGACTAATCTCTTCTGTGTTGGAACTTTCTGTTAACAAGTGGAAGTTGCAGTGAACTGTACCAGAACCTTTGTTGTGAACCAGGGCTTCCTTGTGTTATTTTTTGAACTGTGAAGCTGAACTAAGTTTAAATCTGGGGAAGTGAAATTCGCCCACGTTATGAAGAAGGACTGTGGTTACACTTTGAATTGAATCATTATTGTTTTGAACTGCCATGCATTTCCTTATTTGTTATATGTACAAGTGTGAGGGACAGATATCCTTTGTTAGAGTGGAAATCCCTGTCAGGGCAGGTCTAGTGAGGCGTTCATCCAACCTTGTAAAACAATAATAGGGCATTTGTTAAGAAAACTTTACAATGTGATACGCCTCACATTTCTGAACCCTCGCATAACCCAGAAGCACAGTGTGAGAGTTGGGAGGGCTCAAGTCTCTGTCCCTTCAACCTGTGCCATATTAAATGAACAGACTGCCAGTGTCCTTCTTGTCCCATAGGACTTCATCTCCCAGGAGGCACAGAAGTAGAGGAAAGAATGAGAAATCCAACCAGACGTGAACTGGCGAGAAACCACCAGCCCGCAGAGCCATCTGCGCATCAAAGCAGTAATCAAGGCACACCATATAACACAGACATGAACTGTGCAACTAAATGTACCTTCACCTTGAACGCAGATTGGTTAACCAGATTCAGCAAAAACGAACCTTGCAATCGACTATACCTTTAATGAGCCTCCACATTCAGCCACAGGTGGACATACAAACTTCGAAACGAATTGTGCTTTGAGCGGGTTTTCATTACCAAGCACTTGCTAACCCACGTTAGAGGACAAAGAGACCAAACAGAGGAAAGACGGTGCATCGCAGCACAGAGGAGAATTGCCAAGAGCGTGTGCAAGGTGAGGTATTGATTGCTAAAAGAAAGCCGTACTTGGGTGTGAAAGTGCGTGCAAAGTGAGTGAGAGTAAGGGGGGTTTGATTAGTGTGATTGAGAAGGGTGACTGGGTGAGTGAAAGGTAGATGACTGTGGAGAAGATAGGTGGAGTATAGAGTAATGGGAGAGAAGTGCAGCAGTGTGAAGTATAGTGTAGTGGGAAAAAAGTGGAGCAGAGTGCAGTAGAGAGTGGGAGTAGAGTGTAGTTGGGAGGAGAGCAGAGTGAAGTCTAGTGGGGAGGAGAGAGCAGTAGTGGTCATGTAGAGTTCAAGTAGTGAGGCGAGTAAGGGAAGAGTGTTCTGGAGAAAGAATTGAGGGTGGCGGTAGGTGAGAGAGAGCGAGCAAGGTGCATCCGACGGACAGAAGGGAGAGAGAGAGAAAGAGTGAGAAAGAGAGAGAGAGAGGAGAGAGATGGTGGGTGGAGTAGCAGGGAAGAAAGGAGGAAGGGAGAGAGAGAGGTAGCCAAGTTCAAAGAGAGGAGTAGAATGGTGTCAGAGGAAAGAGCAAATGGAACTTGAGTATTTCTAAATCACTTTAACCCAGTTGAAAAACCATTGTGGTTTTTGTGGGACCTAGTTTAGGATTCACCTAGATTCTTCCCAGAGGGATAGAGGGAGAAACGGTGTTTGTCCTTAGGCCATTGCGATCATTCAGTCAATGAAATAGATATTTTGGGATACCAATCTCTAGTGACAATTTCAGGGTTTAGGATACCCGTGCAAGGGATGGAACCGCCCTGGGGAGATGAGTGAGAGGGGACCCTCCTCCCTCTCGCAAGCCCCCCCTCACAAAATCTTAAAAAATAAACCCTTGAATCGTCTCTGCGGGTTGGTGTGTTACTGAGACCACCTGTGAGACTGTATAGAACAACACTGTTGCACTGATAATTAAGGTAACAATCAGTGCATAGGCGAGCTGCAGATTACTCCACCAACAGGGTATTTTAAGAGAGTCGTCATAACACCAGCATGTTCTAGAGTTCTATAACACTCATGACAGGGTCACCGGACTGACCCCGTCAAGGGAGGGCTGAGGACCCCTTCAACCTGGGGAAACAGCCTACAAAGTGACACCACAGCAAGACCTACTCTAGATGTTGTGTGGGAGAGTTGAGGGGGAAGCCCCATTCCCAGAACCCCTGTATAAGTGGAGCCATGTATGTGCATTGGTGTCTCTGCCCTGATGCAAATCAGCCTCTGTCCTGGCCAGGTCGCTTTCTTTGATCATCCATGTGGTTTGCAAGTATCATGGTGTTCAAAGCAGCTCGATGAACCAACACAAGGCTCAGAAACGACAGCTACTCGCATGCACTAGACTCCTCCAAAACACGGGATGGATCCTGGGAAGCAGCACAATGTGAAGAAAAAAACAAAAGAAGGGAGACAAGTACAACAATGCATTTGGGTCCAACAGGCATGCTAGAGCCCAGAGCAGGAGGAATTAAATGGTTGGCCTGCCGAAACTTTATAGTGGCCTTACCCATTCAGAAGCCAAATGAGAAACCCAACACCCACCAGGGGGTCCCAGAATCACTACAAGTGAACAGTGGAGCAGTGGAACTGGAGCCAGTGGGGACATATACCGTAGAACGGGAGACCAGGAAGCACGTCCAAAGAACCACTTGGACAGTGACTTACTTGATCTAGGAAGGGAGCAGGGAGCAAACAATTCCAGAGACTGCATAGCAAGCTGGAAAGAAATTGAGACTGTACAGGGTGGTGGTGCTAAAGGCCCTTATGAAGCCTTCCAGGGGAAAAAATCCAGCCCACAAGGAGATGGGAGGAGTTGGTATTAGTTTAGAAATATATTGGTCCAGGTAAGCACCTGACTTGTGTATCGAATGGAAGCAGAGGGAACCTTCTAGACAGGAAGGGTAACACTATACAAAGTCAGCAGAGTGAGTTGGCAGAGAGTGGTGTCCGGGTGAAGTCAGCAAGGAGATGACGGAGGACCAAGACATCGGAGAGGAATGTGCAGCAGGTAGAGGAGGACTTGGAAGAGACTGTTTGGAGATTGGGAAGTTAAGGTGTTTGGATTTAGAGTGTGTTACCAATTATGTCTGTTAGTATGGGTGGGTAGGGGTGAGAGAGAGAGAACTTGAGTTAGGGGGTGTAGGAGGCAAGGAGGGTGGGGAAGGAGTTTAGAGTGCATGGCACTATATCCCTGAGGCCGGCATAGTGAGCAGGGCACTATATATCCCTAGCCGGTAAGTAGGGCACCATATGCCTAGAGGTGGCTGCAGGGAGTAAAGACAGGAGCAGTGACAGGATTAGTAGGGAGGCGGAGAGTAGAGAGAGGAGAACGGAGAGAAGCGATGAGGGCAGGAGTAGAAAGGTGGAGAAAGAGAGAGGGTGGAAGATTGTTATGATGGTACAGAATAGTGGAGACAGGGATAGTGACAGGAGGGAGAGGTCAAAGTCTGAAAGACAGGCCTTCAAGTGAAAAAGTACCATGCCCAAGCCACATAGGAAATCCCAGAGGGAGTCAGAGAAATAAGGCTATGGCCTTTAGGCCTTCTCTAGGGCAGAGACAGACTAGACATTAGAGGTCTCTTGGCTGTAGAGAATCCTTTTTTGTCAAGACCCTCTGGAGACCAGGGAGGCCTAGGCTATGGAGGTTGGAAACCCCTTCAAGATTTAAGGGAAGGGTACGGGTCCATCCCAAGACTGAGAACCCCAATTGTCTACTTGTTTGTAAATATTTTTAGAATGAACGTTGAAAAACATTTACATTGTCATGTGACTCAATGAAAACGTTGTCACACACTTTGACTGTCGGGAGTGTCTTTTAGCTGTCTTTCCTCCGAGTTGTAATTTCTCACAAAAGCAGTGTAGATAAACCAATTAAATTAGTGCACCGGAGATTGAATTCAGGTACTAGACAAACTTAACCTATGCTAAGTATTCGAATTTTTAAAAACATCCAAAAACGCTAAGTTTAATGGAAAAATAGCATACTTAGTCATTTGACTAAGTTGAGTGCAACAAAGAATTTGACCAGATTTTTTACAATTGCAATTAATTTGAAATCATATCTAGGTTGTCCTGTACACACAGGAGGTGGATATTCTTTATATTTCATTTAAATTGGCTTCAAACAAGAGATGTTGCGGAGCGATGGGTGCGATCATGGCGTGAGCGTGCCATGTGTCCTGGGTTGAGGGGGTGCTCGACACTATGCTGCACTTCCTGATGGTTTGCCTGGCTCAAGTTATGTGCAAGGTGCCAAATCTGTGAGGACCAAGATGTGCCCGCTGTGTACAGCAAGGCTGATGCTTCTTGGCTGGACGGCCTTGGTCAGCTGGTTCGCAATTAATGATGCCGGCAATCCTGGTCCATGCATTGGGGTCCGACTGACCAGGATTTCCTTGTAAATTACTTTAAATATCTCTATACATTTTCCACTGTGATCGGATGATCTGTTTAAATAAAAAAATATTTTGTTATTGAAATGATGGTTTTATATTTATATGAGATAGAGATATGCATTGTAGACATTTAAATTTGGTTCAAATATTTAAAAATGTATTGAGTGCCTTAAATATACTTGTGGGCACACCTTTGTCACACAATAGATCCCAATACTTTTTCTGGGGAGAGCTTTTTTTTGTCTCAAAACAAACTCTCAAGAGCATTACTGGTCACAACCAAGATATCCCAGACCATAACCATGGCAATGGAATCAAGAACTAAAACGAATTCACTTGGAATCTTTTACTAAACAGAGAAGAGACCGTCTACACTCGGCCAACCACCCACAGAAAGACCCTATGGG
Source organism: Ambystoma mexicanum (assembly GCF_040938575.1). Taxonomy (NCBI): domain Eukaryota; kingdom Metazoa; phylum Chordata; class Amphibia; order Caudata; family Ambystomatidae; genus Ambystoma; species Ambystoma mexicanum. The sequence goes on along the minus strand of NC_090923.1, from coordinate 1,016,963,572 downwards.
AATCGTCGGGCAACAAAAAAGAAAGCGTGACAAGGGACACCAGAGGGAACACTAGAGTCACAAAAACCCTTACCCTAATCAAAAAGGAAACAAACCTGTCCTGCAGAGTAAGGAAGCCACACTGAAAACGAGCAGCCACAGTACGTGGCTCCTACCCTGCAAACAGAGATTGAAAAGGGGGCGGGCTAACTGTGTAACTCGGCCTTTGGGGGAAAGAACAGATTTAGATTGGCCAACAGAGACAGGCGAGTGGTAGAACCAATAGAGGGGGGTTAGAGAGAGTCAGAAACAGGAACGAATGGAGTGCAGTGTGTGGGTTGCAGGGGTGAGGAGTGGAGGTGCACCAAGAGACCAGGCGGAGGATGGATGGTAGAACCAAGTGCTGAAGAGTTGGTGGCAGGTTTTGAGCAGAGTGCAGGTGAGGTACTGATTTTGAGTGTGTGGCACCAATTGTATGTATTGTAGTGTGAGAACGGGGGTGCAAAAGGAGAGCGAGAGAGAGAGGAAGAATTGTAGTAGTAATTAGAGGGGGAGGGTGAAAGGGTGGCCGAGCGAGCGACAGAATGATAGAAGGGTACACAGGGCATCATATCCCTGTCGGGGGAGTAGGGCACCATATCCCTAAGATGGTGAGCAGGGCACCATATGCCTGAAAGGGAAAGAGGGTGAGGAGTGAGGCCAGAAGGAAGGGTCAGAGTAGCGGGGTGAGAAGAGAGGAAAGTAGGGTTGAGTATGAAAATCGGGGGGACAGAAGAAAGGGGGAGAGTGGGAGACAAATGAATGTAGTGAGAAAGGATGAAAGAGTGTGTTGTGTGGTGTGTGTGTAATATATATATATATTTATTTATTAGGGAAAGAGAAGAGCGTTGGAGCAATTGTGGAGAAGGCTAGGCCAGAGTGTCTGAAAATGACACACCCAAACCACCAGTCACTGTTGGCATACCTGGGAAAGTGGTAGGTCACAGCCCCCTTGGAAATCTCCGAAGGGAGCAAGATCGATAAGGCTTTTGCCGTTAGACCCTCACTGACAGCTAGTATTAATCAATAGGCGATACCGATCACTAGCTGGGAACGCTGTGAGATAAGGCCGCCTGGATTAGTGTGGTGGGAAGCCCATAGAAGCAAGAAAGGGGAACCAAATAGACTACCCGGCCTGCATCCTGACCAGAGAAAAAAAACATGAACCACCTTGGTGTTCTTAAGGCCACCTGTGACATACTAAATAAAAAAAACTAAAGTGCAATGGTAGCCATCAGTTCTCTACCTCTTCCTGTGAACAGGTGCAAGCATCAGCACCTACATTTCTGCTCCCAGTGCTGCTAGAGACTTAGGGAAGGGTTCACCTAAAGCTGTGTGTTGAAGAAAACCATCTACTTGGTTTAAGAAAACCTGGGGAAAAAACCCAAAGCCATTTTACATCCCAAGCAGGAGTCCATCTTTTCGCCTGTTGCAAAGCAGCAGCGACAAAATCTTCCTTGGTGTACATTTTATAAAGAGGAAGGAGAAGAGGCTCTGGGGGAATTTAGACACAAGTCAATTTAGTGTTTTTTAAGTGTCCATATTTCTTTTGGTATTGATAAAATAGAATAATATTCATTCAAAATAATTCACAAGTTGCAGCAAAATGAAGCGATATTGAATGTCGAAAAGCTTCTTTGCCTTTAGGCTTCATCCCCTACATCCCCTACATCCGTCATCCTCACATTCAGCAGAGGAGAAGGGTACCAGCCAACACAACAGCAATTCATTTGTACAAAAAATATGCATGCGACTATGCCAATCTTGGTTTAGCTGTTCAAAATTAATATCACAGTTTCATGTAGCGCTTTATGTCGGACTGATCAAGCTTTCAAGCACTCTAATAATTGGGACTATTAGCATCCTATTAGCACTATTATTTATATTATTATTATATTAGCATACTATTAGCACTATTAGCAATGATACTTTATTTATCCAGCGCCAAAAAACCAACCGCCCTACACAAGACAAGCGTAGTAATCTCAATCACGCTCAATTCTCCTTCAGAAACATCACTGAACCTGAGGTCCTTAATCTCATCACAAACCTCAAACCATCCCTCTGCAAAGCAGACATTTGCCCTCCCAAAATCATCAAGGAATGCGCCAATGACCTAGCACCCCTGATTACTGCCTTCATTAACGCATCTTTCCAAACAGGAACTGTCCCAAACAATCTCAAGGTAGCCTGAATGCGGCTACTTCTAAAAAAGGCCACACTTGACCCCACAACTACAGACTGATAACGACAGTCCCGTTCCTCCTAAAAGTCCTGGACAAAGCAGCTCACATCCAGATCCAATCATACATAGAAGCTAACTCCATACTAGGCAAAAGACAATCTGGCTTCCGTGTCGGGCATAGAACAGAATCCGCTTTATTAGACCGAAAAAATCAAATCTCACAGATCATGGACAAAGGCAAACCTGCCTTGCTCCTCCTCCTCGATCTATCAGCTGCTTTTGACCTGGTAGATCACCAAACACTCACCACCCACCTCACCCATGCAGCCCATTTCTCTAATCAAGCAGCATCCTGATCACTTCCTTCCTTGAAGGAAGAGCCATGAAGGAAGAGCCATGAAGGTCTACTCCAGCACAGCTAACGCAGATCCTACCACTATAAACTGCGGTGTCCCCCAAGGATCTTGTACAGCCCCCACCGTCTTCGACCTACTTAACTCCATGGGTGTTACATATACAAACTATGCAGACGACACTCAAGTACTTTTACCCCTATCTGGACTCTATCACCAAGACGCCACGGCCCTTCACAACATCTATGCCACTATCCAAGCTTGGATGGCAATCAATGGCCTCTGTCTTAACGGGGAGAACACTGAAATTCTCAACCTGGGCCAGACAAACACATTATCGAAACTAAGCCCCCAATACAACAACTTCAACATAGACAACTCAACCATCTCCGTATCATCCTCTGTCAAGACTCTAGGTGTTCACATAGATTTGCATCAATCGATGAACAAACAAGTCAGTGCCATAGCCTCTGCATCAGCGTTCAGCACCAAACTCATCAATGCCATTAAACCCTACATATCCACCCCCAACCGCTTGCCCATAGCTAGAGCAACTATAGGAGCCAAACTCGATTATTTCAACACCCTTCTAGCTGGTACCTCCGCCAAAAACATTCACAGACTGCAAACCACACAAAACAATGCCCTCAGAGCCGCCATGAGCATCCCTAGAAGAGACCATATATCCCACGCCAGACGTGAAGCACGGTGGCTCCAGGTCAAAGACCGTATTACTCTGAAAATCCTCACCATCACTCACAGGTGCATCAACAAAACCGCTCCAGCATACCTATCTGAAGCAATATCAAGGACCACATCCACTCGCCCCACCAGAGCTCAGTACACCAACCAGCTACACATACCACGCATAAAGAGAGCCACAGCGGGAGGTCTAGGCTTCTCCTATATTGCACCGAAACTCTGGAACTCACTCCCTGCCACCCTTAGAGCTGAAACTTCCATCTCTATCTTCCAGAACAACCTCAAGGCCACTCTTCTCAACTAGCAAGTGAAGGACTGCCTCCTCCACTTCTGCCAGGTATATTGTAATATAACACAACTGTAATATAACTATATTGCAACCTGTATATATACTGCTAATGACTATGTAACTATTGCAACCTGTATATATATTGCTAATGACCATGTAACTAAGTAACTAAGCTTTGTAATGTAACAAGTGCCACGATGTCCTCGGGCTGTTGTGCGCTATATAAATACGAATAAAACAAAACAAACAGTGCAGAAGGATAAAAGGGCACATTCAGCGCTTCTGGGATTCAAACCTGTGTTTTGTCGGCTCAAGACACATTTTCGAGGCTAAACCTGAACTATCTACCAAATTACAGATCATGAATTTAAAAAGAAAAAAAATGTATTTGGCAAGTCAAAAATCGTGTCTAAAAACATGAAATTTAAAGAAAAATCCCCCCAAATTAAATAAAGACCCAAACAATTGAAGATCCAAATGTATTCTGTTGGCAAACCCCCTCGCCCCCAATTTATGGGCAAACTAATTTGGGATTTTTGGAGGCGTTTTGAGAGGAAGCCTAGTAGCTATTTTATACAAGGATTATGACAAGATCTGGAGTTCTTCCTGTAACATACCACGCCGGAGGCCTCGGGTAAGTTACATGTATGTGTATTCCTTCTATGTTACAAGGAACAAGACACTGGCACCTCCACAGCATCAGTTTCCACCTCTGACTCTTCTGGAACATTTGCAATCAACTCCCCCAACACTCCAAGATGGCCTCACAGCATTCTGCTAGCCTTGCCATACATGAAGAATGCAACCAACAACTACCTACAACAGATTACACGCTAGGAGAGGTCATCTGTTGAATCTCTCAAAGGCAGGCATACCGCCCTTTCATTGACCGTTTTTTTTATATATATATATATATATATATATATATATATATATATATATGGGATACATTACTCACCGTAATCGTATTTCTGATGCTTGTATCTGCTTAGATTCACATGCTGTGCATAGGCCGACATCTAGTGGAAGCTGCGGAGTATTACAGTTTGTTTTTCGAAAGTCGAAAATGGGCGTCGACACAGGCGTGCCAGTAATACTATCCCTAGTGTGACGTCCACTGTACCCAAGATCCCTCACGCGTGTAGGATCCTCAGATTGTATTTTTTCTGACATGAGGAAGCATGAGGAGTAGCGTGAGTACAGATAATCCAAGCAGATAGACAGAAAGGTAAGACTACAAGCAATCATGCGCCTTCTCTCGGAGGGGAGGAAGGGTGGGTCGCATGTGAATCTAAGCAGATACAAGCATCAGAAATACGATTACGGTGAGTAATGTATCCCTTCTGAGGCTTGTGGAATCTGCTTAGATCACATGCTGTGCATAGATTAGCGAGCAGTACCAGAAGAAGGAGGTGGGATGTGAGAAGGGTCATGAGCAAACAGGTGTCTTAGAACCGCTTGTCCCACTTGTGTATCTGTCTTGGAATGAGTGTCAATGCAGTAATGCTGAGTAAAAGTGTGAATAGAGCTCCAAGTAGCCGCTTTGCAAATGGTGTCGAGGGGAACATTTGCAATGAAAGCCAGAGTGGCACCAATGCCTCTAGTCGAGTGGGCCATTGGCGTAAAAGGCAGAGTTTTCTCAGAAAGAGAGTAACACAGCTGTATACAGTTGATAATCCACTTCGAGATAGCGCCCTTAGAGACGCGATCTCCCTCTCTGCCTGTAGCTACGGAGACAAACAGTTGATCTGTTTTCCTTAGCGGTCTGGTTTTATTTACATAGTATAGGACCGCCCTACGCACATCTAGGGTGTGTAGTTTCACCTCAGCCGAGCTTTGCGGGTTTTGGAAGAAAGCCGGAAGCTCGATGGACTGGTTTACATGGAACTTGGATATGAATTTAGGTGAGAACCTAGGGTGTGTGCGTAAAACCAGTTTGTCCTTGTGGATAGTAAAGAAAGGATCTTGCACTGACAAAGCCTGAATTTCACTGACCCTTCTTATGGAGGTAATGGCTACTAAGAAGGCCGTTTTATAAGTCAGGTGTTTGAGACTACTTTTATGCATGGGTTCGAATGGGGGTCCCATGAGCTTAGCTAGCACCACGTTGAGATCCCATCCTGGCGGTGGGTTCGAAATAGGAGGGTGAAGTCTCTTTACTCCTTCCATGAAGGCTTTAACTACTGGTACTTTCCACCACGAGACCTTGTTATGGGATGTGGTGTAAGCCGAGAGGGCTGCCAGGTGTACTTTCAGCGAGTTAAAAACCAACCCTGCATCCAGCAGGTGGAGCATGTAAGTTACAACGTTGGAAGGAGTGCAATCAACCGGGTTGATTTGTTTATTCTGGCACCAGATAACGAATCTTTTCCACTTATCAAAGTAACAGTGCCTTGTATTTGGTTTTCTGGACTCCTTTAGAATGTCCATACACCTCTGTGGTAGTTTGAGATGTCCAAACTCTATGACTTCAGGAGCCATGCTGCTAGGTTCATAGAGTTGGGTTCCTGATGCACTGTTTGACCCTGTTGCTGGGACAGTAGGTTGTACCAGGCTGGGAGTCTGATGGGCTCGCACACCGCCATCCTGCGTAGGTGTGGAAACCATGGTTGTCTCGCCCACATGGGAGCGACTAGGATGAGCGTCATCGATTCCTTGTTCATCTTGTACACCACCTTCCTGATGAGAGGAGTTGGTGGAAAAGCGTACGCAAACATCCCTGACCAGTTCATCCACAGGGCATTCCCTTGGGAGTCCGGCTGGGGGAACCTGGATGCAAATCCTGGGCATTGTTTGTTTTCGCTTGTGGCGAATAGGTCTATAGTGGGGAAACCCCACTGAGAGAAGAGATCTTCTACCACGTCTCTGTGAAGGACCCATTCGTGTTCTTCTGGGAGGGAGTCTCTGCTTAGCGCATCCGCTAGGGAGTTGAGCTCCCCTGGAACATGTTGCGATGACAGGAAGATGTTCCGTCTGAGTGCCCATATCCAGATTTTCTGGGCAAGCTTGGACAGATTTGGCGAACGAGTCCCCCCTTGTTTGTTCAGATAGAACATGGCTGTCGTGCTGTCCGTCCTGATCTGCACCGACAAGTTCAGTAGGTGGGGCTCGAACGCCTTTAGCGCTGGGAATACTGCCAGAAGCTCTAGCAGATTGATGTGGTTCTTGGCTACTGAGTGGGACCAGAGACCCTGAGCTGTGTGGTGGAGATGGTGAGCTCCCCACCCAGTCAGGCATGCATCTGTAGTCACCACGGCTTGTACCTCGGGATCGTAAAAGGGTTTCCCCTTTGCGAGGTTCTCTCTTGTCCACCAGTGTAGGCTCTGTACGAGTGTTGGCGAAACGACCACTAGATCGTCCCAATGACCACTTGCCTGAGACCACTGTTTCGCCAACCATTCCTGCATGGGACGCATGCGCAGACGCGCGTGGGGGACCAGGTAAATGCATGACGCCATCATGCCCAGTAACCGCATAGCTTTGCGTACTGTTATCTGTTGACCTGACTGATAATGCGGAATTTGCAGGAGTATATTCCGAATTCTCTCTTCCGAAGGGAAGGTCAGTCCTTCCTGAGTATCTAGGATAGCTCCTAGAAACTGTTTTGAGGTGCTTGGCACCAGACTTGACTTTTTCTCGTTGATAGAGAAGCCTAATTCGTGGAGGAGGTCGATAGTCCTCTGAATGTTTGACCTGCAAATTCCTGGGGTTTCCCCCGTTATGAGCCAGTCGTCTAGATAAGGGTACACCGGGATTGCCTCCCTGCGTAGGTGTGCAGCCGCCACCGCCAGTACCTTGGTGAATACCCTTGGTGCTGATGCTATCCCGAAGGGCAGTACCTTGAATTGGTAGTGGCGACTGTCCACCTTGAAGCGCAAGTACTTTCTGTGCGCTGGGAGCATGGAAATATGAAAATAAGCATCTTTCATATCCAAGGTTGCCATGTAATCCCCCTTTTTTAGGAGGGGGATTACCTCTTGTAGCGTGGTCATACGGAATTTTTGGGGCTTGACATACTTGTTGGCAGGCCGTAAGTCCAATACTGGGCGCATTGTTAAATCTTTCTTTGGCACAAGGAAGTAGGTTGAATAGATACCCTTGTTTACCTGGAGTCCTGGGACGAGTTCTATCGCGTCCTTTTCTAGCAGAATGGCAATCTCCTCGAGAAGGATCCTTTGATGCTCTAGGGAGTGCACTCTTTGTCTTGGAGGATGGTTCCGGGGACGCTGCAGTAGTTCTATACAATATCCTGCGGATACTGTTGACAGCACCCATCTGTCTGAGGTGATCCCTTCCCAAGCTTGGGTGAAGGTGGAAATGCGTCCCCCTACTGGGGTTGCGTGAGAAGGGACCCTGAACTGAGCGTCACTGTTTTGGTGGAGGCGTGCCACTTCCCTTGTTGGGGCTGCCTCTGCCTCTTCCACGACCTCTCTTGTTACCCCTGCCATAACTCTGGGTAGACTGCTGGTTGTTATTCCATTGTGTACCCTGTCCCTGGGCATAGTTGCCTCTTTGTGAATTTTGGCCGCGTGGGCGACGAAAATTACTGTTCCCCCTCTGGTTAGGGGGTTTGTTGGTAAGTTGGCCAAGGGATTTGAGAGTCTCATATTCATCCTTGGCATTTTTAAGTGCGTCTTCGACCGCTTTCCCAAACAATAGGTCGGGTTCCACTGGCTTGTCTATTAAAGAAGCCTGGGTTTCTGTTTTGAAACCCGACTGCCGTAACCACGCATGTCTTTTGATAACAGTACCTTCTGCTATCAATCTCCCTGCGTTGTCAGCGGCGTCGAAAGTTGCTTTTAAAATGCAACCAGACACGGCTCTCCCCTCTGCCGAGATCCGAGCCAGCTGGCCCTTTAACGGTTCTGGAGCAGAGGCAATGAGCGCCGCGACTTCTTCCCATTGATGGCAATTGTAACTAGCCAACAGGGTGGTGGAATTCGCAATCCTTGTTTGGTAGGCGGACGTTGAGGCTACCTTCCTGCCAAACCCGTAAAGTTTTTTGCTCTCCTTGTCGGGAGGAGCTTCTGATGAAGATAAGGGCGTGCCAGCCCTTTTTCTAGTGTTGGTAACCACTAGGGAATCTGGTTTAAGATGTCCCCTTATATATAGAGGGTCAGACTGGGCTGCCCGGAAAATCTTTTCAATTCTGGGGTTGACAGCTCTGGTGAGGTTCGGATTCACCAGGGAAGGATCTATTCTTCGTTGGATGGATTTGAGGATAGGGATGGTCTGAGCGACCGGTCTTCTCTCTCCTACAAACTCTTCCGCGAAGTCCCTTTCCTCCTGTACACCGTGGGTGTCGATGTGGAAGTGTTCCGCTGCTCGAGCGAGAACCTCGTTAAGGAGGGGCTGGTTATCAACTGGAGAGTCAGTAACTGGGGCTTCGCTTTGTACTGGGGAATCTACTCTGTAGATTTCCTCATCTTCTCCCTCCTCCAGGTCCTCATCCTCCGCATAGTAATCTGTCCTGGTCTGTTCTTCCATAATGTCAAACTCCTGGTCCTCTTCAGGGAAAACTTGTCCCTGGTAACTGGGGAGTGGAGTAGAATATGGAGTGGAGTAAGGTTGAACCTCGAAGGGTTCAGGTCTTTCGAACCGGGGCTTTTTACTTAGCGGGATGGGATCGGAGGAGCCTGAGGGTGTGGCCCCTTGAGGGTTATATGAAAGAAAATGTTCTGGGTTCTTATCATAAAAATCAGCTAAGGAAGACATCCTAGACATAACCCTGTCTATGTCCTCACTGGACCATTCCCTGGAACAGGGTATTATTTTAGCAGGTGATTTATGGGACTTTTCAAGGGTAGACTTGTGCTTGATTGTCTGCCTAGGGTGAGAGGATGGCTTTACAGGGGTGGAAGGCTGTGCTTTCCGCTGTTTCCCCCCCTCCCCGTGAGTGGAAAAGTGTTTTCCCTGTCCCTTGGAGGCCCCCGAGACTTTCGGCGCCTGGCGTCGAGGGTCTAGAGAGGTATCTGTGTGCTACGGGCGTGGGGCCTCACTGGTGTTAACCGCGGTCTCGGTATCTTGGAGCGCGGCCTGGGGGTGGAAGTCGTCTTCGTCTCCCGACGATCGAACTTCCGTTAATGTGTGTAGCGAGGCACTCTTGGCAAGAGTGGATGATTGCCTTGCGTCGTGAGGCGATCTCGATCGAGAGCGCCCAGAGGACGCCGAGTCGGACCGTTCTTTTTGTGCCTCTTTCCGGGAAGTCGACGTCGTCGAGGTCCGGTTGGTCTTAGTGTGTTTAGTGTGTGTTGGGTGTGTAGCGCTTGCGTCGCCGGGGGTCTTCCCCATAGCCGCCCTGCCGGACGACCTTCCGAGGTCGGGGACCTGCGCTCGTCGGGCTGTCTTTCGACGCCGTAATGCCCTCGCCGTCCGAAAGTACGGCGTCGCTGCCATCGCTGAAGGCGCCCTCCGCTGCCATGGCCTCCTGCCTGGCGTGGTGGGCCCAACGCTTTGTCGAACGGTCCTTAAGTGTCTTAGGTTTAAACCTACTACACGCTCTGCAGTTCGCTTCGAGGTGATCCCTCGGCAAGCAGAGATTGCACGTGGCGTGCCTGTCGACCCAAGGGTATTTGCGATTGCACTTGGGGCAGAATTGAAAAGGGGTACCCTCCATACGCACCTTAAGGCAGCGGGCTGCTAAGTGTAGGAATATATAAATGTAACTCTATATAAAGAGTGAAGAGTATGTACCACCCCCCACTCTCCCTACTTGTAAGGGCCGAGGCCAGCGGCCTACTAGGCCCGGGCCGAGGCCAGCGGCCTTCCAAGGCCCAGATCCGTCGTGCAGCAGTCGACGGTCGATGACTTCTCCAGCCGTCGTCGAGGTTGAGGGTCGACGTTGGGGTGGGGAAGGGAAAGAATAAGAATTATAATTATAATAACAGCAAAAGTATGGCTAAGGCCAGGGAACTCCGCAAGATGCTTCCGACCAGTATGGCGGAAAAAAACAATCTGAGGATCCTACACGCGTGAGGGATCTTGGGTACAGTGGACGTCACACTAGGGATAGTATTACTGGCACGCCTGTGTCGACGCCCATTTTCGACTTTCGAAAAACAAACTGTAATACTCCGCAGCTTCCACTAGATGTCGGCCTATGCACAGCATGTGATCTAAGCAGATTCCACAAGCCTCAGAAATATATATATATATATATATATATATATATATATATATATATATATATATATATATATATATATATATATATAAGAATTACTCTGCCAATGTCTCAAATGAACAGCGTGCGTTGAGATCGGAGACAAGAGGAGGGAGATTTGGTTTTTGGTTTGTGCTACACATGAGGTCTTACCTTGGGGATCTTGGCATATCGACCCGTCCTCGTGTCTCGTACCGAACTGATATCCACCACATCCACTTCCTGCAGGGAGGCAGAAACGAAAAAGAGAAGACCTGGGTTAGCAGATACAAGGGTATGGGCAAGTCTCTTCTCTGCGAGCTCTAAGCCTCAACAGGCCCTAGGCCTCCATGGGCCACCGTTATCCCCCTGCATCTCAACACAACCACCCTGGAACCACCTCCATGCTGTCCCATCAGAGACCCGCAGACTCAGGACATAGATGCTAAAGTGACTCCTACCGTACATCGCAGATTGTGTCAAATTATTCTTTTATAACACCAATAAGTAACATCACATGTGTGTACAAAAGTAATCCAAGCATAACATATCGACAATTTAAATATGCAAAACTGTTGAGCATGCTATCCAAGTTGGAAGTCATTGGTGGTCACAAAGTGAAAGGAAAAGAGAAAAAAGCAACACAAAAAATAACAGAATTTAAAAAAAAAGAAAAACCTTTTAACAAATTGTATCAATGTCATACTCACTATCCATCAGTCAGGATACTATTGCAGAAACAGCAACACAACCAGATCATTGACAATACATTGCAGGAAACCTTCAGAATATACACATTTCATTAAGTGATAAAATTATATATCATTTAACCATAACACTCCAGAAAAAGGCCAGACAGATCATTGAATTCATCAGATTCTCCTCTGTATTTATAAATTGCCTTCTCATGCGTGCATACAGTCAGCGCTTTCTCCATCCAATCATCAATGGGGAAGCTGTTGTGGATTTCCATGCAGACAAAATAATTTTTTTGGCAAGCATGCAGCCTCTTAACACCCACAATTACTTCAGAAATTATGGGTCACAACCCCGAGAATCAGAAGTGAAGCCTTTCTGGGTATAGAACCCTGCAACACTAGGACCATCCTCTCAAACCCCCCTCACAGAAATTTCTTGTTTTTGCATAAGACCAAAGCAGACAGTAAGAGGGCTCAGCTGCCATGATCTCTTGGTCGTCGTTCATAACAGTGCTTGGGGCTCCAGTTGAAACACGCGGTTGGATTTAAACTCAGACCACTGGTCTGTTTCAGATTCCAAAATATGACACAAATGTCTCATTGTGAATGCTAAGTGGTATTAAAAGAAAAAACGGTAAATTCATACCACACTGCTTCGATGGTACCTGCATCTTCCTCAATGCAAGTCTAGGATGTTTGCCATCCCACAGAAATGTCTGCATTAGTGCATCAAGCTCCTTAAATACTTGTTTTGATGTTTTTAGTGGGAGCATGGATAGGATATCATTTACTGTTGGTGCCATGTTCATCTTAATACAATGAACCTTGCCCCAAAGTGAAAGTTTCAGGAGTGACAATCGGACAATGTCTGCTCTTAGTTTTGATATTAAGCAATCAAAGTTAATTTTAGGCAACGTTTTCACTTCAGGGCTGATCCAAACTCCCAAGTACTTCATCCGTTCTGCGCACCAACTAAACTCCATGTTGTCAAACATATGGCAAATGCATGATCCGGTGATCGGGAGAATCTCGGACTTGCTCCAATTGACCTTGTATCCACAAAGTCCAGAGAACATGTGGATGTCTTCCATCATATAGGGCATACCCAAATCAGAATCACACACAACCACCAACAAATCATCTACATGAAGCCAGAGTTTGCCAGAACATTCAACACTACCAATTCCACTTATATTTCCGTTGGCCCTCAGCATAAATCGCCAGTGGTTCCATTGCTAAGATGAACAATAATGGAGAAAGAGGGCAACCCTACTGTGTCCCTCTTTTCAGTTGAAATGACTCAGACTAATCCATTAGTGAGGACGCTTGATGAAGATTGTGACCTGCAGGTAAGGCCGCCACCAGGCAAATCCAATAACACTTCTGCAAATCAGTGGGCCACCATACTATAAATACAGAGAAAACCGCAGATTGGGCTTACTGGTCCTGAATTGGCCATCTAATGGGTAAATACCTCCCCTTAACTTTCAGGTAAGCTTTCTAAATTCTACCCTTTAGCAATATATCGGCATCAAACAGCTGACGTGTAGCCAACGAGTCACTGAAGTCATTTCCATCTTTTCAATCAATTATAAATGAAAACCAGTGATGGAAATGGAAAAGAATTGAAGAGGGATCCCACAAGGGTCGGGGTGGGGGCAGAGTTTGGAGGAGAGGGCGGAGTTCAGAGGAGGCATAGCTGGCCGTTGAACTCCAATCAAAGGAAATGTTTGAAATAATAGTTTTAAAACTGTGCAATTTCTTTCATGGTTTGAAAAGTACACAAACTGTGAAGTTGCCACAGAGGCCATCACCGAACACTGCTGATTCAATAGGTGCACAGGGCAGTGGGAACAGACAAGAGGTTTACCTTATTTTTCACAATACCTTAGGCTGGAACAAATTTGGAGTTCTCTGAACCATCTCCGAGAGCCTGTGCGTATTGTATTTTCAGCTGGGAATGTCAAAGCAGAACTCTCAAATACCCGTGGCCATGCATGAGAAGGCCATCCTGTTTTTTTCCCTTTGAATTCTGGGACTTGTAGTTTTCCTTAATTATAGGATATACAGAACAACAAGTCCCAGAGTTCAAAGGAAAAACAGGACTTGGTGGCCTCACGCTTTCAGATGCAATTTCTTACTGGTTTCCCTGTAACGTCCAGTTAACCAGTTACTTGCAAATGGTTTAAACTGGGCCCGCCTCCAGTCAGTAGGTGTTTGGAACATTGTACTATACATTTACAAGGAATCTTCTAGTGGTATCATAAATACCAATTTAGACAGACACTGGTATTCTAAAAGAGTTGGAGACCCCCCATCCCAGTACAAGATAACTGCACCAAAGATAAAACCTGGTGTTCCAACATTCAACATGCACTAGTCAACAAAGTCTCCACCCTCCAGCACAAAAGAAAGCTTCCTTAACCTCCATGACCTCACCACCCAATAATGACAAATCGTCATCGAATAAACCTCCACTCTGCTTCAGCTTCGCCAAAATCACTACTCTTCAGGTTGAAAAGGTCATAATCTCCCTCAAACTGTCAGGGCGACCAGTGCCCAGCACAACTAATTAAGGACGCTGCAAGAGACCTGGCCCCCTTCATCTCGAAGCTCATCAACGCCTCTTTTACCGCAGGCACCATCCCAAGCAACCTTAAAGAGTCCTGGGTACTACCCCTACTTAAAATACAGACATTAGAACCTTCGATACAAACGAATTACAGGCCCATTACTACAGTACCATTGCTCCTCAAAATTTTAGAGAAGGTGTCATATCTCCAAATACAGAAATATCTGGAGCTTAACCAACTTCTAGGAGCCCGCCAATCAGGTTTCCGGCCACAACATGGTACGGAAACAGCCCTAATCAACCCTAAGGCCCAAATCGATAAACTCAGAGACAGTGGAAAATCAGCACTATCTCCTCGACCTCTCGGCCGCATTTGACCTTGTGGACGACAAGTTCTTATGTAATCACTTGGATTCAGCTGCTCATTTCTCAAAGGAAGCGATGGTCTGGATACAATCATTCCTCAGTAACAGGACCTTTAGAGTCTTCTCCCCTTCTGCAGCCGCAGATCCCATCCCTGTTACTTGTGGAATGCCTCAGGGATCATGCGTCTCACCTACTCTGTACAACATATTTACCAAGCCCCTTTTCGATGATCTGGACCATCTTGTATCACCTACACGAACTATGCAGATAATACTCGGATTCTCTTACCTCTGACTGGGCATTATGGCAAGGATTTGGCCTTGGTAAACAGAATTTACCTCATCATTCAGGCATGGATGGCTGACCACGGTCTCTGAATGATGACAAAAAACGATCTCCTCATCTTAGGCACCAGATCGAACCTTAAAAAACCCGGCCCTGAATACAACTCATTCATCATTGATGGGAGCCTCATCAAAGTTGCCACAGAGGTTAAAACCTTAGGCTTCTACCTTGATTCCTCCCTCACGTTTACCAGACAAGTTAATGCCTTGGCAGCCTCTACTGCATACACATGCCAATTAATCAGAGCCGGTAAACCATTTCTATCCACAAACAGCCGCATTACCTTGGCCACGGCTCTCATCCGGTCTAAATTGGACTACTGTAATGCTCTGTACATTGGTGCCAACAAATACATTGTCAAGCGAATACAGACACTCCAGAACAATGACCTTAGGGCCGCTCTAAGTTTATGATGGAAAGAGCATATATCTGATCAGGAGACAACACAATTGGTTATCCACCGGCGACAAAATCCAACTCAAAACAGCTTCACTCACATACAAATGCCTAAATAATGGTGCCCCACGTTACCTTACCACAAGAATTAATGGAAAATCTTCTCGCAGACCCATGAGAACGGTTAACACTAACTGTTTATCCGTGCCAAGATTCAAACTTTCCAAAGTTGGGGGCAGTAGTTTCCCAGTGAAGGCTACACAGGTTTGGAATTCTTTGCCGCCCTCTCTGCGAGCCGACTAAACACCCACCAATTCCAGAAAGAATCTCATTACCTGGCTTAAAGATAACGACTAGTAAGTCTCCTGCCCTACCCACATTGTAAATAATTCTCGACCTGCCCTTAAACGGTTTCTCGACTGTATAGCGCTTTCTTTGTACTCATGAACCTATGCACCTATGCATCCACTATATCGTGGACTCATTTGACCTGTATGTATATGCACAATTTTATCATGTTTGTATATTATGCTCATTGTATTATTTGTATATTTGTACCTTATCTTGCACCCACCTTATGATGTACCTACACAATTTGTAAGTTATCTGCTTCTTGTAACCTAAGCTGTAAGTCTCCATGTATGCTCTGCGCCCTGATACCTTTGGGTCTGGTGTGCATTATAAATAAACAAACAAACAGATGTAACCGGAAAAGGTTGGTATTGTATCCCTGAACGTTGTTCTATAAATCTCTCAAAACCCGCCAGTCAACAACTGGATCCAGTTGAAATCTACTTCAACTGGTCAGCTGGAATTTCCACCAAGGCACAGTTGCGTTGGTATAGTGAGTCTATTATTTTTATGTGTGAATGTATGGACAGCGGCTGCTCTTTTCTGTAGGGTCAAGGGCCGCCTGTGCTCAAATGGGCCAGCAGTAGCCTCGTGTATATTGTAACAGGCGTAAGTCACCATGCTGAAGCAGAGTGCAACCTGTCTGTTGCACAAGGGCGCAGAACAGTTCTGTTTTAGGGGAAGAGCTTGGGTGCTTAAGTCCATGGATATGTGAAGGAGTGCTGGTGCCCAAGGGTAGGGCACACATTGGTACTGGGCTCCCACGTTGGTACTGACCACTGCGCACATGTTATTGGCTGCCGAGATGTGCTTTGTGCAGCTTGTTCTGAATGCTTTTGGCGACACAGTTCTGGCCCACTCCTTTTACTGCTCTATGGTATCTGTGTCCTGGAGACCATCTGTGGAAGTGGTTTGAGGTAGAATCCCCAGAGAAACTGATGCGTGTATTTGGCTCCTATGGGCCTTGGTCTATGCATGGGACACTTTGTTGTTTCATACCCTCTCGAATAATAGTCCCTGCTCCAGTATTCACACAGGGTGTTCTATTTGTGCCCATGTTGTATTTCGACTGTGGCATTTAGCCTACACAGGACTGCAGCTCGGGGAGGGGCCAGTGCATGGCACACTACATTCATGGCTAAGGCCTCGCCACCCTGGCTGGTGTCTCTTCAAGCCACCGGTCCGTAGCACGGTGGAAGTCTGATAAGTGATTTTGGAACGGGGTCTGATATTTTCACATGCGTGTTAGACTATCCAAATGAACACTGCACAGAGGGAGGCCCCAAAGGGTGCCACCATCTTGCACCCCTGGTGCAAAGTGCCAAAGCGAACAAAGGTTCCCATACCTGGGTCTTAGTTGAGAGGAAATCAATGATTTACTGCCAAGGTGGTTTTAAAGGCACCCTCTCATCCATGTTTCCGATCAAGGCAGAGCCTCGCATATGTTGCAAACGTGCTATGCATGGAAGGCCCCGTAGCAAATTAAGCAAAGGTTGTGCAGGTTGGCAGAAGTAACTCTGAAAAATACAATACCACCCCCGGCGCAGCAAATAAAGGGTGCTTTGGCTACAGCTCACTGTCATGCAAACTTAAGTATTGCATGACAGTGACCTGGATGTGAAACACCCTTTATTTGCTATAGGTCAGGCGTAGCGCACCGCCGCCGACCCACCCACAATATAAGAACAGCCGGAAGCTCAGTTGCTTAGTGTGTTTCTTTGTGTCAACAGAGCCCTCTGCAGTTCTTGTATTGTGTGTGGCCCGGTGCAGCGCAATTGTTTAATAGGCTCATCAAAACTTTTCTCCCTGTCCCTCAGTTCACTGAGAAAAGTTTTTGGTGCGCCCCGCATTGAAACATCGCGCACAGGGCGTTGTGTGGGCTATTTGCCGTGGCTTAGGCAGAGGCAACCCAGATTCCGGTATCCAGCTAGAGATCTGATGCCGGATCTCAGAATCGGCGAGAGCCGGCCCATTGGCCAGCGCTGATGAAATCAATCTAGTCAAGTTAACAACGCAAACACTTTTGAACTTTATTACCAAGGCAATATTGGGTTACTATGATGGCAACTTTGAGAAACACTTGGACAGTTTTTTTCTTGATTGGTGTGTGCAGGCCAGTTTCTTGGTCGCCCGGGCATGGGCGTAATTTTAGGGGGGGGGGGGGACAGGGGTGTTTGTCCCCCCAACTTTCATGGCACACCATTTTGTCCCCATTCATTTGGCTGGGGCACCTTTTCTTCAGGTGTCATGTTACCCCCAACATTTTCAGCAAGGTTACTCCACTGCGCCCGGGCGAAGCGGACGGCTGCCTGGATGCAATTGCACGGGGGTGGGGGGGAGGGGGGCAAAATTGGCCGGGGATGAAACTTCCCTCAGGGGTAAGATTGCCCTGATAGGGGGCGCGATTGCCCTCCGGGCTGGGGCCAGTAGCGGCAGCAGGTGCTGCCTCTGCCTCACGTAACGTTACTTGAGCCAGGGAGGCTCTTAGCAGAGACTGTTTTTGCAGTTTCATGCCGCACTGAAATCCTTTGTGATGCATACTTGCCAACATTCTGTGACCAAAAAAGATGTAGGATTTTTCAAGTTTGAAAAATAATAATTCCCATAACAATGACGTCACAGGAAAATACAAAAACACACACAGCACAACATGGAAAGCTGTTGAAATGTAAAAAATGTTTAATTCTGAATGCGAACACCAAATTGTCGGCAGATGCTGTGTGATGGTGTTACACTCTGCCACTTGCTTTCACTGGTGCTTCACCTAAGGGTTGTCCCGGCAAGAGTGCAGGACAGAGCCAGGCAGCTGTAAGGTCAGTTGAGTGCAATCAAAGTTATCACCTACCAGTCCACTCTATAGACAGACTAATGTGTTGCATGCTCTGTCCTGGAGCCTGCCTTAGAATCACATAAATTACTTACTTGCCACTGTAAAAAGCAGTAGGATCTGTCGCTGAAAACTGTAGGCGGTAGCGCTGCTTCAAAAGCAGTAGCCTACTGCCTAAATCTGTAGGGTTGGCAAGTATGTGTGATGGATTCCGGAATCCGCCAAGCTGGCTGTTTCTTTCACAGTCACTTACAAGCCAAGCTCGAAAGCGAGTCTACGCAGATGGAGTGAGTAATATTTTGTATTAGTACCCGGCGAGGGACAATGAAATTGTAATATGCAATCTCATTGGCCCTCTCCAGGGCATTACCCCCTCTCCCTACAATGTTCCTTCCTTTCTATCCCCAGCAAGGGGGGAGGGGGGGCAGCCACTCAGCCAATGAAGAGTTTCGGAAAAGGGTAATGCCTGCTCCGAGCCACCACACGGCTGTGGCTGCCATCTTCGCCCGCCGCGGATCGAGTTAAGTGTTGTTCCCTTTCCCCAAGCTCCATCTTAAAAATCTCCTCCCCGCCCTCCCAACCACACTTACCTTTTTGTTTTTGTCAATTTCGGGAGCGGACGCACTGGGAACACTTCTGTCCCCAGCGTGTCCGCTCCCAACCCACCACAGGCCGTCCTGGAAAGGAAAAAGGGACTACATGTAGTTCCTTCTTAGTTTCCATGGCGGCCATTTTCTTTGTTTACATTTTTCCCTATGTTTTGAATGGTGGCCATGGAAAGGGAGAAGGGACTACCTGTAGTCCCTTCTCCCTTTCCATGGTGGTAATTTTGTTTGTTTACCTTTTTACATTCATTTTCAATGGCCGCCATGGAAAGGCAAAACAGACCTAGTTTTCCCTTCCCCAGCGGACATTTTGTGGATTTTTTTTCTGTTCCGAAACGCTGGAGCGTTTCAGAACAGAAAAGAAATGGTCTTAGGAGCCCGGTCTACGGGCCGGGGTACTAATAGCAAAAGGACCCTTGCAGGGGGGGAATTACCTGAAGTGGAAAGGCCCCCACCTACTCAGGGCCTATTGCTTAATTGATGTATGTGGGACCTGTACCAACCAATGTCATACCAAAAAGTATCAAAATGACCCGGGCGATCAAATGACCCTGATCCGTTTCACTCAGGAGTACATTAATGCAAATTCAAAAAAGCACTCATGAGTGATTCACATGCATTTATGACTTTTCCATTGTGGACTTTGTCAAATCTGATGGCATGCGTTCAATGAATCCTTAAGAAGAGCGGAATTCTTTTCCATTGGTTTACGCTTTAGTTTAAGGTATTGCACGCCCTGCAGATACGGGAATTTCCCTGGGGAATGCTGGGAAGCTCTGCATGTGCGATTAGGCTACCCGATTGGGGTGAGGTAAATGGCCACAAAAGTGCACGTTTATGGCAATTCACAAAAATTGAACGATGTCATGCATATCTTCGTAAATACACTTATAATTACACCTGAAGTGTTTAATGTGAGGTGTGAAAACAAATTATAATGTACTTAAATGTGAAGGATTTTGGATTAAAAAGGGAATAATGAGTTTTGTACAATTTTATTTTTTCCTGTATGATATGGAGTTACACCAGAGCAATGTGCTCCATGCCCGAACACCAAATTTGGGCATAAGGTTCCATCTTCAAGAATCAGGTGCGTCTTTCACAGATTTCTTTGGGAATGCCGTTTTCAAGTGTAAATTACTACTGGCAGAGATTATCCAGCCTAACAATACACACACACATGCTTGTGTGCACACACATATACACACACCTCAAATGCAAACACAAATAACTTGAGCACCATGAGACAGTCTCACACAATCCATATACAACACACACCAACACTTCATGCCTACTACACAATGAACAGACAACACCAAACACATCAAACACCACAACATTTGTACACGCCTCACACAAATACTGCACTCCCAAATGGTCACGTTCCCCCTGCTCCCCCTATACACATACCTCCAGACACACCACACACGACTCACAACTTTCCATATATAAACACCTCCCAAACAAAAACACCACAAGTCATCCACACCACGCACACACCTCCCATACACACACACACACACACACATCAAAAACCCAAATAGGACACCATCAGACGCCATCAGACACCACCCAAGTACACCACCCCCCCAAGAGTCACAGACATCCCAAAACACTCATCAGATTAACTAGCCTTTTATGCAGATACTCATTCCTATCACCAACACTCGTTGACACCCACACCTCAAAAATCTCACACACAGACACACCTCCCTATAATACCCTTCCCCACCAGCAGCATATTACCGCCAAACCATCCACACATGACCCATGCACATATACCTACAAACATATGCATCACAATGACACCCCTCTAAATCTACAATACCCTTTCTACACCACACGCACGCCTGCCATATTTGTACTGAAAATCCAAATACACACCGCAGGCAAAACAGTTAACACCAAGTCCTCACCAGCACACCTTGTCTCCACGACACCACGTACATTCCTCCCATGAACACAAACACCACTGTCACCACCAGGCCACCTGAAGATCTGCACTGTGCATATGTATGCCCCCATTCATTGAGGTAGCCTTTTACCTAATAAGGCACCTGGAGCTAGGAACAGCTTCATTAGGGAGACCCTAAACCATTCACTAGTATGAATGCGTTTAATCTCAGAGAGGACTGTGTTCCAATAATAGGAGGGTGAAGGTATGAAAGTGGGAGACAGCCCAGGATAGGTAGGGAGCAGAGAGGGTGAGGAAGGTTTGCGATCACAAGGTAGAGGGTGACAAAGAACTAGCTAGGTTGGAGGGATGCATCCCATTGGTAGATCTAAAACCAGAAAATGGAACTGAAAGGGTGAGAAGTGCAACACAGCCAGCCAATACTGGGGGCAATGGGTGTCGGTGGGGGCGGATAATGTGAGGTTGGAGAGCATGCATGTGAAATAGTTCAGTAGGGTGGAAATGGAATAGAGTGGAGGTCCTGTGAGGAGGGTGGAGCAATCATGAAGCCTGCTGAGGGCCAGACAGGAGATCCGGTTTCTAGCAGAGTATAAGGGCGGGCAGGGAAGGCTTTTCAGATGGGGAGTAGGTTAAGCAAGGCTGCTGTTGCCATGGGGAGGCTAAACTGATGGAATTTGATGCCACTACCTAAGGGAACCCTCCTGTTGCAAGTGTTAGGCAAACGGTTACAACAGAATAGGTAACAGGGGAGTGGTCAAGTCTTGAGATACTGGGAGCCCAGTGGAAGATCACTTCAGTTTTCATGAGAGCCAAAGTTACTTAAATATGCAAATTAACAAGGGGGTCCTGCGAGTCTCTCTACCAGACTTTAGTCCTGATTGCGAGAGACTTACCCAGAGTCTTTAGCTCACTATCTTGTTATTTTCATAGAACGGAGTGTAATCTAGTGATGACGAGGCAGTAAGATGTACGATTGGATAGCTCTGGGGTGAAGGGAGAGGAGGAGAAAAACATTTGGGTGTTGTCAGCAAAAGAAGGTGAAATGAGAACCCAAACACTTGCTGAGAGAAAGAGAGCGAAAGTGTAGAGAGTATCGAGGACAAGGACTGATCCTTGTGGGGACCTTCCACTGTGAGGGCACTGCAGAGGAGGGGCTGCGGTTCATATGGATGGAGGGGGGGTTAGACAGGTAGTAGGAAATCTATTCCAAGGACAGCCTCATGGAAGCCCACAAGAGGGTGGGGTGGCGATAAAGATGGTGAACGGCACTAAAAGCGTCAGAAAGCTTGAGGTGGATGAGAATTGAGGAGAGTTTAGAATGGGAAGCAGTGGTGAGGGACTTGGGTGCATGCCGTTTCAGTGGAGTATTTACTGTGAGCCCCTCACTTATACAACTCACAGGACATATATACGATGAGCCGTCCAGGACAATCGTTCGTCCTTATGTGTCCTCCGGCTGTCATATCTGCTAAATCGAACAACAAAGAATATGTTTACATCAGTTCCTCCATTTTGTGTTTGACTGGGGACTGAAATGCCCTGTTGCAAATTACAGTTGACCTGTTACAAGTGGTTTCTACCGAACCCCACCCGTCAGCATGTGAGTTTATTCAGCGTCTCCTAAACTGATCATTCCAATGAACTCTCATTGCACTGTGCAGAGAGTTAATGGAGCTCAGCGCCGTCTCACATGCGCTTATGCGGCCGGGTTACTGAAGCTCTACTTGCTGCCCAACGGGAGCTGTGCCTGGTGCTGAATGAAGGAGGGCAGGATGTTGGGAGGGGATTGCAGGGAGTAGGGAAAAGTGAGATTGCAAGGCCAGGAGGCAGGGTATGGGGAAATTGATAAGGAGCAGGGCTTGGGGGGTGGGGGGGCGGGCGCAATAAATGCTTTCGCAGCAGCAAATTCAAGGAGAGTGCCCTTAACATAGGGTACAAATGGACACAAAACTTTAAAACCAAGACTAGCATTTACTGTTGGTGTTCTCTGCTTGCTTTGTCTGAGGAATATATTGCACAGATCAGTCACGATGTAATAAAACCCCCTTTCATTTGTATAGAAGTGATTTATTGACATTGGGTAGGAGTTACTTAACCCAACGCGGGGAAGGGTGGGGGGTAGGGGGGTGCGGTGTTTAGTGATTTTGCCCGGGGAACCAAACGGAAAAGAAACTGCCCTGGGTGTGTGCAAGCTCCTGCCGGCGTTTCTCAGATAAAGGAGAACGGACGGCACCAAAATGGGCGACACAGAATCTTTCCGAGCAGCAGCCACAGTGGTGTGTGGTGTCAAAGTGAAGACTGAGGAGAAAAAGAATCATATTTCTGGCAGAATGAATACTGGAACGTGGGAGGTCTCTGCAGCCTGGGCGAGGATTCTGCCATTCCTGACGTGTTTCTGTTGCTGCTCAGAATCCTGAGCTCCGATCAGATGCCCGAGAAGCTTCCAGCAATGTGTCCCTCGCCTTCTGCAGAAAAACAGGGTCTTCTGACATCGCTGCACGGCGATTTAGGTCTTTCCGGACAGTGCCTAGACTCTTGAGCCTTTTCAAATATCGTGTCTTACTTTTTCTCCATTTTATTTGTATTCAACTTAACTCGTTTTCCCATTCCGAATGTTCCAGTTAAGGTAGATTTTAAAACGCATTACTTGACACCGATGCACAGACATACCAATAAGCTTGCATATCATTGAACAGGGGTATGTATGTTATGTTATTTTGCATTTATATAGCTCCTTAGATACCATTGGTATGGTCTGAAGGCGCTGGTAGGTTGAACGCCCTTGGGAACCAAAGTTCAGATCAGTAGAGAGAGTCAAAGGTACATGTGAGCACCGGGTATGTGTGCAGCTGGTGCGATATTCGTGTAATAGCTGCTTCTTAGCAGTAGGTGTGGTGGTTGAGAGATCAGGAGTATGTGTTCGTTCTGGCACGATTTATCCAGACCGAATGTGGCTGCGTTAGGCCTCAGGAGAACGCCTGGCTGGGGGGGGTGTAACCAGCAGTGGTTACTTAGAATGATGGGGAGTGTGCGGCAGATGTTGGTATGGGAACAGTTATACCGAATGGTGTCATATATATCTGTGTTGTAGTTGAGTGGTGGTGTAAGGAGAGAGTAAGCGTGGTAGTGTGATATGATGCGATATATGCTCTTTCAAACGTTCTCTGCATTCCAGACCATACTATATACATCAAGCAATTCTATGCACTCCAGTCCGTTCCATGTACTCTTATCCACTCCGTGCACCCCAGTCTGCTCCACACTCCGGCCCGCTCAACGCATTCATGCACTCCAGTCTGTCCCATGTGCTCCAGTCTGTCCCATGCATGCACTCATGTCAGCCCCATGCATGCACTCCTGTCCGCCACACACACTCCTGTCCGCCACACGCAGTCAAATGTGCTCTATTTACTCTGATCCGTTTCGTGTATTCTAACTTGTTTTATGCACTCCATCCATATATTTCACCCGTAACATCTTCATACTTCGTTCTTTCCATCCACCTATTTCATACGTTTCATCCACTTACGTCACCCGTTTCATCTACATACGCCACCCGATCCATCCACCTACGGCACCCAATCCGTCTGTATACGGCACTCGTTCTATTCACATGTGTCAGCTGTTCCATCAACGTACATCACCCGTTCCATCCACGTCCGGCACTCGTTCAATCCATATATGTGATCAATTCCATTCACATATATCATTTGTTCTATCCATATAGACTCCATCTACATTCTTCACTCATTCCGTCCGCTCTACGCATTCAGCAACTCTACGTACTCATCCATTCTGCGCACTCATCAGTACTGCATGCAATCTGCGCTCGTTCGTTCTACGTACTCATCCGCTCTACGCAACTCGTCCGTTCCGCTCTAGGCACTCGTTCACTCTAGGCACTCACACGGACTATGCATTCACCTGTTTTGCTCACTCATCCCCTCTATGCACTCATCCCCTCTACGCACCCCTTTTTTAAAAATGCACTCATTCGCTCGTATGCACTTGCGCGCTCTATATACTTGTCGGCTCTACCCACTAGTTTTTTTCTCTTGCAGTCCTCCACTCTACACATGCTTCCGCTCAGCTCGTCCATCCCGCTCCGCTCATCCATCCGTTCCCCGCACTCATCCGTTCTACGCACTCATCAGCTCTGCATGCATTCCGCACTCATCCGTTCTACATGCTTATCCGTTCTACGCAACTCATCTGGCTCTAGGCATTTGTCCGCTTTATCCCTCGCATGCACTACACCTTCATCTGGTCTACGCATTCACCCACCCTACGCAATCACCTACTCCCCGCACTTGGCCGCTCCCCGCACAGTCATTCGCTAATATGCAGTAATCCTGTTCTATATATTCATGCGCTCTCTACACTCATGCGCTCTCTACACATGCGCTCTCTACACTCGCCAGGTCTGTACATTTATCTGCACCAGCGATCTACACACTCTCCGCACTTCCGTACTCATCCGCTATCTACACTCCTGCGCTCTACATACTCATCTGTTCTACACACTAATCCGGTGTATGCTCATCCGTTCTGCACATTCATCTGTTCTACGCACTCCTGCGTTCTACTCGCTTCTCTGTTATTTACGCACTCATCCGCTCTATACACTTGTCCGCTCTACACACCCTACCGTTATACACACTTATCCGCTCAACATGATCATCCATTCTATACAATCATCCGATCTATGCACTCGTTCAATTTACACACTTATTCGAACTACTTAGTCATCTGTTCTTCCACTCATGCATTCTTCCACTCAGCACATTCATCTGTTCCACACGCTTTATCATTTGTAACTATTTCATCCACGCCATTCACTTTTATGTTATGTCCATTTCAGGATTTTAAATCTCTTTACTGTTTCCGTGTGATTTATTCTCATTAACCACTTGACTGCTTTGATCTACTTTACTCGTTTAATTCCGTTTGTCCTTCTAGATTATATTATGGGTTATTAGCTGTCCATTTCTCGCATCAGGTAGTTTGTTGGATTGGTGTCATTGAGATGCTGTTAGTCTTTTTGGGTTAGTTTGGTACGGGTTGGTTTTAGGGGAAGAGCCAGGTTTTCAGCAGTTTGCGGAAAGACGTTAAATCCTCAGTTAGGCGGATGTGGGGTGGGAGTGAGTTCCACAGCGTGGGGGCCAAGGCTCAGAATGACGATCCGCCTAATCTGACTAAGTTTGTTTTAGGTATGACTAGTAGACCAGCTGAGCTTGATTTTAGGGTGCGTGGAGGTGATAGGGTTTAAGCTTGTCTCGAAGATATTGAGGTCCGGTTTTATGCAGTGCTCGATGGGAGATGCATAAGGCTTTGAAAGTCACCCTACGGGCTACTGGAAGCCAGTGCAGCGTCTTAAGGGCTGGGGAGATATGGTCTCTTGGGCCGAGCGCAAGTAGCATTTTGGCTGCCGCGTTTTGAGCCCTTTGGAGTTTATTCAGTTGGTATGCTTGGACTCCGAGGTATAGGGGGTTTGCGTAGTCCAGTCTTTATATAACGATTGATTGGACCGCAGAGAGTCTGTTGGGAAAGGAGAGATATGGAAAGATGCGCCTAAGGGTTTTAAGGTGGTAGTGGCAGGACTTTGAGACGTTGTTGACTTGGCGCGAGAGTGTTAGGTAAGAGTCAAGGGTGCATCCAAGATTTTTCACTGAGTTGGAGGGGGTCGGTGAGTTGCCCATGGCGGATGGCCAGGGTAGTGGGTGCGGAAGAAGTTCGGAGTTGCCACATATCATGATTTCCGTTTTGGAGGGGTTTAGCAAGAGGTGGCTTTGGGTCATCCAGATTTCTATGTCAAGGAGGCAGGAGGCCAGGTCAGGTCGGGAGTTGGGTTTTGAGCTCAGGAGTTTTAGAATTAGTTGAGTGTCGTCGGCGTAGTTGTAACACAGGATGTTGTGTGAACAAATTATTGGTGGGAGTATGATCAAGTAGAGATTGAATAGGAGGGCGGATAGGCATGCTCCTTGTGGGACTCCCATGTCGACTGGACGGGCTTGGGAGGTATAGGTGGAGAGTATCGTTATTTGGTACCTATCTTTGAGGAATGAAGCTATCCATTTAAGAGCGGTTCCACGAATTGCTAGGGAGTGGAGGCGGTCTAGGAGGATTGAGTGATTGATAGTGTCAAAGGCGGCGGATAGGTCAAGAAGGATTAGTGCAGCGCATCCTGTGGAGTCTGCCGTCATTTTAAGGTCATCCCAGATTGAGGTTAGGGTGGTTTCAGTTCCGTGACGGGCTCTGAAACCCAATTGCGTGGGGTCTAGGAGATTGTTGGCTTCGACAAAGGCATTTAGTTGGGAGTAGGCAGTTCGGTCAATGAGTTTGGCAAGGAACCTGGTGTTTAAGATGGGGCGGTAGTTTTTTGGCTTGAGAGGGTCGAGGGAAGGTTTTTTAATTAGAGGTTTGACATGAACCGTTTTGAATGCGTCGGGAAACTTACCAGAGGAAAGTGAGGCATTTATGATGGATCTTGCGTGTTCTCCTGTGCAGGTTGAAGTGAACATTTCTTTGAGGGTTGTGGCTGGGCAAGGGTCCAGCGGAGAGCCAGATGGTTTGCGGGCAGATAGAATTTTGAGAAATTGCTCTGGTGATATTGGACTAAAGGATTCGAATGTTGGTTGCATAGTGGTTTCAGCTGGTGGGCTGGCCGGTATGGGGGGGGGGGGTTCGGGAGTATTACCTGGTGGATTTGAGAGCGCCAGTTTGGTGGCTAGAGTATTTCTTCTTTTGAGAGCCGTGGTGTAAAAGTGGAGGGAGAGAGAGTCGCACAGTGATTGTGAGGGGGTCGGGACGGTCGTGGTGCAAGCCGGTTTGGTGAATTCGAGGATGATTTTGTGGAGTTCTTTGCTTGGGTTTTTGCAGTTTAGAATTCGGGAGTTATAGTGGGCTTTTTTTGCTTTCTGGATTTCGGCCTTGTACTGATAAAGGTGTCGGGCCAAGGTGGCCCTGCTTTCCTGGGTTTTGTCTTTCTGCCATTTGCGTTCTAGGTATTTAAATAGTTGTTTAGTGGTCTTCAACTCAGGAGTGAACCATCTGCGGAAGAGGCCACGGCGGGTGGATGGTTTGCAAGGGGGTGTGAGCCGCATCAGAGATACGTTGAGCCATAAGTCAAAGGCGTCTGGGGTTAGTTGTTTAGTGGGTTGGCAGGTAGGTGGTGGAGACTGGAGGAGTGCGTTGGCTAGGTCCGGGACGATTATTCGTTTTTTCCAGCATTTGCATAGATTCAGAGGTTCAGATTAGAGGACGGGAAGGGGGTCGGGTAAGCGAATGGCAAAAGAGAGAATGAAGTGATCGGACCAGATGATCGGGGTGGGGGGGTTTAGATGAATCCGGGTGTTGGAGTTAAAGATGGCATCAAGAGTGTGTCCTAGTGAGTCGGGCCATTTATGTGGGGTTGGAGGTTAATTGCGTCTAAACCGTCAACCAGAGAGTGTGTCATAGGGTTGGTGGGGATGTCGAGCCATATGTTGAAGTCTCCAAGAAGGGTGAGGTTAGGATGGTTTAGTTGAAGGGTGGCAATAGAGTCGCAGAGGTTGTTTGCAAATTGTCTATCGTAGCCAGGGGGCCGGTAGATTATTAGGAAGCTGTGTGAGAGCGACGGGAAGAGGGATAGTTTAACAAGGAGAGATTTGCAGGAGGGAATGGAAGGTTGGTTGTTGATGATTGAGGCGTGGAAGAGCGACTTGAAGACAAATGCTTCTCCCCCTCCTCTAGAGGGACTGTTCAGTGGGATGAGAGAGTAATCCTGGGGGAAGGCTTCATTAGCGATTGTGGCGAAGTCGTCAGAGAACCAGGTCTCATCGGTACTGTGTGAGAGACTCTAGCAAGGGACCGGCAGTGTCCCATGATCGTGTCTCCAGTCTTTCTGACAGCGAGTCCCCTCCCCCAGTGGAGGGACCGCAGGGTGGCCAGGACGGGAGGCACCAGCAAGGTGGGAGAGGAGGAGCGGCTGCAGGTCTGGCCACTGTGAGTTGCCCGGGAGCGGCACAAGCCCTTGGCGGAATCAATGGGCGAGGCACAGGGCTGCCGGCAAAAGTGCTGTTATAAGGGGCAGCGAGGGGAGTGAGGCCAGCAGCTCCTCTACCTCACCTTTTTGGACCCTGCCAGACACCGCCTCGTGGATCTTGCTCTGGGGAAACCAGCTTGACGCACCTACCTCCCTCCGCCGACCAGACAGGGCTCCTCAACTCTCCGTTACAGAGTTTTCTGCTACCAGGTTTCTCAGGACTGCCGTGGGACTTGTTGCCTGGAGAGAGCCGACCTTGCGACCTGTACAGTGGGACTCCGGCGAGCTCGTCAGTCATGCTGCAGATTTTCTTCACCACCGACCCCGGGCTTGTGGGACTTGCGGCCATAAAGGCGGTTGGGGGGGGCTTTCTCCAGGTGGCGGTGCCGGGGTGTGTTTTTGTGGGGCTTTGAACTTGCTCACTGGCGTTGGGTGGGAGTGAGCTGTCTGGGACAGGGGGATTGTCGGGAAAGAGGCGGTGTGCACTAGGAGAGACTGAGGCGAGCAGGGAGAATGCGGGGCAGCGTGGAGGGCACATCACGGAAGGAAAATGATAACCAATGTCGTAGTAGAAAAAAAACAGGATTGTTTAAAAAGAAACAATTGTGTGGGCAATATCAGTTAGATCGGGCTGCCTGGGTGAAAGCAAAAGCAAAGGTTACCAGAGCGGGCTGCCTGGGGGAGAGGGGACGCAATCACGCAGGCCAAATAAACGAGGCCGACCACATAAGCAAACAGATGGGGGAAGTTCTTTCTTTTTTCACTTCTGTTAAGTTAACGGGGATGGACACGAGCAAGGTAGCAGCGCTGTTTGCCCTGCTACAGAACCAGGGTATAGACACTGATGGAAAAGCTTGCTGAGAGGGGACCTCATACGTTAGGGGGGCAGCGCAGAGTAGCAGGGGGGCACCATAGAACCAGGAAGAGCTAACTTGGGTACATGGGGAAGACCCTGCCTATAAAACAAGAGGAGAATGGACCAACAGTGGGCGTGCCAAGGGGGCCGGATGATAGTGGCAGTTGTGTGGGATGGCCCGGGGCACGTTAAGGGATATGGGGCCTGGGGGTTGGCAGCTGGGCAATGGGGGAGCCAGCAAGAACCATTATAGGCCCCTGGAACACTCATGGGCCTGGGTCAGGGCGCACCCATACCAGGGGATTATGTAACATGGGGCCCCATTGGCACGGGGCCAGGGCAGAGCACGCCAGCACCAAGGGGATATGCGACGGGAGGTGGTGCAAGTATAGGGCAGTCAGGTAGCCAGGGAACAAGCCAACAGGAACCAGCAACGGCCATGGGTGTGGCCATGGGCCCGGTACAGAGTACGCC
This sequence comes from Ambystoma mexicanum, assembly GCF_040938575.1. Classification (NCBI taxonomy): domain Eukaryota; kingdom Metazoa; phylum Chordata; class Amphibia; order Caudata; family Ambystomatidae; genus Ambystoma; species Ambystoma mexicanum. The sequence continues at coordinate 1,016,933,456 of NC_090923.1, read as the reverse complement.
GGCTCTAGGGGTCCAGGGCCGCAATGGGGGCTCTGCAGCCAGTGACGAGTAACGTTGGAGGGGTGGCACAGGTCAGAGGGGTGCCAATTTAACAAGGGGTGACAGGTGGGTCAGCAGCCACATCTGGGGGAGATGCGAGGGCACCAGCAGCCCCAGTCAGTAACCTCCCTGGTTTGGCGCCAACGGCACCCTCCAGAACCCTACAGGTATGCACACTTGGCACATTTCAATGGAAATCGAGGAAAGAATTTGGGCAGATACATTTGTAGACATAGCCTCTCTATTGAACTATAATATTTCGGAGGGGCTGAGGGAGGCTAGAGGGGAAGGGAAGAACAAAAAAGTCCAGGCGGAACGGTCAATTGTGAACAGGACGACAGGGTTCTCAATATTTGCAGCAATAACGGACGAGAGGCATCCCGAACTGAATCAGAAATTAATGACATACTTGCACTGCATACCATCAATGTACAGGGAGTGCACCTTTGGGGCGTGGCTAAATTATGAGAGATTCAGATCTTCCAAAGCGGGGAATGGGCAATTGGACTGGGGGACTCGGTGATGGACCCATGGGCCAGATGCACCATAATACGAGAACAGGGGCTTGGACACTGTGACAGGGACAGCCCTTTTGGAACATACCCCTACAAGGTGGAGACAAACAAGGGACATGCTGGGAATTTAACACTAACACATGCACCAAAACAGTGTGCAGGTTCAAACGCTCCGGCTGCGGGTTGCCGGGGCACCAGAACACAGGTGCAACAAGCAGGGGAAAGACAGGGAATACAAAAAAAGCGAATAGGGTGACGGGATCGCAGCCCCCTCGGCCCACTACTGTCAGGGTGGACATCCTGTGTCTATGGGTCAACAGCTACCCCAAAAACTATACAAGATGGGGAGAGAGTACACACATGTAGCATTTGTCATACCGGCTAAGGGTAAACAGCAATGGAGGGGAAAAGATCCAGAGTTAACAGATTCGCAAAGGGTTGATAAAAGGGTGGGCAAAGGTTGAGAGCATGTCGGAAGAAAAGAAATATGCTCTAGATTTGGATGACCTGGCAGAGAGTCCTTGGGGCACTCTCAGAGGTAATAGATTACTTCCTCCAGTAAGCATGAGGAGTCACTTGGTTGAAGTTGCCCATAACGGGCAGCTGGGAAGGACACTTACAAAAAAAAGGCTAAGCGAATCGTATTGGTGACCATCTATGGACAGTGATGAGAAGAGCGTAGTTGGAGACTGTGTACTTTGTCCCATCAGTCACAAGAACAGCAGCAGTGTGGACCACTGCTGTTCATTGTTCGTACCACCTTGTGTCAAGGTTGGTGCATGTCCCTTGCACCCCATAGCCTTTCAGAAATTGGAATATATATATACTATAATTCAAAGGTGTGCTCCTAGACATCAACTGGATAGGCCATCAGTCACAAGAGCCAAATAGTCAAAGCGCAGACGGTACGTCCGGTTTTAATTCCAGATAGAGTTTAGAGAAAATTGGCTTTGGACATTATGGGTCCTTTTGGGATTTTGGCCAAGAGTGCCAGATATCTTTTGGTGTTGGTGGACTATACCTCAAGACTGACTGATAGAAGTGGCTCCAGTAAGTTTGGTAACCACAGGAACACTGATGGATCTTCTGGAAAGTGTTTTCGATAGGGAGTATATATATGGACAATGGTTTCCAATGCGTATCGCATTAAATATGTTGCTGTTTTTGAAAGAAACTAACTGTAATCGAGCATCATAAGACTGCTTTGTATAATCCCAGTGCAAATGGTTTGGCGGAGCGTCTACATAAGCTCATCAAGGAAATTACACACCTGGCACTGGTGAGTGGGTTGGAGTGGAGGTTAGTATTGGCAGCGGCCATAAAAAGGCAAAGACATAACCCCGCATGGCCCTACTGGTCGTACACCTTTTGTATTTGAAAGGCAGGAAGCAAATTGAGGCCGGTTTGGCTAGAGGTGGTGTGCAATCAGAAGTAGATTTAAAGGAGGGGGTACAGAAAGTTAGGGAAAAGCAGAGAGAAAAAGCTGAAATATATAACAGTAAATATAACAGAGTGTTAAGTTTAGATTGGGGCTATTGCGAGAGTAAGGAACTCGAGATTTGTGAGGAAAGGTGTACCCGTGTTCCTTCCGCCTTTGACGGTGGTTGGCGTGGGAGCCGGATATGTGAAAGTGAGCGATGGTACTACATGGAGCAAGTGGTGGATTTCTGTCGAAGATTCTTTAGGGGCATGGTGAATGGAGAGTGAAGGGGGCAATGCGCGCCCGGAGAGGGGTAGGGGAAGTGGAGGGGATGGATCACCTGGGCTTTCAGGAAATGCCAGCATTGGTGCAGGGACAGCAACCACAGATAACACATCAGCTGAGGAAGTACACATGGTGTTGGGAAGGAAGCGAAAAGTGGTCCGAGTAACACTTCGGCCACAACAAAGGCAGGTGGGGTGAGCAGAGCCATATTTTCAAGCAGAGACAGACATTTAAAAGCATAGATTATGTAGGTTCTGTTTATTTTTGTGTGTTTTTCGTATGTTCCGTTTGGTACATTAATGAAACGGAGGAGGGAGTATGTGCTAGTGTCATTACATGTCATTGTGTCTTTACATAATCTATGTGCATTTCTTTCTCGTATTGTTCATACCCCAAGAAAGAATGCCTACCTTGCTGTTGGTTGACTGGGAGCGTTCTGCAGCTCGGTTCCAAGGCTGATGGTTAAAGTCAGTACTGAGGAGGCGGCCGTTGGTTGACTCCATCCATGAGAGTCTGCCCGATTCCTGGAGGGCCCCACTACACAGCTAAAAGTGTCTGGAACTTGCTAAACCAAATTCCTGGGCGGCTGGGGACTGACAGGAGGATGCAGCTGCTGTAGAGGTCCATGCTGCTGTAACTGGCATAACTGGTGCAGGAGACACTGTTGAAGGCAGGGGCAGTGTTCATTTGTGTCCTGTGAAGGTGGGTCTTACTGCCAACTCACCTGGGGATGGACTAACTGGGGATCCCAGATCCTCTCCCTGTGGATCTTGACACGCTGAAGGCATTAAGGAGACTCTTGTGCAAGGGCTCCATGGACAAGCTTGACCACACCTTGTGTGCCTTTTTTTTTAATCTGCCATTTTGTGCTGAAGTAACCATACTCTAGTGATGGAGCGAGGAGGGCCTTTACTTACAGCATGGATCCCCAGGGACAGACACCAGTAACTCCTGCCACACCTGAACTCTGTCCGGTGCTAGGCCCGATGGAGCCCTCGGCTAGTGGGCAGGTAGAGGAATTCACAACTTCTGGGCCACTCGATCTGACGGATCATTCCAGCAATACGTTGTCCCAGGGACAGAGTCGCCTCACGGGGCCGCGCCAGCAAAGAATTCCACTTACCTGCATCACGTGCAAAGATCGCCACTGATGTGGCCGAACAAACTTCACGCAACGAGTAGAGTCACCGAACAGGTGCTTCCACCAATTTGGCCTATGTCAAAAAGAGCGGGGAATCCTGAACAGGACACAGGTATCCCATTCATGATCCGTGCCCAGGCACTGCAGGCAGTGAAGGTGCCTGTGCGACGCTGGAAGCTCATGATGCAGGAAGCACTGGGACAAAATCCAGTTATCACCAGAAAACTATTGCATGGCGGTGCGGGAAAGGGGAATAGGCGCTAATCTCAATTAAAGAGACATTTTTAGGGAAGCTGCTGGTGACAAAAAAAAAAAAAAGCTGCATTGTATGGCAAGGTAACCAGTCCTGCCGAGAAGTTTGGGAGGAGTCAGCACAGGTGGAAACGCCCAGGCACGCCCTTGCATATTTCAAATTTAAAGGGGGGCGTTAGTTTCGCAGTGCAAAAAGGCTCTGATCCTGTCCCTGTGGCACGGACTCCCATCAGTATGCAATTGGTTATTTATAAAGCGCTTAATACCCATAGGTTTCTCAGAGCAGATCCGGGGGTTGAACCTGTGTTGCTCCCCATCGTCTTGCTTCCAAGACGAGCGCGTTGCACCTGAGCTATCCTCCCGAGACCTATGGAGAAAAGGGGTTGGGATGTTGGACTAAGGCAGTATAAACATGGGAAGTGTGTTTCAAGGAGCTTCAGCTGGGGAAGTTGTGTCCCCGGTGCACGTAAATGATCATACGATCAATGCATTAGAAGGAAAAGGAAGAGAGAATGCATTGCAACATAGGTACTGGGCGGAGCTTCATGGAAGCAGCTGTCTAGTGCATAGATCATAATGGAGAATAGGTTGCACTGCAGATTGTGTGATCATTGAGGGTGATTGACATGAGCCATCCCTTAATCTACCAGCACAGGCATTGCCCCACGTCCAAGAGAAAAGCAAGGTGAAATGTGTCTGATAAGTGCACACCTTTCGGATAAGGTCAGTCTTCGACTGGGAAGTAAAGTGACAGCCTTAAGCTTCCTTGGGTAATGTGTGTATACCACCAGTCGGAGCCTTCATTTTGCTTCTGTGGGAAAAGCCCAGCTACAGGGGCTTGTGGGGAAGATGTTCATGGGGCGTGTTTATGATCCACTGCAAAGCAGAACTGAGAAAGGCAACCACAAAGCTAAATCCTACATGAATACTTCAGAAAAAATATTAAGCTTTCCTTTTCAGATAGATGGGGGCGCTAAAATGCGGGGCCATTTTCAGTTGAAAAGGTGAAATACGCGGATTCTGTCCCAAGAGGCAGTGCCCTGGAAGGAAGGCGCGGGCAGCCCTAGCTAGGAGGCACTCGCTGCCCGCGGTCGGGCCACAGGGCCTGGAGTGCTTAACAATGCAACCCACGCTTGACCGAGACCGGTCCTCGATGCAAATCGGGAGCCGCAACCTCGGCGCTCGCTCCGTTATCAGAAACCACAAGCAAATACAGGGCAAGTGACGGCAAACAGCTGCACGGGGCGACGGTAACACGCAAACGGCGCCAGCGCGAGAGAACTTTGGCCTCTCTTGCGCAGGAGAGGGCGAGGCCTATCAAGTGACTTCGTGGAGGCATTGAACTGTGAACCTGGGAGCACAGGGCAGCTGCAGAGCCCTGGCACACTAAGGAAGATGGGCCCAGCAAGGGTATCCCACAAGGGGCATGCTGGGGGCGGAGTTTGGAGGAAGGGCAGAGTTCCGAGGCGGTGGAGTTGGTATTTTTACTCCACTGAAAGGAAATGTCCAAAATAATGGTTTTAAAATGGGGCAATTTCTTTCATCCTGCTTCTTTCCAAACTCCACACTGTACATCACTTCCATGGCAGTGGTGCCCCCAAAATGCAGTGATTTTTAGTACAGTAAGGGATCTATAGACATTACAGTAGAAGGTTACCAGGGTAGCTCAGTAGGGAGAGACCGTTGCTGAGATGTTACATATTAAAAGCTGCTTGTTAATCGTATGGCTTTTTGCAATTACTTATAAAAAAACAAGTGCTATAAAATGTGTTTGGCAAGAGCATGGTTTGGGCTCGTCGCTTGCTTATATTCAAGCGGAGGTGGGGGTATTTCTGACCCTGTAGTGAAAATCAAAACTTGGCCCCCATGAACCCACCGTTTAATTTCCTAATCACTGCTGTGAGCACAACAGAAGCATATCTTTCCGATTAAGCAGTTTGACAAGCATATAACATCACCGGAAGGGGCACAGAAATCATAGGATATGTGTGTAGTAGCCTGACAAAAAAAAAGAAATACATTTCAAAGAAAACTATTGAATGCAAGTTTGAGCAGCATTTTTTAGTTTGAAAAACACTTTTTTCTATGGAAGTCTAAGGTGCAAATTTGGAAAACAATAGTGCCCAGCAAGTAGAAAGCCTGCTTTTAACACTGCTGGCCCCCACCCTAGTCAAAGACGTCATTTATGGGTTGCAACTGCGATCCCTGAGGTCTCCCTTGTTACCCCTGTGGTGTGGTCTCCCTTGCTACCCCTAAAAAATATATATGGGATACATTACTTACCGTAATCGTATTTCTGATGCTTGTATCTGCTTAGATTCACATGCTGTGCATAGGCCGACATCTAGTGGAAGCTGCAGAGTATTAGTTTGTTTTTCGAAACTCGAAAATGGGCGTCGACACAGGGCCTGCCAGTAATACTATCCCTAGTGCAACGTCCACTGTACCCATGATCCTTCACGCGTGTAGGACCCTCCGATAGTATTTTTTCTGACATGAGGTAGCATGAGTACAGATTATCCAAGCAGATAGAAAGATAAGACTACAAGCATCCATGCACCTTCTCTCAGAGGGGAGGAAGGGCGGGTCGCATGTGAATCTAAGCAGATACAAGCATCAGAAATACGATTACGGTGAGTAATGTATCCCTTCTGAGGCTTGTGGAATCTGCTTGGATCACATGCTGTGCATAGATTAGCGAGCAGTGTTAGATGAAGGAGGTTGGATGTGAGAAGGGTCATGAGCAAATAGATGTCTTAGAACCGCTTGTCCCACTTGAGTATCTGTCTTGGAATGAGTGTCAATTCAGTAGTGCTGAGTAAAAGTGTGAATAGAGCTCCATGTAGCTGCTTTGCAAATGGTGTCAAGGGGTACATTTGCAATGAAAGCCAGAGTGGCCCCAATGCCTCTTGTAGAGTGGGCTCTTACCGTAAAAGGCAGAGTCTTTTCAGAAAGGGAGTAACATAGTTGGATACAATTGACTATCCATTTGGAGATGGCACCTTTAGAGACGCGATCTCCTTCTCTGCCTGTAGCTATGGAGACAAACAGTTGGTCTGTTTTCCTTAGCGGTCTGGTCTTGTCTACATAGTAGAGGACCGCTCTTCGCACATCTAGAGTGTGTAGTTTCACCTCAGCAGATTTTTTGGGTTCTTGGAAGAAGGCCGGAAGCTCAATGGACTGGTTAACATGGAATTTAGAAAAAAACTTGGTGAGAACCTGGGTTGTGTTCGTAGAACCAGTTTATCCTTATGAACAGTAAAGAAAGGATCCTGCATTGACAGAGCCTGAATTTCACTGACCCTTCTTATGGATGTAATGGCTACTAAGAAGGCAGTTTTATAGGTCAGGTGTTTGAGACTGGCTTTAAGCATGGGTTCAAAGGGTGGGCCCATGAGCTTAGCAAGCACCACATTAAGGTCCCAACCAGGAGGTGGGTTTGAAATTGGAGGGTGGAGTCTCTCTACCCCTTCTATGAAGGCTTTAAACACTGTTACTTTTCACCACAAAACCATGCTGTGGGAAGTGGTGTAGGCTGACAGCGCTGCCAGGTGTACCTTCAGTGAGTTAAATACCAGCCCTGCATCCAGCAGGTGGAGCATGTAAGTGACAATATTGAAAGGAGTGCAATCAACCAGGTTTATTTGCTTATTCTGGCACCAGATAACACATTTTTTCCATTTATCAAAGTAACAGTGCCTCGTTTTAGGCTTCCTAGATTCTTTTAGGATGTCATTACATCTCTGTGGTAAGTTGAGATGTCCAAACTATGACTCCAGGAGCCATGCTGCCAGGTTCATTGAGTTGGGTTGAGGATGCACTGTTTGACCCTGGTGCTGGGACAGTAAGTTGTACCAACACAGGAGTCTGATGGGTTTGCACACCGCTAGTCTGCTTAGGTGAGATCCCCTGGAACATGTTGAGATGACAGGTAAATGTTCCGTCTGAGTGCCCATATTCAAATTTTCTGGGCAAGCTTGGACAGATTTGGCGAACAAGTCCCTCCCTGTTTGTTTAGGTAAAACATCGCTGTTGTGCTGTCCATCAGGATCTGCACTGACAGGTCCAACAGGTGGGGTTCGAAAGCTTGAAGCGCTCTGAATACTGCCAGAAGCTCTAGCAGATTTATATGATTCTTGGCTACTTTGTGAGACCAGAGACCCTGAGCTGTGTGGTGAAGGAGGTGTGCTCCCCACCCTGACAGGGATGCATCTGTAGTGACTACAGCCTGTACTTCTGGATCGTAGAAGTGTTTCCCCTTTGACAGATTCTCTCTTGTCCACCAGTGAAGACTTTGAACAAGTGTTGGTGAAACGACCACTAGATCGTCCCACTGACCATTTGCCTGAGACCACTGTTTCACCAACCATTCTTGCATGGGTCGCATGCACAGGCGCGCGTGGGGGACCAGGTAAATACATGACGCCATCATGCCTAGCAAACGCATCGCTTTGCGCACCCTTATGTGGCGACCGGGCTGATAAAAAGGAATTTGCAGTAGTATATTCCGAATTCTTTCCTCTGATGGGAAGGCCAACCCCTCTTGAGTGTCTAGGACAGCTCCTAAGAACTGTTTGGAGGTGCTCGGCACCAGTCTTGATTTTTTCTCGTTTATGGAGAAACCCAATTCGAAGAGGAGGTCGATCGTTCTTTCAATGTTTGACCTGCAAATTACTGGGGTCTTCCCCGTGATGAGCCAGTCGCCCAGGTAAGGGTACACCAGGATTGCCTCCCTGCGCAGGTGTGCCGCCACCCTTGGAGCCAAGGCTATACCGAAGGGCAGCACCTTGAACTGGTAGTGCTGACTGTCCACCTTGAAGCGCAAGAATCTTCTGTGCGCTGGGACCATGCAAATATGAAAATGGGCATCTTTCATGTCCAATGTTGACATGTAATCCTCCTTTTTTAGGAGGGGCATTAACTCTTGGAGAGTAGTCATGCAAAACTTTTGGGGCTTGACATACTTGTTTGCAGGGTGTAAGTCTAATACTGGGCGCATTGTCAAATCTTTTTTTGGCACAAGGAAGTATGTTGAATAAATACCCTTGTTTACTTGGTTGACCGGGACGAGTTCTATCGCGTCCTTTGCTAGAAGATTGACGATCTCCTCGACGAGGATCTTTTGGTGGTCCAAGGAATGCATCTTGACGTGGAGGGTGGTTTCGGGGACGCTCGAGCAGTTCTATGCAGTATCCTGCGGACACTGGACAGCACCCTTCTGTCTGATGTGATCCCTTCCCAAGCTTGGGTGAAATTGGAAATGCGTCCCCCTACTGGGGATGCGTGAGAAGGGACCCTGAGCACGGCGTCCCTGTTTTGCGGGAGGCGTGCCGCCTCTGCTGGGGATGCCTCTACCCTTTCCACGGCCCCTCTTGTTTCCTCTGCTGTAACTTTGAGTAGACTGCTGGTTGTTACCCCATGATGTACCCTGCCCCTGTGAATAATTGGAGCCTCTTTGTGAATTTTGGCCGCGTGGGCAACAAAATTACTATTGCCTCTTTGATTAGGGGGCTTGTTGGTCAACTGTCCCTGGGATTTCAGAGTATCATACTTGTCTTTGGCAGTCTTTAATGCGTCCTCTACTGCTTTGCCAAAGACTAGATTAGGTTCCACCGGCATTTTGATTAAGTATGCTTGTGTCTCGGGTTTAAACCCTGACTGTCTTGACCAAGCATGCCTCTTAATGACAGTGCTCCCTGCTATTAGCCTGCTTGCGTTATCCGCGGCATCAAAGGTTGCCTTAAGGATGCAACCGGACATGGCTCTCCCCTCCGACGCAACCTGGGCCAACTGGCCCTTTAAAGGTTCCTGTGTGGAGTCGATGAGGGCAGCTACTTGCTCCCACTGGTGGCAGTTGTAACTAGCCAGCAGAGTGGTGGAGTTGGCAATCCTTGTCTGGTAAGCAGAAGTGGAGGCTACCTTCCTTCCCAACCCGTAGATTTTCTTGGTCTCCTTATTGGGGGGAGCCTCAGATGATGATAGAAGTGTTCCCGCCCTCTTCCGGGTATTAGTAACTTCCAGGGAGTCAGGCTTCAGTTGACCCCTTATGTGAAGCGGGTCCGATTGGGCTGCCCTGAACAATTTCTCGATTCTGGGGTTTACTGCCCTTGTGAGGTTAGGATTGAGAAGGGAAGGAACAATTCTCCGTTGGATGGACTTGAGAATTAGAATGACTTGGGCAATGGGTTTCTCTTCTCCCACTAGTTCCTCAGCAAAATCCCTCTCCTCCTGTGCTCCCCGAGTGTCTATGCGGAAGTGTTCTGCCGCTTTAGTTAAGACCTCATTTAGGAGGGGCTGGTTGTCGACTGGAGAGTCGGTAACTTGAGGTTCTTTGCCTACAAGGGAGTCTATTCTGTAGACTTCTGGGTCGTCTTCCTCCTCCTCCTCTTGGTCCTCGTCATCCCCATAATAGTCCACCCCAGTTTGGTCGTCCAACGTTACCAAGTTCGGATCCTCATCCTGTAGTGGATCCTCACTATACTGGGTGTAAGGTTGGATGTAAAAAGGGTCTGAAGACAGACCTTGCATTGGGGTCTCAAACCAAGGTTTCTTACCAGGGGGCTGCGGGTCCCTAGATCCTGAGGGAGTAGCCCCGTCAGGGGTATAGGTGAGGAAGTGTTCTGGGTTCTTGGAGTAGAAGTCTGCAAGGGAGGACATTCTAGTCATTACCCTGTCTATATCCTCACTGGTCAATTTCTTGGAACTGGGAATGACCCTTTCTTGAGAGAGTTCCCCTTCTATGACTTGACTGGACCTATGGGCCTGTGCAGGTGTCTTGGCTAGATGCTTATCAGAAGACTTAGAGCTGTCTTTATGTAACTGTGGTGCAGAAGAAGGGTGCAATGGTTTCTTCTGCTGTTTCCCCCCTTCCCCAAGAGTGTTTCCCTGGTGTTTTCACCCTCACAGTGCTTTTCGACGCCTGGCGTCGAGATTCAGTGGTAGTGTCCCTTTCCTTAGAGTGAGGATGTCGGGATTCGGAAGCAGCCGCCGAAAGGTCTGCTGTAGCCGACTCCTGGTGAGCGGCCTGGGGCTGGCGGTCAGCTTAGTATTCTGACGAGCTTACCTCCATGACTTTGGTGAGTGAGGCACTTTTGCCAACTGTCGATGGTTGCCTGGTGTCGTGAGGCGATCTTGACCGAGAACGCCCAGAGGACACTGATTCTGTCGACCGCTCTTTGTGTGCCTCTTTCCGAGAACTCGACATGTGCGTCGAGTCTCGGTAGTCTCGGTTGGACTTCGAGTGTTTAGGTGTGGAAGTGGTGTGAGAAGCGCTTGTGTCGCCGGGTGTGTTCCCCATAACTGCCCTGCCGGACAGTCTTCCGAGGTCGGGGACTTGCGCTTGGGCGTCTTTCGACGCCTCGTTGCCCTCGCCGTCCGAAAGTCGGCGTCACCGCCGGCACTGAAGGTGCCTTCCGCTTCCATGGCCTCGCATTGTCTGGCGTGGGGGGCCCAACGTTTGGTCGAGCAGTCCTTTAGTGTCTTAGCCTTGAACCGGCTACACGCTCTACAGTTTGCCTCAGGGTGGTCCCTCGGCAAGCAGAGGTTACCGTGGCGTGTTTGTCAACCCAAGGATCCTTGCGGTTGCACTTGGGGCAGAATTTGAAAGGGGTACCCTCCATACGCACCTTGTGGAAGCAGGCTACTGTGTGTAGGAAAAGATATATGAGTGTAGAGTATGTTTCCACCCCCCACTCTCCCTACTTGCAGGGCCGAGGTCAGAGGCCTTCCGAGGCCCAAAGTCCGTCATGCAGCTCTCGACGGTTGTTTCTTCTCGGGGCCGGCGTCGAACCTCGAACTTCGATAACTTGACGTGGGAGTGCAAGAAACGGGGAAATATGATATTTAGCAAAATATGGCTGAAAGCCAGGGAACTCTGTCGAATGCTTCCATCAAGTATGGCGGAAAAAAACAATCTGAGGGTCCTACATGCGTGAGGGATCATGGGTACAGTGGACGTCACACTAGGGATAGTATTACTGGCACGCCCTGTGTCGACGCCCATTTTCGAGTTTCAAAAAACAAACTAATACTCTGCAGCTTCCACTAGATGTCGGCCTATGCACAGCATGTGATCTAAGCAGATTCCATTAGCCTCAGAAATATATATATATATATACACACATATCTTTTGGGCCTGGACCATGTGGCTCTGTTTCTGGAGTGGCTGACTTTCTCATTCAAGCCTCTTAAAACAGGGGGTTCCACAAGTGTACCACTTTGAGCAATGACCCTAAATAAGAAAGAATAGGAATAACAAATAATGTGTCTTTTTTGGGAATTCTATACAATAATTACCAGAATCATTAAAGGATTATTTCAGAACACTTCAGGGGTGAGTCACTGCTTTAGTCTGTTCTTAAACACCTCAAATTCACAATGCAGACACAAACTTCCAAAAGGCATTTACAGTAGAATAAGCATCCATTTCGGACTATGTATTTTGCTTTTTGCAAGTTGCAGTTATAGCATGTTTTTTTCTGTCGTCTCTGTTATGATAATCACAAGACATTCCATCTTGGTGCCCTCGCTCACTTAACTAAATCCTTGTGTACAGTGTAGAAATATTTGACCATAGCACATAAAGTGGCTCTTGATTTCATTGCGACACAATGAATGCTTTGTTGCGATGTGTCTATCTTTCCTACATGGTGTTCAGGATGTTTGTTTGCATGGATGAGGTAACCAGTGCCCAGAGTACGGGATGCTGTGTGAGGTCAACATGTGAAGTCTGAAAAGTAGATCCATGCAGACTTGACATGTGACAACTTTGCACAAGACCTAAAAATGAACTAGCCTGCTGTTAAATCTGTAACCAGTTTAATTGTATCCACTACAGAGTGTAATTTGCTTTCTGACTGCGAAAATTCAGACATGTAGTTGCTCATTTTACTAAAGCCCGTAAACTAGCTCTAGCTGGTAAGAAAACTCATTGGGTTGAGCGCTTGCTACAGCGATGTGTGTGTGTGTGATCTGAAGGTTTCAGGTTCAAATCCCGGCAAGGCCAACTCAGCCTTTCATCCTTCTGAGGTTGATAAACGAGTACCAAAACAGGTTGGGTGGTATTGTATGTATATTTGTTCTATATAAAGCACATAAGTGCCACACAATAACACATTATTATTTGGCCTTGGACGGCTGCTTGCATTGACAGTAATTTGGTAATATGGGCCCTTACAAACCGATATTAACGATACATATGGATCCCTTCTTGTATGAAATGTATATCACATTACAGTGAGCATATTTTTCATAGTGTACTTACGAACAATGCTATGTGATGCCACTTTTTGTCAAGGGGTGAAATGTTGTGTTCCATTGCTTTCTGTGATGTCACTTCAGGGTGGGGCAAATGACATCACTTCCTGTGATGTCATCAGAGGTCAAGAGTCATGTGATTTCACTTCCGATATCCCTGGCATTTCAGTGAAATGCCGTCCTTGACCCTAGTGATAGTCATGGCCCATTAATTCCCATGATGTCCCTTTCAGGCCAGAAGATAGGAAACAGGCAGGGCAAATAGAGCCTGAGAACGAGCTAGTTATGGCTGGGGAAAGGAAGCCAGGGCAGATTAGATCACTGGGCTCAGGGCTGAGGCAGACCGGGCTGGCCAGACATCTGATGGCGGATCTCGGACCCAGCAAGAGCCTTCCATTGACCAGCGCTGGGTAGGGCGGAACAATGTCTCGCAAACTACTGCTGCCACTACGTTCCCCCTGGCAAGCGGTACCCCATTTGTAGTCTCTTGATGGGAAAGAGGCAGGGGACAGTACAGGACAATTTACGATAGCAATGGCATTTAGGGATCAGTGACCTAACCTGGCCATTACCTGCATGGACAGTTTAAATGTATGCAAACATGCCTCTGGGAGGGGTACGTAGTTGCGGGAGTATGACATGCACCAGCGAAAAGTAGTGAGGAGAGCAGGACATCAGCAGCGAAACCTAGTGGCTAACCAGATGATGGCGCATGTTCCAATAAAACCGACTCCGCATTGGAGAAAACCGGTAGCCACACGAAGTTTCACAGCATGTGCAGTACAGCAGTGGCATTCCGGAGCAGGACATTTTGGCGCGGCCGGTTCGGCGCGGGACGATTTGGCGCGGCGGGTTCCGCGCAGGAGCCGGTTCCGCGCAGCAGCCCGCGCCGAACTGGCCGCACATAAATGTCCTGCGAATTCTTCATGCAGGCACCACAGCCACACAGACTACATAGCCGGGCCCGCGAAGGTGTGGGCTGTGCTGCTCGGAGCAATGTGCTCCGAGCAGCACAGCCCCCACCCTCGTCAGCCCGGCAGATCTAATCTGCCCTGTGCGCCGCACACCAGTGCACATCGCCTGCTGTTTAGGGAAACGTTCAGTGCGGTGCACTGAAAGTGCGAGTTTCTACTTCATCCCACACTATTTTAAAATGAAACCGCTCTAGAACAGTTTCATTTTAAAATAGTGTGGGATGAGATTGAAACTCGCACTTTCAGTGCACTGCACTGAACGTTTCCCTAAACAGCAGGCGATGTGCACTGGTGTGTGGCGCGCCAAAACATCCCAGCGCCGAAACATCCTGTCGCCGAACTGGCCACGGCAAATCGGCCCGCGCCGAACCGGCAGTACCGAAACAGGGTGTACCGTTGGCATTCAATTGCTAGGGCGTGGAGCGTACAGCAGCGACCCCTAATGACCAGTCGGTGAACACCACATGCAGACGGGCCACCTATTCAGTAAGGAAGAAAACAATATTGGCCCATGTCCGAAAGATAAGTTCTCCTTTAAATCTCCAGGATCAGGTGTGCTGTGGTTTATGTGGACTGGAACACATGCAACCCCCAAAATATAGCAAATGCTGGTTAATTAAGCGCTAACACTAAGTAGCACCGTGTGTTTCCTTGAATGATATTACTACAGTGCTGCTTTGACACAGAGGTGATAGTGCCCCTTTTACAAAGAACGTCTAGGAAATTAAAAAAGCGTAGTATGAGCGGTGGATTGTCTGGGTAAATGTTACAGACATCTAACATGTTCAGCAGAGGGCTTGGGTGACGGTGCACATTTCACAAGATGAGGGAAGAGAACAGAGGCAGGCCCGGCTGGCCCGCCAGAAGGAGGAGAGGGGATGAGACTCCACCAGGGAGGGAGGGGGGACGGAAGCAAGGGCGGGGAAACGAGGCGGCAACACGCGAGAGGAGGGAAAGGCAGGAGGAGTCATCCGAAGGGAGGGGAGAAACAGAGAAGCATAAAGGAGACGGGGGCGGGGCAAGGCACCAGTGATGGGCGGTCACCCCAGGTGGGAGGGACGGGCAAGCGAAAGGGAAGTGGAACTCGTAGAAGCGCGAGGAGAGGAGACGAGAAGGGGGATCGGGGAAGGAAGAGGTGCCACTGCTTATCTAAGTATCTCCTCGCGTTATTAACCCCCTCCCTGTCGCTGACGTCCACCTCCTCTCCCCAACACGTCATCTTTTCTGACTCATCCTGTCAGCTCGCACCATATCACCTCAGCTATCACACTTAAGCTAGCAGGGGATTTAAGTTCGCTAGCTAACGCATTCTGGTTGTTGTAGTGTTCGTTAAAGTCAATTGGAGTCAATTCATGCAATGCCAATAGTAAGACAAGGCCATGACTGAAGAATTGGGGTTTCCTTCACACCGAGTCATTTGGACACCCCAGTCGTATCAGGTTGCTTGCATCTGTTATTATAAGTGCAGGACGAACAAACCAGAAGCCAAGAAATACAACCCAAAGAGGATCTCAAAATATGCATGCGACGGATTGGATATCAGTCCAGACATAATGTCGCCTTCCCTGCATCAACCCTGAATCCCCCAAGCCTCCTCCCCCGTCCCTTAAGCCTCCTACAATACACTCCAATCACCCAAATCACATCTAACTTACCACTCGACGGCCAACACACTCCTCTACCATACCAATAGCTAGCATTCTTTAAGCACTCCAAAACGCACCTGTCCACCCACTTCAAGACACAGAAATCACCCAGTTCCCTAAATCACCCATACAGGAATCCCCAAAGAGCGTGAACCCCAGAAAAAAAGCCAAAGAACTCCATTAAAACACATGGGATCCACCAAAGTGACCAAACCCTCCCCTAAAAGGCACTTCAAGCACACCCCCTCCTCCTCCAACTCCCAGAGTTAACACTTCCACTACACCTCACCTGCTCAGGCACTAACTATCCCAAACCCCAAAACAGACTCGAGTGTTCAGGACACCGCCCACTGGAAACAGTCCCAGAGGCCATTAACTTCCAGTGCTTGGGTGGGGTGAAAGGAGTGATATGCAGCAGGAATGCCCCCAGTGAACCCAGATGCACCTCAAATGTAAGGCCCAACTCGGGCAAAAACAGATCCAGGGTGTTTTGTGCTCGCAGGCACAGGGGGTGTGGCCTAAACGTTTGGGCGGGACTACTGGGAATTGGCTCAATTCCGATTTTCATATGGATGCGCCTCGTCCATAAAGACTAATATAATAGCACGGGATGCTACCAACAACAGTTCTGGGTGGAGAAGCGTTGGCTGGGGCATATTATTCTAGGACAGATGTATGCAACCTTTCGCTCTACAGAGGTTTTGGACTACAAATCCCATCAGCCCTATCAAGCATAATCAATGGTGAGGGATCATGAGAGTTATACTTCAGGAAAATCAAGGCATGTGTTGTGTGCATGCCTGTAACAGCATGCTGGCTATTGGTGGAATGGTAAAACCATACACTTCAACTATTGTCAAAAGACCCCGTTGCGGTCAGTGTCACCATTTCTTCCAAGCATTTCTGGGATAACAAAAAAAAAAAAGTTCAGTGTCTTTAAAGGCCCAGGTTGCACCAAAACCACTGGATCCCCATAGAGCTGGCACCCAACAGGCTGACAGTAAGATCACGGCCTGTGGTGGACATCACCAGGCGGGTGTGGGCATTCTAGTGGCTGGTCAACGTTCAAACAGGGAGGCATACGTGCCCACCTCAACGGGGAACTAGTGAACGATCCGCCTGCAGAGAAATGCGGGTAAAATAACTGAAAATATCGCACTTTATCCAATTCTTCTTGTGCACTTTGGTGATAACAATGGTAGGTTTCACTGGCAGGTCTGGATGAGACCAGAAGCCATATTCCAACACTTCAGAGGCCAGCTCAGCCCAGAGCATTGCTATGGAAATTGTATGTGCCCCCATCAGAAAACCGCACACCGGACAGAAACGAGGATGCATAGTAGAAACATCTTTTTGCCGCAGAACTGAGGCAGTTTGAGATAAAGTGTGCCACTTCCACACTGAGAAAATGGCAGTCGTATAGGGGACTACGCCTCAATCGTAATAATCACAACATTTTTCGTCAGTTTATTCAATGCATTTGAAATTGTTTTAATTTCATTGTAAAGAGCTCACTTTTTTTGTGCTGCAATCCTTCACTTTCAAAGTCAAAGTTTTGAGCAAACAACATCAATGCCAATAGCTTGTGTCTAAATAACTTTCCAGGATAAACCATTTTTGTGATAGACTGTAAAGATTTAAATGCAAAAGATTTTAAAAAAAACATTTATACACATAATTAGTTAGTAGTCAACAGAGCTAAGAATAAACACTGAACAAAAGTAAGATCATCAAAGAAATGCAGTGCATTTTGGGTTTCGCTCACACAAGCACAAAATGGCATGTAGCCTAGCGCGTACCCATGCGACAACAACAATATCCAGGATTCTGGTAAATGGCGATCAATAACTCTCTCCATGCTGCATTCAAAATTGCACAAAAGAATGACTCACAGCCCCTTCCTCCCACAGTGTCTGCTCTAAGATGGACAAAAGATGCAATTGCTTCCTAGGCACCACTTGAAATCGCATTCAGACCAAAACGTTACAATATAAATCTTGTTACTGCAGTTTTGGAAAAGATGGATTACATGCATGTCCCACCGCAGCCAATATGTTCAATCTCTTAAAAAATGCTCTTCTAAGCATGCACCAATTATTGTCATTTTACACATTTAAATCCTTCAATCCTATCTACATCTTTTCACAAATCCATTGCAGTTTCTTATGGAATGATCATCTTTTTAGTTTATTGTACATGTTGATCTCTTCAGTTACTGTTCTGAACAATAATGCTCGATTTACTCTGTAAAGTGTGTGCTATAAAGGATCCAGCTGTTCATTCAAGCCCCTGGTGCCCAAGCTTGACAGTGTATTAATATGGCTGTGTGAGCGCCATCCCAGGGATGTTTCCAAATGTGTTGCAACACATCAAATGTGCTTGGGTCTACATTTTCTTAAATGCCAGGCTGTAGGTGACTGACGTTTGAATGGCAGGCTATAGGTGACATTTCATTAGTTCTTAAACTATCCGATTTATGCCCAACACAGTTGCAGATGGGTTTTACTTTAAACCCAATCTCGTACTAAATGCTCAAACTCTTGATATTTCACCAATCCAATCGTAAATACTTCTTAAGCAATGTCCTTTTTCTTGTAAACTCTACACTTCCTCTTTCTCTATAGACAACATTTTGTGCCTTTCTCTATGGAGGGCTTCACACTGATATGTGGTTAGGCACCTTGATTTTCAAGAAGTGTCTCTGAGTGGGGGACGGGGCGGCGGGGGGCTTACCTCTTATCCCCAAAGCACTTCAAGTCGTATTATCGGATACTAACGTGTCTACCTTATTAGAAGTAGCTACTAGCCCTTGTTCTGGAAGACCTCTCTATAGTGTATTGTCTCTAGAATTTCCCACAACCGCGGATGCTATTGTCTCGGGATGTTCCTTTTTGGTTTAGGCTATCTCCCCTTTTTATCACACTTTCAATAGTTCTGATCGCATTCTGAACACCAAACGTGTTCTTTTCTCTCCCTCTCGCCGCTTAGAAATCATAGGATTCCATAATTCCCAACATCAGGGCTTGGCGTGACTTTTCCCTATTAGCAGGGCCTAGACTTGCGAGCCAAGAGGCAGCATGGTTTCCCCGCAATAAGGTCAGTGGAGATTTACCAGGTCAGCATCACTTTGTGGCAGAGTTTCTCTACGGCCTTGTTTTTTTGTTCATGCTAAAATATCACAAATGGTCGGTGGCTGGTGTAAGGAAAACACTAAATATCCCCAAAAACACGTCACAAATAATCAAATTCGTACTTCCTGCATTTTCCCCGAAGTATAATTTTCCTCGTGGACATTTAGTAGCACCTGTATTTTAAAATCTGAGAAAGACAGCACAAATCTCTCTTAACACCCCAGTCGGCACTTTGACAAAGTGCTCCCATTTCATGAATTGGGACATCCGGAGGCCACACAGACGCCCGACAGAAGCACCCGGGAGCCACCAAGTGATGTTGGAGGGCATACAAATGTATAGGACAGGAGATAGCGGAACGTGAGAGGCACGGAATCCGCGAGGAGAAGCCAGAGTATGGGACAAGTGGAAGCCACCAAGACATGTCAGTTGGAGGGGGGGGAACAGGCAGTACATAAGCAAAGGCGCCGGAGAGAAGGACACGTGGGAGGAGTGGAGAGATACCACAGGGAAAACAATACGATGGATTGCCATTTTCTAAGATCGACAACACAGACCAATGGACTAACACCAATTACCAACTACTGGAGTTGGAGCAAAAAGCGAAAACGTCAAAGAACAAATATGGTGCCATCCATACGGGAGCACTCATCTCCAACTGCCCTTCAAATTCAAATGATAGGGAGAGAGGTGAGAAGGCAGCAAATAAGGAGGGAGGGAAAGCAAGGAACTAGGGAGAGAGGAGAAGCAAACACAGCTTCAAGAAGTTCACAATACAGGGTCCAGGCCTGTAAGACTGTTCGCAGGCTAGAGCTGGTGAGTATATATGTGTCCCCATGCTTTTCCCCACTCATGGTCCAGGAGTCCCTGTCCTCCCTCCCCTCATTCTCCATGCTATCTCCCCTCATCCAAATGGCACAGCTGTGACAAATCAACCTCAGGGCACCAGCGGTCCACGGATGAATATCGGTTTTTAAACCATTAATCAACCCCACATCTCTAGTCAGGGATCCGAACAGATTGGGAACACAAGCAAATTATAAGCCTTGTCCAATTTGGGTAACGTGGATGGAACAGCAGCCTTTTCTCTGAAAAGTCGTGGATCGTTGGTTAGTTGCAACACAGCAAAAATACAATTACCCAATGATAAAAGTGACTGTCCTGTCAAGGTTGTATATAAATATCTACTTTATTATTATCAAAACAGACCGTTCTAACACACTACAAAATACAACCCACCCTGTTAAGGAATGCAGAGGACAGACAGTTTCAAAGAATTAAAAGGGATGCACTCTGGATACTGACAGGAGGGTAGTCGGTATAGTAATGAATCGCAATAGTTCAAGGATACTTGGTTTCAACAAAAAGGGAGCAATGGGTCATAACATGTCACTGGGGCTTTGAGAGAAGGACCAGGGGGACAGAACCACAATGAACCTTGTGCTGTAGGAGTTCTATGTGCTCGACAGGGTCGAGTCGGTTTCAGGGCACTTTGCAGCATCTGCAACAGAGTTCAAGACGGGAGACAGCTGCGGGTATAAGGCGGCAGGCAGTGCTGCAGGCTGGCCTACACAGCGGCTCGGGGTCAGGAATCGTTGTCTCAGTGCTGGTTGGCGGCTCTGAAGCACTGGTCGAGGCGTCTTGGATGTTTTTAGCGACTGCGGCGTAACAGTCAGCGGTGCAGTCGGTTGTAGCTCAATGGGCTCGACTGGCTTGAAAATGTCCATTAAGGCGGACGTTGGTAGATGCTTGTCGATGCACTCCTCCTAGCTTCTTCAATGGGCTCATCCTTTAAGGTGGACGGGCCAAAGCTGAGGAGAGTGTTGCAGGCAGCTGCCTCGACCTTGTCTTAATCCAGAGACTCTCTGACACTTCCCACCTAGGAAGTTTGCTGCAGAGGCATGCTGTGTGCTAGCTGGGGTCCAGTTCTGGAGCTGCTGGAGGGTCCTCTGGATTCGGTATCTCCCTCTGTTCACTGGGAGATGTTTAGGGGAGGGATCTTGCTTCCCTCTTGGAGGTGGTCCTGGCCTTCCTTCACTGGCAGAAGATGTAAGGCAGACTGGGTCCAATGCCAAATGGACCACAGTGATTGGTGTAGGCTAAGCCTACCTTAAAGACCCAATCCTGGGTCCCCACCAACAATCTCCTGTATGCGTGAAGTCATAACTAGATTGCTTTGCAACAGAAAAGGTAAAGGGGTGAAAGCATGTACTAAGTCCCGCCCATCTTTGTTGTGGATCAAAGGATCCCTCTGGTTAATGGAGCTCTATGTGGTTCCTGATTAAAGAGACAGGTCTCCCTTGAAGCTGCAGCGAGAACAGACTTTCTAGCTCCGCCAAACCACATTCTCATACTTTCTGAATGGGGTCCCCCTGCAGGGATGACTACTGTAAACACGCATTCCCAAACATGACATTTCACTGTCAATCGATACTAAGGGCAGGAGCTGGCTTCAGGTTGACACAGTGCATCTAAAAGGGTGTTGGGGTTTTCCGTCTCCTTATTTAGTCTCTGCAGCCAGGCCCCATATGGACTTGTTTGAATTAAACTCCGATTAGTATGTGAATGCTACCACCAGCTACATGGCTCAACAAAAGGACAAGGTGGATCCATGCAGCCGTTAGTTAATTAGGCTGTCCATGGCAGGGGGAAGTTTGGCCTGCCCCTTTTTGGAGATGCATTGTGTACTCCACCTGTCAGATCCCAACTAAATATGACGGGGGGGCTACACCTGTAGGCTGTGTCCACCCAGAGTACATGGGTCTATGTCTATGCCTATGTCACATGGTGAGCATAGGAAAATGTGTGCGGATTATCACTACACATTTTCCGGAGGTTGATCTACCATCATTCAATTTTATTTAAAAAATTTTAAAAAGTCCAGACGCGTGCAAACCTACTGCGCTGATGGTTGAATTCCTCACAACCACATTGGCAAAACATTGTGTTTACATAGTTTTTGGAATCCGCTTCAAAACTACAAAACGCAATTTGATACTCATCCTATAAATCACACCAAAATCATGTAAAAGTACAGACATTAGATACAAATCGACAGGATGCCATCATATTCCAAAAGGAAGCCCTTTTCCTCTCTCCGTTTTATATGATATGGATTCTTCTTGACTCCAGGTCATCCCCAGTGGGGACAGTCCACAACTTGTTCAGATGATAACCCCTGACAGCCCCACCGTATCTCTTTGTAGTTTGGCTCCTGTGCCCACCCCGATCCCTACCCCAGCCACACCATGCACTAAAATTAGATAAATACTCAATGCTTGCTTGAGAATGCAATTTCTTTTTTGAGAACTGGGGAACCCTAGGCTGAGGGACGATGCACCCTGCTCTGTGAAACACATACTGCAAGTATGTATCTGTCTGTACTGGAGGTGGGCAGCTTGCACAGTCCTTGCATGTAGGGAAACCAATCTTTTTTCCTGTTTCCGATGGAACAGTCCGTGCCATAGTCTTGTGCATTGTTTGATTCCTTACCTTGAGACAATGAGAAAACTACCTACTAAGGGGTCAGAGGCATCGCACGTTTGGGATATGTATGTATTCCACCCCCTAAACCCAGTCCAGCTACCCTTTGTTTCACAGTCGGCGTGCTTCTCTTTACCTTTGTGCATCCTGGCACTGCTTTCGGGCCAAAGGATGGTGTACCTTGCTTCATGCAGCAATTCAAAGAATCCACACTTATATTTTTTATCTATTGGATATTTGTAAGGCGCCTATACAACAAGTGGTGTATCAAGGCGCCGCGAGACAAAAAGGGGGTGGGGGAAGACAAGGGAGAAAGATACAATAACGGTCCTACTAGGCCTTGTGACATTTGGATTGTGCAAGTGCAGAACAACAAGTGCGGGTCTGCGCAAAAAGAAGTGCTAAGGTGGGAAGGATAAAGGGGCAAAGAGCAAGTGCTAAGGGGAGGCCAGAGGGCAAGTGCCAGGTAATGCAGGTAAGTGAAGGGAAAGGCAGGCCTGGGGTTCTGTAGTACTCAGAGGGAACCAGGCAGCCAGTCAATGAGGCAGAAGATCGTGTTAGCAGGGGAAGGCGAGAGTGAAGGAGGAGGAGAAAAGGAGGGTCTTGAGGAGCTTCCAGAATTCAAGGAGATCTGGCTCAAGCCTGAGGTGCAAGGAGATTCTTCCAGAGAGCGGCTCCTGTGGAGGACAGACATCTACCCCCACTCTTTGCTTAGAGCAGCGTCTGATTCACAGAGAGTTGGAGCTAGCAGACCAAAGTGCTCTAGCTGGGTAATGTAGCGGGGTCCCAGGCCCCAGAGAGCCTTGTGGATGATGCAGAGGGTCTTGAATTTGATCCTAGCAGCAACCGGGAGTCAGGGGAGAGAAATTAGCGCTGGAGTGATACAATCCCTGGGCTTGAAGCCTAGAATAAGTCTTGAAGTCCTATTCTAGATTAGATGAAGGGGAAGAAGGGAGGATGAAGGAAGATTGAGGAAGAGGCTGTTGCAGTAGTCCAGCCTAGAGAGGACCAGAGCTCTGGAGACATTGAGTTTCTGGGGAAGGTGAGGAAAGGGAGAATACCTCTGAGGAGGTGCAGGTGATAGTGGGCCTTCTTGGCAAGGTCCGCAATGTGAGGAGAGAGGTAGAGAGAGGAATCTAAGATGACACCAAGGTTTTTTGCCTCTCAAAAGGGTCACGGCAGGGGTCCCATAGAGGGCACCCAGAGGGAGGACAAGTGGGAGCTGAGGTCCCAATGAAAAGGATCTCATTCTTACTGGCATTAAGGCAGAGATCATTGACAGCACACCATGACTCAATGATATGATATGGCCTTTATAACTTGCCTGTACACAAGTGTTTCAAGGCGTGTTTTCATGGCTGTCAGATAGTCGGGGATGAAAGAGGAGGAAGGGGAGGGAAGCTTGAAGGAGAGGTGTGTGTCGTCTGCATAGCATTGGAAGTGAGGAGAGAAGGAAGAGATCAAGCATGTCAAGGGGCCAAGGTAGATGTTGAAAAGCCATGGCGAGAGGATAGAGCCTTGAGGGACGCTGCAGAAGGTGTGAGAGATAGGGGAGAGAAGAGGGCCCAGTTGAGCCTTGGAAGGTCGGTTGGAGAGGAAGCAGGTCAACCAGTCCAGTGCCAGGCCTGTAATGCCAAGGGTGTCACAGAGCAGATTTATCAGGGTGGCATGATTGACCGTGTCAAATGCAGAGGAAAGATCCAGGAGGATAAGAACGGAAAGAGAGTTAGAGTGAAGATTAGAGAGCAAGTCGTCACGGGTGTTAAGTAGAGCAATTTCCGTGCCTCTGGCAGCTCTGAAGCCAGACTGGTGGTCATGGAGACAGCCAACAGATCGGTATGTTGGGTCAGTTGGGAGATGGCAAGCTTTGCCAGAGGGGGGGGCAGGAGGGGTCAGAAGAGGGCTTTTTAAGGAGGGGATGCACAAAGGAGTGCTTGCGGGGTTGAGGGAAGGAGCCGCTGGCAAATGAGTGATTACAGAAATCAGTCCGGGAAGGCGCAAGGGAGGCAATGTTGTCCTTGATAGTTCTAGAGTAGCAGGGGAGAACCTGTTTGGAGGAGACTTTCATAGAGAGGACTAGTCTAGAGAGAAGGAGGCGAGAAGTAGGGGAGAGGGGAGTCAACGGAGGCATGACAGCTGGGGAGGGTGGAGAGCATAGATGAGAGTGAGGACAAAATGTCCTGGGTTTTGGAAAGGAAGCGGGAGGCCAGAGAGGTACAAAGGGTTAGGGATGGCAGGGGAGATGTGGAGACTGCAGAAGGACTGGTGAGTTCCTTGCAGATTTTAAACAATTTGCCACAGTGGTTAGTGGCCCCGGAAATACGGGCTTAGATGTGAGCCCTCTTCTTCAAGCAAATGGAGAGTCTGTATATAGCCTTGGGAGCAGGTGACAGGCCAGGTTGTCAGAGGATGGGTCTGATGCCTGCCACTTCCGCTCAGCCACTGTGCACTTGCAGTTCAGAGAGGCTAGGTCGGAATCATAAAAAAAAGGGTGTGGGAGCCCCTCTACTGAAAATGAACATGGTTCAATACCCTGTTCTTTGGAATTTCTCCCACTCAGGAGGGTCTACGGCCATGTTTTAGCTCACTGCACCCTTCACAAAAGGTGAAATACCCATTTGGATATCAGTCTGGTCCACCCGCAAGGGCAGTCCAGAACCAAAATGCTAGGAAATTCTCTGAACTAGAGTACCATCACACCATCAGCAAGCCCAGACACGTTTTCCGGCCTAGTCGGGCCTCATCAGTGAAGTGAAGCTTAGCCTCTCTAAGGCACAGTGAGCAAGGAGTCCATGTCTGGATTACTCTGGGTTACTTAAGGTGAAACCCGAGGTTTTACAAATAGAGTGCAGGAGCCCCTCTACTGAGAATGAACATGGGTCGAATACCCTGGTCTTTGGAATTTCTCCCACTCAAGCGGGTCTGTAACCACGTTTGAGGTCGGAATCATACCAGGTGTTACGCTTGGAAACAGGGTTCATTCAGATCCTCATGACAGGAGCAAGGATATCCATGGTGTTGGTGATAGAAAGGTGAAGATTCCCAAGGGCAAAGTCAGTGTGGGCGTCCGTGGCAGAGGTTGTAGGGGTTATGAAAGTGGCAGCAAAGGCAGCAACTGACACTCGCTTCATCACTTACCTTTATATCCTTCAAGCTTTTTTATCTCATTGACCCTTGGCATGAAGGACGCTCTGCAGGGCGTCTGCATCATTCCGATAACAAAGTTATGAAGTGCCCCAACACCAGGTGGCGTGTAGCTGTGTGAGCGTGGTTTTAAGGTCCATTGGATACACCGGGGTAGACTTCTAGGAGAAGAAAAGTCAGGATTCTGCCATCTGCCCCAGTGGCCTGGCAAACGCTGTTCTTTGCCAGACGGTTGTTGCCCTCACATGCAAAAGGTCTAGCAGTCCCCACTGAGCACAGCACCCGAGCAAGTTAGAGAGGAGGTTTTAGACAGCTCTTAGTCTGCCAACTAACATACTTAGGAAGATGCAATGGGCATGTGGGCTTCTCATATCTCGGGCAGTTATTTTTCTAAACCAAAGCATTCCCACCTCCTGTAGATCTTAGCACGTTGCTTAGGGTAATGAGTGGAGTCCCAGTCAGCCTCCCCTGCCCATCCCAATCCTGGATGCGCACACCGTGCAACAAGTTACTTCCGCAAGAGAGCGCCCTAGTTTGACAGAAGCCAAGTGAGAAAGTGAAATGGGAGCTTGCTGCAGGGGTCTTTAATAGAAGTGCCTAGGTGGGCGCTTCCACGCTTTGCTATGACTTAATGCATCGCTGTGCCTTCCAATGCCTTTTTGGTGCAGTGCTGTGCCATGTTATGTTGTGTTATATGTGACTTCTTGTGCCTTTGCTTCCCTCATTCCCCTGGCCACCATTCAACTTTCTACCTTATTCTCTACTCGTCCTACTGCGATTCTGCTCCTAGGTGTCCCAGAGATTTTGCACCCGCAGGCGGCACTTTACTTTTGTGCATCCCACTGCGTTTCCAGGGTGCCTAGGACTCACAAATATCCTCTTCAAGGTTGTTGGCACGGCCCATCAAATTCTCCCTCGATTGCTCCATGCATCAACACTCTCGTATTTTACAATCCAATATGCAAACCACATAAACCACCCACACATGGCCGCTGAACACCCGTCCCACCAGATATCAAAATGCTACACCTCTCTAACCAGCTTATACACAACAGGAAAGACCAATGCAGCCATCCATTTCACCTCTAGACACAGATTCCGCAAGTGCTCTTGAAATGAATTTTGGAGAAAGAGATCCACACAGTGCCTGGGTACTTTCAAACTGCACGCATCAACACATCAGCAAAGATATCTTCCCTCCATCCCCACTAACCAAACCCAGCGCACTCTTCCAGATCCGCCAGAGCGCCCAAAACCATGCAAATGAAAGCATGGCTCAACATACAATACAGTAACATATTACACTATATCTCTGTTTCAAAAAAAGTAGCAGGCACGCCTCTCCAGAAAGAACATTGCATGATAACCTGTTCTGAGATGAGAGTTTGCAGCACACGCTTTTTGCTCACTGTACCTTTCACAGATGGGAAATAGCCGTCGTTTGCATATCAGTCTTTGTCCCGCCCACATAGGCAGTCCAGCACCGAAATGCTATGGCAATTCCTCTCTGAACAAGAGTACCAACAACAACCCTAGACACGTGTTTCAGCCTTGTTGGGCCTCATCAGTGAGGTGAAGCTGTGCCTCTCCGAGCACAGTGAGCAAGAAGTCCACGTCTGGTGGTCCCCAGGTAACTCAGGGTGACCAACCCCAAATTCCTTGCAAATATTTCAAAAAAGGTAGCAGGCGCTCCTCTCCAGAAAGAGCATGGCATGATAACCTGTTCTGAGATGAGAGTTTGCAGCACACGCTTATATCTCTGTGAACTAAGTGTAGGACTACAGGTAAGCACTGTGAACTCTGCGCTGGCCTGGAAACCTGATCGCCCCAGGCATCCGAAAACCACAGGGCGAATCTGGGAAGTGTCGCCTCGCGAGGCGACACTACAATCTCCATTGCGGCAGCGAGTCCTTGAATTGTCGAATACATTAAAAGCTCTAATCCCGAAAACATTATAAAGGGACACAGAGAGCTGGCAATGTATCCTGCCGCAGGGGGCCTTGTAACAAGCAGAGCCGTACACGAGTGGCAGACAGCTGGAAAAATCACTTGGCGTGCAGACTCTTCTAAAAAAAAAAAAAAAAAAAAAAAAAAAACAGAAAACATTATATGTGAGGGACTGTGAGAGAATGACTCTGAACTTTAATGTTATGCCGCTGGATTTATTAGAGGGAACACAGACTCGTGACGTGCTAGGGAAGCGTGAAGCATGTTGTCATCCTACGAACTAAATCTTTTTAGGACAAGCTCTACAAGCGAGGGACTTGCATGGTACTTTTGAATGTTTGGAAGTTGGAATTTTAACAGGCAACAGGAGACTTGCAGAACACTGGAATCCTGCAAATTGAATCCGTGGGGGCAGAGGCTGTAGGTCAGAAATGTGAATTTCTCTTTTTGACGACCACCTGAAAGATGAGCTACATTTTCAATCTTGTGCACACGTTTTCTGTTTTATCTGTATGTGGATTTCCATCCCACATGCGCCCTCAGCTCTTACCCCTTTGCCCCCTCCTCTTCATTTACCATCCGGACGGACGGATGGATGGATGGAAATTCTTCAGGAAGGAGTCAGAACATGAGGGTTCTCGTATTTTTCCTTCAAATGTAGGATTGCCATCACTGGGAAGCGCTATTACTGGACCTGGAGCACTCTGAGAAACCAAACCCTCCGAAACCGTACGAAGATATAAAGCGTTTTGATACCTTATGAACCAAAAAGAAGTATTACGTGATGCTATAAGGAGACATTTTTGTGCATATTTTTAGAGCCAATAAAACCTCGGACTGAAAGTAATCGAGCCCAAGGGCTTTGTGGGACTATTAAGTTTAGGGCCTGTCAAGCAGACATTCATGAGATGTGACGATAAATAACCCTGCACGAGACTCGTGTTCAACCAAGTAACCTAAAGGGAGTGTCAAAGTCTGAAAAGAGAAGAAGGACACAAAGACAAGCTGCAGATTGTTGTTGATGCTGGTGATGGAAAGAACCAATTTTCCTGACTTTTTCACTTGCTTGCATGGGCGACTCCATACCACATTCTAAAGCTTTCAATATTGTCCTTAGAAAATGGCCATACCAGTTTCACACTACCCCAAGAAATAACTCTGTTGCTTTTAACTCTGCCGATAGTTTCTAATTTGCCCCAGAAAAAAATGCTTATTCCGTTTCACATTGCCCCCAGAAATTCAATTTATGGGGGAGGACCAAGCCAAGGGACATACCGTGGCCTTAGGAACCGATCGAGAGCCGTGACTGCATATGATTCCTTTATTAGTGATCAGTGGTTGACAATGTCAAAAACCGCAGAACTATTTAACACTAGAAGGGCGATGCAGGCATCTCCATTGATTTTGACACCGCCCCAAATCCACATCAGAGCAGATTCTGTTCCTCTTAATGGTCTTAATTGTACTTGTACATGACTCCCAAATTCTCCAGGATTCGGCTGTCTGGTATACATTACTTACCATAATTGTATTTCTGATGCTTGTATCTGCTTAGATTCACATGCTTTGCACGGGCCAGCATCTAGTGGTAGGTGCAAAGTATTGCATAGTTTGTTTTCGAAGTTCACAAAGGGACATCGACTAGCTGCGTTTGTAATACTATCCCTAGTGTGACATGTACTGTACCCATGGTCCTTCACGCGTTGAGGTCCCTCAAATTGTTTTGTTTCTAATATGGGGGAGCATGAAGTGTATGCTTGAGTACAGGAAGTAAATAAGCGTGTTAGGTGTCTATGTACCTTCAACTCCAAGAGGGGAGGAAGGGTGGACATAAGTAAATATAAGCAGGTACAAGTATCCAAAATACGATTAGGGTTAAGTAATGTATTCCTTCTGGGGCTTGTGGATATGCTTAGAATCAAATGCTTTGCATCGACTAGCAAGTAGTACCTGGAGAAGGTGGTGGGTAGTTAGAAGGTAAATCGGCAAAAAGATGTTTTAACAACGCCTGACCCACCTGTGTGTCATCTTGTAAATGTGTATCTAAGCAGTCATTCTGTGTGATGGTATGAATAGAACGCCAAGTAGCAGCTTTGCAGGTGGCATCTAAAGGTACATTTGTAATAAACGCTAGAGGAGCACCTTTACCTCGAGTTGAGTGTGCTCTGGGTGGGAAAGGTAGGGAAAGGTAAGGCTCTCTTGGCTAATGAATAGCACAATTGGATGCATCTGACAATCCATTTTGAGATAGCCGACTTAGAGACAGGGTCCCACTTCTCTTCCTGCATCTACAGACACAAAGAAACCTTCCGTTTTCCTTATTGGCTTTGTTTTCTGCATGTAAAACATGACAGCCCTCCTGACATCCAGTGAATGGAGGCTCTTTTCTGCTGAATTCCTTCGGCTTTGAAAGAAAGCAGGAAGTTCTATGGACTAGTTAACATGGAACTTTGACATACATTTAGGAGAAAAAGGTGGATGTGTACGTAATACCACTTTGTTCTTGTGAACTATTACAAAAGGCCCTTGAACTGAGAGAGCTTGTAGTTCACTCACCCTCCTTATAGAAGCAATGGCGACAAGAAAAGCAGTTACATAAGTGACTTGTTTGAGAGTGGCTTCATGCATTGGCTTGAAGGGGGCACCCATGAGTTTGGTAAGAACAACATTCAAGTCCCATCTGGGAGTTGGGTTCGAAATTGGTGGGTATAATCTTTTGACCCCTTCCAATAAAAGCTTTAACTACGGGCACTTTCCACCACAATATTTTAATTTGGGAAGTGGCGCAAGCTGGAAGTGCTGCTTGGTGTACTTATTTTGAATTTAAGACTAACCTGGAGTCTAAAACATATAGTAAATAGTGTACTATATGAGAAGGTAAACAGTCTATAGGGTTGATATCCGTTTTGCAGCACAAGACAAAGTGTTTCCATTTGTTGAAATTGGAGTGCCTTGCGTTAGGTTTCTGTTTTTCCTTTAAGATGTCCATACATCTCTGGTCTAGATTTAAGTGACCAAATTCTATGGCATCAGGAGCCAGCCTGCCAAGTTCAGTGTGTGAGGGCACAGATGGAGTGTTGTACCCCGATTCTGTGACAACACGTTGAAAGGCCACAGTAGCTTGATTGGAGGACAGACAGATTTTCAACAAGTGTGAAAACCATGTTTGACATGCACACATAGCAGTTTGTGGACTATTCTGTTGAGAAGAGGAGTTGGGGGGTGGAGTGAGGGAGCGTACACACATTTCCCTGACCAGTTAATCAACAGTGCATTCCCCTTGGATTCTGTGTGTGGTACCTGAATGCGTAGTCTTGGCATTGGGCGTTTTCTTTGGTTGTAAAGAGATCCATGTCTGGAAAACCTCAGTTCGGGAAGAGGCTGTGTAGGACGTCTGTATGCAAGTGTGTTCCAATGTTATCTGGTTCTGCTTAGCATGTCTGCCAAAGAACTGTGTTCCCCTGGAACATGTTGAAATAGGAGAAACATGTATTTGACAGGCCATAACCAAATGTTCTGGGCTTGTCTGGACAGCCCTGGAGTGTGTCTCTCTCCCCGCTTGTTCATTTAGAGCACGGCTGTGGCGATGTCGGTATGAGAACTGTTTTCCCCAGTAGCAGATTTTTGAAAGCTTGAAGAGCTTTGAACATCACTAACAGCTCTAAAAGATTGATATGTTTCTTTGCTAGTGCTTGTGTACACACCCATTGTGCAGTTTGTAGGAGAACATGTAATCCCGGCCCAGATAGCAATGCGTCTGTTGCAACACTGACTTTGATTGCAGAGGTGGTAAATGGCTTGCCCTCCAAAAGGTTCTCTTTTTACCACCACTACAGTGATCTAACAAGAGTATGCAAATCTACCACTAGATCGTCCCATAGACTGCTTGCCTGCGACCATTCTTTTGTCAACCACTCTAGCATGGGTGTGCGGCACAAGGTAAATGCAGAAAAGCAACATTCCCAGAAGACGCGTTGGTGTTCACACGGTTACCCAACGACTGGCTACCTACCGTGGGATTTGAAATAGCAGGTTTTGGACCCACTTGTTTGAGGGGCAGACTAGGGTGTCTTGTGTTTGAATCAGAACCACTAGAAATTGTTTTTACTTGACTGGGCACAAGACATTATATTTTCTCATTGATTGAGAAGCCTAATTAAAACAATAGATTGACTGTCTGCCGAGTGTTTTGTAGGCACTTTTGAGGAGTGTCCACTGTTATTAGCTAGTCATCTAGGTAAGGGTACAATGGAACGGACTGCAGGTGTGCTGCTACTACCTAAAGTACTTTTGTAAACACTCTTGGCGCTGAGGCTATGCCGAAGGGCAACACCTTGAATTGGTAGTGTGATGTTCCCACCTTGAACCTTAGTTATTTTCTATGTGCTGGCAACATTGAAATATGAAAGTATGCATCTTTCATGTCCAATATTGCCATGTAAGCCCCTTGCTTTAAACAAGAGATTACTTCCTGCAGCGTTGCCGTCCTTATTTTGTGTAGCTTAGCATATGTGTTTGCAAGATGCAGGTCTAAGACAGGGCTCATGGTTAGATCCTTCCTGTAAAATTTCATGATCACCATTTCAAAACCCCTCTTCGCTTTTTCTGGGAAGATTGCAAAATTAATACCTTCGATTTTAAATCATTTAGAGCCAATCCATTTGTTTTTACATACTTCGGAAGCATGTCACGCTGGTGCTGCAGGCAGATAGGAGTCTGGTTCAGAAGGACCAGATCCTCGGCGTACAGCATCCAGCTATATGCTCTCCCATTTATCTGTGGTGGAAGACATCTAGCCTTCCACAAGGTATACCCCCAAATCCAATATAAATAAATTCAAGAGACCCGGATTGAAAGGGCATCATTGCTTCAAACCCTTATATGTTTTGATTTCCTTTGACAATTTCCCCACTATATTCAATCTGACTAAGCATAGTCGAGGTATACAACGCTTTAATACTCTCCAACAGACCTCTTAGGCACACCCATCGCAACATCGTTGCCTATAAAAGAGCCCTATGAACACCATCGAAAGCTTGGGTACAAGTCAATGAATGCATCATAGATTTTAGTCCGATTCATAAACATTCTACTTTTTAAGATATTGAGAATAAACACATTCAAGATGGTGCCCACCCCCCTTTGTAAATTCTGTCTGGAAGATATCTTTACGGTTTGTCTCTTCTATCCAATTTGACAAAAGCTTGAGGACCAAAGCCACAAAGCTCTTCCCTGTGACTTCCAAAAGGTTGATAGGGCGATAATTCTTAGGGTTTGCCCCCTCTCCCTTTTTGAATATTGGTGCTATAATTCTGAGTTTTCAAGAAGGGGGACCGCTCTTTTTTCCACTTGGTCAAATAAGAGCCACAAAAAAGATGCCCATAACTACGGTTGCTCTTTTAAAATGGCATTGGTCAGTGAACCTGGGCTGGTGGGTGGGGGGGGGCCGGGTGGGGCTCTCAAACTACTTGCCTTTTTAATAAATGAGACTATATTCTCCCTCTTGTGCAAAATTGCCAATTCATTGCCTGTTTTTTCCTCTTCCAAATTCCACTCATTCCTGTGTCGAGCAAAGATGGTCTAAAAAATGCTCTATCCAAGCATCTTCAGAAACTGCATTTATCTTCGAAGTTAATTGAGAAGTGCCTATCGCGTTTAGAAGCCGCCATATATCCCTGTACACTTTTTGCAGACTGCTCTTAGCATATTTTCAGCATTGTGCGGCATCGTCAAAGCTTTACGAGAGCGCAACCAATTCTTATACTCCTGCCTCCTTTTCTTTAATCGCCCAGCAACATCTTCATTCGGTTGAGCCATTATCCGTTTAATGTCAGCCGCTCAGGACCTTTTTCTTCTGGGCAACTTCTGCATGGAACGCATGTCTGTGGTGATAGTGTGGCTTTCCCTTACTAGATTTTATCTCTACAAAATTAAAATCAGGATTTAGTCAAGTGCTCTCTGTGAGTGTCTTCCAGTTCTACTCTGTACACAATCTCTAACAATATATGAAATGTCCCTACCATACAAGGTCTGATTGCGAACCAATTTCTCCCTTGCCAGATTTCCACCTTCCGATCTTGTATATGATTTTCGGTTCTAACCATGCAAGGCATAGACTCAGTCCTCAGTACAAGTCTTTTACCATCAAGGACTCGGCCATCCCAGTTAGAGATTAAGAGAAAACATTAGGCATGACCCTGGAAAAATCACTGGGTGCTGGGGCTCAAGTAAAGTACTTACAAAAAAACTGCCAATATTACACACACTTACTCCGGGTTATTAGACCATACTTAAGTGAAGAGAATACAGCAACCATTGCTAGAGCCATTAGCCTATCATGGTTGGATTATGGAAACGCCTTATTGCAAGTAAGAGCTGCTGGCCAAGTGCCAAAAGATCCTAAACATCTCGGTTAGAATAGTAACAAAGAGGCCATGGAGAGAGCACATGACTAAACACCAAATGGATCTCCTCTGGCTAGCAGTGGAAGAAAGAATCATTTTCAAGAGCATGACTCTGGGTCACAGGTGTCTATTTGGACAGGCTCCAAGATACCTCAAATAAAGGATCAGCTTGTACAAACCCACAAGATTCCTAAGACCAGAAGGCATGAACCAGATAAAATGCACCCTGTTCAAATGCTCACAGGGCATGGGGAGAACGTTCCTTTTAAGAATAGCCCTAATATGGAACATTTGGGGTTTGTTCAGGGTACAACTTCTTCTGATTGCGACCAGGTTCAACCTCCGATGAGACAAAGGGTTGCGTCGGTGTGGCACTTGTTTAGGAGGAACCAAAACCCCAACCTCCTTGGTTAGTATAAGCAACTTTGGAATGTACCACACAATGAGCGCGCCCCAAAAGGTTCAACGGTTAACAAACAATTAAAGGGCACAATAAGCTAACTGCTGTTTTGCTGAAATCTTATTTACAAAATTTCTCAATAACAACAAAGAAACACAAATAATCGTTGAATCTTTTGGGGCACGCTCATTGTGTGGTACATTCCAAAGTAGGTATCATAAGACCGGGAGCTACAACTGACGTGTGGTGTAACAGAGGCCAACGGTGCACAGGACCCTCCTGCACTGATAAACCAGGCGGGAGGCGCCCTTGCAAATGTGGTACCATCCTTGACTCCAGAGACAAGAAACGTCAAGGAGGTCAGCACAGCCGGTGAGTCAGAGGCAGAACAGATAGTAAACCGAACAGTGTTGAGTGAAGGTTGCAAACAGCTACATGTTATGAATAAAGGACTTGTGTACTAGTGAACTTGTAAAGTCCAGGGAAAGACCAGCTGCAGAGTGGTCCAGCGCCACGTGGGCATCCATATGAAAGACTCTGGCTGGTCCCTTTTTCTTGTGAACGTTATAGTAATAAGAGGTTGGCACACAGAGTTAAGGTGGTCATACAAAGGTTGAGTCAAAATCCCTTGTACACTCGAAAGTCCTTAAACCATTAACAAAGTGTGTAAAAAAGGCGTGTGCACCCGGCTGAAGGAAAATGCTGTATGAACGATAAATGTGGAAAGCCTGACTGGGGGCTTGAAGAAAGCCTGACTGGGGGCTAGAAAACAGAAGGGAGGTGAATCCTGCAAGGTATTAACAATAAATGAACTGTGTGAACTGGCAAATGTGAACCCGACTGAGGGAAAACAAGTTTACAAAAATGATGGGAGCACGTTTCAGGGGGATCCACGGGTGAATGAAAATCACCCAGCGGAATGATTACTCATAGGAACTTTTTGTTTGTTGTGAATATACATCAGGCCCTCTGAGGCAAGAGACCTGGTGTAAAAGAGACTTGGCCACAGAAAGCCCTGACAATTTGGAAACAAACTGTAACCTATACTGAAGAAGCCCAGTAGTGTGCTGTGCTCGAGAGTCCCAACTTGTCCCATGCTAAAAACGTGGTGAAGACAGACCCCCAGTTATACCATCCTGACTTATTTTGTAAGCACTCATTTCTGATAAACATTATCCCACACTATTTTGTAACTTAGTGGCAAGGATTGGCAATAGTTTTTGTTTTTTTTAGTATAGACCCTTTTTATTTGACAAGACACCACTAGGACTGCCCCATTATTATTTGGTCGTAGCTTGCTCCCATCTTCGGTTTAGCACTTGTGTCCGTCTTTACTGTTGCCACCATGAGTTCCTTACAGTCACTATGTCAGTTGATCTGATGGTTGTTTGTATAAACGGGCATTCTTTCTGTTAATGCTGTGCGAATGGGCAATAGTTTGCATTCTCCTCTAGAAACTGTGGGCATTCCGGGAATAGTGCTTTCCTGCATCGATCGCAATCTGGTTTGCGTGTGGACCTTTCTTAGCCACACCCATGTCTGTTCACGTTGTCTGTTTCCTGCCTGATCTCGCCTGGCCTTTTTTGCACTGATAGGTTGGGAGGTAGCGCAACAGCCTTTAGGTTTCTCTTTGTTGTGTCTCTTGGGGGAAATTGCTCTGTGTAGTGTAGGAAAGAGGATCTGTGTGTCATCTGATGTTACTTTTTTATTTGGATGCAATGGCGATTTGCTAAATCTCATCTCGTCTGGCTGCTTTTCCTTGGATGGACCTTTTGATATTAATCACCTATGGTGAATGGACTGCACAAGTAGAGCAGATGCATTTTCCAGCTGTTTGTTGTGTACTGCACCTGTGTATAGTTTACTGTTGGGAAATCACAGCTGGGCAATAGTGTTAGGTTAGATTATGTGGTGGTTTTATCAAGTACACAATCACGTTGCAGAATCTCAGTGCTATTTTAGCCTTGAACCAAGACTAAACCAATGAAGTTGCTGTGTTCAGGTGAAAACGTATTAGTGATTGAAGAGATAAGCCTTCAGTTTATTCCGGAAAGGTAAAAGATTGGCCCTATGCGTAGCTCAGCGAGTAACATTCCATTGTCTAATTGCAGAGACCAAAATGGTGTACCTGTCCAATCTATCCTGCCTGTATACAGGTAAAGTTCATCTTCGGTCACCTCTTTATCTGGAGGATTGTGTTGATAAACAAGCACTGATTTTCAGGTAATGGCCCAAAATGTCACTCTCACAATTACAATGGCCGAAAATTGTGACTTTAAGAACCCCCTTACACCATATATATATGTGGGGAGGGTCAGAGGAGGGTATGTAAATAATGGTAGTGTGTGAGGGTGTGGGGGTTCTCCCCCTCATATGTTAAGGGGGCGGTTTAAAACTTTTTTTTTAAAGTCGCCATTTTCAGCCGTCGTAATAATAGTGGTCGCAATAATCACATAGATTATATTTTCATAGAAAAAGGGGTCAATGACAGATGTTTGAGGCATTTAAAACGATGCACATGTTCTTAAAGGGAACGAGACTGGTAACCAGTGCGGGAGTAATGTGTTCGAATCGCTTACATGTCAGTACAAATCTAGCAGCAGAGTTCTGTACTCTCTGCAATCTCTTTATAATGTAGCTTGGTAGGCCCAAGTAGACAACATTACTAAAATGAAAGCCGGAGATAACCCAAGGAGTTCGTGACCAGAACTTGGTGTGGTAGGAACAAGTAGGGAAGGTGTTTCTTTATTCTCCTTAGGAGTCCATGTGTTCATTTTTTCATTAATGACCAGTATTTTGCTTTTGTCTGGATTGATTTTTTAAATGTTGCTTTTATTAATTCAGACCTTCACTGTCAAGAGCCGCAACAAATTAACAGGGGTCCAAAGTGGTGAATTCAACGAATAAGCCCACTGGGTCGAGTACATGGTGCAATTCCAAGATTTTGACCCAATATTAAGAGAGGTCCCTGTTGGCGAATTGAGGGATGATGCTAACAGGAAAACACTTGTTTGGGGTCATCAGACTTCCTTCAGGGGAGAACTAGTTTTTCTTGCTGTGTTCTTACATTCCACTTCATGCCAGCCTCCTGCAGCTTCTAAACACTATAATAACAAGTGTTATCAGATTGTGAATACTATTTGATTTATCGATCTTGGAAGGATAAGATGCTAAATCTGCACTGCCGTGGGATTCAAACATGTGAAGTGCAGGCTGCTCTCATGTCAGAGACCAGCGCGTCACAGGTGTATCTATCCACCCTTCTGTTCTAAACCAATGTGTACGAGTGTTTTTCCATTAGCTATATATTTGAGCGGGTGGGTTGGGCACTGACCCTCTCCAGCTCACTCATCTCTGGTTGGTGTACATGCTGCCTCCAGTCTGCTCTGCCTTGTGGAGGGCTCAGTTTTCTGCTCTTGTGTTTCTGGGGAGGAGGTGAACTTGTGATATTTTGACAAAGGTGAGCCTACATAGAACCGCCCGCTTCTGTGTTCTTCAGAGGGCACACGCACCCCGCCCTGGTTTCCATAGGCACTGTGTCAAACAGTGTCTCGACCGCCTATTTGTTCATTGTGTGTCTCCTGCGGTTCACTCGGAAGAGGCAGAAACACGGAGAATGCATGGCAGAGAAGGTCTCCCGGGCAAGTGGTGTCAACTTGCTCACTTGCATGCCGTAACATGAAAACTCTCGACGCCCTGCCCTGTGCTGGCTCTCGCGCTACAATCCCTTGCTGAAGAATGTCCAAGGAAATGTTTGGGGGGGACGTGGGTGGGCGAATGCAATCAATCTCCACCCTTTCTACGAGGAAAGTACTTAAGTCACCAAATTCCTGCTCCTCTAAAGCCAAATCTCTAATGGCAGGCAGCTCCTGCAACCCTCTAGTGTATTTACACCCTTATGTACTTAAAATGTCCTGGACACATCCTCAGCACAGCACATGCAGGTCTTGCGGCATAGTTTTGCTTCAGTATCGCTCGTCTAGAGGGCATCTCTAATCTTCCCTTCAGTCTCTGAGGATGCAGCCTCCAGGACTCGACATGCATAGGAGATCTACCTGCAATAAGAAGACCCCACCTTTCCTGGTGCTTGGCAACGCTCTTTTTTGGCACCCAGGCCCTTATTTGTTCTGCGTGGACTGAAAACCTCACATCGAAGGGTCTTCCCTTGCTATCATCATCAAGGCATTCTGAAGTCCAGGAAAAGCTACACGGTACCGCCAAAGTGACCACATGGACAAGGCACTGCCCAACAAGGCGCGTGAGGTCAACATGTCCATCTGTGGAACTGAGCGGGCCTCTACTACTGTGCGCTCCCAGCACCATGAGTGACACGGCTGGCATCAATCCAAACTGGTGCCCAGCTGGGAAATGGTGGTCGCCAGGTCCTTAAGCTGCAACCACGTGATGCTTTGCTTTTGTATGTGGACGACAGTATCCACATGAGGGTCTAGCTGTATCTAGTTAATTAAAATCAACGTGCAGCACCTGTCTCAATTTTGAAGACACCATTTTATAGACGCACAACGTTTCTGGGATCGACCCCCCGGAGTTCAGTGAATGCAGCATAGTTATTACAAGTATAACTGGTGATTAACATAACGCAAGGGTGGTGATGTGGACATTGCAACCCCATGAATTATATAAATAAGGCTGGAACCCGTCTTTCTCAATGCTAATGGTTTCACCTTTGTTTGGGAGTTGTTTGCAAAATGTATGAAAAGGCAAGACATCCTTGCCTAGTCAGATTCAGGGGTTTAAAGGGATTCCTGCTCCAGACTGGGTTTATGCAATGTGAGTGAATGGAAGGACACGTAGAGCAGGGGATTCCCTGTCAGGTGGCAGCGGGCGCCATTTCTTCTCATGTGCTGCAGAAAGAGTTCCACAGACACCTCGGCCTTGGGCCAACCCAAGTACCAAGATGCCATGTAGATTGGGGCGAGTGCTCAGAAACGAATATGCAGACGCTTGAACGTAGCTATATTTGCGGCAATACCGTTCTGCCAGCTGGACGTGAGCAGCACTATGTGATTTTGTCTTCTAGTTATCCTTGGCCCAGCCTTTAGTCCATGACCCATCCGTCTTGCCCGAAAGCACAAACCTGCCATCAAACATGTCCGGGTTCCTGCACCCCTCTTTTTGCCTTTACTACACTAAAGCCCTAGATGCGGCCAAGATCTGTGTTCATGGCACAATAGCACTGAACAGGGCGCAGCATCACTTCCATGGTGCACCCCAGATCTCTGTAAATTCAATGACAATCAAACATGTCTGGAGAGTCCAATTTCTGTAAGACCATCTTTTATGATACAATTATGGCTCAATGCCTTTCGGGGGAGAATTTCCCTTCACCGGGAGCTGTAGTTAATCCAAATAGTGAAAAGCAAAAAAGATTATGAGAAAAGGTTTCATCTGAATCGAGCATTTCAGTGTGGAAATCTAATGAAAAATGGAAAAAGAGGAATAGATTGTGAGGTCAGAGAAGTATCCTTGGGGGAAAGATGGAGAGGAGCGGTACGAGTTCATTGGAAAATGTTAACTGAGAAGGATAAAGTGCTGCACCGAAAGTGTTTGGAAATGAGCAAACGATCGAAACTGGTAAATATTTTCTAGAAAGGAATATTAAAAATGGGGCCAGTAATGGGTACGGTCAATAGACTGATGAAATGATAAGTGATGATAAAAATTAAGATAAAAATGACTGAACTGGATAAGGGTGTGAAATCATGCTAAGAGGGCGAGCAAATGAATAAAAATGCCCATAGAGTAAAGTAGGAAAGAAAAAAAGAAAATATGCAAAATGTTTGCTGAAAGGTCAGGCGATCATGATGTCATAACAGCCTCTTAAGAAAAAACGGAGATGTTCGTAAGTAGATTAAGGAAAAAAAACACTAATGTAAATATTAGGAAAAAAGGGAGAATAATACAGAATAGGAATAATGGTAAACAAAAAAATGCATAAAGGACAGCCAGACGTCATTGCGCCATGATGCCATCCCAGAAGTAAAGTGGCGACGTCTTGATGGTTTCCCGTGGGACTGGAAAAGCAAGAGCAGAAATAGGACAATACAAAAGATACTAACAGTACAGGAGATACCAACAGTTAAGAAAATAAATATGTCATGTGAAGAATAAAAAATAAGTAAGTATTCCCTCTATAATACGAGAGTTTAATGTAGAACAAGAAATTTAACTGAAACGTGTATGATCAACATTCATAGTCTAAAACAGTGTAAATCTATTAGTTAAGGAGTCGCATATAGGTAAAGTAACTGTGATTAAGATTGAAATAATCACAATGCAAGTGTCCAGATAAAGTCTTCTCTAGAGTACTATCCATCTCAAAAAAGGGACAGTATCTTAAACTGGGCAGGTAAAGAAAATATCCACCGAGTCTCGTAAAAACATCCGTCTGCGTACAGACTCTAAATTTCAGAAAATGTATGAGAAAAGTAATAATGTAGTGTGAGGTTCTCTTTCCGAATCCAATAATTACCATGGAATAGAAACATCAAGGAAATGATGGACAGACGTAGACTTCAGAGAAGACAGTCTTCATCTAAAAGCTTCAATACATGTTCACCGGTCCATCAGCAATATACGGGTGTGTGTACATGTGATATTCACTACATACAAATCGAAAGAAGCCGGCCTCCAAGAGAGCCGCCAACATATATTCACCAACAGATCAACCATATTCAATTTCGTATCTAATTTATCAACAATGTAACATTTACACATGTGTCATATGGCCAAGGAGCACCTTCTTCACGGGCAGCAACACCTCTGATTGTGCCCCGCAGACGACCCCACCTCATCCCTTGTTACTGCTCCTGTTGGTTTAATGTAATGTAACATTGTCCTCTTGTATTGTGCACCCGAACAAGTAATCCTACAGGCCGTGATAACAGGGCTCTGCTGAGTCTTGAACCTAGATCCACACTAAACCAAAATTAAGTAAACAATAATACAGTGAAGGAGACTAGTACATGGTTCACCAAAGACGTTGCGTCTCTCAAGAGAAAGGGCAACAAAGTGTCATGTAAAATCCACACTATGGGTTACAGACATATTTTGCTTAATAATGGGCATGCCATCGGAGGTTCTCAAAATCTTCAACAAAACGCTGAAACTCACCCAAACACAAATGATAGTGACCGACACTGAAGCTTCCACAAGACACTTCTGCCTTCTCCTCAAGTAAAATGAAAAACAGAGTCAACTTGAAAAATTGCCACTGCCCAAACCATTTACCACCCAAGGCTCTAAAATGTCTGCCTTTTACACACCATTAAACTCATCTCCACTGAATCCATCATTAAAGTGGTTACGACACTGAAGTGATCGACACCACACAGTGCTCCATTCCCTGTAACGTTCTTCAAAGACACAAACAAATAGCTCTGTCTCTGTCCACCCTCCGCAACCCTGCCTTCCCTATGGGGCAAGTTTCCAAACCACTAAAGAACACTAAAAGAACACCTCTGCACAAAAAACCCAATGTAGCATGCACCAACTTAGCTTTTATTCAATCATCAACCTAGCGTTATGATACACAAATAACTGCCACAGTTCGTTATAAATAAAAGTGAATCAATCTCCGTTTTTCACGGCCACCAATCAGGTTTCAGGCCAGCCAAATGGACTAAAACAACTTGGCTAAACATTAGAGAGGAGATTGCTAAACCTTAGATAACAGCCAGCAAGCACTCGTTCTATCAGCAGTGTATAACACAGTGGCCAACATTGCACATCGGCATCAGGTAACAATGTCCCCATACAGAATGTTGCCGGGGAAAAGTCATTGGCGACATTATATATGATGACATTATGTATGGGGATGGGTTGCTGTGATGTCCCCCTGCTCCCTTTGTAAAAAAATAAAATAATTTGTGGGTTGCGGGGTGTGTCCCCCACATATTCAATGTAATAATGTCCCCATACATAATGTTGCTAGGAAAAGCCATTGACGACATATATGACAATATGTATGGGG
The DNA here is from genome assembly GCF_040938575.1 of Ambystoma mexicanum. Lineage (NCBI taxonomy): Eukaryota > Metazoa > Chordata > Amphibia > Caudata > Ambystomatidae > Ambystoma > Ambystoma mexicanum. The sequence goes on along the minus strand of NC_090923.1, from coordinate 1,016,891,427 downwards.
ACTGTATGGTTGCGGGGATGTCTCCTGCTCCATTTGTAAAGATTATTAAAAAAAAGAATTTGGGGTTGCAGGGTGTCCCCCACATGTTCAATGTAATAATGTCTCCACAAAAAAGGTGACATTTTTGTCAGAAGATATGTTTGCGGGGACACCATTACATGGAACGCACACATCACTGGCTTGAACATACCATTGGAAGTCCAGTGGTGGCCCTTTGTTGACTGACATCCTTCCTCATTGACTGATGGGAGTCAAGCATCGAGAGGTCAAAACAGCTCAGAGCCTCATCACTTCACCCGAGGAGCCCCTCAAGAGTCCAAGCTATCCCAGCGGTGATTTAACATTTATACGACTCCTGGATTAACCATTATGAAGTTCTTCTCTACCCCATTTAGAAATGGAAGACTCACAGTTCATAATCTACCTACACGATAATGGAGGACACACCCAGAACATCACAGGCTACCTGTGAAAAATTTAAGATTTCATGATTCAGCTTCCCTCAGCAGTAGCAATTCTATTAACATGTGGCCCACCAATAGAATTAGTGAGGAACCCACGGGTCACATTTGAGTGGAACCAGCAAACACCAAATGCACACTGGGGTCATAGTTTGCCAATTCCAACTGCACCTTAAGTGGTCCTGGGCCTAAAGAGAAAGGACCTCTTTTCACCTAGTCAGAACATTTTCCATTGGCTCCCTATGGAGTAACCACCTAGCCATCACAGTTTAAAATGGTACAGGACAGGGAACTTCAGATTGGCATACTAATCCAGAAAAAACACAAAAGAGGGGAAAAGGCTGGAGGCACTGGGCCCCAAACACTAGAATGGGTACCCTAACACCTCAGACTTCAGGAGAACCCTCACCCCTCTAAGCAATTAAAACAAACATGGCCCAGAGACAGTCTGCCCAGCTTGACTTACCTCCCTTGCATGACAAGAGCAGTCTCACCTGAGACGCCAGCCGTCGATTTAAGAGGAATCTGACTTTAGGACTTCCAAGAAGGCTTCTCACATTCCTTGAAAACAGTACCCCAACACTGCTGCGAGAGCTGCTTGGTCATTTTATGTGGCCCCTACATGGCACAGAGTCATCTTGAATGCAGTTGCTTGGCTTACCACCTCCCAAAACAACCCATTCTAATTTTTCCTCCAACAGAGCCTAGGTCTCAGCCCGTGACCCCCTACCTGCTTGCCCCTAGGACAGTGTGAAGCAGTTTAATCTGCATACGGTGCTGCATAAAACACTAAAATAAATAAATGAGTACAAATGGTATCCAAGAACAGAGAATTTATATCCCACTACCTTATGGGAACCTCCATCTTTCTTACTCCCCCGACCCAAACTCCAGGCAGTTCACAGAAATAACGGGCGTTAAGCACCCGTTGCAGGGCTGGAACGAGTCTTAAAGAGGGACCCGAGACAGGAACACCCCTTTCAGCCCCTGGAATGGATGTTTAACGCCATTAGCACCCCGGTAGTAGTAATCCGGGGTGCTAAAAAGAAAAGAAAAAATTGATTTCAAGGCGTCCCGTTCAATGAATGAAATCCTTTTCCAAGATGGTCACCATGGAAAGGGGCGGGGCACTTCCGAGCCCCTCTTTCCTTTCTATGGCAGCCAGAGAAGCGGGGAAGCAGCTGCAGCTGAACAAACAGGTAGGTGAGGGTGGGAAAAAGGGCAAAACGTTTTCAAGAATAGGGAACGGAGGGTGGGGGGAGATGGTGGCGGGGGGAGCTGGCGGTCGGGCAGCATGGAATGCGAGCTTTCATAGACGGTTCAAGCCCGCCTTCCTAGTGGCTGGCTCCCCCCGCCAGGGTGCTAATAGACATTAAACTCCCTGCTTTATTTCAAGGTGAATACTAAACAAGTTTTTCAAGCTCATCTGCGTCACAGACATACTTTGCAAGGCGAGCTGACATATTATGCAAGGCGGTTCACAAGAGGACAACTTGCTCATCACCAGCACTCTTGCAGGGACTGCTGTGAAGGACAACTGACTGTTGTTCGAACATAAACCCTTTCCAGCCTTTACCAGCCATGTATTTCCACCCAGCCATTAACACAAAATAAGAATTGCGAGAGCAGAAGGTGTTCAAACAGAACATTTACCAATCTTGCATTCCCCGTTCGGACACCATCAAAACGGTCCGAATGAATGCAAAATGCAGAAAACAATCTTTCCAGGGTTCACCCAACTCACATTCACTTTCCACGCAGCTGTGCATGAAGTTAGAGTTTCAGGGGATGAACACACGCCAGAGCACAGTGTCACCGAGCCTACAAGCCAGCAGTGCAAAACAGGCGTCACTCTGATGCAAGGGATCACCACTACAACCTATCGTGCCGTTTTCCTCATTGTGTTTTTTTTTTTTCAGAACACGTTGGATTTGTATTACTTAAATGTACTATGCCTCCCTCCTTACACTTTTTTCGATAAGGTCAATACGTGTTGCTCCATTTGTATATGCACTCTCTTTCCGATCATGCGTTTTCTCTTTGCCTACCTTGCCGTTGTGCTGGGGGAGTTGAGCTTTGTAAGTGCCCTGCAATTTCTAAAGATAAATACTCACAAGCCATGGGGTGCCCAGTGTACTCCCTACATTTCCGACAAGAGGGGCAGCATCAGAAGACCACCCTTCAATCCACTCAAAAATAGCGTAATTCACATCCATTTATTGGCCGCTTTCTTTTGACATGGGTGCACAAACATTCCACCAACTCAAATGCCAAAATGTTTCATACCTACAAAATGAAATGTTGGCATGCTGGAGCAAAACAAAACAAGAGTCAACATGTGTGTGTGCCATCTCCAGATTTTCGCATTGCGGACAGAATGGAAGGGGTCCACAAATCCGCTGGTGAAAAACATCCACTTCTTCAGCGCGGTTTCACTCCTTGCCCAATTGGCCTGGGAAGGCCCACAGTTAAGGGCATGACACGGGTAGTATAGCTCAGTGGCAACGCGCTCGTCTTAGAAGCAAGACAGGTTCGAATCCCGGGTCCGCACTCGGTATTTCGCGAGTTATAAAAAAACAATGCAAATACTAACTTGAATGCTCATTTCGCTATGGGGGGGGTGGCAGATTCTTAATGTTCACATTAGAGGGGTGGCTCCAGTTGTGCCCTTAACACATGTACAAAGGGGCCCATTATTCACTGTTGGAGCAGGGGGGCAGCTGAACCCCCCCTGACCCTTTGGGAACATCCTCAGTGCGACTGCCCCAACTCCCATGGGCTGGTGCGGCCATACACTTAAATAACAAAAAATAAAGCGGCCTAGGTGTGCACCATGTCTATGGCGTGACGGGTTGCTGAGCAACCAACAATCGGGGCACCCAACTTGTTTGCCAGTGAAGACGGAAGACTGCAGGGAAAATGGAGGAGCCACCCCGATAACTTGTGCGGTGTCCTCCTCCTCCTCTCCTCCTCCGCCTTTCCCCCTGGTTACGGGGGAGGGGGTCACCCGAAGCACATGTTGGGAAAGATTTCTTAATTGTAGGTAATTTTCCTTCCATGTGGCAACCCCTAAACTTTTTGCTGTTGTTTTCACCTTGATCTAGACTTTGCCAGAGAAGCGCAGCCTTCTGCCGCACTCCTCTGGGCTTTCGCTCCATTCTTACGGGGAAACTGACATGCCCTTAAGACAGTCAGTACCGAGAAATGTTGTTTTCCGTAATTCTTTCATCATGTTGCAGCTTTCGCGCAACATGACACAAGAGGGCACTGTAAGATAAGTTACTGCTCTCTTGGGTCTCTAGTCACTCTACAGGCCCTAGACACTCTCTTTGGATTGTTAACGAACGGTGCAAGTGAATCACGGACGGGACTGGTGGCAGCGATCGTTTCTTTGTGTTCTGAGCTCCTTTTGGCGGTTTACACGCGTTTCTCGCACTTAGCCCAAAATGGTGGCCTGGCGCCCAAAATGGTGGCCTGGCTCCCAAAATGGCCAGACCACGAGGCTCTTTGTCGTGCCCGCTGACCGTCTTGCCCCCTTCACCTTCCCCAGGTCGAGCCGACCCGGGGCCTTCCTTATTTGGGCATGTACTTTCCCGCGAAACACAGATGCTTTCGCGGGCTTCTACAGGCCTTGTGTGTGCCTCCAGGATGTGGGCTGGGATGTCTGGTCCCAATACACATCCTGGGTGCCAGTGAGTCTAGTGTGTCTTGAATGCCTGGGACCACAGTGATCCGTGATAGGTCCACGTATGGTGTGAATGTTTTGTGAGCAGATCTCCCATTGGGACCCCTCCATTTTGGCGCGAAGGGAACTCTGGATAAGAGGAGGCTGGAAACACCACTACCATGTCGATCTCCTGAGTTCTCACGAACAACGGATACAGGAGCCAAGTATCCTGCAACCAAGAGGCTGAACCGAGGAATCGCTGGTGACCCGCTGAAGGACTGCTCCTCTTCACTGCTGTCGCTCTGTGAAACCATTCTGCCTCTGATCGAACGAGAAGGCCTGTACTGGTACTTCGACCCTTTGGAATAGTGGGAACAACTATTCTCGGCATCTTCATCATCTCCTGCACGTAAGCCTTCAGAAGCGTCTCTGGGCCATCCAGTGGACTGACCAGCTTACCCGGGAGTCTTGCTCTGTAACCGCCGTCAGGTTGCTGCTGTATTCCGAGTCCTTGACACACTCACACGATTCGTACACTTGGCATTCCCAGGTCTGAAGTGAGAAGTGTACATTGGGCTGAAATACAGACGGCCGCTTCGTTGCCCTGCTGTAGTAACAATCTGTGCGGGTTCACTGCGTTTGGGACACCCTCAACTCTAACTTCTGCTGCCACGGAATCTACACGACGCCGAGACGTCCCCTGCTCGTATCTGAACCTGCCAGCACTGAAACTGACACGGAGAAGTCTGGGTCTGCCTGCATCGGGGATCGGTGAGTAGCAACGCTAGGAACTGGTCGCCCTCCTGCAGTAGCCCATAGCTTTTCCTCGCTGTGTTAAACAGCACACCTTTTTCACACTCGCGCTCTGCTTCTGCCCGCAAGTGGAGGCCGCGCTTGAGTAGCGGAGATCTGTTTGCCCTCCGTTGTTCATCACTCTGAACTGCCCGACTTCCTTGAAGAGACTCCCCTTGGCCCATCGGCACCAGCATGTGCAGGTACTTTTGAACACAAGGCTCCACTCTTCGTAGGGCTCGGACTTCCCTCTAGTTAGGTGGCCTCTGAAGGCGAACTGGGTCTAAACGATTACTTGCACTGCCTGTTTTCCTCCCCATCTAGGTGGTCTGCATATTTCGTGCTTCTAACTTTTTAGACCCTTCGGTAATTGTATATATATTGTATTTGGTTGTGATGTGTTGGTTTACTTGAGTTTTATAGTGATTCTTTGCTATGGTCAATATTACAAAGGCCTTGTAATAAATGTGTGTATATTTTTAATATAACACCTGCTTGGAGTAATTTGTAAGTTTCCTTGCTCTGTGTGCTCATTGCAGGCTTTCAGTCACCCTCCCCCCTCTTGAGACCTGGTCTTGACCACCGCGATCGCTACCTTGATTGGTCTGGCTTGTCCAGAGGTTACCCTGTTCCAAGAAACTAGGCTGGCCTTCTGAACCTCTGCCCCTCCAGGACAGAGTTCAGAAATCCATCTTAACAGCGCAGCAAAGTTGGGGAAAGCCTGCGAAGGGCCAACAAGGAAAGGGGCAGGGACGCCCCTTTTATAAACGGGCGGGCTCCTTGCAGCAGGAAACATCAGCTGCTCCTTCAGGACACCCGCCGCCGGAGGATAGGAAGGATTTTGGTCTCCACACACCCACCCACCCACCCACCCTACAAACAGGACAGAATTGGGACAGGGCCTGGTCGTTGACGTAGCAGGACGGCGAGGGGATGAGGCGGCGGTGTTTGGGCGACTAAGCAAAAGAGACAGACTCCGAATGAGCCAGGAGAAAGCTGTAAGGGTCTTCGCTCTTCTCAGACTAGTGCCTCTTGGGAGCCTAAGCGGCAGGGGCATCTGGTGGTAACAATAAGGGCTCAGCTTCCCCCAAAGTAACAGCACTCACTCCGCCCAGGAACACCTGCAAGGGCAGGCCAGGCTTTGACACAGAGGGTTGGGAGATTTGGGCCTCCTGTGGACTTTGTGGAAAGAAAGAGGAAAGCAGGTTGTTGGACACGGAGCAGTCTCCGCATCTTCAGAACTATTTTCACTAATGTGTGCAGTGTGGTTTTATGATATTGTGAAAATAAATGTGCGGCCTTTTTATGCCAAAAAACAAGACAAGGCTCTTTCTGCACTTTATTGGGGGAGCGGAAGAATGAGCATGCATAATGTTATGGGTCCAAATGGACAGATGCACGGGTTATGCAATCTTCCAGAGAGTGCCAGCACTGCTAGAATTTGTTTCTACCCACCATCTGCCCCATCAGTAAGGGTGATCATAAAATAAGGTTTTTTTCTTTGTAATTTCTTTTTTTTAAGTGTTTGGAGGTTTTTATTGCATGCATACTTGCGTGTTTGAATGTAATGCATGCAATCTGTATGTGCGCACGCAAGGGTTTTGAGTGAATCTGTGATGACTGTATGTGTGTGGGCACCTGCGGGTATCTGAATGTCTGGGTAGGAGTGTGGTAGTAAATGCAATGTGTGAAAGTGTATGTGTGGTGGAGGCGAGGGTAGCATTGCCAATGCATAGGTTTACTGTGGCCACAGCTTCATGCAGATAATTTACAGTGACAATTTCTGGCACAGACTGGCCACAGCGTAATGCAAATGATTTACAATGACCATTACTGGCATAGATTGACCACAGCCCCATGCATGCGATTACGCTGACCACCATTACTGGCATTGTGACTGCAGCCTCAGCCTTTTTACAGAGGTCATTGCTGTCATAGATTGTGGCCACAGCGTTTTACAAATGTTGTAAAAAGCACCCATGTACAGTTACTAACATGGGATTTATTTGCCTTTCATGTCTAATCCTAGAGAACCAAACTTAAAATGTATGGCTTTCAATCCCATTTTCGTCAAAAACGTTGCTATAAAATGCACCATTTCAACACAATATTTTAAACACTTTCCTGGGAGGGTAGCTTGCCCCCCGCTCCCACTGAACCTCCCTCCAATTTAATAAATAGATTGTAGTTGGGCCTCATGGAAGTGATTTACAGTGATCATGGATGGCATAGATAGACTGGGGCTGCAGATTCATGCAAGTAATTAACAGATTGTATATCACTTTCATAAAACTGCAGCCACAAATTACTTTGTATCTATGGCAGTAATATTCTGTTATATGGCATTTGTATTGCACCTACTGCCACAGGTTGAACGCCATTCAGAAGTCCGTAGTCAGATGTAAGAAGTGAAGAAAGGATTTCTAAAATGCATGTGTGTATTTTTAGTCTTCACAGAGGTGGGTAGGGAGTGGCTAGGTCCCTAGCAGCAAACCATAGTTATCGCGTGTGAGAAAGGGTGCTGTGACAAAACATCAGGTGAAAGGGTCAGTCAGCGGGGTCAGATTATGTGAACGGCTGGTCCGAATTTTGCGTGGGCCTCAGCTGTATTCTATTGGAGGAGATGAGTGTTATGGATGTGTAATTGAGTGGTGTTTATTGACTGGTTAACATGTGAGTGGGCCGTGCCCGTGCAGGATATGCCATGTTTTGTTGTGGTGGCACGCTTGACGTTCCACTGAGGAGAGACTGACACCTGGTTGGAGAGGATCTTGCATAGCTCATCATAAAGGCTTTACTAGGATAGAATCAAGGTGGGTGGCAAAGTCGCCTATCTTGTCAACTCCCCAGGTGCCCCAGCATTCCTGTCAGGTTAAGTAATTTATCCAGGAGAATGGGCTGAGTTTGTCAAGCTGTCGATGGGAAGAGCCAAGTTTTGAGCGCCTTCCTGAAGGCGAGGTGATCTTCAATGCAACAAATGGTTAAAGGGATTGAGTTCCAGATGGTGGGTGCTAGGACTGAAAATGAGGAGCCCCATATTCTTCTGAAATGATGGGGAGAAGTGCTGCGCCTGATCTGAGGTTTTTGTTAGGCCTGTATCCTGTGCGTTTCTGCTGAAGGTATTTGTTCTGTGCAGTGGAGTGCTTGGTGGGTGATGCACATTGCCTTGAAGGTGGATCATCTCCTGCTTGGAAGCCAGTGATGGACACACGAGGGCAGGTGAGAAGTGTTCTCTAGAGCTTAAGGCTAGGAGGAGCTATGCGGCTGTGTTTTGTACTCCTGGGTGTTTTCTTAGGTGTGATGCGGTGGCTCTCAGGTATAGAGTGTTAGCATAGTCTAAGCATGAAAGGTGATAAGCATCTTTTCAGAGACTCCGAGGAAGGTCAGGTAGGGAAAGAGGCGGCAGAGAACGCAAATGTGCAGCTTTCTGTGGTGGATTTGATGTGAAACGGTCAGGTCCGCGTCCAAGATGCATCTAAGGTTTTTTTACTGTGTTAGAGGGCAGAGGACCTAAAGAGCAGGGCCACAGGTTGGGATGGGGCAAGAGGGAGGTCTTCATGTAAACCATGATCTCAGTTTTGCCTGGGTTTAGTATGAGGTGGTTGAGGGTCATTCAGTGCTCGATTAATGAGAGGCATTTTGCAAGATCAGGGACAATGGCAGAGGGGTACCTTTGAGATTTTGAAAATGATCTGGGTGTTGTCTGCATAATTGTAGCAGGTCTAAGAGTGTCGAAGAAGGAAGCCAACACAAAGGTGGCATGGTTTTGGTTAGAAACTTTTATTTCTCAAATAAAAGAACTCACTGTTCCCATCTCTAAGAGGGTTGTCCCTGCCTCAAACTAAAACTAAAGGAATTGTCAGAATGTCCATTAAATCAAAGTTCCACCATCCTGTGTCAAATCCTTCTCGAACCCTCAAACTAAAACTAAATAATAAACAGAAAGTTCCTTCTTCAGGGGAATGCCTCCCTGCTCCCGTTTCTTGATCCGTGTCCAACAGTTCTCCCTTCCCCTGTCTTACGGGCTTCCCCAGTCTTTATCCAATGTCCAAGGAGAATGGCACCCTTATCCTGGTGCACACCTATGTAGATCGCAATAGAACCAGGAGGAATGTCTCCCTACCCCTGGTGTCTACAGTACAAGTCTCTGTCCACTCAGTTCACCACAAGGCCAGGGGGAATGGCACCCTTTTCCTGGCACCTTTAACACACGTTCTGGGCCTGCGCCAGGAGAATGCCTTCCTCCTCCTGGTGTTGCTTGGTCAATTCACAATATTGCCTGGGGAAATTACTCCCTTCCCCTGGCATCTTGATCACAGTTCTTTGTCCAATACCAGGATAACGACTCCCATCTCCTGGTATTACTTGATACAGTTCTTTATCACTATTGGGGTTACTGCCCCTTCTCTGGAGGCAAGTAATTTCCTCACTACCACTGCACCGAGGTACATTTCCTCTGATGCTTTTCTTTTTACTGTTGGAGTCCCAGACACTTCTCTGGTGGCCAGCGGTTTCCTCAATACCACTGCGCCGCGGAAGATTCCCTCTGATGCTTTCCTGCTTACTGGTGGGGTCCCAGACCTTCCTCTCCTTATGCCTATTAACTTCCTTGCCAAAACTGGGCCGGGGAAAAGCCATTTTAGCCTCCGTGTTAAACCCCGGTTTTCATGTACCTTACCTCTTGCGGGGCTTTGGGATGCCTAGGACCGGGGAGCAATTCTCCAGCTCTGTGAGCTTCTCTGGTCTGCACTCCTGGCTTTGCGGCATCTTTCTGGCCTTGGGATGTGGTTCGCCTTCACTCGGCGAGTGGAGAACATCCTTGGCATCCTCTTGCCGCATTTCAACTTTGCCATAGCTGTCGATCTGCATTGAAATCTCCCGCGCTGGAGACTCTGTATAAAGCTGCTTTCCCCAGCAGGACTCGATACCACTTCTCATGCCACCACTGTGCTTTTCGTTATTGCTTCGTTCGGCTCTGCGGCCGGGCTTCTTCCTTCCAACAGCCCTTTGTTCATTTGTATGCTTTGTATCCAGTTCCTCGCAAATAGGATTGCACAAGTCCTTCTTTGTTTCTTTGGGACTGATCCTCATTCCTCCTTGGGGCCACCGCGTACCACTGCTGTCACAGTTCATGGCCTTAATGTCTGCTATGTTCCTCCTCATCCTAGTACTTTTGGTTTTAGGCCCTGTGAGGAATGTGAGGGCGTCCTCCCTTCTTTCCCCAATATATCCCTGTCCCAGGCAGCCAGGAAAGGTCATCGCTATTGGATCCTGAGGGTGGACATGTTATGTTAATGTTAAAGGATATTTGTACTGCGCACTATCACCAACGGAGTGGCCCCTGGTGCTCTGGCAGCTCTGAAAAAGGGAGGTGAGTTAGTGGGAACAAGCTGGAAAAGTGCAAGAGAGCAGTGATGTGCGGTTGGTAGTCGTCGTGTACTGTTGTGCAAACCTATGTGTGGTTTGTTTTGTTGTTGCAGTGCAGTGACGTTTGTGTGGATTTTTGTGTTGTAGGCTTGTGGTTGTGTTTGGTTAGAGTTTGAGAGGTGTATGCAGAGGGGTGAAATTGTTAGTGGAATATGTGAGAGAGGATCACCTCGATGGAGGAGACTTGGGGAGTGGAGATGAGGCACCTTTTGGTGAGACACAGTATTGCCCATTGCCCTTTTATAAAGTGTCTGGCATCCCCAAGGCCTTTGTAGGCTATTACTAGTCCCTTCCCAATTTTCCCAGTAAATCATCTCCCAGTAAACACCAGTCAAGTACTGGCACGGGGAAGAGACAAACTAGAGCGATACATCCTTTCTTTATTTACTCACACACACAGACACTAGTTATACACTAGGACAAGGAGGAGGCAAGCTAGATCAATGGAGAACGTCCAGGTTGGCAGTGAGCGGTCTAATCCTTTTAGGACCAATCAACCGGCGGGAAGTTTAAAGGCAGCACAGCGGTGAGAATGGAGTCAGCCGGGGCAACCGTGTCAGCTGTGTCAGCAGGGTCAAATGTGGAAACAGGCCTACGGGCTGCTGGACGAAAGCAGACCTCTCCAGAAAGACTGCGTTGTAGACTAAGTGCTTGAGGAACCCGGAGCGAAGCAAAGTATATGCAACGGGAAGCGAGGCTAAAGGAAGCTGGATGTCTCTTGCAGAACATGGCAAAGGAACCAGAGTGACCAGGCGAAGCTGCCAAGTGAGGTCCGAGCAGCAAGAGGGGCATCAGTGGCAGGAGCAAAGCCACGGAGAGACGCTGATGAGACCGAGCAAAGCACTGCATGACAGAAGGAGCTTGTGGCAGCCGGAAACCTCGCTGGAACGTCATAAACTGACCTGTGAGTCAGCCTAGGAAGAGAGACACCTTGACGGCAGGCAGGCATGTAATATTTATAAGAAAGTTAATGAATGCCGATCTAAATGAAAGCAAGCATTTTGAATACCGAACTAAATGAAAGCAAGTACGGTTGAATACTGGTATGAATGAAAGTACTTTTGTGGAATTACATGATATGAAGAAACTGTGCAACTTGGGAGAACAAGAGAGTGAAAGTGCAACAAGTGAATGGTGGCAAAACAAGCAATCATAAAGCCTCATGAGGATATGAAGAGACAATAAACCAAGCACCACTGTAGGAATGACAGTGGTAACGTGCAAATGAAGAAGCAGCAAATAAGGTGTGTGTTACGTGACCTGTAATAGGTGGACCGTGTGGTCCAACAACTGCGCCGGGACCGAGTACAGTCATTTATAGAAAAGTCACTTAAAGCACCACAAGGAAGCTTGTAATTGATTCTAAAGGAAATCTTGTGTGGTTTGAAATTAAACAATTGAATTCTATGAAATTGCAGAAAGGTAACAAGGACAGAAGAGCTGGAAAGTATTCCAGGGTATTGTGTTGTATTGAAAGACTTGAAAGCTTGGGGAAAGGAAAACCTTTTTGTATTGTGAACTATTCGAACCTTGGCAAAGGGAAATCCTTTGAAAAACAAGAACTGTACGAAGCTCTGAACTTTTATTTGAACACTTATCATTTTGAGACTTATCATTTTGAACACTATAGTGTGTAGTGAGGTTGCCCAAAACAATGTAGGGGGATCAAGGGATGGCCCCCCCCAAGATAATTGTTCAAAACAATGTGTTGAAATGGTGCATTTTACAGCACAATTTTTGAAATAAAATTGGATAAAAACTCCTACAATTTACAATTGGTTCTCTGTGGTCAACACATTAAATCAATTCCAATAAATGCCATGTCACCAGCAGTGCACAAGAGCATTTTACAAAGTTTTCATTAAGACCGGGCCACAGTCTATCTGTGCAAGAAATGGTCATTGTAAATCACTTGCACAAAGCTGCACCCACAATCTGTCTGTCGGTCATGAAAGTGATTGACAGTGATCAACAGATCCCAAATAGTACACTTGCATCCTTTCTCCTCCACCCCTGCACAGAGAGCCGTAGGGTGCCGCCCTCTCCCCCGTTCTTTAACCTCTACCTGAGCCCCCTTCCTGTAGTCATTCAATCCCATGACCTAACCTGGGTGACAATTCACAAGGTATTGTCACTTCTTCCCAGGGGGGGGAGACCTTTTCCATGAAGCTAGAGGTGCGTCCGTTACCCAATAGTCCCCCCTAGGGGTGTTATAACGCTGGAGGAACTCATGGGGAGGGACTCCCCCTCTGGGCATAAGGACTATCACCTGGGGTACAATCCGATGAACGTTGCCACTCCCCATCATTCCTTAGCCCTCCCTAATTTCCAGAGTCACTACATGGAAATTAAGCCTGTGTATTATTGTAACATAGGGCTGTGAAGGCATCATAAAGTAGACACAGACAACACAATTAAAGTTTGGGATACAAACATTTATTCAAAAGAAAAGAAGATTGGAAAAAGGCCTAATTAGCCCTATGCTAAGGTTGGAATTCCCTATCTAAATAAAGCTAAGGATGGTCTGTGTCCGGAAGTTCAAATCAAATATCTCTGTGTCCAAAACCTATACTTGCCATCACATCTATTTGTATACCATGTGTAGGGATGTTGCTTCAAAGTTTCAAAACCCTGCCCTGTCCGATGTATGAGGCCCTACCCTCGAAAGAAGAGAAATCTAAAAGATGCTTACAAAGTAAACTATGTCCGTCGTCCAGAAAACCTATTCCAGTATGGATTCTGTCCCTACCACTTTAAAAATAAGGGAAGTACAACAAAGACAAGAAATTTACTTCACCAACCAAGGAATGGAGGCTAGCTTACGACCCCCTCATGATCTTTCATAATCAAAGGTAGCGCATGCTGGGGCCCTTTGCAGAGTCCCACTAACTAATAGAAAGTACCTTGTTTCTGTCTCTCCCTCTTCAGATTGCATCACTGTATCATAGTCACCGATTAGTCTCTTCAGTATTACAGTTTTTCAGAAAGCTTGTGTCCGTCTCTGGCTGACAATCCAGTCTGTATTGTTGACCCGACCACTACTCTGTGCCAAGTATTTTCCCTGCGATCCCCAGCAAGGAGTCTTGCTACACTCTCTCCAGTGTGGGTTGCCCTTCACGGGGTGGTCAGGTTTCTTGCGCCAGATTGAATCCTGTCTTGGGGTTGGGTTCTCTCCCTCTTGCCGTTTGGTTTCTAGTACCCTGCTCTGGGTTTTGCTTTTGTTTACCCGCCTTGGGTTTGCCGCGTTGCCCCTCCCTGGGGTTGGGTATCTGATAACCTGTGTTATGACCTGATTTCTGGTAAACAAACTTGAGTTATAGCTTCTCATGCCCCACCTTGGGGTATACTCTCTCACCGCACCTTGGAGAATGTTGTCTGGCGTCCAGCTTTGGGGTGTGGTTTCGTGTAGCCCGCCTTGAGCTATGGCTTACCCCTCTTTTTTTGCAGTATACTCTTCCTGCCCCACCCGTCATGGCCACAGTCTGCTTCGGGGCTATTCTCTCATGGTCCCCTCATTGTTCGGTAGTTCCGCTTCTGCCCACCGCTGGTCTCTTTGGTTGAGACCCTGCGGGTGTGTCTCCGGCGTAATCCTCGATGGCGTCTTGGCGTTCCAAAGGCCTCTCCACTCCCGTGAACATCACAGCAAGCATTGGTTCGTCGCCTCGGAACATGCCTCCCAAGAGGAGGACTCTCCGTCTGTGCAGCTCTGCAGGCAACTTGCTCCCGTCTTCGCTTTAGTGTCAGTCACATCTTTTTGTTTCAAACCACAAAGGGGCAGGTTTGTTCCCTACACTTTCCCTTCAGGCACAGATGCGTCTGAAAGGGGTCAGAAGGCCAGTCAATCATTCTTGCATGCAATTAACAGTCAGTACACCATTCAATTACCACATAGCCCACAAAAGCATCATCTTCTTGGGATAATGGAGGATAACAAATATCCCTGTCTTGAGATGACCTGTCCACTAAGGGAGTGGGGGATTACCCCAGTGAGATCCCACTTGCCCTGTCCCCTAGGAGGTGTGAAGCTTAGCGGGCTCACCTCCCTACTCCCAAAGGGGGTGGCTCCCCCTTGTGGAGAGGGGATGGAATTCCCAGATTCAGCACAGTGGGTGAATTCTTTTAACCCATTCCATGAAGACTTTACCCACTGAAACTCTTTGCCAGGACACTTTATGCTGAGATGTAGTGTAAGCTTCTAAAGCTGCCATGTGTACTTTGAGGGAGGTATAGACTACTGCCGGGTTTAAGAGATAAAGGATGTAGGTAATAATGTGCGTTGGTAAGCATAAAATGGGGTCTATGTTCTTTTGAGTGCACCAAATAACAAATCGCCTCCACTTGTTATAATAACAATGTCTTGTGTTAGGTTTTCTGGCCTGCTTCAATAGCTCAATGCAACCTGTCAGTAGTTGTAAGTGTCAGAATTCTAAGACTTCAGGAACCATGCTGCTAAATGAATAGCTTGCGGACATGAAAGTGTGAGTTTGCCATGTTGCTGTGTTAGTAGGTTGTGGACTGGCTGGACTTCAAATGTTGGTTGGACCACCATCCTTGAAGAGGATACCATGTTTGTCTTGCCCACATTGGTGCAGTTAGAACTGGAGTTAGGCTCTCGTGTAGTAACTTGTGCATTACCTTGCAGAGTAGAGGTGTTGAGGGACGGCAAGGAAGCGCAAGTAAATATCCCTGACAGGCTCATCCATAGAGCGTTCCCTAGTGACCAATTTTGTGGGTGACTTGATGCAGTGTTGGGAGGTTTTGTTTTGGGCTGTTGAAAACAGATCCACTGTTGGCTGTCCCCACATGTGTTGATTTCCTATTTGTGGTTTTGCTGACAAACCCTGCTTAAGCTGTCTAGGTGAATGTGATTGCCAAGGACAGGCTGTGATTGAATGTAAATTCCTTTCTTGATGCACCACCGCCATATAGCCTGTGCTACAATTGACTGTTTTCTGGAGGGTGGTCCTCCCCATTTATGCATACCATAGCCGTGGCATCGTTTGTATTGATCAATGTGCATTTGTTCGATGTTTTTGTTTGGAATGATAAAAGTGCCATATTTATTGCCTGTAGCTCTAGCGCATATATGTGTTGTGTTGATTTGTGTCCATGTTCCTTGTGAAGTGAGCTCTTGGCAATGGCCCAGAGAAACCTTTTTTGGCTTGATTTTGCCTCGCTTTAGGTGAAACCCAACATGAAAAGGAGGTCTGCTCTCTTAACTGTTGTACAATGTATTTGCCTGGGACTCCGCTGTTATGAGCTAGTCATCCAGGCATGGTTAAACAGAAATGTGTTCCTTGTGTAGAAGCACTGCGATCACTGCAAGCACTTTTGTGAATAGACAAGGTGACAACGCTATTCCAAAAGGTAATACATTGAATTGGTAATGACGTTTCCAGATCTTGATCTTAGAAATTTTCTGTGAATGGGGAACATTGAACCATGAAAGTATGCATCTTTCTTGTCTAGAGTGGTCAAGAATATTCCCCTTATAAGGAGAGGAATTACCTCCTGGAGTGTGGTCATTCGGAATGTTTGGGGGCTTCCGTATTTGTTTGCTGCTTGGAGTTCTAATACTGAACTTATTGTTTGTCTTTTTTAGGTACCAAGAAATAAAGTGAGTACATGCCCCTGGTTTACCCGACTTGGAGGAACTTGCTCGAAGGCGCTCTGTGGAGCAGGGCCTCGATTTCTTTTTCTAAGAGCTCCTGTTGATTCCGTGGTAACCGTCTGTTGCACGGTGGTAGATTGCGCAGTGTTTCTAGAAACTGTGTGCCGTATCCGCTCACGTCTGTTTCTAGCATGCAGTGATCTGATATTATCCCCTTACATGGGTGGGTAATTCATCCTTCATAAGGGAGGCACATGTGACGGGACCTGAATCGGAGTCATCCCCTGTGTTTCCCTCTACGATGTTGCCTAGAGGGGGACAAATGTGTAATGCTGTAGCATACCCGAATAGTAGCTAGTACCTTGAATTTGCATGAACTGCGTTGCTGGTTAGGAGCATGTGTTGCTCCGAAAGAAGCGGCTGTTAGCCTGGGTAGCTCTTGGCTGGACAGATCTGCCTGTTATCTAACCAAGGGTTTTAAGGAAGTCATGATCTTTTTTAGCCAGCTCTAGTGTTTCGTCGAATGCCTTGCCAAATACTGTGGCCGCCTCAATGTGTTTGTGTAATAGGGCTGACTGAGTTTCAGTTTTGAAACCTGATCCTCTTAGCTAGGCGTGACGTTTTAGAACAGCCGCCCCGCAGCCCCCTCCCACTCCCCAAAGACCAGACAACCTGCTGTTTCTGCAGCTTCTTGTGTGTTCCGGAAGATGGTATTTGCTGTCTTTATCCCCATTTTAAATGATTTTAGGGTAAATCCCTGCAACTCTGTGTGGATGTATTTTTCTAACTTCTCCTTATCGTCCCACTGTGCCCAATCATCAGTGCCATGGCATTAGCAATCCTGTCACTATATGCCACACAGGTTGCTGCTTTGCGTCCAGAAGGATATATATGCCTGCTCTCCTTATCTGTAGGATATTCTGTGGCTGACATTGGTGTGTTTGTCCTTTTCTATCTGTAGTCACAACTAGCAAGTCAGGGACAAGTTGACCTCGGATGTACAGAAGATCTGAGTAAGACTGTTTATATTTCTTCTGCACCCTGGGGTTTACAGTTTAGTGGAAAACGGATTGGCTAAAGATGGCATTAGCCATCTGCGTGCTTTTAATGGAAGAGCGCAGTGGGATTCAATGTGAAATGTGAGAAACCAGAGGTTGTCTCACCCGCTAATCCTCAGGGGATCTGTCATCCAAGTGACCAGGATACATTCATCGCTTTTGGATCCTGTTCCTGGGGGTGGACCAGTGTGGGAAGATCACCTGGGTGAGGGGCCTTCGGGGAGTGAAACACCTGATGGCGAGATGAAGTATCCCCCTCCCTGTAACACATTTACCCCATCCTACCCGGTAGGATATTTAGGAACTCTACCCCCCCCCCTTTCCCTTCACGAACACTTTCACACAGACAGCCCGCTCTGGGAGAAACCAGACTCACACCAGAGCATTATACTTGACTTGTCCCACTACTATGGTGAGGCAAGGTCAGGCAATTACTGGCATCACTCACACATGCAGCTTTTTAACATGACCCAGGTGTATAAAGATAGGGGGCTTTAAAGGAGGAGGAAGGCATTGTACAAGCATGGCAAAGCACACAAAGGGACAGTATTTTTCCGACAGCAGCTGAAGGAGGGAAGAAAGACGCAAACCAGGAAGGGTGTGGAAGGAGGGAGATACCCTTGACCTTTCCGGCAAGAAACAGTTGCTTTCCAAAACCCTTCAGAATAGAAAGTGCAAGGCCAGGAAACTAGACTGAAGCATCCTGTATTGTGTGTCAGATAACCGGGGCCACACTGCACAGCTGGCCAAGTCAGGGAGGAACAGCAGCCACCGTGATACCGTCCTTAGCTCCAAGATCCAAGCAGTGCCAGAGAGATCAACAAAGCCGGTGAGTTGGGGAGAACGATGCAAGACCGGTCTGTGTTGAAGTCAAGGTTGCATGCGGCAATATTGTATAAAGAGCGCAAGATTGAATATTGTTAATGCGTGTGATGAGACTCGAGGAAAGCTTAATTGCTGCCGATGTTTGAACATTTACGGAGAAAGATACAATACCAGTGACAGAGTGGTCCGGCACCACGAGGGTGCTTAATCAAAGGTCTCTGTAAGGTATCCAGCCAAGAAATAGCAGAAAGGAAAGTGGAAGATTTGTAAGAACATTGTGTGAAGTGAATCGAAGTGGTCCTGCGATGGTTTAAGCAAAACCCATCACACATTAAGTCTTCCGATTTTTGATGTAAAGAGGAAAACGGAGAAAGTGGGAATACATGGTCCAAGCCTGATCGAGGGAGACCAATTGTGAACATTGTGCTGAAGGGGTCTGAGCCTAAAGGAGGGAGACCCATGATGAACAATGGAAGCGAGAACTTGTGAATGTGAAAATCCTGATAAGAAAGTAACTTGGGTGCTTGTTTGTTACGGCAGCCCATCTACAGTAAAAGACTGTTATTGGGAAAAAGGCTTTGGCGGAAGGCCCTGTTATCTATGCTTTGACCTGTATCCTTGTGGCAGAGAAGCCAGAGTGTGTACGAAGCTAGAGCGTGCTGCCTTAGCCAGTGCTAAAAACGTGGGGAAGGGATGCCAACTGCTCAACTATCCTGACATATTATTTTGTGAACACTTTTCTTTTTGTATACACTATTGACCCGCACCATTTGTATTTAGAAGTAAGGATTGGCAATAGATTTGTAAAGACCCTTTTATTTTGACAAAGACTTGACTAGGACTGCATTATTTGATGGTGGTAGCTTGCTCCCATCCTTAGATGTAGGTTTAAATATGTGTTCAACCAACCCATTGAAGTTCAATAAACACCCTTGAACTGTGATCATTTGGGTCTGTCTTCACCGTTTGATATCATGCCTCCCTTACAGAAACCAACTCGCTCTTTTTTAGGATGTCCTCTACACAATCCAAATCCTCTTCTGGTTTCTGTAAGGATACCAAAACGTTCAGCTGCTCTCTTCAGTAAATGCGAATATTGAAAATGATCCTCAGTTGTAGATGAGGAGACTGGGTGTTGGGCAACAACCTCTTCAGGCAATGGCATTATATAAACATCAGTATCAATGTAGTCCCGATACTCCTGGTGTGAGTGTGTCCCCTGCATCTTGAAATTGTTTGTGCTCTAAAAGGGGTTTGGAGTGCGATTTGTGGTTATTTCCCAGGAAAATCACCATCTGTAATACTTTTTATTTTGGCTGTTTCCTGTTTCTCCATGCAAGACACCATATTGGACATGTTTTTTTAAAGTCTTTTATCAACCATTCTCTTTGGCGTCAACGATTGACTTCTGGTGCAGTTTCTCAGGTGTTTTGGCCTGGTCTTACTGTTCAACGTCAATATCACCCCCTACCTCCCACTCTTATTTTGAGTCTGAGATGTCTACTAGTGTTTTCCACTTGATTGCTGAAGTGAGTGTTGTGTCTTTAAGAGCTATTAACATTGAGACAGCGGTCGTGGAAGATGGTGTGGTGGGTGTCGTATTCTTTGATTGCCCATCCCATGTCCATTTTTGTTGAGCCCCTCTTTGGCCATACCTTTATCAGTGGAAAATCCAATCGATGCAGTTTGTGGTTCAAGGTCGAACCCTCAACACTCTTTTCTCGGCTACACCTGTGTTGGTGCCTGTGCTTGGGAAACTTTGCGGCCTCACAATGACCAGGGTACTTCTCCCTCACTTGCCCATAGGTGAAGCGGTCGGAGCAGGGGGTCTGCCACAAGGTTTTACAGCAAGCTGCCTCTTTACTAGGCTTTTCAGGGTCATTTCGACTCCTGCGTTGGATAACCAGACCTCAAGTTCAGCCGCTCAAATGTCCAACTCTGCCGCTACCGATTCCGCCTGCATTGCATACTGTGACGATCCTTCAGATGGCGTCACTACTCCCGAGGGGATAACCCCTCTCCATGTGGCTAGAGAGGTGAGGCCGCCAACTGATAGTCCCTCTAGGTGTGCTAACATGCAGGTGGATCTCATGGAGAGAGACTCCTCTCCTAGGGATAAAGACGTGATTGGGAGAACCAGCCCCTTTAAACCCCAACCCGCTAGGCTGACAGTGGGACCTGAAATGTATGGGTCTAAACTCCCGTCTCCAACTATTTGTTCCTGTGAAACATCGAACTACCCTGATGGTTTAGGTACTGAGACGAAGAAGCTCCTGAAAACGCTACAAGTGAGCAGGAAAAACACCAGAACAGCTGTATCAATAGAATGGATGCTACATCAAGGCAGACCATAGTATGTGGATCTTCTATTCCACCTGATCAACGAGAACTTCACTTGCTTCCGGTCCAAGAGTATACTCTTTACAATTCTATGCTGGGTTTTCAAATGCAAGATTGCCCTGGCCCCCTGCCTTTTCTAACTAATTTCGTTGCTGAAATGGTATCAACCTACAAGGGGTCTAAGGTCAGCGCACAGTTACCTCTTGGTAATGCCCCACACATGCTGCTCCAGGCGCAGGGTTCGAAATTGAGGGGAGCTGGAAGTTATTCAGCTACTGCTTGTTACCTAGAAGAGTCTTTTTAGCTTGGTACCAACATCTACGAGGAGCTACTTTTGGCTTTCCAGGCTAACTGGTGCAGAACAAACGCACCTATGTGAAATGTACTGTCCGTTTGCAGCAATCTATACAACATTGAAATCATAAGGGGTTATAAATAATGAGCAAAACAATAGGTTTACATCTCACGTGGAAGTTAGCTCTTTGTTCCCCAGAAATAGCCCCCACTCTTAATTTCGATCCCCTGAAGGGTGACAGACGCTTTACGGTAATTGGCCCTACACTGTGCATCAAATTTCCCTTGGAACTACGCAAGGCTACACACTCCTTGCATTCAGGGAAAACCTTCCAACCCTCTTCTCTTGCCGATTCACACTATATTTATTTTGCTTGGTCAGCGTATTGGACATCTGAGCCCAGATACAGGTTTCATGTGCGGTTCAGTAGGGATTAGCACATTATAAATTAAAATTCAGTAGGCCCTGCTTTCATCGCTGAATCCCCTCTCTGGGTCCACCTACTCCGCCTTTCCTCATCCACAGTGACTCCATTGTGGCTCAGCTCCATCCGTGGCCGGGCCCCCAGGGACGTCATTTAGGGGTCGCCAGGGGGTGCAGTTGCGACCCTTGAGGTCTCCCTTGCTACCCCTAAAAAAAAGAATTTAAAAAAAACCTTTTTTTTTAATCCAAGGTCATGGCCTGTGGCCAGTGCCATGTGGCTCTTTGTTTCTGGAGTGGCTGGTTTTCTTGCTCAGGCCTTTAAAAAAGCACAGCACAGAAGTGACCCTGATTAAGAACGAATGGGACTACCAAATAATTTGTCTTTCTGGACTTCTATACAATAATTGCTGGACTCTTTAAAGGTTTATTTCAGGCACACTTCAGGGGCTGAGCCACTGATTTAGACTGTTTTAAACACCTTAACTCGGCCTTTCATCCTTCTGAGGATGATAAATGAGTACCATCACAGGTTGGGTGATATTGTATATTTGTTCTATATAAAGCGCATAAGCGTAAGTGCTATTTAATAGCACATCATTATCATTTGGTCATGGGCATCTGCTTGCATTTACAGTAATTTGGTAATATGGCCTATACACACTGATCTTAATGATACATAAGATGATCTATTATTGTACGAAATGTATATATCACATTATAGTGATATTGTAACCATATTTTTCGTAGTGCGCTTAGGAACAATGCTATGTGATGCCACTTCCTGTTTTGTCAAGGGGTGAAAGGTCGTGTTCCATCGCTTCCCGTGATATCGCTTTGGGGTGGGGTCAAATGACATCACTTCCTGTGATGTCATCAGTGGTCAAGGGTCGTGTGATGTTACTTCCGCTACCCCTGGCATTTTTGTGAAGTGACGTTCCTGCGGACCCCTGGAGACAGAAGTCGGCTTGGGCACCAAAGAAAGAGTGGCGCAAAGTCATAAATGGCAATTCGTTACCTTTTGTGATAGACTGTTTTAGTGGTACCCAAAGGGGTGGTTGTAAAATGTGTTGCAAATTGTCATCTGTGTGCAATAACACTTCTTAGACACAGTGAAAACACCCAGGCCTGGCGTCATCCCTCCTCGCCCACCTATCTGGCCTAGCCAGCTTGCCTCACTCCCTGCCTCTTCACAGTCTATTGCGCCCTCTTTCCCCGTCTCTTCTCCATTTCCTCTTTCCCTTGCTACTAAAAGGGAGGAACAAGAAGCGGCAGGCTGTCAACGCCTCTTCGTGTGCAAATGATGCCTTTTCTTTGGGCTTCGGGAAGAGGCGCCCTGTGTTTCTTGAATCTCCACTCCCATTGCCCATGGGTAGAGTGGGCTCTGGTCTCCGTCTGGGGAGGGGCGAGGGTTGAGGGTGCGTGGGGAGTATGCGAGAAGCCATGGGAAAGTGCAGTTCAGAGACGGAGGTCCGGCAGCCGATTTCCAGATGGCCTGAAATATAGATGTTTGCAAACAGCACCTACTGGGATATAAACAGGGAAAGGGGCCAGGGACATCGGCACGCCCCGAGCAGAGAGGAGGAGGGGGCCAGGCGGGAGGGCCTCTCTCCCAAACACAGGAAAAGGCCAGGACGTCGTGTTGGGGCTCCCCTCCTGCACCCTCAATAAAAAGGACCGAATGCTGTTGCAGAAACCAGGCAACAGGGGCACTTCCCCAGAAAAAGGGGCAGGATCGGCAATTCTGCCTCTACACACCCCAAATGAACTCTTAAACAAAATAGAAAAAGGGGCAGTGATTGGGGATTCCTAAACACAAGAAAGAGGGCTAGGGAGACAACTAAAGGCCCTCTAGCTAAAGTCACCCTTTCACCCCCCCTTCTGTTCTCTTTCTCGCAAGTTCTCCATCTACTGGTCCCTCCTTTTCTACCCCTCCCTTTTGAACCCATGTTTTCATGCGCTCGCCCTCCGCCTGCCCCAGCACTCTATGTTGCTTCACTTCACCCCTGCCGCTCTGCTCACCACCCTCCCCAATGCCCCCTTTTCGCCCCTCTCTCTCCACGTCCATCTCTCATGTTCTCTCCCTGCTGTTTATTCTCCGCTTCCAGCGTCCTGAATCTTCCTCGTGCAGCTGCGTGTTCTACCTGCGCTGCTCCTTCTCCCCCCTTCACTCCCTGCTCTCATTCTTTCCCACCCTCTTTCTTGGTCCTCATCAATGTGCCACTTTCCCATTCTTGCTTCGCATCTCTACTCTCCACTGGCTCTCACATTCATCCTTCCCTCCCTGTGCTCGTCCTCTTTGTTTTGTTCTTCCTCCCCACTTCCGGATTTCCTCTTTCTTGCACTCCTTCCCCTTTCTCTCTTCCTACCGTTCCTCAGCCCCATCTTTGGCCCTCGATTCTTTCTTCTCCGCTCCCCCCCTTTATTATTGCCCCTTTTCTCCTCGTCCCATTCCTTTGCATCCTTCACATTTGATCCCTCTTCATCTCCGTCACCGCATTTCTTCTGGGCTCCCCTCCTCTGGCTCCTTTTGCGTGTTCGTCCTCTCTCCCTGTCTCCCACGCCTTCCTGCCCGCACTTCTTGCCTCCTCTCGCTCGCCGTCACGCAGCTGGACGCCAGGGGCCAGCGCGTGCTTCCCGGGGCGTTTATCATTCGAAGTTGTTATGTTTGTATGCTTGAAGGATGGCAGTGCTCGCTCTGGAGCTTGTGTTCGCTCTGCCACTAGAGTGGGGGATGGGATAAAGCGTAAGGGCGAGCATGCGGATGTGGCCACAGTGAGGGGGTGTACGGTGGGCGTGGTTAAGCATTGCACGTACTTGTTTTAGGGATGTCCTGCTAGAGAAGCACACCTATCAAGTACATAATAACAATGTATAGCGCTTCATACCGGATTCTGTGCATTTCGAAGCACTGTAATAAATAATTTTATTTTAATTGTATTTATTTACAGAATTACACATTTAATAAAAGCACACTTTTAATACTAAATACTTCCTTATTACATATCTACAGTTCTTAACAAAGGACAGTACCCTAACAAACTGACATAGGTCACTTCATAAGCACACGTGACCAACCCAAAACAGTCTAAGCCTGTCGGATCTTTTTCCACAAGATGGTGAAATGAGCAATGCAACCCTCGTGGCAGCCACTCTCGTGAGGATTATCCCATATGTCCTTGCTCGCGTTATTCCCCTCCATTGCTGCTGACCGCAGGGCCAAACGACGAAGCTTCAGAAGTGACGCGCTGTCGCTCAGAAGATGCTTAACTGTCTCCAGCTGCGACTCACCACTCAGGCGACAAAACCTAGAGTTCCCGGGTGTTTGTCTCCAGCTGCAAGTACCTCAAAAGACTCAACTACGTCGAGTTTAATTCTGAGGTAATCCAAACCAGAGTATTACCCAAGAAATTATGAATATAGCTTGGCAACTCTCCACGTGCCTGAATGCACTCAATGTATTCCGCACTGTTGCTTTTAGTGGCCTTACTCTGCGTTTGAAGGACTTTCTTCATGATTTTCTTATATGGACTAAGTGGCATTGCCAGCACATTTTCTGAACCCCAACTAAGCCAGCTCTCCGCCATGAGCCCAACTTTCCCCAGGCAACTATCAGCAACACATCATACATTAGCTTGTTCAGTGAAGCTTCTTACGCATTCACAAGCTTCCAGTATAGAGTTAGAATGCGAACAAAAATGGCCACTATGTTCAGTTCCAAATAGATCATTTCCACAAAGGAGTAGCGAGGCAGTCTAAAGAGTCTCTTTAATATCTCAGACTTCCAATTTTATCAGTTCAATAATAAACCCATAAACCCAAATGTTTGCACCATACAGAGCGATGGCAATAGTCTAGCTCGGTACAGTGTATACAATGCTCCTATGGAATATCCCCACCCGTATGAGCAAAGGAACCAATTGTACCTGCTATCTGGCAGAGCTTAGCGTTGGTGCGTTCTAGAGGTGTGGCGCAACTAAATTTGGAATCCAGGAAGATACCCAAATATTTATAGTCAGAGACAACCTCAATTGAGCTCCGATCCATATGCCAATTTGTTGAGCCTTCTGGTTTGTCGGAATAGAAATCATTATTTTTGTTTTAGAAATATTTGCTCTGAGCGAATTAGCCTCAGAATATATTTTCAGCCAGCTCAATGAACATTGCAACCCACCAGGAGCAAGGTCGAGCAGCACAAGGTCATCTTCATGACCCACCCATTGAATGGAGGCATCTCCTAATTTGAGTGGAATGATGGAAGGGTTAATGAGGGCCTCTCCAAGATCTGACAAATAAAGATTAAACAACACCCTTCCAGGTGGAGAGCCAACTAGTCTGTGCGCCTTATTGGTCTTGACGAACCTTAACCCTAGTCCGTTCATGGAGACAGATATTAATCTTTAGCAGGCCAAGAGGGATGTTTGAGCGCAGCTTCCTCTGTGGCCTGCCCCCGACCACAGTATGAAAAGCTGCGCTGAAGTCGATGAAAGCCACATTAACGGGTGTTTTACAGACTAGCCAAGCCTAATGGACGATAGTCGCTAAAGGCAGGCCATTGGTGGTGGTGGTGGCGTTGAGGCCCTTCCGAAACCCTGTTTGATTCTAGGGGATAATGTTGTTACTCTCAGCCCAAGCTGCTAGTTCTTCTAATGGGACCCTGGCAAAAATCTTGGTCCCAGGGCATCCATCATGGCCAACAGCCGATAACTGCCAGGGTCCATATGGCTCCCTTTTTTGTGAACAGGAACAATAATGCTGTACCGCCATGAAGATGGAATGACCTGGGTTGCTCTAATCCAATCAAAGAGCCAGTTTAGTGCAGTTGCCCAGATTTCCGGGTCAGTTCTTAAGTAACTGATATAGATGCTATCAGGGCTGGGGGCGTAGATGATTTACTAGCCATGATAAGCTTGTAAATATTTATGCTTTTTGAAAATCGCCAATCAACAAAAGTGGTGTCAACTGCTGTCTGAAGTGTTTCACCCCCAAGGTTGTTACAACATAACTATTCCAGACCAGTTATGAGACCCCGTTAATATCACGCACCAAAGGTTTGTTACCGTTGATGCTTTTCCAATACAAAGTTGTGATGTTGGTATAAAATACATGAATGTCCCACCATTGAGCGCACTGTACTTGAAACTTATGCTATCTGTAGTAACTACTTTTTAGGGCCTTCGCTTTCGTAGCATATTTTTTACTAATGTAGTTCAACATGTGCCAATCCGCTTAATTCCTTGCGCACAACCCTTTTCTATGCCCAAATATCTTTATCAAAGGTCTGTCGATGTAATTTCTTAGGGCCAATATCTATACGTGAACAAATCACATGTTTAGCTGACGTTTTTACCATGATGTCTTGAATGCATCTTTCATAGCTAGAAAGAACGGAAGAATCTGTCTCAAGGGAAGGTTGTGGTTCAAGAAGCGAACAAGCCGAGATAAAACCCTTAAGAATAGACCTAGCACAAGGAAGGGCCACCCCAATGTTGCCATCAATCCAAGTCCACCGGTTCAGCTGCGAGTTAACCTGCAATGTTCCGGTAGAGGCAGGGCTAAAAAACAGGAACAGATTAGCAATAACTGGAAGGTGATCACTTTCCTGTCTTTGAAAGACACACGTCTGTGATCATTTGAGAATGATTGGCACAAAAGATATCATCATTTATGCTGCAACAGTTAGTATCCTGGGGGAGAGAATCAGAGGGAAAGGCTCCATCAGCCATACTAAACTCAGCCAGATAAAGCAAGTTAGCCCATTGCGATCCCCGTTTACAGACTTGATCCGCTCTATCCCAAAAAGGGGGGTAAGGTGAACAATCCAATAGCTCTTTCCTCCAACGGGCATCACGCGGGGCCCTAGAGTTAAGGTCCCCACAGATAATGACAGCAGACGTACCCACCAATTTGGAAATTCTTTTTTCCACTTCTTTAATGGTGGCCTCATGACATCCTACATGGGGGGGGGGGGATCATAGATGTTAATGACGATTTCTCTGGGGTTATTAGAATTCTGGGGAACTGACACTCTGCCAATGAGCACATTCAAAGATGCACTAGTGATAGCAACCAAACCCAGGGGATTCCTAACTCCCAGAGCCAGACCACCTCTAGGACGGCCCCTATGCCCCTGGGTAGCCTGTGAGGATAAGATGTTCCAACCTTCAACAATTAAAGGGTAAGTAAGCCAAGTGTCCTGCAGGGCTAGGATGTTAAAATTGTCAACATGGTCCAAAAGTTAGGTTCGAATAAGTGCAGATGGCCTCGAGTGTTCCAGCTAAGGAGGAAAAAGGGAGACCTAGGAATACTGAGTCCTCTTTTGCTTAACCAAATTTGCCAACCAATCCCAGTGGCCTTCTTCATCCATGTCCCCATTCCAAACAGCCAACCCTCCCAAATAATGAGGTTCTCTGTGGTTAGGGTTAGTAGTTTCTTTTGTATGGATTCCAGATAGGCAGGTAGTGTGATCACTAGAGATGTTAATACGTTTGTTCACCTTTCCCTCAATAACTGTATTAAAGCTATCGGCGCATTGAACAGACAATTGCATTAGCAGGTTTTCCAAAACATCAAACAGTTGAAGAGCAACTGGCATCCCCACTATTCAGTGCGCCATTAAAATCAGTGGCCAGATCGGCCAATAAGAACTGGGGGCGGAGGGGGGTGTAGCAGGCTGAGGTGCGTCACGAACAGGAGACATTACCGGCAGACTGGGTTTGTGGATGGTTAAAATTATTAGGCGTATGCATGAGGATAAAATGGGTTCCTTCGTGCAACTGATCATGCAAAGACCGATAACGCCACTTCAGGGACCACGCTGGTATCATCTGTAGCTTGATGGTCAGACCCTGCTGGTCTGGAGCAAAAATGGTCTGCACAGGAGCTAAACACCAGCTGACCATCAGGTGCCAAGAGATGAACCAATGGAGGCACAGAGATCGGCTGCTTCGAGCAGCCCGGGGCTAGAGCAGGGAAGCGAAGCCGTAAGTTCCTCTGTCAGCTCAGAGCAGAGCTGAGTAGGATTTACATGAGTCGAAGCCGCTACAACTAGCGGAACAGTAACCTGTGTAGTATAAAAAGCAGTAATTGTATGATCAGTCAAAGGCTCGCAGCAACCTCATTGAGAAGAAATGTTTTTTGCGGACAGCTTCTAGATCATCGACACAATTCCACATTTTTGTCGAGGCCAAATGGAAGCGAGGGCTCCAAAACCTTGGTTGACAAAGCCATGCCCTTGTTAACAGACCTCTCTTACAGACCGTCATCCAAAGTAACCAAGTCTGCATCATTAGATGGAACAGTACAAATTACAGGCTCCTTGGCGCTTTGTTTTGCAAGAGCTAGTCTTTTAGAGGCTCGGGCTGCCACGCCTCCCGTCGCTCATCACTTCGGCCTTTTGGCAAGGTAGCTAAAAACCACAAGCTAATGAGATGATGATAGGAGACTTCCTGGATTTGCTACGGTGGTCAGGGAATAGGGCATACCTTGATTAGGAAGAATTGCCAAATGAGCTCTCCTCCACTCTGCGGCACCCCACACCTGTCCTGGACTCCTCCTTGCTCGTGGTGAAGCGCGCCGGATGAAACGTAATGCCGTGGGTCTCAGACGGTAGTCTTCACAAGCTACCTCAACGCTCCAACAAGGATGTTGAAGAAAAGCACCAGTATGCGTCAAGCAGCACTGCCTTCCTCGGTCTCCCAATTGCACAATCTCATGGCTGCCGCTTCAAACGTCAATATCGCATTTAATTCACCAGTCAACGTATCGATCTTGGGAGGACAAAGGAGCGAGTTTGGGAGAATCGGGACACAACCCATGTTGCACAGTAACATCCTGTTGCCAAAGTGAGTCATTTCCTCTTGAGCTATCCGCCCGGATAATTTAATCATTTATGGAGTACACATTTTTAAAATGTTCACCAACATTTGCAGTTACAACAGTTTCAGCAGGGCAGTTTCTAGACAATGTTGCACCCAGGGCGAAACAGAATTACCCCCCCAGACTCCTCCAATTTGCTCTTCTACTGTTACCCCCACACTGCAGTACCTCACCAACATCATTAAATCATTGCATCTTACATAAAGTTTAATTGATTTATACTTAACATTTATAAGTAAACAAAAGGGTATGCACCAACATTATAAACAGCAAATCAGGACCATTAGCCCATGTGAAGCTCTCTTCAGTTGATGAAAACTATCTGGAGAGGCTGCTCCAAGGCAATACGGGACGTGGGTGTGCAGGAAAGGGAAAGGGGGTTGGGCTTAAGATCATGTTAAGTATTGTGCCTTGAAGCTAATTCAAAGCACTATCGGGGAAGACGAGAGAGGTAGGTAGGCTATGAGGTGAAGCAAGTACACAAATGATGATACCTGGCAAATGATCCGATTGCATGAGCATTTAATTTTTTAAAAATTTTTGGCAAAATCTGCTCGCTTAATCGGAGTGTCTGAGTGTAGGTTGGCAATTTCTAAAAAAATGCACTAATCCGAGGCATTAGATGACAATAGATGCCTAATGGTGCGGGTACCTAGGCAGGTAATGCTACCTTCTGGCAAATTGTTGCATGCCGCATGGATAGCCCATGCGCAGCATCCTTGTTTCAGGAAAGGGTTCATACCATGCAACAAGTTCAAAACCCTTCATCCTTCTGAGAGCGATAAATCGAGTACGATCAGTGGGTAATATTGATTATAGAGCTTGGAAACACTCCATCTACAGGAAGCACTATACAAATCACCAAATTATTATTATTATATAATTCAAATATAAGGCCAATCTATTGAAATACTGAGTGAAAGGTGCGAGTTGCTGCTGTTTCATGATGAAAGCTGCCAGTTTGTGCAGTACCTTAATATATGATGGCAATACCCGCTATATGCTGTATGTGAACATACCCTGGCAAAACCTAGCAAATGATGATAACTTTGACATGCAATTGGAACGGAAACACGTGAGACTACATGGCCACGTAATCTCGCTGCCTACAGTAGAAACAAAGTCAGGAACAAACATAATGGATACCGATATTGTTTTTTCCCCCCCATACGCAAACATATATTTTGCATCCTGGTATACAGCACAGTTTGGCAAGGTGTCTCCATGGCACCTGATCACATGTTCTCCAGTCCCAGACTTTCATGTAACCAATCAATGCATTCTGGGAGTTGTATTTTTTTTAAATTTCAAATGGATTAACATACCAAAAAATAATGATTTTCAAAAGAAACCCCAGTGATAGTCAAGAGTCAACATTAATAATAAAAAAAAACGCACATACTAGAAATTGATCGTATTCACGTGCTTCAAGACCATATACTCAGGCCAATCCCCCTTGCTCATATTATGCCTTCCTTCGGTCATTTACTTCCGTCTCTCGCCCCTTTGTCCACAACCTCCTACTCCTGAAGGCAGTCTCTGACCCAGTCCTACAGATAAAGAGGGTACTTTTACTACCTCCCAAAAATAGGGAGTAAAAATACTCCCAACAAAAAATAGGAAACAGACCTTTGCAAGGACCATTGCCTGTGCTTTCACCCACACGGCTCCATGGATATGTGTGGGCCAGTAGTGCATGTGGTGCTACAGGAAGAAACTACTCTTATAACTGGCCGATCAGAAGATGTAAAAATGTATCTTTTAATGTGTATGAATAACTAGGTGCAAAGAAATGCATTTTACCTGCAACTTTAAAAAATAAGGAGTAAAATATTCCCACTTCCAAATCTTATCTGGAGCACTGCTCTGACCAACAAAAGATATTTTTAGTCCTCCCTGAAACCTCCCTATATAGGCAGTGCCACCATGTAGCAGTTATCACAAGGTTGTTGGGCAGTTTAAGGATGTTTAGTGTCACAAAGAGCTGCTAATGTTTGGGAGGCGTGAGTCTTCTTAAAAAAACTTTGAGCAAAGAATTAAGCTTTTGTCTGTTTCACTGGTGGTAGGTATATTGATATGGGCAGGGAATGCTTCTCTCCTTTGTCTCTGTCACTGTGTTGCTGTTGCCTGTTAATGCTACCTGTTGACTGTCAACGTGCAAAGGGTACCTGCTCTTCCAGGTAATACATCTGAACAGTTTCCCTGCAGCGCCCCTTCCCCAAACTGTGCCCTAGGCCACTGCCCAGTTTTCCCTCCCCTAGAAATGGGCCTGCATTTCAGTATTGGCTTTAGATCCGTTTGCACACATTGTACATGTTATTTAACAGCAGGAGACTCCCCGAGGTGCAGGAACATTATAACAATTGTTATGCAGGAGAAGGTTGGGGCGGGGGGCGATGCAGGGCCGCTACAGCGTTGGACAGAACACTATCAGGATTTTTTCATTTGAAGATGAAATCCAGTTAAACCAGCCCGCTCGAGTGGTCAAGGAGAAGAGGGGATACCCATGTGGCATAGGGTGTGATGAAGTGAAAGGAGAAAGAGGGAGGAGAGATGGGGAATGGGAGAAATGTGGGAGAGAATGGGCACGGACAGCGGGGTCGAAAAGGGTCTGCCAAACTAATTGTGTTAAAATAGAGATGTAGAGTTGTATTTATTGGTTTATTTGTTATAGCTGCAAAGTAAATCGCCACACCAGCGTACAGGAAGGCCGAACCCAGCGTGGCATTGGATTGGAATAAGCTGCTGCGTCAGCAACCAGAGGAATACAGGGAAAGTACTGTTAATAGGGCAGCCCACAAGACTTGACAGTTCTATAGAAGTTATAGACTGAGGGAGGGGTCATTATCATGTGGTGAGCCACCACCAAGTGAGCCATAGGGATTGTAAGAGGCATTATACAAAACAATAATGACCCCTTGCACGGTTCATAAGGCAATTAGCACATGGTGGTTGTAGCAACACATGTTTCAGAGTTTTGGTAGTGAAGTAAAAAAAAGGCTATAGACTGAATTAGTACATTTAATTTTGTTTTTTGTGTAGTTTTTAAATACATGATATTTTTCATAAGTTAAACATTTTAATTACAACATGGTTGAACTGGCATAGGTTTAAACAAGCATGCATATATTTCTCTTAGTTTAAGCTTCCCTTGCTGTGTTCCCCACCAGTGCTGCCAATTTAAGACCCTCTTGATCTTTGGCCCAAATGTCGAGGTTGTCAGGCATAGTGTTGGGGCCTTTCAACACTTAGTTTAAATGGGCCTCCAGCATCAAGGAGGCCCCGAGCTGCTGTCCCCGTGTTGGCAGTCTTATCACAAAGCAAAGTGCTTCTTTAATTCAGTACATTACATATGCATGTTACTGGCGGCCATTGAAGCAGTCACCTCTGTCTGATCTTGCTGTACCCAGCAGCGTTCTGCTCACCTTGTTGCCTTTTTACTCCCGTTTTGACTAAATTAGCACATTATTGACTAAGAAACCCCAATAACATTTCTGTGTGCATTAATTGGTTCAGCTCTCTCCCCACATCCCACCCGATGGCTGCCTTTCTTCGTTCTGTCCAGAGAATAATGAAACTGTCCTGTGATAATTTTCAGCTACTCACCCCATCCTCCATTCCTTCATCTCTACATTATAATTATGCACCCAAAGGGCGCCCGAGTCTGCTTTTCCCAGCTGTTGGCAAGGGTGCCCCAAAACATTTTGAAACGGGCTCCCACCAGCCCAAAAACATCTTCAGCCGCCCCTGCAGGTGCTATTTATTGTCTGTGATGGAGCAAGCTTGAGATACCTGTTAGGGTACTGGGAAGAGAATATTGGAAACAGAAAAGTGATTTCTTTTAGCGAGGTCTGACAGCGGGAATAGAACACAAGACTTCAGGGGACAAAAGAAAAAAAAAGTCAACACTACTGCACTGGCTTCTGTCCCTCTGGAGTAGTAGTAGTTTGTAATGTATAAAGCGCGTGTTCATCAGGCCAAAATAAGGAGTTGGTGGGGTGGCCGTGCCCCCGTAAGCTACCCATGATGTTCGGTTTGTGGATAGGTGCTGGGAGGTGGCCAGGAGAGTGCCAGAGACTCGTTATTTGTACAGCTAGAACGAATTCTTATCGTAGGTGATAGCTGCATTCTGATGGCACAGGCATTGTATCATGTCTGGTGTATGGAAGCAAATAAGTGCGAGAGGGAGGCCGTGCCTGCGGCTGGTGTCCACCAAAGTGGTGCTGGACTATGCTCCTTTTGGCTCAGTACAAACTTTGCCTTTGGTGTGGCTAAGTGATCCGAGTCATCCAGTCTGATCCGAGAATTGTACTTTACATGGCTCTGTAGAATATACTATAGAGGCACATACTGTGAAAAGGCCTTGATGGCGGGAGGTAAGTGTGAGAAAGGGAAGATATTCAAGTTGCTGGAGGGAATAACCAGGTTATGAGGGCCTTTCTGAAGGTGATGTACTCCTCATTGAGGTGGGTGTTCCAGAGGGTGAGAGCTTGGACGGAGAAGGAGGATCCTCCAACTCTGGTGGAGTTGAATGGAGGGGGGGGGGGAAATCACAAGGAGTACAGAGCCAGATCGAAGGTTTCTGGTGGGTTGGTAGTGTGTAAGCATGTCTTGGAGGAATTCTGGGCCTGTCTTGTGGAGGGTGCGGTGTGTGTGTGATGCACATGGTTTTAAAAGTCCCTTGTCGGCTGATAGGAAGCCAGTGTAGTACTCTAAGTGCAGGAGTAATGTGTTCTCTGGGGAAGAGGGCAAGGAGGAGTCTAGCTGCAGAATTTTGGATTTGCTGGAGTTTTCAGAGCCGACCCGCGGGAGAGGCCGGATAGAGGGAGTTCGTGTAGTCTAAGCGGAAAGATGATAGCGAGGATTGATGCGACTATGGGATCGTTGGAGGGATAAGGAAAGATTTGCCTGAGGATGCGTAGGTGGAAATGACAAGTTCTGGACAGTGCTGAAGTGATGAGAGAGTGATGGGTCAGAGTCCTAGGTACATCCCAGGTTTCAGAGACGGACACTGCGGGCAGGGCTACTCGGTAGGGTGGCCAGGGGGTGAGTTGGGGGAAGTGGTCTGACAGGGTATCGCAGAGTGTTTGGAAGTGTGGGATTGAGTATCTTGAATTCTGCGATGATCCTGTGGAGTTCCCTGCTAGGTTTACGGGAGTTGAATATACGGGTTCCATAGAAGGACCTTTTGGCTTTCCTAATTCGAATCCTATAGGCTCTGGTTTGTCTGGCATAAGTGGTTCTGTTTTGAGGAGAGGGGTTGGCCCTCCAAGAGCGCTCCAGGTGATGCTCCACTGTTTTCAGATGTTGGGATTATGGCCTGATACCTGGGAGGCGGACCTAGTCAGTGTAAGAGGGACGAGGGCATTGGAGAGCCAATGGTAGAAAAGGCAAAAGAGGGAGGTCCTTCATGGAGTGTGAGGGAGCTGTGACAAATCCCAGGATATCGTTCCTGCTTCATTAGGGGGAGCCACTTCCCATGAGGTCAGAGAGGTGAGGCTGCTATCCGATAGTCCCCTGTGGGTGGTACTCAGCAGATGGATCTCATGGGAGGGAAAACCCTGTGGGACTGAGGACGATTATCGGGGAAGAACGGGGCATACCCCAAATACACCACAATCTACCTCATCTTCCTACCCTATACAGGGTAACATGATTCCACACTCTTCCATGTACCTATGTAAGGTACAGCATCCAAACATCTTTCAAAGTACTGAGATGAGGAAGAGTAGGCACTTGCTGGATGAATCCTGCAAAAGTACTGAGACGAAGATGATTCCAAGCAACCCAGTTGAGAAGAATAACACTGGTACTGGGAAGAAGAAAAGGCGCAGAGTAACGGAGAGCGTTCCGCGGAACCAACTCCAGCAGTCTAGTCAATATGGACAATCAGTAAGCTGCCGGTAGATAAAGAGGGAAGAAGGACTGAAGAGTGTTCAGCCCTCCCCGGAGGAGCCACAAGCAGGTAGGCAGAGCGGAGAAGCACACCCAGAGGCCCCGAGACGCGAAGCGAGAACCTGAAGCATTCAAAGAGGGCAGAAGGAAGACGGACCCTTCGCCCTGCTGGAAGCAGACCACAGAGGTCTGCCTGAGAAGGGGCCACGCCACACACAGTGGCAAAGCACAGTAGCAGAGCTACGGAGACAGCGTGGCTGGAGCAAATGACACAGAGAGCACATGGTGGACGAGACCCAACTCCTGGAGCCGGCCAGAGCACGAATGGAAGCTCCCTGAAGGGTAGGGGCTTGCCAGAGCTAGCTGGTGGGAACGTAGGACAGGTCTGGGAACCCCTTAATAAGTGTAAAAGCACCCTGGAGTTCAGGTCTGGGAGGAAAGGCTGTGAGAGAGACTTCAAAAGGAGCAACTACATATGAAGTAGGGGTCTGGGACCCTACATACAAGAAAGAGTATGAAGAAATAATTACAGATGGAACAAGTGTCTGGGAACCCTAAATACAGAGAGGTTATTACAACCACTATATAAGCCATAGCCGTGCCAGGCAGGATAGTGAACCAGGTCTGCTATAATAACTGAAGAAGCCCTAATATGAACAATCCTAGTACCTGGAAGGATAGTGAACCAAGTCTACTTTACAAATAGCAGAGAAGCTGGAAGCCAACCAGGGGAAGGGAGTCATTCACCCTGGGGACACGAGAAGCTGCAAAGGAGCCAGCGGTAAGGAAGTAATTTCCTCTGGCATCCTAAGAAGGTCTGACAAAGGTCAGGGGAAGGGAGATATTGCCCCATCCCTTGTTGAGTTGTCACTGAGTCCAAGAAGACGGGAGGGAGCCACCCCACCTGCCCCGGTATTGTGAACAGAATAACTAATTTCAAGAGACTTTCACTTCTGTGCCTGCCATGGACAGAGAAATCCTCCAAGAGAACTGTTAGACCAGATTGTTGTATGCAATCTGGAGCACATATCTCAACACCAGGAGGTGAACACAAAGCCTCAGTCCAGAAGAAGGGAGTCACTCTTCTGGACTAAGATCATACTCATTTTTCCTTAGTTACTTAGGAGTGTAAGTGACGGAAATAGGTTTAGACACAGAACGGTGGACTATTTGTTTTAGTCGGACATTCTGACCACGTCATTTGCATTTAGTCAAGGCAGGGAAACTCCTCTTAGTGTAGGGGACAGTTAGGGTTTTTCCTCTTTTATTTTAACCCAAATAAAAGTCTATAACCACAACAATGCCAGCTGTTTGTCGATCTCCTTCCACACCCTTACAGAGCATAGAAGGGAATCAGCCAGGTCGGGATTTATAATGACCTTATTCCAGAGAGGCACTTGGGAGGGAGAGGTGGGGCTGGTGAGACCAGGGGGGGGGGAGTCAGTCAAGAGAAGAAGATGCCGCAGTGATCAGTCTAAATTAGAGGTCACAGAAGTAGGGTGGAGATCAAATCGATAGAGCTGAATAAAGCGTCAAGGGTGTGTCCTGCAATGTGCCTGGTGTGTGACATCATTTTGGGTCATGTAATCGATGAGTGGACGGGCCATGGGGTTGGAGGAAACATCAAACCAGATGTTGAAGTCTCCTAATATGGCGAGGGACAGGTGGGGTATCAGAATGGTTGATGAGTAGACGTTAAGGGAGTCTGGAACGTTTCTATGGTAGCCAGGTCGCTAAAGGAGTAACAAACTGTGGGTGAACGAGGGAGAGTTGTATTTTTACTAGCAGTGACGTGTTGCAGGGTTGAATGCTTTTTCGGGCACTCAAGCTCAATATGCTTGTGCAAACATAAATGGGCACAGAAAGACACCCTGTGCCCTAGTAGTCCCACATGCATAATAAAGGATGCTACTTGTGTTGACAGGCACACCGTTCTTTTGGCCATGCCCCAAATATATATTTTTGTGGCATTAGTGCAGTGTTGGAAGTGAAAAATAAATAGCGGTACTCTGGCTGCATCCAAAAAGGAGAACGTGGGATGGGCGAGGGATGGAAGAAGGTTAAGGCAGGTAGGAATGTAGAGGGGGTTAAGGCAGGACGGGGCGGGGCGGGGCTTGCAATCTTTATTGGCACTTGTTGCATTGGAGCTTGACTAGATAATGCCCGGAAGAATAAAGCAATAGCACTAGATCCATCGGGGGCAGAAATATCCAAATAATACATTAATACATTTAAATCTGGACTCCAAACGAGCATGCAATCCAAACGAGATGCTATTTGACACACACCTCTCGAGAACATGCTTTTTGGTGTTATCTTGGCGTCATCATTTACACTAAAACACACAATTTCAAACATGCTTAAAATCTGAACTGCACAGGGCACTTGCGATGGGATGGCATCTGCAAGGGTGATATAGCATTCGTTTTTTTAAATTTATTTTAATAGTAAAATAAATTGATGCTGGTAATTCTGTTTCTGAAAGTACGGATCTGCTAATGAAATCCCACTTTCATAATGCTCTATGCCCAAAAACAGAATGCACACGTGTACCTTGCATCGACCATCTTCCGACATCCCCAACAGCTGCACTGCAGTAGCAGCAGGGCAGGGTCAAAGGTCAGACATGCTTTCATGACCACAGGGGCTGGACCCCAACGTTACAGCCAACAGGCATGTCTTTAACTGTATGCACACCTCCGATTCGAAACATGATAATTGTTTACTACCGAAGTCTGATGGCAGCAGTTAAAAATAAGCCACGTCTAGTTTTGACACGTTGGCTATTAAGATCACAGAGTTATGCAGCCACAAGCATTTGATGGTACCTTATTTTCAGCTTGTTGTATAATCACTCGATCAGAACAGGGCCTGGTGGGCAGTGTCTGGGCTGGGTGTACCCAAAACAACCCCGTTTTGGGCCCACCCCCCCTTAAGGTTTGTCACCTTCTCCCAATGAACAGGAATTCTCCCCTATGGGGTCACCTGGGAACCAGTACTTCAGAGACAGCCTTGTAACTTCAACAGCCACCTTACAGCAGAGTGCCTACATCAAAAGGACTCCAGTTTATCAGCAGACAGGGGAAGTGTGCAGAGTAAGAATAACCCAGTCCATAGCGAGGTTCTCACAATCTATGATTTTGCTAGGGCTCCTAAAATGCCTGTGTCCCCCTCCCCCATTTAATGGGGACAAGGCACTCCGAGTATGACATCAGGGGTTCAACCCTGGCTGATTTTACAGGCTTGTTGTGGAGTACTCCATTGTCCAAAGTTGCTTTTATAAGGGGCCTCCATCTAGGTGATAAATCTTGGGACACTCTTGAAGACAGACTCACCTGAGCTCTATTGGCGGAGCAGCCCGCTCTAAGGTCCTCTGCCAAAGAAGTGAAGACAGATATCCAAGGAAGAGGCAAGGTCTGCTCCCTGAACATCCCAAGTGCCTGTTTGGGGTGACCAGCTGGCTGGACAAGGTCCACTGCAATTGAGACATGGGTACCAAAGACCCTACTCACTAGCGGCGAGAGAAACTTGCACATTCTCTTTACAAACTTTCCTGGTTGATAAGGGCAGAAGTCTGGGTCTGGCATCAACCACAGCAGCAAGGAAGTGACCCATGGCTCTCCCTGCATCTCAGAAGTGCCTCATTGCCATCCAGACTGCTGCAAGGTAACCGCCAGAGTCATCTCAACCTCAATGCTCAACTGCCTCCTCACCTCCAGGTTTTGCTCGACGTCAAAGCGCTGCAGTCTCCACATCAGAGACCCACTGCGTCAGCTAGAGTCTCCAACCCAATAGTAATGCCTGGTTACCAGCTTCTTTGAACTCCAAGCCTTCGCCATTGCAGTATCACAATGTTGTGTTGCCAGTTGAGCTCACTCGCCGCCAAAAGCCAAGTCTCTGGTTCTCCATGCTGAGACTGCATAGTGTTCCAGCACTGATGACCCAACATCACCGCCATTTCCCCAGTGTCTTCAACCTGCAAGCCATCACCGCTGCTGAACTGCACCGAGTCTTTGGATCTCACCAAACCACCACTATGCGACTCTACCCCAGCTCTGCACCGAAAGACCAGCATGGAGCCCAAAAAAACTGAAAGACAAGAACTGAAAGGTATTTCAAGTGGCTCTGTCCACTGGTTCCACCTTAAATGACCCCAGTGACTTAAGTCCCCTTCTTTAACGTTTAAAAGACATTCATT
This sequence comes from Ambystoma mexicanum, assembly GCF_040938575.1. NCBI lineage: Eukaryota > Metazoa > Chordata > Amphibia > Caudata > Ambystomatidae > Ambystoma > Ambystoma mexicanum. The sequence continues at coordinate 1,016,852,560 of NC_090923.1, read as the reverse complement.
AAATTACATTTTCATACTAAATTCTTTGCCCGAGTACTGCTGTCTATAAACCACAGCAATTCACTTTTTATTTTAAAGTCTGCTTTCTCTACATTTAGCCTTAATGGCGGACCAGTAGGTGTTTTTAATAGTTTGTTTTAAATTAAAAATTCTATTTTTACAGAAACTTGATTAGACATCCTTTAATTTTGCCACCACAATAATATTATTGTTTAGATTGGTTCTGTAGCGGCTCACACATGACATGATGGGTTCTTTATAACCCGCTTACTACACAGAGGTTTCTAAGCGCGGACCCGGGGATCGAACCTGTGTTGCTCCGTGTCGCCTTGCTTCCAACGCGAACACGTTCCCCCCGATTTATCCTCCCGAGACATCTCTTGAAAAGTATAGCCTGTTCTCGGGACGCGTTGCCAAAGGAGGTATACCCGTCAAACTGTGCCCATGTCTCCTTTATGATTGGGATCTCTGCTGATTTAGTAGTAGATTCGGCTGGGTAGACAGTTTAGCCATCTCTTCCCCCTGTACTCTTGCAGAGCAATAGTCATTTCGTCATGGCTCTAGATCGTGTCAGTAGGTCAAAATGACATTTTCTTCTATGCATAGCACAGGAAGTCGATCCAGCAATCAGAGGCGAAGCTATAATTATTGCATATTAAAACTGCATTCTTTTCTCTCAAATATATAATTCTATGTATAAATAACACTAAAAACAGAAATACAATACTTTGTCCAAGCCCACGCCCGTATTTTAAATTCAATACACTTTGTAGTTGCTAGTAAACATTTGGCTGCAGTTAGATTGAATAAAATCGAATGAAATTAAACAAAAAAGGTAAAAATCAAAGCCCAGGAGTGGAGTAGAGTTTTCGTCGAATCATCCAACACACCTGGTCCACTGTGAGATGCTCCTTTGGTCCGTAACACTTTTGGTCCTTGGCTCACTGGTGAGTCGGCGGCGAAAACAGAAGCAAAATGCTTCCTTTTTATGTGTGCTGCCGAGACCTAAAGTGCACTTTGAAAGCCCCAAATTCCCACGCTTGCATGGTGTGCATATACATTCGACACTAATTGCAGTATGGTAACAATACCCACTTCAAATTAGTACCCAGCGAGGGAAAATCAGATTGTTAAAAACAATCTGATTGGCCATTGCCGGATCGTTATCAGGCCGGGAATAACTCACCTGCAGCACTCCGTTCGGAGCACTGAGTCCAGGAGTTATTTTCCCTTTCTGGCCGTCGTGGAAAGGGAGAAGGGACTACATGTCCCTGGCAGCCATTTACTTAGCTTTTTTTTCTTTATTTGAGAAACGTTCTCAATGCCGTTTCTCAGCTCGAGAAAAAATGCTATTAGTACCCCAGTATGACATGGCAGGGTACTAATAGCAAAATAACCCTCAGAGGGGGCAGAGGGGGCATTACAGTCTAGTAATGCCCCTGGGGCTACGTTAAAGCCCTTGCTTATCTCTGGATTGTAATTATCACCCTGGGGTTGTTTCCAGATTGATGATGCCCCCCCCTCGTGTTGCATTGGTTCAGTCATTCTACTTTCCACCCTAACCGACAGCACATCTCAACAAACAACTCCACCGAAACAACACCAGTTACTCAAGGGAACGTACACCACCCAGAGGCTTGGGTCTGCACTGAATTTCGTTACATCAGGGCTCAAAATCTGCACTTGCTGCTAGCCATTGGCTAGGTATATTTGAGTCTTGGCGAATAAGAAATTATATTCTGTGTGTATGTATAGAACAGAGAAGGCAAGTGACTTTTTATGGCTGGCTAGTAGTTTTCTACTTGAAGGTTTGCCCCCTGCGCTACACTAATCCACCACAGATACACCAATGCAACTTTCCACACTTCGTAAACACCACTCTGGCAGACACCATAGACAACCGCTCAAACAATTTATGTCAACAACCTGGAGGGCCCTCAGACATCTCACACAATATCTAAAACTTCACATTGCAAAGAGCTGTCTTTTCCAACCTGCACACATCCTAGCAAACCAACCTAGCCCTGCTCCCCCGGCTTCTACATTAGTCCACTGTGCCACCTTTTGCAGACCCTGAAGCTTCAAGAAACTTTCAAAATTGCAGAAGTTGTGCTATACAAGACTAATTACCCCATTATATAGGGGTCTTTTTCTTGGAGTGTGAGCTTAGTAGCTTCCAAGGACTCCACCTTTTGTGGATGAACCGTAGTGGAATTAAATTATTTGCCCAGTATCACACACTTTGGTGTAACCATGAAGCAGGGATTTGAACCAACTTGGTACATACCTGCCAAGCTTTGGTACAACGATTTATGTTTTGGATATCAAGGCCAATTTACTGTCCTATAGCATTTATTTGCAAAATATACAGATTGCATAGTAAAGCAACCCACTATATAAATCCTTACATAAACATGTTAAGCCAAAAGAATATCATGGTTTTCCACATCCTGAATGGAAATTTCCAGAATGTAAAACAATGTAAGCCTGCCAACTCTTGTTTCACACCACTAAACTTCCAGCAATGTAAGACATGCACTAAAAGAAGTTGTATAATAGGGTCATTTGGGCATAGAGATTCTTTGTCACCAAATTCAAACTATTTGCTATGCATAATTCTAAGAATATTTGTCTATCGACACAAAAGCAAGTGTTTGCCGCTGCTGATAAAAGGATAACAAAAGAAATGGGTTTCAATAGTCATTGGGTGGTTAAGGTGCTGGGCGCGCAGCCCGATACACTGTGTGTGCGTCAGCCTGGCTCGGATATGCTTAATGAGCATTAGGACCCGGGCGGGGAGGCAGCCAATCAGATGGCTAGGAACGCAAGCTTGTACTGCTGGTACAAGCCCACGTTCCAAGCCGCCTGGTGGCCGATGCCCCCCGCCATCTTCCCACCACCCTATGTAACTATTCCTCCCTCCAACCTCCTACTTACCTTTTTTTTAGCGGCACCCGCCACTGCATCCGCGCTCCTTGCCCTCACCTCCCGCTGGCCGCCATGGAAAGGGAAGAAGAGCTCCTTACAGAGCCCCGCCTTCCCATTGCATGGCAGCCATCTTGGAAAAGGATTTTTCTTCCTACAACGGGAATGCCACACGGCGTCCCATTGTAGAAAGGAAAAACTTTTTTTTAAGCTCCCAATTGTTTTTCTTTTTGGTCTGGATGCTTTGTATCTAAATGTGTATATCTTTTCATTGTACATTGTTTTGGCAATGGTCCGGATCCCTCATTATCGACCTGAGCGAGCCGTTATCCCCCGTTCCAGCCCCTGGAATGGGGGATGAACGCCAAGCCACATTGAGTAACTGTGACAAAGTTCAATCATATGGACACATTTGGACTAATAGACAGCGAATCACTGTACTGTCTTATCAGCCGAGTAATGCCAGATTCGGGTGGGGAAATGAAATGGCAGTAAAGTGTACCAATGATTTATATTACAATTCAACCGTAGGCAGCCCCAACCCCTAGATTTCTCATCCCACTCAAGGCAGTGCCGCTGGCTAAATATCCCTCTCTAATCAACTCCATTCAGTCCCCTCATTTAATAGCTGTGTTTATGCTATTGAAATCGCTATACATACACCGAGAGAGGTAACATGGTCTATCTCTTTTCAAACCCCCGACCGAGTGCTAGAGGTGGCAGCTTTTGTACCTTCTATACCACCCCACATATCGCCATGATCTCACCCATTCTCTGTATCCGCGTCCAAAAAAATGTATAAACTGGAATACTCTGTAAAGCCACAGTATTATCAGAAAACTAGCACTCCTTTGTATATATTGTATGTAATATTATGTATTTTATTGTTCTGTCACATTGTTCCTCCCCGTTACCAGATATTTAAGCCTGCTGTAACCTACGCCGTGATACCTCCGGGTTTGGGCGTATAATAAATGTCATAAATAAATAAATAGTTCACTTAGTCCTAAAGGCAACATGCTCTAATCACTGTGCAGATCAATTTCTGGGAAATGTAGGTGTAACTAGCACATCTTACCATATTCGGCCCAGTCCAGTACATGAAGAATCCTTGCGGATCCACCTTCAGGGTGACCAGGTTGCGGCTGCTGGGTTCCTGGAACAAAGAGAGAAGCCATGTTACGGGAAAGTATCCGGCTCAAAGGCGCTTAAGTGGCAAACAATGGGCTCAAAGGCAGATCGGATGCTCACAGGCAGGGCACCAGCTCAAACATGTTACAGTCTTTTAGGAATTTCTTAGGTAGCCCAAAGGATTGCAGTCAGGCTACAGTCAGCACAGGTGTTCACAGCAAGGCCAGAAGTTCATGGGCGCGCTAGAGGTTCGGGCGTGCAAGAGTCACTCCCCGACAGATCACACATCAGAAATTCACCAGGTGAGAAACGAAACGAGTAACAGCCGAGATAGAGTCAGAAGCAAAGGACAGGTTCAGTAACAAGTTCACAGAGAGTTCACTGGCAAGGCCCAGACATAGAGGCAGCTTCAGGATAGCGCATAAGGGGGACAGATCGATATATGGCAGCCATTTCACACACCTGTTTTATAGTGAGATAAAAATCACACGCAGGTAATGTTCACATGTCAACGGAAGTTTAATGGAGTCTGTGGCTCAGTGGTTGCTCAGAAGCAGACGGGCATCTATATATGGCAAGCAGTACAGAGCCGCAGAGAGGTCAGAGGCTGATCAATATTCCACTGGCAAAAGGGCAGGATAAAAACATACCACATACAGTGGAGGCCTGGTCTGCGAACTCTGGAGATTTCCCAGTGGGCCTCTCCCCCATATGCCTAGTTTGTGTGGTAACGTACTGTTCTGCTCCTCTTACCCTCTCTCCCAGTCACGCATCGCTCGCACAGTGTAATACAGGGCCACCTTTGCAAAAAATGTCTACTCCCTCTTTTGGTTCCCAGTCCTCCCCTGACCACAAGGCGGCCGCAGGCAGGACAAAGATCCGCGTGAAGACCACAGACTTGCCCACGAGTTACAAACGTATGGGCAAGGGATAGCCTCACTGCCAGGTCGTAGGTAGATCATCGGCCTGCATGCAGGTCACAGGCTCACAATTAAGGGAGAAATACAAATGAAAGATGACTAGCTTTTAAAATATTGTGATGTTGTTGGGTGCCATTTTGATTCACCTAGCATCTGCTCTGTGTTGGCATCCATTTGATGTGAAGAATCAGGTGATGTACTGTTTGTGGGTTGGGGACAGGAACACAAGGTCTGGGCCTCGTCAACACAGCCGTATTTGTGTAAAGTAACTAATTCATGGAGGGTCCTTCCTGACGAGGCCAAGCAAACTGAGAAGTTGACCAACGATCGTTCTGGTAATCCTGAGCTATTATAAACTATTGTAAACCATTTCTGCGTATGTGCGCCTACCTGTAGAAGATCTGCTGACCAGCCTGCGAATGTGTATAAATTAACTGCTAAAACCTATGTTCCTTAAGTCATTTGTGTTAACCACACGGTTAGGCAAATCCGCCCGCCCGAAATGCGGGACCAACTTAACTTCCTTTGAAGCACGGGACTCTGTTTCATATTGTTGTGTTTTTCTTTAATATTCCAGGACATATTTGGCGAGCCAGTTAGGAGGCTTGGAGTCCTGCATCTCCCTGTGGCAACCTTTGCTTCTGGGATACCCTCCCACTGGTGTTCTGTCCTCAGAGTTCTGGTGCGCATGAAATTAAAGGTAAGCCAGACACTAAGCTTTTGCTAAAGGTCTGGGAATTGTGAGTGGTGGGAGACCGGGGGTCAAAAAGGGGGTGTGTGGAGCAGGGGAGGAGGTGGGAACCTGGGTTTCGATATAATCAGAGAGACAGAGAACGTGTTTCGAAGGGATCCACTCTGCAAGTATTGCGTGGGTGATAACATTGTGAAATACGGGACCCACCAAGCACACCTGTGCTTAGGTGAAATTAAGGAGCCCGACAAGCACCTTTTGCTTAGGCGAAGAATAAGGGAGCTGCAGGAACATTTTCTCCTGCAAAGTATGGGCCCAGGAATTCAAAATGGTACAATTAGAAATCACGTTTTAAATTCATGTGACAAAAGTAAAATATAAAAATATTGCGCAGAATAGGCACAAGTGACTGAAAACGACAATGTCTTGGCCAAAAGGGAGGTGGGGAGGTCTTTTTGTCCCAGAGTTCTAGAGCAAATGTACACTACATTGCAGGCTACCATGGAAAAAAAGAAAAGGGAAAAACGGTTGCGCATTTTACATTTATGGAAAAAACATGGCAATAAGCGACAATGTCAGCCGCAAGAATCTGAAATGCATATTATTTTGGAGTCTACATCTCTGCCTCCATATGAAATTGGGTAAGATAGAGCTTTAGGCTATGTGTACCCTCTGACAAGGTAGCTATAGGATATACGCTACCACCATGTAGGGAACATAAGGGAAATCTCGAGGCATTGATATTGTATCTGACGATTATTGGTGTAGGTACATCTACAGATCCAGAGAGAGAGGGAGGGAAAGCGAAAGAAGGCCAAAGTTAAGTCTAGAACGAAGGCTAAAAAAAGGAGGATGGATAAAGAATATGATTTATCATTGATAGATTGGGGGAAATAAAAAAGGGACTGCTGCTTTAGATTCCCTATGCAGAGCAGACGGGGAGTTTTATAGAATGAAACAAAGGATGATCAGCTTAAAGGAGGACTCTGGAAGAAAACAAACGAAGGGGTCACGATTGGGGGATTGGGGGAGTGTAGTGTCTGGGTTCATCTGACGAAGGCAGGAAGGACTCAAGGATCACCAGGACCACCTAAATACAAACGGAATATGTACTTTATTAGGTTACTGGAATCAGGCTAGTATGCAAGAGAAGAACAAGTTACTTCCTTACCTTTCGATGGGATGTTCCTTCGACGTATTCCACATCTTTGACATCGATTACCGTGGTAATCAATGTCAAAGATGTGGAATACGTCGGAGGACACAATCCCCTCGAAAGAACAGGTAGCAAGCATCCTTCCAGCTTAGCTCCCCTAACCTGGATAACCAACCCGTCACTCATGGAACCCTCCGGGCACTCCAGATTCCTGGCATTCCACATTCCAACCCAGGTAGCTGGTGCAAGAACCATACTACATATCCCCCTTTCTTATAAAGTACCAGGAAGGGGAACCACACATTCAACATCACCACACGGGACTTACTGCACTCAGGACCTAAGACAAGCTCACCACCAACACATCCACAATCAAAACATATCCACATCAAAACATATCCACATCAAAAAGGGTAACCGGAGTAACCAGATTAAAGAACTTTCCACACATCAGCAACCAAAATGGCGTATTCTCCTTTCACCCCAGCCTGCCATACCGGGGTCATGAGTCTGCCACATCCAGCACACACGCATCGCAACACATTCGGCAAACATCAATTCACATCACCCAACCATTGAGGCCGGTTCATTCACGCAACCAACAGAACCATCTACCACATCACCAAAACACTTTGATCCAAACCCATCATCAGCACTCTCCCTAGAAGACAATTACAGCAGGAAAGAAAAGAAAAGCCACAAACGCAACAAAGAGCACAAAAAAACATAAGCGCACCGCAAAAACAGTGAATCTAAAGATACACACGCATATATGGGCTAATTACTCCCACACGTGCAATATAACTAGATGGTAAAAGCAATAATAGCATGCTAATTGTAGGGCAAACTTTGAACATGCACCAAAAACCTTAAAAATATCCTCACATAAATAAAGTGCATTGTGTTTGGATGCCCCAAGACACCCATTGCATTACATTGTATCCTAACTGTATAATGCTCGGGTGCTCTACGACATCCATTCATACTGCATCGCATGTGGCAGCCAACTCACAAATGGGCACCTTCCTAAAGCATACTTTTTAAAAAGGTACAAACATCTGATAAACTTCCCCCAACGCAATACTAATGTGTATATATATATATATAGATCTCATGCAGAGAAAGGACGTTAATGCCGTCAGCCGCTCATAATACCTTTTAGTGCTCATTATTCACACCCACAACCCACCCCACTTAATTTCTATTTGCATGGACATTCAATGGTAATAATCCAAATGTACATTTCTAAAACTTCAAACTCGTGCACTGCCTGTGAACGTCCATCAGTATTTGCATTTTTTTTTTTAAACATCTGGGTGGTGCTGCGCCACATTGCATGGACGCTCTAAAATATTTAAACACGCTGTAACTAATATATATATATGTACGTACGTGTGTACACACACACACACACACACGACTGCATTATTCAAATACAGCCACATAACTTTACAGCATTGACGTTCTGCGTTCTGCCATCTTCCAAATATACCTTCCTGGAGTATTTACATTAAACCAAAGCGCAAAACCATTTTACTGAAATGTTGCTCCCAAAAATATCACATTTCAAATGTCCCATCTCAAAGGTAAACCGCATTAGTATCTTTATTTTAACCATTACCACACGTGCGTTTCAAGTAACATATTGCATTAATCATTCAAATGTAACTGGGCGTTAAAATAATAACTGCTCCAATAAACCCCTTAATTTCTTCTGTGAAAACTGTGATTCCCCGGAGGTGACGACCTCCCATGGCCGCTACATGAGGGAGGATCACATGGGAGGAGACAACTAACTGGGGGACGTCATGACTTCACTGGACGAGACACGGCATCTCCCCCTTTCCAATGAGGAAGACCCTCTAATACCCAAGATCTTCTTCAATGAGGAAGACCTCTAATGCCCAAAGCCTTAATGGGCTTTAATGGCATATTGTCAGGTATTGGTTCCCCGTTGTAGAGGGAGCAAAGAAACCTCTTCTTCATATCCCTTAGGTCAAAAAAACATTTTTTGACCTAGACACACAATTTTCCAACACAACCATTTTTACTTCTAATATACCTTTATGTAAAGATGTCCTCTCACGTAAAGCCAATAAGAAAAACAACCTAAATGCTATGTGTCTGATGACATCTATGGACTCCAACTCCCATAATCCCTGAAGTACTGAGACGAGGAGGATGAAGGAGTTTGTACAAAGTATTAAGATCTCGACGCACAACATGCAGTTTAGTTTTTTTTTTACAAATTACCTGTGCGCGTGACATTTTAAGATGGAAACCGCACTACTAAGTGTGGCAATGCCGGAGAAGACGGCTCCCATGAGAAGGCTTTCGAGTGTGGGAGACACATACTGATGTGGCGGAGCAGAGGCGTTCACAGAATGAGAAATACAGAGCGAGAGCACGAAGTGCCGTGGAGACCCAGGGAGCCGCAAGACAATTCCTATGCACTCAGCAGCTCAACGAAGCAGCATTCTCCAGACCGGGACTTGAAGGGAATCAGGACTGTGACCGCAGAGCCGTGAAGGAAGCCGGAAAGAAGTCTGTAGCATTTCGCGTGGAAAGCGAGGGGTAGAGCCATGCCGCAGAAGTGCAGGCAGGACCGGAGACACTGGAGAGAACCAGTGAGTCGATGCGAAGCAAATGGGGACCCCAGGGCGTTCCGGCAACCGCGCCAACAACAATTTGAATGTTTTGAGATTACTGATACAGAAACAATAATTTGCTTGAATAAGAAAAGGCAAAGTACAGAGTCAACCTCAACCAAATATAAATGCCAGAGATGCAAGTAGGAGGCAAAGCTTGAACAGATATCACTGCAGACAGATATACTGCGTACACCACAGTATATGCAGTTTTGGTGATACAGAGGAACTTTAAAACAGATATGAAGCCCTTGCAAGAGAAGGATACCAGGCAATTGAAACGCATTAGAAGTCCCGGCAGCGGAGTATACCATGCAAGTGAAACCACAAGTGAAGTCCTGGAAGGAGAGTACAACAGGCACTTGCAATTGCATAAAGAGTCCTGGCAGGGGAATATACCAAGCGAGTTGCATGATTTAAGTTCAATTGTTGAAGCTATATAGTTTGTTTTTACGCCCCGAGGACGACCTTGGTAGGTTGAAACACGTGTTACAGTGTATTCTTTACATATTAACACGGTTGTGCTCAAATATGTATAAATCCAATACCACTGTGATCAAAATTACCCTGATGCTATATGTTTGACCTATTCATGGCCCCAGAATTAAATGTGTAATTTAAATATGTTTGAATGACAATACAGGAGTATATCCATTTACGTTGACTCACGATACTCATTTACTATTTTGGGGTTGTCAAATGACAGAATTAAACCACAAACCACGAGTGTGGTGAAATAAATGACTCAAATAGGTTGTTAGAGCGCAGTCTGTGAGGTCAGTACCCTCAAGTTTATGTTTACAATATAGGTGATAGTGGAAGATCACCTAATTTACCTCACGGCTGCAGCTATTTTCCAATCACTGTGTATATTAGACCCAACATTTCTCTAGGCGTGCGCGTTCCTGGTTTGGGGTTTTTGTTTCCACAAAGCCATACGTTTCCCCTGCAGAAGGGACACAGAGCTGCTCTTCCCCTTGCAGGAAGGAAGTCCCTGGGGCCTGTGAAGCCCAGACACTGGGGTGTACATGTCCCAGTGTGCAGCACTCTTGCTGCCATAATGGCTGTGCACCAACAGTGCACCGGGGCCACATCAAATTGGAATTACAGGCCCCTGACCTGTCAAGTGTGTCTGGACTGAACTACATGTTCCAGCAAGCGCCATGAGCCGGCGCAGACAGGACCACTGGAAGTGTAATGCAGGGCAAGGTGCATGCCAGGATCTGTTGATAGTAAATTACTGTTTGATGGAAAGCTTGCTCTGTTACAGTTACCACTCATGTCAGTACTGAAAATATAGTCGTTTAAATGCACAACCGTCATACTAATGAGTGTTGCACTTTACCATTGAAATAGGAGCCACCCTGCTGATAAGTGCACACATTACAGTGGTAGGCAGCCCTAGTAAAAGGCATTGTTTTATTAAATGTCCACTAGCTCTACTGGTACTATTAGGTAAATAAAACTATAGTAGTGTTGATGAGTCCTGCTACTGTCTTCACAGTGTTACAGCTTTGAGTAGTGCAAGGCATCAGTATGCAAAGAAGTGCACTCGGGCACAAGAAAGGTGTTGTAGGGGAGACCGTTGGAGTCAAGATTATTGGGTGTATAGCCATGTCTCACCAGTGTTTCCGATTTGTAGGAAAGGTTAGGTGAGAGTTTATATATTTGTATAGCAATGAATTCCTGAGGTACGCTCCCACCATTAAGACAGTCCGGTTAACTTTCCTAAAACTACCACATAGAAGTAGTATATTGGCGAGTTATACTCAGGAGTTAAGGGCTGCACAGTGTGAAGCTATGTTGCCTGGTGACCCAAGTATGCCTCTGTGTGGCACATTTGATATTTTAAATTATAGAAAATATTCTGTTTTAATAGAGGGAGGTTTCCCCGGTTTAGGAGTCATGTTATACTTACATTTCAATTGATATCAAAAAATGTGTTGTCTCTGAGAAGAGGCTTGTGTGATTTATATTTATATGTCCTGGTCGTCATAGTGTTTCTAGGAGCCCTGGTATTTTACAGATGCATATGGAAATCTTCTTGTGCATTTTCTCCTCTGCATTCTGTTCCCCAGTTTAAGAATTTTGAGGGTGTCTTTCCATTCAATGCAATGACATATATTATTATTTCCTACATGTTGAACTGGTTTGTGCTCAAGATAGGTTGTCGCAGTTTGTTTCGAGTGCTGATTGAAGTTACTGTTGAGCATAACTCTACGAGAAATGGAATTAAAACTTAAATCTGCACCTTGCATCTCTGTAAGGGTCCTGCTGTATTCTCCAAAATGACCCAATGCAAGGTGTGGCCTATGTATTCGGGTTGGAGTCTGGGACTTGTAGTTCTGCTTTGTTACGGGTATGGGGCTAGGATGTAAAATCTTGACTGAGTACGTTGCGGTCACGTGTGGCAGTGACCGGCCACAGATCTTAGCTAGTTAATATCATTTGGAAAGTTCATAAGTCACAACTGCCAATATTTAGTATGTGACACAGTCCCCTATTTAGAAGCATTTATCACCTTTTAAACATTTTCTGTAAAGGCCACAGGGGTTTGCGTGACTATTTACTGACCCAAATACCCGAGTTAATATTTACAAGAATGGTCGATACTTACTGTAAAGTCCAATGTATTTGTACTATTTTTATTTTAAGAAAACTATCAATACTGGTTACAGATGGGAAGTCTGTGGAATCAATGACCCATTGGTAAAGGATAACAGTATAGAAGCTGTGTGTTACAAAAAGGAAATAGTGATTTTAGAAAAAGGCCATATCCAGCATTTACTTTTGAAAGGGCTTTCTGTGCGTTAGAAACATAAACATCGCCGTTTATTCTGCATGCTGTGATTTTGTGAAGTTACCTAGACATTATACGGTGCCAGAGAGCAGAGACAGCAGAGCGCCTGCAGGAGTGCTGCGCTATAGCGAGGAGTGCAATAGTTTAAGGGGGCTTTTACAGCTATCAACATATCAATGGTCCAGTTGGCCATTGTGTGCAGGCTCCCTCATTTGGAGAACAGCCCCAGCCATTCACTTACGTTTGGTGAAAAGAAGCCACAGCTCAAATTCCTCCAATGGGAGGTTGGATCAGGATTTTGATGTGTACCTATTCTCGTTATTGATTATTTTAAGGGTTGAGGACATTAGTACATTGCGCACTGCAATGTGAATTGTCAGTTGCAGCAGAGAAGGTTTGATCACATATAGGCTACAATACATCTGGGCAATACAGAGCTAGTAAAACACACGCCGAAAGTGTTGGCTTCATTTGGGAGGCAGGTTTGGCTTCTTGGACATTTTCTGTGACTCCATATGCTTACAAAATATGTGGGTGTGTCTAGCTGCTCCTCCCCGACATTCCCAAAGCAGAGCAAATAACCAATGGGTATGTTGATATAATGGGGTCAGTCGGATTGAGGAGTCAAGGGTTACTCCTGCTTTTAAGCGAACCAGACTTTGGGCTATTGCAGAAGCCAAATAGCCATCATAATTTTCGATCTGGCTGCTTGTTATTTTAAACCAATTGAAGTGCCTGCAGGGGGTTACACAGAAGCAGGGGAGTTGCTAGGTCTGGAAAAGACCCGGGGCTAAGCTGATGTCGGAACTGTTGGGACTGGGGGCTAGCTAGCCTTTTGGCTGTAGCTCCTGAGATTCTATCCGGGGCTACAAACAAAAGATCAGGGGCTATAGCCCCCTTAGCATACCCCTAGCAACGCCCCTGCACAGAAGTCCCAGAAAAGGTCAGTCTGACTCACTCCTACGCAGTTCCTGCCCAAAATGGATTCAATGCCTGCATTCGCTCCTCTAACGCGCCATGTGGCGGTGCTGCTGTAGAGTTCATTGCATTTTCAAATAGATCACTGAATACACATCTCACAAATGCACTTATGCTGGCTTTCATATACAGCGGAAAACAATTATTTCTCCTATCGCTACATAAATGGTGGTCAATTTAATGCCTGCAATTCTGAAAACGTTTGTTGGGACAAAGTATAGTATACTTTAGATAAAAACCCTCACATGGGCGACAAAGTGTCATTTAAGTTTCCTTGCGGCGGCAGACAAGGGCAATGTAATGCATTTGGGCAGCAGGTTACTTACCTGTTCCGACTCTGCTTGTGTTGTGTTCGAAGTATATTCAGGTATTCAAAGATGGGAAAGGCAAACTTCTAAAAGGATCTGATGGCTCTCTGGTCATGTATGCTAAATTACTTCTTATTTAAACACTGACGTTACCCGTTGAGGTATTGGTATTGAATGTGCAGCTCGCACACATGGAAAGGACCTTGTTTATGCATTAGCAGATCAGTTAGCCAAAAGTGTGGGGCCATGAATTCAGCGATACCACCACTATTGCAGAAGGAGTTACTGATTTTGATGTTGATATTCCGTATACGCCTTTAGCAGCTCGAATGGAGATTCGAGGTCGGGGTCCAGGACAGGAAAAGAGGCTGACCGGCCCCCACAGGGGGCGCTAGAGGGACGGCCTACATAGCGGGCTGTCCCCTCTGGCCACCCCCTTCCGGTTGCTGGTCATGCCTCTCCTCTTCCCACCCCCCTCAGCGAGGCGGAAGAGGCGTCCCTGGGACCTGGCTTCCGGTCGGGTCTCCCTGGGGACATTTATAAGGGCGGGAGCTGCGGGCCATCAGTCTCATTGCCCAGCAGCTCCCGCCTTGTGTGAATCTTCAATAGTGTCTGGCAGTTTCGCAGCGCGCGTCGAATTTCAGGAGGAGTGGTAAGTATGTGGGGGGTAACAGGGGTCTGCTCGCAGGCATACTTGTCAGCTTGAGCGGACCCGACTCGTGCAGGGGATCTATCCCGATATCTTGGTTTCTCCATTTTTCTCTTTGGCCGCCGCGAGGGCCAGGTACGATACGTAACGGGCAAGGGGGATTGCATCGGAGTAATGGTTGCGCTTCCATCTACAGTATGGGAGCCTGCGGGTTCAAGGTAGCTACCAGAGACAATGATTGATTTCAAACGTCGCAATATGCCTGCCCCCCCCGTTTTTTGTCAGATGTTGAAATATGCCTGCCCTTTATTCTGTCCATGATTCCCATGAGCGCAAACACTATGAATGTATATGTGTGGTTTGTATTCATGTCCGCCGTGCATGCGCTTGTTGTTATTATGAGGCAGTCCCGTGGGAAAGCTTTTGTAGCCGTTTATGGGCATCATTTGGTTGTTAGGTTGCTGAGGCCCGAGAGCTAAGGCGTAGGGAATTTTGGCTCTAGTCCAGGCCGGTCATGTGGCGCAGTAGGTAGAGCGCTTGCAGTTACAGTCAAGCAGAGCCTGCTAACGCAGGTTCGAGTCACGGCCGGACCTTAAATATGTCTTTTGAATTTCGAGGCGTTTATCAAATATACATTGTGGGCGGAAATTACAGGGGCTCGATCTCCGTGTATGTTTTGTCGATGGAGAGGTAATAATGGCCGCCGCGCCATGCGTTTGTTCTGTTTAAAAATGCAAGGTTCGTCCAAAGCGTCTCGCGCCCATGTAGGGCTTGTATCTTTCGGTAGTGTTTGTTGTGGCCCGAGAGCTTAGGCCTTTAAAGGTTGGCTCCAGCCGAGCCAGTCTGGTGGCACAGCGAATAGAGCGCTCGCATTTACATGCTGAGCCTGCTAGTGCAGGTAGGGTATTAATAATAAGGTTTTCTTCTCCGGAGCTCCGGTTCGAGTCCCCGATTTAATCGAAATATTTTCCCCCCAGCGCTAACATCGTTTAGTTAAATTTGATGTGTCGTCTTGGCCTCCGCGCCATGTTTTTGCGTTTGTTGGTTTGTTCTCCCGAGCGCGTACACCGCCGCCACGCCATGCGTTTGTTTTGTTGCTGCTATTACGCTTAAAGTGGCGTACGGCTGTGTAAGGGCTCAAGTGGCACAGCTAGTTGAGCGCTGGCACGAGCATTTATACAGAGCCTGCTAACGCAGGTTCGAATCCCGGCAGGGTTGAATTAGGCCTTTCATCCCCGAAATCGATAATTGTGCACTGGTGAGGGGGGGGCGTGGGTTCGGATTTCACAGCAGCCAATGTTTTTGAATTATGGCTGGGGTTTAGCAAGCGCCCGATCTCACACGCCTCTACATATACACCACCACCCTCCGCCCACCCCCAGGTCTGCATGGCCAGCAGTGGCTGTAGTAGCGAGGGCTGGGCCTTGGATTGCTGGAGACCCGAGTGCTAATGCAATGTCCGGAACGCAATGGGCATGTTCTTTATCATTGATTCATTGTGTCTGCCTGTGCGGCGGTTGGGTTTTTGCCGATTTGAATTATGGGGAGGAAATAAAAAAAAAAAAAAAAGTTTAACTGTTTCATCTTTGAATACAGGTCAGGCAAAGGAACAGCGTTAAGAGGAATTCTAAAGTTTTTTATCGGAAAAGAAAGGAAGTGTGGTAAGGTAAAGGCCAGGAATATTGTCTTGGGGACGGTTGAGTAAGAGGGGTAAAGCAATAGTTTTATAGTGCACTTTATTCGGTAGAGCAATGTGTAATGCATGAATGCCGGTGGATAACGTGCAGATTTTCCATCTTCAGCGCAGGATGTTGCCGGTGGAGGACTCACAGGATCTATTCCACTGCATTGAGGAAGTTCCCAACACCCCGGGTTCAAGTGAGGAGGAAGACGAAGGGGCCATCTGGGCGTTATTCCAGGAAAGGATGCAAAGTGAGGGGAAGGGTTGGGCTAAGAAAGTGCTAGCCAAAAAGCAGGCACCGCAATCGCAGCCATTGGTGGTGGAGGCCCAGATCTGTCCTCCCCTGTGGTGGATACCCCCCCCAGAGTGCAGTCACGCTGGCCGCCGTGCCGGCGGGAACGGCCATGATTTGCTACTTAAGATTTTCTAAATCTGCTCCGGTTTTCTTTCTTCGCCGTCCTCGGCTACTCCATGCAAGTAATTTTGTTATTACGGGCTTGCATTTTTGAACAGTGGCGTGGATTGTAACGCCGCGAGAGAATAAGTGTTGTTGACAAGTTCTCCAAGGGGTTGATCGTTCTGTTTTAATACGGATAGCTTCTATGGTTGCTGTCTATAGCATTTATAGTTTAGCATGGGCGTCGCACCACTGTACAGCAGCTCCCGCCTTGTGTGAATCCCCCGCCGTTCTTGATCCAATGGGCCTCCGCCGGCACCCGCATATTATGATGTTACTTCAGTGCAAGAGTTATCCATTTTGCTAAGCAGGATGCTATGTCTGTCTTGTTTGCGACCACATGGAGAGGCTGCTATTACGTGCAGTGGGTATTTCAAGTTGCTGCATTTGGTATTCGCTGGCCACCGCGCCAATTGTATTGTCAGTTAAACTGTGGCCTGGCACGGATGGCCTTCGGAGACGAGGGCGCCATGTGGGGCAAACGGCTGCCGCATAATGACAAGCCTTGTAGGTATCATTCTTCCGGAATTCCATGTCACTTCCTTGTACTGTTTCGCAATGGGGCACCACACGTTTTGTGATGTGTGGCTTGATGCAGACAATGTTTATGCAATCTTTCCCTCCCAGTTCGTGAGTAATTTTGCCCTGGTGTTTCCCTGTCTTCCTTGTAAGGCCGCATTAGTCAGTGTGGCCCTAAAGGGTAGTACAATAAGTTGGCAACTTAAAGTGGGGGGACCCAAACTCAGCCGGTGGTGATTGAAGCCGACTATTAGGATGTGCCACAAGGCGGTGCAGTCAGGTCCAGCATTTCACTTGCTGGCATCCCAGGGGTTCCCTTCACCCTCATTTGAGCGGCTTGAGGGGCCCCAGCGTTTGTTTGGACCAATGTAAAGGGAATTCTGAGGGCATATGTATAGTTCCAGGGTATGGTAACGTTGCCTTTCGCAATTGATACCTCAGGTGTGTCATGCCTCCAAACAGGCAGTAGCTTGCTGTTGCCACATAGGAAACGAATTAGTGTATTTTTAGTGAGAGGAAGCTTGTTACTTGGGGCTCGACAGGTTTTTGTCTTAGAACTGCTCCGGGGCTACCAGGATATAGTGCAGCAAGGGGGAAGGCTGGTGTCATGCTCTTAGCTTTTGCCTGGTTTGCATGGAGAATACTTCCAGGGTCACCCGAGCCCACATAGAGGAGGATGGGCATTATTTATCAACAGCCAGCAATGGCCCAAGTGGTAAGTGCCAAGTGGCACAGTGAGTAGAGCGCTCTGCATACCAGGTTCGAACCCCGGCAAGGCTAAACTCAGCCTTTCATCCTTCCGAGGTGGATAAATGTGCACCACACACCGTGGGTAATAATAAACAGTGCTAAGATACCTGAGGGTTCGTAGAGCGATATAAATGTCAAATTATTGCACCACCCGGGAAAAAATGCAGCAACTTGTAGGGAAGCTGAAGGTCACGGCCATAGTAATCACAGCAGGCAGGGTCTTTGCACGAAGGCTGGCCAGGGCAACAGCTGGCGTGGTTCAGAAACATCACATTAGATTAAGCACTGCCCGCAAAGAAGACTTAAAGATGTGGTACAGATTCCTAGACAACTTCAATGGGGTGCAGATCTGGAGAACCGTGGGAAACCAGCGCTGAGCTACAGATGTTTTCAGTTGCGGGAGGAAGCAAAGGTTTCGGTGTGATCATAGGGCCGGAGTGGTGTGCTCAGAAGTGGCCACAACAGGGGCACAAGAAGGGCAGAACAAAAAACATAATGGTCTTAGAGATGTTCCCCATTGTTGTCGCATTGTTGTTATGGCCTACGGTTCTGGCCAACAAGAGGGTACGTTTGTGGACTGACAACAATGCGGTAGTACAAGCCATTAACTTAGTCTGCATCCTGCCCAGCAATTTTGAGCTCGCTCAGAAAATTAGTGGAATTATGTCTGTATCACAACATTGAATTTAGAGCTCGACATGTGCCGGGCACTGCAAATATTACTGCTGATGCCCTTTCTCGCTTTCTGTGGTCCAAGTTCCGGAAGGCCCACCCGGAGGGCAAACTGGAGGGAGGGCCGTTCAAAAAGGAGTGGTGGCACCTGGTGGTTGGACAGGGCGCTCGCCGAATAGAGTGAGCGCTCACTCACGCCTGGAATAAGATGTAGATACCAGCAAGGTTATGGTAAGTTCAAGAGCGTGATCTCTTATCTGCAGGGCGGAAAACAGACTGCTGAGGAACAGGTACGCACTTTTTGTGGTTTGGGCACACACATAAGGCATGTCAAAGAATTGGGCAGCATCGCATTTGGCTGCGGTTGCCTCCCACTCCAAAATTGGAGGAAAAGAAAAATGATGATTGCACAAAAGGGTTTTTTGGTGCGCTCTGCATTTGAAAGGCTGGGCCCGTTCGGAGCCAAGGGCTAATGATGTGCGAAAACCAATTGACTTTGGGTTATTGGTAAAATTGTTGGCCACGTTACCTAGCATATGCTTCAGTGAATACGAAATGGCGCTATTCAAGTTGGCATTCGCATGGGTCTTTTTTGAGGCATTTAGGATTAGTGAGCTAGTTTCTGCATCCAAGAAGGACATATCTGGGCGGGCCATTGCTTTGGGGGATGTATCTCTGTGTTCACAAAACTCAGGTGAAGGGGTCAGTATATTGTTAAGGAAAAACAAAGCGGACCAGCAAGGAAAAGGTTATAACATAGCTTACATGGGGCCCCCCTTGCGGAATGTTGCCCGGTACACCTTTTTAAGATCTTTATACAATTGAGAGCTACGAGTGCTGGCCCCCAGCTAACTCAAGCCGACACTTCCCCCATTTCTGTATTTCAATTCCGCAAAGTGCGGACTATGGCTTTGAGGGCCTCGGGCATCCAGGGTGAAGGATGGTCCACGCATAGTTTTAGGATAAGGCAGCTACCACAGCCTTTCAGCAGGGCATGTCTCCCTGGGCGATCATGAAAGTGGGGAGGTGGGAGTCGGGCAGTTATCGACTGTATGTCCGCCCCAAGCACAGTGCATTCTCATAAGAATACTAGATACCGAGAGCACTCAAGGGCCGGGGCTGGGTAGTTGGGCGGTTGGATCCTGGGGGAGCAAAAAACTTATGGTGAGGTATGTTTTTTCCCCACAGACGATGCAGCGTGGTTGATCGGCCACTCATTTGTGACACGTGCGGAAAAAAGGGCTAGGCAATGGATGACCGGCCACAACCTGGGATTCAAGGGTACCGAGTGTGTGTGGCTGTGCACTCCGGAATGAGGTGGCATTCCTTGCTGCCTGCCATTCACTGGCGACTCCAGTGGAGACGGGCACCAAGGCGGTTATTGATTCATTTGAGGGGCAACAATCTGGCCAAGTTAGGTTGCGGACGCTTGCTTGCCCAAATACAGGTGACTTTGCGCATAGTGGCGCACGAGTTACCAGGCACTGAAATATTCTGGTCAGAAATGGTGCAAGGGCAGGTTTTTGGAGTGACGCCATTTCTGTGGCCGGCATGGAAAAATCCAGGAAGCGCCTCAACAGAAGTGTTGCGAAATTCACCAAGGCAGAGGGCCTGGGGTATGTAGGGTATTGCTGATTAAGCTCCTTGCCTTCCCATTTTGATGCAGACGTGGTCCACCTATCTGACAAAGGCAACAATGTTTTCCTGACGGCTACACTTGGTGAGCTAAGGAGGGCTGGTTGCAAATAAACCAATGGTGAGTATGGTAACAATGTCAATGCTAAATGAAAGTTTTTAAAGAGAAGTAAGGTCTGAAGGTTTGGGGGCATTGATGGCAGCGTGAGCCACCATCAAAGCGTGGCGGAGTATCGGGGCGGTCCTAGCCAATGAGGAACTTCACGCTGCAGCGGCTCGGGATTGGCCGGGCTCAAGCCGATCCCTCGACAGGCACCGACTCCCGTCCTTAGGGCTCTAGGCCAACAATCTTCCTGGTCAGTGCCCCCGAGTGTCCCATTGGTTGTACCAGTGTAGCTGGGTATTAACCAGCAGTTTTGTCAGTTTGGCCAGTGGCTAAAGAGGTGACATGGTTCACCCGTATCTGACTGTTTGGCCAGTGGCTAAAGAGGTGACATGGTTCACCCGTATCTGACTGTTTGGCCAGTGGCTAAAGAGGTGACCTGGTTCACCCGTATCTGACTGTTTTTGTGATGTGGCTGGGACCGTCCCAAGTTGTCTTGCTCCTAATAAACTGTGACCTTGTGTTTTCCAAAGAACTTTAAAAAAGTTGTCTGTGTATTCATTTCAGTGTGTTATTGTACTGACCAAAGGAGGTGGGGGTGTCCAATGGGGATCTCCCCGCTAAGAGGCTAACCGGCCCCCGCAGGGGGCGCTATAGGGACGGCCTACATGGCGGGCTGTCCCCTCTGGCCACCCCCTTCCGGTTGCTGGTCATGCCTCTCCTCTCTCCCCCCCCCATCAGCGAGGCGGAAGAGGCATCCCCGGGGACCTGGCTTCCGGTCGGGTCTCCCTGGGGACATTTATAAGGGCGGGAGCTGCGGGCCATCAGTCTCATTGCCCAGCAGCTCCCGCCTTGTGTGAATCCCCACCCACCCACGCCTGATAAGTAAAGTAATGGGGCGAACAAGTTGAAGGTCGGTAAGATTCTGAGTTGGAGTTAATACGTGCAGACCGGTAGTAAGAGTAGGATCAAGGTGAGGCTTTCGCATCATCAATATAAGTAGTAAGGTGCACATAGTAGAAGTATTGATAAAATAAGTTTAGTGTGTTGTATGATTTGTTCCTAATTTCTCTTCTCTTGTTACAGGCGGAGTATCGGGGCGGTCCTAGCCAATGAGGAACTTCACGCTGCAGCGGCTCGGGATTGGCCGGGCTCGAGCCGATCCCTCGACGGGCACTGACTCCCTTCCTTAGGGCTCTAGGCCAACAATCTTCCTGGTCAGTGCCCCTGAGTGTCCCGCTGGTTGTACCAGTGTAGCTGGGTATTAACCAGCAGTTTTGTCAGTTTGGCCAGTGGCTAAAGAGGTGACATGGTTCACCCGTATCTGACTGTTTTTGTGATGTGGCTGGGACCGTCCCAAGTTGTCTTGCTCCTAATAAACTGTGACCTTGTGTTTTCCAAAGAACTTTCAAAAAGTTGTCTGTGTATTCATTTCAGTGTGTTATTGTACTGACCAAAGGAGGTGGGGGTGTCCAATGGGGATCTCCCCGCTAAGGACGCGTGGCTATGGCGAGGGTGCAGTGTGGGTGAAATATGAAGACATAAGGTTACAAGTAAAGTAGGGATGCTATAAAGTTTGCTTTTGATTGCTTTTACATAATTACATTTTCCAACCCATGAAGCTAAAGAAAGTATGAGGTCTGTATTGTAAAAGAATTAGGTTGTCTCAGACATGTCAGCGCCCACTGCATTGTTTTGATTCAGAGAAAAAAAAAAAAGTAAAACAAAAAAGGATCAAGCCACCATCTCACCCCCCATGAAATAGTCACTGGAAGGCCCTGGGCCCTGGCCATTATGTGCCATATTTATATTGGGGGAGATGAGTGGATATTTTAGGGATTCAGTGCAGTGATGTTTTCTCTGCAAACAGGTTCTTCCCTTCGTCTCCAAGGACAGAGGCGACCAACAAGAAATTCTGCAAATGATTCCAAGGGATAGCATTAATAGTAAAATATTTGTGAGGAAATGAAAGCAAGCCAGATCAGAGTGCCTTCCAAGTACGTCTACTGCAGTGAATATAAGCGAGAAGAAGCCCCAATACCATTTGTCAGATGCAGGATAGCAAAGTCCAAAAAGGCACTGGCTGCTTTAGCCACCAAGGAGAAAGACATTATTCCCCAACAAACAAGTCATGTTTTACTGTATTGGTTCTCATGTTTCCTATTCGGTGTGATTCTGTTGTGGTGTTTCTATGGTGGTGTTCCTTGGACTGGATGCTGCGTCGTTCTTATTGTAAGGTCAGCAGTATTTCCACATTGAACGACAAATGAAATGTAATATGATGATTCCAAATGTCTTATACTTTTAGCACAATGTTGTTTAGGGGGGGGGGATTTACAACTTTCTGGTTTCCAAGTATTACGTTTTTTAGTTAATGTCACTCGATGGAATTTAGGAGGAATAAAAAGCACCACTCTCATTCGGTTCCATGTCATTTCATCGCAGGATGTTTTTTCGCGGGATTTTTTAACGAAAAAACATCACATTTTAAAAAAATTATTTTTGGAGGGGGTCCCCCCCCCAAACCCGCCATTCGCTGTAATTTATTTTGTATTCCTAAACACCCACACCCCTTAGATATATTTTTCTAACCCCCCCCTAAAAAATGAGATGAGTTTTTTCATTAAAAGATTTGCATGAAAAAAACCTGCGAAAAAACATCCCAGCGATTAAAGGACATCGTACCTCTCATTCATGGTATAAAAAGGTCCCAATTTGAAATATTATAATGCATCTCTTCCATGCTGTCAATGTTGACCTCTTTTTTAGTTGCCAGTGCGAGTTTATGGTGGGGGACCAGGAGCTTGGGTGAAGGTAACGTTCCCACTATTTGAGGAGGAATGCATTTGTGTGACAATGGTGTCGACGTCTCTTGCACTGTTTTTGAAACCTGTGCTACTGTATGTACTAAATGCACTTCTTCACTTACTTGGATGGCTCCTACGGCACCAACTGCACTCACTCTGAAACTTCTCATGCCCCAGTTGTGTTACCAGGGTAATGGAACATTGGCCATAGGAACAAATCTGGGATGTGCAACTATCCTGGACGTTGCAGACTTGCAGTTAAGCAGCGCAGTTCTCATGGATGTCTTCTGGCCCTGCA
Organism: Ambystoma mexicanum; assembly: GCF_040938575.1. Classification (NCBI taxonomy): domain Eukaryota; kingdom Metazoa; phylum Chordata; class Amphibia; order Caudata; family Ambystomatidae; genus Ambystoma; species Ambystoma mexicanum. The sequence continues at coordinate 1,016,829,432 of NC_090923.1, read as the reverse complement.
GAGGATTGGCATATAATCAGCTGCCTCCTTCCTGGTCGGGGCTATGTTCTTTAGTTACTTTGGACACTCCTGTTGTCATTGTTCCAAGTCAAGTTCTTCATCGTTTCTTTGAAAAAAGTAGCTCTGTTTCGTTATTGCATCGGCACAAGAGAAGCAATTATTTTGCATCTTCCGCAAGACTGAATCCTTTCTATTCTGCATCTATTCTAGCCTCAAAGAGGTCAGAGTGCAGCTTATGCAAAATGGCTGCAGAAGAGACATTTTGCATTGATGCAGTTTATCAATGCTAAAGAATATGGTTGCAATGCCACAAAAGAGGAGCTCAGGGGCCTTAGTCTTACAGGTCTTCACAATGAGTGTACCTTAAACATTTTGACAGCATCATCAGGAGGAGTTAGTCAATTAATATGTACTTCCATTGCTTAAATGATGCATGAAAATTGCTCCCTGACCCAAGCTATCACAGTTTTCTTAATCTACAGAAGTGTTTATCTGCAGAAGCAGGTCATCACTGGGGACCGGTCAACTGGTTGGTCATTGAACTTGCCCAGATGGGCTTTCTCACGTCTGAAGATACTATTGCCTGTTTTATTTCTGCTCCTTTATATTCTGGAACAGGTTTGACGACATGTATTAAAGAGATACTCCTCTGCATGTCCCATGCTTCCTACTCTACACCTTCAGCTTCTTTTCTACCTCCACTCTCGCCCTCCACCTTCATGTCCTTGTTCTCATACGGTGCATGGTCATTAGGGCGTGGCGATAGCCATCACCAAAAGGGGGGAATGAAGGGAGAAATCCAAAATAAAGATGACTAGCTTTGAAATATTGCGATGCAGTTGGGTGTCATTTTGATTTACCTAGAGTCTGCTCTGTATTGGCATCCATTTTATGTGAAGAGTCCGGTGATGTAATGTTTGTGGATTGGGGACAGCAATGCAAGGTCTGGGCCTCATCTAACCAGCTGTATTTGTGTAAAGTAACTCATTCATGGAGGGTCCTTCCTGACAAGGCCAAGCAAACGGAGTAGTTGACCAATGATTGTTCTGCTAATCCTGAGCTGGTTGTAAACTGTTGTAAACCAAATCCTGCTTACGTGTAAAAGATGTATACATTAACTGCTAAAAGGCATGTTCATTGAGTCATTTGTGTTAACCACATGGTTAAGCAATTCCTCCCGGCCGAAATGCAATAAATGGGCACTTGCTTTGAAGCCTGGGCCTCTGTTTGGCATTAGTGTGTTTTTCTCTAAATTCTAGTACAACAGACAGATAATAGACTAATCCTGATATAACATGAAAGTCTGTATAACCGGCAAGGCACAAGCTCACCGGAAGTTTGCAGGTTAACAATCAGGATAAAGGCAGGTTGCAAGATTGACACAGGCTGTGAAGCAAGCATCTATGAGAAAACTATGCTTTACGAAGGCACCCATCGCCTCCCGTTTTCTTTCAAGGAAGGGGAAAACAAATTTAAAAAAAAAATATATCACTTTTTGGTAACATTGAAATCTATATTTTCTAAACACCTTTTACGGATCTATTTGCTACTTTAAGAACAATAAATGTATTCTGTATTACTTGGTTTGCTCCTAATAATGTTGAACACAGTTATCATATTTAAAAGTATATTTTATTCAGAAAATGTTATAAACGTCGTAATTGAATGTAATGTTATTGGAACGTGTGTTACAATTGGAGCAACATGCAGCTGAACTCTAACCCCCCACCACCCAAACACAATACACCATGAAACCCACACAGGCAGGGCAGCTTTATGGCCATTATTACCACCTACGCCACATTAACTCGGAGGAGCCTGAGAAACTCGGAAAGAAAAACCGCAGCGTTTTCAAACACAACCGCGTTGTGTTTCTGCCTGCTGTGGCTATCACTTTGGGTCTCCGGTACTACCCCAGGGGAGCACGGGGGGCCCGACAGCCCCAAATGGGAAAGCAGATTTAGGCAGAAACGCTGCAGTATTTAGCATTTCCCATTTGGGGCTCTCAGGCCCCCCGTGGGGAGCCCGAGAGCCCCAAATGGGAAATCAGCTGTAGGCAGAAACACTGCGGCATGTAAACACAACCGTGTTGTGTTTCTGCCTGCCTTGGCTTTCACTTTGGGTCTCCGGTGCTCCCCTGGGGGAGCACCGGAGACCCAAAGTGATAGCCACAGCAGGCAGAAACACAACGCGGTTGTGTGTGAAAACGCTGCGGTTTCTCTTTCCGAGTTTCTCAGGCTCCTCCGAGCCGGAGGAGCCTGAGAAACTTGGAAAGAAAAACCGCAGCGTTTTCAAACACAACGTTGTATTTATGTTTGCGGTCGCTTCAAAAGCGACCGCAAACATAAATACAACGTTTTTAAAGCTGCGGTTTTATTTCTAAGTTTTCCGGGCTCCTCCAGCCCGGAAAACTTAGAAAAAAACGCAGCTAGTGCTTATTTTTTTTACAAAATAAATAGCACTTACCGAGATTCAGCTGCAGCTTTCCTGCTCTGGTCTCCGGTCCCCATCCTGCGCGTACAGCACCAATGAAGGAAAAGCCACCCAGCGGTAGCTTTTGTTTACTACAGCTGGCTGGCTTTTCCTTCATTAGTGCCGCAAAAGCAAAAGCCAGCACAGGCGGCCATCCATTTCAGAAAATGGATGCACCCATGTGCTTGCTTTTGCCAATTTTGAGCTTGAATAGCTCAAAATTTTACATAGGAAGTTTTTAGTGCTAGTATTTATTTTTAATGTTGCCCATCTATTTTTTAAATAAAATGTTTTACTGGACTATCCCTTTAAGGTCATGGTCCTCTTGATGATTCAAATGGTCAAAACGACTAGCCGCATGGTGAAGTAACTCATCAGACTGGCCCACATTGGCCAAAATAGTGGTTCACTTTGACCCAAAAAACTGTCACACGCCAGCACTTTGCATTTTCGGCTCGGGCAGTGTCCTATTGCCCTATTGGCCAGTCCGAGCCTGCTTCAGGCCTACACTAATCAGCACTACAGGTGTGACACCTTCCTCTACCCCACTAAAGAACCCTCTCTTTTGATGAGCCATGCACCACACCAAAGGGTCACTGCAATGGCAGAAGTGTACAAAACAATGACTTTAGATTAAATTACAACTACAGCTGCAAGCGGCTTGGTTTTTGCCCGCTTATGAGAAGCTTGCGAACATGACCAGGGAGAGAGGGCGCAGCCAATATTGCACACACCCTATTGGTGAATGGGGCACCACCACTGTCCATGATTAAAATGTGGACTTTGGTGCTAAACATGTTATTCATCATTTTAAAAGAAAACACTATGTACGTGTTTTAAACCATTCTTAAAATGTTACATTTTCCAGAAACAAAATTGTATTTTGAAGTTTCTGGTCCTTCATATCGCTAGGCATGCCACAGGTGATCCACGAGTGCACAGGCAGGTCCCAGGCAGCCTCAGAGTCACAGGCAGGCTACAGGTTCAAATGCAAGCCCCATGCTCACGTGCATACGACAGGAAGCTAAGGAGCAAGAAATAGGCAGCCCGACACACAGGCAATAACCATAAACTCAGGTAGGTCGCATGAAGAGACCACGTCACATGCAGGCAACAGCCTCACTGTGAGCACACGCGTCCTCCAGACACGGGAGAAGTCTACACCAGGACGATGAGGTTAATCGCAGACTAGACACCAGCTCACACGCATTTCAGAGGAAGAGAAAAGAAAAAGACAATCTCTGGCTCAGAGGTAGGTCAAAAGCAGGTTAGAATCCAAGACAAAGGCTCATAGCCAGTGCACCACATGAAGGCCCACAGGCAGGGCACAGACGGCACACAGGTCCAGAGGCGGGCACACCCTATTCAGCACGCAAGATTAACAGCATATTACCCTAATGTGAGTATATATCACACCAGATGAACAAGTTACTTTCTTACCTGGTAACGTTCTTTCGATGGGATGATCCGACGACGTATTCCATATCTATGACATGTAATCACCACAGCTGTGCTGCTTCGGAAACTTTTTCGGCGTCTGCGTCCTGCGTCGATGACGTCGATGCGCCGTCGTCGAGGACCTCCTCCGATGTCATCCGATGTGATAAGTAGGACGCACGACGCCCATAGCCTCAGTTGTAGTTTTTTCCCCCAGAACGTGTGACATAAGACAACTGCCAGTCAGACACAAAGCCTTGCGGAACGTAAGCTGCAATCGCAAAAGAAATTCTGTAGCGGGGAAGGCAGGGCGGGAGCGATATGGAATACGTCGTCGGACCATCCCATCGAAAGAACGTTACCAGGTAAGAAAGTAACTTGTTCTTCGAGGGGATTGGGTCCTCCGACGTATTCCATATCTATGACAGACTCCCAAAGCAGTACCAAAACAAGGAGGAGGGAAAGAATTTAGAATCAAAATGTAGAATAGCCAAACAAATAGCAGATCAAAGGACCGCCTTGCCAAAGGCCAGATCCTGCGCTCGGATGGAATCAAGGGAATAGTGACGTACAAATGTATGTACAGAAGCCCAGGTGGCTGCATCACAGATGTTGCGAATAGGAACACCCCTCTGCAGGGCAGTAGACGCAGCCATACCCCTGGTAGAATGGGCCCGCAAGCCAGCCGGTGGGTCCTTACCCGCCAAACAGTAGCACTCCGAGATGGCCAAAGTAATCCAGCGAGACAAAGTCTGTTTCGTCACAGCTTGCCCCAAACGCTTTCCAGCGTAACCAATAAAGAGTTGATCATCCACTCTGACCCGGGACATGCGTGAAACATAAAAGCTTAAAGCTCTCCTAGGATCAAGCCTATGGAGCCTCTCCTCTTCCTTACCAGGATGCGGAGGAGGATAGAATGCCGGAAGAACAACCTTCAGGGCCAAATGAAATTCCGTCACTACCTTCGGAAGAAAAGAAGGACGAACTCTAAGGACAACCCTGTCCTGGTGAAATACAGTGAAGGGAGGCTTAACTGAAAGTGCCTGTAACTCACTCACTCTGCGAGCGGAAGTAACCGCAACTAAAAACACAGTTTTCAGAGTTAACAGCCTCAAAGGGCAAGAATGTAAAGGCTCAAACGGAGCACCCATAAGAAACTTAAGAACCAGGTTGAAATCCCAACCGGGCACCAGGAAAGGTGACGGAGGGAACACATTAGTGAGCCCTTTCAGGAACTGTGAAATCAAAGGGATTTTAAAGTAAGAACACTCTTCAGACGAGCGCTTAAAGATGGACAGCGCTGCCAGGGAACCCTTAACGGTACCCACTTGCAAGCCCCTGTGGGCCAAAGAAAGTAAAAAGGACAGAACCATGGGGATGTCACATGCAAAAGGATCCACATTCTGAACCCTGCACCAGTCGCAGAACTTACGCCAACGGCAACGGTACAGAGACTTTGTTGCCGGTCTTCGGGCCTAAAGCAACACCTCCATCACGTCCTCAGGGAAGTCCCAATCCTTATACCTCAACCTTTCAGAAGCCAAACGTGAAGGTTGAGGGATCTGACCTCTGGATGGAGAACCTGACCCCCCTCCCGTGAGAGCAGATCGTCTCGGTAGGGAAGACGACGTGGAGGGCAGATGGATAAGTCGAGAAGGTCCGGGTACCACGTCCTCCGAGCCCACGCCGGGGCAATGAGGATCATCCGGGAACCGAACTTCCGTAACCTCCGCAGCACTTGCGGGATGACGGGGACTGGAGGAAACGCGTACAGCAGCGGGAATGACCACTCCACCACAAACGCGTCTCCTAAGGCTCCTTCTGGAGGAAATTCCCGCGAGCAAAACCTTTCGCACTTCCGGTTGACACTGGAGGCGAAGAGATCCACTTGAGGGGTCCCCCAAAGGGCGAAGATCTCCAGGAGAATCTCCTGAGCCAACTCCCACTCGTGAGAGATCGCGCTCTGCCTGCTCAGAGCGTCCGCCGTCACGTTTTCGGCTCCGGCCAGATGAACTGCCGAGATCGAAACTTCCTGCTGGATGGCCCAGAACTCGAGCTGCATCGCCTCTCTGCACAGAGGAAGTGACCCGCCCCCCACTTTTTGTTGAGGTAGTGCATGGCCACTGTGTTGTCCGTCAGGATCAGGACATTCTTCCCTCGCACAGACGGCAGAAAAGCCTTCAGGGCTAGCCTGACGGCCCTCAGCTCCAACAGATTGATATGGAGTCTGGACTCCGACGGAGACCAACGACCGCTGACTGTCAGCCCGTTGGCATGAGCTCCCCATCCCGTGAGGGATGCATCCGTCACGATCGTCACCTCCGGCCAGGGAAGCCAAAATGGAGCCCCCTTCATCAAGTTACCTTCGACGGCCCACCACAGAAGGTCCCGGGCGACCGAGGACGGCACCTGAATCGAGTCCGACATCCTGCCGGAGGACTGCGACCATTGCGTCTTGAGTGCCCACTGCAAAGATCTCATCCGCAGGCGAGCCTCTGGCACCAGAAGAATGCAGGATGCCATGAGGCCGAGCAACCTCAAGAACTCGAACGCTGGGAGCGTCTGGGCATGCTGAAACTTGTGCACCATCTGCTGAATGTGAAGAGCCCTCACCTGGGGAGGAAAACACTGCCCCAGGGAAGTGTCGAGCACTGCTCCGATGTACTGGAGCCGCTGTGTTGGCGTCAAATGGGACTTCTTTAAATTGAGGGAGAAGCCCAGCCTGTGAAGGGAGCGACAGGTGATCGATAGATGATCCAGGACTTGCTCGGGAGAGCTCCCCCTGATCAACCAATCGTCCAGGTAGGGGTAGACGTGAATCCCCCCTTGCCTGAGATGCGCTGCCACCACCACCATGAGCTTGGTGAAAACCCTCGGGGCGGAGGTCAATCCGAACGGCAGGACCCGAAACTGAAAGTGCGAGTCGCCAACCGCGAACCTCAGGTACTTCTTGTGCTTGGGATGGATCGGCACATGGAAGTAAGCATCCTTGGGGTCGAGTGACACCAACCAGTCCTGAAGCTGAAGGGCCTGGAGGACTTGAGAGAGAGTAACCATCTTGAACTTGTCCTTCCTGAGGAGTTTGTTCAAACCGCGCAAGTCCATGATGGGTCTCAATCCCCCGTCTTTCTTCGAAACCAAAAAATAAGGGGAATACCATCCCTTGTTCCTCTCCGCTACAGGCACCAGTTCTATGGCGCCTTTCTCCAGGAGGGCTAGAATTTCCTGCGCAAGGAGCGGATCCGGACTCTGCAAAGAGGTTCCCCGGTGGATTGTCGAGAGGCCTGTGCCGAAAAGGAAGACAGTAGCCGTGGGTTATGATCTCCAGAACCCACACATCTGAAGTAATGGCTTGTCACTCTACAAGATGCTGGGCCAGCCTTCCCCCAACCGGCGAACCATGGGACATGGCCTCACGACTGAGTGGGAGCGGCTGCGGCGTTACCTGAGGGCAAAGAGGCAACTGCCCGAGCGGCCTTGGCACCACGGGTACCCTGTCGTCCACCTCTGGTACCCCTGCGATGGCCTCTTTGACTGCCAGCTCCTCTCGCTTTACTGAAGGAGGAGTAATAACGAAAGGAACCCCCCTCCACTGCTGTCCCCTAGGACGAAAAGGCGGAGGTTGGCGAACTGCAGCGCCCAACGACTTTGCTGCAGCTTTTGAGGTCTGCACCCTCTCAAGGCTCTCGTCAGCCTTGCTGCCAAAAAGGTGTTCACCATCAAAGGGCATGTTGAGGAGCCGGGACTGCACATCAGGCGCAAACCCCGACTTCCGCAACCACGCAAACCTGCATATCACGGTGCTCGCCGCCATGGACCTACTGACGCATTCAGCTAAGTCCAAACCCGACTGAACGGACTCACACATGGCATCCTTACCATCCTGGACCATAGCAAGGAAACCATCCCGTTCATCCCCTTCGGGAACATGTTCAGCCGCTAACGCAACACAGTTCCACAGAGTGTGCGTGAAACGTGACAAGGCACAAATGGAGTTGGCCGCCTGAAGCGCCATACTACCAGAAGAAAACACTTTCTTCGCCCAGCCATCAAAAGGTTTGTCGTCCCTATCAGGAGGGATGGTAGGGTACGACGCCTGCTTCGCCGGGGCCGTGGCCGCCTGCACCACCAAACTCTCCGGATTGGGGTGCCTGGTCAAGTAGCAGGGGTCGCCACTGGCTGGACGGTATTTTCGCGACAAGGATCTGCCCACCGCCGGGAGACTCTCCGGAGCAGTCCAAGCCGCCGCCACCCTTCTTCTGTAAAGCCATATGGAACGGCAGAACCGGGTCAGTTGGGGGACCAACATCAAGGATGTCTGTCAGATCATCCTGCACAAACTCCCCTGGGGGAGCAGACCATCCCAAGTACTCAGAAACCCTAGCCATAAGGCGCCGGTACGAGGAATCAGCATGAGAGCCAGGCTCAGGCCTACAAAACTCCACCTCCGGAGAGGTGTCCAATCCACTGGCATCATGCAGTGACTGTCTCAACTCGGCAAACTGACTATGGGCCGAGACAATTTCATCCGGAACCTGACTAGGAACCAGGCCATCAGAATCCTCATCCGCCTCTGAAATATAGTCCAGGTGGCGAAAAGAAGGCACTCGAGAGTGCTTGCTCTTAACCAGAGCCTTCCTAGGGGGTCCACCCGTGCCCTGGGGTACCTCCGACACGAAAGGCGTTGAGCGAATTGGCGCCAGCGTCGAGAGAACCGGCACCGGCGCCGAGAGGATCGGCGTCGACGTCGAGGAAATCGGCGTCGACATCGAGGAAATCGGCGTCGACGTCAGATGCAGCGCCTCCAGAATCGGCGGCGTCGACACAGCCCTCGAGGCTGGAGCCCCGAGCGTGTCCCTCAACGACCTGAGCGTCGACGGCATCGACGACTTCCCCGGAGCCAGAGCCTCGAGAAAGCCCGTCGACGCCCTCGACGCCACAGACGTCGATGCCTTCTTTGAAGACCTCACAGGTGCACACGGTCTCGAACGCCTCGAGGACCGGGACCTGGATCGGGTACGTCGAGAACGAGTCCCCTTGTCCGAACGGGACCTCTCCCGTGACTCGTGCCGACCACTCTTGCGAGCGGTGTCTCTCGACCTCACACGACCGACCCCACTCGGGGGCGCGGACGGCTGAGTACCCTGCGACTCAAGAATCGCCAACATCTTCTTCCCGAAGAAAGCCCATTCCTCCGGCGTCGCACGGCTGGAGGGGTAAGCGACGTGCCGGGCAGAGCCCTCCGAAGAGGACCTGGAAGACGACCGGTGTCGGCGCTTCCGAGAATGCCTCGAAGAGGCTGAGGAGTGGCGAGACCGACTCCTAGAAGGAGACCCACGAGACTTCCGACGATGACACGGAGAGTCACCCCTCGAATCATCCGTCGAAAGCCCCGCAGACTTCGACTTCCGGGGCCTGGACACCCGACCTACCGACAACTTCTTCTTACGTTCGCGTAAGGCTTTGGACGTGAGCGACTGGCAGTCGATAGTCATCCGTGTCGTGGGCCTCCCCGAGGCACCAGAGGCAGGCGTCGTGCGAGTCCGTCACCGACATCTTGGACCCACACTCCCCGCACTTCTTGAAACCCGGACGCGGGGTCGAAGATGAAGTAGACATCTTCAGAAGGATTTTCACAAACGAACAGGTTCGAAGAACCGAGAAGAACAGAACTCCAAAGAGTCGAGGCGTTTAAACCGCGAAACACGAAGCAACACGTTCGCGGAAAAAACGGAACTGAGGGTATGGGCGTCGTGCGTCCTACTTATCACATCGGATGACGTCGGACGTCGGAGGAGGTCCTCGACGACGGCGCATCAACGTCATCGACGCAGGACGCAGACGCCGAAAAAGTTTCCGAAGCAGCACAGCTGTGGTGATTACATGTCATAGATATGGAATACGTCGGAGGACCCAATCCCCTCGAAATTACCATTTGGACATGATATAAGGAGGTACACACTATAGTGCCCAAACATGTACCGAAAGCGTCAAGCCCAGAAGCAGCAACTTGGACTAAGGACCTGTAGCATTAGCACATACTACAAGTGCAAAATTAAAGTCTTCATTGCTGGGCCATGCATAGCAGAACACTGAGCCGCATGCAGTGACAGGACACCAGCAGTGGAATGTGGTAGCACGTGTACAAAGAGCGCACATTTAACCGAACCTGTTGCAGAAGAGAAGGTGCAGTGAGAGGGCACCTGAGGCAGAGCACTGTGGGAATGAGTGCAACAGTAGCTCAAGGCTTAACGAATTCCCAGGTCAATCCTGCCCCACCACTCCGAAGCCTTTCAGCAGGTTGACTTTCACTCCATCATCAACTACCTTGAGGACCACGAATTGTGTGACCCCTCCAATCAGGATTCTGCAGCAGAGACTTCACTGGAAAAGCACTTGCCCACATCTCAAATTTCCTAATCACTGTTCATTGCTCCAAACTCCGCTCCATTCAAATCCTTCCCAATCTCTCTGTAACCTTTATCATCATGGATCACCTCTACCTCCTCCAAACCCTCTCCGCCCCCGAGTTCCACCTTTCCTGTTGGTTTCCCCAAGGATCTGTCCTAGGCCCACGCCTCTTCACATTCTGCACAACCTCCCTAGACACAGTCACCTCCTCCTCTGGCTTCCAATGCTGCCTCTTTGCCCATCTTCTTTTTACTGCGTCAACCCTGAAATCTCCCAATGCATCACCAGTTGCCTCAGCCATTCGTCACTGGATGGCTCTATGCTGCCCGATGCTCAACTCTTCCAAAATTGAGATCATATTCCCAAGTGTCTAATGCCAATCCCTATCAACGTACCCCCAGATATCCTCTCTTCTTCGCCCGAGGCTCCCAACCTTGGAGTCTTCTTCGACAGAGAACTGGAACTGAAACTGCTGCAGTTCATCAAGTCTACGGCCAGGGCTCCTAGAGCCAACTGCTGCAATATCAAAGAAAATATGCCTGCACATCACCCACCACATTGCCAAAATGCTTGCGATCGGCAAACTTGGTTACTGCTCAGGCTAACTGCTTGGTATCCACTCTATTTCTGCTCTTCTCTCAAAAAAAGCCCTAAACTTTGCTCTATATATTACTTTCATCCTTCCCCCACCTCTAACCGCCAACACCGCACGCGTTGGCTCGCTTTGGAAAACTACCTCTTTAAATTCCCATTTACAAAGTAAATCAAAGCCTTGCCCCACCCCCTACCTTTGAAACTGCATCTCCCTGTCGTACTCCGAGTTGCTCCCCTCTCCCCCAACCTCTCCATTATTCGTCCCCTAGTGCTTGCTCCAACTTCTGCTCCTTTACCCCATTTGCCCCCTTCCAATGGAAAGCGTCCCACCAGACATCAAAGCCATCCCCTCAATCGACCAATGCAAATCCAAGATCAAGCTCTACCTTGTGGCCACCGAAGAAGCCTCGCTTCCCACCCACTAAAATTGATCCCCGTCCACACCTTCCCTTTTCACTCAAATCCTTTGTTCAAGCTGTAAATGTGTTATCTGCCAATGTTATTATTAGTGGCCATGGCCCTAGGCTAACATTAAACAGAACTCATGCCTGTTCTCCATTTCAGGTCCCAGGTTTATGTCCCGTCAAAATACCTCCTCAACAATTGGTCACTCAATATTGGATTACTTGTTTGTGCTGTACAGGAATCTTACCCCAGGGATTGTCTTCGTTTACTGTGTTACTTCTGCTCAAAATGGCAACCAGCCGAAAAAGTTTTCGAAGTGCACAGCTGTGGACATTACATGTCAAAGATGTGGAATAAGTTGGAGGAACATCCAGTCGAAAGAACGTTACCAGTTGGTACATAACTTGTTCTTAGAATGGATTGTGTCCTCCAAAGTATTCCACATCTTTGACAGACTCCCAAAGCAGTACCAGAAAATGGAGGAGGGAACAAGAATTTAGAGTACCCAATCAGATGGCGGAATAAAGAACCGCCTTACTAAAGGCCATATCCTGACCCTGGACCGTATCCAGGGAGTAATGTTTAACAAAGGTGTGGAGCGAAGCCCATGTAGCGGCATCACAATTATTCCTAATAGAAACACCCCTCTGGAGGGCGGTGGAAGTAGCCACGCCCCTAGTGGAATGCGCGCGAAACCCTTCAGGAGGGTCCTTACCCGCCAATCGCTAACACTCTGTAATGGTGAGGATAATCCACCTGGACAAGTTCTGTTTGATAACGGCCTGGCCCAATCGGTGTCCAGCATATCCTACAAAGAGTTGATCGTCCACTCTGACCCCGGACATCCTAGAAATGTAAAAGCTCAGAGCTCTCCTAGGATCCAACCTATGGAGTCGCTCCTCTTCTTTACCAGGATGAGGAGGATAGAAAGATGGGAGAACCACCTTCTGACTCAAATGAAATTCCGATACTACCTTAGGCAGAAAGGAAGGACGTACCCGCAGTACAACCCTGTCTTTGTGGAACACAGTAAAAGGCGACTTAAAGGAAAGTGCCTGCAATTCACTCACTCTGCGAGTGGAAGTAACCGCAACCAAAAACACAGTCTTGAAGGACAATAATCTCAAAGGACAAGAGTGCAAAGGTTCAAACGGAGCACCCATGAGAAATTTAAAAAACAAATTTAAATCCCAAACCGGCACCTGGAAAGGGAACGGTGGGAACACATTAGTCAGTCCTTCAAGAAATTGAGAAATTAAAGGAATCTTGAAATAAGAACATTCTTCAGACGAGTGCTTAAAGATAGACAGCGCTGCCAGGTAACCATTGGTACCCACTTGAAGGCCCCTGTGGGCTAAAGAAAGTAAGGCAAAACCATAGGAATGGAGCACTGAAAAGGAACAACACTTTGTCCTCTGCACCAGTCACAGAACTTACGCCAACGGTATAGGGATTTAGTTGCTGGCTGCCTGGCTGAAAGCAACACCTCCATCACGTCTTCCCAGAGGTCCCAATCCTTATATCTCAACCTTTCAGATACCAAGCGTGAAGGTTGATAGTCTTGATCTCTGGCTGGAGACCCTGACCTCCCTCGCGCAAGAGCAAATCTTCTCGGTAGGGAAGACGGCTTGGAGGGCAGATGGACATTTCCAAAAGGTCCGGGTACCACGCTCTCCTGGCCCAATCCGGAGCAATGAGGAGCAATGAGGATCATGTGCGAACCGAACCTCCGTAACACCTGAGGAATAACGGGGACTGGAGGAAACGTGTACAGCAGTGGGAATGACCAATCCACTACAAACTCATCTCAGAGGAAATTTCCTTGAGCAGAATCTCTCGCACTTCCGGTTGGCACTGGTGGCGAAGTAATCCACTTGCGGTGTTCCCCAAAGGGCGAAGATCTCCTGAAGGACTTCCTGAGCCAACTCCCACTCGAGAGATTGTGCTCTGCCTGTTCAGAGCATCTGCCACCGCATTTTCATCTCCGGCCAGATGAACTGCCAAGATCGAAATTCTCTGCTGGATGGCCCAGAACCAGAGCTGCATTGCCTCTCTGCACAATGGGAGTGACCCTCCCCCACCCCTTTTGTGTTGAGGTAATGCATGGCCACTGTGTTGTCCGTCATGATCAGGACACTCTTCCCCCGCACATCCAGCAGAAAAGCCTTCAGGACTAGCCTGATGGCCCTCAGCTCTAACAGGTTGATGTGGAGTTTGGACTCTGACGGAGACCAACGACCGCTGGCGGTCAAGTCGTTGGCATGTGTGCCCCATCCTGTGAGGGAAGCAGTCACCTCCGGCCATGGTTGCCAAAACAGCTCCCCCTTCATCAGACTCCCTTCGTTGGCCCACCACAGAAGATCCTGTGAGACAGAGAGTGGAATCTGAACGGGATCCGACATCTTGCCCAAGAACTGCGACCACTGCATCTTGAGGACCCATTGCAGGTATCTCATCCTCAGCCTGGCCTCTGGCACCAGATAAATGCAGGATGCCATGAGGCCGAGCAACCTTAAGAATTCGAAAGCCGGGAGACTCTGGGCATGTTTAAACTTGTCCACCATATGCACAATGTGATTAGCCCTCACCTTGGGAGGCGAGCACTTCCTCAAGGATGTGTCTAACACAGCCCCGATGTACTGGAGCTGTTGGGAAGGTGGCAGATGCGACTTCTTGAAATTGATGGAGAAGCCCAGCCTGTGGAGGGTGCAGCAGGTGAGACCGAGGTGATCCAATGCTTGCTCGGGAGAGCACGCCCAGATCAGCCAGTCATTCAGGTAGGGGTAGACGAGAATCCCCCCCTCGCCTGAGGTACGCTGCCACCACCACCATTAGCTTGGTGAAGACACACGGGGCGGAGGTCAATCCGAACGGCAGGACCCGAAACTGAAAGTGCAAGTGCAAGTCTCCAGCCGCAAACCTCAGGTACTTTCTGTGCTTGGGATGAATCGGCACATGAAAGTAAGCATCCCGTGGGTCCAGAGACACCAACCAATCCTGATGTTTAAGGGCTTGGAGGACTTTAGAAAGAGTAACCATCTTGAACTTGTCCTTCCTGAGAAGTTTGTTCAACCAACACAAGTCCAGGACGGGTCTCAATCCCCAGTCTTTCTTTGGGATCAAAAAATAAGGTGAATACCATCCCTTGTTCCTCTCCGCTACAGGCACCAGTTCTATAGCACCTTTCTCCAGCAGGGTTAAGATTTCCTGCACAAGGAGCGGATCTGGAAGCTTCAAAGAGTTTTGCCGGTGGATTGTCGTGAGGCCGCTTTAGGAAGGGAAGGCAGTAGCCGTGGGCTATCGTATCCAGAACCCACACATCCAAAGTAATGGCTCACTAATCTTCGAGATGCCGAGATAGCCTGCCCCCAACCGGCGAACCATAGGACATGGCCTCAGGACTGTTTTGGAGCGGCTGTGGCAGCACCTGAAGGCAAAGAGGTAGCTGCCTGAGCGTCTTTGGCACCTCTATTTCCCCGACCACCACAGGTACTTTTTCGCTGGCCCCTCTGACTGGCGGCCCCTCTCGTTCTACCAAATGAGGAGTAGTAACGAAAAGAACCTCCCCATCACTGCTGTCCCGTAGGACGAAAAGGCAGAGGTTGACGCACAGCTGTACTTAAAGATTTTTGCTGCAGCTTTCGAGGTCTGCAACCTCTCAAGGCTCTAGTCAGCCTTGTTGCCAAACAAATGTGCGCCATCAAAGGGCATGCTCAGAAGACGGGCTTGCACATCCGGAGCAAACCGCGACTTCTGCAACCACGCAAATCTGTGTATAACGGTTCCCACAGCCATGGATCGGCTAGCACTGTCGGCCGTATCCAAACAAGAACGAAGGGATTCGCACATGGCATCCTTGCCGTCCTGCACGAGAGCAAGGAAGCCATCCCTTTCTTCCCCCTCGGGAATATGCTCAGCCGCTAAAGACTCACAGTTCCAGAGAGTGTGTGAAAACCTTGCCATGGCACAAATGGAGTTGGCCGATTTCAATGCCATGCTCCCCGCAGAAGATACCTTCCGAGCCCAACCGTCGAAGCGTTTGTCGTCCCCATCAGGAGGGATTGTAAGGTACGCCGCCTGCCTCGAGGTGGCCATAGCCGCCTGAACCACCAAACTCTCGGGAGTGGGGCGAGTGGGTAAATAGCTGGGATCGCTAACGCAAGGGCAGTACTTTTTTGTCAATGACCTATTAACAGCCGGAACAGATTCCGGTGACTGCCAAGCAGCTGCCACCCTTTTCTGTAAAGTGAGATGAAAAGGTAACACAGGGTCAGAGGATGGACCTTGATCTAAAATGTCCGTTGGATCATCCTGCACAAAGTCTTCAGGAGGACTGGACCAGCCCAGATACTCCGAGACCCTAGCCATGAGCCACATGTACGAAGACTCAGCATGTGCCCCAGGCTCAGGATTGCCAAATTCCACTTCCGGAGAAGTATCCAACCCACTGGCATCATGAAGGGTTTGCCTCAACTCCTCCAATTGGCTGTCTACGGAAAATACTGGAGCCACATCCTGCATTTCGGAGTCTATCCTTCTTCAGAGCCAGGGTATTACTATACTGTTTGCCGTAGTTTTCATAGAACACGGTGGAATTCCGTGTTCCTTTGTTCAATAAGCACTGGGAGGTGCAGAATGCCATGTCCTGCTGTCTTTCACACGGACAGCGTTACACAATAACTGCATTAGCCATATGGGTTTTCATTTGCCTCAGCTCCTAGCAATAGCTTTATTGGTGAAGTTGAACCAATAAAGCTCGATATTTTTGAAATTAAGGAATCACAATTTTTGTTAACATTAAAAACATTCTATTTTTGGGAAATGACCGAAGTTGTATTTGAGTTTATACAGAAGCATTAAGAAATTGCTGAACCCTAAGTGGGTATCTGGGGTGTGCGGCCCACACCGAAGGCATATACGCCTAGGTCTTTTTTCTCTTTAAGTTTACTTTCTGTGCCCTACACGGTGGCACATGATAGTGGGCTGCACCCTACTAATGAACACTTAATCGACACGACAAACAATTACCACAACAAAGTAAAACATCATAAAGTAAGCTGTGCACTCTCGCCTCTCCTCTATTAACATACAGATCAGCCCATTCATCAGTAAAGCAGCCATCAGGGAAGCATGCAGGCATATGGTCATCTCAAATAATCCATTACCGATACCTATCTGGGACATATTCGGAGAAGGCAGGCGGAGGTGGCCAACCACTGAAGAGGGGAATGATGGCATCCTCCTCCGGCTTTCCCACCTTGCTCCTGGGACTCTTGTGGAGGCCACTGAACAAGTAATGTAGTCTAGTGCACCTTCTTCTGGCATTACGCACTGCTTTTATTGCAGGGTTTCCTTTTCACTAAGAGAATAACTCTGCCATACTTCAGTCAGACCTAAAGAAAAAAGAAAAAAACACTAGCAAATACAAGAGTTTGGGCTTTTGTGCAGCCATGGGATAGTCATTTTCCAGGCTAGAATGGTAGCAAAGTGGTTATAAGATGGCAACAGCTGGAATATGGTGCTGCACCCGGGCACGTTATGGTAGTGCTGGAAAATACCTAGCCAATGATTAAGAGCCAAAAATGTGGGCTTTGCCAATGCTAATTTTTAACAGAAATTCAGTGCAAGTAACAGACACAAGGGCACACTTATTATTGCTTATAAATCAAGTGACTGAATGCACACTTGGTTCACTTGCTTAAGACATTGCACAAGGAGCTGCTTTACAGCTTTACAACTGCAACTAAGAACACCAAGAGACCACACCGGTGGCAACAATGCACGGTAGAAGAACCTTTAACATAACATAACCCTTTAGAAGGCTGGAAGAAGGTTTCCGCAGATGCACCAGCCCACGCAGGGGGTGCTAGATGGGCAGCTGGTATAGCGGGCCACCACTCTGGCAGCCCCCTTCCATTGGACTCGCCTCCCCTCGCTGAGAGGATGGAAGTGTGTGCCCCCCTTGTGTCCGGCCAGAAACACCAGGGTGTAGGGAGGCACTTAAATAGCCTGGGCTGAGAGGGCCCGGCCTCTTTTCCAGCCCAGGCACCAGCAGCAATACTGGAATGATAAGTATGGGAGTAGCGTGGCCTCCCGCATGGAAGCCGGGCCCCATCAGCGGCCGCTGGCAGCTTTCTGTCCGTGTGTTGGGCAGGTTGGGCTACGAGTTTGGGGTGGTCGCTGAGCCCACAGTTTGCAGGTAGCCAGCAATGCCGAGGGTTTGGCGCTTTGATTGTCTGCAAGGGCTGAATTTAGAGATGTGGGGGCATGGTTGGCTGCCGAGCCCAGGGCGGTGGCCAGGGAACTGGGGAATGTGGTGGTCGCCTTGCCAAGAGGGTTTGATGTGGTTGATTTTGTTCTCTGTGCCAGGAGCGGTTTCTCCCACAGGGGCCCTTTTTATGTGGAGTGCACTGTAGGATGTTTAAAGGGAACGTATTGGACCCGAATGTCTCGGGTAGGTTGTCGTGCCGTGGGGTGGCTTGTTGGTAGATGCATTTTTTTTTGTGTTTGTGCGGTCACCATGCCGTTTGTGGGGGACCGAATTCCAACTGTGTTTGGCTCGCAGCCTGTGAGTTGGGTTGCCAGGTGTTCTTTTGTATTTTGGTTTGGAAGCACACACAATCTCGATGAGCAATGTGTCACGTTGACAAGTGTGTTCTGGGGTCGAGGGGCGGGATGGGGCGAGTGGGCCAGGAGAAGGGGGTCATGGGGAGAGAAAGAATAAAGACGCCTGTAGAGCATGTAGAGCATGTAGAGCATGTAGAGCTCAGTCTTTTCCTTTACTGCGCAGCATGGCGCGCGACCCATGCCAGGCTATCCCTCACTCGGAACGCCCCTTACACTGGCGACAAAGGATGCTCAGGGAGCGCGAACGGACCCAGGCGGCACAGGTGTACAGTGATACTGCAAGGGTCGGCGGGCAGAGAATTCGCCCGGCCCGCGGCGGTGAAGGGGGTGCCCCGTCCTCATGAGAAAGGAAAATGGATGTCGAAATGAACCCGAGGCTGCGGCGGCGATACTCCCACGTGCAACGGTGAGTGGTAGAAAGGGGTGAAGAGTAAGACGGTGCTCGTGCTTCGTGGCAGCCGTCTCTTGCAACATCTCTTCCTCGTCAGCTTCCACATAATTTCACGGTGCTCGTGCCTCTGCAGGCAGCCGTGTTGGGGATTCAGCAGAGCTCCACAGAATTTAAAGGGACAGTGCCAAATAAAAGAGTTAGCAATGTCTGTTCAAGTCATCGCCCAGGCAGTCAATCAGGGCATTCAAGCCCGTTCAGCTACCGGGAGCTTTTGATGTGTCAAACACTAGCAATATGAGGCAGAGATGGGCGAAATGGACCAGGGACTTTGATGTGTACATGGGGGCCACAGGCCCCATGGATGAAGAAAGACAAATGGCTACTCAAATTGGCAGTGGGTCCTGCAAGAAGAGATATTATCGATGAAATGCCAGGGACATCCATTGACTCAATTCAGGACCTGAAGGGTGCATGGTCTGCCTACTTCACACTGTATACCAATGTGTCTTATGAACATAATCTATTTCATAGAACGAAGCTAGCAAAAGGTGAAACAATGGACGCCTATGTCATGCACCTACGAGTCAAAATGAAGCACTGTGATGTTGCCAATTATTCGAACACAGAGGCCCTGCATTCCCAAATCACTGCAGGCTGCGAATCAGACATTCAGGCGCATATTACTCCGGAAAGCCCGGACACTCAATGACTTTTTAATATTCGCAAGGGGAGAACTGGTGATGGACACACAGGTTGAGAACTTCAACACAGCCCCATCTGCAGAGTCCATACACTGGCTATAAAATTACCATAGACAGGAAGAACCCTTTTGCTGTTGATGTGGGTTAGATGTGGGTTTGAGTTTCCGCACAAGGGAACCTGTCCAGCAATAGGACAGAGGTGCTCTGCATGTGGCGAGGAAGGACACTTCAAGTCGGTATGTCGCCTAGCAAGAGAAAGAAGGTGAGACAGAGGGAGGGAGTCCTCAGCACGTTGCAGATGAAGCTCCCTCCTCACAGTGACACAAGCGTCTCAGGCAGCTGCCCCGTCTCAATCCAGACCAAAGGACACAGAACCAAAGGAGCCGGAATCGGGGGACGACAAGTACAGGAAAGACAGGAAGGAGAGAAGGAGATATGTCACACACACAACCAGACAGAAGATCGAGAGGTCACATGTGATATCTGGTAGAACAGACACCGACATCAGTTCATGTGCTATACAAAGTAATGGTGCACAAATACACCGACCCTGTAAACATGATCAAGGAACTGCATATGACCCTATTCAAAAGAATCGGAAAACTATACAACAAATTAAACTGCACATAGATTAGGACATCCAACCAGTAGCCCAACACTACAGAGGCATACCCGTCAATATTCAACGGAAGGTAGAGGAGAAACTGTACAAACTACTTGAACAGGACATAATTGAACCAACCACAGGGCCCACAAGGTGGATAGCGCCCATCGTCCACGCCCCAACGAAGGGCTCAGGCCCCATCCACCTGTGCATGGGTATGAGAAGACCCAACCAGGCCATTAAAAGAGAGGCACATGGCACCGCGTACCACAGACATGATATATCTGCTAAGTGGCGCCATGGTCTTCTCTAAACTAGACCTACAGAGGTGGTATCACCAGTTAGTATTGAGTGCAGAAAGCAGAAACGTAACCTTGTTACGTATCTCAGGCTCCACAGATGCAAAAGATTGAATGTCCTCGTGTGCAGAAATTATTCAGGCAGAAATTCACAATGTAATTAAACACATACCTAACTGTATAAATTACAGTGACAACACTCTGGTTTTTGGAATCAATGTAGGGAAACATGACGAGACCATGTCCAGGGTGTGCATGTCATTGGAAGCGGCCAACCTCATCCTCAATCCTGAGAAATGTGAATTCAGAAAGAGCACGTTGACATTTTTCTGATGTTTATTCTCAGAGAAAGGCATGACTCCAGACCCAGACAAGGTTACGGCAATCAATGAGACACCACCACTGACAAATGTTTCCAAATTAAGATCCTTCCTGGACCTTGCCAGTTACTGTACGCGGTACATCAAGGACTTTGCCACGGTCAGCGAACCACTTTGAGCGTTGACCAAACAAAACGGCGTGTTCAGCTGGTCTGAAGAGCGTCAACAAGCTTTCACAACCATCTGCGACAGGGTGGTACGTGCCGAAAACATGGCCTATTTTGATGCCAGCCGCAAGTCGGAATTGACAGAAGATGCAAGCCCAGTCGGGCTAGTGGCAATCCTAGCCCAAATTGACCCAGATGATCCAAGTCACACCCATATTGTTGCCACGCCCAGCCGCAGCATCTCGACATCCGAGCAAGCACACTCTCAAGCGGAGAAGGAAAGTCTCGCCATAGTGTGGCCGTGCAAACACTTTCATCTTTTTCTTTATGGAAAACCTTTTAAATTAGTGATAGACCATCAGGCTCTACTGTTCCTTTACGGCAACCCCCAGGCCAAGATGACACCACAGATAGCCAGGTGGGGACTCAGATTACAAGACTGAACTGGGGTGTCCGACACAGCCCTTTAAGACGAGGTAGCAATACTTTGAGATAGATGGAGATGCAGAATATACTCAAACATCAATAATCAAACTGACTCAGGAAGTTGGCAACTGTTTTAATGTCAATTATCTATAACAGGGAGTTATCAACCAATTCGCTCGATCTTCACACTCAGTGCATTTCATGAAAAAAAGCAACTTTTATACTAAAAACCCGTCATTGACATCAACCTACCTTGCAAACTACAAAAACCTACTTGGGAAAGTGAGAGGATTACAGGGAACATCTAGGTATATGTTCCATACCTGTTGGGAAGGTCATTGGGTCTCTAGCATCAGGTGGGGCAACTAAGCCCTCCCTTAATGCAGGTCACTACAAACATCATCAAACACATGACGCCCTATTGGTAATACAAACCATAGAGCTCTTTATTACGTGGCCCTCTATGATTGGTTGGCACCCTTCTACCACTCTGAATTATTCCACCTAGGCAAGCAGCACGCAGGCTAACATCGATGTGCTGGTGGACTGGTCATAAGGCTGGTCATAACCATAGCTTCCCACCAATCAGCTATCATCACCCTTGCAGTCTGCCAATCAATTAACCTTTGAACTTAGCCTTGAAAATGTTCTCTGAGCTAGAGAATATGAGGGAGTATAGGCATGCTCTGTCGTCTTGGTTTCGATACAGTGTCTATTGTCTTCCAACCACGTGACTGCAGACCATGTTGGTGAGTCTTCTTTCTGTAATTAAAATACTATTAAATGATGAACCTCTGGCTTCTTCAATGTTCTCACTCCTCACCTAAGACGGGCGTTTTGTTCTTTCACACGTTCTGTAACTACTGTGCAGACATTCAGGCTCAAGGTGGCCTTCACTTCTTGGTGTTGAGCCAGCCAAGCCCTTCCTTGGTTCACCTCCATGGTTAAGTTTATGATTTCTAACTGCGACATACTGAAAACCTTCCTTTTCACTGGATCTAGCTTCCTTTTCACTGGATCTAGCTCTGCTAAAGTGCGTTGTGGAATCATCCATAGTTCATAAGTTTCCCATGCATATACGTTGGCGCATCGCCGCAATCTAGTCAATATATAGCTAGCCTTTAAGAATACTTTGTCTACTTACGTTACTGCTTCTGTACAATTGTAAAACAACTTGATATCTTCATCATTGTTTCTGTTAGCATGAGCATCTTCATCTCGAGCCCGAAATATTTCTCATCTTTGACATTTCCTCTTCAGACTGTCTATAGAATGTTTATGTTCTCGTCTCTGCATCTCTTCTGGGTGCGTCAGCTCTGTTCTTTATGATGTCATCAATCTTCTCTTTTGCTCAGTTTGCTCAGTTTGCACACCTCTTCCGGGATTTTATTCAATGGCCATCACATTGTCATGTATGCATGTATGGCTTTCTCAATGGGAATCTTACTTCCAGGATTCTCTTTGGTACGCTCACTGGTATTGCACATGTCTCAGACTCTGGCTCCCAACATATAGACAACATGGGGGAGGAGATTTGGAGGGGTACTTGGCTCAACCTCTACAAGACTACTCATTTGAGATAGTTCACCGGGCTGGTAAAGAGCAAAATAAGGCTGACCTTTGTCCCGTCATCCGAGGAGTGGAAGTGCCCCTGAGCCATCGGTAGCGGATCTCCATCTCCGGTATCTTATCCAGCAAGCGATACCCAATGGTATCGACCCAGCTCACCTCTCCCAAGAGATAAAGGTGGACGTAGCATGTCAAAGTGTGTGAGGGACTCAAGGTCTGGGCAGTGGAGAAGAGACAAAGAGAGGGGTTGCCTCGAGTCAGATGACGTCAGGAGGGAGGTGGACAGACTCATACAGGTGAAGGAAGAACAAGCCCTCTCCAAAGACAACATACTGCTAAAAGGACACAAGGTGGTCATCCCGGCCTCTCTAAAAAGGAAGATGGTGGAACTTGCCCATGAAGGGCACCGAGCATTGTCTCCACAAAGCGCATGTTGTGACAAAAGGTGTGGTTCCCGCTACTGGACTCACTACTGGAGGATATCCTGAGAGAGTGTCCGATATGTTGTCTCATCACACTGAATCAACATCCTGAAACGCTGCGCATGTCCGAGCTACCGGAAGAAGTGTGGGAAGCAGTAGCGGCTGACTTCTCTCGACCCATCGAAGGGGGAAAATATCTGCTAGCCATAATGGATGAATACTCCCACTAGCCGGAAGCCCAACTTGTGTCTTCGACAGCAGCCCACGATGTCATCCCAGTGATGCACTGCATTTTCACTGCTTATGGCATCCCCCGAAGGGTAAAAACAGACAATGGGCCCCCTTTCACGGGCCAGGACTTTGCACGGTTCATTGAGTACATGGGATTTCATCATCAGAAAATCACACCACTCTGGCCACAGGCGAATGGCATGATCAAACGCTTCATGGCAAACCTCAAACGAGCACTGCAAGTGGCCTGACTCACAGGTCATCCTATGAACAGGTTCTACACCAATTGTTAAGGGATTATAGGAGCATACCACATGGCTCCACTGGGAAAAGTCCAGCAGACGTAATGTTCGGGAGGGACATGCATACCAGGCTACCTCAGCAGGGACCCAAAGACGATGAACGGCCAGTTGATGCCGAACTGAGAGACCAAGACAGATCTGCAAAGCAAAGAATGAAGGAGTACGAAGAAAAGCTAGAGATTCTAAGCTGGAGGTAGGGGATGTGGTAACGGTGAAACAACCACAGACACACAAACACACCTCAGTATTCAAGAATGAACAGTTGATCGTTATGGCAAAAAAGGGCTTGAAGATAACGTCCCAAGGCGACCATGGACCCACTACCTGAAACTCCTCACATTTCAAGAAGTTCCCCTTAACCAGCCCCGGGAGGTTAAGTGGAAGAGAAGATGTGACGCAAAATATCTCACAGACGAGCCCTATCAAGGAGATCAAGACGACTCCGACGCCTCTGGTGTCGAGGACATACACGGGTCAGACGAAAGATGTTCGATTGGGACAGCGAACTCGAGACCTCAAAGGGCGAGGAATAAGCCTTGACGACTCATTGAAGAAAAGGGCTGACCCCCCCCGTTGGGGTAACTGTTTAATTTGGGGGGACGTCACGTTGACAAGTGTGTTCCGGTTTCGAGGGGCGGGACGGAACAGGAGGCGGGGAGTGAAGCGACAGGTGGGGCGGTAGAAGAGGGTCAGTACGTGTTGGGGAGAGAAAGAATAAAGACGTCTGTAGAGCACTCCTGGCTCCGTCTTTTTCTTTACTGAGCAGAGTGCTGCACGACCCATGGCAGGCCGTCCCTCACTCGATACGCTCATTGCACAATGGCAGAGCGCCGATTTGTTTTGTGGGTGTATTGGAAGGGCAAACAGTTGAGAGCAATGATTGGGTGCTAGGAATCCCAGGGGGACGGGACAGAATTCAAATGCAAATATTAGTTATAGCACCCTGCTCTCCAATCTTCAAAAACAAGTTGTTGGCGTGCATTGGCATAATCAAATATGTAGGCGCTGCACGATTTGCATGTTGGGCGGCCATGGTTGCATGGTAGCTGTGGCGACAAGATACATGCAGGAGTGGAGTACATTAAGAATTGCGATGATTGAGGGATGTACGGTTTGGCTGTCGGTTGAGATAAACTAGCAACCCAATGCAGATTGCGGCGAAAGATTGGATGCACTGCTTTTGGGGCTGGTTTATATAGGCCACTAGCCTGTAAGTGGCACCGAGGGGTATTTTATATGGGAAAGTGTAAACTATACATGAACAAGGTGGAGCAGCACATCATCGCATGGCTGAGCCCCATGTTTTGGGGGGCAGACGTCAAGGAGTGCCATGACAGAAAGCTTAGGACGCAGACATGTATTTGAATACTATAGTCATTAAGGATTCATTGGGTAGTAAAATGCACCTATACACAAGCTTTAAGGACAATGAGGGCTGCTTTCCAATCTTCAAACACAAGTGGTTGTCTGTAAGGGACATAGCCTTTCAAAATGGTGCGAAATGGCCAACAAATGCGAGTCTGACAGCCAGAGGCTGACAACAAGAAGCCTGCGTGGTGCCCACGCCAATTAACTACTGAGGTGCAACCAGTCCCGCTTTGATCAGGGGGAAGGGTTTCCAGTTAATTTCATATTTTTTTATTGCGTCACAGCGACTGGGGTTTATACTACCGGTTCCTTCCATGAGAAATTGGCTGCACCAGCCCCACTTGCCTCTAAAAATGCCCGTGCTTTGCCACTCAACCAATGTTGGTGGTGAGGGGCAGGGCGGCTCCCTGCGCTGCCCGTGTTTTCTGTTCCTCTCTCGCGCTTCAGCTTCCCTTCATTGTGAGCGGGAGGTTAACAATGGAAGGCCGCATGCTGGCGGTTGATTGGCGGGCTGCTGCACACGTTTTTAGTGTAGGGGGTGTTACACTGTCTCTTTAAGAGACAGAAGTCGAGTCACGTGGGCCGGCCACGTGAAGCGGGACGTTGCGTGGGAGGATCGCCCCAAGGCAGTTAGAAGTTGTATTTAAATAAAGCAAGACGTGTTTCCTAACCTCGGTGTGCCTGTCCTTATTGCAGAGGCCTCCAGGGCCTAACAACTGGCGACGAGGCGTTTTCCAGGGCCGCCGAGTCCTCCTCCTCCTCCTCCTCCTCCTCGCCGCCCACGGCGCCATCCGAGCTCCGCAGTGCGCGTCGGGTGCCGACAAGCCCAGCCTGCGAGCGCCCGCCTCCCCCTCCACTCCGGATCTCACGAGACGCCGATCCCGGCTCACCAGCAACCCACCCCGAGGTGCCCACGACACACAGGAAGGGCGCGGGTGCGGTCCACACAAAAAAAAAAAAAAAAAAAAAAAAAAAATTTTTTTTTTGTGTGTTGTAAATTCAAAACGAACTCTCCACGTGCGCCACAGAGACAAGCCTGACCCCAGGCCCAACTCCACGGGGGCTCCAGCGGCTAACCTGATCCCAGGCCCAGCCCAGCAGCAGACCCAGGCCCAGGCACCCACCAGCACGCCTAACCCAGGCCCGGCCCCCACAGCCGGAGACTGACGTCGAGGATACGTCCACCTGCCCGCCAAGCCAGACAGACTCCGGAGACCGCCGCCAGGACCCCGGTGAAAGGTGGGTGTCACCCTGCGCTGCTCGCCAGCCCTCAGCACCTGCCACCAGGGCAACAGTCCCCCTCAGGGACAGACACACACAAGTGAACGGCACTGCTCGCTGCTACTATGAGCGCCCCCCAAGATCAGCAGGCCCCGGGCCCCCCCGCCCCAGCGGGGAACACAGCAACCACAGCATGGCGCATGCCACCCCCCTTCTCCATGATGCCACAGGCGGACAAAGGCCCAAGGTGGGTCGAGTGGCTGGAAGATTTCAACACTTTCATTGACGCCGCGGGCGAAGAGAAATCCCCGAGACTACGCAGCATGTTTCTGAACCTCGCAGGGAATGACATTAAAATACTTCTGAAAACCATCCCGCAGGCAGAGCAAGCTGACTTCCCAGCCCTCATTGCAGCTCTGAACAAAAGACTGGTGATCGAACCCAACAGGGACTATGAAAGATACATTTTCAATCAGTGCAAACAGAGGGCAGATGAAACGGTCGACGAGTTCATCACCCGCCTACGGATAAAAGGTGCGAACTGCCAGTTCCACGCATTCTCCCTAGATGAGGCCATTAGATTGCGAGTGATTGAAGGGTGCGTATCCCAAACGCTAAAGAAGCAACTCTTAAAAGCCCCCGTCACGATTGACGAAGTCAGCCACATGGCAAGGATCCTCGAGAGAGTCGAAAAGCAAGTGACGCAAATAACTGGCACCGCCCCCTCCAAGCATGATAACAACGAGGTGATCGCGGCCATGCAGGCCAATAATGCCAGGACAACAGAGAGAGGACCCAACCTCACCTACTCAACTGTTCCGAGAATGCAACGCCAGTGCTACCGTTGTGGAATGCCGTATCCCCATGCAGGGACATGCCCCGCATTGTCCCAGAAATGCGGCAACTGCGGGAGAGAGGGACACTTCCAATCGGTCTGCAGAGAGGGCAAACCGTTCCCAACCCAAAGACCACCGGTCGCCCCACAGTTCAAAATACCTTACAGGAATCCACAAAGCCAAGGCTATTCGTCGCGTCCGTTCCAACAAAGCCCAAGAAGGTATGTCAGGGTAGTTGAAGACGTCTACCCCTCGGAAGAACCCCAAGGCGGCGGACAGTATGAACAAATATCCCACATTAGAGATGAATACGACGGGCCCCCAGCGCCCGTATCTCATTATGAGGTGGACCAACACCTACAGCACCCTGAAGTGGAAGAGTATCAGTTTGATCACTATCGACAAGATGAATATGTCAACCTCATCATGGACGAAGGACAAGCACGCGAGGCACCCAAGATACCAATGGAAATAGGAGGCCACCAATTCTGCTTCCTGATCGACTCAGGAGCAACGGTCAACATAATGGGAGAAAAGGAGTTTCACCAGATTCCCAAGAAACCTCCCTTAGTACCATCTGAGTCCAAGATATATCAATGGGGCGCCGACACTCCACTACAATCAATTGGCTTCTTCACCCGCCACCTCATTCACGGCAACCATGCCACGATGACAAGCATACACGTAATTCGCAGCCCAACTAAAGGAAGGTGCCTCCTCAGCTACAGGACGGCCTCCTCCCTGGGACTCATAGACATACACGTCCAAGACGGGGACATGATCCACTCATCAGAACCAACTCAAGTAACGACAGAAAGCGTGTCAAACGTCCAAGCGGAAACCAGAGAGATGGACGTGATATCAAAAGACGCCATCGTGAAGGAATTCCCCCTCATATGCAAAGGCCTAGGAAAACTGAAAGGACCCTCAATTAAACTGCACATTGATCCCGCAGTCCGCCCAGTTCCCCAACACCCGAGGAGAGTCGGGTTCCACCTCCAAGCCGCCGTGTCAGCTGAGCTCCAACAGCTCCTAGAAAATGACATTATTGAACCAGCAGTGGGCCCGACCCCGTGGGTCTCCCCACTAGTCATAGTGCCAAAAGAAGGGGGACAGCTCAGACTCTGCGTCGACATGCGCGTCGCCAACACCGCAATCCAGCGAGAGCGACACCCCGGCCCCCGCATCGAGGACATGATCGTCCAGATAAACAAGTCCACCCTCTTCTCGAAACTGGACCTTAACCAGGGTTACCACCAACTGGTACTTCATCCAGAATCCAGAGGCATAACAACATTCGCCACGCACGACGGCTTATTCCGGTACAAGCGCCTCAACTTCGGCATTTCATCTGCCGCAGAGATCTTCCACGAAACCATCAGGCAAATCATTCGCCCAATCAAAGGAGCACTTAACTACAGCAATGACATCCTAGTATTTGGCAAGTCGAAGGAGGAACACGATGTAGCTCTCCGCGCCACCTGCAGAGCCATTCAAGACGCTGGACTCACACTCAACGTCGACAAATGTCGATTCAGCAAATCCAAGCTGAAGTTCTTTGGCCACATATTCTCCGCAGATGGAATGACACCGGACCCCGACAAAGTGGCGACGATCTTCGGCCTACAGGAACCAAGGCAAATAGCGGACGTGCGATCATTTCTGGGGATGGCAGGTTACTGCGCGAGATACATACCCCATTATGCCACAATCACGGAACCACTCAGGAAACTCCTTCAAAAAGAGATGCTCTTCGCCTGGACGGCCGATTGCCAAGATGCGTTCGACTCAATCAAGCAACACCTAGCAGAAGCCAGAAAACTTGCCTACTTCGACCCCACCTGGCACACGGAAATCGTGGTCGATGCAAGTCCAGTCGGTCTGGGTGCCATCCTCGCTCAAACAAACGGGACAGACACCTACCCGAGACATGTGGTGGCCTACGCCAGCAGAGCCCTCTCGAAACCCGAGTCCGCATATTCGCAGGCAGAAAAGGAAAGCCTGGCGGCAGTCTGGGCATGCGAACATTTCCACAACTTTGTCATAGGAAAAAAGTTTACCCTAATAACGGACCATCAAGCCCTCCTATCACTGTTCGGCAACCCTCGAACGAAGATGCCGCCACGTATTGAACGGTGGGGTATCCGCCTGCAAGAATATGACTATCACATCATTCATCGTCCGGGTGGGGAACACAACCCAGCAGACTACTTGTCGAGACACCCCACAGGAAAAGCCACACAGCGAAAGGGAGATGTAGAATACATCAGCTACGTCACCACAAACGCTCTTCCCCCGGCAATTTCACTCGAGACAGTTGCCGAGGCGTCAGCTGCTGACCCATCCATAGCACTGGCTATCAAACTCACAGAACACAACAGATGGAAATCATACAAGAAACTCCTAACGGAACACCCGGAAGCGAATCGAGATGAACTGGAAAGGTTGGCAAAAGTTCATACCGAACTAGCCGTCAAGGACAAGTCCATACTCCTTCGAGGGTGCAGAATAATAATCCCAGCGGCCCTACGATCGGACATCATAAAGACAGCCCATGAAGGCCATCGCGGGGCAGACAATACCAAACGGCAACTGCGGTGCCATGTATGGTTCCCATTTCTTGACGCTCTAGTAGATCGATGGGTACGAAACTGCATGGCATGTCAATGCACAGCCAGGGCCGAAGCCCCCGCACCACTACAGTCACTGCAGATCCCCGATCACCCATGGGAAAGAGTGGCAATAGACTTCTATGGGCCCCTTGAGTCTGGCGAATACCTACTACTGTTCATTGATGAGCACTCTCGCTTCCCAATAGTGAAAAAGTCACCGTCTACAGCCTTCGCCCACATAGCAGCCGTCTTCGACGAGGTCGTGAGCGAGTGGGGCATACCAGAAGTCATCAAGTCGGATAACGGCCCGCCGTTCTGCGGTCACGACTTCGCAACCTTCGCCAAGCATCTAGGCTTCAGACACCAGAAAATAACACCAAGGTGGCCACAAGCCAACGGGATGGCCGAAAGATTCATGTCGTCGATCAAGAAGACCCTACAAAGAGCCAGGCTAGAAAATGTTGACCCTCACCAGGCTCTGTGCAGAATGCTTCGGGACTATCGAAACACACCGCACGAGGCCACAAACAGGACGCCGGCCGAGATGATGGTAAAATACCAAGTTCGCACTCGCATCATAAGACACCCCAACAACAAGCCGGAAGCAGATCCGGAAGTTCTAACGCGAGATGCGGAACGGAAGGAACGGGCCCGCATTCGAACCGATGAAAAAAGAGGCGCTCGCCCGAAAGAGATCCAAGTGGGAGACGAAGTACTGGTCCAACAGACGATGGTCAGAAAGACCGACCCAAGGTTCTCCCCACAGCCGCTTCTCGTGACGGCTACCAAAGGAACCATGGTAACAGCTGAAAATGAAGAACGAGAAATAACTCGGAACTGCTCGCAGTTCAAACTCACCGCCGGTCAGGGCCTGCAGGAGCGAGATCCCCCAGATCCGGAACCATTACCAACGGACCCGAGAGACTCGCTGTGGTCACCCCCGAGATTCCTGGCTCGCCCAGGAGGGAGGATAGTGCAAGAGCTGGAAGATGATCCAGGAGAAGCCGCAAACGGTCGACCCCATCGGGTCGTGAAGAAACCGATGCGCCTAGTTGAAGAATGTTAATGTTGTTGTTGTTGTAAGGACATTTGTCCGGGGGTGTTGTTACACTGTCTCTTTAAGAGACAGAAGTCGAGTCACGTGGGCCGGCCACGTGAAGCGGGACGTTGCGTGGGAGGATCGCCCCACGGCAGTTAGAAGTTGTATTTAAATAAAGCAAGACGTGTTTCCTAACCTCGGTGTGCCTGTCCTTATTGCAGAGGCCTCCAGGGCCTAACAGGGGGGCGCAGTTTTACTGTGGACCGTGTGTAAACTGGGTGATTGCACGATCATCGAGTCTGAGCCTCCCCTGAGCTTTGTGTCAGCAGGGGCGAGGAACAGGGTGTCTGACGTGGGTTTTACGATTTTAGCGATATGACGACATGAATAATTGAATATGAAAAGGAGGGGTACGTGTTCGTGCTCGATTGGGGTCTTAAGTTTTGAGCTGCAGGACATCAAGAGTATGGAATTAACGGTAGTTCTATCTTGCTTGTGGGGTAGGTTTTTGGCGAAGGGATCAAGAGCTTGAAGGACGCAGGAGCATTTTGAAGGGTTAGGAATTAAAGAGTGATTTGGCTGTGCAGATGGACTAGTTGGCCTACATTACAGCAGGGGTGTTGCAACTCACGGAGATGAGAGAGATTGGGGGGCAAAAAAGTGGAAGTAGCAGTGGTTTCTACGAGGGCCGCACCATCAACTCCTAAACGCCCTCAAAAAATAGGCGCGCTTTTCCGCCTGCCGTTGAGCATTTAGAGTTCAAGATTAGTTTGGAAAATACAAAGAGATGAGGAGGAATGAAGTGAAAGAGGGAGAGCATTCCAGCGTTTAGGAGATAAAAAAAGAAAAAGAGCAGAAACGAGATGAGGCAGAAGGAGGCTTAGGAACGGTCAAAGGAAATAGATTCTGATATCGCAGGGTCGTGAGGGGACATAGAACAAAAGCAGAGATGAGAGATAAGGAGGGGCCAAGCCATGGGTACATTTAAAAACAATCGAAAAATAGTGATACAAAAGACAGGATCCAAAAGGAAGTAGTGAAATTGAAAGTAAAGAAGATGTAATAGGGGAACGAGGGGTTTGAGAAAAAAAGTTACAGGATCTACGCGATTTTTCCACGGTTGATTTTCCCGCAACGGAAATGTATGCATTACAAAATGTTCGTACATTTCCCATGCTAACATTTCCATTATGAATCACACATTTTCTCACACCTTTGCTCACACCCCCACCACACCCCTACCCCCTACTTACCTTTCCTTTCCTTTAGACTCACTGTGTCCCTGCAGCGCCGGTTCCCTTTCACTTCCATGATCGGGAACCGGTGCTGCAGGTTTTTTTTTGTTTTTTTTGTGAAATAGTAGACCCGATGGGTGTGGTAGCCTTGTTTTCAGCACAGACTAGTAAGAACCCAGGAACTCAACGAAGATTGGATTACAGGAGAGAAAAAACAAATAATTGAGAGTCCGCAGTTACCCCACTTACGGGCTGAGAAGGCATGGACTGGGGAGGACGGAGCCGATCTGAATATTATATGGGAAAACCCAGGGACTCTCTTCCACACACGTCGCGACATATGTACAAATGGGCTGAGAAGGCATGGTTTGGGGGAGGGGGGATGCGGATGCAATCTGAATATTATATGGGAAAACTCATGGACTCTACCTTCGTAACATGTTGTGACATATTGTACAGATATGGAAAGAGGTACACAAACACATTGGTTGGAGGAATAAACTCACGCTAGCACAGACTTTATGTAATAATGCAGATGTCAAAAGTGAAGATCGGCAGATTTGCGATATGGTAGACCGCTAATGTCACAACACTAGGCAGTGTGATAAAGGAGGGAGCAGTTGTTCCCTTCGAAGAGCTACAACTCTGACATGGATTGCCAGGCACAAAACACTACCATTACATACAATTGTCACATGCCCTAAGCACGCAAATAGGAGACCTCCAAGAGATCCCACAATGCTCCGCACAGGAGAGAAATGTCCTGCCAGAGCGCATTCCAAAGCGGGACACTTCCACACTACACCAGGCCATAACCTCCTAAGCTACCCACAAGCTTTCGAGACTCAAAAACTCATGGGCGTCAGATGTGGGTGCAATTGAGTCTGAAGATTGGGTGGCGGCACTAATGTTCCCCAGGGAAAGTGCCATCTCAGCAAAACATTTTCTTATGCAACTAGAAATACTACATAGGGTGTACTACCCTGTACATTCCTCTTTCGATGAGGATGGATTGATAACCAAATTGTCTGAGGTGTGGATGAAGTGGGGGCGCCTTCTTTCATGTTATTTGGGAATGTACGCAGATTTGTCATTTCTGAACTACACGCCTAGACAAATTAACCACAACTGTGGGCACAGAAATTCCATAGGAACCAAAAAAACAACTGCTACTTGGGATCTGGGACGAAACTGCGTATACTCGCTATGAGAAGCTATTCTTATCCACAGCGATAACTCATAAAACATAACAGCCGGAAAATGGGGGGCACCAGGAAGCCCCAAGTACAGCGACTGGGTGCTGGATATGGACTTTTGCATGTCACTGGAAAGGAGAATTTATGACGCACAGGGCTGCTCAACAAGGGCTTGGAAAATATGGGGGAAACGGGAGGAGGGTGGATGTGTCCTATTGATGTGTATTTGGGATGTGGTGGAAAGATTCACCCAGTGTTTATTGATTCTAACTTATTGAATGTGATGTGACCAATCGTGTTATTGCTTAGAAAACTCAATAAAATGTTCTGAAAGAAAGAAAATGCTATGCCACAATGGGAAACATGACCCAATTGGATGCAGAGTGTGGGCCAGTCTAAGCACATTATACCTTGTTTGTTTTACCCTTAATTATTTAATATTTTATAACACACTTAATACCAGAGACTAGTCTCCAAGCACGGGACCAGGATTCAAACATGTGTTGCTCTGCGTGGTCTTGCTTTCAAGACAAACGTGTTGCTCCTGAGCTATCCTCCCGGCCCTTGATGCTCAGTAAAAAAATGCCATGTCACAGTAAGAAATAGTTAGACTGGCTGCACCAAAATGCCAGTCTACCCACATAATAACAATTGCTTTTTCATGGATGCCTGCTCCCATGCCCCCCCCCCAATCATCCCCTCTCTCCTTCCCACCCCTCCTCCTCCCAGGACTAAAAATTGAGATTGGCTAAGCAGGCGCTAAAACCAGCTCCTGGGTATCCGGCATTAACCATTGATCAGGCGCTACCACTGAGGAACCAGGAGCTAGTACATAGTGGTCCACAAGTCTAACTTCTGGAAACATATCATTTTTGATCATTATTTATGGCCCCTTATGCTTTAAATGTCCTATAGAGGAACTATACTGTTGTACCTGAGACAATGTGTAAATAGAGTTAAATGTACACATGTATGTTAATTTGGCATCAGTTGGCTTGGGGAGCCAAAAGTTGCGCCTGGTAGCTGTTGGTGTCAAGCTAACTAGGCTCTTCTAAACTGCAAGCAGGAGCTACATAGCTTCCAGCTTCCCTCAATGTCGAATCCTGTCTCTGCAGTTGTTTCACTGCACCTCTTATATTCTGGCTATATCGGGGTGTGGTATACAAGGACGAGACCAAATGGGCAGAGGGACACTGGGGGGGGGGGGGGGGGTGACCGATCTAGCATTATAAGAAAGATGACAATTATATGGCAACAGTGAAATTGCCACGACCAAATGGTCTACTATATACACACATTACAGCGAAAAGCCCACAGGCCCCTTAAAACCACTGAACTGGCTCAAAATGATACCATGGGAGGTGTTTTTGGGTGGGGAGAGGCAGGTAGTTGGTGGGAATTACCTTAGAGGCCAGCGTGGTAATGAGTGGGTAACGAGCTAAACACCCAGAGGCGTTGTATCCCTCCTCACATCTATATTCACTACAGATGCTAATTTTGGGTTATAGGAAGCGCTTAAAGCACCAATGGCCAAAATAAAAAAGGCAATATATTGCAATTACATGGATGGATAATATGTTTTTCTGATGCTAGGTCCTCGTCAAAAGTAACATAAAATGTAGAAGTTATGTCTATATAGAAACTCGAATATTTAGAAACTAAAAATGTAAAAAGGAAGAATCTGTCGAGTTTCTACCCAAGAGGACCAGTACAGAATAGCTCATTTACCAGTTTTAGTTTTCATTAGCAAATGAAAACCTATCCTATTGCAATGGACAAATTACCAAATTCCCCCAGTGTTCGAAATTGCCAGATGCTGGGAGCCATTTAACTCCCGCTTGCAGCCAACGAGAGCCTGGTTACCTTGAACCCAAGAGCTACCAGGAGCTACCTCTGACTCCCCAGACAGGTTGTGCCATACACACACAGCCATGTAATGTTACCTCTGTAGGTTTCAGGATGTGTATAAAAGATAAAGTACACACTGAAGAGATATTTAAAGCATACTGGAGAACAAATATAAATGGACAAAAAGTTAGTTTGCATCTTACGTAAAAATTACATGTGCTGTGCACAATGTACTAGCTCCGGATTCCCCTGGCGTAGCTCCTGCCTAACAGCTGATGCCCGATACCCAGGAGCTGCATTCTGCTCTTGGACAACAAATCCCAATTACGACCCCTGTTCCCCAATGGTATTAGACATGCCCGGGGACCTGGAATGTGTGACGCTCCATTCATGCGTACATATATCGTTTTGGTCCTTAGGATATACTCGCAGGCGGTTGCTTTGGTTTCCAAAAAATATCTGCAGAGAGCCAGCAGTTACCTTCCCCCTTTGTTCGTATCTAGGCGGAATGATAAGCGGGGTGGGAGTATGGATAGAGGTTTAATGCTCTAGCTCTTACCTCACCAGAGATGCTGGCAGGTGCAGAAATCAACAGGCAAATAGCGGGGTTGGTGTTCGCGGCGGCTGGCCACATGCGTCAGCCATAAGCTTGCAAGAGGCTGTCGATCTACACTCAACATGGAAAACGAATGATGTGTAGCCATGGCAGCAAGCCAAACAAATTGCAGCCGCCAGTAGCCATTGGCAATTTATCATTCACTCCTGAGGAGCAAGACAATGTGTGCTGTGGGGATGTAGGCATCTGGCTTTTATGCCACGGGGCGAGTGGCTTGTGCCTGGCTAGGAGCTTGCGACTTGACGTTGTTCACCTCCATGACAGTCAGCATGGATGAATCACCCTGTTTGACTCCCTCTGCTTGGGTGTGGGGCATTCATGTATGTAGCGACAAAATACCCACATGTCGAAATAATGCACGGAAAACACTGGAAAGTCATTTATGAGAATGACATTGCTGCCACCCCAGCACCAGCCATTCACCTGCCACTGTCGTCACATGTCGAGATTGGGCCGTGCATCTGGCTGGTTCTGAGAAAGCAGCGGCGGATCCACCAGAATGACGGAGAAGGACCGAGGAGAAGGCGATGAGATGAGGCTTGCAATGAGGAGCCGAGACGAGGGGCTGATCAGTGGGTCCCAAAGTACTCGGAGCGTTGTTTTATCCAAGGGTGTTGCTATGTCTGGAATAGGTCCGGGGCTACGCTAATGTTGAGACTGTCGGGACTCGGGGTTAGCTAGTCTTTTGGATATAGATCCTGGGATTCTGTTCAGGGCTACAACCAAAAGACCCGGGGATATACCCTCCCCCCCAGCAATGCCTCTGCGTTATACCCAACCCACAAACAGGAGACTCTACAGCTACTCCCATGCATGGCGTGAGATTTTGGGGTGCCCGATGCTGCAGGTACTCTTAGAGTGGATTCCGAGTGAGTCTCAGATGGACTCATGGGATGAACCTGATCGCGACTGGGAGCATTAGCAAATGTCTAGCTTCCCCATCACTGCCCCCTTTCTCTTGAACTCTCTGCCCCCCTCTATACAAGAACAACCCTCCTACCCCACATTCCTGAAGAAGCAGAAAAGGGCCTTATTCAACAAATACGCATAAGCGGATACCCTGTACTCTCAAAAGACGTCTATATCTGACTATACCAATGTTTCCTAACAACGTACTGTAATCTGTAACAAGGTACTGTACTTCTTCTAGCGCCGCGATACCTCAGAATCCTGGGCACTACCAACAAATGCAATAAATAAAATAAATATAATGCCATGTAGGCAAGAGGAAGTGCAGCAGATACTGTCAAACCGAGAGGTGTGCTGGAGGCGAACCCAAGCCAACTGCCCAAAACGTTAGTGCTGCAAAAAGAAACTTAAGTGTGTGCTGGAGTGCACGGACAGACAACCAGCCAGGCAAGTTAGATGGGTACCAGGTACAGGTGCAAGGTTGGTTCTGGACTGTGTCTCCCTCAGCAGGCACAAACCCAGGCCAAGAGCAGTGTTCTTAATTGGGTGCCTACACCCGGGCAAGTCCAGCATAGAAGAGAAGCAGACCACACTTTAACCTGGAAACCACAGCAACCGCTATGGAGCCAGGGCAGGCTATGCCTCCGCTTCAACCCTATCCCTGTGCACGCCTTGACATCAGCCTCTTTACATCAAACTCACTTAAGTTGCAAACCTCCCAGACAGGATGTGTATACAATAACCAACTGGATAAATGATTTGGAAAGATCTGTAAAAAAATAAAAATAACAAACTTTGAAACAAGTCTAACCTAAAACACAAGGACCCAGAGAACCCTGAGCTACGGTTGAAATACCTCTACAAGTGCATGGAATGCAAATCCAGTATAAGGAAAAAGAAATGGAATACATGACAAGCAAACTGGCTCATCGACAGCAACTCCTTCCAAGCACTATGGGCAAAGCTCAACGCAAATAAACCCGAAATAGCTATTTAGAAGGTCAGATATCAACAGGCTACTTTAGAAAGGTATACAAAAACATCCCCACTGAAACCCTCGCAAAGTGCCGGAAACATGTCCTGACAAAATCTCTGGAAGGGAATCCCTGAAGACCAACAAAAACCCATGGACAAACCTGAAACAGTCAATGACTAAAAGGAAAGAAGTCTCACTGCTCAGATACATTTCTAAATACAATAGCATAGCTCATACCAAACTCAAAAGGCTCCAGTGAAACGATGGTCATTTCCTAGACCCTCAGCCCACCACCCAGATACCGACACCCTGGACCCAAACAACTACAGGAGAATCTCCGTTAACAGTAACCTCAGCACTTCTGCACCGTATGAACCAATAAACACTAAACTACCTAATCAACACTAACATTTTACATTAGAGTCAGATAGGGTTACTACTCAAACCCTGATCCACAAACTATGGGTCTCAAAAGTTCACAGGTGCCGGAAAGAAAAGTGGTGGTAATTCCGCTAATGCCACTTTTTGGAGTGGTAGTGGAATTACCACTGTTTTCCCCACACCACTGAATTATTACTTTGGAGGTGAAGTGGAGGATTTACCCTCCAGCAAAAATATGGAGGGGAATCGGCCATGTTACTGCCAAAAACCAGCAGATTTACAATGCGGTAATTCCACTAACGGTAAAACTGCCCAAAATCCTCAGAGTCCTATGGATTCTAAAAATGGGGAATTACAACCGCTTGCAATCCTGTGGTAA
Source organism: Ambystoma mexicanum (assembly GCF_040938575.1). Classification (NCBI taxonomy): domain Eukaryota; kingdom Metazoa; phylum Chordata; class Amphibia; order Caudata; family Ambystomatidae; genus Ambystoma; species Ambystoma mexicanum. The sequence goes on along the minus strand of NC_090923.1, from coordinate 1,016,791,438 downwards.
CTCCACAGGACAAAGTAACAGTAATTGAGTTTGGTGGGAATTTGGCAGATGTACGGCAATTTACCACCACACTTGAACGAGGCCCTATATCTTCACCTTGCAGGTTATGATCAGCAAATATGTAAAGCATAACAGAATGAAGTATTTGCTTGCTATAGAGATTTTCGAAAATAATCTGATTTGACACCAAGCACTAGACCTTAAACTACTGTAGGCTGCAATAGTGTGGAAGACGTATGAAATCAGAAAATCCGAACGAGGAGTGAGGCGAGGGTGCAACCTCAGCCCAACCACGTTCAGTCTCTATATCAAAGACCTCCCTATGTTGCTTGAGGAATCCTAGACCCCAGGTATGATATTGAACAGCTACAACATAAAATACCTACTACATGCAGATGACCCGTTCAAACCTCACTGCCAGGGTGCAAAAATGTTCACTAGTGATAATTGACTTTTGGCAAGTGAGAAATGGTGTGCTGTCTGTATGTATATAAATGAGGAGGCAAGTGACAATGCTGGCTAGTAGCTTGCAACTTTGGCAGCCCGTTCAACGCAATCTTAAAGCCCTTGAAGTACATTGCAAGACCTGAGTCCTGGAGGTGAACCTAAAAAAAAAAATCCATGGCATTCCAGAATAAGCAAGAAACAAGAGCAACAAATTCAATCCATTTTTCAATGGCACAGAAGTTAAGAACACTACAGAATGAGTTCATCTGGAGGGTTTAAACTGGCAATAAAAGTGCTTAGAGAGGCAGCCCTCTCTACATTCCATCAAGAAGCAATTACTATACTTCAGGACACCAGTAACAAGTTGATGAGGGCCGGCAGGTAGCATTGAAAGAAAAAGATTGGGTTGAGGACCCTGGGCCATGACACTGCCATTGTGATGGACGTTAATTATACACCTAGAGGGTGAGAAGAGCCCCAAGAGTACTTCCCATCTAGTGCCGCCATTAATTGGTGAAGTGGAAAAAGGGGAGAGGGATGACATCAGATGGGAGGTACATAGGTGTGGAAAGGGGACAGAGAAGGAGAAATCAGGGATAGTATGTCTGGAGGTAGCTCTAACAGGATTAGAGGTCAAGAGATCTTTTAAAAACTCTTTTTCTTCCAGACTTTGCGAGCGAGAAGGGATAGGTGATGGAGTAACAGTTACAATAGATGGGAGAGATAGAGAGTGCCATTGAGGTGGAGGAAAAGATATAGTTGGAGAGGCTGCACAATGCACAGGCAAACTCACCAGGCAGCCTAGCAGTCGAGGGAGGCAGGGGGATGCACAGTTGTTAGGCACACCTTAGAGATAGATTATACAGCAAATCAGCAATGCGATGAAAGGAGAAAGGCATCGACATTTGAGTAACAGGCCCTCATGTGGGAGGCATGCAAGGTGGCTCATAGACAGCAGATAGAGCATGCATGAAAAGTTGCATAGGTAAAGGATTATGCAGGAAAGTTTGAGGAGAGCATGGCTTTTGTGCGTTTTGAAGTGGATAGCATGGCCGAAGCGGTCACCATAAAGTAAGGCAGTCAGTCAGGGCTTGCATGGATGTTTGGCACGTGGTGCTGGGCCACAATGGAAGCGCACATTTGAGAGGGGGTGCTGCACACAAGTCAAAGCAGGGTTTAGGGCAAAGTATATGGCCAATGGTCTTTTTCTGGCAGGCCGGTTGCCTCCAAATAGGGGTCTTGACAGGTAGCGGGCAGCCAGAGCAATGGTCGATAGTCACAATGTGGTGTGCTTACCAGTGGTTTCTGCTCGGAAACGTAATGTGGTGTCCTTATGGTCTATACCTTACGGGTAGGGATGGACTGGGAAAAGAAATAGGCCCGGTCATCCAAAAAAAAGTGGCCCACTCCTCGTCCCAAAAAAGTGGCCCATACCTCGCCTCACGACCGTTGACCTCTGATGACATCACCAGAAGTGATGTCATTTGACCCCACCCCAAAGTGACATCCCGGGAAACGATGAAACACGACCTTTCACCCCTTGACAAAATAGGAAGGGATTTCAAATAGCATTGCTCCCAAGTACACTAAATGACTGAATCCAAGCAGACGTCCACAACCAAATCATATGTTATTGCATTGCACTTACTCTTAAGCTCTTTTTTATAGAACAAATATGCATGCAATACCAGCGAACCTGTGTTGGTACTCATTTATCGACCTAAGAAGGATGAAAGGCTTTTTGGAAAAAAATAAAATGTTGTAAAAATTTAATTTTTTTTTTCCAATTTGTTTTTCTTCCAGACCGGCCCGGGCATGGTCCGAAACCGGCGCCCACTCCCCAGGGACGATTTTGGCCCGGCCACGGGCCGAAAGGCCGAGTGGCCAATCCGCCCCTGCCTATGGGGCCAGACAGATAGGGACTTGGCCCCTAGAAGGAGGCCCACTGAGGGGGCCAGTGTTCGCCTGCCGGTTCCAGGGGTTGCTCCAGGGAAAAACAAACAATACGCCAGCCAATCAGGCAGGGCTGATCAGCTGATTCTATCCGCCTCGGGTGGCGGACATGCTGGAAGGCCCACGCAGTTGCCAGTACAATGCAGACTGCTGCCTCCTGGTCTTGTAGAGCGGCAGAAAGATGATGCTGCCTGGATGTTTAGTAAAGCAAACATTCTGTGTAGAGGCGTAAAGCAGAACTGGGGAGATTACCCCTCCTGCTCAACAACAAAAAGCGTCCTTTTAAATTCTGGTGCTGGGGGGGGGGGGGTGTGGCAAATGGCCACCGAAAATGGCTGCCTAACTGAGCTTATCCAGCACCATCAGATGAACAACAAGTGACATGCCGAAGCTTGTGACCACCATACCTGCCTAACCTCCGGAATTTTCCGGCGACTCCGGAATTTTAATCATTTCTCCAGGTCTCTGGAAAAGTTCCTTGAATCTCAGGAATTTTGAGATTCTTTCCGGGTCCCGTCATATTCTCCACCTGATTGGCTGCTGCTGCGCTAGCCAATCAGGTGGAGAATACGACGGACCGGCGCGAAATGTTCTTGCCCACTGCCTGCACCACTATAATAATAGTGCTTTCAATCCATATGATTGGATTGAAAGCACCATTATTACGGCGGTGGTGCCACGTTCATTTTGCTTACCATAGCGCTGAAAATCATTCATTCAATGCTATCGTAAGCAAGATGAAGTCGGAGCAGCAGCCGAAATAACGCTGCTTTCAATCCATGTCATTGGATTGAAACAGCATTATTTCTGCTGCGGCGGCGCCGCCTTCATTTTGCTTACTACAGCATTGAATGAATGATTTTCAGTGCTATTTTAATCAATATGAAGGCGGCGGCGGCGCTGCCGAAATAATGCTGCGGTCAATGCAATGACATGGATGGAAAGCACTATTATTTCGGCGGCGGCGGCGGCGCCTTCATTTTGCTTAAAATAGCACTGAAAATCATTTATTCAATGCTATAGTAAGCACACTGAGGGCGCCGCCGCAGCAATAATAGTGCTTTAATCCAAGGACATTTTGCCTACTATAGCATTGAATGAATTATTTTCAATACTATAGTAAGCAAACTGAAGGCTACAACAACCAAGTTTACCTTTTTGACAGGTGGGCGGGGCGTGTGGGCGGAGCCGTGTGCAAATGGGCGGAGTCTTAAATCTCAGGAATTTTGATTTTCAAATGTAGGCAGGTATGGTGACCACTGAACCCCAAGCAAAGTGAGCTCAGGACACTGTATCCTTCTGAGCACCAGTGGGGCAAGTTTGAAGGCATGAACTACAGAAACCACAAGATATGAACCTGGGCTATGCAAACGGAGTGAGGCCAAAAGGAGGCCCCGAGACGTGCAGTGCTGCAGGGGGAGGGATGCCCTCCCATCATGTTTGGCGGCCCGAAAGAGAGGCACAGCCATGGGAGTAGTGACCCACACCGGAGCAATAGAACAGACGCAACGCAGAGGAAGCGGTGAGGCCAGCTCCACAGCCAGCGCCGGAGCTCTTCCCGCCCAAGGTCCTGGAGAGCACAGCCTGGCCAGGGCAGTCTCCCAACCTCCATAAACACAGAGGATCTTCCTGGCAAAGGCGTTGAAGGAGCTGTGAAAGGAAGAGGATCAGTGAGCCCACAGGAGATGGTGCTATGGGGGAGCGAGAGCCCAGCAGCGCACACAGCAGTTTATGAGGGGAGCCGCGCAGGAGGAGGAGGGACCGTGGTGGGAGTCCCCGCCGAGAAGGGGAGAACCAGGACCAGCAGACAGTGAGTACCTGGGGGCAGCGAGTGGCCAGAGGAATCACAAAGGCCCTCCATTGTCTCTGCAAAACCAATCTTTATAGAACCAAAGCCATGCCCAGCAGTTTCCCAGCATAGAAAAACAAACAGAGATGGGTAACTTGGCTAGGAACATCTAACAGTCCCAAAAGAAACAATCCACTTCAAAGCAAAACAAGCTAGAACGCTACAGATCACTGGAGCAAAACTTTAAACTTGCAGAATATCTTACAATTGTTAAAAAAAACAAAAGTAAAATAAAAAAATAAAAACATAGCCTAGCCGACAGCTCAAACAAGAAGCTCGGGCAGGACAGAACGTCTACAAGGTGACTCGGGAGAAGTAGAGGCAGAGAGGCTCCTACATACAATGAGTTCAGGAGACATAGTTGCCCATATTTTGTGAGAATAAAGATGTCTTTGCAAGTAAAACAGGACAACAGCAGCTCTGGATCCTCCTCTGACAACCACCAGATTTAGCAGAGAGAGAACAGCAAAATAGGTCACCAGAGAAGATAAAGGGCATTAAGCAATAACAACGTTTAAAAAATAAAAGCTGATGAACAGAAGTACCAGTATTGAAGTGTGTGTGCCATTTTATCCTATGCATTTTCTTTGGCAATATTAGTCTAAAATGTCATACCAATTAGGTACCTGTACTGATTTTTACATATAAAGACAAACGGAAATCACTCTGTTTTCTTTCAGTATTTATTTGTAAAAAGTGGGGAAAAAAGTGGAAACTCATGAGTTTGGTTTAAGCATTCGAAGTGTCAATTATGCCTTGCCGGCCAATGGCTGTGCAAAGTAACATATCGTAGAGGCTAAAAAGGGACGTCTTTCTCTTGGAAGTTGTTTAAAGTCCTACATTAATGGTTAACATGTCCGTTGAAGGAGCAGCTGTTTATTTTTAAGTTCAGCTTCCCATTAAAGATACCAAAGTGCTACATGTTTAATGTTACTAACTGCGGAAAAGCACTAGTTGCAATGCATTTTTTTTACCGAGCAAATATAAATATGGATAAAGACATAAAATGGAAAAAATAAAATATGGATAAATACAGACGGAAAGGTTGAAAAAACCGTGAGCCTTAATTATATTGAAGTGTTGAATGCAGGCAGGAGAGAGGGGGACATTGAACTCTACACCCAGCCAGTGACTCAATCGACAACTTAAACAAGAGTGAGTTAGAGGCTGTATTAGATTATGCAGCTTTACTACACCTGCCTGTTCCCCTTTTCTGCTTCCACTCCTCTCCCTAATTCTCTCACCATGAGCTGCAAATTAAGAGACTTCCTGGGAGTCTCCCTACGGGGTACCCTCCAATTCATCAGGGGGGAGAGAGGAGGGGGGGGTCAGATGTAGCTAGATGGATGATGCAGAAGGGGTTTGGGGGATATCACAATTCAGAGAACTGGTTTTCTGTAAGCCGCTACACCCCAATGTGCAGGCCAGGGAGCTGCTACGCAGCAGAGTTGTCACTGGTATTGCTAGTAGGCAGGCTCTTAAGTCTCACAATAGTGTCTCCATTTTGTAACACTTTCCCGACTTCCCACGGACAGGCTCTCCCCCACTTACCTGTAAGACTCCTCTACTGCACGCCAGACTGATGACTACTCCTGGCTAAGTGGCCATCGATGGAGGTGTCCCTGGCTCTCCTCCTCTTTACTTTTTCTCAGTCCACTAATCCTCGTAGCTGGCCACTTCTGGCATAAGCAGCAGTCAAATCTGGAAGCATGCATGTTCTGCCATAGAGCTTTCCTCGTCAACGGCTACTTCTGACATACACAGCTGCCACTCTACCCTCTCTTCTTATACCCTTTCCACTCGAAAAAATACTGGGTATGCATGAAATTATGAATGTTTGTTAATGTCTGGCCACGCCTTCTGTAAAGATTTAACCCACGTGTAAGAGTCCTTGGGTGGGTGCCACCTACTTGCCCTTTGAAGTGATTTTGTTGCCCAACTGAGCATGCCATATGTGTGAGAACCTGTGTGTTTACTTAAACAGTTTCAATATAGACCTACTCCATCTTTGGTTACTCAAGTATTCCCAGAATGCCTTTCCCTTCTCACTATGCACGAGAGGGTCTTTGGCGTCTGTTGACTTATTCCTCTCTACCTCCATCTACAGCTCTACTGCTCTTCTGGATTTTTTTGCCCCAATCGTGAGAATACGTCAGTCGCACATCCAGTAGTGGTGTGGCCTGTCACAACTGCTCATCTTGGTAAGGGTTCCCTTGCTGAGTGGATTGGGGAGTGGGTTTTTCACACTACAGACCGCATTCTTAATGGCCTTCCCTTGTTTCCTCAGCCCCACTACTCCCCGACAGTCCTGCCTCTTTTCAAAGCATCTTCACCGTTAAGAGCAATGCAATTCCCTTTCCAAGGAGGTAGCCGTCAACGGTTTCGGCATGCTTGTAGGCTATACCTCTATTTTTTGAGTTGTGGTCCTACTTGTGGGTCTGAATTGTCTTGGCATTGTTCCGTGTGCGACATCCAGTGAGTCTTTCATAACAAGTTTCTATAAAAGAGTTTTACAGATCAGAGTAGTTACAACGGCTGGAAAATGGGCAACAAGCACCCACCTGTGGCAAAGCCATATTGCCAATTCCCACTCTCGCCCTGTTGAAGGTTCCACAACAATACTGCCATCCCTAATCTTGAAAGAAGTAGGTGGTCTACACCAAAGGGGTGATGGTGCAGAGGTGGATGAGCTAGGGACCTCTACGGAATGCCATGCAGCATTATCTTAATAGGGTCTGTTGCACTGAGGACCAATCTACATCACAGCACCCATGAGAATCCCAGAAAAGAATTCAGTAGACCTGGAAAGGGGACAGAATAAATACATTTGAAGCTTCAGCAAATATTTTTCAGCCAAGATTTTAAAGTAAAATAAAAACAGATTTTCTCTATACCACAGACCACACCCTGGTTCTCCCCATGCAGGGGAAGATGACGTCACTATATGGACAAGCCTAGTTGTTGTAAGACCACAATGGTGGTGATTGGGACATTATAAAAGCTTCTTAACATGAAACACACAAGAGTTAAAGGGGACATCAGTTATAGGAACCTTTGGAGTAAAAGAAGTGCCTAAATATATAATCAGATCTATAGTTGCGAACCAAAAAAGAGGCCCGCTATAATACAGTGTAGGAAGGTCACACAATGGCAATACAGTGCGAGTATCTAAGTTGTCGTTTTTTTTAATACGTTTTAGGGGTTCAAGGTTTGAGTTGGTGAAACGCCGACATGAGTTAATCTAGAACCAGGGATGAATCTGTAACCCAGTTCCAAGTATGGGATAACACAAAGTGAGGGTCTTCTGGTGCTCCCAACACCTTGGGAGGCACATTCCAATAAACAAACCTTCGCAAAACCTAGTCATAGCCAGTCTTTGTCCATCCCGGTTCTAAAAATGCATTTCAAAGGTGGTAGCTAACAAAATAGTCTAAACCTATGCTTAGCAAGTCCTTTAGACACTAGGCTAACTCTATGCTTCCAAACAAATGGTTCCAATCTTGGCCAATAATTCCAGAAACCTACTCTCAGTATGTCCGGCCATAATCTAGAAGCAAATCCACAAAGTTTCCTTGGGCAATCCTTCCTAGGAGTACTTGCAGTTTCAGAGCTTGTCGCAGTCTTCGGCTTTTGTACACATCTCTTTCACAGTCTCACTGATTCTCCTCTGGATCTGTCCACGGTGTCACAGCTTCCCACCATTGATGTCTCCAAGGTTTCTCAGTTCTTCAAGCTTTTCACAGACCTGGGACGGGTGCTCCTCGTCTTCTGCCACTCCCCCTTGTTTTCTGCATATGAGAACCTCCCCCCTTAATAGGGGTCCTTGTCGGAGAGCAGTTGTGTACACTTCCTGCCAGAGATCTCTTCTTTCTCCCGCTTTCCTTTCATTCAGGACTTTTTCGTAGGATCACAGTTTTCAGGCCTTCCTTCTTTCTCCAGGTGCAGGCGATCGTGCTTTGCTAAGGGCTTCACTCTTCCGTACACTATAGGGTGTAATGGTGTGGGCTACGCCAAGGATCCAACAGGGCTTCTGCGGAATGCTTGTGTCAACAGGGGAGCTGCCTTGCTCCAGGTGGTGACCTCCCTTTTCTCTGAGTAAGCGTTGAGTAGCATATCTGCTTACTTCGGTCTTGTTCCCATTTCCAACCTTCACCAACTCTTTACACACCTGGTTTGGTTGGGTTATTTGGAAGTGGACCCAGGATTGGTCTATCTTTTGGGCAACCAGCCTCAGGTCTTCTGAATGCTATCTTTTCCATTGCATCTCCATCTGGGCCTTTAAGTAATTATTTCTACCATTTCATATTAGTTAATTGGTGAAGGGTCTCCATTCATCTTCTGCTCTGTTATATAAGCATCATACCCTCAGCACCATCTTGGAAATCATTGTAGGTGCGATTGCAGACCCACTGCGTCCCTGCGGCTGCCTGTGTTCCCTGCATGCTCCGACTCATGTGGGATTCTAATTGAACAGAGGGAAATTCATACAATTCACACATCCCATAGCAAAGCCGCTGATGGCACAGGATGCAGAGAGTTTAAGGGAGAAGCGGGCATAACTCTAGAGAAATGTATCAACAAAACTAAGACTGCCTTCAGCCTGATATGCTATTCAGTACATGAGCAAACACAGAAAATACATCTTCTGACACAGTTTTAGTTGGCAAAAGGTTGGTTTTGTGACCTCTAAAACTAGCTATAGATGAATAATGCCCATGGTGTCACCCTATGGTGCGTGGCGTATAGTACCGATGGCATGATTAGGATAGCCGCCAACGAAGTACATAAAATCTTCAATATCTGTTACATATGGACAGATTTTAATTTCGAACATATAATTTGAAAGATATTTTCAGACTTAAAAAGGAGTATTTACAACATTTACTCTGAAGTCAATTATGTCTAAAAAAATGTCAATAATTTTAGGACCAACACTCCACATTCCACTAACAATTTCACCCCTCTGCATACACCTCTCACACTCTAACCAAACACAACCACAAGCCTACAACACATCAATCTGCACAAACTTCACCACACTGCAACAACAAACCAAACCACACAGACTCGCACAACAGCACACGACTACCGACCGTAAAACACCCCAAGCCCAGCCAACGGACCCACCGGGCTGAGGCTGCCAACAGCACATCACTGCTCTCTTGCACTTTTCCAGCTTATTCCCACTAACTTATCCCCCCAGTCCCTTTTTCAGAGCCGCCAGAGCGCCAGGGGACCACTCCGGTGGCGATATTGCGCGGTACAAATAGCCTTTAACATTAACATAACAAATGTAAAATTACAGCAGTAGCGTTGTACCTTTAGTTCATTTTGTTTCAATTATTCAGTTGTCGCAGGTACAACTCCTTGAGTGAAGTCATGGAAGCTGTAATGCAGATGGATCATTCTTGTTCAAACGCAAGCAATCCCGTGGTATAGACTTTATGTGTAAACTTGTGTCAATGCCGCCAACAAAAGGATGATTTAGCTCAAAACTCAGACTGAAAAAACTACAGGTTGTTGAGAAAAGTTGAAACAAGTGCCAAAACAGTGTTAATGCACACTGAGAAACCCGCCCAAAATACAATTGCAAAATAAATAAACTAATGTAATTCAAGGTGGCATCTGTCCTCTCACAAGCAGTGCACACACAAAGGTAATCTCGAAAGACAACAGGCAAGACACAAAAAGCAACTGAAGATGCTAACGAGCTTCCCTGTACAAGATCTCAAATGACTGGTATGCAGTTACAAAAGAAATGCCTGCTTCTACTGTGACAGACCTGAAGCTAGGAGGCATCCATCGCACACTGTTTGTTTATGCGGAAGATGCCGGTCAGAAGATGGTGGATGTTATTCAACGGAGGGACAATAGCCAATGGATAGTGATGTTGAGTGGGTGCATCAATCCAAAGGATTCTCACACATGATATGCAAAAGAATCTACAGTGACCTGAGAAGTGCAGAAAAACCCCAGAACGTGCAGGCCTGGTAGAATTCCTCGACTGATGATTAAAGACTTCTGTAGAAGGCATGGTTGTCACAGTGGCAGATAAGAAGCGCCACTGAAAGGACATCTGTAGAAAGATTTTACAGAGGAAGATACAAATTGAGAAAACATCTGGAACCGCTTATTGAAAATAAAGAACTAATCACGCGTATTTCTTTGAAATTAGTAAAAGATGCTGTGCTTTCACATCCTTGAAATCAGTAAAAGATGCTGTGCTTTCACATCCTTGCAATCGGTAAAAGATGCTGTGCTTTCACATGCAGAAGCAAGTTCTCGCATCATTTAAAACATGAAGAATCCTTATTAGGCTGCTAAATTACCACAGAAAACCATCGTGCCAGACAAGTGGTAGTGTCCAGTTCCCATCATGCATGACAATGGTACAAAAGCAATACCACAAGAAGTGTTAACCATTTTCCAATGGTCCAATGGTGCATCCGTGAGACAAGAGTGTTTGAGAACATGCACATTTAAAAAACACATTTGAACCAGAAGGTTTCTAGTTAATCTAAACTATTGGCATGGGTGTAGCAGAGAGGCAGGCCTTTTATGGTACCTTAACTTCAATAAAGTTAAGGTGCACAATTGAATTCCCACTTCAGGTTGCTGTTGCCCTAACTCCATTCCAGAACCCGCAGCAAATCCATGATATGGCTTATGCATGGCCTGGATTCCAAGACCGCTTTAGCTAATAAAAGCGGAACGCCACATGGAGGAGTAAATGGACAATTGCTCCTTGTGATAGGACGGTTTAGTAGTGTGCTGCAGATAATCTGGAATTCCTTAATGGCAGTCCTGATGGAAAGGAAACCCTTCATACAACTGTGATGACTAGTTATCAAGAAAGCCATGGCAAAGATGAATCGCAGTCCATAGCACTGTACATTACAACCATGCAGAATCGTTCACTACGGGAACGACCCTGCTACATGACCGATGTCACCACTTACTCCCCCCAAAATCAAAGAATGCAGTTTTTAAAGAATGTGATGCCAACAGAAACTTTGAAATTCTTTTGAGTAGACTTGGCATGGTGTCTATGCAAAACAGATGCAAATTCGACTATAAAGGGTAAGGGCATAGAATCTGCAGGCAGGACGGATGATAGAAATTGTTACAGACTCCTAAATAAACCAGGTTCCTAATCCTGAGTGTGTTCTAACCTGTACTGTTTCCATTGAAACATTAGGTTGCATATGGGTTCTGTCACTCGCACCAGCTACCCAAACAGAACGTTTAATTCAATTGACTTTGACACATCTGGGAAATTTAACAAATCACATTTGTAAAACATATTCAAAACGTGTTGTCTCATAAGAGTCGAGTCTCTACCATTGTGCAACTACTACTAATGTCTAAATAGTGTCTTTGTGATTGATTTGTCTTGCGGCCTGGTAAACTGCACATACGCAAGGCATTATTGTATGCCATTGACGGATTCAATATTTCTATAATGCAGTATGCCTGGCAACGTGAGAGCTTTGTACAACAAATCATCACAAACAAACATTTGACGTGCCGGAGAGAAACACAAAGGCACACTATATATATGCACTGTATACCTGATAACTGGAAGTGGTGTTCAAGAAGCAGCCATTGGGGAAAGTGTTAAAGTAGAATTGCAAACCAAATTCATAAGTGATGTGATATTCAAGACCTGCTAGCAACCAAAGAGAAATGTAATATGCCAGAAAAAATAAAGGCGTTTGTCCAGGTTCTAAACAATCATTTAAGATGATTTCGGAATTGGGCCGGGATGATAGCTCAGGGGCAATCCATGTATTTGTCTTGAAAGCAACATAATGCAGAGAAACACAAGTTTGAATCCTGGCCCGCGCTTAGGAACTTGTTTCCAGTAATAAGCGCCTTATAAAAGATTAATTACATGACAATGGTCGAATCTTTGTTGCAAGTACTAGCTTTTAGATGTGGGACTAGAATCCACACATTTCGGAAGTGGAAGCAATCACTGGCTATTGCTTTGCATTAAAATGCCCTAATTACTCTGGGATGATGGTGTATTATCTCGCAGAAATACGTGTTTTGAATGGGAAGATTCTGAAAAAGGAACCTGAACTGTGAAGAAAACGAATATTCCATTCTGTACTCTTGGAGCCGATAAAGGGCTAAAACATAAAAACAGATCTTTGAAGGTTACTGAGCATTAGTAGGGAATACACACCACTTTAGGGCACTTGCACGCAGGCCTGGGCGATACATCGAGTTTTGGAGATATATCAATATATTTTCAAAATTAATATAGGATGAGACAAGATCGTTAAAATCGAATATATAAACTAGAATTTTTTATTTGCATACTGATATTTTCACAGCTGTGGGTATTCTCAAACAAGAAGAAGAACAACCCTGTATTTCCTCTTTATTTTGGTCAATGTCTTATAAATGAAGGTGTTTGTGACATCTCACATGTAGTTGGCGGCTTAAAACTGAGCATTTAACCCACAAACAATATTGAGATATATATTGTATATCGCCATTCAGCCCAAAAATATCGGGATATGACTTTTGATCCATATCGCCCAGCCCTACTTGCATGCCATTTCTTTTTTTTTAAAATTATTTTTAACAGCGCCAGTACTGTGCCATTTTACCTCAACAGATATCGAGCATGGCAAGGATACCGCAGCAAAAAGTATCACACAAACTTTACGGCTCTAAAGAAGCAGAAATCAGTGAGGATATTACAATAAACATTGTTTGGAAATCTACTTTCATATGATGCATCTGAACTTCAACATTGCAACCAATGCAGTTTTTAGCGAGACGGCTACATAAAATGTTGGTCAGCCCATGCTCTCGCTATTGGATTGTATTAAGAGTTCAAAACACAGGCTCCTCTCTGAAACTAGCACCATAAATGCATGGGATCCCTTCAAGAGGACCAAACTATATCTCTGTTGAAGTACCAAGAAGAGGGAAATAAAAGTAATTGGTGCGGTTACTGAGTTAAGAGCAGACCGTTCACTATTGGCCAGACTACTTTTTGTAAGGAAATCATAGTGTCAAGTCAATAAGACATTAGAGCCCTATGAACTCTCTGCTGTACCACTGTGTTAATGATGATGGAACTATGCATCTTTGCGGGCAAAAAAGCAAACAGGTCGACATCTTGAAGTTGATCCCCTCCATCAGTGCAGAGCAGCAGCACAAGCAGCAGCAATTACCAATATGCCACATTGAAGGATGTTATCTGTTGCAATTGTTGATGACTTGGCAGAGGTACAAGCTTCAGATAAGCCAGAAACGCATTGAGGCATGCAAAGATCTGGTTACAGCATTCACCAAAAGAAGTCCTAGGAGTACACCGAAATACCCTTCATGTTTGAAAAATAAAACAAAGCTCAATAACGAGATTGCCAAGGCCAAGGAAGCTCCAGGAAACCGTGCCAACCCACTACACAAGCAGGGACAGCACAAACAATGTCACTACGAAGAGGCTACCTTCCCACATTGACACCAACAGATGGATTAACTGTTCAGCTAACTCAAAAAATGCTTCAGGATGCACAAATGACCTAAACACTTTGCAGTGGTGGATCACCTCACATTGTTCTTAGTAATTCACAAGAAGAGGAAGACACAAAAAATTCTTCATGCCATCAATAACACAGAAAGAGGATCTACAAAACACTATTTGCACAGCACACTATCATTTTGCTATGAGAAGGTATCCAAAGCTCTCCTGGTCTCTTACATTGTACATGCATCAGAACACACTATTTCAACGTCCAGGGTATTCCTTTCACAAGGCTCTTTAAGGGCTTCTGTTTTTCCTGCATTTCGTGCCATGTCCGGATCTCATTGCACAGGTACTTTGTCAAGTAAAGGTACATTTTCATAGACTGAAGGCACCCTATAAGCACTTTATTCCGTTGGAACACAAACGACATTATGACCAAGCACTGGAAGCATTCATTTGTCATGTTTAGTTTAGTTTGTTTATTTGCATAGCGCAGCCAAACCCTGGGGTAACTGGGTACATTAGACTTATAGAACAACATAGGTTACAGAGGGTTGCACATGCAATAAAGAGCAGATGACAGTAATAAATACAATAAATAGTATGAGGGACCAGGTTACAGAATGGTCCGAATCAATGGATAGCGCCAGAGTTATACGATGGACCAGGTTATAGAATGGTCCGAGTCTATGTATAGCACAGGCGTTACAGTATGAAGGAATTTACTGAGGTCAGATAAACTATTGCTGAGTCGTGAGCAGAGCCTTCACCTTGGTTCTGAACGACCAAAACGAGGAATCGCCTCCAATTTCCGTGGGAAGTGCGTTCCAGCATTTCGCAGCTAACACAGGGAAGCTTGCTCCCCCTGCTGTTTTCAGGTTGAATTTAAGAATGTTTAGTTGGTGCAGATATGGGGATTTGGTGGGTCTGGATGGGCTTTGTCTGGTGAATTTATCTGATAAATAACGTGGGGCTGTCGGGGAGAGGCATTTATGTGCAATGACGGGGGAGAGGCATTTATGTGCAATGACGAGTGAGCGTAATTTGATTCTGTCACGACTAAGGAGCCAATGAACTTCCTTTCTGAAGGTGGAGATGTGGGCCTTGCGTGGAAGATTAAGGGCACATCTAAGGGTGTTATTCTGGAGAACCTGTAATCTATTCAGATTGTGATTAGTGGAGCCAAGAAAGAGCGTGCTGCAATAATCCAATCTGGACAGAATCAGAGCTCTAGCCAGTGTAAGGCAACTGTTGGTGGATATAAATGGTTTACAGGCATTGATACGTTTATTAGTGTAGCCAGTGGATGAGATGGTGGCTTTTATTTGTTTTTTTAAAGGAGCGTGTGGAGTTGAGATAGACACCCAGCATTTTGACTTCTTTTGAGACTATTCTAATATTTCCATCGATGGTGAAAGACTGGTACCGGAGGTCGAGCTTGAGACGGGCCTGGGAGCCCATGATCAGCAGTTCCGTCTTGTTGTCATTTAAACAATTGATGGCATTCTGGGAGAATGTGGCAGCCGAGGAGAGGTGTTTGGTCAGAATTTGATGGTCGACCAGGTCGAAGGCTGCGGACAGATCCAACAAGAGCAGGATGGCCAATTTGCCCTTGTTTTTTGCCTCATCCATTTGGATTTTTAGGTCCAGGAGGGCGTTTCAGTCCCGTGCTTGGGTCTAAAGCCAGATTGCTGCAGACCTAGGAGGTTATCTTCCAAATGTTGTATTTGGAGGTATGCCACTCTGTCTAGTATTTTCAGGAGAAAAGGGACAGTCGTGATGAGTCTGTAGTTGGTCGGTATATTGGGGTCTAGGTTGGGTTTTTTGAGTAGTAGTAGGACCCACAGCTCTTTAAGGTTGTTAGGGACAGACGAGTTCTTAAATGATGAATTGATCAGGGTGGTGATGAATGGAGCTACATCTTTAGCCCCCTCCTTATTAATTGGGCAGGGCACAGGTCCCCTTGACAATTAGAAGGTTTTAGGCTAGCAATTATGTTAACTACTTCATCCTCTGTGACTGGGGAGAAGTGGAAGGGGGGACAGTCTGGTTGGGTGGAGCTAGGTTCAGTGCGAGTGGTCATTGGAGGCAAGGTTAGCTTTTTTAGATTCTATCTTGGCTTGTAGGAAAGCTATTTTGTTTGATAGAGCTTGTTGGATGTTGTCACACCAGGCTTTGTCCTTGATGCAATCGTCAGTGGGGGGCACTGGCGATTCCAATTCTCTTAGGATAGACAATAGCTCTTTAGTGCCAGATTTGCCATTGTGAATTCTTGTGTTAAAAACCTCTTTTTTAGCGTTTGTAATTGCAGTTTTATGGGTGGCTGCTGCAGTGGAGAACCTTCCTTTAGTGGAGAGAGAAGGCGCTTTTCTCGAGCTGGCTTCAGATGTTCTTTTGATGTCCATGTCCATCAGCACAGCACCAGTATAGCTAAACATGCAGAGTTGTACTGGACTGTGTTTTCTAATAAGCAGACAAGCTGGGGAAAATGATCATCCCCTGTAAAAAGTGCTATCATACCGTCAATGAAGGGAGTCAACCGACAGTCACGAAATGCTACCAAGATGACCAATCATGGCCAACAATTCCATCTTGCTTTGGACATGGATGGTACATTGAAAACTGCGAAAGGTTCTCCCGTTCTCTGGGAAATGCATTCTGCTCCAGACTCCATTTTTGCAGTTGATCAGATGTTTGTGTATGATGCAGTCCGCTGTGGAAATATTTAGCTAACATACAAATGTGTCAGTGTGGAGGAAATGATGAACTATGTGAATTTCAAACTGTATCGAACGGAGACTGACTATGAAGGACCTCTGTCCTACCACTAGAAAGAAAAGGAAGTCTAAGTTTTAACCTAGACTAGCTTTATTTCCCCCCCCTTTTAGTAACTGAATGCTGAATGGAGGCCGTCTTTCTGACCCCCTCCAAAGAGTTCTCAGATTCTCCTCCAATCTGATAAGGATTGTCCTATACGAAAAATGTCTTTGTCTTCCTTTTGCAGATTACCATATAATCCTGGTCAAGTCTTTGAATACAAAACAGCCAGCAGAAATTCGTGTTCACAGAAGCAACAAGAATCACAGTTATTACTGGTCTAATGGTTCAAATGCAAAGATTCCTCAACACCGGGTGGGTTACGGGTCTACTCCACCGAGCTTATTACCCTGTTTTCTTTAACACTTCCTGGGGTTCTCGTGCGTTCAGCCCTACATAGGTTTTGGACTGTTTAGGCCGGTTTGTGGTCTTGCTTTTCTCAATCCCTCCTGTGGTACTTGTGTACTCAGCTAGCTTGGGGCTATGTTAGTCTGGTTTGTACTTTTGGTTTCCCTCAACCCCCCCCCCCCCCGGGGTCTTTGTGTGCCCAGTCAGACAGGGGCTAGCAGCCTGGTTGAATCCATTAGGCTTTGACGATTTTGTTTCACTATTTGTACCTTTTTTTTTTTTAAACCATAGAAAGTGGGGGGAGACCCCCGCAATCAGCCCTTCCAGCCCCAGACCCTCTTGCCATGGACACGCATAAAACATTTCCGACCGCGGCACCCCGCCATGAGTTTTCCTGACTATCGTTTACCTTGACACACGATATAGCTGATCTAACGTGTTGATCTCCTGAACATCCTCACTCAACATTTCCTTTTTGAAGAGCCGCGAAGCGCCCAAAGGCAAACGATTCGGCACTACAGGGGCCTTTTAGGACTCTTCGGTCACAAACGCCCGCAAGCACGTATACTAAGAGCGAGAGGCAAGAAATTCCATAACACCGCACCACTGTGCACACAGCAACAAGCCACAAAAAGGCACTATTGTGGTCACACATCAGGAGTACAGTTCCTTGAAAGCAACAAGAATCATTGATTCTCAATGAAAACCTAAATCATCAGGGAATTCTTTATTGCTCCCATAGAGACCAGAGATTGCCCTGATGAAGGACCGAGGTCTAAAATGCATCAGGGACGTCGGCCTCTGCACAACGATTTCATCAAATAAATAATAGAAAAAAAAAGAAGAATTCCACACATGTTCTTTGAACATCATTGTTTTACACACAACATTAATGGAATTTGACATGATTTTGAATTACTTATAGTAGTATTCACTACCACCATTGGCATCAACAGTTTCTGGTTTTTTTGCATGTCACTGTCGCCCAGATGCCCTATTTGGCGAAAGTGTGAAACAGGGCAGATCAATATCTTGGCTCCCCTATCTGTCAACACAGAAGGGGCACTTTAGCAGGCTACCAGTTGTCATCAAGGGTTATCAAAAATTCCAAGCCAGCTGAGCCTTACCTTGGGAAGACCCAGACTTATTGTTCATTTCCCTTCCCTGGATGGGGTCTAGTGGTTAAGATGTCATATTTTCCACTTGACCAAATTGTGTGATCTTTGTCAAATCATTATCTTCAGTTCACCATTTCAGTTTTCCCCATTTACCTAAATTATCTTGGGGGGGGGGGCTTGTGTTGAAAGCGCCTAGAGACTAGCTAATTACTGGTAAGCAAAATGCAACCAAGGGAACTTTGCAAGGCAGACCAAGTGCACTAACCCAAAACCAAATACATGATACACTTTTAAGAAGTATATGACCTATTTTTCCAAACACCAAAAAGGCATAGCTACGAGTTTGGCAGACTTAAACCATGGCAAAGGCAGTAGGTTGGGCTTTTATATCAGCAAAGTAACATTGTAATGCAATATCAAGTGGTCCTACACAGTAAAAAAGAACTAGAGCAGGTGGCTCCAGCTTCCCCTACCTTGCACCCTCACATTGGAATGCCCTAACTCCTACCCTCTGAGGCGAGGCATCTCACATGGCATTTCAAAAAGCCATGAAAACTGTGCTCTTCACATGAAGTACGCTACGCTCTCCAGCTAAACCTGTTAAAACTGCAGAAATGTACCATGCTTATATGTATATTTATATGCATCCTAATGTATATTTGTTCAACGTATAACTATTGTTCCCCATTGCCCTCACCCTGTAACTAAGCTCCTTGCAAGTAACAGCACCTCGATGCCCAAGGGCTGCTGTGCGCTATATACATGTAATAAATAAATAAATACATAAAGGGCATTTTGAATACACTCTTATTCCTTGACAATGATTGTGCGTGGATCCTTATTGATTTCTGGCGCTGCATTTTATGTGGCTCGAGGTGGTCTCTTTTTGAGCCTTGTGCATGCTTTACTTTCTACCGGAGTAGGGGGACTCACTCCAGTACTCCACTAGACAGCTGCCACTGACCCCCTAGCGCGGGACACTGAAGGTTGATATTCCAAGACCCCTTCTTTTTTCACACTAAATAAATACACAGCCCAACATCCACAACGTTTTTGGGCTGCCTCTTAGGACAAGGTCCTGTAAGAGAAGAGCAAAGGGGCGGGGGGGCTAATTGAATAAGTGGCAGAGGCAACATGCCGAACCTGAAATACTGAAGAATGCAGATCAGAAGAACCGGGTTCCCGGGCTCTGCTAGGTTTCTAGGTCAGTCATAGTGGGGTGGGGGATGTGGGACCCCAGGTGCAGACTGCTGCTCAGTCTGCTACTGGCGGGGAGGCCTGCCATTACAGCGAGGACTCCATGGACGACAGGAGCAGTGCCTTTAAAACTAAGACTGTTACGCGCTAGCCGGGTTGTAAGCAGTGAATAAATGCTGTCCCTTTGGAAGGGATGAAATTGCCGGGTTATTTTGGCCAAGTTGGCATCACTTGCCACGGACAACGGGTTGCAAATTCAAAGACTGCAGAGCAACGCGTCCAAGTGCTGAAACAGTGGCCGCGCCAGCATTGAACACGCGGAAGCTGCCAGTTTCGCTGCCCTCTTATTGCCTGGCACGAATTCACAGGGAGCCGTAAAAAGTCAAATAAAAAATGCAAGAAAGCCTCATGAAAATCCTATAAAATGAATTCGAATAAACACCGGGGAGAGAGCGAGGGAGACCCGCGCACAGCGCCAAATTAGGCATTCGAGCGCACTGTTGGGATCTCCAGTCAGACGGCCTTTCCCTTTGCACCCCAACCCTGACCTGCAGCACCCACTCACCCACATCATACGTGCCCACATTTGACTTTACTTGAGAGCATGAGATAGATAAGGAGCATGCAATTTGCCCACTGACTTGCATTGAGGCCAGGCACATTTTAGAAGGGACTAGGGAAACAACTATTCTAAAATGTCTGGGTTCCCCCTCCTAAATAGGGAGGGGCTGGCATTTTATGTGACATGCCTGTACTGGCGCTTTAACAGCTCACGCAACGCATCGCAATCCTGCAATGCACCCCAACCCAGCCCCCCTCACCGATGAGCCTTTACCAGGGATCCAATCAGCAGTTGCTAAAAGCAGCTCCTGGATATTACGCATCACCCGGCAAGTAGGAGATACCTTTGGGGAATAAGGAGCCATCAGTGAGCCACAAATCCAACTGCCACATTGAATGTAAACTACAACTTTTTGTAGTTCTATATGACCAAATGTGTTTTAAATGTTATCTAGATGTGTTCTAATACTCCTTAGCACCCTGGCGGGGGTGCCAGCCAATCAAGTGGCAAGGAACTCAGGCTTGAACCGCCAGTGGAAGCCTGCATTCCATGATGCCTGGCAGCCCGCTCCCCCCGCTGCCATGTTCCCCCCACCCTCCAACCGCTACATAACTTATTTTGGTGGTGGCTGGTGCTGCAGCCGCATCTGCTCCTTCCCCTGCCTCCCGCAGGCCACCATGGAAAGGGAAGAGGGTCTCTGTACGGAGCCCCGCCTTCCCTTTCCATGGCTGTCATCTTTGTGAAGGATTTTCCTTCGTACAACGGGACACCGTGCGCATCCCGTTGAACGAAGGAAACATTCTTTTTTTTAGCACTCCGGGTCACCACTTTGATAGTCCGGGTGCTGATGCCCTTAAGCCCCCGTTCCCAGGGCTGGAACGAGGTGTAACGGCCCGGAGCCCTCGATAATGGTCCGAGCGGCCGGCCCGTTACGCCCCCACCCCCCGTTCCACCTCTTGGAACGGGAGCTTAATGCCACATTAATACACATTCCAAAACACAGCGAGATAATAAATACTATACTATGCTACATCGCTATATTTGAATGGCACCACTTGGGTTGGGGAGTCAAAACTAGCTCCCGGCAGCTGTTGGTGTCATGCTCTTCTAGACTAGAAGCAGCAGCCAATTAGCTCCAAGCTCCCCTCGAATCCTGCTTTAGTAAATCTGATACACCACTCCTCCAATGCAACCCAAATCTTGAGCAACTGCACTGCCTGATATACTGGTGCTCAGAGCCCGTATAGGCCTCGGATTCCTCCACAATACGGATCTGTGGGAGATCCTGCCATTCCAGTGTCTGGGGTGTACGCCCACAGCCTGCACTGCCATTGATTCATTGCATTCAAACCCTAACCCGTAGAACTCCGTCTCCCAGAATTCACTCACAGTCCATGAAATGCACTCTAACTGCTCTGGTACTGAGATCCAACCAATGATCGTTCAGACAATGCTCCCCCTTCCTAACCTGAGACGGTATCAGGGCCCTTCAACCCTTTCAAATGAATGGGGCCTCGAGCCTCACAGCCCCCCCCCCCTTCATCTGCCGCATGTTGCCCGTCAGCAGTCTTGCACCAGCAAAATATTCATTTTTCTATTCTCGTTCTGGGCCTTAAAATGTGCGCTTTGCACCACTCACGTTACAAGCTGCATTTTCTCTTCCCATGGAATATCCAGAAGTGTTACCTCATTGCCTTTCTAACACTGGTTCCTCAACATCAGCTCCTTGCTGACAAAGAAGGGTTTAGAGCTCTTCAGTGACCATTTAGTGTTTTAAGCACCCTGCTGGCTGGCCGTCTCGGGTAAATCGGCGGCTATTAACCTCACCTTTATAGCCATTTTAATGTATGCACCCCACGGGTGCCTCAGTCTCGTTTCGCGCTCAGCAGGGGGCCCTGGCCATCATGTTGAAATGGGCCCACACACATCTTCAGCCGGGCCCCTTCCTAACCCGCAAACATGGGTGGTCTGGCATTTTACCCCCACGACAAGCAGCCCGGACACTAGATGACGGCCGCCCAGTTTCGGCACTGTTACAAGACTCCCTCCATACACACTACTGCAAACAACGCCCCTGCCTGCATTCTGGAGCACAGCCACAGAAAAAGCAGGCTTCTAACGCAACTGATAAAGTCGCCGTGCCACCAGTTAACGGATTAATGCTCTTCATCAAACACTTTGCCCTAAATCAGATAATACAACAAGGCACAGCGCGTGGGCAACGATAGATAGAAATGCAAAGCAAAGGATAACAAGTCTGTTGTTCAGGAGCTCGTGCTGTCCTTCACTGGACTGGTGCCAATATCAGCCATTTCATGTCTACACCATTTGTACTGTGTACTGGGATTTCATCGACATATATGACTATGTGGTTATTCACTATGCGGCAAATTACTGGTTAAAAAAAAAGGTACATGTAGAGGTTATAGAAGGGTACGGTGGTTAGGGAGCTGGAAGGACTACGTGGGGAAACGCAGCATTAAAAGAAAAAAACAAAGGCAATTTCCATAAAGCAAATGATCATTTAGTAATTTACTGCAATGAAACCACAGGGAACCATGGATCGCTCCAATCTGAATTGCCCCCAGATCTTAGCAACAAGCGCCAAACTGAAGGAGCTTTCAACCATGAAAACGGATAGCAAGCAGGCTTGGCTGATGGGGCAATCAGAGGCAGCCCAAGACTCTAGTACTGGCCATCCTCTTTACAGAATGGACACCTTTTGGGGACACCTGGGCAAATGTCAAGTTACTACACTGGGTTTAACCAATGTAACCAAGCACACATGTTCAAATGCATTATGTATTGCAACATTTCGCCCAAAACGCCCCCTTGGATGGCACTCAAACAGGAAAGGAAGGAACTGGCATGTGTGACTGAGGCTATTTTTTTATTGGTGCTTGGGCCGATGTTATGCCCCAGTGCGCCCCGGATGAACGGGAGCAGTGTAGACGCGCATTCCGGGTAATTTGTCATCGGTTTGCAATGAGGACTGTAGGATGGAGCTGCTGCTTAACCTAAATCGCAGTCACCGCCGTATTCCCGTTATGCTACTAATGCAAGGGTGTATGGTTTTGTCTCTTTATAAGGGAGGACTTAGCTGGGTGGGGATAGGAAGCGGGCAGGGCGGACTGCGCCATAAAATTGTCTCGGGCACCAATGAAAAAGTGGCCCACAGTTGCAAATGGCTTTTCAGTCCTTTTGTGACACTGTTTGAATAGTACCCAAGGGGGAGTTTTTTTGATTAGTTGTGATGCAGATTGTGCATTTTAAAGAATATTTATTCAGCAACACTGGTCAAAATTAGAGTGCATTAACTCATTAAAATGGCCCAAATTGGCCCAAAAAGTCGCTCAATTTGAGCTAAAAAAAAAAAAAGAAAACGGCCAACACCAGCATTTTGTGTTTTTGCTTTGGCCATGGGCCTATTGCCCTATAGGCCAGTCCGAGCCTGGAAGCGGGGTAGTGATAACACGGAGCAAGGAAGCCTTAAACTTGTAGCATGCCAACGCCCAGCAGTTTAATGGCCCATCCGCTCTGCCACGCGACACCCCTCCTGCTATACCGGAAGTGAGTTAATAGGCGCCTACAGAGGACAGACTGTCCAGAAGGCTGGCACTGCAGAGGATAGTTCAGGAACACCAGGCATTTTAGGTCAATGTACTTTAGATTGTTTTTTGGGATGGCGGCGCAATGGGTGACATTTCAGAAGGGTCGTGATACCACCTTTAAAAGACACATACAGGTACAGCTTAGGAAGAATCAAGCAGCTGAGTTTCATGTACATCAAGACCGCAAGGTCCACGCGCTGCCATTCCAGCTCTCGTATTGCTCCTTAGTTAGACCAAAACTTTTATCCGAGGAGAGGTGGGTTTTAGGGTTTTTTTTTTTTTTTTAGAGTGGGGGTGCTGTGCATTGTCCCAGAACTACAATCCAGACCCGCATCTGATGCCGGGGCAGGGTGGCGAGTGGCTACTGAGGGGGCAAAGGCATTTTAAATGATTCGAGGTCAGTGGTGGCTGGTGGCGAAGTGGAGGCGTAGTCACATTTCCCTTGAACTGGTGCGTTTGGCAGAATGTCATGAGGGAGTCCTAAGTAAGGTAGGGAAGTTGGGGGCGGGGTTTATCCCCCAAATGTCCTTTTAAATAATGGGTCGAAAAGGTGGATTAGCAGCACAGTTTGAGAAAATGGGGTAAAAAGATACACTTTACAGTGTCTTAAGGCGTGAGAAAAAACAATAGTTGCTAGGTCACCAACACACATGGGAGCTTTTTACAACATTTTCATGATGCCCATTTCCTCAAATATATACCAGCATTGCCACTGTAAATCACTTTGTTTTGCCCACATTATATGCCATCCCTGGAAATCTCTCACTACAACGCACCTCACAAAATATGACCGCATTCACACTATGTATCAATTTGACAAGGATGTGCTCACAAAATGCTCCAGTGTTCCCATTCAAACCATTCATGTTGTGCATAAACATATGCTGCCACTGCAGGGATATACCACTATACCACTCTGAGGATGGCAGTGCCGCCCCCTTCCCAGCCTCAAACGAACACATGCATGCGTGATTCCTGCGTGCGTTTCCTTGCTCTCCCCCTCTCTCCCCCTCCCCTCACCCAGTAGCATGCACACTGACGCTTGCATCAATGCACACATCCAACACATGACACTGGAAACTCGCCCGCACACACTCCTACACTTTTGTTGTTAAGCATCTCTCCCGTTCGGGGCCTGGCGAGACGTCAGGACTTTTGCTGCAGTCAGGCAAGCACGCACAGGCTGAGGTAGGGATCTCAGTTTGCTCGCCAAAGAACCCTTGCCCGGGCTGCAGTGTGGCACCTCTGTAAGCCGCACTGTGCTCAGTCCTTGCCTGCTCACTTCTGTTTATTGAAGAAATCTCAGGGGCGTGCACAAGACAGCAGGAGATGCCCGTGTCCCTTGGGGAGAGGGGCAACTGTCCCCCCACCCCTCTCTGGCTCTGCCACTGCTAACCTGTCAACAGTGCTAACTTGAGTGTTATTTGGCTAAACCACTGGGGCCAAGCCCTTATTACAATTGGTCTCACCAACTCGCTGCATTCACGAAACCATTTGAAGGAATGGTATGGTTACAGTACAAGAACTAAATACCTCTGAAAAATGTCAGTTATGGTTATGACGTCATCCATAACTTCTCCCACAATTCGCTCCTCATGACATCACAATGCACATCAGTGCTAACATCACATATGACACTACCACTAACATCAAACCCGCCATCAGCATGGTTCTGCTCTACTCGCCCTTCAACCGGGGCACATGCCCCATTCCCATATCCAGAGTACTTCCCACAGGGCATGCTGCGGCAAGGGGACAAGGCCCACTCACACTCCCCATATAAAGTACTCATTCCCACCCCAAACACAATACTGCAATCCTCGTTTCCCTGCGGGCATGGGCAAATTGGTACGGTCATGTGTTTGGTCAGTGAGGTCATATGTCAGAACACGCAATGTCATGTTGGGGAGGGGGGTTATGGTTGCACTAATAAATAGAACAGAACATTGTGGTGTTTTTTTTTTAGGTTTTGTTCGATAACCAATACACCCCTTCAGCTGAAGTTTTGTTCAGGAAATCCGTTTGTGTTTTAGGTTTAGGTTATTAGGGGAAGGGGTTTGGGGGTTAGAGGTGGGCGAGGAGTGGGTGGAGGTAATAAAACTGGTTTCGAGTTGGTATTCGAAGGATGTGTAGAAAGTGTTGAATTGTAATGAAAAAGCTCATTGCATGTTAAGTGAACACTGGCCAGGATGCAAAATATGAATACAAACAATTTATAAAAGTACAAAATATTTACCAAAGAAGGCCAACTTTAAAGACTGTTTTCAGTGCATGTATTTTTAATAACATTTTAACCAAGCTAACCTAGCCATAGCGCCCAACGTGAATGACCCGCAGCCAAGTTCTGTGGATGCTGTACCCAGACAATAGCGCACCCGGCAAAGTGAACTGTACAGACCACAGGGCATGCCTGTTCAAATGGCCAACCTTGTGCCCAGGGTATGGCATTTGGCCTTGCCCTGAGCATAGTGATCCTCGATGCAGTGTTGGGCAATGCCATCCAGGAGGCAGTTGTGGCCAGGCCACGTCCTTTGACCATTTCCTGGGCACAGTGACCAAACCGGTATCATCCACACATGGAACCTGCCTGCAGGGCATGGCTTGCCTAGGGCACACTGTGGGTACTTAAGCCAGTGAATGGCCTACAGCAATGGCACATGTACAGTAACCCTTCCTGGAGTCATGACATGGGCAGTGGCGCTATTTAGCACACCACTTTGGCATACCTTTTGGCCCCTCCTAGCACATCCTGAAACACTTGTGTATGGGCGAAATACAAATAAAATATCATAGCCGGTCAAGTGGCACAGCGAGTAGAGCGCTCGCTTTGACATCCGTGCAGAGCCTGCTGGCGCAGGTTCGAATCCCGGCGGGGCCAAACTCAGCCTTTCATCCTTCCGAGGTCGATAAATGAGCACCACACACCGTGGGTAATAATAAGCAGCGCTCAGATACCTGAGGGTTTGTAGCGCTATATAAATGCCAAATTAATTATTATATCATATCCTGGCTTTCTGCAGTGGACGTGGAGCTGGCATGAAACTCACACGGGCATAAGATCCCTGCCTATACGCAACGCGTTCAGGCCACAATGACTCTTCCTGTACACCCCACAGTTAGGGCCCCAACGCCTGAGCCCCTCTGACTAGTAGGTCCTCACTATGAACTCCACTCCGATCAGTACGTTCTATCAACTGGAGTCCCGCAACCAGCGAGCGCATCTGAGCGAACGCGCTTCAGACTAGAAGAGTCTCATAGAAATAACCTTTTAGAGTACAATGCTCTAACCATCACACTACAATCAGACCAAGTACCAGTGCTCTCAGACTAGGAGGATCGCAAATTCAGTATCACTTCAGACAGAGATCGGAGCGGATTACATTGACGGTCTCCAAGTAAAGCCCCATCGGACTAGAAGGGGATAAATCAGATTTTCTGACAAGGAGGATCTCGGAGGATCCTGGTCTGCTTAGCTTTGACACAGAGCCACAAATCCTCAGATTAGCATCGTCGTCTCTTAGAGGTTCTCAGACTAGCGCAAACGATGAAAATTTGGCAGCGGGGAGCCACCTACGTGTACGTCAACACACAACAGATCCTCCACCATCAAATTACGCATTTCAGGAACATGAGCTCCCCAACCTCAATGTCGGATCCCCCCAATCTATGAAATACTTGGAATTAGAGCCAGTGCTCCCCAGACTGGGAGGCTTTACGAGTCCAAAGTACTCCTACTGGGCGAGTGTCAGAGTTCGTCAAGCTATCACAAGATCATATCACTCGTATTAAGAGGGCATCAGAGCTGCACCAAAAAAGCGGTATGCGATTTGGGGGAGGGGAAGGAAAGTCATGGGCACAGAGAAACAGGCACCAGGGAGCGACAGGAAGGGTGTGGGCATGAGAGGTGGCAAGCTCAGTGGGAAGGGTCGAGATACAGACAAGAATGTGGCGGGGTCAGAGAAGCTTCATGGAGTTGGGGTAGGAGCAGGGCACGGTGACATGGGAATGAGAGAGGTGAGTGATGGTGGCCCCAATAAAATATCATGTGTTTCCCATGCCACATTCCTCTAGCTTTGAAGTGTTGAAATAACAGATGTGAATATCTCAATTAGATGGTACTCAATTTATCGAATGCTCCCTCCGGGACTTCCTAACTGTCCCTACGCTAAACAAGTATTAGTGTTCCAATAGGAAGTTGGGGATAGTGCCTTTCAAATACTCAGGTGGACTCGGCTAAGTTCACTCAAGACACAACTACCCTCCTATACTTTTTACCTAGCCCTCCTCTTATTCCTCTCCCCAATCCCCTGTCCCTCTGATGTTTCACTCCGCCTACCTCTCGCCTCCACCATTTGATGTCACTTCTCCTCAGACGCCACTTCACTATTCCTATGCTACTCTCCTCCTCCCACTGCTACTTAAACACCCTCCTTTCACCCAGTACCATTCACTTCACATCTACTCCTTGCACTACCTTCTACTCATTAACCACACAAGTGCGCACATTCAAACTGCAGAACCACTTTCACTCCTAAGACAATTCCTCCCCTTTGCAAACAGTGCCCGCCACAAGCAGTCACCACTTTCTCCATTCTGCTGGTCTCCTGTGCTGCTTACCTCACCAGAATAAACCACACCTCTTACGTCCAGTTCCTGGCTTACATTCAACTCCCTCTGGGGTGATTATCCATCTTTCCCTGCCAATCTACACCAGTCTGCCCCACAGCGTGTATGTGCAGGCAAAAGTGTCCAAAAGGGGGATAAGCCCCACCCACTTTCATTGCCCGGGTTGGCCACATATTGAGGATGGCAACATTAAAAGTTCACTGCTCCCATTTGTGATTTGGGGCTTGGCTTCCTGGAGCCCAACAGTAAGTTGTTTGAGGAAAGGTGGTTCCTGGTTTTCTCTAGGTCCCTGGTGGGCTAGTGGCATAGCCAGCGCTGGCCAATGGATCTCGGGACCTGGCCTGCATGATAATCATGCCCGCAGCCCCTCCCTAGGTCACGGAGGGTCTTTGGCCCTCAGCGAACCTGGGGGCTCAGTGATCTAATCTGCACTGAGCACCCAGCTTTGCGCGTAGTTCACCTCCCCACCCACCCACCACGGTGGGCGTGCGGGATAACAGCAAGGCATACATGAGGAACAGTAGACCGTAGGCTACAAAGGGCTATTACTTCTTTAATTAAGGAAGTAAGAAATACAGCAGTGAGCAGTGGGGAGGGGCACAGAGTGCAAGCAGGTAAAGCCACACCCACAAGAACTGGGGGCTACATCAGCTGTGCGAGGCCCCCTCAAGTTAGTAAAGAGCATTGTCTTTTGTGCCCTCGTCGATGGTGAGGGCAACAGTGTGTCTATTTGTGACAAATCAACTTCCAGGGCACCAGTGGTCCAGGGATGAATATTTCTAAAGTATCAATCAGCCTCTAGTACACCAGAAGCGATCTGAACAGATTGGAAACACAAGTCAATTATAAGCCTCTGGTAACATGGACGGAACAGCAGTCTCATCTCCGAAAGGTCTTGGATCGTTGTTAGTTGCAACACAGCGAAAATACAATTATTACCCAATGTCAAAACGGACTGTCCAGTCAAGGTTTTACAAACATATCTACTTTATTATCATCACAACAGACAGTTCTAGCACACAACAAAACACAACCCACCCTATAAAGGAAGACAGTTTCAAGAAGGAAAAGGGATGCTCTCTGGATACTGACCGGACGGTAGTCAAAGTAATTAATCGCAATCGTTCAGGGATACTTGGTTTCAAGACAAAGGGAGCAATGGGTCGTAAACTGTCAATAGGGGCTTTTGGAGAAGGACCAGGGGGACAGAACCAAACCACAATGTACCTTGTGCTTGTACAAGTTCTTGGTCGACAGGGCCAAATTGTTCTCAGGGCACTTTGCAGAGCAGCTTCTGTGACAGAGTTCAAGACGGGAGACAGCTGTGGATCTGAGGCGGCAGACAGTTCGGCCAGCGAGGCTGGATAGACGGCTGTAAGCTGGCCTACACATCGGCTCGGGGTCAGGAATCGTCTCTGTGCTGATCGGAAGCACTGGTGACTGCGGAATAACAGGCAGTGGAGCAGTCAATTGCAGCTCGAGAGGCTGGACTGGCTTGAAAATGTCCTTTAAGGCGTGCGTCGGTGGATGCTTGTCGATGCACTCATGCTAGCATTTTCACTGGGCTTGTGTCGTACTTTAAGCCGGATGGCCCAAAGCTGAGAAGAGTGTTGCAGGCAACTGCCTTGTCCTTGGTTTGGTTCAAAGACTCTATGGCACTTCCCACCTAAGAAGCTTGCTGCAGAGCCTAGCAGGGCACGCTCTGTGCCGACTGCGTACCGGTTCTGGACATGCTGGAGGGTCCTATGTATTCCATATCTCCCACTGTTCCCTGGGAGATGTTTAAGGGAGGGATCTTGCTTCCCTCTTTGGAAATCCCGGCCTTCCTTTACCGTCGGAAGCTGTAAGGCAGACTGTAACTTCAGCCAGAGTCCTATGCAGAATTCTTCTCGTTAGTCCTTGCAAAGTCTTTAGATCATCTACCCAAAAGAGGGGCTCCGCCCTCTTTTAAAACCAAATGGGCCACAGTGATTGGTGTAGGCTAAGCTTACCTTAAACCAGTCCTGGGTCCCCACCAACAATCTCCTGTATGCCTGGGGTCATAACCAGAGTGCTTTGCAACAGAAAAGGTAAAGGGCTGAACACATAAGTCCCACCTATATTACTGTCTGTTGTTCATCCAAGGTGGTCTCTGGTTAATTGAGCTCTCTGAGGTTCCTGATTAAAGTAACACGTCTCCCTTGAAGGTTCGGCGAGAACAGACTGTCTCCTGCACACCACATTCTCGTACCTTCTGAATGGGGTCCCCCTGAGGGGGTTATCAACTGTAAACACCTAGTCCCAGACATGACAGCTCACTGTCATTGATACTTTAGGACGGGAGCTGGCTTCAGGTTGACACAGTGCATATGAAAGGGGTGTTGGGTTTTCCGGTCTCCTTTGCCAAGCCTCTGCAGCCAGGCCCCATGTGGGCCTGATTGAATTAAACTTTAATTAGTATGCAAAGCTGCCACCAGCAGCAGAGCTTAAACAAAGGGGAGGGGCTGATCCATGGAACCTTTGTTAGTTAATTAGGCTGGTCATGGCAGGAGGAAGGTTTTGCACTCCCCCCCCCCCTTCGGAGATGCCTCAATGTACTCTTGGCTGTCAAATCCCAACTGAAAATTACAGGGGGGACAACACCTGTAGGCTGTGTTCACCCAGTGTGCAAAGGTCTATGAGTAGGTCGTGCAGAGAGCATAGGAAAATGTGTGCGGATTAGCCCCCCCACACATTTATCCAGAGGATCATCTACCATCATTCAATTTCTTTTAAAATTTCAAAAAGCCCAGGTGAGCGAACACCCACGGTGCGGATGGTCCAATTCCTCACACTATGGCTAACAGCATCTCGGGCTGCAGATTGTTCAATTGAACATCCACCGCGGCCAGCCAGCAGTGATTGGTAAGCGCAGTGAGAAGCGCACGCAATGAATCCATTATGTGCCGTGGTGAGAAACCTGTTGTAGGCAACCCATATAGACCGGTGTACAGGTGGGTGGAATGGGTGTGGCAGGGTTAACCGCGAGTCTAATGTGAGGAGAAAGGCAGCAGTATACTGGCTTACCTTCCTTGTTTAGGGATTTCGGAATTGAAAGGCAATTCTGTCAGTCGGAGCCTCCCTCGCCGAGCGGACGTTGGGGGGGGGATAATAGAGTACACAGTGAACAATAATGCAGCAGAGGTAATAATGCATCAGGGCAAGGGCCGGGCACCAGCCGCGCCCCGGACAGGCCCAGACTAGGGTCTTGGGCCATGGAAGGGGGCCGGCTTCACCTGCTGACTCCCTGGGGATGGCTCATGACTCAGGATGTCGCAGTGGCCAATCTGCAGCTCAGGGCCTCCATGTGGGTATATTCGATGCAAGGTGCATACAATCTATCAGCAACCGGCAGGAGCGCAGACTGGAGTTGTACACAGACAGGCGCCTTAAAAGCGGGCCTTGTAAGGGGGCCAGCTTTGCCCGCCGGCTCCCTAGGGATGGCGCTTCAGGATGTTGCAGCGGCTAATCCGCAGCCTGCAGAGGCGGTAGGGGGGCGGATTGAAGCCCATGTGCAAAAGCAGTGGGTACGGGCGCCATTTGTAAACGGAGCTGATGCTCCGGTTCAAGTAACGGGAAGCCGCCGGTGCTCACCTTGAGCTTATTTTATGATTTTATTCAGTGTCCTAAGCATGTTTAATATTAGTGGTCATATCTGCGCCGGCATAGTGGACTGGTAGCCAGCCTCCAGAATACAGGTAGGTTGCTCTGTTCTGTGACAAGTCTAAACATCTGTGCAATTATTTTGAACATTTTCTGTGAGCAGAGTTCAACTGCCAGCTCAGCCCCCCTCTGAAATCGACCTCCTCGGAACTCTACCCCATCCTCCAAACCTGGCCCCCACCCGGACCCTTGTGGGAGACCCTTCACATTTTTTCCATTTGCACCACTAGGCATAGGCAGTGCCGGCCCCAGGTCTGCCAGTGGCCCTGTGCGAGATTTTGCCCTCTCCACAAATGCAGAACAGCTGTTGTTGCCCCTGCGAGCCCGACTCCTTTTCTCGGTCTTGCTCGGCATAGCCATCCACTCGGGCAGCAAGCTGCATTAGCGGTTTCTCTTTCTTACTGGTACGGCGTCCGCTGTTTGCTTGAACGCTATACTGCGCGGAAGCGGCTTCCCTTCCTCGGCTCACTGGCATGCTGTGTTGGATCACCGCCCCGGAACTCTGTGTAGAGGTTGCATCTTCCTCGCTTTCCCACGCCAGTGCGTAGTGGCAGACCAGTCTTCCAGTGGCTTCTTTTTGATGTTTCTCTGTACGGATGGGGTGCAGTGCCACCAATTCTCTTGCTGGATCAGGGTTGGCGACCTTTTTTCATCAGCTAGTATTTTCTGAAGTTGCAAAAGCACACTGGCCAGTCTCTGGGT
This sequence comes from Ambystoma mexicanum, assembly GCF_040938575.1. Lineage (NCBI taxonomy): Eukaryota > Metazoa > Chordata > Amphibia > Caudata > Ambystomatidae > Ambystoma > Ambystoma mexicanum. Next base: position 1,016,759,037 of record NC_090923.1, on the reverse strand, counting down.
TCTGCGGAAAGGTTGGAAACAAGGGTTTGCACAAGCACACACACACTGGCACAAGAGTTGGGAACAGGACTTGGGTCCCTCTTCTGTGCCCCGCCTCCCTCATGGGTAGGACTGGTGCTGGATTACCCTAATGACAGGGCCAGTGAACTGGCAGTGTCACCTTCTGCAGTCCTTTGGGAGGTGCTGGTACCTTTAGAAGATGCATCACAAGGTAATGCAATGGTAAACAAACAGTCTGCTATTGAACGTTTTTAACTCATCATTTTGTGCCATCATTTCACTACTATGATGTAAATTGTACATACTTAAAAAGAGTATTTAATATATTTATGCAAAAACAAAGCAGTGATGGTGAAGTATCTGATGTATCCTGCCTCCTGCAGGATCTACCCTGAGCCAGTAATAACAAGGAGCAGGAACCAGGCTGACTCAGGTATGTAGAAAATAGGAAACACGCTTTATTCTCTTGGTTACAGGTTCAGTATAGAATATAGGAGAGAGAGATCATCAGTAGCTTCTTCCCTGGTTCCCTGCCCAGCTCCAAGTCCCTAACCGTCTCCCTTGGAATCTCCAAGAGCCTGAACACTCCAAGCTCCCCTAACATTCCACTCACCTCTTACACTGACTCAGACCTCATTCATACACATGCAGGATACCACATATCCCCCCCTTTTACAATCAAAAGAAAACACACAAACACACAACCATGCTAGGACTAACACCCACAATATTTTACTAGTGCTCCTTCCACCCTGGCCTGCCACACCAGGGTCTTGGTGCCGCCACCACCAAGCACAACCTTGCCACATGGGCAAACAAAACAAAACAAAACTACAGCCATCGACCCTCTTAAACTAAACACCTTCCACCAAGACTGCCACTCTTGGCCTCAAGTCTGCCACACTTGAGCACAACCCAAAACGCCCCAAAAATAGGCTAACTACCTTGCCAAAACTGTGTAGCCACGAATCTTGCAAACTTACACAGGGCCATCACAATAGTCCTAAACATGCCATCAAGGATCCCATGCACTCTATCAACTATCCCAACAACCATGCCTCATCCTCCTCTCCTAAGGAAAACATGAAAAGGAATGAAAAACCTAGGAAAGAGACATACAACACAAAGATCACGGAAAACACAACCACAAAAGGAAGAATTTGTGGCTTAAAAATTGCATAGCACAAGCTATGAAAATTGTTAACCTGCAATTACTACCAGATGACAAAATTAGTAATGCGTTGCACATTCACGTTTGCAAAAACCAAAAATTCAGATGTAAACATTTTGACACTACCAGATGAAAAGAAACCAGTAGTGTAGTGCAATTTCAAAATTTTGCAAAACCCAAAAGCTCCGACACACCACTGGGATGAAAAATGTTTTGATCCCAGTGGTGCTCCTCGTTATTACTGGCTCAGGGTAGATCCTGCAGGAGGCAGGATACATCATTTGGCGACGAGGATCAAAGTGAACCTTGAGAGACAGCTGAGAGATCGAAGGCTCTAAGAAGAGAAATGCCCATTTACCAGCGCCAAACAGCTCTGAAGTCAGTGAGCTGTTGGAATTAAATGTGGAGTTGGCGCCATCGAAGGAGGTGACTGACTGTAGCATTGGAAGCACCAGTCAGGCTAAGGCAAAAGCCTGTGGTCAGTCATAAGCTGCAGGAGGAGTATTGGGCCTTTCCTGGATGGAGGACGTGTGGCATGGAAAAGGTGCCACCAGTAAACAGCTGTCACGTTTTGGAGTCTGAACGCCGTTGCGCTTTTGCTGGAGAAGGTGCCACCAATAAGCAGCTGTTATGTTTTGGAGTCTGAGTGCTACGCTTTTGCTGGAGAAAGGGCTTGAGTTTCTGCTAAAAAAAAAAAATGTTGTGGTGTACAATTTCGGAAGTCCTGGAGGGTCGTATGGGGTCCTGGGTGGCGCGCGCCCAGTCGAACCCCTGCGTTCCAGCTCTGCCGTTGAGCTGGAACGCATGCAGGCAGCCCCTCGCCATTATTTCCTCAGAGCTCCGGAGCCTGCAGAGGAAAATAGAGGAAAGGACGTCTGTGCGTGTTCAAACGTGACGACGTTTGCGGAAATTCAAGAGCATCTATTTCAAAATGGAACTATGGAACGTTGGAGTGAATAAATTACACCGGCAGCTGCAGATTAATCTTTCACTGAAAGGAGGTGAAATGTACACGAACGTGAAGCTATGAAGTATTGGTCGTAAATGGATCTTGGAACGTGGAGATAAGTTAATTAAATACAGGGCTGAACGGAACAATTTCGATACGACATTGGGAATACACTGGCATTTTAAGAACATCTCCGGTTTGAGAGTTTAGAAATCCGGCCCTGCGTTTTTTCGTTGAAGTTTTATGTGGACAGTCCCTGAAGAGATGGCATATTGGTTTATGGAGCACAGTGCCGTCATGCAGGTTTAATTTTCTTGACAGCCGTAATGTAATACAACTTTGTAGACTCGAAAATGGATTTAACTTGAAGTAGTAGCATATGCGGTACACACGGTGACAAGATGTAATTTACAAGTTTATTTTACATGATGACTGATTTATATATATATATGAAGGAGTAATTATGAAAAAGTTATGCTTATGGTTTCAAGACTGGTTTTACATACATATGTGCAGGCAGGAGTTGCATGAGTGCAGAGTGACATGGTGAGCGTTGTTATAGGAGATGATTTTAATTTCCTCTGAATTGCACATTAATTCTGGAGAAACTTTTTACAATTTTAAAATTGCAATATTTTACTGAATAATGGAGGACTTAAAGAAACACATGGGGATTATTTAAACATATTATCTTGCACATGCAAATGTAGCTAAAGTATAACAGGAAGAGTTTTGAAGAATTATGCAGAAACGCAGTAGAAATTGCACATTATATGGTTTTTTCTTGGGGAATCATTGATCTCTTTTGTATGCATAATGTAATGTGCATTTTGGGGGAAATGCACATTTTGGAAAAAGCACAATTTTTGGTGAAATGCAGATTGGAAATTCAAATGCAATGTGTGTTTGCATGTATTGAAGTTTCTGCGTGATTGTTGGATTAAGTTTGCGTTTGTGGGCGCAAGTGAAGTTTAGTAAGTGACGCAAGGGTGCGCACAGGAGGCAGCTGGTTCTGCAGCAGTGTATTTGTGTATGGTAATCGCGTATGTGTAGTAGGTGTGCGTGCTTGGAGTTGCACGTACTTAGAGTTGCACATTGTTTCGAGTTGTTTTGTTGACGTGTGTGGGTATGCACGTTCGTAGTGGAGTAATTGCGAAATATGACGGAGTATTTAGTTGCATGCATGCAAAAAGGGGTTAGGCTTATACACTTTGGCCAGGTGTATGTGGCAGTTGTACTAAAACCTTCAGGAGTAACCCCAAGGAGTTTGGACACAGTAGAGTGTTCCATTATTGGATACCTAAGGGCACGGGGCCCGTTTTCTTTTCTTTAGGTTGTTGTAGAGTTCAACGCAGTTGTGCGTAAAAGGAAGGGAAAGGAGAATTTTTTTTTTCTCTAGTAGTGTATGTTTACATATTCGGGGCTACACTAGTTTGTCTGCGTTGTAGGTAACCGCACGGCAAGATGCTTCCTTTTGTTGAGTTTAGGGTTTTCCCTAGTTAGTTCTGTGATGCCAGGCGGTGCATGTGGGAGGAGGATATTTGTTGTTTTTTGCACGCCAGTTTGCAAGTGGTATTTAATAGTAGTGGAGGGCACACAGTGTTTAGCCAGTATTTATGTAGTATTGAAGTTGTGGACTGTACACTGGCATGGGTTACTGAATTTAATTTCAGTTTGAATTACATTTTTTTCAAGCCTCCTGCAGGATCTACCCTGAGCCAGTAATAACAAGGAGCAGGAACCAGGCTGACTCAGGTATGTAGAAAATAGGAAACACGCTTTATTCTCTTGGTTACAGGTTCAGTATAGAATATAGGAGAGAGAGATCATCAGTAGCTTCTTCCCTGGTTCCCTGCCCAGCTCCAAGTCCCTAACCGTCTCCCTTGGAATCTCCAAGAGCCTGAACACTCCAAGCTCCCCTAACATTCCACTCACCTCTTACACTGACTCAGACCTCATTCATACACATGCAGGATACCACAGTATCCTGCCTCCTGCAGGATCTGCCCTGGGCTAGTAACAAGGAGCAAGAACCAGGCTGACCAAGGTAAGTAAAAATGGAAACAGGCTTTATTCACTTCTTAAGTTCCATAGAATAGGTGGTAAGTAGGAGAGATGGTAATAGGCCTCCACCCTGGTTCCCTGCCCAGCTCCAAGTCCTCAACTGTCTCCCTTAGAATCCCCAAGAGCCTGAACACTCCAAGCTCCCCTAACATTCCACTCAGCTCTTTCACTGATTCAGACCTCATTCATACACGTGCAGGATACAACAGATGGCTGGAAGGTTTAGAATGAGTCTTAACCTCTGGCATGTCTGGGGTTGCTTGCGTTTCCGTGCAGAGGAGACCTGGCATAGCAGTTCGGGCTGGGCTGCTCCCATTGGTGGCAGTACCCGACTGATTTGCATATGGCTGAACCAGTTTTGCAAAGGTGCAGATCGGCTAAAAACGGTGATGTGGAAGGTTGCCCAGAGCAATGCCAGTGGTTTAGATTAATTTGAACCCTTCGACCCATCACTTTTTTTGGTTTTAATATGTTTACGTCCAGTAAATGTTCAAGGAAAAAGCACTTCTACATTTATTGTGGTCTATTAAAAGCTGACAGATTTACGTATTTGTGTATGACAAAACCAAACGACTAACCTTAAACATGTGGGTTTGTGGAATAACCCAGCAGCTGGACCTAATGCCTATAACCATTGCCCAAGTCAAGAGGGACTAAAATCAAGGCAATTAAAATCCAACAGATACCCTCAACAGCAAAAGGGGGTTAATGAAAGGTCCATAAGGTATGAAACGTGTTGACCATACTTTGTACAACATATGGTAAAAGCTGGGATAAACTCACATTGCTAAAGCCAAGGGAGGAACAGACTAAGAGCCTATCCTTGTCATTATGTGGTTACTTGTGCGGTGGGGAAAGAAGAGTGGTGAAAAGGCTGCCCTTCTGGAGAAGGTTATTCAGAAGGACAGGAGCATTATTTCTAGAGGAGCATTAAAGAGCACCAACGTGAATCTCGTTTTCCCTGAAGAGTTGTTAAAAGTTTGAAGCTGCCAAATGATGAATATTGTGAAGCTGTTGTGAAACTTTTGTCAGTTGATCTTAACCACAAAAGGCGCTTGTTGTGAAACACTGTTCCGGCAGGGACGTTCACCCGGATGGCAACTCTTTGGAGGAGTAGACCTGGCATGGGAGTAAACCAGGTAGAAGTGGGTGAAGTGCTATAAAGTGATCCTGACAAAGACCATGTATGTTGCCATTGATGAACTGAGAAAATATCCTTTATCTGAAGAGGATGCATCTTACACTTGTTCAAGGAAGAGGAAGAGCCTTTTCATTTCCTTTGTTGAATCATTGGTGTATTGGAACTTTCTTTTGGACAAGTTGAAGTTGCAAAGAACTGTATTGGAACTTTGTTGCACATTAGGACTTCCTGATCTCTTTTGGAACTGCGGAGAAAATCCTGCTGAACGCTGGGGAAGGGGAATTCCCCCAGGTTAGAAGGAGAGACTGACTGTTGTTGAAATACAAACACAATTGCTATGCTAGCTTTTGCTGTCTTTGAACTGCCATGCATTTCCTCATTTATGTATTGCATGTATAAGTGTGAGGGACTGATATCCTTTGTTAGAGAGTTTCCTTGGTTTATTTTAGGCAGGGAAATCCCCATCAGGGCAGGGATAGTGAAGCGGTTATCCAACCTTCTAATGTAATAAAATGGCATTTGTTGAACAACCTTCACAAAGTTGTCTGAGACACATTTCTGGCCCCTCACACATAGCATAGAAAAAACACAGTTTAGTACGCCAAACCTATGAGAGAATAGCATTTCAAAACAAGCCAGAACATTGTGAAAATAGCAAAGGGTAGTCACATCGCAAAAACTTGCCATACCATACCAAACTAATAGTTAATTAACCCAGCATAGCAGCACAGCAAAGTTAGCTTGTCCCAAATGCAAGTTGCTCTCTCCTCTTACTTAAGGGCTATATTTAGAGGTACTACAAGCTAAAATATCTGAGCCCTTTTTTTGCAAATGCCTAATCATTTGAAAGAACTGGTGGCTCGCATAATATGGTGGGTATTCTTTTTTTACCTATGTACAATGGCGCTATCCGTTACTTACAGATGGAGCGTGCGGCCGTTTAGAGTCACCAGATTAAAGTGTAGAGTGGACACACGCAGACATAAAAAAAAAAACATGAAAGATCGAGTATTGGGGAAGAACAATTATTTATTTTTTTTATTGGTTTTTACAAACCTTTAAAAAAACCAGAATGTACACATACACATCCACATATTACCATATGTTCTATCACTGGTTCCCACAAGCAAAGTCCCAGTAGGCCAAACATAGCAATGTCTCATACGTCTCACATCTGCCTATATTATTTCGTCCCATTTTTCTGTGTTGGAGAAAAGGACCTTTCCTTTGGTGTCAACTGTGTTTCTATTATTTTCAACAGCCGCGTTAGCGGGAGTATTAATTTCACATCTGCTCCTTGAAACATTAGCCTCCACCAATCGTCTGCACAAAGGACTGGATGATTCAAGCTCCAGGAACCCAGATGAGTAGTTCTCTCAGTTCTTAACTTGGGACAAAACAACACTAAGTGTTTAAGTGATTCCTTTGCGCTGTGGCACAGCCTACATTCTGGCGACAAGTACTCATAACCTTTCCGCAGACAAAGCCGATCCGCAGTTTTAAACATATTCAATCTAAACAACATAAAGAGGCGACACATCGGAGGATCCGGAAATAATGCAACATAGTTCTGAAAAGTATTAAATGCACATACTTCGAACGGTGCATCAGTCATTCGGCTTGCCGCCATTCTTTCCGCACAAGTTTCATCCCAGTCTATGCGCCATATTTTAAGCTTTGCTGCTTCCGGGTTCTCCTGGAGCATGTCAGCTTTAATGTCGTATTTTTTTAACATTGCCTCGCATCTGTTTAACCACATATTGATGATTCTAGAATTTGCCGGTAAGACACCATGAAAGATCTCAAATTGTGGGATCTGCGCACCAATACAGGTTTTTCTGTAAAGATTCAACAGACTCCAACATATTCTAGCCTGAATCGATATTAATGCAAGCTCATACCTAATACTTGCTGTCTTCACACCACTAGGAAGGCTGAGAACTTTAGGCCCAAAAACTGTTTTCTAGGGAAGCCCAGGTCTCGTGTGGGCAACCAAGGGCATTTTCTGCCCCCTAAATCACAACTGGGATGACCTGTTTATAAAAAGACAAGACGGGTCGCAAAGAAAATTTACCAAACTTATTGTGAATTATCAATGCCTGGCTTGCAAGTTGACTGCATTTCCGTTTGGTCTCGGCTAGCCAGGGCCCGTCATTTATCGTAGAACTCATTGTTATCCCAAGATATTTAACAGTTTGAGAAATTTGGAGCGTTTCTTGACCCAAGGACTGGCTTACATTTTTTCTGTTTGCTACGCCACCACTGTTGAGATTCTGTAAAACCAGTATTTCGCATTTTTGCGTATTGATTGTTAACTTATTGGATGTGACGTAGCGTTGCACCGCATTTAATTTTCTTTGCAACCCGATTGGAGTCACATCCATAACAATCAAGTCATCTACATAAAGCAGCCAACTTAGGTGTGTGTTTGCAACCCTTGGCGGGAAGGACTTAACCTCATTAATTACATCACCTATGTCAGAGATGAAGACTGAATATTAAAGCAGCCAAGGGACAGCCCTGCTTTACTCCCTTGAATGTGTTAATCGAGGCAGATAACAAGCCAGATTTATCCAGGCAGACTCTAATCTAGGTGTTTGTGTGCAGTTCTCCGATTGCCGCAGCTGAATCCCATGGACATCCCCATTTCCTCAATTTCTCCCACAAGAGCATTCTGTTGATAGTATCAAATGCATACGAAAAGTCTATAAATGCTAAATAAACCTTTGTGTTCGATTTAATGGCCTCCATTTTGATTACATTTAGCAGTAGTACATTCAAGGAGCATCCCACCTGCTTTACAAAACCGGACTGACGTATGTCAACGTGTGATGATGTTATTGACCATGCTAGTAGTTTTTTCTGTAACATTGTGGCGTAGATTTTACCTAACACATCCAACAATGCAACAGGCCGGTAGTTTTTAGGGCTCGATCTATCGCCCTTTTTAAAGATAGGCACAATGATCGCACATTTCCACGATTTAGGCGTTTTACAGTTTTGAGCTATCCTTTTAAAAAAGAGACTCACAAAACTCAGCCCATACCTCTGGGAACTGTTTGATTGTAAAGTTTGTGAGACCATCAGGGCCAGGGGCACGTGAATTTTTTGCTTTTTTGATGACGTCCACTATATCTTCTTTCAGAAATTCCAAGTCCCATGGTTTAAGAATTTGATTCAATATGGGTTTACGTGGACTCAGATGACTGATACAACGTTTCAAAATGCGCTATCCAGTCAGCTTCTGACACCATGCAGGCTTGGATCGCATTTTGAGGAGCATGCAAGTTTCTAATAAGGCGCCAAAAGTCTTTTGTATTTTTGTTTTGCAAGATCGTCAGCATGTGTTCCGCATCATTTTGCAACATAATAGCCTTATGTGACTTTACCCAGTTTTTGTACCTACACTTTGCTTTCTTGACTACATGTAGGCGGGTATGCTCTTCCAGAACCTTAGCATGTCTAATTTCATGACGGAAGAACAATTAGCCAATGTTAATGGTTAATCTGTGCATCGAAAATAATCCTCAACTAGTTACGAGATATTCCTCCAACATAGCCCAACTCAAGCAACATTGGCAGAGAGCCTCAGAATCATGAGCCAGATTACTACATAATGGAACAAGTACGCTTTGATAAAATGATGGATTATGTGAATAATCACACAGCCCTGCAGTAGGTTCCGATTGCACAATATATCTTTGTATGTCTCCTCTACAGCAATGACTTCGTATTGATTACTTTTAAAAGAGCAACACACCTTAGCTACAAGGAGAATGACGAATATCTGTTCTCAATGCAATTTGTAAATCTGGTCCTGATGAATGTGACTGGCAATCATACGTCGCAGAAACCAGTCGACCACAATGTAGTCGATCACTAGCAAGAGTGATAGCCTCATTGCCTTTTTTCAGGAAGACTACTGAGCTTCCCGTTTTAAATAGGGGTTTGCATCCCACACAAGGAATTGCAAGTGAGGGTGTGTAAAAGACAGATGCCTCACTGTAAACTCCTATGTTATAAGATTCCTCTTGCACCAAACCGTCTATTGCACTTATTAATGTAAGATACTCCCTTTCCCCTCCAGTATGATTTTTTTACTATTGATTTTTCACTCTTGTTCTAAGACGCGCCCCATCATTTTACACCAATGTAAATCCGAGTATGAGGAGCGTGACATTCGAATGTAAAGAACAAAAGAAAAGGTTTTCCTATCGTGCTTTCCTTTTTTTTTTCTATCCACTGTCTTGGATATTGGCCACATCACCTCTTTCTAGGAACAGACTATTTTATTTTAATGTGTTTCTATAGCGCCGCAGGCCACGGGAATCAGGGCGCATTACAGATCGACAAGGACAGGGCATAAGCAGACAGGACATCATGGTATTATCTTGAGGGATAGTTAGTTCTCTCTATTCCCTTGCTTGAGAGTGAGCTTATGTGTATCAGAACGCTTTTTAGGTATAAGGAATTCCGTGTGTTGCCTGTCCATTTTGTGTAAAATATTTAGAGGTACTACAGCAAAACACATTTGAGCCCTTTTTTGCAAATGTCTAATCATGTGAAAGAACGGGTGGCTCGCATAATACAGTGGGTACTGGTTTTGGATTTTATATAGTGCCAACATGCTGCCTTACTTTAGCTTCTTGATGCGTTTGAGAAACCGCTGTGCGTTACAAAGAGTAGGAAGAAAAATAAAATAATGAAACTAAAAAGCGCCCGGTGCAAAAAGCTGGAATCAAACAAACGAGCCGTTTGTGCACCTCTGGGACTGTGCCCTGCGCTTCAGGCCCAAAGAAACTCTCGTGTTGTGGAAGGTTTTAATTGGGCGACGTCAAGTTTGGAGGAATTTCTGTCCATCCCAAACCAGGCGCCCACAATTGTACGCTTTTTAACAAAGTTATTTTTATGAACCTGGGATAAGGCAGTTTAACAGTGCCGTTTCCCTACAATGGTGTTTCTCTTGCATTAATGTGTACTAATCACACATTTGTCATTTTTCAATAAGAACCCTTTTTATTTCTGGCTATTCGGTGTAGCTTACGACACCTGTGAGCCGAAACTATTTCAGTAGAGTAGACAGGGAGGTATGGCACGAAAGGAAAGGAACATAGCCGGTAGGTATTGTTTGGTTATTTTCCCACCCATTGACTATCCATAGCCATGTTTATCCCTATGGTTATCCCCACCAATGTTCCTGTCCCTGCCGACCCCAAAACACCTCCTTATGGGAACTCTTTGAGCTTGCTCGAATCGAACTTAACCATCAAACGTTGTCAGTGTTTTTCTCACAACAGTCTTCCGAGTTTATGACTTATTTGGAGATGTAAACCCACTACTGGTGAAATAAAATGTCTTAACCAAGTTTGCCTTCAGTCACTCGATTTAGAAGCACTCTGCGTGTCCTGCACTGAAGTCATGTTAAAAATAAGCATTGGCAAAGGCAACAGTTTTTAATATAATATATAAATATATAATGTATAAATATTAGGCAGTTGCCAGGCACTGCTGTTAGATGCCCACTAACTTGCACCATATTGCACCTGATGCCATCATTGACCAGTTAATACCACTATGGTTGTGCCCAACAAGTGCCTTTCCCATCCATGGCTACACAAAAGCCCAAACTGTTGGCACTGCCAATGCTTGTTCTGAAGGGGTTCTGAGACAGTAACATGACTCTGCTTGGTGATATAACCAGGGAAAGACTTGCATTGCTATTCTAGGCATGTACAAAGTGAGATACAATGCAGATCCCAATCTGTACTTGCCCATTGCACAGAAAAAGAGTGCGATATCCCAGTATACGTACCATTTGGATCTATTTGATCAAATCAAAAATGTCCAGAAGCATTTAAACTTCTGAAATATTTATTCATTTCCCAGGATATACAATCAGTTGACGTGCTCCGCCCTTGCCCCTCAGTACTTTCACAAATAAGGGCAGGGTTTTAATCTACTCCCCTTCACAGTATAGCCAATCCCCGCCAAACCCCATTAGTATTATATTTCCCCATGGTATTATACTTTCCCAGGAATTCCTTTTGGCTGTCTCACAAACAGGTGGGTACCCTCTCAAGGCAAGGCACAGAATTAGTTTAAAAAAGAGGATTACAAGTGTTTGCCCATTAAACTGTTCTTGATTAACAAACTTATTTAATTAGCAATTTGTACTGTTTGCAATGTCACCAGAAGCTATAAACAGCATTTTTGTGTAACTATGAATTAAAGGATTAGTGAGGTGAGCATCTGTGAAATGTTAAGTTTAGCTGCACGAACAGACACAAATAAATATGATAAACGTTCTGAAAACCAGCTTCAGTGTAAGGCTTTGTACAGCTGGGTGCACAGAGCAGTGTCCTGTATACGGTATGCTTGCCCCATCATTTGTGGCATGAGAAGTTCAGAGGTTTCCTAAACCAAAAAGTTCACACTGTTAAAGGAAAGTCATAGCTGGAGACTTAAGTACGTAGAATGTGGTTGCTACATACAGGGCAATTGTCAACTTCAGGTGAAGAAGATAGCCCTTCAGGGATGTCAATTGTGGGTTGCCAGAGGTCACATCTGGGACCCCTGGCAACTCCTGTGCGATCCTTGGCTCTGCCTCTTCGTCCCGTGTGGGTTGCAGAGGCAGAGAGAAACCAAATGTAAAGAGAGCTCTCGGATGAGAGCCCCCTTTATATTAATTTCCTTTTGAAGTTAGAATGACTTAAAAAAAAATCCCCCCTACCTCCCCACCAACCACAGGACATGGAACACTCTGGTTCCCCTGTTCTGTGCATGACAGGCCTGCACAAAGAATGGGGGAAAAGAGGCCAGCCTGCAGTCAGAGAGTTTCTCGGGGCAGCATTGGATTTTGAGAAATCTGCGTGCGTGCGCGCATGAAAGGGTGTGTATGTTTATGTATATTAGGTAAAGTGAGTGCATGATGTATGGGTGACCCGGGTGTGTGAGTGAATCGTGGATGGGTGCAGTGTAAATGAGTTTCCAAATGGTGTGCTTGTGTTCAATACATAGACAATTTACCAGTAAGCTTCATTACTCCTAGCTCTACTCTTACTCGTTCCAGTACTTGCCCATGAAGCACATTGCCTCATATGTAGGTACTGGGATGAGGAAAAGGAACGTGGAGGTAATACTGGACAAAGGAGCTGAGGGGGTTGGAGGAGGAGAGTGGGAGGGAGAGCGGACTTGTCAGGAGTGTGGGGCAAGAGAGGGGGTGTTCCATCATGTATTGGGCATCCATGATAAAGCAGGCATGTTGTGCGATTAGTGGCTAGACTCACATTTTGTTAGAGTGAGTCTAGTCATTTCTTACTGTGGCATGACATTTTTACAGGGCATCTATAATAAAGTAAGCATGATAAGTGTTATTACCTGTGTAGACTGGCATGTGTGTGCAGCCAGTAAAGTAATATCTTACCGTGGCATGGCATTTTGTACTGGGCATCTCTGATAAAGCAATCCTAAGTGTAATTACCTGCTAGACTGGCATTTGAGTGCAGGCAGACCCTACTGTGGCATTGTATATTTTTCTGGGAGTCTATGGATAAAGCATGATAAGTGTTATCACGTGGTTAAATTGGCATTTTAGTGCTGCCAGCCCAGTTATGCCTTAGTGTGGCAAGGCATTTTTTATTGTGCATCAGGCTAGGAAGGATAGCTCAGGGGCAACACGTTTGTCTTGGAAGCAAGACAACGCGGTGCAACACAGGTTGGAATCCCGATCCCGCGCTTAGAAACCCCTTGCTGGTATTAAGCGTGTTGTAAATGAACAGGAACGTTTTTTTTTTATTTAAAAAAAATCAAGGCTACAGCAAACAAGATAACTGTTACTGCGTGTCTGGTCTACATTGTGCAGCCATTTGTTACATGTTTTCTTATGGTGTTATTGCATTTTTAATAGCAAATCGGTAAGATAGCTCAACAGTTTGAGGGCTCTCTACTGCGATTTGAGTGGGATCTGCAGGTCGCAGGTTCAAGCCAACTCACACTTTCATTCTTCTGAGGTTGATAAATCAGTATAAAATTTGGTTGGGGTTACAATTTCATTTAAATGCGTCATGTACGGGCGCTTTGGAAATAGTGCTATATGAACAAAGCATGATCATTAATTAATACATTAATCCTCCTGTGCACTGAAAGTGATTTGGATTTTTGGACACTTTATTTTATATCTACTTTTTATATAATGATAATACCTGACATGCAGCTATAAAAGTGGCCATGCAATGCTGAAGTGGCATATCCATGGCAGTGCTTCAGCGTATATTTTGTGTGCATTTATAGTTTATTAAAGACTTTATACTTCACCACTCTTAGTTCATTACAAATGGCAATACATTACTTCAGACACAACATTCTAAAACAAACATTACAGTCAGTCATTCAACAGAATACAATAGAATAACATGCTATATGCCTTATCAGGGCCTCCCTTTCTAACCCCCAAGATTACATTTTCCACCTATCCAACAAATCACTCCCTTCTCTACTTCATTATGGTGGACTAATCGAGGAAAACATTTTCCCCCCAATGTTTTGTGTATCACTATTAAAATATTCACTAAAGCAATGATCATTGAGATATAGTATCCATACAAGAGCCAGCCCACTTGACCTCACTGTTTAAATCCACTAATCTCCTTATGAACTTTCCCAACCACATTTTTCTTTGACCTAGTGTTGCACTACAGCCAATCAGCCAATGTTTTAGCACTTCTGCCTTCCTGGCTTTTAACAGAGCTGAACATGTTTTTCTTGCCAAGGGATTCCTCATATAGGGCCTCACCTTTGTAGGAAGCCTAGTAAGTTGAGAAGAAAGCGCAAATAAATATAACGATGTTTCAGCCCTTGGAATCTCCTCACAGAGGACTGTATCTCCTTATATTTCCTCAGGTGTGGGGTTAGCTCCCTTTGTAGTTTATACAATGACACTCTCTGTATAGCTTTCATCAACATGTTAATTTTGTTGTTCATCTTCACTGAGCTTTCCATCAATGTAAGTTTGAGTCCATTTCAGCAAGAATCGGGTCACAGCACTCCACAAAAGCTTAATGCTTAGTTATAATTATTGCTTAAAGATATATTAAAATCTTCAAATAGAGGACCCGATGGTGGAACCAATATTTCTCCGGCCTATGTTGTACTATTGGGTCTAACCCTATCATTCCATGACCCCTTCCAGGGCATATGAAGGCACAACCCTTGTTAAAATGTAGTTGGTATCTAAAAATATTCTGGTCTGCTTCAGTATGTATTTAGTGTTTTAAAATGTTCACGTTTATGTACTTTTGTTTTACGCCTGAAAGCCACTTTGGGTAATGTCACCAGGGTCAAAGAGTAACTGAAGGTCAAGTGACATCACTGGTTGTGATTTCATCAGGTCTGTGATATCACTTTCGCTACCCATGGCATTTTGGTGAATCGATGTCTCTGTGGCCCTTGCAAGTCATTGAGATCAATTGTTGACAATAGAGCATTAAATATCACTTTTCAGAGGGGGGGGGGGGGTCAGTAACAGCCTGCAAGCCTGAGCCAAGCAGGCCCAAGCATAGCATTCCAACCATGCACACCCACACAGCAGTATTTATTGCTATTAGCATCCCCAGCTGCCATCAGGGGTGCCAATACTTTGATATTAAGGGAACCAGGCTTTTCGTAATTCATGCTACCCTTAAAAAGAACGTACACCAATGTACGCTATTGAAAATAACCATTTCCAGGTTCCAGAGGCGGACCAGGAGGTGCAAGTGTGGAGGGGGATTGTCGAGAGGGCTCTGGTGAGGCCCTCCACTGGAGATTCACCCTCAGGCACCATCTCCAAGTACAAGGTGAAAGCTAGGCACAGGCTCAGTGGGCTGGCATGAAATGCGGGCAGATACTTGCAAATTCCAAATGGTTCTCGGCCCTCCTGACATCTGGGGCTTAACCGGAGTATGATATTGCAGTAGATGTCTGTAGATGTACAGACCGGATGAACTATTGATTGCTACTTTGCATTAACAACTAATTAGCTTTGTGTATTCATTATGTAGGAGGAACGTGAGAGACTATGCAGAGTGGATGGCGTAACAGGCAATGAACTGGGCAAATAAGGATGAATATTGTAGTATGCAGGCATCTCACTTTCAGAGTGGCTGATATAAAGCAACAGGGTGATCAGCTACAATGTCAAGGAGTTTAGGATCAGCACCTGGATTGAGATCCAGTTGGACACCGGTATGCAACCAGCAGATCACAGAACTAGGTTTGCCATCAAAGGCATCTGGCCTTGTGATCATTGAACATTTTCAAAAGCCTTCTCTCATTCGTATGATGCACATTCCCCTACAAAATGAAATATAGGCGACACTATGAGATTGATGCACTAAACTGAACTTTGCTGAAACTCATTGAGACATGTAGTGTTGTACAGTACAAATACTGTAATTAGTCAGTATTTAACAACTTCAATTTTAAGGAATATGATATGACATGGCATTTATAACGTGCCTATACACAAGTGTTTCAAGGGGCGATGAGGCAAGGGAGGGGAAACAGAGGGAAGATAGAGATAGAAATCCTACTAGGCCAGGTGACATTGAGATTGTGCAAGTGCAGAGGAGAGGGGAAGGGGAAAAGTGCAGGGGGGAGGGGGCAGTGCAGTACATAGGATAACAGTAAATAAAGACAATAAATAATAGATAAAAGTGCAGCCAGCTGGTGGCAAGTGCAGGGACAATGTAGGAGTGTCTTTCAAAAAATGAAGTTGCCAAACAGAATATAGTTGACTTATCCAGTTTACTTCTGGTTTGCAATTATTTGAAAAATAACACACTTTTCCTGTATAGCACTCCCACACAGGACTTTGCAACTTTTAAGAGTGAAGGAGATGCTTATAGCTGAACTCTATTTCGACTATCCCCTTTGAACGTGCAGCTAACAGAGAAAGGAGGGTAGGGAGAGCCCTGGGGGGGGGGGGGAAGAGAGAAATGCAGGTTGAGCTGCGTTTTCATTGAACAGGGTCAAGTTAAATCACCACCTGTGCTACACAAGTGTCAATTTAATTAGAAAACCTATAATTCCATAGCAAATTGCTATGCAACACTGTTTACTTTATGCCTTGCAAGAGCTGGTTCCATTTCCCCCACCTCTAGTAAAATGTGGGCCATCAGTCAGCATGATGGGTCAGCTTCCCTTCCCCGCCTGGCCTCTCTCTTTCTGATATGGGGCTGTCTGCTTTCTTATACACAGAGGAAAGCCTGGGGTTAAATTCCATATAGCCACAATGGTAGCAATCTGAAATGTGTCCAAAGGAAAGCAAGCTATTTTATTCTCCTTCCTGTTGTCAGTTTTTCTTTCTATCTCCTTCCAATTAGTCAGTACACCAGTCCATCTATCTGTTCCCCAAAATGTATGGGTGTGGACTTGTATAGATTAAAAACCACTACCTTTAGTGTAGTGTTCCATTTCTGTATTTTAATTTATCAGTCTATGTGATCGGACAGTGTGGTAAAAGTGACATCACACTGAACTATCCCCCTTCTACTCATTGGGCATATGAATGAAAAGTGGAGTGCATTAGGAATAACATTCCAACCCAGTTTCCCACCCATTTCATGTGATGTCATCTTGGAGATGTTATATTAAACAAGTGTGATTGTCTAAAACATTCGCTCCACACATGTGATTAAGTTAATTAGTTTGCCAGATTGCTCTCACGCAGGTTAATCAAATGATGCTAGTCTCATCTCGGCATGACATGCAATGTGAATGCAACACTGATTTTTAATTTTAATTCTCAATACTTTCACAGAAATATTCTATTCCATCTCATAATATGAGCTTAGCCAGCACAAATACAAGGCTATATGAATCACTGGTGTGTGTGGTTTCTATACAAAAACATCAGCATTAATTTAAATATGCCTAGTTAGAAGAATATCGCAAAGATATCATTTTACATTCAGCTGAAAGAGTTTTTCACTCAGAACAATTTAAAAAGAAAATGCTATGACATCCCTATCAAAAGATATTCAAGAAGATAGGATTGCATATCTAAATTCAAAAGATGCAATTTTTTTCTTCCTATTTCATGGGTTTAACAAATTAGTAAATTACATTTCCATTTCCTGGCCCGGCTAGAGGTCATATGGGTCAGTTCCTTTGCGGTTTCAGAGCTTGTCCTTTTATAACCCCCAAAGAGGGCTGGCTATCATGGCACCATTGTCCGTTGGTTCTTTGAAGTTCAGTTGCTGAGGGAACAATTGGCCCAATCCAGGCAGTGTCAGTAGGTTTATAGCCCAGCATCAATGGCCTGATTTCATTTCCTTTGAACAAACATCTCCTCATTACTGTTGCTATAGTCAAAGAAAATCCAATTTTGCTTTCTAGAGCAAAGTTGCTGGTTTCGTTCACAAACATAGCATTTAAAGTCACTTTCTTTTTCCCATTCAAGCGTTTCATGCTGTGCTTTAACCTGGGGGTATTACAACATTTTTGCAAGCAGGTGCCTGTAGATCTAAATCTACACTTCAAGTCTCTGTAGGCTTCAATTTATAATGCTGATCTCAGACATGCGAAGAACGTAGCAGAAATCTAGGCTTCAATTCGATTTCGACTTTTCTGTAACATGCTGGGCTTTTCCATCCCAGTCTGATTGTTCTCCATTTAATGCAGACTGCTGTATTCTTCCATCATGTCACTGAACAGATTAATTTTGGTCCTCGTCATTTACTGTGAACAAATACACTTTTCTGGTCTGCTGACATTACAAACTTTCCTTGCATAATTTTCTTTCAGATGCTTTGTGCATAATGCATTTCATAATTGTATTGTGATGTTATGCAACCTGTTCTTTTGTATAGATTTCCTTACAGTGTCCTTAAAAACCCTCTGAGCTGAACGGCTAACTGGATTGCAACGAGGACACTCAAGAAACAGAATGGAATGGAATGGAATGCAAGACAATATGGTGTGATATGTAAATTAGACATCTTTTATACTGTGCCAAATGGTAGTTTGGTAGTTATGCTATTAAGTTTTACATAAAGGAAGAAAAAAGAAAATTGCATTGCGGCTTAGGCTGATTGGCCGGTAAAATAGGTCCAGTGTAGATCGCACCTGTGCAGTTAGAACAAAACAGGTTCTCTACACTAGTTGACTGAGATCTCACTGCAAAAAGAAAATTCAGATTCAGTGAAAATAACTTATTTTGATAATTCGGAGCAATAACACACACGCCTTCTGGGGGCCAGTGAATCCCTCATGAGTTTTCCCTTGTGCTGGGTCACATGTGCGTCTAGAGAAGCCCGAGTCAATAATGTGGGTGAAACGATCGGCAGATTGTCAAATGTCCAATGTTCCCTGAAACTTTACTTTGCCCGCTGATAGATGGATTTATACACTAAAAAGTAGAAGAACTTTACTGACCCAGAAAAGTACAGGATACTAGCCATGCTCGAGGTTTCTGCAAAAATATTTTACAGATTTTATTTACAGGAGCTGTCCAAATGGGCAACAGAGCATAAAATAATACCCATGAACCAGACAGGCTTTAAAAAGGGGAACAAGACATATGTGAACACGTTAGCTTTAGTGTCCACTATAGGATACTCATGGAGTGTATTAAATCAGACCCTATATCTTGCGTTTGTGGACTACAGTTCAGCAATCGACATGGTGATTTGCGAAATGCTATGGAACAAGTTAACCTCATTGGACATACCGAGAGGATTGCTTAGAATGATAATCACACTCTACTCAGAGACCAGCATTAGGGTCAGGCTGTCCCATACAGGTGACCCAACTGATCGAATGGCTACCCACATTGGCCTAAAGCAGGATTCCACACTGTCCCCTGCGCTTTTAATCTGTACCTTTCATATCCTGCTGGTTCATTAGCATCTAAAAAGGATAACCGCCCCCAGGTTTGGCAAGCACTGTATTCGATGGTTACGGTACGCAGATGACTTGGCCTGCTAGAATGCACTCTTGCCAGCCTCCAAGAACAGCCCGATAATCTGCTCTCGTATTCCAACAAAAATGAAATGGTCTAATTAAGCAATATGGCCCGAGCGGCGGGGCATTACCGACTCAGGTAATGCCCTGGGGCCCATATTTATAGCGAAGCGAGGGCCTTAACGAAGGCCCCGGGGCATTACCTGAGTCGGTAATGCCCCGCTGCGAGGGTCATATTGCTATTAGCATCCCGGCCCGCAATATTTGCGTGACCGGGGTACTAAAAGCAAATTTTTTCTGTCCCAAACGCTGCAGCGTTTCGGGACAGAAAAAAAGAAACAGCCAAGAAAATGGCCGCCGCCATGGAAAGGGAAAACGGCGTCCGTTTTCCCTTTCCATGGCGGTCATCGGGAGCGGACGCGCTGGGAACACATGTGTTCCCAGCGCGTCCGCTCCCAAAAAAGGATCAAGAAAAAGGTAAGTGGGGTTGGTAGGCTGAGGGGTTGCCAAGCCCCTCGCCGGGGGAAAAAGGCCGTGGAATCCAGACGGAGGGATTCCCGGCCGGGTATGGACCTGGCGAGAGCCAATCAGAATGCTTGTTTCATTCTGATTGTCTCTCGCCGGGGTACTAATCACTAATAGGACTAAAAGAAAAATAATAACTTTTCCATTTGGAGGTAAATCGAAGGAAAATAAATATTGCTGGTACATAGGCAAACAGTCTTTGGAAACAGTATCACAATACGACTATCGTGGAATGACAATAGACAACAAACTTTCTTGGAAACCACAAATGGAAAAGGTTAAAATCAAGGTCTGCCAACAGGTTGGAGGACTCCTAGCTTTTGCTAAAAAAAAAACACTATGGCTATTACTGGAGGACTGGTGAGGTATACAAGACCAAAATTCCTCTGGCTATTCTACATGGTGCGGAAATATGGGGACACAAACATCATTACAGCATAGAGAAGCTTGGAGCGTCTGGTCGAAGCAGCATTATGGTTTGTTGTACCAATGCCCCCTATAGAATATCTCAATCCCAAATCCTGCATAACCAGTCGCGCTTCACTCTACACTGGAAACGAACTCGTGCAGCTCCATGTTCCCGATTACATTCTATAGCGCTGTCCAACGTGGATTCTCCAGGGAGCTTAGGAATTCTCAACAAAAAAATAAGCACCTAGAATCAATATAGCGACGTTAACATTAGGCACATCTCGGGATTTAAATCTGTCCATAAAAGGAAAATTCACGGGTTTGATCATGATCAAATAAGAACTAACTCGGCAAGCAAATCCACGAGTACTGAATACATGCACCACTACCCCATTGTACATTAAGGAATTCCCAGTGAATTATACTCTTACTATATTAATACTTATGGAAGTCAGGGGAGCAAGGGAAGGAATTCCACGGAATAGGTATTGCAGACTTTGTGGAAGCTTGGTATTGGAGACCGCCAAACATTTGCTGACACGCAAATGTCTACATAAGATACAGAACTCGGCTGCACTTTCATGCGGCATTGCTTCAACTGGGCATGAGCTTAGAGAAGCAGTGTGTGACAGACACTTACAGGGCAATGATCTTCTTAAGATATTTTAGATAATGTTTTTTACTGACCCGACTTAATTTCATCTTGCTTATTTAATTGCGTGTTAATTAGATTGTAACCTTGTAGTAGGGAAAGCTGATAATCAGCATTGCGTTTAACTACAGTACATCTATTTGATCATTTTGTATGTGGTCTTTATATACATTTTAAAGTACAAAAGCCGTAATGGCTACATATACTAAATAAATAACGTTTTTATACTGTGCTAAACCTCCAGTGTAGTAGTTTTAGAGCCCCTAGGCGTGTGCCTGGAGTGGCCTACTGTGCTGGCACCAGGAGTAGCCATGCTTGAGTTTGCTGAAGGGAAAAAAATAGCAAGCAAGAGGTGAGGATGGTTAAGGATGGTAAAGTGACAGATGTCCCGGTTTGGGGGGGTGGGTTTTGGGGAGGGGCTGTTGCGGTTTTTGTCACCATGCCCCTTGTCCCAACAACATTCTTTTTAGATTAGGGCTTGAACTAGGATTCTTATCAGAGCACTTCGCTGATTTGGGGTAAATGCAGTTTCTGGTGACGTCTGCAGGGGGAGCCTGGTGTGAGCGGGAGTCAGTGTAATCAGAAGCATTCTCTACTGCTGCCAGATCCAATAGCTTGGGAAATGGAGACGGTGGCACACATGAGAGGGATGTGGAGACAGGGTGGGATGAAATGGAAGTAAGGAAACTGCATTTGATTGAGAAGGCAACAGAAGGGTTAAAGTAAGGGTGCTAAGAAGTAGAAAGTGTGTGATGTGCCACAGAGCCTCAGCATCGTTCCAAGTTTGCTACTACCGGAATTCCCAAATACTCGCCAGAAGAAAAAAAAATCCCCAGAAATGTTTTAACTTTATAATAAAATGAGTCCAGTAATTGTTAAAATAACCCTTGAAAAGGATTGAACATGTGACAAAATGCCCCAAATTTACGTGAATTATAAAACGCTATTATTTTAGTCCACGGGCTTAAA
Source organism: Ambystoma mexicanum (assembly GCF_040938575.1). Taxonomy (NCBI): domain Eukaryota; kingdom Metazoa; phylum Chordata; class Amphibia; order Caudata; family Ambystomatidae; genus Ambystoma; species Ambystoma mexicanum. Next base: position 1,016,737,214 of record NC_090923.1, on the reverse strand, counting down.
AATTCTGGTCTGCAATCTCCATTTTAGGGTGCTCGGGCTTTACCGTTTCTTTTCTAGGTCTGCTGTATTGACGTCCCTAAATTATCCACGTTTTCAGTTCAGAAAATCTGGTCAACCTGCAGGGTTGTTCAACTCCAGGCTTCGAGAACCGGATCCATGCCAGGATACATTTGCATACAATGATTTCAAATGTATGCACTTTCTTCCTCATGAACATTGAGGCCCGGAGTTGGACCACGTTCCTAAAGGGGAGGGAGGGATGCAGCGAGTCAGTAACGTTCAGACTTGTGGCGTCCAAGAGAACCTCAGCGATACACCGGACATAGTGCTTTGGGCGGGAGGTGCGACATCACTTCGATTTAGAGACACAGTAAATCAGAGAGATTTCAAGTTACAGCCACTCGGACTGAGTAGGGCTCTTGATCAGAACATCTCAGAGTAGGGGGGGGCGTGACATCCCTGTGGGGGAGTAAGCAGTAGAGCTCTTCAGAGAAAGGAATGCATCAGAGACCCTGCAGAGAGACCCCCTTAGGGTCCCAGGGGAGCGTGTCATCCTAGTGCCTGTGAAAGGGATCAGATTTTTGTAATTGGTTATTTATAACGCGTTTAATACCCAGAGGTTTCTAAGCGCGGACCCGTGGATCGAACCTGTGTAGCTCCACGTTGTCTTGTTTCTAAGGCGAGCATGTTGCCCCTGAGCTATCCTCCCAAGATAAACTGATTTACTACCATTTTGGATTGGGGCCTGCTGTTCAGCTAAGGCTGATGCTCAAAAATGCAGAAAAACAATGCATGAAATGTATGTATGGGAAATGTGTAAAAAACAAAACATCATTCCTGGGTCAGACCTGAATGCTGGCAGGGAGGGGTATCTCCAAATGCCTAGTGTAGCGCCCAGGACAAGTCTATCAGGTGAGGTACGCAGAGAGACCTTAAGGTAGAGTGACTAGATGAAAAATTAAAAAACGGAGAGCCGATCGAAATAGAAGTAGGACTAAAGTAAATACACATACAACTTTAGTCCTACTTCCAAGTCGCTGGCCTGTTGCGGGGGAGGGGGGCACGGAGGGGGTGTGCTAACATGCACACTCCTCTCATTGGAGAAGAGCTCTGGGGAGGGGAAGGAAATGGGGGCGTGAAAAGCATTTCACACCCCTATTCATGCAAAAAGATTTGCGCCGGGACCCGATTTCGGGATTTCGAAATCTGGTCACGGCAAAAAAAAAAAAGGGACCATAGCCGAAACCCCGGACGGGGTTTATAGAATATAAAAACTCCCTGGACGTCGGGTGATTTCCTCAGACTGTCCCGGCAAAACCCGGATGTCTGGTCACCCTACCTTGAGGGGATGCTATACAGCCCCGTTTCTGCGGGCGGGCCGGGTGGACGGCTGCCCGAGGCGCAGAGGGAGGGGCACAATAAAGCAGGTGTGAACGTGCCTAGGCGTGAGCGAGAAGCGCGCCCTAAAAGCACATGCGCCTTTGATGTCCAGTGGTTATAAAAGTAGAGCAGCATGCCACTGAAATGTCTGGTTAAGCATAATGGATGTATTCGCTCAGAATCACGGAAGCCTGGATGCACGGACTGAGTTGAGTGTGTGCAGAGTGCTAATGTATACAAAAAAGAAAGCAAACACAGGAGTGAGGCTAAAGTTCAGCCCCTCACAGGAAGATATTATCTTCACTTTAGTGCCAATCAGCAGCAGCTGATGATTTATGGCACATTAACTCTAGACGGAGGTCTTCAGGGTTTGGAAGTTATAGCGAAACATGGTTTCTTTCTCATGCTCCTATTTTTATTAATTTGCATTTTTAAAGCGCTCACACAGCCCGTGGGCATCAAGGCACTGTTACAGGTATATGTCTTAGTTGCGTATTTATAACACGCTTAATACCCAGAGGTTTCTAAGCGCGGACCCAGGGATCGAACCTGTGTTGCTTTGCGTCGTCTTGTTTCCAAGGCGGGTCCGTTGCCGCTGAGCAACAAAAAACAAGGCTTACTTCTGGTGCGGTCTTCAAAGCCTCTTCAGTAAGTAGCTCATGCACAGGCGTGCAAAAAAGCAGGATCAAAAATACATACTAGACCATCCACAAGATTCCCCTGGCCACGCGTGAGATAGCCATGCAGTCCCATTTCCTTTGTATTGTGGGACTTCTAGTTTTCCTTAATTTCTAATGGAAAAAAACAACAAGTCCCAGAATTCAAAGCAAAAACAGGACTGGCCATCCTTCTCGTGCGTGTTCATGGGAAACTTGAGAGCTCTGCACTTTTGAGGGGTGGCGGGGTTTGAGAATCATGCGAAAATATGGTTTATGACTGCGTGGAAGGGATGAGTGCGTGGAGGGTATTCGGGCGTAGAGGGTATTCGGGCGTAGAGGGTATTCGGGCGTAGAGGGTATTCGGGCGTAGAGGGTATTCGGGCGTAGAGGGTATTCGGGCAGAGGGGGTATTCGGGCAGAGGGGGTATTCGGGCAGAGGGGGTGAGCGGGCAGAGGGGGTGAGCGGGCAGAGGGGGTGAGCGGGCAGAGGGGGTGAGCGGGCAGAGGGGGTGAGCGGGCAGAGGGGGTGAGCGGGCAGAGGGGGTGAGCGGGCAGAGGGGGTGAGCGGGCAGAGGGGGTGAGCGGGCAGAGGGGGTGAGCGGGCAGAGGGGGTGAATGCATAGTGCGTGTGAGGACATAAAACGGACGAGTGCGTAGAGTGGGTGAGTGAGCAAAACAGATGAATGCGTGAGACGTGACGTACATAGTATGGTTTGGAATGCAGGGAACGTTTGAAAGAGCCTATAACCCATCACACTATGAATGCATAGTGCGTGTGAGGACATAAAACGGACGAGTGCATAGAGCGGGTGAGTGAGCAAGACAGATGAATGCATGATGCGGGACATACATAGTATGGTTTGGAATGCAGGGAACGTTTGAAAGAGCATATAACCCATCTTATCTCACCACCACGCTTACTCTCTTCTCTACACCACCACTCAACTAGAACACAGAGATACTATGACACCATTCGGTATAACTGTTCTCATACCAACATCCGCCGCTCACTCCACATCATTCTAAGTAAACACTGCTGGTTACACACCCCCCAGCCAGGCGTTCTCCTCAGGCCTGACGCAGCCACATTCGGTCTGGATAAATCCTGCCAGAACGAACACATACTACTGATATCTCAACCACCACACCTACTGCTAAAAAGCAGCTATTACATGAATACTGCACCAGCTGCACACATACCCGGTGCTCACAGGCACCTTGACTCTTTCTACTCTCTCTACTGACCTTAACTTCGGTTCCCAAGGGCGTTCAACCTACCAGCGCCTTCAGACCATACCAATGGTATATAAGGCGCTATATAAATGCAAAATAACATAACATAACATTGACATGATAACGGGGTGACTATTGTGCTTGGCCGGCGCTTTCAGTAAACATTTGTAATACAACTAAGTGATTTTACACTTTGCTTGTAAACTTGGGGGAAACGTCAAAGATGCCCTTACTCTGTCCCTTGCCAAAACCTATACAAAAAAAGAATCCATGCAATGATCCATTGCCTCAACATTTACCTTTTCCTCGTCCCAGTCCTTAACTCTATGTAGGAGTCAGCCTTCACATCAGTCCCTTATTGCCCCTACCCCGCGGTATACATAGAAGGCAGTACCTCAGGTTTGGTCGGCTGTACTGCAGCCTCTGATGGTGTTTTAAGGGACCTGCGCAGCTGCGTCTCTTCGCTCCGTGGGAACGCCACGTGCTGGCACAGCGGCAGAGCAGGTAAGCAGGCATAAGACGAAGCAAAGGTTACCTATTCCTGAGGTGTGTGGTAGTTGCTGAATGCATCATCCTGCACCAGTGCTGGAAAAGGAAGAAATGTACTCAAGAGAGGGGGTGAGGGGGCGGTACCCGCACGCCGCGTCATGCAATACAGTATCTCCTTATAGCAACCAATCCTAATGATTTGTAAAAAAGCAAAGGGCATTATGAAAATAGAAGAATGTCCACAATTTTAAATTTTAAACATGTCATGTAGTGATTCAGTAAGAAACACTTGAGTTAATAATGGGAGTTGGGCTCTGCAGTTTTGATTGGTCACACTACTCACTCTAAGAAGAAAAAAGGCTATACATTGCAGGACATATATACCAGATTGAAAGGCTGCAACAAGTATGTGAGGCTTTGGCTCTTTCTGTACTCAGGTTTCCCGTGCTGATTCCAGGGACGTCATTTAGGGGTCGCCAGAGGTCGCAACTGCGACCTCCGAGGTCTCCCTTGCGACCTCTAAAAAAAAAAGAAAGAAAATGCAAGCTCCTGGGCTGTGGTCAGCACCATGTGGCTCTTTATTTCTGGAGTGGCTGGCTTTCTTGTTCAGGCCCGTTAAAAAAAAGAAAAAAAGAAAAATAAGAACAGGAGTGTCACAAGTCTAACACTTTCAGCACTGACCATAAATAAGAAAGAATTGGAATACCAAATAATGTGTCTTTCTGGAATTCTATACAATAATTGCTAGACTCATTAAAGGTTTATTTCAGGCACACTTCAGGGGGTGAGTCACTGATTTAGTCTGTTCTTAAATGCCTCAACTCAGCCTTTCATCCTTCTGAGGTCGATAAATGAGTACCAACACAGAATGGGTGATATTGGGTGTATATTTTTTCTATATAAAGGGCTTAAGCGTAAGTGCTATATAATAACACATCTTTATCATTTGGTCATGGACGTCTGCTTGTATTCACAGTCATTTGGTAATATGAGCCTATACACACCGATCTAAACGATACATATGGCGATCCATTCTTGTATGAAATGTACATCACATTATAGTGAAATTGTAACCATATTTTTCATAGTGTACAATGTTATGTGATGCCCCTGTTTTGTCAATGGGTGAAAGGTCGTGTTCCATCGCTTCCCGCGATATCACTTCAGGGTGGGGTTAAATGACATCACTTCCTGTGATGTCATCAGGGGTCAAGGGTTGTGAGATGTCACTTCCGCTACCCCTGGCATTTTGGTGAAATGACGTCCCTGACCGAGTCTACAGAAAATGTCTGCTTATTGAAATGGGGGTTGCTCGTGCATGTGAATACTCTGCTTTAGGACAGATCTTGCTGGGAGTATCCTATTCTAAAGGCAAGTTATCACACAGACGTTCAACCTGCACTTCAACAAGTATACCGCTTCCAGAAAACTCGGCAGTGCTGCAGGGCAGGGCAAGGCAGCCCCTCTCCCCCCGAATATTTTGTAAAGTGGCCGTACCCTTCACGGCAGCAGGTCACCAGCCAGCGCAAGGAGCATAAGTATTGAGAGTGAGAGGGCCCAACTCTTAACAGCCAGTGCTGGTCACTGGGCCGGCTCTCGCTGGATCCGAGATACGGCACCCGATGTGTAGCCGGATCTCGGGTTCCGGCCAGAGTCAGCCGGTGCAAATCCCAAAGCCATGCTCTGTGCTGGGTTACATCGAGAAAAAAAAATGGAAAGAAAAAAAACACCCACAATGGCACAGAGTAGGGGGGGCAGAGCAGCTCATTGCCGTCATGAGCGCTCTGCTGCCCACCTACATGTACACAGCAGGACTTTGATACAGGTCACAGCTGCAGGACACGCAAACAAACTTCCTCTGGTGACCCCATTTAAGGGGTCACCAGAGGAAGTTACAGTCTTCGGCCACGACACCGTTTATTTATTTATGCAATGTTTGTCGGATACCTGTATATTTATTTATTTATGCAAGGTTTGTCGGATACATGGACCCGGATTATTTATTGATGCAATGTTTGTCGGATATTTGTATCCAACAAACATTGCATAAATAAATATACAGGTATCCGACAAACATTGCATGAATAAATATTCCTATTGACATTGAAACTATCCCACACGATGCAGCCACCCAACTGCTTTCAGCGCGGAGCTGCAGGCGCTGTGCCGGGTGTGCTTCAAGTAAAAGAAAACGTTACTTATGGCGAACAGAAATCACCTTGTTTCAATAGTACCCATGGGGGAGTTTTTTTATAAAATGGGATGCAGATTGTGTATTTTAAATAATATTTACTCAGCAACACTGGTCAAAACAATTATCGGCATATAGTGAAGTAACTACTCACCATTGCCATGGAAGTAGTTTAAAGTTGAATTTATATATTTTGGAAAAGAAGCAGCATGAAAGAAATTGGGCAGTTTTAAACTATTCTTGGACATTTCCTTTGATCGGAGGTCAACTGCCAGCTGCGCCCCCCCCAAACCCTGCCTCCTCGGATACCCAGAATACAGTAAAGCGATGGAGTCACCGCAGGAGAAGAGATGATGGAGGAATCAGAAGTAACAGAGAAGAAGACGGCAAGGAGGAAGAGCATCGACACAGTTGTGGACTGCACCAGAGGATTTTAAGAGGAATTTTGAGGATTTCCTGCGCTCCTACAAAACGGGCAGGGGCAAAAGGGTGAATAGGAAATTACGGAATACAAAATTGAGGAGAAAGAAAGAGACTGAGGAAGAAAGTTCTTCTTCTGAGGCTGAAGATGAGGATTATAGACATGATGTGACCAGCAGTAGTGAAGAAGAGGATGTAAGGGCATGGGCTAAGAAGAAAGTTACATTAAAGAACAAATCAGGTAAAACTAAGAGCAAGGGAAGGCAATGAAGGTTGAAGACAAAATACAGAAGGGACTCAGTTGGTACAGATGCACACAGAAAAATTAAGAAAACGCTAGCATGGCACATAGAGAAGGAAGTGAAAAGGAAGATCTGGAGAAAATGGTTTATTGAGATGTTTTATCTGTTAGAATATGAGAAAAGAATAGGCCCAGTAAAGCATCAATCAAGCAGCGTTTTCTGAACTGGTTGGCAGCTTTTCATATTCTGGCGACAATTTTAGAAAAATTCCCAGAGGAAGGCTCAGCATTAATAGTGTACAAGCACAGGATGCTCGAGGTGTACGGAGCTTTTGGGGGTGAAGCATGGCTTTAACATGATAGAGATTTTAGGATGTGAATGGATAATTACCCTGACTTAGGATGGCAAGAGGAGGACGCAAACCTGTACATATTCAACGTGTTAAAAGGGAAGACAGCGCAGGGCACTATGCCACTCAGCCAGCATAGCACAACAAGTAATTATGGCAGACACAGCCGCTATAATCCACGCAAAGGCAATGATAATAGTCAACAACCAAACAGAAGAAGCAATTTTAGGGGCAGAAAAACGGGCCAGGGAGCCATACACAAGCAGACACCACTCATCCAGGGGCGAGGGAGTATAGCAGCAGCAGAACCATATGCTGGAAACTTGATAAGGGGTTCTGCAAACGGGGCAGCGAATGTAGATTCAGGCACCAATGTGGAAAATGTGGCGCCAGTCATAGCAGCGTGAAATGCACAAAGAGCACACCTCGCCGAGGTACTCTGAGCAGCAGAGACAACAAGCCCTTGAAGGGGAATTTAGTCTGGGGAAGTCTCCCATAAACTTACAACCCAAGAATTCCCCGATAAAGCAGGTGGCAGATTTATTGAAGAAGGTTTCACCCACGATTGCGTCATCCCTTGCCAAGGCCCCAATTCACGCGAGATCCCCATCAATTTAAAATCAGTGCTAAGAAAAAAGCTCCAAAAGGAAAGCAGCGAGATTAGCAGAGTGGGATCCAGCCGAATTTGGGACACACTCATTCTGCATCGGGGCAGCCACATCAGCATGGCGAGGGGGGCTGGGGATCAAAAGGGCGAAAGATTGGGCATGGAAATCGGAGAGCTACAAGAAATACGTAAGGGAAGAATTGATTTAATACGGTCTATTTTCTCCACTAGGTCACGGCCCTTGCAGTTCGGGGTGGATAGTAGGGCACTCATTCGGCAGATGGGTAGAGGAGAATCAACAGGGCCTGTATTTTCGCAAACCCATAACCGCACGGTGGGGAGTGCCAGGCTTGCAGTGGGAGGATATACATGATAAGCTGTCCGACCTCATTGGTTCTAAAACACACAGGAATACTTGGTGATACATTTAGGAGGGAACGACTTGGCACGGGTAGGTCGGAGAGAGCTGTTACGCACCATGTGTGTATCACTAGGAAGCGCAGCACACTGCTGGAGGGGCACTGAGATATTCCTCTCAGAATGGATTCCCAGATGGCATTCGCAGGGAGCAATACCCGAAAAGGCTGTAGAACTATCAAGAAGGAAACAAACGCAACATTGGCTAAATGTTGCAAAGGGGTAGGTTTGAATTTCATCAGGCATGGGGAAATTGCACTGAGCTACCCGGATCCCTTTCATCAGGACGGGGGACATCTGTCCACAGCGGCACAAATCCAGCAACATGTTCAAGGCCCGAGCAGAAAAAGGTTCTGTTTGAAGGTGCTTTTTGGGGTGAACCTGAGTGCCGTGGAACCACACAGGTGTGGTGGTATGGGTCAAAGCAGAGTAAGCCCACGCGGGGAAAAAAATGAGTCGCCAGCCAGAAAAGTAAGACGAATGGAAGGCCAGGTTGTCCCGCTTGCTGTACGCCAGGGCCTGTGGAACAGAGCACCAATTTAGGAATCACCAGTTAAAGGTGGGTGAGTTTATGTAAGTTATTGAGATGGGCTGGCGAAAAGTGGGACTACTCTTCCTGATCACGTGATGTCCAAAAGCACAGTACAGCAGTACAAGGGGATTATTATGTTATCGGATAATAAGATCCCTATATATATGGTCGCCGTATATAATGTCGCCGGGGGAAAAGTAGTGGCGACATTATATAGGTGACCATATATATAGGGGCAGGCGGAGCGGGGGTGTCCCCCACTCCCCTGGGAGAAAAAAGGGGTGTCCCCCACATGTAATAATGTCCCCGCAAAAAACCAATTTATTCAGCGATTTTTAGCATGGCGATATTTTTGAGGGGACATTATTACATGGAATCGTTTATCATATGATAGTGTTGCAAATTATAAAGCCTGCGCCCGTACTATGTTCCACTACCATATAGTGTATGTGTCTTTATTGTAGCCGCATTATGCCTCTACTCTGCTTAAGGGGGGAAACGGAGAGCAGGACCACCAGAGGGGAGGCTGACAAAGAGCCCGAGGAAGGCGAGCAGGAAGTGCCCAGAAGAGCGGGGTCAAGGCAAAGCTGCCACAGAAAGTAGTTAACGATTTGGTGAAATAATTACCAGGTGCGGGGCAGCATGAATCCTACCCAGAGGAGGAAATAAACAAGAGGTGTAATGACAAAAAATGACCTTTAATCACTTTCAGGCACAGAGGGTCGGTACTTCATTAGCACAAACAACGCATGCAAGCCAGGTCAGGCCCTGGCAGAGGCTCACTTGTGCAGCGAAAGGTCACGCACCACGAGGGGTGACTGGGGCCAGAAGCAAACCTGCTATGCGCAGGCAAAGGTCAGGCTAGGCCTAGCCTCCAAGGAAGGAGGCCGGCGGCTAATGGCCGCCAGAAAAGGCCGCACACACGCCATTCCAGGGACCTGCTATTTGCGGACAAAACATGCTAGCGAGTACCCCAGCCCCCTCCTGCCCAGCAGCTTCTTAACATGCCCTCTCGTTGTATTCGCTGGCAGACTCTAGATGCCGCTACCTTGTGTACTCGGTGCCTTTGTGCATTGGAAGGCCCGCACACATACCACCGCCCCCCTCTCCTCCGGGTTTTAACGTTTGGCTCCTGGGCTCGTCATGGGACGCAGTTTTACAACATGCGCCGTTTGGGCCAGCCATCTCGACTGTCCCCAATCAGTCTATACTCGAGTGAGACCCCCTCCCGAACTGAACACTAGGCGAGGCCCCCAGAACTGGATGCCATACTTCGTGGCAGAGATATGCGGGGCGGAGGGAGCACTTAACGCCCCCTCCCCACTTGCTTTCAACTGGGAAAACCGGTCTGGATAGGTTCAATACAAGCAAGCATTGATCTGGTGTGCTTTAAGGTTTTAAATGGCAAACGGACAGTGGAAAAAGGGCAGATATGTGTTTTGAACACGAGCAGTTTCACTGGGTGCCTTTTAATATCGCAGGGGCACATTACCAATGCATATCGGAATGGGATGAATTAATTTAATGCCATCAAAGATAGCGTAATGCATACATTAAAATCAGTATGGGTTTCCTAACGCACATCCCATAGGGGAGACGTCTCTGTGTATCAGCGGAGTTCCATGGCATGCGTCCCATCTCATTCGCTGCCTCCCACCAAAGAGCTGCAGCAAGGAGGGTACAACATGTCCGCTTGCTCAACGCCTTCTGGCGAGACCTGTCTTTGACCAGTACATACACATTTAAAGGGACGAAGCTTTTCTTTTGACACAGATGCTTTCTTAAAGAATGCACCGATACCAACCACCTCAGCTTGGGGCTCCATTCCGATGCAAAATCTTACATAAGCAATGACAGGTGTGGTCGAGTGGCTGCAGGTGATCACAGTATAGGTGTATTGGCCCATGCACGGCAGAACAGAGAAAGGCAGCCAGCGGGGGAGCCGACACCCTAAATGATCACTTAAACCAAGCTGATAAGCTTTTCTCGTGATTCCCAGGGGGCCCCACAATGTAGGGGGCCCCATTCCAATTGTAAAGGTTCAAAGGTGTCAGCGCAGGGCATGCAGTGGCAGGTTTAAAGCAAAGGGCCCCATAGGAAGAATGAAAAATGGATCCGGAAGGGGTGTGTAGAGAGTCAGATATACACAGCATTCATCCAGCCCACTCCCTCACTTCCGTCATATTGGAAGAACCGCAACAGAACACCGAGAATGACACCTGGTACCATACCAATACCACATCGAAGGTAGGAGACGTTATGCACCGAGACAGCTGTATCGAATGAACCCGCAAACTGATGCAGTAGACACAAGTCTGCAGACACCACTGGAGATAGAAGAATGTTATTATGTGTCTCTGAGGTGAGGTGGTGACACCACTGTAACTTGGAATGTGGTGATGTCAGCATGAGTGGAGTGTTGGGGTGTTATTCTCTGAAGCTGGGTTCCATGCTGGACAGTTAGAGATATGCTGGCTTGAGGGGACATGCCAATGTTGTTCCTGGCAACTATACCACAATAAACCTACTTGTAAACTTACCTGCTGGTCCGGGTGTTGCTTCAGGTACCTAGTTACTACAAAGAACTATATGTAAAGTCTGACAGGTGTGAAGTGACATCATGAAGAAGAAAATATACGTGAGTGCACTAAACCAGATGCAAGTATATCTGGAGAATGAAGATGTGACTAAAGTGACGAAGTAAACAGATATGCAAATTCATTTATTTTAATTTGTGTAAAGCGCCACACACCCATGGGCCTCAGAGAGCACATAAAGCATGATGCCAGATGAAACCTATATACACTTAGAAGATAAGTAACAAGAGATGCAGTATATGTAAATACACAGAAACGCAAGGTAGATAAGAATGTAGAAGCTTGCTAAGGCGGGAAATAGAACGCGAGTAAAAGCAGTCATGTGGTGAAAATGGAAGTCAGCATTGTATAATAGTAAGCAAGAAGCCTCGAGGAGAAAGACCAAGGCTGCAGAGTGGACATCCTGCTTTTCTCAGGACACGAGTTGAGAGCCACAACGCAACGGGGAGAGCGCAACTATTCGCCCTTAGGACTTTTCCAACTTCTAAGAATAGGTCCTGCTGATTCAACAGTATCTAGATTTGCCTTTGGTGTTGTTTACCGCCATTGAGTGACGGGTGGGTGTTTAAGTGTCTTGTCCTAACCCAGTCAAATTCTGGGTGTATCCTTTCTTTCAACTGACAGATTAAACACTGTACAGTTCTTCCTATTTGGAGGGGAGCGGTTTTTGCTGGCCTGCCTGTATTTAACAATGAGATGCACTTTGGGATGAGCCCAATTGAGAGCTAAACCAATCCAAGGAGGTGGCAAGCATCTCCCTTCGGCCGGTTCAGAAATCGAGGAGTTGGTGATAAGAGCAATTAGACTGCATCTACCACCCGAATTCGTCTATGAACCGTGGCAGCACAACAACAGTGCATACCGGCGGCTAGTCCTGGACGAGGCCAGGAGGTTCAGCTTAGCCTATTTTTATAAACAAAACGGCCTTTGAGCCGTTTCGCTTTAGCCTTCAAAGTTACACAAACTATTGTTTTTTTGCGAATGGTGTCTGTCCTTGAATATGAGCCCCTGATGAATTTCCCTTGACTGTGGTTGATGAATGTGTATGAGGAATGAAACATGTTGGGTTGACTGGGTATGATGCAGTGTGAGTACCTTGGTGCAATTTAGTGTGGAGCACAGTGTGGGCGAATCAGTTGACCCTAGGTTGCTCTGTCTATATAACAAAATATTTCTTTGTGACTATAGATTCCTTTCTGTAATCTGTAGGGTGGAACCCAATTAACGATGGTTCCCTTTTATGCCACTGTAACTCATACAGTATCTGTTTGAGGTTGTCTTGTGCACTGTTTATATTTTTCCATTGTATTGTGTTTATGAAATATGAATTGCTCCTCTGAAGAATTCTCTGTTTTTAATTATTGTTAATCTATTGAATAAAAATTTTTATATTGTGATTAAATTTCTTTTTTTGAAAGTGCAATGAGTAGCACTAACCAGGTTATGTGTTCCTATACTCCACTGTGGAGAATAATATGCTCTTTATGTGTAGTGTAGAAAACCTGATCTGGCCTTAGGCAGATGCATCACCTGTACAATACACTGTTCACCAAACCTTTTGTATTTTTGTAAAGGGCTGTTTCCCTAGTTTGGAGGGTTGTTTGGTGAAGCAGTATAAATACCCTCCCCCCTCTTCTTGTGTCAGTTGTGCAGAGTGGACAGGTGCTGGAAAAACAGATTTGTGCAAGAACAAAGGATATTTGCTTGGCTCTGAATCAAGGATAGTCGAAGAGGATAAGCCATGTGCGTAAAACATATTTCTCTTTGATTAAGTAAAGGAGTGAATAATTGTGAGTGCCAAGTGTCGAACAATCAAAGATGTAGAAAGCACATGCAAGATGGAGCAACCAAGTCTCCAGAGGCTGAGGAGATTAACATCAGCCAACATAATTGAATCAAATAGCACTAAATAAAAGGACAGAATGGACACAATCGTGGTATCCTTAACCATGGTACAAGACCAGAAGACGAGGCCTATTCATAAAGCTGTAGATGAAGATAGCAATGTACCTTTTGACGTTCCCCTGCACCTAGGTTTCGTTGCTTACATGCTGCTAACGAGCCAAATATCCAAGGTTGGAGGAGAATGCCAACCAATCATGAGGGCCTATGTAGTGGCAGACCATACATTGTTACAGAAGCCTATCCACTGCTGTTATGCTATTATCAGTATTTTACGGATTTAGAGGTTGTTCAAAGCGTGCCTATCAGATAAGGGGCAGCCAATGATGATACCAACACTCATTAACTATTGGTATATATGTTCCCTTAACGTATCTTTCTGCCCGATAGGTTTTTACTGTTTGCCATGTAGGATGATGTCATAGCTGACGTATATTGGCATATAAAGCCTTCTGTGTAACTGAAATGCGTTTTGAGTGTGTGAGCTGCAATCTGTTTGTTCGCCAGGATTCCCTTCTTCATTGAACTGATAATAAAGTAGTATTTTGCCATATTCTTTGAGTCTGTCCGGTTATTTATATACTTCTTCAAATACAATGACCAGTGCATGGGAACTGCGTTTGCACCGCGCCTAGCCTAGCCATACTATTTATAGCAGCCTTTGAGGAACATTTTGTGCAATCACAAGAACCCATTTCTAGGAAATATTTCCTGGTGTCGCCGATATATTGATGACATAATTTTTATCTGGACAGGGCCGGGAGATGCCCTCAATGATTTCCTAGCCCGGATCAATCAATGCAATACGAATATCCAGTTTACGATGCATACTAGTAATGCGGAAATTAACTTCTAGGACCTCATCATAACATCAGGAGACGTTGGTCTGTTCATTATATAAAAAAAAGAAAGACAGGAATACTTTATTGCATTTTTCCAGTTTTGACCGGAGAAATCAGAAGGAAAATATACCTTATGGCCACTTTCTAAGATTGCGGAGAAACTGTACCGAGACCTCTGATTACCAGTCACATGCTAATGACCTCGGAGAGATTACGGGCAAGGGGATACACGAAAAAACGTTTCTCACATTCATTGAGATGTGCCAGGTTTACGCCTAAGGAATCAATTTTCCAACTGAAGAGAAAGAACCAGGACAAATTGGCGTGCATCCTAAACATATGGTACACATGCCTTTTGTGTCAAAAACCTTACAATGAAATGTTGGCCACTGGTCCAACTCAATATCTCAAATGAGCCATCACCTCTCTTTGCTTTCAAACGACCAATGAATCTAAGAGATTACCCGTGTGGTAACTGCTCAGTCTGTGACTGCCCAGTCTGTAAATATAGCAAAAAACTAATCATTTGAGATCAATGGGGTTTAATGGAACCTTAGGAACCATGCACATTGCAAGACCTCCAATACGATTTATTGCATACAATGCCCCTGTGGCCTTACATATGTTGGTCAAACAGGGAGACCAGTTCATATCCGCATCATGGAACATCTATCACGGATAAGCTGCAGGAATAACACAGCCCCCCTAGTTGCCCACTACATCGAGCAGAGGCATACCGTGGAGGATATATGTTGGTGGATCCTGGACAAAGCAAAAAATGAAAATGCACCCATTGTGGCACACATTTCCCTCAACGAAGCAAGATGGATACACTGTTTCGACACACTGGAGCAGGGTCTGAACGAGACATTACCAACATATTGGTAGATCATGCACACTGTGATGTGGGCAGGTGGTATCTTTACCCCACTGCATTTTGTGATTCACAGGATAGGAGGCACTATCTGTCTGAGGCTGCACCAGGCTTCTCCTCAGTTGGCCAATAATTCTTTGCAACAGTATCGCACTCTTGGCATCTTCCCAGCATATGGAAAAAAGATACAATAGAATAGGTCGGGGTATTTGCTCGAGCACTCTCCTTTGCCCTGTCACCCTATGTGTTTGCGTAAGGAAAAAAACAATCTTTCATACGCAGTTATGGAAAATGCTTGATTTTATAAAGGTTGCATGAATCAACATAAAACGAGGTACGAAAAATATATCATCAATCGGTAATCAGCCTGTCATACAAGGAAAAAACAACACAAAGGTATACAAGTTGGAGAATACAATTGTTTGTGTGAAGAGAAAGGTTTGAGTCCTTTGCTGTCAATACCTAAAAAGAAAGTATTGTGTGGGAAAAACAAGTGAACATTTGTGACAAAGAACAATACAATAAGTAACAAAATTGCTTCTTTCGGGGGCAGCGATAATACACAGTGGTTTCAAAAAATGCGTCTACACCGGGGTGTTTCAGACGTCTATGTGGGCTTGTTATGCCTCATCTTTGCACAGCCTTCTTCAGGACGAGGTGCTGTATGACAAAGATGTTCGTGCTGTAGGGTGGAAGGGAGCGTATAATCAGGGGAGTGCTAGAGTTAGCATTGCTTCATGCTGAATTAATCATGAGCTGCCTCATGTTAGTTATACAAAACACAGTTTACCTATGGTTGATTATGGCCCCAGGCACTCTGTTAGGGGTCCAATCTCATCTGTGGAGGTCCCCCTGGGATTCTGTTATTAAAATAAACATGGGAGGAGTGACATTTTAATTAATTATGTCTCCTTATACTGAATCGTTTCAGTAGGCACCAGCCCAGAGCTGTGTACAAGTTTTGGTACGTGAAAAAACAATGGAGAATATCTTATCTCTAAATAGAGGCTTCAGTCTCTCTAGTGTGAGAAAAAGTTCACCTTGCCTGGCCCGAAGGAAGTTTCCTAGAGGGAAGGCATATTCAAGATGATTTGTCCGTGTCCGTGTCTCGCACGATATGTGGAGTGTCAGGTCAATGCATACCTGGCGGGTTCAGACGCTCGCACACAGCGTTGCTAACGCGGTTGCTAGGGCTCCGTGTCTTTTTATACAGGCGGCCATTTTAGAGTGGGTATAGATGCCGCGTATGAGTGCTAAAGGGGCCAGTGGCCTCTACAGTGTCCCAATGACTGGTGAAAATAATTTAGGACAATGTCCTCATGCATTACAGAATTGTAATGTATATTAGGTACTTAAGTGTATATTCTGTTGTCATGGCAACTTTGCAGCAAACATTCAAGCTTGGTTATACAAATACGTTATCTACAGAAACAACCACATGGGTAGTTGCTCATACATGCTATAAACACAGGTGTGCTGGACATTTCATTTGTACAGACTTGTTTGTGTACAGCCATGCTGATGATTATTCATGCGTGTTGATGTTGTATCAGATATTTTATAAGTGACATGCATTAGTTGACGACAAAGTGCATGATTAGCGATACAAAACAACGGAATTATTGGTGGAACTAAGAGCGTTTCATCCTCATTCATGTATCAGCGTGGAGAGGATTGGCTTTTTTGCAAACTAGAAGTACTCATACTAGGTCTACTTCAATCCTCTCCACGTTGATACATGAATGAGGATGAAACGCTCTTAGTTCCACCAATACATGTTTAGTTTTATATTTGCCACCGATTTATCCACCATGCTACGCAGGATCTGCCAAACAAATCGCTCAGTTGTTTTGTATCGCTAATCATGCTTTTTGTCATCAACTAATGCAATGGAGATGTTTTTTGAAATATGTTTTTGCTTTGACAATGAACGACACACTTAAATGCGTAATAGGCACTACAATACTAATCCTGATATGCCTTGGATGATTTATGTCACTTATAAAATATCTGATACAACATCCACACGCATGAATAATCATCAGCATGGCTGTGCAAGAACAAGTCTGTACAAATTAAATGTCCAGCACACCTGTGTTTATAACATGTATGAGCAACTACCCATGTGGTGGTTTCTGTAGATAACGTATTTGTATAACCAAGCTTGAATGTTTGCTGCACAGTTGCCATGACAACAGAATATACACTTAAGTACCTAATATACGTTACAATTCTGTAATGCATGAGGACATTGTCCTACATTATTTTCACCAGTCATTGGGACACTGTAGAGGCCACTAGCCCCTTTGGCACTCATATGCGGCATCTATACCCATTCTAAAATGGCCGCCCGTACACAAAGACACAGACCTCTAGCAACAGCGTTCGCAATGCTGTGCGCCTAGGTCTCCGCACCCACAGAGTGACTCAGCATTCCTTGTGGAGCTTTCGCTTGGACTGTACGCTACTCGCGAGCGTCTCAACCCACCAGGTATGCATTGACCTGACACTCCACATATCGTGCGAGACACGGACACAGATAACAAACCAGCTTGAATAATTATATGCCTTCCCTCTAGGAAACTTCCTTCGGGCCAGGCAAGGTGAACTTTTTCTCACACTAGAGAGACCGAAGCCTCTATTTAGAGGTAAGATATTCTCCATTGTTTTTTCACGTACCAAAACTTGCACACAGCTCTGGGCTGGTGCCTACTGAAACGATTCAGTATAAGGAGACATAATTAATTAAAATGTCACTCCTCCCATGTTTATTTTAATAACCGAATCCCAGGGGGACCTCCACAGATGAGACTGGACCCCTACCAGAGTGCCTGGGGCCATAATCAACCATAGGTAAACTGTGTTTTGTATAACTAACATGAGGCAGCTCATGATTAATTCAGCATGAAGCAATGCTAACTCTAGCACTCCCCTGATGATACGCTCCCTTCCACCCTACAGCACGAACATCTTTGTCATACAGCACCTCGTCCTGAAGAAGGCTGTGCAAAGATGAGGCATAACAAGCCCACATAGACGTCTGAAACACCCCGGTGTAGACGCATTTTTTGAAACCACAGTGTATTATCGCTGCCCCCGAAAGAAGCAATTTTGTTACTTATTGTATTGTTCTTTGTCACAAATGTTCACTTGTTTTTCCCCGCACAATACTGTCTTTTTAGGTATTGACAGCAAAGGACTCAAACCTTTCTCTTCACACAAACAATTGTATTCTCCAACTTGTATACCTTTGTATTTTTTCCTTCTATGACCGGCTGATTACCGATTGATTATATATTTTTCGTACCTCATTTTATGTTGATTCATGCAACCTTAATAAAATCAAGAGTTTTCCATAACTGGGTATGAAAGATTGTTTTTTTCCTTACGCAAACACATAGGGTGACAGGGCAAAGGAGAGTGCTCGAGCAAATACCCCGACCTATTCTATTGTATCTTTTTTCCTTATAGTAGCCCTCCTTCCAAACCAGGAGCCCATTTGTTAAATCTTCCCAGCATAACACATTTCTGGCCACCTGTGCTTTTCACTTGTGCAGACATGGATGGCCTCTGCTTTTGTTGGTTCCATATATATATATATATATATATATATATATATATATATATATATATATATGTTTCTGATCCCGTCTTGCTAGGTGGTTGCTTTTAGGTTCACATTGTGCTTTCCCTTTTATTTTGGGAGACAGTTTTACTATAAGTTTTTTAGGTTTCTTCGAGTTTGCCTTGAGGCAGCAGGCTGCCGGTCACTCTCCCAGAACATGGAGTCACGTTACGGTCGATTTCTTAGACGTCACTTAGCGTACCAGCCTTCTGCCGACCCGGCATGGGGGAGGTCTGTCATCCAAATATAAATATATCCCATGTGACTTTTTGCGTGGCAGTGTTGTGCATGGACATCCAGCCTGCAAACCGACATCGGTTCTTCGGACCAGACTTGTTCGAGTAATGGGTGTTGGGTCCATTCTTGGACCTATTTATGTATTCATTTCTATGTCTAGGGCTTTTTTGCATAGCTGGTAGAAACAAAGACTTGCCTTTATGATTTATTCCTTAGGTTATTTGAGGATTCGCCCTTCTAATGCCCCCCCACCCTTTATCCTAGATTTCCTGCAGCCCTTTAATGCTAAGGTCCCTGGATGCTGAGCCCCTCTTTTTGGGTATTTCTTCAGCAATGAGCCCCCGCCGCTATCCGCGGGAGCTGATATTCACTCTAGGGGAGGGTCCCCGCTGCGGACCTGACATACGCAGTCTCACTGTCCGGTTCTCTTTTTTAGATTTGACTTTAGCCTCAGTGACTTGACTGACAGCCTTTCTTTGGCAAGCGCCAGATCTGTAATTTTCTATCTGAGAGCCTGGGGGCTAACTCGCCAAAGGTATTATTTTTTTTTTTTTTAACCTGCCCCTGCCCCCCAGGGTTTGTCTCTTTGGTTCCTATGTGTGCATTGTATGTTCCTTTTGTCAACACACTCACGGCTATTATCTCCTCCGTTTTAGGAGTCCATTAGCTGCTAGTGACAAGCTCACCTTGTGTGTATAATGGCAATTGCACTTCCTTGATTGTTGAGTAGAGAGCCTATTCATTGGCCTCCATTTATAGAACCTGTGCCCTGGACGATATGTGGTTCAGGTAGGTATTTCTGAACTGCATCCTTTTACATGGAACTGATGGGTGTTAATTTCATTCTTTTGGGTCCCTGGGCTATAGGTCCTTTTTTCTTTCCATTCTTTGGTGATAAGCATGTTTTTTTTCATTTCACTATTGGATTGGGAGTGTCAACTTGTTTTTAAATGATATTCCGGTGTCCATAATAGCTGTGGTTGCGGCTTTTTAGTTACATGTATTTTACAACTACATATTTTTGCTCACAGGGTCCTGAAGAAGGCAAAGATTTAACAGATCGACAAAACATGTGGGATGCGCCCCTTGCATGTCATATTGCCAGGACTGAAGTGGTGGTTTTGGTCTAGCCCTGTACAAAGCCCTCTTATGCTATTTTACGTAGACCTGTGATGTACTAGCGATATTGATTGTTTTCAGACCAGACTCATTCTAGTGTGTGTATAGATATCCAATCCAGGGTCTCTGGGGTCCAGAGCACTTAGTTGTGATGGTCTACCTTATATTAAGTGCTGTAATATTGTTTTCTCTTCACTATGTTGGTTATATTTTTTGTGTATTCATGTAATATTTGTGCCATTTGACGATTGTCTGATTTTTTTCTGTTGCACTTAAAACTATGATGAAATAAAAACATTGTACTTTTTACCAATTATATTGTTGCATTAATTGCTTAGTTTTGGTTATGTTTATGTAAGATTTATTTGTGATTTCTTACAGTCGCTTATACACCCCTGTGAGAGGTGAGGCTACTGTATTCATTTTTTAAGACCTTGTTTTTACAAATAAAATATGTAATTTGGGGGCCGCATCATTTGGCTTTTGACCCCTCTTTTCACCCATTTCTTTTTCTTAATTCAGAGTAATATGTGGCTGGCTCTTTAATGCAGCACATGACTATATCATGTCAAGATTTACTATTTATCTCACGGAAAAATGTTGCATGCTAGCCAATGACTTCTGAATACTACAAACAATTAACTATGAATGACATAGACCAGTGATTTAAAAAATAACCAACAATGCTATTGGTGGAAACATTTGTGTTTCCATTTTCTGGCACACAGGTTTCATAGTTTGCCATTTTGTCAGGTCAGTTAACCACCTACCTGCTTGTCTGAAGCTTCATACCAAAATACAATGGTTTGTACTCACTTTATTGAACCTTGACAACTAATTTATCAATTAAAGGTCATTTGTTAAGCATGCAAATCACATGAGAAAACCATCTCTCAATACATAGGAAAGTGTTACAAAATGTATGCAAAAAACAAGCAGAAATCACATTCAAAGGTAGCTAGAGAACAAAACAGAATGAATATGTGCAAAATAATTAAAGGACATTTTGAAAACCCCATAGGTTAAAATGCAGTGAAGGAAAGACACTATGTTAAAATCAGTGTGGTCCACTAATTCAATATGAAGGCCTTGATTAGGAGTTGGTACATTTTGTCAAATAACTCGTATATTTTAATCTCAATAGAGGTAAATGTAAAAAAAAAAAAAGCTTGCCATTAGATTAAATGTGAATTATCTGTGAAGTTCAACTGGCTCACCCAGTCGAAATTCACCTGACCGTTATTTATTTATTGGGCATGTATAAGGCGCTTATGCATCAACTGAATTGTGTTTCAGAGAGCGCCCACGGGTCACAGGTCAAAGGGAGGGGAACAAAGGAAACAGCAAGACAATGGTAAATGCAAAATACAGAAAAAGAAAAGCGAGCCTGCTAGGCCTTGGGAACATCTGGATCGTGCAAGGGCAGAGAGAGAGCGGGGAGGAGGGCAAGTGCTGGGGATTCACAGAGGGGTGAAGTGCTAGGGAAGCCATACCAAAGCAACCGGTAAGTGCAGAAGTCGGTTGCGAGGCAGGCCAGTAAGTGCCAGTTATGTCATTCGCAGCTTTGTAACATCAGCCAAAAGGGTGTGGATGTATTGGCAATAATGTTTCACGTCTTTATTTTATATATTTATGGGGACCTATACACAGTGTGTTTCGGGGCGTGACAAGAGGTGGGGGAACAGGGAGGACAAAACAAAAATCGGATCGTGCAAGTGCAGTAATGAGAAGTGCAGGGGAGAAGGACGTGTGAGGAAAAAGCGGGTGCCAAGAGAGGCCAGGTGGACAGAGCCAGGGGAAAGCACAGAGTGCAAGGGAAGGAAGGTCAATGAGCTAAGTGCAAAGTCAGGGGCTGGAAGGGATACAGAGTTCAAGCCAGGCTAGTGTGGGCGAGGGTCCCAGAAATGCAGGTTTGGGGGACTTGGGGAAGAGACCAAGTGCAGTGGTGGACTGGACTAGGGGGGGGCCTGATGCCCTGAATTCTCCACTTAACCAAACTGGGTGCTCCTTGACAAATCACTTGACCTCCATTCCCAATTGTCCTTAGCCCGCTAGTGGCTTCCTGTCTAGGGGTCCTTTGTCCTCAATCTGAAACTGATGGGGGCATGGCAAACAGGGGCAGGATGAGCCTGGTGCCACAAAGCTGTAGCTGGCAAAATGAGGCCTGCGATGGCAGGTCCCAGTCATGTAAAGGGACACCTTACATATGAGGACTATATCTAAAGTTTGAGGATTATGCGTTGCATAAAACGGCAGCACTTCGGCAACTGAGGCTGCACTTGGTATAGGATGGCAGCACATAGACATGTGCAGCTGTATCTTTCATTTGATGAGCATGCCCGCCTTATGAGGACCAAACTTGGCATCAGATGGCATTGCATGTCTACGCATCTAAGGCTCTATTTAGTATATCATTACAATACTTGGCATGCGAGGCTATAAATGTTATAAAATGACAGTAAGTGCCAATATGTTATATGTTAAGAGCCTTTTATACCGAGTGCCTCAACACTTGGAACTGGCATTTGAATGATGTGCCTTTGGATGGCATTGCCGGTTGTGCCAGGACATATTGCATCTTAAGACAACACCCTAGTTAACATTCTGTAATTGGTCATTTATAACGCTCTTAAAACCCAGAGGTTTCCAAGCGCGGACCCGGGGATCGAACCTGTGTTGCTCCACGTCGTCCTGCTTCCAAGGCGAGCACGTTGCCCATGAGCTATCCTCCCGAGATATGGCTGGCAACTAGAATATTGCATTTGCTACAGTATTGTTTATAACTGCATTAATCTTGCACGTGTGATTTCTACTCCTGTGGTGTCATCAGGACCAAAGGTCATTTGATATCCATTTTCATTAATTGATGGCTCTCTTGTGTGGAGTTCTGGGGAAGGGCCTCCAGTCAGGAGGTCCCCTCTGGGTGAGCAACACAATCTAGACGAGGCGCCAGGAAATGGAGAGCAGAAACCAAAGGAGACCTCCAGAACTGGACACAGCACCCCTGATGAGACCCCCCATAATTGGACGGCAAACATAAAACACTATATGTGGCCCCTCTGCGTAGGTAAAAATACTACAGGCAACGCATCGTCGCTCTTGGTTCCCCTGGACCCGTGTCTGGTCCACACTCGGCTGTCAGTCATTTAAGGAGTGCGAAGAGGGGGCGGTCGGAGGGACAGAGGAGAGGTGGAACGAGGAAAACTCATGGGAGGGAGTGGGTGACTCGTAGAAAGGGAGAGCGGAGATGAGGGCCAGAAGTAGAGAGAAGGAGTAGTGGACAGAGGGGAGGGGGAGTAGAAGGGGAGTCCAGCTGAGCCTCTCCTTTCATCTAATATTCCCTTTGCTTGTCACTGGGAAGAGCAGAAGGTCAGCCAGCCTTCAGAATAACTCGCACAATCGCGGGCAATCGTGTCCTTCTGTCGGTCCCCACCCCCCTCTCCCACCCTTCAGGTATTTAGGGGCGGCCTCAAGCAGTGGCTTCATAGAGAATAACCCCCTGCCTAGACAGCGCCTTCACCTGCTTTGCCGCGAGCACTTTCAATATATCATACTCCAGTGCCGCCAAAACAAAGTCCTTCCCTCTGAAAGCCCAAGAAGATGGCGACCAGCGGCCCTTCTTTCCCTGTATCCAAACAGCCCTTTATTAATGGTAGCCCCCGATCCCTCGAAGAGCTGTATTGGATTTACCTGAAGGCACGCTTTTGTTTCGCGCCTCACTGTGCAGTTGGGGTTGGGGTTGGGGTTGGGGGGGGGACACACATCTACTTACCAGCATGCATATATAAACACACATTAATAATCCTGTAGTGGGGAAGCATGGCTGCCGGATACAATGTTCCTTCCTGGTCTGCTAAAATGGATGGGGGAGCCCGAATTGCAGGTGCAGCCATCACATTGGAGCCAGTGGAGTCCCTAAGGGGAGGGCTGGGGGGTCCCGGGGCCCTCCTCTGAAATCCTGATCCCCTTGTACTCCCCCCTACCTCAGCTGGACTACTTTCCCTGCAGTGCTGTGTCCACCAGCACAGGGCGGCAATCAATGCTGCCGCACAACAATGAAGAGCTGTTAAGTTCCCCCTGTAGCCAAGAGCAGCCCCTCCAATCAGAATGTAGCAAACAAAACCACCAATGATGATCATCCGTGATTTAATGGTTTAGTGCCTACATTCTAATGGGAGTGGAGGTGCTGTGGGGTGTGGCAGTTGGTATGCACAAAAGATTATATGCAGGAGTGCTTCTGACGTCACACATTGCCCTTATTTAAGCCCCCCTACTTTGGTCTGTTGCGCCCTCTGTGCCCCTCCTAAATTTGATTCCTGGCGACGCCACCGATTGGAGCCCATTTTTCTCCATACCATGAAATGCCTACATTTGCACTTACGTGCAAGCAGGTCCACTTCATGCAATTTTCCCCATTTGCACCTCAGAGTGAAAGCGAGAAGTGTAAAGCCTGTCTGATAGCACAGCGAGTAGAGCGCTCGCTTTGACATCTGTGCACAACTTGCTGACATAGGTTCGAATCCTGGCAGGGCCAAACTGAGCTTTTCATCCTTCCGAGGTCAATAAATGAGCACCACACACTGTGGTTAACAATAAGCAGCGCTCAGATGCCCGAGGGTTCATAGCGCTATATAAATGCTAAATGATTATTATTAAAGAGACAGCAGAAGCCTCTTTAAACCTTTCTTTTTCAGTCTGCAGTGCAAATAGAGTAAACAACGCCTGCCATATCCGCGCATGGCAGGCTGCATTTATAATGGCTTTCTATGAAATCATTGGTTTTTCGCCAGCATGAAAATCTCGTGCTGGCATAACTTTTAAAGGCGGAGGGCAAACGGGAGGAGGAAACGTAACTCCGGTTCCGCTCCCCACAATCTGCACAATGGAAACCCGCCAGAGCGTGAATGGAAGTGTTACGCCAGTCTTCAGCTCTTCCATTTGTGCTCCAGCGACAAAGGAGTCCCATTTTTTTCTGGGCTCCAATGTCTGTATTCTCTTTCAGAAATGGGAAAGGTTCAGGTTCAGGCCCCGTTCCCTGCCAAAAACACGGCCATTGATTTCAGGCTGCTTAAGACTGAAAATGTGTACAACCTCGTTACAATAAAAAATCGAGAATATGGGGGAAAACAATGACCTCCTTTTAGACCTGCTTCACGTGAATTACTACAAGCCAGTGCGATGCAGAAACTAGTGCTGGCGGCTGTATTAGATGCTGCCACGCGACAGACTGGAAATCAGCGGCATTGTTTGAGGTAATAACTAGTGTGGTCAGGTCCGTGCCTCACGCTGCAATTATGCAACGCCTCCTCGAAAGTGGCCAAGGCTGGTAACTTCCAGGGTAGGGTGGCCAACTGTCCCGTATTTTGCTGGATTGTCCCGGAATTGGGGACTCTGTCCCACAGTTTCCAGAGTGGCTGTGCGGGACGCAGCTTGTCCCGACTAGCTTTGTTCCCTGGAGTGCGATTCTCGGGAGACAGCAGGTCGGGACAACCTGCGTCCAGCACAGCCACTCTGCAAACTGAAGTGGCCACCTACACACCACGGCGCTGCCACCTGCTGCTTTCTTTCTCTGGCGGCTCCACGGCCCTGGCTACTTTTGAG
Source organism: Ambystoma mexicanum (assembly GCF_040938575.1). Lineage (NCBI taxonomy): Eukaryota > Metazoa > Chordata > Amphibia > Caudata > Ambystomatidae > Ambystoma > Ambystoma mexicanum. Next base: position 1,016,711,898 of record NC_090923.1, on the reverse strand, counting down.
CCTGCAGGTCGAGCTGCTAACGCTCTGACACCCGTCTTCATTCGAATGCTAATGCTTTGTTCCTGGGGTCGTGATGGTCATGTTTGCAGTTAGAAAACATGACCATCACCTCACAACGACAAACCATTTGCATTGCAATTAAGCCAGGTGTTAAGAGCCATTAACACATTTAAATTACAAATGGGGCGGGCCAAACGTGAATGATGCTGTGACATCATCATCGCCTTGTGGGCAAGTGTCCCGCACAATTGAATTGAATTGATTGTTTATTTGTATGGCGCCTATACACAATGTGTTTCAAAGCGCTTCAAGGAGGGAGGGAACATGGGAGAAAACAAATTACATTCTTACAAGTCCTTGTTACAATTCAGAATGTGAAATAACTATCATAATAAGCCTGGCGACATTTCTGATAGTTCAAGTGCTGAAACAATTAAGGAGGGGGGGGGGGAGGGAAAAGAAAATGGGAACAAACAAGCAGTAACATTACTATGTCTGACGACATTTGATGTAGTGCATGAGTAGAACAAGAGGAAGGGGAGATTGAGGGGAAAGGTGAGGGACCAACAAATGACTATCCTGTATGGTCCGGTGACGAGCATAGATCAAGGAGGGGAAAAGGGGGAGAAGACGAGGGCAGGGGGGGATAGCCAAGCTGCAAGTGGCAAGTCACTGCAAGGTCAAGAGGCAAGTGATAGGAGTAAGTGCCAAATGACTAAAAGGACAGAGGGAGGGGGGAAAAGAGAGGGGAAGTGAGAGGGAGGGTGACTGCGAAAGACAGGCAGTTACGATTACTATGCCTGACAGAAATTGGGGTAGTGTCGGAAAAGGCAGGAGGGGAAGGGGGAAGGTAGGATACAGAGGGGAAGGAGAAGACCAAGAAGAGGGGGTGGGACAAGGATATAAAGCCATCAAACATGTCAATGCAAACGAACATAAGAGGTAGCAGGGTACAGAGAGGGAGTGGGAGGGGGGAGGGAGAGAACAATACAAAGGAGAAAGAGGAAGAGGGCAGGGGGAGCAAAGGTACAAATAACAGTGGAGGGCATGGGGTAGGGAGCGGTAAGGAGGTACAAGGGGAGCAACACAGGGCATCGGAGGGGGTGGGGGAAAAGGGAGCAACATGGGGCAACAGAGGGTGGTGGGGAGGACAAAGGGAGCAAAACGGGGCATCGGAGGGGTGTGGGAGGGACAGCGGGAACACAGGTCATCTGAGGGGAGTGGAGGGGACAGCGGGAGCAACACGGGGCATCGAGGGGGTGGGAGGGACAGCGGGAACAACACAGGGCATCGGAGGGGGTGGGAGGGACAGCGGGAACACAGGGCATCGGAGGTGGGTGGGGGACAGCGGGAACAACACAGAGCATTGGAGGGGGGGTGGATATCAAAAAGGATATAAAAAGGTTGGCCATCCTATAAGAGGTCCACAAGGTTCATGCCGTCGATGACCCTGTCCACCCCGAACGCAACACCACAGGGCTGCCTCCAGGTGTGCAAGTAGTCTCCAGTCTTTTGTTACTTTCTTAAAGGGGAATCAGGTAACGCACTTTGCGATAAAAATTGAAGAGAGTCCCTTTTCTGTTTTCTGCGCGTGTGGCTAGTGATAAGATCCGGAGAAGGAGGTGCCTGGCGGCAGGTAATAAGGGCGTATTCAGAGAATGAGGGAGCCGAAGGTGAGGATGGGGGAAGAGGGTCGGCTGCCCAAGGAGGAACGCAGGTGGATGCCTTGGAGGGAGTGGGATAAGCAAGTGTTGTGAGCACAAGGGTTTCCTCAATTTTTTAAGGGGTCTGTGGTATGTGAAGAGAGATACAGCAGAAAAAAAAATGTACGTTTTTTCTGTTGGAGGGAGTGGGGTAGTCCTCCTTTTGTGTTGTTGGTCGTCTTTTTTTGTTGTTGTCTTGGACATCTGGTCACCCTACTCCTAAAAGTAACACTTTCTTGCTCACTTGGCTTCCCTGGAGTCTCACCTCCTTCCATACTACGTAGGCTGAACCCGATGCTCACACTCCTCTCTCCTCCTCTTCTAGACCATATAGTGCCCAGGGCGATAACTAGGCACCATAGTGCCCACAAGCCCAGCACTGCAACCCACCCCAGGATTATAAAATCATTGCAATAAAAACAAAAGCTGGTTCTATTAACTTGTAATGAAAGCCCTTAAGAAGATCTAATGATACACAAAGTAGAAAATAACTAAAAACTATTAATTTTCAGTCTCGTGTATTGTTCATTATCTAAAAAAAAAGCGAATTTCGTCTTGATTTTGCTGCCGCAACTGCGTTTATTGTTGTTGCATAATCTGTGTTTACCCGTTAAAGGCCCTACATATGCATCAGCAACGGCGTCTTGAAACGTAACAAATATCCTCAGGGTGAACGACGCTATTGGAAACAACAAACGTCTCTTTGTATGGCGCAGCGGAGAACACATTTTTTCCCACGCCACAAGCCATGATTGTTGGCATTGACCCCTCCCCCCCCCCCCCATCTACTTAGTAAACCATGAATTCGTTTTGTGTTAACCTTTGCCTATAAGGTGGTGGTGTTTGGGAAGAGAAGACGGGGGAGAGAAAGGATGTGAGGGGGGACACAACCAGTGCGTTTGGATTTGTACGGAGCCGTTGACTTCCCATGGGCATGATAGTCCCTATGGACACTCCCACCCACTCGCCACCTTCCACTCCCGTAAAAAGAAAACACATACCTTGCCACTCACTTTTGTATCTGAAGCTATCTGCCATCAATTGCTTCCACTTTTAAATGCGATGTTGATTACACAGAGATGTATTACAAAGATGTCTGACAGACATGTCAGTGAGGCACTCTCCCTTTTGAAAAACAAAAACGAACAAAATGTACGAGCAGAGGTCTTCCAGACTGAACTCCAAAGTTAGTCTTTGAGTGGTGGGAAGGCTAGGAACAGCTGATAACGTGCAATGATCAAGTACCTGCTCCATTGGCAGTCCCCCCACCCCCAAGCAACTATCCTGCTCCTCCTCACTCTCAGCCAGTGACTTTCTTAGTTCTCTATCAAAATCTCTAAAATAAAATAGAGTCTGACCGCCCGCTAACCCACCCCCTTTTCCTCCCCACCAACCCTTGCCTACACCCCTTCTCCTCCCTCTATTATTATTCTCTCCCACTTGGGAGTGGTGGGGGTTGTCATCTGCAAGAGTGTGAAGACTCTAGCCTTTTTGACTTTGAATGATGCAGGTAATACGGTTTCTGAAAGGGAGGTCTGCTAAACAGACCCCTTTGCATAAACATTCCATGCCAAAACTATTGTGCACACACGTGCCCTGGCTGTAGCTAGTCTCAAGATATCTACAGCCACAACTATGCAGTGCTGCAGTACAGGTTCAAAAGGTCACATGTGTATTTGTGACTGCTGAATGAAGGCAAAGTTCCTGCAAGTAGAGGTGGCCTTTTCATTTCCTGCACCACCGATGTAAAATATAATTACATGCTTTAATCAGTTTGGTGGCAGAACAATCTTTAAATATAAGCCATGCCTGGTTGTGGCATGATGATTGCTCAGAGCACATCATTATACAGCCAAAGCAATTTAATATCACACTAGTGTCTGGTTTGTGAGCAGGGCAAACCATGGCAGGACTGATTTACCAGTGTGCAGTCTTTCTATTTCCACTACAGCCATGTGGAACACAAGCCAATATGCTGCTCCGTTGATCACCCATCTTGTAGGAGAACACCTTCCTATTTGCAATATAGGGAAGGTAGGAAAAAGGGAATGTCAACAGTTACTACTTCTCTTAGTGATTAATTCGCATTTTGGAAAAATATATAAACTTTAATAGAAGTAATTTTTAAGATAGACATAATACATATATTAATACACATAAAATTCATTTTCAGACACTCTAAAATGCATACACAATCGAGACATTGACAAAAACTATTTCAGACATGATAGTTCTAAAAAATTAGGAGCGTATGTTAATATAGCCGTTTGCATTTAACCTTTGCTGTGAGTCCTTAGTTTACGTGTGGTATTCAATCTTTCTAGATCTCTAAATATTTCAATGCAATCTACTTAGACTTTTAGATTGCCAACTCAACATGTTTCAGTCCTCTATAACAAGTGCTGGGACTTTCTTCAGGAGTAGTCATAGACATCAAAATAGAGTGGTCAAGCAAATGGTCTGCGATCTTCCTTAGGTGAAGAGTCTTTGGTTAAAAAGAGAGGTGTTTGTTGTGGTAACTGTTGACAAAACCGAAAACCAGAATCAGTATTATATAGTATTCTGGTAACACAATTTAAGGTGTTGAGGAATGGGACAAGATAGATAAATTACCTTTCCGTTCTAGTGTAGTGTGGCAACAAGCTACACTAGAAACAGTAAGCAAAATCCTACTCAATAGACTAGATAACGATCCGGTACCTAGTTCATTTATCCTTTGGTGCATAGAACTAGCACTCACACGAAACTATTTTGAATTTCAAGAAATCTTTTTTCAACAGATCGAAGGTACAGCAATGGGAGCCACTATGGCTCCCAGCCTAGCAAATCTGTTCGTTGAATTCTTTGAAAAACAATTTATTTATATGACAAACCCTTTTGAAGACAATATTCAATCATGGGCAAGGTATATTGATGATATACTTATGGTATGGACAGGAACAGCAGAAAAAGCCGAAGAATTCTTAAACTGGCTAAATAGCTGCAATCGCCATCTGCAGTTCACCATAAATATTCAAAAACACTCGATCAATTTCCTAGACCTCACTATCTTTCATGAAGAAGGCCGCTTACTTGTAAAACCTTTTCACAAATCCACAGAGAAAAATTCCCTTTTACACTACGAGAGTCACCACGTTAAACACCTAAGAGACAATTTACCATACGGCCAATTTCTACGCCTTAAAAGGAACAGCAGTCAAAAACCAGCTTTCGAAAAGGAAGCTGAAAACCTAACTGCCAAACTGAGACAAAGAGGATACCCTAAAAAACTAGTGAGAAAATCCGCAAAGAGGGCATCTAATAATAATCGTGATGCCCTGCTGGAAGATAAGTTTAAACAACCTGCTAATGATCGCCTTGTATGTGTGAATACATTCACGAATCTGAGTCTCAAGATCAATCAAATAGTCAAGAAACAATGGAAAATTTTCGAAAAGGGAAATTCATCTATACCAACACCAATGTTTGCATATAAAAAATCAGCCACGATAGGTAACAGAGTTAGCAACAGCAAACTAAAGATCAACAGAACCAAAACGCTAAGCCTCACACAAATCTGGGGCCTTAACCCAATTGTGGGCCATTATCCATGTGGTAATTGCATGATGTGTAAACAAACACAAAAAACCAAAGAAGTAGATATTGGACTACTTGAAATGTGGCAACAGAAACAGTTTACGAATTGCAATTCGGAATATGTCCTCTATATGATTACTTGCCCCTGTAATAAACATTATATAGGAAAAACAAACAGAAAAGTAAAAGTCAGAATGCAGGAACATAAAAGCTGCCTTAAGAACAAAACACTAAACGCCCCTTTAGTAAAACACTTTTCAGAAGCCAAACACGGACACGAAGATTTCAAATGGACTATACTGCTAATGGTAAAAGCGAACGACCATTTCACTAAAAGTAGAATTCTCCTCAAAAAAGAACAAAGGTTAATTTTTCTAACACAAAGTGACAAGAAAGGGCTGAACGAGTCCATTGAATGGCTAAAAATTTTAAAATTTTAAACTCGAAGAATCCGTGAAAAAACTGCACTACGAAGAATGCAATGAAAAATTGAATCTCTTCAGGGCAGTAAATGCTTTTCACAATAGTGAATTTCAATGTCAGTAGAATACTATAGGATAAAAGCCTTTCATTCTAATTGTAAACAACTCAATCCTCCAAGAATGTTTTGACATCATAAAAGAAGGACAACACAGAAAATCAGGCATCTCCTAATTTATACACCCAATATGGCAGCCAACACAGGCGTTCTTCCGGCATCAATAGGCGTCTTTCGGCTCCACTAACACGACCCTACAGAAGGACTCTAACCTTGTGTTAAGAATAAGGAATCCGCCAAGAAAGGACACATACGCGTCCACCTGCCTCGCTGAAAAGGTAAATAGTCCTATATTTACAACATACTCCCGGATCCCGACACAATGGCATAACTAATGTGGATTTCCCACCCTCTAGATGCCGCACATAACATATACCGGCACGAATTTTGAAAAATAGAAGGTTCGTTTCCCAGCAACGAGGTATCACCCGACTGGCAAAGATCAGAACGTAGTACCCTACCTACCTCCTTAAAGGTAGGCGTTACACATCATTTTTTTAATAAAAGGCATAACACTCAAGTTCTAACAAGCTTCTAAAACAACATGAAGCTTTATGTATAAGGCTTTGTTTAGCCCCGACTAAAGGAGGAAAAACAGATCTAACTACTCCCTCACTCTACCCATTGCAGGTACCTAAGGAAGAATATATATTTCCCAAAAGAGAACTTGCCCAACTAATGTGGATTTTTCTCTACCTGCAAAGGGAGTTTCTACACTAGAACGGAAAGGTAATTTATCTATCTTGTCCCGTTCCTCAACACCTTAAATTGTGTTACCAGAATACTATATAATACTGATTCTGGTTTTCGGTTTTGTCAACAGTTACCACAACAAACACCTCTCTTTTTAACCAAAGACTCTTCACCTAAGGAAGATCGCAGACCATTTGCTTGACCAATCTATTTTGATGTCTATGACTACTCCTGAAGAAAGTCCCAGCACTTGTTATAGAGGACTGAAACATGTTGAGTTGGCAATCTAAAAGTCTAAGTAGATTGCATTGAAATATTTAGAGATCTAGAAAGATTGAATACCACACGTAAACTAAGGACTCACAGCAAAGGTTAAATGCAAACGGCTATATTAACATACGCTCCTAATTTTTTAGAACTATCATGTCCAAAATAGTTTTTGTCAATGTCTCGATTGTGTATGCATTTAAGAGTGTCTGAAAATGAATTTTATGTGTATTAATATATGTATTATGTCTATCTTAAAAGTTACTTCTATTAAAGTTTATATATTTTTCCAAAATGCGAATTAATCACTAAGAGAAGTAGTAACTGTTGACATTCCCTTTTTCCTACCTTCCCTATATTGCAAATTCTTAGTTTTTCCTAAATTAAAGGTAGGAATCCACGCAAGTGGACTTTTGCGATCTCCCCCTTGTTTCCTCACTCAGGAGAACACCTTCCCACAGTCCATCTAACTTCTCACAGGAGGTCTCCTGTTAACCAGTGCTACAAATGCCGCATTGATATAAGAAAGCCATCCTCACAACGGTGTGATGATCACGTGAGCCCCTTTGAAGTCGGCGGGCATGGAAAGGAGGCAGAATTAAAGTATCCAGAGAGGGAAGGTAGGCCAGGAGAAGGGTTCCATTACATCTTGATTTCTGTTTGGACACTCACTTTTCCTGTCCCCTCCATTTCCTGGGGACAAGGCCCTCTGGGTGTTACGTCATAAGGCAAAGGGCACTTATTATAACAACCTGGATTGGACGCATTGCAGCGGCTTTGCTGTGGACCAGTTGCCTGTGAAATGTAGGCTTTAAAAGAAAGGAAAGGAAGGGGCACCCCTTTCTCCTTGTGGATGTCCAGAGCTAAATCAAAGAGTAAGCAGAATTCATCTGGACCTCAGTTGGGGATACAAACTATCTCAAAGCCCTCTGCCAAGATCGTCAATTATTCCAAGGTTTCCTTATTCTGTTGGCTGCCTTTGACAGTCGGTCACCATATTCGCCTCTCCCAACATTTCAATCTGGGACTCTGCCCACCACCTGATTGTATCCTAGCTACACGGCCAGACAATCCCCATCTCTTGTAACACTGGCACCAACACCCCCTCCCAGAAAGGGTTTCCTAGAGGCTTGTTCTAGGCCCACTTCTCTTCACACGCAACACCTTCGCTCTTGGTAAACTAATCTCGTATTCGTCTTTGAGCCAGTCCTACTACTTGTCCACCAATGAAACACAAGCTTTACCCTTCCTGGGTCTCTCGCACGGAGCATCCACCCATATATTTGTCTCATAGCCATCCTTGTCCCTGGGTGGACTCTCCTTGCTCAACTCTTCACCAGAGTCCCCCAGATCGCAGCACACTACCCCGTAAGCCCTCCCAGTAGTCCATTTGCCGGACCTCCTCACCTGCCCACTGAGGCAATCTAAAACGTCAACAATTCATTACCACGGCAACCAGGAATAACTTACTGAATATACACTTGCTCCATCCCCACCTCTCACAGCACTCTACTAAAGCCTCGATTTACACTACTGTCATCAGCCACACCCTACTAGCCTCTTTCTGCCCCCTACACTTTTGGGCCCTTCCACTTAACTTTGCAGCCATACTCGCTCCAGCCTCCCACACTGCTCTCCTGCCCCGGCCCATCGCCTTCATGCAGGATGCCACTCTCTGCGAGACTAGTCCCTTTTCAAATTCCTCCTCTTTGGGCTGCACCCTCCTTGACCAACTCGGTCTCCCCTTTCCTGCCCCACCTTGCAACCTGGAATCCTAAGCTCTGCTAAATGTCAGTTTCCTGCCTCCCCACCCCCCCTGGGCAGTTTCTCACTTCCACTCATCCAACATCCTTGCTCCCCACCACTGGAAATCCCTATCCAGGCATCAGGCGCATGACCACCACAAATGCCGGTCTTTAAGACTGTGCAGCATCAACCCATAAATAAATAAATAAACAAATAAATAAATAAATAATCGCCCTTCTCGGAACATACATGCAGGTATGGCATAAACTGTACTGGCACTCTATGCCTGAAGTTGGATATTTCTATTTGCATCTTCCCTCACCACTACCCGGAGAACATTTTGCTCACTAATCACTGTCGATTATTGTAAATCACCCAGCGCCAAGGGATTGCTTTGCTCACTGCCGTTCTGCTTATGTACAGCATTTCTGAGCAGAGTGCTTGCCTTTCGCTTCCATAAATGCTAGAACTGTGTTCTGCCAAGTCATCCGCAATGAGAGACTGCACATTGGGATGGCAGCAACGGCGTAGCATGCACCAAAGTACTGCAGGGGTTCCACCATTAGTCGTGGGCCTCCTCCTGGGCAGGGCGTTCACATTTTTCTGGTTGCCAGGATTCTTAGGAACCCCTCGCCGCACTTTGAAGCTCCCACAAGTGGGGTATACGTGTGTGTGAATGCGTCAAATGCAGATTGTGGGGCGATACGAGGAATGTAAAAGTGCAGGGTGTTAAGTTAATGGTTTTATACCGCGTTCTGTTGACCTCTGTCCTGGTCTAATGGTGCTATGGGCAGTGCTCCAGATGAGATTTGGAAGTGGGAGTATTTTACTTCCTATTTTTTAAAGTTGGGAGCAAAATTAGTTTTTTGGGAGTAAAAACGTAAGTCCAATTCCCAAGGGGAGTATTTTATAAGCGAGTAAAATGATGATTTCTTTTGTAATAATTATTTCTTTGCACTTAGTTATTCGTGCATATTAAAAGATGCATGTTTACTTCTTACAAATCGGGTACTAATCATAGTTTCGTCCGGTGGTACTGTGTGCACTGCTGGTCCAAACATATCTGTGGTGCTGGATGAGAGCAGGAGCACAAGGTTCTACGTGTAAGTTTCCTATTTGTTGTTGTATTTTTACTCCATATTTAACATTTTTCAGAGTATTTGCCTATCTTAAGGGAGTAAAAGTAGCCAATCCACCCCTTATCTGTAGGTCTGGCAATGGGATGTGAAAAAGAAGAGGTCTGGGTTCGGTTAAAATAGCAGAGGTAAAACACAAGGTAGCTTTGCAGTTTTGACAATGAATGCAGGTGGAAAGTACCCATGTTCTGCATGCAGGTATGTTTCTCAGTTGTATTGAGAGCACTTCCTGGGATGATAGCTCAGGGGCAGAAAACTCACCTTGGGAGCTGGACGATTCCATGCTACATAGGTTGGATCCCAGTTTGGGAGCTTAGAAGCTGAAGGAGTCCAGCATAAAGTGCTACAGGGATCACCAATAATATATATGAGTCCAGAGGGGAGCCTTCTGTGCGCTTTGAAGGCATCATGAAGCAAGACACAGACAAAAGATTCTGAATTCAAAAAAACTATTTTATTTCATTTAGATGTCAGGATGGTTGAAGACCTAACTTGCACTATGCTAAGGTGGGATTTCCCTACCTAGATAAAACTAAGGAAAGTCTGAGTCAAAACAGTTCAACTGAAATCTGTGTGTCCAAAACCTATGCTTGCCCTCACAGATGATCTATACAAAGTGTAGGGATGTCAGCAACCAAAAGAAACAAAGGTCCAAGCCTCTTGCAGCTCATAGCTTCCTTTCTGCTCCCTTCCCCAAGTATAAAACAGCTCCAGCAAAAAGTCTCAAATGTACCTCTCTCTCTCTCTCGAGTTCAGGATGATAACGTTTTAAATCAATACTCGGGGCTCCTTTCCTCAAGTTCCAAGTAACACAATTCTAAGCACCAAAGACCATTGCGACTCCAGTTGCAAGTCAATAAATGTCTCAAGTGTCAGGGTTCCCTCCCCCAGGACTGAATTTCAGCAGCACTAAAATATCCTTTGTCTTTTCCAAGTTCTTTGACATTTTTGTGCCCTCTTTTTATGGTGGACTTTCCATGAGTAAATTGTGACTGTATTGGAATAATCGTCAAAGCTTTAGTTCTGCTCTCAATGTAATTTTTTGTTATATGCAGTTTTCCCGTAGTCCGGCCTTAAATATGCTTTTCTTTGTTTCAATATTTAAAGTTCCATTCACTTTAGAAAATGGCACATATTGGTTTCACTTGGGTGTAAAGTGTCACTCATTTTGTATGCAGCATCTAATAGTTTTCCTCGAATTTGAGGCTCCGTTTTACTTCTAAACTTAATATGTAACAGTTCTGCTCTTGTGTGAGAGGTTTACTCAGTTTGGTATTCAAGAAACATGGAAGGTACTCATTTTGGTATTCAATAGGCACTGGTTGCACTTATTAAGGTTTTCATTCAACCCGCAGTGTAATATTTGCTTAATTCACTTCAAGCAGAATGTACATCTTTTGGAGACCTTTGAAAACGTGTTTCCTCACACATGCAACTACTCCTATACAAAGTATTCCTCAAACACCTACGTTTAAACGCTTGTGCATCGGTTTCGCAATGGTTTGAAATTCACTGGTCGCATTCAAGATCTTCACGGCAGCATGGATTGTACGCCATTCTGCTTCTCACATCTGGGGTCCCACTCCTGCCCCTCAGGCACCCCTTTGTAGATGGTCCAAATGCAGGGGAATGAACATCTTGAACAGACACAAAAGAGACAGCCACTCCACAGGGCTCCCTTAATGTCCCGTTTACTCCACGGTGCCCCTGCTCCCATGCCACGTTTGCACCAGTCTTTCTGCTGCTGCTCCTGTCGTTGCTCCACGCACAGGTCTCCCCGCTGCCTCCCCCGTCACTCTTTCCTGCTGGGCAGGTCTCCTTTTATACATCTGCAGCCCCTTGACAGGCTGCAGGTGTGGCTGTCTAATCAGACCTGCCTGACCACAATCAACGAGACATACATGACCCTTACAGCTCTCGGCAGACATCTTCCTCTTCCCAGTAGTAGTGAAAGAGTCCCAGTATTGTCAAGTGCCAAATGAGGGGAACTGGCTTATAACAGCCTAGGAAGATTGGGGGGCGAGGAGGAGGGTTTGGGTTGGTCACTAATAGGGAAAAAGGGGATACCATGTCTCACCCAAGGGCACCCCCTTTCCAGTTCCAAAGGACCCTCTACCCAGGTGATCCTGCCTCGCTTCTCCACCGCCAGGATCAAGATCAGGATCAAAGAGGGATGGCCTTTCCCTGGATCTCTGCGCGGCTGACCAAGGGGTCTAGGAGCGAGTATACACTCAAGTTTCTTGTTTTTGTCTCCTGCACTCCAGCTTTCCCAACCGCTCCACTCTGCGCTTTTGTCGCTTGCCACGCTCTGCAAGGGTTTGCCGATGGGAGGTTTCAGGTCTCCCGCCTCTACGGGTGTCAGCGTCATTGGACGGGTCCCAGGCCCACCACAGTGCTTCCGTGGTTTCGTCAACTTGCCGGACTGTCCTCCACATTCATGCAGCAGCTCCTCTGGTCAGGTTGCCGGGGCTCCAGCATCTTGGTCTGGCATTCTCTGCTTTTCGGATTGCCGCGGGCAGCGCGGCTATCAGTCTGCTCCACCCCTCAGAGGCATAGCTACATTAGAGGGATTGCCCTGCTAATGTGCCCTGCTAATGGCTGTCTCTCCCATCTTGTGCTCCAATCATCCTTGTTACATACAAGTTTGTTCCTAAAGGGATATTCCCTTTTTCTTCAGGCGTCATATTTGATCCAGCATTGCCTGGAGCCAAACAAAAGGAGGGTATGTTTTCCATTACTGAAGGCAGTCCCATATGTGCAGATAAGGCGGCTGGCATAGGGAGTTCCCTGTGGGAATGAGTCTCCTTGCCCCCTAAGGGGGAGTCACTCCCAGTGAGGACCAACTGGCCTAGACCCCTAGGAAGGGTCTTGTGGAGCTGGCTCACCTCCCTAGCCTCAAACAGGTTGGCTCCCCCTTATGGAGGAGGGACAAATACTCTTGATAAGTCACAACACTGAGGAGCAAAATCACAGTGTAGCACAGTAGCAGTGGGGAACCCCTCTCAGGAAATAGACACCAATAGTGGATACACGCAGTAGTACAGTCATGATGGCGTGAAAAATCCCAGAGCAAACAATCAGGCACCTAGGAGGGAGCTAAGTCACAGTGGGGCAACATAGGAGCCAACAGTGGCGGGGCACCTTGGGGCACAAGTATAGATTGAGCACCTTTGTGAAAGTTTCAGGGAGACATCTGGGAGCAAATCCGAGTGGGTGATACCTGGGCGCAAATCAGTGCAACAACTCAGGCAGATGTAAGTGGGGGAATATGTATGTATAGGCGAGCGAGTGTATATACAATCCAATGCTCTGAGACCTATGTGTGGGTAGCGCTATATAAGAAATACATAATTATTATGCAGGGGAAGAGTGAATTTTGTGAATACCTTGCTCTGGGAACACAAGTAATAGTAGGTCTTGGTGCCGCGGGCCCCGCTGAAGCAGATTCTTCATGGTGTGCATATCACTGCACAGGCTTCTTAATGAGCACCTGCAGTTGGTCCTGTCCTTCTGTCTGGATTAACCTCTTTCAGCAACTCTGAAAAAGACCCCATTCCCTTACAGTCTACCCCACAGTCTAGGCGCTATGGCTGGCGTTTGTGAGTGCTGCAAGGATGACAGTGCCTTAAACTTTCAGTCCAGGTGTGGAAATGCCGCTCAGAGTGTAGCCCATTGTTGGCTCTTCAATCAGGCTACCCACAAGTGATCGGCCACAGGGCCTCGAGCTGCCCTGTGTGGAGGTGGTGCGGCATGAAATTTAAGTCTGTGGGCAGCGCTGGTCAATGGGCCGGCTCCTGCCGGGTCTGAGATCCGGCCTCAGATGTCTGGCTGGATCTCGGGACCTAGCCTGGCTCAGCCCGGACCAGGCTTTTACCGAGCCCCCAGCTTCGCTGAGGGAAGCTGGGGCCGAAGGTGATCTGATCTGTGCTGTCCTCCTTTCGCTGGCCTGCACTCACGTGTTTCCTGGCCAGATTTGCTCAGCCCATTCTCTTTCTTCAATGGGCCATGAATATATCACTGGGCCGGGGACCATCACTGTTGAATGCAGGCATTCCTCATGCTGGGCATACTATTGTTTTCCAAATGTGCATTTTACACTTTCATAGAAAACAAGTCCTTTGCAAACTCAAAAATGCTGCTTGCATTCACTAGATCTCTTTGAAATGTTTTTTTTGTTTTGTTGTCAGACTACCACACCAATACTATAATGGCTTGTGTTTTTATCACAGGTTATATTTATAAAGATGGTATAGGTTTGTCAAACTGGTTAATCACAAATAAATTCTTCTGTTGTGCTGACAGTTATTCGGAAATTGAACTGCGGGTTCATGGATGCCAACTTTTGATTTTCACTTAAGGGGCAGAAATACCCCCCACCTCTGCACTAAATAGAAGCAACCCATCCCCAGTCCGACGCAACCCATCCCCTGGCCAAACACACTTTATAAGTGATAGCACTTTTAATAAGGAATTGCAAAAAGTCACACATTCCCAAGTTTTGAATATAACAAATAGCAGCAACGGTCAATCAACCTGCTGAGCTACCCTCGTAGCCTTGTACTGTAGAGTGGGTCTATGGATCCCTCAATGTACTAAAAATCACTGCATTATCAACATTACTTTGGGTGCAGCACTGCCATCGAAGTGAATTAAAGTGGAATAGGTGCACAGTGTGGAGTTTGGAAAGAAGCAGCATGAAAGAAATGGCATCATTTTTTTTTAAAAAACATCTTTTTATTGGCATTTGTTAGACAGAATAACAATCGATTGAAATCAAATTACTGGCGCATGCATGGTTATTATTAAACTATTATTTTGAACATTTCCTTTGAGCAGCGTCGAACTGCCAGCTCTGCCTCCTCAAAACTCCGCCCCCAGCCCCGCCTGCCTTGTGGGATCCCCCTTTAAATTCTTTCCATTTGCACCACTGCCTGTGGGCAAACATTTCGTGTATTCTCTCTGGACGACCTGCCCAGAGTTCTTGCTTGGAACCCTCCTGGTCTTTAGTGTTTTCTAGAACGTTAGGTGACCCAGGATTGTGTAGATTCCCAATGGGTGAGAGTCCATCGTATTGGCAGTGCCACCATGCTTTTTTTCTGCTGTACAGTGAAATTGTTTGTATTCTGCTCTTACAAGCCTCTTTGGGCTATGGTATACATTTCCCTCAGTCAAAGGTGGCTCTGAACCCTCAATGGCAGAAGCACATAATTACGTGTACGTAGTGTGTGTTTATAGAATGAGGGTCACAAGCGAATTGTAGGTACATGGTTGTGTAGCTCTCCAAGCAGATTGTGGGTGCTTGGTACAAGCGAACACGAGAGTGTCCTGATGGGATTTCGATTGAGTTATACGATGTGAATATAGATTAGGATGGATGAGCGGGGCTTTGAGGCAGTTAGTCTGCTAGTTATGGTCAGAGGAGCTCCTATTATCATACACGCATTCTAAAACTGCACCTTATATTTCAGCCATTTCTGTTTAAGTGACAGGTGGCAAAATGTGGGTGCAAGGGCAGAACTGAGAAGATAACAGACCTTTGGAAAGAACTAACAGCACAAATGACTGACGCTTTCTGTGAGCGATTGAATTAAAGGCTGCGTAATTCAAGGCAGCTTCCGGCATCCCGTTCCCATCCGCCAGCTGGAAAGACCTTGTGGGTGTACACCACGTGTCAGCCAACAGCCAGTTAGCTGGCGCGAGGCGTGTCCCGTCCTTCCATCCTCCCATGGGCCCCTGAGGCAAGAAGTGGGTGTCTCGCCCACCAACTGAGCCAGCATTGGAACGTTGACAGCATTTTCTTCCACATGACGGGTGCTGTGCTGTTCTGGGTGTGGCTTTCTTTGGTGAACCCCTGCAGCCCTGAGACATGGCAACTAACAAAGTAGGACTAGCTCTTGAAAGTGGCTGTCAAGGAACTACACTTCAGTAGAGGTTGGAGAAGGAGGTTTAAGTGTTACTGGTGGAATAAACACATATTATAATTAATCACAAACTACTACTATCTTAATTCGTAGAACGCAGCATTTCTTCTGTGCGAGATTGTGTATTCCTGCCTGCCAGCTATGGAAACCTACTATAAAAAACCGGGACCAAGGCAGTTTCCAATGGGAACGTAATCTTGAGAAAGGGGGACAGAGCACCAAATCCCAGGACAGTCCTGGCAAAACCGGGTTGCCTGGTCACCCTAGGATAGGCACGGACCTGCCTATCGGGCAAATCCCAAAGTGCACACCCAACATGCATGTGATTTTGGTGAAAGAGTTCCAGTTTCATGGCCAAAACGAACCAGTGGAGTTATTTCACCGTGCAGCATTTAGGATTGACGTGTTACTGAACTTTTTTTTTTTTAATGCAACAAATTATTTTAAAAACACTCCCACTTGGATACTGCTCTTTTATGTTTTGAGTAATCCCCACATTGAGACTTTTGGCTTAGGCGCTAATGAAAAAATGTGGCCCAGCGTTTACAATTCGAGATGAGTCCGACTACCGCATCTTCAGGAGTCCCGGTTGTTCTCCACAGAATGACTCTTTCCTGGTGGTACAAGATTTGCCTTTAACTGCCTTGATGCCTTTGTTGAGGCAATTTGTTGCGCTTTACAAGATGTGCACCTACCCATGCCCAGCCCAACTCGGCTTCAGGCCTGTGTATTTTCCGTTTAGCGGTGGTGCACCTCAGTCCTTCAGCAACCAACTTTGTCTCCCTAGGAAAGCGAGGCGCTCAGGTATTTGTGTTCAGGAATACGTTTTCTGTTTCTTGTTCATTGTGACTGTTGGCAGAGTTGCAGGGCAATCCCGAGCAATAAGCAGCCGCCTAGCATTTTCCCACGAATCTCCTGTGTCTTTATTGAATTAGTGGGCGGGCGGGCGAGCAGGCGGTGTGGAAGAGTACATATGAGCTTAAGCTGGCACTCCGAAGGGGACGTCCAGAGGCATCGCTATGGGGGTCCTTGGAGACTATAGCCCTGGGTCTTTTGGTTGTAGCACTGGATAGCAGCACAGGGGCTGCAACCAAATGGATGGCTAGCCCAGAGACCCGACATTAGCACAGCCCTGGATCTTTTCCAGACCTAGAAACGCCCCTGGGAAAGTCACATTTAGCAAGACACCCCTTATGGTCCCCATGGACAAAAGGGGAGTTGCAGAAAAGCCCCGGTCCCAAAAGCAGGCCCGTTACCCTATATGGGTGGGATGCTTGACAAACCTCTTCCAAGTGAAAACGCTCCTGAACTGCTCCATAGACGGAGCTTGCAGTGAACCCCAGGGCCAATGTTCCCAACCTCTGCGGGGTGGCCAGGAGAATCAAGGCTCCTCCCAAGGCCACTTTCACAGGATCTTAAAGTGGCGCGCGCTGTTGCTGTGCTAGCACAAACCTATTGCTTCATTCTGAATCCATACCCAGTTTTCCAGATGCAAGGCATGCCCATGCACACTATACAATACTTAAGAGTCGCTGGGGGTGGGGGGTGGATAATTCATGGCTAGAGATGAGCCAGACGCCAGCCGAGCTGGCAAAGGAAGGCCATGGAAATCACATCCGTCTATGTAGTCACTCCAAGGGGAACACAGATTGTTTTGAATGACCGCGCTTAGATGGCCTGGCCGTAAGCGCTATATAAATACCAATACCATTATCAATAGCAATAACAATCACATCAGGCTAGAGGTCGGGAGTGGGAAAGAAGACACCGTGTGAAGTTTGGGGGTTGGTTGGGGAGCCAGTTACAGGTAGAAAACTTGAAAAAAGGAAGGGGGACACATTTTGAGTGCCTGTGAGGACATGGAAAACTTTAACTGAGCAGTTCTTCCTATTATTGCCGGAATCGGCGAACTGCCCCTCTACCGCAGGAATTTCTGTTTTTGGAAATTATTACTGTGAAATTATCACAGGAATAAGGAGTTAGACAAAAAAGTTTAACATCTACAGTGCCTACATCCTATGGGCAGGTTCAATGGGTGTAACAGGTTGTGTGTAGCAAACTAATGGCGCAACATGGCTAGTAGCCCCCAAAAGAAAGATTGGTGCAACATGTACAGACGCCACGGCTGAAGGCCAGAACTAGTGAGACCTCAAGAAACTAGGCCACATGTTCGGCCATGGCGAGTGGGTCCAAAAAAAAAAGCTATTGGTACAACATGTACAGTGCCCACAGCAGAAGGCCATGGCTAGTGGGCCCCGATGACACTAAGGTATAGCAAAACCCTTGAAATTCAGTGAAAAACCATTAGTTAAGAGAGAGTTAATGTGATCAGATTTAATGCAACAAACCCCTGAAATTCAGCACTCGCATTTTAATTAAGTCCACCTCAGAGGAAAAAAATGCGTCACACGAACCAAACAGTGATAGGGGATGATGGCCAGAAGACGGCCAAAGAGGAAAAAGCAATTGAGGGGCATCGGGGGACCATGGAAAGAGGAGGCGGCACTTGGTGAGTGCCTGCGAGGATAGGGAAGAATTTAAAATGTTTCTACATTATCGGGGGAATACCAGGGGAATCCCACGGGCATGGGTTATTCAATGCCACTCTCTGCATAGTTTGTTGCCATTATGGAGGGACTATCAGGGGAATCCAACGGAAATGGGAAGAGAGGGAAATAAAAAAAAAGTAATTTTACACCTGCAGTGTTCACATCTCCTAGGCGGGGGTCAATGGATCTGTGCCAAAGGTCATGGCTAGTGGGCACCATATTAGTGCAACATGTACTTGTCCACGGCTGAAGGCCATGGCTAGTGGGCTCCCAAAACACCCATTGGTACAACATGTACAGTGGCCGTGGACAAAGGCCATGGCAAGTGGGCCTGAAAAAAACCTATTGGTGAAACAGAGTGGCCACGGCTCAAAGCGATGGCTAGTGGGCCCCAAAGAACCGTAGTATAACAAAAGCCCAGAGTTAATGTGATCAGATTAAAACGCAACAAAACCCATGAAATTCAGCAATCTCAACTCAAGCAAGTCCACCTGAACTATGCGCCCCTTGTTGCACAGCATATTACCTCAATGATGGCATCACTGGTGACATCAACAATTACATCATCACTGATCGAGTCACTATTTACATCATGCATGACATCACTTATGTCACTGGTTTGATTAATTACATTTTGAAATTGGACAACTTTTTTAACCTAACATTGATATAAATATTTCATATCTATACAGTGCAATGTATTCTACCCTGGTTTCTTTAAATGTACCCCACAGTATACAATTATGTGGCATAAGTAACTGATTTTTTCATACTAACAAAATTTAGAATTATTAGATTATATATCACAATGCCCACGGGCACGTACTTTCTTTTGTACGTGATTCTTTTTTTATAAAATGTGTCACTTAGAAAAGAATGGGTTCATGTAATGTTATTACAGCCAGGAGAATTTTAAATTTAAATGTGAAGATTTACTGTTTTCATAACAACACTTACTATTAAACAGGTCTCTACTTCTAGCTACTCTTATTTTTACTACACACACACACACACACACCTTTTCTTTTATGTTTGAAATACCTGAAATAGATTTACCAGAAGAATCAGGTACTTTCCCAGCAATTAAATATTGTTATATTTTGGTCTAAAACATGAAATTCAAACCATTTGTATAACGTTACATATTTTTAGTTTAAAGTTTATACATTCATAAGTATTACAAATGAATGCGCCAGACGTAATCATGTCATACTTCTGTATCAGTGTAGTGTTCCATGTCACATTATTAAGTGTAATAAAATATGTATCAAGAGGTCAACAAAAATACGATCACTTTTTTACATAATCAGTAATGTCACATTTGACGTAATTATTGATCTCATCGCTGATGTCATGTATGATGTAATAAGTAATGTCATCAGTGATGTCATCATTGTGGTGATACGACAATGCACAACGGGGGACGCATAGTTGGACTGGCTCGAAATGTAAAGGGTTTTGTTGCATTAAATCTGTGCAACTTAACTACACCTTAAAGATTTTTTCAGTAAATTTCAAGGTTTTTGTTATACCATCTCTTTATTTTTTTTACAGGCCACTAGCCATGGCCTTCAGCCATGTTTGTGGCCGCGTTCTTTGGCCAGGTCTACTTTGCATGTTCCCCGAATATAGTTATTTTGGACCCACTAGGTGGCCAAAACCAAACGGCCTGTGCCCACTGTATCTTGTAAAACACTACTATGCCGCTAGCCCTTGGACGTGTCAATTATACCTGTTCCCCCAATAATTTTCTTTTAGACCCACTAGCTGACCACGGCCAGCCCTGGCCAGTGAGCACAACCTTTGGCCGTGCCCCCTGTATATTTTGAAACACAACCTTTCTTTCTTACTCACTAGGCATGGCCTTCGCCTATGACCACGGCCTTTGGCCGTGGCCCCTTTACATGTTATCCCATACATCTCCTAAACAGGCCCACTAGCCATGGCCTTCGGCTACGGCCAGTGACTGCGGCCTGGGGCCATGGCCACATCACTAGGTTTCTTTTGGGCACACAAGCCATGGCCTTCAGAGGCTATGTCCACTTTCCATATTGCACCCCATGACATGTTGCCCCAATAGGCTTTGTTGGGGCCCATGCTGCTTTGCAGCAAAGAGCCTATGCAGAAGGAACAAGTTACTTACCTGTAACTGTTGTTCTCCAGCATGGGTCTGGCATGGCTTCACATACTCATGAATATTCCCAGTCAGGCTGGGAATCCTAGGTAAAGAAAAAAAACAGTTTCAGTTTAGTTTCTGAACTGTCTTTCTCCTAATAACCGATCACTTGTCTCTGGGTCATACTGCCCCCAGCCAATGACTGCCCTCTACCTAAGCCCCTCCTCTCGCAGCCATCTTTAGATTTGGTAGCACGTAAAGTGGTAGTAGGACCAAGAGAAGAGCCGCAAAGGGGTAGGAGGGAGGGTTTGCATGCGAATCCATGCCAGACCCATGCTGGAGAACAACAGTTAAAGGTAAATAACTTGTTCCTTCTCCAGCATGGGGTCTGGCATGGATTCACATGCTCATGAATACAAAACTACATAGCAGTACACACATGCACAACCACGGGAGGTGGCAAGGCTCAACATTAAGCATTTATATCAACTGAACATTAAGCATCACTTACCCCCTCACCAGGCCCACCTTCAGGCGAACAGGTTGCACAGCATTGCCTGGCCGACTCTGGACTCCTCCCTGGAATCCCGGTCGACGCAGCAGAATCTTGTGAAGGTGTGCGTCGATCTCCACGTAGCAGCCCAGCAGATGTCCAGCAAGAGCACACCAGACAGTAAGGCCGTGGTAGCAGCAATCGCTCTGGTTGAATGGGCTCTCGGACAGCCGGGCAGCGGTCGGTTTGCCAACCGGTGACAGTGCATGATGCAGCCGGAGAGCCATCTGGAAATGGAAGCCTTCGAGAGGGCCTTCCCTTGGTGCACAGGTCCAAAGTTCACAAACAGCTGTGATATCTTCCGAAGGCTCTTTGTGCGGTCCACGTAGAACTTCAGCGCTCTAGCCACATCCAGCGAGTGCAAAGTCCTCTCGGCCGGCGACGAAGGTGACGGAAAGAAAACAGGTAGCACCAAGGGCACATTGAGATGGAAGTCAGACGGTACCTTGGGCATGAAGGAGGGGTGCGTCCTCAGCACCACACTCGTTTCGTGGAATGTCAGCTAGGGTGGTTTACAGGAGAGGGCCTGGATCTGTCCCACTCGTCGTGCGGAGGTGATGGCCACAAGAAACGCTGTCTTCCACGAAAGGAACTTCAACGGTGCTGAATGCAGAGGCTCGAATGGTGGCCCCATGAGACTGCTCAGCACCACGTTGAGCTCCCATGCCGTGGCCGGAGCCTTCACCGGAGGGAATGATCGGAACAGTCCTTTCATAAACTCCTTCACCAGGCGATGAGACCACAGAGATGATCGCCCCGGAGTTCTGGTGTAGCAGGAAATCGCCGCTAGATGTATTTTGATGGAGGCATGAGCTTGGCCAGTGACAGTAGGTACAGCAGCACTTAAGGGGCCATAATCCGCAGAGGGTTAATCTTCTGTGCACGGCATCAGACAGATAACCTCTTCCACTCGTGTCCATAGCACCTGAGAGTGGAGGACGCCCTGGCCTTTGCAAGCACCTCCTTACAGTCCGCCGGGATATCGTACCCTCCAAACTCTAGTGCTGCAGGAGCCAGGCCTGCAAGTTCAGCGACCCAGGGTCGTGGTGGAGGATGGCGCCTCCTTCTCTGGCGAGAAGATCCATGTCCGTCGGCAGTTTGACTGGGGAGGACGCTGACATGTCCAGAAGGTCCAGAAGGTCCGGGAACCAGATCTGCTGCAGCCACTCCGGTGCGACAAGGACCCTCCTGCACCGGGATCGTCTGAGTTGATCGATGAGTCACAGCAGCAACGGCGGGAACGCATACAGGAACAGGCCGTCCCAAGGGAATGAGAAGGCATCACCCATGCTCCCCGGCTGGGGAAACCTGCTGCCGAACCTACGGCACCTGGTGTTCGTCGCTACCGCGAATAGGTCGATCTGGGGATTGCCCCATCGTAGGAACAGTAGATCCACTTGATCCTGCTGCAGTTCCCACTTGTGGCACGAGCGGAGCTCCCTGCTGAGTGAGTCGGCAATGGTGTTTTTTATTCCTGCCAGATGGAAGGGTACCAGAAGCATCCCTTGGGCGACGGCCAAGTGCCACAGATCCTGAGCTTCCTTGGATAGGGCTGGGGATCTGGTGCCTCCCTGCTTCCGGATGTAGAACATCATGGTGATGTTGTCGGTGAAGATCCTTACCACCTTGCCCTTGAGGGACGGAACGAACGACCTGAGGGCCCAGAACACGGCTCAGAGCTCCAGGACATTGATGTGCAGTGACCTCTCCTCCAGGAGCCAAAGGCCTCTTGCGTGGAGATCTCCGGTGTGCGCTCCCCATCCCTCCAGGGAGGCATCCGTCGTCACCGTCTCCTGATGTGCCGGGGTCTGGAAGTCCATAACCGCCACCAGAGGCGTGCGGGTGCCCCACCACCGGATCGCTTGGTGGAAGGTCTCGATGAGCGAGATCCTGTCTTCGAAGCTGGCCGCCGCTTGCATCCAACGGGTGTCGAGGCACTTTTGCAGTGGACGCATCCGCAGCCTGCACAGGCGCATGAGGTAGATGCACGAGGACATCATGCCAAGCAGGGACTTGATTGCACCTCACCGTGGCCACGTCCATGGCCGAAAGCCATTGCACCTTGCCCAGGATGGCCTTCGTCCTTTCCTCCGACGGAGAAGCCAATCGCGCCGCTGCGTCGGCCTGGCTCCCAGGAACAGGGTGACTTGCGACGGTACCAAGTGGGATTTTGCGAAGTTGATCGAGGATCCCAGATCCGCGAGCAGTTGGACGGTCTTCGCTGTGTGCACGACGGCGAGTTCTCTCGTCTTCGCTCGGATGAGCCAATCATCCAGGTAGGGGTAGACGTGGATCCCCTGCAGGCGCAGCCACGCCACCACTGGTACCAGGCACTTGGTGAACACCCTGGGCGCCGACTTCAATCCGAAGGGAAGGGCCTTGAACTGATGGTGTCGCCCTTGGACCACGAATCGCAGGAACATTCGATGTCCCTTTAGAATTGGGATGTGAAAGTAAGCATCCTCCAAGTCCAGCGACGATAGGAAGTCGCCTTCCTCCAGCTGTCCCAGTATGTGCTGGAGGGTGACCATCCGGAACTTCTGGGACGTGATGAACTTGTTCAGAGGACGAAAGTCCAGGATGGGTCGCCAGCCGCCGGTCTTCTTTCTTACAAGGAAGTATCGCGAGTACACTCCGGAGCCTCTTTGGGACAAGCTCAATGGCTCCTTTCTTCATCATCGCCCTTACTTCCAGCAGCAGTTGAGGGACGTGGTTTTCCTTCCTGGCCATGGGTGGAATGCGGGGACACTTCCTTAAAAACGAGAGTGTGCCCGCGGACCAGGGCATCCAGCACCCAACGGTCAGTGGAGATGGACTCCCACACGCTGATCAACTTCGCCAGCTGGCCTCCCAACGGTGTGCTCAGGTGGGGGCCCGACACTACGGCCGGTTCAGTCCTGCTTGGCAGTGGCCTTGGCCTCCTTGGCGACGACGATGAGATCCTCCTGTCTTGCCACGTCCTCTGTAGGCCTCCTGCGACGAGGAGCGGGCTGCCTGGTGGTACGTTGAGGGACCGCCGCCAAATCCTTTGGAGGCACCGTGCTTGCCTCCGGAGTTCCGAAAGGGCGGCCGTTGTTGTTGAACACCCAAGGCCCGAGCCGTCTCCGTTTCAGCTTTGATCTCCTGCAGTGACTCGTCCACTGTCTTGCCAAACAGGTTATTCCCGTCGAAAGGCATGTCCAGAACCCTGGTCTGCACGTATTGGCGGAAATTGGTTGCCTTGAGCCAACCACGTGGGCGAAGGCAAATGCTGTTGCCCATCTGGCGAAAACCGGTGTCAGCAATGTCCGTGGCCACCGTTATGGCATGGTCAGACGTCACCTCGCCTTCCTGTAGGATCTCCAGGGCCTCAGCCCTCTTGTCGTCCCTGAGGAAGTCCAGCAGGGGAGCGATCTTAAACCACAGCTCCCTGTCGTAGCGTGCCACAATCACAAGGGCGTAGGCTGCTTTAATCGTCGCTGTCGCCGCCATGATCCACCATCCCATGGCGTCCAGTTTCTTCCCCTCGCCGTCCGGCGGGGATGTTGAAGTTGAAGCCGTCACCCCCGCCACCGCCTTCTTGGCCGCCGCGGAGACGACCGAATCCAGGGATGGCTGCGCCCTAAGGCACATGGGGCGGAGTCCAGGACACAGTACTTCTTCTCATACCAGTCCCCCTTAGCAGGAGCCGTGGACTGGTTCTTAACGAGCGTCAGCCCCTCGTCCCAGATGTCGTCCAGCAAAGGAACTGAGAGGACCGTCTTCCTCTTGGCCTCACGCCGTTGGTAGAGGAACCCTTCATTCTTCTGTCCTTTGGGACAGAGCTGGAAAAGCTCGGATGCCTTGGCGATCATGGCGTGGAAAGAGCCAATTTCGTCGGGCGGGGCGGCCCGAGCGGGTGGTGATGGAGGGTCCGTTCCGTCGTCACCACCATCGTCATCTGTTCCCGTCGTAACCGTCTCTGCTCCCCTATCATCCCTCGGTCCTGGGGAGGGGGGATGACGGCTGTGAAGGCTGGAAGGGAGGGGGTGGATGAATTCTTCTGCGTTTGTTTGGAGGGCTTTCCGACGGTCCGGGCTCTGCCGGGTTGTCCGCTGGGGGTAAGGACAACCTTGTCCTTATCTCCGTACACAAGGCCTGAATGGCCATCAAAATTGCTCCCGAGTTGTCTTGTGCCATAGGCACTGGCTGCGACGGGAGCAATGGTTGGGGAGTAGAATCCTCGGTCCCCTCCACGGCTCGCGGCTCCTCGTCGGCACCGCAGTCGCTTTCTTCGTCTGCCTCGTCGGGATCCCTCCCGTGCGACCGGACCTCCTCGAACTTCTCATTCAGGATCTTTGCGACGCCAGCCAGCTCCTCTTCAGAGGTATCTGTGTCCGTAATGGCCACAGCCCCCGCCACCTCTTTTTCCACCCGAGGTTTCTCGGGGGTCTTATCGATGGGCTGAAAAGAGGATTCCCTCCACGGTGGCAGGGAAACTAGGCCCCGAGGCCGCCTCCACTGGGGTAGCCTCTGCAAGCTTTGCCAGGGCTGCCACAATTTCCTCGACCGAGGCCTTAGCCAGGTGAATCAGGGCCTTCACGACCTTGGGCACGCCTGAGGCCTTCACCTTGGGGGGAGGGGCACTGCCTCGCTCCACCTCGGCTGTCTCCGTCGGGATCGACCGGGACTTCTCCAGAGGTTTACCCGGGTTCTCAGATTTCCTCTGCCCCGAGCCAGAGCCAGTGCGCCCTGCCTGGCAGCCGACCAATGGGCGCTCCCGGTGCCCGCGGTGCTTTGTCTTTTTGTTGGGCCCCCGTTGCCAAAGCTCCCTCAAAGGTCTTAGAAGACCGCTCGGACTTCTTCTCACCTGCTGGGCTCTTTCCTTCCAGCCAGTTGGTGAGTCGGAACATGTTCTTGCAAAACGCACTGTCCTTCTCCACGTGCGTTTTGTCTTTGTGAAGGCAGTAGAGGCATCGGGAATGCTCATCTTCGTTGAAATCATTCTGTAGTCCGCATCCAGGGCAGTTCCTGAACAGCTTGGATCCGGGCGTCGAGTTTCCTTTGTCCTGGGCCATGTCCATGCGGGGTAGGCCTCAAAGATTTTCCAGAATCCTCCAAGAAGCGAAACATCGCCCTCAAGGGGCGTAGGAAATTCCGAAACGGGTCCCCGTTGATCAGAAGTAGAAACGGTGGAGCGTGAGGCATCGACTGACTGAAAAAAAAAGAGGTTAAACTCTATGAAAAAAAAAAAATGAAAAAAAAAAAATCACAAAACTCAGTAAAAGCTCGAGAGCTATAGCACGAAGAACTCCCAACACTTGAACATGCGGTAAAAAATCTGAAGATGGCTGTCAGAGGAGGGGCTTAGGTAGAGGGCAGTCATTGGCTGGGGGGCAGTATGACCCCAGAGACCAGTGATTGATAATTAGGAGAAAGACAGTTCAGAAACGAAACTGAAACTGATTTTTTTCTTTACCGAGGATTCCCAGCCGGACGACGGGGAATATTCATGAGCATGTGAATCCATGCCAGACCCCATGCTGGAGAAATGAAAAGCCACCATTTTTGTTTTTGGTCGATTGGAGCAATCCAAACGGCAAGTGGTCAATAAACTATTTGGAGGAGGAAAATGGATGCAATTGCATCAGGTTAGATGTGGGAAGGTGGAAAGAGGGCACCATGTGAAGTTGGGGGTAGTCAGGGGAGCCAGTTACATTTCTAACATTTTCAGCTTTTCAGGGGGAATACCGGGTGAATCTTGTGAGATTGCCGCAGGAATAATGCAGACACTCTCGAAATACCAACTACATCACACAAACCAAAGAGTGATAGGGGGTAATGGGAGATGGCCAGGGAGGGAAAAGGCAACCGAGAGGAGTGGAGAGAGTAAGGAAAGAGGAATGGGAAACATAGTGAGTGCCTGCGAGTACGGTGAAGAGATTTTGATTTGAGCATTTTTCTGCTTCCTGGGGTGTACCAGGGGATTACCACAGCAATTTCCGTTTCTTTTGAACCCCTTATCGGGAAATCGGCACTACCACGGGAATAAGGAAGGAAAGAAAAAAATATAGGCTGGGGCAATGGGCCTTTGGGAAGAAAGTACTGGTGGAACATGTGCAGTGGCCGAATGCCATGGCTAGTGGGCCCCAAAGAAACCCCTAAGCATCACCTCGTTCTCTAGGTGACTTTAACCTTCTTTCTCCAACCACTTCTCAGAAATCTGAACTTAAGTCTTTTCTTAGTGACAACGTTCTCCACTATCCATAACTTACATACCCACAGAGGGGTTAGTCTTTGGATCCCTTATTCATCTCCACCCTCTGTCTCAGTCACTAAAACTACTGTCACACTTCTATATCTGATCACTCAATTGTTTGCACCACCATCTCATTTCCACCCTCTTACCTTTTCTCACAACTTGCTTCACCCATTACTAAAAGGACATTGAAACCTTCTGCCATTCCAACCTTTCTCTCTGACCTACATCTCGCTTTCTCTCCCTGCTCACCCGATGCCTCTTCCACCAACACTGCCTTCTCCAGCTTCCAATCTCTACCATACGACTCATTCTCCTCTCACTTCCCACTGCTTACTTTCACCCCTAAGTCTCAGCATCCTCAACCATGGGTCGCCCCATTCATTTGCTCTCACCGCACAGACATACGTCGGCTGCTGCGCAAATGGAGGTGTGCCCACTTTCATGAGGACAGGCAATTCTACCTCTCTGCCCTGATCTCTCTCTCTCAAGTCAACTCTTGATAGAGCGAAAATCGAACTCTACCTAACCCTCATTGACTCATTAATACCGAGGAAGTGCTATCTCTCTTGTGTCCCATCAGACCTTCTTGCTGCTCAGCTAGTCAAGCCTATTGCCCCTTTAGTGACCACTGACCTCAATGAACCCTTCAACCTATGCTTCGACTTAGCTTGCTTTCCCTCTATTTTCAAAACACCCACAGTCATCTATCTCCTAAAAAAGCAAGGGGCTGACCCAAACCTACAGGCTAACTTTCGTCCTGTGTCTCCTTCTGCACTACTCTAAAGTGCTTGAAAGGGTTGTGTTCAACCGTTTTACCAATTCTTTTTTAGACATTAGACATCCACAACCTTCAAGACCCCCATACAAGCAGGTCTACGCTCCTGGCACACAAACGGAAACTGCTTTCATGAATGTGTCCAACTTCCTCACCCCTGCTAAGCAGTCCAGCCTATCTTCCATCCTAATTCTCCTTGACTGGTCTGCTGCCCTTGACGCCATTGATCACTCTGATCTCCTTAATACACTTTCTTCTTGGGATTTGCGATCAAGCCCTTGCCTGGATTGAATCCTGCCTCGCACCTCGACAATTTTCTGTCTACTGGTGCAACAACACCTCTAAACTCACTCCTCGAACTGTTTCACAAGGCTTTGTCTTGGGTCCACTCCTCTTTACGCTCTGCACCTCTCCTACTCTTCTTCTTCTTCTTCTTCTAGAAATCTCGTTGTCATCTATGACCCTTCTCACACCTTCTGTGCTTTCATCTCCAAAACTGGAACAGCAGCTCGCCATAACCTCCCAAATATTAGGAAAATCAGCCACCTCCTTTCTTTCAACACCCCCAAGCATCTCTTAACCAGTCTTGTCTTCTCTAAACTGGACTACTGTGCCAGCATCCTCTTTGGTCTCCCCAACTATGCTTTCTGGCCTCTTGACCAATTATTAACTTCGCTATCAGGACTCTTTGATCTCCCTCACTTCACACCTTCTTCCTCGTACCGTCCACAGGCTGG
The DNA here is from genome assembly GCF_040938575.1 of Ambystoma mexicanum. Lineage (NCBI taxonomy): Eukaryota > Metazoa > Chordata > Amphibia > Caudata > Ambystomatidae > Ambystoma > Ambystoma mexicanum. Next base: position 1,016,683,368 of record NC_090923.1, on the reverse strand, counting down.
ATCGCTGACTATGCAAAACAGGGCCCTATTTAAATGTATTCTCCTGGTTCACTAATCTATCCACGTTAAGCAACCACTTTATCTATCCTCCTCTACCCAACTCTACAAGCCTCCTCGTAATCTCTGCTCTGCCTCCTCAACTGCTTCCTCTCGCTTCCATTCTTTCACTCTTCTTGCTTCACTTGCATGGGATTCTCTTGCCCTGGACATCCGAGAAAAAGTCCACATTGATTTGTTCTAAAACAAACTAAAAGGCTACTTCCTCTGCTCAGAGTTACCTTCTTAATCTACCTCTCATCTGCATGCTAGCTAACATTTTTCAATCGCCTCTAACCTGCCTCTGTCTTCTGCCTCCACTCTAGCACTTCACCCTTCATGGTCACACCCCAAACACAGCTGGCCGTACCCCGCCTACCTGTATTTAAAAATGGCCAATGTTGATAGTCCTTAATATGCATGTCCACTTATGTATTGTCGCAGGTGACTGTTCCATTTACTCCCCTAGACAACCTAGTCAGAATGTCTCTCAAACTCACCCCATTGTACGAAGCTCACTGCTTCCCATCAAATCTGATTTCTTATCTATTGTACGCTCTTTTGTGATCAGTGGCCAAAGGCCATGGCAACTGGGCTCCAAAGAGACCTACTGGTGCAACATGTACAGTGGCCACGGCCGAAGGCCATGGCTAGTGGGCCCCAAAGAAACATATTGGTGCATCATGCACAGTGGCCAAGACTGAAGGTCATGATTAGCACGCCCCAAAGAAACCTATATGTTTAGCATGTAAAGTGGCCATGGCTAAAGGCCATGGTGGCTAGTGGGCCCAAAGAAACCTATTGGTGCGCCATGGACAGTGGCCACAACCGAAGACCATGGCCAGTGGGCTCCAAAGAAACCTATTGGTGTAACATGTACAGTGGCCATGGCTAGTGAGCCCTAAAGAAACTATAGTATGACAAAACCCTTGATATTCAGTGAAAAATCTTTAGTTAAGAGAATTAAGGTCAGATTTACCGCTGTAATTCAGCACTTGTATTTCAAGCAAGTCCACCTCATCTGTGCAGCCTGTTTTGCTGCATATGACCGCAATGATGACATCACTGATGGTGTCACTAATGACAAATTACATCACTGATGCAATCAATAATTACATCATATATGACATTAGTGAATATATAAGTTAGAATATTATTGTTGACCACTTTTGATACATATTTTGTTTTAATACACTTAATTACAACATGACATGGAACAATACGCTGACACAGAAGTAGGATACGATTATGTGTGTAGCATTAATTTGTAGTACTAACCAACTTCTATAACAAAAATATGTAACGTAATACAAATGGTTTGATTTTCAGGTATTAAGCAATTTCAATACTTCAGTGAAGGGAAAGCACACCAAGCAGGCAAATCTATTTCAGGGGTTCAAAATATAATGTAAGTATATGTAGTCGTACATAAAAATAAGAACAGGAAGAAGTAGGAGCATGTTTAATATTAAGTGACATGAAAATAGCCAATGTTCACATTTAAATTGACAATTGTCCTTACTGTAATAACATTACATAAACACATTTTCTAAATGTCAAGTTTAAAAAAATATATATATTTGCATATAACCGAAGGTCTGTCTCTGTGTGAATCATGATAGTATTGCATCTAAGAATTCAAATAGTGGTTAATATACCCAGAAATCCAGGTACTTATACTGCAGAATCACATTTATATAAAAGAAATGAAGATTAGAATGTAAATATTTAATTATAAACATGGGAATTGTATTACTAATTGGTTTAGACTTTTCTTTTTAAATGAAATTATGATCTGTATTCAAATAGACCAGATTTCTGGCCAAAGTAGATAAATGCTTATATAGTAATCTTCTTTGTAATAATGTTGGTAATCTCTTACAATTGTGTACAGTACACTACATTTAAAGAAACAAGAGCAGAATATGTGTACGTATTTCATTTGTATAGCGCCTTTCACCATCGGTATGGTCCCCAAGCGAAGTATGTTGAACGTCCACGGTATGGGAAATCTGAGGAGGTGCTGGTATGTGTGTGTGCATTATAGCCAATATGAGGATAAGAGGGGCTGGCCAAGTCCCTGCTAGCTACCCATGTCTAATTGGCATGTGGATGGATGAAGAGGTAGACTACAGAGGAAGTCTGGAGTGGGTATGCAGAAGGATAGTCATTATGTGTGTAGCTACAGTTTTCATTTTTTTATGAAAGATAGCTGCATACCTATGGAAGAGGTTGTTCAATGTGTCTTTCGGGTTGTGCGTGAAAGCAAATGTGTGCAGGATGGTGTCTGTACCATCGGCTTCAGTTCCATGAGCATGGAGTGCGATAGGTTTAAGTACACATTCGGCATATTCTGAGAGCTCTGGAGTTAATGTTAGTATAGCGGTTTCAATCTACATGCAATCACCTATACCATAGCAGCTAGGTTTAAGAGCACATGTTGAACTTAGACCTAGCTAATTCTGATTCTGCCAGTTCTACATTTCTTGAAATGGCCAGGTTCTACAATCACCTAGATTCGATGCATTGGCTACAACAGGCGTTCACCTAGATTCGGTGCATAGCTTATAATTCGTCTTTGACTGGATAGAGTGCGAGGCAACATTCTACATTCTGCTGGGTTAAGTGCAATAGCTACCTTCTCTATATGCCCTCCGGAATGGTGAGATGTCTAATTCTAAAGTGACAAAGGTTAAATGCAGCTACTCTCCAAGTTACTATGAACAATGCATTGGCCACCCTTACAATAGTTCTGATTTCTCATACATGGCCACCCTACACAACTCCTTCAAGTGCCATACATAGGCTACTCTTGAAACATTCACAACAGCAATAACGGGCTATCTTCATTATATGTGTAAGTGCAGTGTATATGCTACCCTCATGAAAATGTTGTATGTGAAGTATGGGCTAGCATCATAGTCTGTCTACATGTAGCGCGTGGCTACACTTAAATCTTCTAATTGCAATGCTTTGGCTCTCTACACACTTCCTCCAAGTGCAATAGATGGGCTAGCCCACATAATTTGTCAGAGTGCAAGACTGTGGCTAACCTATACAATTCTTCCAAGTGAGATATATGGACCAGCAAACGCAATTCTTCCAGGAGCAATAAAAGGCCACCCTATGCAGATCCTTTAAGTGAAATATATGGGCTGCCCCGTAAAAAGGCCAAGCTACATAAATCATCTAAGTGCAATACATGGGCTAACCTACACCATTCTTCCAAGAGACATATAGGACTGGCCTACGCCTTCCCCTCCCCCACCCCCCAAAGTGCAGTACCTGGGCTAATCCACACTGTACTTCCTGAGTAATGTGATGGCTAACCTACACACATTATTCCGGGTGCAATACAAGGGCTAACCTAGGCATTTCCTCCACGTGCTATACAATGGCTAACCTACAAAATACTTCCAGGCGCCGTACATTGGCTAACCTACATGATTCCTCCAAGTGTAATATGTTGGCCAACGTGCGCAAATCTTCCAAGACCAATACATGGGACATCCCACACGACTCTTCCCAGAGCAGCACCTGGGCTAGCCCACACAATTCCTACAAGTACAATATATTGGTGATACATCGGCAAATACTTACATATTTGTTATGAAACAAGAGTTGGTATTTTTCAAAATTTAACTAATCAAACGAGTGATATCAGTGCTGTCATGTATGATGTCATTAGTGACGCAATCAGTGATGTCATCACTGTGATCATCTTTGTGGTCATACGCTGAGCAACAGGGGGCGCATAGTTACAGTGGACTTGCTTGAAATGCAAGTGCTACATTTCTGGGGTTTTGTCGCATTAAATCTGATCACTTTAACTCTCGTTTAAACACTGAATTTCATGTAATATATAGAGAGAGAGCTTATTTAGCATAGAATAGTAAACACATTTCCAAAATAGGTACAGTAATGAAAACGGCTTTTCCTGAAAACTAATGAAACTACCAACCTGTAGCACTGATCTTGCCGATTTTACACGCATTCATATCACGTGTGAACCTAGCACCAATTTTATGAATAAATAACGCACATACAACAACAAAAACACCGGCAACAAAAAAAGAGCACACAATCCTAGATAAGGATTTGAATATCCTAAAGAGTCCACTTTTTTTTCAAAGAGCAAATACTCAAATTTGCATGTGGTGAAGCCTTGCTCTAATCCGCTAATCCGAGACCGCAGAAAAATGATCTGATAGTTAAAGTGCACAGTGAAGCGAGTGAAAACAGTGCTGAGCATGGGCGTAATTTTAGGGGGGGACGGGGGTGTTTGTCACCCCCAACTTTCATGGCGCACGATTTTGCCCCCATTCATTTGAATGGGGCATTTTCTTTTCAGATGACATGTCCCCCCCAACATTTTCAGCAACGTTACTCCACTGGCGCTGAGTAATTTTATTAATGCCGCCCCTTGACTCTATGGGACCCTGGAGTAGGCAAGTCAGCAGGGACACTACAAAGGACAGAAAGTATGTTGCACTATGTTATACAGTAGGGACAGTGGAGTAGGCAAGTCAGCAGGGACACCACAAAGGAGAGAAAGTATATTGCACCATGTTATATAGTAAGGCGAAATTGGGTGCCCCGACCGGAAATCACAGTAAAGTGAACAGATCTACACTACTTATGCATTACACCAGCAAGAAGCAGTCTTGTTTTGCCCCGAGGAAGACTGGGCCGTAAGGGATAGGCTTAAATGGACAAAACTTAAATTGGCCCAAAAACAAAAACTGTATAAATAGAGGACTGTAATTTTACAGCAAATAGCAGCTTAGACACGGCAAATTAAAGTATTTTTACCTCGAAAAAAGTGCACTCTTTAGAATATGCAAATCCCGATTAGTTGAAGGATTTTTTGCATTCATGTTTTTTCTGCAGTTGCTTATGTTTGCGTTTATTGTGTGTGTGCTTGACTAATACATAAAGTCAGTGCTTTGTTCACACATGGAGCGTTGTGAAGGTGCTTGAGATCCTCAATGTCAGTGCTACAGGTTGGAAGTTCATTAGACATTTTCCATTACAGTACAGGTTTTAGAAATGCATTAGTGTTCTATGCTAGATAAACTATACTTGCTTTCCCTCCTTCGATGCTAGATTATTCATTTTGTTTTTTACTAGTATTGGGTTATGTTGTTACCGTTAAAGGATATTTGTACCGCACACTATCACCACCGGAGTGGTCCCCTTGCGCTCTGGAGGATCTGAAAAGGAAAAGTGGGTGGGGGGGGGTTAGTGGGAACGAGTGAGAAGTGCAAGAGAGCAGTGATGTGCTGTTGGCAGCTTCAGTTCGGTTAACACCGCTCGCGGTGTTTGTTGCGCTTTAGGTTTGTGGTTGGTTAGAGTTTGAGAGGTGTGTGCAGAGGGGTGAGATTGTTAGTGGGCTGGTTATTGGCCTTACTATCTAGAGGCGATATGTGCTAAATTTTCACGTTCTTTCTAGGTGTGGCTCATGAACATCTCTGCATTTCTATCTAGATCCGGCACTGGCTAAAGGTCACAATCCTGTCTATATATGACGCATGCAAATATTCACTATTATATTCAGACGTGGTACTCACCTAGCTTCAAAACCTGTCTAGATGCGAATCAATTTAGCATTCACAATTTTATCTAAATATGGCATTGTTAATATTCCCAATGGAGTCTAGATTTGGCAATGGCTGATATTCTCTATTCTATCTGGATCTTGCCCTGGTCTAGAGGTGACACAGGATAATGTTCACAATTCTATCTCAGTGTGGCACTTGCTAAGCTTCACAATCAAATCTAGATGCGACGCAGGCTACTGTTCACAATTATAACTAAATGTGGTACATGCTAACATTCACAAATCTATCTAAGTGCGGCACTTTGCTAATGTTCATGGAGTGGGTAAGGTTGTTGGATAGTGTTGGGCATGTATGCTAATTTTTGCACTCATTGGGTTGTCGGTTGTGCTCTATTCCACCCAGCGTTGTTTCTCTTGTTGTAGGAGTTTCCCTTAGTCGGTTCTGGGTGTTGCCTGTGCCATCATATATTCTGTCAATCTGTTCTTTGTGTTTCCTGTTTGATTGTTTAGTTATTTCATTTTGGTTCCGAGGTGTTGAAGAGCCAGGTTTTTAGAAGTTTTCTAAATTTTAGGTGATCTTTGGTGTTTCTCATTTCTTTCGGGATGTTGTTCCAGGTTTTTGCACCAGGTGGGAGAAAGAGGACCCCTCTAGTTCTTCTTGACGTATGGTTTTGGTTCCAGGCGGATTTCACTGCTTGATCTAAGGAGTCTCGTTGGCTTGTAGATTATTTTCTTTTGTAAGAATTCAGCTGCCTGTCTGCTGATTGCCCTGTGTGTTATGCACATTGTTTTGAACGTGATCAGATGCTTGATTGGGAGCCAATGTAGTATTTTTAGTGCTGGAGTGATGTGGTCTCTTCTGGATAGTTTGAAGAGGAGTCTGGCTGCTGCATTTTGGATGCGTTGTAATTTCTTCAGGAGGTATTCTTGCATCCCGAGGTAGAGGCTGTTTGCGTAGTCTATTCTTGACATGATGAGGGCAACGATTGTCAGTGTTTTGTGGGTGAAGGAGAGGAAAAGTAACATCACGTGGTAACATGCAGCTATTAACCCGCTTGCTGCATTCCTTTAATCTAAACACTGCATGGGTGCCTCAGACCTTTTGCTTGCTGTAGGGAAAGGCCCTCCCACCCCAAAAAAATCATGTTGAAATGGCCTCCTGCGTGCCCTGACATATCCTGAGCCGGCCCTGGGCCAAGGACCGCCCCAGAGCAAAGAGGCAGGTGAAAGGCATAAACTGCAAGTATTCCCAAAGAGGCCTGAAAAGTTAAACTGAGCGTGTGCATCCCCACAGAAAACTATGCGTGCTCCCTTGTTGGCTTACGATATTCTTTTTTCCTTGTTGCCTCAGTCTTTGTGAAATGTGAAAAATGTGAAATGTGAGAATAATCAAAAAGTTTGCCAAGTTAGAAGAAAGCGCAAGCAAGCACTCCATTAGCCTCCAACAAAGAATGCATAACGCATTTGTTATACGTGGTACCTCATGCCACAGGGATTGCATTAAATATTTAGGGGAGTATCCTCAGACTTTTGGAGGGAAGGTTAAGAATGTGGGTCCTATGTATGTGGGAGTGTAATGAAGTGCTTTTGGCGAGAGGTTTTACTGGAAATAAAATTAAAACTATTACGAGGCAGGATTTACCAGCTGGTACTTTAGTGTTCTTACGGTGGGTATGAGACAACTCCTTACAACACCCGGAAGACTAGAGGCAATATTTCTCTAGACCACGTGTGAACAGCCCTCTACAATTTGTTACGATACAATATATTCACAGGGTCACCCATTTCCCCTATACCACGTTTGTATGTGTTTTAGTGTCCATTAAATCATCACATACAAATTAGTTAAGTATCAAAAATATCAAATTTATTATTTTTTCTATAAAACATAGAATCATAAAAAGGTGTACACACTTCTATTTTAGTATCAAACGTGTATACCACATTCTAAAACAGACAATCAATTCAACATATTAACACTGTAGCATTCACAATATTATGTGGTCTCTTAATTCATCAATGTTTTCATTATCACGTTAAATAAATGTACAACATGGATCTGTGGTCAGAAACCCTCTCCAAATGAGACGGCACACCCTAGTCCATACCACTTCTACCTATCAGTGTTCACTCACTCCTTCCAATCTTTCATACTACATTCACAGCCACTCAACATGTTTCTTTCCTTAAACCTTTGTGATTATTCTTTGGAAATTCATCAGGGGAATAATACATTCAATTGTAATGTACAATATTATGTTGTCTTCTTGGGACCAATAGGGGATCCACACCTAGCCCCTTCCTTTGTTCCTCTCTTCAAGCTAAGACACAGAATGGATATCCAAGTATCTGATTTCAGTCTCTCAGTTTTGGCCTTGATATTTTCCCAGACTATTAATTCTGGGATCTTCCAGTCGTCTTCGGGTTACTTCAAATGTCTTAATCTTCATTGAGCGTTTATGGCACAATTCCGTTTTCAGGTATGCTTTCATACGTCTAGCAGGGCTTTGTTTTTGTTCCTACTTTGTGTAGAAGGTCGCATGTCTCAAAAGCTGGCTGTTTAACCAATAGTATTTGGCCGTTAAGCTGTGTATTCCTGCAACATCCCTTATGCGCCTTCCTTGGCTTGGTGTGGTGATCGGTATGAGACAACTGTCGGGAACTTTGGAGCAAAGGATGACAGCCTAAAATAATAAACTGATAACAGAAATACTCTACAAAAAGCAAGAGGCATTTTAAAAATAGCTTGTTGCTGGATTGCACATTTTGATTACTGCCAGAGGATGCCCTTTCAACATGTAAATAAATGTGCCCACATCCTATAACTTTGTAAATATTGAGAAAGTGACTTTTGGATTGTAATAATTTCTGAGGCCTGATTTTACCTTTAAAGGCAATGTGCTAGTTTACATATTTTCTTTCAGCCACTGTTTGACAGTTCAGAAGGACAAGCCGAGGAACCAAACAAGAATTATGACCAATCTAAAAGAAAGACCCAAAACCTTTGAGTGCGTTTATTGCCAAGGAATGCTATAGGCCACAGAATGTTTATTGAAATCCTATGAGGGTTATGTTTTAAGGCCCAAGCACCCGGAATATATCATTCGCATGAAACCAGCCTGAGTCCCAAAAACACTCATCGCAACTCCGAAGCTTAAAGAGAACTGGATTTCTTAACATGTCCTTTAATTTGGATACCTGGTGTAGACTAAACATATTTGCAGCTTAAATGCGATTTGTGCTCAAGGACTATCTTTCCTATGTATTTTGAGTACACAATTATGTAAAATACAAGGCCTATTGCAACCTTATGCAAAGCACCAATATAATATTTCAGTGATGAGATTTGCATAGGTTTCATTTTATCCAAAATAAGCTGAAATGTAAAGTCATATAGGAAATAGCAAATAAAGTTCTATTTTAGTCTGCGATAACTAATTCATTTTAAACTACACTGAACAAATGCACTGTGAAGTAAGGCTCAGACATTTATATTGCTAAACAGGAATTAAAACCCTTTGCAGATTCAACTTCTCAGGCCGAACCCAGCTCAAGAATTCACAATAACAAAGCATGAAGAGCACACACAAAGGCCTTTGGGGAATATAAGCCGGGAGTGAAGGCCAGCTAGGGAAAAATAACCGATGTCTGGTTTTAGACTCTCTGCTTCAAAGGGCTTGTCATAATTCATCATATTCCAGGCCATCCATAAAAATACTCCTTTAACTCAGGCCAGCGGAAAGTTTACTGAAATCTATACACAGCAAGAAGACATTTGATACACATAGATAACATGCAAAAGGAGTATGTAGGGGATGCAACGCCAGTGCCATGAGGAAAGTCTTAATCAAACATTAAATAATCAACGTGTTGCGATGCGAGTTCGGATCGACAACATTTTTACATTTTATAGCTAGCAGCAATATCTATCAAATGATGTAAAAAAATATATATACCGTTCCATATTAAGAATAGGTGAAAAAGGCAAATAACATGCAGCTTCCCCAGGGGAGCTGGGAGTTATTTAGCTCCTGCTTGAATCCTATAAGAGCTCGGTTAGCTTGGCACTAACAGCACTAACAGCTACCAGGAGCTACATTTGTCTCCCCCAGGCCACCTGATACTGAACAAACACACCTATGGGAATGTAACTGTGTTCGTGGTACACTCTATAAATAAACATTAGTACACATTTATAATATATATATATATATATATATATATATATAGCTATATATAGCATAAGGGGTCATAAATAATGGGCACAATAATACGTTTGCATGTTATAAGGAAGCATGGTTTGCAGAATGCTATGTATTATGTGAGGAGTTAGTAATGCAGGGTGGACAACTGCTGATTAAACCTTTTATTAGTAAATGTTTGCTAAATAAGCCTTGCTTGGCCTACTTTTTCAGGGAATTCCCGACCTAATCTGAAGGCTACAAGAACAACTGCTTCACCTTTCCTGGAAGAATCCCTTCGCCAGGGTTTTCCAAATTCAACTTGCCAAATGTTCAAAGGAAAAGAAAAGTCTTGAACCAGTTCTTTAAGTTCCAAGTCGAAAAAAAAAGTTCAAAAACTAAAATCAAATAGTAACAATTCTCTGGTTTAGGTTGAGAAGATCCCCCCCCATTCCAATTCCAGCCAAGAAAATCGCACCAATGGTAATCCTGGATATCTTCTTTCCAAATTATTCGCCACAGTTCAAAGAATAAACAACTTCTTCTACAACTTTACAATTGGTGAGGACCTCTGCAGTATATTTGGTTTAATTGTCAGGATGCTTCTCTTTGGGTTGCTGCTTTCCTCTCAACACCACCCTTCTACTGTTACTATGAGAACAGCTACCTTTATCCCACAGTATACAACTACTCCAAACCACTTCAATGTAACATCCACTGACAGTTTTATACACCACCACAGTTCAGGTACCTCTGGTTCAGTTTTACATTTTAAAATAGTTAGGCATTTGAAGACACTTCAACCTCTACAGGTAGGCAAAGCACTCTTCTTTCCTATGCTCCGAGAAAAGGTAAGCCTCTTCTGTCTGCCTTACTACCACAAGTATAACCTGCCTCTGCCCCAAGACTGACTTTCTCTCAGCTTCAACAGTCTTCAACATTACAGGTTATTTTCTTAATCTTCTTTCACAAGCACCAAGCACCCTTCCCCAGCTTTATTCACACCTTCTTGGTTCCAGTAATTACCCAGAAGTTGTATAGCCACTCTACCAGCTTCAGGTAACAATGCCTCATGTGTACCAGAGGACAATGGACCTTTAACAAGCTCACAGATCAGGTGGATGGATCTGAATAGGACTCCTTTCACTATGGAAAGGGTTTGCCTCTTTGCTTGGGTAATGCTTGTTCTATGCATCAGTAAAAACCTCTGGAATTAAAGAACAATGCTTAGAGTACTACAAGATTCAGTCTTCAAATGAAAAACATATTCAGGCATACACAATCATTCTTTAGGATAGATTTGTAACCTTAAAGGATTGTAAGTGATTGTATTCCTGTATAATATAACTTAGGTGATTTTAGACTCCTGTCGGGAAACAAAATTGGCTCCATGTGACCTTCCTTTGATGCTGTATTCACTCAACTCTTGTGAAAGTCAACACTCAATTTGGAATGGTTTTATCAAGCGTTTCTTGTTCAATTGTTCAACACGCGACCACTCCGTCAACTATAATATGTTCAACAATGGATGCAATGTGCTTTTACTTTCTACGCGAACACTACGGATTTCCCTATCAGTGCGTTCGCTACATTGTCATTCTGAATATATTTCTAACAATGGAAAACAGTTTATACTCGATTTTAAGAATATGCAAGTTACTTTAGAGCTGGTTACAGTTACAGGCAATGCTTGCTGAGTGAACCTGAATGCCGAGGTTCACTCACCGGCTCCAGGAACACTGCAGTTGCGGGCCGCTTCACTTTCCCGACTTCCTCGTCTTCTACTACTGCTTTGGGCACACTTGGCACCCACACCCTTCTGCAGCACGGGGGTCTCTGGTCCGGCCACGTTAATTGTGAGCCTCCTTCATGTCCCAGTCTCTCGGTTTGTCTTCTGCTACATGCCTCGGGTTTCAGCACAGACACGGCTCTGCAATCACAGCAACTCAGCACACATGGGGGAAAACTCCTCAAAACCTGCATTGCTGTGTCTGCACAGAGGAAGATGTGCCACGAGTGAACACAGGACCCTCTCAGAACTTGCAGGTCAAATCTGCTGTCTCCAGGTTCCAATGTCCCTTCCGTGCTCACACTTCCTTGTGAGTTGCCAGCCTTGCGCTCTTCTACTACTGCCAGCCTTCCACCTCCTGCTCCAGCTCCTCCCTTCGCTCTTCTCCTGCCTTTTATGCCTCACAGGTTGGGCAATTGGCTTCCGGTATGAGCTATTAGTTTCAATGGCCTAACCCTTGCAATGGCAGTTAGGCCTGATTGCATGACTACTACACCTACATGCCACTTTGTCCCTCTTCCTCATCACAGTCCCTGTAGGATTCTGGGATAAGTAGCTTGCTTCCTTAAAATTAGGTTTTTCTACTTCTTGATGATTTTTAAGGGTAGATTTAATTCCCTTAGTAATTTTAGTAGAGGGTTTGGGGTTTTTAACTTGTCTAGAGGAAGATGGTTTGGAGAATACAACATTTCTGAAATCCTTTTTAGGGTACCCTTGGAAGTTAGAAGGGCTTTTGATGTTATATACCAAAAATAGTCTTTCATTTGGCCCAGTACTCTTTGTTGTTACAACTTTAGGGTTCACCAACTTAGGTTTAATAGGAGGTCGAGAGACATTGAAATGGCAATAAGCCATAACCTCTTTTGGCACAGTTTCTCCTTATACATACTGTGTCTCATCCTACAGAATCTTCTCACTACCCTGGACCCTGTCTCCACCCAGGGGATCCTCTTGCAGTACACCACCCCCAGGCTTGGGCTCAGGAAGCCACTGCCTTTCCCTGGCCACCTGGGAGGAAACTTTAGACAGGAGTTCAGTGAAGGGTCCGCAGGATTCTTCACAATGGACTCCTTGTTCCCCAATGCTAGCTCTTGGTCACTGGTTAATGCTAGATACCCAGGAGCTACTTTTAGCTCATCTTACCCAATCTTAATTTCGATCCCTGTAGGGTCGTGACGAATCCCTAGATGTCATAACTTTTCCCCAAGGAGGAATCCCTTCCCATGAGTCAGGGAAGGAAGACCCCTCCCCAATAGTCCCCCTGGGAGTGGCAAACAGCGCCAGGATCTCATGGGGAGAGGGCCCCCCCCCCTCTGGGGTCGGGGGCAGACATCTAGGGAGAACGTGGTGTGAACCACTCCCAATCACCCCTCCTAACCGTACACCTGTGGTACACCCCAGTATTATACCCAACCACCCCATGCACCTGTGCAGCACCAGTGACATAAAATCCACTTGGACAAGAAGAGCACAAGAAGATTAAAGATCACTGTACTGGGATGAAGAAGAGGCACGGAAGCATTGTGAAGGCTTTATGGAATCAAGAGCCACACCCTAGTGTTCTGCGATGGCATGGACCTTACTATGAAATAAAAGCCAAGAAGATCTGTTTTCTGGGTCAAGCCATCCCCTCAAGGAGCCACGAGCAGGTGAGCCATTCGGCGTGGAAGACCAAAGAGGCTGGTGGCTTGGAGCGCTGGCGAGAAGGTAGATGTATCCCTACCTGGTCCGCCATGGACGGAGCAAATGGAAAGCTGGCGAATCAGAGGGCGTGGCGTGCAAGGAAGCTGGACAGAGTGGTTGGGTGAAGCCTCGCATCCTGCGAGGAACTACAGGCTGCGGAGACACAGCAGTACGCCGAAAAGCGAAGCAGGAGAGAACACCCGAAACCGCCCAGAAGTCGCTGGTGAGAACCCAAAAAGTATCTGGGATGCCAGGACGGTTGGTAGGGGCCTAAGAGAGTCGGCGAAGACTCAGAAGAAGAGAGCAGACAAGAGCACACAGAGCAAGAAGGGAACTCCGGGGACAAACGTGAACCCTGAGAAAGACTGGTCTGGGACTTCCACCCATGAGAGAGAAGTAGTACAAATCATATTCTTCGTGACAGTACTTGGTAGGAGAGTAAACCGATCTGCCAAACCAGAAAAGAATAGAGACATGGTTCTGGGACCCCCCACCCACAAAAGAAGAGTCCTACAAATCATCTTCTTTGTGACAGTAATTGGCAGGTTAGTGAACCAAGTCTGTCCAGCAAGCTGAATAGAGAAATAAGGTTCTGTGACCCACGTTCTGAAAAGGCAAGAGAGTGACCCTCTCCCTCGTGGCTGAACTTGGCAAGGCAGAAGACCAAGTGAGCTTGCCAAGGGGGGTTTCGACATCTTTTACTGGAGAAGGTTACAAAAGCCCAAAAACACATGCAGGCTTAAAACTACCTCCAAACCCGCTAATTGTGGTGCATGCATCCATAGATTGACAGTTGCACACGCAAATAGATTGCACAGAGTACACACGTAAAGCTACATATATAGCTGTATTCAATGTCTCACTCTCTCTCACACATTTACAAACACACACAGGCATAGACTGAAAGTAACACTTGTGTTCTGAGAAGATTGCACATATATGTTTTCAGAAACTAGTATCCCCGAGAGCATTAATTCAAATTGAAACCTGCACGAGATTATTGTGGTGTTAACACCCCATCCGCCGGGCTGGATCGAGTGTTAAGGCCATTATCACCCCGGGTTAGCAAAGCAGCAAACCAGGGTGCTAAAAAAGGGTTTTCCTTCCTACAACGGGACACGCGCAACGTCCCGTTGTAGGAAGGAAAAACCATTACCCACATGGCTCCCATGGAAAGGCAAGGCGAGTCCCTCATCCCTTTCCATGGCGGATGGGATGTTCTGCGCACATAGGCAGGTGCGGCTGCGAGTGCCGCCACAGTCGCAATAAGCTAAGTTTGTGGGTGTGGGGAGTTAAAAATAAAAAAAAGGGTATGGGAGTTTGGGGGGTGGGGGGCATAGCGTCGGTGGGAGGCAGCCATCAGGCGGCTTGGAACGCTGCTTACACCAACCTCTCGAGCCTGCATTCCTAGCCACCTGATTGGCTGGCTCCCCCCTGCCGGGTGCTAATGCAAGTTAGACCATTGTCTGCATTTAAATGATTTACACATAGCCTACACATTCACTTCCTCACACCTGCATAGGGTTGTCAAATTGAATGTCCATGTCCTTTAAATATTATTTGTTCAAGTAACTTTCTCCGATACCATACTTACCTTGACACTGAAGAAAACGAGTATTCTGAGAAGTGGCTTGAAATGTTTCCACGTGAATATACATACATTGGCAGAGAAGCTGCACTCTTAGCATTGAAGTAAAATTGTGTTTGGGATTAAATAATTTATAAGAGTATTTATAATACGTACAATATCTCTATAGAAAGAAACGAATGCTTGTGTGGACCGATAGTAGTGAGATTCATACAGGCAGGTAAGTTCATTTTGTTGACTATTTGGTGTTGTAAAGCTGAATGCCACCTTAGTTGAAGTTACTTTATTCTTTTAAATAGAAAACCACACTATTCTTTGCCCACAAATGTGGGGTTGGGGCGGGATTGTATAAAAGTGCATGTGAGACTGGTATGCACGCCTACGTGATCTTCGTATAAAAACACAAATATTCCTACACAACCAAGGGGCGTATGCAACACATTTTTATGGAATCCCTATTCTAATCTCTCCCTGGCAATTATTCGTACCCATAGTCTACTCAGTACCCACTGCTGCATGCTCCCTACGTTCTCACCCGCTTCCCACCCAGTGCAGTACCCTATTTCTATCTACCACGCCCATCCCCCCCCAACCAGTTTTTTATGAAGCCGTTTCTCACCATCGTCAGCTCACTGGCACCAATACTGAAGGAAGCCAGTCCTAAACAGTGCGTGCTACCGGAAGACAGCAGGTGCCATGGGTGAGGTGTGCTCTGATCGGGACACTCAGAGCATTTCACTGCATGACATGTGTGCTGTACTTACAGGAGGGAGCCTGGCTGTCACGCTTGAGAGCATGTGTTGAGTTACTTTCCATGCTTCATTGAGAACTGGGAAGCTTTAACTAAAAGTTACCAAGGCTGTTGCCAGACAGACAATGCATTACTGCTTCTCTTTCAAAAGGTGACAGGACCGACCATAGCATGACGCACTGCTGTAATGTAACATGACCACCCTGTGTGTGTGAAGCAGCAAACTTGTGCAGTTGCTGCAGTCAGAACTGTGTAAGGCTAACCTATGGCTTTAAACACAGCGCAGCGAGTTAAGCAATCAGAGCGGTGACAGGGGCAGCTTTTAGCGCCAAAGGGGTCGGATAGCTCGGGACAGGGGTGTTGCTAGGTCTGGAAAAGATCCAGGCCTACACTAATGTAGGGACTGTCGAGACTCTGGGCTAGCTAGCCCTTCAGTTGTAGCTCCCAAGCTTGTATCCGGGGCTACAACCAAAAGACCAGGGGCTATACCCCCCTCAACTCCCCTTCCCCCCAGCAACGCGTCTGACTCCGGAAGGGGCACCAAGATTCTAAACGACTCATCGGGTGAGGAACGTTTAAGTGAAAGATCCTAAATGCTTGCTCAAATTAGCGCGAGCAACCAAGCGTAGTGATGGAGTCCAAAAGAATTAAGGGGAATTTTTCGGGAGGGGTTCTCCCTCCCCGTCCCCCAAAAAAAGTTTTAAATAATACACTGAAATTATACATTTTGCAGCACTTTTTGTTTTACAAAAATGAGGTAAAAAGTCATAAAAATTACAATTGGTTCTTTAGGGTAACTGAAAAATCCAGTGCAGGCCATGCCACCAACAGTACATTACATAGAAGCCCTTTATACCATTTTCATGAGGCTGCAGCCACAAACTATCCCTGCCAGTAACTGTCACTTTAAATTAACATGCATGAGGCGCTTTAGCCTTCATACATGAGATTTAAAGTAGCCATTAGAGGCATAGAAGAGTTGTAGCAGAAGCTTCGTGGATGTGTGTTTAATGGTCCCTTTAAAACACGAAGCACCACTGAGTTGCCACGTGTTGAGCTAGACAAGACCTCAAAACCATTTTCACGCACAAATAGGCAGGACCCTGTGAACGATTACAATATACATACGCAGACGTAAAAAAAGAATTAAAAACTATAGAGCCAGAGAGAGACTAGATACCCCTGCCTCAGTGGCGTCGCTAGGAGGGGGCTGTGGGGGGGGGGGCTAGCGGGGCTGTGGGGGGGGCGGGCCCCCCTTGGGCCCCCCTGCCCAAGACGAGCAGTGACCATGTTCTCCCCTTACATTTGTCTTTGCCCCCCCTACTTTTGTCTTTGGCCCCCTCTGTGCCCCTCCTAAATTTGATTCCTGGCGACGCCACTGCCCTGCCTACGGGAAAGCCACTATCCTTAGTGCGTGCCGATGAGCGTCGGTATAGGAGTGGATAGAAAAAGAAGTCGTCAAAATGTTTTTTTTCCAAATCACATTGCTCACCTATAAAGGTGTAAGTTTGATGACCAAAAATCCGCCCTGCTTATCACCGACACCCATAAGGCATGTACCACTCTGTGCACACAGAACACGCAATCTCACAAGCACAATGGACACAACTAACGAAAAAACAGAAAACAATCAGACCAACTACTCAAAACACAGTTTAAATTACCTGGGCACTGTCTGGGGGACTACTTTATCACCCCAGAAATCTAATTCCCTGTAGATAAATCTAGTAAAAGAATTTGATGAAGATGCGAATGATCATGAGAATTTTTCAGATTATCAAAAACACATTCAGGGTGCCAAAGAGACTTTGTGCACCCCTGGCAAACTCAACTTACGGTCACCGTCTTCAGGACCGTCTTCTATAACTCATGTGTACCGTAGGACATACTTGGTGCCATGCTGCTATAGCCAAAGTATAATTCAAAGTTCAAGTGGCTAACTGGATGAATTATTGAACCATAAATTCAGATATACAGAGGACACTTCTTAGGGAGTGCGGAGCTGAACACCAGTGTCAGCCAACTCAATGCTTTACAACGCAACTCGGGTGCCACTGGTTTTAGCCTTTTCTGTCGGTTTTAAGCATCCGCGAGAAGATCGCCACTTCCTGCATGTACCTCCTGGTCTTGCAGCTGGTCAATTCCTTTGAATGTGTTTTTAACCGTTTCAATAATTCTCATGATCATTAGCGTCTTCATCTAATTTGTTTTTACATTTCTCTACAGGGCATTCGATTTCTGGGATAATAAAGATAGAGCCCCAAAACAGTGCACAGGTAATTTAAACTGTGCTTTGAGTAGTTTTAAAAGAAATAAAGTCATTAAAGATCAAGAACAAAGAAGGTACAGCAGACACAAACATAAGGAAACAAAGAGAAAGAAGAGGGAGCACAAACACGCATAGTTAAAAAGAAGAAAGATGGCAGGCGGAAAAAGAGGATGGCAAAGGAGAAGAGCGGCAACAAAAACCCAAAGAACATGAAGATAAAGGTTTTTTTTTCGAAGAGGGGACTTTACAGAATCAAATTAAGGGACAAGGACAAGTGTTTTAGATGTGGAGGACTAGGCCACTATGCGAATTTCAGATGTTGTCTGGCAATAGAGAAAATGTGTGCCTCATGCAAAATGAGAGGCCTGTTGCAGTAGTTTGCAGGAACAAGAAGTTTCCATGGTGCAAGAGGATTCTAATTGAGGACGAGAGAATTGTGATGGTTTGAGAAAATATGAAGAATGACAATCGGGCGTTAAAAGTGCCTGAGTTTTCAAAATGGTGGATAGCTGTTCACCTTACACGATCATCAAGAATAAGAATTGGGAGGATTTGAAAAGCAAGAGCCTGAAAGCAAAGTTGGGTGCCACAGATATAAAGAACCTAGGAGGGTTTAAGGGGTCGAAAATCCACATTGTTGGATGGATGAAAAGTGTGGTACAATTTAAGAATAAAATGGCAGAGGTAAAGATTTATATTGCTAAGAAAGTAGTGAAGGTATTTGGTTGGAAAGACTAAGCAGCATTGGAATAAAGGTTAGACCCTTGTGAGGCAGAACCAGTCCCATCTGTGGAGTGCATGAAAGGAGACCATGATCTGAGTGCCACATGTGGGGGCGCAGAGTTAGCAGATGTGTTCCAGACGAAATTGGGCCTGCTTAAGGGATATGCACACAAAATCATATTGAGGCCAGATGCCGTTCCGGATGTCCATGAGAAAGCAAGATTCATCCTGTTTGCATTAATAGATAAGGTTAAGGAAGAATTGGACAGGCTGGAGAGATAAGTCGTCATTGAGAAGGTTGAGTCATCCCAGTGGGTGAGTCCCATACTGGTGGTGTTGAAGAAGAATGGCAAATTGAGTAATTGTGTGGACCTGAGGGACTTAGAACATACAGGACAGGTGGACATATTTCCATTGTCCAACATTGCTGAAATGTTGAACTGTATACAAGTGGCAGATGTCTTCACAACGTTGGATTTGTAAAGTGCGTACCATCAGATAAAATGTACAGATGATTGCAGAGATTTGACTATGTTTGTAACACAGTTTAGAATGTACTGATATAGAATAAAGCCTTTTGGACAGGCATCAATTGCAGCTGTATTCCAGAGGGCCATGAGACGTTCTGAAGGGATTGAAGGAGACATAAGTCCATCAGGATGGTAGGATGGTGTTGAACAAATTAAAAGAGAAGGGTTGAAAAGCTAATGCAGATTCAGAGAGCATGAAATGGGGTATTGGGGATATTTGATCAGCGGATAAGGGTACAGATCCATGTGCCATAAGGGATGCTTCAGGTGCCACGAATAAGGTCGAAGGGAGGTATTTCTTGGGTTTGGCCGAATATTATAGTAAATATGGAACAAGTTACTTACCTGTAACTGTTGTTCTCCAGCATGGGTCTGGCATGGATTCACATGCTCATGAATATTCCCTGTCGTCAGGCCGGGAATCCTTGGTATAGAAAAAAAATCAGTATCAGTTTTGTTTCTGATCTGCCTTTCTTAGTAGTAACCAATCACTGGTCTCTGGGTCATACTGCCCCCAGCCAATGACTGCCCTCTCCCTAAGCCCCGCCTCTGGCAGCCATCCTCAGATTTGGTAGCACGTAAAGTGGCACTATGACCAAGTGAAGAGCCGCAGAGGGGTAGGCGGGAGGGTTCGCATGTGAATCCATGCCAGACCCATGCCGGAGAACAACGGTTACAGGTAAGTAACTTGTTCCTTCTCCAGCATGGGGTCTGGCATGGATTCACATGCTCATGAATAAGAGAATACATAGCAGTACACACATGCACAACCACGGGAGGTGGCAACAGGCTCAACATTAAGCAATACAACAACTCAACATTAAGCAACTCTTACCTCCTCACCAGGCTCACCTTAGGCGAACAGGTTGCGCAGCACTGCTTGGCCGACCATGGACTCCTCCGTGGAGTCCCGATCGACGCAGTAGAATCTTGTGAAGGTGTGCGTCGACCTCCACGTCGCAGCCCTGCAGATGTCCAGCAGGGGCACACCAGACAGGAACGCCGTGGTAGCAGCGATCGCTCTGGTCGAATGGGCTCTCCGACGGCCAGGCAGCGGTCGGTTTGCCAACCGTTGACAGTGCATGATGCAGCCGGAGAGCCATCTGGTAATGGAAGTCTTCGAGAGAGCCTTCCCTTGATTCACAGTCCCAAAGTTCACAAACAGCTGTGACATCTTCCGAAAACTCTTTGTGCGGTCCACGTAGAACTTCAGCACTCTAGCTACATCCAGCGAGTGCAAAGTCCTCTCGGCCAGCGACGAAGGCGACGGGAAGAAAACTGGCAACACCAAGGGCTCGTTGAGGTGGAAGTCCGACGGCACCTTGGGCATAAAGGAGGGGTGTGTCCTCAGCACCACCCTCGTGTCATGAAAAGTCAAGTATGGAGGCTTGCAAGATAGGGCCTGGATCTCTCCCACTCGTGCGGAGGTGATGGCCACGAGGAAAGCGGTCTTCCATAACAGGAACTTCAAAGGCGCCAAATGCATAGGCTCGAATTGGGCCCCCATGAGCCTGGTTAGCACCACATTAAGCTCCCACGCCAGGGCAGGAGCCTTCACCGGCAGGAATGATCGGAATAGTCCCTTCATGAATTCTTTCACCAGGCTATGAGACCACAAGGACGCCCGTCCTGTAGTCCTGGTATATCGGGAGATTGCAGCCAGATGTATTTTGATGGAGGCGTGAGCCAGTCCAGCTTTGGCCAGCGGCAGTAGGTACGGCAGTACTTGAGGGGCCGTAATCCGCAGAGGGTTAATCTTCTGTGCACGGCGCCAGACAGAGAACCTCTTCCATTTATGTCCGTAGCACTTGAGAGTTAAGGACGCCCTGGCCTTTGCAAGAACCTCTCCGCAGTCTGCCGGGATGTCGTACCCTCCAAACTCTAGTGCTGCAGGAGCCAGGCCTGCAAGTTCAGCGACTCCGGGTTGTGGTGAAGAATGGCGCCTCCTTCTCTGGAGAGAAGGTCTGTGTCCGTCGGTAGCTTGACTGGTGGGGACGTTGACAAGTCCAGAAGGTCCGGGAACCAGATCTGTCTCGGCCACGCCGGTGCGACGAGGATCATCCTGCACCGGGACCTCTTGAGCTGGTTGATGAGCAGGAGCAGCAACGGCAGCGGAGGGAATGCATAATGAAATAGGAACGAGAAAGCATCGCCCATGCTCCTCGGCTGGGGGGAACCTGCTGGCGAACCTCCGGCACTTGGAATTCGTCGCCGTCACAAAGAGATTGATTTGGGGTTCGCCCCATCGTCGGAAGAGTCAATCCACTTGATCCTGGCGTAGTTCCCACTCGTGGCACGAGCGCAGCTCCCTGCTGAGTGAGTCGGCGATCGTGTTTTTTATTCCTGCCAGATGAAGAGGCACCAGAAACATTCGTTGGGCGACGGCCCAATGCCACAGATCCTGGGCTTCCTTGGATAGGGCCGGGGACCTGGTTCCGCCCTGCTTCCGGATGTAGAACATCGTGGTGGTGTTGTCGGTGAAGATCCTCACCACCTTGCCCTTGAGCGACGCGAGAAAGGACCCGAGGGCCCAAAACACTGCGCGGAGCTCCAAAATGTTGATGTGGAGTGACTTCTCCTCCGGGATCCAAAGGCCTCTCGCGTGAAGATCTCCGGAGTGCGCTCCCAAACCTTCCAGGTAGGCGTCCGTCACCCTCACCTGGTGAGCTGGGATCTGAAAGTCCGTGCCCACCGACAGATGGAGCAGGTACCCCACCACCGGATCGTCTGACGGAACGTCTCGTTGAGAGGGATCCTGTCCTCGAAGCTGCCAGTCGACTGGACCCAGCGGGCGTCGAGGAACTCTTGTAAGGGGTGCATCCGAAGCTTGCAAAGGTGCACCAGATAAATGCAGGAGGACATCATCCCGAGGAGGGACTTGATAGATCTTACCCTGGCCATGTCCGTGGCCAGCAGACGCTGCACCTTGCCCAGAATGGTCCTGGTCATCCCCCCCCCCCCCCCGACGGCGAGGCCAGCCGCGCCACTGTATCGAGCTTGGCTCCCAGAAACAGGGCGACTTGCGATGGAACCAGGTGGGATTTTGGAAAGTTGATGGAGATTCCCAGGTTCGTGAGCAGCTGGACGGTCTTCGCAGTGTGCTCCACGTCGAGCTCCCTCGTCCTTGCCCGGATGAGCCAGTCGTCCAGGTAGGGGGTAGACGTGGATCCCCTGTAGGCGCAGCCGCGCCGCCACCGGTGCGAGGCACTTGGTGAACACCCTGGGTGCCGACTTCAATCCGAACAGGAGGGCCTTGAACTGGTAGTGCCGCCCTTGGACCACAAACCTGAGGAACTTTCGCTGTCTTTTTAGAATGGGGATGTGGAAGTATGCATCCTCCAAGTCCAACAACGACAGGAAATCGCCCTCCTCCAGCTGTCCCAGCACGTGCTGCAAGGTGACCATACGGAACTTCTCCGCCTTGATGTACTTGTTCAGTCGTCGTAGGTCCAGGATGGGGCGCCATCCACCTGTCTTTTTTACGAGGAAGTACCTTGAGTAAACTCCGGAGCCCCGAAGCCTCTTTGGGACGAGCTCGATGGCACCCTTCTTGAGCATCGCCCTTACTTCCAACAGTAGTTGAGGGACGTGATTTTCCTTCCTGGCCACAGGTGGAACGCGAGGGCACTTCTTCTGAAACTCGAGGGCGTGCCCTTGGGCCAGGGCGTCCAGCACCCAATGGTCGGTGGAGATGGACTCCCACACGCTGATGAACCTCGCCAGCCGGCCTCCCACCGGGGTGCTTCGGCGGGGGCCCGACCCCACAGTCGGTTCAATCTTGTTTGGAGGCCGCCTTGCCACCTAGACCTCCCGGTCGACGACAACGGGCACGACCTGACTTGCCGCGTTCCCTGTAGGCTTCCTGGGACGAAGATCTTGCCGCTTGGCGGTACGTGGAGGAGCCACTGCCGGATCCCTTGGAGGCACCTTGTCTGCCTCCGGAGCTCCGAAAGGACGGCCGTCATTGTTGGAGCACTCCCAGTGCCCGGGCAGTCTCTGTGTCTGTCTTGATGGCCTGAAGGGACTCATCAACCACCTTCCCAAACAGGTTGTTCCCGTCGAAGGGCATGTCCAGAACCTTGGTTTGTACGTCCTGGCGGAAATCCGTGGCCTAGAGCCATCCTCGTCGTCTCAGGCAAACGCCGTTGCCCAACTGACGGAAACCGGTGTCGGCGATGTCCGTTGCCACCGTGATGGCGTGGTCCGAAGCAATCTCACCCTCCTGTAGGATTTCAAGGGCCTCAGCCCTTTCGGCGTCCGGAAGGAAGTCTAACAGAGGGGCGATTTTGAACCACAACTCCCTGTCGTAGCGGGCTACGATAGCCAGGGCGTTGGCCGCCTCG
This sequence comes from Ambystoma mexicanum, assembly GCF_040938575.1. NCBI lineage: Eukaryota > Metazoa > Chordata > Amphibia > Caudata > Ambystomatidae > Ambystoma > Ambystoma mexicanum. The sequence goes on along the minus strand of NC_090923.1, from coordinate 1,016,659,915 downwards.
ATAGTCGTCGCTGCGGATGAGATGATCCGTCGTCCCATCGTGTCCAACTTCCTGCCCTCGCCGTCCGCCGGGGAAGTTGATGTCGAGGCCGATGCCCCCCCAGCTTTCTTCTTTGCCGCCGCCGAGACGACCGAATCCGGGGTAGGTTATGCCCGAAGGCACAAAGGGGCAGCGTCGGGGACCCAGTACTTCTTCTCGTACCGGTCCCTCTTTGCCGGCATTGTGGCAGGGTTCTTGAGGAGGGCGAGCCCTTCATCCCAGATGTCATCAAGAAGCGGTACGGCGAGGACCGTCTTCCTTTTAGCCTCGCGCCGTTGGTAAAGGAACCCTTCTTTCTTCTTCTCTTTTGGGCAGAGCTGGAAAAGCTTGGATGCCCTGGAAATCATGGCATGAAAGGATCAAATCTCGTCGGGCGGGGATGCCCGAGCAGGGGGCGACGGGGACACATCCCGTCGTCGCCTCCGTCGTCATCTGTACCTGTCGTAGCCGTGTCCGTGCCTGTATCATCCCCGTGGGTAGTAGACCGGGGGGAAGACAGAGCAGGCCGCAGAGGTGGGAGAGGTGGCGTAGGATGCGTCCTCCTCCTCTTATGCGGTGGACTTTCCGCCGTCAGGTCTTGCTCAGGTACCTCCGTCGGGGGAAGGGGCAACCTTATCCTTATTTCCAAGCATAAGGACTGAATTGCTGACAAAATGGCCGCCGAAGTGTCCTGTGGCGCCGGAAACAATGGGCACGAGGGCTCTTGAGGAGCCTTGTCGGTGACACCGTCGCTCTCGTCGTCGCCCTCATCGGGATCCCTCCCGATGGGCTGGGCCTCTTCCACGACTTCGATGAGCTCTTCTTCAGAGGTTGTGTCCGTATCCACGATGGCCACCAGTCCCTCCCCCACCTTTTCCAACGAGGACTTTGTGGGGGTCTTCTCAATGGGCCTGAAAGACGACTCCCTCCGCGGTGGCAGGGAAACTCTGGGTCCTGAGGGCGCCTCCACTGGTGTAGCCTCCACAGGCTGAGCCAGGGCGGCGGCGACATCCTCAATCGAGGTCTTAGCAGGGTGAATTAAGGCCATCGTCACCTTCTGGACGCCTGGGGCCTTCACCTTGGGGGGGGGGAGGGTCCGAGCCTCGCTCCAACTCTGCCGGAATCTTCGAGATCGACCAGGGCCTCTCCAGAAGCTTCGCCGGGTTCTCGGACTTCCTCTTACCCGAGCCAGAGCGTTGGCTCGTAGTTGATGGAGCCAGGGAGGATGCGCCCTGCCTGGCAGCCAAGGAGCCCGACCGTTCGGCGATCCCGGTGCCCGCGGACTCGCAGTGCTTAGCCTTTTGTTGGGCCCCCGTCGCCGGGGCGCCCTCACAGGACTTAGAAGACTGCTCGGACTTCTTTTTCTTCTTCTCGCCCGACGGGCTCTTCCCTTCCAGCCAGTTGGCGAGACGGAGGTGGCGATCCTTCATGGTCCGCTCCGACATGTTCCCACAAAACGCACAGTCCTTCTCCGTGTGCGTCTTGTCCTCATGGAGACAGTAGAGGCATAACGAATGCTCGTCCTTCTTGAAAACATTCTGAAGCTGGCATCCAGGGCAGGTCCTGAACAGCTTACCAGGCGTCGAGCTTCCTTTCTCCTGGGCCATGTCCGGGGTAGGCCTCGGAACTTCTGGAATCCTCCAAAAGCGTAACTCGACGAAAACTTCACCCTTGAGGGGCGTAGAAAACTCTGAAACGGATCCCCGTTGATCGGATGTAGAAACGGTGGAGCTTGAGGCTCTATTTAACCGAAAAATGAGAAAAATCTCCTGAAAAAGAGCGAAAACGCAGCAAAAGCTCGAGAGCTACAGCACGAGGAATCCCAACACTTGAACGTGCGGTAAAAATCTGAGGATGGCTGCCAGAGGCGGGGCCTAGGGAGAGGGCAGTCATTGGCTGGGGGCAGTATGACCCAGAGACTAGTGATTGGTTCCTACTAAGAAAGACAGATCAGAAACGAAACTGATACTGATTTTTTTCTATACCGAGGATTCCCAGCCTGACGACTGGGAATATTCATGAGCATGTGAATCCATGCCAGACCCCATGCTGGAGAAATGGCACTTTTGCCATCCTTTCAAAAACCATTGTGGGAAAAGACAATCTTTCATTATTCTTAAGAGAGCGTTGTGTAAAGAGACATTTCTACTATTCTTAAGGAATCTTTATTTGGAAAATGCATTTCTCTCATCATCCTCAAGTGCCAAAACGCATCATTTAAGCTGCTGTGTAGAAAAGACATGTTTGCCATACTTTCCAATACCATTGCTTGGAAAAGACACGTTTCATCATCTTTAAGTAAGTGTTATATAAAAGACATTATCACTAATCTTAAAGGAACATTGTTGGAACTGAACACTTTTCAAATTCTACATGACAGTTCAGGGGAAGGGAATCAACCCCTGCATACAAGGATTATTTTGTTGGATTTACATATCTGGTTCTTGCACACTTTTTGCTGAGTTTAAAGCAGAGACATTTACCTCGCACCTTATGATTGTGTGTTTTAGAGTGAGGGTCAGATACATTTTGGACACATGTCAGCTTGCTTTAGTTTGAGTTCTCTAGACAGGGAAACTCTTTAGGCTAGGGTCAGATAGGCCTTTATCCAAACCCTTTTTATTTTAACAAAATGGCATATGTTGAAAACATGACAACTTTGTGTTTGCCTCTCATTTCTGACCCCTCACAATCCACAAGCACTAAACAAAATCTCTGAGTGAAGTATTGGTGGCCAGGAACGGACACAAGAGTGGAAAGGTTTGAGAGAAATTGTTGGCGATGTCAAAATTCTGACAAGAGTTGCAAAGTGGAAAAGTCAGATTTGGTTATCGAGAAACGACCTTAAGCAGCTTGTGAGCAGTTAGGGAAAGATAAAGTTGGTCCGTATAATAGGTTGAGAGCTGAGGGAAGATGTCTCATAGTGATGGGGGATTATTGTTCCAAATGGTTCAAAGTTTGTGCGAAATGTAGGTACTGGTGACGTCATTATGTTTTTGGAACAAGCTATAAAGCGGGAGGGATACCCCAAGAAAATAATCAGTGACAATGGTGTGCAGGTTAGGAGTGAGGAGATGAAGAAATATGGGCACAGAGTGGAGGTTTTATGCACATCATCACCCCCAGACCGACGGGCTGGTAGCAAGGTACAATAGGATTTTGGTTGAAACGGTGGAGCAAACCATCAGAAATAATTTGCCCATTGATGTGGTGATAGTAGAAAGGTTATGGAGCATGAGAACGTCAGGAGAGATATGGAAACGTCGACGTTCGTGGCTATTAGAGGGGCAGAGCCTAACAGGGCATTGAATCCGGAATGGGTGAATAACTGGAAAGAGGTGAAGTTTGTGGATCCCCAAGGTCAGGGAGAAGAGCGTTGGGAGTGGTAAGAACAAGCAGTTTAGGCCAGGAGATTTGGTGAGGATCAAGAAGGGAGTGTTGCCTTGTAATGGACCAGGTTTATCGGTTTTCGGACCAAGTGAGGATAAGCAAGGTGTTTTTGCTAATATTGTGAGGATTAAGGACGGATCAATCTGGAATATGGATAGATTCAGCAATTGGAATTGGAATAAAGCGAGTGTGGGGAGTGATGTGAGAGAGGAGGAGAACAGACATCATTGTTGGTTGGATGACGATGGAGAATTGGTGAGCTTGGGGGCAGAGTCTCCGATGAATGTTGGGCAAGATGACGGGAGTGGCGTTTTGTGAAGGTTGGATGGAGCAAGAGGAACAGTCAGGAATCCCCCTGTGTGATGGGTTGAATTATTGTAGAGGTTTAGATATCTTGTTTTGTAAGTAACTTGGGGTCATTTTCTTTAGCGAAGTTCGATAGTTTTGTCAAAATGGAAAATAGTAAGGAAGATCTTTTATTTCTTGTTTATGATTTGTTGTTCCAAGTTCTGTTGGGTGGGGGGTGTAGTGGCGTCTGTGTGTTGGATCATGAGGGCTGGAATGTTAGGAAGGAATGGTGGGAGCGTGAGAGGACGGTTGTCACAGAGAGCTTGAGTAGTGTCTTCACGTGCTTACCTCAAAGGAGTCCTGGTCCCTTATTTGGAACAAGACCTATCAATATCAATCTATGCAGCCCTACAGCATACCACCACTGTTACTCCTTAAAAACAGGGACATACTCCCAAAGTCAAAAACAGGGAGTAAAATGCTTCCACTTCAGGAGCCCACTGAAGATATGTATATATCAGAATACAATCGAACCTGGAAAAGCAAGTTATTTTACAGACTTTTTCCCAAGACCCCTTAGCTATGTGCATGTTAGCCATTTGTAAAACACGCCCGCAGAAAGGACACAGCTTCTCTCCCAACAGGAGACCGATGCAGCTTTCTGTGTGACTCAGGCTAATAGTTGCCTAATCGAGTCAGTTGGCACACACCCACCGGGGGGCGGAAGTGAGAGTGATCCCATCAAGAGGAAGTTCTGAAAATGGAACTGAGGCTTCTGGGAAGGAGCCTCCACAGAACCAGCATCGTTAGACAGTAATGATACAAGAGTATTAGTGTTACAAGTCAACTGGCCCGAGAGTCCCCAAATCCCACTCGGCACCTAGAGATGGGGGGGGGGGGGGCACTAGGTGCAAGAACATTTCACACTTGGGGGTCATAAGTGAACTCCTCCAGGAGGATACCGAATCCCTGTCTGCACCTAAAGATGGATGGGCGGTAGGTGAAATGGCCTTGCCCACTGGTCAGCAAGCCATGCTGGAGACTGCCAGTCACAATACCGACTTCCCCCATAGCATTCCATTGTGCTTGCCACCACTTTGAACCACCTCGGATGACATCCTGGAAGCAGCCTGCCAAGCTAAAAGACATCTCGATTTCTATTCCAGTGCTTAGGAAAGTCATCCTCCTGAACGTCAAAGGGATCATTTGTTACTGGTGAAATCCCAGAGTCTGCCTTGCAGTTGTGCGAGTAAGTTCCTGGAAGCCCGGCGACCAGACCTTTAAACTAAAACTATGGTGTGGCACTAGATGGCATTAAAATTTGGTGCTGTGCCTTCGAAGTAATATGCCCAAAACACAACAGGAGATGGACCTCAACACTACAGAGGTTGGAGTTAGAGAAGATCTGCATCTGGTAGCGTAACCGGTTGCAACTCTTACACTTGGTGCACAGACTCCAACATCTGGAACAGCCTGAGCTCTGGAGCAAGACAATCCCACTGAAAGACCCTTGTGTGCCATTTCAGGTCTTCAAAAGCAGACCAGGCACCCCTCTACATTAGTAGCAGGCTCCTCAGCTCTGCAAGTGCCCGCTCACACTCAAAGCTTTTCACTCTGGCTCAGTCTCTCCTTCTCAAGGTCACCGTCAACTAGTGAAGGGTTGTGGAGGGCTGTTCCTGTGATCTGCAGCCGCTGAGGAGTTCTGGTATTCAACAATCCCCCACCCCACCCAACTGGTACCGACCAAGAGAACTTCACATGGTAGATTCAGTACTAGCCTGACGTGCAGGCCTCTACCCAGACCCACCCTGGACTGTGGAGCATGAGTCGGACATTACCAACAATATGCTCCAGCTGATGTCATTTGAATTTCAGGCGAGTTTGTCCACTCAGCCAAGGGTGAAGACGGGCCTATCCACTCACTGTCCTATTGCCTCCGGCCCTGCCTGAAAGACACTTGCCAGGTTTTTACCCTGCTCCCGTAGACTTACATGGGCTCTCTTGAGACACCCATTATATTGCAGACACTGCATAACTCACATTTTCAACTGAAAAGAGTTGGGATTATTTCCAGTGTACTCTGCAGTTTTAAACTTTAACCTTTTTGTGCTTCCTAGTTAATACGTTTGCACTTGTTTGGGCTGTTAGAGCTTTGGTTTTGGGAACGCGATTTGGGCAACATACAACACCTCTGGTGGATTGAAGATGCAAGCTCGGCTTGTGCTACCTACAGGTGAGGCAGAGGTAGTTCAAGGAAGCTTTTAGCCTGATCCTGTTTGCAACAGATGGATTACTGTGTTACGGGAGCTCAGTTGGAGTACATTAAACCTCCAGCTACAGTCCCACTTCTAGTCCACCAGTTAATTCGTTACAGCAGCTCCAACTGTTCCTCACAGTATTCCTAAACAGCTCATCACACAAGCCTCAATAGAACCTCGTACATCTTCAACATATCCTCGCATAACCCCAACTAGACACTCACTTTGTCTTTAAACTCTTTGAATTCTTAACTTAAGCGCGCATCACATCTAGATAAGATTATGAATGTTAGCATATGACACACTTAGATGGAATTCTTAACTTTAGCCTGCATCAAATCTAGATAGAAATGTGAATGTTAAAAAGCGCCATACTTGGATGGAATCGTGATCACTGGCCTGCCACACATCTAGATAGGATATTGAAGATTAGCAAGTGCTACACTCAGATGGAACAGTGAATGATGGCAAACATCACACTTAGACATAATCGCAAGGACAGCAATGCCAATTAACCAATCCACTAACAATTTCACCCCTCTGCAATCACCTCTCAAACTCTGATCAAACGCAACCACAAGCCTACAACACACCAATCCGCACAAACTTCACTGCAACAACAATACAAACCACACAGACTTGCCAACAACACACAACAACTACCCGACCGTAAAACACCCCAAGCCCAGCCAATGGACCCACTGGGCTGAGGCTGCCAACACAAGGCTTTCTTGCACTTTTCCAGCTTGTTCCCACTAAATTAACCCCCTTCCCTTTTTTTCAGAGCCACCAGAGCGCCAGGGGACCACTCCGGTGGTGATAGTGCGCGGTACAAACATCTTTTAACATTAACATTAAGAGGCCTTTGCATTGTGCCAAAACGCTGACCCACAAAAGACCCCACCCGAGCAGAAACTCGCCTAACACTAAACATACCCTCAACAAAACCCATAACAGACCCTGGCATACCCTCGAAGAAGACAATGAAAGGAACGAGCATTGGCAAAGCCAACAGATCGCTACTTGTTTTTATAGTGGCAAGGTTTTGCTGTGATCATTTTTATAAGTTTTGGTCAGACGTTGGACTGGAACTTCTTGGGAGCATCCGCAGAGATGTTAAGGACTGACTGGGCAAAAAAATCTAAAATGCCACTCTATGCTGTCAGGTAGGTAGAATGCACTTTGGGGAGAAGTGTGATAAGCTGCCAGCTCAGCACCTCTGTGATACTTTCAACGGGACAGTACAATCCCTTCTCAGCAGGGTGCTCATGTTTCATTTGGACACCACCACAACCGCTTAGCAGGTACCTGCGTTTCTTGGAAAGGGAATGGCTGTTCTTGTTTTAAAGTATCAGTATGGGAATTACTCGGCCGAAATGTTCTATTTTAACAGACCCGTACATTCCCTTTTCAGCAGGGTCCTCCTTTTATGAGACTAAAAAACATAACAGTTCAGCAGGACTACTATACTTTCAATGTGGCTGGGATGGCCGTTTTACTGGGCCAGCAGCTGAACAATGGAGCAGGACGGACAAACTATGGGACAGGCAGACACGTACAGTACTGCCCCCTATTGGCAGTCTCAGAAAAGACGCCGATAATTTGGGGCCAATAAGACGACACCTCCGCCATCACCAGTGAGCAGGTGCAATGTAGACTGTAAACCCAGAAACGGGAGGTGTTGCAAAATTGACAAATTCGGATTTCTGTCATACAACACCTGGCAAATGATGTTGGGGTGCTAGGGAAGTACGCAGAAGAGCTGTCTCGCCTGTGGTTTCTTGGGCATGGCTGCAAAATGCACCAGCTCACCAGGCAGTGAGACACATCCCTGGCGCAGAGAACACCTCCTCTCCAGCTCGCTCTCCTCTTGGTTGCTGCGCCCCACAGAATACAGTTGAGTCCCACGATGAATGTGGTCCAATTGTACACGTAGCTCCTCCCACTTTTTCCTTCTCATGCCTTCCTGAGCACATTATCTATCACTCGCCCTCATCCCAACTATCTAGCCCACTTTGCCACTACTGAACGTTCCATCATACTACTCCTTTGCCTCCCCGACCCGCAAAAGTACTTTCGACACCATGAACTATGGCAGTAGGCACTATACAAATGCAAGATAGCACAACATACAACCCCCATCAGGTGAACATGCGACCGGCGCTACATTTGCAGGCTGATGAGCCTTTTCAGAAATATCATTTATGCAAGGGGCCTAGCTATACAGAGCAATTTCATGTCTCTAGCTAAACACTTCATCTTTCAGATGAATTAATGCATTAAAATACATTAAAAAATAAAAAAATAATAATCACTAGAACTTTACATCTGTTTCCTTCAGGATATTTGTAATCAACTTGGGAAACAACATGAATCCACATTTGAGCAGCACACTCAGTGGAAAGGGCACTGTAAAGGTGCCCCCATACAGAGCAGGTACCGTATGGGCCCCAGCAGTGAACGCTTCCCTCGCTTTTTGGACACGGTGTGGGCACAGCCATGCCAGCTTATGCCGCACGCACCAAGTACAGCAAAGGGAGCACCAGAGCAAGCTTCCCTCATACACATAACAGGCCCAACACTGGCAACGGCAATCAAGGCTTCTCCCACACACACACAGCAGGTACAGCATATGCATGGAAGCAGTGCTTGCCCCCATCACACAGTGCCCTTGTACTCAAACACAACAGGTACAGTATGGGCACAGCACATACAGGCACTGTGACAGGTCAGAAACAGGAGATGGACAAGGTGGCAAGGACAATATCCAAAAAGGATGCTGGTCAGGATGTCTGTCCTAAAATCAATGAAGACCTCTGACCAGAAACATGTACTAACCCAATCTCTGTCCCTACTACTATTAACAAAACGAAGAATGCAAGGTAAGATACACTTGGGCCCTTGACCCTTGCAATGGAATGGTGGCTGGTTTCGGACCCCACCCTGTTATGTTGTTCTCAATAGTGCACATTGATCCAGTCACGCAGTCTAAGGCTGATTGTCTTTTCAGTCTGTTTGTCCTTTTCCCAGTTCCAAAAAGTCCACAAAAAGGGTCTCTCTATCTTTCCTCCCTTCTGGAGACCGTCCTTTTCCCCCTGTAATGGGGTCTTTTCTACCAAGAAGACGCTTGAGGCAGCTCCTAGATTGCATGCCACCTTGGGGTATGTGCTTGCTCACACTGCCCTTGGGGTATTGTCTCTAACCCCATCCTGGGGTTTGGTTTCTCATGCCTAGCTTTGGGGTCCTGCTTCTCTTGCCCCTCGCATTAGGGTAGATTGCTCTCAACCAGCTCTGGGGTATGCATTCATTTACACCCACCTTGGGTTCTCTCAGCTCACCTTGGATTCTTTCTTCCTCCTCCCCACGTTGGAGTTTGGTTGCTCCCCGCCTTGGGGTATGGTTTCTCGCAGCCCGCCTTGGGCTCTTGGATCTCTCACCCCAACCTGGGGTATGATTGGAACTTGCCTCCCTGGGTACCCAGAGCCCCTGCTTACTTTTCGATTTGCTGTGATGCCCCTCGCGAGGCCGGGGAGTTTTGGCACAGGCATCGCGGGTTCCTCCAAGTGTTCTGGGTTCTCTGCTTCGGGTGGAGCATTCACCTCTCTCCTGCGGGCTTCCGCTGGCTCCCATTCCGCAGTCCCACCTCTCGTTACAGAGCTTGGTCTCCGCACTGGTGCTCTTGAACGGGCGTTCACAGTTTCTTCTCTAGCAGGGTTGTCAGCTTTCCGCGGGCTTCATCGGTTCCGCCGCAATTGGCAGGCACTCTCCTCTTCTTGCCACACCTCTCAGGGAGGGCTTAGCGTGTATGCAGCTCCGGGATGCCGCTCTCTTGGTTCGAATTGCGATTGGCTCTTAATCCCTCCACTATTGGACGGGACTTCCCACAGCTTGATCAAACCCAGGTGATCCTGTGCAACAAAGGGTCAGAAACCACACTAACCACCAGTACAGAAGTTTCCAGTTATCAGAAATGTTAACTCCCATGTAACCAACAAAGGCAGTACTGCAATCTTGGGGGTAGGGGAGAATAAGTAATGTCGCTTTCTGGGGGCTGTCTGTCCTCTAAAGGGATGGGGTTACCCCCAGTGGGATCCTGCTTGCCCTTTTCCCTGCAAGTTGTTAAGTTGAGCTCCCTTGGGGAGAAGGGACGAACTCCCTGGATTCCAAGCACACGAAGCAGATACGGGACACACATCAGCAGTGCAATCTTCCCCAACACACTGAGAACTGGCACAACATAGGCAGCAGCAGTGCAACCTTCTCCCTCTCTGAAACTGAAACACACACACACACGCACATGTTATGTTAGGACTGCAACATTGCACACTTCTCTTAAACATCAAGGCAAGTCTCTAACGTACAGCACAGGAAGCAGAGGTCGAAGTGGGCGGGAGCGGTCGGGAGCGCTGCTCCTATACTTTTTATTTTTCAGTTTCGCTGTTCCTATACTTTTATTTTAAAAAGAAACCGTTCCGGAACGGTTCAGTTTTAAAAGAAAAGTGTAGGAATAAGTTGAAGCTTGCACTTCAGTGCACTGCACTGCACATTCCCTTAAATAATAGGTCTGTTTGTTTGGGGGTTTGGACTGTGTGTGGGAGGGGGCGTAGCAATGGGGTTTGTGGAGAGTGGGGCAGACTGTCAGGGAACATAGCTCCACTACTTCTTTTCGTACACTGACAGGCCGCCGGCAACACAGGCAACGTCAGTACAAGATTCCTGCTCATAAACAAGCAGTGCACGCTTTTATCAGAGAGGCCAGTGCGGCACTAATGTAGCTGCCCACCACAGAAGACCTCGGCAATGACGCAGCAAACGAGCAAGGAATGCAGCATGCGTAAGATTAGGGTGGCCCTCCAAACGAGAGACAGGAAGGGGTTAGGTCGGCCGGTGCAGACGCTGTCACTGTGCGACTGTGGGAGGAAGGGCCACACCGCAAGGCTGGCAGAGGTCTGCTAACGGCCGAGCCCTGCAAGACGTTGACTCGCACTGGGAGGAGGCCGTCGAGCAGTGACGAGTGTGAAAAAAAGGCCACCAAATCACTATACAGTTTTGTTTTATATGTTGAGCTGTGGCCGAATAGGTTCAAAAATGGAAATAAAAGAGCGCCTGCCTGCGCTCTCTACACAAATGCAAAGATGTCCTACTTCCAAGATCTCTAGCTGTGCACTTAGGGAAGTGGTAGAAGTGTGCCAAAACAAGTACTGGAACTGTTACTCACCGCGAGGAGAAGGAGGGTGGGGGGTGAGGGGGGGTGGAAGGGAGCCAGGTGCAACACACATGCTTCAAGGGGTTGTGGATGGGCTAGGTTGACAGCCAAATGGGTAGAACAGGCAAAAGAAGTTCTATGTATTGTTTTTTATGAATTTCTCTCAGCTGGTCAGTCAGTTCGAACATTTATATATGGCCCTATAAAATCAATCACCTATACCTCACTGATCCCAACTCTGCAGGAATCCATAGGCAACTGCTGCTTCAATATGGGCCTGCCACTAGACATGTGTGCAGTCATCAATAGAATTTGGAAATTCATTGCCAAGTCTGGATCCCAAGGCTAGACATTGTACCTGCTCTTGTCTGAAAGAGTCTGAGGGATGAATGGTTTGTGGTCCTGAAGCCTCCCACAGAGGTGCAATACAGTAGTCCAAGTGACTAGTCACTAGGTGTCCTACCAGACCTGTACAGTGGCATGAAGGAACAAATCCCATGTTGCCACCCAATGTTAAAATAAAATCCCATGGAAACTGCCAGGATCTTTATCACCTGTAACACCTAAGCATCTAAGCTGAGATAACAACTTGACAAGTTTTCCAAAAATCAGGGGGAATGGGATGTTGCAAGAGAGAATTTCTTAGAGTTAGCAGTCAGTACCTCTGCCAACTTTCCAGAGTCCATCCGGGCTGAGATGTCATTCAAGCTTTGTGAATGTACCTTGAAACAGAGTATAGTTTGGCTGTAACTGCTGTAGGGAGGCGAAACTAAGAGGTATGCTTTAACTTCCGAAACAACCTTTCTGGAATGGTGAAAATGATTGTTAATAGTAGTGGAACTTAATACAAAATTACGTACTGCTACTGCGCTCCAGATAGCTCCCGCACACTTCGACCACCGACTTAGTCTCTTGATATAGAGCATAACCGAGTCCCAATCAGAGGCAGGCTTATGGGGCGGGTGTTCCCCACCCTCCTCCCAATTGGTGCTCTTACCCCACTCTGGCACAGGACACTTGCTACTGTTGGGCAGTCTTAATGGCGCTCCTCTGACCACCCAGCAACCACGTTTTTACTTTTATTTGATTAGTCTGTCCTTTCTTCTGACCTCAGATTTTTCTGCCGGCCATTTTGCCAATGTTGAACACAAGTTACCAGTTTAGAGTGTACGTCTACTTAATACTAACCTTGTATTATCTTAAATCTACTCTAAACTTTCGTAAACATCACGTATATTTATAAATACAAACAGCCTGGGAACATATAGGTTTACTTGAACCAGTTTGGCCTGTTGACCCTTATTTGTTTGCGTTTCCACGGGACCCCTAGTTTGTCCCCCTCCTAATATGGCGGCCTAGAGACAGCACTGGTCCTAATCCAGTGAATCCATTAGTTATTACAAAGTCTAAGCATTGAGCAGGTTTCACAAATACAGACATTCCAAATCGTTTGAACAACAGGCAATTCACCAGCACATGTTTCGCACTTGCCTCAGCTTTATCTAGACTCAAACGAAGACTATACATCGGGCACAGTTGAAAACTATATCTGAAGCATACCTTGCTATTGACCACGGTTGGTCAGAGAAGAACAAGTTACTTTCTTACCTGGTTACGTTCTTTCGATAGGATGGTCCTCCGACGTATTCCATATCTATGACGGGTAATGTCTGCAGCATAGCTGCGGACATTACCCGTCATAGATATGGAATACGTCGGAGGACCCAATCCCCTCGAAATAACAAAATGTCCTATGTAGATAGTGTTCTATAAAACACCTAGAAAATATATTCTACGGTAAGTTCAAATAAGACAGTCAGTTTTGTGGATATAAACACCAAAATAAAATAAGATACAAATATTATGGTATGAAAAAGTTGTAGCTAATCTACAAGCAAGTCTCTTGTTGGGCACAACCAAAAATGCTTATTGTGAGAAACAAATTCATATTTAAACCTGAAAAGAAACTCACTAAAGTAGGATATGATATATGCTAGGTTATTGATAACCAGAGGTTTCCAAGCACAGACCGGGGATCGAACCTGTGTTTCTCCGTGTTGTCTTGCTTCCAAGGTGAGCATGTTGCCACTGAGCTATCCTCCCGAGACAGGAGTTAAAATGAGAGCCAAGAAAAAACAATGTAAGCTCTGAATGTGCTGGTTTTCCACTGGTGTTTACAGATAATGACAGAAATTCTAAATATCGTGGGGAGAGAATGCCGAACATGGCCTTTTAAGAACTATGGACTGACAAATACATACAATATATATTCACGGAGAAATTCAGGCCTTTAAGCAACAACCACACAAAGAATAGCAAGGCACCAAGGACGACATAAGGGACGAGACTACAAAACACTTGGTCCACATTCTTTGCAATAACGAATAAACATATGCAGCATAAGTGTCAACTAGACAGAGTACCTAGCCTTGATGAAGACAGAGGAACTCGAAACACGTGTCGGCTCAGGCCAGTCTTTACTGGCTGAAATATCAAATAAAACTGGAGACATCACAACAAAATATACTCTGTCCAGAATATCATTTAGGTGAGGACTCAAAAATATAATTGGCAGGGAGGTTGTGCACGTGTACTCAACCTTTGATCAAAACAAATAAAATAAACAGTGACTCAGGGCATAGGCACATTGGTTATGATCACGCAGCAGTCCCTCATACCATCTACAACAGGCAAACTAATGATAGTACTTAGCACAGTTCCCAGGGTGTACACGTGCCCACTCGTTTATAGTGAAATGACAGCAATCACTCCGTCTCCCTTCAGAATGTATTTGTAAAAAAAATGGGAAAAAAAAACAGAAAAGCAGAAATTGTGCTGGGCAGAACGACAACATGGAAATACGGAGAGCAGCACATTGTATATAAATGGTTGCTTTGTTTTGTTTTGTTTTTTCCCCTCTGCTCCTTCTGTGACCAACAGTTGCAAATAATGATGCTTGCTTGATAAATTATTTCAACTGTCGCATAGATCATTTGTGTTATGTGTTTCAAAGCGCTTTGAAACACATTGTGTATAGGCACTATATATAAACAAACGTTCATATCATATCATTTTCACCCTTGATTTAGTGCAGGGAAGAGTGAAAACGGGTGTTGTCCCACTACATTTACAAGTTTATGTTGTTGGAACGATTTTGACTGGTTTGCATTATTCAAACACTTGTTCAACACTAAGACTTTGTAGGTCATAACTAAGTATAAACCGATTACTGGTACTAGCTTGTACCCTACATATAGATCATAATCGCATGATGGAACTATTGGAACTCATCGATCTAAGAGAGAGTTAGCTCTGGGCTCGTCAGACTTGGGATGTTGCGACTTGTTCACTTCACTCTCGTTCCCACCACTTAGGCCTGATTTGGGGACCCTTCCTCTATTAGACTTTCCTCCGAACCTTACGACACAGTTTCTGTGATGGTTTGGGAGCTCTAAAACCACATTTTCCATTTCACTTCTCTTCCGGATCCATTCCAGGCTTTTGTCAGCCAGTATGCTTCTTGATTCAAAAGACTATGCTTCCTACAATGCCTGGCCCACCGATTCACCTCCACCCGGGCAGCAAAGGGTTAGGTGGAGGATAAGGAACACCTGTGGCTGGCAGGTGCAAGCACCGGACACGTGTGATGGATATCCAGCTTCAAAACCGTCAATTGGCTTCAGATCAGCGGTGATCATTGTTGCATTGTTCCAGTTTGTGGCCGGTCCCTTATTTTTTTTTTTCTTAGTGTTTCGTCACAAGTCCCTGGTTTCTTGTTCCCGGATTTCAAATGTAGTGTACTTACTAGTGTACTTCCTGTTTGATCTTTCTGGATTCCTCTATTGTGTAGTCTTTTTATCTTTGTCCTTTCTCTCTCCTGCAGTGTGAACTTGATCCGTTAAATGAGAATTCCTGTTTTTGTATCCCTTTCTCTCACTGGGCGGAGTGGAGGGGCAGAGGTTTTGGGGTTGTTACTTTGTTTTCCCTGCTCCGGTTCCTTGACTTTCTCTTGGAGTCTGACCCTTGTTTCCCCATACACTTCTCTCTTGGTTCCCTATTGAATGTTAGGTGGCATGTGCTGATGTGTCCAGCTCCTGTGTGAATGCCTACGTTTTCCTCAATATCCTGTAAGCACTATTCCTACGTTCCCTTGTCGGGCGGCTTCTGCATGAAGTTATCCTCCCTTTGCTGTTATAGCCTTTCCAGGCTCCTGTTTGGTCAGCAGGGTTTGTGGGCTTTGCTGACATGTGAACTGGTGTTTCCGGCCTGCTTGAGTATTGTCATCATAATACAACAATGGTGGGAGTTCACAGACCCAGTCATTGCTTGCTTTATAGGTGGGCTATGCACCGACCGTACCTGTGACAGAAATTGTGGGTGAGGAACTTGCAGACTTTCCTTGTACCACATCGCTTTACATATATTTGCATCATGTTTCACTTGGGCATCCTTAGTTTTAGAGTGCATGTATCTTGATTCCTGAGTGCATGTTGTTTGAAACATATTTACTCACTGTGTGATCTTGTGCACATTTCCCTAGCCATATCTTCTCATGACAGGGTAAAGCATACAAACCTCTGGCCCCTGCAATCACGGCAAGAGCATGTATTTACTTTAGGAAGAACAGAGCATAAGGTCTACATTTACTTAAGACCCCAGCAGAAGAACCCCCCACAGGGCTCATCCTCTCAAGCGAACAGTCAAGCCTCAAATCCATAAAAAAGCACCGTCTAAATGAGTATGTGTGACCTGTGGCTTCCAGACATTTAACTGTAGAGTAGGAGTTCTGACAAAACAAATAAGCAACAAGAAACGTTTGCATTACTTGCTCGGAAGGGTTTCAAGCTTGAAACAATTACTTTCACAGACATATTTCAAATAAAAAAATGAGCTCTTTGTTTTTATACAAATCGCCAAAACTCAATACCTCGTGCAGGTGCCCCACAGCTGCACTTGGTGCGATTCCTTGAGGTGCTCTTTTTCCAGCACTGCTCACCTCTGCCATGCAATTCACCCATCAGTCTCCCTCAACTCTCACCATTTGCTTACACACTCAGCCCTCAACCTACCCTTCACATGGGCATTTCCTGCTCATCCCATCATAACATCCCCCTCCACACCTCCAATTCCCATCCTTGTACTAATCAATGATATGATAGGTTATTTATAACGCGCTTAATACCCAGAGGGTTCTAAGCGTGGACCCAGGGATCGAACCATAACGCGCTTAATACCCAGAGGATTCTAAGTGCTGACCCGGGGATCAAACCCGTGTTGTCTTGGTTTCAAGGCGAGCACGTGGACGCTGAGCTATCCACCCGAGACTATTTCCACAACAGCCACCCTGAGTATCCCTCTCATTTGCCTTGATTAGAGGTAAAACTCCATTACTTTTTTTTCTCACACACTCACGTACGTACACTCACGTACACACACACCACCCCCCTCCCCCCCTAACAGTTATCTAAAAGGAAAGTCAAACTGGATGCATTTTCTGCTTACTTAGCCGTGGCCAGTCCTACCTCGCATCACTCTTTCCACACATGCCTCCACCAAATAAGACTTCCTCCACTCCGAATTAGCCCTGCCTTTGAGTGCCACAACTGGACTTGCACCTTTACTCCAGCTTCTGCACCCCTCTCCCTCACCTTTTGTTTTTCTCTGGCTCTACCAGAAATGTCGTCAGGCCTAGTACGGTAGTCGCCTGTCTGTTTCCATTTCCTTCCCAGTCTCCCCCTCCCTTCCTTATCTATGTCTTAGCTCTTGCACTATCTGAAATGTCATCAGGCCGAGTACGATAGTTAATTTCACATCCTTACTGTCCATGGCCTGTAAGAATGTCATTGTATTTTCCCTTGTTCCCTCCCTTGCTTTGAAGCACACTGTGTATAGGCGCTATATAAACTATTGTATCATATTGTATCAGCTTGCCCTAGGCACCAGTCTTGGATCTCCCTAGAGATTCAGTGCCTCAAACCCAAAACGCTACTCCATCCAAGACATTGGCAGAGTGACTATTCCCATTTACTCCCGGCCTCCGACACGATCACCCTATCACTTTGCTCAAGTCTATCACTTTGGACAAATCCGAGTCCAGCTACTTCACGAACCTTACCATGATCGCTCAGATCTCGGACCATGCTCACTAAAGCTCCTCCTGCCAACTAACACCTTTTCTGTCCACTTCTCATCCAGGATTGGAGACACCCAAACTACCTTCCCCTAGCCTCCTTCGTCAATCAGGCGCTGGCACCTTGCTCCCTTATCTAATACCTCGCCTGCCAAAATGGTGCCCGTTCTCCAGAAATCCAATCCATCCTGATCCTTTTGCTGCTCAAGCAATCAAGACCATGTCCCCCGCCTACCAGCTTCTACCTCTCCCCATCTTTGACCTCCCCCTCAAAACTGGTGTCTTGCCAGCAATCTTTGACATGTCCAAACCCCACCTGTTGAACTTAACCAATGCAACTATCATTATGGCTCTCTTTTCCCCTCCAGCACTCCAATGTCCTTGAACGGATGGCCTTTAACCAGACTACCGCTTAGTTTGAAGTTGACGACAACTGTTAACTGCTCCGATATGGGTTAACACTCCTTGCCTCAAATGTAATATTAACATTATTATCTATGCATCTGTATAAGCTATGTTGCCAATTTGTGCTGTTCCACGCTCTATGCTGCCACCAATATCTTCCAACTCAACACCTGGACCCTTATCTGCTCACATGTCACTTTGACCTCCATGGACAGGTTTACTTTTCATGCACAGCCTTTCAAATCAACGCACTCACTTAGTTTTTTAATAAATAAAATATCACGTTTGTATACCCCATTTCATGCCGCAACCCTCCCACTTCTAAGCACTGTAAGATACAGTTCTTAATCTTAAAACGTGTCGGGCCTGCCAGAGTTGAGAATTGGGAAGCCAAGGCTGGCCCAATATCCAAGGCTAATGCCTAATTCACCAAGCTATCAAAACAGACAAGGATCAGGTGCTTTGAAACTACTACGGTGGCGATTGGCACAGTAAAAGCAGCATAGTAACATAGCATAACGTAAGCGGTCATTCAAACTCCTCCAGGGCAGCTGGCTTTGGTCACCAGGGCCTACTTGCTCAGGCCATAGACGCATCATGAACCGAGTGCAGCATCATGCCTGCAGCCTTGGCATCCTTAGGCCTTGGGCACTCCTCAGAACGCCTGGGTGAAAGAATTCCAGGGAAGCCAATTGGTCATCGGGCAAGTACGAGGAGGCAGCATGGGCGTAATTTTAGGGGGGGGCAGGGGTGTTTGCCCATCCCCAACTTCATGGCACACCATTGTGATAGTGATAGTGCGCGGTACAAATGACCTTTAACATTAACATTAACATTAACATTAACATTTTGTCCCCATTCATTTGGCTGGGGCACCTTTTCTTCAGATGTCATGCCCCCCCCCCAACATTTTCAGCAAAGTTACTCCACTGGGAGGCAGAAGCAGATGCATGCAGGGGGAATGAAAACTTCCCACCGGTTGTTCATCTCCACCCTCGTGGATCCTTCGCAAAGGTAGGGAGGCAGGAATGTGTAGGAGTACCAGCGGTGGGAGTGGTTTGTCTGCGGGGTGAGGCATGGACGCACAGGGCTATTTTGGTAATCCTTTTATTTTTTTAGTAAATGTGCCTCCTTCTTGCTAATCCCTCAAAATATTAAAGACCCTAAAAGCTCACCGGTGAATCGATTTGCACCAAATTAAAATAACATCATGAATCCCTTATAAATACCGGATGCAAATACAAGTTAAAAACTGGTACTTGTGGCAAAAGAAAGCACAAGACCTCGTCTGAGGGGGAACACGTGGCTAGGTTTCACCGCCACTACTCCAGGAACCTCGGAAACCTGGAAAGCTAGCCACAATGGTACAGTAAATCCCGCCTACTAAGTTAGGATGCAATACCCGTTCCCTCCGTTGCCTCGCAGGAAGGGCGGTTCGCCCCACTTCAAAGGACATGCATTTTGGTCTCGCGAGAGAGGAGGGTTCTTTACACAGCGATGCCGAACTAAACAGCCTCCATCCCTGCACTTGAAAGTTAAGTATAGCTCTCCAATGATCAGGCCATCCCTCCAGATAAGGGGTGTATCAACAAAGTGTACTCACTAAAAGTAGTTCAATACTCCCAAATAAGAAGCAAAGGGTTCTAAAAACACTTCCATCAAAAAATAGGAAACAGACACCTAGGAGCCTGTCCCTCCGCCCCTGCTTTCTCCTACACAGCCCCATGGGTATGTTATGACCGGTAGTAACCATAGTACCACATCCAGAAAAGCACCATTAGTCAGTGGTCGAAGTGCATGAAAAGAAGTAGTGGAACTATGTTCCCTGCTGGCCTGCACCCACTCCCCACAAACCCTATAGCTACACACCCTCCCACGCACAATACAAACCCCCAAACGCATGCGCCTGCTGTTTAAGCGATGTGCATTGCACTGAAAGGACAAGTTTCAACTGCTTCCTACACTTATATTTTAAAACGAAACGATTCCGGAATGGTTTCTTTTTAAAATCAAAGTTTAGGAACTGTGAAACTTAATTTTAAGTAGAAGAGCACCGCTCCCAACCGCTCCCACCCACTTCGACCACTGCTATTACTGCCTGATCAGTAGAGGTAAAGGTGCAACGTTCAAAGTGCATGAATAACTAGACGCAAAGTAATATTCTTTTTTAATTAAAAAAAAATGTTGTATTGGTTTCATAGTCAAAAACAAATACACTGTTAATCAGACATAAGAAAAAAAACCTTTAACATTAACTCATTAACTCCATCCTCCAATCACTCATTCTTAAAAAGGCCACAGTTAAATAGAAGAAAAAAAAACAATGTCCTAACTTTTTAGCACAGCTTCCAACATTTTCAGAGCCGCAATTCTTTGTTTTACATTGTCTTACAGTTACATTACTCGCTTGTAAAATACTCCCGTTGGCAATGGGAGTTACTTTTTTACTCCCTCGTTTAAAAAAACTAGGGAGTAAATTACTCCAAGTTCCAAATATTATCTGGAGCACTGGATCAGGCCATGTGTGAGACATGAATTGGACATTTTCTTCAGCATCCCCTTCTAGCTGGAGGAAGAGCAGCCGATGGTCTAGTCCTCCCCGAATGGACCACTGCCTCTTTTAAGGAAGAAGCCATCTGTGGCATGGTGCCATGCTTCCATATTAGAGAATGGGGCTCCGACAGCACAGTGTGCACATGAGTGGAATGCAGGCCTGTCAGAATAGAACGTGCATCAATTTACTACCTGCCTGCTGGAACACCATAAAGTCGGGTTGCTAACCAACCTGGGAGTCAAAGCATCCTTCCAAGAAGCGGACCATCTTTGGGGCTGCACCATTTTAGTAAATCATTTAATAGAGGATAAAAAATAAGGGGAACATGGAATCCGTTTTTAAAAGCCATATATGCAGATAACGTGGTTATAAATGGAACGTTATTGCAGGAGCTCTTAAAAACATACAAGGACTGCAAGAGCCACACACCAACAGCCTGTCAGCTGCAGTTGTAACCCCCGAACCCATGCCAGAACGCTGGTGTAACATCATGGCCAAAGAACACAGAATTAAGACTTAGCAACTCGCGTACTGTCCACGACTACACTTAATCCCCTGTACGTTTGTAAAGGGAAGCAAGAAATCTGTACATTACCATGAAAAAGAACAAACATTGTATCTGCATTGAAAATGTAATCCGTCACTTCAGCTGGTCTGTGATGCACTCACCTAGAACATCTCAAACCGTATCAACTGAATACACATCAATAAGTGACTTTGTACTACCATCACCCCTGTCACCCCCGTCAGAACACAAATCCATGTCATTCTAGTCCATCTTGACCAAACCTCTAGCAGCACCTCATTCTTTCCAGCCTTCGTAACCTTTCACCTTCAATAGCCCCATAAAAACAGATCCATCCTTTGGAACATATCTGGGATTTCCAAAACAAACCACTTGCCCAGATTTCATCGCAGTAGTCTTAACACATCTCCTCTCATGACCTGTTTTGTATATGCACTGTCTCTTCACCCTTTCCATATTCCCAGTAATATGCATGTTGCATTCCAAACACACCGGGACCAACTTGGACCCCCGCTTCTCTGCAGGAATTTTGCAGGACAAATGTAAAAGAATAGGAGGGGTGTGGGGGGGTAGAGGGGGCAGTAGAGGGTGGCTGCCCCGAACCTCTAACCAGTTTATCATTGGAAATTACCAACTGATACGGTCCTTCAATTAATGATTTACCCTTTCTACTAATCCATTTAACTGTGGATTGTACCTCTGATCTCCCATGAAAGAAACTTAACATCATTATCTGCATCCGTTTCCTGGCACACCGTCACACCCCAAAACATATTCTGAAAATATAGGGAGTTTGCAGTAGAGACCTCATTAACACATGAGACTTCCACTCATTTGGTCCACAAGGATAAACAAAAATATCTTTATCAGTTCAAACATCCTAAATGGCCCCATGATATCCAGTTACACCTTATCCCAAACCCTTGATGCAATCACCACGGGGACCGATGGTTTTATTTTCGTTAACTGTGTCATCACAGTTATCGAAACCACATGATACACAATCCATCATGACTCTCTGGCCATCATATTTCTTGTGAGGGCATACAAATTGCTCACATACCCTCCCCCTGGTCATGCTCCTTCCAAGATGACCTACATTGGCCAAATGCACCAGCTGAAGTCTTAAGGCAACAGGGAAAACAAACCCTTTCACACCTCAATATTCTCCAATGACGCACTGATAATTCATCCAAAACCATTTTGAAAGCTTCCCCTTTTTTAGACAGACCTTCTAGTAATCCTTTCCTCAATTTGTTGGCTTGCTCATCAAAATGGTTTGCCATCATTAGCTCACACCCATATCTCAACCATAAAATATTCTAGAACTACTGCCACAAACTGTCTCCTCCCCCTCACAATCCATTGAAACCTCATTTACTAGTTCGACACGGTGATGAACAATCCACCAGATCTCTTTTTAATAGGCATGTTATGTTATAATGCTCTTCCACTACATCACATCCCTACTAAGTCTCAGAACACATAGCTTGGCTGTAGAGTGACAAACTGCACGCCCTTGAGGGTTATCCAGAGCTTAGTGTATGCAAAGAAAAATGAGCAAGGGGAGATAAGAGGATGGGAGAGAAGGAAATGGGTGGCAGGGACACAGGGGAGGGAGGGATGCAACGGGAGGACGGAAAGTATTGTGATAGCATGGGTGCATGTCGGCCCAGTTAGGTGGAGCATAGTTCTATAAAACAGAAAGAAGCACGTTTTGTTTGTGATAGTTGAATTGGGTTTCCAGGCAGATGTGGAGAACATGAAATTAGTGCAGTGTTTCGCTGCATCAGCATGTCGAGAATGTACTTCGGTAAGAAACGCATGCTCTACATTGAAGCTGCATCGACTTCGCATTCTAGGCGATACACAGTCCAAAACTTTGGTCAAGAAACGAATGAGGGGTATGTGGTCAGGCCTAATTATGTGGAAAACCACCCAAGAATGGGCAATTATTGCAAGGACAAAATTGCGAATTTCAGCGCTCCTCAACACTCTTTATTTGAACGCAATGGGCAAAAGAACCTACGCTGGACCAGGGACAAAAACGACCCCAGCACTCCCTCACTGGCATCACCCCTCAAATAGACTTTACACTGCAGGCCCACCATGCGCCCTGCCGTTGCCTTGTTGAGGGTACCTCTCAAATCCTCCAACTCACTCAGACAGTTCTCCGACCATTTAAACCCGACTCTCTTCCTCATCAAAACAAGCACGTTCGCAGTTCAGCCTTAATGTCGAGGCGTACATTTGGCATAAAACTCAGCTAAACCCAACACAGATACCAAATGTTCTTTGGTGATGGGTGCAGGGCTATCGAGTACTGCAGCCACCAATCTTTGCCTTGGCCTCTCACCACTCACTTCAAATGTGTGGCCCACCTAAATACTTCACAAATGCCAATTTCTGCTGTCAACTATTGCAGTGAACTGCTCACTACTGCATTTACTGTATTCATACATACTTCCAGTGCAATGCTGCGACATTGTATGCATAATGTACTGCTCTTCATTTGTGATGCTGCCACCAAAGCTCCTTCCTTCTGATGCCGTTACTAACTGGCGATCACCGTAGCGTCCACAGCTCGTGCGCGACTGTCTCCATACGTCACATTGCAGCAACATGTGTCCTTGCTGCCTCACTTACGTTATTCATCCACCTTACCGTTGTAATGTCGTTCACAAACTGCCTCCATGTAACATGTTTAGCACGCCATTGGCTCATACAATCTTAAAGCTTGTTTATACTCTGAATGGGATCCATTGCCTCCTCTACTCCTCTACTTCACCTTTACAAGCTTTATTACTTCTACAGTTATCTCATGTTAAACGCCTCTATCGTACCCCTGGTAACTACTGTATATCCATTAGCATATATATATGAGGGTCGCAGGCATATGCATTGGAAAGCTCGCCTCCTATAAAGGGGAGCTGCATCAGGTGTACAAGTCATAGTCAAAGTAGCGGACATATGCAGGGTCGCCTCTAGGAAAGAAACATTAAAAAAGAAACGGGGAGGATGAAGCGAGAGGAGGGTACCCTAGAAACAGAGTATATGAAAGGCTATATATAGCTCTGTTTCTAGGGTAGCCTCCTCTCGCTTCATCCTCCCCGTTTCTTTTTTAATATTTATTTACTAGAGGCGACCGTGCATATGTCTGCTACTTTGACTATGACTTGTTGTACACCTGATGCAGCTCCCCTTTATAGGAGGCGAGCTTTCCAATGCATATGCCTGCGACCCTCAGTCCTACATATGTATCTGTTGTAGCTGCACTATAAGACCTTAGCTCTCCATTGCATTTGCCGATGAGCCCCCAGTAACACCATATGCGGCTGGTAATGTGTTGCACCCACCTGATTGTCTGTAATATGTTGCTTCCACTGATTTTACCTGCATCCTTTGCTTTGAGCCCCCCATAACAGGTGCGGCTTGTAATGTGTTGGCCCCACCTGATTTACTTGACTTAAGCTTGTACATTACCCTATGCACTTATGTATTCAAGTACGCCTTCTGTAACAGCGCCTCGATGCCTCAGGGACGTTCAGTGTTTTATAAATGTAAATAAATAAAAATAAATAAACCTTTGTGTCATAATATTTCTATCACTTTATGTACCTTCATATAATGTTCCCGCTCGAAGTTTCCCACGCGAGGGTACTGGTCTGGAAGCAGCCAACACACTGTGTAACACTAGACCATTCTTGCATAAGATGTTGGAACACTGCAGAAGCAGATGCCAATACGAATAGCTCAGTGATGAAAGGAACTGCCTAGTATGGTGTTGCAAAATACACCGCGCTGCAGGAATCCTTACGCAAGTTCAATTGATGATAGGTTAATGACCTGTAGACTGTTGAGAAGCAAGTGGTTGGCCCCAACCGGTCTAGCATCGCTGAGATGTTATACAGTAGGCGCTGCTCTGCATAGATATTAGCATTTAATTCACACAAGTCGACAAGCAATCTCAGAGACCGGGCTAGTCATGGGCCAATACCACTGGAGGCAGCCACTCCAAAAGCTCAATAGGCACAGGGACCCCAGCCACAGGAAGTTTGTAGTCCCTCCTGCGCATCCACAGGTGCATTCCTCACTTTTTGACTCTTAGGCACAGCACTTGTTTTTTAATGTTTAACAATATTGTAGTTGAATCCTTTGTACAAAACCTATTTGTCAGAGAATACATCTGGGTATTTCTGGTCCTAGGACTCCATGCGCACCGCTCCAGAGTCCCAGAAGCAACCAACACGTGCACAGCCTCGCCCCGGAGCTCAATCTACAGTAATCCCTGGCACCCTCCCCACCACCACCACCACACCACACACCCTTCTCTGCCACACACAGGTTATTCCTTCTGAACCTGTTCTTAAACTGAGAACTGGGGTCCCTGTGCCTATTGAGCTTTTGGAGTGGCTGCCTCCAGTGGTATTGGCCCATGACTAGCCCGGTCTCTGAGATTGCTTGTCGACTTGTGTGAATTAAATGCTAATATCTATGCAGAGCAGTGCCTACTGTATAACATGAGAATACATCCTTCAAAAGAAGTGAATCCCGAGGAGTGTGGACTATCACAAGGTTGAGGCTTCGGTATTCCCTTAAACACCAGTTCACACACCCTCCAAGAAACTATGATGCATGGAGATTCCGAAGCAAACAGCACTTCCAATTTGAAACCATCCACATGCAGAAACTCAAGAAATTCTCAAGGCCCACTCTCGATTTTACCCGCGACACGTATGGTCACCTCCCCGCCCTGTTCATCTTGCACCACAGACCTACCACCACTGTGTGCACCTTGCCTTCTGCACATGCCTGCAAACTGCCCCTCCTGCACGATTGCATTATTTTGTCCTCCCTCATTTCCCCCGCCCCTTGTCTTGTTGCGCCTA
This sequence comes from Ambystoma mexicanum, assembly GCF_040938575.1. Classification (NCBI taxonomy): domain Eukaryota; kingdom Metazoa; phylum Chordata; class Amphibia; order Caudata; family Ambystomatidae; genus Ambystoma; species Ambystoma mexicanum. Next base: position 1,016,634,251 of record NC_090923.1, on the reverse strand, counting down.
GAAACACTTGTGTACAGGCGCGTTATGAACGCCACTTCATATCATATCATCGGCCAGGCATTCCCGGGCTGTGGTGGCTTGCCCGAACCACTCGCACTGGCTGCCCATCATTCTGCCTACCTCTGAACACCATCCCTCACAAGTCCCTGGCTTTGACATCCTTCACCTTCACCCGTATGAAGCCTCTATTACTTGCACCCCCCCCTTACAGTTTTGCTCAGATGACCGTCCCACCCCCGTTCTATTCATCTTGCTCTCCTGCATAACGTCAAGTGGCAATCAGCACGTGGATGTCAGCCACGCAATTATCCACAGTGTCGCCTGGCACTTGTTCCTGTTAAACGCACTGGTAATGTTCCATCACACATTAGTTTTCATGTCAAAATGTTTTGTTTCTTTGCCAAAGGAGTTCCATACTTTCCCAGAGCACCACCATCAGCCTCCAGTGATCCTTTCCTGGCAGATGCACACAAAACCTTAACCCTTCAGCTCCCACACCGTGCAAAATAGCTGAGCCGCTTCCTTGCGATCATCTGTACACTCCAATGCACTTCAAATTAACCGAACTGTCCGCGGGCTAAATCGCTCCCAAGGATCAGGTGGGAAAAAAAGACGGTTGTAGTATTTGGTTTTGCATGGCTGGGGCAACAGTGCTAAAAGATGGGACCCTGCAAACAAGAGAGATCATTGTGTTAGTGGATTACTGTACAAGGCCGGCATGGAAGATTTTCACTTGCCAGGGCAACCAAGATAGAAGTGCTAGCAATGCATCGAAGCGCACTGGCTCCGATGAATATTGGTGGTCCATCAATGACCAACATATGATGCATTTTAAAATGCGTAAAGCACCACACTTGTGTCCACGGAACTGTCAGTCACCAGCACTCCGCCACAGGCACCAGCGACTTCATCTGGCCAGTGCATCTGGGCCTACCCGACTGCCCTCTTGGCTCCGTTGGCTGCATGCGGCTGTCCTGGGTCGGGAGTTTTCCCCTCGCTGGCCATGTCACCACCACGGCCAATGTTACCTGGCCCCACCGCCTAGAGGTGCTACGGCGTTCACGTGATCATTACGTGACCACATTTCAGGAAGTGTGTCATAATCTTAGCTTGCAGCTTAAATATGTGGCTCAGTGGTTGCGACACAAGAATGGCATCTGGGTGTTCTTACATGACCTTACCTGGGCCGTGAGGTCATGTGGAACCTTCTAGCCTCATGGAAGGTTGGCAGGGTCTGGGGTTCTGGGATTCTGGGAGTGGCCGTTGGCTGTTGCTCTGGATGAGTGTGGATGTCCCGGTATCCTTTCCTCTATAACTTCAATACTTTAATAAACCCACTATATAACTCACCTGACATGGTTATTTCAAAGTGCTTGTTTGAACTGGGCGCTCCCAGAGGCACCAGTGACTTCATCTGGCCAGTGCATCTCGTCCTACCCGATTGCCCTCTTGGCTCCATCTGCTGCCCGTCACCATCCTGGGACAGGAGTTTTCCCCTCCCTGACTGTGTCACAGCCGCGGACAACATTACTTGCGCCCGTCCCCCTCAGCATGCTATAGCAGTCACGGGATCATCACGTGACTGCATTTCAGAAGTGCTTCTGGTGTCCTTATCCCCCGTGAGTCCCTTTCCAAGGGCAATCCTCTATGGGTATTGTCTTTCCCCGTTTGCCCCTGTTCAGGCGCGATCATGCGCCACTCTACCATCCATTGTCTTCTATACCTCGTCTCCTTTCTCTTCTCTATTCAGCTAGCCCTATCCCATCTAGGGTTTCCCACCGTACCTTTCTCCAGCCATCATTTACCTGCACTCGGAACCTCTCTAATCTCTGCCTTCCTTCTATCTCTTCCGACTCCCTCCTCTCCATCAATCTTGGTCCTAACCCCCATTCTGTTTGTGTCAGAACACCAATTCCTACTACACGTTCCCGCTTATCTGACAGGCTTACGGTAGTCAATATAGCTAGGGACAGCAATAAGCGCTTCTATTCCTCTAAAGGCTTGTTTCGAAGGCATTGGGGGTTGCCATGGCGACGATGGCCACTACTACGTCTGCAGTCACGTGTTGCTCCGGTTTCCCGGTCACGTGACTCCCGCGTTGTGGTCACGCAATCTTAAGTCCGGCCAGTCTGCTGTTTCGGTGCTTCTGATTGTTTTCTTTGGAATATTACAGTGGCGCTTGCTATTTGGATCTTGTCTCTTCTTGACCTCTGGCCTGTCTTTTGGATTTTGCTCTTGTCTTGCCCTCGGTACTTTTGCTTCGAACTTCAGCTACGAACCCCTGCTACGACCCGGATTTCCTTTTGGCTTCGATTCTTGTCTCATGCTTTGTTTTGTCTGAGTACCTGATTCTGACCCGGAACTTTTGGATCCTTCATCCTAGGCGTACGCGTGCCGGCGGGAATAGGTTACGCGTGCTGGACTAGAGACTGCCTGTAGCACGTCTGGGACTATTCACTCTAGGCGTACGCGTGCCGGCGGGAATAGGAGACGAGTGCTGGACTAGAGACTGCCTGTAGCACTTCTGGGATTATTCACTCTAGGCGTACGCGTGCCGGCGGGAATAGGTCTTGCACCGGACTGAGGATTCCTTCAACTCCGTGAGACTGGGCTCACTCTTCCTGGATCCTGGGAGATCGTTATCATCCTACCTTCATCGTTGCTTCCCGTCTCACGGATATACAAGTAAGAGTCCTTATTTCCTGTTCATTTTCCGTTATTGGTTCTTTGCCTTTCCTTGTCTTATAATAGTTCCTTTCTCTATTAGTACCGTACCTCACCCTACTGACAATCACTGAGTGTTCAGTCTATCTTGTGAAATTCCCAGTCATCGGGAAGGAACTTGCAGTCATCAGGAGTTCCAGAGGGTCCTGTTCATTCTTCAAACATCTTTCAACCAATTGACCGCTCAGACTGTTTTTATATACAACTGAGTGTTACATTGGTGGGAAGAATATACCACTGCACTACGGGTTCAACAGCTTCTCTTCGATCACCAGGCGCTTCACCCTGTTTAGGCTCAGATCTCTGACAGAATCAGAAGCCTTAAAATGGACACAGCCAATGATCCTTTGGCTACCTTGGTTCAATTAGTGGCTGATTTACGTGCTGACATGCAAACTGCCCATGATGTTACTCATCGCCGTATTGATGATATTCAAGCGGGATTAAGGGCTAGCGCCATTGAACCACCATCAGTTGCAGTGGCTTCCGGGTCTGGTACGGCCAGTGTTCAGGCCAGGGCAGACCCGGTTCCGGTAGTTATGACACAATTCCCGTTGGCTCCTCCTGAACGTTTCTTGGGCGATCCAAAAACCTTCAGAACGTTCATCAATCAATGCAGACTGCATTTTCTTTGTAGACCGACGTCATTTCCCGATGCAACTACTAAGGCCGCTTTTATATTATCTAACCTAGGGGGTACTGCTGCCGTCTGGGCGAATCCTCTCTTGGAGCAAGGTAGTCATATGTTATTTGACTGTGACGCTCTCATAGAGGCGCTTACCAGAGTTTTTGACACCCGATACAAATCTCAGGCAACTGATTTGGAGTTATTGAATCTACAGCAGGGCGATTCTACTCTGTTGACTTATCTGGCTAAGTTTAACCAATTGGTTGCTGAAACCAACTGGCCAGACGAGAAGAAGGCAGCCTTATTTTATAAGGGTTTGTCGGATTCCCTCAAGGATGTCATTGCTACGGTACCTGTGGTCCCCGTCTCCTTTCCTGACTTTTTGGATCTAGTTCTTCAGATCGATGCCCGTAAAGCGGAAAGGAAGGGGGAAAAGAGGATTTTGCCTCCGGTCCCTGTTAGTCTGACGAGTTCGGCTTCAGGCAATGGGGAACCCATGCAAATAGGGGCGATAAGAGGACCATTATCTAGCGAAGAAAGAGAGAAGCGTAAAAGGAACAAGTTATGTTTTTATTGTGGTTCTTCTGGTCATTTTTTGAATCAATGTCCCAAGAAACCTGCGAAGTCGGGAAACTCCAAAGCCCGACAATAGAGGGAGCCCCTATGTCGAGCATTGATCTTCCGGGCTCCAAATTCTCGGTTCCTTTCACTATTAAGGTAGTTGTTGCTTCTCCGGACGGCGAAACCTGGTCCTCTGAAGCGGTTTTGGATTCTGGGGCTACTGGAAATTATGTTGATCTCCAGTATGTGAAAGACTGGAACATTCCCCTGGTACCAAAGGAACAACCCGAGGTGGTCAACGCAGTTGATGGTACCACACTACTCTCAGGGTTGGTAACGGAGTCGACAGTCCCCCTGGACTTACTCATAGATGGTTGTCATAGCGAAGTCATTTCATTCGATGTCATTACTGCACCTCAATTTCGACTAATTCTGGGTCTACCTTGGCTTCGGCTCCATAATCCCTTGGTAGATTGGGTTGCTGGGTCTGTCTCGTTTTCCTCAACGTATTGTTCAGGACATTGTGGCCCAACGAATCAAGAGAAGAACAACCCCTGTCAATCCTTATTGGAATCTGTTTCAATGATAGGTGGCATTGTCAATACTGTTTTACCCCCGGAATACAAGTCTTTCGCAGATGTCTTTGACAAAGGTGAGGCAGAAAAATTACCGCCTCATCGCATTTATGACTGTCCCATAGACCTTAAGGAGGGAGCTAGGATCCCCTCTGGGAGGATCTACTCTCTTACTTTAAAGGAAGATGCAGTTTTAAAGGAGTATCTGGACAAGGCTTTGGCTTCTGGTTTTATTCGCCCCTCCCGTTCTCCTGCTGCATCTCCCCTGTTCTTTGTCCCGAAAAAAGAGGGGGACCTGAGACCATGTATAGATTATCGGGACCTGAATGCAGTCACAATACGGAATCAATATCCCATACCACTGATTTCAGTACTTTTGGATCAGCTAGGCTCTTCAGAGATATACACCAAATTGGACCTCAGGGGTGCCTATAATCTAGTTAGGATAAGAGAGGGGGACGAATGGAAGACGGCATTCAAAACCAGACACGGCCTCTTTGAATATTTGGTCATGCCGTTTGGGCTATGTAATGCCCCTGCCACATTTCAACATTTCATCAATGATGTTTTTCAGGACATGATTGATCGGTTTGTGATCGTCTATTTAGACGATATCTTGATTTATTCCCCTTCTCTTGAACTACACCTTCAACATGTTACTGAAGTACTACAACGTCTGCGTAAGAATAAACTATACGCAAAACTAGAGAAGTGCATTTTTCATACTACTTCAGTTGAATTCCTGGGCTATGACATTACTAACCTGGGTGTTCAGATGAGCCAAACCAAGGTCATGGCGGTATTGGAATGGCCCGTCGCAGGTACACTAAAAGCTTTGCAGTCTTTTTTGGGGTTCGCAAACTTTTATCGGCGGTTCATCAGGCACTTCTCTAGCATTGTGGCTCCACTTACTGCTTTAACAAGCAATAAGCATCCGTTTCAGTGGAATCCCGAAGCACAGAATGCGTTTGAGACTCTCAAGGAAGCCTTTACTTCAGCTCCGGTGCTTCAACATCCCAATGTCAAACAACCGTTTGTTGTAGAGGCCGATGCTTCTGACGTGGCAGTAGGGGCAGTTCTCTCCCAGTTTTGTCCTGACACAGGGATCCTCCATCCTGTCGCGTATCATTCACGCAAGCTTACTCCGTATGAGGTAAACTACACCATCACCGAACGTGAGCTGCTATCTGTCCGGGAGGCTTTTTGCAGTTTGGAGACATCATCTCTTGGGAGCAGAGACTCCGATTCAAGTGTTCACTGATCACAGAAACCTACTGGCCCTTCAATCATTGAAATGCACGACAGCGCGTCATGCACGTTGGCAGGAGTTCTTCTCAATGTACAACTTTGTATTGACCTACCGTCCGGGGACGTTGCACTCCAAGGCAGATGCCCTGTCAAGACTATTTGAAGACCCAGTGCATCAGCCACAGGAGGGTCGACTACTCTTGCCCAACCAGGTCGTGTGTGGCTGCACTTTGCAACCATCCCTGAAGACAGCCATTCAACATTGGGTCTCAGAAAAACATCCTGAATTGGAGGATCTTAATCTGGATATTATTCAGTCCTTGCCATACGTCCAAGGCAAAATCTATATACCTGACTCGCATACCCGCAGGATTGCCATGTCTTGGTGTCATGACTCCATGTTGGCCGCACACCCTGGTCATCGTAAGACATTGGAATTACTCAAGCGCTGGTGGCCTTTCATGTCAAAAGACATTGTGCTGTACATCGCTAATTGCGCGGTTTGCGCTCAATGTAAAACCGTTCCGGCCAAACCAATGGGTCTTCTACAACCCCTGCCAGTACCTGCTAAACCCTGGGCCATGCTTTCCATGGACTTTGTAGTGGAACTACCCTTGATTGGTGGATTTGATACTATTTGGGTGGTAGTCGACAGTTTTACTAAGTTGGCCCTTTTTGTGCCTTGTCGGGGTCTTCCGTCCGCTGCTACTCTGGCGGATCTGTTTTTACGCAATGTCTTCCGCTTCTTTGGTCTTCCTGAGATCATAATAACTGACAGGGGTTCTCAGTTTACCTCTCGTTTTTGGAAACATCTTACACAGTCCATGGGTATTGACGAGAGGTATTCTACGGCCTACCATCCACAAACTGATGGCCAAACCGAGCGACTCAATGCCACCATGGAACAATACTTGAGATGTCTTATCCTACAACACCAAGAAACCTGGCTCTCCGTTTTGTCTATGGCAGAGTTCGCTTATAATAATTCTGCGCATTCTTCTACGGGGGTTTCTCCTTTCTATGCCATGTATGGACAACACCCACGCTCTCTACCCTTGGATTTTTGTATATCCTCGGATTGTCCAGCTGCCCAATCCTGCCTTAGAGATCTGACATCGTTGCGTAAGAACGTTATGGAACACTTAATACATGCGCAGGAACAGGCTAAAAAGTATGCCGATCGCCATCGCCAGCCAGCACCGCAGTATACCACAGGTATGCGTGTTTGGCTTTCTACCAAGAATCTCAGTATTCCAGGTCGTAAAACCCCGTTACCTCGCTTTGTGGGTCCTTATGTTGTTAAGGAGGTGATTAATCCCCTTGTGGTCAAGTTGGAATTGCCTCCTACTTGGAAAATACATCCCGTTTTCCACGTGTCTTTGGTCAAACCATGTTCTGAGCAGGTGAGGTTACCTATCCGTCCCCCCCCCTGTTGGTACAAGGGGTGGAGGAGTATGAGGTTAATGCTATTTTGGATACTAAACTATCACGTGGTGTGCGTTTGTTTTTGGTAGACTGGAAGGGTTACGGTCCGGAGGATCGCACTTGGGAACCTGAGTCCAACATCCGTGCACCCGTGCTGTTGTCCCAGTTTCTCGCATCTCAAGGTCTCGGGGGACCTTTGGGGGAGGATACTGTCAGAACACCAATTCCTACTACACTATCTGACAGGCTTACGGTAGTCAATATAGCTAGGGACAGCAATAAGCGCTTCTATTCCTCTAAAGGCTTGTTTCGAAGGCATTGGGGGTTGCCATGGCGACGATGGCCACTACTACCTCTGCAGTCACGTGTTGCTCCGGTTTCCCGGTCACGTGACTCCTGCGTTGTGGTCACGCAATCTTAAGTCCGGCCAGTCTGCTGTTTCGGTGCTTCTGATTGTTTTCTTTGGAATATTACAGTGGCGCTTGCTATTTGGATCTTGTCTCTTCTTGACCTCTGGCCTGTCTTTTGGATTTTGCTCTTGTCTTGCCCTCGGTACTTTTGCTTCGAACTTCAGCTACGAACCCCTGCTACGACCCGGATTTCCTTTTGGCTTCGATTCTTGTCTCATGCTTTGTTTTGTCTGAGTACCTGATTCTGACCGGGAACTTTTGGATCCTTCATCCTAGGCGTACGCGTGCCGGCGGGAATAGGTTACGCGTGCTGGACTAGAGACTGCCTATAGCACGTCTGGGACTATTCACTCTAGGCGTACGCGTGCCGGCGGGAATAGGTCTTGCACCGGACTGAGGATTCCTTCAACTCCGTGAGACTGGGCTCACTCTTCCTGCATCCTGGGAGATCGTTATCATCCTACCTTCATCGTTGCTTCCCGTCTCACGGATATACAAGTAAGAGTCCTTATTTCCTGTTCATTTTCCGTTATTGGTTCTTTGCCTTTCCTTGTCTTATAATAGTTCCTTTCTCTATTAGTACCGTACCTCACCCTACTGACAATCACTGAGTGTTCAGTCTATCTTGTGAAATTCCCAGTCATCGGGAAGGAACTTGCAGTCATCAGGAGTTCCAGAGGGTCCTGTTCATTCTTCAAACATCTTTCAACCAATTGACCGCTCAGACTGTTTTTATATACAACTGAGTGTTACATTGGTGGGAAGAATATACCACTGCACTACGGGTTCAACAGCTTCTCTTCGATCACCAGGCGCTTCACCCTGTTTAGGCTCAGATCTCTGACAGTTTGTAATAAGTCCCACTCCATTCTTGATCTCTTCCTGCGATTCAACCTACATCTCCTCTGTCTTACCAAGACCTCCTACTTCCACCCGCGCCTCTCTTCACACTTCTACTAACTTTTCCCATGCCCCCCCCCTTTCCACCTTTCTAGGCACTGTGCTGGTACAGGGATGCTCCATCTCTTTTTGATCACTATTCTCTCCCTCTTACCATTTTTCCTCTTTCTTAAACCCTTTTCAGGTTCCATTTCTTACTATTTACCGACCTCCAGATCCATCTACTGATTTCCCTGACCATCTTGATTCTCTAGAGGTTCTTCTTCCCTCCCCCCTCTCCCCTTTTTCTTCTTTCTTTTTGGCGAGTTTAATCCCCCTTTTCTTACCACTATTCTCTTCTGTCACTCATTGACTCATATCACTTAAACCTCCTCCCCACAACCCGTTCCCATCACTCCAGCTCCTGCCTCAACCTCCTCTTTTCTTCACTCTCTACCCCTGGCTGTCTCTCTGCTCACCCCTCTAGACCTGGGATCATCATCTACTCTCCCTTTCTCACTCTTTCTCTTCCCTCTCTACCCTGGGACCCTCGCAACTCCTACCTTCACTCGTCGTAAACTCTGCTTTTTCACCGCTACCTCATTTCTTTATTTGCTCTTCTCTTCCCTCCATTTCCTCCCATTCACCTGACCATACTGCAAGTACCCTTCACGCCAACCCATTGTCTGCTCTTGACTCTACCCATCCTGCCCGTCCCTTCTCACCTCCTCCTCCACCTCCTCGTCTCTTCCAGCTTTTTCATAAAATTATTTCCATTAAATAGCCTGATGCTTCCCTCTTTTCATCTCTCTAATCTTCGGACTTTGCAAACTTCTTTGGATCTAAATTAACTACTCCTCACTCCTCTTTCTATCCCCACCCCATTTTGTCTACCTCCTATAGTACCACGACTTTACTCAGTACCCTTCTTGTCTCCTCTTTCTGACATTGACAATTCTGCCCTTCTCACTCGTGCCCATCCTACTGCTGAACCTTCCGACAATCTTCCTTCTTCCCTTATTCCCCCCACGCCCCCCCCCATCGGCTGCACATGGAAAAAACACAACACCATGGGGATTCACTTACACTGAAGGCTGTCAAATTTCCTTTCAACACTTCTCCTTGTTTTGTTTCAGCAGACCATTTCACTGGGAAGCAATTTTAAATGGCTGCAGAAACAGCGGTGAGTAATTGGAAGTGGCTATGGTGTATGGCCCGTCCCATCAGAGGTGCAAATGCTCGGCGATTTGAAATGTGAGGGGCACATACAGTTGTACTGTCTGTACACCAATGACTACAAGCAGGTGATCTTATTGTGCATTTTGCTTCACTGTGTTTTTCAAGTCTTGATAGATTATTTTGTAGGTTCAAATTACTTTTCATGTGGATACTTGTTCACATCTACAATGACATCACTAACTCAAAGGGCCTCAAATCTAACTCAAAGCTCACACAGGAATTTACAGATAGCCTTTCAGTGTTTTTTGTGAACAAAATCCTGACCATTGAACATGCTCTACTTGGATCCTCTACCCTAAAGCTCTTCTGCGAGCACCACTACTACCTTCAATACATTTCAGCCCACCCAGAATACCAGTGTTCTCAATACTGTGGCACAAATGAAAGCTCCTAGCACTCAATGCAACTTCTGCCCATCTTTCTTCATCAAACAGCAATTAACTTTCTGTCCAGCAGTAACTACTCTCTGCAGTGTCTCCCTTATGGCCGGGATTTTCCCCGCCACCAATGAAAAAGCCTGCATCTCAGCCATCGCCCGCAAAATTAACACAGACCCGCCATATTAGCCAACTGAAAAATTCAGTGCCAATTTGAGATACACGTGGTTCTGTCACAAATCCAAACATTCACAGAAGATGCTCACATTCTCCACGACTAACCGCCAGGCTTCAGACCATCTAGAGACACCAAGATGAGCCTCACTGGCATTAGTGGAAATGTACTCCACATCCTAGAAAACAACCAGCCAGCTGCACTCATTCTGTTTGACCTCTCCATAGCCTACCACATGGTAGGCTATGGAGAGGTCTCCACCGTTTCCAACACAGCATGAAGATTGGTGGTAGCTGCCCCAACTGGTTTGAATCCTTCTTGAAAGAAAGAATTTACCAGGTCAAACATGACCAGTGTGATGATCACCTGTTAGCACTGCAGATAATGGAAACAGCAGCAGCGCACAAGAAAATCCCAGTAACAGAACGCTCTGAAGGGTGCCCCAAGGCTCAGCCATCTCGCCTTCGCTTTTTAGGACATACTTACAGCTACTCACCAGCTTCCTTGACACTTCTCACCTGCACTTTCAATGCTATGCAGGCTACCTCCAAATCCTAATCCAACATATCCTAAGAAAATCCAGTCCATTCCTTCATGCCCCCCCACCCCCCCAAACCCCCTCAGACTGCCTTGCCCGGATTGATGATTGAAAGTTGCCTAACTCTTAATAGGAAAAAACAGATCCATGTTCTCCCAATCTCAAAGCCCCCACATAGATCTTTTTGACGTATGACTCTGACCCTTCACAGAACCTACTAAGGAGGGCAGGAATCTGAGGCATATTCGATCCCAGCCTTCCTCCTGAACCCCAAGTCAATGCATCTGCAAAGCTTTCAATTGCCAACTAAACTTGCTTAAAAACATCATGCCTCTCCCTGACGACCCCACAAGGACAGGCATGATGAGAATGGTGGTTCTCCCACCCCTGGATTATAGCAATACCCTGCCGGCAGTAACCCGAAGGAACTAATCAAATACCTCCAAAGTCTAACAGTACCATGCGGCCAGAATTAACACACAACACTAAAGGCCACTGGTTTCCAGTACAAAAGAGGATCCCATTTCAAATCCTCTGCCTCACAGCTCGAAGACTAACATGTCTCCTCTCTTCAAGTATAATAAACCTTTTCAATTCCTTCCCCGACTACACCAACAAGAAATCTCAGAACAGCACAGCTAAAATACATAGTATGTGCTCCCAAAGTTTTAAGAAACCTAGAACACTGCAGACAAAAATAGAAGACTTTACATCCTTGTTCCTTATCCATGGACTGTTTTACCAAGCCATATCAGACACTGACAAAATCATTGACAAAATCACAGAACCTACCATAAGAACTTTCAAACTCATTCACTGAGCCAAGCATGCTTACCACGAAGAGACTTACTGGGTAGAAAGGCTTTCCCTCCGTTTTCAGCTTAGAATTAGCAAGAGAGAGAGAGGGGCCCCTTCCCTCTACAACCCGCCCCCTTGTTCCTTTAGCACGAACTCAACTTAAGGTCTGAATATTTTTTTGCCTCTTGTATACATGGCATCCCAAAAATGGCTACCTCGGTGTGTCATGATTAGTTTTGTAATATCTATTGTCCATTCCCCTTAATTGTTTTGACCACATAACCCGCAAGACCAATTGTGTGCGAGTCATAATCGGTTTCAGGCAAACTTGATGTCCAACCCATCATGCCCCTTGGGTTCTTTAAAGCAATTTTTCGCAATATACCGAACTACAAGAATACATTAAAATTAAATGTAAAAAAGGGAAAATAAAGCTGTATACTGTGAGGAGTCAGAAATGAACGCCGGACACAAGTTGCCCATGGTTTTGGTTATAGACTATTGAAAATAAAAGGGGGTTGGGAAAATGCCTTTCTGACTCTGTCCTGCGAGGAATTTCCCTACCTAAACAAACATTAGATCTGTCTGCGTCAGAATGTCCAAATCAAATCCAAAGTTCTATTCTGACCCCTACACCATAAACTTAACACCAAGGTGAAGGGGAAAGGTCTTTAACCATGGATGGTTGGAAAAAGGGTTAATAAAGAAAGAAAACATATCTCCAACACAAATGTTCTTCAAGAACAACAGTCCTTGTTCCATTGGGTGGTTCCCTTCGGCTGGATTCTTCTTTGTTATGGACTATTCTACAAATAACAGTTCTCTGGGCCTTTCTTGCCCAACAGTCACTTTTATAAAAAAGAACTTTTCTGACTTTACAACCTTGTTTCTTTCAGGATTCCTGGTATACTTTCTATCAGGACGTTTCCTTTTCTCTTGCTCAGCACAATCCTTTATCTAGTCCCAATAGGACTTCTTTGGATCTTATATACTTTTGGTTATGGCCTCGTATGCTCTCCCGCCACAGCTTCTTGCTTTCACACACTTGGAATGGTCTGGTATACTCTCCTGCCAGGGCTTCTGTTCTCATACACATTTAATTGTGGGCTTTTGCCCTCTTCCAGAATTGCTTATGAACTGCTTTGGATAATATATCGTCTTGATATTATCTTACTCAGATTTTCAATTTGTTTGCATTGCATGCATTCATATATTGGTAAAGGTTTTGTTTGTGGTTTCTTTCCTTTTGAATAATATGTCCTTTCGCTCTCTTTCTACTGCCCAATTATATTGCACACAATTAACTGTCTTGAACGTGGTTGCCAATATATGCCCCGGGATCCCCACTATCTTCGGGCAGACTCACTGGTTCTGAATGGCGTTCCTGTTCTCTCTCGGGGTCAGTTGGTAAAGGATTTCTGCTTGTTTGCTTGTTGCGACTGCTTCTTTCTTCCATCTCCTGCGGTGTACATGGATCTGGTTTACTTCCTTCTCAGCTCCGGTACGTAAAACACTGCCGCTGTTCATCTGCAAATGCTCAGAAGTCCCTCGCTGGCTTTTTGCATTCTTGTAGCGTGTCCCGGTGTAGCAGCTTCTTCTCGTTTTATCGGCGAGCCTCCTTGCTCCACCACGCCGGTTCCAGCCTTTCTCGATCTTCGCAGAGAGGTTGTGCTCTCTCCCGCCAGCTACAGCAGACCTTGCAAACTCTCTGCTCCTGCCTTTTGAATTTACCAGGTCCAGGTGCATGCAAGTGAACACTAGAGCATTTGCTGCACTTACGGCCCGCCTCAATCTGCATTCTTTGATTGATCATCTTCGGCCCAGTATTTTGAGAATTCTGGGACATTAAGTTCATGGTTGGAAATTGATTTTTCCATCGTGAATAAGTATTTTCAAGGGTTTCACAAGGTAGATCAAAGGTGGAGAATTGGTCTATAGGCTTGGGCGAAGGGGTTTGCTTATTCTCTAGAGTGGAATGAGTAGATATATGATAGTAAGCCACGAGGGTACTCAATATTGGAAGGTTATTCTCAAGGGACAATGGGGATGCCATGTCTCACCCGATGAAGCAATGACATCTCCCCAGAGGTTGTCGCCTCCCATGTGATCCTCCCTCATATAGCTACCCCTAGGGTCAGGATCAAGTAGCTGCTGCCGCCGCCCCCTGGCCACATGGGAGGGGGTTGCTTCTGGGATCTCAGTGATGACGCCATCAGGTTCATCACAATACTATTTTTGCTCAACGGGTTAGTATTAAATATGGGTCAAACATGCCATGGTGTCACCAGTTTTCTAGAGCTAAAGGGTTGCATTTTGCATACCCAAAATGCTTTGCTCATGTTGCTATGAACTGGAGGTACACTTCCAGTGACTGCTAATGGGCGACGCTGCAGCATGTGTAACTTGGCTCAAATAGATTATTTTTCCTTTTACAGTGGATATTCTTTCAAAGCCTTTTTAAACTCACCACAACTTTGCTGGCGTTTGCAACAGACTCCCCGATGCTCCAACCACAAGGATGTCAGACTATGCACGGATGATCCCTAATAAAGATGGAACTGGTATGCAGCTGTCTGCAGCCTTGAGAACTGTCTGCCTAGAGCTAAATAAATTATATATAAAATAACACTGCCCTGTAGGATAAAGAATTGTAGAGGTAAATGCTTGTTTGGGATAATTTGCAAACCCACAATGCTTTGCTCATGTTGCTCTGAGCGAGAGGTGCACTTCCAGTGACAGTTACCGAGTTGGACAGTGGCATGTACGACTCGGCTCATATGGCGTAGTCTTCTTTCACATTTCAGGTTGGAGGGGCTTTAAACCCACTGTAACTTTGCTGTTTTATGTATGTATATTCTCAGTGAAAAAAACTGCAATTAGGATTCTGGTAAGGGGAAGAGGTTCTATGCAACAAACCCCTTGAAATTCATTGAAAAGCTTTTGTGATGTTAACGTAGCAGTTTATCGCAACAGAATCCCTGACTTTCAGAAGGCGTTGGAAGCTATGCCACCTTAATTACAAGTAAGGCTCAGAGTTTTCTGTTTTTACTGATTTTTACAGATAAATACAAACGGAAATCACTTCTTCCTTTCAGTATTTATTTACAAAGAATGGATAAAACAGAAATGCGTGTCTCTTTATTGGGTCTTTAATTTGTCAAACATGCATGGCAGGTCAGTGGTTGTGCAAAGTAACTTAACAAAAAGGTTGGAAAAGGAATGCATTTCTTTTTTAAGTTAATGGCTACACATATGCAGCGTGTCAGGAAACAAGGACCTGCCTGGTCCAGAGGGCACAGATGGAAGAGAAGTCTGGTTCCCTATATAAGCTCCACTCTAACATGGTGTCCATCTATGGCTCAGAGTCTCACTAGACAACGGTCTATTTAATTTCTAAGATGTTGTCACGCTCGGCGTGCATCGGACCCAGCCTGAAGGATTGGATTCAGGAGGCATAACTGGTGATTTTAGCGCGTTGCTTCAACCTTGAACACTGATGCTACTGTTTACATGTTTTTTCTTGCAAGAAACAAAGATTAGGTGAAAACCCAATCAGACAGCCGCTCTCTAGAATCCCATACTGGGTTTGTTATTAGTTGTAATTTCACTATGTATAGTTCCTTCGATCCAATTCTTGAAAAAATACAAAAGTCAAATATATAGTGATTTTTCAATGTTGAAAATTATTTTATAGAAAGAAGTGACTAGTAGCCACCAAAATTGTTCTTCGTGAGGAAGAGATTGCCATAAATCACTCTATCTGAAGACTTATTTTTGTGCCAATGCATTTCGGAATATAACAAATTCCTTAATCAGGGCAAGTCTAAAACAATAAACACATAACATTCACATATAATTGTGCCAACCATCCCAAGATTAATATCCAATATAGAATAATTCCCACATTAGAAACAACGTAAGTATATAAATATCAGTATGAACAATCATCATCCAAATAGTTGAAAAAATATGAAGGTAAACACATACCCGACAATGTAATGAGCCGGATCAGAAGGCAGGTCAAAAGATATAAAATAAGAAACAAATCAGTACAAAGGCAAGTAAAGTTATCACTATAACAAAATGGAGGGAATCGGGTCCATTACCTGATGTAGGTGAGTAATGGCGAAATCTATGTTTCAAAGGTCAGGCTGCTCCACCGTGTACGGCGAGTAGGTGCTGTGAATGGTAAAGTGAATATATATAAAGGACCTATTCAAAGTGTAGCTAAACGCTAAATAGAAATAAACAGGCGTGAATTGAAACTCACCATATGTAAAGAACGAAGCGGAGAAGTTCTCTCAGCGTCTGCTCAAAGCAGACTGTCTTTGTTGCATCGGCGCGTTGCCGAGCAACCTGGTTTAATAAGACACGTGATTGAAGGCAGAATGTCCTCCTTGCATCGGTGCGCAGCCAAGCAACTCAGTTGTGTACGACACGTGATCACGGCTCTATGAACACGAGCCGTGACCCGTGTCCGAGAACTGATCCATAAACTCAATATGATCAAAATATCTAATTACTGGACCTCCTGGGGCAGTAATGATAAAAGTCATCGCCTAAGAATCAAAAAAGAAATAAGTAATCTGTCATCCATGGACATAGAAAAAATACTAAGATTGAATGAACCCATTTGGATAAAAGTAATGGCTGTTATATGAGCACCTCAGATGAGGCTATACTAATTATGAACGTACCTAAGTAGGATGGATGGAGCCTAGGGAGCAACCCTAGGATTAATAGTATGTGCCTTAATGCCGCTAGTGGTGTCGTCTAGACAGACGGCACCTCGGGTCCTGGGGGAACTCCAGGATGCGCAGCATGCAGGACATCTTTTAAACATGGGAAATATCTCTTGTTCATATACATTCAAGTGACCCTCAACATTCAGGTCATATACGTACTGGTGTCAATCTAAACCAAATGATGCTAAATGCAATGTAAGAAAACAATTAGAAAAAACAATTAGAGAAAACAGTGAAAGTTGATCTCCTCATTTAACCCATTGGGTGCCAGACTGCCAAGTTTGTCAATCCAATATGTCTCTCTGCGACTCAAACGTTGGCATAAATCCTCATGAGGGCTGTTCTTGGTTAAAGCTTCCAAAATTACAAATTTTATTTGGGACACGTTATGTCCATTGGCCATCCAATGTCGTGCCACAGCTGAATTAATGTTTGCATTACGAATACAAGATCGGTGTTCACCCCACCTCAATTTAGCTGTTCGGGTTGACTGTCCCACATAAAATTTCCCACACGGGCATTTAATGCCGTAGATGATATTACTACTGTCACATGTAGCAAAAGTCTTAAGCATAATCTTCTGCCCCGTCCTTGGATGGTTAATGGAGTTTCCTTTAATAACAAAATTACAGTTGACACACTGTAAACAAGGATATGTCCCAGTTCGCTGTGTCATAGGTTCCCCTGACTGTAGGTTTCGTCTGCACCAATTCATCCCTTAGGTTCCTACTGCGTTGGTATGCAAAGATTGGTCTTTCACTAAAAATATCTTGAACTCGAATATCATTCTTGAAAATCTCCCAATGCTTCATAATAGTTTTCTTGATTTTGTTACTTTGCGTAGAGAACTTGGATACAAATACTGGGGACTTCAATTCTCTCTTACTTTTGGGATTCTGTTCTGATAATAGAGTCTCTCGTGATATGGCATCAACTCTGTCAGATGCCAGATCGAGTTCACCCTGCTTATATCCCCGGGCCAGAAATTTTTCTTTCATTTCCATCTGTTGCATTCTGTAGTCTTCAGGATCACTCACTATTTTCTTGACCCTAAGTAATTGGCTGTACGGTAGATTCTTCAGTAGGCTCGGCTGATGGAAGCTGAGTCGGTGCAGGAGATTATTCCGATCAGTCTCTTTCCGAAACAGTGAAGTGCTATAGATAGTGAGTTGTTTTCTGACTTGTACATCAAGGAATGTTATGATTTCATCTGAGATCTCTCTAGTGAACTGTACCCTTTGATCGATGCTGTTTAGATACACAAAAAATGTTTCAAAAGACTCTCTGGTTCCTTTCCAAATTCCAAAGATGTCGTCTATGTATCTCGTCCAGATGCGGATGTTCTTGTTCCATTCCTGTTTATTCAATACATGGTCTGTTTCAAATTTATACATGAAACTGTTGGCATATGAGGGTGCCATGGTAGCTCCCATTGAAGTCCCTGCAGTTTGTAGAAAAAATTGGTTGCCATATTGAAAATAGGAGTTCTCAGCAATGAATTGTATAATTGTAATAATGCTAGTATGAATTCCTTCTGGGCCCGTATCTCGGGTGCTTTCAGTAACAGCCAAGAATTGAAGTCACCAGTATTTGTATCCAAGTTCTCTACGCAAAGTAACAAAATCAAGAAAACTATTATGAAGCATTGGGAGATTTTCAAGAATGATATTCGAGTTCAAGATATTTTTAGTGAAAGACCAATCTTTGCATACCAACGCAGTAGGAACCTAAGGGATGAATTGGTGCAGACGAAACCTACAGTCAGGGAACCTATGACACAGCGAACTGGGACATATCCTTGTTTACAGTGTGTCAACTGTAATTTTGTTATTAAAGGAAACTCCATTAACCATCCAAGGACGGGGCAGAAGATTATGCTTAAGACTTTTGCTACATGTGACAGTAGTAATATCATCTACGGCATTAAATGCCCGTGTGGGAAATTTTATGTGGGACAGTCAACCCGAACAGCTAAATTGAGGTGGGGTGAACACCGATCTTGTATTCGTAATGCAAACATTAATTCAGCTGTGGCACGACATTGGATGGCCAATGGACATAACGTGTCCCAAATAAAATTTGTAATTTTGGAAGCTTTAACCAAGAACAGCCCTCATGAGGATTTATGCCAACGTTTGAGTCGCAGAGAGACATATTGGATTGACAAACTTGGCGGTCTGGCACCCAATGGGTTAAATGAGGAGATCAACTTTCACTGTTTTCTCTAATTGTTTTTTCTAATTGTTTTCTTACATTGCATTTAGCATCATTTGGTTTAGATTGACACCAGTACGTATATGACCTGAATGTTGAGGGTCACTTGAATGTATATGAACAAGAGATATTTCCCATGTTTAAAAGATGTCCTGCATGCTGCGCATCCTGGAGTTCCCCCAGGACCCGAGGTGCCGTCTGTCTAGACGACACCACTAGCGGCATTAAGGCACATACTATTAATCCTAGGGTTGCTCCCTAGGCTCCATCCATCCTACTTAGGTACGTTCATAATTAGTATAGCCTCATCTGAGGTGCTCATATAACAGCCATTACTTTTATCCAAATGGGTTCATTCAATCTTAGTATTTTTTCTATGTCCATGGATGACAGATTACTTATTTCTTTTTTGATTCTTAGGCGATGACTTTTATCATTACTGCCCCAGGAGGTCCAGTAATTAGATATTTTGATCATATTGAGTTTATGGATCAGTTCTCGGACACGGGTCACGGCTCGTGTTCATAGAGCCGTGATCACGTGTCTTACACAACTGAGTTGCTTGGCTGCGCACCGATGCAAGGAGGACATTCTGCCTTCAATCACGTGTCTTATTAAACCAGGTTGCTCGGCAACGCGCCGATGCAACAAAGACAGTCTGCTTTGAGCAGACGCTGAGAGAACTTCTCCGCTTCGTTCTTTACATATGGTGAGTTACAATTCACGCCTGTTTATTTCTATTTAGCGTTTAGCTACACTTTGAATAGGTCCTTTATATATATTCACTTTACCATTCACAGCACCTACTCGCCGTACACGGTGGAGCAGCCTGACCTTTGAAACATAGATTTCGCCATTACTCACCTACATCAGGTAATGGACCCGATTCCCTCCATTTTGTTATAGTGATAACTTTACTTGCCTTTGTACTGATTTGTTTCTTATTTTATATCTTTTGACCTGCCTTCTGATCCGGCTCATTACATTGTCGGGTATGTGTTTACCTTCATATTTTTTCAACTATTTGGATGATGATTGTTCATACTGATATTTATATACTTACGTTGTTTCTAATGTGGGAATTATTCTATATTGGATATTAATCTTGGGATGGTTGGCACAATTATATGTGAATGTTATGTGTTTATTGTTTTAGACTTGCCCTGATGAAGGAATTTGTTATATTCCGAAATGCATTGGCACAAAAATAAGTCTTCAGATAGAGTGATTTATGGCAATCTCTTCCTCACGAAGAACAATTTTGGTGGCTACTAGTCACTTCTTTCTATAAAATAATTTTCAACATTGAAAAATCACTATATATTTGACTTTTGTATTTTTTCAAGAATTGGATCGAAGGAACTATACATAGTGAAATTACAACTAATAACAAACCCAGTATGGGATTCTAGAGAGCGGCTGTATGATTGGGTTTTCACCTAATCTTTGTTTCTTGCTGTATTTTTTGGGTTTGGGTGTCTCCAGGCCTTTTTCAGCCAGCTCCTGCATAGAGGATCTAACTTCCTAACAAAGACTTATCACACTAGAAACTTTTGATAACGCCAGAAGGATTCGATACTCCTGTGGTGCCCACTCAAATTTGCTTCCTACATGTTTTTTCTTGCCTTTTCCTTGCTTCGCCCCAATTCCTGCTCCCACTTCAACACCTATTCTTGCTCCTTCGCTTCCAGCATGCCATTCTCCTACCTACTGCTAACTTGCCGCTCCTTTCATTCGCGGCTTCTGCAATCTGCCGGGATTACTTATTGTTGCCGAGCCATTGGATTTCCGCATTGACACACGGTCCTACTTCGCTCCATTCAGAGCTTTCTGGAATTCATCTATGAGCATCCATCAGACCGCTGTGCCACTCAAAAGCTGTTTGTTTGGGTTTTTTCCCCCCAGTGGATTTCCCATGGGGTACACAACCTCCTGTTGCCAATCAGGGGTCGGATATTCGCAGGGATCCTTTCCTTTTCTCAGCCTCAACTACAGCATCAAACCTTGAAGCAGGTCAGTGCTCGCTTTCATTCTTAACAGTAAGCGACGCCCACCTATTAAAGCCATGGATCAATTGGTTGCTGCTTTACAGAATCTCACTATGGAAGTCCAGTCTCTTAAAAATGAACATACCGCACAGACAGCTGGTGACCCATGCCCATACCCATGGAAATAACTCCTGGACCCCTTCCTGATGGCAAAGATCTTTAGATGCTTGTACCGTTCAATTTTCATTCAAACAAGCCTTCTTCCTGACGGTCCGAGCCAAGTTTGGCTACATGATTTCTAATTTAGCGGATACTGCCCTCACTTGGGCAACCCCTTTGGGTCACTTCAAACAATCCAGTGTTGGATTCTTATCCAGCCTTCATTACCAGTCTTCGAGCTACGTTTTGCAGACAGGAACGCAATATATCTGCTCAAGGACGCCTGCTGGATTATAAACAAGACCCATTAGACACGTTGTGATATATTACTCCATTCAAACAAATGGCTTCAGGTACTGTCTGGCCAGATGAGGCCTTGATGACCGTTTAGACGAGGTCTTTCAGAAGAATTAAAGGATGGAAGGGTCCCTAGACTAGCTAATCTAGCTGAAATTATAGCCTTGGTGATGCAGCTGGTCTACCGCTTACAAGAGATACTTTGAAAGAAAAAAAGAATCGTAATCCCAGAGGACCTTTCGCAACTCAAAAGATGGCCCTTAACAGCTCATACTGAGGAGGAACCCATGCAGGTGGGAACCACCAGAGGATCATTATCGTCTGAAGAAAGAAATAGAAGACAAACCCTTGGTTTGTGTATGTACTGCGCATCTAAAGAACATATGGTCCGTGAGTGTCCCATAGCTCCTCCTAGGCGTTCGGGAACTGCCCCTTCCCGATCACAGAGGGAAGGATTAGGGGAAAACCAGCTTGTTCCCAGGAACTAAAGGGCCATATCCCTTAACAGCTAATGATGGTCCTGAAAGTTTCTTTGCAAATCCAAGATATCTGCTATCAGGAGATCCTGGCATTAGTGGATTGTGGCACAGCAGGGATATTCCTGGATGAGCAATGGTCGTATACCAAAGGCATCCCTCTGATTCCCAAGACTGTGCAGATTCCAGTTCATGGTACCCTCCATCCTCAGGACCCATCGAAGAATAAACCAGGATTTTTACTTTATCCATTTGCTCTCATTCTGAGGAGTTGAGTTTTGATTTAATTAGGACAGCCCACTACCCCATCCTTTTGAGCCTACCTTGGTTGCGACTTCAGAATCCATATATCAACTAGACTGCAGGTGCTCTTTTTTTTCTTGTACCAGAATATTGTGTGGATCACTGTCTTGTGGAAAAGATCAATGGGCGTGCAATGACCCACTTCTGCTTCACTGAGGAACACTTCCTCCACCCAATTAGTCTTGTCTGCACTCTACCTGACAGATATCAATCATTTTCTGATCTGATTTCAGAATTCGAATTGAAAGAATTACCTTCTCACCGAAGGGATGACTGCGCCATTGAACTGGTACCAGACAGACTGGTTAAATTTGGTAAAATGTACATCCTGTCTAATCCTGAGATGAAAGCCCTCAAGGAATATTTATTTACATACCAATTTACAGAATGGAAACAAAATTGTTCCGAACTTCGACCTTGCATCGATTACCATGGGCTTAATAAGATCACGATACCCGATAAATATCCAATGCCATCGATTTCTGATATACTGGAAGCCATGAGAGGGTATTCCATCTTTACTAAGTTGGATTTAAGGGACACATATCCCTTTATGCGTATTCGTAGTGGCGACGAGTGAAAGACTGCCTTCTGCATCGCCTTCAGACACTACAAATACTGAGTTATGCCACTTGGTCTATCAAATGCACCAGCAGTATTTCAACGTTTTGTTGACCATGTGTTCGCTGACCTTTTGTTACCTTTCATAATCATTTATTTAGAAAATATTTTGATCTTTTCAAAAGACATACAAGAACACAAAGATCATGTGTTGTCAGTCCTTCAACGTCTACAGGATAACCATCTCTTCGCCAAGTTGGACAAGTGTTCATTTCATCCCACCAAATTGTTGTATCTGGGTTACTTTTTGTCAGCTAAGGGTACTGAGATGGATCCTGACAAGGTATCGGCTAGAATAGAATGGCCTTCCCCGATTTCAGTCTGTGATATACAGAGATTCTTGGGATTCCCACATTTTTGTAGAAAATGTGTTCCCAACTTTTCACGTCCCATCCCGACACTCACTGCTCTCCTGAAGAAAGGGAAACGATTCTTGTGGGATATGGAAACACAGGAGACATTTACCAGTTTGCAGGTAGCCTTTACCACTGCTCCCATGTTGCGGCTTCCAGCTAAAACCAAGTGCATCATAGTAGAAACAGATACCTCCAACAGGGCAATCGGAGCAGTCTTAAAGCAAAAAGGAGGAACAGGTACAGAGTTTCCTATAGCATATCTATCCAAAACATTATTACCCCCCAGAAATGAACTACACCATTTTAGAAAAGGAATTATTGGC